>NC_136061.1:1326138146-1328538146 GCF_964261635.1 Lissotriton helveticus | reverse complement strand
TAAGAACATGAAAAACAAACTTTAATCAACAGGGCGGTAATATCCTCGTGCAAAAACTACAACTAAGTGTAAAATTATCCATGTAACTAAACATCTTATTGCCCAAATAACCTCTCTGTAACACTTCCCAGTAAACTTCCATGAGTAAATAAAGCAGGAAATTATGTAAAATACCATAACAAACCATCGCAAATCATAACCATCAAGCATGGCTAAATCACCAACACGGGCCTGCCATGGAGTAGAATGTTAACCTTCTTAAACTGATTAAGCGCTTCGCATGTACAGCACACAAGGTGTAGGGAAACATGTAAACAAACAACTAGGGCTGTATATGGCAGCGAAAATCTGTCCACTTCCAGTAGGGTCTTAGGACTAAACATCTCGAAGCAGCATTGGTATCTCTCAGGAAACTATCTCAGGGCCTCTTTGAGTCATAGAAAAAAGAGGCGACAGGAGAAGATGCCAGCTGAAGGGAGGCCAGGTCCCCTAGGCAGACAACACAGAAGAAGGACTCCTGGTGTCTTTCCGCAGTCCTTATGAATGAATCACTCTTGGATCCGGAATGAGACCCTAAGACCCTGGCATCTGAGCGCAGGGGCGTCCTTGACCCCCTCCCCCTCCCCCAGACCAGCTTTCACCGACTCATAAGAGGCTGTGTGAAGCTTGCAACTTGGTACTTTTTGTCAGGGATTTATTTAGTGCAGAGAGCGGTGCTGGAACAATTTTCGGAGTGAGGGTCCTGGCCATTACATCACCTGACTTGCTGTGTAAATCAAGCATATCTTTATTTGTATGTGCTAGCAAATCTCTGGAACACTGTGACCTTCTCCGCTCAGCAATTTCCCTTGAAAGAGTAAAACTTGTGAAAATTACAAAATATCGGAAACGGGCAGAAAGAAATAGTAAACACAGCGACCCATGCTAAAATAACTAGCAGCTCTTTGTCACACGAGACTGCATGTCAGGACACCGTTTGTAGGCCTCGTGATTGTTAATTCTTGACCTGGGGTGCATCAGAGATATATGCAGCACCCCTACTTCCAGATACAGATGTGTCCTAATCTGTGAGTTGCTTTTGTCGGCTTCTTCGATAACCCCTGCACTGTGCCCCAACTCCAGAGTATGTACACATATGTATGGAACCTACGTTGGTCCTCCGAATGAACAAGCCAGCAACCATTTGGTTTCTTAGTGGTCAGTGTTGGCCGCAGTTTTTGTTAATAATACATGCATATACTGTCTGTCATACGTTATATGCGATTGCCATACAATACTATTTGTGAACTGTCATGCATGGGTCATAAATCATCAGTCTGTGTTTGCTGATCACTTCCGTTGTCCATTTGCATTTGGACTGGCTCATTAGTTCTTTTTGGTTGTCTCCTCGCTTACTTTGCGCGGGGATAGCTTCCTTCCCGGAGTTAGGACCATACTCGCTACCTTGTTAGGCTCTGTTGCGCCCTGCCAACCGGCGGGGGCTGGGCAGCGAGTGCCGTCTCCGTTCGCTACCCCCTTTTCATTGTTTGGCCACTCACCCTGCCGTCCGGCATCTCAGTGTGAGGGTGCCAATTCTTACACATCGCCCGTCGGTGTGTCTCCGTAGCAACCATTGTCTCCTTATTTCCGCCACGCCACCAGGGAGGCTTACGTCTTTCTGTGGCTCCCACCCCTTGCCTGAAAAGGTGCTTCCCTTTTTTTTTTACTTGCAACCTGCCAGTGCCATTGCACTCCACAGGTTGTTCCAAAACACCTTCATACCTTCTTCAGACAGGTGGACTCCGTTGTTTGCGTAGAAAACTGGGCGACCTGGGTGGATGAGCCAGTGTCTCACACTTTCCATAACGTTGACTCTGCAGAATTTGCTTGTAGCTATGTTCAGTTTCCTCCTAGAATTCTCCACTGCCTTCCTTGATTCTGCCCCACGCCATTCCTGTCTGCTGATTAGCTCGGACCATATGACGGCCGTATTCCCGAATGACCTGGCTGTCTCCGTGAGGTCTCTCTGGATGTCGTGGAGGAGCACCTTCCTTCCCCTGCTCACCAACTCGTTCCCCCCCAGGTGGATGATCAAGATGTCGGGTAGCCAGGGTGTGTCTGTCTGAACTTTCCCCAGTGCCGCCGGTAGCTGGTCCCATCTCATCCCCGGCCTGGCCAATCACTGGATGCATGTGTCCACTGGCCTTCCCCCTTGCTTGCAGCCTCGCTGTTGCCACCACGACTGCATTCTGGACATGAATGAATGGCCCACCACTAACACCAGCCGCGGTCTCTTCCCTGCTGGATTAATGGTCACAATAATCAGCTCCCTGTTGTGCACCTTTCTGTGGGGTGGCGCCACTGAAAACCCCTCTCGGCATGTGATTGATGCTACAGTAAGTGAGGTCTAACATATGCCTGGAATGTGCATGACCGCCACCTTCCTACTGCTTTTATCCCAGCCTCCGACATCCCTTTCGTAGCTGCCTTGACGTAGTGCAATACCACTGGGTCATGCCCTGCTGTTAACTTGGTGAAGTGTGTCACTGCCGTTAGGTGTGCCTGGGCCCACAGTTGTAGGCCCACAGAATGAACCTCTCTACCGCCCTACCCGTTGCCCCTGCATCTTCCAAGCTCTGGAAGCCCCCTATCTGCATCACCGTGCCCACATACTTCCTGTATCGTTTGGCTGCTTCAGGGGCGGGGGCTTGGTTCACCAGCACGGCGAGGTCTACCCCACCAGGTCCCACAGGTGCACCGGAAAAGGGGAAAAGCTGCCTGAATCTGTCCATCTGTGCTCTTGACAGGGCGTCTGCCAACTCGTTCTCCACCCCTGGTACGTGTCACGCCCTCAGGCCTATGTTGCCATCCAACTGTAATTTAACCAGGTGGCGCATTAGTTTCAGTATCTCAGGGCACCTAGCTGACCCCTTGTTGATAGTTTGTACCACCCCCTTGTTGTCGGCCCAAATTGTGAGTTTCATATTGTGCAGCTCGTGCTTCCAAATAGAAAGGGCCACCACGATGGGGGAATAGCTTGAGGAATGTTATGTTCCCAGTCATGCCTGACCTGTGCCACTCACCTGGCCATTGCCCCCTGCACCATTTGCTGCCCAGGATGGCCCCTAAGCCATGGCTGCCGGCGGAATCTGTGAACAGCGCGATCTGCCTGCATGTCACCCATCCTTCCCTCCAGATGAGAATCCTGTTAAAACTTTTTAAAAATGAGTCCCACATCTGCAGGTCCTGCTTAACGCCTGCTCCTAACCTAACATGGTGGTGTTTGCGTGTCATGCCTGATGTCAGCTGGGTCAGCCGCCTTGCGAACACCCTGCCTGCCGGGATCACCCTTGCTGCAAAATTGAGCTTGCCTATCAGCCCCTGGAGCTCCCTGAGTGTCGCTTTCTCTCGCCCACATAGGTTCTTAATGTCCTCCCTGAATTCTTTCACTGTCTTCTCTGGGAGCCTAGAGGTGCCTGCTATCGAGTCCAGCTCTATCCCGAGGAACGTAATTGATGTCGCCGGGCCCACCGTTTTCTCTGCTGCCAGTGGGAACCCTAGCTCCTCGGCTAACGCTTGGAATGCTGCCAATGTCCGGCTGCACGCGTCAGTTGCGGCCGGACCTGTGAACAGGAAATCATCTAAGTAATGGAGCTTCCCCTCTTTCTGGTGTCTGGCGTGGAGGGCCCACTCCAGGAAAGTGCTGAATGTCTTAAAATATGCAATAGACACTGAACAACCCATGGGCATGGCTTTGTCAAAATAGAGCTCCCCCTCCCATTCAAAACCCAGGAGGTGGAAACTGGTTGGGTGGACTGCCAGGAGGCGAAATGCAGATTCTATGTCTGCTTTTGCCATAAGGGCCCCGTGGCCCGCCGCCCGTACTAGGTCAATGGCTTCGTCCACTGTTGCGTAACCCACTGAGCAAGCCTCGGGGCTGATCCCATCGTTAATGGATGACCATTCGGGGAATGACAGGTGATGAATTCATCTAAACTGGCCTGGCTCCTTCTTTGGTACCACCCCTAATGGTGAGACCAGCAGCCCCGCAAGCATGTGGTGAGGCAAGGGGCCCTCTATCGTGCCTAGTGCTTTTTCTTTTTCCAACTTCTTGGAGACCACCCCAGGGTGCTGAATGACAGATTTTAGATTCTTCGCCCTACCTAGCGGCGGGGGGCCCTTGAATGGGATAACAAACCCTTCCTCAAAACCTTTCACTAGTATTGCTGCATCTGTCTTGTTGTGGTACATGTTTGCAAGCCTGTGTAACTGCTTTGTGTTGATGTGAGACCTGGCTAGGCTGTACTGTTGAAATTCCACCGGACCCCCCCGTGTTCTGCTGTCACCTTACTGCTTCCTCTTTTTCTCTTTTTTATCTCTCCCTTGTTCGCCCTTGCGTTTGCACCCTGATGCCGGGTGCCCCCCCACACCTGGAGCAAATGTGTTGGAATTTGCAAGAAGATCCCCATGAGCAGTCATTGGCCTCATACTTCCAGCATATAGCTGCCCCTCCTCGCGGTGGCGAGGCCTTCCATGTGTTGTGCGCTCTGCCTTTCTGGAAAGTTCTACTATTTCCCTTGTGAAAGGGGGGTTGAAAGGGCTGCTCACTCCTCCCCGCCCAAATCTTGGTCTCCCTAGCGATCATCATCTTGTGGATGAAGCCAGACACAACCTCCTCATTCCATTCCATCTCAGATGAGTCTGCAACTTTAAGCGAAAACCTTTATCATACTCTAACCATGCGTCCCCGGGGAATTGCCTCTGAGCATTATGTATGTTAGATTCATAGAGACATAGGTCCGCGGCGCAGCACGGGAACTTCTCCACAATTATGCATGCCATAATCCTGAAAGCGTCTAGTCAATTGTCAAAAATCCGTTCCTTCCTCTTTCCTCCTTACCCTTTTATCTTCATCCTTCTTGTCACAGACTGTCAGGTCTAGCCCGTCCAACTGGATCTCTAACAATGTAAAAATGTCTATAAATTCTTTTTTCCAAATTCTCTCCTTGACTGACAATGGTATCAGACTCGCTAGCCCTGTGGCCCTGGTTGTCAAGGATGCGGGGCCAGGGGAGGGCCGCACATATGGCTCTTGTGCTGGGAGGGCATTGGGTGGGCCGCTGGCTGGGCCGCCCCAGCCTGCTACTGGTAACCCCAAACCCCCCTGCCCCTCTTGCGTGCTCTGTCCCCTCAATTGTGCTTGTCGTGCCCACCTGGGGTCTATCAGGTGCCATGGCAAACCAGAACTTTCCCCTTCTGCTGGATTGCTTGTACTCCCCTCCCCCTGTGTGTTCCGCCCCTGCAGGATGAGTGGCGCCATCGCTTTGATGCATTCCTGCACAATAGTGTTGATATGCTCACCTCTTGTCGCTGCCGTCTCCATCTTGCCGCAGGTCCTGCTGCCCTTGGGTTGTCCGTAGGCTGTGGGGGTTTCTTTCTCTGTTGTGCTTTCTTGGTTGCTGCTGCCCCCTTTAGCTTGGCTGGGGGTCTCCTCTGCCGCTTTCGCGCCAGCTCCTCTGCTTTAAATGGCAGCTGGTTGCTTGGTCCTTCTCCAGCGTCCTGCCACAAGTGAGGCTGTAGCCACTCCGTTACGTGCACTTCGGAGGCTGCACGGATCTGCTTCAGCAGCTCCCCCAATTCCCTCCCACTACTCACAGTTGCTGGGAGTGTTCTTGAGTTGCTTGCCTACTAGGGTGGGGTGCAGCCGCTGTCTAAATGCACCCGCAACAGCTCCTGCTCTTGCCTCTTGGCGCGAAAATATCCAGAGTGGGGTGCAGCCACCTGTGTAATGCACCAACCTAGTTACTTTGTCAGCTTTCAGAAAATCCTGGCGGGTTGCAGCCGCCTACCTTATGCCCCAACTGCAGGTTGAATGCGGCTCCTGACCTGTGCTGGGGAAAAAGTGCAGTCCAGGAGCCTTTGTGCCGTGGTCCGGGCAGGTCAGGGCTCTGTCTTGCTGCTCTGTGGAGCCGAGATCGAGGGCTAAAACGCACACAGGTTGCCCTCCTCAATGCCCCCAACCTTGCGGGCGCCACCTCACCCTCACGCACATGTGCTGCCCGCCGGGGGGTTCCCCAGCTGTGGTGAGGAGCGGGTGCTACGAGTGGTTTCGCACCCGCCTGCTATGGGAGGGGCGTGCCGGTGCTATTCCCGGCTTCCTGCCTCCACGCCGCGTCTCTTTTATCGGCCGCCACGGAGCAAACCCAGGTCATGTCTTGTGGTGCCAGCCGTCCACTTGGGGGAGGGTGCACCAGTGCCGCGAGGCCACGAGCTCAGGCTTCCAGCCCCGCCCGCGTCGCCCCTACCAGCGGTCCGGTTGGCAGCAATCACGCCTCGGAGCACACCGCAGCCCTGTGGACCAAAAACTGCCTCATGGGGTGCGGGCCATGGGGGTGGGAGGGGTGTACAGGAGCCGCGTCACCCCTCACTGCAGTCCTGTGTAGGCGCCCAGGAAGTGCTTCACCGATGACTTCCGGTTCCCAGTCGCGGGCCGACGTTGCCGCTTGAGGATTCGCCTCTCCGCTACTGTACTTCTGGCTCGAATAGCGACCTGATCGTAGATGGCTGGCCGCTTCTCTGTCCTGGATTCTTGGCTCAGCGCGGCATTGAGGAGAAACCTACTGCCCACGAGGTACTCCGAGGAAGGGAGTCTTCGTCCGGGTGCTTGCTGCTCGGGCAGCGCTTCGCCTCGCCAACGCAGGTGAGCTTGTCCCCACAAGATTCTTCCACCGTGCTGCCGCTGCCCCTGGTCCAAGATGCCCACTGGACCCGGGCACGGAGCTTATATGCCCCCCCTCTTTGCATCCCCAGCTAGATGGCCTTCTTCCCCATTGGGGGGTTTGTCCCCCGCACTGGCCCATATTGGCCGGTGGGCCAGGCGCCCCCTTGGCACAGCTAGTGGGGGGGGGGCACGGCATTTCCTGCTTCTGGGAGCGCCCCAAACTGGTTCTCTTCTGGGGCTTGGCACAGGTTAAGGCGCCGGCCCTTTAAGCCCCCTGCTGGGATGGCCTCTGCGAAGGTTTCTAGTATAGCGATGGTGACAGCCAGACTTAACACCAGCAATTCTATTACCTGGGCTATTACTCATGCATAATCCTTACTTCTGCTAATCGATATTGGTGTTATCTGCAACACAAGGTGGTGGATTATGTGTCAGGGGATGGGGATAGTTCCTAAATAACAACAAATGAAAGGGGACTTTAAAGCAGGGTACTGAGTAAATTACAACATGCCATAACATTTCTAGTGTTGATGCCGTGAATGTACACAAGAGGATTCCGCCCATGCTTTCATTCACCTATTTATTCATCCTTGTCCTCATTCAACCTCTCGTCCCGCACTCTGCCACTTGCGTATGAATGCACAAATTAAATCCGCAACCCCTGCACTTACCCACTTATTCACACTTTTTCCATGCATCCAGCTATACAACCACGGCATAAACTTACTGGCGTAATATCAAGATGTAATAAGTGAAACAGACTATCACATCCAGCAGGACGAGCAAAAAGTATTCCTGGGTGAAAATGTGGTTCCATGCGAGTGTAATCTTGCACTTATCTGAATTACTGAGCGTAATTAGTACTATTTTTGTTGTTACTTACACATATGCTCTCGGCAGGCATACAAATACTTGGAGTAGAAAATGTCATGCAGACAACTGCACAATAAGCTGAACAGGTTTGTCACGTGATCCTTGTACCAAGCACATACCCCGAGTGCACAATTCACGCCGATGTCTGCCTAACACACCAGGTAGGAATCGCTAGTGACTTTGGCGCATATTGGGTATACTTTTATAGCAGATAATGACAGCAGCGTAATTTAGGAAGTATGTTAAAGAGCAATTTACGCATACTACATAAGGATAAACACAATCCGTAGCTAAAGAAACCAAAATGTTTTTTCTCATTGGGAATTTAATTTTACTAATTTGACAAACATCCAGTCGCGGCTCGCGGGTGGGAGGGTATCGCGCGAGGGGGAGGGTATCGCGCGGGGGTGGGAGAGGAAAAGGGAGTTTTAAAATAAATAAAAAAAATCCTACCTGAGCAGATCTGGGCTGCCACGTGTCCGTTGGCGCCTACAGGAACGGAACAGCGCATCACTGCTGGCACGTGAGTGGCAACCCCTCTCAGCCAATCCTGGCGCTGGACTTAGGGCACGGTTACTCTCCACCCGCCTGCCCATTAGGAGACTGAGGTTTGAGACTTTGCTCAACCCTCGCTCTTCTAATGGGCATGCGCCAGCCTGTGCAGACACTAGTGTGCATGACTGGGTACCGCGGAAAAATTTGCCTACCTTCCCTAGTCTTGCGCACTTGTGGTGCTGCCTGCTGCCCCTGGTCTGACAATGATGTCAGTCAACATGACGTTGGACCGCTCACCCCTTTCAGACTCTGAAGGGGGTGGGTGGTCCGACGTCATGCTGACTGACATGATTGTCAGTTCTCCCTCAGCGTCTCTGAACTTAAGTAAACTGAGAGTTTACTTAAGTTCAGAGACGCCGAGGGAACTACAGGCGCGGGCTGCTTGTGGGGCAACGCCCCAGTGCCCTAATGGACACACCGACCCTGTGTGCGGGTCGCCTGTGATACACAACACTGGCCGGCAGTGCCGCATTTTATTTTGATTGGTGCCAAAAGCACAATATCTTTTGACAATGGGTTTCTCCCACAGTGCTTTGACCTGCGGTGTTCCTAAAAAATGTGTTTTATGCTCTGTTTTATGCTCTGTGTATGTACATAATCTTGATATCGTGCACAGCATAAGGGTGCTCTCTCACTATCATAGGGGCAGTTAGATTAAGAATTGTTCAGTGTGTTCATACTGGTGAAATCATAGCCATATGAGTGGGCCTAGTACTGATAATAATATTGCTGATTGTGTTCTATGTCCAAAAGTATATAATGTTATGTTATAATGATTGAATATGTGTGTTGAATATAAACGTTTTTACGTACATCCTATATGAAGTCTCTTTTGTGACGCTCAGTGCATTTATCACTGGTGGCTGCTGTGCCTTTGCTTCACAGTTTGATCTGTAGAGATCCTGACTGCTCAGTGCCAAGCTACCCAAGGGTGAGTGAAGGATATACAGCGAGTGTAATCACCTGCCCTTGACAGGAGAGGAAGCTCTGCCTGGCTGGGGGCATTCTATGAGCCAACCAGACACTGCCGGTTCCAATACTGACCAACACTTATAAGTATTGTCCTTTAAGGGCATGGGCCGGAAAGTCAAGCTTGAGGGTGCACAGCAGTCAAGCTCCCCCCTGCCACCCATGCAATCTGTTGCATTAATTGTACATCTTGCCCAAATGGACCCCTGTCCTAGTGTGATGCTGAGATAGATCCCACCTTCCTTTGAAGATGGAATGATGCAGAGTAGTGGCAATTATTAGGTCTCGCCTAGGCAGGAAATGCGCTGTCCGTTCGAGACATGCTGTATCTATGCTGTGGTCTTAAAGCCTATCCATCACTTTCTATTTGTTACTTCGCATGAGCTTCTAAAAGGCCTGCTTCTATCTGGATAATATATGTTCTTTGTTCCTCCTTTTGGTATCTTGCTCCCACTCATGGAGCATGGCCCTTTTGCTAATAGGCTTTCACTTTCAGCCATTTCTATTTGTTTAGGCACACTAGTTTCTGCCCTTAACACGAGCGCTTGTATTTTCAGTTGCTCTGTTCGTGTATATCATCACGTTTGCTGGGACAGATACCACATTTGACACAATTGGTTTTGAGCTGCTCCATTCCTGTTTATCATCACGTTTCTGTAACAAATGTCGCTCCGAGCTCCTTTCCTGTTTTTTATACATTTAGGGCCATATGTAGGTAAATTGAGAATACCGAATCCTTAATACCGAATTTTACCGAATCGGTATTAAGGATTCGGTATACGCGATGTAGATAAAAAATCGTTAAATATTACCGTTTCGTTATGAATCGGTATTAAATACCGATTTCGGACAAATCGGTAAAAAATGAGAATGAAATACCGAATCGGTATTACAGAATCCATTACCGAATCGGAAATACCGGATCGGTAATTCAAAAAATCGTAATTTGTTGTATCAGCCAATCCAGATACACCCAATTACCTCCCAAACAGGAAGTGGCCACACCCAGCCAGGTGCACAGGACCTGGAGCTCACAGTGAGGCAGGCAGGCAGGCAGACAGCCTTGTGAGCTGAGGAGCCAGCAGCAACACAGCCACACAGCCACAAGCAGGACTGCAAAACAACAACAAGCATTGCAATGGCAAGCCAGGACAGGGAGAAGGAGGGAGGTGACAGAAAGAGAAAACTCAAGTTTAGTGACAAGGAGCTGGAGGTCCTGATCCAGGATGTCAGTCAAGAGCACCACAAGCTCTTTGGAGCCCAGTCCCACCAAGTGCCAGAGTCACAGAAGAGGCAAATCTGGAGTGGCATCAGGGACAAAATCAATGCCATAGGTGTGACCCAGCGCACCATAGAGGACATCAGGAAGAGGTGGTACGACCTCAGGAAGACAGCCAAACTGAGGATGGCAGAGAGACTGAGGCAGGCTGGAAAAACCGGAGGAGGGAAAAACAGAGCCCCAGTACCAACACCACTTGAACAGATGGTTGAATCCACCATCCAGCAGGAGAGTGTAATTGGCGTGGGAGACGCCGACAGCTCCGCCAGAGCAGCTAGAAAACAAGGTAAGAAGCATGCCCAGCATGCTGTGCTACCCCCTCCCCACCCCCAATCCCCATAGTGGCAAAGGGGCTCCCACTCCACCCCATGTCTTACTGGATACCTGCAATGCATTATGGGTGATGTAGTCAGAGGGAACACATGAATAGGACAGTCAGGCTAGCAAACACAATAGCATGGTAAAGTAATAGGCAATGTCAGGACAACCACTGTGCTCTGTAGGCATGTTGTTTAATGAAATCACATGGCATACAGAGCAGTGAGTATATCTACATTTGTGTCATTACAGGCGAGTCATCTCGCAGTGCAGCAGAGAGCAGCCGAGCTAAGTCAGCCAGGCCGGAGGGGAGGCAAAATGAAGACGCCAGCAGGCCTGCAGGGACCACAAGCTCTGCGTCATCACGGCCATCTATTCCACCACCACAGCCATCACCACAGCGCCAGGGAAGTCCACAATCCCCTCTCACACAGTCTCCACTGCGAAGATCACCAACACCACCACCCCCACAGTCAGGCAGGAGGCATGCCGTGGCCACCCTCCAGCAGATGGAGGAGTCAGATGAGGAGGGCAGAGGGGGCGAACAAAGTCCCATAGGGGAAAGATCCAACATGGAGAGGTGTAGTTCTGCATCCGAGGGTGCCCACATCTCATCCAGATGCCGCAGGGCAAGGCCGGACAGTCCAGAGGCAGCCGAGCTGGGTGACAGTGTGTTCGCAGGACTGGAAGGCAACATGCTGAAGGTCCAGCGCCTGCAATGGAAAGAACTGAAGTCAATACACAGGGAGGTGGCACACATGAACAAGCATATACACAGGATGGAGAAGGGCATCAGTGCTATGGGGGAGAACATGAGTGCAGGAATGGAAAGAGTGGCTACTTCGGTGGACAACCTCTGCAGCCAGCTTGAGCAGGACCGTCTAGCCAGGCGCAGGGAGAGACAGAGGCTCCAGGCCTATACCAAGTCGGTGAACCGGCTCGCCACTTCAACATCACTGATGTGTCGCAGGTCCATCGCCATGCAGGAGGAGATTGCGCATTGCAGCAGGGATGTGGCCAGGGGGATGGTGTCCTTGACCTCAGTGCTAGAGCAAATGCAGAATGCTAAGGCCGCCACAATGGAAGGGGGGGGACAGTGAGGAGGCCACCAGCCGTGGTAGCATCACGCCCTCACCCACCGAGTTCAGAAGGCGTAGTGAACGTAACGTGCCTTCACATGAACAGTCCGACACACCGGACAGTGTAGATAGGGAACGGCCACAGGCAGCACGTGGCCGCAAGAAGTAAGGACCAATGGCTGTTGCCAAGCATGAGATGGGTGATGTAACCCATGTCCAATTGGAGATTGCTCACATTACTGGGGGTGTGCCTAATAAACACCTTGAAATGTAACTGGAACTGGCTCTGTGTCGTTACTCACTCAGAAGTAGTTTGCCGTTATCTCTGCCCGTCTCTGTCTCCCATCATGTTCAATAGCAACACCTGCTGTGCTGGGCTCTGGCTGAGGGTTGTCCTCGTCCTCGTCATCTGAGTCAGTCAGTTCCACTGCTGTTCCTTTTTTGATGGCCAGATTGTGTAGCATTGCACATGTAGCAATAATCTTGCAACATTTGATGGGGCTGTAGAGACGTGCACCTCCAGTTTTGTGGAGGCAACGGAATCTGCTTTTGAGCAATCCAAACGTGCGCTCCACCACGTTGCGTGTGCTCCTATGTGCCACATTGTATCTCCTCTCCCTCGGGGTGGTTGGGTTGAGATAAGGTGTGAGTAGATACGGGCGGAGGGCATATGCGCTGTCACCTATGTACAGATGTAAGTGGCATTATGTTGTGTGATCAATAGCTTTAGCCAGGGTGTACATCAGAGTGTGTCACATTTACTTACCTAGTATGTATCCGTCTCCAAATTCACCTGCAAGCAAACGGGTATGGATGCCACTGTTCCGGAAGATGTACGCGTCGTGGCTACTCCCGGGGAATTTGGCAACGATGTCAGTAATTAAGAACTTGGCATCACATATCACCTGTACATTGATGGAGTGGGTGGATTTGCGGTTCCTGTAAATGTATTCACTAGCTGCAGGTGGGCAGATGGGTATATGGGTCCCATCTATGCAGCCGATGACGTGTGGAAAGTGTGCCATTTGGTAGAACTCCAGCTTGGTCCTCTGCAGCTCCGCCTGTGTACTGGGGAAGGAAATGTAGTGTTCCATTCTGTCCATCATGGCATCTAGGAAAGTGTTGAAAAAACGGGACAAACAGCTCTGTGACACTCCACCCACTGCAGCAATCACACCCTAGAAACTTCCTGATGCAAGGAGGTGCAGGCAGCAGAGAACCTGGACATGGGTGGGGACAGCGTGGGCCCTTGGTGTCTGATGCTCCAGATAGGGTTTTAGGTCCCGTATTAGCTCCAGGATGGTATCAGGGTGCAGTCTGTATCTTTCATGAATTTCTGCTTCTGTCAAGTGGAACAATGTGATGCGCAATCTGTACACCTGCTCCTCCCGTCTCCAGATCCTTACTCCTGCTGCTCTCAAGCGTAGCCGCCTTGCAATGAGGTAGAGTCCTGCCATTGTGTTCCCACTGATGCATTTTGGGCCTGTTTTTATGCACTCCACCTGATTACCACATGCTCCTGAAAAGTGGTAAATACCGATTCATTATTACCGAATCCGGTCAATTTCGGTAATACCGAGGTTTGCTACATAGCATTTTTGGGGATTGTTCCGAATCGTTATTTCCGATTAGGTAATATTTGTTTCGGTAATTTTGATTCGGAAAATAACGAATCGGTAATTTATTACCGATTCGTTATTAACGAATCAATTCGGTATTACGTACATCTCACATGGCTAATTACCGGTCGGTAACAACGAAAACTGGCCTTTTTCGGTGTTACCGACCGGTATTCGACCACCTACATATGGCCCTTAGTGTTGTAATTTTGGTTTTTACGTTTTTTAAGCACACTTAAAAAAAAATGTTATGTGATATGAAAATCCTTCTCTCATTTTCATTCTGATGATGCTTGATCCATTAACAGAACCAGGTGCGTGAGAGGATCATTCATGGGAGGGGTCAGGCTAACACCCTGCACTCTATGAATATTCTCTGAGCTTGGCTCATTACTTCAGCTGGTGCCAGCGCAGCAGCTAGTTCCTGTAATGGACAGTGGCACGCTTCACACTTTGAGACTGCCTCATCCACCGGTACTTCTAAAGCAGATGTGTTGCACATGAGTCTGTTTATTCTGCGTAAAAATGCAGCGGCAAGGCATTATAAATGTGGTGCTTTACTTGTCCCCACCCGCTCCCTGTTTTTTCAACCCTGTGCTTCTCTTTGATCTTTGTTTCTTCACAACCCTCGCTAACCAACCCACCCAATTGGCAAAGCCAATAGGTCTCCCATTGGCGAGACCTATTGGCTTTGGCAATGCTCATTGAGGCGCAAGTCCCCCACCAGGGTTGGACTGGTCTATAGGGCAATTTGGGAATGAGATTTATGTCTGGCCTGAGAAGTCACTGTGTGGGCCGGTTACTGTTTGTTTGTAGGCCTGTTTTACAATCTCGTGGGTTTTTACTGCTGATTTCCTTGATATTACCACAAACATTGCCTACAAAAATCACAGATGCCTGTGGTCTCCCATGCCTTAAAAAACACCTATAGTGGCTACTGTAACAAGGTCTCTGATGACACTAAGAAATGTCTGTTTCTATTGTCAAACAGTGTTACAGCTCTTAGGACCCCCGCTGTTGCTGCTAAATGCTGTGATTACAGGTTTCTTACAACATAGAGCGACAGAGATGTGGCTGGTCTCTTTATGTGTGGAAGATGGCGACAGGGGCTTGTGTTGGACTTGGCCCTTTCTCCAGGGTCATCCCTGAACTTTTTGCCTTCCTCCAATATTCTCTCTGACCTGTTTTTGTTGGTTTAATGACTCTGGGCACTTTACCACTGCTGACCAGTGCTAAAGTGCATATGCTCTCCCTATGAAAAGTATATATGTGATTGATTTCCATGATTGGCTTATTTGGTTTACTATCAGTCCCCAGTAAAGTGCACCAGGAGTGCCAGGGCTTGTAAATACAAATGCTGCTAGTGGGCCTGCAGCGCTGGTTGCGCCACCCACAGAAGCAGCCTTTCAAAATGTGTCTAAGGCCTGCCATTGCAGCACCTGCGTGCAGTCTGGTACTGTCATGCTGGCTGGGCAAGTGCACACACTTGCCAGCCTCTAAATCTTCCCTTTACTTCATGTGAGTCACCCCTCTGGTAGTCCCTAGGGCAGGGTGCATTGTAAGCATAAGGCAGGACAAGCCCTGATGTGTGTGGCATGTCCTAATAGTGAAGTACAGCCATTTTCGTTTTTCACTATTGTAAGGCTACCTGTTCTCATAGGCCAGAATGGGCTGCTGGAATTAATACATTCTATAATCCCAGAAGGCTCAGGGAACATGGTAGAAAGTCCAGTTTAGTATGCCTGAATTCAGAATAATAAAATACTTCTTTTAGTAACGTTTATTTTTATATCCTGGGTTTGCAAATACTACTTTTAGAAAGTTAGTATTTGCTTGCCTAGCCATTTCAGCCCACCTCTGCTCTTATGTGTATCTGCTGTCTGGGTACTGTGAGTAACAGGGCTGGGGATGGCAGGTGGTGAATAGAGGGATCACACCAGGATGGGTGGTGGGAGTGCCCCTTGACTCTGAATAGGGCTGTGCTCTGCCACCACAGTGCTGGCTCCGCCCCCTGGGGAGCGACTGATGACTCTGTCCTGCATCTGGTCCAGGAAGAGGGAAGACTGTCAACAAGGTGCTCCTGACTGTACTTGTCCCCACAATGCTGGCTCCACCTCCTGCGGAGCGTCTGATGTGCCTGCCCTGCTCACTGAAAGGAGAGACCAGAGTTTGCCAAACAAAGTGCTCAGAGACTGAAAGAAACTATGCAAAGGCCCCCCTGGCCTGCCAAGACAAAAGAAATGCTGTATAAAAGTAGGAGCCCTGCTCTTAGCAAACTAGATCCAGTTTTCCCACAACGAACCTCTGCCCAACTAGAAGGACCAAAGAAGAAGCTGAAGGACTGACCTGCAGTGGCGCCTGGCTGAGGAAGAAGAGGAGAAGACAAAAGAGGACTTTGCTTTGCTGTGCTGAGAACTATCTCCAAGGGCTTTTCTGAGCTTGCCCCCTGAATTGAACCCCAGGACCAGTGGGTTCATTGTGCTTTGGCTCGTCTGCAAATTGAGCAGTGTGTTTCCTCCCGCCGGAGTTGAAGTCTGCGCCCCCTCCTAGGGCCGTGACACTCGGGAGCTTGCCTGCCTTTCTGCCCGTTGAGAGCCTCGCTCTGCCAGAACCGCTCTCTGCCCCTCTCCTCTGCCACCTCGCCCGCTATTGGAGCGCATGGAGTGCTTCTTCGCCCCTCCCGCTGGAATCCAGGTCAAGAGCGCATTCCCAAGCCTGGACGGCTGCCCGTGTGCTGCATCGCACCCGGCCGCCCCGCTTTGCCCTCTAACCACTGGAAGAGGCCGCACCACACCTCGAAGGGACCCGCCCCCAGTATGGACCGTACTGGAGGCCCCGTGTCGCGCCCGCCTTCTGGAGACCATCCGCCGCGTAAAGAGACCCCAAGGCACGCTCCGCCACCTGTGCGTACTCGCTGAGTACGACTCGCCCTACTGAGGACGCTGTGTGGACCGGAGCGTACAAGAAACTTCCCCCACCTCTAAGTACAGTGCTTGTCACTGGCTCGGGGCCCGTAATGTTCTTATTTCCCCGTAGATACTGTGCGCTTTTGTTGGTTCCGGTAAGCTTCTGCCTGCCAGCCCTGTACGTGAGGCGCATACCCCGGGTAGGAGCCTTCAGTTCATTCGAGAGTACGAGTCGCACAGGAGTGGTACGACTCGTACCCCGCAGGAAAATCAACCGCGCTGTAAGCGGCGCATCGCGAGACGCGTGGGAATCGGCAGGGCCTGTTCTTCCTGCCTGAACGACGCGTACAGAAGCGCTACAAAGTACACAGCCATAATGGACCTTGCCCCAGAGCCCTGACATGGTGCCCTGAGTGTGGTGGAACTCTTTTTAAGGTAATTAGAACCAAGTGACGAACTCTAACCATTAAGCATTTTTATGAACTTCAAAGAACACTTGCCATTGTGAAATCTTGTGGCCCAATTCTAAAGCGTTATATGGGTCTTGTGATAATACTTGCAACCTAATCTATATTTTTACATAAAGTACACGTACTTTGATATAATCTACAGCCTGGTGTCCATTTGTGGGGGATCATTGGATTTACTGTGTGTAGTCATAAATGCTTAACTGACAGCGCCCTGAAGATTAGTCTTGGCTGCTCGCGCCACGCAACCTAAAGGGTGAGCAGGGGTTATTCTGAAGGGGTAATTCCCTTGCCCTGATTAGAGGAGAGGGTCCCTGTTTGTCACCAGTGCATACCAGTGCCAACCAGAGACCCCCAATTCTAATAGCTAGGAACAAAGGATGTCACTGTGTACAGTGTAACATGAATGTGTTTCAGGTAGTAGTCTGCCTACTGAATCTAGACAGTATGAAACCAAGTGCTCCATACATCTGGGAACAGTGCAGCACAGTACTTGCTTAGGCTACCAAACCCATGTGGGTGAGTAATGGTAGTCCTGAAAGTCCCAATCAGACATGGTTGTAAGATCATAGAATCAAAGACAATGCTTAATAGAGGTAGAGCAAAAATGTTGACACTTTTCATCACTATGGGCCAGATGTAGGTAAATATCATTTACCAAATCTAAAATATCGAATTTTACAGATTCGGTATTTTAGAATCGGTAAATGATATGTAGCTAATGATTCTGTAAATTTCACTGAATCGGTAAAATTCGGTAAATACCGATTCGGTATTTACCGAATCGGTATTCCCCATTCATTCCTATGGGTCTGGAGGCCCATAGGAATGAATGAGAATTACCGATTCGGTAAATACTGAATCGGTAATAGGGGGTAGACCTACAAGGGTGGCAGAGTGTCACATTGACACCCTGTTGCACCCCTGTATAGTGCATGGGTGCATATGTGGCAGACATACATGCCCTAAGGGCATGTATGTCTGCCACATGGCACTGAATAAAAAGCTAAAAATTGCTTTTTGAAAGGAATTTGGAATTTACCACCAACTAATAGTTGGTGGTAAATAACGAATCCTTATAAGTAAAAAGCACTCACTTGAGTGCTCTCTACATCAAGGATTCGGTAATTTACTGAATCAGGAGGTTAGGAATTAGGTAGTTTACTGATTCCTTAAGTTACCGATTCGGTAAATTAACGAATCCTACAATTTGGCCACCTACATCTGAAAAGCCTAATTCCGGTCGGTAACGGCCGAAATTCGGTAATTTACACTAAATAAAATAAATAATAAACCAAAAAGAACTGGTTATCTGCATTTTTTTTCCATTCAGATAACCATGTGAAATATTCCAGTTGCAGTAGAGCCATTGGTGTAACACATGTTTTGACTATGAATCTTACCTATATTTTGAGCACACAATTTGGTAATTCACCTTAAATGGTGATAATCTGTGGATATTGGCATGTTTGGTCACACTCATGAACATTGTAACAAAGCATTTCACCATAGGGAAAGTATTGTGTGATCTTTTTAACTCGATTTATATTTTTTGTTATTGGCTAAGGCTTTTTCCAACTTTTTTTTAGTTTTTGTTTTGGGCAGGTTTTTCCTCACCCTTCTCATTGAAGGCAATAAAGTGGCAAAGTGTGGTATTTACTCAATATTGTTCAAGCGGGAGGGTTCTCTTAGGTAGTTTTTGACTGGGGTGGAGTCAGCTGCCTGAGTTGAAGCCAAAGGACCCACTTCACTTTCATCAAAAACCATCTAGGAGTGCCCTTCTCCTTGAATAATATTGCTATTGTAAATTAGACCTTTAACATTTTTGGGGTGACATTCTCAAATTTGTTTGTGAGGTGGTGTGCTTTCCATAGTACTATTTATTAGAAAATTACAAAACACGTAACTGCTGCATTTTTTAGCAACAACGCTACTCATTTGTGTTCTGTTGAAATGTATGTTTATCAATGTCTAGTTTCGGGGAGCATGGTCTCAGTGCCGATCAAAGATGGTGGGGCCGGACTGCGCTCCAACTGACCGGGGAGCTTTTTCTTAGCCAGAGACCACTCCTGCTCTTGCTGAGGGAAGAGACATCACAGCATCTCTCCCTCATGATTTTGTGAGTCGAAGAAGTTTCATATAACTCATTTTCTTATGTTTTTCTGGCCATGATGGCACCAAGGGATTTCTCCTCAGATTCAAGGTCGCGCCCACCATTTTGACTGGAGAGCGAGTTGCTTTCTTTCATGAGGTGTCTAACATATACCACGCTCCTGTTCTACAGGCAACTTGGCTAATATGTCTTAAACTTCATGGCTCTCATGTTTTTGACATGACCTTTTCATAAAAGATATTCAACTCTTCATGTCCCATGATCCTTTTTACCTCAGCAACTTGTCTCTGTGTATTATTTTCAAGCAGTGCATAACTGATATCTTAATGGTTTCTACCATATAGACTTTAAGCACCTTTTTTTATTTTTGAACTTTCATTCTTACTATTTGAGAGACAGGTTGACCCTGCAGTTTGTATTTTCCTCTGTGCTCTAGTTTTTAGAACTTGTGGTTTTCTGCTCTTTATTGTATGACTGAAATGCCCTGCATCATTGGAGGTTCAACAATTGCTATACAACTTCTGTGGTGCTTTACATAATCTCCTTTTCTTTTTTATGGAGATATTAATGAATCTTAAAGCTCTCTGTTTCCTCCAAATATGATACACACTCAGATTCAGACTCTCTTTGCAGCAACATGAATGACATCTCTTTCCACAAATCTGAATCTCTACCAGGTGCCACTCCAAAAGCACTGTTCTCAAGTAAGATACCTATGGGTTCCACTAAACGACAAAAGAAAGATTCCCCCATCTCCAGTCCAATCCTCATCAACTTCTATTGATACGATTCTTGAGGAAATTCATGCATTAAAACCCTTAATGGAGGAAACTAATAAAATATTATAGCACCTGAATGAAAAATGGTCTTCTTTGGAATCATGAGTTCTCATTGTAGAAAAAAACCTGAATCTTTTCAGTCTATATGCTCACGTATTTCTTGCCTAGAGTCAGAAATAACTCTTCTAAAAAAACACGATAAGGACCCTGAATATCTAAATCGCAAAAATAATCTCTGCATATATGGACTTCCTGAAAACACAGGGTGTTCCAAACTTTTTGAATAAGCCTCCTGATATGTCTACTACAGCCCCACTCAACATACAATTGGCTCACAGAATTGGTCCCAGAGTTTAAACAAAACCATGTGGTGTTATCCTGTTCTTCTTGCAATATACTGACCTGCTACAAGTGATGTCAGCTGTCCAATCCAAAAAAACAAATCTATTGGGCTACTCATCACCTGTTCTTTCCTCGGGATATAGCCAAGGCCACTGCAGAGCGCTGTAAAAAATGTCTTGATCTATGTCCTCAACTAAGAGCTATAAATTACCAGATACGGCCTAATACACCCATGCTCATTTAAAGTAACTTGCAAGGAAAAGACTACCACATATGAGGAACCAACTGTGCTACAGAAATGTCTTCATTAACATGGAGCAACATCATGGATACTTCAAAGTCTACTTGATTTTATTTTTGTTCTTTTCTGCCAGCTTTCCTTTCTGTATAAATCACTAAATGTCTTTCATTTTTGTTTAATCATTATATTGCTTTTTCTCTTCTCTCTTTTTATACATATTGTCTCTCTTTTTATAACACAGGCACACTCTCTCTCTTCCTGTTTACCATATGGTCTCCTCTGTCAATTCAATTCAAGACTGCCCTTACGTTCAGTGGAGTTTGAGCGCTATTGTGATCATCTGGTGTTGCTACCCCCTTTCGTCTTTGTGTTCTGTGCATATGTTTTTCAGTCATCATATGTATGACTTGTACTGTCTCTCTTTTTCTTGTGCTATTTACCCTTCCCTGGCGCTTCCTTATATGGTTCTTTTCTACCATATTCTACTTTCTATGATCTATTCTGTCATTCCTCTTTTCTTCATCAAACAAAAGTTCTATTCCTATTCCTTTTGATATTTGTTTTATCTTGCTCTCAATTTCACTGCTGTAGGCAAATTGATCATGCTATTGTTTTTAATTTTGCATTCCGGATTACTACTTGGATTGTTAGAGGGTTAGGTAACCCTATTAAAAGGCAATGGGTGTTATCTCATTTAGCTAAATTAAAAACTGATATTGCATTGCTTCAGAAATCACATCTTTTTGAACCTGAGGATTCCAAGCTGAAGAGATGTTGGGTAGGTAATATGTTCACTTCTCCTGTTTTAGGGAAGAAACACGGGGTTCTGATTCTTTGCCATAAAGTAATGCATGTTACAGTTGTTCATCAGGAATCTGACTCTGAAGGTCATTGGATTATTGTTAAACTTCTTATAGACCTTTAAATATTTTGAATGTGTATAGTCCAGTCTATTTTGATAAGCTTTTCTGGACAACAAATTCTGATAAACTGCTTTTATGTGAAGATAATTGCATTATATTTTGTGGTGACTGTAATCAAATTCATGATCCCATACTGGACAGGCATTCGACAGCTAAATTTGTTCATAATAAAATGCACTCACAATTTACATTCACAGTCTAGCGTACATCGTAAATTGATATTTGGCAAATCTGCCACCCAGATCTCCAGGGGTATAGTTTTTATTCAGCCCCACATCACTCATAATCCCCTATTGACTACCTTTTTCCGAGTAAATCTTTAGCTCAGCATGTTCTTCAGTCTGAAATAGGAGAAATTGTAATATCAGCTTACGCTCCAGTTTATGTTGAGCTTGATCCTATACCCTTTTCATCACACGTCGGTAGATGGCGTTTTAATAATTTCTTACTCTTAGACCTGAAATTTACTATACAATTTAGTTCCTTTGCCTCTGAATTTCTTACTATTTTCACTTCCCCAGACTCCCTTTTTTGCAATGATCTGGGACTCCTTTAAGGAAGCTGCTAAGGGTTTTTATAATGAATTTTGTTTCACAAAATAAAAAATCTATCTATGCCCATACTACTCAACTACTTAATAAGATTACACAATTAGAATACACTTACTATCACTCCAATAATGAGTCTTCCTTAAAGAATCCTATCAACGCCAAATTCTCTTTCAACAGATTAACTATGGATGCTGCTTCGTCTTATTTACTGACGAGTAGTACTCGTTACAATGGAGGTAAAAATTAAATGGGGAAATTGTTGGCTCATTATTAAAAAAATAAGAGACAGAACTAGTGTATAATCCTTACAAAGTCCTGCTGGGACTCCTCTTTTTTGAAACGATGATATTTTAAATTAATTTGTTTCTTTTTATAAAAATTTATATTCTTCAGAAACACAACTAGTTCAATCAGATGTAACCAATTATTTCCAATCCATTGATTCCCCTCTCTCCCATCATATTGATTTTGACTCATTGGGAGCTGATATTTCCTTAGCAGAAATTACAAATGCGGTCTCGGTATTACGCTGTGGAAAAGCTCCTGGGGCTGATGGCTTTACTGTTGAATTTTATGACTATTTTGCAAACCTTTTCCTTCCCAATCTTTAATTCTTTAACTCTCAGGCCACTTTCCAAGAAGACATTATATGTTTAATTCCAAAAGATAATAAAGACCTTTCCCTATGTAAGAATTTTCGTCTCATCTCCTTAGTCAATACTGACTACAAATTTTTGCCAAGACTTTGTTGTTACATATTGACTTGTCTTGCCAGATATTATAGGTCCTGAACTATTCAGCTTTGTTAAGGGGCGACTAACCTCTGATAATTTTCAAGTCTTTTTTAATGTCCTAAGGAAGCCCTCTTCTTTGAATCATCCTAATGCTGCTATTGCTTTCGACGCAGAAAAAGCTTTTGATAGGATTGGTTGGGATTTTATGTTTCACACATTAAGATGGATTAGTTTTCCACCCTAACTGATTGCTTTAATTTCCCTATTATATTCAGGTCCTAGGGCATCAATTTTTCTTAATAGTAAAATGTTGGATTATTTTGCTTTGTTTAGAGGGGTACAGCAAGGGTGTTCGTTATCACCTCTTTTGTTTATCATTGCTCTTGAACCCTTTTTAACCAAAATGCCCATATTTCAGGTTTCCAGTTTGGTCCTTATCCGGTTAAAATGTCAGTTTATGCTGATGACATTTTTCTATACTGTACTAATCCTGAAATCTCTCTTCCTCCTTTCCTACAAGTTGCTACATTTCCCCAATTGTCAGGTTATCGGCTTAATGCCGATAAATGTGAGGTTTTACCTTTAAATGTTTTATGTCATAAGCCCCTTTTTGTCCACACAGGTTTTTCATGGCTACACCTCTAAACTAAAATATCTGGATTTGTGGTTTTCTCTGACAATCCCTTAAACATTAAAATAAAATTTTGATTACATTGTCAAAATATTAAATGATACTATTAAACACTGGCATCGACTTTTCCTCTTCTGTTGAGGCCGAATTGATTCTATCAAAATAATGCTCACCCCCCTTATATTATATACTATATCCATGATTCCTTTTGACATTCCTGGGTTTTATTTTAAGAAAATAGATACTCTTTTAACAAACTTTCTTTGAAAGAACAAGCCCCCTCGCATAACTTTGTTCTCTTTATGTCTAGAAGTCTTAGCTTTCCCGATTTCAAAACGTATTACTCTGCCTTTTCCCTGAAACACGCTGGCCGTTGGCTCTCATCTAAGCTCCCCTTGCATCCTCCATTATGGATACAGTTAGAAAAATTTCTTATTTTTCCCTTTGATTTCAAAGAAATTCTTGCTTTCACAACTAATATCTCATCAGTACGTTCTCCAATTATTTCCCACTCTCGTAAACTCCTGGCTCCACTTTTCCCATCTTCATATTCCTCAGTTACCTCCTACCACCAACAAACCCATTTGGCATAATAAATTGCTGCAAATTAAGAACCGTACCATATATTGTAAGACTTGGTGATCTAAGGGTTTGTGTTGGATATCTCAACTTCTAGCGGATGATCAACCCTTGACCATTACTGATCTCTAAACTAAATGTTCCTTACCAGCTACCTTTGGTTCGCAATTGGACCTTTTACGTTTCTCCCTCAACCAATATCTGTTGGACTTGGCCCTTGTGGCAGGTTCACCCCTAAAGTTTTTGCTTTTAAATGTGACCTAATGTTAGTTGTTTTTGGCTTCTGCGCACTTTAACACTGTGTCCCAGTGTAAAGTGTGTGCACAATCTGAGTGCATGTGGTGAGATTGGCCTGCCCTTCCAAAGGAATGCATGGGGAATATATGTGTCCATGGTAGTTCCTGATGTGAGAGGAGTGGAGGGGCGATTTTGGTATGTGCGAACTTGTGAGATTAAATGCTGCGCAACGGTGTGCGCTGATTTAATGTGAATAGTGTAGAAGTGCCACTTCTAGAAGTTGGCAGGTCTGTGTGCAGTGAATGTGAATTGCCTGTCTGGCTTGTGAGTGACAGGGGCTGGCTGGTGTGCCTGGCTCCAGCAGTCATGATGGGTCTTCCCTGTGGTGAATGGGGAGATCTGCATGTAGAAGGGAGGGAGGAGTGCACCTGGGACATGAATAGGGCTGTGCCTTCCCTCCACAATGCTGGCTCCACCCCCTGTAGTGCGTCTGATGTCCCTGACCCATCCTGTGAATAGGGAGAGGGGCTGAGCACAAAAAAGTGCTAAAAAACCAGTTGCA
Organism: Lissotriton helveticus; assembly: GCF_964261635.1. Taxonomy (NCBI): domain Eukaryota; kingdom Metazoa; phylum Chordata; class Amphibia; order Caudata; family Salamandridae; genus Lissotriton; species Lissotriton helveticus. The sequence goes on along the minus strand of NC_136061.1, from coordinate 1,328,513,689 downwards.
TCTGGTTTTTCCCTTGCCCTGCACCCTTGAGACCAAGGGAAAATGTGTATAAAAAGGGGTTGTCACCCCCTGTAAAATGTTCACTCTTGTTCCTGACTTGAGGGGGGGCCTGCTGCTGCCGGGCGCCAGGAGGAACCGCCACTGGGGACTACCTCTCTGCTGGAGGGCCCTGTGAGCTGGCCCCTGGGCCCAGCCTTTGCCCCCCCCCCCATATTCTTAAAGAGACTTTCCCCTGGACTTTGGGGCTTGGTGCTAAAGCGCCTGGGAAGCACTTTATTTCTACTTCCATAAGGAACGCTTTGTTGTGCTGCCAGGAGGAGCAGCGCTTCTGTTCTCAACTGCAGCGAGGTGCTGCACCGTGGAGTTCCCCCTGCATCTGTATTCTCAGCGCGGGTGCCCACCCGCATATTTGCTGTTTTTTAGATATCCCTAGCAGGTTCCCACCCCGCCAGGGACTTTACCAAGTTTTTTATTAAATCCCCTGGCGGGTGCCCACCCCGCTAGGAACTTGTGCCCCCTTATGTAATTATTTATCTAAGCGGGTGCACACCCCGATAGGTATCGCTAAATAAGAGAGAGCCTAACCCTCGTGCTTGCCCCCGAGAATCACTGCCGCAGCCCCGGGTAAATCGGAATTCAGGCAACGTAGTGCCTGACGGCAGGCGGGACCTCCAGTTTGGGAGGGAAGTCCCGCCCCCCCTGCCCGCCTCCGCGAGAGGGAAAGAAGTCGCCTGGAGGAAGAACAATGGTGCCTGCCTGCGCGGGGCTCCCATGACTGAGGAAGAGCCCCGCAGGCACCACCAAGTGCAGCTGAAAGGCGGGGGGGGGGCTCGAGGCACATTGCCGGTGCCTGCCCCCACGGCGTGTGCAGAGAAGAACTATCCCCAGTGAGGAGACCGATCCCCAGTGAGGAGACCCAGGTGAGTAGGGGCTTTGTCCTTGTGCGGGTCCCGACCTATGTCCTGAGCGGCCCCCGCCTAATAGGGGGGCCGCTCCACCAGAGGAGGCACATTGCTGTTTAGAGAGCCCAGAGGGGCCCCGGATTTTTCTCCACATCTGCTTCAGCATTGGGGCTATTCCTTCTTTCTTTTTTTGGGACATGATGATTCCTAGAGCCTAAGAGGCCCCAACGCTCGTGGGCCTATTTATCTCGAGCACCAGTGCGCTCCACGTTTGGGGGGCAAGTGTATTCTCTCCATTTGCGCATAATTGGTTCAGGAGCCTGTGTGCTCCATGGGCCATAGTTGTTTCAGAGCCTAGATGGCTCCAATGTTGAGCGCGTTTGTTTCAAGGGCCAGGGAGAGCCCAGGCCCACATCTTCATATTCACAGCTGCGCAGCAATTAGTGCCAGCTGCACGGTGTAGTCGCACCATTCTTTGGGGAGCAAGATTGAAGGTAGGAGTGAGACGCACTCCTTTGCCCCCATCCATTCCCAGCTGCCCAGCAAGTAGTGGGCAGCTGCTACGTTTAGGCCCAAACTCTTGCGCACCTTTTTCTTTGGCTGCCTAGGCCGCGCGTCCTGACTTTTGGGAAAAAGGGCGTTTGAGCCCCATAGAAGGACAGTTGGCCTGAGGCCAGTACCTACTGTGATTCTTGCGCAAGGTGATTGGTGATTTGTGTTTATGATGATAATTGCCTAACGTGAGTTATGCGTGATGTGCAATGCCTTTATGCCTGTTCTATAACTCTAACTGTGTTTTCATGCTTAGGAGGTTGTTTTGCCTAGTATGGTTTATGCTAGTGAGTTATCTCTTATGACTCCCATTAACTATGTACTTAACTCTTTCTGCCTCCTCTGCTGCTAAAATTAATACTATTATCAAAAGCCACCCTAATTTCACCTTATTGCCATTTCTCTAGATTACTAGAGGATATTTATACCTGTTATTTATAACTGGTATTTAGTTTTTCTTATTATTATGCCTACAGTTTTTAATTGTGTTACCATATTTTCAGCTCTCAATATTATGAAGCAATTGTATATTGTTCCCCCACTCCATCCTTTAATTTGTTCATATTTAGTATTTTTCATCTGTACATAGCATGATATTTATATATTTCAAATATATTAGCCTTCCCTACATTTTTTTTGTGTTAAATAGGACTTATTCATTGTATTGTTCTTCTTTTTCTTGTTGAGTATAAAGAAAGCGAGATAACATTTTGGTTACAATGTAATTCATGTATTTGTTGTTTCATATTCATTTTAGGAACGGTGGTAAGTTCCCAGGTGATTTCACACTGTGAAAAATGCTAATCATCAGCTGTGATTTGTTGAAACAACATTAAGTAATCGTTTTTCTCTCTTGTGATTTACTCTTGGAAACTATAGTTGAAGGTCTAGGTGCTAAAATTATAAATTTTCTTGAAACAAATATCTTCCTTACTCACTAAGGAAATCAAGTGCGACATATGAGTAAAAAGGAACATAGAGCAGTAGCACCAGAGTGTCAGTTGATTCCCTAATATTCTACTTGCAACTTTACCACTGTGCTCTAATGAAAGGGCGAGGATGTGGTCTCACTTCTAGAGCTGCTAACTTTGGAGCTCAGGAATCAGGTTCGAGCTTAGGCGTTTGCTCAACATCCTGTGATTCTGGGAAAATCACTTAATCTCCCGGCGCCTACCAAAATATGAATGTGTCCTTGTGTAAGGTAACCGGTGCTCATTTAAAGTGCTCCAATACCTTTGGGTCCAGTTCCCGGTATATAAATCTGCAAAAAAGTAAATAAATGAGCAACTAGAGTAATAACATTCTATATTCATGACACAATGGCCCCACGTTCCGAAGTAGCAGGCTGAAGTAAATGAGCCTATAGTGGTAAATGTAGACATGAAACCAGCTGTTTCAGAAAGCTGCAAGGGTAACTAATGGTTTTCAGTCTTTTATGTAATACTCTATATTAAAAGGACTAAAATAGATAATGCGAGTTAACCAGCAGGCCAGCCTACAGACCTAGCTGCCCTTGGGCCTTAGTAACGCTGCCCATGGGAATCTCAACCCCAACAGACGCATAGCACAAGCACTTTATTATAAATTATCACCCCACTAGCCTTGTCAGGAGAAGGCCCAAGAGGCCAACAGTATTACAATTGTGTATGAAGTTCTATCTAGTACATTTTATCTGTGGTAACATCATATTAGCTCTTCCTGTCTATTAATATAGTTTTAAGCACATTTTAACTCCTGACATTTATTGATGGGTGTTTTTACTAATTTATGCCAGTTTCTTTTATACTCCTCTATTGGCATAGTTTTAAATCGAATGAATTCCAATTCTTATTGTAAGAATGAGTTTGTATGACATATTTGTTATTGGCTTATGTTCAATGAGCATGGTATTCTTTCAGAGGCCCATAAATTGCCTTGTTTTCACCTTTAGCTGGTACCGGCGGATGTACCGAGTACCTTATTGCAATCTTTACATGCTGGTTCCAAATGATATTATCTTACAGGCAGCATGTTGTAGAAACCACAGTTCTGCAAAAGGAAGATCCCGTATGCCTATTGCGACATGTGCTGTATGAATTGCTAATTTCTTATATTCTTAATTGTATTTTACTATGCATGTTTTTTCTAGCTTTTATGACATGAGCAGTCCAAATAAAGATTAATGACTGACTGACTGAAAGGGATAAAACATATAATGAGAGTTAACCTTACCTGAGTCAAACATCCCGGTCCTGTGTTTAGTTGATCAGACTATCTACCCTTTCTGTTGACTAATGCCTCTGTAAGCGTACATTAGCAATGTTTTAGTAGACACTGCTTTTTTAGACTCCATTTAAAAACAAATGTTTTGTAGAGGTGTAGGAACATATTTACGGGCAGATCTTATCACTAAAATCAAATGGTTTGTCCCCCCCTCCAAAAACGAGTTGCTCTTTCGAGATTGTTTTTCTTCATGTCTTCCGCTTTCTTCATCAAAAGTTGCACCTTTCCAGCTGGAAGTGCACTGGCTTCAAAATATTTTTATTGTGAATTGGATGTAAAGTAATTGCAATCTATGCTCATATATTACCTACTGGCGGTCGCCAGTAGGTATATATAGTTAGGATTTTTTCCCTATGGGATTTTTGAAAATTCTATGTCTAATAACTTTGGCGTTTGTGGACGGAATTGGCTGAAATTTTCAGGAAAATTGCACATTTTGTTTCTGAGCAGCCCCTGAAAATTTTGGGGGGGTTCGTCAAGGGGGGGCCGAGAAAAAAGGGGGGTCCCAAAACGCATTTTTCCCATGTTAATTTCCATAGGGCGGTTGGCCTCACTTTTAGCCCGAACGGCTGAATGGATTTGCACGAAACTTGGCAAAATTGTAGGGACTGGTAGCCCGATGTGCCTTTTGTAGGTCTCAATATATGTGCTCCAGTGGATTTTGAGAAATTAACGTTTAAAAAAAGATATATATCTGTAACAGCGGACTGGGCAGCGGCCCAGGACGCGTACTTGTCGCGCAACGGAGCTTTGTGAAGCGAAGCTGATTGGTTCTCCGGCGTCTGTCAACATTCCAAACAGTCCGTAGCGGCCGCCATCTTGTCTCTCGGTAGGATCGAGAGACAAGAGGAGGTCAAAACAAAGGGGGAAATAACTATAAGGGGGCATAGTAGATCCTCGCTGACCCCCTAGGTTTGATGTGGAGGTTTTAAAAGGGCCCCGCGGGGCAAAAAATAATAATAATAATAATAATCGAACGGCTGAATGGATTTGCACGAAACTTGGCAAAATATTAGGGACTGGTAGCCCGATGTGCCTTTGCTAGGTCTCAATATATGTGCTCCAGTGGATTTTAAGAAATTAACGTTCAAAAAAAGATATATATCTGTAACAGCGCTCCGCTTCGCGTAACGGAGGTTTGCGAAGCTGATTGGTCATTCTGTCACTGGGCTATAGTTGGGCTACATCTGGCTGATATTTGGGCTACATTTGTTTTTTTGTGTGTCTGGCGGCCATCTTTGGGCTACATTGGGCTACATTGGGCTACATTTGGGCTCCAACATATATATAGGCCAATGTAGCCCAATATATATTTTTCAAAGTTAATTTTCGTAAAAACCACTGGAGCATATATCTTGAGACATAGCAAAGGCACATCGGGCTACCAGTCCCTACAATTTTGCCAAGTTTCGTGGAAATCCATTCAGCCGTTCGAGCTAAAAGTGAGTCCAACCGCCCTATGGAAATGAAGGAAATGAATGGGTAATTTGTAATTAGCAAATAGCTCATCGCAAACTAGGAATGGTAAAGAATCGCTATTTATTCCTTAAAGTTCGCTATTTAGGAAATGCAAAAAACTTTGATGATACATATGGCGGTTCATCTCTAACAAGATAAGAAGCATAGGGATACATTTATGATGACTGGCGCATCACCAGGGATGTGTTAGTCATTCTGTGCCGCTGTTCCGTCACCTATGGTGTGCTGCATTTACAATGCGGCGCATCATGGGGCAAAAACAGCACAGATGCGTGATGTATCTGTGCCGTAAAGGTGGCGCATTGCTGGAGTTGTATCGCAAGTGTGATGAAGCTCCAGCAAGGGTCGGGGGTGCCCCTGTCGCAGGGTTTCTGTTCTCACACAGAACTGTGGACAGAGGATTGGAACCTCGGCGAATTAGGGTGTCCCAAAACTCACGTTAGTAATCAAAAACTCCTTAGCAAGCTAGGTACAGTGTCACATTGGATATAACAAACTCTCAATGTTTAGACAATCCAGAATATGAACTTATAGTACCTCAGGATACGTGGAACTCATGAACAGTCGGTCGTTATATATTTCTTAGAAACCAGAACATGGAGTTAAGAAGAACACATGTGTATTTGAAATGTTTATTTACTAATGCCGTCTTCACAGGCGTAGTATCTTAGATAATACAAGTACACATATTATCAGTAGCAAAATTACCAGCATAGTTACTAGTACATAAAAAGCGAATGGTGATAGTATGTTAACATGCTGTAAATGAATAAGAGTTAGCAACACTTATAAGCAGCCGCGGGCCGTGGAGGGAGTTACGGTGGGGCAGGGAGGCGGGGAGGGGGAGGGGCAAGGTAGAGAGGGCTCCACCCTGCTTCTCCCCCTCCCCGCCTCCCTGCCTCACCATAACTCCCTCCACGGCCCGCGGCTGCTTATATCTCACCCTCCCTAATACACATATTATATTATTTGCTAAGAAGGTCTCTTTGTGTTGGTTTAGGGCGTGCCCATACTTTAGTGTCTTAGATTTGAAGGAATCACATCAGCATACACCAGCTCTCTCTTCATGTGAGCCGCATCAACTGTTGTGTATGTGTGTTCGGCAAAGCAATATAAAACCCGCCTCATGCCCAGAATTGGCAGAAGTTGCACTTATGTTATGAGTATGAAGTCGTGGAGATCAGACCTCATAACAATTCTGTATCGTGTTGTTCTTGAAACTTTAGCACTCGCTGTACAGATATAGTTTAACAAGCAAAGCAGATAGTAGAGCAATAACATATTATTCTCATGTAAACCACGATGAACTACTAGGTGGAAAGCTAAAGCAACAACTAAGTGTCGTGTGCAGAAGTTGCAAAAAAGGAAAAATGGCGTTTAAACCGGTAATGAGCCCATGCTAACTTAACACGGTGTAAAGATATCCAGGACCTAGATGACACCTCCCCATGATCCGGAAACGAACTGAATAAGATAATAGAAGTGCCATCTCATGAGAGCAGATTGCAAGTTTATATGTGGACGGTCCGCAAGGTAAAGCATTAAAAACTAGGAAAATTTAATGCTAAAGAAAAATAAAACAGCCAAGTACTTTATCGAGTCTTAAGCCAATAGGCAAGGTAAATAATAAAAACTTGACAAATAAGTCAATGAATTGTCAATGAAATGCTAGTACTCAGCATATCAAACATGAAAAAGGTCTATGACATAACTGTGTATGCAAAATAAGCTGCAACAGCCTCCAATAGGAAGTCACCGTCTTCATCCGAAAACAGTTCAGCCATCCAATTTAAAAGCGGAAAAGAACATACGTGCTCTCCCAGCACCGGATCCTCTATCACCATCAGAGGACAGCTCGGTGGGTTTTCAAGAAAGCTCTGTTCCAAGAAAGACTGTGCTGCCGCCAGTAAATTCCAGGGACCAAGTAGTCCATGCATCAATGCCACAGCCATAATCCTTTCGCCAGGACAAACCAACTCGTGAGTAATGATAGGAGTCATCAGCTGATTAAAGTCGACGTCAGGAGAAACCGGTCCGCAGAGACACAAATCAATGGCCCAATCGAAATCACAGGTCAGGCAGTGAAATACAGGCTGGACACAGGTGAAGTAGGAGAATCGAAAAGATAATCCATATGCCGTGCTTAATATCGCCAACGGCATTGTGCCATAATATTCTAGCATGCGATTGCGGAACAGTGTCAGCAGCTGCAGGGTGGGAGGTTGCATAGGAGGGACATCCATATTTAAAAATGTAAAAAAGCACAAGAGCGTCCGCTGGTAATGCAAGTAAAAATGCCAATCCACGAACCAGAGTGGAGAAAATAGAATGAAAGGAAGCAGGGATGAGTCCAAAGATTTTCTCAAATGAAGTCACGAGACCACTGGTAACAACTTTAAAAAAGTGCGCCAGGGACTTTGCGGAGGATGCGTTAAAGATAGTCGGAACCATCTTGCTGAATTTGAAAGGCAAATCTGAATTGAAAAGTGTGTGCACCTCTGTACGGGTGTTCGCTATGTGAAGCACGAAAGTTTCACGGGCCGAACTCAAGGCCACCTCTCTCTGAGACAAAAGAGCTCTTATTCTTGCCATGCCGTTGAAATCTGTCCCAAGGTTGGTATTTGTGGCCAGATTGAAAACTCCCTATGTTCATGTGTGGGAGGAAATAGAACATTTCTGCAGCAAATAACCCGTTCACTTACTGTTACGATAAAAGGAATACTTTTAATTAACTCAGAACAATCTTCATTATTGAGCATCAAATAACTACCATTTTCCAACAACTTGAACGTGGGGATGATAGCAGGAACTGGCGTGCCTTGCAACACGCAAGCCATATTTGGTCGGTGTTTGTTGCATGAACCGTGTAACTGTATGTGCCTACACATTAGTGAATGATCTGGCGTCTCAGTGCATTCCTCTCCATTCAGATAAACTTCTTGATCATCTTTGAAACATCTGTATGTGTATGGAAGCGACCAGACCTCATGAAGAAAAGCACTACCTAAAGGTTCATAACGACCTATTGGTATATATTTCATACAATTTGAAAACTTATATAAAGCAAAAGGCAGCGTTATTAAACCGTGGATAAGGCACGTTGCCAAAAAACCCGCAATCCTCTGCTGATGATGTCACTGAGCATGTCATGAATGATGTAATATGTGACATCATCAGCAGTGGATTACGGGTAATAGTATCTCTAGTTTACTCCCCTATAGCTGTCTTTCTTTTAACATAAGTGTCTGTTTCCTTCCCTTATACTTACTGTTTTTGGTTCGCTTCCGGTTCGCGTACCGGGGAGCGAACTGGGAAGCGAACTAAGAGAAATAGAGGTTGGCACAGTTCCAAATATTGTACCAATTTTTTAATAACGGGGAGGTAGTTCTGAAAAGAACTTTTTTTTTTATTTTTCAGAACATTTTTTTACTTTTTTTGAATTTTTCTGAACAGTTTTATATTTTTTTGGGTTTTTCTTGGAGGGGGCAATGAAAACGATTCATTGTAAAGGGCTCAACAGGAGCAACAAAACAAAAAAAAGAAGTATTTATTATTTTGGGCGTTTCGTACAAACTTGCATATGATAGTCAATAGCTCTGTTGATCAGAGTGATGCTTTTTTCTCCGTAGGAAATGAATCCATCGCAAAATACGCAGATGTGTTTTACATCACCAAATCTCATTTGTATATTTGGCACCATCTCCCTGCCCTCTGGTCCCGTTACTTCCGGTACAACAGATCTTCTGGCCATAATAGGGAGATTATCTAGGTCGTTCCGAAACTGTGCAGCACTGTAGTTGTTAGGATGCCACCTAGTCATATGGCGATGCATTGTGTAGTTTCCGAAACTGTATTTTTTGTCGGTCCCTCTGGACAGTCTATCTTGACATATAAGGCAAGTTACGTATCTTGCATTTACTTTTTTCTGACCTTTGGGAATTTTAAAAAATTGCCAAATGAAGTTTTCTTTCCGGTGAGACGTCCTGGGCTGCTCAGGCAAAAACTGCCTCTCTTCGTGCTCGTCCTCCTGTTCCTCTTCTTCCTCTCCTTGTTGAATTATAACTTGAGCAGGTGGTCCACTCTTCCTTGGATGTGGTGGAGGTGGTGGGGAAGCACCAGCTGAAGCTACTAAAGAAGCCATTGCTCAGTGATCACAAAGGGTCTTTCTCTCACAATGATGAAAGTCAGAGTGAGGAAAGAAGGAGGGATTTTCATCATTTGGGAAAAACAAGAGTTCTCAACCAATCAAAAGTGTTCATTTTAGATTATATGACCTAGTCTTACATCATTAGGAAACCAAAAGTGAAATGAACCAATGAAAAGTGTTATTACCAAGTCACATGACTTGCTGTGTTTACGTTAAGCGCTTTGCAGGGCCTCCCGGTTTGCTTCCAGAAACCTGCGCTTTGCGACTCGCTTCGCTTACCAGTTCGCTAACGTTGTACGTCATATGACGTATCACGCGACAACGTGAAACGTCATGCGGACGGGAGGCGTCACGATGTTGTTTTCTAACGCGGCACTTGCGGTAAAGAAACGTTTACCGGCTCGCGGTCTATTTCGCGGCATCAAGGTCAGCTAACGGGAAGCTTCCCGATTCGCGAAGCGGGAACGAAGAAAAAAAAATATTAAAAAAAAAAATTATTCATAAACATATAAAATATATTTTTGGATTTAAAGAAGAATACATTTTACAGCTACAGATATTAGCTGTTAAAAAACCAATGAAATTCACAGAAAAAACCATAGGTTATAGACCATATATAGTTAGGAATTAGCATTTACAAAACCTTGAAAATTCACTGAAAAAACCATAGGTTATAGACCATATATAGTTAGGAATTAGCATTTAGAAAACCTTATTTTACTCACACAAAACCATTGAAATTCCATATATAGTTAGTTGCACTAACTATATATCGCGCACCCGCAATCCACTGCTGATGATGTCACATATTACATCATTCATGACATGGTCAGTGACATCACTGATGACATCACTGATGACATCTCAAATGACATCACTGATGACATCTCAAATGACATCACTGATGACATCATGACACACCAATACCAGTTACTACATAAGCACTCACTGATTCCTACGTCTACACACACATTCACTCATTCACCCATACAATCACTCATACATACAGTCACTTATTATTACAACACTATCATATGCACTCATACACCTATGCAGACAGTCACACACTGCCACTCATCCATGGAGTTACTCACACACCAAGCCAGTCCTGTAAAGAATCAATCACACTTCCATTTCTTCATCTATACAGTTAAACACAGAACACCATACTTCAGTGACATCACTGATGACATCACTAATGACATCTGAAATGACATCACTGATGACATCTCAAATGACATCACTGATGACATCATGACACACCAATACCAGTTACTACATACACACTCACTGATTCGTACGTCTACACACACATTCACTCATTCACCCATACAATTACTCATACATACAGTCACTTATTATTAGAACACTATCATATGCACTCATACACCTAGTCAGTCCTGTGAAGAATCAATCACACTTCGATTTCCTCATCTATAGTTAAACACAGAACACCATACTTTTCACACATATACTAACACATACTTACTCTCTTATACAATCACTGATACAAGTACACATTGATATGCACAGAGTCACACACCTCCCAGCCAGCCACACACACACTCAGTCTTCCATACATCCAGTCATTCTTCAATATGTAAAACGTATTTAAACTTTACAAAAACACACAGACACTAGATGATGTCATCAGTGATGTCATTTGAGATGTCATCAGTGATGTCATCAGTGATGTCACTGACCATGTCATGAATGATGTAATATGTGACATCATCAGCAGTGGATTGCGGGTGCGCGATATATAGTTAGTGCAACTAACTATATATGGAATTTCAATGGTTTTGTGTGAGTAAAATAAGGTTTTCTAAATGCTAATTCCTAACTATATATGGTCTATAACCTATGGTTTTTTCAGTGAATATATATATATATATTTATATTTATTATCTATAAAAATGTGTCTCTGTATACATTATAAACAACTATAATTAAAGGTAATTAAAGCATATTTTAAAAAATAACATTCAATATCACACAGTACAATGAGGCATCTATTTTAGAATACAGTGAAAACTGTCATGGACTCCATTTTTCACAGACTACTAACACACAAACACACACACACATATATATATATTCACAAAAAAAACATAGGTTTCAGGGACGTTATAGTTAGTTGAACATTTGACTCATATAAAACCAGAGAAATTCGCCTGTTACAGTTAGTTGAGCTAACTATAACTTGTGCGCCCGCAATGCACTGGTGATGACGTCACATATGACATCTCAAATGACATCATCCATGTGACAATCTGATGCACATATTGATGCTCTAATATAAACTTTGATACAACCATTCTAAAATGCTGACCACTACTTTTGAAACCATACACAGAAGAATGCCATATACTACATAGCACTCACTATTTTCTAGGTCTACACACACATCCAGTCACTTACACATGTAGTTACTCATCCATAGAGGACTATAATATGCACTCATACATCTATACATGCAGTCTCACGCTGCCACTCATCCATAGAGTTACTCACACGCCTAGTCAGCAATGCAAAGAATGAACCACATACCCATTTAATCATGTATACAGTTATACACACCAACTGCCTTATTTCCTGTTCAGGGTCGCGTACACCGTGTTTGCTTTGTGCATGTTCGGGAACACTATCTACTTGTTCGCGACGACAAGTGCTTGTTAGCGAGAAATATCACGCGAGCTTACCCACGTGGTCGCGATGGGCGTAGCCATCTTGTCTTTCACTCTATGCTATGGTTCTGGGCCTAGTTTTCTATCCACCTTTAATCTTTGCAATCTTTACTTATTTTCACTGTTTTTCTCACTTTTTTTTTTATCATCTCAGTCTCTCTGTCCCTAAGTTTATATTTTGTGATTTATTTCTACTTTCACTGTGTTTTTGTTACTTTTCTACTGTTTTATTTTACTTCTTTATTCAAACTCCTACTACTTGCCCCTAACTTTATTTTTTCCTTCTTTTCTGCCTCCACCCCAGAACCATGGCCAAGGGCAGCAGTACCGGCTCCAAGGGCAAGGCACCTGCGCCCAAGAGCTGGCTGCTTTGCGGCAGAATGCGCCCTGCAGGGGTGCAGGCCCGACAACTTTTTGGAGAGGCGGAGGTGGCCGCCCTGGTTTTCTTCATCCAGCGCCACCTCCCCTCGACCTTGGCAGCATTCAGCAGGCCAGGCTTCTTACCCAGGAGCATCACCGCCGGTGGGCGAAGGTGCACCAGGCAGTGTCTCGCTGCTCGGGGATCGGGCGCACCCACAACCAGCTGGCCCACCGGTGAACAGACATCCTGGACTGGGAGCAGGACCTGTTGGACCTGCTAGGTGCCGAGGTCGTGGGGCTTGGTGAGTAACTAGTAATATATAGTAGTATAAGTATTGTGTATAATTCTTGGACGAATAACACGATTACTGGTGCGCTTAGTTACATTGCAGGTCAATTCCATTTCAAAATCTTCTGTGATTTTATGACACAGGTGCTGCTCGGCACTTCTCTTACTTGTTTGTAACTTTGCGCTAGCTTGTGCTGATTAATGATGTTAGAGTTTACTTTAGAGAACTGAAGTTAGTTATTGGTATTGCTAGAGTCTAGTCCTTCCATTGTCCTTCAGTGAAATAGTGGTGGATGGATAATAGGTTTACTTAGTATTAGTTCATATTTCCTTTATGGTCTGCGTGACCCCTCCTTTGTCACTGAATGCTTCTTACCCCAGTCCTCCATAGAACCTTTTTGTAGTTTGTTTAGTGAGTGGTAGGCTTAGCAATAGCATTGTCAATTAGTAGCAGAACAACATACGACGCAACCAACCAACAATTTGGTGTATGCACAAATTTATGCATGTGTCCTCCATCTCATCTATGCATTTTTGCTGGCAAAAATAAAATGGAAATGCAGACTTACTGAACAATTGGCCCATCTCGAATAGGTGGTGTTGGTCAGGTGGTACTGGCCAAGTGCAGCTGAAAGGCGGAGGGGGCTCGAGGCACATTGCCGGTGCCTGCCCCCACGGCGTGTGCAGAGAAGAACTATCCCCAGTGAGGAGATCGCTCCCCAGTGAGGAGACCCAGGTGAGTAGGGGCTTTGTCCTTGTGCGGGTCCCGACCTATGTCCTGAGCGGCACCCGCCTAATAGGGGGGCCGCTCCACCAGAGGAGGCACATTGCTGTTTAGAGAGCCCAGAGGGGCCCCGGATTTTCCCCCACATCTGCTCCAGCGTTGGGGCTATTCCTTCTTTCTTTTTTTGGGACATGATGATTCCTAGAGCCTAAGAGGCCCCAGTGCTTGTGGGCCTATTTATCTCGAGCACCAGTGCGCTCCACGTTTTGGGGGCAACTGTATTCTCTCCATTTGCGCATAATTGGTTCAGGAGCCCGAGTGCTCCATGGGCTATAGTTGTTTCAGAGCCTAGATGGCTCCAATGTTGAGCACGTTTGTTTCAAGGGCCAGGGAGAGCCCAGGCCCACATCTTCATATTCACAGCTGTGCAGCAATTAGTGCCAGCTGCACCATGTAGTCGCGCCATTCTTTAAGGGGCAAGATTGAAATTAGGAGTGAGACGCATTCCTTTGCCCCCATCCATTCCCAGCTGCCCAGCAAGTAGTGGGCAGCTGCTACGTTTAGGCCCAAACTCTTGCGCACCTTTTTCTTTGGCTGCCTAGGCAGCGCGTCCTGACTTTTGGGAAAAAGGGTGTTTGAGCCCCATAAAAGGACAGTTGGCCTGGGGTCAGTACCTACTGTGATTCTTGCGCAAGGTGATTGGTTATTTGTGTTTATGATGATAATTGCCTAATGTGAGTTATGCGTGATGTGCAATGCCTTTATGCCTGCTCTATACTTCTAACTGTGTTTTCATGCTTAGGGGGTTGTTTTGCCTAGTATGGTTTATGCTAGTGAGTTTATGTTTACCTGCTTGACTTATGCCTATGGTGATTACTATTGCATAGTGTGTACCTACCTTTTACCAGTGGTTACTGGTTGTGTTCTACAATTGTTATTTTGTGATGCAGTTATTCTAAGTGCTACTTCTACAAAAGTGCTGATTCTGAAAGTGGCCCACGTGGCCCTGTCATGTGTAAATAATCTCCTGTAAATACTGCCCAGTGCCAGTTGGCACAGTGTATCTGTGTGATTAGGATCTAATGTGTTTATGGTAATACAAAGGCTATTTTTATAATATAACCTTGTGTGGAGTTCCTTTTTGTGGTGTGCCTAGTGTGTTGCTGCTGTGTGTGTGTGTTGCGCAGACGCTTTACACATTGCCTCCGGGATCAGCCTTACTGCTTGTGCCACGTTGCCAAGGGGGTGAGCAAGGGTTATCTTTGGAGTGTAACTCCCTTGTTCTAACTAGAGTGGTGGTCTCTGCCTGGCTTTGGCGCAAGCCTTAGCCAGGGATGAGTATGAGAGGTACCCCTTAAACGGAAGTTAAGGGAATTAGGGTTAACCAACCGTAGATAAAGGAGAGATTCCCTTGAACTGGACTAAATAACACTAAAGCTAGAAAGTCAAAAATAATAACAAGATTCACGTGTATAAAAAGAATTCTTACAGTTTATTGGTAATACAAACATTTAAAATAGTGGACAGTTAAGAGACCACTCAACACTGATTAAAACAAGATAATGAAAATAAAAGATACACTTAATATTCAATATTGACCAGCAAAATTGAAACAAAAAGACAGAAAAAAAGTAAGACATTGGATTCGTACACTACTGGGTGTATAGTCGTACTCTATTTTTGACACCTAAATTATGTATTCTATAATATAGTATATCAACAAAGATGTCCGAGTTGTGAATTATACTAAATGGTGCGTCGACGCGTATCAGTGGATTTCCACAATATTCTCCACCTTTGTCAAGACTACATATAATATCTGTCGTCGTGTAGGGGTCAATAAAATCACCCTTAGGGTTTGCTTTTTGGAAATTGTTGGGTATCAATTGTTATCCAAATCCGAATGTGGTATATCAGAGAGATTTGCTAGCTTCATGCATCCATTTAATATCGTAAAGTCTGGCTAAGAGTAAAATCGTCCTGGTGCTAGGACATTAAGCGTTGAATATGGGCATTCCGAAATACTTAGGCCCCATAAAGCGTTCAGTCTTCTTTTCTTGATCTATTAAAACCCAGAGGCGCCTGTGTCATGTCCTCGCGGTGTGAGCTTATGGTTCTCAATTCAAGTGCAGAGGACTGCCTACTTCTCTGGTTTTGTAAGGCCCGTTTGGTTAAAATGCCAGGGGTGCTTGCATCATGTTTGTGCGATGAAAAGGGGATATTTCCCTGATAAGAAGCGAGATACTGCCTTCTTCTCTGGTTACCTGAAATGACTTAGCCAACCAGAGATCCCATTTCTAACAATATCTTATCTCATTATCAATCATTTCCTATCCCCCACAAAGTATGTTGGCCAGTTTTGGCAGTCGGTTTGGATCAAATTAAGAAGATTTTCAAAATTATTGTTCCCTTTTTTTTATTAACATATTTTTAGGCACTTGTCACCTCAGTGGCCTCAATCACCACCAAATTTGAAGTTGTTGGATTTACTGTTTGCTTTTGCTTTTCATTTAATAACCTCACACTGGAAACAAGTTGACAGTTTACTTTTAGGTCCTGGTGGAATGCTGTGTGTTTTCATCGTAGATTAGACACCAATTATGTTTCTCCTATATCTCTGGCGATTAAGAGGGATCTCTTATGACTCCCATTAACTACGTACTTATCTCTTTCTGCCTCCTCTGCTGCTAAAATTAATACTATTATCAAAAGCCACCCTAATTTCACCTTATTGCCATTTCTCTAGATTACTAGAGGATATTTATACCTGTATATTTATAACTGTTATTTAGTTTTTCTTATTATTATGCCTACAGTTTTTAATTGTGTTACCATATTTTCAGCTCTCAATATTATGAAGCAATTGTATATTGTTCCCCCCACTCCATCCTTTAATTAGTTCATATTTAGTATTTTTTCATCTGTACATAGCATGATATTTATATCTTTCAAATATAATAGCCTTCCCTACATTTTTTTTGTGTTAAATAGGACTTATTATATTCATTGTATTGTTCTTCTTTTTCTTGTTGAGTATAAAGAAAGCGAGATAACATTTTGGTTACAATGTAATTCATGTATTTGTTGTTTCATATTCATTTTAGGAACGGTGGTAAGTTCCCAGGTGATTTCACACTGTGAAAAATGCTAATCATCAGCTGTGATTTGTTGAAACAACATTAAGTAATCGTTTTTCTCTCTTGTGATTTACTCTTGGAAACTATAGTTGAAGGTCTAGGTGCTAAAATTATAAATTTTCTTGAAACAAATATCTTCCTTACTCACTAAGGAAATCAAGTGCGACATATGAGTAAAAAGGAACATAGAGCAGTAGCACCAGAGTGTCAGTTGATTCCCTAATATTCTACTTGCAACTTTACCACTGTGCTCTAATGAAAGGGCGAGGATGTGGTCTCACTTCTAGAGCTGCTAACTTTGGAGCTCAGGAATCAGGTTCGAGCTTAGGCGTTTGCTCAACATCCTGTGATTCTGGGAAAATCACTTAATCTCCCGGTGCCTACCAAAAAATGAATGTGTCCTTGTGTAAGGTAACCGGTGCTCATTTAAAGTGCTCCAATACCTTTGGGTCCAGTTCCCGGTATATAAATCTGCAAAAAAGTAAATAAATGAGCAACTAGAGTAATAACATTCTATATTCATGACACAATGGCCCCACGTTCCGAAGTAGCAGGCTGAAGTAAATGAGCCTATAGTGGTTAATGTAGACATGAAACCAGCTGTTTCAGAAAGCTGCAAGGGTAACTAATGGTTTTCAGTCTTTTATGTAATACTCTATATTAAAAAGGCTAAAATAGATAATGCGAGTTAACCAGCAGGCCAGCCTACAGACCTAGCTGCCCTTGGGCCTTAGTAACGCTGCCCATGGGAATCTCAACCCCACCAGACGCATAGCACAAGCACTTTATTATAAATTATCAACCCACTAGCCTTGTCAGGAGAAGGCCCAAGAGGCCAACAGTATTACAATTGTGTATGAAGTTCTATCTAGTACATTTTAACTGTGATAACATCATATTAGCTCTTCCTGTCTATTAATATAGTTTTAAGCACATTTTAACTCCTGATATTTCTTGATGGGTGTTTTTACTACTTTTTGCCAGTTTCTTTTATACTCCTCTATTGGCATAGTTTTAAATCGAATGAATTCCAATTCTTATTGTAAGAATGAGCTTGTATGACATATTTGTTATTGGCTTATGTTCAACGAGCATGGTATTCTTTCAGAGGCCCATAAATTGCCTTGTTTTCACCTTTAGCTTGTACCGGCGAATGTACCGAGTACCTTATTGCAATCTTTACATGCTGGTTCCAAATGATATTATCTTACAGGCAGCATGTTGTAGAAACCACAGTTCTGCAAAAGGAAGATCCCGTATGCCTATTGCGACATGTGCTGTATGAATTGCTAATTTCTTATATTCTTAATTGTAATTTACTATGCATGTTTTTCCTAGCTTTTATGACATGAGCAGTCCAAATAAAGATTAATGACTGACTGACTGAAAGGGATAAAACAGATAATGAGAGTTAACCTTACATGAGTTAAACATCCCGGTCCTGTGTTTAGTTTATCAGACTATCTACCCTTTCTGTTGACTAATGCCTCTGTAAGCGTACATTAGCAATGTTTTAGTAGACACTGCTTTTTTAGACTCCATTTAAAAACAAATGTTTTGTAGAGGTGTAGGAACATATTTACGGGCAGATCTTATCACTAAAATCAAATGGTTTGTCCCCCCATCCAAAAACGAGTTGCTCTTTCGAGATTGTTTTTCTTCATGTCTTCCGCTTTCTTCATCAAAAGTTGCACCTTTCCAGCTGGAAGTGCACTGGCTTCAAAATATTTTTATTGTGAATTGGATGTAAAGTAATTGCAATCTATGGTCACATATATATATATATATTTATATTTATTATCTATAAAAATGTGTCTCTGTATACATTATAAACAACTATAATTAAAGGTAATTAAAGCATATTTTAAAAAATAACATTCAATATCACACAGTACAATGAGGCATCTATTTTAGAATACAGTGAAAACTGTCATGGACTCCATTTTTCACAGACTAGTAACACACAAACACACACACACATGTATATATATTCACTAAAAAAAACATAGGTTTCAGGGACGTTATAGTTAGTTGAACATTTGACTCATATAAAACCAGAGAAATTCGCCTGTTACAGTTAGTTGAGCTAACTATAACTTGTGCGCGGGGGCGGAGCTAGCAGCCGCGGAAGATGGCCGCATAGTCCCTGAGCTCCGTCGGCACCGTTTTTCTATCCTCAAATATCCTGCATCAACCTGCCCTTTGTAACTTCCCCTACACCCCTGCTCATTGCGGGTTGTGCGGTGACCTGGCAGACCCGTCCTGGTGAAGCTCCACACTGCTCCGACGACGTTGGCTGGCCGGCTCTCTGAGGCGTTGTGAGGGCCAGAGATCCACGGACTCGGGTAACAACGAGGCCGCGATAAGTGACGCGACGTGCGGCAGCGCACGGGCAGACGCCCCGGGGGGGCGGTCGGACCTCCTGCTAAGGTCGGCGCCAGGACGGGAGAGACACATTGGGGTCTACGGCTGCCTGTGACTGCACCACGGATCTGCTCCTCGAGACAACGGACGGTGAGACTGTGTGGAGAGAGTGGGGAGCGCACGAGAATTCCATTGGCCTTAGGGGTCCGGGGACACGCAGATCGGCGCGGACAAGGTGTGCACACCGCTGGACAGAGGGTGTGCGGTGCTGTTGAACTTGCGTCCCCCCCCCCTTCCTACCTCTGCTGTGGGACGTTGGCTTAGCGCCCGGCTCGGGGACTGTCGGTCTCCTGAGGCCGGCACACAGAGACACCCGGGACTGCGCGGCTCCCCCTGCCCTCCAGCTTCTCACTCAACTTGGGTGTGCGTTCCAGGACACTTCACACGTGGCCCGGGCCTTGCCGAGTAGCTGCTGACAATCGCGGTTCCAGGCGGGGACAGGCCTGCAGCTCCCCCGGCTAGGCTGAGACCCTTACCTGGTGGCGGACATTCTTTTGCGTGTGCCAGGCGTGCCGCATTGGAGGTCGGAAGGCTGCTCCAGCAGGGGGTTGTTTACAGGCTGGTCTTCCTCCACGCAGAGGCGCGGGCATTACAGGACGCAGGGCGGCATGGGGAAGGGAGACAGGACACAGAGCAAGCTCCCTTTTTCACAGCGACGAGTGCAGGTGCTGAGTCCCCAGATCCACCAGGAGGAGGTGCAGACAGCAGGGGAGCAGCCGGAGGAAAACTCGGACATAAAGTCCATGCTTAGATCCATGGAACTAAACATCCAAACAAATATCACGGCGCTGGGGACAAAGATGGACGCCATGTCCTACAGAATGGACCGCATGGCGGAACGGCTTGACAAGCACACGGAGAGACACGACATGGCGGAACGGCGCATAACGGAGGTGGAGGAGGCTCAGACGGACTTGGACACAGCGAGACGCCGGGCAGAGACGCTGATCAAGACTCTGCAGGACAAAACAGAGGATTTAGAAGCAAGGTCACGTCGCTGTAACCTCCGCATACTTGGTCTGCCGGAGACCACTCAGACCGGTAGAATGGAGCTATTTGTGGAAACCCTGCTCACCAAGCTACTGGGAGAAGGAGTGTTCTCTGCAATGTTCGTGGTCGAACGCGCACATCGGTCGTTGGGCCCGAGGCCTAATCCGGGTCTCCCTCCACGGCCGATAATCGCGAAGTTGCTGAATTACAGGGACAGGGACACGGCGCTTCGGCTGGCGCGGGCCAAAGGCGATCTGCACTTCGAGGGATCAGTGATCTCCATTTTCCCGGATTTCACGGCTCGGGTACAGGAGGCGCGCAAACACTTTGCGCCGCACAAGAAACGTCTCAGAGACATGGGGCTCGATTACGCGATGCTGTACCCGGCCAAGCTTCGTGTCAACAGACAGGGCCACTCTCATATCTTCACGGACCCTGCGGAGCTGCAGAAAGCCATGAAGAAGTGGGCCCGAGACAGGCCGGAAGAGCAGGCAGAAAGCCAAGAGGAAGCAGATCAGCAACGTATGGAGGACCAGGAGTGACTCTGCGAAGTGTGCCATGTGGTACGGTGATCGCCCACTCTTCCTACGGTGGTCGTGGGTGACTCGAGAGACCTAGATCCGGAACCGTCCTGCACAGACGTGATGTTACAGATAAGAGGGGTTGGGGCTATGGCACTGTTATTTTCCATTTGTTGCATTGGCCCACACCCACAGTGCCTGTTACGTTCCGCTGGACTGTTGATGTTGGGTGGGCTGTGATGGCTGCATTTCGAGTGGGGAGGGGGAGATTTTCTGACATTGCTGGGGGAAAATGAAGATACTGTTGCTCAGGTTGATGTGACGACGCATTACTGGTGGTGCGCGACGGGGGGTGGGGGCACTGGGCACCAGAGTTGTGAATTGTTGGTTGGGACTGAGTTGGCTGGCTACCTTCGCCCACGCGCTGTTGGCTAATGGGGCAATTGACCTGGTGGTCGGGGAGGGGCGGGTGGGATGGGGACCTGCGTGGCCGAGTTGGGGTGGGTCAGCTGTGGGAGGGGGGCGGACTGTTGGGGTTTGTTTTTGAATCCGGGCTGTTTTTCTGGATAAGTGAAATTGTGCTTTGCCGAGCTTTGCTTAAACTTTCCACTGTTTATGCTGCTGTTGCTCCCTCTCAGATTCGCTTCATTGAGTATGCTACTGGGGTTTACATGTGTCTATCGCCCGATTGTACCACAATCTATCATGGTGGATAGGAATGATACTGGGGAGCTCACATCTTTGAGGGGGCCGGAACCTGCTCGCTTGAGAGTCCTAACTTGGAATGTGAGGGGCTTAAATGACTTCAGAAAGCTACGCAAAGTCCTCAGCTATTTGCGCAGACATCACATAGATCTCGCCCTCTTACAGGAAACACACTTGCCCCTGACCAGTAAAATGCTCACTTACAAGGGTCTGGCAAATTGTAGTGTAGCTTCGGGCTTCACAACACACTCACGGGGGACTCTCACTTGGGCGAACCCTGGCTCCAAACTCGAGTTAACGCCCTTGGAATCAGACACTGAGGGTAGGTATGTACTCTGCAGGTGCAAGGGCAGGGGTCTGGACTGCATGGTGGTGAATGTATATGGCCCTAACTTTGACTCCCCGGAGT
The DNA here is from genome assembly GCF_964261635.1 of Lissotriton helveticus. Lineage (NCBI taxonomy): Eukaryota > Metazoa > Chordata > Amphibia > Caudata > Salamandridae > Lissotriton > Lissotriton helveticus. The sequence goes on along the minus strand of NC_136061.1, from coordinate 1,328,492,101 downwards.
TCTACTCAACACTGGCTCAGAAATGCAGGTTGTATGAATGTTCTGGAATGCTCTGGGGTGGGGATTTCAATCTGGTGCTTGACCCGCTGCTGGACAGATCAACGGGACCTCACAGGAGCCCGTCGGCAGCCGCCACGGTGCTACAGACTGCAATGGTGCGCCTGGATTTACTGGATGTTTGGCGCAGTAGACACCATGCCAGAGGGGGATACACGCACTATTCCGCCTACCATGACATTCACACGAGAATAGATTATTGGCTTGCGACACCACTTTTAGCTAATAGGGTGAGGGATTGTCAGATTCTTCCGCGCACGCTGTCAGATCATTCTCCTCTTCTCCTGATCATTGAACTTCCGTCGCCTAGACTCCCCCCCTTCACGTGGCGCTTCCCCCCATATTCCTTACTAGATGAGGTGTTCAGGGGTGAGCTCGCGGATGAGATCCAAACCTTCTTTGACGTTAATGTGGGCTCTGTGGATAACTTCCAGACGTTATGGGAGACATTTAAGGTGTATGTGCGCGGTGTGGCGATGGCCAAACATTCCAGCGTCCTTAAATCCATCAGGCAGAGGCTAGAGCACCTAGAATCCCGGCTGGCCGACCTTGAACAGCAACAGCTCGCTGACCCTACTGGGGAAGCACTGGATCAGATTAAACTGCTGGTGTCGGAATATAATGAGGAAGCCGACAGGGAAGTTAAACACATGGGTAAATACGCTACTGCCCGCACTTATGGCGAGGGCGAGAGACCTAGCTCCCTGCTGGCCAACCTGGTCCGCACCGAAAGACGTCAGCTTGTAGTTGGCGAATTAGTGTCGGGCACGGGAGAGATACTTACTGACGAGGAGCGAATACTTGACGAGTTCAGACAATACTACGCCTCTCTTTATGAGTCTAAATCTACCGGTATGGAGGGGGCGATAGACGACTACTTAGGTTTCATCAAAATGCCACAACTGTTGAACGCTCAGAGAGAATTTCTAATGATGCCTATTCAGAGGGAAGAAATAGTGGAGGCTCTGGACGGCATGAGATCTGGCAGTGCCCCGGGGGCTGACGGGTTGACGGTTGGCTTCTACAAGGCCTTCAAAGACCAACTGATACCCTACCTCTCGACACTGTTCGACGACATATGCCTGGAAGGTAGCATGGCCCCATCCATGCGGGAGGCACTTATTATTACTCTTCTAAAACCAGGGAAACCTTCGAATGAACGGGGTTCGTATCGGCCACTCTCTTTGATCAATGTCGATGCTAAACTGTATGCCAAGGTCTTGGCGACGCGCCTCGCTCTCTTGGCCCCGGAACTGGTTGCTCCGGAACAGGCCGGCTTCGTCCCCACTAGGAACCTCACATATAACATACGTACGGTGCTGGGAACGATGCAGCACGTGAAGCCAGAGTGTAAGGCGTTGGCAGTGTTCTTGGACATGGAAAAGGCGTTCGACTCCGTCGAATGGCCGTTCATGTCGAGAGTGTTGCGGAAACTGGGCTTGGGTGAACCCTTCCTCCAAATGATAGGAGCATTGTACTATGAACCAGAAGCCAGGGTCCGACTAGGTAACAGGGTGTCAGATGCGTTTGCAATACGTAGGGGCACCAGACAAGGCTGCCCTCTCTCTCCATTGCTATATGCACTTGTCGCGGAACCCCTGGCGTGTGCTCTGCGAGAATACCATAGTCACGAGGGAATCAGCTTCCCAACCTACAAGATCTGCATATCCACGTACGCAGACAACACCCTTTTATATGTCAGAGACCCGGAGCGCAACTTATCCTCTGTCCTGCGTGAAGTAGTGCAGTTTGGAGCGTTATCTGGACTGAGGGTAAACTGGAATAAATCTGTTGCGTTTCCACTGACCCCGGTGACGAGCAAGTTCGGGATGGATTATCCACTGCAGTGGTCGGATGACCCGGTCCGCTACCTGGGTATACAATTGCACCCTGACCCTGATATCCTGGTGAGGGAAAATTATGGGGTGGCATTTTCTAAACTGACTGATGATGTGGACAGATGGTGCAGATTACCGTTATCTCTGTCGGGACGCATTGCCCTGATGAAAATGATTGTCCTCCCACGGTTCCTGTTTCTGTTCAATAACATCCCGGTGACGTTGCCGAAGGTCTTCTTCAAGACTCTGACACAGGCACTCACGCGGCTGGCGTGGGGTGGCAAGCAACCGAGAGTACAGTGGCAAGTCCTAACGCTTCCCTATGAACTAGGGGGTTTAGGGGCTCCTGATCTGGAAAGATACTATAGGGTAGCCCAAGCAAAGCATTTGCATACCTGGACGCACGGGGATCGTAATATCCCGCATGTGCTACTGGAGACCCTCTTCACTGCCCCTCTCCCTCCACCTGCTACGGTGTTTGAGCAGGCTTCGCGTCGGGTGGGTAGGTTGGACTCCATTGCCGCGACAAACCATGCGTGGCACTCGCTGGCCCGGGGGCATGGACACGGAATACTGTATTCCCCTCTGGTCCCTATAGAATGGGCGGTTTGGCTCTCACCGCTACGAGAGAAGGGGGTCACGTGCGCTCTTCGACAATTGGGGGTACTCAAAATGGGAGACCTGTTCCGGGACGGGACGGCAGCCACCTGGACGCAATTGGTCCAATCCCGCCCACCGGCCACGCTACTGCAGCGTTTCCTCTTTCACAGGGTACGAGCGGCGTTGCGGACCTTGCTGGGTTTGACCATGCGGGAGCCTCCTGAAACTCCGGAACTAACGTACGTCCTCAAAACCAAGTCCTCAAGCCATCTTATCTCCCGGATGTATAGGGCAGGCCAGATAGGCGGGAAACAGCCTGCCTCCAAAGCCCGTTCGGCATGGCAACGAGATCTGCAGGCGGATATCAGCGATTCCATGTGGGAGTACTGCTGCCGCAACACTAAAAGAGTGTCCCTTAACGCTCGACATAGGCTCATACATTTTAAATTTTTGCAAAGAGTGTATTATACTCCTGAACGCTTACATAGGTATGGCCTCAGACAATCAGCGGAGTGCGAGCGCTGCCACGCTCAGGTGGCGGACTTTATGCATCTGGCGTGGTCCTGCCCGGGCATCAACAAATTCTGGGCTGACATTTTTGGGGAACTAGGTCGAATTTTGGAGACTGAGTTACCAGTTGACCCAGCGTTGGCGTTACTGGGTTATTCCAGACTCCTCCCTCCGGCGGTGCGTCGCCTGGCGGATATGGGACTGATTATGGCCCGGCGTGCGGTGGCGCGGTGCTGGATGCGGGGTCCTCTCCCGACTAAAGGTGGTTGGTCCAGAGACATGTTGTATGGGTGCACCCAGTCGCAGCTCTATAGTGAGCTTCTTCCGCCAATCAGTAGACCAAAAAATGTCTGGGACCTGTATCTGACGTATGCTACAAACACGGAAGGGACGGATTCAGTTCAGGAGGAGACTGAAGAGAGGCAGAACGGGGGAGGGAGCACTGAGGTTTGAGGTACACTGTGGTCGGGACAAGTGACTCAGGTGGGCCTGAATGCGTTGATGGGCGAGTCTGCAAGGGCATTGGAGGTCTAGTGGATGCGGGTCACCTTGAGGACAATTGTCTGTGAGCATCTAGTGGGGAGGGCCGATCGAGCATGAGGGGGTCACAATGGAGCGGGGCGGGTGGAGAGTGGGTAGCGGACTGGGTGGACAGGTAGAGGTAGAGTTACGGTTAGGGGAGCGAGGCAAAGGCGAGCATAGGGGAAGTTGTGGGGGGGTAGGGGCGGAGTTGGGTGGTAGTTGTAGGAGAGGTTCTAGAACTGGGTTAGTGGGCTGGACAGGCATACCACACACATGCAGCTGGCCACATAGTGCCATTGAGTATGCTTCAACAGAGGGAGGTGAGGTCGCTCCAGGGCGACCATGATACCTTTGGGAAATTAGATGGGCGGTGGGGATGAGGACCTGAGGCTACTGGTCCCTGGGAGGCGGCTATTCTGCTTGATTTACTGGTACTACTGTGATGGTATTGGTGTTCCTTTACATTGCTGCCGGCCTCAGGGTTGTAGGCGTAGAGCTGTGTGTATGCACTGACACCGAATAAAAGTTTATAACCCAAAAAAAATAAATAAAAATAAAAATAAAAACTATAACTTGTGCGCTCGCAATGCACTGGTGATGACGTCACATATGACATCACTGATGACATCTCAAATGACATCATCCATGTGACAATCTGATGCACATATTGATGCTCTAATATAAACTTTGATACAACCATTCTAAAATGCTGACCACTACTTTTGAAACCATACACAGAAGAATGCCATATACTACATAGCACTCACTATTTTCTAGGTCTACACATACATCCAGTTACTTATACATGTAGTTAGTCATCAATAGAGGACTATAATATGCACTCATACATCTATACATGCAGTCTCACGCTGCCACTCATCTATAGAGTTACTCACACGCCTAGTCAGCAATGCAAAGAATGAACCACATACCCATTTAATCATGTATACAGTTATACACACCAACTGCCTTATTTCCTGTTCAGGGTCGCATACACCGTGTTTGCTTTGTGCATGTTCGGGAACACTATCTACTTGTTCACAACGACAAGTGCTTGTTAGCGAGAAATATCACCCGAGCTTACCCACGTGGTCGCGGTGGGCGCGGCCATCTTGTCTTTCACTCTATGCTATGGTTCTGGGCCTAGTTTTCTATCCAACTTTAATCTTTGCAATCTTTACTTATTATCACTGTTTTTCTCACTTTTTTTATTTATCATCTCTATTTCTCTGTCCCTAAGTTTATATTTTGTGATTTATTTCTACTTTCACTGTGTTTTTGTTACTTTTCTACTGTTTTATTTTTCTTCTTTATTCAAACTCCTACTTCTTGCCCCTAACTTTATTTTTTCCTTCTTTTCTGCCTCCACCCCAGAACCATGGCCAAGGGCAGCAGTACCGGCTCCAAGGGTAAGGCGCCTGCGCCCAAGAGCTGGCTGCTTTGCGGCAGAATGCGCCCTGCAGGGGTGCAGGCCCGACAACTTTTTGGAGAGGCGGAGGTGGCCGCCCTGGTTTTCTTCATCCAGCGCCACCTCCCCTCGACCTTGGCAGCATTCAGCAGGCCAGGCTTCTTACCCAGGAGCATCACCGCCGGTGGGCGAAGGTGCACCAGGCAGTGTTTCGCTACTCGGGGATCGGGCTCACCCACAACCAGCTGGCCCACCGGTGGACAGACATCCTGGACTGGGAGCAGGACCTGTTGGACGTGCTAGGTGCCGAGGTCGTGGGGCTTGGTGAGTAACTAGTAATATATAGTAGTATAAGTATTTTGTATAATTCTTGGACGAATAACACGATTACTGGTGCGCTTAGTTACATTGCAGGTCAATTCCATTTCAAAATCTTCTGTGATTTTATGACACAGGTGCTGCTCGGTACTTCTCTTACTTGTTTGTAACTTTGCGCTAGCTTGTGCTGATTAATGATGTTAGAGTTTACTTTAGAGAACTGAAGTTAGTTATTGCTATTGCTAGAGTCTAGTCCTTCCATTGTCTTTCAGTGAAATACTGGTGGATGGATAATAGGTTTACTTAGTATTAGTTCATATTTCCTTTATGGTCTGCGTGACGCCTCCTTTGTCACTGAATGCTTCTTACCCCAGTCCTCCATAGAACCTTTTTGTAGTTTGTTTAGTGAGTGGTAGGCTTAGCAATAGCATTGTCAATTAGTAGCAGAACAACATACGACGCAACCAACCAACAATTTGGTGTATGCACAAATTTATGCATGTGTCCTCAATCTCATCTATACATTTTTGCTGGCAAAAATAAAATGGAAATGGAGACTTACTGAACAATTGGCCCATCTCGAATAGGTGGTGTAGGTCAGGTGGTACTGGCTTTGTTAGTATTCTGCAATCAGAATGATTATGGAACATTTGTTTAGTGTTCATATAAGTAGACGGTCCATGAATCCTGCAAACCAGTAGTCATTTAGATAGGTCAATTTTATTGCAATTGTTGTTTCATAAAATGTTTGAGCGTTTTTTAATGATTTATTTGTTTCACAGCACTCAATGTTTCTCTCTTTCCTTATTATTTCTTACATGATCAGCACTCAGGGGCAAGAAGACGGGGTCCGAGTTGGCGGGACAACCACCAGAGGAGCTCTCCTCTAGCGAGGATCCTGCTGCTGGCCCCAGTAAGTCCTACAGTGCTTATAATATTAACAATTATATTTCTCTAACTTTTAACGCACCTTATTTTTTCCAAACTATTAATTACGCTTCCTAATTCAATGTTTAACAAAAGCTTCTTTGATCTTCATTATCTGTTTTCCAATTTTTGGTTATCCCTGCCTTTCAGTTCCTTCAAACTGCCTCTGCTATGACTCGCTGTACTACTACTATTAGACTGTCTGTAGCTAAGCTTGCCCTGTTGGCCACTCTTTAGTTAAAGTTTTCTTTAGGAATAAAGCTGTGATAGAACAATAGCTGTAGCCACTGGGTCCACTCCTGTCCTTTGCGTTGTCCTCTTTAATCTCTAGGCTTTGACAATTCCCTCCTACAAAATGCGCAACCAGATGCTTGTCTAGTATTTTTTGTTAGGATAGTAGTACATACTACTACTGTTGTGGGTATTCTGCAAAGCCACAAACAGAAATATGCACAAGAAAATAGGATGTTGGTGATGGGAGGTTGGACCTTACTTACACCTCAGTCAGAACTCAGAATCCACAATTCACTGACCGACTAGCTATAGTGTCTCATTAGTCGTTATGTCCCGAACCCCCACACGAAGATACCCAATGATTTTATTACACAACCCAGAACATAACACCCTTTCGCTCACTCACTTGTGTAAGTCCACAACACCACACCAAATATACCACAGAGTCTATGTGCAAGTTCAAAAGGTCTATTTATTTCAAATAATAACAAGCTTTGTAAGTTGTTCCATGAAATGACATCCAGCTCCAACATGCAAAATAAAGAAGATTAAAACTAAACATTTGTACAACTAGTGCATGATAGAGATATGTGTGAATTCTGGGAGACCCCTCACCATTGAACGTATACTGGTTATATGCATCTTTCGTAAGCTCTGCAAATCTCTGCTTCGTAGAAGGGAATCTTCTGCCTATTATGAGAAAAATGGGGCACGTTAGACAGTATAATACAATTATGCAAGCTTTTTGCAGTCATGCCAAAAAGTGTAACATTATGGCTAAGCAATAGGGACTAACCGAACTCCATTAAAAAAAGTGGCTTGTTTTTCAACCTCTTCACTTGTAAGCAACACTTATGTGGCCTCAAAGGCATCCTACTGCGCAACAAGCTTCGAGGTAACATGCGCGATAGAGTAGACATGAATCTAAAATGGTTACATGGCTCAGGCTAACTTTCCAAAGACTAGAGTAGGAGTAGAGATGAGATAACCCTAGGGACCATATAATAATAGTACTAATGTCTGTCTACTGACTCTACTGTAGGACGCAATTTGGACTAGTGATGATTTATGTTGTACTTTAACTGTTTTTTCAATCTTCCTTCCTGGTGAAAACAAGTAAAATAGGGGGAGGTGTACAGGCATCTAAAAAGGTGTATTTTTTTCCATAGGTGCACTACCAGTACCAACCACCAGTGCCGGCGAGGCCAGCGGCGATGCCAATGCTGCCATTCAGGAGGGGGTAGGAGATGCGGCACCTGCAGGAGCACAAGTGGGGGAGGAAACAGCAGCGGTGGGCGGTGGTAAGTTTTATTCATTACTTATTGGCATTACTTGCTGGAAGGGGAACACTTAACTCACTGTACTATGAAACCTATTAAGTAAGTATGAACTTGAAGTTTTACTGAACAATATACAACGGTTGAAAAAGACACCCTTTACTTAGCATTACCAATGCATTAGCAATATCATTACCAGCGTGAGTTGAATAAACAAAGGCCTCTTCTATCAGACTCCAACTCAGCTATGAAAGTTATGGAGAAGACTAAATGTCAGATCAGATGACCTTGATGGATGTGTTGAACAAAAAGGGAAAGAACTAGGGTGGAAGGAGGAAGGACGAAAGAGATGTAATACGACTAGCAGAGAAGGATGCTTTGGAAGCAGCATGTAGGTGGCTGATAGGAATCAGATGCATGGGTTGTTGAAGGATGGGTAGAAAGTGAAAGAAGATGCCTGCCTGGGTGGGCGACACAATATGGGTGGATAGTGGACAGCAAGAATCATCAGCAGTGTTTGTGTCAAACCCAAAGCCAAGGCAAGGAAGGAAGGACGCATGGGTGGTTGTTGGTGAAAGTGAAACCAGCTAAGGTTTGTTAAGCGATACATATAACAAAAGAATGATAGACATTTACTTTTAATGGATGGATGCCCCCTGGATGTATTCATCATAGGTGGAGACTGTCACTGGATGCAGACGAGTCTTACTTTGAAGATAATGTAAAAGAAACTGTGCCAGGGTAGCAAAGCAGAGGGTCATCATATATTATATAAAAGTAGGATTTTATTTCAGAATACAGTTGATGACTCAGTAGTTTGCAAACACATCAAATATATTATCAAGCGCCTTCCTCTGACTCCAAGGACCACTTCCTACCTATGTTAATTTTTTGGGGATTGTGTCAAATCAGCCAGCCTGCAGAGGGTGGCCTAACTGTTGGTTACACAATCAATGAACAAAGTACCTTATGCATTAGCAATCGGTGGTGGGAGTGCTGGCGGGTGGTGATGTGGGGAGTCGGAGGGGTAGGATGGGGTGGTAAACTATGGATTCTGAATGCAGTGCGAACAACAAAATGTGTTCTATTTATTTATATGTGTACTTACCAGTAATTGTCCACAATCCATAGTTTGCTCCCCCCCACCCTGCCCCTCCCCACATCACCACCCGCCAGCACTCCCACCTCTGACCACTACTGGACTGATATGTTGTTCCATATAAGTAATGATCATTGGATCAGAAGTATATTATATTATTATTAATATGCCTTTTTCTAGTCGCCAGGGCACAGTGAAAGTGAGATTGAGCATTTGCCCGTCATGTAACAGAGAGAGTATGACCAGTGCAACCCGTAATCGAAAATGATACGAGCTTCCCCACCTGCAGTGTAGTAAATAAAAGTAACAGGTATCTGCGTATTGACTCGTATGTTGGTCTTGGACGCAAGCTTAGCTGACTGAGCTGGCTTGCCGGCTACAGCCTACAACAAGGTTATGTAATTTATCTAAACTAGAGATAAGAAAAAGACTGGTGTTCTTCTGTATACTGGAGTCCATCCATAGTACTAGGGCAAGTATAATGCCGGAAAAAAAACATAACAAATGTTAGAGGCCGGGGAAGCAGGAAGAAAGATACTTACCACAAATTTTATGTACTGCGCTTGCTAGTGCTACTGTGACACTATGCGTTGAATTAATTTTGTGTTACTGTTTTGCTAAGAGTTTTGGTTACAATTCTGTTTCTTTCTTTATAGATCCTCCTTCCCAAAAACCAACACGGAAGGAGTTGGCAGCCAGGGCCCGGCAACGGAAACTGCAGGCCATCGTTGAGGAATACCGCCGGCTGGTGGCTCAGGCAGAGGAGGAGGAGGAGGCGACGGCAGCAGCTGCTGCCTCTTCCAATGCCCTGGGCCCCAGCCAGGCCCCGCCTGCAGAAGCACGGAGCCGCGGTCAGACAGCCGCCCCCGCCGCCATTTTTCAGCATCTGCTGCCCCCCCCACATGGATGCAAATGTAAGTGCCATGCATTTCGCCAGCAACTTCTCCTCCGGATGGAACAGCTGGAGGGCCAATTAGAGGAGCGCATACAAATTTTGGTGGACAAACACCTTAAAGCCCGCCGATTATAGATGGACCCTGTTGATTTGCCCCTTTTTTAGTACTTTTGTTGGTGGGTGGGAATTGGGTGTTGGGGTTTCTTATTTTGTGGACATTGTTTGAGGTTAGGGAGAGGGGTGGGTGAGGTGTGGGATAGTCTATTTTTGTTATGAAAATAAAAGTTATTTATTTATACTTACACATACGATGTTAATGTTTGTAGGGGGTTACTGTTTCACGAATTACTGTACGTCACACGGTCTACTTGCAGAGGCAGGGCAGCAGCCAGTGTTTGATTTAAATAATCTGCCAATTTTGTAACATGCAAACAGATAGATGCGGTACCCCTCACTGAGTTATATTTGTCCTACTAGTACTACCAGTCGCTCCTCCTAGTCCATTATACCTCCCAGCAAACTTATCTTACCTGTGATTGATGAGGATTAAGTTTGGCACAGCAATGGCTGCATGGTTTCCCAAGAGAATGGAGAAGAATCCATGGTTGTGGTGGTAGTAGTAGACACTGGCACTAGCATTTGCAAACAAACAAAAATAGACAGTCATTTGCCTGAGAGAGAATGTGGGAGTAGTAGAAAAGTACAGTACATAAGAAGACTGCCAAACAAACAATATTGCAACTGCTAAACTAAAAGAAGACAATGGTGGCGTGGACAGCCTAGTACAAGAAGCTAAGAAGTTAAACTGTAGTTGTGTTGAAGGAGTGACTTAACACAATCAATCAATGCCGACAATTAATTATGATGTATTCGGTGGGTCCCTTTGGAAAATTAATTGGCTTGTACATACACTGAGCATAGGTGGGCAAGCAGAAGAAGATCCTCACCCTGCCTCATTGACATTTAATTAGTGTTGCTTTCATCACATCTGCCCTAGCAAGCTTGTGATCAATTGTTGGTGTAGATTGAATGTAGTCACATCACACCTCAATATAAAATCACACAGCCCGGGGGAAGAGGGTTAGGGTTTGATGAATGGATGGGAAGGGGGTTTGGGGAAAGGTTTGACAAAAAAACAGTATGCATGGAGACAACATAAGCAAAACAATATTTGAAGACGACGATGATCCACTATCCAATAAATCTATAAAGGGAGAAAAAGGAAATGCATGCATGATGAAGATAACTTGATGGTTAATGAGTAGTACTTAACTACTACTACACAATTCGACAGTACAGGGAAATAGTATTATATGAAATTTGCAATGGCTGTATGCCCTCAGAGAAACCCTAATTATCTGCTGTAACGGGCTGAAAGCTAGCAAAGAAAATTAAAAAATAGTTGTAGGGAGCAATTAGCAAACAAAGTCACACAGTCGTAAAATGAATGAAGAGAAAAAAGGAATCAAATTTTTAAAAAGACGAATATGATACTAAAGTTACATATTATCCAGGTCCAAATGTGTAGTTGTATCTCGTCATTCATCTTGGTCCTCCCTACCATGGACACTCTGCACATCATTCTTGGGTGCCACTGGCTGGCTGATGAGGATTAGTGAGGTAAGTGTGAGTTGTTGCTTCAAGTATAATAGCACTGGGTAAAAGGCCGGACTGTAAGTGTTGATGGAAAAACAAAAGGGGTATTGAAAAATAAATTAATAAAAAAAAATCAATTACGGTGTAGTGCAAAAAGACAAGACTCTTGAGCAAGAAGACTTTCAGACTGAGGCGGCTTGGATACATTGTGTCTACTCTACTATTTACACAGCATTAATCTACAAGAACAACAGGACAGGAGCAAGCACAGAACAGGCCCACGGCACCGGGCCGTGACCCAAACTCCATTTACCTTAATTTTTGACAGAGCCCGACAAAAGGCATATAAAGAAACCTAGCATTTTCCAAATGAAGTGACTAAATCAATACACCACTGTCAGTCATCATACCACGATTCGACTCCACCACTGCACAGACATGTAGCCTAGGTCTGCTGTGGTTCTTGTTGATTGGTTGTGTTTACCTTTTATGCCACTTCCTGAAACACATTCCATCAATCATCTCAGATCCAACTGACTGACTGCGTGCAAAGATAGTATGGTCATCATCATCATCATCATGGTGTGGTACGTGTACGTGTTGTCCAACAGACCAACACCAACTCAGTCTGTAGTGAGTGACTCTGAATAAGTAAGTCCAGACTGCACCTGCAGTAGTAGGAGTACAATTGGTTATTATTAAACAACATGGAAACATTGACTATCACTTGAGTCTCTTTTACTTTGTTATTATTTTAACTACTAGTATAGTTCGACTTCATGCACATTTACTCAGAGTCAGCAAGCATCCAATGCAATGCATGGCATCATTCATTAATCATATACCTGTCTTGCTCTTCTCTTTGGGTGTCAGATCAGAGATGCCGAGCCTTCTGAAAGTGATGACGAGTTTACTTTAGTTTTGGATGCCTGCTCAAGTTCTGACAGTGAAGAGTTTGTTGTAATTCTATCTAGGACATTAATTCGATATTCCTGATTTATGTCCTTATGTGGTTATAATAAATAATATCGTTATAAAGGCATAAGAATCATATCCATATTTAGTCGTAGCCCATGCAGTCCAAATTAAGCAAGGCTACTTCCCCAGGCTCCTAGAGACTACAACGAGTTCTGTAAACAAACCAAACCTCCAGCAACCTGGGAATTCCACATGGCTTTTGTTTTGATTTGTCCTAGAACTCCTGTGAGCACTGTAAGAACGTCCAGTTCTTAGTGACATCTTTATTGACGTCTTATGTCCAACGTTACGTCAAACCCGGCACCTTTCAGGTATAAATATACCAACGTTGCCTTAAGCAAACACACGGTGGTTTGGAGCAGAGCGGCTATCTACTTGCCCGAGAACCCAGCTGATGCGAGAGCCCACGGACGCCGCCCTCCCTTTTGACACACTGAGAAAGACGCTGTCTTTTCTCCTGCCGAGAAATCCAGCTCTGGTGTTCTCAGCCGCACTTGCGGGTTGCTGGGATATCGAGTCCTGAGAGAGAGATACCAGACCTCCTGCTTTCTATTACCCAGGTACGGAGCTGACTAAACCCTTAAAGAGCATTCTTGACTCAGATTCTTGGCAAAACCAACTTAACTTAAAATGCTACTTACTTACTCCTTTCCACCTATAAGGCTTAGGTCAGGTACACCGGGGTAGGCGTATTTAGAAGCACCAGTTGAGTTCGTTAGTCAATGTATATATGTATGTATATATTTTATCCATTTTAAAGTATCATATGGCTAAGAAACCATATCAATGCTTTTACAGTATTATTTCATAATACTCCTTTTACTGTACGCACTTTACTTTACTATAAGTATTGCAATTGTGGCAATTAATTTCTCTTGCATGAGAAAGAAGACTGCTCAATAAATAACACCTTTTATTGAAAACGCCCGTCTCTCTATTCTCTGCACTCTGGTGAAACTAAGTATGCACGATTGACTGAGTAAAATAGCTGTCTATTGTTTTCACACGACTCTAGAGATACACTCTTATTCTGAGGGAGCAAAGTTGTCCTGTTATATGGTTGTCAGAAGCTAATCCCTTGTCTATCCAGGGAAGTTAAACTCCTCCTTGTTTATTCGAGAAAGTTTCTAGTGACCTCTGAGCTAGCTGGCAAAACTAATTAAGTCTAATATAGTCAGTAGAGACCTAGTCGACCTCAGTCCTACGTCTACACTGCTGTGTATATCATTCCAATGCGCAGAGCCTATTGGGAATATAGGAACTACACTACATGGCGCCCAACGTTTGGTAAGGCGATAATCTAACGCAAGACACTAGAGTAACTCAGTCGTGCTTTTTCACACAGACCCCTTTTTCCGTAAATACTCCAAAAGACGTCTGGAGTGCGTAAAAGGTTAAAATCCGCCGGAACTTAGTAGGAAGAGATTCCTATGTATAGTTTTTGGTTCAGTCAACGTGGAAGGATACAGTGTTCCAAAATATTGTGCACCTAATCTTTGTTTCCCTTGAAACTTGATCTGCAACAAAAAACTTTCTGTTAGTAAAAATGACGGAAAGTGATGATGAAAGGGAGGCAGCTACAATAGCAGCTCGACTCCTAGCGGATGACACAAGTCTCCAAGAAATCGACCCGAATGCTATATTCATTCCGGTCAACATAAGAAAAACTACAACTATTAAACTTATAGAAAACGGACTGACATCACGAGGTGGTGCAGTCATATTCGTGGTAGAGGCCCATGAATACCTGCAGACAGAGGTATTCTATTCATGGATACACTTTCCAGCAGCAAACGCTGTAACAAAAGAATTCCACTATTATAAAATAGAGGAACCTCCGGATGAATACACTCCTTTCGAGGAGATTGAAATCCCATTAAATTACCAAGAGCACCTGCTCTGGTTTAAAGGTGCCCTAAAACATAAAAATCACATCACCAGGCTCGGTCCACTAGGTAGACCAGGAGCAACGTGGCCGGTTCTAGCCAGCTACACACCACACCTAGACATTGATAAAATGTCAGACCAGGAACTTTTAGCTCAGCTAAAAATACTAATTAAGATACATAGACAATTGGTCCAATATGTAATGGGGACTTCAACAGTCCAACCAGCAATTAACATTCCACAGCTGACCCCTCATCAGGAGAACACAAATAAAATTACACCACAAAACATACAATCATGTCTAGGTAAAACACCCGCAAAACAGGAACAAATTCCATTCTGGTTAGCACAAAAAATCACTCAAATAGAGGCAGTATTTCCTGATACTACACCTACTGAGAAACACAGAATTCTGACTATCTGTCTTCCAATGGGGATTGCACCACATGTGGAGGACTGTGACACTTGGGCCACAGTCTTTGCTTCCATTTACACAAAAACACATGGTGTTCCGTCCATGACGGTAATACCAGATGTGCTAAGACAGATTCAAAATGAATACGGTCCAGAACCTGCTTTAACTCTGGGTATGAAATTACTGAAAGACTTCAAGCAGGTCTCGGCTATATTACTAGCCAACATAAAAGGAGAAGCAGCATCTGTGGCGATCCGCCAGAAGTTGAAAGAAACAGATATAGCAGAACAACCATTTGAACTTGCCAGAATCATAGAAAAATGCTATGAAGAACTAGGTAGAGATAGTTTGGGTGGGAAACCAGTAAAACCCCAACTAACTGAAAATCCTGAAAAAACCTTTATTAAAAATAATCTAAACACTCCAAAAAAGAGCTGGGATGGAAATAAACAATCCACTCCCAAAGAAAAATGTTTCCAGTTCAGAGGAAGGTCTCCTCAACGGAGAGAAAGATCTCCGGACGGAGGACCCAAGTCTCCCCAGAGGGAGCCCTCTGAGAAAAGATACAACCTTAGAGATAGGGATAAATTAAGAAAACCTGATAGATATCAAGATACTGATACACGTCCCTCTCGATCTTTTCAGACTTCCTCACAGAAATCGGAAAGAAGAGGACGGTCAGAACACAAGGAAGAGCCCGTCAAGTCCAAAGACAAGGAACCTGCTCATCAAAGTAAAAAGTTACAATTTCCAAGAAAGAAGGTAGCCAGTATTAAAATAATTAAACATGCAGAGGATACTGAGGACACAACTGAAAAACGGAGAGTGGGCGCAGACAATGCTAGACAGCGCAGCAGAAGTGACCATAGCTCGCAAGATCCTGATGAATCTTCTGGAGACAGTGGACACGAATGAATACATTCAGGTGGAAAGTGCAGATACCAGAGTTAGAAAACCTCATAAAATATACGAAATAACACTGCGTATAGAGGTGATAAGACTAGGAAAGTAAGGGGTCTCTTTTGGGATAACCTTTCGAAAGGCTATGACATCCTTTTAGCTGAGAAAGACTGGCCACCAGAGTGTGTCAGGGAGTGCCCTCATGGCGAAGAAATGATTATGCCTGCCTTCTCAAATCATATTTCAATTCATAAAAAATCCTTATATGCAAGAAAATGGGCAGTGGCCCAAGCTCATGCATTATATAAAAATCATGTAGGATGGGATGAGGACTCTCCTCCCCACAAAATCCAGTTAAAATGTCAACCCACTGCACAAAGGCAGGACCCAATTAACAAGAAGCTAAAAAGCAAGTCAGGGAGATCTTAGATCAACTTGAATACCAGGGGGTGATTGAAACATGCACCTCACAAATGAACAACCCTTGTTTCCTGTCTCCAAGCCAGACGATTCATATCGTCTAGTTTTGGACTACAGACACTTTAACTCATGTTGCAAAACATTTGCAGTACAAAACTCACACAGTGCAGCACTAATGAATAACATTGTGCGCAAAAAATACAAAGCGACATTAGACATCTCTAATGGATTCTTTTGTCAAAACATTGCACCTGAGAGCAGGTATTTGACAGCGTTCTCAATAATGGGGTCGCGCAGGGATTCAAGACTCCCACAGGGATTCAAGAATAGCCCAGGATTATTCTCAGCAAGAGTAACAGAGTTACTACAAAAATATGATGATGAAGCATTATCCTATGTCGATGACATCTATCTAACAGATGATGACCTGGATACTCACTTGAAAAGAGTGAACACCATAATACTTGTGTTCGCTGCTGAGGGTTACAAATTCAACTTTAAAAAGTCACGAATTGCCCATCTAACTGTCCTATTTTTAGGATATGAATTATCAAGTGAAGGCAAAAGCCTAGTAGACAACTTCTTAGAGAAGTGTGCTGTACTCCAAGCACCTAAAACGCTGAAGAACTTAAAATCAATACTAGGTTTCCTGAATTTCGGAAGAACATACATTCTAAATTATGCAGAGAGGGTTAAACCTCTCTATGAATTAATAAAACCTGATTTCAAACCAATCAATTGGACTCAGAAACACACAGAAATTTTAAGATAATTGAAAACAGACATGTTAGCTAAAACAAAATTACAAACTCGCGAAAACATACGCAACCTTGTAATCCGAGTCATCCCAGGAAGATGCGGATTCACGTACCTAATCTCTAATGAGGGAGAAACGGTACCAATAGCTTACAAATCACACTTGTACACACAAGCTGAAATGAAATTCATTTCTACTGAAAAAATTCTAACTGCGGTTCAAACTGCTGTAGCAAAAGAAAGAGCCCAAGCCCAAGGCAGAAGAATAACTGTTTTAACAGCAGAATCAGCCCTTGAGGCATTAACAAGCCCACGCAATTTGACTGATGTGGCATTAGATCCAAAATGGATACAATGGGAAAATTATCTTGCTGCAGAAGACGTGAAATACTATTTTGACCCGAAAATGAAAAAACTAGAACATCTAGAATATAAAGAAGAATATCCTCTGTCAATCGAAATTCTGCCTCTCGAACAATGCACATGTGTAATCTACATGGACAGATTTGCACAACACTACGATGTAGAGAAAAAATCCGACAACGCAGCGTGCGCGATTGTTAAAGGTCACTGGCGCTTTGGTCAATTCAGACCATTAATTACCAAAACTGAATCACTCAGTAAATGCTCAACTCAGCGAGCTGAAATAAGATCTTTAAAGATGGCGCTTGAAAATGCCGATCGCGAATTCCCCACACTAATAGTGTGCGATTCGCATTACTGCGTCAAGTCTTACAATAACAACTTGCAGAACTGGGTTCAAAACGATTACAAAGATGACACAGGTGCCACAATAAAGCATAAAAAGCTTTGGGAACAGGTAGTTCTTTTGCAGAAAGAACTACAAAAGACTCACGTGATACATACACTGAGTCATCAACGTGATGGCGTTCACATTGCGGGGAATTCATTGGCTCACAGAGCCACAGCGGAAGCAGCTCAACCGGCTTCCGTAGCCACAAAAAAGCGTTCAGAAAAACACATACACGGGGAAACAATGCTGGCGGTAAAAACATCTTTGCAAGGCGACTGTGAACTATCCACTCAATTATACATACATAATTGATGGGCGTAAAATCCGTTCCGCTCGCGGATTTTGCGGATTTTCGGCAAATTCGCAATCCGCGAACTCTCGCGAATTTGACGAAAATCCGTGAATTCGCTCGCGGCAGATTTTTTGCTTGGTGATACAATATTGTGGCGCGCGGCGTGGTGCACGGCGTTCACTTTCCGTCATTAAGCGTTTGCCGAGTTGTTTTTCTCGATCATATTTTGCCAGTGCTGCGCCATTTTGGATCTTGCTGCGGGATCCCGCGGGAGTTTGGCGCCCGCGAATACGTAATCGCGGCTTGCCACCTTGCAGAGCACGCCTCGCGAAAGTTCGCAATTGCGAACACGTAGTTGCGGCGGACAGGAACAATCTCGCACTCGCGAAATAGAGATTTTGCAATTCTGCACAAGAAATCCACCAGCAAACAGCATAAACC
The DNA here is from genome assembly GCF_964261635.1 of Lissotriton helveticus. Lineage (NCBI taxonomy): Eukaryota > Metazoa > Chordata > Amphibia > Caudata > Salamandridae > Lissotriton > Lissotriton helveticus. The sequence goes on along the minus strand of NC_136061.1, from coordinate 1,328,473,977 downwards.
TTCAGAAAATGATGATTTGTATCAGAATCACTCCTCAGGTTGACATTTGCATGCACTTTGTTTTTGCAAGGAGTCCATTTTTTTGGGGGGGGAGGAAGGAAGTGCCCCACAGTCTCCAACTTCCTGTTCCTGTCCAGCAGGCTCCTCCCAGTGCTTTCTTCATGTGCTGGTCACTTTCATTTGGACCTTGACCTGGAAGGATTACTTTTTGTGGGTGCTGCTGGATATTTGGATTTTAGGCCTTTTTGACTTATTTTGGATCACTTTTGGATTAGAAATCAACTTTCACAAGTAAGTTTGTTTGGGGCATTACAGTTGCTGCAACTTCAATTTTGGAACTTTTTCAGAACATTAAATAAAATATATTGTGGGCAGCCACAGTACCCAGTAGGACCAGGGTTGGTTATGGGTGCATGATGCAACTGTTTTGTTGAATTTAAACACCATTGAGGCCATGGATGGGCTGGGATTGTGCTGATTTTTGTGGTTTTTGTCGTTTTTTTAGGCTGCTGGTGGGGCCCTTTGCCCAGGGGTGGTGAGTGTTGCATGGGCCTAGTCTTTCTGTGGGGTGTCTTCTTGAATTTAAACATCATTGAGGCCATGGATGGGCTGGGATTGTGCTGATTTTTGTGTTTTTTGTCGTTTTTTGGGGCTGCTGGTGTGGCCTTTTGCCCAGGGGTAGTGGTGCATGGACTGAGTGTGCCTGTGCGGTCTCACTCTCTTTAATGTAAACATCCTGGATGGCATTGGATTGTGGTGATTTTTGGATGTTTTTCAGTTTTTTGGGGGTGTACTGTTGATGTGGACTGGCCATGTGGGTTGTGGTGGTGGCCATCTTGAGTGCTGGTACAGGCAACATGTGCTTGGGGTGCAAGGGGCCATTTTGAAGAGAGGCAGTGTCTGAGGCCTGCACTTATTTTGCCTACTTTTCATCCATTATGCCCAGGGGTAGTGAGTGGTGCATGGGCCTAGTCTTTCGGCGGGCTGTCTTCTTGAATTTAAACACCATTGAGGCCATGGATGGGCTGGGATTGTGCTGAATTTTGTGGTTTTTTGTCGTTTTTTGGGGCTGCTGGTGGGGCCCTTTGCTCAGGGGTGGTGAGTGTTGCATGGGCCTAGTCTTTCTGTGGGGTATCTTCTTGAATTTAAACATCATTGAGGCCATGGATGGGCTGGGATTGTGCTGAATTTTGTGTTTTTTGTCGTTTTTTTGGGGCTGCTGGTGTGGCCTTTTGCCCAGGGGTAGTGGTGCATGGACTGAGTGTGCCTGTGGGGTCTCGCTCTCTTTAATGTAAACATCCTGGATGGCATTGGATTGTGGTGATTTTTGGGTGTTTTTCGTTTTTTTTGGGGTGTACTGTTGATGTGGACTGGCCATGTGGGTGGTGGTGGTGGCCATCTTGAGTGCTGGTACAGGCAACATGTGCTTGGGGTGCAAGGGGCCATTTTGAAGAGAGGCAGTGTCTGAGGCCTGCACTTATTTTGCCTACTTTTCATCCATTATGCCCAGGGGTAGTGAGTGGTGCATGGGCCTAGTCTTTTGGTGGGGTGTCTTCTTGAATTTAAACACCATTGAGGCCATGGATGGGCTGGGATTGTGCTGAATTTTGTGTTTTTTGTTGTTTTTTTGGGGCTGCTGGTGTGGCCTTTTGCCCAGGGGTAGTGGTGTGAGACTGAGTATGCCTGTGGGGTCTCACTCTCTTTAATGTAAACATCCTGGATGGCATTGGATTGTGGTGATTTTGGGGTGTTTTTCGTTTTTTTTGGGGTGTACTGTTGATGTGGACTGGCCATGTGGGTGGTGCTGGTGGCCATCTTGAGTGCTGGTACAGGCAACATGTGCTTGGGGTGCAAGGGGCCACTTTGAAGAGAGGCAGTGTCTGAGGCCTGCACTTATTTTGCCTACTTTTCATCCATTATGCCCAGGGGTAGTGAGTGGTGCATGGGCCTAGTCTTTCGGTGGGGTGTCTTCTTGAATTTAAACACCATTGAGGCCATGGATGGGCTGGGATTGTGCTGAATTTTGTGGGTTTTTTGTCGTTTTTTGGGGCTGCTAGTGTGGCCTTTTGCCCAGGGGTAGTGGTGCATGGACTGAGTGTGCCTGTGGGGTCTCACTCTCTTTAATGTAAACATCCTGGATGGCATTGGATTGTGGTGATTTTTGGGTGTTTTTCGGTTTTTGGGGGGTGTACTGTTGATGTGGACTGGCCATGTGGGTGGTGGTGGTGGCCATCTTGAGTGCTGGTACAGCAGGCAACATGTGCTTGGGGTGCAAGGGGCCATTTTGAAGAGAGGCAGTGTCTGAGGCCTGCACTTATTTTGCCTACTTTTCATCCATTATGCCCAGGGGTAGTGAGTGGTGCATGGGCCTAGTCTTTCGGTGGGGAGTCTTCTTGAATTTAAACACCATTGAGGCCATGGATGGGCTGGGATTGTGCTGAATTTTGTGTTTTTTGTCGTTTTTTTGGGGCTGCTGGTGTGGCCTTTTGCCCAGGGGTAGTGGTGCGAGACTGAGTGTGCCTGTGGGGTCTCACTCTCTTTAATGTAAACATCCTGGATGGCATTGGATTGTGGTGATTTTGGGGTGTTTTTCGGTTTTTTTGGGGTGTACTGTTGATGTGGACTGGCCATGTGGGTGGTGCTGGTGGCCATCTTGAGTGCTGGTACAGGCAACATGTGCTTGGGGTGCAAGGGGCCATTTTGAAGAGAGGCAGTGTCTGAGGCCTGCACTTATTTTGCCTACTTTTCATCCATTATGCCCAGGGGTAGTGAGTGGTGCATGGGCCTAGTCTTTCGGTGGGGTGTCTTCTTGAATTTAAACACCATTGAGGCCATGGATGGGCTGGGATTGTGCTGAATTTTGTGGGGTTTTTTGTCGTTTTTTGGGGCTGCTGGTGGGGCCCTTTGCCCAGGGGTGGTGAGTGTTGCATAGGCCTACCCTTTCTGTGGGGTATCTTCTTGAATTTAAACATCATTGAGGCCATGGATGGGCTGGGATTGTGCTGATTTTTGTGTTTTTTGTCGTTTTTTTGGGGCTGCTGGTGTGGCCTTTTGCCCAGGGGTAGTGGTGCATGGACTGAGTGTGCCTGTGGGGTCTCACTCTCTTTAATGTAAACATCCTGGATGGCATTGGATTGTGGTGATTTTTGGGTGTTTTTCGGTTTTTGGGGGGTGTACTGTTGATGTGGACTGGCCATGTGGGTGGTGGTGGTGGCCATCTTGAGTGCTGGTACAGCAGGCAACATGTGCTTGGGGTGCAAGGGGCCATTTTGAAGAGAGGCAGTGTCTGAGGCCTGCACTTATTTTGCCTACTTTTCATCCATTATGCCCAGGGGTAGTGAGTGGTGCATGGGCCTAGTCTTTCGGTGGGTTGTCTTCTTGAATTTAAACACCATTGAGGCCATGGATGGGCTGGGATTGTGCTGAATTTTGTGTTTTTTTGTCGTTTTTTGGGGCTGCTGGTGGGGCCCTTTGCCCAGGGGTGGTGAGTGTTGCATAGGCCTAGTCTTTCTGTGGGGTATCTTCTTGAATTTAAACATCATTGAGGCCATGGATGGGCTGGGATTGTGCTGATTTTTGTGTTTTTTGTCGTTTTTTTGGGGCTGCTGGTGTGGCCTTTTGCCCAAGGGTAGTGGTGCATGGACTGAGTGTGCCTGTGGGGTCTCACTCTCTTTAATGTAAACATCCTGGATGGCATTGGATTGTGGTGATTTTTGGGTGTTTTTCGGTTTTGGGGGGTGTACTGTTGATGTGGACTGGCCATGTGGGTGGTGGTGGTGGCCATCTTGAGTGCTGGTACAGCAGGCAACATGTGCTTGGGGTGCAAGGGGTCATTTTGAAGAGAGGCAGTGTCTGAGGCCTGCACTTATTTTGCCTACTTTTCATCCATTATGCCCAGGGGTAGTGAGTGGTGCATGGGCCTAGTCTTTCGGTGGGCTGTCTTCTTGAATTTAAACACCATTGAGGCCATGGATGGGCTGGGATTGTGCTGAATTTTGTGGTTTTTGTCGTTTTTTGGGGCTGCTGGTGGGGCCCTTTGCCCAGGGGTGGTGAGTGTTGCATGGGCCTAGTCTTTCTGTGGGGTGTCTTCTTGAATTTAAACACCATTGAGGCCATGGATGGGCTGGGATTGTGCAGATTTATGTGGTTTTTGTCGTTTTTTTGGGGCTGCTAGTGGGGCCCTTTGCCCAGGGGTGGTGAGTGTTGCATGGGCCTAGTCTTTCTGTGGGGTGTCTTCTTGAATTTAAACATCATTGAGGCCATGGATGGCTTGGGATTGTCCTGATGTTGGTGTGGTTTTCGATTTTTTGGGGTGTTCATGGGGACTGGCCATGTGGGTGGGGGCCATTTTGAGTGCTGCAACAGGCAGGCCCTGGCCATGTGCTGGGAGGCAGGCGGACATTTTGAATGCAGGCAGTGTTCTTAGGTCTGCAACCATTTTGCTTAGCTTTCAACCTTTATGCCCAGGGGTAGTGAGTGTTGCATGGGCCTAGTCTTTCTGTGGGGTGTCTTGAATGTAAACATCATGGATGGCATGGGATTGTGCTGATTTTTCTGTGTTTTTCGATTTTTTGGGGTGTATAACTGAACTGATGTTCCTCTGTCTTCCATTGCTTTTAGGTGCACAAGACTCAAGAGAACCACCAGTGCCAGGAAGAAGTCCTGCAGCGGTGTGTGTGTGCAGCATAACGTCACACAACGCCACGTCTGGACACAGACAACTCTGCAACTCGTGCAACTGCTGCCTGCTGTTCTGACCTGCTCTGAAGAAGATGGCCCCAAAAAAAGTTACCCGTAGCTCCTCTAGCAAGAAAGTTGCCAGTAAGGAGCAGAAGAAGCAAGTTACCAAGGAGACTGGTGTGCCGGCCGCCCCTTTTTTTGGGAGTAAAAAAAAAAGTATGCCTGCAGCAGCAGCGGGATCTGCTGGGGACCAAGCTGGGAGCAGCACCCCCGCTCCATTGGGCTCAGTGCCACCACCACCACCACGCCAACTTAAGTCCAAGCACTTCACTGCTGCAGAGGCACTTAGTCTAGTTGTTCAATCACCATCGACCAGTGATGTTGGCTCATCGCAAGAAAGTAGCAGCAATGTCCCTCAATCAACACAGGTTGTTGTAACTCATCTGACGAGTGTTGAACAACCACAGCCGCAACAAAAACCACATGTGCAAGTACAAGCCCAAGTACATGTGGAAGGAGAGGCAGCGCAAGGAGATGCGCAAGCAGAGGTGCATGGAGGGTCACAAGTGCCCACAATAGTTGTTCCTCCCGAAGTAGGGGCACATCAGGAAATCGACAATCAAGGCGAGGTATCATTTGAGGAAGCCACTCCTCCTGATGATCATTCATTGTCTTCCACACCCCTAGCAAGGAAGAGATCAAGGGTGGTGTCTACATCTTCTTCAAGCACACCTCCTTCTGATGATACGGATCAAAATTGGGAACCAGCACCACTGCCGTCTGAGAGTGAGGCACACCATGATCTGACAAAGGTAGTTAAGCGTAAAAGGAAGCTCGTCCAAAGTCTCAGAGTTATGGAGTGTGATGAGGCTCAACAAGAAGTGGCGGATACTGCTGCTGATGAAGACTCTGACAACGATGACCCAGTCATCATAAAGGTCACTGCAGCCCCAGCGGGCATGCAGCAAACAGACATTTTGACCCTAGCCCGAAGAGCTGCTGAGCGTGATGATGATGATGTTGTCGACGAGGAGGCAGTGGAAACACCTCAATCATTTGAGTTAAGTAGTACACCAACTCGTACCGCTTCCATATTTCTTTCTCGCAAGAAGGGACCTCCATCCACCTCGACCTTAATTAGTGGCGGTGAAAGTGCACAACGTACTAAAGTTTGGCAATCCACATCCTCCACTTCATCTGGCATTAGCAGCATGACCACCACCACCAGTATCGCCGCCTCCCCCCACAGACAATTCAAGTCCCCAGTTTGGGACTTCTTTACTGTTTGCCCAAAAAGGGAAAAGTTCGCCATTTGTAGCATTTGTAAGATTGCAGTTAGTCGTGGTAAGTTTGGTACCAACTATGGTACCGGAGGCCAGAGAGGTCATCTTAGGAGACAGCACGCTGTCCAATGGTTTGTGCACCTGAAGAAGATCAAGGAAGCCCGAATTGGAAGTCAAGAAAACGTTGATGTTTCATCTGATGATGACGAGGAGGAAGAAGATGTGTCAAACACTTCACTTACACCCAGTACCCCTGTCAGCAGCACACCCCATGTGAGGCACACTAAGAGTGTTGGAGCGAGTGAGACACCAATGCGAAAAAGTTCACCAGCGAGCAAAATTGGGTCAACGAAGTCATTATCATCCCGTAAATGCTTGGTCCAGGGCAACATTAGAACCATGTTTTGTTCAGACGCGCCATATGAACGCAACCACCCACTGACGCGTTTGTATAACACTAAGCTGGCTAAAATGCTTGCTTTGGACCTTCTCCCTTTTTCTTTTGTAGAAGCGGTAGGTTTTCTAGAATTAGTGGCAGCGCTCTGCCCTAAATGGAAGGTTCCTAGCCGGTTCTATTTTGCCCGAGTTGCGGTTCCAGCACTACATGAACATGTGCTGGAGGTGATTGGGGCAGCTTTACAGAAGAGTGCTGTTCACACTATACATCTGACAACAGACATGTGGACCAGTGGCGCAGGCGCTGATTACATGTGTATCACTGCACACTGGGTCTCTTTTTCAGGGGTTAAAGCAAAGCTAAACGCAGGTGTTGACCCGGACCAAGTTTTTAAAACTGCTCGGAAACATGCAACACTAGCCATGTTTGGCTTGGAGAAACGTCACACAGCACGAAACATTTTGGACGAGTTTAACAAAAAGGTCTTTCACTGGCTGTCCCCCAAAAAACGCCAGATTGGTTATGTTTCCACGGATAATGGCGCCAATGTAGTTAAGGCCATGGCGCTGGGTGACTATTTCAGAGTGCCGTGTTTGGCGCACTGTATCAACCTGGTAGTTCAAAAATTCTTGAGTGATAAAGACAGTCCAGCGTGCGAGGTAATGGCCACCTGCCGAAAAATGTGCAACCATTTCAGCCATTCTTTTAATGCCCGGAAGCATCTGAGGAGCCTGCTACATCAACGTCGAATGCCAGTGAAAGCACTCATCCAGGAGGTGTCAACACGTTGGAACTCAACCTTCTACATGCTTGAGCGTCTGTATGAGCAGTATACGGTACTCGATCACTATTTCTTAAAACAGGGTACAGCTCAGAAGGACCTGAGGATGGATGCGGCGCAATGAGACATAGTTAAAAGCATGACAGAAATGCTTCGTCCTTTTGAGGTCTTCACGCGTGCAGTCAGCAAGGAGGACTGTAATTTGGGAAAAGCTATCCCATTGTTGTGCATGCTGGAGCACCAACTGAAGGCGGTGTCTTCTGAGTTAGAAAAAGATGAAAAAAACAAAGACCCTTTTGTTTTGTCGGAGAAATTATTAGAGCGCCTACGTGGTGATGAACGTCTTAAAATGATCAACTCAGAACAGCATTACATTTGTGCTACTATTCTGGATCCACGCTACAAAAAGGCGCTGGCAGGCCAAGCATTCTTTCCTTTTGCTGATGAAGATGTTAAAAAGTACAAACTTTGGCTAGCCAGGTCAGCCAAGAGGTTTGAAAAAGAACGGCAGGATATTGAAGGAGAAGGCAGTACATCAGCATCAGCATCAGCAGGCCATCCCCAGTCAAAAGAATTCACTTCTGTACCTGTGGCTGTGGCACAAGTGACCTCTCAGCCGTTAAAGACACCGGCAACCTGATCATCTGCACCACACACAAGAGTAACATTGGCTGCTGAAGAGGATTGGCTATCTTGGCTTGGGTATGGTTCTCGAAAAAAGGTCACAGGCACAGCAAAAAGTAAGCAAAGTGGAGGAACCGTTGAGGACCTTGAGTCGATGGTGCAGGACTATCTGAATGACTCAACAGAGGTCTTTCTTAATGATGAGCCATTGGAGTATTGGCATGGGAAAAAACAATTGTGGCCACAGCTCTCCAACCTGGCTATAAACTACTTGTCTTGCCCACTCGCAAGTGTGTCTTCTGAACGTGTTTTCAGTGCTGCTGGTGGCATTGTAACTCCCAAACGGAGCCGCCTCTCGCCCAAAAATGTAGAGAGGTTAACAATGATAAAGATGAATCAGCACCTCATACCACCAGATTACAAAGTACGAGAAACCACGCCGCATGAAGACGAGGAGGACAGCAACGTAGATGAGGGAATTTGTTCTCTGTTCGGTGACACTGACCGCATCCTGCCTGAATTCGCAGAGTATGATGACAAACTCTTATTCATATTCTCTGACACTGAGACCTTGAAAATGAGACAATGAATCAATAACTTTCTTTTTCGTCCTTATTCACTTTTATTCCTGTGTGTCTGTCTTTCTTTGTTTTGCACAGTTAATTTAATTCAAACTTTAATCACCTAATGACAAAAACAAGCCCATCAGCAGAACTGTCTTCACTTGTTTGCTTATTGATTTGAAGGTGCCGCAGTTTACATTCCTCAGGTTCACAAGTTCAGAAGAACATGCTCCTCTATCCTCCTCCTCCAGACTCCTATTTCCCTCAAAGCAGAGGGCTGGATTACGCCCAATGAAGAAAGACTCAGCACTTGTGGGGGTGTTCTACTTCTTTGCGGGTGAGTTGAGGGCTCTGGGGCCATTGCTGTGAAGCTCTAATAACGGATAAAAGTGGTTTGGACCAAATATGAGGCGGAAATTTCTTGCCGTTTTTGCTGACTTGCTTGCCTTTGAGGTGCTCTTTGGCGGGGTTCTGGGTGTTTGTGGGTGAGTTTTGGGGTCTGGGAGCACTGCTGCGACAGTCTAATCTAGATTGCATTTGCTTTTCAGGAAATCCGTGGTGAAAAACAGGAGTTATGATGATGACCTAGCTGCACAGCGCGTTTGGACCGAAGGCCGAGAGATATTGTAAGTATGAGATTTTGCTTTTTGGCTGTTTGGGGGTGTAGTCGCGTGCTTTTTTGCAGGTGGGTTGGCGGGTCTTGTGGCATTCCTGGGAAGGTCTAATACCGGATAGAAGTGGTTTGGACAAAATCCATGCAGAATTTTTTTTTGCTATTTCTTCTGACATCTTGCTCAATGTAGCGTTTTCGGGGGCCTGTTTGGGGGGCTTCCTGGTGTTTGTGGGTGGGTTTCGGGGTCTCTGTCGGAGCACTGCTGCGACAGTCTAATCTAGATTGCATTTGCTTTTCAGGAAATCCGTGGTGGAAAACAGGAGTTATGATGATGACCTAGCTGCACAGCGCGTTTGGACCAAATTCCGAGAGATATTGTAAGTATGAGATTTTGCTTTTTGGCTGTTTGGGGGTGTAGTCGCGTGCTTTTTTGCGGGTGGGTTGGCGGGTCTTGGGGCATTCCTGGGAAGGTCTAATACCGGATAGAAGTGGTTTGGACAAAATCCATGCAGAATTTTTTTTTGCTATTTCTTCTGACATCTTGCTCAATGTAGCGTTTTCGGGGGCCTGTTTGGGGGGCTTCCTGGTGTTTGTGGGTGGGTTTCGGGGTCTCTGTCGGAGCACTGCTGCGACAGTCTAATCTAGATTGCATTTGCTTTTCAGGAAATCCGTGGTGGAAAACAGGAGTTATGATGATGACCTAGCTGCACAGCGCGTTTGGACCGAAGGCCGAGAGATATTGTAAGTATGAGATTTTGCTTTTTGGCTGTTTGGGGGTGTAGTCGCGTGCTTTTTTGCAGGTGGGTTGGCGGGTCTTGTGGCATTCCTGGGAAGGTCTAATACCGGATAGAAGTGGTTTGGACAAAATCCATGCAGAATTTTTTTTTGCTATTTCTTCTGACATCTTGCTCAATGTAGCGTTTTCGGGGGCCTGTTTGGGGGGCTTCCTGGTGTTTGTGGGTGGGTTTCGGGGTCTCTGTCGGAGCACTGCTGCGACAGTCTAATCTAGATTGCATTTGCTTTTCAGGAAATCCGTGGTGGAAAACAGGAGTTATGATGATGACCTAGCTGCACAGCGCGTTTGGACCAAATTCCGAGAGATATTGTAAGTATGAGATTTTGCTTTTTGGCTGTTTGGGGGTGTAGTCGCGTGCTTTTTTGCGGGTGGGTTGGCGGGTCTTGGGGCATTCCTGGGAAGGTCTAATACGGGATAGAAGTGGTTTGGACAAAATCCATAAGGAAAAGCCTTTTGGCACTTTTTGTGACTTAGGGTTCGTTAGGGTTAGCCCTAGCAGCAGGATTGCATGTGTTTCGGGGTGTTCTAGATTTTTGCAAATGAGTTCTGGGGTCTTAGAGCACTCTTGGAGAGATGATGGCTATGGATACTTTTGCTTGCTTGCAAGTGGTTTGAATACAATCCACGGTGGGTAAGGGGGTATTTGGGCCTACTTTTACTTTCAAAGTACGTTTTGTCACCAGTTTTCTGCTAGGCCTCGTTTTTTGAGATCTGATTGGGGGTCTTCTACATTTTTGCGACTGGCTTTAGTAAGGGTCTGGGTGGGAGCACTGCTGGGAAGGTCTAATTTTGTTCTAAAACACAGTTTACAGTACACCTAGCTTGAGGGGAAAGATCCGCTAAATTTATTTGGCCATAATTATTTATCCTTCAAAAGGTGACTCAGACAGAGTACGCACTTTCAAAAATATTGTACTGTCTATTAGGAAAATCAAAGTGTGACTTTTTGCACCACACAGCGTACATACCTTATATTTATTTATCAGTGGTATTGTAATAGCACTTACTGTTTTCCGTTCAATAATTACAGGCCGGGTTTCAGTCTGTGCAATGGGGAAAAAAGATGGAGTCAGGCTTCACATTAACGAGCCGCAATTCAACATCCGCCAGGCAGGCAGTGGACAGGGTGTCTTCTGTCAGTGGTCACCAACATTGATGGACGAAGCGTCAGCTGGAATGGAGGAGTGCCGCTAATAAGAGGAATTGTTTGCTGCATGCAACTTACTTACCAAATTCAACAGGACAACTCCAACAACATACAGATACAGTATCCATTGTTTTCTTCTATGAGTGTGACTGCATTTCTTGGATCTCTCTCTGCTTCTAAATTGATCCCTACAGCCATTCTATAGGTTTTACTTCGGCTAATTTTTAAACCTAATTTAATGTAAGAAGTGTTTCTCTGAGTGCAGAGATAGGCTAGTGAAAACGCTGCAGCCCTGTACTGTCGCATTCTAGTACTACTTACTTTTCAGTAACAATGCATGCAGTAGGGCATGCACTTCCTTTATGTCACTTAAAAGATTTGTGGTTAGCTTTAGTTTGTACCCAAAGATTTCTTTATCTTCAATTATTGTTTGTCCATGCTGTGCTTTTTTTTTCTTCTCTCAACAAAACCTACCCAAAAAGAAACCCCCATTCCCATCCATTTTCCAAACCCTAACCCTCTTCCCCCGGGCTGTGTGGTTTTGCTTGATGTGTGACTAAATGACATCAATAATTCCACACACTTGCTGGGGAGGATAAGGTCATAGCAACAGGCTGGTGAAGGAATCCGAGGATATATTCTAGACTTACTCAGCTTCAGTACTATTTCTTGTAGTAGTAGGAGCCAATGTCAAATAAATTCAACGCAAGTACTAGTTATACTTGCAATACTTTACCATTTGTTAGGCTACATTGTGGCACTGTTCTAGTGTACTGTCACCTGCTATATTCTCTATCGTACCGTAACCGTTGTAATGCTACAGTAAGGACAAACCAGGTTTCGTTTTCTTTTTTTCCATATGCATGCAACTGCCACTGTGTCACACCACTAGTACCACCGCAATGAGGACATTTCATCCGCCCAGGATTGCCAACCTTAATCCCCATTTCCCGTGGAGCCAGCCCAGGGCCTAGCCCTACTTTCAAACACAAATTACAGGTAAGATAAGCGTTTGGTGGGAGGTAGTATAATGGAGTATTAGGACTAGACGAGAGATTGACGGTAGTACTACTAAAGTCCTAGGACTTTTCAGGAAAACAAACTTACTGTTAAACCCCCACCCACCAGACTCAAAAGCAGTAAAAAACAGGTATGGTCAGATAAAGTTTAAAAAAGTATATTTATGTAGCCCTAACAAAATAATCTCCCTCAAGACCCTCCCTAACCCCAACGATTGTCTTTCAAAAGTCCCAAAAAGAACCCAAATCCCAAATCCCACCCCCCAAAAGTCTCTCAAAAAAGGGCAAGGGACACTACACTACTGGAGGGTGCTGTTGAATTTAGCGGCCAGGGCATCATACTCCTTGCGGAGGGTGGCATGGTCGAAGCGGAGGCCCTCCACCAAGTTCTTGTAGCTATGGACCTCCTGCTCCAGGTAGGACACTCTGAGGGATAAGCGGCGTTGGCGTGCCTTGCAACTCCTGTGGGGGGCAGCTGATGTCTTTGCTGCTCGGCGGTGGCGGTTGGCTTTGGTAGCCCGGCTCCGTACCACTGGAGCACTGTGCTGGCTGGCAGCCCGTGGGGGCACGGAGGAGGATGCAGCTGTCCCAGTGGAGGATGTTGTGGTTCCACCGGTTGACTGCGTCTCCTCCTCCTCCAGGGCCACCAGCCGCCGATATTTGGCGACAGTGGCATCCAGCCTCCGTTGCCGGGCCATTCGAACCTGCTCCCTCCGTGATGTCGATTTGCAAGGAGCAACTATATGAAGAAAGAAAGACATAGTCTGTAACCAATGCTCCTTAACATTAATAACACAAAGTGATTGAGTCGAAAGTTGTGTCACAGTACAAGTAGCAAATTGAAAGCACAGTACATAACTATTGAGGACAGTATCTATCTAACCTCCCACTTCTGCATCCTTGCTCTAACATTAGTGGGAGTTTAATGAACAAATTCTACGACCACTATGGACTTCCATTACAGTCGACTATGACAGTACACCAGTCTTATTCTTCTTCTTCTCTCTTGTTTAGGAAAATTGGTACGTTATCTTATGCAAGCCGGCAGAATGCCAGCGCAGTGAACTTGCACCCGAGAAAAACAGACGCACACCATGATGAGTGAGACAGACTTGCGTTACTGTACCGGTCCAGTACATGCAGGTGGTGAAGCTATTACTTTTCTATTACGGGTGGCACTGAGAATACTCTGTTACAAGGGCTACTGCTTAATTAATTTAGCTTTCACCCTACAGTGCAAATGAGTACTAGAAAAGGAAAATGAAGAAGCTAAATAATTTGATTATCTATCACTTCACATGGGATGTATTTGATGACATATGGGATGACTTTAGGTGCTTTGCTTATTATTGAGTGAACAGTGATACACCCACACATGAATGACGTACTACTACGAAACTAAAGTTATTAAGAGAGGTACGGAGTGTCCACCGTAATAACCGGATATATGCTGTGCTTGCAGTTGCAATACAAACTACTGCTACTATTCATGGTAGTATTTGGACAAATTTACAACTTCTTTTCCTTGCCTTCCCTACACTGGAACGGACGTGCGGGTGCGGTGTTACATGCTCTTCAAGGTAACACTTAGTTCATCCAGTGCAGTGACCATCTACTCTCTCTAGATACACATATGCTATCTAAGAGTCAGATAATACCATGCTCCAGGCATCCATCCATTCAAAGTATATGCACACATACAGTTTCTGTTTCACCCACCCAGGCTGTTCTCCTTCCACCCATCCTTGCTTCATCATTGACCCAGCCATGCACCATACCATATTCTTTCCTTCCCAGCCACCTCGGGGACCAAGCAAACACATATCATTCTTCTTTGCCAGCCATCATAAAATTTCTCGTCCTTCCACACTTACTTACACCCTTCTTTCGCTTTTCGTTCATCCCATCCATCAAGTTCATCTAAGATCTTATTGGGATTCTTCTCACCAAAAACTTCACAGCTAAGTCGAAGTACATTTAGAGGAGGCTACTACCTGGTTGATTTATAATACACCTGTGCAGAAAGCACACTATGCAGTCTTCAATCTCAATAAGTAAGGAATATATAGCTTACCTCTTCCCGCCACCACCGTGTGAACCCTCACAGGAACGTCCGGCACTTGAACCGCCTCCTCCCCAGAGTCCTCCTCCAACACAACCACCTCCGCGCTGGCCTCGCCACCAGATGTTCCACCTACAAAGTACATTTAAGAATGTTAGAATACACCACTCACTACTATATAATATTTGGTCTAGGAGGAATAAAGAAATGTTAAAAAAAGAAATACAATGTAATAATTTGTAACTGTCTACTCTAAAGTAAAAATGTCCCTTTTTCCAGGGAAGGCTGTTGTCTTGCTGCACTTTTTGGAACAACTGATGAATGCTTGCTTTTTATTTTTAACACACACCACTTTTTCTCCTAACAGAAGCTTGACTTCTAAGAACACGATCAGGGTCAAGCTCAAGTTCAAACCAGGTGAGAGCTCAGCTCGACCACAAGAAATGTGTCCAATTAATCGTTAGCACTAAGCACTTTTCCATTTTCAGTTAAACGTTTACTTTTATGACAAAGTTGATTTTAATAAATGTGTTTACTTTTAATAAAGCTTTTAAACTTAAATAGACTCCGTGGTTTTTGGTCCTCCAGACTAGAGTGGATGAGCTAAAGGTTTTGGAATTTTTGCAAGCATGAGTGCCTCTGACACTTCTTGGCTCTGACTCCGTACTCTTGTCCTGCGTTGGATAATCTAATCATCATTGGGGATAAATCATCGGTGACTTTGGGAGCTAAATGACTCTGCCACACTATCTAGTCAGTAAGGAGATTGGGGGTTCTTCAAAGTCTGATATCACTGAGGTATGTGGAAAGAAAGTCTACCTGCGCCTATTATAATTGATAAACAATGCACTATTTAGTGTTCATAGTTAGGTTTGTGCAGATTTGTCCCTGCAACAGTAGTAGAATAGATTGTCCTCCTATCCAAACCAAAAGTAAAGTAGTATCTTATTCTTTCTTGGTGGTCATTCACCTTTTTATTGTTGGCAATTGTCAAAGCATAAACATTTAGAAGACTTGAAAAGACATTATGGACAATCCCAGAGGACTGCACTCAGTGCATAGAGCTATTGCTGACTAGAATGGGAGTCCAATGGAATTGCCAAATGTGCAATCTTAGTTAGCTACACAGAGAGACTAATAAGAATAATCTAGTAATACTGATAGAGCGCGCGAGGCCACCCGACCAATAATTTTCGCCGTTTCCGGCTTCAGGGCCCATATACTTTCAAATCACCATATACATTGACCAGGTGACTTCACGAGCTCTACCAATTTGTGTGTGTGTTCCCTACTATTATTTCTCAGTGCACCCGACTTACCATCCACCGATGCGGGTACCTAATGACCACAATGAATCAGGGAGCTAGCTGTAAAAGGAAAGGCAGCAAAATACAAACCCAACCAATACCATTCAAAATACTGATGAAATGACCACGGACAACGGGAAGTTTTAAAATGTTTATCTAAAGTTCAATTGCTTCATGCATAAGGTACATCAGAATAAGGCAATCAATAACCAAGATAACGTAAATGATATAACTGTAAAGAAATAATGACAGAGTAATCATTGAAATACTGATATAAAATGTAACGAGAAGATACTATGCTATTTAATAATATTTAAGCATGGGCGGACTATGTAGGTATAACTACAGGAGGGCCTATAAAGAGTAACACGCTTCACTTAAGGTGAACGGGCCTTTAAACAATCTAGGCAATGAAGTTCTAGACCATATCAGAAAATGACAAACTGCAATGCAAAATATAATTTCTAACAAGTGAGAAGACATAGGAACAAACTTATGGAAAAATGCAAATGACTTTCAATAGTTGCGGAAAGACATGGAAAAATAACATATGCAATGGTAAACTTTATTGAAGCAAAAGTTAGAAATTCAGAAGGTGCAAGATTTAAGAGGTTCAGAGCAATATTTACCTAGAAAGGTGTGGAAACCAAACCCTGGCCACGGGTCAGTTAAGGACAGGAAACCCTCAAGGAAGGATACCCCTCAAAGGACAGCAGGTGCAGAATGGACACCCCGGATAGGACAGGATACCCTCGGATTAGGAATCAGGACAGGACCTCAGGACAGGACAGCAAACCCTCAGGACAGGACCGCTCAGGACAGGACCGGAACCCACAGTTCGGAAGCAACGCCTGCGCTCCACCCGCTCTGCAGTTATCGATCAAGACCCCGATTGGGTCAGCGAACTCCCAGCAAAGTGCTTCGCCAGCACCTTAAGGTTCAGTAGAACCTTAGTCTATGGTCAAATTCGGACAGAGTGCTCCGCAGCGCTCTGTATCTTCAGTCACCTATTGAGTACGATGGGTCAGTGACAGGTCAGCTAAACCAGACAAGTCGGACAGTTCCCTAGGTGAACCCAGGGTAGATATACAGTTTGGGGACAGTGTACCACCCCCCAATGTTGCAAAGTGTCAGAATCCCTCAATTTCGATTGGTCCTAAGGTAGGATTTGGGTAACACACCAATCACAATTCAACATTTCAAGCCTGTATTTGCATGTTTGGGCACCGCCTAGTAAGATTGGGGTTCCCATGAGAAGCTACACGGCAAACAGTAGCGTAATATTACAATGTAACATATAAGGAGCCACATTCGCTGTTCTCGTAGGGCAGAGGTGACTTTCTCAGGAGCATCTCGCCCATCGCTGCCAACTGGCTATGTTCCATCAGTCAAGGTCTACTGTGCTGCCGAAGTTGCGCAGGCGCAGAAGGGACCTCCAATATGGCTCTCCTTTCACTCAGACCCCCATTCCCCGCGGTACATGAAAAGTAAGCGAAAACAAATTAATACATAATAATGTCATCATGAAAACACATCACGGGGTTTGTACTTTCTACTTATCATTATAAAATATACTTATGCAGTTTAAATGTTAGCTACATTGATACAGACACAAGAGCAGTGGCACGAGCAGTACCACATGATGGGCACAGCTATGGATTACGCATGCGCATAAATTTCCCTCCACTTCTGCAGACGCGTCAGGACACGTGAGTGTGGCTGACGCATGCGCAGTAACTAAAATACAAGCGGCGGCCATTTTAAAGTACACGGGTTAAATGTATTAGAAACACACGTAGGCAAGCTTCGCAAACTTTGCCTAAACAAAAATAAACGTTAGTAAAACATACGTTTTGTTACCTTATTACACATAAACGAGGTTCTTGACTTCGGCAAGCCGCAAAATGTGCGAAGCTTTGCTTCATCAATCCCCTCTTTGATGATATTTACTATCATCACAAAAAAATGGAACCAGATGCCAACTTTCTTTCACACTTTATATAGCTCTATCTCTTCCAGCAATCGTTCTAACTTTTCTCTCTCAGTTCTAGTAGGGTGAGAAGTCTTCACCTTTTTGTATATCTGATCATTCACTTCCTCCAATTCAATCTCATCCACACTCCGTTTCAACCCTCTTGCATTTACCTCGTGCTTCTTGGTGCGCTTACGGCATTTACAACAGATAAAAATGAGAAATATAATAAGACCTATAATACCAATTGGCATCAGTATCTTGAACAATAAGCTTTTACCTACGCTAGCAAGCCAATGACCTACATTTGAGAGACCATCTACCAGTCTCTTCCAGGCACTATCAACCTCGAGTGGTTTGAGTTCCTTTGTCAAATTAGTAATGTTTTTCACATATCTTTTGATCTGTACACTTTTATCCGGAATATAAGTGCAACAATGTTGCGCCTTCAACATCCGGCAGACTCCGCCCTCTTTCGCTAATAAGGTGTCAAGAGCAAGTCGATTCTGCAAAACCATTGATCTGATCGCAACCATTTCGGTATTGACCAGCAGAAATCCATGAGCTGTTTCAGTAGACAGCACATCCACTATAGTAGACAATTTGCAAGTTCTGTGAGTGTTCAGAACCACTCCCACTCCAGGTATCAGTGCACTGAAAATACTACCCATAATTTCACCTATACTTTCTCTTTTACTACGCACTAAGCCATTAGTATCTTCATTGCTTCCAGCTTTTCCATTCACATGGTATATTTTCGGGAAGACAATGCCAAAATAGCAGCTTCCATACCAGTGATCCGGCAATTTGAAATAAGCCTTGTCCCCACAAATATAATAAATTCCAGGAAACACAGGCTCTGACCCATTTTTAAAACCCCAACCTCCAATTACTTTGTAATTATGTTCGCATTCACTGGAACCAATGAAAACATTATTATAATAGCTAGTCTTCTCGCGGTGAAGACATAGCTTGCCTTTCTTTTCAAAATCCAGCAACAGAGCAGGTCCCGCCCCACCATTTGAGGTGCCTTCCATGTTCTCTGCCCACTTTGACTTTTTCTGACTTTCGTCATTAGCCTTCTTTTGTATTTTAATTCTTCTTTTCTCTGCCATGTTCAGGAACATCTTTTCCTGTTCACGCAAAGAACAAGTCAAGTTATCTCTGTGTGCATCAGCTATGTCAATGTTACCTATAGTCAAGAAGTAGTCTCCCATATATCTTATGGTGTCGCTTTTGGTATGTACAGGATTCAAGTTCCCACGTATAGGAAGTTCAGAAAAGATTACGTCATTATTAGAGTAATAGTACTGTAACGGTCCTCTTTTGTAAAATAAACTAGCTAAAATGCTACAGGAGATTCCATATGTCAATGGCAAGTGATGGTATGTCACGCCTTCAGCCACAGAAGTAGGTAGCTTCATGCAGACATAGCAATCTTCAATTTCCATAGTCTCTACATAGTGTATTAACAAGTTTGCAAAAACATTTAAGTGTGTCCTGTTCTTAATTCCATGATAATGTAGTCCTCCCTCATCTGATGCTTCTAAGTCTCGTTTTGTTTGTCTCAGTGCTCTCTCATGTCTTGCTACACTCTGTGTTGTCAACTCCTCACTGTCTGTATTTACAATTTCAGTAGGGACAATGTTAGTATCTTTACTTACAGTGAAGGGTATAAAGATTGTTAGTCCTATCCAAATTACTATCAGTACTACTATACTACATATACACACCTTGCAGCACGTTTTGCAACGACTGCAACTGGGTCTACCATTCACAGTTGAATCAGACATTTCGGCTCAGAAGAAGTTTCTCGACCCCTCTTTGTGTCTTTACACAGCTAGCTTACTTTGTGCAAATTCACGGTGGTTCGTCTTCTTCTTCAGCAGAGTACTCAGGGACGGGCTCTCCGTCGCTTACGTCAGTTATATCAAGATCTTCAAGTTCTTCCAAAATGAGTGTCCATTCAGGAGACTTGTACTTCTTGTTTTGTCTTTTTATTCGTTCACTCCTTCTTTTGGAAGAGTTTTCTTCTTGCTCTGCTATCCGCGCACTTCTCCTTGCTTCTGCACGTTTTTCTTCCACCGTCTTTATCCTTAGCCTTAGTCTCTTTACGAACCTAGGCTCAAGGTTGTTTCTTTTCTTTAATCTCTTAGTGGGTACTTGGACTTCACCTTCTTCTCTTATCCTCTTGTTCTCTTTAGCTTGTGGCAATTCTGCTTCACTTTCTTCTTCTTCTTCTCTTATCTCGCTAGTTCCAGGGCTAGCATCAAATTCTTCTTCCTGGTTACTAATCTGGCCTTGTTCAGGAATATTTTGTTTTTGGCTTTCGATTGTCTCTGTTTCTGTTTCTGTTTCTGTTTCCTGAACCCGTTCTTCTAACCCTATCTGATCCTGTTCAAGCACTTCGATCTCTTGATTTTCTTCTGCTCGAACTATCACTCTATTTCTAAGCTGTCCCTTATCCACATCAGGTGTTAGCGGTGGTGTATCGAACACCTGTTCTGTCCCTGTCTGACCTTCTCCTTCCTCAGTTTTGATGTGAATCTCAAGCGGCTGAGGTTCTTCGCCTGTGCCTTGCTTTTCCTGACTAGTCCACTCCCTACCTTCACAAAGTCGCTCTCTTGTTCTGATGGGATCTTCGGTCAGATCAATCATCGGTATCCATTCTTCTGGCCATATGCTTGGCAGCTCGTCATCAGCTACTCCTGGCTCAGCTTCCTGGACCTCTTCAGCAGGCTGGATTCTTGGCAGTTCGTAGTCAACTACTCCTGGGCCAACGTCTGCTGTTCCTGCAGCCTGACTGGTGCTGGGCTGTTCGTTGTCAGCTGCTTCTGGTCTGGCTCCTGCAGAGTCCTCTGCTGGATGCCCTTCTTCTTCAAGTTCTTTGTCTGGTAATACCTTCTGGGTGTGGCCAGCGTGGATCCACTGGGGAATACCTGCGACCTTCACTGCAGTGGTTGTTACCAGGATTACTTGGCGTTTCTTTCCCCACCTTGGTGCCAGACAGCTTGATCGAGTGTGCTTCTTTATTTTGACCCAGTCTCCTGGAACCAAGCTGTGGAGAGGAGTCGTTGGATTGAGGATGCCGTCGTCTCCAATCTGGCGAGAGATAGAACGCACTTGGTCACCCAATCTTCTGCAGTATTCAAGCACCAAATCATCAGTAATACTCAACAGTTTGCTTCCTGGCACCCATGCTTGTCTCATCACTCTTCCCATAATGATTTCATGGGGACTTAGGCCTGTCTTGCGGTCAGGAACACTTCTCAGTCCCATCAGGACCAGGGGCAGGGCCTTCACCCAGGTCATGCCAGTTGCATCAGTCAGCTTTGCTAGTCTGTTTTTGATAGTTCCATTTACTTGTTCCACTATTCCAGAAGCCTCTGGATGATATGCACAGTGAAGTTTCTGCCTTATTCCAAAGGCCTTACAGAGTTCAGCCAGTATTTCATTCTGAAAATGTCCACCCTTATCTGATTCAATAATGAATGGCACCCCGAATCTAGGTATCAGTTCTTTTAGTAAACACTTCGCTACGGTCAGTGCGTCACTTTGGGGAGTAGGGTAAGCTTCTACCCATTTTGAAAATACGCAAACAATGACAAGGACATATCGCTTCCCTTCACAACGGGGCATGGTGATGAAATCAATCTGTATCCTTACAAAGGTACCCCCTGATCTCCCAATTTTGCTCAGTTCTACCATTGTCCTTTTGCCTGGGTTCATCTGTTGACATGACAGGCACCTCTGGCAGAGGGACTCTGCTACTTTCCTGAACTTCTTACTGTACCAAGTCTGTTGAAATACCAGAATCATGGCATCCCTACCAATGTGTGATCCTTCGTGTATTAATCTTGCCATTGTGCCAAGCAAGTGTCGGGGTAACACAGGCATACCAGTTGGGCCCAAAATTACACCATCCACACGTCTCGGTCTACACCCATCCTCCTTCCATTTCTCTCTTTCTTGCCAAGGAGCCGACTCCTGCCACTCTCTCACTTCATCCCATGTGGGCACTTCTTCAAACACCTGAAGTTGGCAGCTGGTTCCTGGCCCCCCTCGTTTCGGATTTACGATATACCGATCTCTGGTGCACCATTGGGCCACTCGATCAGCATAATCGTTTCCCAGTGATACCTTGTCCATGCTCTTCTTATGAGCACCGCATTTTACCACTGCCAGTTCCTTGGGTAACTGGATGGCCTCTAAAAGGTCATGAACAACCTTTGCATTCCGAATGGGAGTACCTGAGGAAGTCAGGAATTCCCTCTGTAGCCACAATTGGCCAAAGTCATGCACAACTCCATAACAGTACTGACTGTCAGTATACACTGTTAGGCGTAGGTTTTTCCCAATTTTGCAAGCTTTTATCATAGCAATCAATTCGGCTACTTGTGCAGACTTGATATTATATAGGTAACCTGCTTCTTCAATTTTTGTTAAAGAGACTACTGCATAAGCAGCACTCAGGCCTCCTAGTTCATGTCTTAGACAGGAACCATCTACAAACAGCTCTTTATCATGCTCAGGCAATGGCGTTTCTTCTATGTCTGGGCGTGGTTTGGTGCTGAACTCTGTCAGATCAATGCAATCATGTTCATCATCATCCCCACCTTCCATTTCCAGGGAGTCGGGGAGTAAAGTGGCAGGGTTCAGAATACCGCACCTAACAATGCTTACATTTGCTGCACCCACAAGAATCCTCTCGTATTTAGTCAGCCGACTAGGGGTGAGATACTGCGTTTTAGTTCTGGTCAATAGAATTACCACTCCATGTGAAACATACACAGTCACAGGATGTCCCATGACTATGGACTCACTCTGTTCCAAACTTGCACAGGTAGCAGCTACTGCTTTCAGGCAGCCTGGTAACCCAGCAGCTACTGGGTCCCAGGTGGCAGAGAAATAGGCCACAGGCCTTCTGGTCGTGCCATGTTCTTGAGTCAGGACTGACAATGCGCAATTATCGCGAGTGTCACAGAATAGGGCAAACTCTTTGGAATAATCTGGCATTCCCAGCGCAGGGGCTGTACACAGACAGTTTTTCAGTCTTGTGAAAGCCATTAGGCTTTCATCGTCCCATTCTACAATGTCTGGCATTCCTCTCGTGGTCATTTTTATTAAAGGCCTGGCTAAGACTGCAAATCCCAGAATCCACTGCCTGCAGTATCCTAGTACACCCAGGAACATTCTGACGTCTTTTTGAGTACGGGGCAACTGCATCTTTTGAATTATTCTCACTCTTTCTGATGTGACTTTTCTGACACCCTTTTCTATCTGGTGTCCTAGATATTTCACTGATTTTGCACAGAACTGTAGTTTGTCAGGGGCCACTTTATGCCCTTTCTCACACAGATGATTTAGGAGGGCAATGGTGTCAACTACACAGTCCCTATGACTTTTAGACGCCAGTAGAAGGTCGTCTATGTACTGCACTAAGACAGAGTTCCCAGGTAAGATCAAAGTCTCTAGACATTTTTTCAAGATCTGATTAAAGATAGAAGGGCTCTCTGTATACCTCTGAGGGACCCGGTTCCAGCAATACACGTGACCTTCGAAGGCAAACGAGAAAAGAAATTTGCTGTCGGGGTGCAGGGGTATCGAAAAGAATGCATGACACAAATCAATCACAGTGAACCACTCAGCATCCCAAGGAATCTGGTACAATATCACTGCTGGGTTCGGGACAATAGGGCAGCAAGGAACTACAATTTTGTTTACCTTTCTCAGGTCTTGCACTACCCTATACTTGCCACTAGGCTTCTTGATGCCCATAATCGGTGAGTTGCATGGGCTGCTCATCACTTCCTGTATGATGTTTCCTTCTAATAATTTTTGAATTTCCAGAGTGACACCTGCTTTCACTTCAGCATTCATTCGGTAGGGCTTAGTGTTAGGATATACTGCATTGTCCTTGATGGCTATCTGTATGGGGTCCACATCTTTCATTAATCCCACATCTTTTCCAGTGAAATCCCACACCTCTGGCTTTACCGCTTCCTGGAGTTCTTGGGGCAAATCCTGCAGGGTCAATCTTTTAATTTCTGAGTCAGGTCTAAGTAACAATAGTTTATAAATGCCATCTTCATCCGGGGTCTGTATTTCAACACCTTTTGGTGTGCAAAAGATGGTACAGTTCATTTTGCACAGCAAATCACGACCCAGTAGATTCACTGGACTGGTGTCACAGACGACAAACCTATGCATTTGTTTAAAATTTCCAATTGAAATCTCCATTGGTTCGGTAACAGGAGTACTAATCAATTGATTAGATACACCCACTACTTGGATATTTTCTCCCGAGAGGGGTAGGTTTGGAACGTCCACTGTTCTTACAGTAGAACGGGTAGCGCCAGTGTCCAACAGAAAGGTGACATCATTTCCGTCAACCTTTCCTTCAATGTATGGTCCAGACTGGTCTACCGGCAAGGAAGCGCCAAGTACGCACTCCTCGTCCTCCCCTCTCAGGCCCCGTCAGTACTGATCATTACAAAGGAAGGTATCATTTAGCAGATACTGCGAAGTTGCTGTATTTCTGTTCTCACCGCTTTCCCAAACTTCTATCTCCTCACCCTCTCCCTGTTTTCCCCTGTATACCTGCTTGGGTGCTCGAGGCACCTGAACTGTTTTTACCTGGGGTTGAGTCTTTCTTGGTCTTTCTTTCTGCGTCTGTGGAGTTAAATCAGGTGTTTTGGGGTTATCATCTGTCAATTGGGGACACTCGTTTCGCCAGTGTCCAATTTCGCCGCACTGATGGCAGGGAAATTTCTTCATAGCCTCTTCCCTGCTAAATTTGGGCCGGGGCTTTCCTCCACCCCCAGGACTTTTGTTCTCTGGATTTTTAACCATGTTACTCAATTGTTTTTCCTGCTGTTCTGCGAGCTTTACTTGAGCCCACATCACTTTTTCCTTAAGGGCCTTTTTCTTTTCTGCCATCTCGTCCTCGCAGTACTTAGCGTACCGCAGGACCTCATCCATTTTCTTTGTATGCCAACAGATTTTATTATCTTTTATCCACTGACAAATTTCAGGTCTTAAACCATTTACAAACCTGTAAATAAAGTGCGTCATGTCCTTCAAATCGATGTTATCAATACCACTGTATGTTTTAAATACCTGCAATAACCTCTCATAGAAGGAGTGCACTGTCTCGTCCCTTTCCTGTGTTGTTCTATCTATTTTTGTCCAATCAGTTTCTTTTGCGGGCACCTTTTCTTTCAAATGCTGAATTACCTGCTCATATTTTCGCATGACATCCTTTGATGGCTCCCCTGTTTCCTTATTTCTTGGGTACTCTTCAGTAGGCCAGTCTATGGCTATTTTACACTGGGTCCATAAATCTACCGGAACCACAATGTCGAAAAACCCATCCAGGTCTTTCCACAGACACTTCTGTACCTTCACGAACCTTTCCACCTGCCTGTACCAGTCTACTGGTTTCTCTCGTAATTTTGGAAAATCGTTCGTAAAGGACACAATATCCTGTCTAGACCAGGGGACATGCACATATTTCCCTCCAGGTACTTCGCGCATGGGGCATAACTGCTCAGGTTTTTCTACCTCCCTTAAAGCAAATTCAGGAGTCACTTGTCGGGAGCGAGCCTCTTCCCTCTTTTTCGCCCACCTGCTTCTCCATCTTTCCACATCTCCCCATTTCTGCAGTACCCCCAATAATTCTTTAATCTGCAACTTTTTTCCCGCCACATTCAGGTGCTCTATATCTTTGTCTGAGAAGTCTGCTCTGTACGGTTTCTGTAAGGGCTTGGATTTCGAGATATCTACCCCCATACTAGCTGCGGTTTCGGTCAGTTTTTCGTGGAGCACTCTGGTGTTCCTTGTAAAGCTTTTACATATAAACGACAATTCTTCTTCAGAGTAGGTATTCAATCGATCCAACCCCACATTTCCTGCCATTAATTCTTCTATTTCTACCCTCAGCTTGTAGAGGTCTAAAGGTTTCGTTTGCGGAGTCTGTTTCTCTAATTCACGACTCCAACTCTCAATTTCATCCGGAGTTACCAGAGAGACATTCCTAGTGCCTGTTGCTGACTCTAATTTAATTTCTTTCGCATTAAAAGGGTTATGCCTCTGCTGCATTCCCTTTCCGGTCGGTTTGTTTGGCAAGTCCAAGAACGCAACTTCAGACTCGCACTCACTGGACTGATCATCTATGATTATCGGTTCCTGTCTCGGGGGTGCCATGACTGGGGTCATAACTGGAGTAATCGGATTTCCTTGACCATTTCCGTATAACGGGACCACTGGTCCAATAGTTACTGGAATAGTCAATGCCTCAGGACTGGTATTTAACTGGGAGATTTTCTGAATTATTTCTGTCCTTTGTCTAGCTAGGGCCTCTTGCTCCTTTTCCACTAGTATCCTTCTTAAAGTCGTGTCATGTAATATCTGTGGGGTCAATGGAGGAGTAAAACTCGGGGCAGTAGGATGCGTTTCACTTGGTCCCCCACCATAATTTGGTTTCGGGAATAAAGTTCCAGTGTTAAAGGACCTGCGCTCTTCCTCATATGGAGGTTGAACAAAAGGCAGTCCTGAATTTGATGGTTTCTCTTCGTTTTCATACAGGGGTCTGGGAAAGAAAATTTTCGTACGTGAATATTTTTCTTCCTGACTTGCGGGCACTTTGGGATATATATCCCTTGTTTCCGCCGGTTCGGGTTTCTCAAAATAGGGCAATACTTGACCACCCCCTCCCAGTCCTAGGGATCTGTCTTCTTCCTTGAGGAAGTGGCGTCGGGGAGCATCTCCTACACTGGAAGATCGGGTTCCCTCGTTATAAGGTGGCGGACTTCTGGTACAGATGTCATCTATCAATTCATCATCTGACTCCCCAGGGGCCCCCCAATGCTTACACTTTTCGGTACTTCTCTCACCCGCTGCAGGGTTATGACATGCCGGCATCATGGGAAACAGACCCTCAACAATCATGCTCTGCCTCCACTGTTTCATCCTTTTATCCCTGGACTCCTGTTTCAGCCTGGGGTACCACTTGGTCAGACCTTTGTCCATTCGAGGTTTCTCTCTTTCAAAAGCCTCAATCTCCCATTCCTCTAATGCCTCATACTGCGTTAGTCTCGGTCTGGGATGCAGTTCATTCATCCGAGTTCTTAAATTAAATAAGATCCTACCATTGAAAGTACCATCTAACGGAAAAGCCAATACTCCGTCATCTTTTGTGTACTTCACCCAATTCTCCAACCACACACAGGTATTGTACCCTCGGTCAAACATCATGAATGAGGCAGGAGTATTTGGTGGTGGGACAAGAACACCTTCTCTAGATTTAATCGGTTTGTCCGTTTTAAAATAATTTTTCACCTTACTTACAAGGGACATTTTTCTCTTGGTTCCGTACATAATATCGTATCTATTAGTCTTCCACTGATCCCTTTCAAACCCTAGGTGCCTTGGATCAGGTCGAGTTCCTGTAGTCTGCGAGTGCCACATACGACTTCTACGCTAAACTTTGTTTACAAACTACCTCCAATCAGAACGCGCTTCAGAAATCCGTGCGACCAATGGGTGCGCGACTCTGAATAATCTCCGCCAATGGGTGCGCGGCCCCTTCGTGAGACAGTTCCCACGCTCTGGCGCTCACCCCTCCTTTACAATCTCAGCTCCGCTACCCGCCCGCTGCTTCTACCAATCCCAGCGTGGCACAGAGTGACGTCAGAGGATCTTCGCAACTGACTCCCTCCCTTCACAAGGTAACGGAAACTTTCTTTCTTTTAAAGTGCTCAGTGCTTGGTTATTTTACAACAAATACACATTCGCCACAGTGCTCAAGTGTCTAGACAGAGAAAGAATTATTTTACTGCAAGTAAACTACTTCCATTTACTTTTCACTCGCTGCGGGTAGATCTCTTCCGCCTACCCTTCACTCTAGCATCGGTGAACCTGTTATTCCCCTAAACTCATCCACTTCTTTCCGGGATATATTCCGAGTTTTAAGGTTTCCCAGCGGACCCCTCTGCTTTCACGCTAGCTCCGAGGAACCTGCTACTCTTCCGATGTGACCCTTATTAGGTTACGCCACTATGGGAATTTTGCCAATGAACCCCGTTACTGACATTTATTCACACATGTATTCAGAAAACCCTAGTTAGTGCTTCCCGGTTATCTAAACCTGCACCTAACTTTCCTCGAGCCTGTGACCTCAGGACAATGGATTCTATTCACCACTTGCCCTTTCAATTCCCCGGGGAGTTCGGACAACACAGAACTAAACGGTTGACAAATGCATGGATTAATACATATAACAATATAAGAACAAGAATAATAACAATACAGCAATTCATGAATTCCAAAACAGCGTATTCACAAGAGAATGATCAGGTCTCTTAGAACAGCCGCTCTTCTAGCAGCATCAATATACTAGCAGCTTCCGACTCAACTAGTCCAACTAATCCCTGCCTTACTCTCAACTAGTCCCTAACCATCCTCTGGCTACCAGTAAAACTGATAGAGCGCGCGAGGCCACCCGACCAATAATTTTCGCCGTTTCCGGCTTCAGGGCCCATATACTTTCAAATCACCATATACATTGACCAGGTGACTTCACGAGCTCTACCAATTTGTGTGTGTGTTCCCTACTATTATTTCTCAGTGCACCCGACTTACCATCCACCGATGCGGGTACCTAATGACCACAATGAATCAGGGAGCTAGCTGTAAAAGGAAAGGCAGCAAAATACAAACCCAACCAATAACATTCAAAATACTGATGAAATGACCACGGACAACGGGAAGTTTTAAAATGTTTATCTAAAGTTCAATTGCTTCATGCATAAGGTACATCAGAATAAGGCAATCAATAACCAAGATAACGTAAATGATATAACTGTAAAGAAATAATGACAGAGTAATCATTGAAATACTGATATAAAATGTAACGAGAAGATACTATGCTATTTAATAATATTTAAGCATGGGCGGACTATGTAGGTATAACTACAGGAGGGCCTATAAAGAGTAACACGCTTCACTTAAGGTGAACGGGCCTTTAAACAATCTAGGCAATGAAGTTCTAGACCATATCAGAAAATGACAAACTGCAATGCAAAATATAATTTCTAACAAGTGAGAAGACATAGGAACAAACTTATGGAAAAATGCAAATGACTTTCAATAGTTGCGGAAAGACATGGAAAAATAACATATGCAATGGTAAACTTTATTGAAGCAAAAGTTAGAAATTCAGAAGGTGCAAGATTTAAGAGGTTCAGAGCAATATTTACCTAGAAAGGTGTGGAAACCAAACCCTGGCCACGGGTCAGTTAAGGACAGGAAACCCTCAAGGAAGGATACCCCTCAAAGGACAGCAGGTGCAGAATGGACACCCCGGATAGGACAGGATACCCTCGGATTAGGAATCAGGACAGGACCTCAGGACAGGACAGCAAACCCTCAGGACAGGACCGCTCAGGACAGGACCGGAACCCACAGTTCGGAAGCAACGCCTGCGCTCCACCCGCTCTGCAGTTATCGATCAAGACCCCGATTGGGTCAGCGAACTCCCAGCAAAGTGCTTCGCCAGCACCTTAAGGTTCAGTAGAACCTTAGTCTATGGTCAAATTCGGACAGAGTGCTCCGCAGCGCTCTGTATCTTCAGTCACCTATTGAGTACGATGGGTCAGTGACAGGTCAGCTAAACCAGACAAGTCGGACAGTTCCCTAGGTGAACCCAGGGTAGATATACAGTTTGGGGACAGTGTACCACCCCCCAATGTTGCAAAGTGTCAGAATCCCTCAATTTTGATTGGTCCTAAGGTAGGATTTGGGTAACACACCAATCACAATTCAACATTTCAAGCCTGTATTTGCATGTTTGGGCACCGCCTAGTAAGATTGGGGTTCCCATGAGAAGCTACACGGCAAACAGTAGCGTAATATTACAATGTAACATATAAGGAGCCACATTCGCTGTTCTCGTAGGGCAGAGGTGACTTTCTCAGGAGCATCTCGCCCATCGCTGCCAACTGGCTATGTTCCATCAGTCAAGGTCTACTGTGCTGCCGAAGTTGCGCAGGCGCAGAAGGGACCTCCAATATGGCTCTCCTTTCACTCAGACCCCCATTCCCCGCGGTACATGAAAAGTAAGCGAAAACAAATTAATACATAATAATGTCATCATGAAAACACATCACGGGGTTTGTACTTTCTACTTATCATTATAAAATATACTTATGCAGTTTAAATGTTAGCTACATTGATACAGACACAAGAGCAGTGGCACGAGCAGTACCACATGATGGGCACAGCTATGGATTACGCATGCGCATAAATTTCCCTCCACTTCTGCAGACGCGTCAGGACACGTGAGTGTGGCTGACGCATGCGCAGTAACTAAAATACAAGCGGCGGCCATTTTAAAGTACACGGGTTAAATGTATTAGAAACACACGTAGGCAAGCTTCGCAAACTTTGCCTAAACAAAAATAAACGTTAGTAAAACATACGTTTTGTTACCTTATTACACATAAACGAGGTTCTTGACTTCGGCAAGCCGCAAAATATGCGAAGCTTTGCTTCATCAATACCACAGGGAATCATAGTCGAGGCAGGATAAGAATTTAGATCCAGTCTACAAGAAGATCAAAGACGATTTAGAAAAAAACGAATGAGGAACGATAGGAAAAAATAGGTACTCTATATTGAAATTAAAACTTACTGGGGCCAGCAAAGGAGCCCTCGCCTGCCCGATCCTGGCCTGCATCCTCCTGAACAGCACCCTCCTCCTCCTGTGTCCTCTTGCCCTTGGGGGGAGCTGATGTACAACATGAAAGAAAGAAAGACCAGAAAACATGGATGATATTTGTCAACCAAATCAAAAATTTCAAAAGAACAATAACAAAATATTTTGGCGAAATAGCAAATAGATATACAACTATTCCACGGGATATATTGACGTATCTCATGTGGTATACTACGTTATTTGTATTGCCTGATTTGCGGACCGTTGACTTTGAAAGTTCCTATGTAACTCACTAAACAGACTAGTAAAAAGGTTTGCCTAGGCCTGGCAGGCAGCAGTCCGCAGCACGCGAAGTGACAAACAAAGTCCATCGTGCTTGCAGATCAGTGAATACTCAAACTATTAATCCACCGACCACCACCACTATTTCTTCTTATAGCCATGTGTCTAAAGGAAGTACTGGACTTCAGTCTGTTGGGGCTGATTTAGAAGTTTTTTTTTTTTTTTTTTTTTTAAACACACAAAAGAGCAGACCAGGTCCAAAATTAGTGTATGACTATGCCAGTGACTGTGATACCTTAGGATGCATGTGTGAGCCAATGATGTTGAAAAATGCAGTTCAAGACACAATGTTGTTGAAAGCAAGACAAGACATAGCAAAAGCTAGGACAATTCCCATCAGACCACCTTTTAGATGGAATTCGCATCATGTGGGAGTCTGTCAAACATTCCAAACCGCCTCCGACCATATAGTGTCGGTGCGGAAATGGATATCAATAATCTAGCCATGATGTTCATACTAGACTAGTGAAAATAACAAACAGTGCAGTGCCCAAATTATAATGATTAAAATTGACTACCCAGATTCTGAGGAAATCTTAGACCAGAAATCTACGTGTCAATGATTAAAAACACACCGGGTAGTAAGACTACCCCGTGGCGCTATTCAGAACGGTCGACATGTTTCAGCCAAAGGGGACTGTGCCCCGGCTTTCTTCAGGACCTTGAGACAAACAATAGCTACTGCGAATATACATGATATATCAATGAGAAATTATATCAACAAATGTACTCAAAAACAAGGTACATATCTACCAGGGAACTTGAACATTTGGTTTGCCCACTGGAGGGAGTGAAGCGTATCTTCTTCCTAATGTCAAGACAAAAAGTCTTATTACTTACACCAGCATTAGATGACACACATGCTACCGCATGAATACACAGAAAAACGCGTAGACAAACACATCTGCATGAATAATTTGCATTCTGCATATTTGAAAAGTATATTTGCTAAATCACCTAGAGGCATTTCCTCATGGTGACACTCACCCAGCTTTGTGTGGGTGAGCGACCTCACCTCACCCGGCGACCGCTCGGGAGTATGAGGCCCCGCTCTATAATGTAGAAAAAAAGGGGGGGACACAGTCAGCACACAACTGTAAAGTGCCTCACCTAAATAATCTTACATATATAACCCAACAGATGTGTGACAGCCACCCAAACGATGGACCCTTGTGCCTCCGGGTGATTTTTTGTGATTTTTTGAGTGATCTCTGGGTGCTAATCCCCGTCCTATTGCTACAATATTGGTTGTACCCCCTGCCTTTCTTAAAACGTCCACAACTTGATGATAAAATCTTGAGATGCACACATAGATCTATATGTTGTGATTTGTGACGTGAGGAATGTCGCTGTATGTTGGACTATTACATGGTCCATTGAGTCAATGTATAGATTGGCTCTAGGTCCATCGTTTGGGTGGCTGTCACACATCTGTTGGGTTATATATGTAAGATTATTTAGGTGAGGCACTTTACAGTTGTGTGCTGACTGTGTCCCCCCCTTTTTTTCTACATTATAGAGCGGGGCCTCATACTCCCGAGCGGTCGCCGGGTGAGGTGAGGTCGCTCACCCACACAAAGCTGGGTGAGTGTCACCATGAGGAAATGCCTCTAGGTGATTTAGCAAATATGCTTTTCAAATATGCAGAATGCAAATTATTCATGCAGATGTGTTTGTCTACGCGTTTTTCTGTGTATTCATGCGGTAGCATGTGTGTCATCTAATGCTGGTGTAAGTAATAAGACTTTTTGTCTTGACATTAGGAAGAAGATACGCTTCTCTCCCTCCAGTGGGCAAACCAAATGTTCAAGTTCCCTGGTAGATATGTACCTTGTTTTTGAGTACATTTGTTGATATAATTTCTCATTGATATATCATGTATATTCGCAGTAGCTATTGTTTGTCTCAAGGTCCTGAAGAAAGCCGGGGCACAGTCCCCTTTGGCTGAAACATGTCGACCGTTCTGAATAGCGCCACGGGGTAGTCTTACTACCCGGTGTGTTTTTAATCATTGACACGTAGATTTCTGGTCTAAGATTTCCTCAGAATCTGGGTAGTCAATTTTAATCATTATAATTTGGGCACTGCACTGTTTGTTATTTTCACTAGTCTAGTATGAACATCATGGCTAGATTATTGATATCCATTTCCGCACCGACACTATATGGTCGGAAGCGGTTTGGAATGTTTGACAGACTCCCACATGATGCGAATTCCATCTAAAAGGTGGTCTGATGGGAATTGTCCTAGCTTTTGCTATGTCTTGTCTTGCTTTCAACAACATTGTGTCTTGAACTGCATTTTTCA
Source organism: Lissotriton helveticus (assembly GCF_964261635.1). Taxonomy (NCBI): domain Eukaryota; kingdom Metazoa; phylum Chordata; class Amphibia; order Caudata; family Salamandridae; genus Lissotriton; species Lissotriton helveticus. The sequence goes on along the minus strand of NC_136061.1, from coordinate 1,328,441,369 downwards.
ACATCATTGGCTCACACATGCATCCTAAGGTATCACAGTCACTGGCATAGTCATACACTAATTTTGGACCTGGTCTGCTCTTTTGTGTGTTTAAGTATCTTGGAATTAGGGGATTGAGCAGACAGGTCGTAAAACATTCCCCTTGACCCTCCACACTCTTGTTTTGATTGTTTGCTGATTTAGAAGTCCCTTGCGGCTCATTTTCCTCCATTGTTGAGTGACTTTTGTGACGCAGCAGCAGAACAAAAGAGGCGCCATGGTGCGGCGCATGTCAAAAAAAAAATGACGCATATGGGAGATGCATCACGTTGTAAAGCCCTGTGCCATCAGGGGGCGTTCCGGCGCAAGGGAGGGCGTTCCTGCGCAGGAACTAATCCTAAAAGTGGCTGAGGGAAATCTACAAGATGTCAATCAGTCACTTTTAGGACAATGATGCGTGACTCAAACCCTGCGCCTGCTTGAAGCCGACGTACGGCTTGATGCAGCATTGGGGAGATAGGGCACCCCAGAGCATTGCTGGAGCTGCGCCATCGTTGGCACGCAACTCCAGCAATGCGCCGCCTTTACGGCACAGATGCGTAAGGCTTCTGTGACGTTTTGGGCCCATGGGTGGTGGTGGTGGCATGGCGCACAATTACTGCCGCATCCCTGCTACTTTGCAGGGATGCGCCGGTAATTGAAAATATGACCCTTAGTGTCTAGCATTACACAGTTCTTTACACTACACTCATACATAATTTCTCAGGCCAATGAAATGAACACAAAATAGAAAACAAATAAGCATAGTAGCAAGGCTACTGAGAAGGAGAGCAGTGCACCTGAAATGCATAGAAGATTTTGAAATATAATTTACCTACAATGTAATCGGCAGGATTATTGCTCTTGGTAAAGAACAAAGATTTGCAAATAACAGAGCCGGATAAAACAGAGTAGTGATGAAATAGCTAGAAATAGCTACTACTACTCACCAAGCCCGGGGACCTCTACGCCGAGCACGTCCAGCAAGTCGCGTTCCCGGTCCATGACATCCGTCCAGCGGTGGGTGGCCTGGTTATAGGTGCGCCGGACCCCAGAGAGTTTAAACATGGCCCGGCACACCTTCTCCCACCGCTTCCGGTGCTCCCGGATGCCGTAGCCGGTTGCGATCTTGCCGCCTCCCAGATGGTCTTGGGCGCTGGACGTGGAATATTAGTGCGGCCACCTCCTCCGCACTAAAAATCTCCCGGGCTGTCACTGTCTCCCCCCTCAAACGCCCGCACGGGAGCCGGGCACGGGGTGCGGGACCCTTCCCCTTCTCAGGGTGCTTCCCGGCTCCCTTTACCATGGTCTGGGCAGAAATGAAGTTAAATAATAAAGAAGAAATAGAATAGGGAAGAAGAAAAGAAAAGAGTTTAAAAAAGTAGTTTAAAATTAACAAAAAGTAGCAGAAAACACAAAAATATAGAGCTAGAAAAATAGAGGGATAGATAATAAGTAAAATAGATCAAAAAAACTTTAAACAAGCAAAGGATGGCAGAGATTCAGAGAGGATACAGAAAGCATGCCCAGAACCATAGCAATGAATGAGAAACAAGATGGCCGTGCCCGTTCACGACCGCGTGGGTAAGTCCGCGCGAGATTTTCCTCGCGATCACGCGCGAAATTGTACTAGCGAGCCGCACACTTTGCGAGATTACACATAGCGGCCGTAAACAGAATTACGTCACGCAAACAAGATGGCCGCGCCCGTGTACGACCGCTAGGGTAACTTGGCAAACGTATCGCTACAAGCGCCTTGCGAACACGAAAAAAACACGCGAACATACACGCCGCAAAAAAAAAAGTGTATTCGCACGAATTCGCGGCTTCCGAAATCGATCTCGCATGGATTCGCGCCCCGCAAATCGCGCGAAATTGCAGAAAAACGATTTTAGCAAAAATGAAAGCAATCAGCAGGTGCAAAAGTTCAAACTTAACATTAGTAACCATTCACTCTAGTGCTTCCTGAGGGGCCCCTCCAGAGTTCAGTTGCCTATTTGCAACTATTCTATGACCCTGCTATGACCCAAACAGCAGGCTCATAGAATAGCTACAAGTAGACCATAAAGGTCCTGTGAAAAAAAATTGCACTGCAACAGAAAGCAAATTACAGATAAGGAAGGAAGCAGGTGCCAGCCAGACTGGAAGTTTCAAAATTACTGACACATTAATCAACCCCAAATTAATTCATGGCAGTTGAAGAAGGGCAGGTGTGCTTGCTTTCACTGCAACAGAAAGCAAATTACAGATAAGGAAGGAAGCAGGTGCCAGCCAGACTGGAAGTTTCAAAATCACTGACACATTAATCAACCCCAAATTAATTCATGGCAGTTGAAGCAGGGCAGGTGTGCTTGCTTTTTTTCACCCCCATAATCTACAGTGATAAACAAACCTAATGGGTGGCAGTGTGGATGTACCAGAGGGTGGCATGGGTGTACCAGAGGGTGGCAGTGGTGAAACAGAGGGTGCTGTGAACCTGTGATGATAAACCAGACGTAGAAACAACATAGTCGCGGCCGTTGCGAGCCGAAAAGTAAGTTCGCAATTGCGAAATGGTCCACAAATCCTCGCGAACGCTCGCCAACACAAAAAACATAAAAATCTGCTAATCCGCGAGAGTTTGCGGATTGCGAATCCGTAAATTCGCAAATTCGCGTACGCCAGATCCACTAGATCCGCCCATGCTTAATGCAAACTCCGTTCCTTTTGCTCAAATTCCTGGAGTAGGGGATAGAGTAATTCCAAACACGAACAGGAGAGTCTTATTAATAGCAGACGCACACATGGGATTGGGTCTAATGCACCAAGAGATCTTGAAATCTCTGAAAGAATGACAATCAGAATACTGGTGGCCGGGGATGAGCCTGCAAAACTACAAATTTGCAATGGGATGTCCAAACTGCAACAGAGATCCCAGTGGCGAACCGACCGGAGTATTGCCAGGACGCTTCTTTTAGAAAGCATAAGGCTATCTATACGCAGAAATCCAATAGGAGAAATGCGTCCCATTTATGTTTAAGACTAGATTCACTTAAAATGTAGACACCAGCGCTCGGCTGACGCCAGAACTGTTATAAAAGATTTGCGAGTCCGTATCGGCACATACGCAATTGGCATGCTACATGCTGACCAGGGTCCTGCGTTTAGCTCTAGGGCTTACAAAGAGGCCATGACCAGCATGGGCATTGCATTGCGGTACTCTTGTCCCTTCCATCCTGAGGGAAATGCGGTAGTGGAAAGAAAAAACTGGGACATAAAGAAATCTATAACGGCGAGGGTATTAGGTTCGGGTGATGGGTGGGTCCAACATTTAACAAGTGTCCAACGTAGTCTTAATAATCTGCCAAGAAATTCTCTAAAAGGTCTCAGTCCGTACGAACTATTGTTCGGTACTAGAATGCATATTCAGGACCTTGATAGTCAGACTTCAGTGGTAGAAGAAAAATGCTTTGATATCAAAGACCGTTTGGCTGTTTTACAGGACTTAAATGAAACAAGACGAAACCTGAGCAACGTAAAGTTAAAGCAACAGCCAACAGCCACTGAAGAAAAAACAGCTGTCCCAGCAAGACCTGTCTGGATTCCAAAGATTGGGGATCTGTTCAGAGAGAAGATCGCGGTAAAGAAGGAATTTGGGCCCTCTTACAGAAAAGCAGTACCTGTCTTAGCTGTCAGCGGAACAAGATCAGTTGTACTACCGCCCCTTGCTGGTAAAAAGGAGAACCGAGTTGTATCCATCGACCTGGTAAAACCACAATCATGTGGCCAATAATAAGTAGTAGGCCCAGTACCAAACTTTGCTACAATACAAGAGGTTCAAACTGAGAGACTAATCACATTCAATAAACCTACAGTGAATAAAAAAGGACTATGCAACAATGCCATGGAACTTGTGCCTCTTGAAACCCAAATTGCAACAGTTCATCAAGAAACACCAGTCTACAACGATGTAGCCTCAGACTATGCTAGTTAAACAAAGAAAAATCCAAAAGCAAATGAAAATTCGGAAGCAATTCCAACAATTGACAGAACTGCATCTGGCTACTTCATCAAATGCGAACCTGAAGAAACGCCAGCAACAAAAACTTTCAAAGATAAAGTAACAGAACTCTTTCATCAATTCAAAGAAACCTATCTGATTTCTCCATGGATTGAATTTTGGATTGTGTTAGGTGTACTTTTACTCCTGCTTTGGCTCATCATGGTTCTTTGTTTGGGAAAATTCATTGAAGGAAAATACAGTACAATGGACACAGCAAGTCAGAACATCAACTTGGTTCTAAAGCCTCACAAGTCATCTCACATCGAGAAAAGAGAACTATCGTCAGTGAACGTTACAGTCAATCCAATACCCGGCGGGGTAGCATGGGACAGAACTGATTTTGACATTTTTGGCCCGATTGAGCTCTTGAAATATCCACACCAGTTTAAGGTTTCATTAAGTGACTTTGTAAAAACCAAATACTTTCTCTGATGATTGGGACTTTGAAAATATAAATAATATGATGTCAGATTTAGTAATGTCAGCAAAATTTACTGAACACGATTACTTAGGGGGTTCATCAAATTATGAAGAATTATACTGTTATAATCACTTTGGCCATCACTATTTCCATAAATCTGCACAGCCTAGAAATGTTTTTAATTACAACCAATGGGAACATTGTGCAACTCCGCCTAAAAGCAGCTCAAAAACATTCTATGAGAAATTCCCATACTTCTCAGGGTTTAACACAAGTGATGCAGAAACGTTTTATTTTAAAATGTTAAATAAGACAGGAATGAAAACAATGTTGACAAATACTAAATTTATTTATTCTGAAACATTTTATGAAAAAATTATTACATTTGGTTTTGAATTCTGGAAAAACAACATTGAAACAAAAACCATCTGGGGTACAAAAGAATGGCAGGTCCAAGGTCTAGAAGCAATATTTAGAGCCTGCATGATCCCAGAACAATTAATATTTTTGAATTACACCATTCAACAGACTACCTGTCTTGGCCTAGCCAAAATTAAAGACTTAAACAAACCGTCTATTCCAATGCCCATACCTGATAGTAAATAGCACTACAGAAGTGGAGATAGACATATCCCATATTTTATACCAAAACAGAACACATCCTGATTGGAAAAAATGGTTGATCTGGCCCACAGACACAAATAACTGTCAAGATAGATTCCTGAACAAAATACAGGGGTTCAAAATGACCAGGCCAGACCCAAGATACTCCCAGAGACAACATCCAGGGATAGTTACAACATACAGTGTAGGGAAACTCTGCCTCGAATGGCTACAGAAATCCACACTGGCTGAAATTAAGCAACACTTGACTTTATTTAAAGACGGTGCTGACTTGCGTTATTTCATTATGGGACCACGCAAACAGCGTCAAAAATGTTTCATAGTGGCCGGTATATACGCTGCGTACAACGAAGCTTGGAAAGTAATGCAAATTGGAACAGCAGAAAAAATACGAGAAATTGATCGTATCAATTTGGAAAAATCCCTTTCTGTTGTGGTCAATGGGTTAATGACTCTGTCCTCCAGAATATATTCACTGGACAGTATCGTATCATCTGCTATTGATATAATTGAGCAGGACTTACTAATGTTACAACATGGTCAGTCCCAATTACGTTCTATTGTACAGCTTGGCTGGACGTTGCAAAATCTGCATTCAGGCTACGTACCATGGCGTTTAATCAACGCAACGTCATTATTCTCTATCTTTAAACTTACTGATAAACAAATCAGTTTGGCACAAAAAGGAGCAGACTATACGATTCTGAGCATTGAAAAACTTGAGAGATTACCATTGACAATGTCAGAAAGACCTGTCATTGAATGGATAATACACGGAATAATCACAATTCCGATAACAACTTTCCAATTTAAATACTGCCAAGAATATATACCAGCGGGCCAGTATGAAAGGTTGGGTAAAGGGTACATCAAGTCAACATGGAATTTACCTTATACACACACATGTTACAGTGAAAAGAAAAAGAATGTATTTCTTAGTGGTAAAAATTGTAAACGATCACTAAGCGGTACACTTCTGTGTCAAGGTATTGACTTGCATGGGGCCTGCGAAGGGTCTTCGAATAACCTTTCATGTCACCTGCACGGCACTCCTGCAACACAGATAGAGCCATTCTTTAGACGGCTTTCTAACGGGAGCTATATTCTAATAGTAGACCACAGCTGTTGTGGCATGGTGCCAGGGAAAGCCTATCTCGTCAGCGTTAGTTCCATGGTCACTTGCTGTATGCAAGTATTGTATCCAAACAGCAATCCAGATATGGAGGCGGCAATATGGCCTCGTTTGAATATCTCTTCTATTCGAATTGATACTTTAAGCAGAATGAAGTCTATTCTTTTACAGACGACTGTGCCTTTGACCTCGTCCGGAGAAACGTATGATCTGCAAGTTGCAAGGGCAACGGCAGAGATACATAGCCTTTTATCAACCAATTGCCCCGTGCATTTCATAGAAATACTGAGCGAAAATCCTAAATATGTCAGATACCAGTGGCATCGCACATGTATTTAAGACAATTTTTTCGTGACTGTTAGCATCCTTTGAAACAGTTCTGGACATCTTCCCCAATTTTGTCCATTCTGTCTTTGGTGGCCTACCTCTACTTTTGGGACTCTTAGCAGGAATTTTATTTTTGATTCTTCTGCTCCGATATGGCAAGCCAAGTCGCAGACAAGACTCCAGCAACGATGGAAGAAACAATCCTAGCAGTACGCTACCGGGACCGCATAACTAAAGTCCTCGGATTAGCCCGGCTAAGAGATCTGAATATGACCTGGTTTCTTTCATTCAGACCAATCTGGCAAAATTGCATCTTACCTGTGCTTCGATGTATGCTATGCGGAGAAGAATGCATGTTGGACATCTGTCTTACACTACCATCAGCAGTACCAATGGATACAGATACCTTGCTAGGTCCGGTAGCGACTCATGCATCGTGTTGTCCCCAGCGGCTACCTATTCTGATGACGGCATTCGTTGAGACTTCACCACTACGAGTATGTGGCAGTGGAGTACGAGATGAGAGCAGCATCACCCAGGTACAACCTTCAGTGAGCATTGCTGATCCTGACATCAATGAAAGCAATCATTCTCACGACTTGCGGCATTTTCAAACTTGGTCGAACTTTCACCTGATGTCGTAGACCAATTTTTTGCGAGTCTGTCTGAAATGATATTCTCCCCTGAACAGAAAGAATAACTTTCTAAAAACAAACGAGCACACAGCGTTCCCTGAACTCTGAATTCGGCCTTCAGCTTTGATAAACAAAAGCTACTGAAAACATTTGGAACTATTTTTTCCACTGAAAGCGAAATTATTTTTTTTCCACTTCCAAAATATTTACCTTTTTCCGGCACATGTACTCTGCTTAAAGTAGAACTATTCTTAGAGAACAGAGCTTCTATTTTAGGAACTCTAAAGACAATATTTTACCTCAGCCTCTAGCATATGTACAGAATTTGTATTATTATGTGATGGAATGGTCTCGACCTTCTCTTCTGTATTCAGAGCCATTTCATGTGTAATTTACGCAATTCATTCAGCTGATATATATATATGCATTTTTAACTGAATGATACCACTGCTTGGAAAGCGTACAGTACCAATACTCATTTTCGTGTATTTACCATATACCATTTCAAATGCAAATTTATGTATTTTGGGGTGGGTTGGAAAACACATACACCTTATCTGTTTATTATTGCTTAGTTTTAAGTACTGAGGGACATTAGATCGTGGAGTGGGTGTTGTAATTCAACCTAGGACCCTAATTCGATGTTCCTGATTTATACCCTTATGTGGTTATAATAAATAATATCCTTATAAAGGCATAAGAATCATATCCATATTTAGTCGTAGCCCATGCAGTCCAAATTCAGCAAGGCTACTTCCCCAGGCTCCTAGAGAGTACAACGAGTTCTGTAAACAAACCAAACCTCCAGCAACCTGGGAATTCCCCATGGCTTTTGTTTTGATTTGTCCTAGAACTCCTGTGAGCACTGTAAGAATGGCCAGTTCTTAGTGACATCTTTATTGACGTCTTATGTCCAACCTTACGTCAAACCCGGCACCTTTCAGGTATAAATATACCAACGTTGCCTTAAGCAACACACGGTGGTTTGGAGCAGAGCGGCTATCTACTTGCCCGAGAGCCCAGCTGATGCGAGTGCCCACGGACGCCGCCCCTCCCTTTTGACGCACTGAGAGAGACGCTGTCTTTTCTCCTGCTGAGAAATCCAGCTCCGGTGTTCTCAGCCGCCCTTGCGGGTTGCTGGGATATCGAGTCCTGAGAGAGAGATACCAGACCTCCTGCTTTCTATTACCCAGGTACAGAGCTGACTAAACCCTTAAAGAGAATTCTTGACTCAGATTCTTGGCAAAACCAACTTAACTTAAACTGCTACTTACTTACTCCTTCCCACATATTAGGCTTAGGTCAGGTACACCGGGTAGGAGTATTTAGAAGCACCAGTTGAGTTCGTTAGTCAATGTATATATGTATGTATATATTTTATCCATTTTAAAGTATCATATGGCTAAGAAACCATATCAATGCTTTTACAGTATTATTTCATAATACTCCTTTTACGGTACGCACTTTACTTTACTATAAGTATTGCAATTGTGGCAATTCATTTCTCTTGCATGAGAAAGAAGACTGCTCAATAAATAACACCTTTTATTGAAAACGCCCGTCTCTCTATTCTCTGCACTCTGGTGAAACTAAGTATGCATGATTGACTGAGTAAAATAGCTGTCTATTGTTTTCACACGACTCTAGAGATACACTCTTATTCTGAGGGAGCAAAGTTGTGATGTTATATGGTTGTCAGAAGCTAATCCCTTCATGTCCATCCAGGGAAGTTAAACTCCTCCTTGTTTATTCGAGAAAGTTTCTAGTGACCTCTGAGCTAGCTGGCAAAACTAATTAAGTCTAATATAGTCAGTAGAGACCTAGTTGACCTCAGTCCTACGTCTACACTGCTGTTTATATTATTCCAATGCGCAGAGCCTATTGGGAATATAGGAACTACACTACAAGTTGTGTATGCCTGCAGACAGAGGTGGTAGCCTTAAGACAGTGATGAGTTTTGGATTTGAAACAAAACAGAAGATGGCTATAGTCACGTATGTTTAACTTGTTATGGAAGGACTGTTAGAGGCTACATTATTGTACTATTCTCCATCTCCATCCAATTTATGGCAAGATGGAAATGTATTTAGGGTGAGTCAGGAAGATGGAGCAGGACTCTGAGTAGTGGAGTGGACAGTTAAATGCACAGACGTGGAACTCCAATGGGTAAATAAAAATAAGAGACAGTGGTGATGGATTTGTTGTGGTTTGATTTGAACCAGAAAGACAGATATACACACAAATAAAGGAAGGGAGAAAGTAACAATTTGAAAGCCTAGTTGTCAGGGAAGAGGAGCTCGTCCTTAAACCCTGGTGGTTCAGACAGAAGTATGTCACGTAACCCACTACTAATGTCTTTGGAGTCGCTCTTCTCTTCCTGCTGTGATTCACGTATTTTGTAGTCCGGTGGATGAAGTGCTGATTCATTTTGATCATGGTTAACCTCTCCACGATTTTGGGCGAGAGACTGGTCCTTTTCTCAGTTACAATGGCACCAGCAGCACTGAAAACACGCTCAGAATAGACACTTGCGACAGGGAAAGGCAGATACTTTATCGCCAGCCTGCTGAGAAGTGGCCATTGGCTTCTTTTCCCATACCAATACGCCAATGAGCTTTGCTCCATGAAGACCTCTGTTGTGTCATCCAGATAGGCCTGGACCATCCGCTAAATGTTCTGTGATCCTCCGATTGGCTTGGCCTCTTTTGACTTTGCACCAGCAACGAACTTACCCATCCCTTTCTGTAGAAACCAAGCAGCAGTTTGTTTTGCTGTGTCTGATGAATCAGATCCTGTTGGTGCTGTTGTTGATGTTATTGGTAGTGTTGGTGACTGCTGGGAAGCAAACGCACTGCTCTCATGCTCTGAAGAAGAACTTGACTCTGGATGCCCTGTAGTACTTGCACTGTCCTGGGCTGGCACTGGCATGCCTCTAATTGAGAGCCGTTAATTTTCTAAATCAGTGGCTTCCTCAGCTATTAAAGTTTTGTACTTGGCAACAACCCCTTCTGAAAAAGGAATTACTGCATTACTGTTCAGAAATAATTTGTACCATGGATCCAAAATTGTGGCAGTAACGTAATGTCGATGTGACACAATCTTATTTTGAATCCTTGCATTGTCAGATAAGCGGACGGCTAAGGCATTTGCCAAAAAACATGCGTCTACTTTGTCTTTCACACCTTCGAATGTTTTAGACACCTCCTTCAGCTGTTGCTCTAGTATGTACAACAATGGGATTGCTTGGCCCATAGTACAGTCCTCCCTGCTGACTGCACGTGTGAAGACCTCGAAAGGAAGTAGCATCTCTGTCAGGAATTTAATGACGTCCCATTGCCACATCTCAACGGTCATGGCTTTCACAGTAGGATCCCATAATCTTCTTCAAATAGAGAATGAAAGAGCAACCCTGCCCTTGTGATATAATCGTCCCCGAGGGGATCCAACAAGTTTTTATAGGGTGATTTATCTAGGAGCCAATATTGCACAACACACAAGTCAGTTCAGTATATACTCAGAGATGATATTTTCTTTTTAAACATGAAGTTATTTATTCTTTATCTTGGAGTTTTTTTTGTATCAAATGGTGTAAACATTATATATACAATATACAGTACAAATGATAGAAAAGGATAAAAATAGACAGTGATGGTCCTACACCTGTATCAAGTTCTACCCAGTAACATACCACATGACATTCATTCTCTAACATTCACTCATTCCAATTCAATCACTATAGTGTTCTTTCATTCCACTTGTATTCACTAATATGGGCCCGGTGCTTGCAACATAAAGATGTTTAAATTTGTTGCATAGATCAGGGTATTGTTCCAGGGGAGGACGACTTGAAGGGATCCAGATGAATATGGAATATTGTGTCGTCTTCCTGGAAGCGCAAGCCTTGGCTCCTAGATAAATCACCCTATAAAAACTTGTTGGATCCCCTCGGGGACGATTATATCACAAGGGCAGGGTTGTTCTTTCATTCTCTATTTGAAGTGTTTTTTTCCCCCTGTTGCCTGCCCTCATCATCAAATCCCACTGGGGAACCCCCTTCTTTCTTCATTCCCCTAATCTTCTTGTCATGACATAAGCATTAAGTGGTATACACAGCTCAAACAGACGATCAAGCAGCATGTAATAAGTTGAGTTCCAACGTGTTGGCACCTCCTGGATGAGTGCTTTGACTGGCATTTTATGCTTATGTTGAATGACCCTTAGCTGCCTCCGGGCTTTAAAAGAATGGTTGAAATGTGTGCATATTCTTCTGCAGGTGGTCAGTAAGTTGCTGACTTTGCTTTCATTTTTCAGAAAGTCTTAAACAACAATGCTAATGCAGTGTGCCAAACACGGGACCCCGAAATAGCCACCATCTTTCATGGCCTTATTTACATTACTGCCATTGTCTGTGGCAATAAAACCAATGTTAAGCCCTCTTGGTCGCAGCCATTCAAAGACCTTGCTGTTAAACTCAGCCAAAATGTTTGCAGCAGTATGAGATTTCTCCATAGCAAACATGGCTACAGTTGCATGTCTGCGAGTCTCATTAAAAATCTGAACAGTGTCAACGCCTGCGGATAGCTTTTCTCTAACACCTGAAAAAGAGATCCAGTGTGCAGTGATGCACATGTAATCAGTGGCTGGGCAACTAGTCCACATGTCTGTTGTCAGGTGGATACTATGAACAGCACTCTGATGTAAGGCTTTTCCAAGCAATTCCAGCACGTCGTGATGCAGTGCTGAAACAGCAACTCCGGCAAAATAGTGGCGGCTGGGAACCTTCTATTTTGGGCAGATGGTTGTCTCAAAATCCAGAAAACCCACTCCTTCAACAAAAGAAATAGGGAGAAGGTCCAGTGCTCACATTTTAGCCAGCTTTGCATTGTACAAACGTGCTATTGGGTGGTTGGGTGGTTGCGTTTGTAGATTGTAGTTTCTGCGTGTTCGGAAACGCGATCTTACCAACACTGTGCCGGAAGGTAGATTGCGCATCCTAATGACGTTATCGCGCGTCCAAATGACGTGATCGCGTTCGCACAGTCTTGCGGGATAGTGCGGCCGGATTCCAAACCTCGTGGCGCACGCGACCGGGAGAGAAAATCGAGAAGGTGAACGCAGAACCACGGTAAGTCGTTACCGCGTACGCAAAAACGCTATTGAGCACGCGAGGAAGAAAACAACTACGCTACACTGTAGATTGCGAAGTATACGACAATGTCATCAGTGATGTCACTGACCATGTCATGAGTGATATAATATGTGAGATCGTCAGCAGTGCATTGCGGGCGTGCGAGTTATAGTTAGCTCAACTAACTATAACAGGCGAATTTCTCTGGTTTTATATGATTCAAATGTTCAACTAACTATAACGTCCCTGAAACCTATGTTTTTTTAGTGAATTTCTAAGGTTTTTTAAATGCTAATTCCTAACTGTAACGTCTGTAAAACCTATGTTTTTTCAGTGAATATATATATATATATATATATATATATATATACATATATATATATATATATATATATTCACTGAAAAAACCATAGGTTATAGACCATATATAGTTAGAAATTAGCATTTACAAAACCTTGAAAATTCACTGAAAAAACCATAGGTTATAGACCATATATAGTTAGGAATTAGCATTTACAAAACCTTATTTTACTCACACAAAACCATTGAAATTCCATATATAGTTAGTTGCACTAACTATATATCGCGCACCCGCAATCCACTGCTGATGATGTCACATATTACATCATTCATGACATGGTCAGTGACATCACTGATGACATCACTGATGACATCTCAATGGTTTTGTGTGAGTAAAATAAGGTTTTGTAAATGCTAATTCCTAACTATATATGGTCTATAACCTATGGTTTTTTCAGTGAATTTTCAAGGTTTTGTAAATGCTAATTCCTAACTATATATGGTCTATAACCTATGGTTTTTTCAGTGAATTTCATTGGTTTTTTAACAGCTAATATCTGTAGCTGTAAAATGTATTCTTCTTTAAATCCAAAAATATATTTTATATGTTTATGAATAATTTTTTTTTTTAAATATTTTTTTTTCTTCGTTCCCGCTTCGCGAATCGGGAAGCTTCCCGTTAGCTGACCTTGATGCCGCGAAATAGACCGCGAGCCGGTAAACGTTTCTTTACCGCAACTGCCGCGTTAGAAAACAACATCGTGACGCCTCCCGTCCGCATGACGTTTCACGTTGTCGCGTGATACGTCATATGACGTGCTACGTTAGCGAACTGGTACGCGAAGCGAGTCGCAAAGCGCAGGTTTCTGGAAGCAAACCGGGAGACCCTGCAAAGCGCTTAACGTAAACACAGCAGGTCATGTGACTTGGTAATAACACTTTTCATTGGTTCATTTCACTTTTGGTTTCCTAATGATGTAAGACTAGGTCATATAATATAAAATGAACACTTTTCATTGGTTGAGAACTCTTGTTTTTCCCAAATGATGAAAATCCCTCCTTCTTTCCTCACTCTGACTTTCATCTTTGTGAGAGAAAGACCCTTTGTTACCAGTGAGCAATGGCTTCTTTAGTAGCTTCAGCTGGTGCTTCCCCACCACCTCCACCACATCCAAGGAAGAGTGGACCACCTGCTCAAGTTATAATTCAACAAGAAGAGGAAGAAGAGGAACAGGACGACGAGCACGAAGAGAGGCAGTTTTTGCCTGAGGAGCCCAGGACGTCTCACCGGAAAGAAAACTTCATTTGGCAATTTTTTAAAATTGCCAAAGGTCAGAAAAAAGTAAATGCAAGATACGTAACTTGCCTTATATGTCAAGATAGACTGTCCAGAGGGACCGAGAAAAAATACAGTTTCGGAAACTGCACAATGCATCGCCATATGACTAGGTGGCATCCTAACAACTACAGTGCTGCACAGTTTCGGAACGACCTAGATAATCTCCCTATTATGTTGTACCGGAAGTAACGGGACCAGAGGGCAGGGAGATAGTGCCAAATATACAAATGAGATTTGGTGAAGTAAAACACGTCTGCGTACATTGCGATGGATTCATTTGCTACGGAGAAAGAAGCATCACTCTGATCAACAGAGCTATTGACTATCATATGCAAGTTTGTACGAAACGCCCAAAATAATAAATACTTTTTTTTTGTTTTGTTGCTCCTGTTGAGCCCTTTACAATGAATCGTTTTCATTGCCCCCTCCAAGAAAAACCCAAAAAAATATAAAACTGTTCAGAAAAATTCAAAAAAAGTAAAAAAATGTTCAGAAAAATAATTAAAAAAATATAAAACAACAAAAACAATTAAAAAAAAGTTCTTTTCAGAACTACCTCCCCGTTATTAAAAAATTGGTACAATATTTGGAACTGTGCCAACCTCTATTTCTCGTAGTTCGCTTCCCAGTTCGCTCGCCGGTACGCGAACCGGAAGTGAACCAAAAATTTTTTTTTTTAAAAAGAACAGTAAGTATAAGGGAAGGAAACAGACACTTATGTTAAAAGAAAGACAGCTATAAGGGAGTAAACTAGAGATACTATTACCCGTAATCCACTGCTGATGATGTCACATATTACATCATTCATGACATGCTCAGTGACATCATCAGCAGAGGATTGCGGGTTTTTTGGCAACGTGCCTTATCCACGGTTTAATAACGCTGCCTTTTGCTTTATATAAGTTTTCAAATTGTATGAAATATATACCAATAGGTCGTTATGAACCTTTAGGTAGTGCTTTTCTTCATGAGCTCTGGTCGCTTCCATACACATACAGATGTTTCAAAGATGATCAAGAAGTTTATCTGAATGGAGAGGAATGCACTGAGACGCCACATCATTCACTAATGTGTAGGCACATACAGTTACACGGTTCATGCAACAAACACCGACCAAATATGGCTTGCGTGTTGCAAGGCACGCCAGTTCCTGCTATCATCCCCACGTTCAAGTTGTTGGAAAATGGTAGTTATTTGATGCTCAATAATGAAGATTGTTCTGGGTTAATTAAAAGTATTCCTTTTATCGTAACAGTAAGTGAACAGGTTATTTGCTGCAGAAATGTTCTATTTCCTCCCACACATGAACATAGGGAGTTTTCAATCTCGCCACAAATACCAACCTTGGGAGCAGATTTCAACGGCATGGCAAGAATAAGAGCTATTTTGTCTCAGAGAGAGGTGGCCTTGAGTTCGGCCCGTGAAACTTTCGTGCTTCACATAGCGAACACCCGTACAGAGGTGCAGACCCTTTTCAATACAGATTTGCCTTTCCATTTCAGCAAGATGGTTCGGACTATCTTTAACGCGTCCTCCACAAAGGCCCTGGCGCACTTTTTTAAAGTTGTTACCAGTGGTCTCGTGACTTCATTTGAGAAAATCTTTGGAGTCATCCCTGCTTTCTTTCATTCTATTTTTTCCACTCTGCTTCGTGGATTCCCATTTTTACTTGCATTACCAGCGGACGCTCTTGTGCTTTTTTACATTTTTAAATATGGATGTCCCTCCTGTGCAAGCTCCCGCCCTGCAGCTGCTGACACTGTTCCGCAATCGCATGCTAGAATATTATGGCACAATGCCGTTGGCGATATTAAGCACGGCATATGGATTATCTTTTCGATTCTCCTACTTCACCTGTGTCCAGCCTGTATTTCACTGCCTGACCTGTGATTTCGATTGGGCCATTGATTTGTGTCTCTGCGGACCGGTTTCTCCTGACGTCGACTTTAATCAGCTGATGACTCCTATCATTACTCACGAGTTGGTTTGTCCTGGCGAAAGGATTATGGCTGTGGCATTGATGCATGGACTAATTGGTCCCTGGAATTTACTGGCGGCAACACAGTCTTTCTTGGAACAGAGCTTTCTTGAAAATCCACCGAGCTGTCCTCTGATGGTGATAGAGGATCCGGTGCTGGGAGAGCACGTATGTTCTTTTCCGCTTTTAAATTGGATGGCTGAACTCTTTTCGGATGAAGACGGTGACTTCCTATTGGAGGCTGTTGCAGCTTATTTTGCATACACAGTTATGTCATAGACCTTTTTCATGTTTGATATGCTGAGTACTAGCATTTCATTGACAATTCATTGACTTATTTCTCAAGTTTTTATTATTTAGCTTGCCTATTGGCTTAAGACTCGATAAAGTACTTGGCTGTTTTATTTTTCTTTAGCATTAAATTTTCCTAGTTTTTAATGCTTTACCTTGCGGACCGTCCACATATAAACTTGCAATCTGCTCTCATGAGATGGCACTTCTATTATCTTATTCAGTTCGTTTCCGGATCATGGGGAGGTGTCATCTAGGTCCTGGATATCTTTACACCGTGTTAAGTTAGCATGGGCTCATTACCGGTTTAAACGCCATTTTTCCTTTTTTGCAACTTCTGCACACGACACTTAGTTGTTGCTTTAGCTTTCAACCTAGTAGTTCATCGTGGTTTACATGAGAATAATATGTTCTTGCTCTACTATCTGCTTTGCTTGTTAAACTATATCTGTACAGCGAGTGCTGAAGTTTCAAGAACAACACGATACAGAATTGTTATGAGGTCTGATCTCCACGACTTCATACTCATAACATAAGTGCAACTTCTGCCAATTCTGGGCATGAGGCGGGTTTTATATTGCTTTGCCGAACACACATACACAACAGTTGATGCGGTTCACATGAAGAGAGAGCTGGTGTATGCTGATGTGATTCCTTCAAATCTAAGACACTAAAGTATGGGCACGCCCTAAACCAACACAAAGAGACCTTCTTAGCAAATAATATAATATGTGTATTAGGGAGGGTGAGATATAAGCAGCCGCGGGCCGTGGAGGGAGTTACGGTGGGGCAGGGAGGCGGGGAGGGGAGGGGCAGGGTGGAGCCCTCTCCACCCTGCCCCTCCCCCTCCCCGCCTCCCTGCCCCACCGTAACTCCCTCCACGGCCCGCGGCTGCTTATAAGTGTTGCTAACTCTTATTCATTTACAGCATGTTAACATACTGTCACCATTCGCTTTTTATGTACTAGTAACTATGCTGGTAATTTTGCTACTGATAATATGTGTACTTGTATTATCTAACATACTACGCCTGAGAAGACGGCATTAGTAAATAAACATTTCAAATACACATGTGTTCTTCTTAACTCCATGTTCTGGTTTCTAAGAAATATATAACGACCGACTGTTCATGAGTTCCACGTATCCTGAGGTACTATAAGTTCATATTCTGGATTGTCTAAACATTGAGAGTTTGTTATATCCAATGTGACACTGTACCTAGCTTGCTAAGGGGTTTTGATTACTAAGGTGAGTTCTGGGACACTTTAATTCGCCGAGGTTCCAATCCTCTGTCCACAGTTCTGTGTGAGAACAGAAACCCTGCGACAGGGGCACCCCTGAGCCTTGCTGGAGCTTCATCACACTTGCGATACAACTCCAGCAATGCGCCACCTTTACGGCACAGATACGTCACGCATCTGTGCTGTTTTTGCCCCATGATGCGCCGCATTGTAAATGCAGCACACCATAGGTGACGGAACAGCGGCACAGAATGACTAACACATCCCTGGTGATGCGCCAGTCATCATAAATCTATCCCTATGCTTCTTATCTTGTTAGAGATGAACCGCCATATGTATCATCAAAGTTTTTTGCATTTCCTAAATAGCGAACTTTAAGGAATAAATAGCGATTCTTTACCATTCCTAGTTTGCGATGACCTATTTGCTAATTACAAATTACCCATTCATTTCCATGCAGCAGGAGGCCCATAGGAATGAAGGTGCAATTTGCGATTAGCAATTACCTCATCGCAAATTACGAATTTTTCCGAGGGTGCAGGGGTGTCTCAAGAACACCCTGCTGCACCCCCGAAAAAGAAATTTGGGGGCATATGGCGCACATAAATTTTGAAAACATTCCTTTACCTCAAAAACGATTTTCTTTTTTTTTATATATTCATACTTTGAGTTTCAAAACAGTCTCAGAAACACACCAATTTGTCTTCAGCAGAGCAAAAGGTATGCACTCCAGAGTCTGCAGCTATCAAAAGCAGAGAAATGCTGTAATTCCTCACACATATCTCTCATGTCACACCAATCAAAACTCTTCCCTCACTTTTTTTCAAAGCAAAACCCTGCCCCCTCTCTGCTTTTTCTGCATAGCAACCACCTCTTGCAAAACCTCTGGTGTTTCCAAGTTCACACAACAATGTTGCAATTGAACTCTGAACTCTCAGTGCACCTGCATATCCAGAGCATTCTTTCATTTAATGATTTTTTCTTCGCCACTCAAAATACATCTTTCAACGAACTCATCCATGCACACTAACTTTCTGTTTTCAGCAATCAAAATCCACCAATCACTCCTACTGCTTCATTAACACAGAAACTCCTCAGTTTTTTTCATTTTACACTCTCATTTTTTCAACTGCCATTTCATTGCCACACTTCATCTGACTGCAGCAGAACCTTCTCTCGCCATGTTTTCTGTCTGGATTGTTGGACATAGTTATATCTATTGGGCTCAAAGGTACGCTGAAAACAGGAATTTACCTAACCTCAATTTACAAGATGTGGAAATTAAGTGGTTTGGCCACAGAGGATTAAAATGTCACCAATTGATACCATTGGTGAAAACCTTTATGCATTTGCCAAAACCTGACCTGTTAATTGTGCACTGTGGAGGTAATGATTTGGGCACTTTGACTGGGGTAGGTCTGGAAATGCTTTTAAAGGACATTTTTGAGCAATTGATGGCACTTTTTCCTCAGACTGCCTTGGTATATTCAAATATATGCCAAAGACAAAAATGGAGGTGGTCGAACCAATTTTGTCCACAAATTGAGAAATCGAGGAAGCATGTAAACAAATGTGTTTCAGCTTACATGAGAGACCATGGAATGGGCTCCCTGTACAACAATAACTTGCGTTACTACATGCAAGATATCTACAGAGGAGATGGAGTTCACTTCTCAGATGAGGGCAGCAGAATTTTCACTCTGAATTTAAGACTGTGCATTGGTACCTACTTATAAGTACCTAAATGTACCATAAACCCAAAAGCTCTTCTCAGAGCTACCCTACATCTGATCACTCACAATTATTATTTTACTCTAACTTTTTTCACTAATTTTCAAGAAAGTACGCTCCCCAGAACGCTTCCCGGTTCGCGAACCGGGCGCACTCCACGCAAAAAAACTAAAAAAACTGTATATTTTTTTTTTGCCCTGCGAGACCCTTTCAAAGCCTCCACATCAAACCTAGGGGGTCAGGGACGATCTACTATGCCCCCTTATGGTCATTTGCCCCTTCGCTTTGGCCTCCTCTTGTCTCTCGATCCTACCGAGAGACAAGATGGCGGCCGCTACGGACTGTTTGGAATGTTTACAGACGCCGAAGAACCAATCAGACTTCGCAAACCTCCGTAACGCGAAAAGTACACGAAGCGGAGCGCTATTACAGATATATATCTTTTTTTGAACGTTAATTTCTCAAAATCCACTGGAGCACATATATTGAGACCTAGCAAAGGCACATCGGGCTACCAGTCCCTAATATTTTACCAAGTTTCGTGCAAATCCATTCAGCCGTTCGATTATTATTATTATTTTTTTTTTTTGCCCCGCGGGGCCCTTTTAAAACCTCCACATCAAACCTAGGGGGTCAGCGAGGATCTACTATGCCCCCTTATGGTCATTTGCCCCTTCGCTTTGGCCTCCTCTTCTCTCTCGATCCTACCGAGAGACAAGATGGCGGCCGCTACGGACTGTTTGGAATGTTTACAGACGCCGGAGAACCAATCAGCTTCGCTTCACAAAGCTCCGTTGCGCGAAAAGTACGCGTCCTGGAGCGCTGCCCGGTCCGCTGTTACAGATATATATCTTTTTTTAAACGTTAATTTCTCAAAATCCACTGTAGCACATATATTGAGACCTACAAAAGGCACATCGGGCTACCAGTCCCTACAATTTTGCCAAGTTTCGTGCAAATCCATTCAGCCGTTCGGGCTAAAAGTGAGGCCAACCGCCCTATGGAAAACTCAATGTTAAAAACACGTTTTGGGACCCCCCTTTTTTCTCGGCCCCCCCTTGACGAACCCCCCCCCAAATTTTCAAGGGCTGCTCAGAAACAAAATGTGCCATTTTCCTGAAAATTTCAGCCAATTCCGTCCACAAACGCCAAAGTTATTAGACATAGAATTTTCAAAAATCCCATAGAGAAAAAATCCTAACTATATATACCTACTGGCGACCGCCAGTAGGTAATATATATATATATATTCACTGAAAAAAAACATAGGTTTCACACACATTATAGTTAGGAATTAGCATTTAAAAAAACTTGCAAATTCATAAAAAAAAGATATAAGTTTCACTCATGTCATAGTTAGCTGGACATTTCACTCATACAAAACCTTCGAAATTCCCCCGTTATAGTTAGTTCAGCTAACTATAACTCGCGCGGCCGCAATGCATTGCTGATGACGTCACATATTACATCACTCATGACATGGTCAGTGACATCACTCATGACATCACTGATGACATCTCAAATGACATTTGACAGAGAGGTAGAGTTCAGTTCGCAGAGTGTGCTTTTTGTTAAATGGTATAAATCCGTTCAGTACTTTCTGAGAAAACCCCTATAGACTATGTATGTAGTGTTCTATGCACCGGGAAACTTGTCTTTTATATCTTCAATTCCCCAGACTGTATTCTTACACTTTCAGTAAACACTATCACACTTCTGTTTCAGTATTGTACTGACCATACATCACTATGTGTTTATCTATATACTGTTCTAAAAGAATCGATTCACTACATTAAAACACTAATCAGCAGATCTACAATAAGTGGTACATCCCCAGAGATATGCCAGTTATTGTGTACTGTGATATGACCTCCTTCTGGTGCAGGGCTTTATAATGTGATGCACCTTCCAAATGTGTCACATTGTAAATACTACACACCATGCCACATCTTTTGCACCAAAAAAAGAAGGAGAGAACCTTGGGTAGTTCTGGAGTTTAGGTGGAAAGCAGCTCTTGTTAGAGCACTCTAAACACCAGCGACACTCTAGATCTGCTCACCTCAAATGTCTGTTTTTCTATCAAAGTCTTTAAGCGTAGGATTAGCAAAGTATTATCCACGCCGAGATAGAAAAAGACATAGTCTTTTGCCATTTCTACAGCAAAGTCTTTAAGCATAGGACTAGCACAGTGCTGTCCTTGCTGAGCTGTAAAATGACAATAGCCATTTATCACTCCAGGCACAGTATTACAGATTTGAAATGGTAAAATACCAACTCAAGCCAACCTCAAATGAGTAAAAGCAACCCCTTACACAGTGGTGTTGAGAGTGCTCTAACAAGAACTGCTTTCCACCTAAACTCAAGAACTACCCAGAGTTCACTCCTTCTTTTTTGCATAATTTATACATCTTTTGCACCACCAGTGCATCACAAAAGTGACACAACATCTGTGTTAAAAGGGGCACAAGGGGGTTGTAAATCCTCCCGTAACACATAGAAATTCATCCAGGCATTTTCACCAGCAGTGCAAATTGAAGCATAGACTTGTAACATATTTATGTGCATATGTTACATTCAAGTGCTTTGAAGGTACTACAGTATACTATAGGTAAACTGCTTCTAGATGTATGCTGTAGCAGTTCCTTATAGTTCTGCACTTTCACATTCTCCATACGCTAGTAATGTATTCATTTATTAATTTATGAACTACACATTCATTCTGAGAAACTTGTATACACTAACATAGAAATATAGTTCTTTCTTTGACCAGTGACGGTAGTTCTAAAAATAACTGGGTTTTTTGTGTTTTTAGTTTTCTGTTTTTATTGTGTTTTGTCAACAAGTTTTTTTTTTAAACCAAAAAAATGGAACTGGAACCCAAAAAGTGTCCAACAGGAACAAAGGAATGAGAAAAAAAAACTAATGTCGAGGACACCAATGCTCCTGCTTCCTGCGTCTTATCAGGTCGATAGACTGTTCCCATGACATAAAAGTTTATCACAATAAATGCATACAATTTTAACTTCACTAAAGAATCATTTGGGTGAGTCTAGGTCTTCATGCAACATGAAATCGAGTACTTAAATCTGTACAAGAAATTAAATATTTAACTGAAAAAGAGCCAGAAAGTATATGTATTATAGTGTATTGGTTCATAACACTTCCTATTCCAACTCTTGAAAGATCCCTCCCTTTTTATTCATTCAACTTTGACTTCCCAAGAAGAACCATCTCCTGAGAATCCTGTCGAATAGAAGGAAGATCACCATAATAACAGCAATGGACTCCTCTTCCAGCTATTCTTCAGAAGGAGATTTCATTCCTGAAGAGCCTCCAAAGAAGAAGAAAAAAGCTCTAATTTGGAAGTTATTTACTTTCCCTGAAGGGCAAAAAAAGGTTAATGCTCCGTTAGTAACCTGTAAAATTTGTCAAACAACTCTTTAGAGGAGTGATCCATCCAAAAAATACTCCTTTGGCACCCCAAGTATAATGCGACATGTCAAGAACTTGCACCGCAACAACTTTGCTTGAGCTGCAACACAAAAATTGCAGGGCAACCCACTTGCTGCTGCACCAAGCACATCAACTGCTGCAACAGCATCTTCGGCAAGCAGTCCATACTCACATATTAATCTTGATTTTAGTAAACTTAAATTTCTATGCATTCTATGCGATGAACTTTTCTGTTACGTGAAACAGTCTATCAACTTCATAAAAAACAGGAAACAGGAACAGCACTGTCCTCAACATTAGTCATTAGACATTTATCAAACTTTTTTGTTGTAACTACCGGCCAAAGGCAGTGAGAAATTTGCACACTTGCTGCCTTTCTTGGCTGGGGTTATCAATTATTGTTCAATTTCATATTCTGATTCAAAGTCAAGGCCCTTTATCGTGCCTTTTTGTTGTAGCTACTACCCCGGCCAAAGGCAGTAGGAAATTTGCAGACTTGCTAATTTTCTTGGCTCGGGTTATCAATTCTTCTTCTTGTAATACAAATTCAAAGTGCCCACCCTTTATTCAGCCTTCTTGGTAACTATTTCCCGTAAATTGCAGTGGGTAATTTCCACACTTGCATCCTTTCTTGCAACCCACAGTCTGTGTAATGAGCTGGGTATCCAAAGATCTACTTCTCTGATAAGGTAATGGTTACTTTGCGCATCTTCAGCCTTTCTAACTTTTTACCTTATTCATCTTCCATTCAATGAATCCACATATACACACACTTACTTGCTGCCTTTCTTGGCTGCGGTTATCAATTACTCTTCAATTTCATATTCTGATTCAAACTCAAGGCCCTTTATCGAGCCTTTTTCATGGAGATACTCCCCCGGCAGAAGGCAGTGGGAAATTTGCGCATTTGCTGCCTTTTTTTTCAGGGGTTATCAATTATTGTTCAATTTCATATTCTGATTCAAAGTCATGGCCCTTTATCGAGCCTTTTTGTTGTAGCTACTACCCCGGCCAAAGGAAGTGGGAAATTTGAGCACTTGCTGCCTTTCTTGGCTGGGGTTATCAATTATTGTTCAATTTCATACTCTGATTCAAAATCATAGCCCTTTATCGAGCCTTTTTGTTGAAACTACTCCCCAAGCTAAAGGCAGTGGATAATTTGCACACTTGTAGCCTTTCTTCTTTTTTTTACATTATTCATCTTCCACTCAATCAACACATCATCTACACATACACACACCTACTTGCTGCTTTTTTTAACTGGGGTTATCAATTATTCTTGAATTTCACACTCTGATTAAAAAACAAGGCCCTTTATTGAGCCTTTTTGTTATAGCTACTACCTCGGCCAAACCGAACACGACATGGCAGGACTATGAAAAGCATCTAAATCTACAGCACTACATGCCAAAAAGAAATGCTTACTGTGTAAGTGACATTTTCCATCGGTAAGATATAAAATCTGTCAATAGAAAAGAAACATGTTCTCAGTGAAGTGAAATAACTTTTTGTGATATATTGAAACTATTTTCACAACTTCTTTACTGTTGTTTGTTGTTACAGTGTTTTTTTGCTCCTCACGTTCAATATTGTAAGCTACACTGCAACTATTTTTACAACTTCATTACTGTAATATCGATGTTTGTACTGCTCACATAAAACATTTTTGGATACATTGCAACTATTCTAAAACATTCTTTACTGTAATATCAGTGTTTGAGGTGGTAACAGAAAATAAATGTGATACATTGTGCTGTGTGGCTCAAAACATTATTATTATATAATAATAATAAATAACAAATGTATTCTTGTAACATTTCATAATTTAATATAGCTTCTAAAATAATTTCATCATGTATTTCATTTTCCTGATTATCAATTTAAAAAGTCATATAATCATACTCTATGTCATCTAATGCTTCCACAAAATCAACATCCAAGATTTCGTCTAGAAAATCACAACTGATATCTGCAGCATTTCTTCCTCTTCATTCTAGTTCTTACAAAAAAGTATGTTCAGCTATTCCATGACACTGTTATTAATTTCGAAACCATCTTCCAACTTGTTTTGTTGATTTTCCATAATGTATTTCTTATGTTGTAGGTCCTTGTACAAAAACATAAACACTTCATTTTATAGTTACTGTAATATCAGCATATGTGGTGATTGATATAAAATATATTAAATATTTATCTTGGAAATGAAGCAACAATATTTTGTACTTGAGTGTATAATATTTTGAAAACATTCAAATAAATACAGTGTCGCTATGCATTGTGTCAAATGCTTTATTTAGCATATACAGGAATATGTTACCTTTGATTGTAATGACATACAAACCAAAACAAGATAGAACACTGCAAGTAAAGCACATTACATAATGGTACAAAGCATCTCATTGGAATGTTGTGTATTAGGATAACATACACAACTCACATATAAAATGATTTTGGAAACTTGTTACTTTTTCGATGATGAGGATTAGTAATGTCTTTCCGAGAACATTTGAATATTTAAAAGGGCAAAGTAAGAGGTGAAGAACACAGGTAAGAAGTTATATCTCAGAATGCAAGAATGGATGAAAAGGGTGGTCCAGGATCTCCATGTACAATGCCTAGTGGAGACGTTTTAAAAACGGGTACACTCAACGAATTCTATAATGTACAATAAGTGCTGATGATAACACCACACAGAATGGGCAAGAACAGATACAATAATGGATTGTATGTGCTTGGACTATGATGAGAATACACTGTAGGAGAAACACGGTCAAGTATAAAGATTAAATACTTAAGACATAGCAAACGAGGTGGCAACAAGGGCCAGAAGGGTCCAAGAGTGGTGGAGCCTGGGTTTCTTAAGCCGTGTCCTACCTACAGTGTTGTAAACCTAAAACAGTGATGACAGGAGTGCCTTACTTTCACTCCTCCCATTACGTTGTCAAGTAGGGTGGAGGGAGGTAAAGGAAAGTGGTAAACTACATATCTACAGATGTACTGCTATGTTCAGAACATTGGATCAAGCACTGAATAAACAAAGTCAGATACAAAAGAAGATACACCAAACAAGGCTACACAAAAGATACACAAAGGAAAGCTACACAAATAAGATGGCGAATCTTGAACACAAACTGGTAAGTCAGCAAAAGTACAAAAAGGTTAAGAACACTGCAACGGACGCTACGCTGTGGAACTCATTGTCAGGTCCATGAAACTGTGCGGGCAGCTCGTAGGAGACTACACAGGACTATGGCAGGACAAGGCCCCTGGAGAAGCTTGGGGGAGTGGCGGTCCCCAGGGCTACGAGATGGGGCAGTGAGCCCCCCCACATACTTCAAAATAAAACCCCGGGGGTGGCGTTCCCCTGGGCTCGGAGGGCCTTACAAGCCCCCAATTATGGAAAAAAACATCCCCGGAATTTGGCCCCCCCCCCGGGGGCTAATTAAGAATAAAACAGACTTCTTGGTTTTTTTTCCTTTTCCACCGCATACGCGTACGATACACGTACTACGCGATTTCTTATCTTTAAAAACAATGGGGCATAAAGATCCATTTAGGACCCCAGAGCAGGCCTACAGGGTCAGGATGTTTATTCCCTGCCTTCTTTCCTTATTTTTCAACTTTGTTTTACTGTTTTCTTGTGACTCGGTTCTACCGAGGCACAAGATGGCTGCCAACACTTCCTGGTTTGGAGTGTTGACATCAGAAAAGTTATGAGTAGGGAGCTACCCTTTCTGTCAGGAAAAGGATTGGGTCGACAATTGTGCAAAAACGGAGTACCTTTTCCTGATTGTACCTTGTGTGCGGTGTGCCTAACCCCTTTGGGGTGACCACCTACGTGAGAGAGATTGTGCAGTATTGTCTAGGTTACCAAATTTACAACGTGAAATATCAAGACCCTTCTGTGTAATGGGGAACCATATATAAATCAAAGACTTATTATTTTTTTTAACAAAATATGTGTGCGTTTATTAATAAAATTTTGTTAAAAAGATCATAGTATCACAATACTGTTACATGAGAAAACACTGTAAGATATATATTCAATTAATACAAAACATATTCATAACACATTCATTAAAACAATTATAAGTTTAAAAACTGCTTGTATAGCTATGTTTACAAAAGACATATTTATACATAGTAGTAGAATAATATCTTAGTAGGAACAAAACTGTCGACGCGGCGTTTCGGTGCCTCTTTTATTCTTGCACCTTCTTCAGGACTCGTTCCCTGATTGATCACATCTACAAAAACATATATCATAAAGCATTTCATTAGGTCCCATCTTATAGCATCGATTTCACTTTCTTAGTACATCATTAATTCCATCCTAATATTTGGTAACCTATACATTGATTTGTGCACAAATTCACTAAAGACATTCTTCAATGTCCTTCACTTTCTATTATCATTTCCTATAGACAGGTTGGCTAATGGGCAGGATATTAGTGGTGAAGTGTATTTTCCTTACTTCATCACTAATGACTGGCTCAGTTTTCTTTACTTTCCAGGACAGTCCTGTTCCAAACCCCTTTCTCAGATCTTTTCATTATATCTGCATCATTATTTCTCACGGGTCCATTTATTGTGACCTTGGGGATTGAGTTAAGGTTTCTTTTACTTAACTAGATCTATCAACCCATCTCTGTTTACTCAACTTACCCAGGTCATATTCCCTGGATCTTTTTCTCTAGTCTTATGAGTCCGTTTAGCATCTGCTCATATTTTTCATTCCCTTTGTTACTATGGAATTTCTATTTTTAGGACGAGACAAAAAGAGCATGTTTTAGTTTTTGCTTAGATTTTCTGTTAAATTCAAAGTGGGTTTATGGTTCTCCCTTAGTTTGATTACCTTATCACTCGATATTCTCGGTCTTGCCTCAGAATGTATGGAATTTGACCACTTCAGTACTACAAGGCAAAAAAACATGTATTTTTCTATTTATGTTCAATTTATCACTTATTACAGCACTCTTGACTTCAGTAATTTACTGGTAGGCCTATAGATTCCTTACCGGTCCTATTTCCATTTATCTCTTGGTCATAAGGAGGACGCCTCTGGAAGCTCCCTTCTGATATTTCTTCTCCTTTCTCCGTCTAGGGATGGAGTTATCTCATTAGTGTCACTCTCCTTTCACTAAGCTTAATCAAGTGTGTCCCATTATTGTTTTAATTCTTACCTTACTGTGTGACAAGAGTTACTTTTAATTTACTTCACTCTTATATGTATAGATCCACTCTGGAGTTGGAAATCTTTATGTTAAAGCCTTTTGACTTGGCTTGTATTTCTAAAGAGAAAAGACAAATGTTTTTAAGCTCTATCAGAAAAGTCTGTCCTTAGCATTTTCTTGCCTGCTGCACACTATTTACCCCATCCCTACTTACTTGATGGTGGGAGCTGAACTGCGTGGCGTCCTCCTTGCCTTCTGAGTCTTCTCGATCTAAACAAGCTTGCTCCTCTCTGGTTTTTATACCTTCAGTAATTGGCCGATTAGTACCACCTGGCCATTGTTGGTTAGTGCATTTATCTGGCGTCCTCGCTGCGGACGCCATCTTGTAGTGGGTTCGAATTCTTGGTTACTTATAGGGGCTTATACTGAATCTACTATTTACTGTCATCTCGGAACGATCGATAGTTGTTCTGTGATCATATTTATAGGTGGATAAGTAATATAAATAAACAATCCATTTACAATCCCAACTATAAGAAGCAGGGATTTTAAGTAACAGAAGGTCCCCTCATCCAAAATGGCGACCGCGTTATGATCACAGAACAACTATCGATCGTTCCGAGATGACAGTAAATAGTACATGTAATAATGGTATAACACTAGGTGGGCAATCGATTAAAAATCACTAAATAAATACATAGTGATGAAGTGGTGGTATAACGAATAAAATATTATTTTTTGAATTTTGCCATAGATCTCGGCGGAATCCCGAAATGGTTCACTAAAACGGAAAACAATGGGTATATTAATTAGAAGGCTGAGCAGGCTATAGTGAGCTCTAATATAAATAGATTCAGTATAAGCCCCTATAAGTAACCAAGAATTCGAACCCACTACAAGATGGCGTCCGCAGCGAGGACGCCAGATAAATGCACTAACCAACAATGGCCAGGTGGTACTAATCGGCCAATTACTGAAGGTATAAAAACCAGAGAGGAGCAAGCTTGTTTAGATCGAGAAGACTCAGAAGGCAAGGAGGACGCCACGCAGTTCAGCTCCCACCATCAAGTAAGTAGGGATGGGGTAAATAGTGTGCAGCAGGCAAGAAAATGCTAAGGACAGACTTTTCTGATAGAGCTTAAAAACATTTGTCTTTTCTCTTTAGAAATACAAGCCAAGTCAAAAGGCTTTAACATAAAGATTTCCAACTCCAGAGTGGATCTATACATATAAGAGTGAAGTAAATTAAAAGTAACTCTTGTCACACAGTAAGGTAAGAATTAAAACAATAATGGGACACACTTGATTAAGCTTAGTGAAAGGAGAGTGACACTAATGAGATAACTCCATCCCTAGACGGAGAAAGGAGAAGAAATATCAGAAGGGAGCTTCCAGAGGCGTCCTCCTTATGACCAAGAGATAAATGGAAATAGGACCGGTAAGGAATCTATAGGCCTACCAGTAAATTACTGAAGTCAAGAGTGCTGTAATAAGTGATAAATTGAACATAAATAGAAAAATACATGTTTTTTTGCCTTGTAGTACTGAAGTGGTCAAATTCCATACATTCTGAGGCAAGACCGAGAATATCGAGTGATAAGGTAATCAAACTAAGGGAGAACCATAAACCCACTTTGAATTTAACAGAAAATCTAAGCAAAAACTAAAACATGCTCTTTTTGTCTCGTCCTAAAAATAGAAATTCCATAGTAACAAAGGGAATGAAAAATATGAGCAGATGCTAAACGGACTCATAAGACTAGAGAAAAAGATCCAGGGAATATGACCTGGGTAAGTTGAGTAAACAGAGATGGGTTGATAGATCTAGTCAAGTAAAAGAAACCTTAACTCAATCCCCAAGGTCACAATAAATGGACCCGTGAGAAATAATGATGCAGATATAATGAAAAGATCTGAGAAAGGGGTTTGGAACAGGACTGTCCTGGAAAGTAAAGAAAACTGAGCCAGTCATTAGTGATGAAGTAAGGAAAATACACTTCACCACTATTATCCTGCCCATTAGCCAACCTGTCTATAGGAAATGATAATAGATAGTGAAGGACATTGAAGAATGTCTTTAGTGAATTTGTGCACAAATCAATGTATAGGTTACCAAATATTAGGATGGAATTAATGATGTACTAAGAAAGTGAAATCGATGCTATAAGATGGGACCTAATGAAATGCTTTATGATATATGTTTTTGTAGATGTGATCAATCAGGGAACGAGTCCTGAAGAAGGTGCAAGAATAAAAGAGGCACCGAAACGCCGCGTCTACAGTTTTGTTCCTACTAAGATATTATTCTACTACTATGTATAAATATGTCTTTTGTAAACATAGCTATACAAGCAGTTTTTAAACTTATAATTGTTTTAATGAATGTGTTATGAATATGTTTTGTATTAATTGAATATATATCTTACAGTGTTTTCTCATGTAACAGTATTGTGATACTATGATCTTTTTAACAAAATTTTATTAATAAACGCACAAATATTAAAAAAAAAAAAAAAAATAAGTCTTTGATTTATATATGGTTCCCCATTACACAGAAGGGTCTTGATATTTCACGTTGTAAATTTGGTAACCTAGACAATACTACACAATCTCTCTCACGTAGGTGGTCACCCCAAAGGGGTTAGGCACACCGCACACAAGGTACAATCAGGAAAAGGTACTCCGTTTTTGCACAATTGGAGTGTTGACAAACAGCTGACATCAAATCAACATGCAGCTCGTGCTGGTAATTGTACGGTTTTCGGTACACTTACTGTACGCATAGGGGGGCTGAAAATATTCTTTAAAATAAAAAAAAGCCCCGAGGGGGTAGCGGTCCCCGGGGCTGCAGGGAGAGCAGCCGTAATCCCCCGCATACTTCAAAATAAAACCCCGGGGAGTGCCGTTCCCGGGACTCGGGAGACCTTACAAGCCCCCCATTATGGAAAAAATTGCCCCCAGGATTTGGCCCCCCCGGTAGCTAATTAAGAATAAAACGGACTTCTAGTTTCTTTTTTCCTTTTCCAATGGGTACGCATACGATACACGTACCCCACAATTTCTTATTTAAAAAAATATATAAAAAATGGGCCTAAAAATCCACGTGGGACCCCCTGAGCAGGCCTAGAGGGTCAGGATATTTCTACCTTGCCCCCTTTCCTTATTTTTCAACTTTGCTTTACTGTTTTCTTGTGACTCGGTTCTACCAAGGCACAAGATTGCTGCAACACTTCCTGGTTTTGAGTGTTGACAGACAGTTGACATCCAATCAGCATGCAGCCCGTGCTCAGAATTGAAAGGATTTCCGTACGCGAACAGTACTTCGTCTATAGATATCACTATGATTTTACTTTTGATTTTCTCAGGAACTACTGAACAGATTTACACCATTTAACAAAAAACACAATCTGTGAACTTAACTCTACCTCTCTGCCAAATTTGGTGTAATTCCGTTCAGCCGTTCGGATGTAGCCCTGGCTAAAGGTCCCGGTGGAAAATTGCATGGGGAAGACATGTTCTGGGACCCCTCTTTTTTCTCAGCCCCCACTTGATGAATCACCCCAAACTTTCAGGGAAGTAGCGGAGCTGAGCAGGCCATTTTCTTGCAGAAATTCACGAAAATTCGTCCACCAGCGCCAAAGTTATTCCAAATAGAATGTTGTGGATTTCCTATGGAAAGTAAGTCCTAACTATAACGCCAGTAGGTGATATATATATATATATTCACTGAAAAAGCCATAGGTTTCAGGCCTTATATAGTTAGGAATTAGCTTTTAAAAAACCTTTGAAATTCACTCAAAACACTATAAGTTTTAGGGGTGTTATAGTTAGCTGGACATTTCACTCATACAAAACCATTGAAATTGCTCCTATATAGTTAGTTGTACTAACTATATTTCGCGCACCCACAATCCACTGCTGATGATGTCACATATTAGATCATTCATGACATGGTCAGTGACATCACTGATGACAGCTCAAATGATATCACTGATGACATCATACAGTGAATGTGGTTTGCTTCGTTATTTAAATATGCATTATATATATAGCAATTTGCATTGAAGAATGAGTGGATATATATAAATAAATATTTGGATGGAGGATTTAGTAGCAGTGTAATTGACTGTTTACTTGACCAATTTATAATGTCTCACTAAATATAGTGGATAGTGACTAAACTGTGTGAATATCTGTATCACTTTGTCAGTTGTTGTGTAAACTCATTCTACAGTTGGTTACTAGCTATGTGAAAGTCTATATTAGTTATTGATTAGTTAACTGAGTATTTGTCTGGGAGTGTGAAAGTGTGTGTGGTTCGGTGGGGGGGGTGTGACTGTCCAAAGATGTGTGAATAGTTGATTCAGTAGATATATGAAGTTAAAACTACATGTTCTAACAGTTTGGGTGAGTGAATCTCTTTATGGGTGTGGTGATGAGCAAATATATTTCTCAATGGTACATGTCCAACAAACTAGAAAAATAAAAGGCAGTGTATGTGTCAGTTGTTGTATATAAATAAGTATACATAAGACTCAATGATTGTGTGAGTGACTGTATGGATAACTGTATACTTGTAATAATGATTTTATAATTCACTAAGTATGACTTACTATCTAAATGAATAGATGAAGTGGTGTTTGTATAAGTGTTTTGCTAAGTAAATATGTAAGTATGATCCATTGTTTGCATAAGTGAGTAGGATGACTTCATATGTGAATAGGATGTGTGCTGTTGTTTAATGTCGATATAGGTGTATAAGTATTTTAGATAGTGTTCTATTGTTCATTGACAGCATGTATGAGTGAATCTACAGGTAAGTGATTAGATTTGTGTATACATCTATGAATCACTGAGTGGATTTTTAGATACTTGTATTGCTGTGACAATGGATTCAAATATTATACTCTGTATTTTACAAAGAGTGATGAAAAATTTTAATAGTGTATGAAAAGGTGTATGTGATTGTCACGTGGATGATGTCATCAGTGATGTCATCAGTGATGGCATTTGAGATGTCATCAGTGATGTCACTGACCATGTCATGAATGATCTAATATGTGACATCATCAGCAGTGGATTGCGGGTGCGCGAAATATAGTTAGTACAACTAACTATATAGGAGCAATTTCAATGGTTTTGTGTGAGTGAAATGTCCAGCTAACTATAACACTCCTAAAACTTATAGTTTTTTGAGAGAATTTCAAAGGTTTTTTAAAAGCTAATTCCTAACTATATAAGGCCTGAAACCTATGGTTTTTTTCAGTGAATTTCAAAGGTTTTTTAAATGCTAATTCCTAACTATATAAGGCCTGAAACCTAAGTTTTTTTCAGTGAATTTGCAAGGTTTTTTAAATGCTAATTCCCAACTATATAAGGTCTGAAACTTATGGTTTTTTAAGTGAATTTGCAAGGTTTTTTAAATGCTAATTCCTAACTATATAAGGATTGAAACCTATGGTTTTTTCAGTGAATTTGCAAGGTTTTTTAAATGCTAATTCCTAACTATATAAGGCTTGAAACCTATGGGTTTTTCATTGAATTTCGAAGGTTTTTTAAATGACAATTTTTAAATGTATTACTTGTTATTTTTTTTATACTGATTTACTACATTTTTGCAAGCAGGTGTTCAGAGGGCACGCCCCCTTTTTACAACGTTCTGCAGCGCAACCCCTGGCACGTTTGCAGAGGAGGAACTAATTCCCCTTGCATACTGGGGGTCCCTGGGGGGCAACTAGCCCACCAGGAGCCTCCAGTATAAGCCATGGAGCAGCATTACAGAGAGGTGTAATGAGGCCACACCCTTTTTTACACCTCTCTGCAACGCAGCCCCCGGGCGTGTTTGCAGAGGCGGAACTAATTCCCCTTGCATACTGCGGGTCCCTGGGGCCCAACTAGCCCACCTAGAACCTGCAGTATGCGCCAGGGGGCTGCATTGCAGAGAGGTGTAATGAGGCCACACCCTTTTTTACACCCCTCTGCAGCGCAACCCCTGGCGTGTTTGCAGAATAGGAACTAATTCCCCTTGCATACTGGGGTCCCTGGGGGCCAAGTAGCCCACCAGGAGCCTCCAGAATGCGCCAAGAAGCTGCGTTGCTTTGCCCCAGGGGTGGCGGTCCCCGGGGCAGTGGGGGGGGATTGTGGACCCCCCACACTTCTTTATCACTATGCCGCCACGATTTGGTCCCCCGGGGGGTAATTTTTAAAAAAACAAACCAGTTTTAAAAAAAAAATGTGGGCCTTTTTTGTCCTTGTGGGACCACCTGGGCAGGCCTAGGGGGTCAGGGTGTATCTTCCCTGCCCCCTTTTTGTGTTCTTCACGTTTGTTTTTCTGCTTTCTTGTGCCTCTGTCTATCTACACGCACACATATACACATATATATATATGCATATATATGCATTTATATATATGTATGTGTATATATATAAAACCAACGCTCACTCCAACAGATTGAGCCCGACATATGCTGACTTAACCACCAGGATTTATTATGCAGAAAATACGAGTAAAGCACCGTCCAGGAAACGCCAGGCAGACGCGTTTCTAGCGAGTGTGTTTGCTTTCTTCAGTGCCGGTTCCTGTTTCCTCTCAGAGCCTCGCACCTGGGGATACTTGCAGTGTCCTGAGCAGTCTCTGGCCACGCTTTTTAAAAGATAATTACTCCCCGCCTCCGCTCACAGCTGCAGTGCCTTCTGTGAAGGTGTTTGAGACCAGGAGCACGCTGGGACACCGAGTCCAATGTGACAGCTCATGCAGTGAAAAGCCGCCAAACGCCCAGTGGCTTGTCTCGATGTCACCGCATCCTTCCAATTCATCCACAGGGTTATTTTCCACAATACCTGGTGGGGTCCCTGCAGACGCGCTGCAGCCTCCTTCCCCGAAATAGTGTTTCACAGCCAAATACCGCAAAACCACTCGGGGGGTGAAGCGCTTGTAGTTATATCCAAAGTCCCAAGGTTGCTGCCTTTGCGCCTCACACCAGATCAGGAGGGCATGCCGGTTGACCAGTATACAGCAAACTGGTCTTTGATATAAAACCAACGCTCACTCCAACAGATTGAGCCCGACATATGCTGACTTAACCACCAGGATTTATTATGCAGAAAATACGAGTATAGCACCGTCCAGGAAACGCCAGGCAGACGCGTTTCTAGCGAGTGTGTTTGCTTTCTTCAGTGCCGGTTCCTGTTTCCTCTCAGAGCCTCGCACCTGGGGATACTTGCAGTGTCCTGAGCAGTCTCTGGCCACGCTTTTTAAAAGATAATTACTCCCCGCCTCCGCTCACAGCTGCAGTGCCTCCTGTGAAGGTGTTTGAGACCAGGAGCACGCTGGGACACCAAGTCCAATGTGACAGCTCATGCAGTGAAAAGCCGCCAAACGCCCAGTGGCTTGTCTCGATGTCACCGCATCCTTCCAATTCATCCACAGGGTTATTTTCCACAATACCTGGTGGGGTCCCTGCAGACGCGCTGCAGCCTCCTTCCCCGAAATAGTGTTTCACAGCCAAATACCGCAAAACCACTCAGGGGGGTGAAGCGCTTGTAGTTATATACAAAGTCCCAAGGTTGCTGCCTTTGCGCTTCACACCAGATCAGGAGGGCATGCCGGTTGACCAGTATACAGCAAACTGGTCTTTGATATAAAACCAACGCTCACTCCAACAGATTGAGCCCGACATATGCTGACTTAACCACCAGGATTTATTATGCAGAAAATACGAGTAAAGCACCGTCCAGGAAACGCCAGGCAGACGCATTTCTAGCGAGTGTGTTTGCTTTCTTCAGTGCCGGTTCCTGTTTCCTCTCAGAGCCTCGCACTTGCAGTGTCCTGAGCAGTCTCTGGCCACGCTTTTTAAAAGATAATTACTCCCCGCCTCCGCTCACAGCTGCAGTGCCTCCTGTGAAGGTGTTTGAGACCAGGAGCACGCTGGGACACCGAGTCCAATGTGACAGCTCATGCTCATACATACATATATAAACATATATAATCTGCATATCTATATAAATACAAATATAAATGCATGCATACATATACATATATGCATACATATGCATGTTATTTACATGAAAGTTTGAAAAACACTATTAAAAGCAAAGCTAAAAAGCCACCTCATTACAAACAGAATGGCTTTAACTTAAACGAGGGCGAGATCTATTGCATTTTCAATGCTTGTTTACTTTGGTTCCATCAAAAAGGCATTCAGATGTGTCACACATTTGCCATAAATTCTGAATGTTAGCACTCTAGTTGCTCATATATCACTGTAGTAAAGCTACTGCTTACCAGGGAAGTCTGCTGCTGGTATTCAAAGTGCATGTTTCAGTCTGCATGTCTGAATTTTTTTAATGAAATAGAAGAGGATTTGAGAAGTCACTCAAAATGTGCCCTAATTTTTCTTTCTGCAGCACTAATCATACTTTCTATGGCAAAATATACCCCCTCATTTTGTTCCTTTTTAAATTAAATGTTTTAAGAGTTACCACTTCATTCCAATCAAGATGGCTTCTGGTGTGCCATACTTTTGTCATAAGTAAGACTGTTAGCGCTCTAGTTGTTCTTTAGAACACTCTGGGTCATTCTGTCATTGGGCTATGCTTGGGCTACATCTGGGTGCTGTTTGGGCTACATTTGGGCTCTTTTGTCTCTGGTGGCCATCTTGGGAGACTGCATGTCAGAATTCTTTAATGAAATAGAAGAGTATTTGAGAAATCACTCAAAATGTGCCCTAATTTTTCTTTCTGAAGCACTAATCATACTTTCTATGGCAAAATGAACCCCCTCATTTTGTTCCTTTTTAAATTAAATGTTTTCAGACTTACCACTTCATTCCAATCAAGATGACTTCTGTTGTGCCATATTTTTGTCATAAGTAAGACTGTTAGCGCTCTAGTTGTTCTTTAGAACACTCTGGGACAATCTGTTATTGGGCTATACTTGGGCTACATCTGGGTGATATTTGAGCTACATTTGGGCTCTTTTGTCTCTGGTGGCCATCTTGGGAGACTGCATGTCAGAATTCTTTAATGAAATAGAAGAGGATTTGAGAAGTCACTCAAAATGTGCCCTAATTTTTCTTTCTGCAGAACTAATCATACTTTCAATGGCAAAATATACCCCCCATTTTGTTCCTTTTTAAATTAAATGTTTTAAGAGTGAACACTTTATTCCAATCAAGATGGCTTCAGGTATGCCATACCTTTGTAATAAGTAGGACGGTTAGCGGTCTAGTTGTTCTTTAGAACACTCTGGGAAGCTGCAGTAGAACACAAAGGAATCAACTGACAGTCTCTGTCCTTGTTGGATGTACATGTTTTACTGAGAATGTCAGACTTCGTTCTCACATGACTGAGAAAGATAATGTGAATTTACAGAAAATATGCTTTCAGTTTAGCTTATAGATCCCCTTCCAAACCACTGTGGGAAAAGCATGAGATAATAGTTTTCTTTCAAACATGATTCATGATATCCCAGCAGAAGGCTTTTACACATGGTAAAATCACCTTAGAACACACCACAATTCCTAAAATGAGTATGGTACCATCAACAAATGATTTATAATGTAACTAAAGTCCTAAAACCTTCTATTAACTGCAATGCTTTTTAATGAGGTGCAATCATGTATATTGGTCCCAAGATGGCTGCCAACACTTCTTGGATGAAGAATTTGAATTTTGAACACAATTTTATTTTTTTGCCTTGGGGGTCCTTGTGGGACCCCCTGAGCAGGCCTAGGGGGTCTGGGTGCTTATACCCTGCCCCCTTTTTGAGTTATACACGTTTGTTTTTCAGCTTTCCTGTGCCTCAGTCTACAGAGGTACAAGATGGCTGCCAACAATTTCTGTTTTGGAGTGTTGAGAGACATTGGCAGCCAATCAGAATGCAGCTCGTACTCGGCAAGGTACAGAGTACAGTAAGCTTACAGTAAGCTTACAGTAAGTTTATATAGATATATAATTGTTTTTGAAGTTAATTTTCATAAAACCACTGGAGCAATTTTCACCAAATATAGAAAAGGCACTTCTGTGTACCAGTCCCTACAATTTTGCAAGGTTTGGTTTAATTCCATTCAGCGGTTCGGGCTGTAGCCTTGTCTATTCGTCCTATGGAAATTAACACGGGGAAAACACGTTTTGGTACCCCCCTTTTTTCTCAGGCCCCCACATGACGAATCCCCCCGAAACTTCCAGGGAAGAAGCGGAGCGGAGCTGGCCTAAATTTTGGAAAATTACACGCAAATTCCTCAACCGGCGCCAAAGTTATTCCCAATAGAATGTTGCGGATTTCCTATGGTAGCTAGGTCCTAACTATATATATCTACTGGCTATCACCAGTAGGTAATATATATATATATATATATATATTATTCACCAAATTGCACAGAGCTTTTCGGGAAGGCACACACTTTGAAGTCGACCATCCGGTCTTTACGTTTGTCTCTCCACATTGGCCCGCAGTTTATTATCGTGCCTGACGCGTTTCGATGCTGTGAAGCATCTCATCAGAGGCTTGCTCGTACTTTTGCAGTGGGATCAGCCCTCCTTCATTTCTTTTATTTGCACGTCTGAATGTAATTATTTCCCTAAGTGGGTGAGCGCTTCTTTACGCAGTTGCTCGTGCATGCTGGGAGTTCGAGTCCTTTGTATGGAGATAAGAACTCCCCAGGAGAACCTTGGTGTATTCCCTCAGTGGGTTCCCGCTGTAAGTATCATTAAAAGCAGTATAACTGTCCTTGGTAGGATTCGGGACGCTGTAGAGAGATTATTTTTCATTTTTCAACTGGACTCCAAAGCGATGCATCGCCGTAGAAAAGTTCAATGGCACAGCTTCTCCTAGTTCTCGAGACGTGCTCTTCCCACGACGAGGCCGCCGCTAATATAGTATTCACCAAATTGCCCAGAGGTTTTCGGGAAGGCACACACTTTGAAGTCGACCATCCGGTCTTCACGTTTGTCTCTCCACATTGGCCCGCAGTTTATTATCGTGCCTGACGCGTTTCGATGCTGTGAAGCATCTCATCAGAGGCTTGCTCGTACTTTTGCAGTGGGATCAGCCCTCCTTCATTTCTTTTATTTGCATGTTTGAATGTAATTATTTCCCTAAGTGGTTGTGCGCTTCATTACGCAGTTGCTCGTGCATGCTAGGCGTCCGAGTCCTTTGTATGGAGATAAGAACTTCTCAGGAGAACCTTGGCGTATTCCCTAAGTGGGTTCCCACTGTAAGTATCATTAAAAGCAGTATAACTGTCCTTGGTAGGATTCGGGACGCTGTAGAGAGATTATTTTTCATTTTTCAACTGGAATCCAAAGCGCTGCATCGCCGTAGAAAAGTTCAATGGCACAGCTTCTCCTAGTTCTCGAGACGGTGCTCTTCCCACGACGAGGCCGCCGCTAATATAGTATTCACCAAATTGCCCAGAGCTTTTCGGGAAGGCACACACTTTGAAGTCGACCATCCGGTCTTCACGTTTGTCTCTCCACATTGGCCCGCAGTTTATTATCGTGCCTGACGCGTTTCGATGCTGTGAAGCATCTCATCAGAGGCTTGCTCGTACTTTTGCGGTGGGATCAGCCCTCCTTCATTTCTTTTATTTGCACGTCTGAATGTAATTATTTCCCTAAGTGGGTGTGCGCTTCATTACGCAGTTGCTCGTGCATGCTGGGAGTCTGAGTCCTTTGTATGGAGATAAGAACTCCCCAGGAGAACCTTGGCATATTCCCTCAGTGGGTTCCCGCAGTAAGTATCATTAAAAGCAGTATAACTGTCCTTGGTAGGATTCGGGACGCTGTAGAGAGATTATTTTTCATTTTTCAACTGAACTCCAAAGCGCTGCATCGCCGTAGAAAAGTTCAATGGCACAGCTTCTCCTAGTTCTCGAGATGGTGCTCTTCCCACGACGAGGCCGCCGCTAATATAGTATTCACCAAATTGCCCAGAGCTTTTCGGGAAGGCACACACTTTGAAGTCGACCATCCGGTCTTCACGTTTGTCTCTCCACATTGGCCCGCAGTTTATTATCGTGCCTGACGCATTTCGATGCTGTGAAGCATCTCATCAGACGCTTGCTCGTACTTTTGCAGTGCGATCAGCCCTCCTTCATTTCTTTTATTTGCACGTCTGAATGTAATTATTTCCCTAAGTGGGTGTGCGCTTCATTACGCAGTTGCTCGTGCATGCTGGGAGTCCGAGTCCTTTGTATGGAGATAAGAACTCCCCAGGAGAACCTTGGCGTATTCCCTCAGTGGGTTCCCGCTGTAAGTATCATTAAAAGCAGTATAACTGTCCTTGGTAGGATTCGGGACGCTGTAGAGAGATTATTTTTCATTTTTCAACTGGACTCCAAAGCGCTGCATCGCCATAGAAAAGTACAATGGCACAGCTTCTCCTAGTTCTCGAGACGGTGCTCTTCCCACGCCGAGGCCGCCGCTAATATAGTATTCACCAAATTGCCCAGAGCTTTTCGGGAAGGCACACACTTTGAAGTCGACCATCCGGTCTTCACGTTTGTCTTTCCACATTGGCCCGCAGTTTATTATTGTGCCTGACGCGTTTCGATGCTGTGAAGCATCTCATCAGAGGCTTGCTCGTACTTTTGCAGTGGGATCAGCCCTCCTTCATTTCTTTTATTTGCACGTCTGAATGTAATTATTTCCCTAAGTGGTTGTGCGCTTCATTATGCAGTTGCTCGTGCATGTTGGGAGTCCGAGTCCTTTGTATGGAGATAAGAACTCCCCAGGAGAACCTTGGCGTATTCCCTCAGTGGGTTCCCGCTGTAAGTATCATTAAAAGCAGTATAACTGTCCTTAGTAGGATTCGGGACGCTGTAGAGAGATTATTTTTCATTTTTCAACTGGACTCCAAAGCGCTGCATCGCCGTAGAAAAGTTCAATGGCACAGCTTCTCCTAGTTCTCGAGACGGTGCTCTTCCCACGACGAGGCCGCCGCTAATATAGTATTCACAAATTGCCCAGAGCTTTTCGGGAAGGCACACACTTTGAAGTCGACCATCCGGTCTTCGCGTTTGTCTCTCCACATTGGCCCGCAGTTTATTATCGTGCCTGACGCGTTTCGATGCTGTGAAGCATCTCATCAGAGGCTTGCTCGTACTTTTGCAGTGGGATCAGCCCTCCTTCATTTCTTTTATTTGCACGTCTGAATGTAAATATTTCCCTAAGTGGGTGTGCGCTTCATTACGCAGTTGCTCGTGCATGCTGGGTGTCCGAGTCCTTTGTATGGAGATAAGAACTCTCCAGGAGAACCTTGGCGTATTCCCTCAGTGGGTTCCCGCTGTAAGTATCATTAAAAGCAGTATAACTGTCCTTGGTAGGATTCGGGACGCTGTAGAGAGATTATTTTTCATTTTTCAACTGGACTCCAAAGCACTGCATCGCCGTAGAAAATTTCAATGGCCCAGCTTCTCCTAGTTCTCGAGACAGTGCTCTTCCCACGACGAGGCCGCCGCTAATATAGTATTCACCGAATTGCCCAGAGCTTTTCGGGAAGGCACACACTTTGAAGTCGACCATCCGGTCTTCACGTTTGTCTCTCCACATTGGCCCGCAGTTTATTATCGTGCCTGACGCGTTTCGATGCTGTGAAGCATCTCATCAGAGGCTTGCTCGTACTTTTGCAGTGGGATCAGCCCTCCTTCATTTCTTTTATTTGCACGTCTGAATGTAATTATTTCACTAAGTGGGTGTGCACTTCATTACGCAGTTGCTCGTGCATGCTGGGAGTCCGAGTCCTTTGTATGGAGATAATAACGCCCCAGGAGAACTTTGGCGTATTCCCTCAGTGGGTTCCCGCTGTAAGTATCATTAAAAGCAGTATAACTGTCCTTGGTAGGATTCGGGACGCTGTAGAGAGATTATTTTTCATTTTTCAACTGGACTCCAAAGCGCTGCATCGCCGTAGAAAAGTTTAAAGGCACAGCTTCTCCTAGTTCTCGAGACGGTGCTCTTCCCACGACAAGGCCGCCGCTAATATAGTATTCACCAAATTGCCCAGAGCTTTTCGGGAAGGCACACACTTTGAAGTCGACCATCCGGTCTTCACGTTTGTCTCTCCACATTGGCCCGCAGTTTATTATCGTGCCTGACGTGTTTCGATGCTGTGCAGCATCTCATCAGAGGCTTGCTCGTACTTTTGCATTGGGATCAGCCCTCCTTCATTTCTTTTATTTGCACGTCTGAATGTAATTATTTCCCTAAGTGGGTGTGCGCTTCATTATGCAGTTGCTCGTGCATGTTGGGAGTCCGAGTCCTTTGTATGGAGATAAGAACTCCCCAGGAGAACCTTGGCGTATTCCCTCAGTGGGTTCCCGCTGTAAGTATCATTAAAAGCAGTATAACTGTCCTTAGTAGGATTCGGGACGCTGTAGAGAGATTATTTTTCATTTTTGAACTGGACTCCAAAGCGCTGCATCGCCGTAGAAAAGTTCAATGGCACAGCTTCTCCTAGTTCTCGA
This sequence comes from Lissotriton helveticus, assembly GCF_964261635.1. Lineage (NCBI taxonomy): Eukaryota > Metazoa > Chordata > Amphibia > Caudata > Salamandridae > Lissotriton > Lissotriton helveticus. Next base: position 1,328,399,070 of record NC_136061.1, on the reverse strand, counting down.
GACGGTGCTCTTCCCACGACGAGGCCGCCGCTAATATAGTATTCACAAATTGCCCAGAGCTTTTCGGGAAGGCACACACTTTGAAGTCGACCATCCGGTCTTCGCGTTTGTCTCTCCACATTGGCCCGCAGTTTATTATCGTGCCTGACGCGTTTCGATGCTGTGAAGCATCTCATCAGAGGCTTGCTCGTACTTTTGCAGTGGGATCAGCCCTCCTTCATTTCTTTTATTTGCACGTCTGAATGTAAATATTTCCCTAAGTGGGTGTGCGCTTCATTACGCAGTTGCTCGTGCATACTGGGAGTCAGAGTCCTTTGTATGGAGATAAGAACTCTCCAGGAGAACCTTGGCGTATTCCCTCAGTGGGTTCCCGCTGAAAGTATCATTAAAAGCAGTATAACTGTCCTTGGTAGGATTCGGGACGCTGTAGAGAGATTATTTTTCATTTTTCAACTGGACTCCAAAGCACTGCATCGCCGTAGAAAATTTCAATGGCCCAGCTTCTCCTAGTTCTCGAGACGGGGCTCTTCCCACGACGAGGCCGCCGCTAATATAGTATTCACCGAATTGCCCAGAGCTTTTCGGGAAGGCACACACTTTGAAGTCGACCATCCGGTCTTCACGTTTGTCTCTCCACATTGGCCCGCAGTTTATTATCGTGCCTGACGCGTTTCGATGCTGTGAAGCATCTCATCAGAGGCTTGCTCGTACTGTTGCAGTGGGATCAGCCCTCCTTCATTTCTTTTATTTGCACGTCTGAATGTAATTATTTCACTAAGTGGGTGTGCGCTTCATTACACAGTTGCTCGTGCATGCTGGGAGTCCGAGTCTTTTGTATGGAGATAATAACTCCCCAGGAGAACTTTGGCGTATTCCCTCAGTGGGTTCCCGCTGTAAGTATCATTAAAAGCAGTATAACTGTCCTTGGTAGGATTCGGGACGCTGTAGAGAGATTATTTTTCATTTTTCAACAGGACTCCAAAGCGCTGCATCGCCGTAGAAAAGTTTAAAGGCACAGCTTCTCCTAGTTCTCGAGACGGTGCTCTTGCCATGACGAGGCCGCCGCTAATATAGTATTCACCAAATTGCCCAGAGCTTTTCGGGAAGGCACACACTTTGAAGTCGACCATCCGGTCTTCACGTTTGTCTCTCCACATTGGCCCGCAGTTTATTATCGTGCCTGACGTGTTTTGATGCTGTGAAGCATCTCATCAGAGGCTTGCTCGTACTTTTGCAGTGGGATCAGCCCTCCTTCATTTCTTTTATTTGCACGTCTGAATGTAATTATTTCCCTAAGTGGGTGTGCGCTTCATTACGCAGTTGCTCGTGCATGCTGGGAGTCCGAGTCCTTTGTATGGAGATAAGAACTCCCCAGGAGAACCTTGGCGTATTCCCTCAGTGGGTTCCCGCTGTAAGTATCATTAAAAGCAGTATAACTGTCCTTGGTAGGATTCGGGACGCTGTAGAGAGATTATTTTTCATTTTTCAACTGGACTCCAAAGCGCTGCATCGCCGTAGAAAAGTTTAAAGGCACAGCTTCTCCTAGTTCTCGAGACGGTGCTCTTCCCACGACGAGGCCGCCGCTAATATAATATTCACCAAATTGCCCAGAGCTTTTCGGGAAGGCACACACTTTGAAGTCGACCATCCGGTCTTCACGTTTGTCTCTCCACATTGGCCCGCAGTTTATTATCGTGCCTGACGCGTTTCGATGCTGTGAAGCATCTCATCAGAGGCTTGCTCGTATTTTTGCAGTGGGATCAGCCCTCCTTCATTTCTTTTATTTGCACGTCTGAATGTAATTATTTCCCTAAGTGGGTGTGCGCTTCATTACTCAGTTGCTCGTGCATGCTGGGAGTCCGAGTCCTTTGTATGGAGATAAGAACTCCCCAGGAGAACCTTGGCGTATTCCCTCAGTGGGTTCCCGCTGTAAGTATCATTAAAAGCAGTATAACTGTCCTTGGTAGGATTCGGGACGCTGTAGAGAGATTATTTTTAATTTTTCAACTGGACTCCAAAGCGCTGCATCGCCGTAGAAAAGTTCAATGGCACAGCTTCTCCTAGTTCTCTAAACTGTGTTCTTCCCACGACGAGGCCGCCGCTAATATAGTATTCACCAAATTGCCCAGAGCTTTTCGGGAAGGCACACACTTTGAAGTCAACCATCCGGTCTTCATGTTTGTCTCTCCACATTGGCCCGCAGTTTATTATCGTGCTTGACGCGTTTCGATGCTGTGAAGCATCTCATCAGAGGCTTGCTCGTACTTTTGCAGTGGGATCAGCCCTCCTTGATTTCTTTTATTTGCACGTCTGAATGTAATTATTTCCCTAAGTGGGTGTGCGCTTCATTACGCAGTTGCTCGTGCATGCTGGGAGTCCGAGTCCTTTGTATGGAGATAAGAACTCCCCAGGAGAACCTTGGCGTATTCCCTCAGTGGGTTCCCGCTGTAAGTATCATTAAAAGCAGTATAACTGTCCTTGGTAGGATTCGGGACGCTGTAGAGAGATTATTTTTCATTTTTCAACTGGACTCCAAAGCGCTGCATCGCCGTAGAAAATTTCAATGGCACAGCTTCTCCTAGTTCTCGAGACGGTGCTCTTTCCACGACGAGGCCGCCGCTAATATAGTATTCACCAGATTGCCCAGAGCTTTTCGGGAAGGCACACACTTTGAAGTCGACCATCCGGTCTTCACGTTTGTCTCTCCACATTGTCCCACAGTTTATTATCGTGCCTGACGCGTTTCGATGCTGTGAAGCATCTCATCAGAGGCTTTCTCGTACTTTTGAAGTGGGATCAGCCCTCCTTCATTTCTTTTATTTGCACGTCTGAATGTAATTATTTCCCTAAGTGGGTGTGCGCTTCATTACGCAGTTGCTCGTGCATGCTGGGAGTCCGAGTCCTTTGTATGGAGATAAGAACTCCCCAGGAGAACCTTGGCGTATTCCCTCAGTGGGTTCCCGCTGTAAGTATCATTAAAAGCAGTATAACTGTCCTTGGTAGGATTCGGGACGCTGTAGAGAGATTATTTTTCATTTTTCAACTGGACTCCAAAGCGCTGCATCGCCGTAGAAAAGTTCAATGGCACAGCTTCTCCTAGTTCTCAAGACGGTGCTCTTCCCACGACGAGGCCGCCGCTAATATAGTATTCACCAAATTGCCCAGAACTTTTCGGGAAGGCACACACTTTGAAGTCGACCATCCGGTCTTCACGTTTGTCTCTCCACATTGGCCCGCAGTTTATTATCGTGCCTGACGCGTTTCGATGCTGTGAAGCATCTCATCAGAGGCTTGCTCGTATTTTTGCAGTGGGATCAGCCCTCCTTCATTTCTTTTATTTGCACGTCTGAATGTAATTATTTCCCTAAGTGGGTGTGCGCTTCATTACGCAGTTGCTCGTGCATGCTAGGAGTCCGAGTCCTTTGTATGGAGATAAGAACTCCCCAGGAGAACCTTGGCGTATTCCCTCAGTGGGTTCCCGCTGTAAGTATCATTAAAAGCAGTATAACTGTCCTTGGTAGGATTCGGGACGCTGTAGAGAGATTATTTTTCATTTTTCAACTGGACTCCAAAGCGCTGCATCACCGTAGAAAATTTCAATGGCACAGCTGCTCCTAGTTCTCGAGACGGTGCTCTTCCCACCATGAGGCCGCCGCTAATATAGTATTCACCAAATTGCCCAGAGCTTTTCGGGAAGGCACACACTTTGAAGTCGACCATCCGTTCTTCACGTTTGTCTCTCCACATTGGCCCGCAGTTTATTATCGTGCCTGACGCGTTTCGATGCTGTGAAGCATCTCATCAGAGGCTTGCTCGTACTTTTGCAGTGGGATCAGCCATCCTTCATTTCTTTTATTTGCACGTCTGAATGTAATTATTTCCCTAAGTGGGTGTGCGCTTCATTACGCAGTTGCTCGTTCATGCTAGGAGTCCGAGTCCTTTGTATGGAGATAAGAACTCCCCAGGAGAACCTTGGCGTATTCCCTCAGTGGGTTCCCGCTGTAAGTATCATTAAAAGCAGTATAACTGTCCTTGGTAGGATTCAGGACGCTGTAGAGAGATTATTTTTCATTTTTCAACTGGACTCCAAAGCGCTGCATCGCCGTAGAAAAGTTCAATGGCACAGCTTCTCCTAGTTCTCGAAACGGTGTTCTTCCCACGACGAGGCCGCCGCTAATATAGTATTCACCAAATTGCCCAGAGCTTTTCGTGAAGGCACACACTTTGAAGTCAACCATCCGGTCTTCATGTTTGTCTCTCCACATTGGCCCGCAGTTTATTATCGTGCCTGACGCGTTTCGATGCTGTGAAGCAGCTCATCAGAGGCTTGCTCGTACTTTTGCAGTGGGATCAGCCCTCCTTCATTTCTTTTATTTGCACGTCTGAATGTAATTATTTCCCTAAGTGGGTGTGCGCTTCATTACGCAGTTGCTCATGCATGCTGGGAGTCCGAGTCCTTTGTATGGAGATAAGAACTCCCCAGGAGAACCTTGGCGTATTCCCTCAGTGGGTTCCCACTGTAAGTATCATTAAAAGCAGTATAACTGTCCTTGGTAGGATTCGGGACGCTGTAGAGAGATTATTTTTCATTTTTCAACTGGACTCCAAAGCGCTGCATCGCCGTAGAAAAGTTCAATGGCACAGCTTCTCCTAGTTCTCGAGACGGTGCTCTTCCCACGACGAGGCTGCCGCTAATATAGTATTCACCAAATTGCCCAGAGCTTTTCGGGAAGGCACACACTTCGAAGTCGACCATCCGGTCTTCACGTTTGTCTCTCCACATTGGCCCGCAGTTTATTATCGTGCTTGACGCGTTTCGATGCTGTGAAGCATCTCATCAGAGGCTTGCTCGTACTTTTGCAGTGGGATCAGCCCTCCTTCATTTCTTTTATTTGCACGTCTGAATGTAATTATTTCCCTAAGTGGGTGTGCGCTTCATTACGCAGTTGCTCGTGCATGCTGGGAGTCCGAGTCCTTTGTATGGAGATAAGAACTCCCCAGGAGAACCTTGGCGTATTCCCTCAGTGGGTTCCCACTGTAAGTATCATTAAAAGCAGTATAACTGTCCTTGGTAGGATTCGGGACGCTGTAGAGAGATTATGTTTCATTTTTCAACTGGACTCCAAAGCGCTGCATTGCCGTAGAAAATTTCAATGGCACAGCTTCTCCTAGTTCTCGAGACGGTGCTCTTTCCACGACGAGGCCACCGCTAATATAGTATTCACCAGATTGCCCAGAGCTTTTCGGGAAGGCACACACTTTGAAGTCGACCATCCGGTCTTCACGTTTGTCTCTCCACATTGTCCCGCAGTTTATTATCGTGCCTGACGCGTTTCGATGCTGTGAAGCATCTCATCAGAGGCTTTCTCGTACTTTTGAAGTGGGATCAGCCCTCCTTCATTTCTTTTATTTGCACGTCTGAATGTAAATATTTCCCTAAGTGGGTGTGCGCTTTATTACGCAGTTGCTCGTGCATGCTGGGAGTCCAAGTCCTTTGTATGGAGATAAGAACTCCCCAGGAGAACCTTGGCGTATTCCCTCAGTGGGTTCCCGCTGTAAGTATCATTAAAAGCAGTATAACTGTCCTTGGTAGGATTCGGGATGCTGTAGAGAGATTATTTTTCATTTTTCAACTGGACTCCAAAGCACTGCATCGCCGTAGAAAATTTCAATGGCCCAGCTTCTCCTAGTTCTCGAGATGGTGCTCTTCCCACGACGAGGCCGCCGCTAATATAGTATTCACCGAATTGCCCAGAGCTTTTCGGGAAGGCACACACTTTGAAGTCGACCATCCGGTCTTCACGTTTGTCTCTCCACATTGGCCCGCAGTTTATTATCGTGCCTGACGCGTTTCGATGCTGTGAAGCATCTCATCAGAGGCGTGCTTGTACTTTTGCAGTGGGATCAGCCCTCCTTCATTTCTTTTATTTGCACGTCTGAATGTAATTATTTCACTAAGTGGGTGTGCGCTTCATTACGCAGTTGCTCGTGCATGCTGGGAGTCCGAGTCCTTTGTATGGAGATAATAATTCCCCAGGAGAACCTTGGCATATTCCCTCAGTGGGTTTCCGCTGTAAGTATCATTAAAAGCAGTATAACTGTCCTTGGTAGGATTCGGGACGCTGTTGAGAGATTATTTTTCATTTTTCAACTGGACTCCAAAGCGCTGCATCGCCGTAGAAAAGTTCAAAGGCACAGCTTCTCCTAGTTCTCGAGACGGTGCTCTTCCCACGACGAGGCCGCCGCTAATATAGTATTCACCAAATTGCCCAGAGCTTTTCGGGAAGGCACACACTTTGAAGTCGACCATCCAGTCTTCACGTTTGTCTCTCCACATTGGCCCGCAGTTTATTATCGTGCCTGACGCGTTTCGATGCTGTGAAGCACCTCATCAGAGGCTTGCTCGTACTTTTGCAGTGGGATCAGCCCTCCTTCATTTCTTTTATTTGCACGTCTGAATGTAATTATTTCCCTAAGTGGGTGTGCGCTTCATTACGCAGTTGCTCGTGCATGCTGGGAGTCCGAGTCCTTTGTATGGAGATAAGAACTCCCCAGGAGAACCTTGGCGTATTCCCTCAGTGGGTTCCCGCTGTAAGTATCATTAAAAGCAGTATAACTGTCCTTGGTAGGATTCGGGACGCTGTAGAGAGATTATTTTTCATTTTTCAACTGGACTCCAAAGCGCTGCATCGCCGTAGAAAAGTTCAATGGCACAGCTTCTCCTAGTTCTCGAGACGGTGCTCTTCCCGCGACGAGGCCGCCGCTAATATAGTATTCACCAAATTGCCCAGAGCTTTTCGGGAAGGCACACACTTTGAAGTCGACCATCCGGTCTTCACGTTTGTCTCTCCACATTGGCCCGCAGTTTATTATCGTGCCTGACGCGTTTCGATGCTGTGAAGCATCTCATCAGAGGCTTGCTCGTATTTTTGCAGTGGGATCAGCCCTCCTTCATTTCTTTTATTTGCACGTCTGAATGTAATTATTTCCCTAAGTGGGTGTGCGCTTCATTACGCAGTTGCTCGTGCATGCTAGGAGTCCGAGTCCTTTGTATGGAGATAAGAACTCCCCAGGAGAACCTTGGCGTATTCCCTCAGTGGGTTCCCGCTGTAAGTATCATTAAAAGCAGTATAACTGTCCCTGGTAGGATTCGGGACGCTGTAGAGAGATTATTTTTCATTTTTCAACTGGACTCCAAAGCGCTGCATCGCCGTAGAAAATTTCAATGGCACAGCTGCTCCTAGTTCTCGAGACGTTGCTCTTCCCACGACGAGGCCGCCGCTAATATAGTATTCACCAAATTGCCCAGAGCTCTTCGGGAAGGCACACACTTTGAAGTCGACCATCCGGTCTTCACGTTTGTCTCTCCACATTGGCCCGCAGTTTATTATCGTGCCTGACGCGTTTCGATGCTGTGAAGCATCTCATCAGAGGCTTGCTCGTACTTTTGCAGTGGGATCAGCCCTCCTTCATTTCTTTTATTTGCACGTCTGAATGTAATTATTTCCCTAAGTGGGTGTGCGCTTCATTACGCAGTTGCTCGTGCATGCTGGGAGTCCGAGTCCTTTGTATGGAGATAAGAACTCCCCAGGAGAACCTTGGCGTATCCCCTCAGTGGGTTCCCGCTGTAAGTATCATTAAAAGCAGTATAACTGTCCTTGGTAGGATTCGGGACGCTGTAGAGAGATTATTTTTCATTTTTCAACTGGACTCCAAAGCGCTGCATCGCCGTAGAAAAGTTCAATGGCACAGCTTCTCCTAGTTCTCGAAACGGTGTTCTTCCCACGACGAGGCCGCCGCTAATATAGTATTCACCAAATTGCCCAGAGCTTTTCGGGAATGCACACACTTTGAAGTCAACCATCCGGTCTTCATGTTTGTCTCTCCACATTGGCCCGCAGTTTATTATCGTGCCTGACGCGTTTCGATGCTGTGAAGCATCTCATCAGAGGCTTGCTCGTACTTTTGCAGTGGGATCAGCCCTCCTTCATTTCTTTTATTTGCACGTCTGAATGTAATTATTTCCCTAAGTGGGTGTGCGCTTCATTACGCAGTTGCTCGTGCATGCTGGGAGTCCGAGTCCTTTGTATGGAGATAAGAACTCCCCAGGAGAATCTTGGCGTATTCCCTCAGTGGGTTCCCACTGTAAGTATCATTAAAAGCAGTATAACTGTCCTTGGTAGGATTCGGGACGCTGTAGAGAGATTATTTTTCATTTTTCAACTGGACTCCAAAGCGCTGCATTGCCGTAGAAAATTTCAATGGCACAGCTTCTCCTAGTTCTCGAGACGGTGCTCTTCCCACGACGAGGCCGCCGCTAATATAGTATTCACCAAATTGCCCAGAGCTTTTCGGGAAGGCACCCACTTTGAAGTCGACCATCCGGTCTTCACGTTTGTCTCTCCACATTGTCCCGCAGTTTATTATCGTGCCTGACGCGTTTCGATGCTGTGAAGCATCTCATCAGAGGCTTTCTCATACTTTTGAAGTGGGATCAGCCCTCCTTCATTTCTTTTATTTGCACGTCTGAATGTAATTATTTCCCTAAGTGGGTGTGCGCTTCATTACGCAGTTGCTCGTGCATGCTGGGAGTCCGAGTCCTTTGTATGAAGATAAGAACTCCCCAGGAGAACCTTGGCGTATTCCCTCAGTGGGTTCCCGCTGTAAGTATCATTAAAAGCAGTATAACTGTCCTTGGTAGGATTCGGGACGCTGTAGAGAGATTATTTTTCATTTTTCAACTGGACTCCAAAGCGCTGCATCGCCATAGAAAATTTCAATGGCACAGCTTCTCCTAGTTCTCGAGACGGTGCTCTTTCCACGACGAGGCCGCCGCTAATATAGTATTCACCAGATTGCCCAGAGCTTTTTGGGAAGGCACACACTTTGAAGTCGACCATCCGGTCTTCACGTTTGTCTCTCCACATTGTCCCGCAGTTTATTATCGCGCCTGACGCGTTTCGATGCTGTGAAGCATCTCATCAGAGGCTTTCTCGTACTTTTGAAGTGGGATCAGCCCTCCTTCATTTCTTTTATTTGCACGTCTGAATGTAAATATTTCCCTAAGTGGGTGTGCGCTTCATTACGCAGTTGCTCGTGCATGCTGGGAGTCCAAGTCCTTTGTATGGAGATAAGAACTCCCCAGGAGAACCTTGGCGTATTCCCTCAGTGGGTTCCCGCTGTAAGTATCATTAAAAGCAGTATAACTGTCCTTGGTAGGATTCGGGATGCTGTAGAGAGATTATTTTTCATTTTTCAACTGGACACCAAAGCACTGCATCGCCGTAGAAAATTTCAATGGCCCAGCTTCTCCTAGTTCTCGAGATGGTGCTCTTCCCACGACGAGGCCGCCGCTAATATAGAATTCACCGAATTGCCCAGAGCTTTTCGGGAAGGCACACACTTTGAAGTCGACCATCCGGTCTTCACGTTTGTCTCTCCACATTGGCCCGCAGTTTATTATCGTGCCTGACGCGTTTCGATGCTGTGAAGCATCTCATCAGAGGCTTGCTCGTACTTTTGCAGTGGGATCAGCCCTCCTTCATTTCTTTTATTTGCACGTCTGAATGTAATTATTTCACTAAGTGGGTGTGCGCTTCATTACGCAGTTGCTCGTGCATGCTGGGAGTCCGAGTCCTTTGTATGGAGATAAGAACTCCCCAGGAGAATCTTGGCGTATTCCCTCAGTGGGTTCCCGCTGTAAGTATCATTAAAAGCAGTATAACTGTCCCTGGTAGGATTCGGGACGCTGTAGAGAGATTATTTTTCATTTTTCAACTGGACTCCAAAGCGCTGCATCGCCGTAGAAAATTTCAATGGCACAGCTGCTCCTAGTTCTCGAGACGTTGCTCTTCCCACGACGAGGCCGCCGCTAATATAGTATTCACCAAATTGCCCAGAGCTCTTCGGGAAGGCACACACTTTGAAGTCGACCATCCGGTCTTCACGTTTGTCTCTCCACATTGGCCCGCAGTTTATTATCGTGCCTGACGCGTTTCGATGCTGTGAAGCATCTCATCAGAGGCTTGCTCGTACTTTTGCAGTGGGATCAGCCCTCCTTCATTTCTTTTATTTGCACGTCTGAATGTAATTATTTCCCTAAGTGGGTGTGCGCTTCATTACGCAGTTGCTCGTGCATGCTGGGAGTCCGAGTCCTTTGTATGGAGATAAGAACTCCCCAGGAGAACCTTGGCGTATCCCCTCAGTGGGTTCCCGCTGTAAGTATCATTAAAAGCAGTATAACTGTCCTTGGTAGGATTCGGGACGCTGTAGAGAGATTATTTTTCATTTTTCAACTGGACTCCAAAGCGCTGCATCGCCGTAGAAAAGTTCAATGGCACAGCTTCTCCTAGTTCTCGAAACGGTGTTCTTCCCACGACGAGGCCGCCGCTAATATAGTATTCACCAAATTGCCCAGAGCTTTTCGGGAATGCACACACTTTGAAGTCAACCATCCGGTCTTCATGTTTGTCTCTCCACATTGGCCCGCAGTTTATTATCGTGCCTGACGCGTTTCGATGCTGTGAAGCATCTCATCAGAGGCTTGCTCGTACTTTTGCAGTGGGATCAGCCCTCCTTCATTTCTTTTATTTGCACGTCTGAATGTAATTATTTCCCTAAGTGGGTGTGCGCTTCATTACGCAGTTGCTCGTGCATGCTGGGAGTCCGAGTCCTTTGTATGGAGATAAGAACTCCCCAGGAGAATCTTGGCGTATTCCCTCAGTGGGTTCCCACTGTAAGTATCATTAAAAGCAGTATAACTGTCCTTGGTAGGATTCGGGACGCTGTAGAGAGATTATTTTTCATTTTTCAACTGGACTCCAAAGCGCTGCATTGCCGTAGAAAATTTCAATGGCACAGCTTCTCCTAGTTCTCGAGACGGTGCTCTTCCCACGACGAGGCCGCCGCTAATATAGTATTCACCAAATTGCCCAGAGCTTTTCGGGAAGGCACCCACTTTGAAGTCGACCATCCGGTCTTCACGTTTGTCTCTCCACATTGTCCCGCAGTTTATTATCGTGCCTGACGCGTTTCGATGCTGTGAAGCATCTCATCAGAGGCTTTCTCATACTTTTGAAGTGGGATCAGCCCTCCTTCATTTCTTTTATTTGCACGTCTGAATGTAATTATTTCCCTAAGTGGGTGTGCGCTTCATTACGCAGTTGCTCGTGCATGCTGGGAGTCCGAGTCCTTTGTATGAAGATAAGAACTCCCCAGGAGAACCTTGGCGTATTCCCTCAGTGGGTTCCCGCTGTAAGTATCATTAAAAGCAGTATAACTGTCCTTGGTAGGATTCGGGACGCTGTAGAGAGATTATTTTTCATTTTTCAACTGGACTCCAAAGCGCTGCATCGCCATAGAAAATTTCAATGGCACAGCTTCTCCTAGTTCTCGAGACGGTGCTCTTTCCACGACGAGGCCGCCGCTAATATAGTATTCACCAGATTGCCCAGAGCTTTTTGGGAAGGCACACACTTTGAAGTCGACCATCCGGTCTTCACGTTTGTCTCTCCACATTGTCCCGCAGTTTATTATCGCGCCTGACGCGTTTCGATGCTGTGAAGCATCTCATCAGAGGCTTTCTCGTACTTTTGAAGTGGGATCAGCCCTCCTTCATTTCTTTTATTTGCACGTCTGAATGTAAATATTTCCCTAAGTGGGTGTGCGCTTCATTACGCAGTTGCTCGTGCATGCTGGGAGTCCAAGTCCTTTGTATGGAGATAAGAACTCCCCAGGAGAACCTTGGCGTATTCCCTCAGTGGGTTCCCGCTGTAAGTATCATTAAAAGCAGTATAACTGTCCTTGGTAGGATTCGGGATGCTGTAGAGAGATTATTTTTCATTTTTCAACTGGACACCAAAGCACTGCATCGCCGTAGAAAATTTCAATGGCCCAGCTTCTCCTAGTTCTCGAGATGGTGCTCTTCCCACGACGAGGCCGCCGCTAATATAGAATTCACCGAATTGCCCAGAGCTTTTCGGGAAGGCACACACTTTGAAGTCGACCATCCGGTCTTCACGTTTGTCTCTCCACATTGGCTCGCAGTTTATTATCGTGCCTGACGCGTTTTGATGCTGTGAAGCATCTCATCAGAGGCGTGCTCGTACTTTTGCAGTGGGATCAGCCCTCCTTCATTTCTTTTATTTGCACGTCTGAATGTAATTATTTCACTAAGTGGGTGTGCGCTTCATTACGCAGTTGCTCGTGCATGCTGGGAGTCCGAGTCCTTTGTATGGAGATAATAATTCCCCAGGAGAACCTTGGCGTATTCCCTCAGTGGGTTCCCGCTGTAAGTATCATTAAAAGCAGTATAACTGTCCTTGGTAGGATTCGGGACGCTGTAGAGAGATTATTTTTCATTTTTCAACTGGACTCCAAAGCGCTGCATCGCCGTAGAAAAGTTCAAAGGCACAGCTTCTCCTAGTTCTCGAGACGGTGCTCTTCCCACGACGAGGCCGCCGCTAATATAGTATTCACCAAATTGCCCAGAGCTTTTCGGGAAGGCACACACTTTGAAGTCGACCATCCGGTCTTCACGTTTGTCTCTCCACATAGGCCCGCAGTTTATTATCGTGCCTGACGCGTTTCGATGCTGTGAAGCATCTCATCAGAGGCTTGCTCGTACTTTTGCAGTGGGATCAGCCCTCCTTCATTTCTTTTATTTGCACGTCTGAATGTAATTATTTCCCTAAGTGGGTGTGCGCTTCATTACGCAGTTGCTCGTGCATGCTGGGAGTCCGAGTCCTTTGTATGGAGATAAGAACTCCCCAGGAGAACCTTGGCGTATTCCCTCAGTGGGTTCCCGCTGTAAGTATCATTAAAAGCAGTATAACTGTCCTTGGTAGGATTCGGGACGCTGTAGAGAGATTATTTTTCATTTTTCAACTGGACTCCAAAGCGCTGCATCGCCGTAGAAAAGTTCAAAGGCACAGCTTCTCCTAGTTCTCGAGACGGTGCTCTTCCCACGACGAGGCCGCCGCTAATATAGTATTCACCAAATTGCCCAGAGCTTTTCGGGAAAGCACACACTTTGAAGTCGACCATCCGGTCTTCACGTTTGTCTCTCCACATAGGCCCGCAGTTTATTATCGTGCCTGACGCGTTTCGATGCTGTGAAGCATCTCATCAGAGGCTTGCTCGTACTTTTGCAGTGGGATCAGCCCTCCTTCATTTCTTTTATTTGCACGTCTGAATGTAATTATTTCCCTAAGTGGGTGTGCGCTTCATTACGCAGTTGCTCGTGCATGCTGGGAGTCCGAGTCCTTTGTATGGAGATAAGAACTCCCCAGGAGAACCTTGGCGTATTCCCTCAGTGGGTTCCCGCTGAAAGTATCATTAAAAGCAGTATAACTGTCCTTGGTAGGATTCGGGACGCTGTAAAGAGATTATTTTTCATTTTTCAACTGGACTCCATAGCGCTGCATCGCCGTAGAAAAGTTCAATGGCACAGCTTCTCCTAGTTCTCGAGACGGTGCTCTTCCCACGACGAGGCCGCCGCTAATATAGTATTCACCAAATTGCCCAGAGCTTTTCGGGAAGGCACACACTTTGAAGTCGACCATCCGGTCTTCACGTTTGTCTCTCCACATTGGCCCGCAGTTTATTATCGTGCCTGACGCGTTTCGATGCTGTGAAGCATCTCATCAGAGGCTTCCTCGTATTTTTGCATTGGGATCAGCCCTCCTTCATTTTTTTTATTTGCACGTCTGAATGTAATTATTTCCCTAAGTGGGTGTGCGCTTCATTACGCAGTTGCTCGTGCATGCTAGGAGTCCGAGTCCTTTGTATGGAGATAAGAACTCCCCAGGAGAACCTTGGCGTATTCCCTCAGTGGGTTCCCGCTGTAAGTATCATTAAAAGCAGTATAACTGTCCTTGGTAGGATTCGGGACGCTGTAGAGAGATTATTTTTCATTTTTCAACTGGACTCCAAAGCGCTGCATCGCCGTAGAAAATTTCAATGGCACAGCTGCTCCTAGTTCTCGAGACGGTGCTCTTCCCACGACGAGGCCGCCGCTAATATAGTATTCACCAAATTGCCCAGAGCTTTTCGGGAAGGCACACACTTTGAAGTCGACCATCCGGTCTTCACGTTTGTCTCTCCACATTGGCCCGCAGTGTATTATCGTGCCTGACGCGTTTCGATGCTGTGAAGCATCTCATCAGAGGCTTGCTCGTACTTTTGCAGTGGGATCAGCCCTCCTTCATTTCTTTTATTTGCACGTCTGAATGTAATTATTTCCCTAAGTGGGTGTGCGCTTCATTACGCAGTTGCTCGTGCATGCTGGGAGTCCGAGTCCTTTGTATGGAGATAAGAACTCCCCAGGAGAACCTTGGCGTATCCCCTCAGTGGGTTCCCGCTGTAAGTATCATTAAAAGCAGTATAACTGTCCTTGGTAGGTTTCGGGACGCTGTAGAGAGATTATTTTTCATTTTTCAACTGGACTCCAAAGCGCTGCATCGCCGTAGAAAAGTTCAATGGCACAGCTTCTCCTAGTTCTCGAAACGGTGTTCTTCCCACGACGAGGCCGCCGCTAAAATAGTATTCACCAAATTGCCCAGAGCTTTTCGGGAAGGCACACACTTTGAAGTCAACCATCCGGTCTTCATGTTTGTCTCTCCACATTGGCCCGCAGTTTATTATCGTGCCTGACGCGTTTCGATGCTGTGAAGCATCTCATCAGAGGCTTGCTCGTACTTTTGCAGTGGGATCAGCCCTCCTTCATTTCTTTTATTTGCACGTCTGAATGTAAATATTTCCCTAAGTGGGTGTGCGCTTCATTACGCAGTTGCTCGTGCATGCTGGGAGTCCGAGTCCTTTGTATGGAGATAAGAACTCCCCAGGAGAACCTTAGCGTATTCCCTCAGTGGGTTCCCGCTGTAAGTATCATTAAAAGCAGTATAACTGTCCTTGGTAGGATTCGGGACGCTGTAGAGAGATTATTTTTCATTTTTCAACTGGACTCCAAAGCGCTGCATCGCCGTAGAAAAGTTCAATGGCACAGCTTCTCCTAGTTCTCGAGACGGTGCTCTTCCCACGACGAGGCTGCCGCTAATATAGTATTCACCAAATTGCCCAGAGCTTTTCGGGAAGGCACACATTTTGAAGTCGACCATCCGGTCTTCACGTTTGTCTCTCCACATTGGCCCGCAGTTTATTATCGTGCTTGACGCGTTTGGATGCTGTGAAGCACTCATCAGAGGCTTGCTCGTACTTTTGCAGTGGGATCAGCCCTCCTTCATTTCTTTTATTTGCACGTCTGAATGTAATTATTTCCCTAAGTGGGTGTGCGCTTCATTACGCAGTTGCTCGTGCATGCTGGGAGTCCGAGTCCTTTGTATGGAGATAAGAACTCCCCAGGAGAACCGTGGCGTATTCCCTCAGTGGGTTCCCGCTGTAAGTATCATTAAAAGCAGTATAACTGTCCTTGGTAGGATTCGGGACGCTGTAGAGAGATTATTTTTCATTTTTCAACTGGACTCCAAAGCGCTACATCGCCGTAGAAAATTTCAATGGCACAGCTTCTACTAGTTCTCGAGACGGTGCTCTTTCCACGACGAGGCCGCCGCTAATATAGTATTCACCAGATTGCCCAGAGCTTTTCGGGAAGGCACCCACTTTGAAGTCGACCATCCGGTCTTCACGTTTGTCTCTCCACATTGTCCCGCAGTTTATTATCGTGCCTGACGCGTTTCGATGCTGTGAAGCATCTCATCAGAGGCTTTCTCGTACTTTTGAAGTGGGATCAGCCCTCCTTCATTTCTTTTATTTGCACGTCTGAATGTAAATATTTCCCTAAGTGGGTGTGCGCTTCATTACGCAGTTGCTCGTGCATGCTGGGAGTCCAAGTCCTTTGTATGGAGATAAGAACTCCCCAGGAGAACCTTGGCGTATTCCCTCAGTGGGTTCCCGCTGTAAGTATCATTAAAAGCAGTATAACTGTCCTTGGTAGGATTCGGGACGCTGTAGAGAGATTATTTTTCATTTTTCAACTGGACTCCAAAGCGCTGCATCGCCGTAGAAAAGTTCAATGGCACAGCTTCTCCTAGTTCTCGAGATGGTGCTCTTCCCACGACGAGGCCGCCGCTAATATAGTATTCACCGAATTGCCCAGAGCTTTTCGGGAAGGCACACACTTTGAAGTCGACCATCCGGTCTTCACGTTTGTCTCTCCACATTGGCCCGCAGTTTATTATCGTGCCTGACGCGTTTCGATGCTGTGAAGCATCTCATCAGAGGCGTGCTCGTACTTTTACAGTGGGATCAGCCCTCCTTCATTTCTTTTATTTACACGTCTGAATGTAATTATTTCACTAAGTGGGTGTGCGCTTCATTACGCAGTTGCTCGTGCATGCTGGGAGTCCGAGTCCTTTGTATGGAGATAATAATTCCCCAGGAGAACCTTGGCGTATTCCCTCAGTGGGTTCCCGCTGTAAGTATCATTAATAGCAGTATAACTGTCCTTGGTAGGATTCGGGACGCTGTAGAGAGATTATTTTTCATTTTTCAACTGGACACCAAAGCGCTGCATCGCCGTAGAAAAGTTCAAAGGCACAGCTTCTCCTAGTTCTCGAGACGGTGCTCTTCCCACGACGAGGCCGCCGCTAATATAGTATTCACCAAATTGCCCAGAGCTTTTCGGGAAGGCACACACTTTGAAGTCGACCATCCGGTCTTCAAGTTTGTCTCTCCACATTGGCCCGCAGTTTATTATCGTGCCTGACGCGTTTCGATGCTGTGAAGCATCTCATCAGAGGCTTGCTCGTACTTTTGCAGTGGGATCAGCCCTCCTTCATTTCTTTTATTTGCACGTCTGAATGTAATTATTTCCCTAAGTGGGTGTGCGCTTCATTACGCAGTTGCTCGTGCATGCTGGGAGTCCGAGTACTTTGTATGGAGATAAGAACTCCCCAGGAGAACCTTGGCGTATTCCCTCAGTGGGTTCCCTCTGTAAGTATCATTAAAAGCAGTATAACTGTCCTTGGTAGGATTCGGGACGCTGTAGAGAGATTATTTTTCATTTTTCAACTGGACTCCAAAGCGCTGCATCGCCGTAGAAAAGTTCAATGGCACAGCTTCTCCTAGTTCTCGAGACGGTGCTCTTCCCACGACGAGGCCGCCGCTAATATAGTATTCACCAAATTGCCCAGAGCTTTTCGGGAAGGCACACACTTTGAAGTCGACCATCCGGTCTTCACGTTTGTCTCTCCACATTGGCCCGCAGTTTATTATCGTGCCTGACGCGTTTCGATGCTGTGAAGCATCTCATCAGAGGCTTGCTCGTATTTTTGCAGTGGGATCAGCCCTCCTTCATTTCTTTTATTTGCACGTCTGAATGTAATTATTTCCCTAAGTGGGTGTGCGCTTCATTACGCAGTTGCTCGTGCATGCTAGGAGTCCGAGTCCTTTGTATGGAGATAAGAACTCCCCAGGAGAACCTTGGCGTATTCCCTCAGTGGGTTCCCGCTGTAAGTATCATTAAAAGCAGTATAACTGTCCTTGGTAGGATTCGGGACGCTGTAGAGAGATTATTTTTCATTTTTCAACTGGACTCCAAAGCACTGCATCGCCGTAGAAAATTTCAATGGCACAGCTGCTCCTAGTTCTCGAGACGGTGCTCTTCCCACGACGAGGCCGCCGCTAATATAGTATTCACCAAATTGCCCAGAGCTTTTCGGGAAGGCACACACTTTGAAGTCGACCATCCGGTCTTCACGTTTGTCTCTCCACATTGGCCCGCAGTTTATTATCGTGCCTGACGCGTTTCGATGCTGTGAAGCATCTCATCAGAGGCTTGCTCGTACTTTTGCAGTGGGATCAGCCCTCCTTCATTTCTTTTATTTGCACGTCTGAATGTAATTATTTCCCTAAGTGGGTGTGCGCTTCATTACGCAGTTGCTCGTGCATGCTGGGAGTCCGAGTCCTTTGTATGGAGATAAGAACTCCCCAGGAGAACCTTGGCGTATTCCCTCAGTGGGTTCCTGCTGTAAGTATCATTAAAAGCAGTATAACTGTCCTTGGTAGGATTCGGGACGCTGTAGAGAGATTATTTTTCATTTTTCAACTGGACTCCAAAGCGCTGCATCGCCGTAGAAAAGTTCAATGGCACAGCTTCTCCTAGTTCTCGAGACTGTGCTCTTCCCGCGACGAGGCCGCCGCTAATATAGTATTCACCAAATTGCCCAGAGCTTTTCGGGAAGGCACACACTTTGAAGTCGACCATCCGGTCTTCACGTTTGTCTCTCCACATTGGCATGCAGTTTATTATCGTGCCTGACGCGTTTCGATGCTGTGAAGCATCTCATCAGAGGCTTGCTCGTATTTTTGCAGTGGGATCAGCCCTCCTTCATTTCTTTTATTTGCACGTCTGAATGTAATTATTTCCCTAAGTGGGTGTGCGCTTCATTACGCAGTTGCTCGTGCATGCTAGGAGTCCGAGTCCTTTGTATGGAGATAAGAACTCCCCAGGAGAACCTTGGCGTATTCCCTCAGTGGGTTCCTGCTGTAAGTATCATTAAAAGCAGTATAACTGTCCTTGGTAGGATTCGGGACGCTGTAGAGAGATTATTTTTCATTTTTCAACTGGACTCCAAAGCGCTGCATCGCCGTAGAAAAGTTCAATGGCACAGCTTCTCCTAGTTCTCCAAACGGTGTTCTTCCCACGACGAGGCCGCCGCTAATATAGTATTCACCAAATTGCCCAGAGCTTTTCGGGAATGCACAAACTTTGAAGTCAACCATCCGGTCTTCATGTTTATCTCTCCACATTGGCCCGCAGTTTATTATCGTGCCTGACGCGTTTCGATGCTGTGAAGCATCTCATCAGAGGCTTGCTCGTACTTTTGCAGTGGGATCAGCCCTCCTTCATTTCTTTTATTTGCACGTCTGAATGTAATTATTTCCCTAAGTGGGTGTGCGCTTCATTACGCAGTTGCTCGTGCATGCTGGGAGTCCGAGTCCTTTGTATGGAGATAAGAACTCCCCAGGAGAATCTTGGCGTATTCCCTCAGTGGGTTCCCACTGTAAGTATCATTAAAAGCAGTATAACTGTCCTTGGTAGGATTCGGGACGCTGTAGAGAGATTATTTTTCATTTTTCAACTGGACTCCAAAGCGCTGCATTGCCGTAGAAAATTTCAATGGCACAGCTTCTCCTAGTTCTCGAGACGGTGCTCTTCCCACGACGAGGCCGCCGCTAATATAGTATTCACCAAATTGCCCAGAGCTTTTCGGGAAGGCACCCACTTTGAAGTCGACCATCCGGTCTTCACGTTTGTCTCTCCACATTGGCCCGCAGTTTATTATCGTGCCTGACGCGTTTCGATGCTGTGAAGCATCTCATCAGAGGCTTTCTCGTACTTTTGAAGTGGGATCAGCCCTCCTTCATTTCTTTTATTTGCACGTCTGAATGTAATTATTTCCCTAAGTGGGTGTGCGCTTCATTACGCAGTTGCTCGTGCATGCTGGGAGTCCGAGTCCTTTGTATGAAGATAAGAACTCCCCAGGAGAACCTTGGCGTATTCCCTCAGTGGGTTCCCGCTGTAAGTATCATTAAAAGCAGTATAACTGTCCTTGGTAGGATTCGGGACGCTGTAGAGAGATTATTTTTAATTTTTCAACTGGACTCCAAAGCGCTGCATCGCCGTAGAAAAGTTCAATGGCACAGCTTCTCCTAGTTCTCGAGACGGTGCTCTTCCCACGACGAGGCCGCCGCTAATATAGTATTCACCAAATTGCCCAGAGCTTTTCGGGAAGGCACACACTTTGAAGTCGACCATCCGGTCTTCACGTTTGTCTCTCCACATTGGCCCGCAGTTTATTATCGTGCTTGACGCGTTTCGATGCTGTGAAGCATCTCATCAGAGGCTTGCTCGTACTTTTGCAGTGGGATCAGCCCTCCTTCATTTCTTTTATTTGCACGTCTGAATGTAATTATTTCCCTAAGTGGGTGTGCGCTTCATTACGCAGTTGCTCATGCATGCTGGGAGTCCGAGTCCTTTGTATGGAGATAAGAACTCCCCAGGAGAACCTTGGCGTATTCCCTCAGTGGGTTCCCGCTGTAAGTATCATTAAAAGCAGTATAGCTGTCCTTGGTAGGATTCGGGACGCTGTAGAGAGATTATTTTGCATTTTTCAACTGGACTCCAAAGCGCTGCATCGCCGTAGAAAATTTCAATGGCACAGCTTCTCCTAGTTCTCGAGACGGTGCTCTTTCCACGACGAGGCCGCCGCTATTATAGTATTCACCAGATTGCCCAGAGCTTTTCGGGAAGGCACACACTTTGAAGTCGACCATCCGGTCTTCACGTTTGTCTCTCCACATTGTCCCGCAGTTTATTATCGTGCCTGACGCGTTTCGATGCTGTGAAGCATCTCATCAGAGGCTTTCTCGTACTTTTGAAGTGGGATCAGCCCTCCTTCATTTCTTTTATTTGCACGTCTGAATGTAAATATTTCCCTAAGTGGGTGTGCGCTTCATTACGCAGTTGCTCGTGCATGCTGGGAGTCCAAGTCCTTTGTATGGAGATAAGAACTCCCCAGGAGAACCTTGGCGTATTCCCTCAGTGGGTTCCCGCTGTAAGTATCATTAAAAGCAGTATAACTGTCCTTGGTAGGATTCGGGATGCTGTAGAGAGATTATTTTTCATTTTTCAACTGGACTCCAAAGCGCTGCATCGCCGTAGAAAATTTCAATGGCCCAGCTTCTCCTAGTTCTCGAGACGGTGCTCTTCCCACGACGAGGCCGCCGCTAATATAGTATTCACCAAATTGCCCAGAGCTTTTCGGGAAGGCACACACTTTGAAGTCGACCATCCGGTCTTCAAGTTTGTCTCTCCACATTGGCCCGCAGTTTATTATCGTGCCTGACGCGTTTCCATGCTGTGAAGCATCTCATCAGAGGCTTGCTCGTACTTTTGCAGTGGGATCAGCCCTCCTTCATTTCTTTTATTTGCACGTCTGAATGTAATTATTTCCCTAAGTGGGTGTGCGCTTCATTACGCAGTTGCTCGTGCATGCTGGGAGTCCGAGTACTTTGTATGGAGATAAGAACTCCCCAGGAGAACCTTGGCGTATTCCCTCAGTGGGTTCCCGCTGTAAGTATCATTAAAAGGAGTATAACTGTCCTTGGTAGGATTCGGGACGCTGTAGAGAGATTATTTTTCATTTTTCAACTGGACTCCAAAGCGCTGCATCGCCGTAGAAAAGTTCAATGGCACAGCTTCTCCTAGTTCTCGAGACGGTGCTCTTCCCACGACGAGGCCGCCGCTAATATAGTATTCACCAAATTGCCCAGAGCTGTTCGGGAAGGCACACACTTTGAAGTCGACCATCCGGTCTTCACGTTTGTCTCTCCACATTGGCCCGCAGTTTATTATCGTGCCTGACGCGTTTCGATGCTGTGAAGCATCTCATCAGAGGCTTGCTCGTATTTTTGCAGTGGGATCAGCCCTCCTTCATTTCTTTTATTTGCACGTCTGAATGTAATTATTTCCCTAAGTGGGTGTGCGCTTCATTACGCAGTTGCTCGTGCATGCTAGGAGTCCGAGTCCTTTGTATGGAGATAAGAACTCCCCAGGAGAACCTTGGCGTATTCCCTCAGTGGGTTCCCGCTGTAAGTATCATTAAAAGCAGTATAACTGTCCTTGGTAGGATTCGGGACGCTGTAGAGAGATTATTTTTCATTTTTCAACTGGACTCCAAAGCACTGCATCGCCGTAGAAAATTTCAATGGCACAGCTGCTCCTAGTTCTCGAGACGGTGCTCTTCCCACGACGAGGCCGCCGCTAATATAGTATTCACCAAATTGCCCAGAGCTTTTCGGGAAGGCACACACTTTGAAGTCGACCATCCGGTCTTCACGTTTGTCTCTCCACATTGGCCCGCAGTTTATTATCGTGCCTGACGCGTTTCGATGCTGTGAAGCATCTCATCAGAGGCTTGCTCGTACTTTTGCAGTGGGATCAGCCCTCCTTCATTTCTTTTATTTGCACGTCTGAATGTAATTATTTCCCTAAGTGGGTGTGCGCTTCATTACGCAGTTGCTCGTGCATGCTGGGAGTCCGAGTCCTTTGTATGGAGATAAGAACTCCCCAGGAGAACCTTGGCGTATTCCCTCAGTGGGTTCCCGCTGTAAGTATCATTAAAAGCAGTATAACTGTCCTTGGTAGGATTCGGGACGCTGTAGAGAGATTATTTTTCATTTTTCAACTGGACTCCAAAGCGCTGCATCGCCGTAGAAAAGTTCAATGGCACAGCTTCTCCTAGTTCTCGAGACGGTGCTCTTCCCGCGACGAGGCCGCCGCTAATATAGTATTCACCAAATTGCCCAGAGCTTTTCGGGAAGGCACACACTTTGAAGTCGACCATCCGTTCTTCACGTTTGTCTCTCCACATTGGCCCGCAGTTTATTATCGTGCCTGACGCGTTTCGATGCTGTGAAGCATCTCATCAGAGGCTTGCTCGTATTTTTGCAGTGGGATCAGCCCTCCTTCATTTCTTTTATTTGCACGTCTGAATGTAATTATTTCCCTAAGTGGGTGTGCGCTTCATTACGCAGTTGCTCGTGCATGCTAGGAGTCCGAGTCCTTTGTATGGAGATAAGAACTCCCCAGGAGAACCTTGGCGTATTCCCTCAGTGGGTTCCCGCTGTAAGTATCATTAAAAGCAGTATAACTGTCCCTGGTAGGATTCGGGACGCTGTAGAGAGATTATTTTTCATTTTTCAACTGGACTCCAAAGCGCTGCATCGCCGTAGAAAATTTCAATGGCACAGCTGCTCCTAGTTCTCGAGACGGTGCTCTTCCCACGACGAGGCCGCCGCTAATATAGTATTCACCAAATTGCCCAGAGCTTTTCGGGAATGCACAAACTTTGAAGTCAACCATCCGGTCTTCATGTTTGTCTCTCCACATTGGCCCGCAGTTTATTATCGTGCCTGACGCGTTTCGATGCTGTGAAGCATCTCATCAGAGGCTTGCTCGTACTTTTGCAGTGGGATCAGCCCTCCTTCATTTCTTTTATTTGCACGTCTGAATGTAATTATTTCCCTAAGTGGGTGTGCGCTTCATTACGCAGTTGCTCGTGCATGCTGGGAGTCCGAGTCCTTTGTATGGAGATAAGAACTCCCCAGGAGAATCTTGGCGTATTCCCTCAGTGGGTTCCCACTGTAAGTATCATTAAAAGCAGAATAACTGTCCTTGGTAGGATTCGGGACGCTCTAGAGAGATTATTTTTCATTTTTCAACTGGACTCCAAAGCGCTGCATTGCCGTAGAAAATTTCAATGGCACAGCTTCTCCTAGTTCTCGAGACGGTGCTCTTCCCACGACGAGGCCGCCGCTAATATAGTATTCACCAAATTGCCCAGAGCTTTTCGGGAAGGCACCCACTTTGAAGTCGACCATCCGGTCTTCACGTTTGTCTCTCCACATTGGCCCGCAGTTTATTATCGTGCCTGACGCGTTTCGATGCTGTGAAGCATCTCATCAGAGGCTTTCTCGTACTTTTGAAGTGGGATCAGCCCTCCTTCATTTCTTTTATTTGCACGTCTGAATGTAATTATTTCCCTAAGTGGGTGTGCGCTTCATTACGCAGTTGCTCGTGCATGCTGGGAGTCCGAGTCCTTTGTATGAAGATAAGAACTCCCCAGGAGAACCTTGGCGTATTCCCTCAGTGGGTTCCCGCTGTAAGTATCATTAAAAGCAGTATAACTGTCCTTGGTAGGATTCGGGACGCTGTAGAGAGATTATTTTTCATTTTTCAACTGGACCCCAAAGCGCTGCATCGCCGTAGAAAAGTTCAATGGCACAGCTTCTCCTAGTTCTCGAGACGGTGCTCTTCCCACGACGAGGCCGCCGCTAATATAGTATTCACCAAATTGCCCAGAGCTTTTCGGGAAGGCACACACTTTGAAGTCGACCATCCGGTCTTCACGTTTGTCTCTCCACATTGGCCCGCAGTTTATTATCGTGCTTGACGCGTTTCGATGCTGTGAAGCATCTCATCAGAGGCTTGCTCGTACTTTTGCAGTGGGATCAGCCCTCCTTCATTTCTTTTATTTGCACGTCTGAATGTAATTATTTCCCTAAGTGGGTGTGCGCTTCATTACGCAGTTGCTCATGCATGCTGGGAGTCCGAGTCCTTTGTATGGAGATAAGAACTCCCCAGGAGAACCTTGGCGTATTCCCTCAGTGGGTTCCCGCTGTAAGTATCATTAAAAGCAGTATAGCTGTCCTTGGTAGGATTCGGGACGCTGTAGAGAGATTATTTTTCATTTTTCAACTGGACTCCAAAGCGCTGCATCGCCGTAGAAAATTTCAATGGCACAGCTTCTCCTAGTTCTCGAGACGGTGCTCTTTCTACGACGAGGCCGCCGCTAATATAGTATTCACCAGATTGCCCAGAGCTTTTCGGGAAGGCACACACTTTGAAGTCGACCATCCGGTCTTCACGTTTGTCTCTCCACATTGTCCCGCAGTTTATTATCGTGCCTGATGCGTTTCGATGCTGTGAAGCATCTCATCAGAGGCTTTCTCGTACTTTTGAAGTGGGATCAGCCCTCCTTCATTTCTTTTATTTGCACGTCTGAATGTAAATATTTCCCTAAGTGGGTGTGCGCTTCATTACGCAGTTGCTCGTGCATGCTGGGAGTCCAAGTCCTTTGTATGGAGATAAGAACTCCCCAAGAGAACCTTGGCGTATTCCCTCAGTGGGTTCCCGCTGTAAGTATCATTAAAAGCAGTATAACTGTCCTTGGTAGGATTCGGGATGCTGTAGAGAGATTATTTTTCATTTTTCAACTGGACACCAAAGCACTGCATCGCCGTAGAAAATTTCAATGGCCCAGCTTCTCCTAGTTCTCGAGATGGTGCTCTTCCCACGACGAGGCCGCCGCTAATATAGTATTCAGCGAATTGCCCAGAGCTTTTCGGGAAGGCACACACTTTGAAGTCGACCATCCGGTCTTCACGTTTGTCTCTCCACATTGGCTCGCAGTTTATTATCGTGCCTGACGCGTTTCGATGCTGTGAAGCATCTCATCAGAGGCGTGCTCGTACTTTTGCAGTGGGATCAGCCCTCCTTCATTTCTTTTATTTGCACGTCTGAATGTAATTATTTCACTAAGTGGGTGTGCGCTTCATTACGCAGTTGCTCGTGCATGCTGGGAGTCCGAGTCCTTTGTATGGAGATAATAATTCCCCAGGAGAACCTTGGCGTATTCCCTCAGTGGGTTCCCGCTGTAAGTATCATTAAAAGCAGTATAACTGTCCTTGGTAGGATTCGGGACGCTGTAGAGAGATTATTTTTCATTTTTCAACTGGACTCCAAAGCGCTGCATCGCCGTAGAAAAGTTCAAAGGCACAGCTTCTCCTAGTTCTCGAGACGGTGCTCTTCCCACGACGAGGACGCCGCTAATATAGTATTCACCAAATTGCCCAGAGCTTTTCGGGAAGGCACACACTTTGAAGTCGACCATCCGGTCTTCACGTTTGTCTCTCCACATAGGCCCGCAGTTTATTATCGTGCCTGACGCGTTTCGATGCTGTGAAGCATCTCATCAGAGGCTTGCTCGTACTTTTGCAGTGGGATCAGCCCTCCTTCATTTCTTTTATTTGCACATCTGAATGTAATTATTTCCCTAAGTGGGTGTGCGCTTCATTACGCAGTTGCTCGTGCATGCTGGGAGTACGAGTCCTTTGTATGGAGATAAGAACTCCCCAGGAGAACCTTGGCGTATTCCCTCAGTGGGTTCCCGCTGTAAGTATCATTAAAAGCAGTATAACTGTCCTTGGTAGGATTCGGGACGCTGTAAAGAGATTATTTTTCATTTTTCAACTGGACTCCATAGCGCTGCATCGCCGTAGAAAAGTTCAATGGCACAGCTTCTCCTAGTTCTCGAGACGGTGCTCTTCCCACGACGAGGCCGCCGCTAATATAGTATTCACCAAATTGCCCAGAGCTTTTCAGGAAGGCACACACTTTGAAGTCGACCATCCGGTCTTCACGTTTGTCTCTCCACATTGGCCCGCAGTTTATTATCGTGCCTGACGCGTTTCGATGCTGTGAAGCATCTCATCAGAGGCTTGCTCGTACTTTTGCAGTGGGATCAGCCCTCCTTCATTTCTTTTATTTGCACGTCTGAATGTAAATATTTCCCTAAGTGGGTGTGCGCTTCATTACGCAGTTGCTCGTGCATGCTGGGAGTCCGAGTTCTTTGTATGGAGATAAGAACTCCCCAGGAGAACCTTGGCGTATTCCCTCAGTGGGTTCCCACTGTAAGTATCATTAAAAGCAGTATAACTGTCCTTGGTAGGATTCGGGACGCTGTAGAGAGATTATTTTTCATTTTTCAACTGGACTCCAAAGCGCTGCATTGCCGTAGAAAATTTCAATGGCACAGCTTCTCCTAGTTCTCGAGACGGTGCTCTTCCCACGACGAGCCTGCCGCTAATATAGTATTCACCAAATTGCCCAGAGCTTTTCGGGAAGGCACACACTTTGAAGTCGACCATCCGGTCT
Source organism: Lissotriton helveticus (assembly GCF_964261635.1). Taxonomy (NCBI): domain Eukaryota; kingdom Metazoa; phylum Chordata; class Amphibia; order Caudata; family Salamandridae; genus Lissotriton; species Lissotriton helveticus. The sequence continues at coordinate 1,328,372,552 of NC_136061.1, read as the reverse complement.
TCACGTTTCTCTCCACATTGGCCCTCAGTTTATTATCGTGCCTGATGCGTTTCGATGCTGTGAAGCATCTCATCAAAGGCTTTCTCGTACTTTTGAAGTGGGATCAGCCCTCCTTCATTTCTTTTATTTGCACGTCTGAATGTAATTATTTCCCTAAGTGGGTGTGCGCTTCATTACGCAGTTGCTCGTGCATGCTGGGAGTCCGAGTCCTTTGTATGGAGATAAGAACTCCCCAGGAGAACCTTGGCGTATTCCCTCAGTGGGTTCCCGCTGTAAGTATCATTAAAAGCAGTATAACTGTCCTTGGTAGGATTCGGGACGCTGTAGAGAGATTATTTTTCATTTTTCAACTGGACTCCAAAGCGCTGCATCGCCGTAGAAAAGTTCAATGGCACAGCTTCTCCTAGTTCTCGAGACGGTGCTCTTCCCACGACGAGGCCGCCACTAATAAAGTATTCACCAAATTGCCCAGAGCTTTTCGGGAAGGCACACACTTTGAAGTCGACCATCCGGTCTTCACGTTTGTCTCTCCACATTGGCCCGCAGTTTATTATCGTGCCTGACGCGTTTCGATGCTGTGAAGCATCTCATCAGAGGCTTGCTCGTATTTTTGCAGTGGGATCAGCCCTCCTTCATTTCTTTTATTTGCACGTCTGAATGTAATTATTTCCCTAAGTGGGTGTGCGCTTCATTACGCAGTTGCTCGTGCATGCTAGGAGTCCGAGTCCTTTGTATGGAGATAAGAACTCCCCAGGAGAACCTTGGCGTATTCCCTCAGTGGGTTCCCGCTGTAAGTATCATTAAAAGCAGTATAACTGTCCTTGGTAGGATTCGGGACGCTGTAGAGAGATTATTTTTCATTTTTCAACTGGACTCCAAAGCACTGCATCGCCGTAGAAAATTTCAATGGCACAGCTGCTCCTAGTTCTCGAGACGGTGCTCTTCCCACGACGAGGCCGCCGCTAATATAGTATTCACCAAATTGCCCAGAGCTTTTCGGGAAGGCACACACTTTGAAGTCGACCATCCGGTCTTCAAGTTTGTCTCTCCACATTGGCCCGCAGTTTATTATCGTGCCTGACGCGTTTCGATGCTGTGAAGCATCTCATCAGAGGCTTGCTTGTACTTTTGCAGTGGGATCAGCCCTCCTTCATTTCTTTTATTTGCACGTCTGAATGTAATTATTTCCCTAAGTGGGTGTGCGCTTCATTACGCAGTTGCTCGTGCATGCTGGGAGTCCGAGTACTTTGTATGGAGATAAGAACTCCCCAGGAGAACCTTGGCGTATTCCCTCAGTGGGTTCCCGCTGTAAGTATCATTAAAAGGAGTATAACTGTCCTTGGTAGGATTCGGGACGCTGTAGAGAGATTATTTTTCATTTTTCAACTGGACTCCAAAGCGCTGCATCGCCGTAGAAAAGTTCAATGGCACAGCTTCTCCTAGTTCTCGAGACGGTGCTCTTCCCACGACGAGGCCGCCGCTAATATAGTATTCACCAAATTGCCCAGAGCTTTTCGGGAAGGCACACACTTTGAAGTCGACCATCCGGTCTTCACGTTTGTCTCTCCACATTGGCCCGCAGTTTATTATCGTGCCTGACGCGTTTCGATGCTGTGAAGCATCTCATCAGAGGCTTGCTCGTATTTTTGCAGTGGGATCAGCCCTCCTTCATTTCTTTTATTTGCACGTCTGAATGTAATTATTTCCCTAAGTGGGTGTGCGCTTCATTACGCAGTTGCTCGTGCATGCTAGGAGTCCGAGTCCTTTGTATGGAGATAAGAACTCCCCAGGAGAACCTTGGCGTATTCCCTCAGTGGGTTCCCGCTGTAAGTATCATTAAAAGCAGTATAACTGTCCTTGGTAGGATTCGGGACGCTGTAGAGAGATTATTTTTCATTTTTCAACTGGACTCCAAAGCACTGCATCGCCGTAGAAAATTTCAATGGCACAGCTGCTCCTAGTTCTCGAGACGGTGCTCTTCCCACGACGAGGCCGCCGCTAATATAGTATTCACCAAATTGCCCAGAGCTTTTCGGGAAGGCACACACTTTGAAGTCGACCATCCGGTCTTCACGTTTGTCTCTCCACATTGGCCCGCAGTTTATTATCGTGCCTGACGCGTTTCGATGCTGTGAAGCATCTCATCAGAGGCTTGCTCGTACTTTTGCAGTGGGATCAGCCCTCCTTCATTTCTTTTATTTGCACGTCTGAATGTAATTATTTCCCTAAGTGGGTGTGCGCTTCATTACGCAGTTGCTCGTGCATGCTGGGAGTCCGAGTCCTTTGTATGGAGATAAGAACTCCCCAGGAGAACCTTGGCGTATTCCCTCAGTGGGTTCCCGCTGTAAGTATCATTAAAAGCAGTATAACTGTCCTTGGTAGGATTCGGGACGCTGTAGAGAGATTATTTTTCATTTTTCAACTGGACTCCAAAGCGCTGCATCGCCGTAGAAAAGTTCAATGGCACAGCTTCTCCTAGTTCTCGAGACGGTGCTCTTCCCGCGACGAGGCCGCCGCTAATATAGTATTCACCAAATTGCCCAGAGCTTTTCGGGAAGGCACACACTTTGAAGTCGACCATCCGTTCTTCACGTTTGTCTCTCCACATTGGCCCGCAGTTTATTATCGTGCCTGACGCGTTTCGATGCTGTGAAGCATCTCATCAGAGGCTTGCTCGTATTTTTGCAGTGGGATCAGCCCTCCTTCATTTCTTTTATTTGCACGTCTGAATGTAATTATTTCCCTAAGTGGGTGTGCGCTTCATTACGCAGTTGCTCGTGCATGCTAGGAGTCCGAGTCCTTTGTATGGAGATAAGAACTCCCCAGGAGAACCTTGGCGTATTCCCTCAGTGGGTTCCCGCTGTAAGTATCATTAAAAGCAGTATAACTGTCCCTGGTAGGATTCGGGACGCTGTAGAGAGATTATTTTTCATTTTTCAACTGGACTCCAAAGCGCTGCATTGCCGTAGAAAATTTCAATGGCACAGCTTCTCCTAGTTCTCGAGACGGTGCTCTTCCCACGACGAGGCCGCCGCTAATATAGTATTCACCAAATTGCCCAGAGCTTTTCGGGAAGGCACCCACTTTGAAGTCGACCATCCGGTCTTCATGTTTGTCTCTCCACATTGGCCCGCAGTTTATTATCGTGCCTGACGCGTTTCGATGCTGTGAAGCATCTCATCAGAGGCTTGCTCGTACTTTTGAAGTGGGATCAGCCCTCCTTCATTTCTTTTATTTGCACGTCTGAATGTAATTATTTCCCTAAGTGGGTGTGCGCTTCATTACGCAGTTGCTCGTGCATGCTGGGAGTCCGAGTCCTTTGTATGAAGATAAGAACTCCCCAGGAGAACCTTGGCGTATTCCCTCAGTGGGTTCCCGCTGTAAGTATCATTAAAAGCAGTATAACTGTCCTTGGTAGGATTCGGGACGCTGTAGAGAGATTATTTTTCATTTTTCAACTGGACTCCAAAGCGCTGCATCGCCGTAGAAAAGTTCAATGGCACAGCTTCTCCTAGTTCTCGAGACGGTGCTCTTCCCACGACGAGGCCGCCGCTAATATAGTATTCACCAAATTGCCCAGAGCTTTTCGGGAAGGCACACACTTTGAAGTCGACCATCCGGTCTTCACGTTTGTCTCTCCACATTGGCCCGCAGTTTATTATCGTGCTTGACGCGTTTCGATGCTGTGAAGCATCTCATCAGAGGCTTGCTCGTACTTTTGCAGTGGGATCAGCCCTCCTTCATTTCTTTTATTTGCACGTCTGAATGTAATTATTTCCCTAAGTGGGTGTGCGCTTCATTACGCAGTTGCTCATGCATGCTGGGAGTCCGAGTCCTTTGTATGGAGATAAGAACTCCCCAGGAGAACCTTGGCGTATTCCCTCAGTGGGTTCCCGCTGTAAGTATCATTAAAAGCAGTATAGCTGTCCTTGGTAGGATTCGGGACGCTGTAGAGAGATTATTTTTCATTTTTCAACTGGACTCCAAAGCGCTGCATCGCCGTAGAAAATTTCAATGGCACAGCTTCTCCTAGTTCTCGAGACGGTGCTCTTTCCACGACGAGGCCGCCGCTAATATAGTATTCACCAGATTGCCCAGAGCTTTTCGGGAAGGCACACACTTTGAAGTCGACCATCCGGTCTTCACGTTTGTCTCTCCACATTGGCCCGCAGTTTATTATCGTGCCTGACGCGTTTCGATGCTGTGAAGCATCTCATCAGAGGCTTGCTCGTATTTTTGCAGTGGGATCAGCCCTCCTTCATTTCTTTTATTTGCACGTCTGAATGTAATTATTTCCCTAAGTGGGTGTGCGCTTCATTACGCAGTTGCTCGTGCATGCTAGGAGTCCGAGTCCTTTGTATGGAGATAAGAACTCCCCAGGAGAACCTTGGCGTATTCCCTCAGTGGGTTCCCGCTGTAAGTATCATTAAAAGCAGTATAACTGTCCCTGGTAGGATTCGGGACGCTGTAGAGAGATTATTTTTCATTTTTCAACTGGACTCCAAAGCGCTGCATCGCCGTAGAAAATTTCAATGGCACAGCTGCTCCTAGTTCTCGAGACGGTGCTCTTCCCACGACGAGGCCGCCGCTAATATAGTATTCACCAAATTGCCCAGAGCTTTTCGGGAATGCACAAACTTTGAAGTCAACCATCCGGTCTTCATGTTTGTCTCTCCACATTGGCCCGCAGTTTATTATCGTGCCTGACGCGTTTCGATGCTGTGAAGCATCTCATCAGAGGCTTGCTCGTACTTTTGCAGTGGGATCATCCCTCCTTCATTTCTTTTATTTGCACGTCTGAATGTAATTATTTCCCTAAGTGGGTGTGCGCTTCATTACGCAGTTGCTCGTGCATGCTGGGAGTCCGAGTCCTTTGTATGGAGATAAGAACTCCCCAGGAGAATCTTGGCGTATTCCCTCAGTGGGTTCCCACTGTAAGTATCATTAAAAGCAGTATAACTGTCCTTGGTAGGATTCGGGACGCTGTAGAGAGATTATTTTTCATTTTTCAACTGGACTCCAAAGCGCTGCATTGCCGTAGAAAATTTCAATGGCACAGCTTCTCCTAGTTCTCGAGACGGTGCTCTTCCCACGACGAGGCCGCCGCTAATATAGTATTCACCAAATTGCCCAGAGCTTTTCGGGAAGGCACCCACTTTGAAGTCGACCATCCGGTCTTCACGTTTGTCTCTCCACATTGGCCCGCAGTTTATTATCGTGCCTGACGCGTTTCGATGCTGTGAAGCATCTCATCAGAGGCTTTCTCGTACTTTTGAAGTGGGATCAGCCCTCCTTCATTTCTTTTATTTGCACGTCTGAATGTAATTATTTCCCTAAGTGGGTGTGCGCTTCATTACGCAGTTGCTCGTGCATGCTGGGAGTCCGAGTCCTTTGTATGAAGATAAGAACTCCCCAGGAGAACCTTGGCGTATTCCCTCAGTGGGTTCCCGCTGTAAGTATCATTAAAAGCAGTATAACTGTCCTTGGTAGGATTCGGGACGCTGTAGAGAGATTATTTTTCATTTTTCAACTGGACTCCAAAGCGCTGCATCGCCGTAGAAAAGTTCAATGGCACAGCTTCTCCTAGTTCTCGAGACGGTGCTCTTCCCACGACGAGGCCGCCGCTAATATAGTATTCACCAAATTGCCCAGAGCTTTTCGGGAAGGCACACACTTTGAAGTCGACCATCCGGTCTTCACGTTTGTCTCTCCACATTGGCCCGCAGTTTATTATCGTGCTTGACGCGTTTCGATGCTGTGAAGCATCTCATCAGAGGCTTGCTCGTACTTTTGCAGTGGGATCAGCCCTCCTTCATTTCTTTTATTTGCACGTCTGAATGTAATTATTTCCCTAAGTGGGTGTGCGCTTCATTACGCAGTTGCTCATGCATGCTGGGAGTCCGAGTCCTTTGTATGGAGATAAGAACTCCCCAGGAGAACCTTGGCGTATTCCCTCAGTGGGTTCCCGCTGTAAGTATCATTAAAAGCAGTATAGCTGTCCTTGGTAGGATTCGGGACGCTGTAGAGAGATTATTTTTCATTTTTCAACTGGACTCCAAAGCGCTGCATCGCCGTAGAAAATTTCAATGGCACAGCTTCTCCTAGTTCTCGAGACGGTGCTCTTTCCACGACGAGGCCGCCGCTAATATAGTATTCACCAGATTGCCCAGAGCTTTTCGGGAAGGCACACACTTTGAAGTCGACCATCCGGTCTTCACGTTTGTCTCTCCACATTGTCCCGCAGTTTATTATCGTGCCTGATGCGTTTCGATGCTGTGAAGCATCTCATCAGAGGCTTTCTCGTACTTTTGAAGTGGGATCAGCCCTCCTTCATTTCTTTTATTTGCACGTCTGAATGTAAATATTTCCCTAAGTGGGTGTGCGCTTCATTACGCAGTTGCTCGTGCATGCTGGGAGTCCAAGTCCTTTGTATGGAGATAAGAACTCCCCAGGAGAACCTTGGCGTATTCCCTCAGTGGGTTCCCGCTGTAAGTATCATTAAAAGCAGTATAACTGTCCTTGGTAGGATTCGGGATGCTGTAGAGAGATTATTTTTCATTTTTCAACTGGACACCAAAGCACTGCATCGCCGTAGAAAATTTCAATGGCCCAGCTTCTCCTAGTTCTCGAGATGGTGCTCTTCCCACGACGAGGCCGCCGCTAATATAGTATTCAGCGAATTGCCCAGAGCTTTTCGGGAAGGCACACACTTTGAAGTCGACCATCCGGTCTTCACGTTTGTCTCTCCACATTGGCTCGCAGTTTATTATCGTGCCTGACGCGTTTCGATGCTGTGAAGCATCTCATCAGAGGCGTGCTCGTACTTTTGCAGTGGGATCAGCCCTCCTTCATTTCTTTTATTTGCACGTCTGAATGTAATTATTTCACTAAGTGGGTGTGCGCTTCATTACGCAGTTGCTCGTGCATGCTGGGAGTCCGAGTCCTTTGTATGGAGATAATAATTCCCCAGGAGAACCTTGGCGTATTCCCTCAGTGGGTTCCCGCTGTAAGTATCATTAAAAGCAGTATAACTGTCCTTGGTAGGATTCGGGACGCTGTAGAGAGATTATTTTTCATTTTTCAACTGGACTCCAAAGCGCTGCATCGCCGTAGAAAAGTTCAAAGGCACAGCTTCTCCTAGTTCTCGAGACGGTGCTCTTCCCAGGACGAGGACGCCGCTAATATAGTATTCACCAAATTGCCCAGAGCTTTTCGGGAAGGCACACACTTTGAAGTCGACCATCCGGTCTTCACGTTTGTCTCTCCACATAGGCCCGCAGTTTATTATCGTGCCTGACGCGTTTCAATGCTGTGAAGCATCTCATCAGAGGCTTGCTCGTACTTTTGCAGTGGGATCAGCCCTCCTTCATTTCTTTTATTTGCACATCTGAATGTAATTATTTCCCTAAGTGGGTGTGCGCTTCATTACGCCGTTGCTCGTGCATGCTGGGAGTACGAGTCCTTTGTATGGAGATAAGAACTCCCCAGGAGAACCTTGGCGTATTCCCTCAGTGGGTTCCCGCTGTAAGTATCATTAAAAGCAGTATAACTGTCCTTGGTAGGATTCGGGACGCTGTAAAGAGATTATTTTTCATTTTTCAACTGGACTCCATAGCGCTGCATCGCCGTAGAAAAGTTCAATGGCACAGCTTCTCCTAGTTCTCGAGACGGTGCTCTTCCCACGACGAGGCCGCCGCTAATATAGTATTCACCAAATTGCCCAGAGCTTTTCAGGAAGGCACACACTTTGAAGTCGACCATCCGGTCTTCACGTTTGTCTCTCCACATTGGCCCGCAGTTTATTATCGTGCCTGACGCGTTTCGATGCTGTGAAGCATCTCATCAGAGGCTTGCTCGTACTTTTGCAGTGGGATCAGCCCTCCTTCATTTCTTTTATTTGCACGTCTGAATGTAAATATTTCCCTAAGTGGGTGTGCGCTTCATTACGCAGTTGCTCGTGCATGCTGGGAGTCCGAGTTCTTTGTATGGAGATAAGAACTCCCCAGGAGAACCTTGGCGTATTCCCTCAGTGGGTTCCCACTGTAAGTATCATTAAAAGCAGTATAACTGTCCTTGGTAGGATTCGGGACGCTGTAGAGAGATTATTTTTCATTTTTCAACTGGACTCCAAAGCGCTGCATTGCCGTAGAAAATTTCAATGGCACAGCTTCTCCTAGTTCTCGAGACGGTGCTCTTCCCACGACGAGCCTGCCGCTAATATAGTATTCACCAAATTGCCCAGAGCTTTTCGGGAAGGCACACACTTTGAAGTCGACCATCCGGTCTTCACGTTTCTCTCCACATTGGCCCTCAGTTTATTATCGTGCCTGATGCGTTTCGATGCTGTGAAGCATCTCATCAAAGGCTTTCTCGTACTTTTGAAGTGGGATCAGCCCTCCTTCATTTCTTTTATTTGCACGTCTGAATGTAATTATTTCCCTAAGTGGGTGTGCGCTTCATTACGCAGTTGCTCGTGCATGCTGGGAGTCCGAGTCCTTTGTATGGAGATAAGAACTCCCCAGGAGAACCTTGGCGTATTCCCTCAGTGGGTTCCCGCTGTAAGTATCATTAAAAGCAGTATAACTGTCCTTGGTAGGATTCGGGACGCTGTAGAGAGATTATTTTTCATTTTTCAACTGGACTCCAAAGCGCTGCATCGCCGTAGAAAAGTTCAATGGCACAGCTTCTCCTAGTTCTCGAGACGGTGCTCTTCCCACGACGAGGCCGCCACTAATAAAGTATTCACCAAATTGCCCAGAGCTTTTCGGGAAGGCACACACTTTGAAGTCGACCATCCGGTCTTCACGTTTGTCTCTCCACATTGGCCCGCAGTTTATTATCGTGCCTGACGCGTTTCGATGCTGTGAAGCATCTCATCAGAGGCTTGCTCGTACTTTTGCAGTGGGATCAGCCCTCCTTCATTTCTTTTATTTGCACGTCTGAATGTAATTATTTCCCTAAGTGGGTGTGCGCTTCATTACGCAGTTGCTCGTGCATGCTGGGAGTCCGAGTCCTTTGTATGGAGATAAGAACTCCCCAGGAGAAACTTGGCGTATTCCCTCAGTGGGTTCCCGCTGTAAGTATCATTAAAAGCAGTATAACTGTCCTTGGTAGGATTCGGGACGCTGTAGAGAGATTATTTTTCATTTTTCAACTGGACTCCAAAGCGCTGCATCGCCGTAGAAAATTTCAATGGCACAGCTGCTCCTAGTTCTCGAGACGGTGCTCTTCCCACGACGAGGCCGCCGCTAATTTAGTATTCACCAAATTGCCTAGAGCTTTTCGGGAAGGCACACACTTTGAAGTCGACCATCCGGTCTTCACGTTTGTCTCTCCACATTGGCCCGCAGTTTATTATCGTGCCTGACGCGTTTCGATGCTGTGAAGCATCTCATCAGAGGCTTGCTCGTATTTTTGCAGTGGGATCAGCCCTCCTTCATTTCTTTTCTTTGCACGTCTGAATGTAATTATTTCCCTAAGTGGGTGTGCGCTTCATTACGCAGTTGCTCGTGCATGCTAGGAGTCCGAGTCCTTTGTATGGAGATAAGAACTCCCCAGGAGAACCTTGGCGTATTCCTTCAGTGGGTTCCCGCTGTAAGTATCATTAAAAGCAGTATAACTGTCCTTGGTAGGATTCGGGACGCTGTAGAGAGATTATTTTTCATTTTTCAACTGGACTCCAAAGCGCTTCATCGCCGTAGAAAATTTCAATGGCACAGCTGCTCCTAGTTCTCGAGACGGTGCTCTTCCCACAACGAGGCCGCCGCTAATATAGTATTCACCAAATTGCCCAGAGCTTTTCGGGAAGGCACACACTTTGAAGTCGAACATCCGGTCTTCACGTTTGTCCCTCCACATTGGCCCACAGTTTATTATCGTGCCTGACGCGTTTCGATGCTGTGAAGCATCTCATCAGAGGCTTGCTCGTACTTTTGCAGTGGGATCAGCCCTCCTTCATTTCTTTTGTTTGCACGTCTGCATGTAATTATTTCCCTAAGTGGGTGTGCGCTTCATTACGCAGTTGCTCGTGCATGCTGGGAGTCCGAGTCCTTTGTATGGAGATAAGAACTCCCCAGGAGAACCTTGGCGTATTCCCTCAGTGGGTTCCCGCTGTAAGTATAATTAAAAGCAGTATAACTGTCCTTGGTAGGATTCGGGACGCTGTAGAGAGATTATTTTTCATTTTTCAACTGGACTCCAAAGCGCTGCATCGCCGTAGAAAAGTTAAATGGCACAGCTTCTCCTAGTTCTCGAGACGGTGCTCTTCCCACGACGAGGCCGCCGCTAATATAGTATTCACCAAATTGTCCAGAGCTTTTCGTTAAGGCACACACTTTGAAGTCGACCATCTGGTCTTCACGTTTGTCTCTCCACATTGGCCCGCAGTTTATTATCGTGCCTGACGCGTTTCGATGCTGTGAAGCATCTCATCAGAGGCTTGCTCTTACTTTTGCAGTGGGATCAGCCCTCCTTCATATCTTTTATTTGCACGTATGAATGTAATTATTTCCCTAAGTGGGTGTGCGCTTCATTACGCAGTTGCTCGTGCATGCTGGGAGTCCGAGTCCTTTGTATGGAGATAAGAACTCCCCAGGAGAAACTTGGCGTATTCCCTCAGTGGGTTCCCGCTGTAAGTATCATTAAAAGCAGTATAACTGTCCTTGGTAGGATTCGGGACGCTGTAGAGAGATTATTTTTCATTTTTCAACTGGACTCCAAAGCGCTGCATCGCCGTAGAAAATTTCAATGGCACAGCTGCTCCTAGTTCTCAAGACGGTGCTCTTCCCACGACGAGGCCGCGGCTAATATAGTATTCACCAAATTGCCCAGAGCTTTTCGGGAAGGCACACACTTTGAAGTCGACCATCCGGTCTTCACGTTTGTCTCTCCACATTGGCCCGCAGTTTATTAACGTGCCTGACGCGTTTCGATGCTGTGAAGCATCTCATCAGAGGCTTGCTCGTATTTTTGCAGTGGGATCAGCCCTCCTTCACTTCTTTTATTTGCACGTCTGAATGTAATTATTTCCCTAAGTGGGTGTGCGCTTCATTACGCAGTTGCTCGCGCATGCTAGGAGTCCGAGTCCTTTGTATGGAGATAAGAACTCCCCAGGAGAACCTTGGCGTATTCCCTCAGTGGGTTCCCGCTGTAAGTATCATTAAAAGCAGTATAACTGTCCTTGGTAGGATTCGGGACGCTGTAGAGAGATTATTTTTCATTTTTAAACTGGACTCCAAAGCGCTGCATCGCCGTAGAAAAGTTCAATGGCACAGCTTCTCCTAGTTCTCGAGACGGTTCTCTTCCCACGACGAGGCCGCCGCTAATATAGTATTCACCAAATTGTCCAGAGCTTTTCGTTAAGGCACACACTTTGAAGTCGACCATCTGGTCTTCACGTTTGTCTCTCCACATTGGCCCGCAGTTTATTATCGTGCCTGACGCGTTTCGATGCTGTGAAGCATCTCATCAGAGGCTTGCTCGTACTTTTGCAGTGGGATCAGCCCTCCTTAATATCTTTTATTTGCACGTATGAATGTAATTATTTCCCTAAGTGGGTGTGCGCTTCATTACGCAGTTGCTCGGGCATGCTGGGAGTCTGAGTCCTTTGTATGGAGATAAGAACTCCCCAGGAGAAACTTGGCGTATTCCCTCAGTGGGTTCCCGCTGTAAGTATCATTAAAAGCAGTATAACTGTCCTTGGTAGGATTCGGGACGCTGTAGAGAGATTATTTTCATTTTTCAACTGGACTCCAAAGCGCTGCATCGCCGTAGAAAATTTCAATGGCACAGCTGCTCCTAGTTCTCGAGACGGTGCTCTTCCCACGACGAGGCAGCCGCTAATTTAGTATTCACCAAATTGCCTAGAGCTTTTCGGGAAGGCACACACTTTGAAGTCGACCATCCGGTCTTCACGTTTGTCTCTCCACATTGGCCCGCAGTTTATTAACGTGCCTGACGCGTTTCGATGCTGTGAAGCATCTCATCAGAGGCTTGCTCGTACTTTTGCAGTGGGATCAGCCCTCCTTCATTTCTTTTATTTGCACGTCTGAATGTAATTATTTCCCTAAGTGGGTGTGCCCTTCATTACGCAGTTGCGAGTGCATGCTGGGAGTCCGAGTCCTTTGTATGGAGATAAGAACTCCCCAGGAGAACCTTGGCGTAATCCCTCAGTGGGTTCCCGCTGTAAGTATCATTAAAAGCAGTATAACTGTCCTTGGTAGGATTCGGGACGCTGTAGAGAGATTATTTTTCATTTTTCAACTGGACTCCAAAGCGCTGCATCGCCGTAGAAAAGTTCAATGGCACAGCTTCTCCTAGTTCTCGAGACGGTGCTCTTCCCACGACAAGGCCGCCGCTAATATAGTATTCACCAAATTGCCCAGAGCTTTTCGGGAAGGCACACACTTTGAAGTCGACCATCCGGTCTTCACGTTTGTCTCTCCACATTGGCCCGCAGTTTATTATCGTGCCTGACGCGTTTCGATGCTGTGAAGCATCTCATCAGAGGCTTGCTCGTATTTTTGCAGTGGGATCAGCCCTCCTTCATTTCTTTTATTTGCACGTCTGAATGTAATTATTTCCCTAAGTGGGTGTGCGCTTCATTACGCAGTTGCTCGTGCATGCTAGGAGTCCGAGTCCTTTGTATGGAGATAAGAACTCCCCAGGAGAACCTTGGCGTATTCCTTCAGTGGGTTCCCGCTGTAAGTATAATTAAAAGCAGTATAACTGTCCTTGGTAGGATTCGGGACGCTGTAGAGAGATTATTTTTCATTTTTCAACTGGACTCCAAAGCGCTGCATCGCCGTAGAAAATTTCAATGGCACAGCTGCTCCTAGTTCTCGAGACGGTGCTCTTCCCACGACGAGGCCGCCGCTAATATAGTATTCACCAAATTGCCCAGAGCTTTTCGGGAAGGCACACACTTTGAAGTCGAACATCCGGTCTTCACGTTTGTCTCTCCACATTGGCCCACAGTTTATTATCGTGCCTGACGCGTTTCGATGCTGTGAAGCATCTCATCAGAGGCTTGCTCGTACTTTTGCAGTGGGATCAGCCCTCCTTCATTTCTTTTGTTTGCACGTCTGCATGTAATTATTTCCCTAAGTGGGTGTGCGCTTCATTACGCAGTTGCTCGTGCATGCTGGGAGTCCGAGTCCTTTGTATGGAGATAAGAACTCCCCAGGAGAACCTTGGCGTATTCCCTCAGTGGGTTCCCGCTGTAAGTATCATTAAAAGCAGTATAACTGTCCTTGGTAGGATTCGGGACGCTGTAGAGAGATTATTTTTCATTTTTCAACTGGACTCCAAAGCGCTGCATCGCCGTAGAAAAGTTCAATGGCACAGCTTCTCCTAGTTCTCGAGACGGTGCTCTTCCCACGACGAGGCCGCCGCTAATATAGTATTCACCAAATTGTCCAGAGCTTTTCGTTAAGGCACACACTTTGAAGTCGACCATCTGGTCTTCACGTTTGTCTCTCCACATTGGCCCGCAGTTTATTATCGTGCCTGACGCGTTTCGATGCTGTGAAGCATCTCATCAGAGGCTTGCTCTTACTTTTGCAGTGGGATCAGCCCTCCTTCATATCTTTTATTTGCACGTATGAATGTAATTATTTCCCTAAGTGGGTGTGCGCTTCATTACGCAGTTGCTCGTGCATGCTGGGAGTCCGAGTCCTTTGTATGGAGATAAGAACTCCCCAGGAGAAACTTGGCGTATTCCCTCAGTGGGTTCCCGCTGTAAGTATCATTAAAAGCAGTATAACTGTCCTTGGTAGGATTCGGGACGCTGTAGAGAGATTATTTTTCATTTTTCAACTGGACTCCAAAGCGCTGCATCGCCGTAGAAAATTTCAATGGCACAGCTGCTCCTAGTTCTCAAGACGGTGCTCTTCCCACGACGAGGCCGCGGCTAATATAGTATTCACCAAATTGCCCAGAGCTTTTCGGGAAGGCACACACTTTGAAGTCGACCATCCGGTCTTCACGTTTGTCTCTCCACATTGGCCCGCAGTTTATTAACGTGCCTGACGCGTTTCGATGCTGTGAAGCATCTCATCAGAGGCTTGCTCGTATTTTTGCAGTGGGATCAGCCCTCCTTCACTTCTTTTATTTGCACGTCTGAATGTAATTATTTCCCTAAGTGGGTGTGCGCTTCATTACGCAGTTGCTCGCGCATGCTAGGAGTCCGAGTCCTTTGTATGGAGATAAGAACTCCCCAGGAGAACCTTGGCGTATTCCCTCAGTGGGTTCCCGCTGTAAGTATCATTAAAAGCAGTATAACTGTCCTTGGTAGGATTCGGGACGCTGTAGAGAGATTATTTTTCATTTTTAAACTGGACTCCAAAGCGCTGCATCGCCGTAGAAAAGTTCAATGGCACAGCTTCTCCTAGTTCTCGAGACGGTTCTCTTCCCACGACGAGGCCGCCGCTAATATAGTATTCACCAAATTGTCCAGAGCTTTTCGTTAAGGCACACACTTTGAAGTCGACCATCTGGTCTTCACGTTTGTCTCTCCACATTGGCCCGCAGTTTATTATCGTGCCTGACGCGTTTCGATGCTGTGAAGCATCTCATCAGAGGCTTGCTCGTACTTTTGCAGTGGGATCAGCCCTCCTTAATATCTTTTATTTGCACGTATGAATGTAATTATTTCCCTAAGTGGGTGTGCGCTTCATTACGCAGTTGCTCGGGCATGCTGGGAGTCTGAGTCCTTTGTATGGAGATAAGAACTCCCCAGGAGAAACTTGGCGTATTCCCTCAGTGGGTTCCCGCTGTAAGTATCATTAAAAGCAGTATAACTGTCCTTGGTAGGATTCGGGACGCTGTAGAGAGATTATTTTCATTTTTCAACTGGACTCCAAAGCGCTGCATCGCCGTAGAAAATTTCAATGGCACAGCTGCTCCTAGTTCTCGAGACGGTGCTCTTCCCACGACGAGGCAGCCGCTAATTTAGTATTCACCAAATTGCCTAGAGCTTTTCGGGAAGGCACACACTTTGAAGTCGACCATCCGGTCTTCACGTTTGTCTCTCCACATTGGCCCGCAGTTTATTAACGTGCCTGACGCGTTTCGATGCTGTGAAGCATCTCATCAGAGGCTTGCTCGTACTTTTGCAGTGGGATCAGCCCTCCTTCATTTCTTTTATTTGCACGTCTGAATGTAATTATTTCCCTAAGTGGGTGTGCCCTTCATTACGCAGTTGCGAGTGCATGCTGGGAGTCCGAGTCCTTTGTATGGAGATAAGAACTCCCCAGGAGAACCTTGGCGTAATCCCTCAGTGGGTTCCCGCTGTAAGTATCATTAAAAGCAGTATAACTGTCCTTGGTAGGATTCGGGACGCTGTAGAGAGATTATTTTTCATTTTTCAACTGGACTCCAAAGCGCTGCATCGCCGTAGAAAAGTTCAATGGCACAGCTTCTCCTAGTTCTCGAGACGGTGCTCTTCCCACGACAAGGCCGCCGCTAATATAGTATTCACCAAATTGCCCAGAGCTTTTCGGGAAGGCACACACTTTGAAGTCGACCATCCGGTCTTCACGTTTGTCTCTCCACATTGGCCCGCAGTTTATTATCGTGCCTGACGCGTTTCGATGCTGTGAAGCATCTCATCAGAGGCTTGCTCGTATTTTTGCAGTGGGATCAGCCCTCCTTCATTTCTTTTATTTGCACGTCTGAATGTAATTATTTCCCTAAGTGGGTGTGCGCTTCATTACGCAGTTGCTCGTGCATGCTAGGAGTCCGAGTCCTTTGTATGGAGATAAGAACTCCCCAGGAGAACCTTGGCGTATTCCTTCAGTGGGTTCCCGCTGTAAGTATAATTAAAAGCAGTATAACTGTCCTTGGTAGGATTCGGGACGCTGTAGAGAGATTATTTTTCATTTTTCAACTGGACTCCAAAGCGCTGCATCGCCGTAGAAAATTTCAATGGCACAGCTGCTCCTAGTTCTCGAGACGGTGCTCTTCCCACGACGAGGCCGCCGCTAATATAGTATTCACCAAATTGCCCAGAGCTTTTCGGGAAGGCACACACTTTGAAGTCGAACATCCGGTCTTCACGTTTGTCTCTCCACATTGGCCCACAGTTTATTATCGTGCCTGACGCGTTTCGATGCTGTGAAGCATCTCATCAGAGGCTTGCTCGTACTTTTGCAGTGGGATCAGCCCTCCTTCATTTCTTTTGTTTGCACGTCTGCATGTAATTATTTCCCTAAGTGGGTGTGCGCTTCATTACGCAGTTGCTCGTGCATGCTGGGAGTCCGAGTCCTTTGTATGGAGATAAGAACTCCCCAGGAGAACCTTGGCGTATTCCCTCAGTGGGTTCCCGCTGTAAGTATCATTAAAAGCAGTATAACTGTCCTTGGTAGGATTCGGGACGCTGTAGAGAGATTATTTTTCATTTTTCAACTGGACTCCAAAGCGCTGCATCGCCGTAGAAAAGTTCAATGGCACAGCTTCTCCTAGTTCTCGAGACGGTGCTCTTCCCACGACGAGGCCGCTGCTAATATAGTATTCACCAAATTGTCCAGAGCTTTTCGTTAAGGCACACACTTTGAAGTCGACCATCTGGTCTTCACGTTTGTCTCTCCACATTGGCCCGCAGTTTATTATCGTGCCTGACGCGTTTCGATGCTGTGAAGCATCTCATCAGAGGCTTGCTCGTACTTTTGCAGTGTGATCAGCCCTCCTTCATATCTTTTATTTGCACGTATGAATGTAATTATTTCCCTAAGTGGGTGTGCGCTTCATTACGCAGTTGCTCGTGCATGCTGGGAGTCCGATTCCTTTGTATGGAGATAAGAACTCCCCAGGAGAAACTTGGCGTATTCCCTCAGTGGGTTCCCGCTGTAAGTATCATTAAAAGCAGTATAACTGTCCTTGGTAGGATTCGGGACGCTGTAGAGAGATTATTTTTCATTTTTCAACTGGACTCCAAAGCGCTGCATCGCCGTAGAAAATTTCAATGGCACAGCTGCTCCTAGTTCTCGAGACGGTGCTCTTCCCACGACGAGGCCGCCGCTAATATAGTATTCACCAAATTGCCCAGAGCTTTTCGGGAAGGCACACACTTTGAAGTCGACCATCCGGTCTTCACGTTTGTCTCTCCACATTGGCCCGCAGTTTATTAACGTGCCTGACGCGTTTCGATGCTGTGAAGCATCTCATCAGAGGCTTGCTCGTACTTTTGCAGAGGGATCAGCCCTCCTTCATTTCTTTTATTTGCACGTCTGAATGTAATTATTTCCCTAAGTGGGTGTGCCCTTCATTACGCAGTTGCTAGTGCATGCTGGGAGTCCGAGTCCTTTGTATGGAGATAAGAACTCCCCAGGAGAACCATGGCGTATTCCCTCAGTGGGTTCCCGCTGTAAGTATCATTAAAAGCAGTATAACTGTCCTTGGTAGGATTCGGGACGCTGTAGAGAGATTATTTTTCATTTTTCAACTGGACTCCAAAGCGCTGCATCGCCGTAGAAAAGTTCAATGGCACAGCTTCTCCTAGTTCTCGAGACGGTGCTCTTCCCACGACAAGGCCGCCGCTAATATAGTATTCACCAAATTGCCCAGAGCTTTTCGGGAAGGCACACACTTTGAAGTCGACCATCCGGTCTTCACGTTTGTCTCTCCACATTGGCCCGCAGTTTATTATCGTGCCTGACGCGTTTCGATGCTGTGAAGCATCTCATCAGAGGCTTGCTCGTATTTTTGCAGTGGGATCAGCCCTCCTTCATTTCATTTATTTGCACGTCTGAATGTAATTATTTCCCTTAGTGGGTGTGCGCTTCATTACGCAGTTGCTCGTGCATGCTAGGAGTCCGAGTCCTTTGTATGGAGATAAGAACTCCCCAGGAGAACCTTGGCGTATTCCTTCAGTGGGTTCCCGCTGTAAGTATCATTAAAAGCAGTATAACTGTCCTTGGCAGGATTCGGGACGCTGTAGAGAGATTATTTTTCATTTTTCAACTGGACTCCAAAGCGCTGCATCGCCGTAGAAAATTTCAATGGCACAGCTGCTCCTAGTTCTCGAGACGGTGCTCTTCCCACGACGAGGCCGCCGCTAATATAGTATTCACCAAATTGCCCAGAGCTTTTCGGGAAGGCACACACTTTAAAGTCGAACATCTGGTCTTCACGTTTGTCTCTCCACATTGGCCCACAGTTTATTATCGTGCCTGATGCGTTTCGATGCTGTGAAGCATCTCAACAGAGGCTTTCTCATACTTTTGAAGTGGGATCAGCCCTCCTTCATATCTTTTATTTGCACGTATGAATGTAATTATTTCCCTAAGTGGGTGTGCGCTTCATTACGCAGTTGCTCGTGCATGCTGGGAGTCCGAGTCCTTTGTATGGAGATAAGAACTCCCCAGGAGAACCTTGGCGTATTCCCTCAGTGGGTTCCCGTTGTAAGTATCATTAAAAGCAGTATAACTGTCCTTGGTAGGATTCGGGACGCTGTAGAGAGATTATTTTTAATTTTTCAACTGGACTCCAAAGCGCTGCATTGCCGTAGAAAATTTCAATGGCACAGCTTCTCCTAGTTCTCGAGACGGTGCTCTTCCCACGACGAGGCCGCCGCTAATATAGTATTCACCAAATTGCCCAGAGCTTTTCGGGAAGGCACACACTTTGAAGTCAACCATCCGGTGTTCATGTTTGTCTCTCCACATTGGCCCGCAGTTTATTATCGTGCCTGACGCGTTTCGATGCTGTGAAGCATCTCATCAGAGGCTTGCTCGTACTTTTGCAGTGGGATCAGCCCTCCTTCATTTCTTTTATTTGCACGTCTGAATGTAATTATTTCCCTAAGTGGGTGTGCGCTTCATTACGCAGTTGCGAGTTCATGCTGGGAGTCCGAGTCCTTTGTATGGAGATAACGACTCCCCAGGAGAACCTTGGCGTATTCCCTCAGTGGGTTCCCACTGTAAGTATCATTAAAAGCAGTATAACTGTCCTTGGTAGGATTCGGGATGCTGTAGAGAGATTATTTTTCATTTTTCAACTGGACTCCAAAGCGCTGCATTGCCGTAGAAAATTTCAATGGCACAGCTTCTCCTAGTTCTCGAGACGGTGCTCTTCCCACGACGAGGCCGCCGCTAATATAGTATTCACCAAATTGCCCAGAGCTTTTCGGGAAGGCACACACTTTGAAGTCGACCATCCGGTCTTCACGTTTGTCTCTCCACATTGGCCCGCAGTTTATTATCGTGCCTGATGCGTTTCGATGCTGTGAAGCATCTCATCAGAGGCTTTCTCATACTTTTGAAGTGGGATCAGCCTTCCTTCATTTCTTTTATTTGCACGTCTGAATGTAATTATTTCCCTAAGTGGGTGTGCGCTTCATTATGCAGTTGCTCGTGCATGCTGGGAGTCCGAGTCCTTTGTATGGAGATAAGAACTCCCCAGGAGAACCTTGGCGTATTCCCTCAGTGGGTTCCCGCTGTAAGTATCATTAAAAGCAGTATAACTGTCCTTGGTAGGATTCGGGATGCTGTAGAGAGATTATTTTTCATTTTTCAACTGGACTCCAAAGCGCTGCATCGCCGTAGAAAAGTTCAATGGCACAGCTTCTCCTAGTTCTCGAGACGGTGCTCTTCCCACGACGAGGCTGCCGCTAATATAGTATTCACCAAATTGCCCAGAGCTTTTCGGGAAGGCACACACTTTGAAGTCGACCATCCGGTCTTCACGTTTGTCTCTCCACATTGGCCCGCAGTTTATTATCGTGCCTGACGCGTTTCGATGCTGTGAAGCATCTCATCAGAGGCTTGCTCGTATTTTTGCAGTGGGATCAGCCCTCCTTCATTTCTTTTATTTGCACGTCTGAATGTAATTATTTCCCTAAGTGGGTGTGCGCTTCATTACGCAGTTGCTCGCGCATGCTAGGAGTCCGAGTCCTTTGTATGGAGATAAGAACTCCCCAGGAGAACCTTGGCGTATTCCCTCAGTGGGTTCCCGCTGTAAGTATCATTAAAAGCAGTATAACTGTCCTTGGTAGGATTCGGGACGCTGTAGAGAGATTATTTTTCATTTTTCAACTGGACTCCAAAGCGCTGCATCGCCGTAGAAAAGTTCAATGGCACAGCTTCTCCTAGTTCTCGAGACGGTGCTCTTCCCACGACGAGGCCGCCGCTAATATAGTATTCACCAAATTGTCCAGAGCTTTTCGTTAAGGCACACACTTTGAAGTCGACCATCTGGTCTTCACGTTTGTCTCTCCACATTGGCCCGCAGTTTATTATCGTGCCTGACGCGTTTCGATGCTGTGAAGCATCTCATCAGAGGCTTGCTCGTACTTTTGCAGTGGGATCAGCCCTCCTTCATATCTTTTATTTGCACGTATGAATGTAATTATTTCCCTAAGTGGGTGTGCGCTTCATTACGCAGTTGCTCGTGCATGCTGGGAGTCCGAGTCCTTTGTATGGAGATAAGAACTCCCCAGGAGAACCGTGGCGTATTCCCTCAGTGGGTTCCCGTTGTAAGTATCATTAAAAGCAGTATAACAGTCCTTGGTAGGATTCGGGACGCTGTAGAGAGATTATTTTTAATTTTTCAACTGGACTCCAAAGCGCTGCATCGCCGTAGAAAATTTCAATGGCACAGCTTCTCCTAGTTCTCGAGACGGTGCTCTTCCCACGACGAGGCCGCCGCTAATATAGTATTCACCAAATTGCCCAGAGCTTTTCGGGAAGGCACACACTTTGAAGTCGACCATCCGGTCTTCACGTTTGTCTCTCCACATTGGCCCGCAGTTTATTACACCTAATCTGTTTTGCAGCTTGGCTTTCTGCCCGAGAACGGGCTTTTTATCGCGCTTTCGCGCTTTGCCTGCACTTTGCCTGCACCAGAGGAAGGCTGACCGGCCGGGCTTCGCTCCGTCGGTCAGCTACTGAACTACAGCTCCCAGCTGCCCTTGGCCCACGAGACCCGTCACCGGAGCGCGCCAGGAGGCGCATAAAGCGGTGACCGGTGCGGAGTCCTTTGTGTTCACCTAATCTGTTTTGCAGCTTGGCTTTCTGCCCGAGGACGGGCTTGTTATCGCGCTTTCGCGCTTTGCCTGCACTTTGCCTGCACCAGAGGAAGGCTGACCGGCCGGGCTTCGCTCCGTCGGTCAGCTACTGAACTACAGCTCCCAGCTGCCCTTGGCCCATGAGACCCGTCACCGGAGCGCGCCAGGAGGCGCATAAAGCGGTGACCGGTGCGGAGTCCTTTGTGTTCACCTAATCTGTTTTGCAGCTTGGCTTTCTGCCCGAGGACGGGCTTGTTATCGCGCTTTCGCGCTTTGCCTGCACTTTGCCTGCACCAGAGGAAGGCTGACCGGCCGGGCTTCGCTCCGTCGGTCAGCTACTGAACTACAGCTCCCAGCTGCCCTTGGCCCACGAGACCCGTCACCGGAGCGCGCCAGGAGGCGCATAAAGCGGTGACCGGTCCATCGTCCCGCGAGGGTGCGCGCGGGAGCGACCGGGAGAAGCCCGGGCAAAGGGTGGGCCGTCTGAGGCCGTCAGAGGTCGGCCAAGGTCGGGTTGGGCCAGGGACTCTGCACAATTTTCCATAGGCCTGCTAAGGGTTGTTGCAATCCGGATACTTTGACGCACAGGTACCTTTTTATTTATTTTTATTTTTTTATTTTTTTACTACTCATTTTGTTTTGAGCTCCGACCCTGCACTACCCCTGCATATTGTTGTACATATGCCTGGTAGAAAGCTAACCCCTGTTACAAACACCATGGAGAACTACCTAGTCCAAAAAGTGACTAAGATAAATAGTGATAGAAGGTCCTCTTTGGGCTTAGATTCATCTATGCTATCTCCATCATTAGATAAAGAGCTCTAGCCCGAGGATCCCTTCGATCTGCTAAATAGTAGTCTCTCTGGGGAGGCGCATGCTTCTGTTCATGATTCTGTTATTATCCAACCCAGTGGTATAGTAGCTAGTACTGCTGACAACAATGTCCATGAAGTAGTGACTGTGACCCCTTCAACCAGCAAGTCCAGCACTGTAAAGTCTGTTCCTGTTCCAGCACCGAGGGCTTCAAGGGCCAAGAGGAAAGTTACACAGAAACGGGGGGGATTAAGGTCAGCCAAAAATAAAATAACTTCGCCACCAAGGTCAAAGTCTGATGAGGAGGCGGACGACTCGTCTGATGAAACTTGTGTGTCCTTTTCTAATGCCCAATTTCAGAAATTTTGCAGCATGATGGATACAAAAATCAAAGGGATAGTTAAACCTTTGATAAGTAAAATCGATAAACTATCCGCTGAGGTATCCAAACTGGAAGGCTTACTTGGAAAAACCCTGGGAGAGGTGGGAAAACTCCCAGAAGTTATTACCTCTAGTGTCCAAACCTTGGCGAGCGAAATTCAACTGACTAAATCTACTGAACTGATTTCTACTGCCGCCCCAAACCCCCCAATGGCCCCATTGATAAATCTAACGGATGATACCCCTGGTACTGTATCCTCTGCCCCTCTTCTTGGTGAACCTAATACTGCGCAGGGGTCTTCTGAGCTGGTGGTGGAAGCCTCACCATTAGTTCTTGTACTGGCTAATGTGCCTCCTTTAGGCTCTGGGGAAGTAGAATCAACATCATCACTCCTTAACAAATCCTTATCTTGGCTGTCTGATAATATGTCCATATCACCATGGGGCAAACAGCAACTAGCCGAGGAGCTGGTTAACGCAAGAAGAGTTGAGTGGATCGGGAATAAGGAAAAGAAGTTCAAGGGTGACTGTGTAGTCATCAATCTCTCTGACCCTGAGGTTCTACCAAACATCCTGCCTCACATTTTTCCGCCGCAGAGACGATCTACCTCTATTGTACCATTGACTCTTGACTTTTTCTATCCTCGAAAAGGCAGAGGCCTTAACCCATGCACTTTAAGAACAAAATGGAATGTTATACCCAAAAGGGGCAGTAAGAATTTTGGCTCTGTTGGGTGGGGTCTAGGTTTGGAAAATAGATTTTCTGCTCTTTCTAACTTAGATGCCTGTGATTGACATACAAAGTGCCGTTTACCACTGCTAGAAACTTGCTCAGATGCTTGCATAACTGAGGGGTATAGTCGAGTTACAGGTGGGCCAAATGATCTATCTAACCTTGTTGTCGCTGTGGGACTACTTCCTGTAAGTAGTAATGTTAACGTTACAGCTGATGCTGAGCTAAATGGGTCTGATCACAGTCCTGTATTAAGTATGGTACGAGCCTCTGAAAATTTATTATCATGGAACATAGCTGGGCTTAGTTCCAAAATGGACTGTGGAGAATGGTTTGGGTTTGTCAGCAAGTACGACGTTTGTATTTTCCAAGAAACATGGGCCTGTGATCCTGTCTTCGCTTTGGGGTACTTGAACTTTTATGTACCAGCTTCTAAGGGCCCCAAAGGGAGACCGATGGGGGGTCTTACTATATGGGTCCGCCAGTCCCTGAGGATTGTAGTAAAAAATCTGGTGCTCAACCTTAAAGATATACAGCTTATTAGACTTACGAGGGACTCTTCCACTTCCATTGACATTTATAATGTATATGCTAGGGGAGGAAGTGGTGGTAAATCAGCAGTCCTATCGTCTCTGTATAGTCTTCTAGACACTCACTCCTCTGGGAATAACATTATACTGGCAGGTGACCTAAATCGTACTTATGAACCCCTTGATACCGGAGAGGCTTACCTAGGTGCGGAGGAAGATAAGATCTGGGATATCCCCGCACTTGATTCAATCCCAATAACCCGTTGGACTGAGGATGTTCTAGGTCTAAATGCTATGTGCCTTGAACACGGGTTAAGGGCTTTGAATGGTCGTACTAAGTCAGACAGAGTGCCAGCCATGACTTTTAATAATGGCAGATCCAAGAGTCGCATTGACTATGTCATTTGTAGTATGTCCTTATGGTCATCTATTATTGATATGGAGGTCAAGGAAAGGCCAGAGAGTGACCATAATCCCCTATGTGTTCGTCACAAACTGTGCCTGTCTGATGTTACTGCACCTAGTATTTTTGCTGATCCTTTACCCCCATTGATTGTGCCAACTAATGATTTACGCAGGCTCAGGTGGACTATTGTTAAAACAGACCAGCTGGTTCTAGAAAAAATAAGTATGGCAACTGACAAGGCTATCATGGCCCTTGAGGGTGCGGATGCGCTCCCTCTGAACAAAAATAATGTTATCAAAGTCCATGAAGCTCTTTTCAGCGAAATCAAGTGCCACTTTCTGAAACCGGTAAATAAAAGGCGGATCTGCACCTACAGAGCAGCAAGATGGTACAATCACGAATGTAGGGTGGCAAGAACACTTTTGGGTGACGCAATTAAAAACAAAAATCTAGAGGTTATTAGATTAGCCAGGAAGCAATACAAACAGTGCATAGCAAAAGCGAAAAAAGATTGGGACGAGGCACATTGGAATAACCTAAAAAATGCAAGTGACCGCAAAGACTCTAGGTTATTTTGGCATATAGTCAAATGGGGACAAGACAGATTAGAAGAGGCTAGCTCTAATAATGTCCCTCAGGATGCTTGGGTCAAGTTTTTTTGTGATCAGTATGCTTGCAGGGAACAGACAGTATATAGAAGTTGTGTGCCGGCGCAACTAGCAGAGGAGGACATGTTCACTCAGAGTGAAATTGTTATTGCTCTCAAAACTGTTCGAAGTGGGCGGGCTCCTGGAATTGACGGGGTTCCGGCAGATGTTTTTTTGAATGACATTGAAAAATGGTGCAAATACATTTACCTGTTAATAAATTTTATCAGCAGAGGTGCAGACATCCCAGTAACTTGGCGGGGTGCTGTAATTATTCCTATATGCAAGAAGGGAGATCGTGCCCAGCCTGGTAACTATCGCCCCATCAGTTTAATTGACACTATTCAGAAGGTAGTGGGGCGAGTAATTGTCAACAGGTTGCTAGACTGGATTGAGGACAACAATATCCTATCCCCCTTTCAGGCCGGATTTCGCAGGGCAACCAGCACTGTGGATCAAGTCTTCCGTTTCCAACTGATACAGTGGAAGACCGTGGTGCTAGGCGGAGGTAGCCTGTATGCAGCATTTGTTGACCTGCGGGCTGCCTTCGACCTGGTACCTAGGGCCAAACTGTGGGAAGTGCTAGAGACACTAGGTGTCCCCGGGGACCTGTTGACTTTAATTATGCGTTTGCATGAGGGCACCTATGCCAAGATACGTTGGGGAGGGTACGGGAATGACACTGCCGAATTTCCCGTAGAGCGCGGGGTTCGCCAGGGTTGTTCAATGGCCCCTACATTGTTCACCCTTTTTATCAATGGTGTAGTTGCCCGCATGCAAACTCGGGCTGTGGATGCCCCTTCTTTGGCAGGCGTGAAAGTCCCTATTTTAATGTTCGCCGATGATACTTTAATTTTATCAAAAACACCAAGTGGTCTGCAAAAGGCATTGGCAATATTTGACGAGTTTTGTGTCGATCACGGTCTGGAAGTGAATGCGTCCAAGACAAAACTCATGGCTTTTAATCCACATAGAAATTTTAAATCAAATATTTCCATGAGTGGTCGCACTCTGGAACTTGTAAAATCTTTTACTTATCTGGGGATTCTTATCTCCAATGATAATAAGTGGCAACAGCATCTAAATACTGCTATACTGAGGCACAAGCAGCTAGCTGGTACTATCATCAAGGAGTATAGGAAGTCACTGACAAAACCCATTAAACCTCCCTTGATAATATACGAGGCAAAAGCTATTGGGTCTGCCTTGTATGGGGCGGAGCTTTGGGGAAATGAAAACCTCCAAGAGCTCCAAATATCAGAAAATAAATTTTTTAGGCTGCTAACAGGTATCCCGCAGAGCAGTCCACTCTTGCCCCTGCGCTATGAGTTAGGAAGGAGAGAAATTTCGGAAAAGGCTAAATTACGTCCGATTTTATTCTGGCGTAGACTTTGGACTACGCCAGAGCTCTCTCACTACGCGGATGGGTTTATTGACGTTATTAAATCTGACCATTACCATAAAATTAGATGGTTTAAAACATTGAAAACTGCATTGTTTAACCTATGACTAAACGCTCTATGGACCGATCCTGCTGGGGCTTTATTCCCCACTAAGATCACCTTAAAAAATATTTTTGGGGAACATGTCGCCAATAGGAGCATGCTTAGTACCAATAATGGGACCTTGACTACCAGTTTCTTAGAAATCAAGATGTATCCCAATTATGAAAAGTATTGGGATTACATCACAATCCCCATGGACAGAAAATTGTTATTCCAACTGAGGGCAGGATCGCTCCCTCTTCGCAAGTTAACATCCAAATGGGAATCTGGGGGCACGGCTACTTGCCCAGTCTGTGGGGTAGGAAATGAAACTCTAGGTCACTTTTTGTTTTGTTGCCCAGCATATTCTGTTCCAAGGCGTGTCTGGTTGGCTCCTATGTGTAGGAACCTAGGCACAAAAAGTAGTATGGTGGCATTGCGTATTGCAAAATCCACTACTGAAGACTGGATTAATATTGCCATTGCAAAATATTTGGGGTGGGCATGGGTATTAAGGCTGAGACTGTTGGCAAACTAATTACCCTCTACCAAATTGACTACGGACTGCAAGACAAATGTCTATTCTCTGTATCTGTTTAATAATAGTCCAGAGATTGCTAAACTATTGTTTACTCTCTGTAACTGTTGATCAGAGACTGCTAGATCTTTGTCTATTTTATGCTAAGGATTATTTAATGTATCATCGGTTAGAACTTTTAATGTTATGGATGTTAGAGGATTCTCACATTGTCATTATGATTGTTACTTCTCTGGCTTTTGATGGAAATGATTTTTTTGCACCTGTATATATGATGTGTCAGAATTTTCATAATTGTTTAATTTTTGGTAGGCGTTACGTGTTTTAAATGTTTATATTGTATATGTGCTTTGTCTAAATTGACTTTGTAAATTTAATCGTTTTTATTATATGTTTGTATGTCTTGCTTTTATGAGTAAAACTCGAATAAAGCACTTTGAACTGAACTGAACTTTTCTACGGCGATTCAGCGCTTTGGAGTCCAGTTGAAAAATGAAAAATAATCTCTCTACAGCGTCCCGAATCCTACCAAGGACAGTTATACTGCTTTTAATGATACTTACAGCGGGAACCCACTGAGGGAATACGCCAAGGTTCTCCTGGGGAGTTCTTATCTCCATACAAAGGACTCGGACTCCCAGCATGCACGAGCAACTGCGTAATGAAGCGCACACCCACTTAGGGAAATAATTACATTCAGACGTGCAAATAAAAGAAATGAAGGAGGGCTGATCCCACTGCAAAAGTACGAGCAAGCCTCTGATGAGATGCTTCACAGCATCGAAACGCGTCAGGCACGATAATAAACTGCGGGCCAATGTGGAGAGACAAACGTGAAGACCAGATGGTCGACTTCAAAGTGTGTGCCTTAACGAAAAGTTCTGGGCAATTTGGTGAATACTATATTAGCGGCGGCCTCGTCGTGGGAAGAGCACCGTCTCGAGAACTAGGAGAAGCTGTGCCTTTGAACTTTTCTACGGCGATGCAGCGCTTTGGAGTCCAGTTGAAAAATGAAAAATATTCTCTCTACAGCGTCCCGAATCCTACCAAGGACAGTTATACTGCTTTTAATGATACTTACAGCGGAAACCCACTGAGGGAATACGCCAAGGTTCTCCTGGGGAGTTATTATCTCCATACAAAGGACTCGGACTCCCAGCATGCACGAGCAACTGCGTAATGAAGCGCACACCCACTTAGTGAAATAATTACATTCAGATGTGCAAATAAAAGAAATGAAGGAGGGCTGATCCCACTGCAAAAGTACGAGCAAGCCTCTGATGAAATGCTTCACAGCATCGAAACGCGTCAGGCACGATAATAAACTGCGGGCCAATGTGGAGAGACAAACGTGAAGACCAGATGGTCGACTTCAAAGTGTGTGCCTTAACGAAAAGCTCTGTACAATTTGGTGAATACTATATTAGCGGCGGCCTCGTCGTGGGAAGAGCACCGTCTCGAGAACTAGGAGAAGCTGTGCCATTGAACTTTTCTACGGCGATGCAGCGCTTTGGAGTCCAGTTGAAAAATGAAAAATAATCTCTCTACAGCGTCCCGAATCCTACCAAGGACAGTTATACTGCTTTTAATGATACTTACAGCGGGAACCCACTGAGGGAATACGCCAAGGTTCTCCTGGGGAGTTCTTATCTCCATACAAAGGACTCAGACTCCCAGCATGCACGAGCAACTGCGTAATGAAGCGCACACCCACGTAGGGAAATAATTACATTCAGACGTGCAAATAAAAGAAATGAAGGAGGGCTGATCCCACTGCAAAACTACGAGCAAGCCTCTGATGAGATGCTTCACAGCATCGAAACGCGTCAGGCACGATAATAAACTGCGGGCCAATGTGGAGAGACAAACGTGAAGACCGGATGGTCGACTTCAAAGTGTGTGCCTTCCCGTAAAGCTCTGGGCAATTTGGCGAATACTATATTAGCGGCGGCCTCGTCGTGGGAAGAGCACCGTCTCGAGAACTAGGAGAAGCTGTGCCATTGAACTTTTCTACGGCGATGCATCGCTTTGGAGTCCAGTTGAAAAATGAAAAATAATCTCTCTACAGCGTCCCGAATCCTACCAAGGACAGTTATACTGCTTTTAATGATACTTACAGCGGGAACCCACTGAGGGAATACGCCAAGGTTCTCCTGGGGAGTTCTTATCTCCATACAAAGGACTCGGACTCCCAGCATGCACGAGCAACTGCGTAATGAAGCGCACACCCACTTAGGGAAATAATTACATTCAGACGTGCAAATAAAAGAAATGAAGGAGGGCTGATCCCACTGCAAAAGTACGAGCAAGCCTCTGATGAAATGCTTCACAGCATCGAAACGCGTCAGGCACGATAATAAACTGCGGGCCAATGTGGAGAGACAAACGTGAAGACCGGATGGTTGACTTCAAAGTGTGTGCCTTCCCGAAAAGCTCTGGGCAATTTGGTGAATACTATATTAGCGGCGGCCTCGTCGTGGGAAGAACACCGTCTCGAGAACTAGGAGACGCTGTGCCATTGAACTTTTCTACGGCGATGCATCGCTTTGGAGTCCAGTTGAAAAATGAAAAATAATCTCTTTACAGCGTCCCAAATCCTACCAAGGACAGTTATACTGTTTTTAATGATACTTACAGTGGGAACCCACTGAGGGAATACGCCAAGGTTCTCCTGGGGAGTTCTAAACTCCATACAAAGGACTCGGACTCCCAGCATGCACGAGCAACTGCGTAATGAAGCGCACACCCACTTAGGGAAATAATTACATTCAGACGTGCAAAGACAAGAAATGAAGGAGGGCTGATCCCACTGCAAAAGAACGAGCAACCCTCTGATGAGATGCTTCACAGCATCGAAACGCGTCAGGCACGATAATAAACTGCGGGCCAATGTGGAGAGACAAACGTGAAGACCGGATGGTTGACTACAAAGTTTGTGCCTTCCCGAAAAGCTCTGGGCAATTTGGTGAATAATATATATATATATATATTCACTGAAAAAACCATAGGTTATAGACCATATATAGTTAGGAATATGCATTTACAAAACCTTGAAAATTCACTGAAAAAACCATAGGTTAGAGACCATATATAGTTAGCTGGACATTTTATTGACATAAAACCAATGAAATTCCATATATAGTTAGTTGCACTAACTATATATCGCGCACCCGCAATCCACTGCTGATGATGTCACATATTACATCATTCGTGACATGGTCAGTGACATCACTGATGACATCACTGATAACATCTCAAATGACATCACTGATGACATCACTGATGACATCTCAAATGACATCACTGATGACATCATCTAGTGTCTGTGTGTTTTTGTAAAGTTTAAATATGTTTTACATATTGAAGAATGAGTGGATGTATGGAAGACTGAGTGTGTGTGTGGCTGGCTGGGAGGTGTGTGACTCTGTGCATATCAATGTGTACTTGTATCAGTGATTGTATAAGAGAGTAAGTATGTGTTAGTATATGTGTGAAAAGTATGGTGTTCTGTGTTTAACTGTATAGATGAGGAAATCGAAGTGTGATTGATTCTTCACAGGACTGACTAGGTGTATGAGTGCATATGATAGTGTTGTAATAATGAGTGACTGTATGTATGAGTGATTGTATGGGTGAATGAGTGAATGTGTGTGTAGACGTAGGAATCAGTGAGTGCGTATGTAGTAACTGGTATTGGTGTGTCATGATGTCATCAGTGATGTCATTTGAGATGTCATCAGTGATGTCATTTGAGATGTCATCAGTGATGTCATCAGTGATGTCACTGAAGTATGGTGTTCTGTGTTTAACTGTATAGATGAGGAAATGGAAGTGTGATTGATTCTTTACAGGACTGACTAGGTGTGTGAGTAACTCCATGGATGAGTGGCAGTGTGTGAGTGTCTGCATAGGTGTATGAGTGCATATGATAGTGTTGTAATAATGAGTGACTGTATGTATGAGTGATTGTATGGGTGAATGAGTGAATGTGTGTGTAGACGTAGGAATCAGTGAGTGCGTATGTAGTAACTGGTATTGGTGTGTCATGATGTCATCAGTGATGTCATTTGAGATGTCATCAGTGATGTCATCAGTGATGTCATTTGAGATGTCATCAGTGATGTCATCAGTGATGTCACTGACCATGTCATGAATGATGTAATATGTGACATCATCAGCAGTGGATTGCGGGTGCGCGATATATAGTTAGTGCAACTAACTATATATGGAATTTCATTGGTTTTATGTCAATAAAATGTCCAGCTAACTATATATGGTCTAACCTATGGTTTTTTCAGTGAATTTTCAAGGTTTTGTAAATGCATATTCCTAACTATATATGGTCTATAACCTATGGTTTTTTCAGTGAATTTCATTGGTTTTTTAAAAGCTAATATCTATAGCTGTAAAATATATTCTTTATTACGTGACGTATCACGTAGCCACGTGAGACGCCTCATGACGCGTCGCATAACCGTGACGTATCGGCTCTGCAGCGCAAACAAAACCCGTAACGTAAGCGTGCCGGAGCACGCTTACAGATATATATATTTTTTTTAACCTTAATTAGACAAAATCCACACGTGCACATATCTTGAGGCCTTGCAAAGGCACATCAAACAAACAGTCCCTACAATTTTGCCAAGTTTGCTGGAAATCTATTCCCTTAATTTTTTTTTTACTGTTTCTCTTGGTCTTCCCCTTGTTACGCTTACCGGGACGCTACCCGGTACGCGAACCGGACGCTCCAAAAACACAAGATGGCGGACTCCCGTTACGCTGCCGGTTAGCTGCCCGGTTCGCGTACCGGGAAGCGCCTCTACCGCGAAAAATCGCGGGGGACTTTAATATCCCCCTCATCAATCCTAGGGGGTCAGGAGGGGTTTACCTTGCCCCCTTTCCTTCATTTCCCCCTTCTTTTTTCACCACATCTTGTCTCTCGAACCTACCGAGAGACAAGATGGCGGCCGCTCCGGACAGTTTACAGTGTTGACAGCTACGCTGCCGGTTAGCTGCCCGGTTAGCTGCCCGGTGAGCTGCCCGGTGAGCTGCCCGGTTCGCGTACCGGGACGCGCCTCTACGGCGTGAAATCGCAAAAAATTCTAAATTTGTTTTTTTGTTTTTTGCCCCGCGGGGCCCTTTAATAGCCCCCACATCAATCCTAGGGGGTCAGGAGGGGTCTACCTTGCCCCCTTTCATTCATTTCCCCCTTCGTTTATTTCCACCTACTATATTAGAATCCGGAAACAATTTAAATCCGAACTATGTAGCTAAGATAACTATAACACAACTCCAGCCCCTGAATCAGGTCATGTATTGGACATGAAAACATTGGGCAAATCTCGCCGTGGATCGGACCTGATTCAGGGGCTGGAGTTGTGTTATAGTTATCTTAGCTACATAGTTCGGATTTAAATTGTTTCCGGATTCTAATATAATGTGGGTGACAATTAAGATAACGACTGTGCCGATACACGGCTTGATTAATGGTGTAATCAATTTGCCAGCAATGTCTTGTAATTATTGTATTTGCACATTCAAAGATGGCGCATTATGACGCGTTTATGGCGTAGTCCCTCGTTTATGTCTAATGTTGTGACAAACATAGATAATGGCGCTGCATACAGTTTTTCAGATGTAAATACTGACGAGGGGAGTGCTCTCCCGAAACGCGTATATTCTGAATAAATAAACCCCCTGCTAAATTTACTGCCGTGCTTGAGAGTGCTATTTCCTGAGAAACCCGGCTGGGTCCTTTTTGGGAATTTGGAGCTGTTATATATATATATATATATATATATATATATATATATATATATATATATATATATATATATTACCTACTGGCGGTCGCCAGTAGGTATATATAGTTAGGATTTTTTCTCTATGGGATTTTTGAAAATTCTATGTCTAATAACTTTGGCGTTTGTGGACGGAATTGGCTGCAATTTTCAGGAAAATTGAACATTTTGTTTCTGAGCAGCCCCTGAAAATTTGGGGGGGGTTCGTCAAGGGGGGGCCGAGAAAAAAGGGGGGTCCCAAAACGTGTTTTTAACATTGAGTTTTCCATAGGGCGGTTGGCCTCACTTTTAGCCCGAACGGCTCAATGGATTTGCACGAAACTTGGCAAAATTGTAGGGACTGGTAGCCCGATGTGCCTTTGCTTGGTCTCAATATATGTGCTCCAGTGGATTTTGAGAAATTAACGTTCAAAAAAAGATATATATCTGTAACAGTGGACCAGGCAGCGCTCCGGTTCGCGGACTTTACGCGTTACGGAGCTTTGTGAAGCGAAGCTGATTGGTTCTCCGGCGTCTGTAAACATTCCAAACAGTCCGTAGCGGCCGCCATCTTGTCTCTCGGTAGGATCGAGAGACAAGAGGAGGCCAAAGCGAAGGGGCAAATGACCATAAGGGGGCATAGTAGATCCTCCCTGACCCTCTAGGTTTGATGTGGAGGTTTTAAAAGGGCCCCGCGGGGCAAAAAAAATAATAATAATAATAATCGAACGGCTGAATGGATTTGCACGAAACTTGGCAAAATTGTAGGGACTGGTAGCCCGATGTGCCTTTGCTAGGTCTCAATATATGTGCTCCAGTGGATTTTGAGAAATTAACGTTCAAAAAAAGATATATATCTGTAACAGCGCTCCGCTTCGCGTACTTTTCGCGTAACGGAGCTTTGCGAAGCTGATTGGTTCTCCGGCGTCTGTAAACATTCCAAACAGTCCGTAGCGGCCGCCATCTTGTCTCTCGGTAGGATCGAGAGACAAGAGGAGGCCCAAGCGAAGGGGCAAATGACCATAAGGGGGCATAGTAGATCCTCCCTGACCCCCTAGGTTTGATGTGGAGGTTTTAAAAGGGCCCCGCGGGGCAAAAAAAAAAATAATAATAATAATCGAACGGCTGAATGGATTTGCACGAAACTTGGCAAAATTGTAGGGACTGGTAGCTCCATGTACCTTTGCTAGGTCTCAATATATGTGCTTCAGTGGATTTTGAGAAATTAACGTTCAAAAAAAGATATATATCTGTAACAGCGCTCCGCTTCGCGGAGATAAAATTATCTCTGTATTACCTAGCTGTTGCTAACACCAGTTAGCGACCGCTAGTAGGAGATAGTGACCATCTTGGGCCCCACTTTGCATGTCAGTGATATTTATCACTAATGACATGCAAAGTGGGCATGCCAAGATGTTAGCGACTGGAAACAGTCGCTAACATCGCTATCTCCTATTACCAACTTTTGGAGATATTCGCGCTAAGCGCGAATATCTCCAAAAGCTACCACCTGCCCTGAGCAGTTCTTAGCCATGTTATCCAATGGGAGGTGGATAACATGGCTAAGAGCATTAGCTCGGTAATGCATGAATATCGGTGAGTTTTCAGCGATATTAATGCATTGCGGTCGTTTTTTATGGCATTTGCGATAAACCTTGATAATAGCAAGGTTTATCTGCGATAATTTCTGACGATGCTTAGCGGTAAAAAATTCGTTGCTAAGCATCGTTAGGGATAAATATCGCTTAACTTTGGTAATATGCCCCAACGTCTGTTAACGTTCGATTCGAAGGAAATCAGGAAGTATTGAAAAACATTGTCTGCGCCATCTTCCCTTTTTTCAAATGCCACACTTTTGTTGTGCACGGCAGCCATTTTAGATGACTTGACCAGACCCACTCTCTGCACGCTGTCGATCCTTAGCATGGCTCCCCACCCTCGCAAGCATCTCCCCCAGGCACTGGTCACCCTCGTTCTCTGTCTTATGCATGGGTAATAAACCTCCCCCCATCTGCGCTGCTCTTCCCTGAGAATCACACCCTGTGCCCGCCCGACACCTCCCTTTCGCCCTATTCACTACCGCACCCTCTGACACTCCTTTTCCTCTGTGTCCAATTGTCCAGGCCGGTCCTAGGCTATCAGCTAGCCCTGCAGATGTAGTTTATGGCCCCAGCTGTAAAGAATCACCCCTCTTCAAAGGAGTTATAGTAGATCAAGGCCCACACTCGATGAGATCTGTCACAGCACACGCGTTCCTACTATCTGAAAACCATCCTGTATTGTGATTGGGGAGGGGACCGAGCCTGAAGCGGAAGATTCCAGGGATGACTCTTTGTACATCAAAGTTTTTACAATTATGTGTCACATTAAAAATATATAGCACTCCAACACAGTAGTAAGATTATAAAACTTTAATAACTTATAAATATATACAACAAAACAAAAACAGTAAAAACATATAAACATTTTTAGGGAAAAACAGCGAAGTAGCGGTCGGCTGTGCGAATAGTCCCAACGCAGCACAACGTCCAGATTTCTGGACGGCACCCAGGTGATGTTGTCTGGGTGCCGCACTGATTTCAGCATCCGGCGTGGGGCGTCGCGGGGGGTGGGTCATCAGTAGCAAACTGTTGTGCGAATAGTTCCAAGGCAGCAGAACGATGGCACCAAGGTGATGTCCAGTAAGTTGCCGCACTGGTTTTGGTATCCTACAATGCTGCTCCGAAGAACGGCGTGGGGCGCCCCGGGAAGGGGGGGGAGGCGGCGTGAACGGGCCTCTCCAGGTGGAGTCTCGTCTGTTGTAGTGGGGCGCCCCTTTACCGTTTCAGTTGCCATTCCGTCCGCTTTTGGTCCACTGTGTCAAAAGCCGCAATTCAGCTGAGTTGCGCCCACTCTTGCGGTGCAGCGATAGGCGGCTGCCACAGGACTCTCAAAATGGCGGCAGGCTCTTTTCTTTTTGGGCCTGGTCCACTGATATGGCCCTGGGACACCTTGCAAATCGGACGCTTGTCTGCTAGGTCTTGGACCCCATTCTCGAAAGCGTCCCCTCCGCCTTGAGGATTCAACAAAAGTTTTGGGGGCCCCCGACTCCTGCAGGCTTCTGGTGGGGAGCGGCTGCCATGATTGCTCGCGGAATGACCACGACGGAGCCACGAGATGGTGGTGCTTTCATGGTGACGCCAGCTTCAGTGTGAAACATCCAGAAACAAGGTGGGGCTTTCATCGTTTGGGAAAAAAAAAAGTTTTCATCCAATGAAAAGTGTTATTTTTAGGTCATATGATCAAGCCTTCCATCATTAGGAAACCAAAAGTAAAATGAACCAATGAAAAGTTTTATAAACAAGTCACATGACCTGTTATGCGGCATAGGGTATAAAAAGCGTAGAAAATCCGTTGGCACGTGAGGCGGCGTCAGTAGCGGACCGATGTGCGAATAGGCCGAAGGCAACACAACGCGCCAAGATCCGGATGGCACCGAGGTGGTGTCCAGCAAGTTGCAGCACTGGTGTGGCCATCCTACAATGCTGAAAGTCGGCGTGGGGCACCCCGTTGGCCTGTGAGTTCGCGTCAGTAGCGGACCGATGTGCGAATAGGCCGAAGGCAGCACAACGCGCCAAGATCCGGATGGCACCGAGGTGGTGTCTAGTAAGTTGCCGCACTGGTGTGGCCATCCTACAATGTTGAAAGTCGGCGTGGGGCGCCCCGTTGGCCTGTGAGATGGCGTCAGTAGCGGACCGATGTGCGAATGGGGCCAAAGGCAGCGCAACAATATTTTCGGAATAGAAGACACCACAAGGCGCTGAGATGCCAAGATCCGGATGGCACCGAGGTGGTGTCTAGCAAGTTGTGGCACTGGTGTGGCCATCCTACAATGGTAAAAGTCGGCGTGGGGCGCCCTGTTGGCCTGTGAGATGGTGTCAGTAGCGGACCGATGTGCGAATGGGGCCAAAGGCAGCGCAACAATATTTTCTGACTAGAAGACACCACAAGGCGCTGAGATGCGAAGATCCGGATGGCACCGAGGTGATGTCTAGCAAGTTGCTGTACTGGTGTGGCCATCCTACAATGCTGAAACTCGGCGTGGGGCGCCCCATTAGCCTGTGAGATGGCGTCAGTAGCGGACCGATGTGCGAATGGGGCCAAAGGCAGCGCAACAATATTTTCTGAATAGAAGACACCACAAGGCGCTGAGATTCCAAGATCCGGATGGCACCGAGGTGGTGTCTAGTAAGGTGCACTGGTGTGGCTATCCTACAATGCTGAAAGTCGGCGTGGGGCGCCCTGTTGGCCTGTGAGATGGTGTCAGTAGCGGACCGATGTGCGAATGGGGCCAAAGGCAGCGCAACAATATTTTCTGACTAGAAGACACCACAAGGCGCTGAGATGCCAAGATCCGGATGGCACCGAGGTGATGTCTAGCAAGTTGCTGTACTGGTGTGGCCATCCTACAATGCTGAAACTCGGCGTGGGGCGCCCCATTAGCCTGTGAGATGGCGTCAGTAGCGGACCGATGTGCGAATGGGGCCAAAGGCAGCGCAACAATATTTTCTGAATAGAAGACACCACAAGGCGCTGAGATTCCAAGATCCGGATGGCACCGAGGTGCT
Source organism: Lissotriton helveticus (assembly GCF_964261635.1). Lineage (NCBI taxonomy): Eukaryota > Metazoa > Chordata > Amphibia > Caudata > Salamandridae > Lissotriton > Lissotriton helveticus. Next base: position 1,328,335,632 of record NC_136061.1, on the reverse strand, counting down.
GTCTAGTAAGGTGCACTGGTGTGGCTATCCTACAATGCTGAAAGTCGGCGTGGGGCGCCCCGTTGGCCTGTGAGATGGCGGCAGTAGCGGACCGATGTGCGAATGGGGCCAAAGGCAGCGCAACAATATTTTTGGAATAGAAGACACCACAAGGCGCTGAGATTCGGTTAGCACCGAGGTGGTGTCTAGCAAGCTATGCAGCTGAGTTGCGTGCGCACTTGCGGCGAATAGGTCGAAGGCAGCACAACAATGTTTTCTGAATAGAAGACACCACAAGGCGCTGAGATTCGGTTACCACCGAGGTGGTGTCTAGCAAGTTGCTGCACTGGTGTGGCCATCCTACAATACTGCTTCGAATAACGGCGTGGGGTGCCCGAAGGGGGGGGGGAGGCGGCGTGAACGGGCCTTCCTAGGTGGAGGCTCGTCTGCTGTAGTGGGGAGCCCCTTTACCGTTTCAGTTGCCATTCAGCTGAGTTTTGGCCGCTCTTGATGCTACAGCGACAGGCGGCTGCAACAGGACTCTCAAAATGGCGGCCTGTTCTTTGGATTTGGGCCTGGTCCACTAAAATGGCCCTGGGACACCTTAGAACTCGGACGCTCGATTTTTTTTTCCTTTCCTCTACATGCAAAAAAAGGTAAATGCCCGGTACGTTATACGCTTCATCTGCCACGATGTACTCTCCAGAGGAACCGAAAAAATATATAGTTATGGTAACTATACCATGCATCGTCATATGGAGAGGTGGCACCAATTAATTATAGTGCTGTATAAAAGAGAGATTTGGAGGAGAACCCCCGACCTGCCAGTACATTCATCAAAGAAGTGGCACTGACAGCATCAGAGGCAAGGGAAACGGTCCCAAATATTTAGAAGAACTTTGGAAAGATTAAAATGACATGTTTAGATTGTGGCAAATTAATTTCATGTGGACAGATGAGTGTTACTCTATAAATACAGCATATGAACATCATCATAGTCGATGGTTGGTACAGACATTTTGACTATATCCTGGACCTGCCCGTCCTCGCCCAAAATGGCGCCGGAATAAATGGGACTCGTAACTCCTTGTTGTGTACTGGTTGCAGAACCTTGAAATCACGAGATACGTATGCAGTTTTGAAGCACATGGCGGGCGGGGACGAGAATTGATTGAGTATTTCGACATCCCTATTGATATTAAGTTCTGATGTGTTATTGATTACTGTACTATTGAAAGTTCGAATTAACGTCGCGCATGGTACTTGCCCGCAAATGTATATCTAGATAATTTTATTGTAACTGGCCCTGTCGTATTTTAATTATAAAATGTACGTCCACCGATTCCGCAACTGTTAGACACCTTAGTTCTTGCAACCTAATGGCCCGCCCGTTACGTTCCTCTACAGTGTAAATGTCTACTCATCATATACGATTACAGTTTGCTCCGTGGCCGGCCCACGTGGTTATAGGCTCGTATTTGTATAATGAAATTTTCACAATAAAGGTTTTTAAAAGAAAACATGGTAGTAGTATATACATTGGTAATGTTTTTAATAATAGTCACTGTTTTAGAATCATTAAAAGGCAAGTGAAATAAAGCAGACCAATTACATGAAGGGTAAAAGGTATAATACGCAGGAACGCAGTAAAGATAAATGGTCAAGGGCTGTTGTGTTTTCTACTCCTGCAACATAAAGTGATCGATAAGAATCTCATATTCAGGCGTATCGGCGACTAAGACAGCAGGTCGACCCTCTTTTGCTCAACGGCTCCGTCATGGGACGAAGAAACGCCCTTTTTCTCGAAAAAAGAATATATTTTACTTGCAGGACAGTTGTAAATTTTCCGGGAAAGTACATTAGCCTGGAACATTATAACATATATTTAAGAAAAAATAATGTTCGGAAGTAATAAAAAGCGTAATTTTTAGGTCATATGACCAAGCCTTTCATCATTAAAATAAGAAAAGTAAAATGAACCAATGAAAAGTTTTATTAACAAGTCACATGACCTGTTATGCTTACGTTACGCGCTGCGCGTTGCGCCCCGGATGACTTCCGGATGCGCTAACGCGGCGCGTCATATGACGCATTACGCGACAACGCAGGTCCAGAATATAGTCAAAATGTCTCCACCAACCAGCGGTCGGAACACAACCCCTTTCAGCAGGCTAAATAGTTCTGTTAAATGACAACAGAAGGGACAGGCAACAGGAACCATCAGTCAAAGAGGGGAGGGCTAGTTCTTCTCTACCGGGTTACATTGGGGCGCTACCGGAACTGATCGAATTGGTAGTCTACAGTGTTTCTGGATGTTTCAGACTGAAGCTGGCGTTAGCATGAGAGCACCACCATTTCGTAGCTCCGTCGTGGCCATTCCGCGAGCAATCATGGCAGCCGCTCTTTATCGTCATTTTGGGCGGGGTGGGTGGCGGAGCCGAGCTGTATTGCAGCCATCATGGTGTGGAGTTCAGTTCATCTCACTAGTTTCGTATTTGTCATGAGGGGTTGTTCTTAATGTTTCTATTTTAGCGAGGTCAAAAAGAGATCCCATTAGTGGCCTACTGATTTTGCTCGATTCCTTTTGTTTTTTTACACGATTTTTCGCTATCTGCAAAGACTAAACAGAGTATTGCGACTCTGTGCTTGTTTGTAAATAGAGAATGAACCAAAGAGAACAATCAATCAAATGGAGAGAGAAGCAGGCACGACGGATTACAACGGGGGCAAAGGCCTGCGTTAACTACCCTTCACTATCTGCAAAGAGAGAGTACTCCTAATAGAAATGAGGGGGGGGCCAGCATTCAAAGCAGATCAGTGTGCACAAACACGAAAATGTTTTTACTTACCACGTACTTGACATTCGACAGCTTATGATATTTGCTATTAAAAAACCATTGAAATTCACTGAAAAAACCATAGGTTATAGACCATATATAGTTAGGAATTAGCATTTACAAAACCTTGAAAATTCACTGAAAAAACCATAGGTTATAGACCATATATCGTTAGGAATTAGCATTTAAAAAACCTTATTTTACTCACACAAAACCATTGAAATTCCATATATAGTTAGTTGCACTAACTATATATCGCGCACCCGCAATCCACTGCTGATGATGTCACATATTACATCATTCATGACATGGTCAGTGACATCACTGATGACATCACTGATGACATCTCAAATGACATCACTGATGACATCACTGATGACATCTCATTTGACATCAATGACCACATCACTGATGATATCATTCATGTGACAATACAATGCATCTCCTCACACTTTAATATAACCTCTGTTACACCCAGTGTTAAATACAGAGTATAATTTTTGAAACCATTGACACACCAATACTAGTTACTACATACGCACTCACTGATTCCTACGTCTACACACACATTCACTCATTCACCCATACAATCATTCATACATACAATCACTCATCTTTACAACACTATCATATGCACTCATACACCTATACAGACACTCACACTCTGCCACTCATCCATGGAGTTACTCACACACCTAGTCAGTCCTGTAAAGAATCAATCACACTTCCATTTTCTATTTTTTCCATTTTCCATTTAAACATAGAGTACCTTACATTTTCAAACATATACTAACACATACTTACTCTCTTTAACAATCATTGATACAAGTACACATTGATCTGCACAGAGTCACACATCTTCCAGCCAGCCACACACACACTCAGTCTCCCATACAAATACTTGGACAATCAATCAATAACCCATATAGTTACTCATATAGCTACTGATCAACACATGCAGCAGTTTACAGAACAACAGACATAATGATGCACAAATTAAGACAGTTTAGTCACTAACCCATGCACTCAGTGAGACACATTTAATCACTCACTCATACAGTCAGTCACGCACCTAAATCCTTCATCCAGACACTTATACATCTACTCATTCTTCAATATGTAAAACATATTTAAACTTTACAGAAACACACAGTCAATGGATGATGTCATCAGTGATGTCATCAGTGATGTCATTTGAGATGTCATCAGTGATGTCATCAGTGATGTCACTGACCATGTCATGAATGATGTAATATGTGACATCATCAGCAGTGGATTGCGGGTGCGCGATATATAGTTAGTGCAACTAACTATATATGGAATTTCAATGGTTTTGTGTGAGTAAAATAAGGTTTTTTAAATGCTAATTCCTAACGATATATTGTCTATAACCTATGGTTTTTTCAGTGAATTTTCAAGGTTTTGTAAATGCTAATTCCTAACTATATATGGTCTATAACCTATGGTTTTTTCAGTGAATATATATATATATATTACCTACTGGCGGTCGCCAGTAGGTAGTTATAGTTAGGATTGTTTTCCATAGGAAATCCACAACATTCTATTGGGAATAACTTTGGCGCTGGTGGACGAATCTTTGCGAATTTCTCAAAGAAGATGGCCCGCTCCGCTCTGCTCCTTCCCTGAAATTTTGGAGGGATTTGTCAAGCGGAGGCCGAGATAAAAGGGGGGTCCCAAAACATGTTTTACCCATGTTAATTTCCATAGGGCGGTTGGACTCACTTTTAGCCCGAACAGCTTTTTGGATTTCCACCAAACTTGGCAAAATTGTAGGGACTGGTAGCCCGATGTGCCTTTGCTATGTCTCAAGATATGTGCTCCAGTGGATTTTGAGTAATTTAGGTTCAAAAAAATATATATATCTATATACGCGAGTTCGCGAGCGGAAAGCTGATTGGCTCTCGGGTGTCTGTTAACATTCCAAACAGTCCGGAGCGGCAGCCATCTTGTGTCTCGGTAGGATCGAGACACAAGAGGTGGCAAAAACAAAGGGGGAAATGACCAAAAGGGGGCAGGGTAGACCCCCCTGACCCCCTAGGTTTGATGTGGGGGCCATAAAAGGGCCCCGCGGGGCAAAAAAAAAGAAAAAAATGAATTTTCGCGGGGGGAGCGCCCGGTACGCGCACCGGGGAGCGTACCGGGGAGCGTACCATGGGCAAAACCCAGTGAAACAGTAAAATAATAATTTAAAGTGCTTAGAGGTAGGGTAGCTCTGAATAGAGTTGTTGTGTTGTGTGGGTGATTTAAGTATCAACATGTAGGTACCAATGCAGAGTCTTAAATTCAATGTACACCGTCTCCTCTGTAGATAATTTGCATGTTGTTACAGAAGTTATTGTGGTATATGGAATCTATACCATTGTCTGTCAGGAAAGCAGAAACAACATGGAGGCAGGAGATGAAAAAGAGATGTCAAATACACATTGGCGATAATATAGTGGGAGAAAGGAAGTAACTATGAGCAAAATCACTACGTAACACAAAAAAGTTGCACAGTATACTATAAGTCTCACTTTATATTATAATCATTTTGGTACTATTTCATGAATTATATATAAAAATGAATAATGTCTCGAACAATTTTTAATTATTAAATATAAATTTATTGTTGTGAATTTTCAAAATTTAGTAGAACTTCCAACATTAGATCATCTGGAATCTCCTCATAGTTTTCATTCCATGATTCTATGCTTTCAACACAGTCAATTAATTCTTGGTCCAGAGACTGATCCATAAATTCCAAGTCAACAATATCTTCTTCAGGATTGTTCTCAACCACAATTTCAAAAGAAATATTAATTGTGTTTTCTTTTCCTTCCATTTTCTTGCTGTAAATTGCATAAAAAATAACTATATCAGTAGAGTTAGGGCACTGTTGGGTTTAAGTTCAGACAGGTATTTCTGAGTTTTTAACAGTGAAGTTATATTTGGGCAGTGTATGGTATCAGGCAGGAAGTAGAAATATAAAAAAGTGCATGTGATGAAGCCTAAGTAAATTCATAATTATACCAGAGAAGCCGAACTCAATCCATAACTATAACAGAGAAGCCTATCTCAATTTATAACTATAACAGAGGGACAGTAAATAACTAGCAGAAAACGTTTTTCCAAATTAACTTAAAGTGCACAACATAGTTCACCTTACAAATTAACAACTTACCTTACAGAAAGCTGTTGAAGTTTTATGAGAATATCCTTTATAAATGTACCTCAGGTAGTTCTAGTCAAAATGGCCGTGTTTCCCTCTCATTTTTCATATATATTCATGTACATAACCAATCAAATGTCAGCACATAAAAGTAGAAAATGAAAGTAACATTTTAATTGGTTGTAAATTCTAACACTTTATATGTGTTTTTATCATGTAATTTACCTCAGGATATTTAGACAGGGCTACAGCCCAAATGGCTCAATGGAATTCCACCAAATTTGGGAAAATGGTAGGGACTGGTATGTAGTAGGGCCTATTCTATATTTGGTGAAAGTCTCTCCAGTGGTTTTTATGTGAATTGAATTTCAAAATTTTTGGGGAGCGCTCACCGGTGCGCGCCCCGGTACGCGTACCGGCAGCGCTACGGGAGTCCTCCATCTTGTGTTTCGGTAGATTTGAGACACAAGATGGAGGAGAAACAACGTTGGGAATGGGTAAAAGGGGGCACGGTAGACAACCCCTGACCCCCTAGGTTTTCTGAGGGGTGCTTAGGAGGCCCATATAGGCCCAAAAAAAATAATTTTTTTTTACATTTTCGTGGGGGGAGCGCCCGGTACGCACACCGGGAAGCGTACCGGGGAGCGCACCGGAAAGCGTACCGGGGAGCGTACTTTGGTGAAAAACAGTGAAAAAAGTTAGAGTAAAGTAATCATTTTGAGTGATCAGAGGTAGGGTAGCCCTGAAAAGAGCTTTTGGGTTCTGTGGCTGATTTAGGTACCTACAAGTAGGTTCCAATGCACAGTCTTAAATTTAGGAGGAATATTCTATTCCCCTCATCTGAGAAGTGCACACCATCTCCTCTGTAGATATCTTGCATGTTGTAACGCAAGTTATTGTTATATATTGAACCCATTCCATAGTCTCTCATGTAAGCAGAAACAGATTTATTCACATGTTTCCGTGCTTTCTCAAATTGTGGACAAAATTGGTTGGACCACTTCCATTTCTGTCTTTGGCATATATTGGAATATACCAAGGCAGTTTGTGGAAAAAGTGTCATCAATTGCCCAAAGGTGTCCTTTAAAAGCATTTCCAGACCTACCCCAGTCAAAGTGCCTAGGTCATTTCCACCACAGTGCAAAATTATGAGGTCAGGGTGTGGCAGATGGTAAAAGGTTTTCACCAATGGTATCAATTGATGACATCTCAATCCTCTTTGGCCAATCCACTTGATGTCCACATTTGGTAAATCAAGGTTGTGAAAATTTCTGATAGCTGCATACCTTTGAGCCCAGTGGAAGTAGCTATGTCCAATAATCTAGACAGAATACATGGCGAGAGGAGGTTCTGGTGCAGTCAGATGAAGTGTGGGAATGAAATGGCAGTTGGAACAGTAGGAGTTTGCAAAAAAAAAACTGTGGAGTTTCAGTGCTCTTGAATCACAAGCAATGATTGGTGGATTCAGATAGTTGAAAACTGAAAGTTAGGGTGCATGGTTCTGTTCTGTGAAAGAAGTAATTTGAATGGTTAAGAAAAAGTCATTTAAAGAAACATTGCACCGGATAAGCTGGTGTATTGAGAGGTCAAACATCCTTGCTGAGTTCATTTGCAACATTGTAGAATAAACTTTTAAACCTGAGAGCTCAGTGAGGAGGGAGTTGCTATGGTAACAGGTAGAAAGCGCTGAGGGGGGGAAGGGTGTTGGTTTGAAAATAGAGAGGGAATAGTTTTAATTGGTTAACATGAGGGATATGTGTGTAGAATTAGAGGTTTTCTGTGCCATTCATGGTTGCAGTGCCTGGAGTGCATACCTTTTGCTCTGCTAAAGAAATATTGGTGTGTGTGTGACGTGATGTTTTCGTTCGCGGCAATAGCGCTAACGGGACGCTCACCGGTACGCGCACCGGGGCGCGCCGTAAGACTGCGCACCGGTGCGCTCACCGGTACGCGCACCGGGAGCGCTCCAGGGCAAAAAAATAAATAAATTAATAAACATGAACAATATACATTAAAAAAAAGTATTACATAAATATACAATATAGGATTCATTATAAAAAATATTATATTTCATAGCTATAGAAATTTGCTATTAAAAAACCTATGAAATTCACTGAAAAAACCATAGGTTTCACACCAGTTATAGTTAGCAATTAGCATTTAAAAAACCTATTAAATTCACTGAAAAAACCATAGGTTTGACACCAGTTATAGTTAGCTGGAAATTTTACTCGCATAAAACCATTGAAATTCCCACGTTATAGTTAGTTGGACTCACTATAACTTGCGCGTGAAATGCACTGCTGATGACGTCACATATTACATCACTCATGACATGGTCAGTGACATCACTCATGACATCACTGATGACACCATCCTTGTGACAGAGTGACAGACCTCCTTTCACTGTAAAGTAACCCTTGAAACACATTCAAAAATAGAAACTAAAATTTTCAAAAAAATGGAGATACCCATACCAGTAACAACAACCAATTCAATAATTCCACCATCTATATACACATCCACTCATTCACCCACAGTTCTATATAGTCACTCATACATATACTCACTCATCATATGTAGTGATACACCTATACATCCTGTTACACACCGACAGTCATCCAAAAGTTACTCGCACACATACTCACACATGCAAATAAACTATTGAACATCCATTTATTTGCAAATACAGCTATACACACACTACCACCTTACTTCTAAGGAAACTTACACATACTTACTCTCTTAAACAATCACTTATAGAAACACATACTTATTTAAACAGAAACTCTTACAATCTCTTACTCTCACATATACTCACTTATATACATCAATATTCACATATACTACATTAAAACATATGTAGTTACTGATAAAGACACTAGTGAGACAGTCATTCACTCACTAACACACACATATACACACTCATCCACCCATACAGTCCTGCACATATGCTGTCTTCAAAACACATACAAACAGAGTCAGTCATTCATGCATCTATGTGCTAAGTAAACCCCCCACCAAACCATACAGACACTCATACTGATACTAAAAAAAACATCTAATAACCCATATACATACACATGTAGCTACTCACCAACCCATGCAGCCACTTATACACAAAGTGAAACACTAATACATATATTTAAATATTTAAACATTACTCACTAATATTTGTATTCACTAAGATACACTTAATAAGCCAGTTAACCAATCAATTTTTTATAAAAAAACATCCATTTAGACACTTATTTAAACATTTATTCTTCCATCAACTTTTACATATACATATATAAAACATATTTATTTTTCAGAAAGACACACATTCACTGGATGGTGTCATCAGTGATGTCATGAGTGATGTCACTGACCATGTCATGAGTGATGTAATATGTGACGTCATCAGCAGTGCATTGCATGCGCAAGTTATAGTGAGTCCAACTAACTATAACGTGGGAATTTCAATGATTTTATGCGAGTAAAATTTCCAGCTAACTATAACTGGTGTCAAACCTATGGTTTTTTCTGTGAATATATGTATATATATATATATATATATATATATATATATATATATATATATATATATTCACTGAGAAAAAGATAGGTTTCAAGGGTGTTATAGTTAGCTGGACATTTCAGAATGATGCGGCTTTCCTATGGTAGCTAGGTCCTAACTATATATACCTACTGGCTATCGCCAGTAGGTAATATATATATATATATATATACATATATCAAGGGCATCCTGTGCCCGAAACGCGTCATGCCGAAATAAGACCTTTGGAGGATAATAAATCTACCTTCTAAACACTATCTACTGCGTGGTGGTCCGTGTATCTGTGGTGGTGGCGATATACCGGTGAAACAGAGACTGGAAATATATACATATATATATATATTCACTGAGAAAAAGATAGGTTTCAAGGGTGTTATAGTAAGCTGGACATTTCACTCATACAAAACCATAGAAATTCCTCCGTTATAGTTAGTTCTGCTAACTATAACTCACGCCCCTGCAATGCACTGCTGATGACGTCACATATTACATCACTCATGACATGGTCAGTGATATCACTGCAACAGAAGTCCACAAAGACGAAGAATAGTGCAGGAAGAAGCAAGACGTGTGCACAAAGAACCAACAGCGGAGCAGAAATAGGCCTTGTTACAAAATCATCCTGTGCCCACAACTTTTTCATACAGGTACTGGTGGTAACTGACTCTGACTAACCAGGCCCAGAGCCAGTGGTATGCTAAAATATACTTAGAATACAGTGAAAACACATACATACACTAGAGAACACTATGCGTTGGGGTACCCATGTGATTGGCATGACCTCCTCTAGTACATAATAGGACAGGGGGATTAAAAGTACCTCTTAAAATGCGCTACGGGGTGCGTTTGCACAGAGGAGAAGGGAGGGGGTGGCCTGAGGTCTTGTGTGCAAACATGTCCTGTGGCCGTTTTAAGTTGGGAGATTAAGTCCCCTTGAATCCTGACAGTCCCTGGGATCCAACTAGCCAACCAGGTACCTCCAGTAAGCGCCACAGAGCAGCACTGCAGCGGTGTAAAAATGGGCGCGGTCTGGACCACCTCTCTGCAATGCAGGCCTCTGGCACTTACTCGAGGTACCTGGTGGGCTAGTGGCCCACAGGGGCCCTCAGGATTGAAGGACAATTAATTCCCCAACTTAAAAGGCGCCACAGGGCGTGTTTGCACACATCATCTCAGGCCAGCCCCCTCACTTCACCACTGTGGAAACACGCACCGTGGCGCATTTTAAGTTGGGGGATTAAGTCCATTTAATCTTAAGGGTCCCTGGGCTCCAACTAGCCCACCAGGTACCTCCAGTAAGCGCCACAGAGCTGCGTTGCAGAGAGGTGGTATGAGGCCACGCCCCTTTTTACACCTGCCTTACCGTTTAAGTGGCGAGTGATCTATCAGAGTTCAACTGTACTACTGCTTAGCATGTTCTGAATGATTAATACATTTGCACAAACTGCCTGCAGAAATATCTGTGAAAAACCTTTGAAAAAGCACTGAGGCACTTTCATAGGTCTGAATGGAGGGCTCAATTATGTGACATCACTCTAGTGAAATACTTTTCCTGAGTCTAGAGGCACGGAAACAAACTATGCTAAAAGTGAAACCGGGAAACTGCAAACAGACATGTTTGTAAAGGAGGATATGAAACAAGGCACTGCATAAATTCCTCATCATGTAGGGGGTCATGCTGGGGTAGTGTTTTAGGGTTTAGGGTAGTGCAGTGGTATTTGTGTAATGTAGGGGGTCATGCTGGGGTTGTGTTTTAGGGTTTAGGGTGCGCAGTGGTGTTTGGGTAGTGTAGGGGGTCGTGCTGGGGTAGTGCTTTAGGGTTTAGGGTAGTGCAGTGGTATTGGGGTAGTGTAGGGGGTCAGGCTGGGGGTAGTGTTTTAGGGTTTATGGTAGTGCAGTGGTGTTTGTGTAGTGTAGGGGGTAGTGTTTTAGGGTTTAGGGTAGTGCAGTGGTGTTTGGGTAGTGTATGGGGTCGTGCTAAGGTAGATTTAAGGTTTAGGGATGTGCAATGGTGTTTGTGTAGTGTAGGGGTTGTGCTGGGGGTAGGGTTTTAGAGTTTAGGGTAGTGCATTGGTGTTTATTTAGTGTAGGGGGTCGTCCTGGGGTAGTGTTTTAGGGTTTAGGGTAGTGTAGTGGTGTTTGGGTAGTGTAGGGGGTTGTGCTGGGGGTAGTGTTTTAGGGTAGTGCAGTGGTGTTCGTCTAGTGTAGGGGGTAGTGTTTTAGGGTTTAGGGTAGTGCAGTGGTGTTTAGGTAGTGTAGGGGGTCATGCTGGGGGTAGATTAAGTGTTTAGGGTAGTACAGTGGTGTTTGTGTAGGGTTTGCGGGTTCTTGCTGGTGGTAGTGTTTTAGGGTTTAGGGTACTACAGTGGTGTTTGTGTAGTGTAGGGATTCATGCTGGGGTAGTGTTTAAGGGTACTGCAGTGGTGTTTGCATAGTGTAGGGGGGTAGTGTTTTAGGGTTTAGGGTAGTGCAGTGTTGTTTGTGTAGTGTAGGGATTTGTGCTGGGGGTAGTGTTTTAGGGTTAAGGGTAGTGCAGTCGTGTTTGTGTAGTGTACGGGGTTGTGTTTTAAGCTTTAGGGTAGTGCAGTGGTGTTAGGGTAGTGTAGGGGGTCGTGCTGGGGTAGATTTAGGGTTTAGGGTAGTGCAGTGGTATTTGGGTACTGTAGGGGGTTGTGCTGGGGTAGTGTTTCAGGGTCAAGGATAGTGCAGTGGTGTTTGGGTAGTGTAGGGGGTCATGCTGGGGGTAGTGTTTTAGGGTTTAGGGTAACGCAGTGGTGTTTGGGTAGTGTAGCGGGTCATGGTTGGGCTAGTGTTTTAAGGTTTAGGGTAGTGCAGTTGTGTTTGGGTAGTGTAAGGGGTCATGCTGGGGTCGTTTTTTAGGGTTTAGGGTAGTGCAGTGGTGTTTGTGTAGTGTACGGGGTAGTGTTTTAGGGTTTAGGGTAGTGCAGTGGTATTTGTGTAGTGTAGGGGTTCGTGCTGGGGGTAGATTTAGGGTAGTGCAGTGGTGTTTGTGTAGTGTGGGGGTCTTGGTGGGGGTATATTTAGAGTTTAGGGAAGTACAGTGGTTGTGTAGTATAGGGGGTCGTGCTGGGGTAGTGTTTTAGGGTGTAGGGTAGTGCAGTGGTGTTTGGGTAGTGTAGGGGTCATGCTGAGGGTAGATTTAGTTTTTAGGGTAGTGCAGTGGTGTTTGGTTAGTGTAGGGGGTCATGCTGGGGGTAGTGTTTTAGGGTTTAGGGTAACGCAGTGGTGTTTGGGTAGTGTAGCGGGTCATGCTGGGGGTAGTGTTTTAGGGTTTAGGGTAACACAGTGGTGTTTGGGTAGTGTAGCGGGTCATGGTTGGGCTAGTGTTTTAAGGTTTAGGGTAGTGCAGTTGTGTTTGGGTAGTGCAAGGGGTCATGCTGGGGTCGTTTTTTAGGGTTTAGGGTAGTGCAGTGGTGTTTGTGTAGTGTACGGGGTAGTGTTTTAGGGTTTAGGGTAGTGCAGTGGTATTTGTGTAGTGTAGGGGTTCGTGCTGGGGGTAGATTTAGGGTAGTGCAGTGGTGTTTGTGTAGTGTAGGGGGTCTTGGTGGGCGTATATTTAGAGTTTAGGGAAGTACAGTGGTTGTGTAGTGTAGGGGGTCGTGCTGGGGTAGTGTTTTAGGGTGTAGGGTATGCAGTGGTGTTTGGGTAGTGTAGGGGTCATGCTGAGGGTAGATTTCGTTTTTAGGGTAGTGCAGTGGTGTTTGGGTAGTGTAGGGGGTCATGCTGGGGGTAGATTTAGGGTTTAGGGTAGTGCAGTGGAGTTTGTGTAGTGTTTTTGGGTTTGTGCTGGGGATAGTGTTTTAGGGTTTAGGGTTGTACAGTGGGTTTTGTGTATTGTAGGGGGCCGTATGGGGGAATTGTGTTTTATGGTTAATGGTAGTGCGGTGGTGTTTGTGTAGTGTAGGGGGCAGTGTTTTAGGGGTTAGTGTAGTGCAGTGGTGTTTGGATAGTGTAGAGGGTCGTGCTGTGGTGGTGTATTAGGGTTTAGGGTAGTACAGATGTGTTTGGGTTATGTAGGGGGTCGTGCTGGGATAGTGTTTTACTGTTTAGGGTAGCCCAGTGGTGTTTGGGTAGTATAGGGGGTCATGCTGGGGGTAGTGTTTTAGGGTTTAGGGAAGCACAGTGGTGTTTTGGACTGTAGGGGGTAGTGTTGTAGGGTTTAGGGTAGTGCAATGATGTTAGTGTAGTGTAGGGGTTCATGCCGGCGGTAGTATTTTAGGGTTTATGGTAGTGCAGTAGTGTTTATGTAGCGTAGGGGGTCGTGCTCACCAGGGTATTAACTGGAAGTCTACTGCTGGTATTGAAAGTGAATGTTCAGTCTGCATGTCAGAATTTTCAAATTAATTAGAAGAGGATTTGAGATCTCTCTTAAAACATGCCCTAATTTTTCTTTCTTCAACACTAACCATAATTTCTATGACAAAAGAACCCCCTCATGTTGTTCCTTTTTAAATTAAATGTTTTAAGTGTTACCAGTTTATTCCAATCAAGATGGCTGCAGGTGTGCCATAATTTTGTCATAAGTAAGACCGTTAGCGCTCTAGCTGTTCTTTAGAACACTCTGGGTAGCTGCAGAACACAAACGAATCAACTGCCAGGCTGCTCCTGTTGAAATATAACTGGAAGATATTTGAGATCTCACTTAAAACATGTCCTACTTTTTCTTTCTACAGCACTAACCATAATTTCTAGGGAAAAAATGAACCCTCTCATTGTATTCCTTTTTAAATAAATGTTTTAATTGTTACCAGTTTATTCCAATCAAAATGGCTTCGGGTGTGCCATACTTTTGTCATTAGTAAGGCTGTTGATAGATCTGGCTCTTGGGCACCAGCAGTTAAGGCTAGGTCTCTACTTTTTATGAAGTCCATTGCAGCCCTTTTTAATTTTTCTAAAAAACTAGGGAAAAGGCCACCAGAAATGTTATTAAAGATATATCGAGCAAAGTGCGTGAGTATAGCAATTTATGGGGCAGGAATCAGGGGATTCCAAGTCTGTACTATAATTCAGCGCATGGAAAATATCTTTCTGAGGTCCCTTTTAAGTGTTCCAAATAGTGTACCAGTCTTTAGTTGTCATTCCGAGCTGGGTGTTACATATATTTCTGATTTGATTAAGCCACAGCCAGTTATGTGATGGCATAGAATTTGGACCACATAGAGTGCTGGACTTACCAGGGAAATAATAAGGGACTCAATGAGACTAGATAACGTCGTAAAATTTTATGGCTGAAATATGTTGAAAATTTCATTGGTCACCCAGATTATTTTACCACAACGACAGCAAGAATTTTATAAAGCGGAAAGATTTTTAAAAAGTTGTTATGACTCACCTAGAAGAAAATAGGGTAACACTTGAGCTGAATAAACCCATGGTGATTTGTCATCAGCTGATCATCACGACCTCCAATATTCAACCATATCTGCAGTGTGTTTTGGGCGATATGACAGATATCTCTTGACCAGATTTAGGTTTGGGACCTTTCACCATCTAACTTCGTACCCAACCACTGATGACTGGTCAAGAGAACTATGCCAATGTCCCTGTGATAAAGTATCTCGACAAAGCACAATGCATGTAGTCTTTTTCTGTAAGTTTTATATTAATGAGAGGCTAAGATGGTTAAAACCACTTTTAAAACAGGGAGGATGGAGGCAATGTCACCATGCTTTTACATTTCTACAGATGCTCGAAAGTTACTATTGTATTGGTACCATGGTGGGCTTCCTAAAGAATGTTTTGAGGACAAGAAAAGCTGTTAACATTTTAACTTTAAATAACCCGTATTGAAATGTCTACCCAAGGGAACCATAACATGTACTCAAGTATATCATGAACATTTTAGAACTTCTTATATGATAGTTGTCTATAAACGAGTATTTCTAATGTAATATATGATGATCTATTGTTTCTATTTATATGTTTGCTTTTATGATTTTAATGTTTAAAATCGAATGAAGCTCACTTTGATTGATTGTTAATGTGTTGACTTGGAATGATATAGCTCATAAATCGAATAATAGAAAATACTCTCATGTAATGAAAGATGTAAAGAAGATGAACTGTAAACATCTGCGTCGTTGACACGGTGTTCTGTGCTGTAACATGAACTGCATTGCTGACATGGATTATCTTTAGGTTTTTTTTATGGCCATTATTGAGAAAGGTGTATATATTTTCGTACACACTTTGAGCAATATTGAGATATTGATCCATGCTTTTGCCTTGAAATTTAAGGAGCTGATTATAGTTCCCATTAGTGATCCATTGCAAAGTCAGTTGTAGGAGCTGCTCTGCTTAAAGCTGTGAGTGACTGATAGGTTTAAAGGTGTAGCACAGTCTGAGATTTCACTGATCAATGGTGATATGAGAGCCCAACAGTGCGTATGATGAAGAACTATTAGCGGCGATACTACATGTCTGTCGGACCTCTTTCAAGTGCTCGCTGTCCTTTTTCCCCAGCACCCCTCCACCCCAGGGGCGGCAATCTGAGGGATAGCCCCGGGGACCACAAGCTCTAGTTCGACAGTATACCCGAATGACCACATAAGTATATATATTAGCTGCCCTTCATGTGCCAAAAACTGCAACTTAAGGCTTCCAGTGCAGCCCTTTCGGACCACGCATCATCGCAGGGTGAGCACACGCTGAGCACCAGACGTACCACTAACTTAGTTCACCATAAATAATTGCCACATAGTCTTATTAAGGCAAAATTCAGTTGGTAAAAGACATTGTTACCAGTGCGGTCTGCCTGGACCACGCATCATCCCAGGCTCCACACAAACCGCCCCTACCACAGTGCACCACAACTCATGAACCCTTTACGATAGAATCTTCTGTGTATTATTTCACATGTAGTGCTCCTTCCTTTGTACAGCAGAAGTCATAAACCGTTTATGATGGAATATCTGTGTATGATATGATGATTACTATTGTACTTGTTACCAACAGCAACGTAACAAAATGGAGTCGAGCGCATGTGCCCGTACCCACTTCAACTATCTATCTGTGTCTGTGTATTCATTATGTCCGTAAAATGCTGCCCCTGGGTCCTACCACATTATATTCTGCTGTAAACAGTGTATGCAGCCATCTTACCTCTGGCAGAAACAAAAACTTCGGTTATATAACTTTCTCTCGCTCATTCTACAAATACGAACGTAGAAAGTCGATTATTACAATACTGCAAGCAAAGTGTATAGTAAATTTATAAGTGTGTGCGATTGCTCATGTTTTTTTTTGTAGAATATTTATATAGCGCAAAGTGGGCCCAAAACTATTTCCGCTGTTTACATGAGCAGCGTATTTACAGTATATTTTCAGGCACGTGTAGATTACGTGATTTGTCTACAATAACAGGATGTGAACGCGACTCCGAGACTCGAACACTGATTTCAAGCACTAAGTTCGACAGTATACCCGAATGACCACATAAGAATATATATTAGCTGCCCTTCATGTGCCAAAAACTGCAACTTAAAGCTTTTATATCCCTGTTATTGCTACAGCTACAACACTCCACTGAATCACAACAAACATTCATATTCGCAGAAATGTGTCATGTCCACCGTCTGTTATGTGTGAAACTATGGATGAATATAGGGTCAGTGATACCCCGTACCGTCCATGTTGTGGGACTTCACAGACGTAGTGACACATTTACGTTTAAGATCCGGATGACAGCATTACTACAACACGAACACCAGAATCACTTGATTTCTCAAATAGCTCATAACAGAGCCAGGCCCATAGCTCCAGAGTCATTGTTCACAACCTCGCGCAGCACTGGCATACGTCAGGCCAGCCCACTTTGGTTATGCTTACAGGAAATCACTGAAATCACTGAAATGACTGATATACACCCACACCCCACCCATCCAGCACATGGGTCACAAGACACGTGACCCTACCAATAAAAAAGACCGAGCTCATGTGCTCTACAACATTTTAGGGTAGCTCCCATCGCAAACGCTGCAATGGCCTGTCCTGGTAGTTTGTACGCCTCATGGAGGCCCGAACCACCGAGCACGGGGGCCCACCACTACGTGTGTGGCCTCTTTGGTCACTGAGTTAGTGGTACTGGAAGGACTGAGCGGGTCAGCAACCTGCGATGATGATGGGTGCACAAGTATGTCCTTAGCCATGGTGATAAACTCAGCACCAAATGTGAGACTTCTTGTTGGCAGAGCGGGACTGCATGATGTAGAAGGTGCTCTGTCCGCAAAAAGGTGAGCAGTGATCCCTGGGTATGCACCGGAGGGAGTAGATGTGACACAGCAGACTGAATAAAAAAAGGCAACGCAGCGATTTAGGCGTACGCAGTCCTACATACCCTATCTTATTGCATTTGTATTTTTTTTTTCCAATAGCAGGAAACGCGTCAGACTCTTTTAATCAATGAGGAGGGAGGCTGTGGGGTCTTCGGGAGCAAGCAAAGGCCGGATGGTCTGGGGGTGCTGTGGTGAGCCCTTCCGAAAGAGCTGGGCGCATTGCTTCTGAACATATTTTTACGGTTAGCCTTAACCGTGGGAGGAGCTCCGCTTCGTCAGACGTACAGTAATGCTGCACTTGGTGAAGACTGTGGCAACGATACTCATCCTTGCCTGCCAGCGCGACACTCCATGATAAAGTTAAAATCTCGGAGCCTGCCCTCTAACATCCTACTTAACCCCTGCGGGGCTAATGACGAGCTGGGCTCGTCATCGCGCTTACCTGTCCTGCGCGGATGACAAGGCCAGCTCGTCATCAGCCCCACCCTCGGGGGAAGCGCTGGCGCTCCCCCCGAGGCTCTCTGATCTTCGTTTTGTGAATGGGGGCGGCAGCGGAAGAGCTTCCTCTGCCGCCCCCGCCCCCCCCCCATGGTAATCCCTGATGACGTCAGCGCGCACAGCGCGCGCTGACATCATCAGGGATTCCCAGCGCTCGGGAAGCCATTTGCTTCCTGAGCGCCGGTGGAAGAAGGTAGGTTTTGGGACTCTGGCGGGGGTTTGGGGCAGTGAAGAGGCATCAGGGGAGAGGAAAGAGATTTTCCTTTCCCCTGATGTCTCTTTGCAGGGCATTTCTGCCTCACGATCGCGCACAGCGTCGCGATTGTGCGGCGGAAATGCCCCCACTAGACACCAGGGATATAATTTTAGTTTTTAGGAAGTGACCCCTTGGGCAAGGGTCGCTTCCAGGCGGGCTGGCAATATGTTTTCGTTTTTCTGCCCCCCCTGGGGGGAAATCGGCCCATTTTTTCGGCCGTTTTGCCCCCAGGGGGGGCAGAAATTCCCCACTAGCACCAGGGATATGGATTATAGCCAAGATGGCGGCCATTGATTTTGTTTACGTTTTTCTGTCCCCCCTGGGGGCAAATCGGCCCGTTTTTTTTTGCCGTTTTGCCCCCAGGGGGGACAGAAAATGCCCACTAGACACCAGGGATGTAATTTTAGTTTTTAGGAAGCGACCCCTTGGGCAAGGGTCGCTTCCAGGCGGGGTCTGAGTATGTTTTCGTTTTTCTGCCCCCCCTGGGGGGAAATCGGCCCGTTTTTCGGCCGTTTTGCCCCCAGGGGGGGCAGAAATTACCCACTAGAACCAGGGATTTTTGTAGGGGCAATGTGTTTGTTTTGGGAAGCGACCCCTTGGGTAAGGGTCGCTTCCAGGTGGACATGATTGTGTTTTTGTTTTTCTGTCCACCCTGGGGGCAAATCGGCCTGTTTTTTTTGCCGTTTTGCCCCCAGGGGGGGCGGAAAATGGCCACTAACACAAAGTTTTTAGGAAGTGACCCCTTGGGCATGTTTGCTGGTGGTGTGTGTGGGGAGTGGTACTTGGCTGGATGGTGTGCGTGGAGCGGTGCTTGGCTGGCGGTGTGTGTGGAGTGGTACTTGGCTGTCGGTGTGCGCTGAGTGGTGTTTGGCTGGCGGTGTGCGTGGAGGGGTACTTGGCTATCTATGCACGGAGTGGTGCTTGGCTGGCGGTGTGTGTGGAGTGGCGCTTGGCTGGTGGTGTGTGTAGAGTGGTACTTGGCTGTCTGTGCACGGAGTGGTGCTTGGCTGGCGGTGTGTGTGGAGTGGCGCTTGGCTGGTGGTGTGCGTGGAGTGCTACTTTGCTGTCTGTGCACAGAGTGCTGCTTGGCTGGTGGTGTGTGTGGAGTGGCGCTTGGCTGGTGGTGTGCGTGGAGTGCTACTTTGCTGTCTGTGCACGGAGTGCTGCTTGGCTGGCGGTGTGTGTGGAGTGGCGCTTGGCTGGTGGTGTGCGTGGAGTGCTACTTTGCTGTCTGTGCACGGAGTGCTGCTTGGCTGGCGGTGTGTGTGGAGTGGCGCTTGGCTGGTGGTGTGCGTGGAGTGCTACTTTGCTGTCTGTGCACGGAGTGCTGCTTGGCTGGCGGTGTGTGTGGAGTGGCGCTTGGCTGGCGGTGTGTGTGGAGTGGCGCTTGGCTGGATGGTGCTTGGCTGGCGGTGAGTGGTGCTTGGCTGGTGGTGCTTGTGGAGTGGCGCTTGGCAGGTGGTGTGCGTGGAGTGCTACTTTGCTGTCTGTGCATGGAGTGGTGCTTGGCTGGCGGTGTGTGTGGAGTGGCGCTTGGCTGTTAGTGTGCGTGGAGTGCTACTTTGCTGTCTGTGCACGGAGTGCTGCTTGGCTGGCGGTGTGTGTGGAGTGGCGCTTGGCTGGTGGTGTGCGTGGAGTGCTACTTTGCTGTCTGTGCACGGAGTGCTGCTTGGCTGGCGGTGTGTGTGGAGTGGCGCTTGGCTGGTGGTGTGCGTGGAGTGCTACTTTGCTGTCTGTGCACGGAGTGCTGCTTGGCTGGCGGTGTGTGTGGAGTGGCGCTTGGCTGGTGGTGTGCGTGGAGGGATTGGTGTCACTACAACGCATGCTTTTACATCGCATGCCTTTACAACGCGGTTTTTACATCGCATACCATTACAACGCATAATGCTTTTAGGCGCTGGATAGTGAATTATTTAATTTACTATTCCAACTCCAGTCCCCGTGGATAGCAGGGAAGGTGTTGGATAGTATATTAAATACATTCCCTATCCTAGAGCGCCCCCCAGCGCATTGCGTTGTAATGGTTTGCGTTGTAATGGTTGCGATGTAATGGTAGTGCGTTGTAAAAAATTCGTTGTAAGTGATGTTCCCCGCGTGGAGTGCTACTTTGCTGTCTGTGCACGGAGTGCTGCTTGGCTGGCGGTGTGTGTGGAGTGGCGCTTGGCTGGTGGTGTGCGTGGAGTGCTACTTTGCTGTCTGTGCACGGAGTGCTGCTTGGCTGGCGGTGTGTGTGGAGTGGCGCTTGGCTGGTGGTGTGCGTGGAGTGCTACTTTGCTGTCTCTGCACGGAGTGCTGCTTGGCTGGCGGTGTGTGTTGAGTGGCGCTTGGCTGGTGGTGTGCGTGGAGTGCTACTTTGCTGTCTGTGCACGGAGTGCTGCTTGGCTGGCGGTGTGTGTGGAGTGGCGCTTGGCTGGTGGTGTGCGTGGAGTGCTACTTTGCTGTCTGTGCACGGAGTGCTGCTTGGCTGGCGGTGTGTGTGGAGTGGTGTTTGGCTGGTGGTGTGTGGGGAGTGGTGTTTGGCTGGCGGTGTGTGGGGAGTGGTACTTGGCTGGATGGTGTGCGTGGAGTGGTACTGGCTGTCGGTGTGCGCTGAGTGGGGTTTGGCTGGCGGTGTGCATGGTCTGGTGCTTGGATGGTGGTGTGGGTGGACTGGAACTCTGCTGGCGGTGTGTGAGTAGTTACTTTCTGTTGGTCACTACACACACTGCTAGTTGAGTGACACTCTACGCAGTCCATCATTTTCTGTAGTTGCTATGTCAGATATGTGGGCGTGTGAAAGTGATGGGCGGCTGGCGGTGTGAATGTTTTGTATGTGTCACACGTACAAAAGGTGTATGAATGTCCTTACTGCCCCTGTGTGATATGGGTACTGGTAGTAGCAAAAGACTGACTGGCACCAAAGTGGTCAGGCACTTTAAAAACATTCAAAAAATTATCCAGTGTCTTGATGTTAAACCTCATCTAATCTCATTTGGTCTAAGCCCTAATTGATGGCCCATCTGGCTGAATTTTAATTTGGGGGGCAAATTTGTGTGTTGTTTTTTTAATTGTTATATTGTTTGTGAAATGTGGTAGTAATTTTTTTTTCTTCTCTATTTTTGTCTTGTTCCAGGCTTTTGCTGTTTGGATTGTTGTAGGTTGCGTGTCTGTTTGCAGCTTGTGTAGTTGCTTGTGCTTGGTAAGTGAATGTATTTTGTACTACTTCCCCTTGATGTTTGTCTTTTTGAAAAAGGTTGTACTTCTAGCAGTTTGTGTGGCTCTGTTTTTTTTTTCAGCATTAGTGTTTGATGTGCACTTTGTTTTCTAATGTCATTTCTTTTTTTCTTTCTAGTGGGATTTCATTTCTTTTCGCTGTGTCTCAACAGAGTAGGTGCTGGTGAGTGTAGCTATATTTTGTAAGAGTGAAATTGTTTTGGATTGTATTTATCTTTTAGTGAAAGCCTTACCTTGTTTACTTCTTACTTTGCACAGTGTAGGTTGTTGTTCACTTGTGTGTGCAGTCTTCTTGCTTTGTAAGGATAATGGCTAGTCGCAGGATTACTGCTCAGCAGGTTCTTGGTTTGCTTTTTGAGTCTTCCTCGGACCATGGTTCAGAGTCTGAGTCCGATTCGGACTCCCAGGAAGCGGCAGAAGATTCAGGCAGTGAGTTTTCTCTTCGCATGGAATCATCATCATCGGATGATGACTCTTCTTCTAGTGCTGATGAAGGGCCTATGGTACAGGAGGACATTGTGTTGCCGGTAGTGGGCCAAGAGGCACCTGTGTTGCTGCCTAGGGCCGCAAGGTTTCCTTTCTTTTTACGTCGGCAAGAGGCATGTGGGCTGGAGCCTGCACCCAAAAGGCTTCACATTGCTGTGGTGCGCAAAGGGGCATCTGGTGCTTTTCGTCTTCCTGCTGGTGTAGTGCAGCAAGAGGCATCTGGGGCTGTTAGGCTTCCCATTGGTGTAGAGCGGCAAGAGGCATCTGGGCCTGCTGGGTTTCCCGGTGGTGTAGTGCAGCAAGAAGCATCTCAGGCTGCTGGGCTTCCCGTTGGTGTAGTGCAGGAAGAGCCCTCTGGGGATGCTACGTCTTCTGTTGGTGTTGTGCAGCCAGAAGTATCTGTGGCTGTTAGGCTTCCCGTTGGAGAACAGCAGCAAGATGTTTCGGTGCTGCAGGCTGGGGTGGCTGCTCCCCCCGTTGATAGGGATGGCCTCTGGGTTCCCCCTGGCTTGGTGCAGCCGGCATTGCCAGAGTTCACTGGTGTTCCTGGGTGTAGAGTGAATACAGAGAATTTTCTGCCAATTAATTTTTTTCAGTTGTTTTTTGACGATGTGTTTTTGCAAGAGATTGTTGAGCAAACCAATTTGTATGCAGAACAATATTTGAGGGCCAACAGTGCCAGCCTTAAGCCCTATTGTAGAGCAATCCGGTGGACTCCCACCAATGTTGAAGAGATGAAGAAGTTCCTGGGATTAACTTTTTTGATGGGCTTGATAAGGAAGTCATCAATTACTTCATATTGGTCCACTAGTCCCTTGATGGTAACAGCTATATTTCCAGCAGTCATAAGTCGTGATCGGTATACGCTTCTTCTTCGGATGATGCATTTTGCTGATAATAGTTTAGCGTTGTCACGCGATCACCCTGATTGTGACCGTTTGTTTAAAATTCGGCCTGTCCTTGATCACTTTGTTGATCGTTTTTCTGAGATTTTTGTCCCTGGTAAAGAAATTGCAGTGGATGAGTCTTTGGTGTTGTTCAAGGGCCGCTTGGTTTTTAGGCAATACATTCCTAGCAAGAGGTCACGCTATGGAATCAAACTGTATATGCTGTGTGACAGTGAGACTGGATATGTCTACAATTTCAGGGTGTACACTGGTAAGGAGTCCCGCATTAACCCTCCTGGTTGTCCTTCTACTTTTGGAGTAACTGAGAAAATTGTGTGGGAACTAGGTAGAGGATTATTTAACAAAGGCCATCATTTATATGTAGATAACTTCTACACTGGTGTGCAGTTGTTCAAGGAGTTGGCCAAAGTGGGCACTGTTGCTTGTGGCACAATGCGCAGTAACCGTAAAGGTTTCCCAAAGGAACTTGTTTGCAAAAGGCTTGTGCGGGGACAGTCTACGGCATTGCGATGTGGGGAGCTTTTAGCTGTGAAGTATTCAGACAAGAGAGATGTGTACATGCTGACTACTATCCACGATGAAAGTACTGTACCTGTGCCTGTTTGGGGTCAGGGTGCTGAAGTGCGCAAACCTGTGTGCATTCTAGCTTACAATAAGTTCATGGGTGGTGTTGACAGAGTAGATCAGAGGTTGGAACCTTATGCTGCTCTTCGAAAGGCTTACGTTTGGTACAAGAAGTTGGCTATCCATCTGTTCCACTTGGCATCATTTAATGCTTTCGTTGTGTACCAGAAGTCTTGTCCTGAGACGAAGATGACTTTTCTTAAGTTTCAGGAGTCTATAATAGGCAGCCTTGTACTTGTGCAGCAGGCAAGTGTTCCTAGATTTGGAGTGGTGGAGGAAGTGGCTAGATTGCAAGATCGCCACTTTCCTGAATCTATTCCTTCCACTACTGCTAGAGACTTTCCGACTAGAAGATGCAGAGTCTGTTGGCGAAGAGGCGTGCGGAAGGAGTCTCGTATATACTGTCCTGACTGTCCTTCTAAGCCTGCATTGTGTATGTCAGCTTGTTTTAAATCGTACCACACGCAAAAGAACTATTGGGAGTTTGAATGAGCTGTAAAGTGAATTGCCTGGTCTGCATTCTGTAAAACATTTTTAGTTTGTTTCAAGGATTGGCATTAGTGCAAAGTTTTTATTTTAAGAATTTGTGTTACCTGATTTGTAGGTATTTCCATTTGTTTAGTGTTATTTTCAAAAAAAGAATTCTAAATGTGTTTGTGGTGTGTGCCGGCTGGTGCTTGGCTGGCGGTGTGTGTGGAGTTGCGCTTGGCTGGTGGTGTGCGTGGAGTGGTACTTGGCTGTCTGTGCACGGAGTGGTGTTTGGCTGATGGTGTGTGTGGAGTGGTGCTTGGCTGGCGGTGTGTGTGGAGTGGTGCTTGGCTGTCTGTGCACGGAGTGGTGCTTTGCTGGCGGTGTGTGTGGAGTGGCGCTTGGCTGGTGGTGTTCGTGGAGTGGTACTTGGCTGTCTGTGCATGGAGTGGTGTTTGGCTGATGGTGTGTGTGGAGTGGTGCTTGGCTGGCGGTGTGTGTGGAGTGGTGCTTGGCTGGCGGTGTGTGTGGAGTGGTGCTTGGCTGGCGGTGTGTGTGGAGCGGTGCTTGGCTGGCGGTGTGTGTGGAGTGGTGCTTGGCTGGCGGTGTGTGTGGAGTGCTGCTTGGCTGGCGGTGTGTGTGGAGTGGTGCTTGGCTGGCAGTGTGTGTGGAATGGTGCTTGGCTGGCAGTGTGTGTGGAGTGGCGCTTGGCTGGTGGTGTTTGTGGAGTGGTACTTGGCTGGAGGGTGTGCGTGGAGCGGTGTTTAGCTGTCTGTGCACGGAGTGGTGCTTGGCTGGCGGTGTGCGTGGAGAGGCGCTTGGCTGGTGGTGTGCGCTGAGTGTTTGGCTGGCGGTGTGCATGGTCTGGTGCTTGGCTGGTGGTGTGGGTGGACTGGCGCTCGGCTGGCGGTGTGTGAGTAGTTACTTTCTGTTGGTCACTGCACACACTGCTTGTTGAGTGACACTCCACGCAGTCCATCAATTTGTGTAGTTCCAGTGTCAGAAATGTGGGCGTGTGAAAGTGATGGGCCCTTGAATGGCGCTGTTTGCTGGTGTGAGTGTTGAAATGTGATGGGTCCGCGGCTGGCGGTGTGAATGTTTTGAATGTCTCACACGTACGAAAGGTGTATGAATGGCCTGTAAAGAGGTTGGTGCCTTGACGTGGCTTTACAGCTCACGAGCTGTGAGTCAGTGGTTCAGTTTATCATACTTGCAATTATACACAGTGTATTTCATTTTTGTGAAATTACTTGCGTATACAATTGTATGTACTGAATCATCACTCACCCTCGTGCCAAATCCAACCAGTATGTGTGTGTGCTTGCGGATTAGATGGGTGTGCAGTAATAATTGTTTTTTTTCTCTTTCTGCATTAGGGTGTACCTTGTCCCTTATTGTGATTGTTGTATTGTGTTGCTTTTATTCCAGATGGTGTCAGTGGTCTTGTTTGTATCAGGTATGAAAGGTGCGTGAATGGCCTGTAAAACGGTTGGTGCCTTGTCGTGGCTTTACAGCTCACGAGTTGCGAGTCACTGGTTCGGTTTTTATGCATTTATTTATTGACAGAGCATTTCATTTTTTTTGAAATATCTTGATAATAAAATTTTATATACTGAACCATCACTCGCACTCGTGCCAAATCCAACCTGTATGTGTGTGTCTTTGAGGAATAGATAGCCGTACTTGAATGTTTGACTTTTGAGTAACTCTGTTAAGGTGAGGTACCCTTTTACTCGGGAGAACAAGGGGAACGCTGGGTGGTAGGACATTTTTGCCGGCACGGCGATCCCACGGCAAAATTTTTGGAAAAGTGCAATTTTTACCTAATTTTAAGGTTTGCAGAGAGTTCTGGGTAGGAAAACATTGGGGGACCCATGCATGCCATACCTCCCTGGACTCCCCCGGGTGTCTAGTTTTCAGAACTGTTTGGGTTTGCTACTTTGCAAAGAATACCACCGAGCCCCGGGCCACAAATTCAGATCCCCCCCCCAAAATCAAGGTAGTTTTGCAATAAGGTAATGTAAATTCACCACTGTACGATTTGAACCGTTTCCTGTTGCAGCCACTATGTCTACCCACGCAAGTGAGGTACCGTTTTTTTCGGGAGACCTGGGGGCACGCTGGGTGAGTGGAAATTTGTTGATCCACGCAGATTCCAGAACTTTCCACCACAGAAATGTGAGGAAAATGTGTTTTTTTGGTCACATTTTTATGTTTTCAAGCGATTCTGGGTAACAAAACCTGGGGGTAGGCAGACGAGTCACCCCATCCTGAATTTCCCTGGGTGTCTAGTTTTCAAAAATGTATAGGTTTGCTAGGTTTCCCTAGGTGCTGGCAGAGCTACGGCGCAAAAACAAAAGGTAGTCTTTTTGTCCAAATCGTGCTAAATTTCACTGGGAAATTGAGGTGCGACCATGCTGCGTTTTGTGCTGTTTCATGTCGCAGCCACTATGCCTACCCACGCAAGTGAGGTACCATTTTTTTCGGGAGACATGGGGGCACGCTGGGTGAGTGGAAATTTGTTGATCCACGCAGATTCCAGAACTTTTCAGCACAGAAATGTGAGGAAAATGTGTTTTTTTGGTCAAATATTTATGTTTTCAAGGGATTCTGGGTAACAAAACCTGGGGGTAGGCAGACGAGTCACCCCATCCTGAATTCCCCTGGGTGTCTAGTTTTCAAAAATGTATAGGTTTGCTAGGTTTCCTTAGGTGCTGGCAGAGCTACGGCGCAAAAACAAAAGGTAGTCTTTTTGTCCGAATCGTGCAAAATTTCACTGGGAAATTGAGGTGCGACCATGCTGCGTTTTGCGCTGTTTCATGTCGCAGCCACTATGCCTACCCACGCAAGTGAGGTACCATTTTTTTCGGGAGACCTGGGGGCACGCTGGGTGGGTGGAAATTTGTTGATCCACGCAGATTCCAGAACTTTCCACCACAGAAATGTGAGGAAAATTTGTTTTTTTGGTCAAATTTTTATGTTTGTAAGGGATTCTGGGTAACACAACCTGGGGGTAGGCAGACGAGTCACACCATCCTGAATTGCCCTGGGTGTCTAGTTTTGAGAAATGTATAGGTTTGCTAGTTTTCCCTAGGTGCTGGCAGAGCTACGGCGTAAAAACAAAAGGTAGTCTTTTTGTCCGAATCGTGCTAAATTTCACTGGGAAATTGAGGTGCGACCATGCTGCGTTTTGCGCGGTTTCATGTCGCAGCCACTATGCCTACCCACGCAAGTGAGGTACCATTTTTTTTGGGAGACCTGGGGGCACGCAGGGTGGGTGGAAATTTGTTGATCCACGCAGATTCCAGAACTTTCCACCACAGAAATGTGAGGAAAATGTGTTTTTTTGGTCAAATTTTTATGTTTGTAAGGGATTCTGGGTAACAAAACCTGGGGGTAGGCAGACGAGTCACCCCATCCTGAATTGCCCTGGGTGTCTAGTTTTCAGAAATGTATAGGTTTGCTAGGTTTCCCTAGGTGCTGGCAGAGCTACGGCGTAAAAACAAAAGGTAGTCTTTTTGTCCGAATCGTGCTAAATTTCACTGGGAAATTGAGGTGCGACCATGCTGCGTTTTGCGCGGTTTCATGTCGCAGCCACTATGCCTACCCACGCAAGTGAGGTACCATTTTTTTCGG
Source organism: Lissotriton helveticus (assembly GCF_964261635.1). Taxonomy (NCBI): domain Eukaryota; kingdom Metazoa; phylum Chordata; class Amphibia; order Caudata; family Salamandridae; genus Lissotriton; species Lissotriton helveticus. The sequence continues at coordinate 1,328,307,705 of NC_136061.1, read as the reverse complement.
GAGACCTGGGGGCACGCTGGGTGGGTGGAAATTTGTTGATCCACGCAGATTCCAGAACTTTCCACCACAGAAATGTGAGGAAAATGTTTTTTTTTGGTCAAATTTTTATGCTTGTAAGGGATTCTGGGTAACAAAACCTGGGGGTAGGCAGACGAGTCACCCCATCCTGAATTGCCCTGGGTGTCTAGTTTTCAGAAATGTATAGGTTTGCTAGGTTTCCCTAGGTGCTGGCAGAGCTACGGCGTAAAAACAAAAGGTAGTCTTTTTGTCCGAATCGTGCTAAATTTCACTGGGAAATTGAGGTGCGACCATGCTGCGTTTTGCGCGGTTTCATGTCGCAGCCACTATGCCTACCCACGCAAGTGAGGTACCATTTTTTTCGGGAGACCTGGGGGCACGCTGGGTGGGTGGAAATTCGTTGATCCACGCAGATTCCAGAACTTTCCACCACAGAAATGTGAGGAAAATGTGTTTTTTTGGTCAAATTTTTATGTTTGTAAGGGATTCTGGGTAACAAAACCTGGGGGTAGGCAGACGAGTCACCCCATCCTGAAATGCCCTGGGTGTCTAGTTTTCAGAAATGTATAGGTTTGCTAGGTTTCCCTAGGTGCTGGCAGAGCTACGGCGCAAAAACAAAAGGTAGTCTTTTTGTCCGAATCGTGCAAAATTTCACTGGGAAATTGAGGTGCAACCATGCTGCGTTTTGCGCTGTTTCATGTCGCAGCCACTATGCCTACCCACGCAAGTGAGGTACCATTTATTTCGGGAGACCTGGGGGCACGCTGGGTGGATGGAAATTTGTTGATCCACGCAGATTCCAAAACTTTCCACCACAGAAATGTGAGGAAAATGTGTTTTTTTGGTCCAATTTTTTTGTTTGAAAGGGATTCTGGGTAACAAAACCTGGGGGTAGGCAGACGAGTCACCCCATCCTGAATTGCCCTGGGTGTCTAGTTTTCAGAAATGTATAGGTTTGCTAGGTTTCCCTAGGTGCTGGCAGAGCTACGGCGCAAAAACAAAAGGTAGTCTTTTTGTCCGAATCGTGCAAAATTTCACTGGGAAATTGAGGTGCGACCATGCTGCGTTTTGCGCTGTTTCATGTCGCAGCCACTATGCCTACCCACGCAAGTGAGGTACCATTTATTTCGGGAGACCTGGGGGCACGCTGGGTGGATGGAAATTTGTTGATCCACGCAGATTCCAGAACTTTCCACCACAGAAATGTGAGGAAAATGTGTTTTTTGGTCAAATATTTTTGTTTGAAAGGGATTCTGGGTAACAAAACCTGGGGGTAGGCAGACGAGTCACCCCATCCTGAATTGCCCTGGGTGTCTAGTTTTCAGAAATGTATAGGTTTGCTAGGTTTCCCTAGGTTCTGGCAGAGCTACGGCGCAAAAACAAAAGGTAGTCTTTTTGTCCAAATCGTGCAAAATTTCACTGGGAAATTGAGGTGCGACCATGCTGCGTTTTGCGCGGTTTCATGTCGCAGCCACTATGCCTACCCACGCAAGTGAGGTACCATTTTTTTGGGGAGACCTGGGGGCACGCTGGGTGGGTGGAAATTTGTTGATCCACGCAGATTCCAGAACTTTCCACCACAGAAATGTGAGGAAAATGTGTTTTTTTGGTCAAATTTTTATGTTTGAAAGGGATTCTGGGTAACAAAACCTGGGGGTAGGCAGACGAGTCACCCCATCCTGAATTGCCCTGGGTGTCTAGTTTTCTAAAATGTATAGGGTTGCTAGGTTTCCCTAGGTGCTGGCAGAGCTACGGCGCAAAAAGAAAAGGTAGTCTTTTTGTCCGAATCGTGCTAAATTTCACTGGGAAATTGAGGTGCGACCATGCTGCGTTTTGTGCTGTTTCATGTCGCAGCCACTATGCCTACCCACGCAAGTGAGGTACCATTTTTTTCGGGAGACCTGGGGGCACGCTGGGTGGGTGGAAATTTGTTGATCCACGCAGATTCCAGAACTTTCCACCACAAAAATGTGAGGAAAATGTGTTTTTTTGGTCAAATTTTTATGTTTGAAAGGGATTCTGGGTAACAAAACCTGGGGGTAGGCAGACGAGTCACCCCATCCTGAATTGCCCTGGGTGTCTAGTTTTCTAAAATGTATAGGGTTGCTAGGTTTCCCTAGGTGCTGGCAGAGCTACGGCGCAAAAACAAAAGGTAGTCTTTTTGTCCGAATCGTGCTAAATTTCACTGGGAAATTGAGGTGCGACCATGCTGCGTTTTGCGCTGTTTCATGTCGCAGCCACTATGCCTACCCACGCAAGTGAGGTACCATTTTTTTCGGGAGACCTGGGGGCACGCTGGGTGGGTGGAAATTTGTTGATCCACGCAGATTCCAGAACTTTCCACCACAGAAATGTGAGGAAAATGTGTTTTTTTGGTCAAATATTTATGTTTGCAGGGGATTCTGGGTAACAAAACCTGGGGGTAGGCAGACGAGTCACCCCATCCTGAATTGCCCTAGGTGTCTAGTTTTCAAAAATGTATAGGTTTGCTAGGTTTTCCTAGGTGCTGGTTGAGCTACGGCTCAAAAACAAAAGGTAGTCTCTTTGTCCAAAGAGCTTAAGATTTCACTGGGAAATTGAGGAGCGACCACGTTGCATTTTGTGCCGTTTCCCGTCGTAGGCACAAGGCCGACCCACACAAGTGAGGTACCATTTTTTTCGGGAGACCTGGGGGCACGCTGGGTGGGTGGAAATTTGTTGATCCACGCAGATTCCAGAACTTTCCACCACAGAAATGTGAGGAAAATGTGTTTTTTTTGTCAAAATCTGAGCTTTGCAAGGGATTCTGGGTAACAAAACCTGGTGGTAAGCAGTCGAGTCATCCCATCCTGAATTCCCCTGGGTGTCTACTTTTCAAAAATGTATAGGTTTGCTAGGTTTCCCTAGGTGCCGGAAGAACTAGGGTGCAAAAACTACAGGTAGGCACTTTGCCAAAAAAGGGTCAATTTGTAACTGCAAAATTTAGGTGTGACCACGTTGCATTTTGCGCCGTTTCCTGTCGCAGGCACAAGGCCGACCCACACAAGTGAGGTACCGTTTTTATCGGGACACTTGGGGTAATTCAGATTTGTAAATCAACTGTTATTACCAATTGAGCTTTCTTGCATTTCTCCCTTTGAATGAAAGATATTGTGTAGAAAAAAAAACTTTATGAAAAATGACCAATAATTCTCATGCTAGTATGAGTATTCCCAACTTTGAAAATGTGCAATTATATACTGTTTCTGAACTCTATAATTTGTACCCAATTCATACATACATAGGTGTCTTTCATACAGATTATTCCACGTGTACATTTTCCAAGACAAAGTGCACTATACCCAGTAAATGAAAAAATACCATTGCAAGTTGCTGCTCAGTTTTTGGATCTGGGTTCGTCGGGTTCTTGGTGAAACTACAAGTCCCATATATCCCCACAACCAGGAAGGTCTAACGGATGTAACGGTATATTGCTTTCCAAGAGCTGTCAAAATTAGAGAAAGTTATAGGTGAAAACGTTGAGACAAAAGGCTGTTGTTTTCAACAAATTTTCAAATATTCCAATATCTAACTGTTAGTTTCTATAACGAAACCTTCATGGATTTAGACAAATGACCCCTTTCTGAATTCAGAATTTTGTCTATTTTTCGAAAATGTAAAGCTTTCCAGGATCCATTATTGCTTTCAAACTCATTTCTACCATTAACTGGAAGGAGGTGGAAAGCTCTAAAAATAGCAAAAATAGGCTATGTCCCAGAAAAATGCCAAAACTGAGTGAAAAATTTCGGTTCTCTGACAAAACACTGTCATTCCCTAAAAGCTGAGAAAATGGAGAATTCAGCCCCACAAACCCTTTTTTGATACCATTTTCAGGGAAAAAGCCAGAGACTTTCATTTGCAGCCCGTTTTTCCCATTTTTCTGAAAAAAACAAAAAAAACACTATATTTTGGTTAATTTCTGGGACCCCTCCAAGGGAATCCACAAACCCAGGGCGCCTTTAGAATCCCCATGATGTTGGAAGAAAAGGACGCAAATTTGGCGCGGATCCCTTATGTGGTCAAAAAGTTACAAGGGCCTAAGCGCGCACTACCCCAAAACACCAAAAAAAGCCTTAGCACAGGAGGGGGAAAAGGCCTAGCAGCGAAGGGGTTAAGGAATGAAACAAAGAAGACAGTAATTAGCACAGAGAAGCACAACCTACTAAAGGATTACATACAAACTCACCTTCGAACTACAGTTACCAGCAATCCTGGCAACCAAGCATTGTCAACCACACCCACTTAGGGCGGACCTTATTTAAATAAAACGCATTTAAATCACCAAGGTGAGCTGAACATGCCTCTGTGTAATTGTCCATGAGGAAGGGGCGTGTCTGCCCCGAAACACGTCGGACTCTTTTAATCAATGAGGAGGGAGGCTGTGGGGTCTTCGGGAGCAAGCAAAGGCCGGATGGTCTGGGAGTGCCGTGGTGAGCCCTTCCGAAAGCGCTGGGCGCATTGCTTCTGAATTTATATATATATATATATATATATATACCAAACGCCAACTCCACGATGCCACTCAGCAACAAACGGAGAAACGGACTCTTGTAATAGCTTCAGTTGCAGGTATTTTTTATTTTTCAATCATCAAAAGTGCATTGCTGTGCCCGAAAACACCAGACGTGTTTCGGCGAACTCCGCCTTGTAAATATATACCACCAAAGATGCCTTCAAAAGGAGGGGGCCCACAACAGGTAGATACATTTTCATGTATTTATTGAAGGTTGCCGTATGGAGAGCAAAGCAGCTGATGCAAAATTCACCCATTAAGCCCGACTCGTTTCATGCACCTCGGCATTTCATCAGGGGCAGGGCTTCACAACTACGAGCTGACATTCCAGTTTTAAAGCACCTGAGCGATGTTAAAGTCCCCGCCTCAGTGGGCGTGGCCACTCCCGTGGCCTCTCGGTACTTGTAGTGCTCTTTGTCTTCCCTCAGTGGGTCGCATGCCAGCTGTAGTAATAATGTCAATATACCTAAGTGGGTTGCGACAGACAGCTCAATTCAAACATCGGCACCTTAGCACCTCCAATCTCGACTCCTGTTACTTACGCTGTACGCTGGTTAGCGATACTGCAGGTCTGTTTGAACAGTAGGGCCTTCTCCGCGGCATCAGGCAAGCCGCTAAATCGAACACCAAAGATGCCTTCAAAAGGAGGGGGCCCACAACAGGTAGATACATTTTCATGTATTTATTGAAGGTTGTCGTATGGAGAGCAAAGCAGTTGATGCAAAATTCACCCATTCAGCTCGACGCGTTTCATGCACCTCTGCATTTCATCAGGGGCAGGGCTTCACAACTACGAGCTGATATTCCAGTTTTAAAGCACCTGAGCGATGTTAAAGTCCCCGCCTCAGTGGGCATGGCCACTCCCGTGGCCTCTCGGTACTTGTAGTGCTCTTTGTCTTTCCCCAGTGGGTCACATGCCAGCTGTAGTAATAATGTCAATATCCCCAAGTGGGTTGCGACAGACAGCTCAATTCAAACACCGGCACCTTAGCACCTCCAATCTTGACTCCTGTTCCTTATGCTGTACGCTGGTTAGCGATACTGCAGGTGTGTTTGAACAGCAAGGTCTTCTCCGCGGCGTCAGGCAAGCCGCTATTTCATCAGGGGCAGGGCTTCACAACTACGAGCTGACATTCCAGTTATATATATATATATATATATTCACTGAAAAAACCATAGGTTATAGACCATATATAGTTAGGAATTAGCATTTACAAAACCTTGAAAATTCACTGAAAAAACCATAGGTTATAGACCATATATAGTTAGGAATTAGCATTTACAAAACCTTGAAAATTCACTGAAAAAACCATAGGTTATAGACCATATATCGTTAGGAATTAGCATTTAAAAAACCTTATTTTACCCACACAAAACCATTGAAATTCCATATATAGTTAGTTGCACTAACTATATATCGCGCACCCGCAATCCACTGCTGATGATGTCACATATTACATCATTCATGACATGGTCAGTGACATCACTGATGACATCACTGATGACATCTCAAATGACATCACTGATGACATGACTGATAACAACATCCAGTGATTTTTTGTTTCTGTAAAGTTTAAATATGTCTTACATATTGAAGAATGAGTGGATGTATAAGTGTCTGGACGAAGGATTTAGTAGGTGCATGACTAACTGTATGAGTGAGTGATTAAATGTGTCTCACTGAGTGCATGGGTTAGTGACTAAACTGTCTTAATTTGTGCATCATTATGTCTGTTGTTCTGTAAACTGCTGCATGTGTTGATCAGTAGCTGTATGAGTAACTATATGGGTTATTGATTGATTGCCCAAGTATTTGTATGGGAGACTGAGTGTGTGTGTGGCTGGCTGGGAGGTGTGTGACTCTGTGCAGATCAATGTGTACTTGTATCAATGATTGTATAAGAAGGTAAGTATGTGTTAGTATATGTTTGAAAATGTAAGGTGCTCTATGTTTAACTGTATAGACAAGAAAATGGAAGTGTCATTGATTCTTTACATGACTGACTAGGTGAGTGAGTAACTCCATGGATGAGTGGCAGACTGTGAGTGTCTGTATAGGTGTATGAGTGCATATGATAGTGTTGTAAAGATGAGTGATTGTATGTATGAATGATTGTATGGGTGAATGAGTGAAGGTGTGTGTAGACGTAGGAATCAGTGAGTGCGTATGTAGTAACTAGTATTGGTGTGTCAATGGTTTCAAAAATTATACTCTGTATTTAACACTGGGTGAAACAGAGGTTATAATAAAATGTGAGGAGATGCATTGTATTGTCACATGAATGATATCATCAGTGATGTGGTCATTGATGTCAAATGAGATGTCATCAGTGATGTCATTTGAGATGTCATCAGTGATGTCATCAGTGATGTCACTGACCATGTCATGAATGATGTAATATGTGACATCATCAGCAGTGGATTGCGGGTGCGCGATATATAGTTAGTGCAACTAACTATATATGGAATTTCAATGGTTTTGTGTGGGTAAAATAAGGTTTTTTAAATGCTAATTCCTAACGATATATGGTCTATAACCTATGGTTTTTTCAGTGAATTTTCAAGGTTTTGTAAATGCTAATTCCTAACTATATATGGTCTATAACCTATGGTTTTTTCAGTGAATTTTCAAGGTTTTGTAAATGCTAATTCCTAACTATATATGGTCTATAACCTATGGTTTTTTCAGTGAATTTCAATGGTTTTTTAATAGCAAATATCATAAGCTGTCGAATGTCAAGTACGTGGTAAGTAAAAACATTTTCGTGTTTATGCACACTGATCTGCTTTGAATGCTGCCCCCCCCCCCCTCATTTCTATTAGAAGTACTCTCTCTTTGCAGATAGTGAAAGGTAGTTAACGCAGGCCTTTGCCCCCGTTGTAATACGTCGTGCCTGCTTCTCTCTCCATTTGATTGATTGTTATCCAAGCATTTACTGTTTTAGAATTGGTTCTCTTTGGTTCATTCTCTATTTACAAACAAACACAGAGTCGCAATACTCTGTTTAGTCTTTGCAGATAACGAAAAATCGTGTAAAAAAACAAAAGGAATCGAGCAAAATCAGTAGGCCACTAATGGGATCTCTTTTTGACCTCGCTAAAATAGAAACATTAAGAACAACCCCTCATGACAAATACGAAACTAGTGAGATGAACTGAACTCCACACCATGATGGCTGCAATACAGCTCGGCTCCGCCACCCACCCCGCCCAAAATAACGATAAAGAGCGGCTGCCATGATTGCTGGCGGAATGGCCACGACGGAGCTACGAAATGGTGGTGCTCTCATGCTAACGCCAGCTTCAGTCTGAAACATCCAGAAACACTGTAGACTACCAATTCGATCAGTTCCGGTAGCGCCCCAATGTAACCCGGTAGAGAAGAACTAGCCCTCCCCTCTTTGACTGATGGTTCTTGTTGCCTGTCCCTTCTGTTGTCATTTAACAGAACTATTTAGCCTGCTGAAAGGGGTTGTGTTCCGACCGCTGGTTGGTGGAGACATTTTGACTATATTCTGGACCTGCGTTGTCGCGTAATGCGTCATATGACGCGCCGCGTTAGCGCATCCGGAAGTCATCCGGGGCGCGACGCGCAGCGCGTAACGTAAGCATAACAGGTCATGTGACTTGTTAATAAAACTTTTCATTGGTTCATTTTACTTTTCTTATTCTAATGATGAAAGGCTTGGTCATATGACCTAAAAATTACGCTTTTTATTACTTCCGAACATTATTTTTTCTTAAATATATGTTATAATGTTCCAGGCTAATGTACTTTCCCGGAAAATTTACAACTGTCCTGCAAGTAAAATATATTCTTTTTTCGAGAAAAAGGGCGTTTCTTCGTCCCATGACGGAGCCGTTGAGCAAAAGAGGGTCGACCTGCTGTCTTAGTCGCCGATACGCCTGAATATGAGATTCTTATTGATCACTTTATGTTGCAGGAGTAGAAAACACAACAGCCCTTGACCATTTATCTTTACTGCGTTCCTGCGCATTATACCTTTTACCCTTCATGTGATTGGTCTGCTTTATTTCACTTGCCTTTTAATGATTCTAAAACAGTGACTATTATTAAAAACTTTACCAATGTATATACTACTACCATGTTTTCTTTTAAAAACCTTTATTGTGAAAATTTCATTATACAAATACGAGCCTATAACCACGTGGGCCGGCCACGGAGCAAACTGTAATCGTATATGATGAGTAGACATTTACACTGTAGAGGAACGTAACGGGCGGGCCATTAGGTTGCAAGAACTAAGGTGTCTAACAGTTGCGGAATCGGTGGACGTACATTTTATAATTAAAATACGACAGGGCCAGTTACAATAAAATTATCTAGATATACATTTGCGGGCAAGTACCATGCGTGACGTTAATTCGAACTTTCAATAGTACAGTAATCAATAACACATCAGAACTTAATATCAATAGGGATGTCGAAATACTCAATCAATTCTCGTCCCCGCCCGCCATGTGCTTCAAAATTGCATACGTATCTCGTGATTTCAAGGTTCTGCAACCAGTACACAACAAGGAGTTACGAGTCCCATTTATTCCGGCGCCATTTTGGGCGAGGACGGGCAGGTCCAGGATATAGTCAAAATGTCTCTACCAACCATCGACTATGATGATGTTCATATGCTGTATTTATAGAGTAACACTCATCTGTCCACATGAAATTAATTTGCCACAATCTAAACATGTCATTTTAATCTTTGAAAAGTTCTTCTAAATATTTGGGACCGTTTCCCTTGCCTCTGATGCTGTCAGTGCCACTTCTTTGATGAATGTACTGGCAGGTCGAGGGTTCTCCTCCAAATCTCTCTTTTATGCAGCACTATAATTAATTGGTGCCACCTCTCCATATGACGATGCATGGTATAGTTACCATAACTATATTTTTTTTCGGTTCCTCTGGAGAGTACATCGTGGCAGATGAAGCGTATAACGTACCGGGCATTTACCTTTTTTTGCATGTAGAGGAAAGGAAAAAAAAATCGAGCGTCCGAGTTCTAAGGTGTCCCAGGGCCATTTTAGTGGACCAGGCCCAAATCCAAAGAACAGGCCGCCATTTTGAGAGTCCTGTTGCAGCCGCCTGTCGCTGTAGCATCAAGAGCGGCCAAAACTCAGCTAAATAGCAACTGAAACGGTAAAGGGGCGCCCCACTACAGCAGACGAGCCTCCACCTAGGAAGGCCCGTTCACGCCGCCTCCCCCCCCCCTTCGGGCACCCCACGCCGTTATTCGGAGCAGTATTGTAGTGTGGAAAAGTAAATTTTGTCATGTTCTGTGTCCCTACGTGTCATCCATCATATGTTATGTGTGCATGACCAATATGCATATGTTATTCCCCATGTCCGATTCAAGACGCAATTATAGTTGTGTCCTCCTCTAGTATGCCAGTTTCCAGTCCTCGTGAATACTACGAATATCAGGCCTATGTAAAGCTACGTTGCCACGTTTCTCAGTGTGCACGTTATTTCATTATAAAGTCCCCGTTTCCAGGCCTTAACAGGGCCCGGACATCAGATTCAGCTCCTGTCTCCTGAACCCTCGCTGAGGAGCGATCCAGCCCCCACCTGTATCCTCGACCTTTCACTTACTTCCTGCCTCGCAGTGCCCGGTGCAGCTTGGCTCTGCCTCTGAGTCTGCCAAGACTATGTTGTGATTCCAGCTATCAGTTTAGTCCTCCTTCTCTGCATTCCTAAGCTACTGAACTGCATCAATAGTTTCCGTCATTGTCTAGCCTATGCGGCTCCATGTTAAGAGAAATACTGTATTTAATGGTCATTTAATATTCTTCATCACGCACTACATGTAGAATAAATGCATGCTCTAGTCTTAGAGTCAATTAGCTTTTCCCCTCATGACTTCTAGTTTATATCAACATGTTCCCTAAACATCAGATACTAGATAGGGTTTAGGTACATGTCGCTCCGACCCTCCAGACTTTAGTCTCTGCTCCTAGCACAGAGTTCATAGCCCCCAGCTTCTCCTCGTAACACGTCATTGCTAGTTTGCGCGCACCATCAGGTTAGAGGTCCCGGCTCCTTAGGTAGCCCCCTCCTATGTTTCCGCCCATTCATGACATATTCTGTTACGTTTGCATCACATGTCTGAGTTACACCTTCTTTTTACTCTTATCTTTCGCGACTGCTACGCGTCACGCCTTCTGCTACACCCACTGCTACGCCTACTGCAATGTAATGCTATGTGTTCGCGCTATGTATATATGCTCATGTATTGTTATTAAAAGTTAGCGCGCTCATCCCAGATCGAGCCCCAGCAGCTGCTGGGCCCTGTCATCCTATTCCTATGCAGGTTGTCCTGTTCCTGTCCTTATGCTGTATTAAACCTGCAAAACTCCTACTACCTCGAATCTTGACTCTTATTTATTGAGCTATCTGTTATGATATATGTCTAGTTAAAAAATAGGGTATTATTTATTTATATACCACATAATGGCGCCCGAATAGGGACTTGCCCTTTCCCCACGCGTCGGTGAAGCCACGCCGACCCCTGACCCTCTGCAGTCGTGACGGAACTCTTCTGCGCAGTGGCAGATATTTCTGCTCAAATATCCCTCAGGCCCACGGAGGAGACGGAGGAGGCGGTCCAGCATCCAGACGAGACGGTGGAGGAACGCGGCGAGTCCCGACCAGAGCCCAAGCCAAGAGTCCAAGGTCCGAGGTATCCGGAGGTCCACCCGTAACTGAAGTCCGAAGTCCGAAGTTCGTCGTCATCGTCGTAGCAGTCCAGTCCAGTCCGGGGCCTTCCGTTCTTGCTGCCCGGTGTGTACCGTTACTGGGGTGGTATCTAGACAGGGTCAATTTCATTGACTCTGGTCTGTGGGTTGGTGGTACACAGTCCCACAAACGAAGTGTTCACTTCGGTGGATACGGGTCCTGACGTGTCTCGTTATGAGACCGGTAAGTTTCGTACTGTTTCAGCAGTGCATCTAGTTTCTGTTCTAGTCAGTTTCTGTTCTCGAGAAAATTCATGTGTTCTGTTCTCAGTATTTCCAGGTAGTATTCTGTTCGAACTGTTATTTTAAATGTTTTTCATGTATTTTAATGTCGTGGTATGAATGGGAAATAGGTATCGTGTTTATTGTGTATTGTATTGTGTCTAGATTACAGTTCAGTCATGCCCATATTTTCCAAGTTACGTCAGTTAAAAACTAGAAAGGGTCTGCTGGAAGCAGCAGTTCCCGTCCCGCCTAGGGACAGTCCAGGTCATTTTATGTATCAGAAACATGGCATAAGTGCCATATTGTATCTAGATTTATGGGTAGAGTATACCAAACAGTTAGAAGAAAAGTATAGATGGCCCGTATCGGGTACATGGGATGCCGAATGCATCATGCGAGTAGAGGAGGCATTATGGAAAAAGAAAGCCAGACAATCACAGAAAGATGCCATCGAGTTATGGCGCAAAGAAGCTCATAAAAGAACCGAAAAAGAAATCAGAAAGTCAGAACTAAGTAGAGAATCCCAAGAACGAGCCCAAGAAAGAGAATTAATCGAGATAGGTGAACGAGTTAGAACTGAGCAATCAGACAGACAGAGGAATGCCCTCATTAAGGGTATGTATCCTCTTCTTGCTGAGGGCTTGCCAAAAGCGACCCCAGAGGCATCCAGTAATTTCCCGCCACCGTTAGTTCCGACCAAGCTACGTCACAAACCGACCGCAGCTGATATTTTTATTTCGTCCTATCTGGACGACACAGTCCCCGAATATGCAAATCCTGTTCGCGCTCCGCCAGTCCCTGTAAATCAGGTAATTCCTGCTCCTCCAGACACCGGGGTGCCCTTAACAGCCCCCCCGGGTCAGCCCGCCATACAAGTCCAGCCCACGTTACAATTACCGACCCTGCCAGGACGGAAAGCATCAGTTGATGATTCCAGTTTAGGGGCCGCAGGAGGAGGTCTTCCTCAAACCCCGCCGCCATACAAGCGTTTATCAGCACTCGAATTACATGCTCAAGCATCACAGCGTACTCCTAAGAGTAATAAGTCTGTTGCAGAGATCAGGCAAACCCTTGGCGAATGTGTCTATGACCCAGTTCCAGGCGAGTTTAATATGGTTTTATATTCCGTACGCGTAAGGAGAGTGACCGAGTATCTAGTCACCCTGCCGAATATGAAAGAAGATCTAGACCGGATATATCGTTTCATCCGTACAGGGGATGACCCACAAAGTATTAGTGATGCCATGTCTCAAAGGAAAGCCGAGATTCAGCGTATGATATTAAAGTTCTTAATTAACTGTCTAATAAGAGAACAGGATTACCCGTCTAAAGACCCGGAAGAAATGAAAACTCTAACAAAGTGGAGTGATAATATAGCCGAAGGAAAGCACAATACCATTGGTGCCATGGAAAGTATGTACAAGAAAATTCGTAGAGAGATAATAAAGATACACGAACAGCGTAAAGCAGCCCAAGTAAGCGAGAAAGAAAGTATCTCTGATCCTGAAGAGGAAGACGACGAGAATACCGCCAGAATAGCGTATGTAGGAAAACCTAGATTTCCAGATCGCCATTTACGTCTAGAACCCAAGTCTATTTTCCATCATACAGCACCAGAACAAGGTTCCCTAGAACAAGTATTTCAAGCTACCGATCACATTCTGAAATCACGAATCGGTTATAGTGAGTTAAGTACCATGCATGAACAAGAACTAGTCCGATCAGCAGTCAGATGGATTACTGATTCTACCACTTTTCCAGACGAAATAGTGGCACAAACGTTTCTGAAAATGCCCCCAGCCGAGCAGCGACTGGTGGGTATGTATATGATTCAGTACCTCATTACTCTGTATGAGGGTCAACATTCTGATCCAGGCCCGTTACATGATATCCTGAACGAGTTACTCCAGTACAAATGGAGAGGTCTAGGTACCGATTTAATTAGTGTCATTTTAGAACAACGTCATAAATATAGAACATTCTTGAACCCGCATTTTGTTCATGTCTCACCCCCAGAAAGTAAATCATTCTACATAGACAGACAGAATCCGTTACGAGAAGTCCACCCAGTCAGAGGAGCGGGTGGCGAAATGCAGCGAGTGTTTGTATACACTCCGATCACAAAGATGGAACTCCTCGAAATGAAGAAATTAATTCCCTGTCATGACAAAGATCAAGCAGGGTTCCATAGAGAATTAAAAGACATGCTCCGTATGGGAGAATACACTTACCCAGATATCATTAAAATGTTAAAGGTTCTGCTACCCGCAGGGGTGTATGAAAAGCTAAAGGAGAAAGAATGGGAGGTGGGAGAGAAAAAGATCGATTGGGCAGTCCTAGAAGCTGAAGATAAGATACGAGTACCAGGTACTGGTCTCGGAGATAAATGTAAAGAATTACCAGAATTATTGATTCAAGTTTTACCCAGATTATTAACAACGAAAAAGGAAGACTGGGATGCAATCTCAGCCTGTAAACAGAAACAAGATGAAGATATTAGTGATTTTTATTCTAGGTTTGAAAAGTGCTTTAGTATCAACAGTGGCCTCAAGACAAGTAGTGAGTCATATCCTCACCTTTTCGTTACTAAATTAGTCGAGAATTCAAGCCCACAAGTTAAAAACCGAGTTTTGAAAGTCGAAAGCACCTGGCAAGCAAATACTCCGTCCCAGATGCTCCAGATGCTCCAGTATCACCAGAATAGAATCAGGGAAGAGCAAGAACACGAGAGAAAACGTATGAAAGACACGAAAATGAAAGTGCTAGTTGCACAATCTGTTCCTCAAGACAGTCAGAAGAGGGGTCCGAATCAAGCCAGTCATCCTGCAGCACCCGTTAAAGGGAACTGCAATTATTGTAAACAACCAGGTCATTTTATAAATGAGTGTGCAGTTCTGAAACACAACATAGCTACTGGTAAGACTAAAGAAAGACCACGTCCGCCTAGACAAGAGCAAGTTTCACAGACTCCTCAGTCACAGAATGCACCACAGACAGTTACAGCACCGCAGCCTATTGCTGCAACACAGCATGTTACATCGCAGATGTACCAGTATGCACAGTCTGAGTATCCAGAGTACCAGCCATATTCATGAAACAGCCTAGAGAGGGAGGTAGGCTTGCCTCTCATCGAGATACCTGTAGATCAAGAAGGTCCCTATGTTCACAGTCAAGTATTAGGGAAAGACAGAAAGTTTTTGATTGATACAGGGGCAAGTAGGACCACAATTAGTCATGCCGAAGTTCCAGGGGCTCCGCTCTCAGGCTCAAGAAATGTTTCCCTTGGATTTTCAGGAAAGCCTATCGTTAATGAGATTTCAAAGCCAGTCACTCTAGAAGTAGGTCCATTGTCCCGCACTACTGATCTGTTACTTACTAAGTCATGTCCAGAAAATCTATTAGGCATTAAAACATTGAAAGAGTTAGGTGCAGTTATATGTTGTTCCCCAGAGGGAATACGTCTGTTCCTACGTGACTTTAAGGGTCACTATGTATTACGAGATTTTGATTCAAGACTGTCTAATGTCCCGCAGCATTTATGGGCGCAAGGTCCAACTGATGTAGGTTATATGCAAATCACACCCCATCGTGTGACCCTGAAACCAGGTGTAGTGTTACCACGAATCAGGCAGTATAGATTGCCACCTGAGGCTGTAGCAGCCTTATCCAAAATTATTGACGAGCTCATGGCTCAAGGAGTAGTTGTAGAAACTGACTCCAATGTATGTAACTCTCCGATCATTCCAGTCATGAAACGTACTGATCCAAATGCACCCCCAGTATATCGATTAGTGATTGATTTACGGGAACTTAACAAATGTATTATTCCACAGTACCCAGTTGTCCCAGATATCTCTTCCCTATTGACAGCCATTGATTCCGAAGCCACGTTCTTCACTGTCATAGACCTCAAGAACGCATTTTTTAGTGTTCCCATCCATCCAGACAGCCAGTTTCTTTTCGGATTCTGTTTAAATGGAAGGAGCTATATGTTCACACGCGCTCCTCAAGGTTTCACAGAAAGTCCTAGTATTTACAGTCAAGCACTCAAGAGACAACTAGACAACATTCACATGCCAACTGACACTGCCCTGCTCCAGTATGTCGATGATCTACTGATCACAGCCCGTTCTGAACGTGACTGCGAGCGAGCGTCACTGACGGTTCTGTATTTCCTAGCCGAGATGGGGCACAAGGTGTCCCCTTCGAAGCTTCAATTCTGTGTCCAGCAAGTGGTCTACTTAGGACACTTACTGTCCAAGAGGGGTAGGCAGTTGACACCAGACCGTATCCAGTTAATAGCGAGTCTTCCTCAGCCCAAGACCCAGAAGGAGGTACGTGCCTTTATTGGCCTTACTTCTTATTGCAGACAATGGATTCCTCAGTATGCATTTCTAGCCAAGCCACTGATACAGTTAACGACACAGGAGGCAGCCGTATCGACTGTTCTCCCTTGGACATCTGAACATACACTTAGTTTCAACGAGTTAAAGAAAGCTTTATGCCAAGCTCCAGTTCTAGCCACACCGAACTACAGTAAGCCTTTTACACTTTTCGTCACAGAACGTGAAGGTACAGCATTATCTGTTCTCACACAAGACCAAGCAGGACAATACAAGCCTTGTGCTTATTTTTCTAGCACACTAGATCCAGTCGCCCAGGCTCTGCCTGCGTGCCTCAAGTCAGTTGCAGCCACAGCACTAGCTATCAGACAAAGTGATTCCATAGTTCTAGGACACTCCTTGACAGTACAAGTCCCACACTCCGTGGAAGTTCTTTTAAATCGAACACAAACACAGCACTTGACAATTGCACGTTTAACAGGTTATGAATTGACACTGTTTCAGCCACACATAGAAATTAGACGCTGCAACATCCTGAATCCTGCTACACTGTTACCATCAGTTAATTCAAATCCAGCCACACATGATTGCGTGGAAGTAGTTAACATTACGACAAAGCCAAGACTAGATCTGACAGATATTCCATTACCAGACCCTGACCTG
This sequence comes from Lissotriton helveticus, assembly GCF_964261635.1. NCBI lineage: Eukaryota > Metazoa > Chordata > Amphibia > Caudata > Salamandridae > Lissotriton > Lissotriton helveticus. The sequence goes on along the minus strand of NC_136061.1, from coordinate 1,328,291,172 downwards.
ACACTTTATGTGGATGGTTCATGTATGAGAACTAGTACAGGAGAACTAGTCGCCGCGTATGCAGTGACTACTGACACTGAAGTTATTGAAACACACCGTATTGACACCCTGTCTGCTCAAGCAGCAGAGCTAGTTGCTCTGACACAAGCCTGTATACACGCCAAGAACCTGAAAGTTAATGTTTACACAGATTCACGTTACGCATTTGGAGTTGTACACGACTTTGGAGTGCTCTGGCAGGAGAGAGGTTTCATGACTTCTCATGGAACCAAGATTCAGCATGGTCTCCTTATTCAAGCTCTGTTAGATGCCATACACTTACCGACATCTATCGCTATCATGAAATGCAAAGCACATACGAAAGTTACTGACATTATTTCTCAAGGTAATGATCTAGCAGATCGCACAGCCAAGCTTACAGCACAGACTCCAGACATTCCAGTTAACATGACACACACTCCAGATCCGACTACATGTATGACCGTTAAGGACCCTACTCAAGATGTCATAGATATCCAATTACATGCTACTCCCGATGAAATCAAGAAATGGTCTGAACAAGGAGGGGTCCAGACAGATCAAGGATGGTTAACAAAGGGTAGGACCGCATGGTTTCTCCCCGACTCTATGGTTCAAGTCATCATTAATACCGCACATAGTCCAGCACATTTAGGAGAAAAAGCAATGTTAGACAGTATCCAGAACATTTGGTTCAACAAGCATTTACGAGCTGCAGCCAAGCAGAAAGTCCGTACCTGTATGATATGTTGTCAGTTTAATCCAGGTAAAAGTGTCCCGGTGGAACAAGGGGGATTCCAGCCTCCTGACCACCCTTTTGAGGTCCTCCAGATGGATTATATTCAGATGGAGCGATGTCGAGGTTTCAAGTATGTCCTTGTAGTTGTATGCGCTTTGTCCAGATGGACAGAAGCATATCCAGTCCCACATTACACAGCCGCGACCACTGCCAAACAGTTGGTTCGTGAATTCTTCCCTCGATATGGACTCCCTAGAGTCGTATATTCTGATAACGGTCAGCCATTCTCATCTGAACTGATGAAGCACGTTTCCCTGTTGTTGGGGTACCAGTGGAAGTTTCATTGTGTACGCCATCCTGAAGCAGCCGGTCTAGTCGAGAGACATAATCAGACTCTGAAAATCCGAATTGCCAAAATATGTAAAGATAAGGGTGTGGACTGGCTAGTAGCTCTGCCAGTTGCTTTGTTTTATATGCGCATGGTCGCACATTCCAGATCAGGTCTGTCCCCGTATGAGGTCGTATTCGGCCGGCCCCCTAACATGTGGGGTACTCCTAGACCCCGAAGTATTACTGATGTTTCATGTAATATGCTGACAGATTACCTAGCTTCCTTGATGTCTGCCCTCAACTCATGTCGTTCACAGGTTGCCGCCGCATTTCCAGACAATACCGAGGTGGCACCGCATGAGATCGTTCCAGGTTCGATGGTGCTCGTCCGGAACTTTGACAGATCAAGTCCGCTGGAGCCACGTTGGAAGGAGCCCCATCAGGTCCTCCTCACCACCCGTACAGCTGTGAAATTGGAAGGACGCCGCGGCTGGGTGCATCTTTCGCACGTCAAGAAATTCTACGGATTAAAGCCGGTCTCCAATAACATTTCCCAGGACTTAAAGACTTGTCAAAACATTGTTCCTAAGGACTGTCCCGCAAATGACATTGATACAACCCCTCCCTTGTTAGAAAAAACTCCGCAGCAGGAGTATAAACAGAAACTCCGGTCTAGTAAGATAAGTCAGTCAGTTTGATTGTCTAAGTCCTCCCCTAGGTGAAACGGTTAGACTGTTTCTGACATGTATAAAATAGACCCCCATAGTGAGAGAGTTAGTCAAAACTCAATCCGATGTATCGTTTTTCTAAGTTTCATATTATTCATCAGCATAATGATTTCCTGCACTAGTTACGCATTTTTCCTGTGTTTTCCAGTTCCTCATGTAAATAAGCCTTCTAATGTTACAGTAGAACACACGTTTAGTGATCTGCCTCCTCACGAATATTCATACCGCCTCGCTATGCGTAACAATACATTTATCCGCATGTTGCATTATTCACACCAGACCAGCAATGCCACTAATTGTTGGGTGTGTGGTCGACTCCCCCCTTTCCAGACCCCGAAGGGAGTTCTGCCACTTTTTCCTTATCCTTTTTCACATAATGGTTCGTGTGGAGCATGGTCCACGTTAACGTCATCCTCAACAGATATGTCTTTTCTTAACAGTACATGTTTCCCAGGCAAGCAAGGTCTCCCCCACAGAACAGGTTTAGATCTAGAAAATGAAGTGTATAATTTAGGTAACTATTCTTCGAATTTCATGGTCCTGAATGTTCAGTCTGATACTACTCCAGACTCACCTGCTATTTCAGTATTACCAGTCAAAGGCGAATTATGTGTCCGAAATAATGGTTCTGTACACGTAGGACATAGTGATTGTACTACTATTATCAAGTATAGTGACAGTGGGAAATCTATTTTTAAAGCTTCACGTCATTCTTATTTTGTTTGTGGTCAAACCGCATATGTTCGTCTGCCCCTCGATTGGGAGGGAACCTGTTACATTGCCTTCCTACTGCCACCTGTTTTCCTAGCCCCACCTGACTACCATAGGAATTCCTTCCTAGTACATACTAGACACAAGAGAAACCTCCCGATTGTCGATTATACTGAAACTGCTGCAGAGCAATTCATTGATATTGATAAAGGTGTGTTCCCTTATTTAGGTACAGTTGTAAATAGTAAGCTAATCCGTAGGTTAACAAGAACCCTTGAAGCTGTAGCAGATGAGACTGCCTCCGCTCTAGGTAACTTAACCGAAGAGCAATCCTTTATGAGAATTGTTGTGCTCCAGAATCGTCTCGTCCTTGACGTCATACTGGCCGATAGGGGCGGGGCCTGTAGAGTCATCGGATCTAGTTGCTGCATTTTCATTCCAAATAACGCGCCGTCTGTTTATTCAGCTATAACCAGACTCCATAAAATTGCCCATCTGTTACACCAAGATCCAGGCACCTGGACATGGTCCGGTTGGTTCTGGAATATAATTTCCGCCTGGGGATGGAAAGTCCTGTCCTTTCTAGGTATCGCAGTAGCGATCATATTCAGCTGCTGCCTCTGTATACAATGTGGCCCTGCGATTTGCGGCATGTGTGCTACCTCTTGTATTCCTAGTCCCAAGCCCCGTTCTAAATCCCGTTCCAAGACAATTCGAGATGAACAAATGGTACTGTATGAAATGATAGACGGTATCATGAATATTGATGTTTCCTGATGGAAACGTAGTGACAAGGAGGGAATGTGGAAAAGTAAATTTTGTCATGTTCTGTGTCCCTACGTGTCATCCATCATATGTTATGTGTGCATGACCAATATGCATATGTTATTCCCCATGTCCGATTCAAGACGCAATTATAGTTGTGTCCTCCTCTAGTATGCCAGTTTCCAGTCCTCGTGAATACTACGAATATCAGGCCTATGTAAAGCTACGTTGCCACGTTTCTCAGTGTGCACGTTATTTCATTATAAAGTCCCCGTTTCCAGGCCTTAACAGGGCCCGGACATCAGATTCAGCTCCTGTCTCCTGAACCCTCGCTGAGGAGCGATCCAGCCCCCACCTGTATCCTCGACCTTTCACTTACTTCCTGCCTCGCAGTGCCCGGTGCAGCTTGGCTCTGCCTCTGAGTCTGCCAAGACTATGTTGTGATTCCAGCTATCAGTTTAGTCCTCCTTCTCTGCATTCCTAAGCTACTGAACTGCATCAATAGTTTCCGTCATTGTCTAGCCTATGCGGCTCCATGTTAAGAGAAATACTGTATTTAATGGTCATTTAATATTCTTCATCACGCACTACATGTAGAATAAATGCATGCTCTAGTCTTAGAGTCAATTAGCTTTTCCCCTCATGACTTCTAGTTTATATCAACATGTTCCCTAAACATCAGATACTAGATAGGGTTTAGGTACATGTCGCTCCGACCCTCCAGACTTTAGTCTCTGCTCCTAGCACAGAGTTCATAGCCCCCAGCTTCTCCTCGTAACACGTCATTGCTAGTTTGCGCGCACCATCAGGTTAGAGGTCCCGGCTCCTTAGGTAGCCCCCTCCTATGTTTCCGCCCATTCATGACATATTCTGTTACGTTTGCATCACATGTCTGAGTTACACCTTCTTTTTACTCTTATCTTTCGCGACTGCTACGCGTCACGCCTTCTGCTACACCCACTGCTACGCCTACTGCAATGTAATGCTATGTGTTCGCGCTATGTATATATGCTCATGTATTGTTATTAAAAGTTAGCGCGCTCATCCCAGATCGAGCCCCAGCAGCTGCTGGGCCCTGTCATCCTATTCCTATGCAGGTTGTCCTGTTCCTGTCCTTATGCTGTATTAAACCTGCAAAACTCCTACTACCTCGAATCTTGACTCTTATTTATTGAGCTATCTGTTATGATATATGTCTAGTTAAAAAATAGGGTATTATTTATTTATATACCACAGTAGGATGGCCACACCAGTGCAGCAACTTGCTAGACACCACCTCGGTGGTAACCGAATCTCAGCGCCTTGTGGTGTCTTCTATTCAGAAAACATTGTTGTGCTGCCTTCGACCTATTCGCCGCAAGTGCACACGCAACTCAGCTGCATAGCTTGCTAGACACCACCTCGGTGCTAACCGAATCTCAGCGCCTTCTGGTGTCTTCTATTCCAAAAATATCGTTGCGCTGCCTTTGGCCCCATTCGCACATCGGTCCGCTACTGCCGCCATCTCACAGGCCAACGGGGCGCCCCACGCCGACTTTCAGCATTGTAGGATGGCCACACCAGTGCACCTTACTAGACACCACCTCGGTGCCATCCGGATCTTGGCATCTCAGCGCCTTGTGGTGTCTTCTATTCAGAAAATATTGTTGCGCTGCCTTTGGCCCCATTCGCACATCGGTCCGCTACTGACGCCATCTCACAGGCTAATGGGGCGCCCCACGCCGAGTTTCAGCATTGTAGGATGGCCACACCAGTACAGCAACTTGCTAGACACCACCTCGGTGCCATCCGGATGTTGGCATCTCAGCGCCTTGTGGTGTCTTCTATTCCGAAAATATTGTTGCGCTGCCTTTGGCCCCATTCGCACATCGGTCCGCTACTGACGCCATCTCACAGGCCAACGGGGCGCCCCACGCCGACTTTCAACATTGTAGGATGGCCACACCAGTGCGGCAACTTACTAGACACCACCTCGGTGCCATCCGGATCTTGGCGCGTTGTGCTGCCTTCGGCCTATTCGCACATCGGTCCGCTACTGACGCGAACTCACAGGCCAACGGGGCGCCCCACGCCGACTTTCAGCATTGTAGGATTGCCACACCAGTGCTGCAACTTGCTGGACACCACCTCGGTGCCATCCGGATCTTGGCGCGTGTGTTGCCTTCGGCCTATTCGCACATCGGTCCGCTACTGACGCCGCCTCACGTGCCAAAACGGGGCGCCCCACGCTGACTTTCAACATTGTAGGATGGCCACACCAGTGCGGCAACTTACTAGACACCACCTCGGTGCCATCCGGATCTTGGCGCGTTGTGCTGCCTTCGGCCTATTCGCACATCGGTCCGCTACTGACGCGAACTCACAGGCCAACGGGGCGCCCCACGCCGACTTTCAGCATTGTAGGATGGCCACACCAGTGCTGCAACTTGCTGGACACCACCTCGGTGCCATCCGGATCTTGGCGCGTTGTGTTGCCTTCGGCCTATTCGCACATCGGTCCGCTACTGACGCCGCCTCACGTGCCAACGTATTTTCTCCGCATTTTATACCCTATGCCGCATAACAGGTCATGTGACTTGTTTATAAAACTTTTCATTGGTTCATTTTACTTTTGGTTTCCTAATGATGGAAGGCTTGATCATATGACCTAAAAATAACACTTTTCATTGGATGAAAACTTTTTTTTTTCCCAAAGGATGAAAGCCCCACCTTGTTTCTGGATGTTTCAGACTGAAGCTGGCGTCAGCATGAAAGCACCACCATCTCGTGGCTCCGTCGTGGTCATTCCGCGAGCAATCATGGCAGCCGCTCCCCACCAGAAGCCTGCAGGAGTCGGGGGCCCCCAAAACTTTTGTTGAATCCTCAAGGCGGAGGGGACGCTTTCGAGAATGGGGTCCAAGACCTAGCAGACAGTCGTCCGATTTCCAAGGTGTCCCAGGGCCATTTCAGTGGACCAGGCCCAAAAAGAAAAGAGCCTGCCGCCATTTTGAGAGTCCTGTGGCAGCCGCCTATCGCTGCACCGCAAGAGTGGGCGCAACTCAGCTGAATTGCGGCTTTTGACACAGTGGACCAAAAGCGGACGGAATGGCAACTGAAACGGTAAAGGGGCGCCCCACTACAACAGACGAGACTCCACCTGGAGAGGCCCGTTCACGCCGCCTCCCCCCCCCCGGGGCGCCCCACGCCGTTATTCGGAGCAGCATTGTAGGATACCAAAACCAGTGCGGCAACTTACTGGACATCACCTTGGTGCCATCGTTCTGCTGCCTTGGAACTATTCGCACAACAGTTTGCTACTGATGACCCACCACCCGCGACGCCCCACGCCGGATGCCGAAATCAGTGCGGCACCCAGGCAACATCACCTGGGTGCCGTCCAGAAATCTGGACGTTGTGCTGCGTTGGGACTATTCGCACAGCCGACCGCTACTTCGTTGTTTTTCCCTAAAAATGTTTATATGTTTTTACTGTTTTTGTTTTGTTGTATATATTTATAAGTTATTAAAGTTTTATAATCTTACTACTTTGTTGGAGTGCTATATATTTTTAATGTGACACATAATTGTAAAAACTTTGATGTACAAAGAGTCATCCCTGGAATCTTCCGCTTCAGGCTCGGTCCCCTCCCCAATCACAATACAGGATGGTTTTCAGATAGTAGGAACGCGTGTGCTGTGACGGATCTCATCGAGTGTGGGCCTTGATCTACTATAACTCCTTTGAAGAGGGGTGATTCTTTACAGCTGGGGCCATAAACTACATCTGCAGGGCTAGCTGATAGCCTAGGACCGGCCTGGACATTCGGACACAGAGGAAAAGGAGTGTCAGAGGGTGCGGTAGTGAATAGGGCGAAAGGGAGGTGTCGGGCGGGCACAGGGTGTGATTCTCAGGGAAGAACAGCGCAGATGGGGGGAGGTTTATTACCCATGCATAAGACAGAGAGCGGGGGTGACCAGTGCCTGGGGGAGATGCTTGCGAGGGTGGGGAGCCATGCTAAGGATCGACAGCGTGCAGAGAGTGGGTCTGGTCAAGTCATCTAAAATGGCTGCCGTGCACGACAAAAGTGTGGCATTTGAAAAAAGGCAAGATGGCGCAGACAATGTTTTTCAACACTTCCTGATTTCCTTCGAATCGAACGTTAACAGACGTTGGGGCATATTACCAAAGTTAAGCGATATTTATCCCTAACGATGCTTAGCAACAAATTTTTTACCGCTAAGCATCGTCAGAAATTATCGCAGATAAACCTTGCTATTATCAAGGTTTATCGCAAATGCCATAAAAAACGACCGCAATGCATTAATATCGCTGAAAACTCAGCGATATTCATGCATTACCGAGCTAATGCTCTTAGCCATGTTATCCACCTCCCATTGGATAACATGGCTAAGAACTGCTCAGGGCAGGTGGTAGCTTTTGGAGATATTCGCGCTTAGCACGAATATCTCCAAAAGTTGGTAATAGGAGATAGCGATGTTAGCGACTGTTTCAAGTCGCTAACATCTTGGCATGCCCACTTTGCATGTCATTAGTGATAAATATCACTGACATGCAAAGTGGGGCCCAAGATGGTCGCTATCTCCTACTAGCGGTCGCTAACTGGTGTTAGCAACAGCTAGGTAATACAGAGATAATTTTATCTCCGCGAAGCGGAGCGCTGTTACAGATATATATCTTTTTTTGAACGTTAATTTCTCAAAATCCACTGAAGCACATATATTGAGACCTAGCAAAGGCACATCGAGCTACCAGTCCCTACAATTTTGCCAAGTTTCGTGCAAATCCATTCAGCCGTTCGATTATTATTATTATATTTTTTTTTGCCCCGCGGGGCCCTTTTAAAACCTCCACATCAAACCTAGGGGGTCAGGGAGGATCTACTATGCCCCCTTATGGTCATTTGCCTCTTCGCTTTGGCCTCCTCTTGTCTCTCGATCCTACCGAGAGACAAGATGGCGGCCGCTACGGACTGTTTGGAATGTTTACAGACGCCGGAGAACCAATCAGCTTCGCAAAGCTCCGTAACGCGAAAAGTACGCGAAGCGGAGCGCTGTTACAGATATATATCTTTTTTTGAACGTTAATTTCTCAAAATCCACTGGAGCACATATATTGAGACCTAGCAAAGGCACATCGGGCTACCAGTCCCTAATATTTTGCCAAGTTTCGTGCAAATCCATTCAGCCGTTCGATTATTATTATTATTTATTTTTTTTGCCCCGCGGGGCCCTTTTAAAACCTCCACATCAAACCTAGGGGGTCAGCGAGGATCTACTATGCCCCCTTATGGTCATTTGCCCCTTCGCTTTGGCCTCCTCTTGTCTCTCGATCCTACCGAGAGACAAGATGGCGGCCGCTACGGACTGTTTGGAATGTTCACAGACGCCGGAGAACCAATCAGCTTCGCTTCACAAAGCTCCGTACCGCGAAAAGTCCGCGAACCGGAGCGCTGCCCGGTCCGCTGTTACAGATATATATCTTTTTTTGAACGTTAATTTCTCAAAATCCACTGAAGCACATATATTGAGACCTAGCAAAGGCACATCGGGCTACCAGTCCCTACAATTTTGCCAAGTTTTGTGGAAATCCATTCAGCCGTTCGGGCTAAAAGTGAGGCCAACCGCCCTATGGAAAACTCAATGTTAAAAACACGTTTTGGGACCCCCCTTTTTTCTCGGCCCCCCCTTGACGAACCCCCCCCAAATTTTCAGGGGCTGCTCAGAAACAAAATGTTCCATTTTCCTGAAAATTTCAGCCAATTCCGTCCACAAACGCCAAAGTTATTAGACATAGAATTTTCAAAAATCCCATAGAGAAAAAATCCTAACTATATATACCTACTGGCGACCGCCAGTAGGTAATATATATATATATATATATTATGATCAAGACCACGGCTGTAGTCGAAACCCTTCTGTGTGCTGCGACTTAAAAATTACTAACCTTCAAACCAGTGTGGCATGAGAATCTCTTCTTGGATCAATCTGTTGCATGGGACATATATTTAATTACACATAGAAATACATTCTACAAGGCAGTAACACGTGTTGCAGCGCACTTTGCTGTCAGTAGAAGTGGTAGGAATAGAGCAATTCCCTGTATTTTCACAGTAAAACCAGAAGAATACCTCTGTAAACCAGTTTCCGTAATACATCACACTTTGTTCCTCCAACAAACACCAATGCGTTTCGACTCCAAGAGAGTCTTGTTTACAGTCAGTGAGTCCCTTGTTAGTTTCTCTATATACATATTTGAGCCCCTCCTGCCAACAAGGAGGCGTTCTAAGACACGCAGTTATATACAAATTACACAAAAAAAATATAAAATATGGCAACCCTAAGTTATGATCTGGGTGACCAAACTCAGGCAGGATACTATTCTATAGCACAGAGAGCAATTCAAAGTGTCATGATATACACATTATTAGACCACTAACATTGCATGTGATGTTAATATAACACATTAGCGACTGAGTGCCAGGTTCCTAATCGTGCAGGCCATCTGGATTAGTGTTACAGACATGTAAACAGAAGACCCCAACACTGGACAGAGCCTTGACCGTTCGTGATGTGTATTACTAGGTGTTATGAGCCCAGTATGAGAAGCGCATTGGGTCAGCCCAGTGTCTTCAGCCGTACTCCTGGGATGCTTTTTATCTGCTTCATCAAGTGTCTGCTTACCTGGCCTGAATTCCTTGCTCGCTGTCAATTCTGATATTTTGTAAAATACTGTAGCTGCGTCTGCATTTCGCTATGAGCTAAATAGCATATAGTGCATTAGGAAACTATTGTAACTCTTGGCAGAGTGGGGATGATTACAATTGGTGTCCCTGCATCTATGGTGGCGGCTAAGTGCCATGTTTCATGGAGCATGTATGTTCCTCCATGGCTGAATTTCACAGTAGTTGATGATCAATAGTTGATGAGGTGTTACATACAATTGATTCCCATTCCTTTCTAAAGACAGGAAGAAGTGTAGAATACTCCAAGTGCTGTTTACTAAATGCAGGGCGAAACTGACTTCCACACTCTCAATAGTGTCTTGAATAGCATCATTGGTACTATACTGCTACACATGTGAGGTCAAGGCCCAGTTCTCATGGTGTTGTGTTGTTGCCCTTTAAGTTGGAGTCAATCGTTAAACTGACTCTAAATAAATCTCATATGTGGAGAGAGAAAAACAAGCATATTTTGTGGGTGTGCTCATTGTAAGAAATGTAACTTCAAAGTCATTAAACATGTTTATGGGGTTATTATTATATTGCCTGTTGTGATACTTTGCTATCAGGAAATATTTGTAATCAAATATGTATCTCTCCACGGGGAAGGTTAAAGAAACTATGATTTCTAAATGTAAATAAAGAGTCATTGGAGTTCAACACAAACATCATTCACACATCAGGATCATAACACTGTCTTAACCAGAGTAAAGTGTTTATTCCACCACATGTTTTTGAGAAGGCGTTAAATGCAAATTATGTGAGAACATTGTGCGTAGATGACACGCAAGTAGTGATGAGCTGTTAATCTTTTGTAAAACAAAAATAGACGTGCAGGCAGAAAGTTTATATCCCAGAGGCTACCAGACTTGATAGCACAAAAACAGACAACCATCAACATATTGGCTTGCCCTTCAAACTCTATCTATCTATCTATCTATCTATCTATCTATCTATCTATCTATCTATCTATCTATCTATCTATCTATCTATCTATCTATCTATCTATCTATGTCTGTCTGTCTGTCTGTCTGTCTATCTAAACTTTATGGTTGCAAAAAAACATTTTGAAAGTGCAAAATTCCATTCTTGATTCACAGAACCAGGAGTGGGGAGACTTTTCCCACACAAAAGGTGTTTGCTCACACGGAAATTCCACTAGTGGTGGTGAAATATACTTTTTGGTTATGTTTGGTTTTACCAGGGTGTGTCATCAGAAAAAACATGATGAGCCTTCGCAGTCCACTTGCAGAACAATATTTTTATTTAGTTTCCCGCCCTGACTGCTCCTAGATTTATTCCGGTGAAGTGTATGAGGACATTTATTTTCAGGGCGGAAATCATAAGTGTGCATGATTATCCCCTTCACTGCTCTTTTTTAATGATCTTTACATTTCGCAAAGTGCAAAGCTTGATAATTAGTTGAAAGCATTGATCAAAATCAAAACTCAATAATATGTATTCATCCATTCATACAATCGTACCTACTGCCTGTGACAAGAAGCAGATGGGGCACTAGACTTAACTTATTTCTCAGTCAGAACTTGGTCACTGGAACGACTGCTGCAATCCGTGTAGTGTCTAATTTGCTTATTACAGGAGAGTTGTGATATCTCTAGTCGCCAGTAATAAAGAAAACATAGAGCTGCTCATTTGTAAGATATGGCAGTTGAGTTCTGACCATAATGCCTCCAGTCAGAGCAAAAAGCCAGGGTGAAAGGGAAGTCACTGAACATGAAATAAGAACTACTGATTCGTTCTTCTAGTCTGTGTTTTTAAAGAACACTGATCAGCATAAAAGAAATAGTTATGCAAACATCTTTATTTTTGACACACTATAAGTTATAACAGGAAAGACAGAATCGCACTGCATGTTTCAACACATTCTGAAAATATCTTTCTGCAACAATTCACTAAGGGCCTGATTCTGATGTGGTTAGGAAGGCCTCCTAACAGAATTTGCTCTGTCCAAATCGGATTGAGAATGTGTCTTTCCAACCGAGTCGGAAAGGTTTCCAACTGATGGAGTACGATGCGAGTTAGGCATTAGGATTATCCCAATCCAAACCCTACGCATTTGGAATGACCAAGCTGTACGGAGCAGAATTGTATGTCTCTACAGGCTGCGTTTCAAAATGGCCAAGTACGATGCTGGATTTGGACAGCCTTTCCAAATCATGCAGTCCGACTTGAATCAACAGTCAAAATCAGATTTTGGGGACAGTAATAGGGTCCCTTTGTTGGACCCGGCCTCATGGCGTGGTCCTACCCCTCCCGCATGGCGGGCCCAGGACGACATCAGCCCTCCTCCGGACCTCGGGCGGCCCCTTCGGCCCGTCCCCGCACGCCCCAACACCACAGATCCGGCTATCATCCCGGATCCCCATCCCCGGCCTGGCTCCAGCGTAGGCCCATCACGACCTAAGCACGAGGCCGTGCCCGACTCCATCTTGGGTCCCCCAAGTCACGACCACGTGGCCTCGGCCCAGGCCCAGACCCCAGCGAAGCCCCGACATCGAGGCACCAAGATCCACCCAGGTGGTCGAGTGGCCACTCGACAGATCCCGGAGGGAGAGGGGTTTCGATGGCCCTCCAGCCGTCCCCGGACGCCTGGTATCGATCGCCCTCCGGCCTCCCTGGGCGCTGGCTCCACCCCCCTGCTGGGTGTCTGGACACCATCATCCCGGCCCCTCTGACCCCCAGGCGAGAGGGTCCGGACATCAAAGGACCTCCCTCCTATATCTGGGCCAGCCCCGGAGTAGGACGCCAGTTGTATCCTGGACTGGAAGCCCTGCTGACGCTGTCACGGCCGACACCAGACGAACTCATCTCCGGTAACCTGAACCATCTGAGAGCCTGCTGGCGCTGCCGCGGCCTACCTTGCTGAACCATCCGAGAGCCTGCTGGCGCTGCCGCGGCCTACCTTGCTGAACCACCCGAGAGCCTGCTGGCGCTGCCGCGGCCTACCTTGCTGAACCATCTGAGAGCCTGCTGGCGCTGCCGCGGCCTACCTTGCTGAACCATCTGAGACCCTGCTGGCGCTGCCGCGGCCTACCTTGCTGAAACCATTTGTAAGCCTGCTGGCGCTGCCACGGCTCGAACCTCTCGGAACCCCCCCAGCTCGAGGATTGAGAGCTGTGCGCAGGGTATCCCTTCCTCCGCCCAGAAGCTAGTCTGTCCCGCTACCTTACCCCCCTTCTCGAGACTTTACGGATCCCTCGATCCGCCTGTATATACTGCCAAGAACCCGCAACCTTTATTACTTATAAAAGCTTGAGAACTTGACCTCCTGTGTGGTGTCCGTTTGTAGTATTGTGATTACTCTGCTGTACGATCCTAGGAGAGGGCCCTCATCCAGGAGGCCTCTCGGTAACGCTCGGCTACGTCTGGACGGAGAGGTGGACCTAGGGGTGGTCCGGCAGACATCTTCTGCCTCCCCCGGGGTCGCCTTTCTAACACCCTTGCACCTGGAGCCTTCCCAATCGGGCCTGTGGGGGTACCCATGGGTCTTACGTTACCAGCCATGCACTGTAAGACAGGCATAAGAGGGGTGCCCGCCACAGGATATCGATTTTCCCCAGCCACCCCATTCTTCAATGGGAGCCTATGCATTCGGTCAGAACAAAGACTCCTATTGAAGTCAATGAGAGTCCAACCAAATCGTATCTGGGAGCATCCGGATGCATCGTACTCGGTCGGTTGGACTCTCCGGATCTAATTCAATTGGAAACCATTCTCGAACCCATTCGGTCAAGAAGCTTACCAAACCGCATCAGAATCTGGAAACAAGTGCTTTTGGTGACTAATTTCACAACTTTACTCTTCATTTCTGCAAACACACTAACTCTTTCATATGAAACCGCATAGCACCAATGGTTTAAGTGGTTTATATGAAAGGTAATTGTTGGACCCGGCCTCGTGGCGTGGTCCTACCCCTCCCGCATGGCGGGCCCGGGACGACATCGGCCTCCGTCGACCCGCCGTCGACCCCCCTGAACACGAACCATCGACGAGAGCAGCCCCCCTGGCAACCCACGGCTCTCCCCCCGTGGGACCCCAGTGGACCCTGCTCGCCAACACTGCCGGTCTGGCGACCCTGCCAGGCCACCCTTTCCGGCCCGACTCCATCTTGGGCCCATCATGTCCCGAGCACGTGGCCGCAGCCATCCCTGACCCCGGCCCCAGCGAAGCCCCGACATCGAGGCACCAAGATCCTCCCAGGTGGTAGAGTGGCCACTTGGCGGATCCCGGAGGAGGGGAGTTTCGATGGGCCTCCAGCCATCCCCGGACGCCTGGTATCGATCGCCCTCCAGCCTCCCTGGGCCCTGGCTCCACCCCCTGCTGGGTGTCTGGACACCTTCATCCCGGCCCCTCTGACCCCCAGGCGCGAGGGTCCGGACATCAAAGGACTCCAGTCCTATATCTGGGCCAGCCCTGGATTAGGACTCCAGTTGTATCTTGGAGTCGAAGCCCTGCTGACCTTGTCGCGGCTGATCCTGATCCGAACTCGTGCACCGGAACCACCTTCGAGGCCCTGCTGACGCTGTCGCGGCCTGACCGAGCTGAACCATCTTTGAGGCCCTGCTGACGCTGTCGCGGCCTGACCAAGCTGAACCACCTTCAAGGCCCTGCTGACGCTGTCGCGGCCTGACCAAGCTGAACCACCTTCGAGGCCCTGCTGACGCTGTCGCGGCCTGACCAAGCTGAACCACCTTCAAGGCCCTGCTGACGCTGTCGCGGCCTGACCAAGCTGAACCACCTTCGAGGCCCTGCTGACGCTGTTGCGGCCTGACCAAGCTGAACCACCTTCGAGGCCCTGCTGACGCTGTCGCGGCCTGACCAAGCTGAACCACCTTCGAGGCCCTGCTGACGCTGTCGCGGCCCGACCAAGCTGAACCACCTTCGAGGCCCTGCTGACGCTGTCGCGGCCTGACCCCCTGAACTATCCACGCACTAGTTGGTGCCAAGATTGTCCCGCTACCCCACTAGTCCCGAAACCACGACTTTAAGGATCCCTCGATACCTGCCTGCTAACCTGCTAAGAACGTGCCTTAATTTCTTATATAAAGATACTTGTGAATATCCCGTCGTGTGGTGTCCGTCTGTAGTAGTGTGATTGCTCAGCTGGTACGATTGTAGGAGTGGAGCCTCGCCAAGGAGGCCTCCCTACGGCGCTGGGCCTATTACATAGAGAGAGGTGAGTCTCGGGGCGGGCAGTCAGACATCTTCTGTCTCCCCTGGGATCGCCTTTCCAACAGTAATTGTGTGGCCAGGTACTAGAGGGAACAAAATACGCTCTGCCTTTCCTTTAAAGGGTATTGTCAGTCACGAGGACTTCCATGACCATATAGAAGAACGCGACAAAAGGAACATACTGCAGGGGTATTTTCTTTATCCCATATTTGTGCCATTCCGATTTAAGGCATAGATAATGGAGAGTAAATAAAGCACTGGGTATAAGCTGCACCACTCTGTATTTATGTTTGCCAGAGTAGTATTATCACTCCAGCATGCCAATAAAGTTAGAACGAGGGCTTATGTATACATAATTACTGACGTTTGATTACTCATTGCATGTTTGCGGCTATCAACAGTGTGCACTCTATAATTTAAGCCTTATTTCTTGCTTTGATACTTGATATTTTTAAGTTAGAAGTAGTGCAGACAAAAATCCACCCTTGCGCACATTGGCTGAGATTTGTCTTCTTCACATAGCAATGTTGGGCTGCTTTACTTGGGTTGCTTCCCAAAAAACAGACTATTTCTGGTTACAGAATAGAAATAAGTATAATAAGTTTACGTTTGTGCCTTCAGAATTGTTATGTGTGCGAACAGGCACAAGGGAACCCTGTAAGTTGGACAGGACCAAGGGTAGCAATGTATTACTAGAAACAACCGTCCCTGTCAAGGGAGGGATGAAGTTATAACCACAAAACGGTAATCCGTGTTGATTATATTGTTGTCCTAATGGAACTTATTTATTTTATTTACTTATTCAATAAACATGGAAGAACATACAATAACATAAAGTTAGCAACAAGTGAAGGGTTTCTGGAAATCAAACGATTTCCTGTCCTCAGGCATGTAGTGGTAAAGTGACTTTTAAGTGATATAAAGAATACAGCAGTCACGATAGAGAGAACACATCTTGTACTCCACAACATTCAAGAAATATGAGTCAGAGTTAAGATGTAGTTGTTGACGACATTTCAATCCCCAATAACGGGAATGGGATAATCATCTGGACAGGTCAATCAAAAATGTCTGTGAGGTATCTGTGGCTCTGAACTGACGACCGCAATTCAGGTGAAACAGAGGGACTATGTCCTGCCCATCCAGGCTGGGGACCAATGTCCCAGTGAATAGGGGCGATACCCCGCCCGTGGACCCTGGTCTGCACGGGGGCATAAGATAAGATAAAGGGCTTCCTCCATTGTTAATGGATGGAGGGGTATTTTCACGTGCCAAGAATAAATATAAGGGCTCATGATGGAGCAAGATATAGGCAATACCTGGAGCGATGAGCTTGTAGCGATACCGAGGAGCTAGTCACATTAGCATGCCTATAATGTAATGCTTACATTCAATTGAATTTACATGTTTTTCATTCATACTCCATAAAAAATATAATTCTGACCAAGAAAAACGCTCAACTAAACCCTCATCATTTGGGAGCTGCCGCCTCACCATTCTTGCTGAAGGGGCCAAAGTTTTAATTTCACAAATTCCTAGATCCAATCTTGGCAAGGCCATATTTTTCGTTCATGCTTCTGAGGTTGATTAACTGAGAACTATTAACTTGGGTAAATAACAAGACTTGTTATTTAATTTCTCCGAAACGGTAATACTGGTGCATAAACTGCTGCAAAAAAGTTATTATGAGATAAAAGCAATGGCTCTAATAAATCAGATAATATGATTCAATAACACAGAAAATATATTTAATTGGTGTGAAACTGAAACTAGAATATTGACTGAAACTGATCATTGTTTGATAATTGCTTGAGCAGCTTTTATGAGAAGATTAGAATTAAGGGTGGAGGCAAGATGGTGTCTGTGTGTGCAGTCGCGGAGCCACTTCTTCCCTTCTCAGAGCTCCACATTACAAAAACCTGCCTAGATTAATTTCACATGGCAAATGGAGGACTGGTGATGCTTTAGCACCAAGGGGAGACTTAAGGGAGGTCCTGGCTGAGGATGGCAGTTTAGCTTTGCAGTGAAGCACATGCAGTGTTGTCGGTGGTAGGAGCACTGGCATTCACCCGTGTTGAGCGAACAATGTGGAGGTCTGCATACCTGCTGTATGGGCGTGTGTCAAAACATGGGTGGCTTGCAACTTGGAGCTCCACCAAAAGCTGTATACCTCCTAAAGCGTCTCATGCGATGCGAAATACAGCACCAGCAGCACTTGTAACTGTGATTTCTTCTTACCCCCTCAAATACAAAGTCAGGGAGAGGAGGCGCAGCAATTGTTGGTGGAAATAAACCAGCCCTGAAAAATAAAAAGGGCTCAGAAGCAGAGTCGATGATTGATATAAAAAGCAGTGACAACCGGTGCTGAAAGGAGATCTACAAACACAACAGCAGCAGGCAATTACTGAATTTTTACTGACTATGTAGGCAGCAGCTGGAACTCCCCAATGGAAAAACCACGGGAAGAGCCTGGGTTAAGTCGCTGGACATAGTGTGTGAAAATCCACAGACCAATTCTCAGGTCAGTGAACTTGTGAGTGGGTGAGGGAGAGGAAGAGCTCTCATGTGAGTCTGTTCTGCCAGGGGATGGTGGAAGTGATCCCGTGAGACTGATTGGGAACACTTTTATGGAAATAGTTCAGGGGCGGATAGTAGAGACACACCTAAGCCGGCTGACCCACTGATCCCTAGGTGTGCATCTTAACAAAAAATAGAGGGCTGGTGGTTGACAGCACTGATGATAGACGTACGCTAATAGTATCTCAGTCTGTGGATTGGAGGAACCCCAAAATAGGCACACTGGTTGAAGGGGCAGTGGGCCATAGGGGGTTGAAGACTCCCAAGATTTAGGGGATAAATCCTTCCCCCTAATTGAAGGCTCAGACATTAGTTCAGTGGGATCAGAAGGTGGGCACATCTTGTCTACCTCAAGCTCAAGCTCAAGCCCAGGGAGTCAGTACGTTGTACCCGAAACCGTAGTTAGAAAGAAGAAGCTCCCCAGATGGACAAAATAAGGTACACAACAAGGGTATTCTGTAGATGGACAAAAACACATGGGTCAATTGCTACCCTAAAATGAGATTATTCCACCACACAGAAGTTCTACACAGAACCTCAAAAGCAGGGAGACCCTGATACTGACCCGAAGGAGCTGCGAATAGGAAAGGGAGCTAAGGAACCATCTTTGAAACTAATTTAAAAATCTATTAAACTTCATCAAGAAGAGACAAGGGCTGATGGTAAAAAAAATAGGTTAGCCACAAAAAAGCTGCAAGGGGCAATCGGGAAAGTAGCTAAATCATGTTCTGAAAGCCTAATGGCTACTGAAGAACATACAGCCTCTTTTAAAATACACGTGGCCAGGGCTCAAACTCAGACAGAGGCACAAGGCTCACAAATTATTGACATACAATGGAAACTTGAAGACTATGAAAATAGGCAGCAATACAACAATTTGCAAATTCTTGGCATTGCAGAAGGGGCCAAAGGGAATGATATTTGGGCCTATATTATGAATTTGATGGAGGGGCCTTACTCAAACTCCAACAATGGAACTGGGAAATGGAAATTCAAAGAATACATCATTATCCATTCACGTTGAAGAAATCAGGATTATCTCATGCTGGAGAATTTAAGAAACCAAGAGCTATAATTGTCTATTTTGTGAACTATTTGTTAGACTAATATAATTCAATCTATCTTGATCTGTTAGAAAATCCCAGCCATAAATTACAATTCATTAAAACCTATGCTGCTAGATTGCCATTATAATTGAAGCCATGTGACCATATCTCTCCCGCTGTGCTACAGTTTATTTGGTTTTCTGGAATGTATGCATTGAATTCAAAGCTATGTGGTTGGTTCATAAGTTTATCTATTCGCTTTATCACTTAGCTTTCAGTTTAAGCTGTATTAGCCTAAACGTTTACTGAAATCTAAATATAAGATCTTTTTAATGGTTCTAAAAGCCTTTTAAATACTATTGGCAAGATGCCTTTTCTGTGGCAGCATTGCCGAATTGTAATGCCCTGTCATTGCCAGGAAGCAACACTTGCAAAATGTAGGAAAGCCTAAAGACCTGGTTGTTCTTAGGCTGTCTGTTTCATTTGTACAGAGAATTCTAGAAAAGTCATCAGTTGTTTGCTTTTTTGTAGCACCAGATACCCCAGTGGGGGTGATAGCCTGAGCTTTAGAAATCTTCAAACGTAAACCTAAGAATTATGCTGATAAGACAACAAATATGAGAAAGTTGCTTGCCAAGAAGGTAGAGTTTAAGTGGAGTGGCATCAACAATGAGAATGTTAATGTTCAACTGTATGGCAGTTGAGGGATTGCTGTCTTGGATAAAGTGATTTAAAAAGAAGCCGAACCGCTACCTATGGGAGATTATTCTTTCCTGAGGATGGCAACTGCTGTACAAATTCCTCAGGAAAGAAGATGACAAACATTGAGCCGACAAAATACGACAATATTGCCATGCTAGATGAGGGATCACGATGGAAACTAGGGCTACAATGGAATCGTTACATTTTTAAGGATCTGGGGTGGGGTGTAGCTGGGGATACACTGTGCATGTTCTTGTTGTTTTGGGGGTTTTATTCTACAAAGTCCTGTATGTGTATGTGGGCTATCTCTGCTCTGACATGTGGATAAACTCAATAAAATGTGTTGTACAAAAAAACATTCAGCCTACAAAGAATATGAGAATCAGTATAAATGGGAATCAAAATAAATGATGAAGACGGACAACAGCCTCCCACCTCCTTCAAATAGCTCTCACCGATGAATCAAGGAAATGGTCAAGACCAGCAGACCATCTCACTTTCCATCAGAATACTGTCTCCAACTAAGATACAAATATTTCTTACTTATCACATCTTCAACCAAAAGGATACCTGCACAAATTACAGGCAATTCACCAGTCATTTTGCATGTGTACTATGTAAATAGAGCCTAGGAGCATCACTCATCTTACTTCATTAACTGTAAAGCATCCAAAATACTGCAGGAACGTATCACCTACATATTACCCCATGGGAACATATCATGCCAGGGTTTCGAGCATTTCATTGGCTGCTGATAGGCACATTCGTTTTTCAAAGGCACTCTATGTCATACAAAGGCCCACCTAAAGCGAAGGCCCATTGTTTCCCCAAACTAAATTCTAAAGACTCTCACCAAGCTGAACACTATATTCAGTGTTGAAGTGGGCATTTGGGCAGACCGTCTGACTTTGCCAGATGGCAGAGATTAAAAAGGCATGTGTGGGGACTTTTTTCCTTTGGACCAGTGGGTAGGGACAGGACCAAAAGAAACAGTCCAACATTGGCCTTTTCAAGCTGGCTCCTCTGACAGGACCGGACTGCCTTTAAAGCCAGTCTAACGCTGACTATGTCTTACACTAGCACCTCGACTATCTATCCACTTTAACAAAAAGGGTATTGCAGAACCTTATTCTATAAGTGTTACAAATATAAAACTCCATCACAGTAAAGGCAGGAACCATACAGTACTACCTGAAATTCAGGAAGGAAATAAAGACTTTGGGCCAGATGTAGGTAGCCTAATACCGGTCGGTAACTGCCAAAATTACCGAATTTCGGCCGTTACCGACCGGTATTAGGCTTTTCAGATGTAGGAGGCCAAATTGAAGGATTCGGTGATTTATTGAAGGATTCGGTAATTTACCGAATCGGTAAATTAAGGAATGCGTAAATTACCGATTCCTTAAGATAACGATTTGGGAATTTACCAAATCCCTAATGTAGGGAGCACACAAGTGAGTGCATTCCTCATTTAAGGATTCGTTATTTACCACCAACTACAGGTTGGTGGTAAATATCGAAAACCGTTAAAAAAGCAATTTTAAGTTCTTTTAGCAGTGCCATGTGGCAGACATACATGCCCTTAGGGCATGTATGTGTGCCACATGTGCACCCATGCACTATTCAGGGGTGAAATAGGGTGTTAATGTGACACCCTGCCACCCTTGTAAGTCTTCCTCTTATTCCTATGGGCCTCCAGGCCCATAGGAATGAATTGGAATGCAAAATGTCCTAGCTAACGTGCTGGAAAGTTTCAATTCTATTAAGGAGACCGAGGCGAGGATTAGGCTGTCACTTTCTCCATTTATTGTACTCCAGCAGCCCTTAAAAGTATTAACATTTACAACCAAACTACATTTCCCATGGACACCAGGAAAAATGGAAACAAAAATTGTCCCATCAGCAACTGTCCAATCCCAAGCCAGGGCTCCTCATATCTTCCTCTGCTGGCACTCTATCCTCCTCTTTCTTCATTCGACACTGCCACAGTCCCTTGCCCGTTATTCCTACTTGCCAGCATCAGAACCTACGGTACAAGTAAACTAAGTAAGTCACCAGGAAATAAACTTCTGTCCAAGTAAATCAGCATCACTGGACAAGTCAGCTGACATAAGAAAACAGCATAGCATGCAACAGCATACATATGAACACTTCATCTATAAGTGGTACAAATATAAAACTCCATCACAGTAAAGGCAGGAACCATACAGTACTACCTGAAATTCAGGAAGGAATTAAAGACTTTGGGCCAGATGTAGGTAGCCTAATACCGGTCGGTAACTGCCAAAATTACCGAATTTCGGCCGTTACCGACCGGTATTAGGCTTTTCAGATGTAGGAGGCCAAATTGAAGGATTCAGTGATTTATTGAAGGATTCGGTAATTTACCGAATCGGTAAATTAAGGAATGCGTAAATTACCGATTCCTTAAGATAACTATTTGGGAATTTACCAAATCCCTAATGTAGGGAGCACTCAAGTGAGTGCATTCCTCATTTAAGGATTCGTTATTTACCACCAACTCCAGGTTGGTGGTAAATATCGAAAACCGTTAAAAAAGCAATTTTAGGCTCTTTTAGCAGTGCCATGTGGCAGACATACATGCCCTTAGGGCATGTATGTGTGCCACATGTGCACCCATGCACTATTCAGGGGTGCAATAGGGTGTTAATGTGACACCCTGCCACCCTTGTAAGTCTTCCCCTTATTCCTATGGGCCTCCAGGCCCATAGGAATGAATGGGAATGCAAAATTTCCTAGCTAACGTGGAGGAAAGTTTCAATTCTATTAAGGAGACCGAGGCGAGGATTAGGCTGTCACTTTCTCCATTTATTGTACTCCAGCAGCCCTTAAAAGTATTAATATTTACAACCAAACTACATTTCCCATGGACATCAGGAAAAATGGAAACAAAAATTGTCCCATCAGCAACTGTCCAATCCCAAGCCAGGGCTCCTCATATCTTCCTCTGCTGGCACTCTATCCTCCTCTTTCTTCCTGCAACACTGCCACAGTCCCTTGCCCGTTATTCCTACTTGCCAGCATCAGAACCTACGGTACAAGTAAACTAAGTAAGTCACCAGGAAATAAACTTCTGTCCAAGTAAATCAGCATCACTGGACAAGTCAGTCGACATAAGAAAATAACATAGCCTGCAACAGCATACATGTGAGCACTTCATCTATAAGTGGTACAAATATAAAACTCCATCACAGTAAAGGCAGGAACCATACAGTACTACCTGAAATTCAGAAAGGAATTAAAGACTTTGGGCCAGATGTAGGTAGCCTAATACCGGTCGGTAACTGCCAAAATTACCGAATTTCGCCCGTTACCGACCGGTATTAGGCTTTTCAGATGTAGGAGGCCAAATTGAAGGATTCGGTGATTTATTGAAGGATTCGGTAATTTACCGAATCGGTAAATTAAGGAATGCGTAAATTACCGATTCCTTAAGATAACGATTTGGGAATTACCAAATCCCTAATGTAGGGAGCACTCAAGTGAGTGCATTCCTCATTTAAGGATTCGTTATTTACCACCAACTACAGGTTGGTGGTAAATATCGAAAACCGTTAAAAAAGCAATTTTAGGCTCTTTTAGCAGTGCCATGTGGCAGACATACATGCCCTTAGGGCATGTATGTGTGCCACGTGTGCACCCATGCACTATTCAGGTGTGCAATAAGGTGTTAATGTGACACCCTGCCACCCTTGTAAGTCTTCCCCTTATTCCTATGGGCCTCCAGGCCCATAGGAATGAATGGGAATGCAAAATTTCCTAGCTAACGTGCAGGAAAGTTTCAATTCTATTAAGGAGACCGAGGCGAGGATTAGGCTGTCACTTTCTCCATTTATTGTACTCCAGCAGCCCTTAAAAGTATTAACATTTACAACCAAACTACATTTCCCATGGACACCAGGAAAAATGGAAAAAAAAATTGTCCCATCAGCAACTGTCCAATCCCAAGCCAGGGCTCCTCATAGCTTCCTCTGCTGGCACTCTATCCTCCTCTTTCTTCCTGCAACACTGCCACAGTCCCTTGCCCGTTATTCCTACTTGCCAGCATCAGAACCTACGGTACAAGTAAACTAAGTAAGTCACCAGGAAATAAACTTCTGTCCAAGTAAATCAGCATCACTGGACAAGTCAGCCGACATAAGAAAACAGCATAGCCTGCAACAGCATACATGTGAACACTTCATCATAAAGATTTGACTTACCGTCACAACGCAGATATACTGGGAGGGTTGGCTAATCCTCGCCTCCATCTCCTTAATAGAATTGAAACTTTCCTGCACATTAGCTAGGAAATTTTGCATTCTATGTCAGGAGCGGAGGCTTCTGATTAGGCTAGTTCAAAGCTTATCCACCACCAAAGAATACACTACTGGCTTAAAGTAAAATCACTTAAAGGTGGAATCTGAGGACCAGTCTGTGGCATTCAGAATGTCCTCCAGACGAGCACCCAGGGAAAAAGCTTTAGATGCCATCGCACCCCTCACAGAATGAGCCCCAAAACGAGAGATATCTATGCCAGCTTCCTGCATAACCCAGCGTACCCATCTCGCAATAGTAGGGGATTAAACCGCCCGTGTGGTTTAGTAAGAGCAATGAACAGCTGTTCGACACCCTGTGGGCGTATATCAGCCGTCGCCACTTCATAGGCCTTAAGTGCCCTAACCACACATAGCTTCGGGACATCCGGGAATGCAGGATATGAAATAGAATGCGAATCGCCCTTGGTGCGTTTAGAAATGTGGAAGGTGACCCCATCCGGAGTCAAGACACGACCCGTAAGGTCTAAGGCTCTCACATCCGAGACCCTGTGACAAGAAATCAGACAGAGCAACATTGCCAGCTTAGCTGAAATCTGATTCCTCGATAAGTATTTATTAGAGGGCCACTCTCGGAACAATTTAAGGACTTTATTTACATCCCACAAAACTGAATAGCGGGGCTCCGGAGGAACTGATAACCTAATACCCCGTAACAGTTTGCAAACTAGAGGATGTTCCCCTATCGGGTGATTATCCAGAGGGGTATGGCCTGCCGAGATTGCCGACCTAAAGGTATTTATTGACCTGTATGCCAAACCTTCCTTTGCCAACGAGGCTAAGAAGTTAAGGAAATGGACAATGTCTGCCCCCATTGGATCAATTTGGTGTCGCAGACACCAACTACTCCACCGAGACCAGGCTGACCGGTACCTCTTGTTGGTACTGTCAGCCCAGGATTTGGCCAGCAACGTGGCAGCGTCCTCCGAAAGTCCCGGGACTTGCCAACGTTGCCTGTAACCCGCCAGGCCATCAGACACAGACTGCCCATGGCCAGAAGGTGGTGAGGATCCCCTTGAGGATCCTTGAGGAGATCGGGAACGAGGGGTAGAGGGATTGGAAAATCCCAGGAAAGTTCCATCAGAACTGGAAACCAGGCTTGCGATCTCCACGTCGGGGTGATCACCACCAGATCCGCCTGTTGTCTCCTCACCTGGGTTGACACTCTCATGATCATCGCAAAGGGGGGGAACGCATAACCCCTCTCCTTGCTCCAAACCTGCAGAAAAGCATCTACTGCCGCTGCTTTCGGGTCTGGGCGCCAACTGAAATAGCGCTCCAGCTGGGCGTCCAGACGGGAAGCAAATAGGTCCACTGAAAGCGGACCCCATCTGGTCTCGATCGCCTTGAACACATCGGGATGAAGTTGCCATAGGCTGGTGTCTCTCCAGTGACGAGACCACCAGTCCGCCACTTGGTTGGATGAACCAGGAAGGTGCTCCGCCGACAGGGATATCCCATTGGACAGGCAATAT
This sequence comes from Lissotriton helveticus, assembly GCF_964261635.1. Lineage (NCBI taxonomy): Eukaryota > Metazoa > Chordata > Amphibia > Caudata > Salamandridae > Lissotriton > Lissotriton helveticus. Next base: position 1,328,265,833 of record NC_136061.1, on the reverse strand, counting down.
TCCCACAGATTTCGGGCGAGGTCGGGCAATGCCCTGGACTGGGTTCCCCCGAGATGGTTGATGTAGCGCACCCCTGCCACATTGTCCATCTTCAGAAGGACACAGCACTGAATCCTGTCCTTCGTCCAGCACCTCACCGCAAATGAACCCGCCATCAACTCCAAACAGTTGATGTGAAGGGCTTTTCTGCGGATGACCATACTCCGCCGGTAGAAACCGTGCCACAATGCGCTCCCCAGCCCACGCCACTGGCGTCGGATTCTATTACCAAATCCGGCTTGGAACCGAAGATCGCCCGACCGTTCCACGCATCCATATGCTCGATCCACCACTGTAGCTCCGTCCACGCCTTTTCCATGAGGGGGACGACCTGGGAGTAGGTAAGGCCCTTGCGCAGGTGAAAAGCCTTGAGGCGTTAAAGGGCCCAGTAGTGAAGAGGGCCCGGGAATATCACCTGAATGGATGATGACAAGAGACCTACCACCCTGGCTAGATGTCGTAACAAGATCGTAGGACGTGCCAGAGTGGGCCTTAACTCGTGCCTGATCTTGGATAATTTCCGAGAGGGCAGGGACAAGGTGGCCTCCACTGAGTCTATTAGAAACCCTAGGAACTGCATTTTCCGAGATGGGAGAAGGTCCGATTTGTCCTCGTTGATGATGAACCCCAGGGATTCCAGAAGGCTCACTGCCCGTTGGAGATGGGCCAGCAACCTCCGCGGACATTGATTCAGGAGGAGCATGTCGTCCAGATAAATTATTAGACGTATGCGCTCTGATCGGAGGCGCTCCACCACCGGCTTCAGCACCTTAGTAAAACACCACGGAGCGGAGGACAGTCAGAAAGGAAGGGAGGCTAACTCGTAAACCTGCCGACCCCACTGGAACTGAAGAAAGCGCCTGTGAGGAGCGAAAATGGGGATCTTGAGGTAAGCATCTTTCAGGTCCAGCAGGACCATCCAATCCCCTTCCTGAAGCAGGTCCCACAGGAGGTGAATACCCTCCATCTTGAAATGTTGGTATATAAGCCAACCGTTGAACTCTTTGAGATTTATCCCCCGACGATATCCCCGTCCTGTTTCTCTATGAGAAAAATATTGCTAAGGAAACCCCGAGGGTGTAGGTCCGACTGCACAATGGCTCCTTTCTGGAGGAGATCTGCTACCTCTTTGTCTATCAGAGAACATTGGGCCGGCGTGAAGGTTATGGGTCTGGGGCAAAAGGACTGCCTTGGAAGCCCCGAGTACTCTATTTGAAACCCTCTGACAGTCTGTAAGACCCAGGCGTCGGAGGAGAGCAAAGACCAGGCTTGAAGATAATACTGAAGTCTGCCCCCCACTCTCAAACCCTTCGCATTCTGAACTCTCATCTCTTTGGTTATTGTAGCCGCCGTCTCCTCTGCCTCTTCCACCACGGCGGCGGGGATAACCTCTGGTCTGGTAGAAGTTTCCGAACTTGTCGGGATCCTGGTACTGACCCCTGTGGGAGTCGCCCTGCTTGTAGGAGCCTCTGTTATAGGGTCTGCCGGACGAGCACCCCCTCCCACGACCGCCTGCACCAAAAACACGAGGGGTGAAAATTCACTTCACGGACGTCTGGGCCTTGTCAAGGGAATTGAACGTATTCACGAACTTGCCCAATTCCTTGACAAACGGGTCTCTGAAGAGGTTACCTTCTACCATTGGGCCTGCCTCGGATGTGGCCAGTTCCCCTAACTTCGGGTCTATCTTAATTAGAATGGATCTCCTTCGTTCTGTGGAAACTGCCACATTAGCGTTCCCAAGGAAAATAATTGCCCTTTGCGCCCAACCTAAAAGTGTCTCTGGGGAAATTAGAGAGCCCGAGGCCTTGGCATCCTCGGCCATGTCCAAGATCTTAGCCAAAGGCCCCGCCGTGTCCAAGAGTTTTTCTTGGCACGCTCTATAAGATCGATCTATGCCCTTCTTGGGATCTTTCATGAACTTTGTTAAAAAGGTGGACATCTTGGGGTCAATCTCTGGAGTAACCGTGACCTTACCCTGCTAGGTGGGGCGCGGGCATTCTGCCCGAAGGCAACTACGAACCTCCTGATCTAAAGGCTTACGAAGCCTCACCGCCATGTAGGCCGCCACCTTGGGAGCGGGGATCCATTGCGACGAGCGCGGGTGAAGCAGCTCGTCCGGATTGAGCATATCTGTACTGGGATCTGAGGACGACGTCTGAGCGGGATGGGAGAGAAGCCACGAACGCTCTGGATCTCCATCCCCATCTGAGGTCTGGGGGGACTTATCCGGGTCGACAGAGGTCACATCATCCGGACCCCCCGAGTCTCCAGTCGGCGCCTCCTTTGGAGCTGAAGGGTTTTCCGAGGTTTTCGCATCCAAAAACGCATTTTTCAAGCGCGAGAAGGCGTCTGAGTCCACCCCCGCGTCTGTAGAGTACTTCCGCTTAGGATCTATTGCGCTCGTAGATGGCTGGCCTGGAGGTAGGGGGTCCGTTAGCCCCGAAAGGTCTTCCCTCTGCCCGAGGGGTTGGCATTGAGCTTGAAGCTGATCGATTTTCTTCTCCAGTGGCACAACCACCAGCGACACGGCCTTCAAAATGGAGGAATCCATAACTTGGCAAAAATGGTCATCAACCGGCAGGTACATGACCTGCTCCACCTCCTCCTCCTCATAGTACTCTTCGAACTCCATAGAAATTGAATAGCAGCCAGCTAAAACAATTTGGGGGTTATGATAGGGTAGGACCCTTATATACCGGCCCACACTCAGCGGGGTTTATATAAATACACTGGGACCCAGCAGCCTCCCCTATGAGGCACCATGATAGTAAACCTGCCTGGGCCGGTCCCTTATGCACACTCAATTGTCTTACCCACAGCGCAGCTGTTCAGGCTCCAGGCAGGGGCTCTGACAAACCTATTTAGCCTTAAACGCTGCCCAGAAACAAAGAAGGCAAAGCAATTCTTCCCCCGTCGCGCGCGAGTCAAACTGAGCCACTTCTACCGAACAACAAAGCGAAACTTAACAACTCGCGCCCACCAGGGGGTAAAGCTCCGAGGAGCGGCAGCGAAGGACGCACGGTCCCCTAGTGGCAGGAGGCCGCCCACGCACAGAGCCTGACAGACTTAAACCGCGAAAGGAGCGGAGAACGCTCCCGCGGTAGCAGCACAGAGTCCAAGTGTAACCCCCCAAGGGAAAAACACACACGCGCTAACCTGCGCGACCTTGCACTATTCAGAAATACATCGCAATCAATACACAGTTGGTCAGAATCAAGGAAAGGAAAAACACTCATCTGTATGCTGCTGGAGAAGCGAAGAAAGAGGGGGATAGAGAGCCAACAGAGGAAGATATGAGGAGCCCTGGCTTGGGATTGGACAGTTGCTGATAGGACATTTTTTGTTTCCATTTTCCCTGTGTTCATGGGAAATGTAGTGTGGTTGTAAATGTTAATACTTTTAAGGGCTGCTGGTGTACAATAAATGGAGAAAGTGACAGCCTAATCAGAAGCCTCCGCTCCTGACATAGAATTACCGATTCGGTAAATACCGAATCGGTAAATACTGAATATTACCGATTCGGTAATATTTACCGAATCATTAGCTACATCACATTTACCGATTCCTAAATACCGAATCGGTAAAATTTGGTATTTAGGAATCGGTAATATGTGATTACCTACATCTGGCCCTACGTTTTTTCCTAATTAATAATGCAGTCACACCATAAATTTTGCTCCATAAAAGCCGTACAGTTATGGAACTCCAGTCTAGCAAAGACAACAGGAAGCAAATCACAAAGGACGCCAGCACTGGCTGGCAGTAACCAGTGAGCACTATGGGCCATTTTCCACCCTCTCCAGAGTGGACCCACTACCATTTATCCCACTATCCTATCACCAGGTGTATGCCTCGGTTTGCTCCTCTGTCACTCTGTAATATACAACAAGTGCATGATTAGAGCATTTCCCTCTGTTGTTTTCACAGAGAATGAATAGAGCATTTAACCTGGAAACCTCAACCAATGTACGTTCATGGGATGATGGAGCAAGGTTTCATACGTAAAGAAACTTGCTTGAATTCAGCACTCTCGAAATAATATATAACAAAGCAATCAACATGTTTTGTAAGTACTAATAATTGCACCACACAACATTTTCTGTATCTAGGGGAAGCTTACCCACTAACAAGTAATCCGAGTGTCTTAATATGGCTGCCGAAAACACGGGAACTCTTCTGCGCGTGGTCTACTGCATCTACGTAGTATGACGTTCTTTGCTTTTGGTGAGCATTCTTTGCAGCTGCGCAGTAGGGCTCAAAATGGCTGCTTTGAAACTCACATGCAAATGCATATGCTTTTGCTTGAACTAAACTTCGTGTGTTTTGCTAATCTGCTAATACAATAGTTAAAATAAAATATTGGGGTTAGAGTAGAAATAAGTGGTATACAGTGCATTCATTTACTTTCGTATTCTAACGTGTTTTTCATTGACTTTATTAATAGCTCATATTTGGGCCTGAAGGGTGTCTGCATTCTCCATCTTGAATTTGCTGCGCGTGCGCATTTGAACTTTGAGATCCTTGAATTCATTGGCATTGAACGTCTGCCAAGTCCCATCTTACCAGCGATGCACCTGAGAACCTCACCTCTTGACCCGGAGAGAGGAAGAAATGCCAATTAAATTGTATACATTGTATGGGAAACAAAATGAAATAATGCTGGGTGGAATAAGATCTTGGGAAAGTAAATTATGGGCGGGGACATGAATTAATTAAAATAAAGGAGAATGACTTCATACTGGTATGGTGTGATGACCTCTCCCCATCCTACTGACCAATCAAATGAAGGGAATACACAAATTTGCAACCTTGGGAGGTGATACATGCCCCGAAAAATGGTATAACTAATGTAGGTTTAGTCAGTTCGATTGTCCGACTCGTCACAGACCTGTCACAGACCCAACGTATGCTGAAGAAGATCGTGGATGTCACAGACCTCAGAGGGCTGGCCGAGCACTCTGAAAGTAGCTTCTGGAAATTGCTGAAGGAGAAGACTGTCTATTAGAAGGGGAACGAGAGAAGCTGCAGAGAGAGGTGTGACACTGGCTTTGCACTTAGAAGAGGTTACCTGTCCTGTTCTGCACCTGGCCTGACCTGTCAGCTCCTGTCTAGTCGGGAGCCCTTTCTTTCCAGCCCTTGGCCAGGGGTTGGTCCTCGCAGCATTCTAGGTAAATATAACTCTGTGTGGTATGTCATTGTACTGTTCCTTTTTCTCACCCTTACCAGGTACCAATGTCTAGAAATATTACTAAGTCTCTAAAGATTCTTATTTTGATCATTATTTTCCTCCTTGAGAAGTTGGTCACAGATTTATGTTGGTTTTTGACCCACAAAATATTGCATAGATGTGGTTATTCCAAGATAAATTCAAGTTGTTATTCTATACCTATTATTCTAACTACTAGATCCTTTGACCTGAGTGATTAGAAATAAAGTGATAAGAAATTGGTAAGTTATGGTATACAGGTATAAAATATGAAATCCTGATCGGCAGGAAATAGATTACCGGTTTAAAGTCTGTATTTTTATGGGCCCAGGTGAATGTGGTGTTAGAAATTATCCTATACTGGTAATCTTGTGCCATCAGTATTTCATTGGTAGCAGAGCTATGGTTTAGGTTTTACTTAAGATAGGTAGTTAGTTGTGTATTGATTTTATATTGATTTCTGTTTTAACCAAAACCCGTTTGTATTGTTTCATGTTATCCAGAATTCACCGGGGATATTGAATAGCAGGTGGTAAACGGAAGCCACACTGCAGTGAGGCTACTGGCCTTGATGAAGTAAGTGCAGATAGTTAGGTAAAACTTGAAGTACTAGTTAGGGATTATTTTTCTTATAAAAGTGAGAGTGATTGATAGCAAAGGAGTTCGCTGGTGAAACTTTGGTCTTATATCACCTAGAAAGGGTTAGTCCAAAGAAGTAACAGGTTCTTGTATGCTTGCATGAAGAGTAAGCAGAAGAGATTTTACTCGTAGTGTGTGAAGGGTAAACGGAAAGGTTTTACTCGCCGTGAAAGAAATTGAGTTTCGTATGACCTTGCAAAAGAGGAGTCATTCGCGGGTGCTGCACTGACGTCACTGAGAGCCGCGCTGGGATTGGTTGAGACAGCGGGTGTGTAGCTGAGGTAATTTTGTATAGGAGGGGTGAGTACAGAGAGTGAAACTCAAGTCACAAGAGAGCCGCGCAAGCATTGGTTAAAGGGTTTCTGTTAATTAAATGTTGATTGGTCATTAATATAAGAGGCACGCTGGTATTGGAGAAGCATTTCAGAGAATTAAACAATTGATTATAATTGCAAAAATAGAATTTTTAGTGCTAATAGATGATGGTGATTATTTGTGGAACTTCGATCCAACTATAACAGAGTCCCGTCCAGATAGAAGATTTATAGATTTTGCACACGAGCAGTACATTAGAGGAAGACCTAACATCATGTACGGAGAAAAGAGAAAAATTTCATTTATGCAGAAAATTAAGAATTATTTTAAAAAGGGTAAACCCATAAAAATAAGAGAAGGGATTATTATTCCTCCCCCGAAAACGCCTGCATCATACATGATGATAGAAAGAGGCTACCACACTTGTGTATGACTAGAAAATTGGATAGAATACACAAAATATGATGGAATATTAGCGTTTCCAAAATACGGAACATTTAATAAAAGAAGAATTTTGCACAATTTACGAACTCGCATAAATGAATTAGAACCAAGGCCTAGATTAACACAGTATGAAGCTTTAGAAGAGTGGGAAACGGAGGTGTTTGAGCGGGACAGATCCTGATGTGACAGGAACTTTAGTAAATGTTACCCTAGATTTCCAAAGAGACTCGAGATAAGCAGATGAAACAATGGAGACAGTCTATGATAGTGGAAGGATTATATCCTGTATTTTCCACAGAAGAACCGACTGGAAGTAAATGTACAGAGAAAAGAAAACATTGAGGGACTGGTAATGGGGATTTAGAAGACGATTATATTGAAGACCTATTAATAAAAAAAATCCTCCATCTTATCAGGAAGAGACAAATAGAGTTACACCTAGTGCCCCGTTCTTAAAAACACTTTTTGTTCCAAAGATTGTACATGAGACTACTATAGAAAAGGTGTTGCAAGAAAAAGAAAGAGAAGCAATAAATAAACATAGAAGTGAATTAATTCAGAAAATAACCCAATTGAATACAAGCCCTGAAGCCCTAATGATCCCAGTGACTATAGGTCCATTTGTTCCTTTGTATGGAGATAAGAAAACCAGTCCTAAAGCTCCTGTTCTGACCTCACCAATCATGCAACCCAGAAAAGAAAATATAACAATTGATGATCAAGCAAGTGAGTGTGAGTCAGTAAATTCCCTAATGGATTTGCCCATAAGAGAGCCAATAAATGATTTGTTCAGAAAAGTTATCCCTGGAGGCTCAAGAGAGGTACAGATTGAAACGTTTACAGGAACAAAGAGTGCCACTGTAGTAATGCCAGAAGAAATTGAAAGGTGAACACGAGAAATAGAGAAACCAAAATAATAGAGAAACCAAAAGCACAGCCAAAGGTTTTAGACATCTTTAAAGGGTAGAATTGGAAGAAATAATAGCTGGAAATGTATTGTGAGAGAGATTGAAAAGTTATTATTCATAAGCAGAAGTATCACCCAAAAAACAAAAATATTTCATGAGAAATTAATGAATTTGGCCTCAGAAATGGGAATTGACATAGGTAAATCCAAAGTATTGCAGAAGCCGTAAAGAGCAGAATTTTCAGACAAAGATTTGGAGAACATGAATGTGTCAGGGAGAAAATTGCAGATAAAACAATTATTGACATTGTTACAAAAATGTGGAGACTTAGATAGATGGAAAGCCAGATGGACAAAGAAAAAGGAAGAAGCACAGGCGAATCGAACGACATCCGAATATTTATGAAAGAAACAGAAAAGATTGAAAGGTTGTGTCCATTGAGAGAAGTTCCAGGAGGATGTTATGTGCATGTCCCATGGCCCCGACGGGATATTTTGTCATTTACAAATGATTTCACAAAACTTAGAGAAAAACCTGTAGAATGGTACAAGCAAGTTGAAAGGTTTGTGAAGGTTTCGAAAGTGCTGCTAAAATATCTAGATGGTTTGATCGACATAGTTGTACCTGCTGATTTATAAACAGAATGCACAATTTCAGTAGATTGGCCTAACGATGAGTACCTAAGAGATGCAAAAACAGGAGACCCGTCAGATAAGGTAATGAAAAATATCATCAGGTTAATAACTTTTATGAAAGGAAAGGGGCCCCCAAAAGAAACAGATTGGATAAAAATAGACAGAACAACCCAAGAAAGGGATGAACCTGTACATGCACATTATGAGCGCCTATTACAGGTATTTAAACAGTACAGTGGGTTAGAAAACATCGATAATAAAGACATGACACACTTTGTATATCATTTTGTGAGTGGATTAAGGACAGATATATCCCAAATTAGTAAGGAGCATAAGTTATGCTGGCAGGTGAAACCTATTGACGAAATCCTTAACTACGCAAAGTACTGTGGGGATGAAATTGATAACAGATGAAAAAAATTAGAAGAAAAAGTAATGTGGGCTCAAGTTAAATTAGTAGAACAACAGCAACTTCAGTTAAGTCAACAGGCAAATAATCAAGGAAGAGGGGAAGGTCAAGGTGAAAACAGTGGGGTTAAACCCAGAGGGAGATTGAGCAAAAAAGAGGCAAAGAAAAGGTTTCCCTGTCCTGGGTGCGGAAAATTGGGGCATTGGAAAACGAGTGTAAACTTATACAGAATAATAATGTCCAAACTCAAAATTTAAATCCGCAGGCGCAGAATGAGGTGTCAATGAGGCAGCCACAACAGGTAATACAGAATCAATTGCCACCTGCCCCTATGCCAGATTTTGTGAGTCAAGCCAAGTACAGTGTGGACGCCGAATTCCAGGAGGGAAGTGTAAGAAAACTCGGTAACTCCACAGTTTCTTTTACAGGACACATTTTTTGATGAGGAGACTTTATGACGGTGCCTGAGAGAGGGGAAAGAGGAATGCGTTCTTGGCGCATGCCTGCCGGTAGATCAGAAAGGCCCCTACATAGAAGATAAGGTTGCAGGAAATGACGTCACCTTTTTGCTAGACACTAGTGCTACCCGTTCTACTGTGAGAACAGCAGAAATCCCAAACCTACCCCTCTCTGGAGTAGCAATCCAAGTAGTGGGAGTTTCTTATAAGCAGATAAGGACCCCTATTACAGAAACAATGGAGGTATGTATTGGCAACTTTAAAGAAATGCACAAATTCGTAGTCTGCGACTCGAGCCCTGTGAACTTGTTAGGAAGGCATTTATTGTGCAAAATGAATTACACTATTTTTTGCACACCGGAGAGCGTTGCAATACAGACTCCTGATGAAGAGTCGATGAACAAAATTATGTTAGCAAGGCAAGGGACTGAAGTTACACAGATGACTACAGATGAGCTGCCAGAGGAGGTTCAAAATACCGTAAACCCTGATGTGTGTGATTTTACCGGAAAAGAATTGGCAAATGTCGACCCAGTAAAAGTGACTGTAAAGGAAGGTGCAATTTATCCAAATATCCGACAATATAAAATGAGCCCAGAAATAAAAGAAGGTGTTGCAGCAGAAATTGAACGTTTGGTTGAGCAAGGCATATTAAAAGAAATAATGAGCAGTCCATGTAACTCACCTATAATTTGCATAAAGAAACCAAACAGCAAATATAGAGTGGTCCAAGATTTACGCAAGATAAATAAAATTGTTGTACCATGCTGTCCAATAGTACTGACTCCAGCAGTGTTCCTATATCAGATACCGTGGAGTGAAGGATGGTTCACTGTAATCGATTTGTGCCATGCCTTTTTCTCCATTCCATTGCATCCAGACAGTCAGATTTTATTTTCGTTCAAATTTGACGAACATGTTTACATCTGGAATCGCGTTCCACAAGGGTATACAGAAAGTCTATCAATCTTTAATCAGATTTTGAAAAATTGTCTTGAATCTCTGGTATTGCCCAGACAGTCCGTCTTGGTGCAGTACATTTATGCCTTACTAGTCGCCTCAAAGACCCGAGATTGTTGTGTTGTTGAATCAATTGCATTGTTGAATCACCTGGCTGAAGGCGAACATAAGGTGTCACCTGAGAAACTACAATTTTATCCCACTTCAGTAAAATATTTGGGACACCAAATAGAAAGAGGGGTCAGAAGAGTGACTTCAGAAAGTAATCAGAAATATGAAATTACGACAGACACAGAAATAAATGAGGATGTTTCTCAGAGTTGTGGGTTATTGCAGGCAGTGCATTGTGGGATTTGCAGTGCTAGCTAAACCATAGATACAATTGACAAAGAAAAAAGCAAAGGATCCAGTAGGATGGGACGATGAAAGCATGACGGCTTTTGTGAAATTACGCAAATGTCTGTGTGAAGCACCTGCATTAGGAATGCTAGATTATTCCAAAGAGTTTATATTACTTTGTGACGCAAGAGACAATTGTGCCATCTCAGTCTTAACTCAGAGACATGGCCTAATGCGACGTCCTGTGGCATATTTCTCTGCCACTTTGGACCCAGTGGCATCTGCATTACCCGGGTGCCTAAAATCCGTACCTGCAACTTGCATGAGTTTGGAGCAAAGTGAATCCATTGTAATGGGACACCCTGTGACAGTGTATGTCCCACATGCAGTCGTGATTTTGTTAACGCGAACTCGCACACAATATTGTACTCCTAGTCAGCTGACTAAGTATGAGTGAGTTATACTAGGTGCAGAAAATGTGACGATAGTCAGATGTACTATTTTAAACCCTGCAACCTTGTTGCCTGATTCACATTTTGAAGAAGTAAAAGATGAAGTCGAACATGATTGCCTCGACCTTACTGAATATAGTAGTAAACCACGTCCAGATATACAAGAATAACCTCTAAAGAATCCAGAACATGAGCTGTTTGTAGATGGCTTGTGCATGCATCATGAGGAAGGAGGTTTGAGTGCTGCTTATGCTGTATGTACATTGGCTAGAATAGTCGAAGCATTCTATTTACCAGGAGTCAAGTCTGCACAGAATGCCGAATTGCTAGCTTTATTCAAAGCTTGCAAAATTGGGAAGAATTGGAGAGTAACCATTTACACTGATAGTCAGTATGGTTATGGGGTTGTGCATAATGTTTGCCAACTCTGGATGCACAGGGATTTCATGACTTCTTCAGGAACCCCTATTAAAAGTAGACACTTTGTAAAAGAATTAACAGAAGCAATTCAATTGCCAAAAGAAGTGGCTGTGGTCAAGTGTGCTGCTCACCAATCGGGAAACGATAAAGTGACAGCTGGTAATCGTTATGCTATAGTTTATTTAGATGGGAGGTCTGTGTTACCTGATTGAATGCTTGGCCCAATGGCCAGTATGTATCATGGAGACACACACATAGGCAGAGATGCAATGATTCAACTTTTCCGACAAGATTGGTTTAATGTAAGGTTCAGGAATATCGCAGAGAGTCTTTGCCAGAGATGCTTAATTTGTCAACAAATTAACCCAGGTAGGAAAAATGTAGTTTGTCCTGGAAAAATTGGGAAACCTGAGGGTCCATTCATAAGACTCCAGATTGATTTCATTCAGTTACCTGCTTGTTGAGGATTAAAATATATCCTTATCATTGTTTATTTTCCAAGTGGGTGGAGGCATATCCCACCAGAAGAAATTACAGTTTAACTGTGGCTAAACTCCTGTTGAGACAGCGCAATCCTAGGTTCAATTTTCCAGTAACGATTGAGTCAGACCGAGGGTCTCATTTTATTAATGAAATAATTTGATTAATTTGCGAAGCTTTCAAAATTGAGCAAAAACTGCATTGTGCATACCACCCAGAGGCTTCTGGAGTGGTAGAACTGTATGGCACAATCAAATCAAGACTGGGAAAGGTTTGTGCATCCACCCCACTGCAGTGGCCTAATGCTTTACCTCTTGTTCTGATGGGACTCAGAAGCATACCAGACAAAAATATAGGCTTGAGTCCCCATGAGATACTCATGGGAAGGGCAATGAGGCAAGCATGTGAACCAGGACACAAGCTGTTAAATATATCTGATGATTTGGTATTAGAATATTGCAAAGAGTTGGCTGATCAAGTGCGTTCTATCTCTCACCAGGTTGGGGAAGATGCTGTGGCCAGGCAGTCGACTCAAGCACATGATCTGAATCCTGGTGATTGGGTAGTGATAAAAGATTACACCGAGAATCATGACTAGCACTAAGGTGAGGAAAACCACATCAAGTAATATTGGTTACCACAACAGCTGTAAAATGTGCAGGTATACCTAATTGGATTCATGCCAGCCATACCAAAAGAGTAACCTGATGAAGCTGAGGCTGAAGGTTGTACAGCTGAAGGATCACAAGAATTGGATCCTGAAGTAGCTGATGATGAACGACCGAGCACAAGTCAGTACGATTGGATCCCAATTGTAGACATACCTGAAATAACAGTGAGAACAAGGAGCCAAACTTATTTAGACAGACAGAGTGATAGTGAGAATGAGACAGGAATAGAAGAACACACTTAGATTATAGAAACCAAAGCAAATATCAAATCTGAGGAGGACCAGATAAGGATAGAGCATTACACTCAGACAGAAGAAAATAGAAACAGCACTCCTGAGTCTGAGGAGGGACAGATAGGCATTAGAGAAAACGCCCAGGCAACAGACAATCAAGACATTATAAGACCTTAGCAGGACCAGTTAGGTAAAGTAAAACAAGTTCAGGAAGAAGACGGAAAACAATATCAAATCAAGCAAACCCCTGAACATGGTCAGAATAGTGCAGAAGGACCCATCCAGGCAGAAACGGCAAAGGTAATAAACCCATTGACAAGGTCAGATAGATAGGAATTCTGATGACAAAAATAACCAAAGTGTGCCACAGTACAGCGAAAACAAAAGAACATTTGGAGAAAGTGAAAGCACAGTGCCAGCCAAGAGACTCAGAAAAGGTGATACTTGGGCTAGTATTATCAAGAGACTGAAATATCGCCTTAAAACAATAAATGAAGAACCAGACCAAGTAAATCAAATAACAAGTCAATCTGGACCGTCAACAGAAAAACCTAAAAGGAGAAGTCCACGGTTAAAAAGACTGAATAATAAATTCAAGGGTCCTGAATGGACATATGTGATTCTTGAGGATTTCAAAAACTTGGAAATAACTGGAGATAGTGATGAAGATTTAAGTGTTGATCGAATTGACGAAGAAGTGAGACCAACATGAATAATTAAAATTCACAATTTGCATTCCATCTAAAGTTAAAAAAAGAGGGGATTAAATCTCCTTAGTCAGAAATGGCTGATAATAGAGCCTGCTGGAAAACTGAAATGAAATTGTATAAAGACATGTCGTAGAATATGCATATGTAGTATATTGATAGTGCTCATAGCATGGTTAGGGCTGACAATAGCTATACCTTATCTAATGACTGCAAGTAAACAGAATGACACTAGTACACATGGAAAGAAAGCTAACCTTAACCCGTTGACCACGGAGATAATTCCACTGCGGTGCGGGTGATTTGTGACTGGGCATGGTCAGGAAGGCCCTGGCCATCCTCCGCACTCGCCCACCGTGACGTCGGACTGCCGGGGGGCGTCCGACGCACGCAAAGGGTTAAACAAGACAGAGTAGATTTAGAAGCACGAGATGAGACTAATTTACATAACAGTATAAATAGAAATGAGACAGATATACATGTTTTTGCTAGCTTGTTAGTACATTATGTAGAAACAATGGAAGTTAGTGATTGTTATGTTTGTATGAAATTACCGACATCAGTAGCAGAAGGAGTGACATTATCATTTACCACTGACATATGGTATTTCATGTAGTATTCTAGCTAGTTTATTTTATAGAACTGGAAAGTTACAATATTATTATTCTAATACAGATGTGATTTTCTCTGAAATTCTTTTATGCAGAAACATGAACTCTGTCCTTAGCAGTAGAGATTCACAGCTTATGGGTGAATATTTTCTAGCAATGAAAGCAATAGATATAGCTGAAGCACATAAAGATAATCTAACATGTAAGTTACACGAAGAAGAAAAGATATTTTTGAATTTAGTAGAGAAAAGGAGACAGGATTCCCATAGAAGAGCTACTGAACCGAAACCTCAGATACCTAAATGGGCTGAGAGGGATGATTTTATTGCAACTGGCAAGACTCATGCTGCTATGTCCCTGGATCTTGAAAAGAAAGGGAAAATGTGTCTCCATAGGTTAAAAACAGAGTAAAACAATGTGTTCATTGGCTCCAGTGAATGTGAACACAATTTCCTTTAATCGGGGGTTGGGGACTAAGAGGGGGAACTGATCCAGTATTTCCTGTAGTTTATTATATTTGTGGAAACAAAGCTTACTTTAGGCAGCCTGATCATTGGTATGGGAGTTGCTATTTCGGAATAGTATTCCCTAAGGTATATCATGTAAAAAGAATCACTGGAAGCAATGAAGTAAATAATGGACTAACATTACAGAAAATAGCTAGCTTTTCAAAAATTGTAGGAGATATATTTAGTGCATTGATACCTTCAGTGGGAGTAATTCTAAATACACAAAGAATTGGTAAATTATCTACAGTGGTTGATCGCTTATTAACTGACACTGCTGGTGGATTCTTATTGATCAATACCGCATTAGTTGCAGTAAGATCTATGGTTATGCAAAATCGACTTCCTCTTGACATATTATTGGCAAAAGAGGGCAGAGTCTGTAAAATGTTGAAGGCATAATATTGTTGCACCTACATACCTGACAAAAGTATTGAAATTAGCAGATATGTCAGAAATATCACGAATTTCGAAGAAGAATTTAAACCACTGGAGGTTGATAGTGTATGGAAGAGACTAACTAATGGTCTTTCCTCTGTAGGTAGTTGGTTTTCTAAATTAGGAAGAAGTATTGTAGGTCAAATACTGATGCCAATAATGGGATTAGCCATAATAGTATTAATGACAATGATTTGGTGCAAATGCTGCAGAAATAGAAAATGGTACACAGTGAATGAAAAGGGAAAGAAGAGAAAATATGATGAAATTCAACTTGAGGAAATGAAAGGAGATATTTACAAAAGAATGAAAGGTTTTCAGAAGAAAAGAGAAAGGGAAAATTCTAAAGTAATAGAAGAAATTGAATTGGGAAACTGCTAAAGTTGGCATCTGGTTTAGTAATTAGTGATGGCACGGAAAGCCATCAAAGAGTGGATTGATGGAGCCAGGTTTCCTACGTAAAGAAACTTGCTTGAATTCAGCCCTCTCGACATAATATATAACAAATTAATCAACATGTTTTGTAAGTACTAATAATTGCACCACACAACAGTTTCTGTATCTAGGGGAAGCTTACCTATGTGCTAACAAGTAAGTGTATTAATATGGCTGCCGAAAATGCGGGAACTCTTCTGCGCATGCTTCTACTGCATCCACGTAGTATGACGTTCTATGCTTTTGGTGGCAATTCTTTGCAGCTACGCAGTAGGGCCCAAAAGGCCGCTTTGAAACTCACCTGCTAATGCATATGCTTTTGTTTGAACTAAACTTTGCGTGCTTTGCTAATCTTCTAATGCAATAGTTAAAATAAAATAATGGAGTATAGTAGAACTAAGTGGTATACAGTGCATTCATTTACTTTCATATTCTAAAGTGTTTTTCTTTGACTTTATTAATAGCTCGTATTTGGGCCTGAAGGGTGTCTGCATTTTCCATTTTGAATTTGAGATCCTTGAATTCATTGGCATTGAACGTCTGTCAAGTCCCATCTTACCAGCGATGTGCCTGAGAACCTCACCTCTTGACCCAGAGAGAGGAAGAAAAGCAAAGGAAATGTTATACATTGTGTATGAAACAAAATGAAATAATGCTGGGGGGACTAAAAGCTTGGGAAAGTAAATTATGGGCGGGAACATAAATTACATGTTTTTAAATAAAGGAAAATGACTTCATACAGGTATGGTGTGATGACCGCTCCCCGTCCTACTGACCAATCAAATGAAGGGAATACACACATTTGCAACATTGGGGGGGGGGGAGAACATGCCCTGGAAAATGGTATAACTAAGGAAGGTTTAGTTAGTTAGATTGTCCGACTTGTCACAGACCTGTCACTGACCCAACGTATGCTGCAGAAGATCGTGGATGTCGCAGACCTCAACCGGCTGGTCGAACACTCTGAAAGAAGATTCGGGGATTGCTGAAGGAGAAGACTCTATTAGAAGGGGAACGAGAGTAGCTGCAGAGAGGGGTGTGACGCTGGTGTTGCACTTAGAAGAGGTTACCTGTCCTGTTCTGCACCTGACCTGTCGGCTCCTGTCTAGTCAGGAGCCCTTTCTTTCCAGCCCTTGGCCAGGGGTTGGTCCTCACACCACTCTCTGTAAATATATCTCTCTGTGGTATGTCATTGTAACGTTTCCTTTTTCCTCACCCTTCCCAGGTAGCAATGTCTAGAAATATTCTTAAGTGTCTAAAGATTCTTATTTTGATCATTATTTTCCTCCTTGAGAAGTTGGTGACAGATTTATGTTGGTTTTTGACTCACAAAATATTGCATAGATAAAAAAAAGTTAAAAACTTTCCTGAGTCTGTGGTTAGTCCATGATAAATTAAAATTGTTACTCTATACCTATTATTCTAACTACTAGATCGGTTGACCTGAGTGATTAGAAATAAAGTGAAAAGGAATTGGTAAATTATGGTGCACAGGTATAAAATATAAAATCCTGATCGGCAGGAAATAGATTACCGGTATAAATTGTGTATGTGTATGGGCCCAGGTGAGTGTGATGTTAGAAATGATCCTAAACTGGTAATCTTACGCCATCAGGGATGCTCCTCTGTCTAGCCAACTTTGAACTAGCAAATAAAATCTGAACTCTGTGGTGCACTCATCGGTGACAAATGGGAATGGGTGAATGTTATTTGCCCGAGATCGTCATTTGGTTAGAACCTTCTTGAACCGTGAGCTGCAAATGGTTTTTTCCTCATTTTGTCTAGATTGTCAGTCAGCATGGCAGATTTTATACCTTATGTTAGCTTTATGTTCTAAATTGCTCTTTCACCCGAAGTTCACTTGCCTCTATCGCAGAGTCAGAATGGAATTAGTAAGAACAAATTTGGGGAACGTTTTCCTAAAGAAGCACTGTTTTTTCTAGAGTCTGCATAAGAAGTACATTTGCAATTCTTTGAAATATCGCTCCATAATTGGGGTGCAAGTTGGGAGAGGAAGCATCCGAGAACTGAGACCTGCAGCCTGTAAACTATGCATCTCTGCAGACTGCGTAGACTGTGAATGACGTTACAGATCGATGTATCTTTCTTGTACAGTAATTTAATTTACAGTGTTGACATATCAGTGCATGCCAGAGGCTGTGCCTCTGTCGCTCATAGGGGAAACCTATGCAGCATTCACTAAGTGTCTCTGCACCTTGAACAATAGTATTTAAAACCCAATATGGGCCCAAAAAATTAACGCTGCATTATAATCAAGCGCTCGTGAAAGGCCAGATGCCAGACTCCTGGTAAGAGGCCATCATACATCCGATCTTTAAAGGCAGAGACAGTCCAATTTTCATCATCATGCCAGTAAACCAGATCAGATTCAGATACGGAATGGGTACTGCCATCAATATAATGGCCATCACACTCACGATTGAGAAGACAAAATGGAGCCGCTCCCTTCCCTGCGTTTCTTTTTGTAAATTTCCAGGTGGTGTTTGACTCGGTCCCAGGGCCTATGGGCAAAATTGGCTGCCTTTGGCAATAATGGAGCTACATACCAACACGTGGGTGAGCATAAAGGTAGGCGATGGGAGCACTGTCTCAAGAAAATTCCCAACAACATTTGGACTGAAGCAAGGAGGTTTACTCTCACCACTTCTCTTCGACCTTTTTTCGACAGATCTGCAAACCTCTGAGAATGACCTCTCGTCCCATCCTCCTAAACTAGGCAGAAACCCTTTGGACGGTTTGTTTTACGCAGATGATGGACTTCTGATGAGCCATACAAAAATAGGCCTGCAGAGACAGTTAACCATTTTGCTTTCCTATTCTATCAAGAGCCGACTTGTTGTAAATTTACAGAAGAATAGAATAATGATAATAGGGAACAAAATCAAAAAGGACAGTGAGTGGTTCTAAAATGGAAAGAAGATCCCAAAAGAAAACATCTACATGTACCTCGGTGTTCAAATTGACAGCAGAGGATCCTTTCTGCTGCACAAAAAATATATTCGGAATAGGACAGGATCCGTTGTACATGCCTTCAGAAAGCTAACTAAGCACCTGCCTGGGTCTGCCTCAAAGCCCCTTTTAGAGGTAATCGGAGAAAAAGCGATACCGATGATAGCATACGGCTCAGACGCCATGTATGTAGAGATGCACAGCCCGTGACACTCTGGTCCTAAGTATATATCAGAAGATCTTCCTATCACCTCCCGGGGCCTCCCTGTCCCAAATACTGCTGGAGTTTGGACTTATCAGCCAAAAAGAAATGCGCTATGGGTCTTTTGTAAACTTTTGTCACAGACGTCGCACCTCGAAACCTGACACACTAAATCAACTTTTATGGAAAGAAATAGAGACCCAAGGAGTGTAGTTAGCACCCAGGCATATCTGGATCAGGCAATCACAAATCTGCAATTAGGTGCTGTATGGTGCAAGGCAACCACATTCCTGGCTTTCAAAATCATAGTAAACAAAGCCATGCAATGTATCTCTTTCATTGAAGACAAGAGCCTGCTGGCAAGGTGATCACACATTTATCTAGTCCTAAACAGTTACCAGGCCCTATTTATCCAACCCTATCTGGCAGCTGGCCTCTTTTCAACAGTGAAATGGGAGATCATCAGGTATTGACTTCGAGACCTACCAACTCTAGATCTGGCCTGAGTTGGCAGAACCAATGTGGCAGCAATAAATGTCAGTTATGCAACTACCACCGGAAATCCATCGAACATATAACATGTCCCTTACCTTCACTCCAGACAGAGCGTAGATTTTGGCTCAAATTAATCTTCCTAACTAAAGGAATCCGAACTTGTAGAAAAACAGTGATTGATTCTCTACTAGCCACTGATTTTAGGCCCACAGCTTGCTTTGTCAAATTTCTGCCTTGTGTAGCAAAGAGTCTAAAATCTCAACAGTAGTGTTTTCTTCAAAACCTTGAGTATAAGATCATTATTACTCTAACCTGGCCATTGACTCCCTGAGCCATATTGTGTCTTTTGGCATCGTATGGTCACACTTTTACCCCAGCTACTTGATTTTATGAACTTGCACCCTATAGAAGCTGTTTCATCGGCTTAGCATTTACAAGTACTATCAAAATATTCCCACCTCCTTGTATATAATGGTTCTACTAACAGTCTATTTAGCCATAATCCTTTATTTGCAGTTTCAATCTAAATCTTTTTTAGGTCTAGCCTAGAGGCAGCGCGGCTGCGCGGCTCTCAGTGAGGATGGTGTAATCCCTCTGTGTGTATAGGCCACATCAACCACTTTTCATTTGTTACTTTGGGTACCTTTCAGAATTGCTTTCTTTTAATTCATGAAACTCTGTTCTTTATCCCGCCTTTTAGCATGCTTTCACTTTTGTGGCGACTGATCCTGTTACATGTACCCATACTGTCAGGTTTAGGTATCCTTTCTTCAGCCGACTCTTTTTTGACATTTAATGTTTCTGTGCAGTTTCTCGCTTGCCCACTGCCGCTCTCATTCCGTTTACGCATATTTATGATCTGCTCCCAGTGTAAGCGCTACTCTTGTTGTGTTGCCTTTACTCCTCTCCGTCTCATTGTCCGTGTTTACCACCTTCCTCATCCCTCCTCTTCACCCTCTCCTAAAGTGTGATGATTTTTTGTTTTGTTTAATTCCCTTTTCGTGTTACCTTTACTACCCCCCCCCCCCCTCCCGTTGTCTTTCTTACCACCTCCCTCATATCTTCTCCTCTCAGTTCTGCACATGATGATTTGCGCACACAATATAAGGGGGAATAAACAGATGGGAGCTCCGACTGACGGAACACCGGAGGTCCCGCAACACGCTGTTGCAGAGTTTCCTGCTTTGGAGTGCGCTCTCAGGGTGAGTCAGCAAATCAGCCATGTTGAAAGCACTGCAGTAGAAGAATTCGTATTGCTAGTTTGTCTGGCATTGTACTATCTTGCCAGGATTGTTCGTTTCAGAATGCAATTAGCATATCTTGAATTTTTAAAAGTGCGAATTTGTTGAACTGCATTGTGTGCGCTCTCCGAGGCTGACTTCTTGCTTTGTGTGGCTTATTCTACATGTGAAATGTAGGTCACATTTATTCTTTGTTAAAACATGCATCACAAAGAACTTGATTAATGCAAATGCCTTGTGTGCAGTTTATGTTTTTGTAATCAAATCCAGAACCAAATAACTTGTGCCTTCTCTCCAGACTCCAGTTGAAGTGAAGCAAAACCACATTATCCACGAGTATGTCTGCTGTGTGTGAATGGAATGCGCCCTTCTTGCCTACCCGTGAACATTGAGTTATTAGGAGACATTTCTGGCAAGGGGTGTGTGCAATTTGGGAGGCTAGAACCCTCCCGCCCCTAATTGTAGGGTGATCAGGCGCCCTCCATTTGCTCGTATACTACAGTTTTTTTTTTAACATCTGGACTGTAATTTTTGTATTTGTTTTTTTTTACATTTCGCAAAAAATACGTTTTCAGAGAGGCTCAACGGGACACAGAGGGAGACACGTTCTAATGTGTTCTAGAGCAGAATTAGGTAGCAATCCAAACAAATCTTAATTTTCCTTAACACAGAAAATACTAGGTGTAAACATAGCATTGATTTTCCTTTAGTGCCACAATATCTGTGCTTTCAATATTAATCAATGCTATCATTCAAGTCATTCTTCCTTCCTGGGTAGTCCAAATTGTCGTCCTACTTCCATGTTTTTGGAATGATTCAGGGTTTGGGTCACCCTATCTAATGGCCACGTGGGTTTTTCCCTGTGGCCTTTGGGCAGTTAGGAATAATACTTGCTAGTTCGAAGCACCACTTATTTTAATACCTCAAATGTGCCTGTCCTGGGCAGTTGAAGAACATTCTTCCTTAAAACAGTAGTCTGCTAAAATAGATCATTAGCACCATTGTGCTCATTATGAGCAGCGTGAGGGGATCTTTCTTAGTCGAGACTGTGCTTAATTTGTTTGGCAAGGATTTCCAAGAAGTTACACTGCTGCAGGTCACTGGCAGAAACAATTCCTAGCTAGAAATGTACTCTCTTTTGACATTGGTGAGGTTCCCTTTTGGCCTAACCAGGAGATTTGTTGCGTCCACTAAGCACAACCTTTCCTGGAAAAAAACATGCTGTCTGCTGTGGACCATGGAAGGCACCCTTGCCAGCCTGAATCGGCCCCCACCGTGAGCGGTGGCAGTGAACCTTTCCTGCCTGATCAGCAGGCTTCTTTCTGTCAGAAGAGCTCACTGGGCTACTTTTCAACATGCTGCACAGCAGCAACGCTGCTCTACAACATAGCTTAAAGACATTGGCAAAGAAAAGAACTCTGGCTAAACACTTATAAGGTCCCAAAGGTGCGACCTATTGGCTATGCCAATGCTTGTTTTTAATGCATTGACTTGGTTTTCACAAATCTTTTTGACAGCATTTGGGGGCCCCATGAGCTGTTTTTGCCATGAATTTTCAAACTATTTTTAAAGTTTCTTTTGTATGCAACCATTTTTAGTAACTGTGCATGTATTTACTAAACAAATATGTAAAACAAATTGAATGATAGCTGCCTGATTCAGTCAGTGATGTCAGCACTGTCACTCCAGGAGGCACCCTGTACACAGGGCCATTGGAATTACACAACGGCGAAGTCCAAAATTATCACGCAGTTTTGTGGAGCCACATATATCAATTATTCTTCTGAACTGTGAGTGCCGAGTTGACTTTGAGAACAAAGTATGCGATGTGAACATGAATTTGTGTTAATAGCGGAATATAAAAAAACACGAGAAATAAGGAATACTTTTTCCCACCTTGTTTAAAGTAGATTTTAGCATTTAAGGCTTTTCCCTGCTCTAGAAAATGTCCTTCCACCAGTCCATCAAATAGGAGTCCTAAACTATCTGGGCAACACTATCAGCTCTCTAAAAGGCTAAAAACAACTATCTGTAAATTACCAATTACTTTTGTAAAGTATTGGGCATGGCAATGCACCCTGAGTACAGAACGTTTAAGACATATTGGTAATGTTGAAATACAGAATTTTAATTTTATTAAAATCTACATATTATCCAACAGATGACTGACTTTGTAGCAAATGCACCAAATTTTTAGTTTCGTTAAATACACCACAGTGACACAATCATGACTTTTCCAGTCGCCCTGCTACTAGTGTATATATGCTGGTTGCCTACAAGTGTATTCCAGGGACTGCTCTTGGATGGGGCCCTATATGCATCTGTCATGGGTGTCTGTATCCAAGTTATGCTCACTGGCTGTTCTTCTGTGGCTGCCTGTAACTAGTGTATTTTATCGCTCACTCTTTTGTCACAGCTATGTACCAGATTGGCTGTCTGCCCAAATGTCCTAATGAACAAAGGCAGTTTCTCTAGTGCCTGTCTTTAGATTCGTCCTTGTCACCCCGGTAAGGATTCTCAAAATCACTTATTATGGCATGCTGTGTACAGTACACCCCAATGATTTACTCACCTGTCACTCTAGCGATTATATTGAGCATTTTCAATGACTATCAATTGACAATACATGCTGTGGCCTATTCCTAGATCCTTCCTGGGTCTTTTCTAGTGAGTTGAGGCCAGAGGAATCATTCACAACAGCCATTTAATGTAAAATGCATGTACACTATCTCTCTCTTCTCTTTCAACCATTACACACTTAAATGCTGAAACCTAGGACAGGATAAGAACACCAATATGGTCACTCATAGAACCAAAACATTACCCACAGAGGCAACACTGCAACTCAATAACCTTAAAAACTTGCACTTCAACATAGCATAAAGTGCTGCCCTGCACTATTGCATTTTGGTGCCCAACATTCGTGTATGATTGCTATCATAATACAAAACAATTAAATGATTAGGTGTATCAAGCCTCCCCAAACAGCCCGGATGCCCGCTTGGCGTATTGACGGACAGAGCAATGCGCCTTTTTCCTGAGCTGTAGCCAGGTGAGGAGCGGCGCGTATCCTCCATACTCTAGAGATGCGAGGACCGTATCAGGTGAAATCTTTTTTGTTTCCTTATGCACTCACCCGTTTGTTTAAGCAGTAGCAAGGTAATTTATTGGTCCTGAAGAAGCAGTAGACACCATTAGGGTCACACAACTGCAGAAACATGTCGACCTGAAAACATTTTGCAGTAGATATTTGTTTAAACTACTGTTACTTTGCATTTGATATATTTTAAATTTGGAAATGAATTGTGTCACAAATAAAAGAGGTTCCTTCAAATTCATTATCCAATTTTAATAGTTAGCACTTTCACTCACTTTTTTGGTTCAGCACTGCTTTTCAGTTATCAATAGTAAGGACACTTGTAAGTGCGGGGTGGACGTACCACTCTGTGTAATGGCCCAAATGATGACCAGGGCGGTTCAGAACAGATAACTGATGGGAACAATATCACATAGTGATTAGTCCCTATGCAACTTACTAGTTTTATTTGATTACACACTGTTGCATTATATACACATGTGAACACAGAGATAGTTGTTGTTAGACCCACAGTTATTATTTTTGTTAATATAGTATCAATCTCCGCCCTTCGAAAGATGAGTCGAATCAGTCTTGGTTGTGGTTCTAGGAGACCTCAATCTGGCTTTGCATGACAATAATATTTACCCTGATAGTACTTGCCAGCTCAGAGGCATTTGACACCGTTACAATACCATATTGCTAACCTACTTTGATTAAAGGCCTTGGCAGGGACATCACTTCCATGAATATAGTGATCTTAACTTTCCATAATATAGCCCCCTCCATTGTTTATTCCCTGCCTGCAGGTAGTGAAACTCCACAGCAAACCTTACTGTCACCCACAATTTTTAATCACATTTTTAATCATGACTGTTATTACAACATCAGTGGCATGGCTGCCATAGATACAAGATTGTGACGAGCTGTGTGGAAGTAAAAGTGTACCTAAAAATTTGGACACACCCAAAATGTAATTCAATTGGTTCTCCCACAGTTTACTGTTTAAGATACACTGTTAAGCCTCACTTTTACGAGGCAATATGTCTACATGCTGAGACACCTCCCAATACATCACTTAGCAAAGTAAAAACAGATTATTAAATGATGGGGTCCACTCAATAATTGAGTTCTAGAAAAGTTAAATGATTTTATTACAAAAATCCAAAATAAGCGGTACAGAGTCAATGCCATGAAGGCTCTCAGATGCAAAGTTTTGCAGAGGCAGTAACATTCAGATACAATTTAAAGTCTCAATGGGCAGCAACATCATAAGAAAATTGGACAGCATCCCTAACACCATGGGAAACTCAGGAAATGTTCTTGCTCATCACCAAATTAAGGGGTTCTCATACACAATTTTTTGCATAGTAAATTAGGAAAGGTGTGGAATCATCATGGTGTGAGCAAAAATATAATTTATTTAGCAAATCAGAACACAATATTAATACACATCATTAACATAACACATAAGCACCATCCCATTTCTTAAAAACGTATTCAACACTGTTAGACCTGCCCCTTTTGACAGAATTTTCCCAAACGTTTTGCCTTTTGCCTCCTATTTTTCTGAACTTGTTTTTCTTGGCTATAGGATTCTGGGCATTTTACCATTGCTAATCAGCACTGAAGTGCAAATGCTCTCTGTATAAATTATGATATGATTGGTTATCTATAATTAATTGGCATATTTGATTTACTGGTAAGTCCTTAGTAAAGTGCACATTGGTTTCCAGGGCCTGTAAATCAAATGCTGCTAGTGAGCTTGCTGTACTGTTTGTGCCACCCACCTGAGTAGCCTTGTAAATTTGTCTCAGACCTACCACTTTAGTGTATGCATGCATATTTCATAAATGCCATGTTGTCCTGGCAAGTGCACCCACTTGCCAGACCCAAACCTTCCCTTTTCTTTTATTTAACGCACCCTTAGGTAGGCCCGAGGTACTCCCATCTGGCAGGGCGAAGTATATGTGAAATGCAGGGCTTCTAGGGGAGTATGTGACATTTCCTGATAGTGAAATACTATGTATTTCATTTTTCAATATTGAAAGGCTTATCATTGGGGTTGCACTATACAATTTTTATATGTATACTTTTCCATAGGGACAAGATGGAAAATTGAGTTTAGGCTCCCTTAAATTAGAATTTATTAACGCACCTTTTTGTGAAAGTGGTGTTTAAATTCTGTGTTTGAAAATGCCATTTTTTAGAAAGTGGGCATTTTCTTACTTTACAGTTCTGTGTGCCTATGGCTGTTTGTGTATTCAGCATCTGCTGTTTGAGTGACAAGAGCTGAAATGTGCATTCACTCTAGACAGTCACTAGGGAGGTTGAGGTATGCCATGCCTTGCCTGGGTGAATGATTGCAGGGCTGTATAGACCTGGTCTGCATTTAGAGGGGTGGGTGGAGTTTCACTTGCACCTCAATTGGCTGTGTTTCCTTTTTCACAATACTGTCTTGTACCCCTGTGATCATACTGCACCAGGGAGGTAAAGACTGGTTTGGACTGGGTTCAGAGACCCTTACAGCAAAGAGCAAAGTGACAAAATGGGGTATAAGTATTACACCTAAAACCCCAGGATTTAAGATTTCTCCAATGAACAAGAGGATCCTGCTCTGAAGAAGAGTGGAAGGACTATGCGAGGAGTGCTACCTTTTCTGAGTGAGGAATGGGTTGGCCTGCTGTTGCTGCTTCTGTCTGTGGTGGAGGAAAAGGACTGACTCTTTTTGCCCTGCTGCTTGGGAAGGAAATCCCCAAGGGCTTGTGTGTGCTTGCCTCCCGTTGGAAGTTGCAGGTAGATAAATACTTCAGGAAAAGATCCTCATTGGATATAAAAGGAAACCTGCATGAAAGGAGAGCAGCAGAGCTGTGTAAAGAGTACTGCCCCTGATATATGTGGGATGGGACGGCCTGCAGTTGCTGCCCCTGTTAGAGCAGGAGAAGGACTGGACTGTTCTTCTGACTTTTTGTTTTGAAAAAAGGTGAAAGCGTGGAAGGAGGCTTTATTTTTACAAAGTGGGTGGGGAAGTGCTGCTACTGGTTCCTGCCTCTGTGACCCGAGGTTAATGCAGTGGGCTCACATTCAGCCCCTGAAGATGCGATGTGTCCAGATAAAATCAGCGTGGGCTCACTGTTTTTCTTATCGTGCCCACAGAGCTGTGCGGCTGGGTATTGTGTTCATGGTCAGGGTGCAACCCTGCAGGCTGGCCGCTTCCAAAAGCAGGTGGGTTGCACCAGCAGGGTAGGCTCGGCTGAGATGGTCACCACAGCAAGCAGGAAGCAGAGCCTCATGGTGGTGATCCGCCCCAGAGTTGCGTCTCCAGTAAATACTCAAGGCAGATGGACTGCCTAGCGGGAAGTATACTGCTGCATCACAGCCTTGCCTGAGTCTGTGAATTTCTCCTCCATAGGGGTCCATGTGTGAGGCCCGCCCTAGATCCCTTGTGGCTTCTGGGGAGAAAAAAGCGAGGAGCGAGTGGTCCATGGCCCGACTGCCTCCCGAGGAGAAGGAAGCTCCAGCGAAGAGGAGCATTGCCTGACGCACACAGGGGAGGTGAGCAGCTGTGATGGGCAGTCACAGGCAGCTGCCTAAGTGAAAGACTGGCCACAGGAGACCGAGAGAGAGTTCTCCCCACCTCACTGTCAGTTGGGCGGATCAAGGGACACAAAGGAGGCTGCCCCGTGGGTGAGAGCAGCTGCACCTCATTCTTGCGGGCCGCTGAATTGTTTTCCTCCTTACTACCCCTGACTGCGGGAGACTGTTGTGCCCCTTCCCCTTTCTGGTAAAACATACCTGGGGAGCACCGTTACAGAGTATGAAACCGATCACCCTCGAGGTTCACTTTTGCTAAGATCCAAAATTACTGTGTCCTGTGGAGTGAGCACACGGGTGCTCTAGGCTCTACACTTGGTGATTTGGCTACTGTATAACCCATAATAGGTGTGCAGGTGCACTGCAAACTAAGTTCTCAGCGAGATATTTTGTGAGCCATGGGGCTATAATGAAATATGATGATTCATGGGAGTTATTGCTAAACCTGTTGCATTTTGTTGGGCCCTGATGTGTTTATGCATGGCGTTTCAGCCATGCATAGCTAGGAATAACAAGTACTGTTATTTTGGGAAACGGCATAAGATGTACAATGAAGGTGTAAGGTGGTCTGATGCCAAATGTTTTTACTATGTTTTATAACAGGTGCAACTTATAAGTATGTATCTGCTGCCCTAACTGTTATGTGTATGACAATTGCCTAATGGCAGAGCAGAGTGATTTATGATCTAAGTGATATAATGACAATAGCCTGGTTGGCGAAGTGATTATTGGATTTGTGGTCTGTGCTTTATAATACAAAGGGTATTTTTGTATAACCTTGTATGGAGTCTCTTTTTCTGGTGTGCCTAGTGTGTAACTGGTGTGTGTGTGTGTGTGTGTGTGTGTTGCACAAACGCTTTACACATTTCCTGTGAGATAAGCCTGACAGATCTGCCAAGCTACCAAGGGGGTGAGCAGGGGTTATCTTGTTATCTTGTGTGTGTAACTCCCTCACCCTGACTAGCATGGCATATTCTTCCTAGTTAGTTGTATACGCTTGCCACCCAGGAACCCAATTTCTAACAAACACCATTTAAACTAATGCAATCCTGAAATGTTTGAACAAATATGAAACATTTAGATGATAGTGAATGGATCCATTGAAGAAACTGAGGGGCATATTTAGAAGAAACTGGTGGAACGCTTTGTTACACCAAAAATGGTAACCCCATGCTCTGACAGTTTCAAAACAAAGGGATGTGCCATGTTCACAAGAATGCGGAGCATCCCTGTGTTACCCCTGGACCTAAAAAAGCAGCTTAGCACCTGTGCAGGCACCCTAGCACCATTTTGTTAGGGTGCCTGCGCTTTTGGGGCAATTTTTAATGGAACACTCACTGCAACACCCATTGCACGCCCCTGTTACGCTAATTGCTGTGTGAATAGGGTGATGCCGTTATCAAATAGACAAAATCGACCCGATAGGAATCAGAAATATTTTACGGAAGAAGAAATCCGATCCTTACTCCAGGAATATGAGCCTACTGTCAGCAGTAGAGAGGAGGAAATTAAAACAGACTGAATAAGAGGAAACCCAACCCTAACAACCTTCAACAAGTCCAGCTAATCATGACTCGCAAAATCTGAAACCAGCACAACAGGGAAAACACTAAAATGGCTACTGCTCAACTGTCGGTCAGCAGCTAAACATGCTTCTGACATAGCCGATCTCATCATTAACCAGGAAATAGACATAACAATCCTTACAGAAACATGGCTATCAGAATCCTCGTCCCCAGTCATGGATCTACTGGTGCCCCCTCATTATAATATTGTGAGACTTGATAGGCTAAAAAAAACAGAGGGTGGTGTAGCCTGCATTCACCGATCGGATTTTGAAGTTGGCCAAATACAATCCGACCCACTAGAATCATGCGAATACCTAGGTCTCAATATAAGATCGGCTAACAATCAAAGATGCAACCTGCGTGCCCTTTATCACCCACCAGGTAGTAATAATTCAGTTCAGATTAGGCACGCTTCCTGTGCACCAACACACAAATAAATGGAACCCCCCCTATCAAACTCTTCCAAATTGGGGCGTGGCTACGCACGCGAACAACATGGACGCCTCCGGGTAGAGCTCCGCGCTGAGCTTCCCCACCCGGTGCATTTATCCTGTCCAGCGTGGGCCGCGACCGGTGGAAACTGCTGGCGCCGACGTGGTGAGTGGTCATCCGTCACCTTGCCAACTTTGGGGACGATCGGTACATCTGACCTGCACCGAAGCCCGCGCTGGGAAGCAGCCGAGCAAGCTGCCTCCACGCCCGGCGTGCGCCCGGGACAGCCTGGGGCTCCAGGACTGCTGCTAGGCCCGGAGGGCCGGGACGGAGCACACATGCAGCGCTGTTCGCGGAGAAGCTTCGCACACAGGAGGGAGTCCTGCAAGAGGCGCCGGAGGCACTGGGCATCACGAATTGCACCCCCCACCGACTGCTGCGGACGCCGGGCCTGAGCAGAACCGATCGGCCCTGCAGCCGCCCGCGCAACTGGCCGACACTGAACCACCGCGTGGGGCCGGGGCCGGCAGACTCAACTTCCTCGGCGGGGTGACCGCTGTGCAGACAGCCGGCGGGGGTGAACACCGAGGACCTGAGCGGAGGTGAAGACGGGAGCCGGGGGCACTCGCCGGCCGCCACTGGTGGCTGCTGCGGCGGAGAGGCCCAGCTGCCAGACGCAGAGTGACGCCCTGACAGGGCCGGATTGCGTCTGAGGCGCCCCACCGTACCTGACCGAGACCGGCGCTCCGGACCTGCTCCCTTTGGGCCACGTCTGCCGCATCGGTACCCAAACAGTGCTCTGGCCTACCTGGAGCTCCACACACACTGGTGGGCCCGAGGGAGAGGCCTACACGACAGGATTGTGGCACTGAACACGCTCATCGGCCTTGTCCCATACAACCCTTCGCCGGCTGCTGTGGACGCTAGACCCTTGCCCTCTGCTGCGAGACACTGGTGAGGGGGCTGAAATCCGAGGGGCGAGAGAACGGTCCCCCACCGAGGCCGGCACTGGACGCCTGGCACACGCGCTGCCCAGGAGCGACCCCTGACCCGTGGGCAGAGCGGACGGGCCTGGTGGACGGAGGGGAGCATCGGGGACCCGGGCATTGCAGGCGGCTGAGGTCGAGAACACCGGAGACTGCCCTTAGCGAGGCCTTGTCAACCGTCTGACGGGCCGCGAAGAGGGGGCCGACCACCGGAGACTGGGAGTAGCCCTAACGAGACGGGCGTGTGAGCAAGGCACCCACGACACTCCCTTTACCGACGATTCCACACGAGGTGTGCCGGGTCCCGAGAGACCGCCTGTGACGGCACAACGCCTACGCCCCACTCCCGCGTAACAATGACGACCCACCTAAAACGGGACTCTGGGCTGCTCGCGAACTGAGGCCCGGAGTCGGGAGACCGACACCGCACCGTGACCTGCCAGAGCGTCCACGGACCCGAACTTTATCACGCCCCACTGGCACAGCCCTCCCTGCTGAGGTGATACTCGCGTCCTGGCACAGATGTCTGGCGGGACCAGGACCCGAACCGGGAACAGTGGAACCATCCCCAAGGGCAAGATGGACAAATCCGGGAAGAGCTCTGACCCCGATCAAACGGCGGCTAAGCTGGACACCATGTTAGCGGCGATGGAACGTCTGGAGGAATCCATCCACCTGACGCGCACCTCATTAGCCACAAAAATAGATGGAATGGTCATTGATCTGACGCACCTGAAAGCAGATCATAAGAAGTTGGCGGATCGCACTGTATCCCTGGAAAATGATGTGCAGGAACTCCGACCCCAGGTCAGCCAATCGACTAAACACATCCAAGACCTACTGAACAGGGTGGACTTCTTGGAGGATAGAGCGGAGGACGCAGAAGGCAGGGCGCGAAGGAACAACGTACGCCTCGTAGGCGTTCCGGAAAGATGGGAAGGGAGACACCCGGAGGAGCACATGGAACAATGGCTACGGGGCCTACTACCGGAGGGTTCGCTGTCCCCACACTTTGTGATCGAACGTGCACACCGCGTCCCCACCAAACCACTAGCTACAGGCTCTAATCCGAGACCCATGCTACTCCGTATCTTGAATTACAGGGACAGGGACTCCATCCTGAGAGAAACGCGCAAGCTCCAAGAGATCAGAGTTGAGAACGCGTCAGTGATGTTCTTCCCGGACTACACTATTCAAGTGCAGAGACGGCGACACGATTTCCTAGAGGTGAAAAGACGCCTGAGGCAGCAGGGCCTGCAATACTCTCTGTTGTTTCCTGCGAAACTGAGGGTGGTGGCTGGGGAACGCACCCACTTCTTCACTGACCCGGCAGAGGTGGAGGCATGGCTGGACACCGGCGTGGACACGGACCCTGGGACCATGGCTGGTCCTGCGCCCAGGAGACAGAACGGAAACGCCCGGAGGAGACGCAGGCCGCGCCGGAGATCACGATCTGCTACGCGAGGAACGGCGGGGACAACCCCCCCGGAAGACGCTCGGCAGCAGGAGAAGCAAGACGCCCTTCGCCTGGTCATGGAATTAAGCTCTTCCCCAGTGCAGAGTGCGACAGCGGGAGGCAGCCAGCAAGACCCTCCCAGTGACGACGAAGCCATCTATGGCATACCGAATTCACAGGGCTCGGAGGAACGACCGGACGTCACACCCCAAACGGCGGACTATATCAGCTGAACGCGCCACAGGGCAAAGAGACACAGCTCAGACAACGCCTCCACTGAACCAGTGGAGGAATGGATAGACACGCACTCACCCCATGCCGGGTGAGACTGTTGGCCCTGCATTTTGCTTGGGGGGTGACTGCGCACCCGGAGACCCCTGTGGTGATGCTGACCCCCAGACTTGTCGCCGGCGCCCATTCCCGGCTAGCACACACGCCCGGAGAAGCTGCTCCTGAACACTGCCACCCTGGGACACGTAACGTATAGTGTATTGGTGCATGTGTGCGTGGGGGCCCGCATTTGCATAGATCTTTTTCTCTCCCCTTTCTATTTTTTTTTTTTATTGTGCTGCCGAACATTCGCCGGGTGGGTGGAGGATCTCCATGGACAGACATTGTTGGTTTGCTGCCACGATCAGGGTGCGTTCTGCACACCTACCCCCTTCAGTCTTAGACATGGTTACTCTCCTTGAGAGCATGGACGGGAGCACGTTCCGCACCTGACCTTTTGGTATTCTATATGTTCACCAAGTTCGAAGCTTCACTGTTCCCCCCTTTTTTTGTGCCCTTACCCCCCCCTTCCGTTGCTGGGAATTGTGACCACGGGGAGGCTGCTGTGATATGGTGCTGGGGTGAGTTGTTTGACGATGGTGTGGGATACGAGGGGCGGCGACGGGGAGGCGGGGTGGGGACTGTTATTGGGATGCTGTAATGTCTGCCATTAAGATATGCACGTGGAATGTCAGGGGCATGCACACGCCATCCCGACGCTACCAAATATACTCCTACCTCAAGCGCCATCACATACAGATAGCTCTCCTACAGGAGACGCACCTCAGTGACTCGGAAGTCTGCACCCTGCGCCGCAGATGGCGGGGGCAACTATACGCCACACGCCATTCATCATATGCCAAGGGATCACTAGTATGGGTCAGACCAGGCACACCTTGGGCGATGTCGGACACACACATTGACCCCGGAGGAAGATTTGTAGTGGTCCATGGCAGGTTAGACGGGAACCCACTGGTGCTGGCCTCGGTATATGCACCCAACACGGGCTTGGCGGCTTTCCTGACACAATTGTCCACCACTTTAGCTCCCTGGCATGGTGTCCCGTGGGTGTTGGGTGGGGATTATAACGGCACACTGGACGTGACCCTGGACCGTTCGCACCCCCCACCGCCCAACTCGCATGCGCAGACTACTGCTGACACCCTCCAGGCGTGGTCCACACAATGGGGCTTGCGAGATGCTTGGCGCAGCCACAACCCACACACCAAGGCCTACTCGTACTACTCTGGGGCGCACGCTCTTCATGTGAGGTTAGACAGATACATGGTCACTGAAGACATTTTGCCACACGTCATAGACACCTGCTACATGGGCCGCATGCATTCAGACCACAATCCCCACACTCTGAGTATAGTATGGGACTGCCCCCGACCCCCGGTGCCCACTTGGCGGCTACAACCTGACCTGCTCCTAGACGGCCATTTCCGAAGCTCCATTAGTGCACAGACAGCGCAGTATTTTGAGAACAACACTGACACAGCGTCATCCCCGCAGATCGAGTGGGACGCATTTAAAGTGGTCCTCAGAGGGCAATGTCTGGGCACACAAGCCCTCTCACGCCGCCGCATAGAAGCTGACCTCAAACGCCTGGAAACAGACCTGTTGCAGGCTGAACGAGAAGCGGCTGACGGTGATGACACCAAACTCTTAGAGGCACGCGCGGAACATGACAAACTCATGGACAGCCTGAAACATGTTAACTACGCAGCACACTCGGCCCGCACACATCACACCGGTGATAAGCCTGGCAAACTCCTGGCTTGGCTAATTCAACGCGAGGAGCGAACGTCCCCCATCACTGCGATACACCCGCCCGCTGGCACCGCGGTGTACACCCAAGCGAAGATCCATGACGCCTTTATAGCGCACTACCGAGCGCTATATGAGTCACGTCTCTCGAACCCGCACCCGGACATTGCCGGTTACCTCGAAGGACTCACGCTTCCCGCCCTCACGGCGGACCAGCAGGACGACCTTGGGTCGCCGCTGGAGGCGGATGAGCTACGCGACACCATCTCTGCCCTCTCGAACGGTAAAACACCCGGACCAGACGGCCTCCCGGCTGAGTACTATAAGGCTTGCTCCGACATCTTGATCCCGGAGCTCCTTAGAATGTATTCGGCGGCGTTGGATGACTCTGCCCTGCCCACATCCATGAATGAGGCAACACTGGTGTCGCTTCTCAAACCCGGCCGGGACGCCACGCTCCTCGGCTCGTACAGGCCTCTAGCACTCCTGAATACGGATTACAAGATCCTAGCGTCCTCCCTGGCAAGGCGGCTGGCGCCACTGGTACCATCCCTGGTACACAGCGACCAGAACGGCTTCGTGCCCACTAGGTGCACATCCCACAACATCAGGAGACTATTTCGGGTGCAGGAATATGCAGTGCGGGACTGGCCAAGATCGGGGTGCCTGATTGTCGATCTCGAAAAGGCATTCGACTCGGTCGAATGGCCGTATCTGCGGGAGGTACTGAGCAAGTTTGACCTGGGCGATAGCTACATCGAAATGGTCGGCCTGCTATACAGGAGTCCGGAGGTACGCGTCCGCACGGGCAAGCTACTTTCGGACACTATAAGAGTCAGACGGGGCACCAGACAGGGGTGCCCGCTGTCCCCACTACTTTTCGCGCTGGCAATCGAACCTCTCGCTGAGATCCTGTGCGGAAACGGGGCGAACTGGGGTATACCGTTAGCAGATGGCACACATGTGGTCTCACTGTACGCTGATGATCTATTACTGTACTTCAGAGACCTTGCGGATTTGCCACAGGCACTTTGGGACATATTCCAGACCTTTGAAACCATGTCTGGACTCAGAGTGAACTGGGCGAAGTCGGGAGCATACTCCTTCGCGCCTGACGTCCCGAATCCAGGAATTAGCATCGGTGGGGTACCACTGCCATGGCATGACACCGTGTTTAAATACCTGGGAATCTATGTATACAGAACACACCCTGAAATCCTAGATGGCAACCTGACACACGCCATCACATCCATCAGGTCGCAGATATCCTTTTGGAAGACTCTCCCACTCAATGTCCGGCCAGGATCACATTGACGAAGATGATAGTGTTGCCCAGGCTTCTCTATTACTTTGCCAACATACCGGAGTATGTCCCGGCCCGTACATTTAAGGACCTGGAGTCTATACTCCGGGATTTGGTCTGGAATGCTGGACGACCCAGGGTGGCGCTAACTAAGCTCTACGCACCGATTGAGGCAGGCGGCCTTGCGGTGCCAAACCTGGAGCTCTATTACCTCGCGGCGCAGCTCCAGTGGGTGACCGCCTGGCTCTCGGGCAGGAACCTGGCGGACACGGCCTCGCACGGGGACTCACTCACCCTCCTGCAGATTCACTCGTTTTTCCACCCATTGGCAAGTGCGAAACACCGACCGCAACTACATATGGACGTGGCGGTGAAATGCTTTCACAGGAGCATACGACTCACTAAACATGTCACACCTTACGCCCCAGCACTCCCACTCCTGGGCACGCCTAAAGCGACTTCCATAGTCACGGAAGCTGCACTGGAGCACTGGACGAGCTCAGGGATCGAAACCATGGCGGACCTATATGCCGATGGCACCCTGATTCCCTTTGAGACATTGGCTGACGACACGGGCATTCCCGCGGGTCAATTCTTACAGCATGCATCCATAGTAGCGGCATACACCCGAAGGTGGGATACCATCACAGTTGAACCCCCCACGCATCAACTGATACAACACCTCCATGTCATGGGGGATGGTACGCATGTGGTACATTGGTTGACTCAGGCCTTATTGACCCACACGCAACATACCCTACAACCCCTGCGTGCTAAATGGGCAGTCGACAGAGGGAGGGACTGGATGGATAAGGAGTGGACGATGGTACTCGCCAGCCCCAAAAACATCCCTCGTAACGCACGCTTCAAAGTGATACAATTTTATGTGTTGCACAGGGCATACCTCTCGCCAGACAGATTCAACCAATATTTCCCGGGTACCTCGGCTGGCTGCCCAAGGTGTGCGCTGACTGGAGCGGATCTGCTACATATGTTATGGCTCTGCCCACGGATACGACCATACTGGCACTCAGTGCTATTGGTTCTTGACCGCTGCACGGCTATGCCATTACCGCACACATGGGAGACTTGCCTGCTGGGCCTCTATAAGAGGACCGGCCTCAACAAAGTCCCCTCCCGTTTCTGGGATCTGGGCCTTATTACGGCCAAGAGGCTACTTACTAAACATTGGAAACGCGCGACCCCACCCCTGATACAGCATTGGCGCACCTCTCTAGACACCTGGGCAAGGGCGGAAAGCACAGTTCTACACAACGAAGAAACGGCGAGATTGCGACAGTTCCCAATAGCGACACTATGGGACGACATACTCAGCGCCTTTCACAGCGACAGACACCCACTGGGAGACCACACGCCCGCCAACTCCCCTGAGAGGGATGGGGACACGATAGCGGGACAAGCCGACACGCATGGCAGCCCTGATGACCCTTGCCCAGCCCCTCATGCACCCCCCTGAGCTGACGTTCGCCCCGCTATCAGTCAGGTTGCACTCTGGCTAACGGGGAGATGACCTGCAAGTCATTCCAACACCTCGCGCCTCCTGCAGACCTCCCCGCCCCCCCCCCCCTACACACTACGGACATCTACCGACCGGCACGATAGTTGCCCCCCCCTACCACCCGCTCTTGCTGCGCTATCCCCACGGCACCACGCGAGACACATGGCTGACCTTGCTGACCACACCCAGCCCCTCCCTCCCCCCCTTCTCTCTCCCCTGTTCGTCAGTTCATGTAACGGAGCACATGAGACAGCAATGACATTGCTGTGACCACACCGCGATTTGCCGAGTGGCAATAAGGGACACGGAACGCAGCGCACCGAGACTTCGCCTACCTCCTTATACACTGGAAACATGTGGGACATGCCTCTGCACTCCTTCTCCCCACACGCCACTGGTACGTGTTGACCAGTCCGGGCCTGGCCCGACCTGCACACTACATGGCCCTCGGTGACGCCCTTCCCCTATGACACCCCACTGGCCGCGGCCCTGCGGCTAGTGCAGATCCACACTCACATTAACATGCACAGATGTTGCTGCCTCGGCCTTCGGAGGCTTCCATTGCCCTGGTGGGTAGCCGGGGGCGGCCATGGAAGAGACTGGCACGTACTGGTGGGAAATGCAGAGTAAGGCTGTTCTGTGTCACCACCACTGTTTTCTTCCCCTCTACCCTCCAATTTCTTTCTCCACAGAGACTCTGGATGAACCTCGTGCTGGTGGCGCCGTACGATTTGCATTGTTACTATATGTTGAAATGACAATAAAAACATTCAAACAAAAAAAAATCAAACTCTTCCAAATTGCCCACATTGTGAAGGAGTAGTTGAAAGTTTCCCACATCTCTTGTTCGCATGCCCAGCCTACACTAATCCAAGAATTAAGTGGCTGAAACCCATTTGTTGGCAACTTGGAACTAGGGACCACCGCGAAGAGCTTAGAATTTTGCAAGCTGACGCCAATACAATTTTCGCCTGCGGTGTGGCTAAATTCCTAAGTTGGGCTTGGGCGATAAGATCAAAAGCGCTGGGACCTGATTGAAGATTTGATCTTTTTTTAAATCTGTTTTGCATCAAAGCTGAGATAGTTTAATTCATTTTTAACTTTCCCCTGTGGGTTTCTTAATTTTTTATCTCGTATTAAATTGTTATTTATTGACCAAATGATTATGATCAATGAATCTCTCAGGTTGTGGTATGCAGTTGATTAATTGTTTAGAATTCTGAACAGCCACTACATTGTCCTGTACATGTACATTGTCCTGTACAGTAAACTGCACCCTTTCAGAGTTGTTTTTTAAAGATTCCCTAATTTAACTTTTATGTGTATCCTTCTTAAAATGTGCTTTCTTATATAACTTGTAAAATGCTTTAAAGATATTTCTATATCGAAATAAAGCTTTGATGATGATTAACAACAAAAAAAATAATAATAATAATATGACCTTCATAGACCAGCTAAGGGAGATCATCACGACTAACTCTAATACTGAAGCAAATAACATATATCTAGGGGATTTTAATCTACACTGGAACGACAACAACGACAAACAGGTCAACGCTCTTAAAGACTTTTTATCGGAACTAAACCTCTCCCAAGCATGCACACAACCAACTCACTCAAAAGAAGCTACGTTGGACTGGTAATTTCAAAAAAAGATAATACTTCAGTCCTTTCAATAGAGCCGTGCGACTGGTCAGATCACCATGCCATAACCTTCCTGATACCCACATGGAAGAAGATGAAGACCACACAACTTATTAAAATCAAAAGATGGATGAGAGACACCAGAGATGCAAATATGGAACTACTAATTGAAAGCTGCGAGAAAGACCTAAATCTACCTCACAACTTGCAGAATGTGAATGATCTAACGAATCACTACACTACATCAGTAACAAAAATAGTCAACGCCACCATACCTCTAAAACTGAAAAGAGTTACAGAGAAGGTTAAAAACGCAAGGTTCAATGGGACATTGAATGAAGACAGGCGGAAATTGAGACTTGTGGAAAGAAAATGGAGACAACACCCATCATCCCCTGAACTGAAATCCCTCAGAAAAATCAGAAATGAATACAACAAAAAGATCCTCAACTCCAAGAAGGATTTTATTAGATCTGAACTGGATAACGCCAAAAACAGACCACGGAAACTATTTGAGATCATAAAACAACAATCAAATAAGCTGGCCAAATCTGCCCAAGAAATCACTAAAACGCAACTAAATTGCGAAGAATTCTCAACCTTTTTCACTGACAAAGCCGACACGCTGGAAAGAGAACTCAGGAATGCAGCAGACAACCTTGAACACCGTACACCATCTTTGAACATTATCACAGCGAAAAGTGTGGATAATTTGAAAAAAAACAAGGCACAATGGGACACTTTCAAACTACTGGATCAGAATAGCATTGCCAAAACGCTATCAGACATCAAACCCAACAATCACTACAACGACCCACTACCATCAAAATGCTTGAAAGAAATCACACATACCGTGATTCCAATATGGACAGAAATTCTAAACACCTCCCTATCCCAGGGGAGCCTTCCAGAATGCCTAAAAACAGGTCACGTAGTCCCGATCATCAAAAAACCTACAGCGAACCCAGCAGATCCAAATAACTATCGCCCAGTGACATCCCTCTTCTTGCCAAACTAATAGAGAAATGTCTACAAAACCAACTGAGCCCACACATCAACAATTTCTCACTATTGGATGACTGCCAATCGGGATTCAGAACAGGACGCAGCACGGAAACGGCGATCTTACACATAGTCGATGATGCACTTCAGGCACTAGATCACAATCGAACTTGTCTGCTTATCCTCCTTGACCTGTCATCTGCATTTGACACGGTTAATCATGAAAAACTACTGAACAGACTCCATGACAGGATTGGAATATCTGGTAAGGTGCTGAAATGGTTTGAATCCTTCCTACAGAATAGAACACAAAGATTCCTGGTCAACCAATTAATATCACCTTCATGCCCTAACACAATTGGAGTCCCACAAGGATCTACATGATCTCTGTTAGAAACGGGACCCTGGCCGGCCAAGACTCGCGTCGAGGTCAGTCAGGGATCATCATTTCTAAGGTCAGGGCCAGGGAGTCACACACCAAGATAACCCCCGCTCACCCTCTAGGTAACGTGGCGCGAGCAGCAAGGCTAATCTCAGAGGCGATGTGTAAAGCGTTTGCGCGCGCACCCCAGCGACAACAACCAAAGGCCCACCACAAAGGAAACTCCACACAAGGTTATATCAAAAATAGCCTTTGTATTATAATAATAAAAACACATTAGATAACACACACACTTTACAATGTGCCAACAGGCACGGGCAAGATTTACAAGGGATTATGTACAGGACAGGGCCACCTGGACCACTGTCAGGGGTATGCACTTGTTAGAAATAATACTTGTAGGTATAACACTTTAGCACATAAACATATAATGACTGTAACACAGAAATAGAAAATGTAGCATACAACCAGTAACTACTGGTAAAGGGAAAATACCTCCTACGCCACCCTAGTCTCTGTAGGGAAATCACGCAGGGAGCTAGGACCTATGGAAGGAAAACCTATCACCTACTACGCCACCCTAGTCTCTGTAGGGAAATCACGCAGGGAGCTAGGACCTTATCATCAGGACCTATGGAAGGAAAACCTATCACCTCCTACGCCACCCTAGTCTCTGTAGGGAAATCACGCAGGGAGAAGGAAACCTATGGAAGGAAAGCCTATCACCTCCTACGCCACCCTAGTCTCTGTAGGGAAATCACGCAGGGGGAAGGAAACCTAAAATAATCACCTAGGCAAGTAACATTTAGCAAAGGCAATCAAACATCAACATTCCTCTAAGCAGGTTACTTTTAGCAAAGGGGAATAAAAGAACAAGGCATTACCTAAGCAGGTCACTTTTAGCAAAGGTAATGACACCAACAATCCTCTAAGCAGGTCACTTTTAGCAAAGGGGATAACCACATAAAGAATTACCTAAGCAGGTCACTTTTAGCAAAGGTAATAATAAACAAGAATTGCACATGTAACATTAAAACACATTCAGAGGTGCAGGTTAGAACTTTTGCGCAAGAATCATATAGCAAAGAAATCACAATGCGCAGGGTGCATGTAGCACAACACTCAAAATGTCCCTCAGGCCAACTGGCCTCGAAAGGGGCGGAATGCCCTGAGTCTCAGTGTCAGGGGGTCTGTGCAGGCAGCACAGAACACAAAAGCCTAAACGTAGCAACTGTCCACTAAGTGCTGGACAGTTGTAAATAGCGAGTAGGCAAACGTTGGAGCCGCGTGGGCTCAAGAACACAGGTGGGGAGACACAGCGTGGGAGCCTCGGGGCTACAACCAACTAACTGCCTGTGTCCCCCTAGAGCCTCTGTGGCTCGCAAGGCAAATGGGCAATGTAGAGCTTCTGCGCTCTAAAACAATTAAAATGCCCCCAGAGCCTCGTGGCTCGTAAATCAAATGGGCCGACACCAGGGGGAGCGACCCGCTGCCAAGTGGGGCCGCTCTATCACCCCTTGTGCCCTTCACAACGATGGAGTCCCTCACGGGGGACTCTAAAATCAAATGTGCCCTTCAGAGCCTCTCTAGGCTCAAAAACAATGAGGCCAGGTCTGAGCCTCGCAGGCTCTCAAAACAAATATGGGCGATCTGAGCCTCACGGGGACTCAGGAAACAGAAATGCCCGGAGCCTCTCGGGCTCGAAGAAATGCCCCCAGGAGCCTCGGGGCTCCACACAACAAGAATGCGGCGTCGTGGGAGCGGCCCTCTGCCAACTGGGGCCGCTCGGGACACAAAGGTAAACGCCCCCGCACTCACCGGGTCTCTGGGGCTGGATGCGTCTCCTCCTTCTCCGGCGCGGGGCTCCCTTTCACTCTGGGAGCCTCGAGGACAGAGCCGGCTGCTTCCTTCCTCGCTGCTCGGCTCCGGGGGGCGGGACTTCCGGTCGGCCTCTGAGGGGCCGCGCAGTGATTGGCCGGTCGGCCAAATACTTCCGGGTCGCCGCGGGCAGCGCGGCGGCTCGCTGTAGACAGGCAGGCGGGCTCTCAGTACCCGAGGAGTGGGCTCCCTCGTGGTAATTACAAATCTAAGTACGGGGCAATGCCGGGTGGCACCGGCCTTCAAATCAAAACATAAAGCGAGGTAGGCACTCGCGATGCCTGGCGAAGCGCTCCAAAGCGCTAGAAGCAAAATAAAGCGCACCCAGCGCTTAGGGGGAAAATAAAGCGCTCTTCAGCGCTAGGAGTAAAACGAAGCGCTCCCAGCGCTGGGGACAAGGGAGAGCGCTCCCCCAGCACAGCAAAGCTCCAGCAAGGTCTGGAGGCAGACAGGGGGGCAGGGCAGGGCCAGAGCCAGCACACTGGGTCTCCAGGCAGGGAGACAAGCCAAGTGGCGGTCCTCTTGGCCCCAGCAGCAGCAACAGCCCCCTCTGGCAAGGATCCACAAGTAGAACAATTTCTGTGGGGACACAGCCCCATTTTTATACAGCGAATTCCTTTGTTAGGAGGTGCAGGGTGGGGGGAAACCAGTTGCAGCTGGCTTGGGAGTACCCTTGATGGCCCAACCACCCCTTTCATTCACTGGGGAGGCTAGGGTCATTAGGCAAACCACAGGGGGGCGGAGCCAGCATTGTGTGGGGAAAACCCAGCCCATCCAGGACACAGATCTACTCCTCCCACACATCACTCAGGCTGATCTCACACTCACCACCGGGCAGACCCATCCAGACTTCCTGGAGCCTGGCATGCCAGCCAGCTCCAGCCAATCACGCTCCACTATCCTCACTGCACACATACATCAATGTCCAGAAGTAGCACTTCCCTTCTAGACACACACAAGCCGCACATACCATTGCGCAGCATTCGCTCTCACGAGTTCATACATACTAAACTCGAGCCTGCACTCCCCACACATCAGGAACTACCAGGGCACACACATTCCCCATGCATTCCTATGGGAGGGCAGGCCAGCCATACTACACGCACGCACTTTCACTCTGGGACACAGGGAAAAAGTGCGCCAAGACCCAAAAATCACTACACAGGGTCACAAATAAAGGCAAAAAGATTAGGGGTGAACCTGCCCTAAGGCCCAAGTCTAACACGACCCCCTTCCAGCCAAAACGCAGGGCAGACCGATCACCACCGTGATGGACTTCCCTGCTTGGGGCGATAAAACAAGGACGCGGGCCCACAACTGCAGGGACACCTTCCTGTTTTACGCCACGGTGAACCCCTAGGGTTCCTTCTAAAACTACTGTAGGGACTAACTGGGG
The DNA here is from genome assembly GCF_964261635.1 of Lissotriton helveticus. NCBI lineage: Eukaryota > Metazoa > Chordata > Amphibia > Caudata > Salamandridae > Lissotriton > Lissotriton helveticus. The sequence goes on along the minus strand of NC_136061.1, from coordinate 1,328,223,341 downwards.
TACCCCACTGATACTCTCCAGCTGCCCTCGGCCAGGACCAGGCCCTAGGCCACCCAGGTACCACTGGATCCTGTATACTCACAAAGTGGGGGGTAGTAACCCCTGGCACATAATAGCCATGCTCCACTCTTCCTGTCTGTAAGACAGGGCTAGACTTCCACTGGTTCTCCAGCCTAGGGTCTACAACCTTAGGTGGACCAGGAGTCTCAGGGAAGGCTCTCCTCCCCTTACCTCTTCTCCTAGGGTTCCTCCTCCTCCTGCGAGGGGTCCCCTCTAAACAACATTCTCCCAACCTAGGGTTTAACCCCTCAGGTGGTACCGGGGTCAGAGGTGGGCTCTCCCACCCTCTGCACCCCCTTCCAGAGTCCTGCTCCCTCCCAACCGGGGCGGTACCTCTGGAGAAAGAACTGGTTAGGACACTGATTACAGTAGTCCCACCCTTCAGGTCAGGCTGATCCTGAACCTGGCCATCCAACCTCTGGTCTAAAACCTTCGGTGGAACCAATGCCTGGCACTCCAGGACTTCTGGGGATTCACACAACATCCCCAAATCACTCCTTTCACTGGACTTCTGTACTCTCCCTCCTGGAGCGGTACTGCCAGCTTCTAGGACCATAGAAGCTCCGCTTACAGATGCTCCAGGTTCTCTACACACTAGGAGATCTCCCTCAAGTGAACTAACAGGCAAGTCTAGGTTCCTTTCCTGGTGTTCCCTAAAGAAACCATCCAGGCTCTGTGACAGGGCTTCGGGCGTCTGGGGACTCTCGGTCACACACTCACTCCCGCTCCACTGAGACAGGCAGTCAGCCCCTACACCCTTCTCACTAACCAAGGACCTAGCTGGGCTACTCTCACCCTCCTCCACCACACTGGGCTGGAAGACACCTGACCCACTATTGTTGGAATCACTCACTAGTGACTCAAAAGAACCTCTCGCACTGTCCCAGCGTTCTGCTTCCTCTGCAAGGTCCCAAGGACAAAAACACTTCAACTTCAGCAGGTGCTGGCGCAACTCTGGACAAACAGCACTGAGCAACTGCTCTTTGAGGAACATATTCACCACACCGTCCACCTCATTGTCCGAGTTAGCCGTCAGCCAACCCCACATTGCATCCGAACAGTCATCCACAAAATACCCCCACTTCTGGTGAGATGGTTTCTTAAGGTTCCTAAACCTCAACCTATTCTCCTCCTCTGGGGAAACAGGAACCATACTCGGGGAACTGGGAGTGGGACTGTCTACACTGACATTTAAAAAGCTGCCACCACTGGACTCCACCCTCCCTGGGGAATCCAGACAATTACAACTGTGCGCAGGGAAGAGTCTATCCTCTAGGGCTGCTCTCTCACGGATGATGGCCCTTCTCTCCACCTCTATCCTCTCCTGCGCTAAGAGTCTTTCGATCTCTAGCTGCGCCATAGCCTGGGCATGCTCTAACATGAGCTGTTCCATCGCTAACTGATGCTCCCTTTCTTTCTCCCTATCTTCCCACTCTTCTGGGGACAGGACAAGGGATGGGGCGCTGGTACTGACACTGGGCCTAGCAAGGGACTCCCTATCTATGGGGTCCTCACTATCTGCTGGGGCCCAACCACTGTCATCATCCAACTCACATTCTTCATCAGAATCTTCAGGGCTCCCCACAGACTCACCACCCTCATGGCGTGTGGCCTGGGCCCTTTCCTCGCTGCGCTCAAGATCCCTTTGATCCTTATACCATTGGACCAGGTGGTTCCTAAGTTGGTTCTCAGTATCTGACTCATCCACCCCTATGTGTCTCTCTCTACAGAACCTTTCCAACTCCTGCATACTGTACCAAACTAGATCACTGAGATCAAAAACAGGCTCCATTTTGGCAGACGTTCTAGAGATGAGATCACACAGGGAACCTGGGGGTCTGAGCTAAACAGGAGTATACAATCAACAAAATTCAGCAAGATTCCTATCTCAGAACTTGCACTCCACTGTCCAGTGTAACACACCACTCATTCACACACACCCTCCCCTCGGACCGGTAAGGCAGTTTCTACCACCCCTGATTATCTCAACCTGACCACTAGCGACACAGGTACCAAACTCTGGGAGCAGGGCGGGGAACAAGGTACTGGACACAATACAAATGACACCTTTCAGGAGAAGCAAAACTGAACTTCCCTAAAAAACAATAATCCCAAAAATGTGGTTATCTAAAATTGCAGAGTTTTGAAGTGTGGCCTGTCGCCACTGTGGTACAACGCAAACGCAAGTCCAATCCGCACCGCTAGCCACCAATGTTAGAAACGGGACCCTGGCCGGCCAAGACTCGCGTCGAGGTCAGTCAGGGATCATCATTTCTAAGGTCAGGGCCAGGGAGTCACACACCAAGATAACCCCCGCTCACCCTCTAGGTAACGTGGCGCGAGCAGCAAGGCTAATCTCAGAGGCGATGTGTAAAGCGTTTGCGCGCGCACCCCAGCGACAACAACCAAAGGCCCACCACAAAGGAAACTCCACACAAGGTTATATCAAAAATAGCCTTTGTATTATAATAATAAAAACACATTAGATAACACACACACTTTACAATGTGCCAACAGGCACGGGCAAGATTTACAAGGGATTATGTACAGGACAGGGCCACCTGGACCACTGTCAGGGGTATGCACTTGTTAGAAATAATACTTGTAGGTATAACACTTTAGCACATAAACATATAATGACTGTAACACAGAAATAGAAAATGTAGCATACAACCAGTAACTACTGGTAAAGGGAAAATACCTCCTACGCCACCCTAGTCTCTGTAGGGAAATCACGCAGGGAGCTAGGACCTATGGAAGGAAAACCTATCACCTACTACGCCACCCTAGTCTCTGTAGGGAAATCACGCAGGGAGCTAGGACCTTATCATCAGGACCTATGGAAGGAAAACCTATCACCTCCTACGCCACCCTAGTCTCTGTAGGGAAATCACGCAGGGAGAAGGAAACCTATGGAAGGAAAGCCTATCACCTCCTACGCCACCCTAGTCTCTGTAGGGAAATCACGCAGGGGGAAGGAAACCTAAAATAATCACCTAGGCAAGTAACATTTAGCAAAGGCAATCAAACATCAACATTCCTCTAAGCAGGTTACTTTTAGCAAAGGGGAATAAAAGAACAAGGCATTACCTAAGCAGGTCACTTTTAGCAAAGGTAATGACACCAACAATCCTCTAAGCAGGTCACTTTTAGCAAAGGGGATAACCACATAAAGAATTACCTAAGCAGGTCACTTTTAGCAAAGGTAATAATAAACAAGAATTGCACATGTAACATTAAAACACATTCAGAGGTGCAGGTTAGAACTTTTGCGCAAGAATCATATAGCAAAGAAATCACAATGCGCAGGGTGCATGTAGCACAACACTCAAAATGTCCCTCAGGCCAACTGGCCTCGAAAGGGGCGGAATGCCCTGAGTCTCAGTGTCAGGGGGTCTGTGCAGGCAGCACAGAACACAAAAGCCTAAACGTAGCAACTGTCCACTAAGTGCTGGACAGTTGTAAATAGCGAGTAGGCAAACGTTGGAGCCGCGTGGGCTCAAGAACACAGGTGGGGAGACACAGCGTGGGAGCCTCGGGGCTACAACCAACTAACTGCCTGTGTCCCCCTAGAGCCTCTGTGGCTCGCAAGGCAAATGGGCAATGTAGAGCTTCTGCGCTCTAAAACAATTAAAATGCCCCCAGAGCCTCGTGGCTCGTAAATCAAATGGGCCGACACCAGGGGGAGCGACCCGCTGCCAAGTGGGGCCGCTCTATCACCCCTTGTGCCCTTCACAACGATGGAGTCCCTCACGGGGGACTCTAAAATCAAATGTGCCCTTCAGAGCCTCTCTAGGCTCAAAAACAATGAGGCCAGGTCTGAGCCTCGCAGGCTCTCAAAACAAATATGGGCGATCTGAGCCTCACGGGGACTCAGGAAACAGAAATGCCCGGAGCCTCTCGGGCTCGAAGAAATGCCCCCAGGAGCCTCGGGGCTCCACACAACAAGAATGCGGCGTCGTGGGAGCGGCCCTCTGCCAACTGGGGCCGCTCGGGACACAAAGGTAAACGCCCCCGCACTCACCGGGTCTCTGGGGCTGGATGCGTCTCCTCCTTCTCCGGCGCGGGGCTCCCTTTCACTCTGGGAGCCTCGAGGACAGAGCCGGCTGCTTCCTTCCTCGCTGCTCGGCTCCGGGGGGCGGGACTTCCGGTCGGCCTCTGAGGGGCCGCGCAGTGATTGGCCGGTCGGCCAAATACTTCCGGGTCGCCGCGGGCAGCGCGGCGGCTCGCTGTAGACAGGCAGGCGGGCTCTCAGTACCCGAGGAGTGGGCTCCCTCGTGGTAATTACAAATCTAAGTACGGGGCAATGCCGGGTGGCACCGGCCTTCAAATCAAAACATAAAGCGAGGTAGGCACTCGCGATGCCTGGCGAAGCGCTCCAAAGCGCTAGAAGCAAAATAAAGCGCACCCAGCGCTTAGGGGGAAAATAAAGCGCTCTTCAGCGCTAGGAGTAAAACGAAGCGCTCCCAGCGCTGGGGACAAGGGAGAGCGCTCCCCCAGCACAGCAAAGCTCCAGCAAGGTCTGGAGGCAGACAGGGGGGCAGGGCAGGGCCAGAGCCAGCACACTGGGTCTCCAGGCAGGGAGACAAGCCAAGTGGCGGTCCTCTTGGCCCCAGCAGCAGCAACAGCCCCCTCTGGCAAGGATCCACAAGTAGAACAATTTCTGTGGGGACACAGCCCCATTTTTATACAGCGAATTCCTTTGTTAGGAGGTGCAGGGTGGGGGGAAACCAGTTGCAGCTGGCTTGGGAGTACCCTTGATGGCCCAACCACCCCTTTCATTCACTGGGGAGGCTAGGGTCATTAGGCAAACCACAGGGGGGCGGAGCCAGCATTGTGTGGGGAAAACCCAGCCCATCCAGGACACAGATCTACTCCTCCCACACATCACTCAGGCTGATCTCACACTCACCACCGGGCAGACCCATCCAGACTTCCTGGAGCCTGGCATGCCAGCCAGCTCCAGCCAATCACGCTCCACTATCCTCACTGCACACATACATCAATGTCCAGAAGTAGCACTTCCCTTCTAGACACACACAAGCCGCACATACCATTGCGCAGCATTCGCTCTCACGAGTTCATACATACTAAACTCGAGCCTGCACTCCCCACACATCAGGAACTACCAGGGCACACACATTCCCCATGCATTCCTATGGGAGGGCAGGCCAGCCATACTACACGCACGCACTTTCACTCTGGGACACAGGGAAAAAGTGCGCCAAGACCCAAAAATCACTACACAGGGTCACAAATAAAGGCAAAAAGATTAGGGGTGAACCTGCCCTAAGGCCCAAGTCTAACAATCTCCGTCACTGTTTAACCTGTATATTGAACCCCTTACAGAAATTCTCAGAAATTCCAAAATATCCTACCACATGTACGCGGATGACACGCAGATATACATCAAGATAACATCCCTGGAAGACATCAACGTAATGAATGAGGCCCTAAAAATGACACAAAAATGGTTAACTATCAATCATCTGAAGCTAAACGCACATAAAATAGAATTCTTACTAATCTCACCACAAAAGAATCACTCAGAAGTGAAGGAATGGTCCAAATTGATCAAGGCGTTAAACAGCACCCCCACTCTAGTTAACTAAGCGAAATCACTAGGAATCACACTGGACGAGAACCTAGACATTAAAGCCCACATCAAAGCAATGGCAAAAAGCGCCCGTTTTCATTTGAACTACTTAAGAAAAATGAAACCATTTTTATCTGAAGCGGATCTAAAACTAGCAGTGCAATCACTGGTTATTTTGAGGATTGAATATGGATGTACAACGTTAGCAGGGCTACCAAAAATGTCCACGGCACCATTAATAAGCATGCCTCAATGCAGAGGCAAGACTTATCACAGGAACGAGGAAATTTGACCATATCTCCCCACACCTGAAAGCATAAACTGGCTACCTTATGAAGCCAGAATTCAGCTAAAAATGGCATGTATCACCCACAAAGCGCTTCATTACAATACACCTAGATACCTTGCCCAAAAAATTGAAATATCTGGAAGAAATAGACCAGCCAGGAGTGCCAAGGAACTGGTGCTGAGACCACCCATCTTCAGGAAGAAAAAAACCTATGATAGAGCGTTCTCAGGAGCGGCCCCTAGAATCTGGAACTCACTTCCCCCGAATATCAGAAAAATTCCAAACACAGAATTTTTTAAGAGGGAAACCAAGATCTTCCTAATGAGTAAGTTCCTTCCATAGGCAAGACAGCTTGTCTAATTCTTTGACACAGAGATGACCAAGAAATACCCTTGACTGGAGAATATAGAAAGCACAGGAAAAGACACTTAAAAACAATCATATACAGGAAGACCTAGAACACCACATATAATTATTACCTAAGCTACCTCAGGACATTGTTATTCGGTTTAACCTTGTAATCCTCGCTAGCCCGTTGTGGTTGTATACCTAACTAAAATTGTTTACTGTAATCTCGATGTATTGTTACAAGATTGACTCTACTATACCTAATGTATCGATACCCAAGGGTCTTGTTCGCGCTATAGAATTATTTTTAATAAATAAGCAATGTTAAATGGCTTCCAATCATCTGGTAAATAATGCGAAGGAGTTAACACCACCAGAACATTGGAAAAAGTGATGTTCTGGTGGTGCTAACTCCTTGTAAATATTCCACTTAATGTGATAGATACTTGTTGAAATCTTACATCTGCACCATAGCAAATTCAACCCTTGCAAGGTAACCGCTGTAATAGAAATACACCATTGTGCCATCAGCTCACTGTGTTCTACGAAGCCTGTGGGGAGAGGATGTGTGCAGGGTGGGAAGAAAGAGTGACTAACAGATGGTATCTATTATATTCAAAACGGAAATTTATAAAGACATGTGGCCTAACTAAACACATTAATAACTTCACTTCTATACATTATATGACATTTGTTTCAATTGCAACTATATTAATCCATTTATGCATGATCATGTGTAACATTGTATTGTAACATTGTATTGTATATCACACATTATTCTTAATACATAAAAATATAAACTTAAAAACATTCCCACAGCTGATGTAAACCTCTGACAAAGTAGATGTGATGGTTGGCTAAAAATTTAAGCCTCACCTTTCTTGGAAGTGGGTGTCCCTCCCCTGTTTTTTCTGTTTAGAATGTTTTCAGTTCCAAGTTGTAGTCTGATGAGGGATGACAGATTGGTGAATGATAATGAACCCGGTGGGTTTATGTCCTAGACTAGAAAACACTGTATACCTAAAATCCACCAAACATCGGAGAAGCTTTAACTGGTTTGAAACAAAGCAACTTACATGATTGTGGGAATGTGCTAAAGTGGGTTTGTCTCTCTAGCTTTGATGGTTCCTCTCACTTTCCAAGGAGCAGCATAAAGTTGTATTTACTGTGCATCAACATCTTTTTCTGAGGGAGTTGCGATTCTTTAAGGAAAAAAACACACATGCTACGTGATTGTCTTCTAGACTGGCTATTTCCAAAATTCTTCAAATCCACAGAAATGTAGGATGGTCCTGCACTGTCATGTTGGCGGGCCGATCCATTGGGGGCCCAGAAAGGAGGGTGTCCTTGAAGTGAACCCTCTTGCCACAGATTTAATGGTTCATGCCAGTGGGGGAAGGGAAAGTGAATAAAGTGCCCTGGTGACATGCCTCATGGTGCAGTATAACCAAGCCAGTGTATGAGTCATGATTTACTGACATACACTGGTACCTTTTGAGGCCTGCTAGCTTCTGGAACCTAACAACTCGTGACAAGGGCGGTCATGCCCTGGTGCACTGCCATGTCGTCTTACCTTGTCTGACCGTCCGGTGGCTGCCGTCGTCACACTGCAGCAGTTCCTGGGGATGGCCTTCCTTGATGCCTTGCCTGATGGCCGGTCTGCCTCCTGCGTGCTGGTGCCCCTCGGCGGCTATTTGTGGGCAGTTGCTGACTCCGACTGCACACGTCTGCCCCTCCAACGGAGAGGACCCTGCTTCCTGCCTCCAGCTGTCTCGAGCGACCCCCTGTGTCTGTGGCAATCATTGGCTCTCCGGGCAGTGAAGGGGTGGCCTTGGCCTGCCATGGTGTTTGTAAAGCCCATCCCGCTGACATCTAGAAACCCCACAGAGGCGCTCTCCTGCCAGAGGCCACGTCGGATGCCTGGGAGGTCACCCCCATTGCTACCTTCGAGCACGCATTGCTTTTCTGGCAAGACGCTCGATTCCCTCTGGAGACGCTCCCTCTGTGCAACGGGAGAAGTCCCAGTGTAACACTGTTTTCTACACATTGCCCCTCGCTGTTTGACGCCTGCATTGTCTGACTAACAAGGATTTTAATTCTGTACGAGAACGTTCCCTTGTTTCCATGTGGAAAATCCAAAGGAGACACCATTTCTACCCATTTCGGCTTTCTCAGCACATCGTTGCCCTGAATTTGCATCCTGCTCCTGGAGCTCTGCCTCCTTCAGACTGGTGATTGTCTCATCTCTTCCCCACAAGCCTTTTCCTCACAAGTTGGCTGACCTTTTGAAGTTGGACAGCTAGCACAGAGGTCCCCAGTTGTGATCATCAGACCACATTCACCTTGAGTCAAAAGAAGAAAAAAAGTAAACCACTGCCACATACGTGGTTCAAATGAGACACTCGCCACCGTCAGATGATAACTGTGCCCGATATCCATTATGTCTACTGTACCTCTCATTGAGCCATTCATACTTTAGGGGCCCCCGTATACTCAAGCAGCTAAGTGGAACACCAGGTGCAAGCATTCATTGACACTGCAGCGTTCATAAATATTATGGCACAATCAGCAATGCAGACACTTACCATACTACCAACATTACGTTCCACATCTACACATGTGTTTGCATATGGGTCCACAGCTACACTTCCATTGGCCTTGGTATTCACCACCGAAATCACTCATTAATCTCATTCCATTCGTGTCAAGGTCTATGTCAAAAAGGGGGATCAGAGATGCTATTGAGCTGCCGGGCTGCAGAGCGCATGTAGTTTGTCGCTTTTAACTTCAACATGCATCAGGAAAGCGTGGAGAACCTGTTGTTAGAATTTGGACCTCTGTTTAAAGGAATAGGATGCCTCAGAAATCGCATGATACATCTTCATGTTGACAAATCAATCCAACCTGTTGTGTTGAAGCACCAAAGGGTGGCCTTCCATCTGAGCCAAAGGTGGAGGAAGAGTTTACGAAATTGGAACAGGCGACATCATCGAGCGGGTGGATGGCCCGACTCCATGGGTATCCCCCACTGTGGTAGCTCGAAAACCCAAAAAGCCTGGAGAAGTGAGGATATGTGTGGCCATGTGCCTACCTAGCCAAGCCATCAAGAGGGAACGTCAATTGAGGCCCACCATAGATGGCATTGTGGCAGAGGTGAGTGGCTCCCAGTGGTTCTCTAAAATGGACTTGAGAGCTGGATATCACCAGCTACTGTTGGATCCGGAATCGAGGGCCAGTGCGACATTCTCCACTCATGTAAGTCTCAGGAGGTTCAAGCATCTCTTAGCTTCTGAGTGTCGAGCTCAGCCGAAGTCTTTCAAGAAACAATGAGTGTGTATTGGCTGGCCTTGAAGGGGTCCTCAATGTCAGTGACAACATTTTGGTACATGCACCTGCGCTGGAAGAACATCTTGATTGCCTGAGAGAAACGTTTCTGCACCTGAGAGGCAATGGCCTCACACTCCATTGAGAAAAATGTGCTTTCCTTAGAAGGAAATAGCATTTTGGATACCGATTTTCCCAGCATGGAGTATTACCTGGTCCAGCCAAAGTACAGAACATCCAGTCAGCCCCGGCTCCCACTACTGTCACAGGTGTGAAGAGTTTCTTAGGTATGGTCACATACTGTGGGTGTTTCATTCGGAATCTGACTCACCTCACTGCCCCCTTGAGAGAGCTGATAAAGACCGACACCAGCTGGAAGTGGGGACCTGATCAGGAAGAGGCTTTACAAGCTACCAAACGAGCATTATCAGCAGACACCACTGTGGTCTACTTTGATCCTGCCAGGGAATCTGAATTGCCGGTGGACACTAGTCCTATTGGCCGTGGAGCTGTACTGTTGCAGAGGCAGACCAATGGAGAATTGGCTCCTGTGGCATATGCTAGCTGTGCACTGACCCACCCGGAGCAATGATATTCCCAATTTGAAAAATAAGCCATCGCCGTGCACTTGGGCTTTCGTCATTTTCATCTCTACCTCTATTGTCAGCCTTTTGTGGTTCACAGGAATCACAAACCTTTGATTCCATTTTTCATGAGGCTGTCATCAAAACCTCCACTAGGATCGAGAGATGGATTTTACATTTACATGTATACCAATTCATGGTGATATGTTGCCCAGGAACCCAGAATCCTGCCAACTTCCTCTCAAGACATGCAAGGCCAGCAATGGAGGAAGAGGAATCAGACACTCATGAATCAGAGGAGTATGTAAGGATGGTGGTGGAACGATTAAGCCCACTGCCCATTTCCCTCGAGGAGATTGTGAAGGCCATGGCTGAAGACAAGTATATTCAATTGGCAATCTCCGCAGTAACCTCGGCAAGAGGGCATGTCTTTACAAACAATGCACCCTGCAGGATGGTGGAACCACAGGTAGTACTGGACTTTCTATACAACATGCTTTCAGATCGGGCCATGTCTCCCGAACGCTGTCTTATGAGAGGTTCCTGTCTGGTAATCCCAGGGGCACTTCACAATAAGTGGAGGATCTTGCTTATTTGGCCCATCAAGGCATTGTCAAGACAAAGTTCCGACTATGATATAAGGTCTGGTTTCCGAATTTAGACATGCTTGTTGAACAGACAGTTCGCCAGTGCCCACTGTGCCACGCGGCCGGGCCAGCAGAGCTGCCGACCCCAATCATTACTGAGGATATTCCACCATTTCCCTGGTAAAGAGCGAGTGCTGATTTTGGAAGTCTCCCCGATGGGAGACTCATGCTGGTCAACATAGATGATTTTTCAAAGTATCCGCAGTTTGAAGTGATGGACTCAATGACAGTTCAGTTACCTATTCCCAGGCTGGAGAAAATAATGACCACCCATGGGCTTCAGAAGGAGCTGCACACTGACAATGGCCCTCCATTCACCAGTCATGAATTTATAAAATATTAGCGCTCCAGAGGCATTCATCCCTGAAAAGTCACATCCTGTTATCCGCAAGCCAATTCAGAAGCGTAACGCTTCATGCGTATCTTGAATAAGGTGCTGCGGATCGCTTTGACTCATGAACAGAATATGGAATGTGCTCTCTATAAAGTAAAGGATGGCTGGGTAGCAACTGCTCACAGTTGTGAAGAAGTCAATTGCATCCACGTAATTATAGCTCAGTATACTTACCTTGGAGAATACTGCCATAAACCCCACTCAATGACCTAAGTCAGCCCTCGTTTCTTGAGTGTCAGTCGACCCGTGGGTGACATCATTCCCCAAGTGGACAAGCCTTTAGATCTTCAGACGCAGGTGGCTGAGAAGCTGAAACCGCATCAAGCACAGAATAATCACATGTCCCAAGTCCTTGGACCTAGGCGCAGGTGCATCGTGGTCGGAGACTTGGTGATGGTTAAGAATAGCTATCCATGTAGTAAATTAATGCTCTCTTTTGAGTTTGGTCCCTGGCAAGTACAGTCAGTTGAGGGAACAATGATCACTGCCCAGAGGGTGGGAGAGACTGTTACGAGGAATGTCTCCTGTTTCAAACACTACCAAACTGCTGAAGATCTGCCTATTGAGGATCCCTCTATAACATTGGGAATTGAAGCTTGAAATGACAATTACTGTGTCCCTGTGGACTCTCTTCAGACAAAGGATTCCGACTCTGCAACTTCCGAACCAAGCAACGCTGAATCTTCAGAGACTGGTATCAGTTAGTCAGTGGAATTAAGCCCCAATGGATCATCTGTTTCTGGTCCCCGTCCTATCATGACTAGGAGTGATTATTGATGAAGATATTGCATTGGTCGTCAGCAGTTAATTTGGTGCTGTTGTTTTTTTGCTTAAAATAAAGGAGGAATGTTATGTTGGTTGGCCGATCTACTGGAGGCCCAGATAGTAGGGGTATCGTCGGAGTGAAGCCACGGGCACAATGGTTCATGTCGGTGGGACAAGGGAAAGTGAATAAAGTCCCCGAGGGACATGCTTTGTGGTGCAATGTAAGCGAGCTAGTGTACGAGTCATAATTTACCGACATACACTGGTTCATTTGAGGCCTGCTAGATTCTGGAACCTAACACTGCACTACCTTTATTCCCATGACTCTGAATGACAATCCTATATACATTCGCTGTGAACCCTCTTATGTTCAGTTAAAAAAAAAATACGACGAGTAAATTCACCATCGGTGATTTCTTCATGTACTGGCTGTAAGTATAGTGCTATGACACAGAGTAAAAGTTCTCTCAACAAAAACAAAAATTCATGAAAAGATGTAGAAAATAAATTATTGTCCAAAACCAATGTCCAAGCTTATCTGTATTAAACATTCTCTTTGCAACCTATCAGTCAGGAACAGTGTCTCAGCATGCCACCGAAACAGAGTTCTCAAAGCCACAAACGTATAACACATGAAGAACTATTCAAGCGGGCATATGCTTGATAACGTTTACTTCACATTGAGTGGTATGCGATCTTATAGATTAGTTATCAGGGGGCAGATGTATCAACATTCAATTTTGCGATTTCTAAATAGCGATTTTTAAGGAATCGCTATTTAGAAATCGCAAAATGGAATGTATGTAGAAAATCGCTATTTTTTAGCGATTTCTTAATCTTCCTTATTTGCGAATTCGCAAATTGCGAATTCGCAATTAAGGAATAATTTCCCATGCATTCCTATGGGCCAGGAGGCCCATAGGAATGATTTTGAAATGAATCTCAATTTGCGATTCGCAATTTGCTAATCGCAAATTGAGAATAATTTCAAGGGTGCAGGGGTGTCTCAAGGACACCCTGCTGCACTCCTGAAATGTACATGTGTGTGCATATGGCGCACATACATGCCCTATGGGCATGTGTGTGCGTTACATGCCACCTTCAAAAATGCCAAATTGTGAATTTTTTAAAGAATTCGCAAATTACCATCAACTACAAGTTGGTGGTAATTTGCGATTTCTTAACCACAAATCGCAATTCAAAAATGCTACATACATGGCATTTAAGGAATCGCAAAATTGCGATTCCTTAAATGCTATGGCAAACTAAGGAATCGCAAATTTTTGAGATTCCTTAATTTGCGAATTTTTGATGCATGCCAAAACATGCAAATAGACCGTTTGCGATTCGCAAAGGCCGAAATTCAGCGAATTTCGCCTTTGCGATTCGCAAACGGCTTGTTACATCTAGGCCCAGGTGCTTAGTAGTAACTAGGCACATATGAGAAGGAAACTGTGAAGATAATCCTATGGAAGAGAATTAAAAATGAAAACGTCTAGAAAAACGCATGAGAAAAATAAAATAGTAAAAATTATGAATACAGCTTAATAAACCTTTGAACAACTTTTGAAAAAAATCTATTCCATTTTCAAATAGTATTGATGTGGAAAAAAATAAGGCAACAGGTTGATGAGGAAGAAAAATAGAAACGTACAATTAGGTTTAATCTTGTACATTTAAAAAGATGCGTTCAATGTTTTTTGAGGATTCAACGTTGATGCAGTCTTTATTTTAGGTAATTACACTTGGGCCTGTTATAAAAAGCTATTATGACTTCGTTTCTTTGGATGTAACATCTTGAGAACAAGTTATTTACTTAATCGTTCTCTGTGAGTCTTAAAATGTGTCCTTGCCAGTTAAATGCAGGAACAGTCAGTGACCTTACAGTCATCTCACTCTTTTGTTCCTGAGGAGCTTTTATTTGTTGTAAAAAAATAATGTGGAAACTTTATGCAGCTGTTACACGTTGAAAGCAGCCAGTTATCCTTCACGCTTTTAAGGAGATATAAGTATCTTTAATATCTTTTAGTGAAAATAATCTCTCCTGGCACACTCATCTGTCCAAGGAAGTATTTTTATCCAGAGGCATAGAGATGGCATGTGCAAGTTAACTGTTTGATCTTGGATCTGCGAGGTCTTAAGCTTAAGTTAAATTAAGATAATGTAAAATAAGTAACTTTAACATTAATTTTGGAAGAGGTCCCTATGCACTTTTGCCTTTTAGCAAACTAGCATAGATTAGTTCCAACTAGTTATACTGAGTCTTATAGCACATGATTTAAACAGCATTCTCTTCACCACCATTATGTAGGACTATTGGAAGGCTAGAGAGGTATGTATATATGTTTCCCACAATTATGTGATTTTCGTGACTTTAATAGAGAATTGTACTTTTACACCTGGATTTCTCGTTTATATATGTGACAGTCTAACAAATCTGTGGAACTTGTTTTTCCCATTGGCTGTCGAACTCTTGGGACATTTGGAATGGTCTGTACTCTGCAGACGCATGATTGAGCTGGCCACCCAAATGACAGGCGTGTATGCACCTCCCTGATATTGCTTGTAGACGTTTAAGGAAAGTGGCAGATAGGCCTACTAGAAATGTCATGTGATGAGAAATATTAAAAGCAGTAAAGAGCGATGTTAGAAATTGGGTTTCTGGTTGGCAAAGGTATGTACCCTGTCCAAGCAGGAACCACAACCCTAGTCAAGGTCAATCAGATACACGCCATAATTTAACCTGTGCTCAACCTCTGGTAGCTTGGCACAGAGCAGTCAGGCTTAATTTAGGAGACAATGTGTAAAGTATTTGTGCAACACTTAACACTTAAAACGGTAAAACAGTGACAACATCACACAAAAAGTAATCCACACCAACATAGAAGAATAGAGCTGAAATAAATCAACAAACTCAAGACTAAACAACAAAAATCCAATAAGTAGAACCGGATTTCTTATTTTGTAAAGAATAACTTCAATTATAGTGTTTAAAAGCAGAAAGGGCTAACCTGAGCTAACTGGTCACGCTTGACCAGGTCAAATCCAAAAGTTAAGGCCGACTCGATGGAGTAACAGTCGGATATAGGAACAATCCTTGTCCTGCTGAAAAATACCTTGTTGCCAAGTCAATAGAGCCTGGTGCGTGCAGCAGAGGAGGCCATGCGTCATCGCCGATCCCTCTGGATGTAGGCAATGCATTGGTTCCAAGCCACGCAAACCGAGATGCATCGGCTTCTTCCGATGTAGGAAATGTGCGGTAGTCCAGCTAAACAGCTGGGGGTGCGATATCTTTGTCTATGGTAGCGATGTGTCGGCATAGTGGAGTGAGGTCAGTTCCAATCAGGGCAAGGACGGCGATGTGTGGATTTTGTTAGTTGCAGCACAGAAAACCCACTTGCAAGGTCCCATGACTGGATTGGCACCACTTAGCAGAGGAAGACTCACATTTGGCAGAGTCCAAGTGCTGCAGCTGGGTTGTTAGAAGTCTTTGATGGTCATTTTTGTTCTGAGGTGTAGAGATGCAGGTCCATTCCTTCTCACTCCAAAGCAAGGAGGGCAGCAGGTAGCAGTGGCGGCAGAGCAGGAGTACAGCAACCTCCAACCTCCAGCAGAGTGACAGCCCTTTCAGCAGCACAGCAGTCTTTCTTCCTGGAAGAGTATCCTCAGTTGCAGTGGTGTATTGAATTGGTGTTATCAGAGGTCCAGTATTTATACTCATCTGTGCCTTTGAAGTGGGAGGGGGACTGCAAAGAAAGGCCCTTGAAGTGCACCAAGTCCCTGCCATTGCTTCCCTGGCTCCACACCCCCTCTGGTGGGTATGCAGCCCTTTGTGTGAGGGCACAGCCTATTCAGGTGTATCAGCCACTCCTTCTCATCCTGCCCAGGATGGCCCATCAGGATATTAATGGCCCACCAGTCCCATCTAAGTTCTCTTTGTGTGCAGCTATCTGAAGAAATGCGCAAAGACCAGCTGTCACCCACCCCATATGTGTTTCAGAGACCAGCAGAAGGCACAGAATGGTTAAAGTAAGAAAATGCCAACTTTCTCAATGTTGGAGATGAACAAAATGTCCAGGCAGACTGTTCCATTTACATTCAAAAGGGACCCTAGACCAAAAATTCAAAGGGTCCAAGCTTTATTCAGCCTAATTTGGATTATTTTCATACATAAGGCAGTTCCATTTATTTATACATGTCTTGAGATAAAACACAATATAATACAAAACTGATTTAGTCAGTGTCAAACAAAACTCATCATGACATAAAACACAACATATTTGTGAAAAAGACATTACAAAAACATTTGTGTTGAAAAGTACATATGCAAACATGAAAAAGCTAAACCAGTCCTAGGTTTCAGAATAAACACTTGGCGGACACTAACTCATACCAGGCTACTCCCTGTGATTTGAGCATAGGGGGTTACACAGTATCAAGGTGTCGCCTAGAAGAATGAAACACAATTTGCTCATTCCTCAAAGCGAACCCCATTTGAAATGCCCTGTGCTCAAAGGTTTCTAAAAGTGGCATTTTCTGACTTGCAACTTAAAATCCAATTTTACCATACATTGTGATTTTAAATTGTGATTTCAGAGACACCAAACTTGAAATGCCCATCATTTACCAATTGTAAATTACACTTTACATTTAATAAAGTATTCCCAATGTTAACTGCTGTGAGAGATAGGGCTTTCAGTAGTCAAAATAAAATGTAATCATTGTTCACTACCAAGGCATGTACAACTTAAAAGTACATGTCGTACTTTTAGGACAGCCCTTAGGACTGCCTAGGGCCTACTTAAGGGGTGACTTGTATCAGGTCCGACGCTAGGCATGGACAGCTGCCCAGGACCTGCGCCTGCTCGCAGCCGTGGGGCCTCGCACCTTTAAAGACTCTAGAGTTTCGAGGCCCAGGGGGGCCCCTAAGAGTTTAAATGTTTCTTTTTTTTTGTCTATTTCCCCTGCTGGCCCGTCTCTTTGGGCCTAATGGCTGCATCTGCATGTTGATGACAGCAATTAGACAGTTAATTGAAGTGCCCTTGCGTCTGAAAGGGTGCCCTACCCCTGCATCAATGAAAAACAGAATATCCTTCTGGGCGCAGAGCAAATGATAGTATGGCCCCGCAATACAATGGAAACTGCTCACCTCGGACAAGTGGAAAGGGAGCAGAGAGGTGAATAAAGGGGTAAGGCAAACAAAATAAAGTGAGGGGGGATCAGATAGGTGTGAGCACGACTGTGAGACAAGAGGTGCAGCTGAGGAGCAGTATCAGCAGGTAAATGTGAATGGAGCAGGGTCTGCTGGGTCACTCAAGTCTTAGACCCGGTAGTAAATTAATATGGAAAAGGGACCCTATTTTCATGTCCTTAACTTTGCCTGCGAAAACATTGATCCAGTGTCTGCACAATGAATAAAATTAATCTTAACTCTGCAGCAGTGCACCCTTCGCTGCCTTTATTGTAACTTCAACAAGACTCGTTATAGTTCTTTCACAGTCTCAGCATGTCAGAACTGGAGCATTTTCAATATTAAATGCAAGGAAGTCGTAGACGTTGCTTATTCATCTAATGCAACTAATAACCACTGACAAAGCCAATCGTAATGGCTTGTTGAGGGTGTAATGTTACTTGTTGTATTATTTATCTGGAGGCAATAAATGAAGCAGCAAAATATCAGTCGGGCTGCACGCTATGCTATGCACAGATGTATATAGCTTACATGTTTTTAAGCCACACCGTTAATTAAATCAGCCATGCCCATTTGAAAGACCCCCCAGTTTTTTCATCCCACTTAAAGTCCTGCAGTCAGGTCAGTATGTAGGCCTTTTTTTGGCTAGTTGTTGACCTGCTTTATGGTCATCTGAGCCGGTTTTTACTATTAATGTTTATGATATTAAAGCAAACATTGCCTGCAGCAAACTCAAATCAGTGCAGTCTTCCTTACCTTACAATAAAATTATACAGCATGTCTTTACAAGTTGAAAACTGCCCTAGTTTGCAAACATGGGACACTTTTCTAGCTAACTAACTCAGTAATGAGAGCCCCTTTTATTTTGGTACAGGGGCCTATTTTCTGTCACAGTCTCATGCTGCATGTTAGGTAGGGCCAGTGGAATTATGCAAATGTGCGGTGGCGGCGATTTCTGCTTAGGTATGCATTTGCTGCATTTGCCACATAATCCATCATCTGCTGCATAATCTACAGATTTTAACAACAAAATTGCTTTCTATCTCAAACGGTTCTAAAGTTACTAAAAATGTGGGAAGGCCCTTTGAAAAGCTGGAATAGTCAACTTTCTGTTCCCACTGCTAAATGTTGGTGTTAAATTGGTACTAATGGGGTGAAACCAATGCCCAAACAGTGTTACCAAGTTTAAAAATGGCAAAAAATGGCAAACTGGCAAAAAATGGAGGAATACTATTTCAAAATGTGCTACATTATGCTGCATAACTTGTCTTATCCTGCCACATAATTTACTTGCCCTGACACATAATTTAGCCCTCTCCTGCTGCATATTTCCAGTGGTCCTGATGTTAGGGTAATGCAGAGCAGTGATTTTGTTTCTGTTTATATTTCCCATGCTTTACTTAATCTTGCATTCCCCAAAGAGTGCTAGCTATTTCCAGCATGTATTTCATTTCACAGGATATTACTCTTGGATGATGCACCCTTTGTACTGAGTCGCCTCCAGGTGTGTTTAACAGGCTATAGTTGAGCACTTTGGAGTTGAGGCTGCAGTCAGGACACATTTCACACTGTCCCTGTCTGCTGGTCAAAAAGGTGTTCAGATTACATGATCATTCAAAATATGGCCTCTCTGCAGAGCACAAAGAGCAATGGTCCTGCATTCCAGTTGTAATTCTGTGCAAATGTGTGTGAAGGAGCTACTTCTTGGTCAAAACAACAAGGTGGAAGTAAAATAATGTATTGCTGTTACTCTTTCAGCTTAAACAGCTAACAACCATTGACAAAACCAATACTCCTAGCTGTTTTTAGGTGTATGTCAGTTGTTGTGTTATATTTCTGGATTCAACCTCCGAAGCACAGAGAAGAACCAAAGTACCAGTCAGATGGAACACTATGGGAATCCCAGAAGTGTAAATTATGTGTTTAAGCTATGCCCTTAATTCCATAGCCCACACCCCTTTTAGAGACCTACCCATTTTTTTCAGCCCATACCTGGGCTCGTAAAAAGGGAGACTAGGGGTAGACAAGAGATAGATATATTATGCAGAATCAATGCAAACAAGGTGGTAGAGAGATGAGGTGAAGGGCATTGCATGCAAAAGACAATGATGTAAGAGGAACAGAATCCACACAAAAAAGATAGGAGGCAGGGAGACTGGAGAACGTTGAAATGCAGATGTCCCTAATAAAACATACAATAATTTGCGTGATGCCAGACAACCTTTACCCTTCCCAGTGGTTTAGGAGATTCGCCCTCCCCAAGAATACTTTGAAAAGTGGCAGAAGATAGTATCTGTGGCTCAGTTTCCATAAAAAGTGCTCATGAAGCCATATGTGTGATATATTCTAACCTGTCTGAATTGGACTCCTATCTTTTCCCTTCTTCCTTCTGTAATCCCCACTTTCCCATGTGCTCCATTTTATCCTTTCAATCAATACACTTTCCTGCCTGCAATATTCTCCCCCAGTAATCATCTCTCCTCATGGTGTACTGTTTTCTAGTACGCAACATTCTGCTCTCTTAGCTACTTTCTCTGTGGTACACCATTATAACTCCATGTGTACCTCCCATAATGTACCTGAGGGTGTCACAATAGAGGAGGACCATGAGGATGTATTACCCCCTTACGTCCCTCTTCTTCTCTATTTTAACTCTTCACAGGATCCGTATATGCAGGATCAGGATGGTGCCTTTAAAAACAGGGATTTCCTGGGTTCCTGAATCCCTCACCTGACTTGGTCATGGGAACCAATCACAGAGTGAAATAACGTCAAGTCTGCTTTTTTGGCAGCTTTCCCGGTGAGGTAGGCAGCACCAACTGGCGCTCGAAGACAGACTCTGACCCCGACGTCGAGAGAAGCCCAGAAACAGAACGAAGAGCATCCCAGCGTCCTGGACAGAGACCTGACCACCGGAAGCTAGCAGCCCGAGTATTCTGACGGTCGAGACAAGGAGGGAGCCAGACACTACCGGGACTACAGATTGCTCCAACGCGCTCCAGGAGGAGCATGGCTGTCTGAGGTACATGTACGTCTCCGTAGCACATTTCAGAGGGACTCCAGGGACACAGAGTCCTCGGGTGCAAAAGGGAGGGTGTTAGAGATCTCACGGGGCAAAGGGGGGGGAGGCCAGGTACTTATAAGGACCGGTATTTGGCACCAACATAAAGTATTCAGAAAACGCAACACTGGTGGTGGAAGCAGGTGACTGTTAAGCTTCCCCTCTCTCCTTACCCATGCACTACAATTTAGAAAGGGACAGGGTGCACACAAGGTCCTCTTTTCTTTCCCTGAGGGACCCTGAGATGCAAAACGATCAAGAAGGAACAAGCCAGATGGTCCCTTTTAAAACGAGGACTGGAAAAGAAAGATACTTATACCCTGAGAACTAATAAAGCTGTGTCAAACAAACCAAGAGTATCTACTGTTGTTTTTCAAGTGCCACACTACCCTACCTGAATTGTCTCATAGTGCACTCTTGGTCATGTTTTCCTGCTGCCTGCTGTCACTGGGGCAGTGCTTCACAAAACAAAATTCAAACACCTTTCTCAAATAAAGAATTTGTGGTGAACAAAAGCCCTGCACATGTTGCCCCAAATTCACCAACATGTCAATACCACTGATGAACCCACGTCAGACAAAGGCAACAGTACAGTGTCAACCAGCACAAGTCTGTCATCAGACTGAAATGTGATCATGTTGACAATGTAGTATAATGAAAATTAAATGAAATGAAAAAAAGGTTTATAAAGTGCTGCAGTTGCCCTGAGGCGTCCAGGCGCTAAAAATCAAGAGCATAACTTCCAGTGAGATGGTGCCAACAAGGGGTAGGATTAATCAAAAAGGAAAGTTTTAAGTTTTTTCCGGAAGGTCAGCAAATTAGGATTGGAGCTGAGGTGCAAGGGAAGTGAGTTCCATAACCTGGGTGCATTGTGTGAAAAGGATCGGCCTCCTGCTTAATCCTGGGAACTGTTGCTAAAAAAGCCTGAGAGGAGCGAAGTTCTTTTTTTGGATAGTAGGAGGTAATCAAAGCATGATTGATTGTAGGACCAGCTTTCCAGTAGGCCTGATGAGCGATGCACATGGATTTAAACTTAATTCTCTCTCTAACGGGGAGCCAGTGCAAAGCTCTTAATCCAGGTTCTAGTTGAGTTCTGCGGGGGATTCCAAGAAGTGTTCGCGGAGAGCAGTTCTGGATCCGCTGCAGTTTGTTTAAGCAGTACTCAGGTGCCCCCAGATATAGTGCATTGCAGAAATCGATGCGGGACTGAATTAGGCCTTGAATGACAACCTGTTTGGCCTCAAAAGGTAGCAATGGAAGAATCTTCTTCAGCATCCTGATGAGGCCAAAGCAGATTGCTGAAGTTTTAGTGGCCTGAGTATTAAAAGTCAGGGACTTGTCCAGCCATACCACCAGGCTTTTTATGTTTTCTCTGGGTGAGGGGGGTCGCCTAGACTGGCTGGCCATATCTGCTCCAGATTGGAGGGGCTCGGTGGGCCTAGGATCATGAGCTCAGTTTTATCTCCATTGAGCTTCAAACATGATTCCGTCATCCAGTTCTTCACCTGCTCTAGGCAGGTTGTGAAGTTAGTCTGTTGTTGATGGCAATTCTTGTGTGCAAGCGATACCACCAGCTGGGTGTCGTCCGCATAAGTAACGATCTTAATACCGTGCGGACGAACAATCCCAGCCAGCGGCCTCATGTAGGCATTAAAAAGCGTGGGGCTCAGGGAAGAACCCTGCGGGACCCCACAGCCCGACGGCTTGCTAGCGGAAACAGAAACTCCCTCGAATACCCGAAAGGTTCGTTCACTCAAGAAAGACCCAAGCCAGGCCAATGCTTCTCCAGATATTCCCAGGCCGCGAAGGCGGCGCAGGAGGATCCTGTGGTTCACCGTGTCGAAGGCGGCACTCAGATCAAGAAGGATCACTGCCACTGATCCTCCCTGATCTAAGACCTGCCTTGCTTCCTCAGTGACCGCCATCAGAGCCGTCTCCGTTCCATGCTTGGGTCGGAAGCCTGTCTGAGTGATGTCAAGTAAGTGATTGCTCTCAAGAAAACTGGTTAGGGAGGCGTTAATATGTTTTTCTAGTACTTTGCTTACCCAAGGGAGCAGTGAGGTTAGGCTTTTTCAAAAGTGCTCGTACCCTGGCATGTTTCCAATGAGATGGTACGATGCCCGTCGTTATGGAGGAGTTCAATAACTCCATTAACGTGGGAAGGATGACCTGGTTGGCCAGGACCAGCGTGCTTGGTGGAGCAGGATCACATGGGGAACCAGATTTGATCTGGTGCATCAGTGGCTTAAGTGTTTCTGGGACTAACAGAGGATAGTGGTCCAAGGTGTATTGAGGAGGCTCCTCTGCTTTGCCCACTAGACACCGGCCTTGGTAAGGGGGATCAGAGTCACAATCAGGGAAGGATAGGTAGATTTTGTTGAGTTTGGGAAACAATAATTCGGCCAGATTATTAAATTGGGCAAGTGGGTTGTGATTAGCTGCCGGGAAAGATTGAAGCTTAGTCAGACTTTTTACTGTCTGATACATTTCTTTCGGCTTAGATTTAGCCGACATTATTCTGTCGTTATAATAGGCCGATTGGGTCACTTTTATTGCTGCTTTGTAAGCTTTAATAGCTTCCCTATAGGTCGCTTTGTCCGTAGTTCCATAGTTCAGGCGCCACTTTCGTTCCAACCTCTTGCATAAACGTTTTTTTTCTCTAAGTTCTTCCGAATACCAGGGCGCTGTCTTACGGTGTCTTTTTGGGTTAGAGGTACGAAGGGGTAGTATTGAGTCTAATGAGTCTAATGAGTTTGTGATCCAGTTATCATATTCGTTATTATCTAAAGAAGGGTCACCGGTAAGCGTAGGTCTAGTGGTAGTGAGAATATTGGTCCAACGGTTCATTCATTGCCTGTAACCTGAAGAGACCCTGAGAGCCTGCTGGCGCTGCCGCGGCCCACCTTTGCTGTACCATCCTAGGAGACTTCTGGCGCTGGGGCGGCTGAACCACCTGAGAGCCTGCTGGCGCTGCCGCGGCAGAACTATCTTGAGAGCCTGCTGGCGCTGCCGCGGCTGAACCATCTTGAGAGCCTGCTGGCGCTGCCGCGGCCTCCTCTCCGTTAAGACCACCTGTCGAGTCCTGCTGGCGCTGCCGCGGCTCTACCTCTCGGAACCCCCGGCTCGAGGATTGAGAGCTGCGCGCAGGGTATCCCTTCCTGTATCCATACCAAGACTGTCCCGCTACCCTGTCCCTTTTACGAGACTCTACAGATCCCTCGATCTGCCTGTATATACCGCTGAGACCCAGCAACCTTTATTCTTGATAAAGCCTAAGAACTTAACCTCTTGTGTGGTGTCCATTTGTAGTGTAGTGGTTACCCTGCTGTACGATCCTAGGAGAGGACCCTCACCCAGGAGGCCTCTCGATAACGCTCGGCTACTTCTCGACGGATGGGTGGACCTAGGGGTGGTCAGTCAGACATCTTCTGCCTCCCCCGGGATCGCCTTTCTAACATTGGTGGCAAGCGACGGGATCCGAGCCGACGCAGATCGTACAGAGGGTGATTCACTCACTACCGAGAAAAACACACTACGACCATGACTACGTGTTGGACCCGGCCTCGTGGCGTGGTCCTACCCCTCCCGCGTGGCGGGCCCCGGATGACATCGGCCCTCCATCCAGCCCGGGTCGGCCTCGGGCACACCTCTGCACGACCTACAAACCACCAGATCCGCCACCCGGCGGCCCACAACCACTGACACGGCACACTCGGGCCGCCCCAGCATTACCGGTCCGGTGCCCACCCCGGACCCTCATTCCAGGCCCGACGCCATCTTGGGCCCATCACGTCACTGACACGTGGTCCCGGCCCAGCCGCGGCCACGGCCCCAGCGAGCCCGCCATCGAGGCACCAAGAGCCCTCCGGGTGGTAGAGTGGCCACTCAACCAGAGACAAGGAGAGGGGAGTTTCGATGGCTCTCCAACTGTCCCCGGATGCCTGGTTTCGATCGCCCCCCGGCCTCCCTGAGCGATGGCTCCACCCCCTGCTGGGTGTCTGGACACCATCATCCCGGCCCCTCTGACCCCCAGGCGAGAGGGTCCGGACATCAAAGGACTCCAGACCTATATCTGGGCCAGCCCCGGAGTAGGACGGCAGTTGTATCCCGGAGTCGACAAGCCCTGCTGACGCTGTCGCGGCTGACCCTGAGACGAACTCACCTTGCTGTTCTACCTGGAGCCTGCTGGCGCTGCCGCGGTCCATCTTCGCTGTAACCATCTGGGAGCCTGCTGGCGCTGCCGCGGTCCACATTCGCTGAACCATCTTGGAACCTGCTGGCGCTGCCGCGGTCCACACTCGCGGAACCATCTTGGAACCTGCTGGCGCTGCCGCGGTCCACACTCGCTGAACCATCTTGGAACCTGCTGGCGCTGCCGCGGTCCACACTCGCTGAACCATCTTGGAACCTGCTGGCGCTGCCGCGGTCCACACTCGCTGAACCATCTTGGAACCTGCTGGCGCTGCCGCGGTCCACACTCGCTGAACCATCTTGGAGCCTGCTGGCGCTGCCGCGGCCCAACCTTCCGGAACTCCCCAGCTCGAGGATTGAGAGCTGTGCCTAGAGTCTCCTTGCAACCGACCATCTATAAGACTGTCCCGCTACCTGGCCCTTTGTCACGGGACTTTCCAGATCTCGGGATCTGCTGTATATATTGAAACGATACTTATTGCCAGATAAAGATTGAAAACTCTATCTACGTGTGGTGTACATTTGTTGGGGTGTGGTTACTCTGCTGTACGATTCTAGGAGAGGGCCCTCACGTCGGAGGCCCCTCGACATCGCTCGGTCCCTTCTCTGAAGGAGGGGTAGACCTAGGGGTGGTCAGTCAGACACCTTCTGCCTCCCCCGGGTTCGCCTTTCTAACACTACGCAAGACACAAGACCGACTACGGAATTCCAGAAAGAAAAAATGGAAGATTATAGTCACAAAGAATTAAAACAATTCTGCAAAGATCTGGGCATCGCTACCACTGGGCTAAGCACCAAGGAAGACTTTAAATCAGCCCTACAAGCATGGGTGGATGCCAATGAGACACCACCCCGGAATGAAGACAACCCGGGCCCGAGCGGACGCCCGGAGACCGACACGACCCCAGCGGGGGAGAGACCCGCCAATCCAGGCACGAGCCCCCACGAAGACGCCCGAGAATGAGAGAGGACCGGCTCCACGAGTTGGAGCTCGCCCGACTCCGGTTGGATGGAGAACTACAGCTGGCGGAAAGGAAAATCGCACCCGAGCAACTACGGCTAGAAGGAGACCTGGAAGAGAAGAGAAGACAAAGAGACCTCGATGAAAAGAGACTCATGCTCGAGCATGAGCGCGGCCTAAAAGAACTAGAACTCAAGGCCAAAACGAATGATGCCAACGCCTCCGGGGGCAAGACCTCGCCCCCGCCCTTGGACACAAAGGTGCACATACCCAAGGATGTCGTCAAGGAATATTACAAGAATGACGACATCCAACAGTGGTTCAAAGCCTACGAGGTCGCCATGACCGCACATCGAGTACCCCTCAAGGACTGGGGCGCCGGCCTGTGGGGGAAGTTCGTCAGTGAGGGGAGAGACGCCCTGCTAGAGCTCCCCGACGCTGAGATGACCTCGTACGAGCACATGAAAACCGCTCTCCTCACTCGCTATGGACTCACCCCCTGAGATGTACCGGCAGCGATTCCGAGACTGTAAAAAAATCCCCGGTACCACTTGGGTGGAATACGTGAACTTTTACAGCAGAGCCTTCGAGGGGTGGATCAAAGGCAGCAAGGTCACCACCTACCAGCAGTTGGTCGACCTCATTATATGGGAACATCTGTCCAACAACTGCTTCATCGAACTCCGGCAGCACCTCCTCGACAGCAAACTGACTGAGCCCCGAAAACTCGCTGTCGAGGCGGATAGATGGGTGAGCACCCGAGTCCCCCGGAGTCCGATGGGAGACTACGGCCGGGGATCCCCGGGGATCCACCGACAACTGGGCGGCGGAGGAGGCCAGAGCAGGGGACGAGACACCCCCACGGGGTCCTCCCCTACCTCCACTTCACCAGCCCTGGGCCGAAGGGGGGTTCCCCTAGCCTGACCCGGGCCCCGCCCGAATGTGACGTGCCACAGATGCCAGCGACATGGTCACTACGTGAATGACCCCCTCTGCCGGATGAACCAGCGACCCGGCACCACCGGTCCTCTAAACCGCCAGATCGCGGCCGCCGCCCTGGGGGAAGAAAGAGGTGAGGAAGACGACAACGACCCCGAACAGGCCGAGTGGGAGCCCGCCGCCATGATCTTGGCATGCCTGGGTGACCGAGACATGGTCCCCCGAGACCCGATTCCAGGCAACACCCAGAAATATCGCCAATGGGTCACCATCAACGGCCACCGGGCCGAAGCCCTCCGAGACACTGGAGCCAGCGTAACAGCGATCCGACGCCACTTGGTGACCCCAGAGCAAATTCTCCCCAATATCATGTGCCCGGTGCGGACGGCGGACAACTCCGAGAGTTTGTGCCAAATGGCCCTCGTCCCCTTCGAATGGGGAGGGGTGTCAGGTATGCTGAAGGTGACCGTCCGGGACGATGCCCCCGTGGACTGCCTCCTCGGGAACGACCTGGAAAGTTCCCCCTGGGCAAGCGTCAGGCGGAGAGAGCATCTGGGGATGCTATGCCTTCCAGAGTAGGTCTGTGCGACCACCCGCTCCATGTCCGCCTGAGCCTTCGCCCCACCCGAGGATGCTCCGACCGAGGAACCAGAGTGGCCCGCACCGCCACCGGCCGCCGTCCCCGAGGACGCCGACCCTGAGCCAGGCCCCCTGGGGCCCAACTATGAAGACCTCACCGAGCTCGGCCACCTTCCAGAACTAGCTCAATGGCGCCAAGAAGGTGGCCCCACCCGCGAACAATTCCGGCAGGAACAGAAAACCTGTCCCTCCCTCGAGGGAATCCGACAACAAGCCGCAACTCAAGCCGCGGGAGGCCCCTCGGGGTCCCACTGGGTCTATTGGGACCACGACCTTCTCTACAGTGAGCAGAAAGTTGCCGAACTAGGGGCCAGCCGAGTACTGGTCGTTCCCCTCTGTTTCAGAGACTTCCTCTTGAACTTGGCCCACGACGTGCCCCTCGCCGGGCACCTGGGCAGGATAAAACTTACAGCCGCCTGGTGACCCATTTCTACTGGCCGAAGATGCGCAACGATGTGCACAACCACTGCCGATCCTGTCCGACGTGTCAAGCCAGCGGGAAGAGCGGGGGAAAAGTCAAGGCCCCACTCCAGCCCTTTCCTGCGGTCACCACCCCCTTCGAGAGAGTGGGGATCGACATCGTGGGGCCCTTGGACCCCCGCACCTCTCAGGGGCACCGCTTCATCCTCGTTCTGGTGGACCATGCCACCCGCTATCCTGAGGCCGTCCCCCTCCGAACCATCACGGCCCCAGTAGTTGGCCGAGCCCTGATGGGGATCTTCTCCAGAGTCGGCTTCCCCCGAGAAGTCGTGAGTGATCGGGGTACAAACTTTATCTCCAAGCATATGCGATCCCTGTGGCAACAGTGCGGGGTCAAATATAAGTTCACCACCCCGTATCACCCCCAAGGAAATGGACTTGTAGAACGGTTTAACCGAACACTGAAGGGGCTGATCAAAGGCTTAGACGAGCCACTACGACGCAGATGGGACGTCCTGCTGCCCTGCCTCCTGTTTGCGTATCGAGAGGTACCCCAGAAGTTTCTGGGGTTCAGCCCTTTCGAACTATTGTATGGGCACCCGGTCCGAGGCCCCCTCAGCCTGGTCAAAGAAGGCTGGGAGACGGCTGTCCGGGGTGCCCCACCAGATGTCTACCAGGACCTCCTGACACTCCGCAACCAGACTCGGAAGTTCTGGGAACTTGCCGAGGCCAACCTCGAGGCCAGTCAGGAGGAGATGAAACGCTGGTATGACCAGAACGCCTCATCCGTCAAATTCGAGCCGGGCCGGCAAGTCTGGGTCATGTCCCCGGTTGAACCTTGCGCCCTCCAGGACAAATGGACGGGGCCCTTCAAAGTGGTGGAGCGCAAGAGCCCCATCACTTACCTGGTGGACCTGGAATCCCCCCGGAACCCCCTCCGGGTTCTGCACGCTAACCGGCTCAAGCCACACTTCGCCCGCACTGAACTAAGTCTGCTGCTAGCGACCGATGACGGAGCTGAAGACGACTCCGAACCCGTACCAGATCTCACGAGCATCACCGAGAAAGACGGCTCCATCGAAGGGGTCACACTCTCCTCGACCCTGACCGACGCCCATCCCATCCCCCGGGCGGATGAACTGATCGATCGCCTGGGGGCCGCCAAATATCTCAGCATCTTCGACCTCACGGCAGGGTATTGGCAGATCGGCCTCACCCCTGGAGCACAAGAGCGATCGGCCTTCTCGACCCCTGATGGCCACTACCACTTCAAAGTGATGCCCTTCGGCATGAAAAACGCCCCGGCCACCTTCCAGAGACTCGTGAACCGGGTACTGGCCGGACTAGAAGAATTCAGTGCCGCCTATCTAGACGACATTGCGGTGTACAGCCGCCACTGGGGTGAGCACCTGACCCACCTCCGGGAGGTCCTGTCGGCCCTCCGATGGGCCGGACTAACAATAAAGGCCAGCAAGTGCCAGATCGGCCAAGGGTCCGTGACGTATCTGGGACACCAAGTGGGGAGCGGCCTGGTGGCTCCCCTCTAGCCAAAGATTGACGCCATCCGGGCCTGGGAGCCCCCGATCACCCAAACAGCCGTCCGATCCTTCCTGGGGCTCACAGGATACTATCGGCGCTTCATAAAAGACTATGGAAGCATTGTGGGGCCCCTCACAGAACTGACCTCCAAGAGGCTACCCCAGAAGGTGAGCTGGACCCCAGAGTGCCAAGCAGCCTTCGAGGCTCTAAAGACTGCCATGTGCACCGCCCCTGTACTCCAGGCCCCCGACTACAGCCGAGAGTTTGTGGTCCAAACCGACGCCTCGGAGCACGGCATTGGGGCGGTCCTCTCACAAGTGAACCCTGAGGGAATCGACCTTCCCGTTGCCTTCATCAGCCGGCGGCTGCTGGCCAGAGAACAGCGCTGGAGCACCATCGAGAGGGAAGCCTTCGCCGTCGTGTGGGCGCTAAAGAAGCTTCGGCCCTACCTCTTCGGCACCCACTTCCGGGTCCAGACCGACCACCAGCCCCTGCGGTGGTTGATGCAGATGCGGGGAGAAAACCCAAAACTGTTGCGATGGTCCATCTCCCTGCAAGGGATGGACTTCACGGTGGAGCATCGCCCCGGCAACGACCACGCCAATGCTGACGGCCTATCCCGATTCTTCCGCCTCGGCGAGGAGAATCCCCAAGAAGATGGGTGACTCTCCCCTGCCTTCGGCTGGGGGGGACGCGTGTTGGACCCGGCCTCATGGCGTGGTCCTACCCCTCCCGCATGGCGGGCCCAGGACGACATCGGCCCTCCACCCAGCATCGGGCAGCCCTTTTGCCCGACACTGCACGCCCCAACATTGTTGGTCCGGTCACCATCCCGGACCCCCACTACCGGCCTGGCTCCATCATGGGCCCCTCACGACCTAAGCACGAGGCCGCGCCCGACTCCATCTTGGGCCCACCACGTCCCGACCACGTGGCCTCGGCCCTGGCCCAGGTCCAGCGAAGCCCGGACATTGAGGCACCAAGATCCACCCAGGTGGTCGAGTGGCCACTCGACAGATCCCGGAGAAAAGGGAGTTTCGATGGCCCTCCAGCCGTCCCCGGACGCCTGGTTTCGATCACCCTCCGGCCTCCCTGGGCGCTGGCTCCACCCCCCTGCTGGGTGTCTGGACACCATCATCCCGGCCCCTCTGACCCCCAGGCGCGAGGGTCCAGACATCAAAGGACTCCAGTCCTATATCTGGGCCAGCCCCGGAGTAGGACGCCAGTTGTATCCTGGACTGGAAGCCCTGCTGACGCTGTCACGGCTGACACCAGAAGAACTCATTGCCTGTAACCTGAAGAGACCCTGAGAGTCTGCTGGCACTGCCGCGGCCCACCTTTGCTGTACCATCCTAGGAGCCTGCTGGCGCTGCCGTGGCTGAACCACCTGAGAGCCTGCTGGCGCTGCCGCGGCTGAACCATCTTGAGCGCCCGCGGCCTCCTCTCCGTTAAGACCACCTGTCGAGTCTTGCTGGCGCTGCCGCGGCTCGACCTCTGGGAACCCCCGGCTCGAGGATTGAGAGCTGCGCGCAGGGTATCCCTTCCTGTATCCATACCGAGACTGTCCCGCTACCCTGTCCCTTTTACGAGACTCTACAGATCCCTCGATCTGCCTGTATATACCGCTGAGACCCAGCAACCTTTATTCTTGATAAAGCCTAAGAACTTAACCTCTTGTGTGGTGTCCGTTTGTAGTGTTGTGGTTACCCTGCTGTACGATCCTAGGAGAGGACCCTCACCCAGGAGGCCTCTCGATAATGCTCGGCTACTTCTCGACGGAGGGGTGGACCTAGGGGTGGTCAGTCAGACATCTTCTGCCTCCTCCGGGATCGCCTTTCTAACACTCACACTCTGCACTCACACTCCGCACTCACTCACACTCTGCACTCACACTCTGCAGTCACTCTGTACTCACTCACACTCTGCACTCACTATCACTCTGCTATCACTCTCACTCTGCAGTCACACTCACTCTGCAGTCACACTCACTCTGCAGCCACACTCACTCTGCACTCTGCACTCACTCTCACTCTGCACTCACTCTCACTCTGCACTCACTCTCACTCTGCACTCACTCTCACTCTGCACTCACTCTCACTTTGCACTCACTCTGCACTCACTCTGCACTCACACTCTACACTCACTTTGCACTCACTCTGCACTCACACTCTGCACTCACTCTGCACTCACACTCTGCACTCACTTTCACTTTGCACTCACTCTCACTCTGCACTCACACTCACTCTGCTCTCACACTCACTCTGTACTCACTATGCACTCACACTCACTCTGCACTCACTCACATTCTGCACTCACAACTGCACTCACACTTTGCACTCACACTCACTCTGCACTCACACTCACTCTGCACTCACTCACATTCTGCACTCACACACTCTGCACTCATACTCTGCACTCACACTCTGCACTCACACTCTGCACTCACACTCTGCACTCACTCACACTCTGCACTCACCACTCACTCACACTCTGCACTCGCGCTGCACTCACACTCTGCACTCTGCACTCACTCTGCACTCACTCTCACTTTGCACTCTGTACTCACTCTCACTATGCACTTACTCGGCACTCACTCTCACTCTGTACTCACTCTCACTCTGCACTCACTCACGTTCTGCACTCACACACACTCTGCACTCACACTCTGTACTCACACTCTGCACTCACTCACACTCTGCACTCACTCACACTCTGCACTCACACTCTGCACTCACTCACACTCTGCACTCACTCACACTCTGCACTCACTCTATGTTAGAAAGGCGACCCCGGGGGAGGCAGAAGATGTCTGACTGACCACCCCTAGGTCCACCTCTCCTTTGAGAAGTAGCCGAGCGTTACCGAGAGGCCTCCGGAATGAGGGCCCTCTCCTAGGATCGTACAGCAGAGTAATAACCACACTACAAACGGACACCACACAGGAGGGCAAGTTCTCAAGTTTTATAGGTAATAAAAGGATGCGGGTTCTTGGCAGTATATACAGCTGGATCGAGGGATCCGTAAAGTCTCGAAAAAGGGGGGCGAGGTAGCGGGACAGTCTAGCTTCTGGGTGGAGGAAGGGATACCCTGCACACAGCTCTCAATCCTCGAGCTGGGGGGTTCCGAGAGGTTCGAACCGCGGCCGTGCCAGCAGGCTTACAGGATGGTTCAGCAAGGTAGGCCGCGGCAGCGCCAGCAGGCTCTCAGATGGTTCAGCAAGGTAGGCCGCGGCAGCGCCAGCAGGCTCTCAGGTGATTCCGCAAGGTAGGCCGCGGCAGCGCCAGCAGGCTCTCAGATAGGCTTCGGGTCACAGGAAGGATGAGTTAGTCTGGTGTCGGCCGTGACAGCGTCAGCAGGGCTTCCAGTCCAGGATACAACTGGCGTCCTACTCCGGGGCTGGCCCAGATATAGGACTGGAGTCCTTTGATGTCCGGACCCTCTCGCCAGGAGGTCAGAAGGGCCGGGATGATGGTGTCCAGACACCCAGCAGGGGGGTGGAGCCAGCGCCCAGGGAGGCCGGAGGGTGATCGATACCAGGCGTCCGGGGGCGGCTGGAGGGCCATCGAAACTCCTTTCCCTCCGGGATCTGTCGAGTGGCCACTCGACCACCTGGGTGGATCTTGGTGCCTCGAGGTCTGGGCTTCGCCGGGGCCGAGGCTGGGGCTGAGGCCACGTGGTCGTGACGTGGGGGGCCCAAGATGGAGTCGGGCACAGCCTCGTGCTTAGGTTGTGAGGGGCCTATGCTGGAGCCAGGCCGGTGATGGGGATCCGGGATGGTAGCCGGATCTGTGGCATTGGGGTGTGCCGGGTCGGGCCGAAGGGGCCGCCCGAGGTCCGGAGGAGGGCTGATGTCGTCCTGGGCCCGCCATGCGGGAGGGTTAGGACCACGCCAGGAGGCCGGGTCCAACACGCGTCCCCCCCAGCTGAAGGCAGGGGAGAGTCACCCATCTTCTTGGGGATTCTCCTCGCCGAGGCGGAAGAATCTGGACAGGCCGTCGGCATTGGCGTGGTCGTTGCCGGGGCGATGCTCCACGGTGAAGTCCATCCCTTGCAGAGAAATGGACCAGCGCAGCAGTTTCGGGTTTTCTCCCCGCATCTGCATCAACCACCACAGGGGCTGGTGGTCGGTCTGGACTCGTAAGTGGGTGCCGAAGAGGTAGGGCCGGAGCTTCTTGAGTGCCCACACCACGGCAAAGGCTTCCCGCTCGATGGTACTCCACCGCTGTTCTCTTGCCAGGAGGCGTCTGCTGATGAAGGCCACTGGCCGGTCGATTCCTTCGGGGCCCACTTGGGACAGGACCGCCCCGATGCCGTGTTCCGAGGCGTCGGTTTGGACTACAAACTCTCTGCTGTAGTCGGGGGCCTGGAGCACAGGGGCGGTGCACATGGCCGTCTTTAAAGTCTCAAAGGCTGTTTGGCACGCAGGAGTCCAGTGTACCTTCTGGGGTAATTTCTTGGAGGTCAGTTCCGTGAGGGGCCCCACAATGCTCCCGTAGTCTTTTATAAACCGCCGATAGTATTCGGTGAGCCCCAGGAAGGCTCGGACGGCGGTCTGGGTGGTCGGGGGCTCCCAGGCCCGGATGGCGTCTATCTTGGGTTGGAGGGGAGCCACTTGGCCGCTTCCCACTTGGTGTCCCAGATAGGTCACGGACCCTTGGCCTATCTGGCACTTGCTGGCTTGATGGTTAGTCCGGCCCGCCGGAGGGCCGTCAGGACCTTCCAGAGGTGGGACAAGTGCTCATCCCAATGAAGACTGTACACCGCAGTGTCATCTAGATAGGCGGCGCTGTATTCCTCTAGTCCGGCCAGCACATGGTTCACTAGTCTCTGGAAGGTGGCCGGCGCATTTTTCATGCCGAAGGACATCACCTTGAAGTGATAGTGGCCATCTGGTGTCGAGAAGGCCGATCGCTCTTGGGCGCCAGGGGTAAGGCCGATCTGCCAATACCCCGCCGTGAGATCAAAGGTGCTGAGGTATTTGGCGGCCCCTAGGCGATCGATCAGTTCATCCGCCCTGGGGATGGGATGGGCGTCGGTCCTGGTGTCTGCATTCAGTCCCCGGTAGTCAACACAGAACCGGAGCTCGGGCGCTGTTCCGGGGGAAGCGGCTTTGGGGACCAGGACAACGGGACTGGCCCAGGGACTGTTGGAGGGTTCGACTACCCCCAGGGCCAACATCTTGGATACTTCCGATTGGATGCAGGCCCGAACCCGGTCGGGCACCCGAAAAGCTCGTTGTTTCACAGGGGGGCTGTCTCCGATGTCTACATCGTGGACACACCACCGGGTGACCCCCGGCGTGAGGGAAAACAGATCCGCAAACTGCCCCAGCAGCTTCCGGCAGTCCTGTTGCTGCTCTGGGGTCAGGGTCGAGGAGAGCCGGACCCCTTCGAAGGAGCCGTCTGTCTCGGTGGTGCTGAGGAGATCTGGTAGTGGTTCGGAGTCGTCTTCAGCTCCGTCATCGGTCGCCAGCAGCAGGCTCAGTTCAGTGCGTGCAAAGTGTGGTTTGAGCCGGTTAGCGTGCAGAACCCGGAGGGGGTTCCTGGGGGACTCCATGTCCACCAAGTAAGTGACGGGGCTCTTGCGCTCCACCACTTTGAAGGGCCCCGTCCATTTGTCCTGGAGGGCACAAGGTTCGACCGGGGACATGACCCAGACTTGCTGGCCCGGCTCGAATTCGATGGACGAGGCGTTTTGGTCATACCAGCGTTTCATATCCTCCTGACTAGCCTCCAGGTTGGCCTCGGCCAGTTCCCTGAACCTCCGAGTCTGATTGCGGAGGGTCAGGAGGTACCGGTAGACATCCGGTGGGGCATCTCGAACCGCTGTCTCCCAGCCTTCCTTGACCAGGCTAAGGGGGCCTCGAACCGGGTGTCCGTATAGGAGTTCAAAAGGGCTGAACCCCAGGGATTTCTGGGGTACCTCCCGGTAGGCGAACAGGAGGCAGGGCAGCAGGACGTCCCATTTGCGCCGAAGAGGCTCTTCCAGGCCCTTGATCATCCCCTTCAGTGTTCGGTTAAAGCGTTCCACTAGTCCATTTCCTTGAGGATGATACGGGGTGGTGAATTTATAGGTGACCCCGCACTGTTGCCATAGGGACCGCATATGCTTCGAGATGAAGTTGGAGCCCCGATCACTCACTACCTCTCGGGGGAAGCCGACCCGGGAGAAGATGCTCATGAGGGCTCGGCCCACCACGGGGGCTGTGATGGTTCGGAGAGGGATGGCCTCCGGATAGCTAGTGGCATGGTCCACCAGGACTAAGATGAAGCGGTGTCCCTGCGAGGTGCGAGGGTCCAGGGGTCCTACGATGTCTATTCCTACTCGCTCGAAGGGGGTGGTCACCACGGGGAATGGCTGGAGCGGGGCTTTGACTTTCCCCCCGCTCTTCCCGCTGGCTTGACAGGTCGGGCAGGTTCGGCAGTGGTTATGCACATCGGTGCGCATTCTTGGCCAGTAGAAATGGGTCACCAGGCGGCTGTAGGTTTTGTCCTGCCCCAGGTGCCCGGCGAGGGGCACATCATGTGCTAAGTTCAGGAGGAAGTCTCTGAATCGGAGGGGTACGACCAGTACCCGGCCGGCCCCTAGCTCGGCAATCTTCTGCTCACTGTAGAGGAGGTCGTTGTCCCAGTTGACCCAGTGGGACCCCGCGGGGTCTCCCGCGGCCTGAGTAGCGGCTTGCTGTCGCATCCCCTCGAGGGAGGGGCAGGTTTTCTGCTCCTGCCGGAACTGTTCTCGGGTGGGGCCCCCTTCTTGGCGCCATTGAGCGAGTTCTGGGAGGTGGTTGAGCTCGGCGAGATCTTCTTGGGCGGACCCGTGAGGGCCGGCCTCGGGGTCGGCGTCCTCGGGGACGACTGGTGGCGGAGGCGCGGGCCACTCTGGCTCTTCGGTCGGCGCTTCCCCCGCTGGGGGGGAGGCTCGGGCGGACATGGAGCGGGTGGTCGCACAGACCCACTCGGGCAGGCCTAGCATCCCCAGGTGCTCTCTTCGTTCGACGCCAGCCCAGGGGGAACTTTCCAGGTCGTTCCCAAGGAGGCAGTCCACGGGGGCATCGTCGCGGACAGTTACTTTCAGCATGCCGGACACTCCTCCCCACTTGAAGGGAATGCGGGCCATCTGGCACAAAGTCTCTGAGTTGTCTGCCGACCAGACTGGGCATAGGACGTTAGGAAGGATCTGCTCTGGGGTCACCAGGTGGCAGCGGACCGCTGTCACGCTGGCTCCAGTGTCACGGAGGGCTTCGGTCCGGCGACCATTGATGGTGACCCACTGGCGGTATTTCTGGGTGTTGCCGGGGATCGGACCTCGAGGCATCAGGTCGTGAGTGCCCAGGTATGCTAAGGTCATGGCGGCGGGTTCCCACTCGGGCTGTTCGGAGCTGTCGTCCTCTTCCTCGCTTCTCTCTTCCCCCAGGGCAGCTGCCGCGATCTGGCGGTCTGGGGGCCCGGTGGTGCCGGGTCGCTGGTTCATCGGGCAGAGAGGGTCATTCGCATAATGACCCTGTCGCTGGCATCGGTGGCACGTAACGTTCGGCCGGGGCCCCGGCCTGGCTGGGGGGCCCCCTCTCCGGCCCAGGGGTGGCGACATGGAGGTAGGGGATGACCCCTGGGGGGCGTCTCGTCCCCGACCCTGGCTTGCTCCGCCGCCTCAGGGTCGGTGGTTCTCGGGGGATCCCCCACCGTCCCCCACCGTGTTCCGGGGGACTCGGGTACTCGCCCATCGGTCTGCCTCGACAGCGAGCTTTCGGGGCTCAGTCAATTTGCTGTCGAGGAGGTGCTGCCAGAGTTCGATGAAACAGTTATTGGACAGGTGTTCCCATAGAATGAGGTCGACTAACTGCTGGTAGGTAGTGACCTGGCAGCCTCTGATCCACCCCTCGAAGGCTCTGCTGTAAAAGTTCACATACTCCACCCACGTGGTACCGGGGATTTTTTTGCAGTCTCGGAATCGCTGCCGGTACATCTCGGGGGTGAGTCCGTAGCGAGTGAGGAGGGCGGTTTTCATGGGTTCGTACGAGGTTCTCTCGGTATCAGGGAGCTCCAGCAGGGCGTCTCTCCCTTTGTTGACAAACTTCCCCCACAGGCCGGCGCCCCAGTCCCTGAGGGGTACTCGATGGGCGGCCATGGCGACCTCGTAGGCTTTGAACCACTGTTGGATGTCATCGTTCTTATAGTACTCCTTGACGACATCCTTGGGTATGTGCACCTTCGTGTCCACCGGGGGGGTTGGGGTCTTACCCCCGGAGGTGGCTGTCTCGTTTGCCTTGGCTTTAAGTTCCAATTCTTTGAGGACGCGCTCGTGCTCGAGCAGGAGTTTCTTCTCCTCAAGGGCTAGCTTCTTTTCTGCCAGTTGGAGTTCTCCTTCTTGTCGGAGTCGGGCCAAATCCAACTCGTGGAGCCGGATCCTCTCTCGTTCTCGAGCGTCTTCGTGGGAGAGGCCCGCGTCTGGGTTTGCGGGTCTCCCTCCCGCTGGGTTCACCTCAGCCTCCGGACCTCCGTTCGGGCTCGGGTTATCTTCACTCAGAGGTGGCGCCTCGCCGGCGTCCACCCAGGCCTGCAGGGCCGATTTAAAATCTTCTTTGGTGCTTAAGCCAGTGGTAGCGATGCCTAGGTTTTTGCAGAATTGCTTTAACTCCTTGTGACTGTAGTCTTCCATTTTCTCTTTCTGGAATTCTGTGCTCATGGTTGCAGTGGGTTTGTCTGGGTAGCGGGTGAATCACTCTCTGTACGATCTGCGTGGCTCGGATCCCAGCGCTTGCCACCAATGTTAGAAAGGCGACCCCGGGGGAGGCAGAAGATGTCTGACTGACCACCCCTAGGTCCACCTCTCCTTTGAGAAGTAGCCGAGCGTTACCGAGAGGCCTCCGGAATGAGGGCCCTCTCCTAGGATCGTACAGCAGAGTAATAACCACACTACAAACGGACACCACACAGGAGGGCAAGTTCTCAAGTTTTATAGGTAATAAAAGGATGCGGGTTCTTGGCAGTATATACAGCTGGATCGAGGGATCCGTAAAGTCTCGAAAAAGGGGGGCGAGGTAGCGGGACAGTCTAGCTTCTGGGTGGAGGAAGGGATACCCTGCGCACAGCTCTCAATCCTCGAGCTGGGGGGTTCCGAGAGGTTCGAGCCGCGGCCGTGCCAGCAGGCTTACAGGATGGTTCAGCAAGGTAGGCCGCGGCAGCGCCAGCAGGCTCTCAGATGGTTCAGCAAGGTAGGCCGCGGCAGCGCCAGCAGGCTCTCAGATGATTCAGCAAGGTAGGCCGCGGCAGCGCCAGCAGGCTCTCGGATGGTTCAGCGAGGTAGGCCGCGGCAGCGCCAGCAGGCTCTCAGATGGTTCAGCAAGGTAGGCCGCGGCAGCGCCAGCAGGCTCTCAGAAGGTTCCGCAAGGTAGGCCGCGGCAGCGCCAGCAGGCTCTCAGATAGGCTTCGGGTCACAGGAAGGATGAGTTCGTCTGGTGTCGGCCGTGACAGCGTCAGCAGGGCTTCCAGTCCAGGATACAACTGGCGTCCTACTCCGGGGCTGGCCCAGATATAGGACTGGAGTCCTTTGATGTCCGGACCCTCTCGCCTAGAGGTCAGAAGGGCCGGGATGATGGTGTCCAGACACCCAGCAGGGGGGTGGAGCCAGCGCCCAGGGAGGCCGGAGGGCGATCGATACCAGGCGTCCGGGGGTGGCTGGAGGGCCATCGAAACTCCTTTCCCTCCGGGATCTGTCGAGTGGCCACTCGACCACCTGGGTGGATCTTGGTGCCTCGAGGTCTGGGCTTCGCCGGGGCCGAGGCTGGGGCTGAGGCCACGTGGTCGTGACGTGGGGGGCCCAAGATGGAGTCGGGCACAGCCTCGTGCTTAGGTTGTGGGGGGCCTATGCTGGAGCCAGGCCGGTGATGGGGATCCGGGATGGTAGCCGGATCTGTGGCGTTGGGGTGTGCCGGGTCGGGCCGAAGGGGCCGCCCGAGGTCCGGAGGAGGGCTGATGTCATCCTGGGCCCGCCATGCGGGAGGGGTAGGACCATGCCAGGAGGCCGGGTCCAACAACACTCTACACTCACTCAGCACTCACCACTCACTTACATTCTGCACTCACTCTGCACTCACTCTCACTCTGCACTCTGCACTCACTCTCACTCTGCAGTCACTCTGCTCTCACTCTGCATCACTCTGCACGCACTCACACTCACTCTGCACTCACTCACACTCGGCACTCTGCACTCTGCACTCACTCACACTCTGCACTCACTATGCACTCACTCACACTCTGCAATCACTCTGCACTCACTCTGCACTCAATCTGCACTCTGCACTCACTCTCACTGCATTCACTCTGCAGTCACTCTCTCTGCATTCACTCTGCACTCACTCTGCAGTCACACTCACTCCGCACTCACTCTGCACTCACACTCACTCTGCACTCACTCTGCACTCACTCTGCACTCACTCTGTACTCACTCACACTCTGCACTCACTCTCACTCTGCACTCAGTCTGCATTCACTCTGCACTCATTCTCACTCTGCACATTCTGCACTCAAACTCACTCTGCACTCACTCTGCACTCACATTCACTCACTCTACATTCACTCTACACTCACTCTGCA
Organism: Lissotriton helveticus; assembly: GCF_964261635.1. NCBI lineage: Eukaryota > Metazoa > Chordata > Amphibia > Caudata > Salamandridae > Lissotriton > Lissotriton helveticus. The sequence goes on along the minus strand of NC_136061.1, from coordinate 1,328,183,801 downwards.
GTCACTCTCTCTGCATTCACTCTGCACTCACTCTGCAGTCATTCTCACTGCATTCACTCTGCACTCACTCTGCAGTCACACTCACTCTGCACTCACACTCACTCTGCACTCACTATGCACTCACACTCACTTTGCACTCACTCACACTCCGCACTCACTCACACTCCGCACTCACTCACACTCCGCACTCACACTCTGCACTCACACTCTGCACTCTGTAGTCACTCTGCAGTCACTCTCTCTGCATTCACTCTGCACTCACTTTGACTATTGCACTCACTCTGCACTCACTCTGCATTCACTCTCACTCTGCATGCACACTCATCCATACTCACTCTGAACTCTGCACTCACTCTGCACTCACTCTGCAGTCACACTCACTCTCACTCTGCACTCACTCTCACTCTGCACTCACTCTGCACTCACTCTCACTTTGCACTCACTCTCACTCTGCACTCACTCTGCACTCACTCTGCACTCACACTCTGCACTCACTCTGCACTCACTCTCACTCTGCACTTACACTCTGCACTCACTCTCACTCTGCACTTACTCTTTCTGCATTCACTATGCACTCACTCTGCGGTCACTGACTCTGCACTCACTCTGCACTCACTCTGCACTCACACTCACTCTGCACTCACACTCACTCTGTACTCACTCTCACTCTGCAGTCACACTCATCCACACTCACTCTCACTCTGCACTCACTCTGCACTCACACTCACCCTGCACTTACTCACATTCTGCACTCACACACACTCTGCATTCACACTCTACACTCACACTCTGCTTTCAAACTCCGCACTCACACTCTGCACTTACTCACACTCTGCACTCACTCACACTCTGCACTCACTCACACTCTGCACTCACTCACACTCTACACTCACTCAGCACTCACCACTCACTCACATTCTGCACTCACTCTGCACTCACTCTCACTCTGCACTCTGCACTCACTCTCACTCTGCAGTCACTCTGCACTCACTCTGCATCACTCTGCACGCACTCACACTGACTCTGCACTGTTGGACCCGGCCTCGTGGCGTGGCCCGTCTCTGTCCCTCAGACCTCTGCGAGCGTAGGCCTGCACCCTGAGCCCCTGCGCGGCGTCCCCGTAAGAATAGCCTGCACCCAGCAGCCTGGTAGTCTCACCCCCGATGAGCCCGAACCCCCGTCAACCCACAACCAGGCCGCATGTCCCCGTCCCGCTCACGGCTCCGAGCACCTAGACCTGGCATGCCCCACAAGGCCCGGACGCCATCTTCCCCTCCCGACATCCCTGTCTCCCTGGGCCTAGCGTGACCCCGGCCCCAGCGAAACCCAGCCTCCAAAGGCGCGCCAGTCCCAGCCGGAGGGTAAAGGGCTCCCCGAGTGAGATAAGCCAGGGAGTTTCGATGGCACCTCCGGCCTCCCCTGAGAGACTGGTCTCTGTCACACCTTTGGCCTCCCCTGTGGGCCAGTTTCGATCACCCCTCTGGCCTCCCCGAGGGCTGGCTCCAGACCCGCTGGGCGTCTGGGAATTCCCGGACCCTTCCTTCAAAGGGATCAAAGAGCCAACCGCCGGACCTCGCCAACGACCAGCCCCCAGGGCCTGAGACCTCCGCCTGCAAGGGTCCGGAGATCAAAGAGCGAAAGGACTATAACTGGGCCCGCCCAACAGCTAGCAGGCAGTTGTATCTTGGACCTGAAGCCCTGCTGATCTGATCGCGGCTGATCCTAAAAAGACTCATCCTGAACCTCTGAGCCCTGCTGACGCTGTCGCGGCTCCTTCTTCGCCTTAAGGAACTGAACCACCGGAGCCCTGCTGATGCTGTCGCGGCTCGACATCTAAAGACCACCGGAGCCCTGCTGACGCTGTCGCGGCTCGACATCTAAAGACCACCGGAGCCCTGCTGACGCTGTCGCGGCTCGACATCTAAGACCATCGGAGCCCTGCTGACGCTGTCGCGGCTCGAGCTGAACTTGCAACCATCCGAGCCCTGCTGACGCTGTCGCGGCTCTCACGAACCCCTCCCGATCGAGCCCTGTTGACCTCGTCGCGGCTCAAGGAGTACTCTGGTCCGGCTGGACCCTCGAGACCACCATCACGACCGGGCCGACTCGACGAAGGTGAGGCAGCCAGTACGACCACCATCCCGTACCCCCCGGCTCGAGGATTGAGAGCTGTGCGTGGGGTACGCCTCGTACTGACCCAGAGACTACAAGACTGTCCCGCTTCCCCCTTCCCGAATCCTCAGAGACTTTGTGGTCCTGTGGCCACTGTGTACATAAGAGTGTTTCCTTCGTTATTTGCTTATATAAAGTACTTGTTCCTAAAACCCAACGGTGTGGTGTCTGTTCGTAGTGTGGTGTGAGCTCAGAGTGTACGATCCCAGACCCAAAGTCCTCCCCGGTGAGGACCTCACAATCAAGACTCGGCAAGTTCTGTGGGAGAGGTGGATCTTGGGGTGTCTGGGTGAGCACAACCTGGCCCTCGGAGATTGCCCCTTCTAACATTGGTGGCAGCGTCGCGATAAGAACCTACGTCTAGGGATCGTACAGTACTGACACACTACCCGAACAAAGAGCAGCCATGAGCGTCACTACCGACAAGACCACCTTCCAGATGGAGCTTCTGGGAGACTATTCGCACCGTGAGCTCAAGCAATTCTGCAAAGATCTCCATATCCCGTCAACGGGATTAAACACCAAAGAGGACTTCCAACAAGCTCTAACAGCCTGGGTGGAGACCGGAGCCCAACCTCCAGCACCGACGGAAGCCGATGGAGGGGGAGCACCCCTGATCGAAACCCACGCCCCAGAGCAAGAAAGAGCAGAGTCCCCAACGCGGACTTACAGCCCCGAGAGAGGTCTGTCTCGAGAAGAGATGACCGACCGAGAACGCAACCGAAACCACGAGCTAGAACTAGCCCGTTTGAAAATGGAAGGAGAACTCAAGCTGGCCGAGAAGAAGCTAGCCATCGAGCAGCTGCGGCTGCAAGGAGAACTGGAGGAGAAGAAGCTCCAGCGAGAACATGACGGAAAGAAGCTCCAGCTGGAGCACGAGCGCAGCATATTGGAAATCGAACTAAAGGCCCAGAACGAAGGCAACAAAACAGCAGCGACCCGAGAGTCAGGTCCCCCAGTGGAACCCAAGGTCCACATCCCCAAGGATGTGGTCAAAGAATATTATAAAAACGATGACATCCAGCAATGGTTCAAGGCAGTTATGACCTCACACGGAGTTCCACAGAAAGATTGGGGAGCCGGGCTGTGGGGTCGATTCCTGAGTGAAGGGAGAGACACCCTACTCGACCTACCGTCTGCCGAACAGACCTCCTACAGCCACATGAAAGAGGCCCTCCTCACAAGGTACGGGCTCACTCCAGAAATGTACCGCCAACGCTTCAGAGAGTGCAAGAAAATCCCCGGCACCACCTGGGTGGAATATGTCAATTTCTATAGCCGGGCCCTCGAGGGGTGGATCAAGGGCAGCAAGGTGTCCACCTTCGAGGGGCTCATTGACCTGATTGCGTATGAACATTTGTCCCTGAATTGCTTTGTGGAACTCCGACAGCACCTCCTGGACAGCAAGTTGGCTCCCGGAAACTGGCCGTCGAGGCCGATCGCTGGGTGAGCACCCGAGTCCCCCGGGGGCCCGGGGGAGATTCTGGCCAAAATGAACAGGGGTCTTCCCGCCAGAGAGGAGGGGGGAACCAGAATAGACAGAGGGGATCCCAGGGAGGGTCCCCGCGCAGTCCCCCCAGAAACCAGCCCAGCACCTCGCCTCCCACAGCGCGTGCAGGGTTTCCCCCAGCCAAACCAGGGCCCCGAGTCAGCCAAGCCTGCTACCATTGCCAGCAACCAGGGCACTATGCCAATGACCCCCGCTGCCCTTTGTTCAAGAAGCCTGCCGCTGCAGGGCCCCCAGCGCGCCATATCACCTCAGTAGCCCTAGAAGAAGAGGAGGGAGAAGAGGAATTCGAGGGGGCTGACCCCGCAGCCATGATGTTAGTCTCCCTGGGTGATAGGGAGATGGTCCCAGGAGCCCCCCTACCCGACAATACCGAGAAAAACCGACAGCAGGTGACTGTCAATGGCCATCACATTGGGGCGCTCCGAGACACGGGGGCCAGTATCACCGCCGTCAAACGGCATCTAGTAACCGAAGCCCAGATTGTTCCCCACATCTCCTGCAGGGTGATCGCAGCCGTTAACTCCGTCCGCACCTGCCGGATAGCTCAAGTCCCGTTCGAGTGGGGGGGCGTCTCGGGGGAGTTACGAGTGGCAGTCCGCTCCGACATGCCCGTGGACTGCCTGCTCGGCAACGATCTAGAGAGCTCCCCATGGCAGCGGGTTGAGAAAAGGACCCACCTGGAGATGGTGGGCCTGCCCGAATGGGCCTGTGTGAGTACCCGGTCGATGACCGCCCGAAGGGCCACCCCAGGAGGGGCGACCTTAGAGGCGGCACCAATGACCCCTAAGGACCCCGAGATCCCTGAACCCTCCGAAGCCCCTGAACTGTTCCCCGGGGAGAGCTTCCCCCCCGACGCAGGTCCCCTCGGTCCTAGCGTCGATTCGACCCCGAGCCTGGACGACCTTCCTGAGCTGGCCCAGTGGCGCCAGGAAGGAGGACCGTCCCATGAAGAATTCTGCCTAGAGCAGACCTCCTGTCCATCCTTGGTTGGGCCGCGGCAGCAGGCCACCGCCCAGGCCGCCGGTGACCAGTCCGGCTCCCACTTGGTATATTGGGAAAATGGCCTCTTATACAGCGAGCAAAAGTCCGCCGAGCTAGGGTCCGGCCGAGTGCTGGTGGTCCCCCTACGCTTCCGCGGCTTTCTCCTGAACCTGGCCCATGACGTGCCCCTGGCGGAACACTTGGGACAAGACAAAACGTACCATCGCCTGGTCACCCACTTCTACTGGCCGGGCATGCGCTCCGATGTGGAGGCTCACTGTAAGTCCTGCCCCACGTGTCAGTCCAGCGGGAAGAGCGGCGGGAGGCGCAAGGCCCCCCTCCAGCCCTTCCCCGTGGTCAGTACCCCCTTTGAGAGGGTGGGAATCGACATCGTGGGCCCCCTCGACCCCCAGACCTCCTTGGGGCACCGCTTTATCCTGGTGCTGGTAGACCATGCCACCCGCTACCCCGAAGCCATTCCCCTCCGGACGGTGACCGCCCCTGTAGTGGGGCGGGCCCTCATGGCCATCTTCTCCCGGGTGGGATTCCCCCGAGAAGTCGTCAGCGACCGAGGGACCAACTTCATCTCGAAATACATGAAGTCCCTCTGGCAGCAATGTGGGGTGACCTACAAGTTCACCACCCCATATCACCCCCAGGGGAACGGTCTGGTGGAGCGCTTCAACCGGACCCTCAAAGGGATGATCATGGGTCTCGAAGAGCCCCTGAGGCGTAAGTGGGACGTCCTCCTTCCCTGTCTCCTCTTCGCGTACCGCGAAGTCCCCTAGAAGTCCCTGGGGTTCAGCCCCTTCGAGCTGCTCTACGGGCACCCCGGCCGAGGACCCCTCAGTCTGGTCAAGGAAGGGTGGGAGATGGCGGCCCCTGAGCCCCCTCCAGATGTGTTTCGTTACATTCTGGCCCTCCGGAACCAGACGAGGAAGTTCAGAGAACTGGCCGAGGCGAACCTCGAGGCCAGTCAAGAAGAAATGAAACGGTGGTATGACCAAAATGCCACTCTAGTCGAGTTCCAGCCCGGACAGCGGGTCTGGGTGATGGCCCCCGTAGAGCCCTGTGCCCTGCAAGACAAGTGGACAGGGCCCTTCAGGGTGGTCGAGCGCAAGAGTCAGGTGACCTACCTCATCGACGTAGAGTCCCCCAGGAACCCCTTACGGGTCCTTCACGTGAACGGCCTCAAGCCCCACTTCGCACAGTCCGAGTTGAGTTTGCTCCTCGCCACGGACGATGGGGCAGAAGAAGAAACGGAGCCTCTCCCCGATCTCCTGTGCGTGAAAGAAAAAGACGGCTCCGTAGAGGGGGTGAGTCTCTCCTCCTCCCTCTCTTCCGAGCAGCGCGCGGGCTGCCGCCAGTTACTGGGACAGTTCTCGGACCTCTTCTCCCTCACCCCCGGCGTCACCAGCTGGTGCGTCCACGACGTGGACACCAGGGACAGCCCTCCGGTACGGCACAGAGCCTACCGCGTCCCTGACCGAGTCCGGGCCTGTATCAAGTCCGAGGTATCGAAGATGTTAGCCCTCGGGGTGGTCGAAGCCTCTGACAGCCCATGGGCTAGCCCCGTGGTCCTGGTTCCGAAGGCAGCCGCCCCCAGTGCGGTTCCCGAGCTGAGGTTCTGCGTGGACTACCGCGGGCTCAACGCAGTCACCAGAACCGATGCTCATCCCATCCCCCGAGCCGACGAGCTTATCGATCGCCTCGGGGCTGCTCGTTTCCTTAGCACTTTCGACCTGACCAGTGGATACTGGCAGATCGCCCTCACCGAGGGAGCTAAGGAAAGATCCGCTTTTTCCACCCCGGATGGTCACTACCATTTCCGGGTGATGCCCTTCGGGATGAAGAACGCCCCCGCCACCTTCCAGAGGCTGGTTAACCAGGTACTGGCTGGGCTGGAAGAGTTCAGCGCTGCGTATCTGGATGATATCGCAGTGTACAGTTCCCACTGGCCCGAGCACCTCCAGCACCTCTGGGCGGTGCTGACCGCCCTGAGAAGGGCTGGTCTCACCATTAAGGCAAGCAAGTGCCAGATCGGACAAGGGTCCGTAATCTACCTCGGGCACCAGGTCGGAAGCGGCCTCGTAGCCCCCCTCCAGCCCAAGATCGATGCCATCGTGGCCTGGGAGGCCCCCACGACCCAGACGGAAGTGCGGGCGTTTCTAGGACTCACAGGGTACTATTGCCGGTTCATCAAAAATTACGGCAGCCTCGTAGCCCCCCTCACGGAGTTAACCTCCAAAAACCAGCCGAGGAAAGTCAGCTGGACCTCCGCCTGCCAAGAGGCGTTCGAGACGTTGAAAGACGCTATGTGCACCGCCCCCGTCCTGCAGGCCCCTGACTACTCACGAGAGTTTGTAGTCCAGATGGACGCGTCCGAGCATGGCATCGGAGCGGTCCTGTCCCAGGTGAATGAGAACGGCCTAGACCAACCAGTGGCATTTATTAGCCGGAGGCTACTCCCTCGCGAGCAAAGGTGGAGCACCATCGAGCGGGAGGCCTTCGCGGTGGTTTGGGCCCTGAAGAAGCTGAGGCCCTACCTGTTCGGTACTCACTTCCGGGTCCAGACCGACCACCGACCCCTCCGGTGGCTAATGCAGATGAGAGGGGAGAATCCCAAATTACTGCGCTGGTCCATCTCACTCCAGGGGATGGACTTCACTGTTGAGCACCGGCCTGGTGTTGACCACACCAACGCAGACGGCCTGTCCCGATTCTTCCGCCTCAGCGCAGAGAACCCCCAAGAGGATGGGTAGTTCTCCCCGCCTTCAGCTGGGGGGGACGCGTGTTGGACCCGGCCTCGTGGCGTGGCCCGTCTCTGTCCCTCAGACCTCTGCGAGCGTAGGCCTGCACCCTGAGCCCCTGCGCGGCGTCCCCGTAAGAATAGCCTGCACCCAGCAGCCTGGTAGTCTCACCCCCGATGAGCCCGAACCCCCGTCAACCCACGACCAGGCTGCATGTCCCCGTCCCGCTCACGGCTCCGAGCACCTAGACCTGGCATGCCCCACAAGGCCCGGACGCCATCTTCCCCTCCCGACATCCCTGTCTCCCTGGGCCTAGCGTGACCCCGGCCCCAGCGAAACCCAGCCTCCAAAGGCGCGCCAGTCCCAGCCGGAGGGTAAAGGGCTCCCCGAGTGAGATAAGCCAGGGAGTTTCGATGGCACCTCCGGCCTCCCCTGAGAGACTGGTCTCTGTCACACCTTTGGCCTCCCCTGTGGGCCAGTTTCGATCACCCCTCTGGCCTCCCCGAGGGCTGGCTCCAGACCCGCTGGGCGTCTGGGAATTCCCGGACCCTTCCTTCAAAGGGATCAAAGAGCCAACCGCCGGACCTCGCCAACGACCAGCCCCCAGGGCCTGAGACCTCCGCCTGCAAGGGTCCGGAGATCAAAGAGCGAAAGGACTATAACTGGGCCCGCCCAACAGCTAGCAGGCAGTTGTATCTTGGACCTGAAGCCCTGCTGATCTGATCGCGGCTGATCCTAAAAAGACTCATCCTGAACCTCTGAGCCCTGCTGACGCTGTCGCGGCTCCTTCTTCGCCTTAAGGAACTGAACCACCGGAGCCCTGCTGACGCTGTCGCGGCTCGACATCTAAAGACCACCGGAGCCCTGCTGACGCTGTCGCGGCTTGACATCTAAAGACCACCGGAGCCCTGCTGACGCTGTCGCGGCTCGACATCTAAGACCCTCGGAGCCCTGCTGACGCTGTCGCGGCTCGAGCTGAACTTGCAACCATCCGAGCCCTGCTGATGCTGTCGCGGCTCTCACGAACCCCTCCCGATCGAGCCCTGCTGACCTCGTCGCGGCTCAAGGAGTACTCTGGTCCGGCTGGACCCTCGAGACCACCATCACGACCGGGCCGACTCGACGAAGGTGAGGCAGCCAGTACGACCACCATCCCGTACCCCCCGGCTCGAGGATTGAGAGCTGTGCGTGGGGTATGCCTCGTACTGACCCAGAGACTACAAGACTGTCCCGCTTCCCCCTTCCCGAATCCTCAGAGACTTTGTGGTCCTGTGGCCACTGTGTACATAAGAGTGTTTCCTTCGTTATTTGCTTATATAAAGAACTTGTTCCTAAAACCCAACGGTGTGGTGTCTGTTCGTAGTGTGGTGTGAGCTCAGAGTGTACGATCCCAGACCCAAAGTCCTCCCCGGTGAGGACCTCACAATCAAGACTTGGCAAGTTCTGTGGGAGAGGTGGATCTTGGGGTGTCTGGGTGAGCACAACCTGGCCCTCGGAGATTGCCCCTTCTAACATGCACTCACTCACACTCGGCACTCTGCACTCTGCACTCACTCACACTCTGCACTCACTATGCACTCACTCACACTCTGCAATCACTCTGCACTCACTCTGCACTCAATCTGCACTCTGCACTCACTCTCACTGCATTCACTCTGCATTCACTCTCTCTGCATTCACTCTGCACTCACTCTGCAGTCACACTCACTCCGCACTCACTCTGCACTCACACTCACTCTGCACTCACTCTGCACTCACTCTGTACTCACTCACACTCTGCACTCACTCTCACTCTGCACTCAGTCTGAATTCACTCTGCACTCATTCTCACTCTGCACACTCTGCACTCAAACTCACTCTGCACTCACTCTGCACTCACACTCACTCACTCTACACTCACTCTACACTCACTCTGCAGTCACTCTCTCTGCATTCACTCTGCACTCACTCTGCAGTCACACTCACTCTGCACTCACACTCACTCTGCACTCACTATGCACTCACACTCACTTTGCACTCACTCACACTCCACACTCACTCACACTCCGCACTCACTCACACTCTGCACTCACACTCTGCACTCACACTCTGCACTCTGTAGTCACTCTGCAGTCACTCTCTCTGCATTCACTCTGCACTCACTCTGACTATTGCACTCACTCTGCACTCACTCTGCATTCACTCTCACTCTGCACCCACACTCATCCATACTCACTCTGAACTCTGCACTCACTCTGCACTCACTCTGCAGTCACACTCACTCTCACTCTGCACTCACTCTCACTCTGCACTCACTCTGCACTCACTCTCACTTTGCACTCACTCTCACTCTGCACTCACTCTGCACTCACTCTGCACTCACACTCTGCACTCACTCTGCACTCACTCTCACTCTGCACTTACACTCTGCACTCACTCTCACTCTGCACTTACTCTTTCTGCATTCACTATGCACTCACTCTGCAGTCACTCACTCTGCACTCACTCTGCACTCACTCTGCACTCACACTCACTCTGCACTCACACTCACTCTGTACTCACTCTCACTCTGCAGTCACACTCATCCACACTCACTCTCACTCTGCACTCACTCTGCACTCACTCTGCACTCACACTCTGCACTCACTCTGCACTCACACTCTGCACTCACTCTCACTCTGCACTCACTCTTTCTGCATTCACTATGCACTCACTTTGCAGTCACTCTGACTCTGCACTCACTCTGCACTCACTCTGCACTCACACTCACTCTGCACTCACACTCACTCTGCACTCACTCTCACTCTGCACTCACACTCTGCACTCACTCTCTGCACTCAGACTCGGCACTCATACTCTCTCTGCACTCACTCTGCACTCTGTGTTAGACCTGTCCCCCTTGGCCTGGGACCCCAAGCCCTCTTCCCCCCATAAAACTCCCATGCAGGTACCGTTCTGGAGCTAGAAGCGCCCCTCCTCCAACTTAGATTTCCCCAACCCCGGGGAAGCCACTACAATGCCCGGGTAGCGCCCTTCCCCCAGAACCCTAAGACCCTAACCCTATCAAGGACCCACAGCGCCCCCCAGCATAGTATACCCCTGTCCGAGGGACTCCCTGACTCTCCTCCCCCCAACACTGAGACCACCGGCCGATTGATCTCCCCGCCTGGCGATGGCAGACACATGCCAAACGAAGGGGGCGGAGGAGTGGAGTAAAACATCCTGTCACCAAGAGGCCGGCCCCAGCCCCCGCTGGCCGTGCGGCCCCTCACACCCAGGAGAAAGAGATAAGGTACCAGCTGGCCGGAAACAGGACACGCGGGAAAAGAACCCCAAGGCCTGAGTGGCGAGTTAAAAAAGACTTCAAAGGACGGAAAGCCCTATAACTGGGGCTGTTGTGTAGCGAAGGTCGTTCGTTGGTGGAATCAGAAGAGGCCTGCAGACGTTTTCGCGGCTCTGCCCCTCGGACCTAGAGAGCCCTGCGGACTCTGTCGCGACGATTGTGAGTCCCCCTACAGTTACGCCAGCTCTGAACCCAAGAATAGAAGCGGACTCGAGGATTGTGAGTCCCCCTACAGTTACGCCAGCTCTGAACCCAAAAATAGAAGCGGACTCGAGGATTGTGAGTCCCCCTACAGTTTCGCCAGCTCTGAACCCAAAAATAGAAGCGGACTCGAGGAGTGGGAGTCCCCCTCTACCGGGCCCCTCCCCCGCAGGGAGACCGAAGATATCCCGTGACTTGAGGATTGTGAGTCACGCACCGGGTATGTCCCCTCCTCCTGGCAGGGGACTAGGATCAACAGCATACCCGCTTCCAGGACATCCAATCTGACTCTCATGGAAGATCGTGAGTAGTGGAAGCTGTCACTAAACGTCCTTGACCGAAATCTGCCCATATCCCCTCCACCTTCGGAGCATATTTGACCACTCTATCCCTGATACCTGTGATTTCCCTGACCTATTGAATCTTGTGATATATATATAAAGGATTGCTTAAACCCTAACTACCCGTGTGGTGTCCGTCTGTGGTATTGGGAGACCTCTTGTGTGTGCAACTACAAATGCCTGAACCCCATACCAAAGGGTCCGACCCCGAGCTCTAGGCACGTTCCTGGGAGAGGGAGGTCCCTGTGTGGACAGTACGATTGAATATTGCCACTCAGGGGCCGCCCCCCCTTCTAACATTCTGCACTCACTCTGCACTCACTCTCACTCTGCACTCACTCTGCACTCACTCACACTCTGCACTCACACTCTGTACTCACTTTGCACTCTGCACTCACTCTGCACTCACTCTCACTCTGCACTAACACTCTGCACTCACTCTGTACTCACACTCTGCACACACTCTGCACTCACTCACACTCTGCACTCACACTCTGCCCACACTCTGCACTCACACTCTGCACTCACTCTGCACTCACTCTGCAGAGTGAGTGCAGAGTGAGTGCAGAGTGAGTGCAGAGTGAGTGTGAGTGCAGAGTGAGTGCAGAGTGAGTGTGACTGCAGAGTGAGTGCAGAGTGAGTGTGAGTGCAGGCACACTCTGCACTCACTCTGCACTCACACTCACTCTGCACTCACTCTGCACTCACACTCACTCTGCACTCACTCTGCAGTCACACTCACTCTGCACTCACTCTGCACTCACTCTGCAGTCACACACACTCTGCACTCACTCTGCAGTTACACTCACTCTGCACTCGCTCTGCATGCTGCACTCACTCTCGCTCTGCACTCACTCTTGCTCTGCACTCACTCTGCACTCACTCTGCACTCACTCTCACTCTGCACTCACTCTCACTCTGCACTCACTCTACAATCACTCTCACTCTGCACTCACACTCACTCTGCACTCACACTCACTCTGCACTCACTCTGCACTCAAACTCACTCTGCACTCACTCTCACTCTGCACTCTCACTCTGCAATCAGTCTGCACTCACTCTGCGCTCACACTCTGCACTCACACTCTGCACTCACACTCTGCACTCACTCTGCACTCACTCTCACTCTGCACTCACACTCTGCACTCACTCTGCACTCACTCTCACTCTGCACTCACTCTGCACTCACTCTGCACTCACTCTCACTCTGCACTCACACTGCACTCACTCTGCACTCACACTCTACACACACTCACTCACACTCTGTACTCACACTCTGCAGAGTGAGTGCAGAGTATGTGCAGAGTGTGAGTGCAGAGTGAGAGTGAGTGCAGAGTGAGTGCACAGTGAGAGTGAGTGCAGAGTGAGTGCAGAGTGTGAGTGCAGAGTGAGAGTGAGTGCAGAGTGAGTGCAGAGTGCAGAGTGAGTGCAGAGTGAGTGCAGAGTGAGTGTGAGTGCAGAGTGAGTGCAGAGGGAGAGTGACTGCAGAGTGAGTGCAGAGTGAGTGCAGAGTGAGTGTGAGTGCAGCCACACTCACTCTGCACTCACTCTGCACTCACACTAACTCTGCTTTCACTCTGCAATCACACTCACTCTGCACTCACTCAGCACTCACTCTGCTCTCACTCTGCACTCTGCACTCACTCTCACTCTGCACTCCCTCTCCCTCTGCACTCAGTCTGCACTCAGTCTGCACTCACTCTGCACTCACACTCTGCACTCACACTCTGCACTCACTCTCACTCTGTACTCACTCTGCACTCTCACTCTCACTCTGCACTCACACTCTGCACTCACTCTCACTTTGCACTCACTCTGCACTCTCTCTCACTCTGCACTCACTCTGCACTCACTCTCACTCTGCACTCACTCTCTGCACTCGCTCTCACTCTGCACTCGCTCTCACTCTGCACTCTCTCACTCTGCACTCACTCTTACTCTGCACTACCTCTTACTCTGCACTCACTCTGCACTCACACTGCACTCACTCTGCACTCACACTCACTCTGCACTCACCCTGCACTCACACTCTTCACTCACACTCTGCACTCTCTGCACTCACTAACACTCTGCACTCACAAACACTCTGCACTCACAAACACTCTGCACTCACAAACACTCTGCACTCACAAACACTCTGCACTCACAAACACTGCACTCACAAACACTCTGAACTCACTCTGCACTCACTCTCACTCTGCACTCAGTCTGCACTCACTCTGCACTCATACTCACTCTGCACTCACACTCTGCACTCACACTCTGCACTCACACTCTGCACTCACACTCTGCACTCACTCTCACTCTGCACTCACTCTCACTCTGCACTCTCACTCTGCACTCACACTCACTCTGCACTTGGCACTCACTCTGCACTCACACTCACTCACTCTGTACTCACACTAACTCTGCACTCTGGCACTCACACTCACTCTGCACTAACACTCTGCACTCACTCCACTCTGCACTCACTCATACTCTGCCCTCACTCTCACTCTGCACTCACTCTCACTCTGCACTCACTCTGCACTCACTCTGCACTCACTCTCACTCTGCACTCACACTCTGCACTCACACTCTGCACACACACTCTGCATGCACACTCTTCACTCACACTCTTCACTCACAGTCTGCACTCACTCTGCACTCACAAACACTCTGCACTCACAAACACTCTGCACTCACAAACACTCTGAACTCACTCTGCACTCACTCTCACTCTGCACTCACTCTGCACCAACTCTGCACTCACTCTGAACTCATACTCTGCACTCACACTCTGCACTCACTCTCACTCTGCACTCACTCTCACTCTGCACTCTCACTCTGCACTCACACTCACTCTTCACTCGGCACTCACTCTGCATTCACACTCTGCACTCACACTCACTCACTCTGTACTCACACTAACTCTGCACTCTGGCACTCACACTCACTGTTAGACGGGGACCTGGAGGGTCGGCCGAGCACAAGGGGAGAGGCCTCCGGTGAGGGCCGTCTCCAGCGATCGTACAGACGAGTAACTTCCCCCCCACAGATGGACACCACACGAAGGTCAGCTTAACACCTTTTATAGGCAATTCCTTGAGTAAGGTGGTACGATACAAGGAGATTAGGACATGATGATCCTCTCAATTCTAGTCTCTATTAGGGAAAGGGGGTAGCGGGACAGTCTTGGTACCTACAGGCACTGAGGTGAAACGGTGGTAGCTCACAATCCTCGAGCTCGGCGTTCGGACGGGTCAGACCGCGGCAGCGCCAGCAGGTCCCGAAGAGGTCGTAGGTGGCAACGGGCCGCGGCAGCGCCAGCAGGTCCCAACGAGGATGATGGTTACAACGGGCCGCGGCAGCACCAGCAGGTCCCAACGAGGATGATGGTTACAACGGGCCGCGGCAGCGCCAGCAGGTCCCAAGAGGATGAAGGTGCAGAAGGCCGCGGCAGCGCCAGCAGGCAGGACAAAAGTTCACAAGGCAGGGCTGCGGCAGCGCCAGCAGTCCGTCAAGGATGAGTTCTTCTCGGGGTCTCTCGACTCCAGGATACAACTGCCTTCCTGCTCTGGGGCTGCCTCAGTTATAGGTCTGGCGCCCTTTGATGTCCGGACCCTCGCACTGGGAGGTCGGGAGGTCCGGGATGAGGGAGTCCAGACACCCAGCAGGGGGGTGGAGCCAGCACCCGGGGAGGCTGGGGGCGATCGGCACCTGGCGGGGGAGAGCCATCGACACTTCTTTCTCCCATCAGCCTGCCAAGTGGTCCGTTCACCTCCTGGATGGATGGTGGTGCCGGGATGTCTGGGCCCGGCCAGGCCCAGGGTTGGGGTCGAGCTGAGGCCACGCGGCCGCGTGGTGCAGTGTCCAAGATGGCGGCTGGGCCGGCCAATGGGGCTGCCGGGGGCCCGGGCCCGTGACACAGAGATATCCGGGAGCAGGCGTCCCGGAGGGGACGGGTTGTGGGTTGCTTCTGCGGGTAGGCCCCGGAGAGCCGGTGTCTGGGCCCTGTCATGCGGGGAGGGAGCGAGCCCTTTGTGGGGCCTGTCCAACATGCGTCCCCCCCAGCTGAAGGCGGGGAGAGTCACCCATCCTCTTGGGGACTCTCCTCGTCGAGGCGGAAAAAGCGGGACAGGCCATCAGCGTTGGCGTGGTCTTGGCCAGGGCGATGCTCCACAGTGAAGTCCATCCCCTGCAGGGAGATGGACCATCGCAATAGTTTGGGGTTCTCCCCCCGCATTTGCATTAGCCATTGCAGGGGCCGATGATCTGTTTGTACCCGGAAGTGGGTTCCGAAGAGGTAAGGCCGGAGCTTCTTGAGGGCCCATACTACTGCGAAGGCCTCTCGCTCAATGGTGCTCCAGCGCTGTTCTCGGGGCAGGAGGCGTCTGCTGATGAAGGCCACTGGTTGGTCGACTCCCTCGGGGTTCAGTTGGGAGAGGACGGCCCCGATGCCATGGTCTGAGGCATCAGTCTGGACGATGAACTCACGGCTGTAGTCGGGGGCCTGGAGCACAGGAGCGGTGCACATGGCGGCCTTCAGCCTCTCGAAGGCCGCTTGACAGTCGGGAGTCCAGTTGACTGTTTTTGGGTTGGTCTTGGATGTGAGTTCCGTGAGGGGCCCACAATGCTGCCATAGTCCTTTACGAACCGCCGATAGTATCCGGTGAGCCCCAAGAAGGCTCGGACCTCGGTTTGGGTTACGGGGGGGCGCCAGGACTGGATGGCAGCGATCTTGAGCTGGAGGGGGGCCACCAGACCGCTCCCTACTTGGTGTCCGAGGTAGGTCACGGACCCCTGGCCGATTTGGCACTTGCTGGCCTTGATTGTGAGGCCGGCCCATTGGAGGGCCTGCAGGACCCCTCGGAGGTGGCGGAGGTGGTCTGACCAGTGTCGGCTATACACCGCGATGTCGTCCAGGTATGCGGCGCTGAACTCTTCGAGGCCCGCCAATACCTGGTTCACAAGTCGTTGAAACGTGGCTGGAGCGTTTTTCATGCCGAATGGCATCACTCTGAAATGGTAGTGTCCCTCTGGGGTGGAGAAAGCGGATCGTTCTTGTGCCCTGGGGGTGAGGCCGATCTGCCAGTAGCCCGCCGTCAGGTCGAAGATGCTTAGGTAGCGGGCCGCCCCTATGCGGTCAACTAGTTCGTCGGCTCGGGGGATGGGGTGAGCGTCGGTTCGGGTGACAGCGTTCAGACCCCGATAGTCGACGCAGAACCGGAGCTCGGGTGTGGTGCCCGGGGCCGCAGCTTTGGGGACCAGTACAACCGGGCTGGCCCAGGGGCTGTCCGAGGGTTCGATGACTCCGAGGGCGAGCATCTTGGAGACTTCTTCTTGGATGCAGGTGCGTACCCGATCTGGTACTCGGTACGGCCGGTGTCGGATAGGAGGACTGTCGCCAGTGTCCACGTCGTGCAGGCACCAGGGGGTGACCCCGGGTGTGAGGGAGAATAGGCGTGCAAATTGCAGCAGGAGGGCCCGACAGTCTTGGCGCTGCTCCGGGGTCAGAGCCTCGGAGAGTTGGACCCCGTCCACTGAACCATCTTTTTCCCCGGCCCCCAGTAGGTCAGGGAGGGGCTCGGAGTCCTCTTCCGCCCCACTGTCTGTAGCCATCAGCAGGCTGAGCTCCGAACGCACGAAGTGGGGTTTGAGTCTGTTGGCGTGGAGAACCCGGAGGGGGTTCCGGGGGATTCCATGTCGATGAGGTAGGTGACGGGGCTCTTACGCTCGATCACCTTGAAGGGCCCCGTCCATTTGTCCTGTAAGGCACAAGGTTCGATGGGGGACATCACCCATACCTGCTGGCCAGGCTCGAATTCGATGGAGGAGGCATGTTGATCGAACCACTTCTTCATGTCCTCCTGACTGGCTTCAAGATTGGCTTTGGCGAGCTCTCTGAATCGCCGGGTCTGATTACGGAGGGTCAGGAGGTACTTGTAGACGTCTGGAGGGGTCTTCAGGGGGGCCATTTCCCACTCTTCTTTAACGAGGCTGAGAGGCCCGCGAACAGGGTGATGGTTACAACGGGCCGCGGCAGCGCCAGCAGGTCCCAATGAGGATGATGGTTACAACGGGCCGCGGCAGCGCCAGCAGGTCCCACGAGGATGAAGGTTGCAGAAGGCCGCGGCAGCGCCAGCAGGCAGGACAAAAGTTCACAAGGCAGGGCTGCGGCAGCGCCAGCAGTCCGTCAAGGATGAGTTCTTCTCGGGGTCTCTCGACTCCAGGATACAACTGCCTTCCTGCTCTGGGGCTGCCTCAGTTATAGGTCTGGCGCCCTTTGATGTCCGGACCCTTGCACTGGGAGGTCGGGAGGTCCGGGATGAGGGAGTCCAGACACCCAGCAGGGGGGTGGAGCCAGCACCCGGGGAGGCTGGGGGCGATCGGCACCTGGCGGGGGAGAGCCATCGACACTTCTTTCTCCCATCAGCCTGCCAAGTGGTCCGTTCACCTCCTGGATGGATGGTGGTGCCGGGATGTCTGGGCCCGGCCAGGCCCAGGGTTGGGGTCGAGCTGAGGCCACGCGGCCGCGTGGTGCAGTGTCCAAGATGGCGGCTGGGCCGGCCAATGGGGCTGCCGGGGGCCCGGGCCCGTGACACAGAGATATCCGGGAGCAGGCGTCTCGGAGGGGACGGGTTGTGGGTTGCTTCTGCGGGTAGGCCCCGGAGAGCCGGTGTCTGGGCCCTGTCATGCGGGGAGGGAGCGAGCCCTTCGTGGGGCCTGTCCAACACTCACTCTGCACTCACACTCTGCACTCACTCCACTCTGCACTCACTCATACTCTGCCCTCACTCTCACTCTGCACTCACTCTCACTCTGCACTCACTCTGCACTCACTCTGCACTCACTCTCACTCTGCACTCACACTCCACACTCACACTCTGCACTCACACTCTGCACACACACTCTGCATGCACACTCTTCACTCACACTCTTCACTCACAGTCTGCACTCACTCTGCACTCACAAACACTCTGCACTCACAAACACTCTGAACTCACTCTGCACTCACTCTCACTCTGCACTCACTCTGCACCAACTCTGCACTCACTCTGAACTCATACTCTGCACTCACACTCTGCACTCACTCTCACTCTGAACTCACACTCACTCTGCACTCAATCTCACACGTAACTCACTCTCACTCTGAACTCACACTCTGCACTCACTCTACTCTCACTCTGCACTCACACTCTGCACTCACTCTGTAGTCACTCTCACTCTGCACTCACACTCTGCACTCACACAGTACTCACTTGCACTCTGCACTCACTCTGCACTCACTCTCACTCTGCACTCACACTCTGCTCTCACTCTGCACTCACTCAGCACTCACTCTGCTCTCACTCTGCACTCACTCTCACTCTGCACTCCCGCTCCCTCTGCACTCAGTCTGCACTCACTCTGCACTCACACTCTGCACTCACACTCTGCACTCACTCTCACTCTGTACTCACTCTCACTCTGCACTCTCACTCTGCACTCACACTCTGCACTCACTCTCACTTTGCACTCACTCTGCACTCTCTCTCACTCTGCACTCACTCTGCACTCTCTCACTCTGTACTCACTCTTACTCTGCACTCACTCTTACTCTGCACTCACTCTGCACTAACACTCACTCTGCACTCACTCTGCACTCACACTCACTCTGCACTCACCCTGCACTCACACTCTTCACTCACACTCTGCACTCACTCTGCACTCACAAACACTCTGCACTCACAAACACTCTGCACTCACAAACACTCTGAACTCACTCTGCACTCACTCTCACTCTGCACTCCCTCTCCCTCTGCACTCACTCTGCACTCATACTCACTCTGCACTCACACTCTGCACTCACACTCTGCACTCACTCTCACTCTGCACTCACTCTCACTCTGCACTCACTCTAACTCTGCACTCACACTCACTCTGCACTCGGCACTCACTCTGCACTCACACTCACTCACTCTGTACTCACACTAACTCTGCACTCTGGCACTCACACTCACTCTGCACTCACACTCTGCACTCACTCCACTCTGCACTCACTCATACTCTGCCCTCACTCTCACTCTGCACTCACTCTCACTCTGCACTCACTCTGCACTCACTCTCACTCTGCACTCACACTCCGAACTCACACTCTGCACACACACTCTGCATGCACACTCTTCACTCACACTCTTCACTCACAGTCTGCACTCACTCTGCACTCACAAACACTCTGCACTCACAAACACTCTGCACTCACAAACACTCTGAACTCACTCTGCACTCACTCTCACTCTGCACTCACTCTGCACCAACTCTGCACTCACTCTGAACTCATACTCTGCACTCACACTCTGCACTCACTCTCACTCTGCACTCACTCTCACTCTGCACTCTCACTCTGCACTCACACTCACTCTGCACTCAGCACTCACTCTGCATTCACACTCTGCACTCACACTCACTCACTCTGTACTCACACTAACTCTGCACTCTGGCACTCACACTCACTCTGCACTCACACTCTGCACTCACTCCACTCTGCACTCACTCATACTCTGCCCTCACTCTCACTCTGCACTCACTCTCACTCTGCACTCACTCTGCACTCACTCTCCACTCACTCTGCACTCACTCTGCACTCACACTCCACACTCACACTCTGCACTCACACTCTGCACACACACTCTGCATGCACACTCTTCACTCACACTCTTCACTCACAGTCTGCACTCACTCTGCACTCACAAACACTCTGCACTCACAAACACTCTGAACTCACTCTGCACTCACTCTCACTCTGCACTCACTCTGCACCAACTCTGCACTCACTCTGAACTCATACTTTGCACTCACACTCTGCACTCACTCTCACTCTGAACTCACACTCACTCTGCACTCAATCTCACACGTAACTCACTCTCACTCTGAACTCACACTCTGCACTCACTCTACTCTCACTCTGCACTCACTCTGTAGTCACTCTCACTCTGCACTCACACTCTGCACTCACACAGTACTCACTCGCACTCTGCACTCACTCTGCACTCACTCTCACTCTGCACTCACACTCTGCTCTCACTCTGCACTCACTCAGCACTCCCTCTGCTCTCACTCTGCACTCTGCACTCACTCTCACTCTGCACTCCCTCTCCCTCTGCACTCAGTCTGCACTCAGTCTGCACTCACTCTGCACTCACACTCTGCACTTACACTCTGCACTCACTCTCACTCTGTACTCACTCTCACTCTGCACTCTCACCCTCACTCTGCACTCACACTCTGCACTCACTCTCACTTTGCACTCACTCTGCACTCTCTCTCACTCTGCACTCACTCTGCACTCACTCTCACTCTGCACTCACTCTCTGCACTCGCTCTCACTCTGCACTCGCTCTCAGTCTGCACTCTCTCACTCTGCACTCACTCTTACTCTGCACTCACTCTTACTCTGCACTCACTCTGCACTAACACTCACTCTGCACTCACTCTGCACTCACTCTGCACTCACACTCACTCTGCACTCACCCTGCACTCACACTCTTCACTCACACTCTGCACTCACTCTGCACTCACAAACACTCTGCACTCACAAACACTCTGCACTCACAAACACTCTGAACTCACTCTGCACTCACTCTCACTCTGCACTCCCTCTCCCTCTGCACTCACTCTGCACTCATACTCACTCTGCACTCACACTATGCACTCACACTCTGCACTCACTCTCACTCTGCACTCACTCTCACTCTGCACTCACTCTCACTCTGCACTCACACTCACTCTGCACTCGGCACTCACTCTGCACTCAAACTCACTCACTCTGTACTCACACTAACTCTGCACTCTGGCACTCACACTCACTCTGCACTCACACTCTGCACTCACTCCACTCTGCACTCACTCATACTCTGCCCTCACTCTCACTCTGCACTCACTCTCACTCTGCACTCACTCTGCACTCACTCTCACTCTGCACTCACACTCCGAACTCACACTCTGCACTCACACTCTGCACACACACTCTGCATGCACACTCTTCACTCACACTCTTCACTCACAGTCTGCACTCACTCTGCACTCACAAACACTCTGCACTCACAAACACGCTGCACTCACAAACACTCTGAACTCACTCTGCACTCACTCTCACTCTGCACTCACTCTGCACCAACTCTGCACTCACTCTGAACTCATACTCTGCACTTACACGCTGCACTCACTCTCACTCTGCACCCATTCTCACTCTGCACTCTCACTCTGCACTCACACTCACTCTGCACTCGGCACTCACTCTGCATTCACACTCTGCACTCACACTCACTCACTCTGTACTCACACTAACTCTGCACTCTGGCACTCACACTCACTCTGCACTCACACTCTGCACTCACTCCACTCTGCACTCACTCATACTCTGCCCTCACTCTCACTCTGCACTCACTCTGCACTCACTCTGCACTCACGCTGCACTCACTCTCACTCTGCACTCACACTCCACACTCACACTCTGCACTCACACTCTGCACACACACTCTGCATGCACACTCTTCACTCACACTCTTCACTCACAGTCTGCACTCACTCTGCACTCACAAACACTCTGCACTCACAAACACTCTGAACTCACTCTGCACTCACTCTCACTCTGCACTCACTCTGCACCAACTCTGCACTCACTCTGAACTCATACTCTGCACTCACACTCTGCACTCACTCTCACTCTGAACTCACACTCACTCTGCACTCAATCTCACACGTAACTCACTCTCACTCTGAACTCACAATCTGCACTCACTCTACTCTCACTCTGCACTCACTCTGTAGTCACTCTCACTCTGCACTCACACTCTGCACTCACACAGTACTCACTCGCACTCTGCACTCACTCTGCACTCACTCTCACTCTGCACTCACACTCTGCTCTCACTCTGCACTCACTCTGCCTTACTCTGCACTCACTCTGTGTTAGAAATGGGATCCCTGGCTGGCCAGGGCTTGCGCCAAAGACAGTCAGAGACTACCATTCCTAAGTTAGGGCAAGGGAGTTACACGCCAAGATAACCCCTGCTCACCCCCTAGGTAACGTGGCGCAAGCAGCAAGGCTAAACTTGGAGGCGATGTGAGTTAAGTATTTGCGCAAGCACCCCAGCAACAACACCCAAGGCCCACCACAAAGGAAACTCCACACAAGGTTATATATAAAAATAGCCTTTGTATTACACCACATTAGATAAAAACACACACTTTACAATGTGCCAACAGGCACGGGCAGAATTTACAGGGGATATGTACAAGACAGGGCTACCAGGACCACTGTCAGGAATCAGCACTTTTAGAACTTAGCACTTGGTAAAATTAGTACTTAGAACATATAATCATAATCACTGTAGCACGAGATAAAACACAAAGCACACAACCAGTAACTTCTGGTAACAGTTAAGTACCACCTGCGCAACCCTAATCACCTTAGGAATAGGTCGCACAGGAAACCAGGACCTCACTAGCACCACCTGTACTAGGAGAAAAAGAAAAAAAAAAGGAATAGGTCACGCAGGGAACCAGGACCTCACTAGCACCACCTGTACTAGGAGAAAAACAACCACCTAAGTATCACAATACCTGTAGGGGTGTAAGCACATAACACATGATGCATAAACCTACATTCAGCGGTGTAAGGAAGGAAAACACATGATGCCTAAAAACATTCAGAGGTGTAGCAATAACAATTGTGCAGTGATCACATTGGCACATGAACCATAAATGCGCCAGAATCACATTAGCCACAACCTGTGGCAGTCCCTAGGCCAACTGGCCTCCAAGGGCTGAAATGTCCTGAGTCCAAATGTCAGGGAGGCTGCGCAGGCAGCCAAGAACACAAGCCTAAACATAGCAGTTGCCCACAAAGTGCTGGGCAACTGGTGCAGACAATGATGATGCCAACGTGGGAGCCTCGTGGGCTCAAGAACACAAAATGGCACCGTGAGCCTCTCTGGGCTCGTGGACAAATGTGAGCGGTGAGCCTCTCTCAGGGCTCTCGAACAAGAACTGGCACTTGAGCCTCTCAGGGCTCGTGAAGCAAGGAAATGCCCCCTGAGCCTCTCTGGGCTCTAAATACAACTGCGGCGCTTCGGAGCCTCTCGAGGCCCTGGAAACTAATAGGGCGCCTCGAGCCTCTCGGGCTCATCAAACAACTGGGGCGTCGTTGGAGTCCCTCACGGGGGACTCGAAAATCACTAGGTGGCCCCAAGAGCCTCGGGGGCTCTACTGACACGGAAATGCCCCAAGAGATCGTGGGAGCGCCCTGCTGCCAACCGGGGCCGCTCTGAGCACACTGATTGCCACCTCTGAGCCCCCGGCACTTCACTGAGCAGAGGAGCGACCGGAGCCCGCCCACACTCACCGGCTGTCGGAGGCGGCGGCTCCTCGCGGCGTCAGCTCCTCTCTGCTGGACTCTTTTGGGTGGCGGCTATAGACGGAGAGCTCCCGCTCCTCGGGACTCTCCGGGGCCGCGGCTGGACTGTTCTTTTTTTCTCCGGGGCTCTCCCTTCGCTCTGGAGCCTCGGGACGGACAATGCAGGCTGCTTCCTGCTTCTTCCTCCTCCCCCGATGACGCGGCGGGAGGCTCGCCGGCTGGGCCAATCCCAGCACGGCCTGGCGGTGACGCTGGCGGCACCTTCCTCTCGGCCCGGTGCTGCGGCGGTGATCTCGGGGCTACCACGAGAGGTAGGCTCCTTCCGTAATTAAATCATAAAAAGGGGGCAAATAAAGGTGGCAAATGAGCGGGGTGGCCCCCGCGCTGCTCGGTCACCACACGAGGTGAAAAGATGCGGGGTGGGCACCGGCCAAAGCACACAAAGCGCTTCCAAGCGCTAGAAGTGAAATAAAGCACCTTCCAGTGCTAAAGGCAATCCACAGCGCTCCCAGGCGCTTAGAGGCAAAGTACAGCGCTCTCAGCGCTATAGGCACAAGCAAAGCTCCAGCAGGGTCTGGAGGCAGGCAGGGGGGCAAGGCTGGGCCCAGAGCCAGCTCACTGGGTCTCCAGGCAGGGAGATAGTCCAAGTGGCGGTCCTCCTGGCCCCAGCAACAGCAGCAGCCCCCTCTGGCAGGATCCTGGCAGAGAACAGAACAAATTGTAAGGGGACACAGCCCCTTCTTATACTGTAAATTCCTTTGTCTGTAGGTGCAGGGTGGGGGAGAAACCAGTCGCAGCTGGTTTTGGAGCACCCTTGATGGCTCAACCACCCCTTTCATTCACTAGGGAGGCTAGGGTCATTAGGCGCACCACAGGGGGCGGAGCCAGCATTGTGTGGGGAAAGCCCAGCCCCATTCAGGAAACAGGTGCAGCCCTCCCTCACATCACTCATGCTAATCTCTCCACTTACTCCTGGGCAGACCCATCCAGACTTCCTGGAGCCAGGCTTGCCAGCCAGCTCCAGCCAATCACGCTCCAGCACCCTCACTGTACACACACACCAATGTCTAGAAGTGGCACTTCCCCACTAGACACATACAAGCTGCACATACCATTGCGCAGCATTCACTCTCACGAGTTCGCACATACCAAACTCGAGCCTGCACTCCCCACACATCAGGAACTAACATGGACACACACATTCCCCATGCATTCCTATGGGAGGGCAGGCCAGCCATACTACACGCACGCACTTTACCCTGGGACACAGGGAAAAAGTGCGCAGAGACCCAAAAATCACTAACACAGATCACATACTAAAAGCAAAAAGATTGGGGGTGAACCTGCCAGAAGGGCCAAGTCCAACACAACCCCCTTCCAGCCAAAATGCAGGGCAGACCAATCACCACCGTGATGGGCTTCCCTGCTTGGGGCGATAAAACACGGATGCGGGCCCGCAACTGCAGGGACACCCTCCTGTTTTACGCCACGGTGAACCCCTGGGGTTCCTTCTAAAACTACTGTAGGGACTAACTGGGCTACCCCACTGGTACTCTCCAGCTGTCCTCGGCCAGGACCAGGCCCTAGGCCACCCAGGTGCCACCGGTTCCTGCCTACTCACAGAGTGGGGGGGAGTAACCCCTGGCACATAGTAGCCATTCTCCACCCTCCCTGTCTGCAAGACAAGGCCAGACTGCCACTGGTTCTCCAGCCTAGGGTCTACAACCTCAGGTGGACCAGGAGTCTCAGGGAAGGCTCTCCTCCCCCTACCTCTTCTTCTAGGGTTCCTCCTCCTCCTGCGAGGGGTACCCTCAGAACACCATTCTCCCAACCTAGGGTTTAACCCCTCAGGTTGCACCGGGGTCAGAGGTGGGCTCTCCCACCCTCTGCACCCCCTTTCAGAGTCCTGCTCCCTCCCAACCGGGGCGGTACCTCTGGAAGAAGAACTGGTCAGGACACTGCTTACAGACGTCCTACGCTTCAGGCCAGGCGGACCCTGAACCTGGCCTCCCAGCCTCTGGTCTAAAACCTTCGGTGGGATAATTGCCTGGCACTCCAGGACTTCTGAGGACTCACACACCATCCCCCTGAGGCTGACACATGACCCATATGTCGTGTGACTGTCTGTATGGCGCAGATATCCCATCCCCTGTCCACCTGACAGGGCGTGAAGATCCCCCAGAACAGAAGTGGCGCCTCCCGGGTCCCCCCAAGAAGATCTAGCCCCACTGGCTAGTCCCTGGTCCACTGGTGCATCCACTGGGAAACTCATCCCCCAATCACTCCTCACTTCGGACTTCTGTGTCCTCCCTCCTGGAGTAGCACTGCCGGACACTGGAACCCCTGGAGCTCTAGTTACAGATGCTCCAGGTTCCCTAGACACTAGGAGATCCTCCTCAAGGGTACTAACAGGACAGCCTTGGTCCCCAACCTGGTGTTCCCTCAAGAAACCACCCAGGTTCTGAGATAGGGCTTCGGGCATCTGGGGACTCTCAGCCTCCCACTGACTCCTGCTCCACTGAGCCAGGTAGTCAGCCTCTCCACCCCTCTCACTGTACGGGGACCTAGCTGGGCTACACTGAGCCTCTTCCACCACGCTGGGCTGGAAGACACCTGTACCACTACTGTTGGACTCACTCTTTAATGACTCTACAGAACCTCTGGCACTCTCCCAGTGCTCTGCTTCTTCTGCAAGGGTGTCTGGATCAGTCAACCCATATTCCAACAGGTGTTGGCGCAACCCTGGCAAACAACTACTGAGCACCTGCTCTCTGAGAACCAGATCAAACAGTTTGACAAAATCAGATTCCGTGTGAACCAATGACCAATCAGACAGTGCATCTTGACATTCATCCACAAACTCTCCCCAAGACTGGTGAGACAGTTTCCTACTGCCCCTGAATCTCAACCTATACTCCTCTTCTTGGGGAACAGGTACCATACTCTGGGAACTGGGAATGGGATTTCCTGCACTGATGCCTATATAGCTGCCACCACTGGGCTCAACCCTCCTTGGGGAGTCCAGAAAATCAAAACTGCGCTCAGGGGACCATCTACCCTCCTGAGCTAATCTCTCTCTGGCCAAGGCCCTCTCAGCCTCCGCCATCCTCTACTGCACACCCAGCTGCGCTATCTCCTTGGCATGCTCTAACCTGAGTTTCTCCAAAGCCAGCTGGTGCTCCCTCTCTTCCCTCCTATCTACCCACTCCACTGGGGACAGGGACCAGGAAAGGGACACTGGACCCAGCAAGGGACTCCCTATCTATGGGGTCCTCGCTCTCTGCTGGCGCCCATTCACTGTCATCCTCATCCTCCGCTTCAGACTCTTCAGGGCTCCCCTCAGACCCACCACCCTCATGGCGTGCGGCCCGGGCCCTCTCTTTCTCACTGTGCTCACGTTCCCAGTCATCCTTCTGCCAAAGGATCAGGTTATCCCTAAGCTTGGACTGGGTGTCTGACTCATTCACTGTGATGTCTCTCTCCTCACAAAACTGCACCAACTCATGCATACTGTACCTAAACAGGCCACAGAGGTTAAAAGGAGATTCCATCTTGGCAGGATGCTCACAGACACGTGCAACACAGGGGACCTAACAGTCAGAGCTGAAGCAAGAGTAGAAAATTTACATAAAATTCAGCGAGCTCCCTATCCCAGAGAACTCACACTCACTTGTCTAGTGCCACACACCATTCATCCACACACAACCCCCCCTCGGACTAGTAAGGCAGTTTCTACCACCCCTGATTTCTCAACCTGACCACACGTGACACAGGTACCAGACTCTGGGCGCAGGGCGGGGAACAAATGTACTGGACACTATTACGCTGCTACCACTGGATCCCACCCTCTGGTGAATCCAGAAATTTCAAACTGCACTTAGGGGATAGAAAACCACCCAGAGATAGTGACACCTAACTCACAGTGCACCAGAAACACATTTCCAAGAAATGACATTCAGAACAATTCAGAAACCATAACCCCCAAAATGTGATTTATCTAAAATGCAGAGTTTTGTAGTGCGGCCAGGTGCCACTGTGGTACAACGCAAACACAAATCCTTATCCTCTCCGCTGCCGCCAATGTTAGAAATGAGATCCCTGGCTGGCCAGGGCTTGTGCCAAAGTCAGTCAGAGGACACCACTCCTAAGTCAGGGCACGGGAGTTACACGCCAAGATAACCCCTGCTCACCCTCTAGGTAACGTGGCGCGAGCAGCAAGCTAAACTTGGAGGCGATGTGAGTTAAGTATTTGCGCATGCACCCCAGCAACAACACCCAAGGCCCACCACAAAGGAAACTCCACACAAGGTTATATATAAAAATAGCCTTGGTATTACACCAAAACACATTAGATAAAAACACACACTTTACAATGTGCCAACAGGCACGGGCAGAATTTACAGGGGATATGTACAAGACAGGGCCACCAGGACCACTGTCAGGAATCAGCACTTTTAGAACTTAGCACTTGGTAGAATTAGTACTTAGAACATATAATCATAATCACTGTAGCACGAGATAAAACACAAAGCACACAACCAGTAACTACTGGTAACAGTTAAGTACCACCTGCGCAACCCTAATCACCTTAGGAACAGGTCATGCAGGGAACCAGGACCTCACTAGCACCACCTGTACTAGGAGAAAAACAACAACCTAAGTATCACAATACCTGTAGGGGTGTAAGCACATAACACATGATGCATAAACCTACATTCAGCGGTGTAAGGAAGGAAAACACATGATGCCTAAAAACGTTCAGAGGTGTAGCAATAACAATTGCGCAGTAATCACATTGGCACATAAACCATAAATGCGCCAGAATCACATTAGCCACAACCTGTGGCAGTCCCTAGGCCAACTGGCCTCGCAAGGGCTGAAATGTCCTGAGTCCAAATGTCAGGGAGGCTGCGCAGGCAGCCAAGAACACAAGCCTAAACGTAGCAGTTGCCTACAAAGTGCTGGGCAACTGGTGCAGACAATGATGATGCCAACGTGGGAGCCTCGTGGGCTCAAGAACACAAAATGCCACCCTGAGCCTCTCTGGGCTCGTGGACAAATGTGGGCGGTGAGCCTCTCTCAGGGCTCTCAAACAAGAACTGGCACTCGAGCCTCTCAGGGCTCGTGAAGCAAGGAAATGCCCCCTGAGCCTCTCTGGGCTCTAAATAAAACTGCGGCACTTCGGAGCCTCTCGGAGCTCTGGAAACTAATAGGGCGCCTCGAGCCTCTCGGGCTCATCAAACAACTGGGGCGTCGTTGGAGTCCCTCACGGGGGACTCGAAAATCACTAGGTGGCCCCAAGAGCCTCGGGGGCTCTACTGACACGGAAATGCCCCAGGAGATCGTGGGAGCGGCCCGCTGCCAACCGGGGCCGCTCTGAGCACACTGATTGCCACCTCTGAGCCCCCGGCACTTCCCTGAGCAGAGGAGCGACGCCGAGCCCGCCTGTACTCACCGGCTGTCGGAGGCGGCGGCTCTTCGCGGCGTCAGCACCTCTCTGCTGGGCTCTTCTGGGTGGCGGCTGTAGACGGAGAGCTCCCGCTCCTCGGGACTCTCCGGGGCCGCGGCTGGACTGTTTATTTTTTTCCGGGGCTCTCCCTTCGCTCGGGAGCTTCGGGACGGACAATGCAGGCTGCTTCCTGCTTCTTCCTCCTCCCCCGATGACGCGGCGGGAGGCTCGGCCGGCTGGGCCAATCCCAGCGCGGCCTGGCGGTGACGCTGGTGGCACCTTCCTCTCGGCCCAGTGCTACGGCGGTGATCTCGGGGCTACCACGAGGGGTAGGCTCCCTCCGTAATTAAATAATAAAAACGGGGCAAATAAAGGCGGCATATGAGCGGGGTGGCCCCCGCGCTGCTCGGTCACCACACGGGCTGAAAAGATGCCGGGTGGGCACTGGCCAAAGCACACAAAGCGCTCCCAAGCGCTAGAAGTGAAATAAAGCGCCTTCCAGCGCTAACGGCACAAGCAAAGCTCCAGCAGGGTCTGGAGGCAGGCAGGGGGGCAAGGCTGGGCCCAGAGCCAGCTCACTGGGTCTCCAGGCAGGGAGACAGTCCAAGTGGCGGTCCTCCTGGCCCCAGCAACAGCAGCAGCCCCCTCAGGCAGGATCCTGGAAGAGAACAGAACAAATTGTAAGGGGACACTGCCCCTTCTTATACTGTTCATTCCTTTGTCTGTAGGTGCAGGGTGGGGGAGAAACCAGTCGCAGCTGGTTTTGGAGCACCCTTGATGGCTCAACCATCCCTTTCATTCACTAGGGAGGCTAAGGTCATTAGACGCACCACAGGGGGCAGAGCCAGCATTGTGTGGGGAAAGCCCAGCCCCATCCAGGAACCAGGTGCAGCCCTCCCTCACATCACTCATGCTAATCTCTCCACTCACTCCTGGGCAGACCCATCAGACTTCCTGGAGCCAGGCTTGCCAGCCAGCTCCAGCCAATCACGGTCCAGCACCCTCACTGTACACACACACCAATGTCTAGAAGTGGCACTTCCCCACTAGACACATATAAGGCGCACATACCATTGCGCAGCATTCACTCTCACGAGTTCGCACATACCAAACTAGAGCCTGCACTCCCCACACATCAGGAACTAACATGGACACACACATTCCCCATGCATTCCTATCGGAGGGTGTAGGAGAGTAGGGTCTGCAATCCTATGATCACCCAGATTTTTGCTTTTTGCTTCACTGGTTTACGACTTTCCCTGGCTGTGGGCCTGCTAATCAGACCCACAGCCTAGCTGTTCTCTCTACTCCAAATTGTACCCAGGTACTGAATTGGCACTGGGCCCTCTCCAAGTCCCTGTACGCAGGGCTGAGGTGCACCCAGAAGTCTCCCAGGGGCTGCAGCATGTATTATGCCACCCCTGGGCTGACTAACTAAATCAGACACAACTGGCTGCTTGACAGCTGGGGCAAAGTGGTGTAATCACCCTTTGCTTTAGATATAGTATTCCTATATCTAAACCTAAATGGGCACACAGATCTCCTATCAGTCACTCCTATGGCAGGCCTTAACAATCCTGAAGGCAGAGTGCTTGGAATCGTGTGAGATAGTGCTCTGGCATGAGCTGAGCCTGTCTGCGGCTTTCGGGATCCATCCCTTAGCCGTTTCCATGATATCGCATACCATATACTCTTAAGTGCATTATAATCCTCGCGGTTATGTGCCAACTCTGGTATCGCTTTATCAAAACATGTCGAGTAAGGTGTCATACGAATTGGAATACTAACCCCTCGCCAATTCTGGCGACGGGGTTAGCATTCCACCCTTCTAGAGGGACACGACATGCATGTAACCTGTAACCCCGGTTAAAGTTAGACAGAGCCTTAGCTCCACAAAATGGATGCTGCCACCGAGACACAAGTCTGCCCTCCTGCTGCTGGGAGTCCTCCCAGCCCAGGAGGCAAGGACAAAGGGTTTCCTGCCAGGGGCGGTGCCAGCACCGTCCCAGACAGGATTTTGTGTATCCTAGGTAGGCAGGGCTTTAGAGGAAGGTGACTGCAAGTGGCACCCCGGTGCTCACTGTGCATAGGCCGGCTGGAACCAGTTCCAGGGGCACTCCAGCCCCTGATCTGGGGAAAGCCCGCCAAAGGAGAGGGGTGTAACCGCCCCCTCCTAGTCCCACCCATAGGGCAGGACTTAGTCGCGTGCCAGCCCCTTTTTGCAGGATAAAGGTAGGAACTGGCCCCCTTCCAAATTAGATCATCTTTGAATCCTGAAACTACTTTCCATGAAAGGAACTCAAGACTTCTTCCTAAGATTTCTCCCTTGTGACTAAGGAGTAGTCACCCTGCAGCAGCAGGCACCAACCAAGCATCGCGGTTTGCTGTAAGTCTCTCCTCCGGATCAAGACTGCCCAGCTCGACGAGAACCGGCTTCCCTGGCACCTCTGACCTCTACCTGCATCATCAGCCCAGCTGAGATTAGTGGGTGTGACGAGACCTCGAGAGACCGGCCATCTTCAAAACTGCACAACGCTTGCCCAGCACGACCACCGAGGGATCCTTGAGTGAGTGCTTTGGGGTTTGAGAAGCCCCAACCCTGAGCAGCTCCAGCACCAAAGTCCAGCCCTCCAGCATCCACGAGATCTGCGTGGGGCCCTTCTGATCTTTGCTGCTCACCGCGTTGTCCAGGACACTTGCCCGTTGGCTAGTGGCCCTTCTGACGACGAACCACGATGACAACACCGCTGGTCTGGTTGCTCCAGACTAGCCCTTGCTCCCCTCCAAAAGAGAAGCACCCTGGACCCTCCTGGTCCACTCAAGACGCCATTTTAGGTCCACCGCGTGGGCATTGCATTTGCCAAGACTTGTTGCGCAATCCTGGGTCCAGCGACGTCGACAGCAAGAACCTTCGTGGGACAGCTCGCACCTCCATCCTGGTCGCCGACAACGCTTCCTGGTCCGAGAGACTGCAGAGCCCAGCAGCGCCCACTCACCTGGCTGAGGTGACTTCGTCCGGTGCCATCCTGGTGCCCACTCAAATCACTGGCTAGTGATTCAGAACTTGGTCCCCTCTGCTTACAGGTTTCTTCTTCCCTGATCCAGGCTTGGATCACCATGAACTTCTTCACTGGTCGCCTGCCAGCAACTTCTTTCTTCAGGCTCCTGGATCTTCAACGAGAGTTTCCGATGCAACTTGAACCCTATGCAGCCGCAGCCCCTGGGCTAGGTAAACCAAGTACTCCGGTGCTTCAGCATAGTCCAACACTCTAAGTGTTCGGATCCACTCTTGTTTTCGACCCACCTAGTCGGGTTCGCCCGAGAACAGTAACTTTGTCTTTGCTAGCCTCCATAGACTTTTTCCCGCCTTACGCGTGAGAGTTCCCACTCTGCACACGACGTCCACAGGCCTCCTGCTCCTAATCTAAGGGTTTAGTATTGTAGGCCTAGCGTTTCTAAAGTCTATGAGAATAGTTACTTACCTGCTAGTAATTCGCATTCCACTTTTGTAATATATGGTTTTTCGTGCCCCTCGTGCATTTGTGTAAATTGTGCGACTTTCAGTGTTTCTTTAAGAGTTTTGTTGTGTGCTTAGCTCCCTGTCTCATAAAGAGCCAGGGTAGTCTTGTTATAAATAAATATACTTTATTTTTGATAACAACTTGTGTGGTGTCCTTTCACTTGGTGTTCAAGGGGTAATGTGATGGTAAAACAGCTGGCTTAACACGCCCTCTAGAGTCTTAGCCTTAGACTGCTCGTATCCATGCTACTAGGATAGCTGGTCTATAAGGTTGACTTACAACCAATCATCAATAAGGGTTGTTTGGACTGATACATAGTGATCACTAGAATAGTGAGCACTGCATATCAGGCCAACTTCTCACATTGGTGAGCAGCGGTTGGGATTTGAGCTTGCTGTTGTTTTACCACACATATCCTAAGAATATCATTTGAAAGATCACATAAGTACTAAGGTACATATAACTTAGCTTAGAATACTCTGAGTTCTACTGAACCAGCTGTTGTAGCTCCTAGGGCCTAGCACACCCTAAACTACAACTCTAGCAAGGGATCAGTAGGTAAACATATAGTGTAGGTAAGTGCACCACTTACACCTCACTAGAAAAGCATGTCTACCCATGGAGAGTCTACTGAGACTCCCCTTGTGGATCTTGACCCCCCACAGGTCAAATCAAGATATGCAGCTCTCAGTTTCCAGGAGATGAGACAAGTGTGTACCTCCAGGAAACTGAAACAGGGGTCTAACCCCACCATTCCCTTTCTGATAGGTATCTTAGAGACATATGATGCGAGAAAGATTTCTCAGCTAGATGGGAATATGCCAGCCTTAGAGGGTACCACTGGGGATCCAGACCTCCACAACACTGTAAATACAGTTGGGGAGGAGGATCCTGAGGAACTCTCTGGGGATGAGGCAGACAAGGGTCTTGAGGTAGTCAGAAGGCTAACTAGGGCCAACTTAGACTTGCTTGGGTTAGGATCTGGGGGACCCCCAGTACTGACCCTAAGTAGGCCTAACCTTGGAGTTAGGAGAGATAGATCTCTTTCTAGGGACTCCAATAGATCTCTGCACTCTAATGCCTCTTCTCAGAGGAGAAGGAACTCTCCCCAGAGGAGATTGACTTCCCCTCAGAGAATAGAGCATGAAGCCAGAATGAGACAGGCTGCTCTGAGGATTGAAAGGGAAGAACTTGCCCTGGCCAAAGAAAAGCTTGCCTTTGCTAGAGAGCAGCAGATGAGTGGGTTAGTTCCCACTAGTGACAGCAATCTCCCAAGCGATAGAGAGAAGGGTTTAGATACTAAACACCTGACAAAGATAGTGCCCCCCTTTAAACAAGGGGATGACATCCAGAAATGGATGGCTGCTTTGGAGAGGGCCTGCACTGTGCAGGGCATTCCCCAGAGTCAGTGGGCAGCTATACTGTGGCTCTCCTTTGATGGCAAAGGTAGAGATAAGCTCCTCACTACAAGAGTGGAGGATGCTAACAATTACCAGGTCCTGAAGAATACACTGGTTGATGGGTTTGGTTTAACCACTGAGCAGTACAGGTTGCTGTTCAGAGACACCCAGAAAACTCAGTCTCAGGACTGGTCTGACTTTGTGGATTGTGCCACTAAGGCTTTGGAGGGCTGGTTGCTGGGTAGCAAGGTTACTGATTACACAGGATTGTATAATCTGATGATGAGAGAACAAATTTTAAATAACTGTCAGAACCAGTTGTTGCACCAGCACCTTGTTGATTCAGATCTGACCTCTCCCCAAGAATTGGGAAAGAAGGCAGACAAATGGGTCAGAACAAGGATAAAGCAGAACCAGAACCAGAACCAGGGTGGTCAGAAGAAAGCAGACCAGAAGGGTAATACTAAGAGTGAACAAAATGACCAGAAGTCTTCAACAGGTCCCCAACAAACTAAAGAGGGTGGGGGTCAGGCTTCACAGCAGAAAAAGAAGACTCAAGAAGGCCAGTCAAAAAGGTGGTGCCAGTACTGTAAAAGTAAGTCTCACTGGTTTAGTGAGTGCACCAAAAGAGGAGGGCAAACCTCTACCACTACAGCCCCTAAGGCAACTGCACCCCCTAGTACAGTCAGTAGTGGTAGTGCACCTCCCAAGGGATTAGTTGGGTTAACCTTGGGAACTGAGGAGTCTGGCAACTTAGTTGGCACACTCACTCAGGCTGTCCTTGTCTGTACAGGGGATATGGATATGTCCCCTGATGTAAGTCCCAATACTTTGGGCAAATACAGGCAGACACCTTTGATAAATGGCAAAATGGCTCAGGCCTATAGGGACACTTGTGCCAGTGTCACCATGGTGACACCTAACTTTGTGGACCCTGGACAGATCATGCCAGGTACAGATTTCCTGGTGACCAATGCCAGCAACGTCACTACCAGTCATAGTATGGCGATTGTTGCTTTCTCCTGGGGAGGGGTAAGTGGCCAAAAGAAAGTTGTGGTTAGTTCAGACCTCCCAGTGGATTGTTTGTTGGGCAATGATTTGGAGTCATCACTATGGTCAGAAGTGGAGCAGAGGACTCACATGGAAATGTTAGGCTTGCCAGCACATGTGCTTGCTGTGACTAGGTCACAGGCCAGAAGATGCCCCACTGAACAGGTGCTGGATCCTGGAAGAATGGACCAGACACCTTCCAAGAAGAAGAGCAGTAGGGTTAAGGCTTTGCCTTCCCCCTTGCCCCAGGTTGAGGATCAAGTTTCTGAGGAGGCTGATCTGAGAGAGCTGAGGGAAACTGAGCCTAAAGAGCTTGAACTTGATCAAGTTGAGTTTCTGGGCTCAGTGGGACCCTCCAGAGAAGACCTGGGGAAGGCACAGTTAGACTGCCCTTCCCTTGAACCCCTCAGACAGCAGGCTGCTGCTGAGGCTGCAGGGAATGCCACAGGTGCCCACAGGGTATACTGGGAAGATGGACTCCTGTACTCTGAGTCAAGAGACCCCAAGCCTGGTGCAACCAGGAGGCTGGTCATCCCCTTGTCTCTGAGAGGTTTCCTTCTCACCTTGGCCCATGAGATTCCCCTTGCAGGTCACTTAGGCCAGACAAAGACTTGGGACAGGCTCGTCTCACACTTTCACTGGCCTCACATGAGTGAGAATACCAAGGAGTTTTGTCGCTCCTGTGTCACTTGCCAAGCCAGTGGTAAGTCAGGTGGCACAACAAAGCCCCCCCTCATACCACTACCTGTGGTGGGGGTTCCCTTTGAAAGAGTGGGGATTGACATTGTTGGTCCAATGGAACCCCAGACAGCATCAGGGCACAAGTTTATACTGGTGGTGGTGGACCATGCCACCAGGTATCCTGAAGCTATTCCACTTAGGACCACTACAGCACCTGTAGTGGCAAGGGCCCTAGTTGGAGTGTTCTCCAGAGTGGGCTTCCCTAAGGAGGTTGTTTCTGACAGAGGTGCAAACTTCATGTCAGGATATCTGACTGCAATGTGGAAGGAATGTGGTGTCAACTACAAGTTCACCACACCCTATCATCCACAGTGCAATGGGCTTGTTGAGAGATTCAACAGGACCCTCAAAGGGATGATTCATGGACTACCTGAAAAGCTCAGGCGTAGATGGGATGTCCTGATACCCTGCCTCTTGTTTGCTTACAGAGAGGTCCCACAGAAGGGGGTTGGCTACAGCCCTTTTGAACTTCTGTATGGGCATCCTGTAAGAGGGCCCCTGTGTTTGGTGAAGGAAGGATGGGAGAGACCTCTCAAAAAGCCTGCAACCAACATAGTGGACTATGTACTTGGTCTCCGCTCCAGGATGGCTGAATACATGGAGAAGGCAACTAAAAACCTTGAGGCCAGCCAAGAACTCCAAAAAGCTTGGCATGACCAGAAGGCTGTCCTGACTGTATACCAGCCTGGACAGAAGGTGTGGGTGCTGGAGCCAGTGGCCCCAGCAGCACTCAAAGACAAATGGTCTGGGCCCACACCATCATTGAGCAAAAGGGAGAGGTCACCTACCTGGTGGACCTTGGAACCCCCAGGAGCCCCCTCAGGGTGCTCCATGTGAACAGGCTCAAGGCATATGTCGACAGGAAGGACATGAGCTTGCTCATGGCCACAGATGAGGGACAGGAGGAAGAGAGTGACCCTCTCCCAGACCTGCTCACTCAGAATCCTGATGATGGATCAGTAGATGGT
Organism: Lissotriton helveticus; assembly: GCF_964261635.1. Taxonomy (NCBI): domain Eukaryota; kingdom Metazoa; phylum Chordata; class Amphibia; order Caudata; family Salamandridae; genus Lissotriton; species Lissotriton helveticus. The sequence goes on along the minus strand of NC_136061.1, from coordinate 1,328,147,016 downwards.
GTTGTCTTTTGTGGCAGCCTCTCTGAACATCAGCAACAGGATTGTAGACAAGTTCTGCAATCCTTCAGACATATGTTCTCTCTGATACCCAGTCAAACTGATTGGTGTACCCAAAGGCTCTCACGACAGGTTTCCAAGACAAAGGTCTAATTTCCCTTGGGATATTCAACCTTTAATGAGGGAGGAGGGCTGGGATGGGGGGTGGAATTTGGTGGGGACTAGGGGAGGTAGACCACGACAAGGTGGTCCCCCGCATGGCCCTCAACTCATCCATCCCGTTTTCTATCAACAACCCCAAAATGGCCCTTCTAATCCCTTGTACTTTCCTATTGCAAACCGATTTGAGTGCCTCTCAAACACAGATTGGGTGGATTGACATACTCAGGGTTTGCCTGGGGAATATGGTGTTTGTCGAAACCAAACAAGTCCTTGCAAGGTTGTTTCCACATTGGCTCCCATAACAGCTATTTCATGCCCCATACCCGAAACTAGCCTGACGACCAAAGAGAGCCGGGGTGCAGGTACAACGACCGCTCCTAACACAGTCCCAGTACTCTGTAATGTCCTTACTTGGAATGTGGCAGGCTTAAATGCAAAGGCCTTGGACCCAGTATGGCAAAGTTTTATTGAGCGATATCATATCATAGGGCTTCAAGAAACGTGGGCCACAACACAATCTTTTTCCCTGGATGGTTTTTGTAGCTTTTCCACCCCGGCAGTTCCAGGCATAAGAGGAAGGGCAAAGGGCGGTTTACTTATCTTGTGTTCCCTGGATTTAGTGGGGGTTTTCAAAAAAGTGGATACCGCTTTAACAAATGTTCTTGCGGTAGAATGGACTCTCCCCAATTCAAAGACGGTTCTCCTGATTAATTTTTATAACTCAAAGGAGTCCGTCATTGTAAATGAACATTTAATTTCTTTATCGAATTTTTTGTCAGCCTATAGGAGTGATTGCTCCTCCCATTCGGAATTGGTTATTCTGGGGGATTTTAACATACACCCCTGTGAGGGGGGTTGTTTTAACGATAGATACGGGGGGATATCACCCGAAGCTATTCCCCATTTTGAACACACTTCAGAGGGTGAGTACCTAGAGTTTTTTCTAGCGAATCTAAATCTTTTTGAATTCGACCAAGGCATTAGTGAGCCGAGAGCTCCAACTTTTGTTGGAAGAGACGCCAATACAGTTATAGACTATATATTCGTTTCAAATGGGGTCTTGGCAAAGGTATACGAGTACAGTGTAGTTGACCATATTTCATCGGATCACCATCCTGTTCTCTTGTCCTTGGATTTAGACTGCTTTCGCACTGTCAGTCCTCCAAGTATGGCAGCCATAAAGGATTTGAAATCTACAGAGCAGGGAAGGCGCCTGAAATGGGAGATGATTGTCCCAGAAGATTTCTTTCATGCAATTGCCCAAGAGTCCGAGGACAGTTTGGCAGTATGTTTGGACTCAACTGCAGAGGGCCCTAAGGTCCTGATAGCCTTCGAAGACATCTGTTCGAGGATTAGTAAGAACTTGGAACGAAGGTCGGTTAGGCAAGGGAATATAAAGACCCATAAATGGTTTAATAAGGAATGTTCGAAGGCCCACAGTGCTCTGATGAAAGCCATCAAGCAGAGACCTAGAGATAAGTCCTTAGTGGTCAAACTAAGAAAAGAATATAAAACTATAACCCAAAAACGTAAAAATGAAATCAAGGAGGAAGCATGGAATAGCCTACTCTCAAAGGAAGCCCTGAAAGACAGCAAAAAGTTTTGGGCCATCGTAAATCAGCCCTTTTTCTCCGACAATGGGCAAACGGATTTAGACTGTGTCATTGAAGATAACAGATGGCTAGCCCATTTTGGCAAAATCTACGAGTCTACATCCCCTGCCTTAACTGACAAAACCCATGACCATACTAATCTGGTCATGGACTTTAACATCACGGAAGTTGAAAGGGCGATTAGAGAGACTAACAAACATAAGGCCCCGGGCCCTGATGGGGTACCAGCAGATCTCTATATACAGTACCCACAATTTTGGTCCAAAATTTTATCTAACGTTTTTAATGCTATCCCGACAGCTGGCTTCCCATCCTCCTGGTCCACCTCCATAATTGTGCCTATATTTAAGAAAGGAAATAGGGCGGACCCGGCCTGCTACAGACCAATCTCCTTGCTGGACTCTGCCGTTAAAATCTTAGGCAGAGTCATTTTGCACAGAATGGAGGATTGGCTGGAGGAGAGCGGGATCCTTTCAGACTTGCAGTACGGGTTTAGGGCACATAGAGGGACAATCGACCAATGCCTGAACCTCCATTTAATTATTAGTAAATACACTGTGGTGAAGGGGGGGCTTCTTTACTTGGGATTTATGGACCTATCTTCAGCGTTTGACTTGGTGAATCGTCAAAAATTATGGACCATCTTACACAACTCTGGATTGGACACTACTTTGGTTAATTTTTTACATGACCTCCACTCTAATTTGTTTGCAACGGTTAGGGCATCAAGGGACGGTAGGTGTACAGCAAAGTTTAGATCAGGGAGAGGGGTCAGACAAGGGTGCATCCTGGCCCCTCTACTCTTTACACTGTACATCAACGCCTTGGGGAAATTTCTGAACACAGCCACCTTGGATACTCCGCGCATGGGGGGCCTACCTATTCCGGTCCTCCTATACGCGGATGACGCTGTTCTCATAGCGCGGACTGGCATAGGGCTCAAAAAACTTTTGGACCATTTTGGACAGTTCATGGAAACCCTTGATTTAAAAATTAACACCGTCAAGTCCCATGTTATGGTTGTTGGTTCGCGAAAGAAAAACATGAAGATCAGATCTTTCAGCTCCAATAATTCACCAATTTCAAGGGTGCCCTCCTTTTGTTATCTGGGCGTCACCTTTGACGAGAGAGGAACCTGGAAGCCACAAATGAAACTCAAGGAAAATGGAGTAATTAGGTCAACAGCAGCACTTCTGAGCTTTTCGAAAAAATTGGGCTCGAAACCTATGGAAGCGATGACCAGGATTTATAGAGCCAAATGCCTGGCAATTGCTTCCTACGGGGCAGATATTTGGGGCTATGTTTCGGTGCCAGGCATACAAATGGCCGAAAATAATTTTTTACGGGCCTTGTTGACTCTCCCGAAATCTTCCCCCATACATTCATTGCATAATGAATTAGGTATGGGGTACGTTACCGATCTTCTAAAAATGTCCCCACTACTTTGCTGGATCAAAACCTGGACAAATGAAGAAATCGGTTTGAATCATTCCATCCTTAAGGATTGTACATCTCTAGATAAAGCTCTTACCATTCCATGGCTAGCATATGTTAGAGCGGCATGTGCTAGCCTAGGGCGCCCGGAAATGTACTCTCTTCCGCAACATCTTAAAAAAGAGGATGCAAAGTGGGTGAAGCAACATTTTCGATCTCTGTTGGAAGGCGAAAGAGAATCGGCCGAAATCAGTAAACCCACAGTCAGATTACTTTTTCAACTTTCCACTACTACAGAGATGGAACCCTACTTAAAATATGTCACAAAGCCCTACCATCGATTTCTGCTCATTAGGTTTAGATTTAATTTGATCCATTTTATCCTTGGTACGTATACAGATTGGGGTACTCCAGAAAATTCTCCTCCTTGCACATGCGACTGTTTTTCAACACAGGACACTTTGCATCTGGTTATGTTGTGTGAACATTATTTGGTCCTGCGAAAAAAAATTCTTGTGCCCATTTTAAAACCTTTAAATTTCGTTCAGGTACGGCCAGCATTACTATATTTACAGATGTTGAACTCAGTGCCAGTCGCTTATGGCGTAGCCTGTTTTTTAGTAGCTGCCGCCAGACAGAAAAGAGTAAGAAATGCTGTACTATCAACCCATGAAAACTGATTGTCAATATATACTATGGTGAAATTCATATACTGTTATCTTTAGGTGTTCCCTGTATCTATCAAATCGTTTTTTATTAACGTTCCCTACCCTTTGTTTTTAAGTAGGAATGCAATCAACCCTTACTACTGATTTAATTGTTTTTTATATAAAAAATAATAATTTTTCGCATTATGTACTGCTTTTATGGTTTTAATTAACCGAATAAAGTTTTTGACTGACTGACTGATTGGTGTACCCATGAAGTGGACACTGGAGACAGTCTGCCTGTCAAGAGTAAAATCTACAGACAGCCTGATCATGTCAGAGACTGCATCAAGACAGAAGTGCAGAAAATGTTGGAGCTGGGAGTCATTGAGCCCTCAGATAGCCCTTGGGCTAGCCCAGTAGTTCTAGTGCCAAAGCCTCACACCCAGGGTGGTAAGAAAGAGATGAGGTTTTGCGTAGACTACAGAGGACTCAATGCAGTCACTAAGACTGATGCCCACCCAATACCAAGAGCAGATGAACTTATAGATAGATTGGCTTCTGCCAACTACTTAAGTACATTTGATCTGACAGCTGGGTATTGGCAAATCAGGTTAGCTGAGGAGGCCAAGCCCAAGACAGCATTTTCTACCCCTGATGGGCATTATCAATTTGTGGTAATGCCCTTTGGTTTGAAAAATGCACCTGCCACCTTCCAAAGGCTGGTGAATCAAGTTCTCACTGGGTTGGATGACTTCTGTGCAGCATATCTTGATGATATAGCTGTCTTTAGTTCCACCTGGGAGGATCACCTGGTCCACCTGAGGAAAGTGTTAGAGGCACTGCAAAAGGCAGGTCTCACTATCAAGGCCACTAAGTGCCAGATAGGGCAGACACAGGTTGTATACCTGGGCCACCTTGTAGGTGGAGGCCAGGTTCAACCCTTGGAGAGCAAGATACAGGCCATCAAGGACTGGGCTCCTCCAACCACCCAGACTCAGGTTCGAGCTTTCTTGGGCCTGACTGGGTACTATAGGAAATTTGTCAAGAATTATGGGTCCATTGTGACTCCACTTAATGACCTGACAAGTAAAAAGATGCCAAAGAAAGTTCAGTGGACAGCAAGCTGTCAGAAAGCATTCAATGACCTAAAGCAGGCCATGTGCACAGCACCTATCCTAAAGAGTCCAGATTACTCCAAGACCTTCATTGTCCAAACAGATGCTTCTGAGTTGGGTGTGGGAGCTGTTCTATCTCAGCTGAATTTTGATGGTAACGACCAGCCTATTGCTTTTATTAGCAGAAGGCTGACCCCCAGAGAGAAAAATTGGTCAGCTATTGAGAGGGAGGCCTTTGCTGTGGTGTGGGCCCTGAAAAAGTTGAGGTCATACTTGTTTGGCACTCACTTTAAGATTCAGACCGACCACAAGCCCCTCTTATGGCTAAATCAGATGAAGTGTGAAAACCCCAAACTACTTAGGTGGTCCATTTCCCTACAGGGGATGGATTTTACAGTGGAGCATAGACCTGGTACTGATCATGGCAATGCTGATGGGCTCTCCAGGTATTTCCACTTAGAGCAAGAAGACTCACCTGGTCAAGGTTAGCTTATTGTCCCAAAGTTTGGGGGGGGGGGTCATGTAGGAGAGTAGGGTCTGCAATCCTATGATCACCCAGATTTTTGCTTTTTGCTTCACTGGTTTACGACTTTCCCTGGCTGTGGGCCTGCTAATCAGACCCACAGCCTAGCTGTTCTCTCTACTCCAAATTGTACCCAGGTACTGAATTGGCACTGGGCCCTCTCCAAGTCCCTGTACCCAGGGCTGAGGTGCACCCAGAAGTCTCCCAGGGGCTGCAGCATGTATTATGCCACCCCTGGGCTGACTAACTAAATCAGACACAACTGGCTGCTTGACAGCTGGGGCAAAGTGGTGTAATCACCCTTTGCTTTAGTTATAGTATTCCTATATCTAAACCTAAATGGGCACACAGATCTCCTATCAGTCACTCCTATGGAAGGCCTTAACAATCCTGAAGGCAGAGTGCTTGGAATCGTGTGAGATAGTGCTCTGGCATGAGCTGAGCCTGTCTGCGGCTTTCGGGATCCATCCCTTAGCCGTTTCCATGATATCGCATACCATATGCTCTTAAGTGCATTATAATCCTCGCGGTTATGTGCCAACTCTGGTATCGCTTTATCAAAACATGTCGAGTAAGCTGTCATACGAATTGGAATACTAACCCCTCGCCAATTCTGGCGACGGGGTTAGCATTCCACCCTTCTAGAGGGACACGACATGCATGTAACCTGTAACCCCGGTTAAATTTAGACAGAGCCTTAGCTCCACAAAATGGATGCTGCCACCGAGACACAAGTCTGCCCTCCTGCTGCTGGGAGTCCTCCCAGCCCAGGAGGCAAGGACAAAGGGTTTCCTGCCAGGGGCGGTGCCAGCACCATCCCAGACAGGATTTTGTGTATCCTAGGTAGGCAGGGCTTTAGAGGAAGGTGACTGCAAGTGGCACCCCGGTGCTCACTGTGCATAGGCCGGCTGGAACCAGTTCCAGGGGCACTCCAGCCCCTGATCTGGGGAAAGCCCGCCAAAGGAGAGGGGTGTAACCACCCCCCTCCTAGTCCCACCCATAGGGCAGGACTTAGTCACGTGCCAGCCCCTTTTTGCAGGATAAAGGTAGGAACTGGCCCCCTTCCAAATTAGATCATCTTTGAATCCTGAAACTACTTTCCACGAAAGGAACTCAAGACTTCTTCCTAAGATTTCTCCCTTGTGACTAAGGAGTAGTCACCCTGCAGCAGCAGGCACCAACCAAGCATCGCGGTTTGCTGTAAGTCTCTCCTCCGGATCAAGACTGCCCAGCTCGACGAGAACCGGCTTCCCTGGCACCTCTGACCTCTACCTGCATCATCAGCCCAGCTGAGATTAGTGGGTGTGACGAGACCTCGAGAGACAGGCCATCTTCAAAACTGCACGACGCTTGCCCAGCACGACCACCGAGGGATCTTTGAGTGAGTGCTTTGGGGTTTGAGAAGCCCCAACCCTGAGCAGCTCCAGCACCGAAGTCCAGCCCTCCAGCATCCACGAGATCTGCGTGGGGCCCTTCTGCTCTTTGCTGCTCACCGCGTTGTCCAGGACACTTGCCCGTTGGCTAGTGGCCCTTCTGACGACGAACCACGACGACAACACCGCTGGTCTGGTTGCTCCAGACTAGCCCTTGCTCCCCTCCAAAAGAGGAGCACCCTGGACCCTCCTGGTCCACTCAAGACGCCATTTTAGGTCCACCGCGTGGGCCTTGCATTTGCCAAGACTTGTTGTCCAATCCTGGGTCCAGCGACGTCGACAGCAAGAACCTTCGTGGGACAGCTCGCACCTCCATCCTGGTCGCCGACAACGCTTCCTGGTCCGAGAGACTGCAGAGCCCAGCAGCGCCCACTCACCTGGCTGAGGTGACTTCGTCCGGTGCCATCCTGGTGCCCACTCAAATCACTGGCTAGTGATTCAGAACTTGGTCCCCTCTGCTTACAGGTTTCTTCTTCCCTGATCCAGGCTTGGATCACCACGAACTTCTTCACTAGTCGCCTGCCAGCAACTTCTTTCTTCAGGCTCCTGGATCTTCAACAAGGGTTTCCGAAGCAACTTGAACCCTATGCAGCCGCAGCCCCTGGGCTAGGTAAACCAAGTACTCCGGTGCTTCAGCATAGTCCAACACCCTAAGTGTTCGGATCCACTCTTGTTTTCGACCCACCTAGTCGGGTTCGCCCGAGAACAGTAACTTTGTCTTTGCTAGCCTCCATAGACTTTTTCCCGCCTTACGCGTGAGAGTTCCCACTCTGCACACGACGTCCACAGGCCTCCTGCTCCTAATCTAAGGGTTTAGTATTGTAGGCCTAGCGTTTCTAAAGTCTATGAGAATAGTTACTTACCTGCTAGTAATTCGCATTCCACTTTTGTAATATATGGTTTTTCGTGCCCCTCGGGCATTTGTGTGAATTGTGCAACTTTCAGTGTTTCTTTAAGAGTTTTGTTGTGTGCTTAGCTCCCTGTCTCATAAAGAGCTAGGGTAGTCTTGTTATAAATAAATATACTTTATTTTTGATAACAACTTGTGTGGTGTCCTTTCACTTGGTGTTCAAGGGGTAATGTGATGGTAAAACAGCTGGCTTAACACGCCCTCTAGAGTCTTAGCCTTAGACTGCTCGTATCCATGCTACTAGGATAGCTGGTCTATAAGGTTGACTTACAACCAATCATCAATAAGGGTTGTTTGGACTGATACATAGTGATCACTAGAATAGTGAGCACTGCATATCAGGCCAACTTCTCACAGAGGGCAGGCCAGCCATACTACACGCACGCACTTTACCCTGGGACACAGGGAAAAAGTGCGCAGAGACCCAAAAATCACTAACACAGATCACATACTAAAAGCAAAAAGATTGGGGGTGAACCTGCCAGGAGGGCCAAGTCCAACACTCTGCACTCACTCTGCACTCACCCTCTGCACTCGCTCTCGCTCTGCACTCACTCTGCACTCGCTCTCACTCTGCACTCACTCTTACTCTGCACTCACTCTCACTCTGCACTCACACTCTGCACTCACACACACTCTACACTCATGCTCTGCACTCATACTCTGCACTCACTCCCACTCTGCACTCACTCTGTACTCACTCTGCACTCACTCTGCACTCACTCTGCACTCACTCTCACTCTGTACTCTCACTCTGCACTCACTCTGCACTCACTCTGCACTCACTCTGCACTCACACTCACTCTGCACTCACTCTGCACTCACTCTCACTCTGCACTCACTCTCACTCTACTCTCACACTGTGCACTCACACTCACTCTGCACTCACACTCTGCACTCACTCTGCACTCACTCTGCACTCACCCTGCACTCACTCTCACTCAGCACTCACTCTCTGTTGGACTTGGCCCTTCTGGCAGGTTCACCCCTCAACTTTTTGCTTTTTATTCTGACCTGGTGTTGGTGATTTTTGGTTTCTGTGCACTTTACCACTGATTCCCAGGGTAAAGTGCGTGCGTGTTGTGAGGTTGGACTGCCCTCCCATAGGAATGCCTGGGGAATGTATGTGACCCTGGTAGTTCCTGATGCGTGGGCAGTGCAGGGGCAAGTTTGGTATGTGCAAATTTGTGATATTGAATGCTACACGATTATGTGTGCGGCGTTATTGTGCCTAGAGTGGAAGTGCCACTTCTAGAAGTTGGCATGTCTGTGTAATTTATGTGAATTGGCTGTCTGGCTTGTGATTGGCTGGAGCTGGCTGGTGAGCCTGGCTCCAGGAGTCAGGATGGGTCTGCCCCGGTGGTGAGTGGAGAGATCTGCATGAGTGATGTGAGGGAGGAGTGTACCTGGGACCTGAAAAGGGCTGGGCTTTCCCCACACAATGCTGGCTCCACCCCCTGTGGTACGACTGATGACCCTAGCGTGGCCAGTGAGTAGTGAGAGGGGCTGAACACATCAGAGTGCTCCAAAACCAGCTGCGACTGGTTTTCCCCCACCCTACAGACAAAGGAGTTAGGTATATAAAAAGGGGCTGTGACCCCATGAAAATGTTCTCTTGCTGATCCTAACCTTGAGGGGGACTGCTGCTGCTGCTGGGCGCCAGGAGGACCGCCACTGGGGACTGCCTCCCTGCCTGGAGGGCCCTGTGAGCTGGCCCCTGGACCCAGCCTTTGCCCCCCACCTCCTACCAAGACTTTTTGCTGTGCTTTGCCCTGAAATTGGGTCTTTGTTTCCTGTAGTGCCTGGAAGCGCTTTCTTTGCATTCTGTGAGAAGCAGCGCTGCTGTTTTTCCCTTACCGCGCTGAGCTGCCTTTTTCCGAGAGGGAATCCCGGGCGTAGGGATCCCCCCTCCTCGTACACCTCGCGGGTGCCCACCCCGCATATCTGCCGATTTGTGAAGTACTCTGTGCCGATTTTTGACCCCTAGCGGGTGCCCACCCCGCCTGGGACACTGCCGTAATTATTTATTCATTTATTTATTATGGGTGCCCACCCCGCTGGCTATCTTTATTCTTAAACGCGAGGGAGCCTACCCCTCGTATTGCTATTGTAGTCCAGACCGGAAGTCAGGCACCCCTGCCCGTGATGTGGGCGGGGCCTGAAATCCGGCCGGGGGAGGAAGAAGCCGGCATTTCCCATGGGGCTCCTGAGAGCGAGGGAGAGCCCCGTGGTGATCAGCACGGGCGGTGAAGAAGGGCAGCAGGGCCGGGAGAGAGCCGAGGGAAAAGAGAGATTCCCCTACAGCCACCACCGAGACTAAGAGTCGCCCCAGAGAAGCACCGGTGCCTGAAAGGAGTCAGCCCCCCAACGAGGAGCGAGACGCCTACCAAGAGTCCCGGTGAGTGGGGCTCTGTGTGAGGCGGTTGGGGGTGTCAGGGCATGCTTTCAGTGCCCGCCCCGTGGCCTGGCGCTCCTTCTCCCTTCCCGCTGAATAGTGAGAAACGGCAGCGCTTTGGGGCACAGTGCCAACCTTTTATGTAGAGCCTGCAAGGCTCTTCAAGGCTCCGTGTGTGCTGGGGGCATTTGTTTATTTAGAGCCTGCGAGGCTCTCACAAGGCTCCAACGTCACGGGGGCATATTTGGTTTAGAGCCCAAGAGGCTCCTGGGCATTCTGCTATTCCGCATACCCCAAGAGGGACTCCAACGAAGGGGGGTAGTTGTTGAGAGCCCATGAGGCTCTAGGCGGCATTGTTGTTCGAGCCCGAGAGGCTCCACCCGTTTGGGGCCATTTTTGCATCTAAAGCCCACGAGAGGCTACTACATTCCTGGGGGCATTTTTGAAGGGTAGACCGGCCCCAGTTGGCAGAGGGCCACCCCCCCCCCAGCGTGATGGCATTTGTTCTTGAGCCCACAAGGCTCCCACGTGTTCTTGGGCCCCATTGTCTGGGATCCAGAAGAGAGCCAGGAGGCACGCTGGTGCCAGGCTCCCTGCTACAGCTGCCCAGCACTTAGTGGGCAGCTGCTACGTTTAGGCCCTTGCACCTTCTTCCTTGGCTGCCCGCACAGCCTGCCCTGACATTGTGGACACAGGGCGTTTCAGCCCCTGAGAGGCCAGTTGGCCTGGGGGACAATTCAGGTGTTGTGCCCTTGCGTGGGGCACGTGTTTTTGGCCTATGTGATCCTTTGCGCAATGCTGGCGTTGTTTCAGGTTTGCTTTGAATCTCAGAAAACGTATCAAAGTTAATGAAATAGCCAGAGGCAGTTCAGTCCATTGTAGGGATCGCATCAGGATTCGTGGAAATCGCTGGAACCACTTGATCACTTGTTACTTTTGTGTAGTCTGGTGCTACTTCGTTGTAGCCTGTCAGGGTCTAAATACTTATTGCTGTCTGAACCACACAGGAGCAGAATGACGCTAGATCCCAATACTCTTCTCAGAACCAACCCTGCTAGGTCTTTTAGTATTCCATTGCAGGTAAGTTCTGAGGGGGGGGAGGGTTTGAGATAGTGAAGAGACTGCTCCAATATTCTGCATGTTCAGCTATGTCTTCTTCTTCTTCTTACAGGACTGCAACATTTACATGTAAAAAACCTTTATTTACTGTGCCTTTTAACTTACTGTTTTTTCCATGGTGTATAAATAACTTATCTTACCAGAATGTTTACTGAAGCTTACTTCTCTTCTACTTCTCATGTATTGTTTGCTAGGTTGTATGGGAATTCTTCACTCAAATCTCTTTTCTTTTCGTTCTCAGGTACAATCTGCACTTGAACCTGCTATTGCTTACAGTAAGAAAGATAAGGTAAGTATTTATTTCTATATTCCTAATTTACTTAATATTTGGGTTTCTCTTTCTTTCTATTAACTCACTGTTAAGAGACTGGAGTGGGCCTTGAACTGGGGCTTCTGGAGTAGGATGACTGTTTTTTCTGTCTTTAATTAGTTCTTAAACAATGCTTCAGAACTTAGGTTAAATGTTAAAAGGAAGCATTCCTTTTATTCAGGCCTTCAGTTTTAATGTTTGCTGGAAGCACAATTTATTCTGCCCTGGGTTTTAATGTTTGCTGAAGAGTGAATTTATTCTGGCCATAGAACATTACTGGAGTACTGTGAGAAGTTGGCCTGATGTATGTTGTCCACAATTCTGGGGGCACCTTGTATCAGTCCAAACAATCCCTTATGGTGGTGGTTGTAAGTCAACCTTATAGACAAGCTATCCTAATGGTAGCATGGACTAAGCAGTCTTAGGCTAAACTCAAGAGGGCATGTGAAGCCAGCTGTTTTACCATATGCAATCCTGTAATACCAAATGAAAGGTGTTAGAAAGGCGATCCTGGGGGAGGCAGAAGAGGTCTGACTGACCACCCCCAGGTCCACCCCTCCGTCGAGAAGTAGCCGAGCGTTATCGAGAGGCCTCCTGGGTGAGGGTCCTCTCCTAGGATCGTACAGCAGGGTAACCACAACACTACAAACGGACACCACACAAGAGGTTAAGTTCTTAGGCTTTATCAAGAATAAAGGTTGCTGGGTCTCAGCAGTATATACAGGCAGATCGGGGGATTTGTAGAGTCTCGTAAAAGGGACAGGGTAGCGGGACAGTCTCGGTATGGATGCAGGAAGGGATACCCTGCGCACAGCTCTCAATCCTCGAGCCGGGGGTTCCGAGAGGTCGAGCCGCGGCAGCGCCAGCAGGACTCGACAGGTGGTCTCAACGGAGAGGAGGCCGCGGCAGCGCCAGCAGGCTCTCAAGATGGTTCAGCCGCGGCAGCACCAGCAGGCTCTCAAGATGGTTCAGCCGCGGCAGCGCCAGCAGGCTCTCAAGATGGTTCGGCCGCGGCAGCGCCAGCAGGCTCTTAAGATGGTACAGCAAAGGTGGGCCGCGGCAGCGCCACCAGGCTCTCAGGGTCTCTTCCGGTTACAGGCAAGGAGTTCTTCTGGTGTCGGCCGTGACAGCGTCAGCCGGGCTTCCAGTCCAGGATACAACTGACGTCCTACTCCGGGGCTGGCCCAGATATAGGACTGGAGTCCTTTGATGTCTGGACCCTCTCGCCTGGGGGTCAGAGGGGCCGGGATGATGGGGTCCAGACACCCAGCAGGGGGGTGGAGCCAGCGCCCAGGGAGGCCGGAGGGCGATCGATACTAGGCGTCCGGGGACGGCTGGAGGGCCATCGAAACTCCCTTTTCTCCGGGATCTGTCGAGTGGCCACTCGACCACCTGGGTGGATCTTGGTGCCTCAATGTCTGGGCTTCGCTGGACCTGGGCCGGGGCCACGTGGTCGGGACGTGGTGGGCCCAAGATGGAGTCGGGCGCGGCCTCGTGCTTAGGTCGTGAGGGGCCCATGATGGAGCCAGGCCGGTAGTGGGGGTCCGGGATGGTGGCCGGACCAGCAATGTTGGGGCGTGCATTGCCGGGCAAAAGGGCTGCCCGATGCTGGGTGGAGGGCCGATGTCATCCTGGGCCCGCCATGCGGGAGGGGTAGGACCACGCCATGAGGCCAGGTCCAACAAAAGGACACCACACAAGTTATATATTATAAAAATATATGTATGTATTACTAGAATAATCCTCTGTACTCTTTATGAGTGCAGAGGCACAAGCGTTTAAACAAAAGCACAGTTAAACATACACAAGTTGCACAATTTTGGATGATCCCGGTGGCCACTCTAACCATATACTAAAATAGTGGTATAAGTACCACCACTCGAACAATGGTAGGGCCTAGGGCCTTGTGAATCGATGGGACTACTCGGGACTAACAGTGATGAAGTCGGGAGAGGCCCGCGGGACACAGGTGCAGTGCCTAAAGCACACGCATGCACCAATGCAAAGTCAATGGCGCGTAAAAGTTAGAAAGTTACTGTTTTAGAAGTCTTACGACTGGAATAGAATTACCCCACTTTAAACTAAGACACTAGAGGTGTAAACCACTACAGGAGCACCGGTGTTCAATCGTTACGTCACCCACAGGAAGCGGGTGCATAGATGCCAAAGTGTGTCGGGTTTTGTCGTGGAGATCTATGGAGCCTGGAGATGAAGATGCTGCAGGCGGCCAGGAGAGAAGAGTCCGGTTGGATCCAAGTGTGGATCGTAGATGTAAAGTACCTGAAAGCAGAGGGGACAGAGTCTGAGTCACAAGCCAGTGACCAGGATGGAACCAGGAAGGGACCAGGCGATGTCGGGCGCAATCAGGTGGTTGTTGAGAAGCTTGTCTCTGCTGCCACATGGACTCTGGGGCATTGAGGGCATCCAGGAGTGGATCACGAGCTGTCCCATGAAGGCTCTCGCTGTCGGCGGTGTCGGCTTCGGAATCGGAGTCAACAGGCCTTGGCAAATGCAACCCATGCAGGATTTGAAGATCGCTTCTTACTCGGACCACCTTTTCAGGGGAGCAAGGGCCAATCTGGAGCAACCAGACCAGTGGAGTAAATTCAAAGGTTCGTCGGTACTGGAGACACTAGCCAACGGGCAAGTGACCGGACCAATGCGTCAAGCTGGAAAATGCAAAAGGGCCCCACGCAGCACTCGGTGAGTGTGGAGGGGTGATCTTCGGTACACGAGCTGCTCAGGGCTGTGGCTTCTCAAACCCCAATGCACAGCTTCGAAGGTGCCTCGGGAGCTGCACGGTCAGCACTTTGCAGTCTATTCAAGATGGCCGGCCCCACGCTTCACGTCACCTCCACGGGTCTCAGATTCTCTGGGACTGTGGATCAGGATGTTAGAAGTCAGGGAAGCTGGGTCGTGTTGATCTCTGTTGCTCGAGTTTTGGCGGGAACTGCAACAAACCAAACTGTTGGGCGCTGGATGGTGCCTGTTTGCACAGGGTGGTCACTCCTTGACCACAAGGGAGATTCTTCAGTCTTCCACGTCGAGTGGGATGTCGAAGGGTCCAGAGTTGTGTATCAAAGTTTCAGTCAGATTATCTGATGTGCACTGGCACAGCTCCTACCTTTATTCCAAATCAAGGGTCTGGATATCCTGCTAGGTCCCTCCTATGGGTGGGACCCAGGAAGGGGGTGATTACACCCCTTTCCCTTTGTCCAGTTTCGCACCAGAGCTGGGGCTGGAGTGCCCCAGAACCGGTTTGACTGGATTTTGCATGGGACACCTTGTGTGCCCCAGGCAGTGTCTAGTTTCATTCAGCCCTCCCTGCCCCAATCCACTATCTCCTATCTGGGGTGGTGTAACACCTCCCTGTGACAGCAAACCTTTTGTTCAAGCCTCCTGTGCCAAGTTTCGGTCAGCATCAGGAGGCCAGACTTGTGTCTGTGGCAGCAGCATCCATTTTGTGATGCTGAGGCTCTGGTTAGATTTAACCGCGTTTAAGTAAAGTAACATGTCTTCTCCCTCTATAAGGGTGGAATGCTACGTCAAAAACAAGGTTGGTGGAGGGTCTAAGGGGAAAATTATTTAAAGACCAAAGGACAGACAAACCCCTTATTCACAGTATAACAACACAAAAGGACTGTGGAATGGTGTGGGATGTTAAATTGCAGTGAGAAAAAATGTGTGCAAAAAGAATCAAAAAGTGAGATGTAAAATTGGCTACCATGATTTAAGGAAAACTTTATTAGGGAAAATCATGGTGTCAAAATTAAAATGAGTGTGAGACAGTTTGACACAATAACTGTCTATTAAGGATGGTATGGTCAACATGTTTCAGCCATTGTAGGAAAGTTAAGCCTACCGGGCTTTCGTCAGGACCTCTTAAACACTACTGCAATTAAGCTTAACCTGAGCTTAGTGAAAAAAGCAAAAATAACACAAATAAATGATACCAAACATCCTACCGTACATTGGATTTTCCAGACGGGGGATGTCTGTTTCATAAAGTATTTAGGATTCTTTCCTAAAAAGGAAGATACACAACAAGGGACAACAAATAGGTAGAACACAGACACACATTATTTATTTGTTTTTGCGCCAAATGTTTCTTTATGCCAATAGGTCATTCTCAAAAACGATAGAGATATGTTTTTTTATTTATTTTTACTCACCCAAAAATTCTTGGGAGAAAGCCTCACCTCTTCCTGGCCACTGCTCAGGGTTAGAGGCCCCGCTCTAATTCGTGAAATAGAATAGTGGGTGTCTGGTTAGATCACATCCATACTAATAATTCACTGGCACAAAGTGCTAAAAACCTAGGCATTGTTTCTGAGTACGTGACAGACAGCAACTACGAGGGCTGCCGTGAGAGTGAGACACAGTAAGTAACAGATCTCTGATTCTAACAATATATCAATGTAAGAGCAGTGAAAAAGGCTCTTCAAGGCTGGCTGGTAGCGAACCTAGTTCATTTAGTAACAATAATACATAAGGAGCTCATCAAACTCCGCTTTGTAATTGTAATCCAACAGCCTGTATGCTGATATCCAGAGCGCTCTCCTAAGAATGAAAATAGAGAAACGCTTCGCTGTGTAAAGCTGGAAAATGAGCGCTCTCCTGAGTATGAAGTAGGAAACCGCTTCGCTTAAGAGAGCTGCATGAGCTTGGCTGGCGTCGCTTCCTCACCTGTCCGTCGGTATCCCTGGACTGATCCTGAGCCGAGGGGGAGGTACCGACTGGATCAGGGAGGAAATTAATATATGTTACATGGGCCAATGGGGATGCTCCATAGCTGTAGGACCAGAGTGGAAACTGTGTTGTCAGCCAATGAAATCGTTTTTACTTGACTGGAACAGGGAGGAAGTTAATAAGTGTTACATGGGCCAATGAGGATGCTCCATAGCTGTAGGACCAGAGTGGAAGCTGCAGTATCAGTCAATGGAATCGTTTTTACCAAAGCAGGAAATGGAAACTGCATTATCAGCCAATGGAATAGTTTTTACTTGCCTGGAACAAGGAGGAAGTTAATATGTGTTACATGGGCCAATGAGGATGCTCCATAGCTGTAGGACCAGAGTGGAAACTGCAGTATCAGCCAATGGAATAGTTTTTACTAGAACAGGAAGTGGCTGCTTCTCAAAGGAAGTGTGCCATGGTACTTGGACCAGCCCACACACAGGGTAGCTGTAGGACCGTAGTGGAAATTGCAGTATTAGCCAATTATAAAATATTTCTGAGTAGTTTCGTAGGAAGACCTGCACAGACTGAAAGGGATCACCCATGTTGGTGGGTACAAACCCAGGTCCTCTATTAAGAACTTGTTCCACAGGGCCACTGAGGGTCCAGGAGCTAATATTCACTATGAGACTCTCCCCTCTGTGCTTGGTCCTGCTTGTTGTTGTTGTTGCTGCAGATGGCCCTTCCTGCTTCGGGTGTAGGGAAAGGATGGTTCGTCTTCCCAATGAACCTGGGGCTGGCCTCTCCTTCTGCCTCTGCTCCGTCCACGGCCCTGTCCTGAAACAGCCTGGTCATTAAACCATTGTGGTGGAGGCTGAAAATTGGGCATTGGTTGCGGGAATTGTGGCTGATGATATCCCCAAGCAGCCGGAGGCCACCAGGGACCTTGTTGGTAAAAATTACCTCCTTGTCTGGCCCACCTACGATTGGGCCTATTGAAACGACCTCTTCCCTGCCCCGTTGATGTACTACTACGCGGTGAGTCTGAGTCACTGAAGTGTGGGTCTGAGGAAGATGTAGAATAGTTAGACCCATGCCATTTCCCCTTCTTGTTGTAATCGGAGGGTTATAGGTGTCGCTTGTGTATGGGTACATTTTCTCTAAAGAAAATTTGGCCAGATCTTTACGAAATTTCTCAATTTCGGAAAGAAGTATAGACTCTTTATACTCCTTGTTTGCTTTGGTAGTTTCATCAGAATTTTTCTTAAAGACAGAATTGGTTAAAGCGGTCTTGATCTTCCCCTCTAGGGTTTGTATTTCTATCAAGATGGCATCTGCCACTCTTTTGGCTGTGGTGATAATCAAGATCAACCAGTCGCGGGTACATCGCCAGGCGATGAGCGACCAGTCTTTCAAAAACGTCTTATCTGTAAGAAAAAGCCGGGGAGCATTGGTGACTATGAGTCCTGTAGGAGCGCACTTCCCATGGAGATATTCAGCCATAATCTGCCCAAGGATGCATGTACGTGAATAAGTTTTCTTTAAAGTCAGAACGGTACCCCAATCGCCCTGCTGACTTGGTCCTCCCGTCGGTAGGGCATCCAGAATACTAGGATTCTCTGAAAGAATGGAATTGAGTGTCTCATCGTCAAATGACAAGCCGGTGAAGTCCGCCATCATACAACCTCAGAATAAATTGCCTAGTCGAGCAAATGCAACTCTAAAGTGAGAGCTGCTCAAAATATATATATTCAAGAAAGAAGACCCGCAGCCGTGGCTGCTCTAGAACGTCAAAAACAAGGTTGGTGGAGGGTCTAAGTGGAAAATTATTTAAAGACCAAAGGACAGACAAACCCCTTATTCACAGTATAACAACACAAAAGGACTGTCAATGGTCTGTACAACTTATGGGGGCAAAAAAAATGTGACAGACTCTGTGTCTACCTGTAAAGTGTGTACAACAAAAAGGAAATGAATCCCATCAGCCCACCCATATGGCAGAGCTTCATCATCTGGGATAGAACCAAAGATGGTCCGGTTAAGGAGCCACACACCTGTTGGAATTATGTGCTTCTCCAAACCCAAGGAACCACCAGTGATGGATCATACCAAAAATCAAATCAGTTTGGAATGGTGTGGGATGTTAAATTGCAGTGAGAAAAAAATGTGTGCAAAAAGAATCAAAAAGTGAGATGTAAAATTGGCTACCATGGTTTAAGGAAAACTTAATTAGGGAAAATCATGGTGTCAAAATTAAAATGAATGTGAGACAGTTTGACACAATAACTGTCTATTAAGGATGGTATGGTCAACATGTTTCAGCCATTGTAGGAAAGTTAAGCCTACCGGGCTATCGTCAGGACATCTTAAACACTACTACAATTAAGCTTAACCTGAGCTTAGTGAAAAAAGCAAAAATTAACACAAATAAATGATACCAAACATCCTACCGTACATTGGATTTTCCAGACGGGGATGTCTGTTTCATAAAGTATTTAGGATTCTTTCCTAAAAAGGAAGATACACAACAAGGGACAACAAATAGGTAGAACACAGACACACATTTTTTATTTGTTTTTGCGCCAAATGTTTCTTTATGCCAATAGGTCATTCTCAAAAACGATAGAGATATGTTTTTTTATTTATTTTTACTCACCCAAAAATTCTTGGGAGAAAGCCTCACCTCTTCCTGGCCACTGCTCAGGGTTGGAGGCCCCGCTCTAATTCGTGAAATAGAATAGTGGGTGTCTGGTTAGATCACATCCATACTAATAATTCACTGGCACAAAGTGCTAAAAACCTAGGCATTGTTTCTGAGTACATGACAGACAGCAACTACGAGGGCTGCCGTGAGAGTGAGACACAGTTAGTAACAGATCTCTGATTATAAAAATATATCAATGTAAGAGCAGTGAAAAAGGCTCTTCAAGGCTGGCTGGTAGCGAACCTAGTTCATTTAGTAACAATGCTACCCCCATCACCAGAACTGGCGAGGGGGTAGCATTCCAAAGTGTATGACACCTTACACATCATGTTTTGATAAAGACAAACCAAAGTTAGCAATAACCGCGAGAATTATAATGCACTTAAGAGTATATGGTATGGTAATACCCTGGAACAGTTATAAGGAAATGGTTCCGAAAGCTGCAGACAGGCTCAGCTCATGCTAGAGCACCATCTCACATAAAACCAAGCACTCTGCCTCCAGGATTGTTAAGGCCTGCCATAGGAGTGACTTATAGGTATATATGTGTCCAGATATAGGTTTAGATATAGGTATACTATATCTAAGCAAGGGGTGATTACACAACCTTACCCCAGCTGAGTGATCATCCAGTTTTGTCTGTTTGAATGGCCAGCCAGGAGTGGCAAAAGATATGCTGCAGCCCCTGGTAGGCCTTGGATGCACCTATGCCCTGGGTACCTATATTACACTGTACAGGGGCTGATAAGGTGTCCAATACCAAATTGGTGATGTACCTATAGTACATGTATGTGAATTTAGAGAGAGAACAGCAGGCTGTGGGTCTGATTAGCAGGCCCACAGCCACATTAAGTCGAAAACCAGTGAAGCAAAAAGCAAAAATTGGGGTGACCATAGGAAAGCAGACCCTACTCTCCTACAAGTACTTTAACTGGGCCTTCACTTATTTATCTTCAAACTTAACACATGGCAAGAGAAAGAAATATGGGGCTTTTGACCCTGACTTCACCTTTTAATTTATTCTCTGAAGAGTGAACAAGTTGCCGGGCTTTTGACCCTGACTTCACTCTTTAATTAATTCTCTGAAGAGTTTCAGTCAAAAAAGACACGGTGTTGGGTCTGACAGATTCTGGAACAGCTGAATAAGACAGCTTGATTTAAAAAGCGTTTTATTTAATCTTCTCAGCTAAGGAAAGTATTTACTGAAAGGTTGTTCCAGTTTTCAAAGAAGGAAAATATATTATGACTTTGTTTCCTTTTTTTGTCAAAAGTATTTTTATTGATTAATGAGAAAGGGGGAAACATGGAAGAACAAGCGACAATCCCGCACATCAACCCACACAGGGGTATGCCGTACATGAGACCAGGGACGACCCGGCTGAGCCAGGTCTAGCTGTCAAATAGAAGGCAGTGTCATCAACTGGACGCCCAGGTGCTAGCATATGCGATAATAGTCAATGACGTACTGAAAGTCAAAAGTGCGCCAGAAGCTAGCAACAGGGCACCATGAGAGTTCAAGGAATCTTGCTGTGGATATAGGGCTCTATGCTTTCAGTGCAACAGCGCGCTTAGTGGGATGAAACGATCAACAGAGAACACATAAAAAACTACACCCCGTCCCACCCTCACCCTCCCCACTCCCTCCTTCAGTGGTGGTAGCTAAGCACGTTGGGCGTAGAATTAGTTAAGTAGTGTCAGGAGCTTAAACCTGGAACAAGTGGAGCTTACGAACGCTGGGCGGGCAGACTGCAGATGGTAGGCCCTTGGAGAGGAACCTTACCATGGGCCCCCAGCGAAATTCAAAATTCTTGAAGTCGTCCAAAAAGATATCGGCCATTCTTTCCAAACTGAGTAGTTTCCACATTCTCGAGTGCCAGAGCGAGATGGCCGGGGCCTCTTTCTTTGTCCAGGCTGCTGCTAGAGTGATTTTGGCTGCCCCAACACAGAGCCACATTATTCTCTTATCAGCCCTAGTCTGGTGTTCGAGCTCGGGGACCCGAAGGCCCAGCAGGGTGGCCGCCATTGTGGTAGGGATGGGGTACCCCAGGACATCCTTAATTTGTGCCAGGATCTCTTCCCAGAACGGGCGTATAACGGGGCAGTCCCACCAGATGTGTTGGAAGTCCCCCAGCAGCCCACAACCCCTCCAACACCTGTCAGAAGTATCCGGGAAGATCAGTTTCAATTTCGCTGGATACAGGTACCAGTCCAGCACTGTTTTCATGTGTGCTTCCCTAAGTTCCACCGAGTGGTTGAATTTAGTATTGTCGGACCATAGGTGAGTCATCAAATAAGTGTGTTCATGAATTATGTACACATCCCTGCGTTGGGCACTCCACTAAGGTTTGTCAAGAAAAGACAGACTCCACTGTGCTTTAAAGTGAATTTATTTGTTGTTCATTAAATATTAACATCCGATGCATTTCGGCAAGGAATCGCCCTTTCTCCTTGAGAAAGGGGGATTCCTGCCCGAAATGCATCGGAGCATTATTTTGGAAATTACCACATTGTTGAAATACAAGGAATAAAGAAATGAAAGTAATGAATTGAATATACAACGTTAATATTTAATGAACAACAATTAAATTCACTTTAAAGCACAGTGGAGTCTGTCTTTTCGTGACGAACCTTAGTGGAGTGCCCAACGCAGGGATGTGTACATAATTCATGAACACACTTATTTGATGACTACTAATCAGCGTAAATGGACGGTTACGCCACCAGCAGGAGCACCCATACATGATTAACTCTTCCTAAACAAAGCATTCAAAAATACAATTGCAACTAGCTGTGCACCGCACCTATTAATTCGTTTTTCAAATGGACCATAGGTGAGACCATTCAGTGTCAGTGATGTCGCGTTGGAGGATCCCCTTCCATGTGTGCATGTGCTTAGGCCTAGGGGAAGTGGCCGTAACCAGGAGGTGTCGATAAATGAAAGTGATCGCCCCCTTCATAGTCGCTGTCTTGGTCAGGAAGTTCTCAAATGGCGTGAGGGGTCGGGTAGCCGCCTCCCTTACTTGTGGTGAAAGAGCCCAGTGAAGCAGTTGTGCATGGTGGTATCGTTCAGTTCCTAATATCCCATAGTCCCTCTTGCAATTCTCAAAAGTAAGCGGGTCATGAGTGTGGAACAGATGGGTTAAAGCTTGACAACCTCCGTCCTTCCACGCCGTGAAGGGCCCTTCGTGGGATGCCGGCAGAAAGGCAGGGTTGAAGTGAATGGGCGTGAAGGGGGAGGGAAAGGTGGTCCATCGATCGTCAGTGGAGATAGAGTCCCATACCTTCAATACTGTGCTAGTAGGGGTGCTGAGGTAGACATTTTTTGGGCGGTCACACTTGGGCCTCCACACCAAATCCCAGATCGACCTCCCCGCCACGCTCCTGTCCATGTGTAACCAGTGTTTTTCTGACTCCTGTTGTGACCATTCAACTATAATGTGGAGTTGTGCAGCTTTGTAGTATAGAAGCATGTCTGGTAATCCCACCCCTCCCTCCCCCCTTGGTCTGCGTAGGGTGGCGAAGGATAGCCTTGCACGTCCTCCCTGCCAAATAAAGCGCAGCAGCATCGACCGTATGCGCCGAAAGAATTCCGCATCTAGATCTATGGGAAGGGCTTGAAAGAGGTACATGTGTTTGGGGAGGAGGGTCATTTTGATTGCGTGTATTCTCCCTAGCCAGGAGATGAACATGGGTTTCCATCTGGCCCGTTCCGCCTCGATCTTGGCTAGTAGCGGGGGGAAGTTAGCAGCGTATAGTCTCCCTATTGTGGGGGTCAAGTGAACGCCCAGGTATTGAATGGAGGAGGTCGTCCATGGCAGGGGGGTGAGCGACTGGAGGTTAGGAATCTCTACTTGCGGGATCGTGAGGTTGAGGACGTAGGACTTATCATAGTTAACTTTGAAGCCCGCTACTGCCTCGAAGCGTTGTAGGGCTGTCTGCACCTGCGGGAGAGAATGGGCCGGGTCCGAAAGGGACAGCAGGACATCATCCGCAAAGAGTGAGATTTTGTGGGATTCCCCTGTGAAGGGTATTCCACGGATGTCAGGGTTGGCTCGTATCGCAGCAGCCAGGGGTTCAATGCTAAGGGCGAAGAACAGCGGCGAAAGAGGGCAACCCTGTCTGGTGCCCCTAGAGTGGTCAAAGAATTGTGAGAAACGACCATTCACCGCTACTCGGGATCGGGGGGAAAGATAGTTCGCCCGAAGCATCGTGATGAATTTAGAGGAGAAGCCGAATGCAGTCAGAGTCTTGAAGAGGAACCCCCAGTCCACCCTGTTGAATGCCTTTTTGGCGTCCAGTCCCACTAGGACCGCAGGGATACGGAACTTGGTAGCTTTTTCAATAAGATGGATCACCCTCCGGGTATTATCGTGCGCCTGACGCCCCTTGATGAACCCCGATTGATCCGGGTCTATAAGAGCCGGCATGAGGTCGTTAAGTCGGTGCGCGACGATGGAAGAGTACAGCTTGGCGTCTAGATTCAAGAGGGCAATCGGTCTGTAGGACGCGCATTGACTAGGGTCCTTACTGGGTTTAGGGATGACGGAGATAAGTGCCTCCGCCATGGTCCGGGACGACCCCCCCCCCTCCTCGGCCATTTGATTAAAGAGCCGCACCAGATGTGGGCAAAGTTCAGACGCAAAGGTTTTATAAAAGATGGCTGTATAGCCATCAGCACCTGGTGCTTTGTGGGGCTTCAGGGCCTTAATCGCCGACAGCACGTCTTCTCTGGTGAAGGGGGTGGCTAGTGCCTCGTTCCATTCCGGTGACACTTGGGGTAGTGCCAGCCCCTGCAAATACTCGTCTTGGGCAGTATCATCCAAGCCTTCCCCTGTGTAAAGGGATTTGTAGAAGTCACCGAAGAGTTCTGCCTTTGCCTCATCCTGGTGTGACACCACACCTCGGGAATTCTGAATGCCCCCAATGTATTCGCGCTCCCTCTTATCCCTTAGTTGCCTGGCCAGGTGGCGCCCCACCTTATTGCCCTGGGAGTAGGAGAGCCGTCGGAGTTTTAGTAGGGTATATTCAGCTCTATTGTCATAGTGGGCTTTGAGCTTACCCTTGACGGCCGTCAGTTGCCGGAGCCCGAGCCTGGAGGGTTTTTCTTTATGGGCCTGTTCTAAGATCGAGAGCTCAGTCTCCAGTTGCTCCCGTTCCCGACCTCGTTGTCGGTTAAGAGCGGCGTTTAGTGCAATGCAGTGCCCACGAAGATACACCTTGAAAGCATCCCAAGTGTTGTATATAGAGGTCTCCTCGGGGGCATTAAGTGAGAAGTATTCATTGATTAGTTCCTTCAGGGAGGTGCAGGAGGGTTTATCTCTAACCAGGGCGGCGGGGAAATACCACTTAGAGCCGCCCACAGGTCTCATTCCACACCGGAGTCCCATCGCAAGCAGGCTGTGATCAGAGACAGAGAGCGGGTAGATCTTGGCGTCTCTCAAATCTCCTCTCAAAGACTGACTCATGAAGAAGTGATCTATCCGAGAGTAGGTGTGATGGACGTGTGAGTAGAAAGTAAAATCCTTGGACTGAGGGTAGAGGGAGCGCCAGACAACAATAAGGCCCAGATCAGAGATACGTTGTTGCGTGTCGGGGGAGAACACACCCGTCGCGGATCTGTGGGAGTGTGTGCAATCTAATTCCGGAAGCCAGACCATGTTGAAGTCCCCCATAGCAATCAAAGGCCCTTCCACGAAATTCACCACAGCTGTCAGTAGTGTATGCAGAAAGCTATTTTGCCCCGTGTTAGGTGCATATAAAACTAAGAAAGTGCAGAGCCTACCCCGCAGGAGGCCTTTAACCATGATCCAACGACCCTCCTTGTCCCCCTGGACCCCAATAGGCTGAAATTGCAGGGCCGAGCGGAACATAAGGGCCACCCCTCTGTGTTATGTAGGTGCGGAGGATCTGTAGATTAGTGGGAACATCTTGTGTCTAAGGCGGGATTCTTCTTTTTTGGCCCGGTGAGTTTCCTGGAGTCCCACTATATTAAGGTGGTGGTCCAAGATATACTTCCAGACCTTCTGGCGTTTCTGCGGGGAGTTAAGTCCCTTCACGTTCCAGGTTCCTAAAGTCAGGGCCTCCATTAGGAGGGTCTACCACTCAGTACTACAGCAGTCGGGAGTCCCTGGGAATCTCGGTGTGGGATCAAAGGGGCACACACCCCCCACCCAACCCGGCTCCGTAGACCCCATTCATCACACAGTTCCCCACCCATGTCCAAAGCAATCCAGGCCCCAAGCAGCGCCCAGGTCCAGCTCTCCTGCCCCCTGCGCCCAATCCATGTTGCTATTAGAGCTCCTAGAACAGGCATTATACACTCACCCCTGCTACCACCACTATTCCATCCCTCCCCCCTCCCTGTCAACCACCCAAAATGAGCAAAATACAAGAAACAAGAAAGGAAGAGTCTGAGAAATAAGGAAACATGGGGTCAGGTCACGAATCTCCAGAACCTGATGGTGGGCTCCCTCAAGGCCATGGAGCGAAAGCACAAAAGTTACCTCAGGGTGGAAGCCCCCCCCCCCCGGCACCTGCCATCGACTTCCTCGGACTCATGGAACTTCTGCATTCTGCTCCGCTCCCGCGTCGGTGACCTGGGCCACCGAAGCAACCGCTGCCCCTCGTTCATGCAGTCGTGCAGGGAGGTCCGGGCCCCCATTTCGCTGTTGCTTGCCCACTTTCTGCCACTCCGTCGATCTTCGTCGCCGTCTACTTGACAAGCCAATGCTCCCAGATGCAGATTCAGAATGCTCTAGGCCCAACAGGGTTATTGCTGCTTCCAGAGAACGCACTTGGATTAGCTTATTCTGCCAGCGGAAGATGAGGCGGAACGGGTGCCCCTAGGAATAGGGCACTTTCTGTTCTTGGAGAAAGGTGGTCACAGGTCTGAAGGTCCTGCGCTTCTGCAGGGTGGATGCTGCCAGGTCCTGATAAAGCTGGGGACGATGGTCTCGGAATTGGAGGGGAGCCATATCCCGCGCTTTGCGAAGGATCCGTTCCTTCAGTTGAAAGTCATGGACACATACTAGGATGTCAGGGGAGGCGCCTGAGCTCCACGCGGCAGACCCACCCTGTGCACACGGTCCATGCGAATGGTCTGGATGTCTTCCTCTGCCAGGATGTGTTTGAAGAGCATTTCAACGTAGTCCCTCAGATCCGTCCCCTCACCCTTCCAGGGGACCGCGCGGATGCAGATATTATTGCGCCGGGACCTATTTTCTAGGTCTTCCGCGTGTGCTTGCAGATCCAAATTTTGTTCCGTTAAGCGGAGCACATCCTGTTGGAGGTGGTGAATGTCCTCGGCTGTACTCAGATCATGCTCTTCCAATGTCGCTACCCGTTCTCCCACCTCATCCACATCCCTCCGCATTTTACGGAGGTTGAGGTGCCGGGTTTTTAGGAACCCGGTGGTGCCAGGGGGTAGCACCCGAGGACCTCTGAGTTCTCCCTTGTTCCGGACCACAGAAACACGGAGTCTTCTAGTTACCGTCAAAGATCAAGTTTTATTGGTAGCTACCAAGTAACACGTGTCCCAGAAGTACACCGCACGGAGAGTAGGTTCTCGGGAGACTGTTCGTTTTTACAGAACCAGCCGTCTCCTTATATACAAAAATATTAGCTGCAAGCAAGAATTCCTGAGTTTATGATATGGCTATACACATATTTCTACAATAATACAAAGAGCAGAGTCATGTAAGCAAGCCCATATTTTAGATGTCCAGTTTGTTGATAGATTACCCAGTTAGGCCTGGAACTCCCATCAGATATCGATGAAACCTTAATAAAGGAAGGCACAACCCAGTCATAAAACTGGCCATAAACAAGGAATGTGGACAGGTGCATGTTTGCAGAAAGCATGGTCTGTATGTGTGAATGGTTTGTGGAATGTTATGTATTGATGCTATCGTATTCGGCCACTGGGCGAGGAGCTGCCCAAACAGGTTTGGCCTAAGGCCATGGAGTCAGTTGGGACAGGTCAGGGGGAAGTCACGAAAAGGTGGACGTGTCCCTTTTGATCAAGCTCGACCTTTAATTGACTTAACATGAGGGCAAGATGCAAGATGGATGCCGTTCACAAAATGGAGTTTAAGGGATGGGGACGGAAACTACGATTTAGGGGTGTTGGCAACCCTCGATTGTGACGCAAATACATAGGAATGATGTGCAAATTATTATCGGTTCATAGATACCAAAATCGTCTTGGTGCGTTGAGGTTTTGTGACACGGGTATTGGACCTCGATATCGGGAAAACACCAGGGTCCGGATTTTTTGAGAACCACAGACCCTCCTTTTGCCCTCATATAAGGCAATAACTCATGCTAATCTGAGTCCAAATCGGTATGAAGAAATTCGTGGAGATGTTGCTGTAGCATCATTCTGTTACTCAGCTCGACCCGTGACACAGGCTTCCGTACACACGAGGTAGCACAGAGGCCACATAGTGCAGGAGCACACTGTATACATAGGCAAAACATGAACAGAAGTGCCAAGGTCATCCCAATGAAGATCAACATTTTCCATCCCCAGGCAGTGATCAGCTCCCAGAACCACCCCAGCAGGGACCAATCCCCTTTCTCAACGTGAAGGGAACCAGATATTTTGTGTAGTTTGGAGATGGCCTGGTATACTGTCGGTGCGTTATCAGGGATGAATATGCAACAACTGGATTGGATGACTCTACACACACCACCACGATCGGCGAGTATGATGTCTAAGGCAATTCGGTTCTGAAGGGTCATAAGTCGATCCGACTGAAGCTCGGTTGTCAGATTGCCAAGTGCTCCGGCCGTCGTAGTCACGGCGGATTCAACTATCCTCGATAACTGGCGAATATTTCTGCTGTTCACCATAGGCCCCCAAAATGGCAGAAAACCCTTTGCGAAGTCAGCGAATTCCTGACCCGCGGTGTCGTCTTTACTCACGACACCCCTAGCTGTCCTTGTACGATGGTAATCTGCTCTGGCCGTGTAGGTGGGAGGCAGCAGAAATGAGATAAAACATGTACCTGAGAAATCAGGGGGCAACCACGTGTAGGCTTGGTCGTGGCAAACGAAATACGTGCCTTTGGCTGCCAAAAGTATAGGGGAAGTCCGGGAAGTAAATACGTATGTTTCCGTGCAAATGCTCTTTCCTAACTGTGCTGTGGGGTCCCTACCAATACCCTGTAAGCATAAGTGACCTCGGTGGGGCACTATCCAAACTGGGCGGGATTTCTTTGCTGCCTGGCTCTTGACCAGGTAAACCCCATGTTTGGTCACGTTCCAACGGGTGTAGGGACTGAGTTCATCTTTGGGCATTGTCAGATATGTGTCGATATCCCTACTCATATTCCTTATCCCTGCAATTAGTGCCTTGTTATTAGAATTGCTCGCAGTGGAACGGGTCGGGTATGGTTCTAGGGCGAATAGGAACATGGTCTGGAAAGCCCACAGAGAACCATAGTAGCTGAATGGCAAAATGAAGTATGGGATCCCCTTATCGGTTGTGTGTGGCATAAGTCCGCATATCCAACAGTTTGATGCGTTCATTACGGACTGGTGTTGGTGTAGGAGCTGAATGAAAGAATTGTTTACAAATTCGAGTCTTCGGGCAGACTCGTGTTCAGGTAGAGGGTGAAAGTAGTGTGGAGAAATAGTGGGAGGAGATGGTGGCTGGGTGTCATTCGAAAAGGTAACTTTAAATACGAATAGAGTATAACCAGTAAAAAACACAAGTATGCTACATAACATTAAAACACATAGTATCAGGAATCTTCTTTTGGACAGTATTGTGCATAACTGTTTTCCGAAGTTCGTGAGTCTGATAGGTCTCTCTACCCTTGGAAACTCCATCCTCTAGTTGCTGCCCGCGGTGGTTGATTGATTCTCCCAGGGAGCGCGCTCTGCTCAGTCCGGGGTAACTCCCGTGGACCAATCAGAACCGTGGACCTAGAACTTCCCAGTTGCACTTCCCAGACTTCAACCGCGACCCTAGCAGCAGAACCGGATGGCGGTTCGAAAAATCAAAAATGAGCTAGTTCCCCTGGGACGAGAGAGCTAAAAAATCAAAAAAATAGTTCTTAGGGGAAAAGGGAAATCACATTAGGTCAATCGTTTATTAGTCTCTTTGTTTAGACCGCAGGTCGTACCGTCGTTTCCCAGGTATGGTGTGGTCTTCAAACAGCGTCTCAGGTTCGGTAGTGTCCAATTGCATAGACGGCGACACAAGTCCTTGTAAAATATGATCACTCTCCTTTTCAGTACTAGTTTCTTTCAAACGTGCATCGCTGAAAGGGATGAAGCGAGGTACGGATTCGGTCTCGGAGTCGGCAAGTCCTTTGTTGACCCACCGGTCGTATGGAAGGGGTAGAGGGACCCGTTTGCAGTGGGTCCCATGTACCCAGTTCTTCTTGCCTTCCACCCGAACAGCAGATCTCGTTGAAAGCAGCACTAGGTGCGGTCCGGTCCACCTCGGCTGTCCGTTGTTGGTGCGCTGGAAATTCCGCACCAAAATCCACAAGCCGGGCTCGATGAGGTGACCTGGATCGTCAGAGGCTGGTGGAGAGGAACTGTGAACCTGTTGGTGTAAAACACGCAATTTAGTTGTCAATTCGCACAAATAGTCAAGTAGTACGGGGTGTTCTATCTCACTTAGTTTCTTGGGTCTTGGCACGCCCCAGACGTTGGCTGGGCGGCCAAACACGATTTCATGGGGGCTAAGTCCTAATCTGGAGTGGACAGTCATTCTGGTTGACAAAAGCGCTAGAGGCAGTGCGTCAGGCCATTTAAGACCTGTACTGGCTTGGATCTTGGCTAGTTTGAGTTTTAGAGTGCCATTGTAGCACTCTACTAATCCAGCTGATTGGGGGTGATTTGCAGCGTGGAATTTTTGGTGGATGCCTAAACACTCACACACTCTCTTCATCACGCATCCTACGAATTCACTTCCGTTATCACTCCAGACAATTCTAGGCATACCGAACCTCGGAAAGAACTCTTTGACGAGTGTTTTGGCAGTTGATAAAGCGGTATTGTCCTTAAGGGGGTACGCTTCCACCCATCTTGAAAAGGCGCAGACAACGACGAGCACATACTTTAGGTTGTTGCACCTCTCCATGTGGATGAAGTCGAGCTGTAAAACCTCGAACGGGTACGTTGGAGGCGCAAAATGACCAGTTGGAGTTGGGGTTCCCCTCCCGGGATTGTACTTCAAACACACCATACACTTTTTAACCACATTCTTTGCATATTTTGGGATATTGCTATTCTGCCATACTGGGGCCAATAGTTTACATATTCCTTTCGAACTGATGTGCGCAATTCCGTGAGCCATCGTCACTACTGCAAGTACGTATGCATTAGGTAATAGCCATCGCTGGTGTTCTGATAGTTCGACCCAACAACCATTCGCATCCAATCTACCTGTGCTTTCTCTCCATTCATTCACCTCGTTCTCAGTGGCCTCAGCTTGTATCGATTTTACGCTTTCAATGGTGTCCTCGCACATTCCCACATCAGCAGTCCATCTAGCGGGACCCATAACATACATCCGACTCATTGTGTTCCTTGCAGTTTCTTTCGCAACCTCATCTGCCAATGCATTTCCGCGGCCAACATCATCCTGAATCTTTTTGTGTGCACTGCATTTTATAATGGCGACTTGTAGGGGCAAGGTGAGTGACTCAAGGAGCTCATTAACTAGCTGGCCATGTTGTATCTTTGCACCATGGGACGTAAGGAACCCACGTTCACGCCACAATCTCCCAAAACTGTGAGCCACACCAAAGGCATATTGGCTGTCAGTGTACACATTCACTCGCTTTCCTTTCGCCAACACACATGCTCTAGTAAGCGCAATCCGCTCTGCAGCTTGTGCAGAATTGTGGGAAATGCGTGCAGTCTCTACAATGGTGTATAATGTCGTTACGGCGTATGCTGTGGTCGTATCACCATTCGGCAACTTGAAACATGAACCATCAACCCACAAAGTATCATTGCATTCGGGAAGGGGAGTGTCCTGTAAGTCTACTCTCCCTTTTGTCTCTTCTTCTGTCCTGAAACAGCAGTCATGTTTGTCAATCTTGTCTGTCTCTGTCGGGATGGGTAATAACGTAGCGGGGTTGAGTGTATCACACCTTTTTATGTGGATGTGACTTGCTAGCAGGGTAAGTTCGTAACTGGATAGTCGAGCGCTAGTAAGATGTTGTGTCTTGGTCCTATTTAGCAAAATGTCAACTGCATGCGGAACCATAACGATCAGAGTGTTATTCATGACTAGTCCAGCAGACTGTCGAATGCAGACAGCTGCTGCGGCGGTTGCTCTTAGACAACTTGGCAGTGCCTTAGCCACTGGATCCAGAGTTGCCGAAAAATACGCGCATGGGCGCTGTTTGTCCCCAAAGTGTTGCGTTAAGACTGATAATGCACAACCTTCCTTTTCGTGGACATACAATGTAAAAGGCTTACTGTAGTTGGGGTTTCCCAACACAGGGGCCGAACACAATGCATCACGCAACTCGTGGAAACTCGTCTGACAATCTTCAGACCAAGGCATAGGATTAGGCGTGTCTTTGCGGAGTAGTGCCAGCAAGGGCTTGGCTAGTAGTGAGAAATTCGGTATCCATTGTCTACAGTACGATGTAATGCCCAAGAAGGCTCGAATCTCTCTCTGTGTCCTTGGGGCACTTAGTTCTGTAATTGCCTGTATTCTTTCTGGTGTCAGTCTCCTTCCCTCCTTCGATAAGATGTGACCTAGGTAGGTTACTTCTTGTCGGCAAAATTGCAGCTTTGAAAGGGAGACTTTGTGCTTCATGTCACATAAGTGGCGCAATAATAACAACGTGGCTTGTTTGCAAATCTCCTCAGTGTCTGCGGCGATCAGTAGATCGTCTACGTACTGGATCAAAGTTGACCCATCTGGCAGCACAATTGTGTCTAGTTGTGTTTTCAGTGCCTGACTGAATATAGATGGGCTTTCGCAGTAGCCTTGAGGAGCGCATTTGAAGCGGAAGCTTCGTCCTCCTAAATTGAAGCCGAAAAGGTCTCTACTCTCTTCGGTGATCGGGATGCTGAAGAAAGCGTTCTTCAGGTCAATCACCGAGAACCAGTCTGCTGAAGCTGGAACCATTGTCAATAAAGCAGTAATGTCGGGGACAACTGGAAACTGTGGGATAACTACCTTATTTACCTCTCTGAGGTCAATCACAAACCTATACACAGGGGGCTGTGAAGGATCAGTACGTTTTAAGACCGGTAAAACTGGACTGTTACAAACGTTCGCTGTTGTTTCTTCAATGACATCTTTATCGATCAAATCATAAATGATCGTTAACAACGCCTTCTCGCATTCGTTAGATATTTTGTATTGAGGAATACGTGGCAATCCGACGTTGGCTTTCAAAGTTATGACATACGGTGCTATCTCCAAACGACCTACGTCATTGGAACCATTAGCCCACAGTATATCAGGAAGTGATGATAATTCGGTTGGAATACCTTCTTTCGACAAATACATTGGAGAAATGATTTTTTTCCCTAAGGTAAGTTGTACTCCCGAGGGAGAACAGTACAAAGTCGCATACAACCTTTTTAGCAAATCCAATCCTAACAAATTTTCACCGCAACCTGTTGTAAGAAGGAGGGGTGCTTCCAATTCATAGGGGCCAACAGAAAGGGATATAGGACTAGAGATCGGGTTTCTAACAGGGGCGCCAGAGAAGCCTACTGAGACATTCATTTCACCAGACAAAGGTGCGCCAGGAAGTTTTGAGTGCATAATAGAACTTTTTGTAGCACCAGTATCCAGCAGAAATGGCTCTGACACTCCTGACGTAATTACCTTGACATAAGGTCCATCTTGGTCTACTGGAACTGAAACAACTCCCTCTCTTTGTCCATGGCTGTCCGAGCAATCGTTACCCTCATTGTCGTGTTCGGTGTAATAGTCGTCAGCATAGTACTGAGCTGACCTAGACGATGCGTTATTCTGTTGGTCAAAGCTATTCATGGAATTTTGAGGCGGAAAAGAAGCTGTGTACTGGGAGAAATTTCCACGGCCCCTACCTCTGGGGGCATGTTGAACACCTCTCCCTCTTACACCTGAAACACCGTTTAAGCGTCGCGCAAGAGCCGGACAATTACTCCTAAAATGACCCTCTTCCTTGCAATACGCACATTGATTCGGGCCATACGGAACACGCTGGTGGGAAGACTCGTTTCCTTGCGCGTCTCTAGAATACTGCTTATTCTGTTGATAATTGGGCTGGCTAGCCATATGAGGCGGATAGGCCTGTTGGAGAAGAACTTTAGTTTTTAGATCTTTCGTCTTTTTGTCTGCCTTGTCTAGCTCGTCTTTGCGCCTGTTTTCGTAGTACTGAGCTGTTGCTAGAATCTGCGCTGACGTAGAGACAGCCCAAGCACTCTCTGAATCTTTTAGTTTAGCACACAGTTCGGGAAGCAGATTGTGTACAAACTTGTCTACAAACAATCTTTGGCCACCCTCGGTAGCCATATCCTGACCACTATGGTCAGTGAAAGTTTCCTCAAATCTCGTGAAAAAGTCAGACACATTTTCGTCTTTCTTCTGCTTGCACGCGGATAGCTTGTCCCAGTTTACGCGTACTTCAGGCATAAGTGTCTTCATGTACGCAATAATTCTACCGGGAAGTTCAGCTATTAACGGCTCAGGCTTGAAACCACTGACTTGTCTAGCATCTGTAGTCGCAATGTTCGCCCACGAGTCACCTAATTCTTGGTCATGATCTGCATGACGTATCTTACTCCATAAAGGATGTGGAACAACGTTCCCAAACAACATGTCTATATCCGCTAAATTCATTATACATGAGCTGGCAGTTTGGGACAACTCCTTATAATACCCAGTCGGGTTTTTACGGGGATCGGGTAGTGTCTGCTTGAGTGCTAAAACTTCGGATCTTTTCCAGGGGACAATTACCCATACACGCTGGAAATGAGGCAGAACCGGTGGAACTGCAGTTGCGTCACCTTCCCTCCAGACCGGAGGAACCTCTCTCATGGGGTACTGTCTCGCTCTTTTCCTGCTGGATGTACCACTGTCAGAGGATGACCCAGAATTACCACCCGTACTTCTATGTGATAATAATATCTCAACTGCTTTTTCAACGTCGGGACCTACAATCATACCCTCCCCAAATTTAAATCGTACACTACACAACTCTTGCTCGTTGGTCTTCTGACCATTATCTACCAAATCCTCACACAGAAAAACACACATCTGCTCAAAGACGTATCTTTGCGTTGGTTCATCCCATTGACGGAAAACGTTCATGACAGACTCTACATCATATCTTGCTGTGTCCATAGCCCAATTTCGTGCTAACTTATTCAAACATTCCCTTTCCTGATAATCGGGCATTTGGCTTCGTAATTGTCTTCGTTCCGTGTTAGGGGTCGTTTTAGGCGACCGAAAAAGTGGTGAAGGAAAGTTAGTAACAATGCTGGCCATTTTATGCCAGACGAAAGGTGAAAGTGGGGGAATAACTGGTGGTAGAACAGAGTCACGCAAAGTAGAAACAGAAATGTTCGTTGAACGAGTATCAGAGAGACTAGAAAGTGTGCTAGGCGAAATTTTAGAAGGAACAGTAGGAGAAGTAGATGTGATCGGTGAGCCTTGAGGAGGCTGCGCCAGAGAAACAGGAGCCAGCTGGACAGTAGCCGGTGAGTGCGGTAAAGGAGCCTGTATAACAGCTACCAGAGGTGCAACTAAAGGTTGCGGAGGTGCTGTGGCATTTTGTGCATAGGGTGGTGGCGAACTTAGCAAATGAGCCATTAATGGATCTTTTTCACGCTCTTTTACTGTCTCTCGCTGAAGAGATGGCAAAACGGGGTAGCATTTATCTATTGCCATTTTACGTTGCCTGTGCAACTGCTCACTTATTCGATCCTCTTCGTTGTCTTTAAATTTTATCGCGGCTTGCATTACTGAAATACCTCTTTCCCTCTTATTCTTCTTTTCTAATTTAATTTCCTTCTGTTTGGCCTCTTTACGCCATAAGCGGAAAGAGTCAAACATCGCCGTCGGGCTTTCTTCTTGAATAGTTTGACTTCTAGGTTATCTAAAACTTCTGAGTCGAAACTACCGTATTGGGGCCATTTTAAAACACCATCCTTGCGGGTGTATTTTATCCATACTTCGTTATATGTTATAGGACCTACGCCATGCTTTACATAGAGCTCATACGTTGGAGTTCCAATTGGAGGAACCGGACAAGATTCCTCTAATCGGGAGTCCTTACTACAACCAAGACAAAACAAGTTTCCAAGTCTGCTAAAACCAGGCATCTTCGCTCACTAGTCTAGCTTCAAACTTCAAAGGATTATCTCTTACGATATATCTCGTGAATACACGAGTCCTTCGGCTTTGGGGCTTGCAAGTACCAAATCAAAGCGTATCTCAAGGATACCAAAAACTAAGGACAAACTAAGGACTGGGAGACGCTCCACTTATACTTAACTGAAGTATTTGAAGATCTGTGACGTCGCTAGAAGACTCGTCTATCGTTTCGCTCTACCAAAGATCACTGGGTCCAAAACAAGGCGATAGTCAGGGCAGCAGTCCTTCACAGCCGTCGGGACGCGGGGAACCTCGCAGCAAAGACCTTCGGAACCACGTCGACATACAGGGGTCGCTGAAGTGGCTGGCCGTCCTCCGGAATTTTCACACGAAGCTCCTCACGAACATCTGGCTTGGACCGTCACCGCTTGATATCGCCCCGAGTTGGGCGCCAACTGAGGTGCCGGGTTTTTAGGAACCCGGTGGTTCCAGGGGGTAGCACCCGAGGACCTCTGAGTTCTCCCTTGTTCCGGACCACAGAAACACGGAGTCTTCCAGTTACCGTCAAAGATCAAGTTTTATTGGTAGCTACCAAGTAACACGTGTCCCAGAAGTACACCGCACGGAGAGTAGGTTCTCGGGAGACTGTTCGTTTTTACAGAACCAGCCGTCTCCTTATATACAAAAATAATAGCTGCAAGCAAGAATTCCTGAGTTTATGATATGGCTATACACATATTTCTACAATAATACAAAGAGCAGAGTCATGTAAGCAAGCCCATATTTTAGATGTCCAGTTTGTTGACAGATTACCCAGTTAGGCCTGGAACTCCCATCAGATATCGATGAAACCTTAATAAAGGAAGGCACAACCCAGTCATAAAACTGGCCATAAACAAGGAATGTGGACAGGTGCATGTTTGCAGAAAGCATGGTCTGTATATGTGAATGGTTTGTGGAATGTTATGTATTGATGCTATCGTATTCGGCCACTGGGCGAGGAGCTGCCCAAACAGGTTTGGCCTAAGGCCATGGAGTCAGTTGGGACAGGTCAGGGGGAAGTCACGAAAAGGTGGACGTGTCCCTTTTGATCAAGCTCGACCTTTAATTGACTTAACATGAGGGCAAGATGCAAGATGGATGCCGTTCACAAAATGGAGTTTAAGGGATGGGGATGGAAACTACGATTTCGGGGTGTTGGCAACCCTCGATTGTGACGCAAATACATAGGAATGATGTCCTAATTATTATCGGTTCATAGATACCAAAATCGTCTTGGTGCGTTGAGGTTTTGTGACACGGGTATTGGACCTCGATATCGGGAAAACACCAGGGTCCGGATTTTTGGAGAACCACAAGGTCAGAAGCCAGTTGCGCACGTAGCTCGGCTATGTCTTCTTTAATTGCTGTAAAGAGTTCTCTCATGAAGGCTTTGGTGCAGGTTCCTCAGGTTCAGATTTTTTGGGAGGGGTTTTTTCCAGGGCGGACGAGGGAGATGGCGCCACTCCCCTCGAGGTCCCATCCTTCCCTGGCTTTTCCTTCTTTGTCCTGGCAGACGCCATGGTTAGTGGGCTGGGTCACTCCAAGCCAGGCTCCCGATCCAGTGGGAGGGGACAAATCCAGGCAGGGGGCAAATCCAGGCACCCCAACGCCGGCCGGGTCGTGGCTTAGATTAGTTGTCTGCTGGGTCCAGCACTTCCCCCGCCAGACACCCGCCTCTGAGCTTGTGGCGTGCCCCGTCAAGTGAGGGTCAGCTCCAGTCAGTCGAGGTCGCTCTCCCACCGGTGGCTGTGCCAGCAACGCACCCCTCTTCGCAGGTGAATATGGCTGGGTGGGCCGCCTTCCAAGCTCTCCGGTCACTCACTACCACTCAGCCGCACCACCCGACCCAAGTCAGTCACTCAAGCCGGGAGAAGGGTCCAGTATAGCGGCGCGCCTCGCAAGATGCTGGCACCCCTCTGTGCGAACTGGAGCCTGCCTGCAGGTATTGGGGGCCACGAATGAGCACGGTCACCTCACCAGTCAGGCCAACCGCCAGGTCCCAGCTGCCCACTGGCCACTGCACTGTTCGTTATGGGCCAAGTGTGCCTATGCCCGCATTTCCAGCCTCTAGAAGCTCGCCCCGGGGAGTCTGCCACACGAGCCAGGCACACCCCGACGAACCCTCAATTCCGTAGGCCCGCGATCCCCGGGCTCGATTTTCACGCCGGCGGCTCCTCACCCACAAGGCCCTGGTGCACCGTTGCCGCGTTGCTGGGGAAAGGCACTGGTTCGATATGCCCCAAAGATCGACCCAATCTGAGCACCAGCAGGGAAGCGGGTTCGCTTCAGGAGGGCCGACCAGGCCGCCCTCGGTCGACAACGTAGGCCGGAGATCCCCGGGCTAAATTTTAGCGCCTCCGGGCCGCTGCACAGCTCCCTTGCCTCCCGGCGTCCGACGCGCTCACCTCGATTGGCTGCTTCGCTGTTCCGTCAGCAGAAGGTGGTGAGGCAATGGCGTCCGGGGATCAATTCGAACCGGTCCGGGTTGGAGACAAGGTGCAGGCTCCGTCAGACTACACACCGGACGGCCCAGCTCTCAGGACCAGGCGAGGGCCGCCTCACCTCCGGGTTCGCTTCTCGTCCGTCCCACACTGCCTACGGCACTCCGGGAGGTCCCGTTTTCGGCACCGGGCCCCGGGGAGAACAGGGCGACAGAAGGTCCCGTGTTCAGACCGTCCGGGAGGGTGCTAAACAAGGCTTAGATGATTTGGCGCCGGAGGGACTTAGCAACACGTCCTACTCCGCCGCCATCTTGGCCACGCCCCCCCTTTGTTTCCTTTTTAAATAGAAATTTATCTCTGACACGATAACCTTTTCTCACAGAATGTTTTATATTAGCTACATAGTTTAACACTAACCTGATTAGTGAGGGGGGTATTCCTCGTGACCCGCAAGATATACAGACTGTCTCGTCCACTTGCTGGGCTTGGGACAAGGTGCGCAGACTGCTTCATCTGGACCGATTATACTCTCCTGCCCTCCCTCTGCCCAATGCTCATTGGATTCCTATAACCAGTGAACCTGTGGTCCAGCGCACATTGTCTAAATATCAAATCCACACCGTTGGCGACCTCTTCCCCGAGGGTCACACCTTTTCCATATCAGACGACCAACGTTTTTCTGACCGCTCATTTATGGATTCTTTTGTGCTGACTAGAATTCGGTCCATGATGCATGCCGAGTTCCCTACATTTCGGGTTCCCCCGGATGACACCACACCGCTCATGTTTATCATACAGAGCCGGACTGGGTCGCATATGGTCTCTAAGCTGTATAAGTTGTGTGTAGCCTTGCTTCCTTCTTTGGATTCCAAGGTGCGCGCTGCATGGGAGGGTGATTTGGGTAAACCAATAACAGACGATCAATGGGCACAGTGTTGTAGAGCCACGAAGGAAGTGTCCATCAACAGTAGACACACACTCATACACTTCAAATTTTTGAGACAGCTTTATCACACTCCAGCCCTTTCACATAAGATTGATCCTTGCAGACCTCACTGTTGTCCCAAATGCAATGCTTCCTATGCCGACTTTGCCCACCTTTCCTGGATCTGCCCTCTCTTACATGACTATTGGGTTCAAATACATCGCATCTTTGGCGATATATTGGGTATTGTATTAATTCCCACCCCCGAAATTGCACTGCTGGGCTATGTTGCTAATTTTCCTCGCTCCGTCCGTAAACTCGCTGCCCTTGGATTTCTGTTAGCAAAGCGCGAACTTGCGCTGTTTTGGTGTTCTAGGCGTTCTCCAAGCTCACGCTCTTGGCTTCGGAGCATGGCGTTCTGTAATGTTAATTGTGTGGAATACTCCACGCAGATCCCACTGGCATCCCGCACGGTTGATATTTGGGGTCCATATAGTTCATACATTGCTAAGATAACTGAGGAACAACAATCTCAGTCGATGAGCTCCATTGTCCCAGAAGGGGTTGGATAGACGGCCGTATACAAATATACTAATGCTGTAAACCTTATTTTTCTTGCGTTCATCTCATTTGTTGTGTTGAAAAATGTCAACAATTGCTCTGATGATGTATACTAATGGAAGACCCAAAACATTGGCGAGATTTTTTGTTTTACTTGTTTGTATTTTATATTATTTTGCATTAGTACACGGCAATGTCGAAATTGATTTATGATGGTGTTGGACTGCAATCAGTGCCCGAGCGACCATTATGGCTTTAGTTGTGTGCTATGTGATACTCTACCGTACCTATATTATTGTCCACCTATTATGATTTGTATTTTTGATGCATCATTGTAACATTCGCTTTGAACTGTTTCTTTTTACTTTTGAAAATGATAAATAATTTTTTTTTTTTTTAAACTCCTGATTAGTGAGGGAATGTAGTTCTGACGAAGCTAACCCCGATTTTATCGCAACTACCCTATCTGACTTCCACGACGCTGGGAAAACAGGTGCTCTTCCAATTATTTCTTCACTGAAGTGCGCAGTGGAATGCTGAAGCACACTTCACCAGGTGTTCTGAAGCCTAAAAGACTAGACTGCTAACAGCGGTGTGCTGTTGCAGTATGTGCATGTTGGCAGCCATCTTGGAGTTCCATCGGTGCCAACAAGCACTCCAGCTTGAGGGATGAACTGACTTTTGATAACTTAGTAGGGGGGAAATGGTAGCCAGCATTGCGTTAAAAGGAGGAAACCTCCCGTGAGTCCTGACAGTACCCCCTCCCAACGGGGTTTCCTCCAATCGTGGTTTAGCAGGGAATTGTGCATGAAAAGCTCTAATTAATCGAGGGGCATGGACATTAGTACTCTTTTCCCAGGAACGTTTATCAGGTCCATAACCCTGCCAATCAATGAGGTAGAAAAGTTCATTATGTTTGAGTTTTGAATCTAAAATTCGTTTAACTTCATACTCTGCCTCAACATTAACAATCAGAGGATCAGGAGGGGAGGTCCTGCGCAACCCGGTTGAATTGGTTTGAGGAGAGAAACATGAAAGACTGGATGAATGTTGGTAGTGTTAGGAAGAGATAGTTGATATGTGACTGGTTTTATGACTTTCTCAATTGGATAAGGACCCATAAAACGAGGCTGAAATTTACGAGGACCTTTAAGTCTGAGATTTTTTGTACTCAACCAGACTAAATCTCCTACATGAAGCTCAGGTTCTTTTTTACGGTCAGCGAAGTGTTTGTAACGATCCTTCGTGATCGACAGATTCTGGGTTACTGAGCGATGAATCTTAGTTAACTGTCAGGCGATATCTTGAACTGCAGGGACATTAACTTCATCCAAATTAGCATGACAATTGGGATGTCTGCCTGAGTTTATAAAGAAAGGGGAGTGGCCAGTGGATACATTTATAGCATTATTGAGAGCATACTCCGCAGTCCATAAATGGTCATGCCAGTCACCCTCCTCGTCAAACAAATAAAGTCAGAGGTGTTGTTCTAAGTCTTGGTTAATGCGTTCAGTTTGACCATCAGTTTCTGGGTGAAAACTGGTGGAATACCGATGATCAATATTAAGGCCCTTGATCTCAGCCTTCCAAAATCGTGATTGGAACTGGGAGCCCCTGTATGAAATGGGAACCCTAGGGATTCCATGAAGGCAGATAACATGTTGATTGAAAAGTTGGGACAATTGTTTAGCAATGGGTGTTCCTTAGAAGGGTATATAATGTGCCATCTTACTAAAGGTGTCAACAACCACAAGAATGGTATCATAGCCATGGGAAGAAGGTAGATCAACAATCAAATCTAAGGAGACAGTACGCCAAGGATATGGGGGAGTAGGCATGGGTTGTAGGAGACCTTAAGGAGCTTGCCTGTCCGATTTTCCCTGTGCACAAATCTCACAGCTTAACACATATTGACGGACGTCTCTGCACATATATGGCCACCAGAAACGACGTTTGAGTAATTCTTCAGTTTTCACAACACTTTGTGGCCGGCCAGAGGGTTGTCGTGACATTCCTGCATCGCCTTCAGCTGTAGCTCGTTGGTGGGCAAATATAAGGTGGTGCCGAAATAGGGGAGGCCATTGCAAATGAAACGTTGTGGATCTACCGTGGCCCAGATCTCCATTTCAAGATCGGACATCAAATTCCGAACATGACGTTCAAAAGGTTCTAAAGAAACAGTTCCAATGAATTTTCCATGAGGTATGATTTGCTGATTTTCAATAGCTGAAGTTTGATTTTCTGTATCGAGTCTTGAGAGGACGTCAGCCTTTCCGTTTTTTGATCCAGGACAAAAGGTGATGACAAAGTCAAAGTCTGCAAAGTAAAGAGACCAACGCAGATGACGTGGTGTGAGAGTTTGAGCAGATCGCAAAAATTTGAAGTTGCGGTGATCCGTAAACACTGTTACCCTGTGTTTTGCCCCCATTAAATAATGTCTCCAATCTTTGAAGGCATCCTTCATTGTCAGGAGCTCTTTTTCTGTAATAGTGTAATTGCATTCCGCAGGATTAAGTTTGCGGGCCCGATATGCCTCTCGGTGTAAGTGTCCTGTGTCCTTGTACATCTGAGAAAGTATCCCTCCGATGGCTAGGTCCTATGCGTATGTCTCCAGATAAAAAGGCTCAAAGGGATCTGCATGAAGCAACACTGGTGCTGTGGTGAAACTGTCCTTCCTCAACTGGAAAGCCTCTTCTGCTTCTTCGGACTAGTGGAACGGAACTCCCTTCTTCAGAAGACAAGTCAGCGGACGTATCTTATTGGAGAATCCATTAATGAATCGTCTGTAAAAATTAGAGAATCCGATAAAGCTTTGAACCTCCTTGATACAGGTAGGAGATTTCCAATCTGTTATTGCCTTTACTTTTTGTTCATCCATTTGAACTCCTGCAGGCAATAACACAAAACCTAAGAATTCTACAGTATCTGTGTTGAAAAGGCATTTTTCCAATTTCACGTACAGAGAGTTCTCTCGTAGACATTGTAAAACAGCTCTGACCTGGTCGTGGTGTTCTTCAACCGTGTTGGAATAAATCAGGATGTCATCTATATAAACTATAGCACATCAGTCAATTAATTCACTTAAGACATCATTGATAAAGTACTGGAAGGCCGCTGGTGCGTTACAGAGACCGTATGGCATCACAAGATACTCACAAAGGCCAAATTTGGTCCTGATCGAAGTCTTCCACCCGTCGCCTTTTCGAAATCTAATCAAGTGGTACGCTCCTCGTAGGTCTAGACGAGTGTATATCTTTGCTTCCTTCACTTGATCAATTAGAACCGATATGAGAGGCAACGGAT
Source organism: Lissotriton helveticus (assembly GCF_964261635.1). Taxonomy (NCBI): domain Eukaryota; kingdom Metazoa; phylum Chordata; class Amphibia; order Caudata; family Salamandridae; genus Lissotriton; species Lissotriton helveticus. The sequence continues at coordinate 1,328,104,408 of NC_136061.1, read as the reverse complement.
AACGATTCTTAACAGTTATCCTGTTAATTGCTCTAAAGTCAATACAAGTTCTGAGATCTCCATCTTTTTTCGGCACGAAAAAAAGTGGGGAAGAGACAGGAGACTGCGACGGTCGAATAAATCCGTTCTCCAGATTCTTAGCTAGGTATTCCTTCAAATGAATTGAATGGTTTCCTTCTCCATTAAGGTGTAAACCCTGCTGCATGGTAGATTAGCCCCTGGTTCTAAATCAATTTTGCAGTCATAGGGCCTGTGGAGGGTAACGTCTCTGCTTTAATCTCATCAAAGACATCAGCAAGGTCTTGGTATTCTTCTGGTATCGTAGTAGTTTGGATCACACATACCGAACTTCCACCTTCACACAGCTGGGTGGCTGCGCAGGGCAGAGAAAAATGTGTTTGTTAATTGAAACAATTTTTGGTGAAGTAGTTTGAATTTAATTGAATAGTTCGGGCTCCCCAATCAATTAACGGGTTGTGCTCAGTTAGCCATGGTAAACCTAGAATCAGTTGAAACTGGGGGAGTCTATTAAATTAAATTGCAAGGTCTCTTGGTGTCCCTCGACAGTAGTCATGTGTACCAATTCTGTATGGCTGGTTATGGGTCCTGAAGTTAATTCTGTACCATCCACCGCTCTGACCTTCTCACTTTTCTCCTTCTCGATAGCTTGTAAACCAATTAGGTTAGCGAATTTGTGGTCGCAGAAGTTACCTGTTGCCCCCGAATCCACCATGACGGTTATTCCTGTCAAAATCATACCTCTAAACCTTAATGTCACTGTCATAACCAAATGGGGAGAGGAGGCTTGGAGTGTATTTGCAATTGGTGATTTGTTGGAGTCGTTATTCCATTTGCATCCACAGGTCCAACTCCGCTTACCTGTGGTGCCTCTACTTTTCCTTCTCCTTTGCTGGCAGCTTTGGTCTCTTTAAACAGTTCTTGACAAAATGTCCACTTCCTCCACAATATAGGCACAGTTTGGTCACCCTTCTCTTTTCTTTTTCTCCTTTAGAGAGTGGACCTCTGACTACACCAATTTGCATGGGTTCAATTCCCAAAGAACTCTCTACTGTCCGTGTGGATTCTGTTGTGACACGTTCAAAACGAGGAACACTTGATCTAAACTCCTTCCGCCGTTGCCGATAATCAATCTCTAAGGTTAAATCCACTAAGGCAGAGATATCAGTGGGGCGAATAGGGATTTGAGATAGAGCGTCCTTCAGTTCTTCTCGCAATCCTTTATAGAATACTGCTGCTCTTTAATCCGCGGGCCAGTTGGTCTCGGCCACTAGTTTATTAAATTGGGCTAGGTAAGACATGAGTTCTCGGTTTCCTTGTTTTAACTCCAACAGTTCGTAGTCTGAAGCTTGAGAGGCTGTTCTCCTGTCAAACATTCAGAGAAATTCCTTCTTGAAGTCATCTAAACTGTAAAAAATTGGGTTATCCTTTTTTACTAGTGGCATGGACCATGAGGCGGCATCCCCACTAAGGTAGGACAAGATAAACGCCACTCATGATTGAGCATTGGGGAAGATCGGTGGGCGGCACATAAAATGCAGAGAGCATTGGGTCAAAAAAATGTGCGCTTTCTGCGGGTCTCCATTGAATCGCTCTGGAGGGACGAGAGGAATACTGGGGATAATGAGTGGATTACTTATGTGGGGGCAAAGGATGAAGTGCTGATGTTAGGACTCTGGGTTTCAAAGGATGTGGTGCTTGGCCTAGATTCCAAAACTGGTGTTCCTGTTTTAAAGGTAATTATCTCCTGCCGTAGTATTTTATTTTCCTCCCTAACTGCCTCTAAGTCCCTTTGTATATTACTCAAAATCTCGGCCAAATGTTTAAAATCAATTCCTTCTACCATTCTGCTCAGGTGCTTGTACCAACGTGGGCACTTCATTCTGTCAGGGTCTAAATACTTATTGCTGTCTGAACCACACAAGAGCAGAATGAAGCTAGATCCCAATACCCTTCTCAGAACCAACCCTGCTAGGTCTTTTAGTATTCCATTGCAGGTAAGTTCTAAGGGGACAGAGAAGAGACTGCTCCAATATTCTGCCTGTTCAGCTACGTCTTCTTCTTCTTACAGGACTGCAACATTTACATGTAAAAAACCTTTATTTACTGTGCCTTTAAACTTACTTTTTTCTCTATGGTGTATACATAACTTATCTTACCAGAATGTTTACTTAAGCTTACTTCTCTTCTACTTCTCATGTATTGTTTGCTAGGTTGTATGAGAAGTCTTCACTCAAATCTCTTTTCTTTTCGTTCTCAGGTACAATCTGCACTTAAACCTGCTATTCCTTAAAGTAAAAAATATAAGGTAAGTATTTATTTCTGTATTCCTAATTTGCGTAATATTTGGGTTTCTCTTTCTTTTGATTAACTCACTGTTAAGAGACTGAGGTGGGCCATGAACTGGGGTTTCTGGAGTAGGATGACGGTTTTTTCGGTCTTTAATTAGTTCTTAAACAATGCTTCACAACTTAGGTTAAATGTTAAAAGGAAGTGTTCCTTTTATTCAGGCCTTCAGTTTTAATGTTTGCTGGAAGCACAATTTATTCTGCCCTTGGTTTTAATGTTTGCTGACTAGTTAATTTATTCTGGCCATAGAAAATTATTGGAGTACTTTAACTGGACCTTCACTAAATTATCTTCAAACGTAACACATGGCAAGAGAAAGAAATATGCAGGGCTTTTGACCCTGACTTCACCTTTTAATTAATTCTCTGAAGAGTGAACAAGTTGGTGGGCTTTTGACCCTGACTTCACCTTTTAATTAATTCTCTGAAGAGTGAACAAGTTTCAGTCAAAAAAGACACTGTGTTGAAAGGTCACACCTGGGTCTGACAGATTCTGGAACAGCTGAATGAGACAGCTTGATTTAAAAAGCTTTTTTTTTAATCTTCTCAGCTAAGGAAAGCATTTACTGAAAGGTTGTTCCAGTTTTCCGTCAAGTCCTGCATGGATATTGCGCGTCGACCCGGTCAGCGCGCTCCTAGAAGACATTGGAAGGGCCACAAACTACAACTCCCAGCATGCTGGGAGACACATCACGCATGCGACGCAAGCGACGCAAGGCACGCGTGCATTCCCGGAAATAAAGAGACGCCTAAGGTATCGGCGGTGCCGATAATTCTTCCTGTGCCTTGCTGTTGGTTGGTATCATGGACAAGCGGTAAGAGAAAGGGTTCTTACCCATACGGAGCAGCGATACTCTGTTGAGGTCTCGCTTTGGATCTTCTAGTTGCTGGAGTGTTGTTCCACGTTTCCTGTGTGGCGCTCTGGGTTACTGTGTTTCCTCTCGGCTGAGAGGGATTTTGGGAAGCCGCAAGTGAATGCGGACATTGTGGTATCTTTATAGCGAGGCTCTTCCCGCTATATAAGAGTGGCCCTTAACTTTGGCTTTACCCTGGTGCTGCCGCGTTTGCTTTAAACTGCATGGAAACACAGGCTGACTACGCTATGACTTTAGAGGTGTGACAGTAACACCGATGGATATTGCACAACTACTCAAGCAGACTGTGTTGAGAATACATTAACCCCGTCTGCTATTTTCCACAACGATGTTTTTCTTTTCATCCTAAGCAGGAGACATGAGGGGTACTACTCAGAGGGATTAAATCTACCCCATTGAAGTGTGTTTGTTCATAACTTTGGTATGTGAGGAGCTCCTCCTTAGCAATAGCACAGCCCACACTAAGTTTCATGTTTCATTGTATGTCTTTCTGCTTTCCTGCAGCTGGGTAGAATCTCTAGTACCACCTCCCTTTGTGTCTCCTAAGAAGTAGTCCTTTGTATTTTCCTTTACAGGTAATAGAGGGCTCTTTTGAGTTGTTTTGACAATAAGGGACAAAAGCGGGTGGGTTTGTATTGAGAGTTACGGGGGGTGTTTTCTAAATATCTGTCATTTGTCATTGCAGATCTCCCTCCCTGCCGTCCCCTTCCTTTCCCTCCCCGGGTGGACTAACTTAATAGTCTGTGTTTATACTTCAAACTCTGAGGACGTTCACAGGGGGAGGTTACAGGTAATTCAGCACAGCCCCGAAGAGGCTAGAAAAGCAGAGCCTGACAGAATTATCGGCCCAAGAATTTTATCCACTTCTTGGCTGTGCTGAAATCTGCAATGGCGACCTTAGATGACGTGCTGGCAGCGTTAGCACAGGTTCAGGTCAAACTAGCAACATCCAATAGAGAAGTGGCAGCATCTAGAGCTGAGAATGCACAATTGCGAGCCAGGGTGGACAGGTTGCCCGCGCCTCCAACAGGGGCAGGTGGTAGTCAGCCTCCCTCTACCTCACTTGCGGTAGAAATGCCCTCGCAGATACCCTTGGCTCCGCCTGAGCAGTTTTACGGAGATAACAAAAAGGTGCAGGTGTTCATGACACAAGTGTTGCTACACTTTATGTGTAAGCCAAAAATGTTTGCCACCAACCAAGCTAGGGTAGCCTTTCTAATCTCATACCTGGGGGGTGAAGCAGCGCAATGGGCACTTCCGATTGTCAGGAGAGACGACCCTCTTCTCTAAGAATGGGATGACTTTCGTGCAGAGTTCGAAAAAACCTTCGATAGAAGGGCCGAAACGTTCACCGCGGACAGGGAATTGCTAAGACTCAACAGGGTGACTCAGAGTTAGTAACATACCTGAATAGTTTTCGTCGGTTGGTGGCAGAAACGGATTGGCCAGAAGCCAAACAAACGGCCTTATTCTACCAAGGGCTGAACGACGAGCTGAAGGACGTATTGGCACACATTGACCCCCAACCCCGTACTTGTTCGGCGCTTATCGAACTCACCCTACGCTTGGATCATAGGATGAAGGAACGGAAGGGGGATTACAAGAAGAAAGAATGGGCGGTTACGCCCTACGAACACCCGAGCCTTGGGGAAAGACCACCCGCAGTGCCAGAACCAATGGAGATAGGTACAGTGCGGGCTTCCTTAACATTGAGCGAAAAGGACTACCGTCGCAAACAGGGACTCTGCCTGTATTGCGGAAAGAAGGGGCATTTCTTAAGGGAATGCCCTGTGAAACCCAAACCTGGTAGATTTCGAGTTGGACAAATCGCAGCAGGAGTTGCCGGAAAGGAGCCGGAAAACTCCAAAGCTTGAAGGTGAAAGAAGGGGAACCATCAAGCAAGAACATCATCCCTTCCATAACGCCGGGGAACGACCAGGAGCGGAATCACTTATTTCTGGGCATGACTCTGGTGATAGGTTCCGAGGAAAAAGGTATTCGTGCAAGGGTGGATTCAGGGGCTACCGGTTGTTTTATGGACCACACAGAAGCCCGGCGGCTGGGGGTGCATCTGGTTATCAAGAATCATCCAGAAACTGTATACGCAGTTGACGGGAAGGAACTAGAAGCTGGGCCTATTAAGTACCACACTCCAGAATACAAGCTCTCCTACAATGGAACCCATCATGAGCAAATGATGTTCAACATAATCCAAGCACCTCAATATGGGGTTATTTTGGGGCTTCCTTGGTTACAAAAACACGATCCATCCATACAATGGACAAACAAAACAGTGCAGTTTCAGTCTCCCTACTGCCTGGAACAATGCCTCTCGGGGTTACCTAACCCTTCGCAAGTGTTAGCCTCGACACAGCGAATAGCCACGGCTGCAGAAAAGGAGGTGGCTCTTCCTCTATGCTACAAGGCGTATGAAGCTGTGTTCAGCGATACGAAAGCTGAGGTACTTCCTCCCCACAGGGCATATGATTGCCGGATTGACCTTCTGCCAGGGGCGGAGATACCCAACGGTCGGATTTATGCTCTCACAATACCTGAGAACGAAACATTACCGGCCTATCTGGATAAATACCTTGCCATCGGATACATACGGCCTTCTAGGTCTCCAGCCGCCTCACCGTTATTTTTTATCCCAAAGGCCAATGGAGAGAAAAGATGCTGTATCGATTACAGAGCATTGAATACGATCACGGTTAAGAATCAATACCCTTTGCCATTAATCCCTGTTTTGTTGGAACAGGAACGAGCAGCTAAAATATACACTAAGCTGGACCTGAGAGGCGCGTATCACCTTGCTCGTATACAACGAGGTGATGAATAGAAGACGGCATTCAAGACGTGGTATGGGCTTTATGAGTACTTGGTGATGCCCTTCAGATTGTTGCGTGTACGCAAGGTGCTCCTTGCCACACACAAGAACCTGGTGCGAGCCAAGGCCCGCTACAAAACACAGGCTGACAAGCAGTGCAGGCCGAGCCCAGTGTATAAGAAGGTGGACTTGGTGTGGCTGTCCACCAAACACATCAAGTTCAAGAGGTATAGCGTGTTCAATCCCCGGTTCATAGAGCCCTGCAGGGTGGTGCGGCTCATTAACCCTGTGGCCGCCAGCTGCGCCTACCTGCGCATTTTAGAATCCACCCTGTTTTCCATGTATCACTCTTGAAGCCCTCTAGGTGCCCGGTTCGCCGTGCACCCTTGCCTATCTGGGTACAGCAGGATAGGGAGTACGAGGTGCAGTGTATACTTGATTCCAAGTGGGTGAGGGGGCGTCTGCACTACCTGATTTCCTGGAAGGGTTATGGTCCGGAGGAGAATTCCTGGGAGCCTGCGGGCGCGGTGCATGCTCCCAGGTTGGTTGCCAGGTTCCATCGTTTGTGTCCGGCCAAGCCCGCTGCCGGTTTCCGCCCTTTGTGAAGGGGGATGTACTGTCAATTCCTGCATGGGTATTGCGCGTTGACCCGGTCAGCACGCTCCTAGAAGACATTGGAAGGGCCACAAACTACAACTCCCAGCATGCTGGGAGACACATCACGCATGCGACGCATGTGACGCAAGGCACGTGCGCATTCCCGGAAATAAAGAGACGCCTAAGGTATCGGCGGTGCCGATAATTCTTCCTGTGCCTTGCTGTCGGTTGGTATCATGGACAAGCGGTAAGAGAAAGGGTTCTTACCCATACGGAGCAGCGATACTCTGTTGAGGTCTCGCTTTGGATCTTCTAGTTGCTGGAGTGTTGTTACACGTTTCCTGCGTGGTGCTCTGGGTTACTGTGTTTCCTCTCGGCTGAGCGGGATTTTGGGAAGCCGCAAGTGAATGCGGACATTGTGGTATCTTTATAGCGAGGCTCTTCCCGCTATAGAAGAGTGCCCCTTAACTTTGGCTTTACCCTGGTGCTGCCGCGTTTGCTTTAAACTGCATGCAAACGAAGGCGGATTTCAGTCACAGGCTGACTACGCTATGACTTTAGATGTGTGACAGTAACACCCATGGATATTGTACAACTACTCAAATAGACTGTGTTGAGAATACATTAACCCCGTCTGCTATTTTCCACAACGTTGTTTTTCTTTTCATCCTAAGCAGGAGACATGAGGGGTACTACTCAGAGGGATTAAATCTACCCCATAAAAGTGTGTTCGTTCGTAACTTTGGTATGTGAGGAGCTCCTCCTTAGCAATAGCACAGCCCACACTAAGTTTCATGTTTCATTGTACATCTTTCTGTTTTCCTGCAGCTGGGTAGAATCTCTAGTACCACCTCGCTTCGTGTCTCCTAAGAAGTAGTCCTTTGTATTTTCCTTTACAGGTAATAGAGGGCTCTTTTGAGTTGTTTTGACAATAAGGGACAAAAGCGGGTGGGTTGGTATTGAGAGTTACGGGGGGGTGTTTTCTAAATATCTGTCATTTGTCATTGCAGATCTCCCTCCCTGCCGTCCCCTTCCTTTCCCTCCCCGGGTGGACTAACTTAATAGTCTGTGTTTATACTTCAGACTCTGAGGACGTTCACAGGGGGAGGCTGCAGGTAATTCAGCACAGCCCCGAAGAGGCCAGAAAAGCAGAGCCTGACATTTTCAAACAAAGGAAAATATATTCTGACTTTGTTTCCTTTATAATTAGAAATTTATCTCTGATACGATAACCTTTTCTCACAGAATGTTTTATATTAGCTACAAAGTTTAACACTAACCTGATTAGTGAGGGAATATAGTTCCGACGAAGGTAACCCCGATTTTATCGCAACTACCCTATCTCACTTCCACTATGCTGGAAAAACAGGTGCTCTTCCAATTATTTCTTCAGTGAAGTGCGCAGTGGAATGTTGAAGCACACTTCACCAGGTGTTCTGAAGCCTAAAAGACTAGACTACTAACAGCGGTGTGCTGTTGCAGCAAGGGGCGGCAGTAATACTGTTCTTGATCCGTCCATTTCTAGGACAGGTACTGATTGTCTGTAAGAAGGCCCAAATTCCTTCTTGTCCGCGATCTTTTCGCTGACTAGATCCCCAAGCTTTGGGATCCAGACAGGCCTTGCTGGGACGGTCGTTTTTTCTTCAGTGGTGGTTGGCTTCAGGAACACGTTGCTTTGCTTCGTTCTCATCTCATTTAAGTCCTGTAGAACAGCCAAATTATCTTTGATATCAAACCATTTTTGGTCTACCACTGAAGTCTGACAATCGAGGTCCGCTACTAACATTCTGGTTTTATTGATTTATTTACACACATTTATAGTACATGTGTAGGTTATCACATTAGATGAGATTTTTTGTTACTGTTTAAGAACAAGCCTTGTTACCTATTAACTATGCCGTCCAGATCGTGGAACGTTAGTTGTGGAGTCTGCTAGAAGTAATAGAGTTATAATCTTATGTATATAGCTAAAAATGGCACTACGCAAATATGAAAATATAATTGAATGGCAGGCATGTACTTTTGGTATTGACTATTGTAAACAAACGCGAGGCGCAGGGATACACTTGCTATCAGTCCTATTTCTATGGTTATTGAATCGCGGAGAAGGTCGCGCCTACAAACAGACGTCACACGCCAACTTTAGAGCAACGGGCGTGAGGAAAGAGCTCAGTGATTATCGAGTGGAGTGGATTGTATGCAGGTCTTACTTTTTGGGATGGCGGTAAGTGTTGGAACAGATGTGCGTAGTATGGCAGAATAGTATTGATGGAGTCGATAGTTGACTCAGAGTTATGAATGCTTATTTTCAGTTCGCATTGGAAAGAGGACGGTGCCAACTTGTTTCGGTAGACGCTACTACGGGAATTAAGAGGTACGTGATATGTGGCAAGCAGAGGTTTGGATAGGTTGTTGAGCTAGTATAAGTATGTGGTGTAGTATTTGTTTTAACGTGGATTATCATATCTTTTTGGCAGTGTTTTCAGTTTAAGTGGCTATTACTGTGGACCTTGGAAATATACTTTACACTATTTATTTATTTATTATTTTGTTTCTTGTATAGCGCAGGAATTCGACCCCCGAAGGGGTATCTCCGCGCTTGAGTTCTTACATAAGCTGGTTAACTTAAAGACAATCAGGCCGGAATGGTGGGAAATTACCAGGTCAGAAACAGATGGGTCTTGAGGCATTTCCTAAATGCAGTCAGATTGGGGTTTAGCCTGAGAGTGAGGGGCAGGGAGTTCCAGAGGGTGGGGCCTTTATACGATAAAGCTCGGCCTCCCTGTCAATCTTTTTTGATCCTAGGTATCTGGAGTAGAGCTTGATTCTTGGAGCGTAAGGAGCGGTCTGGCTCATAAGGTCTGAATATTTCGGATAGGTATTTAGGACCAACACCAAACAGGCATTTATGAATAATGCAACAGATCTTAAATTTCACCCTCTGATGAACAGGCAGCCAGTGTAACTTGTTTAACAAGGGGCGAGATGAAGACCTGGCTGGTACATTTAAGATTAATCTGGCGGCTGTATTCTGGGCTACCTGTAGCCCGCCTAACTGTTCTTCATTAGCGGAAACAAGCAGCCCATTACAGTAATCTAACCTGCTGATTACCAATGCCTGCACTAGAGTTTTCCTGTGACTATCTGCCAAATATGGGAACACTCTCCTCAATAGTCCAATGACCCTCATACAGGATCCTGTTACCTGGGTAGCATGGTCCTTGAGTATCAAGGATCGATCAAGCTTGACCCCCAAGTTTTTCACTGTCTCCTTTGGACAGGGAGCAGAGCCTAAATCGGGAGGCCACCACTCAGGTGACCAAAGGAGCGGGCGTCTCCGAAAAGCATGACCTCCGTCTTGCCAACATTGCACTGTAGGCAATTGGAGGTCATCCAGTTGGATATGGCTCTAATTCCTGTGGCAAAGGAGCTTTTAACTGCTGGCGTCATGGTCTGGAAAGGGAACAAAAGCTGGGTGTCGTCAGCATAGGATATAGGTGTGAACCCATATTCCCTCACAATTTCAGCCAAGGGGGCCACATACACATTAAACAATGTGGGGCTTAGACATGAGCCCTGTGGAACCCCCTTGGTGAGCTCCCTAGAGATGGACAAATGGGAGCCCAATCGAACACTCTGTGTGCGGCCAGTGATAAAACTCTTTAACCATGAAAGAGCCATTCCGCCTATCCCTACCCTCTTCAGACGACTGACCAGAATATCATGTGACACCGTGTCGAAGGCAGCGGATAAATCTAACAGTACCAGAATCATAGAGCCTCCTCTATCCTGTGCCATCCGGATGGTATCGGTCACGGAGAGGAGAGCTGATTCGGTGCTGTGATTGGGTCTGAACCCAGATTGAGAGGGATCCAGACCGTCCGCTGCCTCGATGAATTTAGACACGTGGGTGTTGACATGTTTCTCAGCCATCTTACTCAAATGGGTCAAGAGGGAAATCTGACGGAGGTTGTTAAGGTCTGACCATGCTAACGCCGTGTTTTTGCAAATAGGGTTCACAACTGCCCTTTTCCAGACACTAGGCACCAGCCCTTCCTTAAGGGAAAGGTTAATCAAAGTTTGAAAACTTGGGGCCAGCAGGCTACCCAGAGGGGCTATCATTTTTGCAGGCAGGAGGTCTGTAGGTGATCCTGATATAATTTGAGTGTACAGAGCGGTAACTTCGGACAAACTAATTTCCGGAATCGTGGTGAAACAGCAGCTTTCACTCTTTGATATCCGAAGATGGAGAGAGTCAACCATACTATTCTTGATGTATAATGCCCTAGTGATTTTCTCATAGATTAATTCAATCTTGCTCTCAAAAAATGCGGAAATATCATCGCATAAGGTTTGAGTAAAATCATCAGGGCTTTCACAGGCAGTAGGTTTGACAAATAGTTTGATAATTTTATAAAGTTCTCTAGTGGAATTACCTGCTTCCGTTATTTGTAACGCCAGACTATTTTTCCTGGCCAGTTTTATATTTTTATGATACTTGGATAGGGCCTCCAGATAAAGCTTTTTACTACAAGGTGTATGTGCTTTTCTACATACTTTCTCCAGTTTCCTACATTGCTGCTTTTCTACTCTCAAATCTTCCGTATACCATGCTTCCTGCTTCGATTTAGGATGTTGTTTAGACAGTTTCAAAGGGGCTAGTAAATCCACTGCCTCCAGGAGCGCTTTATTAAATTTAGTCAGACCTGTTTCAATGTCATCATTCTCGAAAAAGTAGGTTCAATCCATACCTTCTGGAGCCCTTCAGAAGTGATATTATGCCATTCTCTTCTCCATACAGCAGGAAGTGGTTTATGATGAGGCAATTGAAAACCTAATAAAGTAAATCCCAATACATAATGATCAGACCAATTGACAGGGGTAGGGGGGTGACATTTTATTTTAGGACAATTAGTTAAAATTAAATCGAGTGTATGTCCACCCGAGTGCGTTGGACCACTGTTCTGGATTGTCCTAACATTAAAAGATCAGCAAGCAGGGCTGTGGTATCTGAATGATTAGGTAAATCAGTGTGTATATTAAAATCTCCAAGGAGAACAAAATCTTCCTTGGCTTTAAAATATGGGGCTAAGAGCTCCATAAGAGTAAGTGAGAAGCCTGTGCATGGTCCAGGGGTTCGATAGACTAATTATTAGACGGGGACCCGGAGGGTCGGCCGAGTACTGGGGGAGAGGCCTCCGAGGAGGGCCGTCTCCAGCGATCGTACAGACAAGTCACTTCCCCCCCACAGATAGACACCACACAAGGATGAGATCAACACTCTTTATATAGGGTTCGTAAGGCACGGTTATCAGCGATACAGGGGATTCAGGACTCGAAGGTCCTCTCAATTCTAGTCTCTGTAGGGAAAGGGGTAGCGGGACAGTCTTGGTACCGGATCGGTACAGGGGGTGGCAAGAGAGAAGCTCACAATCCTCGAGCTTAGGAGTTTGCAAGGTCGGGCCGCGGCGGCGCCAGCCGGCTAGGATGAAGGTCTACAGCGAAGGGGCCGCGGCAGCGCCAGCAGGCCAAGGCGATGGTTCAAGTGGCAGAGGGCCGCGGCAGCGCCAGCAGGCCAAGGCGATGGCTCACGTTGCAGAGGGCCGCGGCAGCGCCAGCAGGCCAAGGTGGTAGTTCACGTTGCAGAGGGCCGCGGCAGCGCCAGCAGGCCAAGGTGGTAGTTCACGTTGCAGAGGGCCGCGGCAGCGCCAGCAGGCCAAGGTGGTAGTTCACGTTGCAGAGGACCGCGGCAGCGCCAGCAGGCCAAGGTGGTAGTTCACGTTGCAGAGGACCGCGGCAGCGCCAGCAGGCCAAGATGATGGTTTCACGAGGGTGGGCCGCGGCAGCACCAGCAGGCCAAGACGAAGGGTTCACAGGGCAGGGCTGCGGCAGTGCCAGCAGTCCGTCAAGGATGAGTTCTTCTCGGTGTCTCTCAACTCCAGGATACAACTGCCTTCCTGGTCTGGAGCTGCCCCAGTTATAGGTCTGGTCCCCTTTGATGTCCGGACCCTCGCGCCTGGAGGTCGGGAGGTCCGGAATGAGGGAGTCCAGACACCCAGCAGGGGGGTGGAGCCAGCGCCCAGGGAGGCCGGGGGTGATCGACACCTGGCGGAGGAGAGCCGTTGACGACCCCTTCTTCCATTGATCTGCCAAGTGGTCTCTTTACCTCCTGTGTGGAGGTTGGTGCCTCGATGTCGGGGCCTGGCCAGGCCCAGGGTTAGGGTCGAGTTGAGGCCACGCGGCCTCGTGCTGTAGTGTCCAAAGATGGCGGCTGGGGCGGGGCCATGGTGCTGATGGGGACCAGGGCCAGCCGGTACGGGAGGGTTCAGGAGCTGGAGTCCCGTTATGGACGGGTTGTGGGTTGCCTCGGGGGGTTGCCGGGGTGGTTCTTGCTGGGGATTCAGGGAGAGCCGGGTCCGGGCCCCGTTGTGCGGAGGGGGGACGGCCCAGCTACGAGGCCTGTCCAACATGCGTCCCCCCCAGCTGAAGGCAGGAAGAGTCAGCCATCCTCTTGGGGACTCTCCTCGCCGAGGCGGAAAAAGCGTGACAGGCCGTCTGCGTTGGCGTGGTCTTGGCCTGGACGATGCTCCACAGTGAAGTCCATCCCCTGCAGGGAGATGGACCAGCGCAACAGTTTCGGGTTTTCCCCCCGCATCTGCATCAGCCATTGCAGGGGTCGGTGGTCTGTCTGCACCCGAAAGTGGGTGCAGAAGAGGTAGGGCCGGAGCTTCTTGAGGGCCCAGACTACGGCGAAGGCCTCCCTCTCGATGGTGCTCCAGTGCTGTTCTCGGGCCAGCAGGCGTCGGCTGATGAATGCCACTGGCTGATCAACTCCCTCGGTGTTGAGTTGGGAGAAGACGGCCCCCACGCCATGATCGGAGGCGTCTGTCTGTACAATGAATTCCCGGCCGTAGTCGGGAGCCTGGAGCACGGGGGCAGTGCACATGGCGGCCTTCAGCTTCCCGAAGGCCGATTGGCAGTCCGGAGTCCAGTTGACTGTTTTGGGGTTCTTCTTGGATGTGAGCTCCGTGAGGGGCCCCACGATGCTGCCATAGTCCTTCACAAACCGCCGGTAGTACCCGGTGAGTCCCAGAAAGGCCCGGACCTCGGTTTGGGTCGTAGGGGGCTGCCAGGCCTGGATGGCAGCGATCTTGAGCTGGAGGGGGGCCACCAGCCCGCTTCCCACTTGGTGTCCTAGGTAGGTCACGGACCCTTGGCCAACCTGACATTTGCTGGCCTTGATGGTGAGCCCGGCCTGCCGGAGGGCGTGTAGAACTTCCCGCAGGTGGCGGAGGTGGTCGGTCCAGTGGTGACTGTACACAGCGATGTCGTCCAGGTAGGCGGCGCTGAATTCTTCGAGGCCCGCCAGTACCTGGTTCACGAGTCGTTGAAATGTTGCCGGAGCGTTTTTCATGCCAAATGGCATCACCTTGAAGTGGTAGTGACCGTCCGGGGTAGAGAAGGCGGATCGTTCTTGGGCCCTGGGGGTGAGGCCGATTTGCCAGTAGCCCGCTGTTAAATCGAAGATGCTCAGGTAGCGGGCGGCCCCCATACGGTCAATTAGCTCATCTGCCCGGGGGATAGTGTGAGCGTCGGTCCTGGTAACGGCATTCAGACCCTGGTAGTCCACACAGAACCGGAGCTCAGGGGCAACGCCCGGGGCGGCAGCCTTGGGGACCAGGACGACTGGGCTGGCCCAGGGGCTGTCAGAGGGTTCGATCACTCCCAGGGCCAGCATCTTGGATACCTCGGCCTGGATGCAGGCGCGCACCCGATCTGGTACGCGGTATGCCCTGTGTCGAATAGGGGGGCTGTCCCCGGTGTCCACATCGTGAAGGCACCAGGGGGTGACACCGGGGGTGAGAGAGAACAAGGATGCGAACCGTGTCAGGAGAGCTTGACAGTCTTGGCGTTGCTCCGGGGACAAGGCCTCGGAGAGTCTGACCCCTTCCACTGAGCCATCCTGCTCGAGGGTCCTCAGCAGGTCAGGAAGGGGCTCGGAGTCTTCTTCCGTCCCATTATCGGTAGCCATCAGGAGGCTGAGTTCTGAGCGTACAAAATGGGGTTTGAGTCTGTTGGCGTGGAGGACCCGTAGGGGGTTCCGGGCGGTTTCCATGTCGATTAAATAGGTGACGGGCCCCTTGCGTTCGATCACCTTGAAGGGCCCGGACCATTTGTCCTGTAGAGCACAGGGTTCAACCGGGGACATCACCCAGACCTGCTGTCCCGGTTCGAACTCAATGGAGGAGGCGTGCTGATCATACCATTTCTTCATGTCCTCCTGACTGGCTTCAAGGTTTGCTTTGGCGATCTCCCTGAATCGCCGGGTCTGGTTGCGAAGGGCCAGGAGATACTTGTATATATCAGGGGGAGCTTTCTGGGGGGGCCTCTCCCAACCTTCTTTGACTAGGCTGAGGGGATCCCGGACGGGGTGTCCGTACAGGAGTTCAAATGGGCTGAAGCCTAGGGATTTTTGAGGGACTTCTCGATAGGCAAACAGGAGGCACGGGAGTAGCACGTCCCACTGGCGACGGAGGGGTTCTTCTAGGCCCATGATCATTCCTTTGAGTGTGCGGTTAAACCGCTCGACCAATCCATTTCTTTGCGGGTGATAGGGGGTCGTGAATTTGTAGGTGACCCCGCACTGTTGCCAGAGAGACTTCATGTATTTTGAGATGAAGTTCGTGCCCCTGTCGCTGACGACCTCCCGGGGGAAACCTACCCGGGAGAAGATCCCCATCAGGGCTCGGCCTACCACTGGTGCCGTCACGGTTCGAAGAGGGATGGCCTCGGGATAACGGGTGGCGTGGTCCACCAGGACCAGGATGAACCGGTGTCCTTGGGCGGTTCGGGGGTCCAGGGGCCCCACAATGTCTATTCCCACCCGTTCGAACGGGGTGGTGACGACGGGAAAAGGCTGTAAGTGTGCTTTGGTTTTTCGGCCACTTTTTCCGCTGGCCTGGCAGGTGGGGCAGGCCCTGCAGTGGTTGGTGACATCCTTTCGCATTTGGGGCCAGTAAAAGTGGGTCACCAGGCGGTCGTACGTTTTGTCCTGTCCCAGGTGTCCGGCAAGGGGGACATCGTGGGCTAAGTTCAGGAGGAAATCTCTGAAGCGAAGGGGCACCACCAGCACCCGACTGGCCCCTAGTTCTGCAATCCTTTGCTCGCTGTAGAGCAGGTCGTTGTCCCAGTAGATCCAGTGGGCCCCCGAGGTGTCCCCTGCGCTCTGGGCAAGGGCTTGCTGCCGGAGTCCCTCGAGGGAGGGACAGGTTCTTTGTTCTTGCCGGAATTGTTCCTGGGTAGGACCCCCCTCGTGACGCCACTGGGCCAGATCGGGGAGGTCCTGGAGCCGACCGTGTCCTTCTTCGGTTTGGGCTGGGGGACTTGCTTCGGGGGTGGCCTCCTCTGGGACCATCTGTGGTAAATAAATAAATAATACCCTATTTTTGAATGCATAAATGAATAACAGATAGCTCAATAAATAAGAGTCAAGATTCGAGGTAGTAGGAGTTTTTGCAGGTTTAATACAGCATAAGGACAGGAACAGGACGACCTGCACGGGAATAGGATGGCAGCTGCCGGGGACAGGATCGGGACAAGGGAAGCTAGCTTTTAATAACAGTACATGAGCATATATACATAACGCAAACACATAGCATTACATTGCAATAGGCGTAGCAGTGGGTGGAGCAGAAAGCGTGACGCGTAGCAGTTGCGAAAGATAAGGGTGAAAGTAGGTGTAACAGGGCGTATACATAGACATGTGATGCAAACGTAACAGAATATGTCATGAATGGGGCGGAAACCCATGGAGGGGGCTACCTAAGGAGCCGGGACCTCTAACCTGATGGTGCGCGCAAACTGGCAATGACGTGTTACTAGGAGAAGCTGGGGGCTATGAACTCTGTGCTAGGAGCAGAGACTGAAGTCTGGAGAGTCAGGGCGACATGTACCTAAGCAGTATCTAGTATCTGATGTTTAGAGAACATGTTGATATAAACTAGAAGTCAGGAGGGGAAAGGCTAACAGACTCTAAGACTGGAGCATGCATTATTCTACATGTAGTGCGTGATGAAGAATATTAAATGACCACTAAATGCAGTATTTCTCTTACATGGAGACGTAGAGGCTAGACAATGACGGAAACTATTGATGCGATTCAGTAGCTTAGGAATGCAGAGAAGGAGGGCTGTACTGATAACTCGAATCATAACATACTCTTGGCAGACTCAGAGGCAGAGCCAAGCTGGGCCGGGCACTGCGATGCAGGAAATAAGTGAAGGGTCGAGGATACAGGTGGGGGCTGTATCGCTCCTCAGCGAGGCTTCAGGGGACAGGAGCTGAATCTGGTGTCCAGGCCCTTTTGAGGCCTAGAAACGGGGACTTTACAATGCATTAACGTGCACACTGAGAAACGTGGCAACGTAGCTTTACATAGGCCTGATATTCGTATTATTCACGAGAACTGGAAACTGGCATACTAGAGGTGGACACAACTATAATTGCGTCTTTAATCAAACATGGGGAATAACATATGCATATTAATCATGCACAGATAACATATGATGGAGGACGCGTAGGGACACAGAACATGGCAAAATTTTACTTTTCCACATTCCCTCCTTGTCACTACGTTTCCTTCAGGAAACATCAATATTCATGATACCATCTATCATTTCATACAGTATCATTTGCTCGTCTCGAATTTTCTTGGAACGGGATTTAGAACGGGGCTTGGGACTAGGAATACAAGAGGTAGCACAAATGCCGCAAATCGCAGGGCCACATTGTATACAGAGGCAGCAGCTAAATATGATCGCTACTGCAATACCTAGAAAGGACAAGACTTTCCATCCCCAGGCGGAAATTATATTCCAGAACCAACCGGACCATATCCAGGTGCCTGGATTTTGGTGTAACAGATGGGCAATTTTATGAAGTCTGGTTATAGCTGAATAAACAGACGGCGCGTTATTTGGAATGAAAATGCAGCAACTAGATCCGATGACTCTACAGGCCCCGCCCCTATCGGCCAATATGACGTCAAGGACGAGACGATTCTGGAGCACGACAATTCTCATAAAGGATTGTTCTTCGGTTAAATTACTTAGAGCAGAAGTAGTCTCAATTACTACTGCTTCGAGGGTTCTGGTTAATCTACGTATCAGTTTACTATTCACAACTGTACCTAAATAAGGAAAGACACCTTTATTGATATCTATATATTGTTCTAGAGCAGTTTCAGTATAATCGACAATCGGGAGGTTTCTCTTGTGTCTAGTATGTACTAGGTGGGAATTCCTATGGTAATCGGGTGGGGCTAGAAAAACAGGTGGCAGTAGGAAGGCAATGTAACAGGTTCCCTCCCAATCGAGGGGCAGACGAACATATGCGGTCTGACCACAAATAAAATAAGAATGACGTGAAGCTTTGAAAATAGATTTCCTACTGTCACTATACTTGACAATAGTAGTACAATCACTATGTCCTACATGTACGGAACCATTATTTCGGACACATAATTCGCCTTTGACTGGTAGTACTGAAATAGCAGGTAAGTCTGGAGTAGTATCAGACTGAACATTCAGGACCATGAAATTCGAAGAATAATTACCTAAATTGTAAACTTCATTTTCTAGATCTAACCCGATTCTGTGGGGAAGACCTTGCTTGTCTGGAAAACATGTACTGTTAAGAAAAGACATATCTGTTGAGGACGACGTTAACGTGGACCATGCTCCACACGAACCATTATGTGAAAACGGATAAGGAAAGAGTGGCAGAACTCCCTTCGGCGTCTGGAAAGGGGGGAGTCGACCACACACCCAACAATTTGTAGCATTGCTGGTCTGGTGTGAGTAATGTAACATGCGGATGAAAGAATTATTTCGCATAGCGAGGCGGTAAGAGAGTTCATGAGGAGGCAGATCACTAAACGTATGCTCTACTGTAACATTAGCAGACTTATTTACATGAGAAACTGGAATACACAGGTAAAAGGCATAACTGGTGCAGGAAATCATAATGCTGAGAAATAATATGAAACATAGAAAAACGATACATCGGATTGAGTTTTGACTAACTCTCTCACTATGGGGGTCTATTTTATACATGTCAGAAACAGTCTAACCGTTTCACCTAGGGGAGGACTTAGACAATCAAACTGGCTGACTTATTTTACTAGACCGGAGTTTCAACTTATACTCCTGTTGCGGAGTTTTCTCTAACAGGGGAGGGTTTGTAGCAATGTCTTTTGCGGGACAGTCCTTAAGAATAGTACTTTGGCAGTCCTTCAAATCCTGGGAAATGTTCTTTGAGACGGGTTTCAGTCCATAAAACTTTTTCACGTGCGAAAGGTGCACCCAGCCTTTGCGACCTTCCAACTTCACGGCTGTACGGGTGGCGAGGAGGACCTGTCGGGGCTCCTTCCAGCGTGGCTCCAGCGGACTTGAGCGATCAAAATTGCGAATTAAGACCATGGATCCTGGAACGATTTCATGCGGTGCCACCTCGGTATTGTCTGGAAATGCGGCGGCAACCTGTGAACGACAAGAGTTGAGGGCAGACATCAAGGAAGCTAGGTAATCTGTCAGCATATTACTTGAAACATCGGTAATACTTCGGGGTCTAGGAGTACCCCACATGTTAGGGGGGCGGCCGAAAACGACCTCATACGGGGACAGACCTGATCTGGAATGTGCGACCATGCGCATATAGAACAAAGCGACTGGCAGAGCTACTAGCCAGTCCACACCTTTCTCTTTACAAATTTTTGCGATGCGAATTTTCAGGGTCTGGTTATGTCTTTCTACGAGACCTGCTGCTTCAGGATGGCGTACACAATGGAACTTCCACTGGTATCCTAACAAAAGGGAAACGTGCTTCATTAACTCTGAGGAGAATGGCTGGCCGTTATCAGAATATACGACCCTAGGGAGTCCGTAACGGGGGAAGAACTCACGAACCAACTGCTTGGCAGTGGTCGCGGCTGTGTAATCTGGGACTGGATATGCTTCTGTCCACCTGGACAAAGCGCATACAACTACAAGGACATACTTGAAACCTCGACATCGCTCCATCTGAATATAATCCATCTGGAGGACTTCAAAAGGGTGGTCAGGAGGCTGGAATCCCCCTTGTTCCACCGGGACACTTTTACCTGGATTAAACTGACAACATATCATACAGGTACGGACTTTCTGCTTGGCTGCAGCTCGTAAATGCTTGTTGAACCAAATGTTCTGGATACTGTCTAACATAGCTTTTTCTCCTAAATGTGCTGGACTATGTGCGGTATTGATAATGACTTGAACCATAGAGTCGGGGAGAAACCATGTGGCTCTACCCTTCGTTACCCATCCCTGATCTGTCTGGACCCCTCCTTGTTCGGACCATTTCTTGATTTCATCGGGAGTAGCATGTAGCTGGATATCTATGACATCTTGAGTAGGGTCCTTAACTGTCATACATGTAGTCGGATCTGGAGTGTGTGTCATGTTAACTGGAATGTCTGGAGTCTGTGCTGTAAGCTTGGCTGTGCGATCTGCTAGATCGTTACCCTGGGAAATAATGTCAGTAACTTTCGTATGTGCTTTGCATTTCATGATAGCAATGGATGTCGGTAAATGTATGGCATCTAACAGAGCTTGAATAAGGAGACCATGCTGAATCTTGGTTCCATGAGAAGTCATGAAACCTCTCTCCTGCCAGAGCACTCCAAAGTCGTGTACAACTCCGAATGCGTAGCGTGAATCTGTGTAAACATTAACTTTCCGGTTCTTAGCGTGTATGCAGGCTTGTGTCAGAGCAACTAGCTCTGCTGCTTGAGCGGACAGGGTGTCAATACGGTGTGTCTCAATAACTTCGGTGTCAGTAGTCACTGCATATGCGGCGACTAGTTCTCCTGTACTTGTTCTCATACATGAACCATCCACATAAAGTGTCAGGTCGGGATCTGGTAATGGAATATCTGTCAGATCTTGTCTTGGCTTTGTCATGATGTTGACTACTTCCACACAGTCGTGTGTGTCCGGACTTAAAGTAACTGATGGTAACAGTGTAGCAGGGTTCAGGATGTTGCAGCGTCTGATTTCTATGTGTGGCTGGAACAGTGTCAATTCATAACCTGTTAAACGTGCGATTGTCAAGTGCTGAGTCTGTGTTCGGTTTAAAAGAACTTCCACGGAGTGTGGAACTTGTACTGTCAGGGAGTGTCCTAATACTATGGAATCACTTTGTCTGATAGCTAGTGCTGTGGCTGCAACTGACTTGAGGCACGCAGGCAGAGCCTGGGCTACAGGATCTAATGTGCTCGAAAAATAAGCACAAGGCTTGTATTGTCCTGCTTGATCTTGTGTGAGAACAGATAATGCTGTACCTTCACGTTCAGTGACGAAAAGTGTAAAAGGCTTACTGTAGTTCGGTGTGGCTAGAACTGGAGCTTGACATAGGGCTTTCTTTAACTCATTGAAACTGAGTGTATGTTCAGATGTCCAAGGGAGGACAGACGATACGGCTGTCTCCTGTGTCGTTAACTGTATCAGTGGCTTGGCTAGAAATGCATACTGAGGAATCCATTGTCGGCAGTAAGAAGTGAGGCCGATAAAAGCACGTACCTCCTTCTGGGTCTTGGGCTGAGGAAGACTCGCTATTAACTGGATACGGTCAGGTGTCAACTGCCTACCCCTCTTGGACAGTAAGTGTCCTAAGTATACCACTTGCTGGACACAGAATTGAAGCTTCGAAGGGGACACCTTGTGCCCCATCTCGGCTAGGAAATACAGAACCGTCAGTGACGCTCGCTCGCAGTCACGTTCAGAACGGGCTGTGATCAGTAGATCATCGACATACTGGAGCAGGGCAGTGTCAGTTGGCATGTGAACATTATCAAGTTGTCTCTTAAGTGCTTGACTGTAAATACTAGGACTTTCTGTGAAACCTTGAGGAGCTCGTGTGAACATATAGCTCCTTCCATTTAAACAGAATCCGAAAAGAAACTGGCTGTCTGGATGAATGGGAACACTGAAAAATGCGTTCTTGAGG
This sequence comes from Lissotriton helveticus, assembly GCF_964261635.1. NCBI lineage: Eukaryota > Metazoa > Chordata > Amphibia > Caudata > Salamandridae > Lissotriton > Lissotriton helveticus. The sequence continues at coordinate 1,328,082,701 of NC_136061.1, read as the reverse complement.
TCGATGACTGTAAAAAATGAGGCTTCTGAATCAATGGCTGTCAATAGGGAAGAGATATCTGGGACAACTGGGTACTGAGGAATAATACATTTGTTAAGTTCTCGTAGGTCAATCACTAATCGATATACTGGGGGTGCATTTGGATCAGTACGTTTCATGACTGGAATGATCGGAGAATTGCATACATTGGAGTCAGTTTCTACAACTACTCCTTGAGCAATGAGCTCGTCAATAATTTTGGATAAGGCTGCTACAGCCTCAGGTGGCAATCTGTACTGTCTGATTCGTGGTAACACTACACCTGGCTTGAGAGTCACACGATGGGGTGTGATTTGCATGTAACCAACATCAGTTGGACCTTGCGCCCATAGATGCTGCGGGACATTAGACAATCTCGGATCAAAATCTCGTAATACATAGTGACCCTTGAAGTCACGCAGGAACAATCGTATTCCCTCCGGGGAACAGCATATAACTGCACCTAACTCTTTCAGTGTTTTAATGCCTAATAAATTCTCTGGACATGACTTAGTAAGTAACAGATCAGTAGTACGGGACAATGGACCTACTTCTAGAGTAACTGGCTTTGATATTTCATTTACGATGGGTTTTCCTGAAAATCCAAGGGAAACATTTCTAGAGCCTGAGAGCGGAGCCCCTGGAACTTCGGCGTGACTAATTGTGGTCCTACTTGCCCCTGTATCAATCAAAAACTTTCTGTCTTTCCCTAATACTTGACTGTGAACATAGGGACCTTCTTGATCTACAGGTATCTCGATGAGAGGCAAGCCTACCTCCCTCTCTAGGCTGTTTCATGAATACTGCTGGTACTCTGGATACTCGGACTGTGCATACTGATACATTTGCTGTGTAACATGCTGTGTTGCAGCGATGGGCTGCGGTGCTGTAACTGTCTGTTGTGTATTCTGTGGCTGAGGAATCTGTAAAACTTGTTCTTGTCTAGGCGGACGTGGTCTTTCTTTAGTCTTACCAGTAGCTATGTTGTGTTTCAGAACTGCACACTCGTTTATAAAATGACCTGGCTGTTTACAATAATTGCAGTTCCCTTTAACGGGAGCTGCAGGATGACTGGCTTGATTCGGACCCCTCTTCTGACTGTCTTGAGGAACAGATTGTGCAACTAGTACTTTCATTTTCGTGTCTTTCATACGCTTTCTCTCGTGTTCTTGCTCTTCTCTGATTCTATTCTGGTGGTATTGGAGCATCTGTAACATCTGGGACGGGGTATTAGCTTGCCAGGTACTTTCGACTTTCAAAACTCGATTCTTAATTTGTGGACTTGAATTCTCGACTAATTTAGTAACAAAAAGGTGAGGGTATGACTCACTACTTGTCTTGAGGCCACTGTTGATGCTAAAACATTTCTCAAATCTAGAATAAAAATCACTAATGTCTTCGTCTTGTTTCTGTTTACAGGCTGAGATTGCATCCCAGTCTTCCTTTTTCGTTGTTAACAATCTGGGTAAAACTTGAATCAATAATTCAGGTAATTCTTTACATTTCGCTCCAAGACCGGTACCTGGTACTCGTGCCTTATCTTCAGCTTCTAGAACTGCCCAATCGATCTTTTTCTCTCCCACCTCCCATTCTTTTTCCTTGAGCTTTTCATACACCCCTGCGGGCAACAGAACCTTTAACATTTTAATTATATCTGGATACGTGTATTCTCCCATACGGAGCATGTCTTTTAATTCTCGATGGAACCCTGCTGGATCTTTATCGTGACAGGGAATTAATTTTTTCATCTCTAAGAGTTCCATCTTTGTGATCGGAGTGTAAACAAACACTCGTTCTAGTTCGCCACCCGTTCCTCTAACTGGGTGGACTTCTCGTAACGGATTCTGTCTCTCCATGTAAAATGGTTTACTTTCTGGGGGTGAGACATGAACAAAATGCGGGTTCAAAAACGTTCTATATTTGTGACGCTGTTCTAGAATGACACTAATTAAATCGGTACCTAGACCTTTCCATCTATACTGGAGTAACTCGTTTAGGATATCATGTAACGGGCCTGGATCAGAGTGCTGACCCTCATACAATGTAATGAGGTGCTGAATCATATACATACCCGCCAGTCGTTGCTCGGCTGGGGGCATTTTCAGAAACATTTGTGCCACTATTTCGTCTGGAAAAGTGGTAGAATCAGTAGTCCATCGGACTGCTGATCGGGCTAGTTCTTGTTCATGCATAGTACTTAACTCACTGTAACCGATTCGTGATTTCAGAATGTGATCGGTAGCTTGAAACACTTGTTCTAGAGAACCTTGTTCTGGTGCTGGATGATGGAAAGTAGACTTGTGTTCTAGGCGTAAATGGCGATCTGGAAATCTAGATTTTCCTACATTCTGGCGGAATTTTCGTCCTCTACCTCTTCAGTATCAGAGTTACTTTCTTTCTCGCTTACTTGTGCTGCTTTACGCTGTTCGTGTAACTTTATTATTTCTTTACGGATTTTCTTGTACATACTCTCCATAGCACCGACGGTCTTGTGCTTACCCTCGGCTATATTATCACTCCACCTTGTCAGGATTTTCATATCGGCCGGATCTTTAGACGGGTAATCTTGTTCTCTTATTAGACAGTTAATCAGAAACTTTAATATCATGAGCTGGATCTCGGCTTTCCTTTGAGACATGGCCTCGCTAATGCTTTCTGGATCATCCCCTGTACGGATGAAACGATATATTCTGTCTAGGTCTTCTTTCATATTCGGTAGGGTGACTAGATACTCGGCCACCTTTCTTACGCGAAATGAATATAAAACCATATTATCCTCGCCTGGGACTGGATCATAGCCGCATTCATTAAGGGCTTTTCTTATTTCTGCTACAGTCTGATGTCTGGGCGTACGCTGTGATGCTTGTGCATGTAATTCGGCTGACGTTAAACGCTTATGTGGCGGCGGGGTCTGAGGAGGACCTCCTCCTGCGGCCCCTAAACTAGAATCGTCGACTGATCCTCTTCGTACTAGTGTGGCAGGAAATTGAAATGCGGGCTGAACTGATATGGCGGGCTGGACCAGGGGGGCCGTAGCAGGTACTGCAAGGGGTACCCCGGTGTCTGGAGGAACGGGAAGTGCCTGATTTACAGGGACTGGTGGAGCGCGAACAGGATTTGCATATTCTGGGACTGTGTCGTCCAAATAGGACGAAATGAAAATATCAGCTGCGGTCTGTTTGTGACGTAGCTTGGTCGGAACTAATGGTGGCGGAAAGTTACTGGATGCCTCCGGGGTCGCTTTTGGCAGGCCCTCGGCAAGAAGAGGATACATACCCTTAATAAGAGCATGCCTCTGTCTGTCTGTTCGGTTTTAACTTGTTCACCAATCTCGATTAATTCCCTTTCTTGGGCTCGTTCTAAGGATTCTCTACTTAATTCTGACTTTCTGATTTCTTTTTCGGTTCTTTTATGAGATTCTTTGCGCCATAACTCGATGGCATCTTTCTGTGACTGTCTGGCCTTCTTTTTCCATAATGCTTCTTCTACTCTCATGATGCACTCGGCATCCCATGTGCCTGACACAGGCCATCTATACTTTTCCTCTAACTGTTTGGTATACTCGACCCATAAATCTAGATACAATATGGCGCTTATGCCATGCTTCTGATACATAAAATGACCTGGACTGTCCCTAGGCGGGACTGGAACTGCTGCTTCCAGCAGACCCTTTCTAGTTTTTAACTGACGTAACTTGGAAAACAAGGGCATGACTGAACTGTAATCTAGACACAATACAATACACAATGAACACGATACTTATTCCCCATTCATACCACGACATTAAAATACATGAAGAACATTTAAAATAACAGTTCGAACAGAAATACCACCTGGAATACGGAACACAGAATACATGAATTTTCTCGAGAACAGAACTGACTAGAACAGAAACTAGATGCACTGCTGAAACAGTACGAAACTTACCGGTCTCATCAAGAGACACGTCAGGACCCGTATCCACCGGAGTGGACACTTCGTTTGTGGGCTTGTGTACCACCAACCCACGGACCAGAGTCAATTAAATTGACCCTGTCTAGATACTACCCCAGTAACGGTACTCACCGGGCAGCAAGAACGGAAGGCCTCGGACTGGACTGGACTGCTACGACGACGGACGACGAACTTCGGACTTCAGTTACGGGTGGACCTCCGGATACCTCGGACCTTGGACTCTCGGCTTGGGCTCTGGTCGGGACTCGCCGCGTTCCTCCACCGTCTCGTCTGGATGCTGGACCGCCTCCTCCGTCTCCTCCGTGGGCCTGAGGGATACTTGAAGCAGAAATATCTGCTGGTGCGCAGAAGAGTTCCGTCACGACTGCAGAGGGTCAGGGGGTCGGCGTGGCTTCACCGACGCGTGGGGAAAGGGCAAGTCCCTATTCGGGCGCCATTATGTGGTAAATAAATAAATAATACCCTATTTTTGAATGCATAAATGAATAACAGATAGCTCAATAAATAAGAGTCAAGATTCGAGGTAGTAGGAGTTTTTGCAGGTTTAATACAGCATAAGGACAGGAACAGGACGACCTGCACGGGAATAGGATGGCAGCTGCCGGGGACAGGATCGGGACAAGGGAAGCTAGCTTTTAATAACAGTACATGAGCATATATACATAACGCAAACACATAGCATTACATTGCAATAGGCGTAGCAGTGGGTGGAGCAGAAAGCGTGACGCGTAGCAGTTGCGAAAGATAAGGGTGAAAGTAGGTGTAACAGGGCGTATACATAGACATGTGATGCAAACGTAACAGAATATGTCATGAATGGGGCGGAAACCCATGGAGGGGGCTACCTAAGGAGCCGGGACCTCTAACCTGATGGTGCGCGCAAACTGGCAATGACGTGTTACTAGGAGAAGCTGGGGGCTATGAACTCTGTGCTAGGAGCAGAGACTGAAGTCTGGAGAGTCAGGGCGACATGTACCTAAGCAGTATCTAGTATCTGATGTTTAGAGAACATGTTGATATAAACTAGAAGTCAGGAGGGGAAAGGCTAACAGACTCTAAGACTGGAGCATGCATTATTCTACATGTAGTGCGTGATGAAGAATATTAAATGACCACTAAATGCAGTATTTCTCTTACATGGAGACGTAGAGGCTAGACAATGACGGAAACTATTGATGCGATTCAGTAGCTTAGGAATGCAGAGAAGGCGGGCTGTACTGATAACTCGAATCATAACATACTCTTGGCAGACTCAGAGGCAGAGCCAAGCTGGGCCGGGCACTGCGATGCAGGAAATAAGTGAAGGGTCGAGGATACAGGTGGGGGCTGTATCGCTCCTCAGCGAGGCTTCAGGGGACAGGAGCTGAATCTGGTGTCCAGGCCCTTTTGAGGCCTAGAAACGGGGACTTTACAATGCATTAACGTGCACACTGAGAAACGTGGCAACGTAGCTTTACATAGGCCTGATATTCGTATTATTCACGAGAACTGGAAACTGGCATACTAGAGGTGGACACAACTATAATTGCGTCTTTAATCAAACATGGGGAATAACATATGCATATTAATCATGCACAGATAACATATGATGGAGGACGCGTAGGGACACAGAACATGGCAAAATTTTACTTTTCCACACATCGCGGGAGGAGGCTCCGGCCACTCGGGTTCCTCTGGACTGGGGACGGCCCGGGCGGTCATGGACCGGGTCGTGACGCAGACCCATTCGGAGAGGCCCAGCATCCCCAGGTGCTCTCTCCGTTCGACTGCTGCCCAGGGAGAACTTTCGAGATCGTTCCCCAGGAGGCAATCCACAGGGGCATCATTGCGGACAATCACTTTCAGCATCCCGGATACTCCTCCCCATTCGAAGGGGACGTAGGCCATTTGACATAGGCTTTCTGAGTTGTCGGCCGACCGGACAGGGCAAAGAATGTTCGGCAAGATCTGGTCCGGGGCCACCAGATGACAGCGGACTGCGGTCACACTGGCCCCGGTGTCGCGGAGAGCTTCCGCCCGGCGGCCATTAATGTTGACCCACTGGCTGTACTTCTGCGTGTTGGCGGGAAGGGGGGCCCGGGGGATCAGGTCTCGTTCCCCTAAGCAAACCAGGGACATGGCGGCCGGTTCCCACTCAGGCTGGTTGGTCTCGTACTCCTCTTGGTCTTCTGGGGTTTGCTCTTCCCCCAGGGCGGCAGCAGCGACCTGGCGGGGTATAGTGTTTGGGTTCTTTGGACAGTTGGGATCATTGGCGTAGTGGCCGGGTCGCTGGCACCGGTGGCAAGTAATGTTGGCTCGGAAGCCTGGTCGCATCGGGGGGTTTCCCCTGCTGGCCGGGGGCGGGGGTTTGCTTGCGGGAGTCACCGGGCCAGTGTCTCTACCCCGACCCTGGCCTCCTCCTCCCCCACGGGGGCGATGGGGCCCTTGGGCAGTTCTGTTCGGTTCGCTGGGCCCGTTTCGGCCAACTCGGGTGCTTTCCCATCGGTCAGCTTCGGCGGCGAGTTGCCGAGGTTCCGTTAGTTTACTGTCCAGGAGGTGCTGCCTGAGTTCGATGAAGCAGTTGTTAGAAAGGTGCTCCCACACAATAAGGTCAAAGAGTTGCTCGTAGGTGGTCACTTTGCTGCCCTTGATCCACCCCTCGAAGGCCCGGCTAAAGAAGTTCACGTACTCCACCCAAGTGGTACCCGGGATCCGTTTGCAGTCGCGGAACCGCTGGCGGTACATCTCGGGTGTGAGTCCGTATCGAGTAAGGAGGGCGGCCTTCATGTGGTCGTAGGATGTCATCAGATGGTCCGGGAGTTGCAGCAGGGCGTCCCGCCCTTTGTTGACAAACCTCCCCCATAACCCGGCTCCCCAGTCGCTCCTGGGAATCCGGTGGGAGGTCATAGCTACCTCGTAGCTTTAAACCACTGCTGGATATCATCGTTCTTGTAGTACTCTCTGATGACATCCTTGGGGATGTGGACCTTGGGGTCTGTAGTGGCAGGAGTGTTCGTGCGCTCGGGGGTCCCGAGCTCCTTGTTCTGCTTCAGAAGCTCTAGTTCTTTGAGGTTGCGCTCATGTTCGTAGGCTAGCTTCTTCTCTTCTAGCTCTCTCTGCCTTTGTTTCTCCTCTCGCTCCTCTCGGAGCCGTAAGTGTTCCAACGTTATTTTTTGTTCCGCCAATTTGAGCTCTCCATCTAAGCGAAGTCGTGCCAGTTCTAATTCATGGAGCCTGCTTTTTTCTCGTTCCCGGACCTCCTCCGGGGAGAGACCCGATCTTCTTTCTTCCGTCGGCGTGGGGCTTGTTTCGGGTGTCTCGGGGTTTCGTGTTTGGGGTACGGTCGTACCCGTCTCCGCCCAAGATTCCAGGGCTCGTTTGAAGTCCTCTTTCGTGCTTAGTCCTGTGGTTGAAATGCCTAGTTCTATGCAAAATTGTTTCAGTTCTCTGTGGTTGTATTCTTCCAACTTTTCCATCTGGAATTTTTCCGTTGTTCCGCTCTCTTTTGTTGTCATGGTGGTTGTGTGTCGTGGGGCGAGTGACCCTCTGTACGATTATGCGTAGGTTCGGATCGCGCCGCTGGCCACCAATGTTAGACGGGGACCCGGAGGGTCGGCCGAGTACTGGGGGAGAGGCCTCCGAGGAGGGCCGTCTCCAGCGATCGTACAGACAAGTCACTTCCCCCCCACAGATAGACACCACACAAGGATGAGATCAACACTCTTTATATAGGGTTCGTAAGGCACGGTTATCAGCGATACAGGGGATTCAGGACTCGAAGGTCCCCTCAATTCTAGTCTCTGTAGGGAAAGGGGTAGCGGGACAGTCTTGGTACCGGATCGGTACAGGGGGTGGCAAGAGAGAAGCTCACAATCCTCGAGCTTAGGAGTCTGCAAGGTCGGGCCGCGGCAGCGCCAGCCGGCTAGGATGAAGGTCTACAGCGAAGGGGCCGCGGCAGCGCCAGCAGGCCAAGGCGATGGTTCAAGTGGCAGAGGGCCGCGGCAGCGCCAGCAGGCCAAGGCGATGGCTCACATTGCAGAGGGCCGCGGCAGCGCCAGCAGGCCAAGGTGGTAGTTCACGTTGCAGAGGGCCGCGGCAGCGCCAGCAGGCCAAGGTGGTAGTTCACGTTGCAGAGGGCCGCGGCAGCGCCAGCAGGCCAAGGTGGTAGTTCACGTTGCAGAGGACCGCGGCAGCGCCAGCAGGCCAAGGTGGTAGTTCACGTTGCAGAGGACCGCGGCAGCGCCAGCAGGCCAAGATGATGGTTTCACGAGGGTGGGCCGCGGCAGCACCAGCAGGCCAAGACGAAGGGTTCACAGGGCAGGGCTGCGGCAGTGCCAGCAGTCCGTCAAGGATGAGTTCTTCTCGGTGTCTCTCGACTCCAGGATACAACTGCCTTCCTGGTCTGGAGCTGCCCCAGTTATAGGTCTGGTCCCCTTTGATGTCCGGACCCTCGCGCCTGGAGGTCGGGAGGTCCGGAATGAGGGAGTCCAGACACCCAGCAGGGGGGTGGAGCCAGCGCCCAGGGAGGCCGGGGGTGATCGACACCTGGCGGAGGAGAGCCGTTGACGACTCCTTCTTCCATTGATCTGCCAAGTGGTCTCTTTACCTCCTGTGTGGAGGTTGGTGCCTCGATGTCGGGGCCTGGCCAGGCCCAGGGTTAGGGTCGAGTTGAGGCCACGCGGCCTCGTGCTGTAGTGTCCAAAGATGGCGGCTGGGCCGGGGCCATGGTGCTGATGGGGACCAGGGCCAGCCGGTACGGGAGGGTTCAGGAGCCGGAGTCCCGTTATGGACGGGTTGTGGGTTGCCTCGGGGGGTTGCCGGGGTGGTTCTTGCTGGGGATTCAGGGAGAGCCGGGTCCGGGCCCCGTTGTGCGGAGGGGGGACGGCCCAGCTACGAGGCCTGTCCAACACTAATGCTCCCTACCAATGCATTTTGGAAGAGGAAGCGATCTTAAAGATCATTACTTCCATATGAGTACTATATCTTTGATCAAGTAAAGAAACTTTCAGGCTTTCTTTAAATACAACAGCAACACCCCGGCCTGTTTTAATAGGGCGATCTAAGTGAAGGATCTTATATCCGGCGGGGATTCCCAACATAATGGCAGGCACTGTGTGAGGCTTTAGCCAGGTCTCCGTAAGGAAACAAGTATCTGGCATATAAGCTCGCGATCGTAATGGTCGCTCTGTAGCTCGGCTCCGTCAGCCTTCCGGCCTGACTCGCAAATCCTGCCATATATCCTGCCCCGGGACGATGCACTCGAGCAGAGATTGAAACGCAACGTGTTGCTCTTGCTCACCGTCTGACCTGGAGGCTCCTACGTGCCGCGACTCCGAAGTTGTGCCCCCTGAGGAACCAGGGCCTCCGCGGTGATGAAGCCGGGGCCTCGCCTACTGGACCCAGCCTGGCATTGGTATACGCGTCGGCCCCGGCCGAGAGCGTGAGCCGCTGGCGGGAGACCATTGTGCGAACATTCCGGTGGTCCTGATCCGGACTTGCCTTGGCGGCCGTGGAGCTGGTGTGGGGCACGGTGCACCGAGGGCTGCTCGTGTGAAGGGGGCCCCCCTGCCGCGGCTCCGTCCATCCATCCTGGAGCCTCGCGCCCGGGATCTGCTCTTCGACCACGCCAAAGGTATTGCAGGCTGAACCCCGACTTTGGCGGCTCTCCTTTCTGCACCAAGGCTGCCTTAGTGGGACCCCCTTGGTTTCTGTGGGGGTCCGCATCTGAGGCCCTGATCCGGGAGTCGTGGGAGGTGGTGACGAGCCTGAATCCACAAAATGGCGGCCATCGAGATAGGCCGTGGATATCCTCCGGACGGCAGACCTGGACTACCGGACTGCACGGGGGCCTGGACATGTGTGTGCGAGCCTACAATTGGCGACGTTCTGGAAGCACTGCGGTCCTTGCATGCGGCCTTGACCCCCATTGCCCCTGGGGTATCGGTGCGGTCCGCCGCCATCTTAGAGGGCCGGTCTCTCAAGGTCCCCTCTCGTCTCGGTGATGCTTCTGCCTCACCCCCCTCGGCCGCGCTGAGAGCTACTGCCACTGGCCGTCGACAGGTATGCGAACGACTGGCTTCTGCACCTCCTGCGCTTCACTGTTTGGAGTTTGGGGGCCCGGATGTCGTTCTGGAGTCGGATCCTACTCGAGTGTCCGAGACACATGATGGCTTGCTACATCTCTTTGCCTTGAGGAGGTCGTGTTTCTGCTCTGCAGGGGAACCCCCACTTTCCCGAGCGGCGAGACTGAACTCCTGTCTTTTCCTGCCCCTGTTAACATTGTTGGGACACTTGAACTGTATACCCGGACCTTTGATCTTTGGCTTATGGATTGCCCTCCCTGGCCTACGTCTTCATCGGACTATTTTTTGTTCGTGTGATTGCATTGCACCGAGTCGTTCGCTTCTCGCTGTCGTATGGTGGGAGTTGCTTGTAGCTAAGGAAGGCCTGGGGTGAGATACATTGCTTCCGGTGGATTGCTGGTATACATATCCGTGGCGAGCTTTCCCGTGTGCATAGTGCGGTGGGTGACCCCCCTTGTACGTTTTATGATGCTCGAGCTGTATCGTTTTCGTCTACACGTATTACGATTGACTGGTTGGGCGGAGGGCTGAGGCCGACCATTTTGTTTTTACTTCTTCACTCCTCCCTCATGTCCTTTTTTGTCTCCATATTCTTCTTTTTGTCTCCTTACTCTTTTTCTCTTTCGTGTTTCCTACATTTCGGGTTCGGATTAGGGCGACAGGCACGCTGCTGGGGGGGTAGGCCGTAGCCTTCTGCAGGGGTGCCGGGTGGGATGGGTGGGATGGGTTTTCTTTCCCGGTTTATTTTCCTTTGTTCTATGGCCCTTTTGTATCCCTTTATGGGAGCGCCGCGGCTGTCCCTGCCTCCCGTGGTATTATAGGGATGGGGTCTGGATTGCTGCTTCTCTCCTTTTTGTGGCTATGCTGCATTTCAGTGCCGACTCCCATCCCTTCCTTGTTGCTAATACTCCTGTTCTTTCTGTGTCCTTACAACGGGATGCTTGTCTCGACGCGGCGCTCTTCTCTTTCAGTCTGTCTTTTTCTTTTTCCCCCTTTTCTTTCCCCTCCCCTTCTCTTTCTCTCTCTCCCTAGGGTTAGTATGACGGGTTGGCTTTAGTGATGTTAGTGTTCCGGTTCCATCGTCCTATCTCTGCTGTGCTATTGGGTGGTAGAGGTACACACGATGAGTCTACTTGTATGTTGATTTGAATTAACCGCATCTGATTTCGTACTGATGTAGACTGTAGTGATAATTTTCCGCATTGCTGCCCCCTTTAGGTTTTTTATGGCCAATAGTTTGCTCTGGGAACCTGGATTCATTTATGCTGTATCTGAGCCTGTTATACTCCTCATTGTAATATTATAAAAATTAACCTTCATTCTTCCTGTTTGTGGGCCGTCCAGATTCTCCCCCCCCCTTCCCTTCGAACTGTATTGATTGCATATTATCCTGATTGTATCTGTATATTTTTCTTCTGTATTTTTTGGATTGCTCTACTGTGTCGTGGCCGGCCGGTCTGGTTGTAGGCCCAGATTTGTATTTCCTTTTTGTACAAATAAAGGTTTACAAAAAAAAAAAGTATCTGGCATATCTGTGTTAATAAGGTCCCATAGTTCCTGAAAATTTTTGGGCAAGGAGCGAATGTTCAACAAGAAACTTCTTAACCCAAGTGGTCCCTTTTCAACAGAATATCCCTCTGATTGTCTACTGTTTGAGTTGTGGGAGGTATCTGAGAATACTGCTCTTCAGAGGTAAAAGTAGAGCCAGTTATTTGATTACCAGTAGCTAAATGTATGGGAGAAGTCTGGAAACGACAATGTCTACAAGAAAAAGGGCCCTCAAGGTATGGCCAAGTCTCGTGAGTACAGGCTGCAAGAAAGACTGGTTTTAGATTTCGTAGTACCTGAGACGAATAAGTAAATATCTTGCTATCCTGTATTCCTGGAATCCTAGGTGTAGAACCCATGGCCCCTGGTCCCGTCGCGGACGGGCGCAGACAGGCTTTTCTTCGGTGCTTCTTAGGCGCGCTCGTAGGCGCCCCCTGCGCGCAACCGCTGCGCGCTTGATGTAAAGGCGTGGCTAAATAGCCCTGTGTCAAAAACCACTAGAGCGCTGACCTCTGCTCTGGCGGAAGTGTCTGAAGTGCCTGGCTCTTACCTGTCCGCCCTCCGGCACTAATTGCCGAGTCGGACCGGGGCGGGCAGGCTGCAATATCGAGCCCAGGCAATGCGGGGAGAGTAGCAGGAATTTTAGTAACAATTAGGCAAGTTTATTTTAAAAATGAATAATACGGCAACATTTAAAAGTGCGCTTTTCTAGCTCCTCGCAGCCCACACATCAATGCCTGGTAATCTACAGTCTCTATCAGCTCACAGGTGAACAGCGGGTTGGGGAGACACTGCCACCACCTCCCTACCGCAGTCACCCGATGCTCCTTCCGGTCTAAATAGCCCTGTGTCAAGAACCACTAGAGCGCTGACCTCTGCTCTGGCGGAAGTGTCTGAAGTGCCTGGCTCTTACCTGTCCGCCCTCCGCTCTACGGCACTAATTGCCGAGTCGGACCGGGGCGGGCAGGCTGCAATATCGAGCCCAGGCAATGCGGGGAGAGTAGCAGGAATTTTAGTAACAATTAGGCAAGTTGATTTTAAAAATGAATAATACGGCGAAATTTAAAAGTGCGCTTTTCTAGCTCCTCGCAGCCCACACATCAATGCCTGGTAATCTACAGTCTCTATCAGCTCACAGGTGAACAGCGGGTCGGGGAGACACTGCCACCGCCTCCCTACCCTAATGCTGCTATTGCTGTTACTGCTGCTTTTGCTCCCGCAGTGCAATCAGGGAAAGTGGCCGCCACCAGTGCGGGGAGCACGGGTAAGCCCCCTGCGCTCGACCTGGGTGCAGCCGCCGCCTTTACCTTTTCCTTTTGCGGCTTCGGAGCTTACAGGTATGACTGTGGTTATCGCTACGGGAAAATAATGTCAGAAATGTCAAATGTCAGAAAAAAACTCCGGTTAGTTCTGTTCCAATCTGCTCCGCTCCTCTGGCGCTGGCTCTGCGCAGTCTCCCGCCCCAAACAAACCACGGTTGCAACCCCCCACTGCCTTCTGGACGTTCTCAAGGTTTACCAAGGGCTCTCGGCTGCCCAAACCGCCAGCAAAGAGCTTTGCAGCAGCTCCCGCCGCTACCGGGCCAGTCCCGTTTTTCTGCCCGGCGCAGCTGTTAAGGAGACTAGAGCTCTGGCGGCCTCCTGCGCTCACAAACCCCCTGCGCTCCACACCTCACTGCACGGGGGGGACAGGGTTCAGCAGGCAGATTTTCAGCCGGGAGAGGCAGCGAGGCGGAGGTCTGACGACGGTGAAGACGGTGAAGCCCGCGCACTGCAGTCAGCGCGTCCTCTCACCCTCCTCTCGCTCATGCTTCCACCGTTCGGCACTTCCAACATTCGGCGATCTACTGCTCCAGTCTCGGCCGAGGTGAGCCAAGACAGTGGTTTTACATTCATCAACATTCGGACAGGGGCTCAATCATGGGTCTTTTGGTGATGGCACATCACACCTCTTTGCGTGTTTTGAACACCGTTTTTCACATTTTTTTCACATTTTTCACATTGTTTTCCACTGTATTTCAGAGATTTCCTTCTATTGTTCACACTTCAGTGTTGCATGGTAGAATGTATCTCTACCTGTCTTATATTGACTAGGAGCTTCGGGCTGACATATGCCTTTCACATGAAAAATCTGTGTCTTGTAAAAATTGCAGACTATCAAAACATTTAGAAAATATATGTTATTGTATATTTTACAGCATTCCCCTGATGAAGGTGCCTAGCACCGAAATGCATTGGGAAGCTTGAATAAACATTTCTGTGACGTAACATGAAATGAAAATCTACACAAGAAAATAAAATAAAAACAGACATATGGCTTGAAGAATTCCACGCAGCATTTGGATTTATATTTGATTGGTCTTAAAAAGATACCTCTTATTCATTAAGGACACTGGTGTTATCAAATGTATGGACTATTGATATACATTGAATAAGTAACAGAGAAATTACTATATGATTTTTATTTGAGTCTGTGATACCTAATAGGATTTGTGAACAGTGCGCTCTTGGATTCAAACAGGTGTTTTTGATTTTTGTTGGATGATAATGTCTTCGCCAGGTGGGCACTCCCTGACAAATTGTGGTGGCCAGTCTTGTTCAGCTAGAAGAATGTCATAACCCTTAGAGAGTCGCTCCCAAAAGGGTGCTCGTATTTTTCTTGGTATGTCTCCCTCCATCCAGAGTGTTATTTCATATAACTTATGTGGAAAACTAGCCCTGGTATCCGCAGTTTCAACTTGAATGAATTAATTCAAGTCCACTGTCTCCAGATGATCCTTCAAGTTCTTGCGAGCTATGGTGAGTTCTACTGCTCTGTCCAACATTGTCTGAGCCCATTCTCCGTTCTTGAGTTGTGTCCTCAAGATCCTCAGCACGTCTGATTTTTAGACCTGCTACCTTCTTTTTGGTGAATTGAGGTTTTTTGTTTTTCTGAACGTGTTGATCGTCTTTGGACTTCACGCGTTCTTCTTTGTTTTCTGACCGTCCTATTCTTTCGGATTTCTGTGACGAAGTCTGAAAGGTACGAGAGGAACGTGTCTCTATCATTTTTTCTCAAATTATCCCTATTCCTGAGTTTATACCTCCTTTCAGAGGGCTCCTTTTGAGGAGACCTACCTCTGGATTGAGAACGCTTCTCTTTAGTTTGTTTACGATTTTTCCACTTCTTTTTATAAGGAGTAGGAGCATTTTTAGTAAAGACCTTTTCAGGACTTTCAGACAGTTGGGGTTTCACTGGTTTTCCTCCTAGGCTGTCTCTGCCTAATTCTTCATAGGATTTTTCAATTCTTCTAGATAGTTCTTGTGGTTGCTCAGTTACATCAAAATCCCTTAATTTCTGGCGGATCGCCACAGATGCAGCTTCACCTTTAATATTAGCTAATATTATTGCTGAGACCTGTGTGAAATCTTTCAGTAGTTTCAAGCCCAAATTTAAAGCAGGCTCTGCCCCGTATTCATTTTTAATCTGTTTCAGGACATCAGGTATTACCGCCATAGACGGCAGACCATGTGTTTTATATAGAGAGCAGGTAAGACTGTACCCCAAGTGTTGAAGTCCTCCAGATGTGGAGCAATCCCCATTGGTAAACAGATTGTTCAAATTCTGTGTTTCTCATGATTGGTAGTATTAGGAAATACTGCTTCGATTTGAGTAATTTTTTGAGCTATCCAAATGGAATTTGTTCCCTTTTTGCAGGTAACTTATCAAAGACTGAGTGTAAAGTCTGCGGTGTAATTTTTAGTGTATTACCCTGGTGAGGGGTATGTTGTGGAATCATTATTGCATGTTGGACTGTGAGAGTCCACATGACATATTGAACCAATTGTGTATAGATTTTGATTAACTCTTTAAGTTGAGTTCGTAATTCCGCATCTGACATTTCTTCCATGTCAGGATGTGGTGTATAGTCGGCTAAAACTGGCCATGTTGCTCCTGGTCTACCTAGTGGACCGAGCCTGGTAACGTTTTAGGGAGCCTTTAAACCAGAGCTCATGGTATGTGAGTAGAATTTCAATATCCTCAAAAGGAATGTATTCCTCTAGTGGTTCATCTTCTTTGTAGAAGTGAAACACATGTGTTACTGGATTTGCTTCAGGGAAGACAATCCATGAATAGAATACCTCTGTCGGGTGATTTTCATGTGCATCTATCACGAAAACTATCCTACCACCTCTCGATGTTAGGCCTTTTTTTAATAAGTTTTATAGTGATGGTTTTCCTTAAATTCATAGGAATGTTTATAGCATCCTCGTCAGTTTCATTAAAACCTGTTATGTTAAAAGCTGGGTCGACTGGATCAACCACAGCTCTACCGGTTTCGGTGTTGTTGCCATTATTCGAAATTGTTTAATGAAAGTTGCAGAGCAAGTTTCAAGGAAACAAAGATAAGGTGCACAATATTTTGGAACACTGTATCCTTCAATGTTGAACAAACCAAAAGACTAATACATAGGATTTTTCGTCCTACTCAGCTGTGGCGGATATTATCCCTTTATCCACTCCAGACGTCTATTGGAGTATTACGGCGAAAGGGGTCTCTGAGAAAAGCACAACTGAGTTACTTTAGTATCTAGCATTAAATTAGTGCCTTACCAAACATTTGGCTCCATGTAGTGTAGTTCCTATATTCCCAATAGGCTCTGCTGATTGGAATAATATATCCTATAGATGTGACATAGGACTGAGGTCAGTATGTCTCTGTCGAATATACTAAATTTAATTGTGAGTGCGAGCTAGCTCAGAGGTCACTAGAAATGTTCTCGAATACACAAGAAGGGATTCGTTTCTGACAACTGCATAAACATGACAACTTTGTTTCCCTAGGACTGGAACAAATATCTTCAGAGTCGTGGAAACAATAGATAACTATTTTACTCAGTCAATCGTGCATGCTTCGTTTCTACAGAGTTGCAGAAAAATAGTGACAGGAGCGTTTTCAATAAAAAGGGGTTTATTGAACATTCTTCTTTCTTATGCAAGAGATATGAACTGCTACAATCGTTAGACAGAATGCAAAGTATAATGCGTGCAGCGCAAACAGTAATAAAAAATAATAATGTAATAGCATTGTCTGTTGCTATGCCATATATAAAAATACATACATAAATAACACAGGCTAAATTACTCAACTGGTGCTTCTAAAATACGCCTATCCCAATGTACCTAACCTAGGTCTAGCACCAGGCAAAAAGTAAGTGCTGCTCAGCATAAGTTTTAGTTCTGCCAAGAACTGCTAAAAGTTTCTCTAGATTCTAATCAGCTCCATCCCTTTAGAATGAAAGAGGTTGGTATCTCTGTCTCGGGACTCGATTTCCCAACACCCCGCAAAGGGAGTCAGAAACACTGGAGCTGGATTCTTGGCAGAAGAGGACTGCTTCTTGTCAGTGCGTCAGCTGGAGAGTCGGCTACCATCGGCACTTGCTGTAGAGAGCTGCGTCGGGCAAGTAGGTAGTCGAACTGCACCGGAATCACACTGTGCATTGCCATAGCAAGTGAAGGTATATTTATACCTTGAAGGTGTTTAGGAATGTCAGCTTTGATGTAAAGTCGGGCATATAAACATCATGGATGGATGAACCCCTAAGGAATAGATGTTCATACATAATAAATGAGTTCTTGGAGAAATCAATATACAGGCTAGGGGAAGTCCCTTCTGCTTAAGAGTCTGATTTTCCAAGAAATTGTTGTGACATTGATGAACGGATGGAAATAGCCATGCCTGTATTTGGGTAGCATGGGCTATGCCTAAATAAGGGCTTGATTTCTATGCCTATATAAGGGTAATGCGAATTGTACCTATATAAGGGCATGAATCGGGAAAATTCATTCGGAATCTAAAACGCCATACAACACCAGCAGACCAAGCATTAAGAACTCAAAAAACGTACAGGGACCCCTTGACGAGGAGGTGCTCTTACCTAACCCATCATCTGCTACCAACTTTGTGTCAGTCAAATCCCAATAATTTACTGAAGCTCTATATTTTATGTACACCAATTTGAACAGCGGGTAATCTGGCTCCGTAATTCTCGTTGATCTGTTTTTTGTTAATGAATGGCACTCTCAGGATAATACATCTATTCTGGTGAATGCCCTTCATGTCAAACAAAAATCCATGCAGTCTGTTTTCTAGGGTCTCTTTTTTCACTTTACTGGGAGCCTTTCAGACCCAAATACAACCCATATTTCTCATGTCATTTTCCCTCCTCTTTTCTTACTCATGACTGTGAAGCTAACTCTACTTCCCTCACCTCTTTTCTCTCATCCTCCCTTCATCTCTGTGTTCTTCTACCTTTCTCCATCAATCATGTTTTTTTCTTTACCTTGAATCATAGTATCTTGAAAAAAGAAAGAAGTAAAAAGATAACATAACAGAACACTTTCAAATGGACACAATCTGGTATGTTGTGAAATAGCAACAATCAGAAAAGCAAAGCCCTCCAAAAGGAATTTACAAAAGCATTGGCAGGAGATGGGATCTGATAAAGATCGAATGTGCATGAGAAGTGTCCTGTTATCACATCAAGATCTAAACACAAAGGCAACACTAAAGTAATTAAAAAAAAATACAAAACCATTGGCACTGAAGGGAACTCATTTGCAAGTGGATGTGCTGCATGTGAGAGAGCAAAATACAATGATTCAAAGTAAAGTTAACCAGTGGCCTAAGTAGGCTTTCCCACTGCTCCATGCTGTGGTGTCCCGGTGCAGGCCTCCCAAATAGACTACACAGGACACACGTGTTTGCTTAGTGGCTAGCAAACTAACTGACCACGCCCAGAGCCCTGGGCCTTTTATTAACTCTTTACGTAGCCCACGCAGACGTCGGGCTGAACTAACTGCCCACTCCGTTAGAGGGGTAATCCAACAGGGAAACAGCGGGAGGGGGCGTGTGCCTCCGTGGTACGTTCCACAGCCGGCAACACTACATTCCTCCTTTACCTAGGGATAAAACAAACTGGGATGCAATGGTTCACAAAAGTCTTTGCATAGTCATTTGGGGTGCTGCAAGGAAACACTGCAAAGTTTCGGCTTTATAAAAGCTCGCCAAAAGTCTCTGACGCGGTCTCTGGAAGGAAAATTACAAAGGTTACAAATCAGAACAGTCTTACTTTATTCTCGGCGGGGTCAGCCATCTTGATCTGTTCAACGCCAACACTGGGCCACGAAGTCCCGATACCTCTGGGAAGGCTTGGGCCACGGGCGAAGACTGTATCTCGTTTGGCTCCGCTCTTCTGGCGCAGTCAGGGACTGGTCTCCAGTCTCGCTCTCATTGCCGTTGGGGTCTTCTGTTGGAGTGAGGTCACGGGCTTGGCTCGCCGGAGTGTCTGAGTCCGTCGGCTCCGACGGTCGGCGTTGGGGGGTCAGAGGCCAGGTGTCTGGTCCCAGGTCTTCTCCTGCTTCGGGTGTTCTTTTAAAGAATGAAATGTTCCTTGTCACTGTCTCTCCATTTTTGACGGCAGTGACCATGGTCCCATTTACCTCTGTTACTCTCCAAGGATCAAGTTCAAATGGCATGCGGAACTTCCCGCCAGGATGGCGGTCTTTTACCAGGACCATGTCTCCCACTTGGATCGGGCTGTCTGCTGCTCTCCGTTTCTGGGACGCTTGCTGGTTGTTCTTGGTGCGCTGTTCCATGGACCAGTTTTTGGGGACCGGGGCTAGCTCCCACGACGGGTGGTGTGGAATAGTATCGGCTATGGCCCGATTGAAAGAGAGTCGGCTTGGAGACACTCCCATGGTGCAATGTGGGGTCAGGCGATATTCACGGAGAAACTGATAGATGGCTAACTCCAGACAGTGACCGTCGGCTGTTGCAATTTGGATAGTTTTATTCAGAGTCCTCATCAGCCTCTCTACCCCACCATTGGCTTGAGACCACCTTGGGGTGATCCATCTATGTTTGATGTTATGGCTTTGCAGGTACTCTGTGAATTCACTGCCGTTGAATGGGGGTCCATTGTCAGTGCGGACCTCCTCCATGAGCCCATGGGTGGCAATAATTTTCTCGAACTTCGGGATTACCTCAGCTGCTGCTGTTGATGTGACAATCTCAACTTCTGGATAGCGGGAGTAGTTGTCTACCACTACGAGCATGTACTTGCCTCCGGGGAGACTGCCGAAGTCTGCGCTTACTCGTGCCCACGGGGACGTTGGCCCTTCTTCAGTGATCACAGGCGCTGGAGGGTTAGGTAGGCTCGTCGCTAGGCACACTGGGCAACTTTGGACCACCTCCTCAACCGCTCTGTCGAGCCCTGGGAACCACAATTTGCTCCGGAGTCGGCTCTTGGATTTAACGATCCCTTGGTGTGACCCATGGGCCAGCAAGGCAGCTCTTTGGGTGAGGCTGTTGGGCAGTACCAGGCGAGGTCCTCGCAGGAGGCATCCTTCAGCGGAGACAGAAAGTTCATGCCTGACTTGATACAGGGCTTTTAGGGCCGCCTGGGCGTCTGGGGTGCGGAAAGATGCTGGGCTTTGTAGCGCCTTCCAATCGTCTAACTCTAGGGCGCGGATCGCTATTTGGATGCAGTCATCGCTCTTGGTGGCACTCGCTACTTCCTCTAACGACATGGGTCGAGGCCGTGACCGTTCGACGATCAGCCGGACGTATTCTTCTGTGGCCGCCGCTTCAGCTGCTTCAGCATTCGTGACTGGACGTGCATGCCTTGATAAATAATCCGCCGGGTTCCGTGTGCCCGGCCGGAACTCCACTGTGAACTGGAACTCCTGCAACTGCAATACCCACTTTTCGATTCTCGGGGGTGGACGCGAGGATGAGCCTTGGAACAACGGTATAAGGGGCTTATGGTCGGTGATTACTGAGAAAGGGTGTCCATAGAGGTATATGTGGAAGTGGCGGCATCCCCATAAAATGGCGATGGCCTCCCTTTCGATCTGAGAATAGCGTTGTTCGGTGGGCGTCAGTGTGCGGCTGGCATACGCTACGGGTGCCCATTCCCCGCATGTTTGTTGTTGCGACAGGACCGCTCCAAGGCCTGTGGGGCTGGCATCCACTAGCAGCTGCGATTCATGCTGCGGATTGAAATAGGCCAGGGTGGTGTCTGCTGACAGGGCTGCCTTTGTCTTTTCAAACGATTCCTGCTGCTCCGGGCCCCACTTCCAGGTGGCATTTGACTTCGTGAGGTCGCGGAGAGGCCCGGTCAGGTCGGACAGGTCCTTGATGAAACGCCCGCAGTATGTTACCATGCCTAGAAAACTGCGGACAGCTGTGACAGATTCGGGAGCTGGTGCATCGTGTATGTCCTTGACCTTTTCTGGGTCAGGCCCTACCCCTTGGTCGGAGAACTTGTACCCAAAGAAACTGATGTCTCTGCGGAGGAATTCACATTTGTCTCTGTGAAGCGTCAGGCCTCGCTCTCTTAGCCGATTGAATACTGCCTGGAGGCGTCTGAGGTGGTCCTCTAGGGTCGGGGCGTGTACCAGAATATCGTCGCTCACGTTGAGCACTCCGTCGAGGCCTTGTAGGACGTTGTGAATGATATTCTGAAACACCTCGGCTGCGCTCGATATGCCAAAGTTGAGTCTTGTGTACCTCCACAGGCCAGCGTGGGTGGAAAAGGTCGTGATTGGGCGGGAGTCTGGATGAAGGGGGATCTGATGGTATCCAGACCTCAGGTCCATCTTGGAGAACCACTTGGATCCTGCAAGCTCTCCGATGATGTCGTCGATGGTCGGCGTCAGGTGACGTTCTCTTTTAATTGCGAGGTTGGGGAGGCGCATGTCCACGCATATCCTTACGGCATCCGGCTGCTTTGGCTTCTTGGCAACTACAATGGGGGACACCCATGGTGTGGGTCCTGTCACACGTTCAATGATGCCAGCTTGTTCAAGCATCCTCAGCTCAGCTTCGACTTTGGGCCGGAGGTGAAAAGCGATCCGTCTGTGCCGGAGGGCTACCGGGGCCACTGACTGGTCAATGTGGAGTCGGACAGGGGGGCCTCTTAAACATCCGATTCCTTCGAATAGCGAGGAATGTTCCGAAACTAGATGGTCCAATCCTTGGGCTTGTACTGTCAGGGCGAAGTGTATGAGCCCCAACTCTTGTGCTGTCCTGCAACCGAGGAGGAACCCTGATCCCTCTCGGGAGACGTAGATCTTCGCCTGTAGTTGTGTCGAGTCGTGGGACACCGTTGTCCGGAATACCCCGCACAGGCGCAGGGGGCGCCGGGTTCCGTAGGCGAACACCTGTACTCTCGTGGGGTGGAGCGGTGGCGCATTTTCAAGGTTCTGGTAGACACTAGCGGCCATGAGATTTATCGTCGCGCCGGTGTCAATGAGGGCTCTGACTGTTTGGCTATGTACTTGGACGGTGCACATTGGTTCGGCTGAAGACATGGCTGCTAAGGTGTTGAGCATGCGCACCACATGAACGGATGCAGCGTCTTCGCCATCGTCGTCCATGTCGCTGCTTGTCGGTGTGTTCGGCAGTGGTGCCATCTGACGCACTCTCCTGGGTGGGGCGCCTTGCTTCTTCCTTTGCGACGAGAGACAGATGCTCGCAAAATGGTTGGCCTTGCCGCATGCACTGCAGACTTTGCCCTGGGCTGGGCAGGCGCCTTTGTGGGGAGTGGCAGCCCCGCACCACATGCACGCCGTATTCTTCGCGGGTTGGGCCGGTGTCGGCCGTCCTTTTCTGGGGTGTCTCGGCCGGTCGTCCGCGGGTTGTGATTTGATGGCACACACCGGTTCCGTCTTGACCGCCACTGCAGCTTTCGGTTCCATGTGGGCCGCACGGGCTTTGGAGAGTTCTTTGGACCGCCCTAGGGCCAGAATGTCCCGCATGGACATGGCGTCCGTCTCTAGCACCCTCTCACGCAGCTTCAGGGATGCGCATCCTTGGATGAACTGGGCGCGAATTTCATCTTCCGCATCAGGGAGTGTGCATGTGCTGGCCAGTTTTTTGAGCCGAGCGTAGAATACATCTACAGACTCTTCCGGGAGCTGTCGCGCTTGACGGAGCAGGAAACGCTCGTAATCTGCGCTGGTGAAGGGCTCAAAGTATTTCGTGATGGCATCCCGCAGGGTCTTGTATGTGTGGGGCGGGTTACCTTCCTCAATGTCTTTAGAAATGTCATGAATAGCTTCTCCCCCTAAATGCAGCAGCATGGCACGTTGGCGGGTCACAGCGATGTTGGCCGCGACGAAGTACTCCTCAAGCCGCTCCACCCACTTCTTCCACCGGGTGGCCTGGGAAGGGGGGCTTCCGGTGACGTCAAACGGTTCCAGAGGTGGAATGTTGGCCATGATGGAGCAGCGAAAAGGGCCCAAACGGCGTCCGGACAAATGCCAGGGACTGCAGAGCACTTGCCGGCAAGCAGGAGGACACTAGGAGCAGACTCCGCGAGATGCGTGAGGTTTAGCAGGGCCGGTGACACGCGCAATGCGTGAGGAATGGCAGGCCGGCAGCACAGCGCGCGTACCACGTGGTCTAGGCGCACAGCGCATGCGTTGGTCCCGCGGAGCTCACACGGGACAGGGCTAGGCCGCAGAGACGGGCTCCTGGGCAGCGGGTGGTGGACGGACGGCACGGGGTACCTGGCAGCAGTTGCGTGGGCCGCAGAGCGGCGGCGGATCAGCGGCGGCAGGAGCAGCTGGGCGGAGGCGCATCCGGGGCTCGCAGCGCCGAACGGAAACCTCGGCAGGCCACACGAAGGCACCAGGTGAGCCACGCCGGGCTGGAGGCAGCGCAGGGGCGCCGGGGGCACGCCGCACGCGTAGCCGGCCTGAGGGAGGACAAGTGGTGGCCGTGGGGCACGCAGGGGCCGGAACAGTGACCACCTCGTCGCCAGTGTGGTGTCCCGGTGCAGGCCTCCCAAATAGACTACACAGGACACACGTGTTTGCTTAGTGGCTAGCAAACTAACTGACCACGCCCAGAGCCCTGGGCCTTTTATTAACTCTTTACGTAGCCCACGCAGACGTCGGGCTGAACTAACTGCCCACTCCGTTAGAGGGGTAATCCAACAGGGAAACAGCGGGAGGGGGCGTGTGCCTCCGTGGTACGTTCCACAGCCGGCAACACTACACATGCTATATGCTGTAGTGGCCGGAGGTAAAATGTGAATGACAAAACAAAAGACCAATGGATAGAGAGAGGTGGTTGAAAGCCCCTATATGTAAGTATATTATACATATTTTAGCGCTATCAAAAGGTCTCGGCTAATGCCCCACCTAAAACATAGTGCTCGAAAAGTCAACACTGATGATAAAATTACATGTGCAGTTGAAAGAATGAGTAAAAGTATCCAGCAGGGCAATGAGAGGTAAAAAAACGAAGGGAGGTCATGATGTTTTTGTAATTGAGTGTAGGATGGTGAAAAATGAATGCCTCAAAAACAAAGGGAGCTGCAACTGCTCAACAATTGAGACTACAGTAATATTTCTGTGTGACGAATTAAAGGGTGAAAATATACTCCATGTCAATTTCTGAAAAATTAAACGACAACATCACCCCTACAGGGGCAGTGCTGTGAACTATTTTTAGTGGGAGCTCAAAATTCGGACTTTTGAGATTCCAATTAGGTCCTCCAATGCACAACCAGGACGCGCCTGCTTAATACCCTTAAAGTTGTACATGTAATTAAGTAAAATATTTCCCGCATCTTTCTTGACGAACTTGGTAACTGGATTTGAACGCAATGGACAATTGATTATCTTTGCATTTTTTTTATCAACTACTGGTGATGGCATTTTGCACTTCATGCATTTTTTTCTAAAAACTGTTGGATATAATTTCATTTGATTTGCTATATTTCCGAATAATATTATGTGTATGATGTATTTGTTGAAATGTAATCTACTACAAAGGGTACTGTAAAAAAAAAAATTAATACCACATTGAACTCATATGTGATCAGCTCATTAATGCCTTGATATTTTAAAAATGTATTTGTGCAGTATTGGAAGTAGTGATTTCCACGAGAGGTCATCCTTTTGGTTCATTAGATATATTGAGGCCAATCACCCTGGACCAGGGAGTAGATGGTTGGTGGTTACTTGAGGAAGCATTAGGCATTATGCTGTCTAGCTGCGCGGCAGATTGTTGCCTAGGAGAGGTTCATTTCAAGATATACCACGACCCACAACACTGCCCCTTCATGGAACAGCAGGATCAAAGCTGTTATATTAGTCCATATCACTGTTTATTTGGTTCATAAAAGTATAAAGCGAATGGCTACCGGAAAAGCATATCCCAGAACTAAGCGGACCTCGAACAGACATCTCGAGAGAAAGGGGACAGTTGAAAGCCAGGATTTGAGAGGCTGACGGAAACTGCTCTCAAAATGGCAGCTCCGACCGTGCAAGGGAAGGGAGTGCCCCATTTTTGTGGGCCATGCATCGAAAAGAATGCCCACTCAAACCAGTCCAGTTGTATCTGGGGACCTGGGCCAGTAAATGGCATGAAGAACGAAGCTGTCTGGCAAAGCTATAATGACAAATCAGGTGTCTGAGGTACAACGGGCTGCAATTGGACACAGCTCTAAAGGTGAGGCTGAATGGCTTAAATTAATGCATTTCAAAATTCTGTTGATGGGAGGCCTGTGACATAAATTAAATCATATGGAGAAAAAGACGTTTTGCTGCTCGATGCTCCTTCGATGTTACGATCAACTATGGTGTCTGATGTTTTCTCTACAGTTTCGGTGGTTGGGGGTGCTCGTGTGGTACGTGTTTCACTTTCTGAGGTTACACTTTCCTGAGATGAGGTGTTGGTGGTTCTCTTGAAAGCCAACCGCCAGGGAAACCAAAGGGAAAACAAGGCGAGGTAAAAGAAACAACAAAACCAAACTTAAGAAGCACGAAGCAAACATAGTGGTCAACATCTCCTCTCAAGTTATCAGTAACCAACAAATTCAGATGTTAAATAAAGGCTTCAACTATGTACCTACATATCACACCAACCAACTTGAGACTGAAATTGAATTCTTCAAATTCATGCGAGTACTTCGTTTAAGATATTTTTTCATGAATATACCGGACTTTGGAACCACACGAGAAGCATCTGATTACGAGGAATTTAAACCTAAATCCACATTTATTGCTCCTACATCGCATAAAATACTGGATGCATTCGAAAGGCTTGTGCTGAATGACTTGAAGAATATTAACATACCTAAACAAAAACTTATGAATTTTTCTAAACACGAGAAACAAGCATTGAAAGCATTAGCTGAGAATCCAAATATTCGCATTGAAAGAGCTGACAAAGGAGGAGCCATTGTAATCATGGATCAGAAATTCTACGATGACAGCCTGAAAGAGCATATTGATGACACTGAGATATACCTGAAATTGGATAAGGATCCCATTGAAGATTTAAAGAAGACCTTAAATCTAATACTGGATCAAGCAGAGCAAATGAAATGGATCACCACCAAAACCAGACAATTTCTTACAGTGCAGCACCCGAAACAACCAAGCATTTACATGCTGCCTAAAATTCATAAAGACCTCCATAAACCACCATTTCGTCCAATAGTGGCCGGGTGTGGCACTATCTTCGAACCCCTGGGAAAGTATTTGGATCACTTTTTACAACCATTCGTACAATCATGGTACTCATACACAAAGGACACTACCCATTTCTTACAGAAACTAGCAGCTGTTGAAACTAATGAGGACATGACATTGTGCACATTGGATGTGAAAGCATTGTATACCTCCATTCCACATACTGGAGGCATTGAAGCGGTAGAATGGGCACTACTGAAACAAGAAAAACTCGGAGCAGATAAAGTTTTTCTACTTGAACTACTTCATTTTTGTCTCCATCATGGATATTTCAAGCACGAAAATGAATTCTTTTTACAAAATAGAGGCACATCCATGGGATTTTCTGGGGCGCCTGCATACGCCAATACCTATATGGCGAGATTTGAAGAGACATTTCTACTATCAGATAATGAATGGATCGATAATCTAACCATATATTGTCGATATATAGACGACATTTGTTTGATATGGCATAACAACAAAGAACTCCTAAAACAGAAGATCCAACAACTCAACACATACGATGAGAATTTACAGTTCACACAAACCATAGAGAGCAAGATGATACCTTTCTTGGATGTGTTAGTACAAATAGATGGAACCCAAATCAATACAGAGGTATACCACAAATCCACTGACAAAAACACAGCACTGATGTATAAAAGCTTTCACCCCAGGAACCTTATTGAAAACTTACCATACTCACAGATGCTGCGAGCCAAAAGGATATGTACAGACACACAATCTCTGAAAACCAACATTGAAATAATCACCGAGAAATATTTGGAAAAACAATATCCTGAAACATTACTGGAGGATACTAAACTCAGGATCGCCAACAAAACCAGAGAATCACTACTATCCTCTGCTGATAAGCCACAAACGAAACGACAAGTTTTTGTATCCAAATATTCTACGAGTTCAAAACAGATAAAGAAGAGCATAAATCAACACTGGGATCTATTGAGCAATGAAAATGACTTTCAAGGAGAATTCAAAGAAAAACCAATCTTCGCATATAAAAGATCTAGGAACATCAAAGAAATGTTGAAATCATCATCCAAGCGCACAGAGGAAAATTTCAGAGGAACTAGAAAATGCCAAAATTGTGTACAGTGCAACAATGTCATCGTGAGTGATAATGTTAAGCATCCATACACAGGCCAAACCATTAAAACAAGACACAATGCAGATTGCAACTCCATGAATCTGATATACGCTATAAAATGCCCCTGCGGACTAATGTACGTAGGTAAAACCGAGCGAAAAATCAAAACTCGCATATCAGAACATAAAAGCACAATACGCAATAATAATCCCAATAGCAGTCTTGCTGTACACTGGGCTAATCACAGACACACCATAGCGCAGTTAAAATTCCAGGTACTAGAGGTAGTCAAGCCCACCCCAGGAAAGGACCTAACTAAGATGTTATTGCAGAGGGAAATCTTTTGGATAAGGAAATTAGATTCTCAGGATCCGAAAGGGATCAATGACAGAGTGGATCTAGAATGCTATTTATGAATATTGTTCAAGAGTCGCCTGCGTGCGACAGTGGGTTCAGAGCACATTGATACAACTGTAAATAGATATGGAAATTGTACCTAACTAATGTGCATACACATTTAAGATTTATTTTTATTTTTTCATTTTTTCACACACTTTAATGCTCTACACATTCTCCTACACGTTCTCCACATCTCTTCTATTCATTATTCTATCTGATTAACACTCGGGTAGTTCCCCTAATATGGCGCTCGCCTCCTTCTACTTTTCACCATTTGGTAGTCCGTTTTTAGTATCTACCCCTTGATTATAGATCGCGCATGCGCGACCTCATACACGGAAGCCGATCAGAACATAGGCGTTTGAATTGCACACGAGAGTACTTTTCATGACTCCCTGTAAGTTTAATTTCCCAAACGCTGGTATTTTTGTTAGTAACGGTCGTCCACAAAGCATGCTAACCGCGGTTCCCCATTGTTTATAGTTTGAGGAATTTCCTTGCCGCAACTCCACGGAGACAGCGGTCTACATGAGTAACGAGCCCATTCATCTCGAGTGAACTGCAAGGTATGACTTGACCAGTTCTTATACATTTTTTGTCTTCCGGTAAAATTTTCATGTTCTAACGAAGTACCGGTGTAATTTATGATATAGGACGTATCATCCCATTTATTCTGAATTGGTGTAATTACTCGACAGCAAGGTTAGTACAGAAGCCACTAGCTTCTCCTCAAGTATTACACCAGGGTGTTGTTTCTATTTTTTCTATTTCTTTTGGCACATAGGTTTTGTGGAGAGCTATTGAGCCCTTTTGGGTAATTTTCACCGTTCATTTTATATTTCACTCGCCATTTCACCCTTCATTTGCACTGGTATTTTCATTCTCCGAAAATTCACATTTAACCACCTGAGTCCACCCATACAAGGTTCACTTATTATTGGTTCTAAAAATAATTACATAGTAATACAGTGGTAACTGTAGTGAGATTGCTCACTCTGCATGTATGAAGGACCGTAACAACAAAATGTTTGATTATTTTTATTTTTTAGATACAGCCCCTGAAGAAGGGCCTGGAGGCCCGAAATGCATTGGGCGGGCAATGTAAAATGAGATATATATGAATGTCATTGTCATAATCATGAAAAATGAAATGTTTATGATGTAACGTCATGAAATTGAAAACTTTGTTTCATGTTTACAAGCAGACACAGTAAATTACAATATAAGTCATCATAGAGTGATGGTTTGCTGATTGTCACAACTTGAAATTGTTTAATGAAACTGTATTACACGTATAACGTTCAAAAGTATTTCAGTTGGAAGTGCAACAGTGCGCGTCAGGTCAAGCGGTTTGCGCTTGAATTGTTGTGTTATTAGTTCATGCACGAGAGGGACATCGTGCCTACCTACGCAGCACGCATAGATAAGTTAGAGCTAAGAAGTTTAATTATCTTAAAGATAGGTGTGCCCAGCCTCTACCATATCTGGAAAAAAATATATACCATCATCCAGAAAAAAGGAAACACTCATAGGGAATGAAAGATAAAGTAAAGGTTGTGAAATGTAATCATGAACAACATAGTTAATGAGGTCCCCACCTCCTTTGACGGCTCCCTTTTAAAATAAAATGGGCAAGTATGTCATGCACTGAAAAGACCCAAAAGGTTGTAAATGAAAAAAAAATGAATATTAGTAACAGTACGCGCACAATGAAACACTCAGCCCCCTTTCACTTTCGTCACCCCTGAGCGCCCACTGGGCCCAAAAATAACTAAAAATCAGTTATGTTGTCCAAGGCGTAGGCTTTTATTCACATCAAATCACATAAATCTACACAACCACTATGGGTATAAAGTATTACTTGGTTATATATCAATATTCAAAGCAAACAGACTTTTGCGACATTCACATTCAAAAGGCGGTAAAAAAATTAGACATACATTATAATTGATTTCAGCTTCACCATCCACATGTACTTAACTTTGTTGGCCGACTCAGCAGACCTACTCAGCTGTGCACATTGTGCCGGCAGGCCCCAATGCACTACAGCATACATTGCATTACTTGAAATACAGGGCACCGCATTGCATACCGGCCCACCGAGGTACCTGAACACAGGCAGCCTCCCAAATAGTCCACACAGTCCATAGGTTGCGGGATAGGGCAGTAGGACCACCGGCAGGTCAGTCCCCTCCCTGCGCCTAACCTCGGCAGTAGAGTTCAGGACCACCAGCAGGTCAGTCCCCTCCCTGTCTATCCACTACAAAGTTCCATCGTTCCCCATCATGGGGTCCATCCAGTCGCTGAACATCTATTGCTGCGCATACCCCCTTTTGTGTTAACTGTCAGCACTCCGCCACAGGGTGAGAAGGTCCCTGGCGCACTCGCCCTCCTCTCTCCACCTGACACGGACTATGCTCCACAATAGCCCAGAGTATAGTGTGGTTAAAGATCACCATCCCCTTGGTAGACAGATGCACTCCATCCTCATGGAACAACTCCTTCATCCCGGGATGTAGCAATGTGTGCCTAATAGTGCCCATGGAGGACTTCGCTAAAATGCTTCTTATGGAATGGTTCAGCTTCTTTACCGATTCATTCATGGCTTTTACCGAGACCCCACCAGCCCAAAACATTCGCGGAATCACCTCCGACCATAATATTGCTGCCTTTGGTAAACATTGTCGAAACTTAGCCATGACTGAAAACAAGGTGTCTCGCACCCCACACCTCCCCAAGGACACCATATCATTCCCGCCAGGGTGAATGACTAACATGTCAGGGAGGGGAAAATCTCTGTATCGTAAAGTTTGTTCAAATTGACCAAATATATCCTGTAATTTTAGATCCTACACCCCAAACCAATGGTGCATAAACCCTGCAGCCTTTTGCGATACCTTCAGACTGGATCAGCGGAATTGCTGCTCAGCTCTGCAAATGAAGGCATGCCCACACCAGCATACGTGTACCGGGCCAATGGCATTAACTGAAAGAAAGAGAGAATTGCCTTTATCATCAATATTGTTATAGAACCTGGGCATTTCTCTCCGTCTACACGAGATTAGGCCTCACGTACCGCTGAAAACATGCTGATCGCCATCGACCTACCTTTTTTATTGCTTCTGGTGGCAGACCAATTGACGCCGCTGTGGTAGCTGCCCCTATACGAAAAGAATGGGAAGTAAATCGAGAAGCATCCTCCCCCATGCAGGCTAACGCCTGTCTACACACTACAGTGAATTGGTATTGTGTCATTAGTGCTCCATCCTGATGAACTAGAAACTGGGCTGAGGCCCCCACCTGGCGCCCTCTGAAATAATCGTGAGCCAGTGCCACTGGACAGACTGCAGCATTGTGTGCTGCGGGCAACTTCACCCAAATTCCTTTCCCCAACTGATCTGTTTTAGACCTACGTATCCTGAGAAGTGCTTTAACTTCAAAGCGAACATCCGTAACACCTAGACCCCTTCACCCATTGTTGATTGGGGAACAAATTCGGAAATGCGGAGGGCCCCAAAGAAAGCCAACACATATGCGAGACTGAATAACTTAGTTTCATACTGAGACATGCACACCCAGTGTAAGACCCCTAAAAGCCTTCCCAGCCTCTCTATGTTTATCGGACGCCTACTGTCTTTTGCACCAGGTACCATGCGTTCCCAAACCCTGATGGCCTTCCGCACCCTAAAGTCTTTAGTCGGATCTCTGACTCCCTGCAACCCAGCAAAGAAAGCAATGGCGGACAATTGCTGGCGCACTAAGGACAACGATTTCCCCATTTCTTCTGCAACACCAGAAAACCCAGCACCTCCTCTGGGGAGAATTTGTCTGTGTTTGTGCATGATCTGAACGACGCAGTGTACACCCCCAAGTTTTTTCGTACATATGTTTGGTCTTGGGTGCCAACGCAGCTGCAATTAGGTCTGTGGCAATGGGGTACCAAGCCTCCACAACTCCTCTGGGAACTCCGCCATCACTTCATCCACCTGTGGCCACCGTGCCCTGAGCTCTGCCAACTTAGATCGAGACAAAGCGTCAACCACTGCATTATCTACCCCTGGTATACTTTAACAACCGCAGTACCAGAACACATTTGGCATTTTGATTATTTATGGGCATCACCGCCGACATGCTATCCGACCAAAAATTAATTTTTGCATTAGCAATTGATGCCCCCCAGATGTGCAGGGCTACAATATTGGGGAACAATTCTAAGGAGATGACATTGCGTGTGAGCCCAGACGCAATCCACTCCCCCGGCCAATGTTTCATGCACCACCTAGAGCCCAACACTGCCTCAAAACCAATTCCACCCGCCACATCTGTGTAAAGGGCTATCTCTTTGTTGCTCTGGGCTGGCTGCTGCCATAATAGTGTTCCATTGAAGTCATTAAAAAAACCCTGCCATGTTCTCCAGTCCTCTCTAACCTCTGGAGACAATTTGGTATGGTGGTGCTTCGCACATAGGCCTGTCATTGCTCGCGCTATGTTTCTGGAAAAAACTCTCCCCATCGGAATCACTCTCAAAGCAAAATTCAATTTCCCTACTAAGACTTGCAATTGGTGCAGAGTAACCTTTTTTGGCTACTAAGCAAGCGGTCACCGCATCCCTGAATGCCCTCACCTTAGCCTGCGGCAACCTACACTGCCCGGCCATCGAATCAATCTCAATACCTAAGAAGCATAAACAGGTGGTGGAGCCTTCAGTCTTTGGCCAAGGGTACCCCTAATACCCCGACTAACTTTTGGAAGCCTTGCAGGGTTCTCGCACATGCTAGATCACCAGGGGGACCCATGAATAGAAAATCATCAAGGTAATGCACCACATCATCCGAGGACACCAAGTCCCTCACAGCCCACTCAAGGAATCTGTTGAACGTCTCAAACACCGAACACGCAATGGAACACCCCATGGGAATGCACAGATCCATGAAGTGTTGACCCTCAAAGGTGAAACATAGCAAATGAGTGCTCTCAGGGTGAACGGGTAAGAGTCGGAAGGATGACTGTATGTCAGCCTTCGACATCATTTTTGAACAAAGAAGGGTTTGGCTTTAGCGCAGTAAGGCTACGCCACGATCATAAGTAAACAAAACAATTGCCAATACTGCTCGATTATTCTCACAAAGAAAAATACAGTTGAGCTCTGCGTTCTCACCTGAATAGACCACTCTTTCAGTCTAGAAATGTATCTCAATTTTTTTTTTATTTATTTAAAGTTTTAATTTTTGGGATATTTTATCTCTTCGTTGAAAACGTCCACAATTAATACACAAAAATGGGGGGGGGTTGGTCTACCTATTTACACTGGTTACAATTTGGATGAAGGACTCCAAAGATGGAGATGAATATATACACGGGGGTGTCAGGAAGGATGTGCACACAATGCAGTAACATAGGCCTGTCATTGCTCGCGCTATGTTTCTGGAAAAAACTCTCCCCATCGGAATCACTCTCAAAGCAAAATTCAATTTCCCTACTAAGACTTGCAATTGGTGCAGAGTAACCTTTTTGGCTGCTAAGCAAGCGGTCACCGCATCCCTGAATGCCCTCACCTTAGCCTGCGGCAACCTACACTGCCCGGCCATCGAATCAATCTCAATACCTAAGAAGCATAAACAGGTGGTGGAGCCTTCAGTCTTCGGCCAAGGGTACCCCTAATACCCCGGCTAACTTTTGGAAGCCTTGCAGGGTTCTCGCACATGCTAGATCACCAGGGGGACCCATGAATAGAAAATCATCAAGGTAATGCACCACATCATCCGAGGACACCAAGTCCCTCACAGCCCACTCAAGGAATCTGTTGAACGTCTCAAACACCGAACACGCAATGGAACACCCCATGGGAATGCACAGATCCATGAAGTGTTGACCCTCAAAGGTGAAACATAGCAAATGAGTGCTCTCTGGGTGAACGGGTAAGAGTCGGAAAGATGACTGTATGTCAGCCTTCGACATCATTTTTGAACAAAGAAGGGTTTGGCTTTAGCGCAGTAAGGCAATGTCACGATCATAAGTAAACAAAACAATTGCCAATACTGCTCGATTATTCTCACAAAGAAAAATACAGTTGAGCTCTGCGTTCTCACCTGAATAGACCACTCTTTCAGTCTAGGAATGTATCTCAAATTTTTTTATTTAAAGTTTTAATTTTTTGGATATTTTATCTCTTCGTTGAAAACGTCCACAATTAATACACAAAAATGGGGGGGGGGTTGGTCTACCTATTTACACTGGTTACAATTTGGATGAAGGACTCCAAAGATGGAGATGAATATATACACGGGGGTGTCAGGAAGGATGTGCACACAATGCAGTAACATGCTATTAGTTCAACATACATTCAACAAGTTCGTTTTTTCAAACATACATACAAAATCATTCATACCAGTGAGTGTTGGGAAAGGAGGTGGGTGGTGTGAAAGAAGGAAAAAAGTGAGAAGTAAAATCCCTGAATCTGACTTATTTTCTTAGTCCAGGGTTTTTAAACAAAGATGGTTGTTTATTCTTATGATCACCAAAAGGTGATTAGGCCATCTTCTACTTGATTTCTTTTAATTATTTACAACAATGATTGGCCTAATGATATTGGGAAGAAAATTCTAAAAAGACACAAAACACAATGTTACACCACATGAAGAACAAAGGGGTCAAACGATGGGGTCGACGTGTTTCGAATCCCTTAAATTCGTGGGATTCTCTTCAGGACCATAACAGATTAAATCTGGAAAACATGAAAATCAAAATAGCATTCAGTCAGTGATATCTCACAAAAGAAACTCTCAACTTCATCATATGCATCAGACCACATACAAACAGTACCTGTAAGGCTTTTCCGGTCTCTTTTATAAGGTTGAACTGTGGGCAAAAAATAGAATGCATCTCTGTCAGAATTTGATATTAGGGTTGTTGTACCGTAACGAGTGTTAAGGTGGTTGTAACTCACTTACATGTAGTGGGTATGTGGTAGATCCTATTGGCCGATGTAGCGTCCAGGCTCGCTTGGCATATGCAATCTTTCTTCGTATTGTCTATTGGAGAAAGATTGTATGGTGGTTAATTAAGCTCTTCTCTCATACTCATTGTTCAAGAAGTGGCGAAAAACGAAATGGTCTAGCGTGTTTTCGAATGTGGTCTATTGTAAACTATCTCCAATCATTTAACAATGCGGAGATGTTCGTTACTCTAGTTATTCGGGGAACGCGTTGAATCTAAATCAACAATTATGGTGAGCGAGCTTACCGTTTCTTTGTTAATCACAATCTCCCCGTTCGGCGTGTGTCTCTGTCGCCGGTGATCGCAGTCATAGGATCGGCGCTTAAAAGACCATGTTCGGGTTTGCGCTTTGCCCGTTGGGAGTTGTAGTTTAGTTTCATTTGTCGCCGGTAAGCGGCGTCATAGAGTAGACGCTCGAGATCGGTCATCTGATTCATGCTTTGCCAGTTGTGAATTGTAGTTCTGTAGTTCTTGTTTCGGTGATAAACTGGTTGTTTGCTCAATAATGCTTGCAAATATATACAATCCCCGAAGTTGCTGTTTTATTATTAGTCCGCCGAAGTTTATGCGGCCGTGAGGGTCACCTTCTATACCGATGTGTAGAGTTACCTCGTTTGGGTGGTTTATAAATGGAATTGGATAATGCAACGTTTTCAGACTGGGGCATTCGATTACAGAGAGATGCAGATGGAGTTATAAATTATAAAGTTCCGTCATTTCATTTAACCCATTTACGACAGTGTTAAATTTAAGGATTAACATGGCTTCCCTTTGCCGTAGTCTGGCTTCGAGGTCGCCACCTCTTGTGCCCAGTTCAATTTTAGAGATGACTGTCCATCTAAAGTCGCTGTCGTCATGTCCACTTTCCACCCAATGTTGTACCAAGGGTGCTGTAAGTACTTTTCTCTTGAGTCTAGATCTATGTTGAGACATTCTTTGCCTTACTTCTTGGTTAGTCTTCCCGATGTACAATTTATTACATGGGCATAAAACTCCGTAGATTACATTGCGAGTTTTACAATTTGTAAAAGATTCGTGCTTCCAAAATATGCCCTCATGTTGGAACATGCAAATCTCTTAAAAGAAAGATTGCTTCAACGAGGTTATCCATCTAAACTTCTAAAACAAGCCCAAAAAAGAGCTTGGTGGACACCAAGAGTGGCATTGCTAAAAAGAAAAGAACCAAAAAAACAGACTAGAATTGTCTGTGTGTCAACATATTGTCCTTCATCTAATTGACTGAAAAAGACAATCCACCAAAATTGGCATCTAATAAAAGAACTGGATTCACAATTAGATGAACAACCACTCTTCGCTTTTAAAAAAGATAAAAGCATTGCCAATCAGATAGTTCGAGCAGCACTACCCATAACACACAATCCCACATTGAGAGAGTATGTGGGATTACCTCCCATCAAAGGACACCATAAATGTGGTATGTGTATCAGTTGTATATGAACGATTGAAGGAACACTGTTCCAACATGAGGGCATATTTTGGAAGCACGAATCTTTTACAAATTGTAAAACTCGCAATGTAATCTACGGAGTTTTATGCCCATGTAATAAATTGTACATCGGGAAGACTAACCAAGAAGTAAGGCAAAGAATGTCTCAACATAGATCTAGACTCAAGAGAAAAGTACTTACAGCACCCTTGGTACAACATTGGGTGGAAAGTGGACATGACAACAGCGACTTTAGATGGACAGTCATCTCTAAAATTGAACTGGGCACAAGAGGTGGCGACCTCGAAGCCAAACTACGGCAAAGGGAAGCCATGTTAATCCTTAAATTTAACACTGTCGTAAATGGGTTAAATGAAATGACGGAACTTTATAATTTATAACCCCATCTGCATCTCTCTGTAATCGAATGCCCCAGTCTGAAAACGTTGCATTATCCAATTCCATTTATAAACCACCCAAACGAGGTAACTCTACACATCGGTATAGAAGGTGACCCTCACGGCCGCATAAACTTCGGCGGACTAATATTAAAACAGCAACTTCGGGGATTGTATATGTTTGCAAGCATTATTGAGCAAACAACCAGTTTATCACCGAAACAAGAACTACAGAACTACAATTCACAACTGGCAAAGCATGAATCAGATGACCGATCTCGAGCGTCTACTCTATGACGCCGCTTACCGGCGACAATTGAAACTAAACTACAACTCCCAACGGGCAAAGCGCAAACCCGAACATGGTCTTTTAAGCGCCGATCCTATGACTGCGATCACCGGCGACAGAGACACACGCCGAACGGGGAGATTGTGATTAACAAAGAAACGGTAAGTTCGCTCACCATAATTGTGGATTTAGATTCAACGCGTTCCCCGAATAACTAGAGTAACGAACATCTCCGCATTGTTAAATGATTGGAGATAGTTTACGATGGACCACATTCGAAAACACGCTAGAACATTTCGTTTTTCGCCGCTTCTTGAACAATGAGTATGAGAGAAGAGCTTAATTAACCACCATACAATCTTTCTCCAATAGACAATACGAAAAAAACGAAGAAAGATTGCATATGCCAAGCGAGCCTGGACGCTACATCGGCCAATAGGATCTACCACATACCCACTACATGTAAGTGAGTTACAACCACCTTAACACTCGTTACGGTACAACAACCCTAATATCAAATTCTGACAGAGATGCATTCTATTTTTTGCCCACAGTTCAACCTTATAAAAGAGACCGGAAAAGCCTTACAGGTACTGTTTGTATGTGGTCTGATGCGTATGATGAAGTTGAGAGTTTCTTTTGTGAGATATCACTGACTGAATGCTATTTTGATTTTCATGTTTTCCAGATTTAATCTGTTATGGTCCTGAAGAGAATCCCACGAATTTAAGGGATTCGAAACGCGTCGACCCCATCGTTTGACCCCTTTGTTCTTCATGTGGTGTAACATTGTGTTTTGTGTCTTTTTAGAATTTTCTTCCCAATATCATTAGGCCAATCATTGTTGTAAATAATTAAAAGAAATCAAGTAGAAGATGGCCTAATCACCTTTTGGTGATTGTTGGACAGGCCTCGTGGCTGGGCCGTCCCCCCTCCGCACAACGGGGCCCGGACCCCGGCTCTCCCTGAATCCCCAGCAAGAGCCACCCCGGCAACCCCCCGAGGCAACCCACAACCCGTCCACAACGGGACGCCAGCTCCTGAACCCTCCCGTACCGGCTGGCCCTGGTCCCCGTCAGCACCATGGCCCCGGCCCAGCCGCCATCTTTGGACACTACAGCACGAGGCCGCATGGCCTCGACTCGACCCCAACCCTGGGCCTGGCCCGGCCCCGACATCGAGGCACCAACCTCCACACAGGAGGTAAAGAGACCACTTGGCAGGTCAATGAAAGAAGAAGGCGTCAACGGCTCTCCTCCGCCGGGTGTCGATCACCCCCGGCCTCCCTGGGCGCTGGCTCCAACCCCCTGCTGGGTGTCGGGACCCCCTCATCCCGGACCTCCCGACCTCAAGGCGCGAGGGTCCGGACATCAAAGGGATCCAGACCTATAACTGGGGAAGCCCCAGACCAGGAGGGCAGTTGTATCCTGGAGTCGAGAGACACCGAGAAGAACTCATCCTTGACGGACTGCTGGCGCTGCCGCAGCCCTGCCCTGTGAACCCTTCGCCTTGGCCTGCTGGCGCTGCCGCGGCCCTCTGCAACGTGAACTACCACCTTGGCCTGCTGGCGCTGCCGCGGCCCTCTGCAACGTGAACTACCACCTTGGCCTGCTGGCGCTGCCGCGGCCCTCTGCCCATTGAACCATCGCCTTAGCCTGCTGGCGCTGCCGCGGCCCTCTGTACTTGAACCATCGCCTTAGCCTGCTGGCGCTGCCGCGGCCCTCTGTACTTGAACCATCGCCTTAGCCTGCTGGCGCTGCCGCGGCCATCTGTACTTGAACCATCGCCTTGGCCTGCTGGCGCTGCCGCGGCCCCTTCGTTGTCGACCTTCATCTTAGCCGGCTGGCGCTGCCGCGGCCCGACCTTGCAGACTCCTAAAGCTCGAGGATTGTGAGCTTCTCTCTTACCACCCCCTGTACCGACCCGGTACCAAGACTGTCCCGCTACCCCTTTCCCTACAGAGACTAGAATTGAGAGGACCCTCGAGTCCTGAATCTCCTGTACCGCTGATAACCTTGCCGCAAGAACCCTATATAAAGAGTGTCGATCTCATCCTGGTGTGGTATCTATCTGTGGGGAGGGTAGTGACTTGTCTGTACGATCACTGGAGACGGCCCTCATCGGAGGCCTCTCCCCCAGTATTCGGCCGACCCTCTGGGTGCCCGTCTAACATTGGTGGCAGCGGCGGGATCCGAACCTACGCATAATCGTACAGAGGGTCACTCGCCCCACGACACACAATCACCATGACAACAAAAGAGAGCGGAGCAACAGAAAAATTCCAGATGGAAAAGCTGGAAGAATACAACCACAGAGAACTGAAACAATTTTGCATGGAATTAGGCATTTCAACCACAGGACTGAGCACGAAAGAGGACTTCAAACGAGCCCTGGAATCTTGGGCGGAGACGGGTACGACCGTACCCCAAACACAAAGCCACGAGACACCCGAAACAAGCCCCACGCCGACGGAAGAAAGAAGATCGGGTCTCTCCCCAGAAGAGGTCCGGGAACGGGAAAAAAGCAGGCTCCATGAATTAGAACTGGCACGACTTCGCTTAGATGGAGAGCTCAAATTGGCGGAACAAAAAATAACGTTGGAACACTTATGGCTCCGAGAGGAGCGAGAAGAGAAACAAAGGCAGAGAGAGCTAGAAGAGAAGAAGCTAACCTACGAACATGAGCGCAACCTCAAAGAACTAGAGATTCGGAAGCAGAACAAGGAACTCGGGGTCCCCGAGCGCACGAACACTCCTGCCCCTACAGACCCCAAGGTCCACATACCCAAAGATGTCGTCAGAGAGTACTACAAGAACGATGACATCCAGCAATGGTTCAAAGCGTACGAAGTAGCCATGACCTCCCACCGGATTCCCCGAAGCGACTGGGGAGCCGGGTTATGGGGGAGGTTTGTCAACGAAGGGCGAGACGCCCTGCTGCAACTCCCGGACCATCTGATGACATCCTACGACCACATGAAGGCCGCCCTCCTCACTCCATACGGACTCACACCCGAGATGTACCGCCAGCGGTTCCGCGACTGCAAACGGATCCCGGGTACAACTTGGGTGGAATACGTGAACTTCTTTAGCCGGGCCTTCGAGGGGTGGATCAAGGGCAGCAACGTGACCACCTACGAACAGCTCTTTGACCTTGTTGTGTGGGAGCACCTTTCTAACAACTGCTTCATCGAACTTAGGCAGCACCTCCTGGACAGTAAACTAACGGAACCTCGGCAACTCGCCGCCGAAGCTGACCGATGGGAAAGCACCCGAGTTGGCCGAAACGGACCCAGCGAAGCGCACAGAACTGCCCAAGGGCCCCATCGCCCCCGTGGAGGAGGAGGCCAGGGCCGGGGTAGGGACACCGGCCCGGTGACTCCCGCCAGCAACACCCCGCCCCCGGCCGGCAGGGGAAACCCCCCGATGCGACCCGGCTTCCGAGCCAACATCCCTTGCCACCGATGCCAGCGACCCGGCCACTACGCAAATGATCCCAATTGCCCAAAGAACCCGAACCCTTTACCCCGCCAGGTCGCTGCTGCAGCCCTGGGGGAAGAGCAGCACCCAGAAGACCAAGAAGAGTACGAAAACGACCAGCCTGAGTGGGAACCGGCCGCCATGTCCCTGGTTTGCTTAGGGGAACGAGACCTGATCCCTCGGGCCCCCCTTCCCGCCAACACGCAGAAGTACAGCCAGTGGGTCAACATTAATGGCCGCCGGGCGGAAGCCCTCCGCAACACCGGGGCCAGTGTGACCGCGGTCCGCTGTCACCTGGTGGCCCCGGACCAGATCTTGCCGAACATTCTTTGCCCTGTCCGGTCGGCCGACAACTCAGAAAGTCTATGTCAAATGGCCTACGTCCCCTTCGAATGGGGAGGAGTATCAGGGATGCTGAAAGTAACTGTCTGCGATGATGCCCCCGTGGATTGCCTCCTGGGGAACGATCTCGAAAGTTCTCCCTGGGCAGCAGTCGAACGGAGAGAGCACCTGGGGATGCTGGGCCTCCCCGAATGGGTCTGTGCTACAACCCGGTCCATGACCGCCCGTGCCGTCCCCAGTCCAGAAGAACCCGAGTGGCCGGAGCCTCCTCCCGCGATTGTCCCGGAGGAGGCCACCCCAGAAGCAAGTCTCCCGGCCCAAACCGAAGAAGGACCCGGTCGGCTCCTGGACCTCCCCGACCTGGCCCAGTGGCGTCAAGAGGGGGGCCCCACCCAGGAACAATTCCAACAAGAACAAAGAACCTGTCCCTCCCTCGAGGGACTCCGGCAGCAAGCCCTTGCCCAGAGCGCAGGGGACACCTCGGGGGCCCACTGGATCTACTGGGACAATGACCTGCTCTACAGTGAGCAAAGGATTGCAGAACTGGGGGCCAGTCGGGTGCTGGTGGTGCCCCTCCGCTTCAGAGATTTCCTCTTGAACTTAGCCCACGATATACCCCTTGCCGGACACCTGGGACAGGACAAAACGTACGACCGCCTGGTGACCCACTTTTACTGGCCCCGAATGCGAAAAGATGTCACCAACCACTGCAGGGCCTGCCCCACCTGCCAGGCCAGCGGAAAAAGTGGCCGAAAAACCAAAGCACCCTTGCAGCCTTTTCCCGTCGTCACCACCCCGTTCGAACGGGTGGGAATAGACATTGTGGGGCCCTGGACCCCCGAACCGCCCAAGGACACCGGTTCATCCTGGTCCTGGTGGACCACGCCACCCGCTATCCCGAGGCTATCCCTCTTCGAACCGTGACGGCACCTGTGGTAGGCCGAGCCCTGATGGGGATCTTCTCCCGGGTGGGCTTTCCCCGGGAGGTCGTCAGCGACAGGGGCACGAACTTCATCTCGAAATACATGAAGTCTCTCTGGCAACAGTGGGGGGTCACCTACAAATTCACGACCCCCTATCACCCACAAGGAAATGGATTGGTCGAGCGGTTTAACCGCACTCTCAAAGGAATGATCATGGGCCTAGAAGAGCCCCTCCGTCGCCAGTGGGACGTGCTACTCCCGTGCCTCCTGTTCGCCTACCGAGAGGTCCCTCAAAAATCCCTAGGCTTCAGCCCATTTGAACTCCTGTACGGGCACCCCGTCCGGGGTCCCCTCAGCCTAGTCAAAGAAGGTTGGGAGAGGCCCCCCCAGAAAACTCCCCCGGATGTGTACAAATACCTCTTGGCCCTTCGCAACCAGACCCGGCGATTCAGGGAGATCGCCAAAGTCAACCTTGAAGCCAGTCAGGAAGACATGAAGAAATGGTATGACCAGCACGCCTCCTCCCTCGAGTTCGAGCCGGGACAGCAGGTCTGGGTGATGTCCCCGGTTGAACCCTGTGCTCTACAGGACAAATGGTCCGGGCCCTTCAAGGTGATCGAACGCAAGGGGCCCGTCACCTACTTAATCGACATGGAAACTTCCCGGAACCCCCTACGGGTCCTCCACGCCAACAGACTCAAGCCCCATTTTGTGCGTTCAGAACTCAGTCTCCTGATGGCTACCGATAATGGGATGGAAGAAGACTCCGAGCCCCTTCCGGACCTGCTGAGGACCCTCGAGCAGGATGGCTCCGTGGAAGGGGTCAGACTCTCCGAGGCCTTGACCCCGGAGCAACGTCAAGACTGTCAAGCTCTCCTGACACGATTCGCATCCTTGTTCTCTCTCACCCCTGGGGTCACCCCCTGGTGCCTTCACGATGTGGACACCGGGGACAGCCCCCCTATTCGCCACAGGGCGTACCGCGTACCAGATCGGGTGCGCGCCTGCATCCAGACCGAGGTGTCCAAGATGCTGACACTGGGAGTAATCGAACCCTCGGACAGCCCCTGGGCCATCCCCGTTGTCCTGGTCCCCAAGGCCGCCGCCCCGGGCGTTGCCCCTGAGCTCCGGTTCTGTGTGGACTACCGGGGACTGAATGCCGTTCCCAGGACCGATGCTCACCCTATCCCCCGGGCAGATGAGCTAATTGACCGTATGGGGGCCGCCCGCTACCTGAGCATCTTCGATTTAACAGCGGGCTACTGGCAAATCGGCCTCACCCCCAGGGCCCAAGAACGATCCGCCTTCTCTACCCCGGACGGTCACTACCACTTCAGGGTGATGCCATTCGGCATGAAAAACGCTCCGGCAACATTTCAACGACTCGTGAACCAGGTACTGGCGGGCCTCGAAGGATTCAGCGCCGCCTACCTGGACGACATCGCTGTGTACAGTCACCACTGGACCGACCACCTCCGCCACCTGCGGGAAGTTCTACACGCCCTCCAGCAGGCCGGGCTCACCCTCAAGGTCAGCAAATGTCAGGTGGGCCAAGGGTCCGTGACCTACCTAGGACACCAGGTGGGAAGTGGTCTGGTGGCCCCCCTCCAGCTCAAGATCGCTGCCATCCAGGCCTGGCAACCCCCTACGACCCAAACCGAGGTCCGGGCCTTCCTGGGGCTCACCGGGTACTACCGGCGGTTTGTGAAGGACTATGGCAGCATCGTGGGGCCCCTCACGGAGCTCACATCCAAGAAGAGCCCCAAAACGATCAACTGGACTCCGGACTGCCAATCAGCCTTCGAGAAACTGAAGGCCGCCATGTGCACTGCCCCCGTGCTCCAGGCTCCCGACTACGGCCGGGAATTC
The DNA here is from genome assembly GCF_964261635.1 of Lissotriton helveticus. Classification (NCBI taxonomy): domain Eukaryota; kingdom Metazoa; phylum Chordata; class Amphibia; order Caudata; family Salamandridae; genus Lissotriton; species Lissotriton helveticus. Next base: position 1,328,039,355 of record NC_136061.1, on the reverse strand, counting down.
ATCGTGCAGACGGACGCCTCCGATCATGGCGTGGGGGCCGTCCTCTCCCAACTCAACACCGAGGGAGTCGATCAGCCAGTGGCATTCATCAGCCGACGCCTGCTGGCCTGGGAACAGCGCTGGAGCACCATCGAGAGGGAGGCCTTCGCCGTAGTATGGGCCCTCAAGAAGCTCCGGCCCTACCTCTTCGGCACCCCCTTTCGGGTGCAGACAGACCACCGACCCCTGCAATGGCTGATGCAGATGCGGGGGGAGAATCCGAAACTGTTGCGCTGGTCCATCTCCTTACAGGGGATGGACTTCACTGTGGAGCATCATCCAGGCCAGGACCACGCCAACGCAGACGGCCTGTCACGCTTTTTCTGCCTCGGCGAGGAGAGTCCCCAAGAGGATGGCTGACTCTCCCTGCCTTCAGCTGGGGGGGACGCATGTTGGACAGGCCTCGTGGCTGGGCCGTCCCCCCTCCGCACAACGGGGCCCGGACCCCGGCTCTCCCTGAATCCCCAGCAAGAGCCACCCCGGCAACCCCCCCGAGGCAACCCACAACCCGTCCACAACGGGACGCCAGCTCCTGAACCCTCCCGTACCGGCTGGCCCTGGTCCCCGTCAGCACCATGGCCCCGGCCCAGCCGCCATCTTTGGACACTACAGCACGAGGCCGCATGGCCTCGACTCGACCCCAACCCTGGGCCTGGCCCGGCCCCGACATCGAGGCACCAACCTCCACACAGGAGGTAAAGAGACCACTTGGCAGGTCAATGAAAGAAGAAGGCGTCAACGGCTCTCCTCCGCCGGGTGTCGATCACCCCCGGCCTCCCTGGGCGCTGGCTCCAACCCCCTGCTGGGTGTCGGGACCCCCTCATCCCGGACCTCCCGACCTCAAGGCGCGAGGGTCCGGACATCAAAGGGATCCAGACCTATAACTGGGGAAGCCCCAGACCAGGAGGGCAGTTGTATCCTGGAGTCGAGAGACACCGAGAAGAACTCATCCTTGACGGACTGCTGGCGCTGCCGCAGCCCTGCCCTGTGAACCCTTCGCCTTGGCCTGCTGGCGCTGCCGCGGCCCTCTGCAACGTGAACTACCACCTTGGCCTGCTGGCGCTGCCGCGGCCCTCTGCAACGTGAACTACCACCTTGGCCTGCTGGCGCTGCCGCGGCCCTCTGCCCATTGAACCATCGCCTTAGCCTGCTGGCGCTGCCGCGGCCCTCTGTACTTGAACCATCGCCTTAGCCTGCTGGCGCTGCCGCGGCCCTCTGTACTTGAACCATCGCCTTAGCCTGCTGGCGCTGCCGCGGCCATCTGTACTTGAACCATCGCCTTGGCCTGCTGGCGCTGCCGCGGCCCCTTCGTTGTCGACCTTCATCTTAGCCGGCTGGCGCTGCCGCGGCCCGACCTTGCAGACTCCTAAAGCTCGAGGATTGTGAGCTTCTCTCTTACCACCCCCTGTACCGACCCGGTACCAAGACTGTCCCGCTACCCCTTTCCCTACAGAGACTAGAATTGAGAGGACCCTCGAGTCCTGAATCTCCTGTACCGCTGATAACCTTGCCGCAAGAACCCTATATAAAGAGTGTCGATCTCATCCTGGTGTGGTGTCTATCTGTGGGGAGGGTAGTGACTTGTCTGTACGATCGCCGGAGACGGCCCTCATCGGAGGCCTCTCCCCCAGTATTCGGCCGACCCTCTGGGTGCCCGTCTAACAGTGATCATAAGAATAAACAACCATCTTTGTTTAAAAACCCTGGACTAAGAAAATAAGTCAGATTCAGGGATTTTAGTTCTCACTTTTTTCCTTCTTTCACACCACCCACCTCCTTTCCCAACACTCACTGGTATGAATGATTTTGTATGTATGTTTGAAAAAACGAACTTGTTGAATGTATGTTGAACTAATAGCATGTTACTGCATTGTGTGCACATCCTTCCTGACACCCCCGTGTATATATTCATCTCCATCTTTGGAGTCCTTCATCCAAATTGTAACCAGTGTAAATAGGTAGACCAACCCCCCCCCCCATTTTTGTGTATTAATTGTGGACGTTTTCAACGAAGAGATAAAATATCCCAAAAATTAAAACTTTAAATAAATAAAAAAAAATTGGGGAGATACATTCCTAGACTGAAAGAGGGGTCTATTCAGGTGAGAACGCAGAGCTCAACTGTATTTTTCTTTGTGAGAATAATCGAGCAGTATCGGCCTTCGACATCATGGCACCCCTACCTAATCTTTGTAGTTTTGCAACAGTATCATCAAAGGTAGTGTATTGTACTGCGCATAGAATTGGGTCCAATCCAACATTAACAGACAAACCAGCGGGGTAAGAAAGGTTGTGAATCAATCGGAATTTGCCTGGCTCTTTCTTAGGCACCAAACCCAGTGGCAAACATACCAATGAAAAACAAGGTGGGGAACGAAAAGGAACCGCCACCCTCCCCACATGCACCTCCTTCATGATTTTTTCACGGACCAACTCATGGTGCCGCAAAACAGGCAATTGACTTTTTGGAGGGAATGATGTTGGAGGAGCATGCGAAGGAATGCGGAAGCAGTCCCTGAAACCATAATACAACATATGAGCATCCCTGCAGTTTGTATATTGGCTGAGCATATGTGTGAGAACATGCAGACGAATTGGCGAGGGGAGCTTAGCACCATTAGTTGAGCGGCAATCGACCTTTGGGGGTTGTTTGCCCCCCTCGCTTGCCCAGTTTTTTTAAACATTTGAACTCAGGATGTCCTTGCCCTCCGCAGAAAGAACAAAGGTGCTTAAATCTACATGCCATCCCTTTGCTACACTCTTTCCTGTTGTAGTACCAGCAAGACAGTTTTTTGTCTCCCAAACTTTTGTTGAATCGAAAGGACTGAACCGACCTTCCAGGTGTCTGTGACATGTGAAACTCTGCATGCCAAATATTGATCTCCCTTTGGTCCCATGCTATTTCTGGCCAAACTGCTTTCATCTGCCTAAACTTGGTGTCATACTGCATCCAAGCCGAACCTGTAAACTCAAAGCCGCACCATGTATGAGGGATATGTACCCAAATAATTGCGAGGCCAATGAAGGTGTTCTCTCTGTAAGAATAGCCGCATAAATGGCAAACCCCGTCACCCAGTTCTTCAGGGACCACTCTACCCACACAGTTTTAGGTTTCGATCAGCCTCCTTACCCGCTTTTTGTCTACTGGGGACCCTCCCGCATTGATCAAATCAAAGACGTTCACAAATTTCCCATTGTGAATCTTTTCTCGTGTCTTGGCTGGAACATTCAAAGAAATTGCTGAAGAAGGGGCCAGCACCAAGGATGATAACTCAAATATCAACGGGGACACTATGGGAGGCGATTGAACTACACCCACCCCTACTGTTGCAAGTGTGGTGGATGGCTTAGCCCACCTTGCGCTCCCATCACAGACACTTGCCCGGGTGATGGTGCCACTGGTGACCCCCAAGCAACACTAGTGCCTGGCATGCGGTCGCACTTCCTGCCAATTGCAACTCTCCTTGTGCTCCCATAGATACGCCTGGTGCCTGGGAAGGCGGCACCAGCGCCCCACTTGCTACAACCGGGGGCCGGTGAACGGCGGGGCACCCTGATGCTTGCATTACCACTGGGTCAACACAACACCACATCTACCGCAACACTCAACCATCCACAGACTGCATATTACAGCTAAATCTGAGTGGTACATTTGAATTATTGATTACAGGATTATTTTTTAATTTGAAGTCGTTATCACATGGAGGATAGCATCGAGTGGTATTAATTGCATAAAGAGTGGACAGATAGCGCCCGGCACAGAGAAGGACAACAAAGGTTAACATAAGGAGGTTCATCGGGACAGAAGGTATATTCTTAACGTTGTGATGGTATTGGTAGATAAAACGCCCGCTTCATACGTTAGGAGCGAATATGGTTGATGGTTGTTTTCATTATAGGCACAATACTATGGACAGTTAGCGGTACAGATATCATTGAGAGAAGTAAAGCATTTACCACATTAAGATGGCGCCGACTTAGACTAGTTTACTGTTAGATCGTTCACAGTAAGTCCGTTGTTATTTTGATTGACCGGCAGTGGAAGCGGAGTACGCGTAGTACGTATAAACAAAGACGACGAAGTTAGAGGATTAACGGAAGCGTGCACAGGGTAGCGGTTTCTTTGCCATGAGACGGATTAATGCCAACACAGGTATAATAAACAGGGATTGAGATCTTGAAACGTTGTCGATACAGTCTGGGAGATTGTAGAAATAACACGGAAATCTCTTTGGTTTCTTTAGACGGCTTTGAACAGATGAAGATAAGGTATGGTGCGGAGCACATTGAGGCTTTTAACAGTGGAGAGATAACCGATAATTAAGATCGTTTATTTTTTGTTGTTGCAGAGATTGACTCTTGGCTATAGGACAGAGGTATGTTACATATTTAAGTGATAGTAAACCTTAACATTTAATTTAATGGACAACAGCTAAGTACTGGGTCTTGTCATTTTCTGTCTGACAGGAAACCAGTGGTTATTGTAACAACGTGCAAGGTCTTATCAACTGAAAAAGATTGTTCTAAACAGGTACGCATTTAACACATTTACTTTAGCCCCCATGTTCAACCAACCAACACAAGCACTCACACTATGCATATATTTTTTCTTTCACAGATTGGCCCCTGATGAAGGCACCAGACAGGTGCCGAAATGCATTGGGCTCAAAAAGAAACTGACGATTATAATGATTATGTATGATATGTAACATGATGAAATCACACAGAGTATATGTGTTTTTCTTTGAAATTAAAGGTTATAAATGAATACTGAAGGAATATTGCGAATAATATGCAAATAATACGTAAAAAATGATGTGAATAAAAGAAACTAGTAAAAACAGACAAAAGAGTTGTTTCTAGCAGATGAAATAAGGATAATAGCAAATAAGGTGCGGAGCACCAGGTGAACAGTGCGCGATTAGGTGGGCAACTTTACCCATCATAACTATTAGTGACACAAGGAGTGACTATCCTTATTAATCGCAGCACCAATAGATTAATTTTTTTAAACAATTTGATTATCACGGAGTGCTCCTCACGCACCCAACAAACTATATGCATTACCACTGGAGCTCCACCCACCGGCAACGACGCTCTTGCTGCCGCTGTCGTTGTGATTGCCGTTATACTGTGACCCACTGCACCCACATTTCATGGCACGACTAAGGGCGCCCCTCTTTCTAGGCGAAGGGGGCGCCTAGTTAAAGGTGTTTGGTTCAAGGCTGTCAAGGTACATAGACAGTAGGTTGAAAGAATCACAGGCATCCCTCACCACATATTTTGGGGTATCGTTATTTATGACATCACCAAAGCTTCTAAAGTCCTGTGTTAACATTACGAAAGTAACATGAACGATGCAGATGTTTGACATTGCCCTATATATGTGTTACCAATAAAATGAGGCTTGAGAACGCCAGCAACTAAGAAATCACCTGAAAGCACTTAAATCATTTTGGAGGGTGACCTTTGTATCCCTAACTTAAAAGAAGCTGATCATCTATTTGGCTGAACGTCAATCAACACATGATTTGCTAGTGTCATTAATTGGCCTGCTATAGAGATTTAATCCTCCCATAATTGTCATGCGGAAGTCATCTAGCAACTGAAAATGGAGCTGCAATACACCATAGATACATTTTTTATAGTGTCCGTGATACCAGTAAATGCATTCCATCAGCCCAAACATTAAACAAATAGTTCATCTCATTATACAATTCCAGTCACAGTCACATCTGCAGGTCAGTGGGAAGAGTTAACGCAGAAGTGAACTAAGAAAGGAACATCCCAGTGGCTGCCTGGAGTCTTCTACGACAGAGGCAGGCAGCCCGTTCATAGCATGCAAACCACAGAAATCCTGAGTGAAGCACCAGTTACAACTGTCATTTATTTGTCCTCCATTGCGCAAAACAATATTTAAAAAGAAAATGAAACCATAGCGGCTGTGGAGTTACTCCCTAAACAAACTTTTTACTCCTCGTCAAATATACAATGCATCGCAGCTCTGCATAGTAACACGTAAACACCAACATTCTAGTAAGAACACTTACACGTTAAACAAGCATTGGAAATTAATTCGGTCTGGTCCGGCCGCTGTGCATGCACGCTCCAAGGCTGGGGAAGGGGGATGAGGGGGGCTGGAGCAGGGGTGGGCTGAAGCAAGGCGAGGCACCCCGAGTGGCCATTAGCAGTGTGCAAGCAACTTAAATAACACAAGCATTTGCAATGCAATAGGTCTCACATTTGCTAGAGTTAGATCTCCTGGCATTGTAAATGACAATGTCTTTTACCTATGTGTTTTGGTGTGGAGTTGAATTATGTGGGTTGGATTGGAATTGTGTAGGGTGGAATTGAGTGTTGTGTAGTACATTAGTGTAGTGGAATAATGTGGTATGTGAATAGATGGGGTTAAGAGCTGCACTGAATAGATAGAAAGGAAGATATAGAGAAGTAGTTTGTGCACGAAGAGGTGAACAATCTCCATATAGAGGAGCAGAGAGTGTGTGAGAAAAAGAGAAAGAAGGGTAGAGCAGGCCACAGATGGGAGGGAGCACCTGGGTATGCAGAAAACCCCCCATCAAGAGGAAGAAAGCATGGGTTTGAGGGACAAACATTGGAAAGGCACAGAAAAATTGTGCTTGGAGACCTAAAGTCAACCATTTTTAAAAAAAAAAATTTTTATTGGGTTTTGTTCCACACATCATACAAAATTAAGTGCATTTCCCATGTTTACTTACGCCCACAAGATAAACTCCCTAGCCATATTTTTGGTAGAGGGCTAGGACGTGATTCAGTCAATGTATATAATACCCTAGTAAAAGGCTAAGCCCCAACATGCCCTTTCCTACTTTACTAAAGAACTCCCCTGTGCGCCCTCCCACCTCCCTGGATCCCCATCATCGATGCTTACAACTGGTTCTAGTCGTAGTAGTCCGTGTGCACAGGAATGATCAGGCGTTGTTCTGTGTGATGTGCCTGTCATGTCTCGGGGATAGTTTCCAATCTTGGTGCTATTCCTCTTCTTCCTCTTGCGTTCCATAGTCACGCAGTGCTTGTACTAATGCATCCCACACCTGAGCTGTTTCCAGCACCTTTTCATTGCGTTGCCTACGCGTAGTTTGGAATCTCAATTCGCTTTCGCTGCCGGCCCATTTGAGAAACTCATTCTTCCATCTAGTGCCATTGGGCCCTATTGTCGCCTTCCAGTGTTTTGTAATTTCTCGTTTTGCCAATATGAGCCCCATGTCTATAAATTTACTCGTGATCTTATTCCTGGGGGTATGGGGGAACCAGTGTAGGACACCTACGGCTATATCAAATTCCAAGCCCCGTTCCGTTACCGCATTCAGAGTGTCTCCCACCTCCTTCCAGTAAAGCTCTAATAATGGACATGTCCATAGCATATGATCCAACTCTACTCTGACCCTCGTACACCTGGGGCACGCTGCATCATCTACGCCGAAATATTTTTTGATCTTTCCTGGTGTCAAATATGCTCGGTGAAGGATATAGAAATACACTAATTGGAATCTTGCGTTCCGCGTGCTCTTCCAGGCCCTCCGTATAATCTGCGCCCACACCGTCTCAGGGATGTCTTTCCCTATATCTGTTTCCCATTTTTCATCAGCGCCTCTAGAGGTGGTAGCCCTTCATTGATCATTCTGGAGTAGAGGCACGGACCGCCTTAAAAGTTCCCGCTGCCATCATAGTATATTGACAAGCCATTGTTGTTCTTGGTTCTATCAGTCCCTCCCTCCAATGTGTCTGTATCGCTCGTGCCAATGCTGCGTGTAGCAGAAAACCCCCTCTTGGCAAGTCGAACCGTTCTATGAGTGTTGGGTATGGCAATAGTGCTCCGTCTTCGTATAGGTCCCCCAGCACCTGGACTCCCGCTTCCTCCCAGTCCTGTAACTGCGACCAATCGCCACCATGTGGTAGCGCCGTTAGCATCCCTATTGGGATCTCAGGGGCATACGGTGCAGTGCGCCTGCCCTACGTTGTGAACGGTTCCAACACAAGCTGATCATTTTTTCCTCCTGCGTTAGATCCCTAAGATCCAGTTTCTGCTGCAGCGCTATGTAAGACAACACAATGGCGAGGTATACCTCAGCCCCTATTATACTCCGGTCCTCTGAATTCTCGTGCTATTTCCTGTGTATAAATCTGCGATTGGGCTGCCAATTAGTACAGCTCAAAGTCGGGGACTGCCAGTCCACCCTCCGGTTTAGGTCTTATCAGCGTTGTGTGTGCTACCCTTCGCCCCCCAAAGAAAGGACACTATCATGGACTTTAAAAGTTTAAAGGTAGTGGCAGGTATCCATACTGGCAGTGTCCTAAAATAATACAGGAGCCTTGGGAGCACAATCATTTTTAGGAGTGCTATTCGGCCCGCCAGCGACAGTGGGAGAGTAGCCCAAAAGGCCATACTGCCTTTCAATGCTCTTATCCCTCGGCCAATATTACCCTCCAACAAGTCAGCTGTCATGTGGTAAATGTACACGCCCAAGTATTTCATGCAGTTGGGCTCCCATCTCACCATTCGGGTCGGTGACGGTCGGTTCTCCCCCTGTCGCACCGGGAACAAGCACGACTTGGACCAGTTCACTTTCAAGCCGGATATTTCGCCGAAACCCGTTAGTAAATGTTCGGCTCCCTCCATTGCCTCGTCAGCATTCTCGAGAAAGAGCATCTAACGATACATATTGTTGTCCAACCCTGCTTTGCAGTCCCCCATTGTGGACACCCGTCCGGATTGCTAACGCGAAGGGTTCCACTGCTAATGCAAACAACAATGGAGACAGTGAGCATCCCTGTCTCGTACCTCTTTCCACCGGGTACTGAGACGATATCAGCGTGCCCGTTCTCACTCTGGCTACCACTGAAGTATACAGCACTGCCGTCCATCTCAGGTAATCCTCTCCCACTCCGAAGCGTCTTAGCACCTTGTAAAGATATTCCCATTCGAGGCTGTCGAACACTTTCTCTATATCGACCGACAATATCATGGGTTGTCGAGCCTCCAAGTGGTCTCCCTCTAGCAATCGCAGCAGTCGGCGTATGTTTGTGGTCGTATTCCGCGTCGATATGAAACCAGCTTGGTCCTCATGGATTAGTGCAGACATGTGTTGCAACAGGCAAGATGCTAGGATACTGCTTGGTATTTTGTAATCCATGGTCAGCATCGATAGTGGTCTATACGATGCCGTATCCCCGCTCTCTCTCCCTGATTTCAATAAGGGTATTACCAACGCCTCCCGCATAGATTGTGGTAACCGCCCTAATTGTTTTGCTTCCTGATAGACCTCCAGCAGTCTAGGTGCTAGGAAGTCAGAGTATGTTCCATAAAATTCTATGGGTAGCTCATCCAGAACTGGGGTTTTGTTGTGCGCCATACGTTTTATGGCGCTCTGTATTTCTCCTAACTCTATATCCCTGCCTAGCTCCTTCGCCTGTTCACGATCTAGTTCTGGAAAACAAAACCCTTCCAGGAAGGCATCCATGGCTGGAGTATCGATCCCTAGTTTGCTCTTGTATAGGTTTTCATAATACCTCGTTGTTGGAACTGGGGTCACCAGCTCCCCGAGGGTAGCATGGCACGAGCGGGTAGGCATCCGAAAGCTTATGTGTAAAGCGACCATACAGCACACGCAACCACTGAGACAGTAAAAATGGGCACGCAATGAGTGACGCCACTCCAGTGAGTATGTGTAAAAGTTAAATAACTTTAATAAAGAGCAGAGTCAGGGAAATCAAGAATTCACAGTATCATTATCTTTTTAGTTTTCCTTCAAAATACATATGTTTCAACACTTTGTAATAAATACTTAGAGGAATAAATATTAACTATTGGATAATATAATATAATAGTTAAACACAGGCCTGACCTCAGCCTTGCTCCTCGTCAGCACCTGTAAGGAATACATCACAAAGGCAACCAAATGACATTGCATCATATTAGTTCTGTAGGCATTTTACCCACTTCTTACCAAGCAAGGGTGAGCGTTTTACAGCAGAAAACATGTAAATAAATAACTGTAGGCTTCCCGTAAATGCGGCACTAAAGGGGAGAAAACATTTCATTAAGGATAAACAACCCCTTGTGCAGGATTAACCAGTTCCAACCATAGTAGAAGTAGAACTTTTCATTAGTTATTCACCAACATTTCATCCAGGAAGTAACCACTTCTCTGAGCAGAAGTAACCATTTAATAACAGGTAAACCATACATAAGGCCTAGGCTGAACAGAACACTAGGCGAAATATGGATAATCCCAAGGTTTGGGCCTAGCCCTCGCTAATACTCTTCATACTGGTACTGTAGGCATACTATTACAGCCCCTAATCAGGGGTTAACCTTTTTATGAACTGAGGCCTATAAACTGTGGCCTTGGGACCTCTAAAACAGTCCAATACCAGGGTAAACACCCCCTTAATCTAGTAGGGACCTTTCATTAGGAATTATCCTATTCGCCGGTGAGAACAACATTTCATGTAGAGCCATTCATATTCTCAATAGCAATAACTTATTTCAATAAATTTTAAAACATTCAATTAGCAGAAGTAACCATTTCCTTAATCAGGAATAAACAGGTCATTAGAACCCAGGCCCCATTAGCAATTTTGCGCAGCAAGCTCCTCGAATCGGCAGGGCCTGTAATAAGGTTTTCCTAGCTCCTGCAGCTTAAAAATAACAGCCCCTTATGTAGGACTAAACATTTTATTTACCCAGAATAACATTCTCCTCAAGGAGGGATCAACCTTCCATTAATTATATCTAAACCCTGTGCCTAAGAATCAGTAAGACAATGGCACATGAGCAGGAATTCTCAGGTTGGAACAAAACCTTTCATTAGACAGGCACAAGTAACCAATTCCTTGCTCTGCAGTTCTTGACGCAGGGATAAAACATTTCAGTATTCAAGAGTATCCCTGTTGGTAGGTAGAAGTTAGAACACTGGGGCAGGAGTATAAAACATTCCATTAGGTAAGTACCCCATAAAAAGACTCAACATTTCATGAGAGAATAAACGCTGCATTACTCAGCCATAAACATGCATAAGGCTACACTAACTGGCATGCAACTGTACCCCAGGCAGGGGTTAACTTTTATTAGCTGAGGCCCCCACGGTGTCTTTTGGGGGGGCCCTGGCCCAGTTCCAGTACTTGAAGGGGCCAATGGGGTTATTCCCCACTTCAGGGAGCCTTCTGACACAGCGCCAGGCAGCAAATTCAGGTCCTGGGCACACAGCGCCTCGCTGATGCAGCGCTTGAAGTTAATGACAGATGCTGGAAGTACAGCGCTTCACAGTACCTCAAGGGTCCCCAGGCAGCAGCCGAGCTCTCAGGTTCACAACGCTTCGCAGTAACAGCGCTGGTAATGGCTTTCTGGTGTCCGTTGTAGGGGAAGGGAATATGGCAGTCCTGGAGATAGCGCTTCTCTGGTACAGCGCTTCGCAGGGTACACAGCAGTTCTGGGAGCTAGCGCTCAGACAGCAGTAGCGCTTGGGCAGTTTCCACAATAGCGCTCCTGGCAGCCACAGATCCTCAAATGACAGCGCTGGGCACTCAGGGTTAGTTACAGCCCCAGCGCTTCGCAGGCACAGCGCTTCTCTTGGGCCATTCCCATAAATAAGGCAGTTCAGGTAGCGCCAGCAGGACAGGTAGTCCAGGGTGCTAGCGCTAGGGAATAGGAGCGCTTAGCCAGCAGGCAGTTTATTTTAGTTGGAAGCAAACCAGCAGATCAGACAGGATAGGCCACACGACAGTGGCAGGTTAGCGCAGGGACCCAGGTGGCATCAGGGAGCGCAGGTGGGTGACTCAGCGCCAATACCTGGTTGTTTTCTCAATAGTCCTGTGGTGATTTGGTTTCTTCTCGGCGCTTTATGTTTCTTGCGCCCTTGTAAATAGCAGTCTCTGGGTTCCTTGAAGGGGGGGGTGGAGTTGATGGCTGGTACCAAATTTCCTCAGCCGGTCTCCTCAGGTGGACTCTGGGTTCCCCTCCCGCCGGGCCAGATCAGGGGGTAAGTTCAGGATTCCTCAACACTTGGTAGGTAGCACCTAGGCCCTGTCACTCCCAGTGTCATAGGTCCCTGTCTAGGCCCCACTGCCTAAAACTCCTGCGTAGGTTCTTCCCCAGGTCTGTGCTCCCTCAGTCTGACAGGAAAGTTTTCCTCCCTTTCCTTATTTAGTGCCAGTTGACAGTTGGCAGTGGCAGTTGGTGTCACCTCACCTGTTCCAGAAGGTTCCAGGAGATTCTAGGAGGTTCCACCATTCTGGCTATGGGCAGGCTGGCAGGCTAGTATTGATACATTGTTTGAGGGTTCCAGCCAGCTCCTGGCCACTAGAATGCGCCCACAAAGACCGCGCTGCAGTAGCAGGGGTCAGTGGCAGCCATGTTAGGGGAAGTAAGCACCTGCACCTTAACATTAGTTTGACATACACAGGGCTTTCTTCACTACACAAGGCCTATACCCTTTTGTTACAATAGGGGGCACCCTAAATTAAAGGAATAAAAAACGAAAAATTCTGGGGAAAGGGCCAAGTCCTACACGTCTCCCCCCAGCCAAAAGCCAGGGTAGACCGATCATCACCTTGATGGGCTTCCCTGCTTGGGGTGGAAAAAGGCGGACGCAGGCCCGTTACTTCAATGGCATCCGCCAGTTCTTCACCAATCAAACCACCCCAGTGGTGTTCCCTAGTGAGATGCGGCCAGGACTGACCTCTAGACAATCCAGAAGCCTCTGGCCCTTGCTTTCTCTCAGAGTGGGGGGCAGTAGCCCCAGGCCCGTGGTACCTTCGGACCACTCTCCTTCTCAACCTAGAGTCTAAACTCTTAGGTTGAACTGGTGACAGAGGCGAGTCCTCCCTCTCCCTGCACCCCCTCTCAGAGTTCCGCACCCTCCCAACTGGAGTAGTACCCCTGAGAGTCACCACTGGGGGGTCTCTGAATACAGAGGTCCCTCCTGCCAAGTCAGGCAACCCCTGAACCTGGCCACCCAACCCGGGATCTGCACCCTGTGGCTGTACCGGTGCCAGAGGAGAGTCCTTCCTCCCTCTGCACCCCCTCCCAGAGTTCCGCACCCTCCTACCCGGAGAGGTACCCCTGGGAGTCACACCGGTAGGGTCCTTAGTTACCGGTAACCCACCCTCCAGGTCAGGCAACTCCTGAACCTGAAACCCCAGTCCAGGTTCTATACCCTGTGACTGGTCTGAAACCCGAACCTCTGGTACGCTGCCACCATTAGGAGTACCTGGCGCACATAATTCCAAGGCTTTCAGCTCTAACTCTGTTAGCTGAAGCTGGTGCGCCAGCTTCCTTTCATCCATTGCAAGACTCTCACTCTCCCTCTCATGCTCTAGCATCCTCGACGACGCACACCTCCGAGATACTCTACTCCCTGCCCCAGAACATCTTCCCGGTAGCACATTGTCAGACACAACAATGTCGAGTAGGCCTGGGTCTTCTGGTGTGCCCGCCTCGCTGGATGTGACCTGCCCCTCCTGTTCCCCATCCCCTCTCCCCTCTGGGTGGGCTCCTACCCATGCCCTCAAAGCGGTACGGAGTTCCTTCTTCCCGGTTCTCCGCCCAACAGGCACCCCCATCCCCTGACAAAACTCCATTATGCCAGGTGGGGACTCAGATAAATCTGGGAAAAGATACCAGGACGTGGGTGTCAGGATTAGGTCAAACAGGTCTTGATACACTCTACAGGCTAGACAGTGGAGGGGTCAAATACTTAGGCTTGCACACACAATAGGTGTGCAGCCTAATTGCTGTGCACCCTGTCCCACTGGAGGGTGCTGCATGGTCACAGGTCCTGGATCCCACCGCTCGACACCAATATGTTGGAACTGGGGTCACCAGCTCCCCGAGGGTAGCATGGCACGAGCGGGTAGGCATCCGAAAGCTTATGTGTAAAGAGACCATACAGCACACGCAACCACTGAGACAGTAAAAATGGGCATGCAATGAGTGATGCCACTCCAGTGAGTATGTGTAAAAGTTAAATAACTTTAATAAAGAGCAGAGTCAGGGAAATCAAGAATTCACAGTATCATTATCTTTTTAGTTTTCCTTCAAAATACATATGTTTCAACACTTTGTAATAAATACTTAGAGGAATAAATATTAACTATTGGATAATATAATATAATAGTTAAACACAGGCCTGACCTCAGCCTTGCTCCTCGTCAGCACCTGTAAGGAATACATCACAAAGGCAACCAAATGACATTGCATCATATTAGTTCTGTAGGCATTTTACCCACTTCTCCCCAAGCAAGGGTGAGCGTTTTACAGCAGAAAACATGTAAATAAATAACTGTAGGCTTCCCGTAAATGCGGCACTAAAGGGGAGAAAACATTTCATTAAGGATAAACAACCCCTTGTGCAGGATTAACCATTTTAAGAATCACTCCCAGCGAGAGTGAGCATTAAGCAGTTCCAACCATAGTAGAAGTAGAACTTTTCATTAGTTATTCACCAACATTTCATCCAGGAAGTAACCACTTCTCTGAGCAGAAGTAACCATTTAATAACAGGTAAACCATACATAAGGCCTAGGCTGAACAGAACACTAGGCGAAATATGGATAATCCCAAGGTTTGGGCCTAGCCCTCGCTAATACTCTTCATCCTGGTACTGTAGGCATACTATTACAGCCCCTAATCAGGGGTTAACCTTTTTATGAACTGAGGCCTATAAACTGTGGCCTTGGGACCTCTAAAACAGTCCAATACCAGGGTAAACACCCCCTTAATCTAGTAGGGACCTTTCATTAGGAATTATCCTATTCGCAGGTGAGAACAACATTTCATTTAGAGCCATTCATATTCTCAATAGCAATAACTTATTTCAATAAAGGTTAAAACATTCAATTAGCATAAGTAACCATTTCCTTAATCAGGAATAAACAGGTAATTAGAACCCAGGCCCCATTAGCAATTTTGCGCAGCAAGCTCCTCGAATCGGCAGGGCCTGTAATAAGGTTTTCCTAGCTCCTGCAGCTTAAAAATAACAGCCCCTTACATAGGACTAAACATTTCATTTACCCAGAATAACATTCTCCTCAAGCAGGGATTAACCTTCCATTAATTATATATAAACCCTGTGCCTAAGAACCAGTAAGACAATGGCACATGAGCAGGAATTCTCAGGTTGGAACAAAACCTTTCATTAGACAGGCACAAGTAACCAATTCCTTGCTCTGCAGTTCTTGACGCAGGGATAAAACATTTCACTATTCAAGAGTATCCCTGTTGGTAGGTAGAAGTTAGAACACTGGGGCAGGAGTATTTCCAACTGGATGGCTGTAAATCGCCTCCAATGTAACGTTGGAAAAACGGAACTAATGCTCTTTGGTAAAGCGTCCTTACTATGGTCCCCCGACTGGTGGCCCTTAGACCTGGGACCAGTACCCACCCCTAAACTAACAGTAAAAAATCTGGGGGTGAAGTTGGATCAAAATCTTACCTTGAAGGAACATGTGAACGCAGTTGCTGGGGCATGCTTTCACACTATTGGTCTGTTAAGAAGAGTCTTCCCTTACCTTTCGGACAACTATAGAAAGACCCTAGTGCAGACTATGGTGATAAGTAAAATCGACTACTGCAACGGACTCCTCATACAAGCCAACGAGAGCGCTATTAATCGCCTCCAGGTAGTCCAAAATACAGCAGCAAGAATGGTCTTGAATGCCCCCCCCAGAACCCCCTCCAAACCCCTGTTGCGAGAACTGCATTGGTTGCCAATACGACAACGCACCAAGTTTAAGATCTGTTGCATTGTTCACAAATGCCTGTTCGGGAAAGGCCCTAACTATCTGTCCCAAAAGCTACCCTTCTATAAACCTGACAGAGCCTTACGGTCAAGCAACCAACTGCTACTTAAAACCCCACTTGTCAAAAAAACCAGACAAGGTGGCAGAGCCTTTTCCCTGGTAGGGCCCAAGCTCTGGAATAACCTTCCTATTGGCCTAAGACAAACCCTTAACCATTCCTCTTTCAGGAAGAATCTAAAAACCGTCCTATTCCAGGAAGAATAAACATCCTATACATCAGTCTATAACATCAATTTCTGGTTTACAGCTGCCATTCCATCTTGTGAGCAAAAGCGCGGAGATACCTCGTAAGGGGTCGATTCTTGCGCTATATAAGAATATAAAATATATATAAGAATATAAAATATAAAACATTCCATTAGGTAAGTACCCCATAAAAAGGCTCAACAATTCATGAGAGAATAAACGCTGCATTACTCAGCCATAAACATGCATAAGGCTACACTAACTGGCATGCAACTGTACCCCAGGCAGGGGTTAACTTTTATTAGCTGAGGCCCCCACGTTGTCTTTTGGGGGGGGGCTGGCCCAGTTCCAGTACTTGAAGGGGCCAATGGGGTTATTCCCCAGTTCAGGGACCCTTCTGACACAGCGCCAGGCAGCAAATTCAGGTCCTGGGCACAAAGCGCCTCGCTGATGCAGCGCTTGAAGTTAATGACAGATGCTGGATGTACAGCGCTTCACAGTACCTCAAGGGTCCCCAGGCAGCAGCCGAGCTCTCAGGTTCACAACGCTTCGCAGTAACAGCGCTGGTAATGGCTTTCTGGTGTCAGTTGTAGAGGAAGGGAATATGGCAGTCCTGGAGATAGCGCTTCTCTGGTACAGCGCTTTGCAGGGGACACAGCAGTTCTGGGAGCTAGCGCTCAGACAGCAGTAGCGCTTGGGCAGTTTCCACATTAGCGCTCCTGGCAGCCACAGATCCTCAAATGACAGGGCTGGGCACTCAGGGTTAGTTACAGCCCCAGCGCTTCGCAGGCACAGCGCTTCTCTTGGGCCATTCCCATAAATAAGGCAGTTCAGGTAGCGCCAGCAGGACAGGTAGTCCAGGGTGCTAGCGCTAGGGAATAGGAGCGCTTAGCCAGCAGGCAGTTTATTTTAGTTGGAAGCAAACCAGCAGATCAGACAGGACAGGCCACACGACAGTGGCAGGTTAGCGCAGGGACCCAAGTGGCATCAGGGAGAGCAGGTGGGTGACTCAGCGCCAATACCTGGTTGTTTTCTCAATAGTCCTGTGGTGATTTGGTTTCTTCTCGGCGCTTTATGTTTCTTGCGCCCTTGTAAATAGCAGTCTCTGGGTTCCTTGAAGGGGGGGTTGGAGTTGATGGCTGGTACCAAATCTCCTCAGCCGGTCTCCTCAGGTGAACTCTGGGTTCCCCTCCCGCCGGGCCAGATCAGGGGGTAAGTTCAGGATTCCTCAACACTTGGTAGGCAGCACCTAGGCCCTGTCACTCCCAGTGTCATAGGTCCCTGTCTAGGCCCCACTGCCTAAAACTCCTGCGTAGGTTCTTCCCCAGGTCTGTGCTCCCTCAGTCTGACAGGAAAGTTTTCCTCCCTTTCCTTATTTAGTGCCATTTGACAGTTGGCAGTGGCAGTTGGTGTCACCTCACCTGTTCCAGAAGGTTCCAGGAGGTTCTAGGAGGTTCCACCATTCTGGCTATGGGCAGGCTGGCAGGCTAGTATTGCTACATTGTTTGAGGGTTCAAGCCAGCTCCTGGCCACTAGAATGCGCCCACAAAGACCGCGCTGCAGTAGCAGGGGTCAGTGGCAGCCATGTTAGGGGAAGTAAGCACCTGCACCTTAACATTAGTTTGACATACACAGGGCTTTCTTCACTACACAAGGCCTATACCCTTTTGTTACAATAGGGGGCACCCTAAATTAAAGGAATAAAAAACGAAAAATTCTGGGGAAAGGGCCAAGTCCTACACGTCTCCCCCCCAGCCAAAAGCCAGGGTAGACCGATCATCACCTTGATGGGCTTCCCTGCTTGGGGCGGAAAAAGGTGGACGCAGGCCCGTTACTTCAATGGCATCCGCCAGTTCTTCACCAATCAAACCACCCCACTGGTGTTCCCTAGTGGGATGCGGCCAGGACTGACCTCTAGACAATCCAGAAGCCTCTGGCCCTTGCTTTCTCTCAGAGTGTTTTCATAATACCTCGTAAAGCACTGTAAAATCTCATTCTGGGTGTGAACCTCTTCACCTTCCGCTGTGCGCATGGTCACTTTGGGGGAGCCTCGCTTCGCGGGATTGGCGAGCCAGGCCAATAGGGTCCCTGCTTTATCACCTTCAGCGTGGGATCTCACTGTATACATTTTATAGTCGGAGCTGCGCAAACGCTCTGTTTCCGTTGCTACCGCTTCTTTCGCCTCATTAACCCTACTTTGTAGCTCGGGGTGACCAGGCCTTAAGAGTTCTACTTCATGGAGTTTCCTGTCAGCCCTATCCAGGTCATCCAGAAGTACCTTCCGCACTCCTACATGTTTCCCTATACAAAACCCTCTCACGACCACTTTGAAGGCATCCCACTCCGTTACCCTCGCTGCAGTCATGCCAGCATTTTCCCCAAAGTACTGTACAATCCCCTCCTCCAGCGCATCATGAAAAATAGGGCCCTCCAGCATCTCTGGACGCAGCCTCCAAGTGGGGACACATGAGGCACCAGGGAGCCATCGCATAGCAATCAATAAAGGATTATGATCCGACACTGTTCTTGATAGGTACTCTGTTCCCACAATCGCTGGCATTAGGACCGGGGAGCACAGCACTGCATCCAACCTTACATGGAGCTCATGCATACGTGAGAAATAGGAGTAATCCCGAGTTTGTGGATGCTGCGTACACACTTGCCAACCATCGCACCTTTACCACCCGTTCCAAAGAGCTCTCATTCTAATTCAATGGGTGATCTACCAACTTACATTGTACCAAACGTACACACGGGTGCCAAAACATCTCTACCAACATTAAATCATCTAAAGGCTCACACACTTAGTGTAGTGCCAGGTGGGCATGACACCCGTACACTAAAGCCAATAAACATTGATCCCCATATGAGGATTAAGGATAGTCCCCCATTACCACATAGCCCCAAACTAATTAGTGCCCCATTGGATGCCTTTCCACCTAACCAATATGGCAAATTCCCAGCACTTGACAGTTCGCAGAGGCCAGACACCAATAATACACTAGAGGCTCCGGGTGTAATTTCCATCCTCTCCTGGAATGTGGCGGGGTTATCCAATAAAGTAGATACGCCTGATCGGGGGGAGCTCATTGAGGGCTACGATGTGTGTCTCTTACAAGAGACATGGGCAAGAGAAAAATACTCTCGGCAGGGTTTTGCCATCTTTGATATTGAAGCAAAATGGGGAGGAAAGGGTCGACCTTCAGGAGGGCTCTCGATCTGGGTCGGGTCCCATTTGGGATGTAGGGCCACACATCTGGAAACCAATTCCTGTGACTTCCAGTGTGTCTCTCTCGAATGGCCATGCGGAGGGAAGGTCACCTTGATTAACATATACTCAAGACCAGTGGGGGTTGTAGCTACCTCGGGACCAGTAGAGGATCTAGCTCAGTTCCTTGACATACATAATTTTTGCTCCCCTCTAATTGTAGGCGGAGATTTTAATCACCAATATGAACCACTTCCTGACTACCTGGTGGGCATATCCAGTGAAGAGGACGAATTGTGGAACATCCCCATCCTGACAGATCCAGTGACTAGGGCATGTTCCCCACTCGCAACCCAAATAATGTCCCTCACGCTTAGTCACTCGTTGAGGGCTTGTAATGGCCGGTTTAAAGGTGACATCCCGCCTAAAAATACCTTTAATAGGCCGGGCTATGAGTCACGGATTGACTACACAATGGTTCCAACCAGGGACTGGAGGAAAGTCAAAGACTTTCGAGTTATCCCCAGACTTGATAGCGACCACAACTTGCTCTCACTAAAAATTGAGATCGATGGCCGGCAAATAGACAAGGTCGACAACAATTCTGCATCACACACTGATCTTGTGCTATCGGGCAACAGGCGCAAAATTAAATGGGCCAAATTGCTGGAGCACCATTGTAACATTGAGAGACTCTATGCATTGGTCGTCCCCGCCCTGGAAAAAGTAGAGCGTTGTATGCACCACTCAGTTAGTGAATTTGAAATCAATTTTATAGGTAGTTTAGGCGTACCCACTCCCCCTCCATCTAAGCCGGCACAATTCTCTGAACTCGGTAATATCCACTCCGAACTATGCACTAATGTTGCAGAGGTGCTGAACCCAGTGGCCAGGCCTCAAAAGCCCAAGAAGAGAAGAGCCAACTGGTTCAACGCCTCCTGTAGGGAAGCAAAATCTACATTATTGCAATCACTCAAAGCACGAGACAACTCAAATGTAATCAGGGAGAGACGTCTAGCTTATAAATCGGCCCTCCATGCTGCAAAAATAGACTGGGACGAGGGGAACTGGTCTAAAATAACAGCTGCTCTTGCATGCCGAGATTCACGAACTTTCTGGCAGATCGTTAGGCACGGCTCGGCCGAACCATTTGTAGCAGTTGAGGGCAATATAGCACCATCCGTATGGGAGGATCATTTTAAAAATTTATACGAACCACATAGCAGTGACCAGGTGACAAACGAACCTGCAGAAGTGCACCACCCCACTACCAATAGTGTAATTGGCATGGATGATTTTAGTATAGAGGATATCACTATGGCAATCATGTCCCTGCCTGCAGGCAAGGCGCCGGGCCTGGACAGGCTGCCAGGTGACCTCTATAAACACGAACCCAAAATCTGGGCTCCCTATCTCGGCGTCCTATTCAATTCCATTCTGAAAGGCATGCCAATCCCTCCGACTTGGCCGGGGGCTGAAATAGTTCCAATCTTTAAAAAGGGGTCCCCCCTTCTCCCGGCCAATTACAGGCCTATAAGCCTGATCGATGTATCCCAAAAACTCTTTTCTAAGCTATTACTAAATCGCTTACACGAGTGGATCAGGGATTTTAACATCCTTAGCCCCTTTCAAGCAGGCTTTAGGGAGAAGGTCTCCACCATTGACCAGGTCTTTCGTTTTGTCCTCATACATTGGAAAACGGTGCAGTTGGAGGGTGGCAGCCTCTATACTGTATTCGTGGACCTGAGGGCAGCGTTCGACCTGGTCCCCAGGAACAAGCTGTGGGAGGTCCTTGCTAAATTGGGGGTTCCGGAAGGTTTGCTGAAAATGATAATTCGCCTCCATAGCACTAACTACGCCCAGGTCAGATGTGGTAGGATGGGTGCAATGTCCGAGAGGTTCCCCGTTGGCAGGGGGGTAAGGCAGGGTTGTGTGCTTGCACCAACCCTGTTCTGCCTCTATGTCAACGGGGTAATCTCCCATTTAGCGGGGGTACTCAACTCTGATGCCCCAAAACTAGCCGCTGAAAGGGTGCCAGCCATCATGTTTGCCGACGACACACTGTTACTATCTAAGTCGGCAACGGGCATCCAGCGCATCCTCAACGGCTTTGTGGACTTCTGTGAGGCCCATGGATTAGAAATTAACGCCATCAAAACGAAATTCATGGTCCTCAACCCCCCACAGAAATTCCATTTTAGTCCAAGCATTGCACTCATTAGGCTCGAAAGAGTGAAAACCTTCGAATATCTGGGCATTTTGCTAAATGATAAACTTGCTTGGAACACACATCTGGAGAAGGCAGCACTCAAATTGACCCAACACTCGGGGGGCATTATGAAACTCTTGGCAAACAACAAATCCTCAATAAGGCCCACCGGCCCGCCGATACAGATATACAAATCTCAGGCTAAGGGGGCCGTTATCTACGGATCTGAACTTTGGGGTCACACTAATACATCAATGCTTTTGAAGGTGGAAAATAAATTCATCCGTAATCTTGTTGGGCTACCACCGAGCACTCCCCTTGTCCCCCTCAGGATGGACTTAGGCCTATGTCCGCTCGATGAGGATTTGGCCCTACGTCCACTGGCCTTCTGGCGTAGACTATGGACAACTCCGGAATTGGCCAGCTACAGAGAAGGACTTCAGGAGGTCCTTGCTATCCCAGGTGCTGGAAAAATTAAATGGCTTAATTCCATCAAATTTGAATTGGAGGCCTTGGGCCTTTCACCAATGTGGTCTGATCCTTTGAACATGTGCCATCTCCTCTCCAAAAATGAATTAGTCAAGTCTTACCGTGACAGCAAACTGTCCTTGCTACTTAATCATCAAAATCTCGGGACTTTGACAGTTTCCTTTTTGTCCTACAAGGCCAACTATAATATGGAACCAACTCTGGATAAAATTTACCCTTCCATATTGAGGAAACTATACCTGCAGTGGAGACATGGGTCTCTCCCCATTAGAGTTCTTACATCCAAATGGAGTGATGATGCAAGCAGTACTTGTCCAGCATGTAGAACTATGGATGAAACTGAACTCCACATCCTTTTCGTCTGTCCTGCCTATCGAGAGATCCGAAGGTATTGGATCGCTCCCCTATGCAGGAACCTGGGACTCGCGAAGTGTTTGGTCGCCTTTAGAGTTTTAAAAACTGATCTCTCGGACCACATTGTGTTTGCTATGGCCAAGTACTTGGGCGCTCTCTGGTCCATCAGAAGGAAATGTCTTAAGGCTCTGACTTGATTTTCAGTACACTGGGACTTTGCTAAGAAATCCTTTTACAAATTTTATATTTTGTTGTATAAATCATTTTATATGAACCAGTTTTTAATGTGTATGACAAACGTCTTTTATGGTAAAGTTTTACCGAAATAAAGATATTTTTGAATTGAATTGAATTGGATGCTGCGTACGCCAAGTGTCTATCAGGCCCCACCTCGTTTGCCATTCCAATCTGCCCTTGGCCGTGCAGTGTGTCGGAGAGTCTGCTAAGGGGGGGTGTGACCCATCAAGAGAAATGTCCAGCACCGAATTAAAGTCCCCGCCCATCAATAAGGGTCCTACGAGGAAATGTGCTAGGGACCCGGATAATTTCGCCAGAAAGGTCACCTGATCAACGTTGGGTGCATATACACTGCAGAAGGCAATGTCCTTACCTCTCAACTTTCCCTCTATTGCTACCCCGGCTCTAACCCAAATCGGAGCGCCCCTAGCAAACGCTGAATATGTAGTGTTGTATACTTGACCCCTCCATCGACGCTGTAATGCTAGCCCTTCAGCCTTCGTTAAATGAGTTTCCTGAAGTAATGCGACCTGCACTCCTCTACGTACCAGGTAAGCGTGAATCTTGTGACGTCGTGTCATGGTATGAAGCCCCCTCACATTCCAGGTCATACATCTCAAATTAGTTGAATCACCCATTGTCCCACAATGTCCTGTGCATCCCACTCCAGCCATTCCCTAAATGCCCTAAGCGTGGCAATACGTCAGCATCGATGATGGGCCCTCCCTTGAACACCCCAAAACAGTCCCAATCCCTCCTCCCCCCCAGAACAGGACCTAGTAATCTCCATCTAGCTGCCATCCAAACACTCCCGAATATTAACAGTTGACTAATCCCACAGTAGTCACTGTGGGTGCGCCTTAAGGGCACTGAGGAAGGGTTGGTCGCCAACGGGCAGCCGCCCAATTACTAAACTCCCCCTGATTGATCGAGCCCCCTTGAAGACCTAAAGTCAACCATATGAGAGAGGTGGGAAGAGTGTGAGAGAGCAAGAGAGAGGGGTGAGAGAAAGTAAGAGAGAGAGGGACGAGTGGGGGAGGCAAGAGGTGAGGGGAGGCATGAGGTTGACCAGTGCACAGCATGAGGAGGCACAGGAAGGTAGCATGTGTGAGCAGGCAGTATAGAGAAGAGAGAGGCAGGGATGAGAGGGGGCAATGAGATTGTGAGATGAGAGGGGGTAGTGGCAGTGTGAGGGGGAGATGAGAGGAGCAGTGGTGTGGGGAAGAGATGACCCGATTGCTGGAAGTGCGAGGGAAAGATGGGTTGTATTGGAATTGTTGAGTATGGAACTGGGTGGCATGGATTTGTGTGGTGTGATGTAGAGTTGTGTAGTGGAAATATGTGGCATGGTGTGCTGTGACGTTATGTGGATAGTAATTAAATGGGATTACGTGTAATGGAATTATGTAGAGTGAGATTATGTGTTATGGAGTTTATTATGTGGCATGGTATTGGTGTTGCGGAGTGGCATGTTGTGGAGTTGAATGATGTGGTTTGCTGTTACATTTTGTGGCATGATGTGGAAATCTGTGGTGTGAATGGGAGGTATATGGTGTGTTGTGGGATTGTGTTGTGTATTTTAAATATGTTGTTTGGTGTGGGATTATGTGGTGTGTATTGGAAATGTGTGGAGCTGAATTGTGTGGCCTGGAACTGTGTGCTGTAGAGTGAAATTATGCTTATTGGATTTGAGTGTCATACTGTGGAGTGCACTTATGTGGACTGCTGGTATGTGGCATAGATTGCATTTATGTGGGATGTATTTATGTTGTGTTGAGTAGAGTGTAATTATGTGGAGTTTAAATATGGAGCACTGAGTGTTATTATGTGGAATATAATTATTTTGCATTGTCTAGGATTGTGTGCCAATGAATTGTGTGGTGTTGTGTGGAATAAAGTGGGTGGTTTGGAGTGGAATTATGTGGTATGTTGTGAAGTGGAATTTATTTTGTGCAATGCCTATAGGTCTCACATTTGCAAGAAGAGCTATTGGTGTTGGACAATGTCTTTTACTGGTGTGTTATTGAGTGGAGTGGACATATGTGGTGTGGAGTGGAATTATGTGGATTGGATTAGAATTGTCAGTTGTGGAATTGTGTGGTTTGTAAATGTGTCTAGTGGAATTATGTGGCATGATTGTGCAGTGGAATTATGTGGATAGTGATTATATGGCATTGAGTGTACTGGAATTATGTAGAGTGTAACTGTGTGTCATGGAGTTAATTATGTAGAATGGTATTGTGGAGTGGTATGTAGTGGAGTTGAACAATGTGGTGTGCTATTAGCTTTTGCGAGATGATGTGGAATTCTGTGGTGTGAATTGGTTACGTGGTGTGTTGTGGGATTGTGTTGTGGAGTTGAATGATGTGGTTTGGCCTGGAATTATGTGGTGGGGAATGGAAATGTGTGGAGTTGAATTGTGTGACATGGAACTGTGTGGCGTTGAGTGCAATTATGCTGATTGGAATTATGCCACATGGTGCGCTACATTAGTCTGTCATTTTGTAGACTGTCAAATGCATTTGTTCACTGCTAAGCAGTAATTCAAGAAATACTTTACACAACTTAATTAAGAAAGAACACATTACTTTACAAGTATCTAAATTTGATGAATTCATTGTAGAACATCTGCTAAAGGCAGAATATGCCACTACAGCGTTAAAATCCAAAAGACTGCACACACAGCAATATCATGGAAAAGTGTGCCATGTTTGAATATCTGTCAATATTAAATAAACATAATGCATCATTGGAAACATGGAAAAGCCTCATTACATTTCAAATGAAACACGTTTCTACTGGACCAGTGCCTCATAACAGCATGCACACACTGTACTTAATGAATTTACTTTATGGAATCAATGAGCGTGTTATCAAATGCAGGCGATGGTTACCATTTTTAACAAAAACTAATAAACATGTGCCTGCAAGCTGCTGTCTGCCCTCATCACGCACTAAAATAGATCTGTAGTTAGGGAGGTTTTCTAAATTAATCAGCTGAGAACCAAGGAGCCCGATTTTTAAGGCTGCAAGGTAGCTGAACCGTGTAAACCGGTAGTGGTGACATTTGGTGAACTGTAAACACTTTATCTTGGGAGTGGACATGACAGTTCATCGGAAATGTAACTCAAAGAATTTGGAAGCTAGTTGGAAACCTGTAAAAGCAGAACCTGAAACATCTGGAGAGCTGCAAATCATCCAGGGGTGCTTCGGGGAGCGAGAAACGTGAATTGCGAGCGCTTGCGCATAGAGTAACGCCTACGAACTTGCTGCAGCCCAAAGGACGTAGATATGTGTCTGGGAAAGTGAGAGCTTTGGAAAGGAGATACAATAGTCTTGTCTTTGGACATACATTGTTGACCGGATCGTTTGTTTCATGTGAAACAAACAAAAAAATAACGGAATAAAATAACGGAAGCACTGTGACTCCCACTTAAACACATTGATCTCTGCCCAGGTTGTGGCCTACATATTAAAGCTGCAGTGTTCGGGTCTTGTTTGCGTACATTCCTAGTTAAAAAAAAAAACAGTCACATAATTACGAGTTACCAAAAAAAAAGGCAAATCGAAAGGAAACTGCAGACACGTCAAGTGTATTAATAGTAGGAAGTGTAAACGCTTAGAGGAAAAACAGCTGACATTTTGAAAACAGGATAGTTAATAGAAACAAAAACAAAGTCAAACAGAGCACAGCACTGAGCCAAGTGGGCTCCAAAACCACGTCCTTAATTAGTTTAAACTACAAGAGAGCGCAGTGCCAGGAGGAAAGTATACGCACACAGCAGGAGAGTGTGTGGTGCCTGCAAGACCAACTACGAAATAAGCAGGGCTATCTACAAGGGGGCGGGGTTAGCATTGCAGTCTGGGAGGAGCATGAGCAGCCCTCATGAAAACTACTCGTATAAAAAGAAATAGAAGAAGCAACAGGCGGAAAAGCATGTGCTGGTAGAAAGCTGCAATAAAAAAAAAGTTCTCTTTAAACAACAAAAAAACACTTTACGAGTAACCAGACTGTACTTGGCCGGTGCTCTTCTGCAGAAAAAGCGAAGTGGGATCTGGCATTGTGTACCAGTTAGGAGTCAGCAAAGAAGAAGGGCACTGAACTGCACCAATGGGAAGCAGCAGGCAGCAGCAGGCGGGAGCTAAGTTACATTCTCTGAATACAATAGGTCTTGCAGTCAGTGCATGCACGCTGATTCTCGACCTAAAATACAGTCAATTAAGTAAGAACAGACTATAATTGAGTTCTAGGGCAGGAATATAAATTGTAAATGCAAATGCATAGGGCTATTGACACGAAGGCTGTCAGAAGATAGAACAATACAGAATAAATAAAAAATCAGAAAACATCGAAATCTTAAATGAACATAAAAATCCAAAAGAAATTGGGCAGCATTGGTAGTAGCTCTCAAGAGAATCAGGAAAGGTATCTCACTCACCTCTAAAATTGAAGGGTCATATACGGTTTTCTAACATAGGAAATTATTAATTTCTGAAAAATCATCATGGTGTGAAGAAAAGAATTACTCTATTAACAAATCAGAAGACACTTCTAAGACAATCTAAGCACTATCCCACTACATGAATAAATGAATGAAAATGGCAGGATAAGCAAGTTACAAGAAGAATAGCAAACTTTTATAAATGAATGCAGTATAGTGAGCTAGCGGAAAGGCCTTGAGAAACTCCAACTTTTCTGTGACCATGTTGCAAAGTTTTTTCAAGAACAGCAAGAACAACGCCAATGAAAATCAACAAACTAAGTTGATTGATAGACTGTGTGCTGCAGAAATAATGAACAGTGCAACTGCAGGAGGAGACATTCATTTTTAACAAGATGGCGTTGAGGCTAACAGAGGCCTAGTCAACACAAGACAGGAAAAGGTGAGTGTCAGTTTTAAAGTGCCTTTTAACAAGTCATTATTAAATTGTTTCAAATACAATAAATCCATGTCAGTGTATACATATAAATTCAAGAGTATGTCCACGTTCTGCACTCTGTTACTAATGCACAAAAATATAAACTGTACAAAAACTCCAACACTTGCCACAAATGTCAATGGTTACCTGCAATATGGGGATTGATAAGGTGGAGTAATTCCCTTCGTCGGAATCTCTGCAGTAGAATGGGACTGCCTCAAAGCTGCGGAGCGATTTTCATTTCTTTTTCCTTCATGAATGCATCTCCTGTGGCTCTTCTGACCCTAAAAAGTATTTGATGAATGTAGGCAATTAATTTTAGACTTTACAAAGGAAACTGCTGCCCTTGTCTCTAGCGATGCTTTCATACTTTGGTACTTGACTGAAGCTGGATAGGCTGCTAATTGGCAACTGTTGCAAAATGTTTTACAGAAGGTGCATAAAGGCGACAGCTGGAGAGTAAGTCATTTTCAAATTATGAATGCTGTGTACATTGCTTAAAAAGCAAACAAAGTTCAAGCCAAATTAATAGAGAGACATGATGAAAATGGCAGAAGTGTTTACACAATGTATGGATTTTTTTCAGGAACCGAGAAGTATTTAAGCATTTCATCTTTCTTGGAAACTTCTGCAATGGTACAGATGGATGGGCTTTAGATCCAGGAAAAGAAGTAATGAATATGGTACTCAATGATTGATGTACGGCTAGGCGCCGGGGGACACCGACAGATGATGTATAGAAAGAAATGTGACACCTCAAAAATAAATCAAAACTTAGATAAGAAGAAGACTGATATACAGAATGAGAAAGCAGCTGTATGTGCTTGAATAGAAAAAAAAATATTATTATATTACACGTGCCATTAACAGGCAAATTCTGCACTGAACAATTAATTCTCAAATGTGCATGAGGTTACTAAAGATCGCACAGTTCTTGAACGTTACAGGGACGTGTGGCTCAATGGTTAGAGCGGCAGACCCTGATGCAGAGGTCTAGCCCGGGACGAGGGTTCAATTCCCCGCCTCAGCGGGTCTTGGGCTCAAAAATTCCACGGACCTGATAATTCTCGCCTCGGTGCCTATTCCAATCATGGAGCCCCACTCTGCAACTCTGGGCAATAGCTTGCTTAATCTCCACAACAGACCCCACAACGCTAAGGATGCCTGGCCTCCACCTTGAGGGTGCCCAGGAGTGGATACCTTACAGGGAAAGCCAGGATGGGTTCCACAGCGGTATTCGTACAAGCGCCTTGAGACCCTTGCGGGTGAGTAGTGCGCTATACAAGTATCAATTTACATTTTAGACTATGACATACCACACTTCTTGTTGTTCTTTCCTTGCACCTACCTATAGGCACATGCCTTTTACCTCCTTCTTTCTGGGGCCAGGGACCTATAAGGGGTTAAAGTCCTTGCCAAATAGGGTTACCAAATCACATTCATCATGCTTCAGGGAAAGGACACTGGCACTAAGTTAGCAGGCTCCAGTGTACTGCCAAGACTTTGATGGCCAGCCCCGTCAGCACTACATTTGTTTGATGCGGTGCCTCAAGGGAATCCTGCATCATCTTCCACCAGCCACCTCAGTGGCCCCGTTGATGGTTTTTTGCACCCCTTTGCTCACCAGCACCATCCAAGCACCAAAACTAGCAGCCGTGGCTCCCGCATTCAGCACCAGGGACAGCCAGGACAACTCTAGACCCAGGTCCTCCGAGCCAGGTAAAATTCAACTGACTGTTAGAGCCTGGTCCTGGGACCTGCATCACCTTAGCCCCGCCAGTGGACTCAAACTGCAAGTTACGAGTGTGACTAGTGTGTGTTCCATTGACCGCAAAGTTATAACTTTGCAAGAGTTCAATTCACTGATTTATTTTTCCTTCAAAACTCCATGACTCTGGTTATACTCATTTGATTGTCTTCATTTTGGTGTCTAAATTTATATGAAAGACTGCTTTTTTGATTGTTTTATTTTACCAAGTTTTATTAAAAGTTACATTTAAGAAAAGTATACACAACATAAAGAAAACATAATATAATAAGCAAGTACAACACAAGAAGAACATAATGTAGTAAAGGAATAATAATAAATGGTAAAACAAACAAGGCATAATTTGTGAAGTTCCATCGGGGAGAAAGAAATAAAAACAGAATGGGGGGGGAACATAGCACATGCAGATTGATGTGAATGCATGCATTGATCATTGTATATCAGTGGAGGTGAACTGTAATCAGGAGTATGAGCTTGACGACTGTAGGAGAGAAGATGATAGTCAGATCACCCCTACAGGGTGTGTGGTTAGTACATATGGAGCATAGCACAATAGCTCAGGTTCAAAGGGGCGCAGAAAGGGCTAGGAGTAAAAATATTGACTAAGAAAATGTGCATCAGGCAGTTTTCATTGTTGACAAAACAGACAGAAGTGTCTACCGGAGGGAAGGGGGGGACAAGTGCAAGATGTCTGTCCATGGGGGTTTAGTGGTAGCAAAGTAGGTGTCAAGCTTATCCCATAGTTATCTATGTTGTGGTTTCCAGGAAGAGTGCTGTAAGGCAACGTTGTCAGCTCCTTTGATATGAGTTCCTCCATGATTTATAGGAAGTGGAGGCACTATGTTTCCAACTGGAGAGAAAAGTTTTACAAGCTGCTGTTAATCAAATGTCTAACAGGAGTGCATCAGATTGTGATTGTAAACGAGGAGCCATGAAGCCCATTGCAATCGATTGGAACGGGGAACATCCTTTACAACGCAACTTTTTCAACGCACTACCATTACAACGCAACTTTTACCACGCAAGTGCTTTTACAACGCATGTCTTTACAATGCATGCAATTACAACGCAGATGTCATTACAACGCATGCCATTACAACGTAACTATGTTTTAAGGGTATTTTTTTATTTTTATTCTTTCATATTTTATTTTTTTTAATTATTTTATAATTAATATTTATTTTTAGGGTAATGAGTTAATGTAAATATATATATTTAAAATTAATACTCAACACAATTTTATAATTTAATTAAATTTTCTAGTAATAATTAAATTATGAGTAATAAGTTAACGTTACATTTTTTTATAAATTAATACTCATGTAATAATTAAATTATGAGTAATGATTAATGTTTTTAAAAAATAGTTATAATTAATACTCAAGTAATAATTACATTATGAATAATGAGTAAATGTAATAAATTTTATAATAAATTATTACTCATTTTAAAAATAATGAAATGGTTTGTGAATAAAAAAAAATTAAAATTATTAATTACAAAAATTATCAAATAAAAAGTAATAAATAAGTAATAAGTAATAAATAATAAATAAATTAAAAAAAGTGTCAGGTGTAAATTAAAAAAATATTTCTCAATTAATAATTAATTAAAGAGTACTGAGTAAATTATAAAAAAATGTTTATTGTATGTAAGTATAGAAATAACATTACTTAATTTATTTTTAATTTTGATGGGAATTTATAAAATACTTCTATAGTGTTTTTTTATATAATGGAATTAAAATAAACCTGTAGTAATGTTTTAAAAAATTATATATAAATAGGTCAAGAATTTTACTACTATTTTAGCATTGAAAAATGTGATATTACATATTTTCTAAAAAATATAAAATTAATAAAATTAAAAATAGATATCATATTTTAATTATTATTAAAAAAATATATATGAAGTAATGTCTTGTGTAAAAAAAAAAAGATGATAAGAAAAGATAAATTAATAATATAAATTTTAAAATTATTTATTTAAATTAAAGGGAAATATTTTTTAAAAATAAAAAATACAAAATAAGAATAAAATAAAACTTAGAAAAATATTTATAAATGTAATAAGACATTTCTAGAATGTTATGAACTTTATAAATGTTACAAAAATAAAAATAAACATTATAGAAAGACATTTTCCCACGCTTTACAATTGAATTCAATGGAGAGTTTTGTCCTTTATTTATTTCCATAGATGAAGTTATGAGTCCCGCGAAACAACTTTGCAAGCTGCAAGAAAGGTACTTTTGACAAGTTTAGGAAGGAAATGGCAGTAGTATAGAGGTAAGTAGAATTTAACATAATTTTCAATGTAATTACAAGTAACTTAAATTAAAACTAACAATAATTACATTAATGAAAAGAGTGACTCGCTATTTTTCGATTATTTTTTTATTAAAAAAATCATGTAATTTTAAATAATTTTTTATTGATTTACATACAATTTAAAAAAAAATTATAATGTAAAGAAACATTTAAAAAAATATATATTTCAAATAATAAAAATAACCATAAATAGTCCTTTTTTCATCTTTGTTGCTCCAGATGACGTTGATGCGTAAACGTGTATTCAAGCGGCCATTTTGAAGAGCGTCGAAGCTGGAAACAGCAGCAAGCTGATCTGCGCTCAGGTAGGAAACTCATTAAACTTTATTTATAAACATTAAAATGTAATTTAGGATATATATATTATAAAGAAAGGATAAGGAGAGGTTGCATATGTTGATGTAATGTATACGATGTTATTTCAGCTTGTCGCCGATCATGTTACTGTACTATGCCTTTGTCGGGTCACTTTAAAAGATAGTGAAAAGTAAAATATAGATGTTTATTGTTTAAAAAAAGTAATAGAAAATGTTACATTTGAAAGTTAGACTTTATATTGCTCTTAAAAAGTTATAATGTGAAATGCATTGATTATACAAATCTGAAAGTGCACGGAATAAATGTATTGTGAAAAAGTTAAGATCGAGTTTGACATATAGCTGGTTTAGAGGATTTCAGATTAATTTGGTGTTGATCTTGTGATACATTAAAAAAATTGTAATTGTGTATCGTACTGTGGAAGGCAATGCGACACTGATTTCGTGGGCTATGATTTACTAATAGACACCATATGGATGTTTAAAAAAGTAAAAACTGATTTTGGAAATAAAATGGAATTCGTGGTCTCTGGATGCCTTTAGCATGTTTTTGAACTTTGACAAAATTAGCAAAATTGTCTTTGTAAGAAAATTGTTTTTGTGGATTTTCGAATTCTATCAGGCTGGATATGGACTAAAGAATCCTTTTAAGTTTTATTTGGAAAGAAAAGAGATTTCGGGAACTTAGGACTACTATCAGGATGGATATGGAGCAAAGAAAGCTTTCAAGATGCACTTGTGAAAAACATGCATTTCATGGAGTTTGGATGGAAAAAAGCATGTACATGGTTGTTGAAAACCTTATTCAATGGTATTTGAACCAAAATGGATTTCATAGTATTTGGATGTTTTTTTGGATGTACATGGTCATTAAAAACCTTTCAAGACGGACTTGGGAAAAAAAAGGTTTTCGTGGAGTATGGATGATTTTATTAAATTATATGGATTTAGGATACCAGATCTAATGGATTTGAATAGAACGTGGATTTCGTTGACTTTGGATTATTTTCAGGATGGATTTTTAAAAAAATGTGTATGTCGTGCACTTTGGATAATGAAAATGATACATCTGGATCTTTGATACTTTTCAAGCTTGACATCGTAAAAATATGGATTAGTGGAGTTCGGATTTTTGCATTTTTTGTTTGGGTGAATTTTTTTTGCCTCCAAATGGATTAATATTGGAGAAACAAGATGAAGAAAAAAAATAGAAGACAGCTCAAGGTAAGCTGACCCGACATTACATTTTTTAAAATAATTTAGAAAAATGTGAATGCCAATTGAATTTAATTTTTTATTTAATTTAGGTAAAAGCAGGAAAGTAAGGTGTAGATTAAAGTTAGAAATGTAGGATGTTAGCAACATTATCAAGGTAGTCTAAAGCCACACACAACGAAAACTGTTGTAGAATAGCCAATAGTCTCTCAGACATTTCTTTTGATTTTTTTGAAATACGTGGGTTTAGACTACCAGTTAATGTTTGAGAGATTCTCATTCCTTGAAAACTTTGCTCCTTCTTCAAAGTTTCCAAAAATGAGTAGAAATTAGGGTGTGGTTTGCCAATTGTATGGTTGAAGGAGTTATGCCATCCCTCTATGGCATTGTTTGTTTTGCCTTCTCCTTCTAAGCAGCTCGTGTAGCAGTTCCACCACTCAACATGGAAACGTGGCTTCCTCCTGTGACCCGATCTGCTTAGATGTCCAATCCATGTGTCTTCAAAATAATTTAGTAAGGGTGCCAATTTGTCTTCGTTTTCATTAAAAAAATCAGATTCTGTAATAGCTGTGTAGTACTCGTCTACACTTTCAGGAGGGAAAAAACAAAGAGCTGTAAGTTTTTTTAATTCAAACTGTAGTTTGCTATCAGTTGAGTACTCTGCAACCAGGGATGTTTTTTGTAGTTTACGCCAAAATGCCTGGGAAAAATGGAAAAAACATCCCTGAATTTGGGTATCCGTGTACGTTTTAGTGAACACGTTGATCATAGCCAATTCAAAATCAATAATTATCTTCCTAGGACTTTTATTGGATGTTTTGTTTTTAATCACTGATAAAAGCTCAGTGTAGGTTGAAGATTTCTTATCAGGTAGCAAACTATATACTAAGGGAATAACAGTATGGTTAATTTTTGCGTGAATAGTGTAAATTTGGGTGAAAGGATGGGGTGTACTTTTAAACGTCCCATCCATCATCCAAATTTCACTATTTTCTAACTTAACAAGGTTGCGGGGTGTACTAAAGATAAGAATACGTTTATGAGGGTTTTGGTTGTCGTGCAGGAGGAAAGGTTCATTAGAAAAAGAAATAGTGAGTTCATTAGGAATTTGAATGTCAGAAAAAGTATGTGGAGTTGAAGTTTGAGTATTACTTGCCTGCTTTTGTCTTTGCATAATTCTTCTCAAATTGGGAATGATAGGCATACTACTAGCAACATGACTAGGAACATGCTGTGCAACCTCTCGTAATATTGATCCAGTAGTGTCATTGGAGGTGCATGCAATCTCTTTCATTTCATTTAAGGTTTCCCTTACTTCAATCTCCATTGCAGAGGCAGAGTGGTTGTGTTCTGTTGTTTTAATAATGATATCATCATGGGTAACCGCTCTGCCACTGCAATGGGATGAGTAGTATTGCACACATCTCCAATGTCTACGTGGTGCACTTATCCTTTCTTTACAATATATATATCCTGCATGTTTTAATAAACGGTTTCCATTATTTGATTTTATGTATGATGCAGTTTCCTGAGTGGACATTATCTGTGGAAAAAAAAATGTTTTAGTATGTGCATTTAGTTATGTTACGAATGTCAGCAATCTAACTCACCCTTTCCCAGTTTCTTTACCTTCCTGGACTTACAATAGTAAATCGTGCCCAAAAACTATCCCACACTTTCCCTACTGCAGCACCTTCCTGGAGTTAGAATAGTAAGTTATTCCCCTACACTATCCTTCACTTTCCTTACTGCTGCACCTTCCTGGAGTTAGAATAGTAAGTTATACCCCTACACCATCCAACACTTTGCCTACTGCTGCACCTTCCTGGAGTTAGAATAGTAAATTAAACCCCTACACTATCCAACACTTACCCTACTGCTGCACCTTCCTGGAGTTAGAATAGTAAATTAAACCCCTACACTATCCAAAACTTACCCTACTGCTGCACATTCCTGGAGTAAGAATAGTAAGTTATACCCCTACACTATCCTTCACTTTCCCTATTGCTGCACCTTCCTGGAGTTAAAATAGCAAATTAAACCTCTACACTATCCCACACTTTCTCTAATGGTGCACCTTTCTGGATTAAGAATAGTAAGTTTTGCTCCTTCACTATCCCACACTTTCCCTACTGCTGCACCTTCCTAGAGTTAGAATAGTAAATTTGTCCCCTACACTATCCAACACTTACCCTACTGCTGCAGCTTCCTGGAGTTAGAATAGTAAATTAAACCCCTACACTATCCAACACTTACCCTACTGCTGCACCTTCCTGGAGTTAGAATAGTAAATTAAACCCCTACACTATCCAAAACGTACCCTACTGCTGCACATTCCTGGAGTAAGAATAGTAAGTTATACCCCTACACTATCCTTCACTTTCCCTATTGCTGCACCTTCCTGGAGTTAGAATAGTAAATTAAACCTCTACACTATCCCACACTTTCTCTAATGGTGCACCTTTCTGGATTAAGAATAGTAAGTTTTGCTCCTTCACTATCCCACACTTTCCTTACTGCTGCACCTTCCTGGAGTTAGAATAGTAAGTTTTTCCCCTACACTATCCAACACTTTGCCTACTGCTGCACCTTCCTGGAGTTAGAATAGTAAATTAAACCCCTACACTATCCAACACTTACCCTACTGCTGCACCTTCCTGGAGTTAGAATAGTAAATTAAACCCGTACACTATCCAAAACTTACCCTACTGCTGCACATTCCTGGAGTAAGAATAGTAAGTTATACCCCTACACTATCCTTCACTTTCCCTATTGCTGCACCTTCCTGGAGTTAGAATAGTAAATTAAACCGCTACACTATCCCACACTTTCTCTAATGGTGCACCTTTCTGGAATAAGAATAGCAAGTTTTGCTCCTTCACTATCCCACACTTTCCTTACTGCTGCACCTTCCTGGAGTTAGAATAGTAAATTTTCCCCCTACACTATCCAACACTTACCCTACTGCTGCACCTTCCTGGAGTTAGAATAGTAAATTAAACCCCCACACTATCCAACAATGACCCTACTGCTGCACCTTCCTGGAGTTAGATTAGTAAATTAAACCCCTACACTATCAAAAACGTACCCTATTGCTGCACACTCCTGGAGTAAGAATAGTAAGTTATACCCCTACACTATCCTTCACTTTCCCTATTGCTGCACCTTCCTGGAGTTAGAATAGTAAATTAAACCTCTACACTATCCCACACTTTCTCTAATGGTGCACCTTTCTGGATTAAGAATAGTAAGTTTTGGGGGGAGGAGCTTTGCGCGCATCCGAGATGGCCGCGTGAGCACAGGGCTCCCGAGACCCTCACCGCCTCCCGCATCTATCCTGAATAATATCCTGATTCTGAAGATGGATTATTGAAGACGCAGCCCAGCTGATGTACTAGCTGCTTTCAGGAATTGATTTGGACTTCGGGTTCCTGAGCTACGCCATCCTGCACTTTTGTGGCCTACCCCGTGGAGCCACCTGGGCCTTGAGTCGCGGCTGTACCCGGGCAGTAATTCAACAACACCGGCTATAGGGGTCCCGATTACGGCCCGAATTAACTTTCGGTTTCGTTTTTTGCTGCCTGGCGTTCCTCCTCACCGAGACAGACACTGGGCGCAGCTGGCTCCCGTGCTCATTACCTGGGCCTGGGGCCAGCGAGTGCTTGGCTGTGGAATTATATTGGCTTTTATCGGCCTTTGGTGATCTTGTGGGTGAACTCTGAGGAGCCATTTGGACCAGATCTCAAGCGCCCCTCCGGGGCACCCAGCCCGCCATGACAGGCAAGCCCGAGGGTGACAAACGGAAAGTCAAGACCACCTTCCGAGGAGGTGCAACCCAAACGAATGTTATGGACCGTTACACTCATCCTAAAGGATCCCCCGGTGGCACACCTAAGGTCCGGGAGGAGGCGACTGATGACCCTACTGTGTCAGCGGATTTAACGTTACAAGACGTCATGGGCGCCATTGCTGGCATCAAGACATCTATCGGCCAGCAATACGAGGCCCTGGCTCTGAAGCTAGACACAGTGGCCATCGACATCAATCTTATCAGAACGGATTTGGCGAAGACTAATGAGAAGGTCAAATCTCTTGATTTGAAGACCTCCAGCCTCACGACGGACATGTCTGACTTACAAACGGAAGTACGCAGCTTGAGATCCGCCAACGATTTCTTTGCTCGTCATCTGGAGGATTTTGAGGGCCGTGCAAGGTGCAATAACGTGCGTATTATCGGGGTCCCGGAGGACTCTGGATCATTGTCCACTGATCTTCGTGTCGAAGACCTCATCCTCAATCACCTCACCCCCAAGGGACTGAGTAAATTCTTTGCGGTGGAACGCGCACACAGAGTGCCGGGAGGACAGGCGAAGCCAGGTTTCCCCCGCGGCCGATCATCGCCAGGATTTTTAACTTCAGAGACCGAGACGCCATTTTGCAGGCTGCGTGGACGGGTGGTCCTACGCAGTTCGAAAACACCACGGTGGACTTTTATCTGGATTTTTCCCAGTCCGTCCAGAAGCAAAGAATGGGATTTCAGGGGGTGAAAAGGCGTCTCAGGGATATGAACTTGAAGTATGCGATGCTGTACCCGGCCCGGCTGCGTGTGGAATATGAGGATCGGACACTCTTTTTTGATCGCCCGGAGTGAGTGAGTGACTGGCTAGATACGTTGCCTACCCGTCGCGATCGCAGGGAACAAACAGGTGGTGCTGAAGGGGGAATATTGGAACAAGAATGGCGCCCGAGTCACGAACAATGAACACAATGGACAGCTGTGGCTTGCTGACTTCCGTGATCATCTGCCTTTAAGTGCATCCCCGGAGGCGGCGGGGAAAGAGGGACCCTTTCCTCCTCTGGGTTTCTTTGTGTAGATTAGTTTTTTGCTGGGGCGACAGGCACACTGCAAGTTGGGGTGGCTTTTGAGTCTATGCAGGGGTGAAGGGTGGGGGGAATTGCGCTGGGGTATTGTTGGGGGGAGGGGGGGAAGTATGTTGGGAGTGTTTCATTTTCTTTCTTCTTCAAGGCAACAAACTGTTATGACTTTGGACTTTGGTGTGGTGCTCGTTATGAGGTGGGAGAACATCGTGGGTTTGGATGGGGGTTAGGGGGTTGAAACTACTGTGCTGGAATGTGAATGGGTTGGGAGACCGGATAAAGACGGGGGTGGTCTTGCGGATGTTGCAACGCCTTTCCCCTGATGTCGTGCTACTGCAAGAGACTCATTTGATTGGAAATGCTTGCTATGCTCTGAACAGGCGGGAATATCGTCTCGCTGCTCATTCTGGGTTCACCTCTAGTTCTAGAGGGGTGGGTATCTTGGTCAGGACTTCTCTTCCCCTGGAAATCGATGACATAGTTCTGGACGCCAGGGGGCGATATGTTGCACTCACAGGCAGGTGGGAGGGAAAAACTATCTCACTGGTATCGGTGTACGTCCCACCTGGCTTACAAACCACTACATTTGCAGACTTGGGACGGGTTGTTTTGGGTCTCCCGGATGGTGTCCTGATACTAGGTGGCGACTTTAATTCAGTTGTCTCCGGGAGGGAGGACCGCTATCCCCCAGAGACCTCACGAGTGCACAATCTTTTGTTGGGTGAATTTTTGGGAGCGTTGGGGCTCGTGGATTGTTGGAGGTTGATGCATCGAGAACAGGCGCAGTACACTTTCCACTCAGGCGCACATGGTAGTCTTTTTAGATTGGATTATATCCTGATACCGGCGGCCCAGTCTTCGTCATTGGGGAGATTAGACATTTAGCGCGAATATATTGGACCACTCCCCTCTATGGTTTCAGATAAATATGAATATAGGCGCTGAAGGGAGGGTGGCCCCGATTAACCCATGGCATCTTCACAACCCCAAAACCCGTACTGAGCTGATTAAGTAATTGGATCTGTACTTCGCAGAAAATGTGGGGTCTGTGTCTTCGCCTGTCTCACTGTGGGAAGCGTTTAAGACGGTCATCCAGGGACAAGCATTGTCGTTAATTGGGTGTGCTAAGAAAAGTCGAAATGAGGCAGTTGTCCGTCTTGAGACTGAAATTACTGAGTTGGAGAGTGCCTTGGAGCGGAATGTTACCCGAGACACACTTCACGTCCTCAGTCTCAAGCAACTTGAATATAAGAATTTGGTTACCGACGCGGCTAAGATGATGAGTAGGGAACAGCAGGGACGACTGTATGATGTGGGCGATAAGGCAGGGAAATTGATTGCTTGGCTGGATAGAAAGGAGAGGGCGAGCCGTGTGATTCCAGTGATTGAGAGATCCGATGGCATGCGAGTGACTGACCCGGTTGACATTGTTGAATGCTTTGCTGATTATTTCCGAGAAGTTTACTCTCCGGTATCTGACAGGCCCGAGGAGGATTCCCATTTGTTGCTAAGGGATATCGCATTGCCTTGTCTGTCTGAGTCCGACAGGGACTGGTTGGATGCTGCACCCTCCATTGACGAGGTGGCTCTCGCAGTGCGCTCTATTCGCTCCGGGAAGGCTCTGGGCCCTAATGGTCTTCCCATCGAACTGTATAAGCGGCGCTCTGACACACTAGCGCTATATCTCCGAGATATGTTTTTAGCGGCGCGGGAAACTGGCTCCCTTCCTCGTGATCAGCGTCTTGCGACCATTGTGGTGATCCATAAGGAGGGGAAGCCACGGGACCGCTGTGCGTCCTACAGGCCTATCTCACTCTTAAATGCTGAGCCTAAGATTCTTGCCAAGCTGCTCGCAAACCGCCTGATAAAAGTAATTAGTGAGCTGATCCATCCGGATCAATCGGGCTTCATCCCAAATCGAAACACAGCATTGAATTTGCGGCGCTTGCATGGTGTTCTCGCGAGGGCGACGTCACTACGAGAACCGGCCATCTTGGCGTCCCTGGATGCCACGATGGCCTTTGATACAATCTAATGGCCATATCTCTGGGCTGCACTTGCAAAGTTTGGTTTTGGCGCTGGATTTATTAGTTGGGTAAAGCTTCTATATGAGACACCACTGGCACAGGTTGTGTTAAATGGCCGGGTCTCCGGGCCCTTTGTTCTTGGGAGAGGTACGCGGCAGGGTTGTCCTCTGTCTACGCTTCTCTTTGCCCTCGCTTTGGAACCTCTCGCAGCCTGGCTACGGTGGGAGCCCTCGATGAGAGGCATACACTGGACTCCGAACTTTGAGGACCGCATTTCGCTATATGCGGACGATATCTTGCTGTACCTCACGTCGCCTCAAAAATCGCTAAATGTATTGTTCGACGTGCTTAGCTCGTTCCGGAAAAACTCCGGCCTCGTCATTAACTGGACCAAGACTCATATATACGTGCTCGCTGGTGACGTCCCCCTTCTGCCGCGTGGATGTCCTATCCAGGTGTCGCAGTCTGGTTTTAAATATCAAAGAGTTTTTATATCATTGGACCCTGCGGTCCGCTACGAGCGTAATCTACTTCCTCCGCTTCAACGTTTACGATCGGACGTAGTGAGTTGGCGTAGATTACCGTTGTCTCCACTAGGGCGAGCGGCTCTTTTTAAAATGATGTCTTTACCGAGGTTTTTATATGCGCTCCAGAATACATTTGATGTGATTCCGTCGAGGTACTTCCGAGAGGTAGAATCTTTACAGAGGCAATTGATATGGGGTGGACATTCACGTATCGCTCTTCCAAAGTTAACGCTTTCCTGGTATGACGGCGGTATAGCACTTCCGGATATCAGGCGGTATTATTGGGCTTCCCAGCTTGCCGCAATTAACCACGGTATGTATGGCCCGGCGTTGAATCCAGCATTTGAAATGGATAGATGGCTGTTACCGGGGGGAGACTATAATAGGGCGCTCTATTCCAGATCCTCTCGCTTGCAGCTTTCGGGTCCCACCGGGATCGCCGTGCGAGTGTGGCATAGTGCGACCGCAGCTATGGGCTGGAGGGATCGATTGACCCGCGCGACTCCGCTTTATGCCTCTGCGAGACTGGGTTGCCTGTGGAGAACGAAAGGATTCGAGAAGTGGGATATGATTGGCATCAGTAAAGTGCGGGATCTCTGGGTTAAGGGCAGGGTAAAGACTTTTGCAGAACTACAGGCGGAATATAAGCTAGGTGATACGGAATTCTTCCGCTATGCTCAAGTTCGCCACGCGTTGAATTCGCTTTTCCCTGCGGGTAGCGATGTTCCAGAATCCTCTCCCCTCGAAGATCGTATATTAGATGGTCACGTGCCAGATAGCACTTTTTCTTTGATCTATAAAAAGATGATCAATGATCGCTCGAGCTTACTCGAGCACCTCAGGGCGACCTGGATTGCGGATGGTATTGAATTAGACGACGAGGACTGGCAATCTGCGATCTGCTCTCCCAGGGAGGTCGCAATCCTGGCCCGTCTCCGCTTGGTCCAGCTTAAAATCCTTCATCGGATTTATGTTACTGGCCCCCGCCTGCTCCGTATGGGCTATTCGACGGATGGCTTCTGTAGGCGTGGTTGTGGTCTGCTTGGTACCTTTCTCCACATAATTTGGGAATGTCCGGAGATGGTGCTTTGTTGGAACCGTATACATGAGGTGATGAATGAAGTAACAGGTGTTGTGATGTTGCCAGAGGCCCGACGATGCTTGCTGAATGTATGGGGGCCAAATGACTATGATGTGTCGCAGATACGATGGATGACCCTTGGTAATATGATTGCTAAGAGAGACATTGCACAGCTTTGGGGGTCCCAGAGGCCCCCCACAGTGACGGCCTGGAAAGAGAACATGGACTGGTACATGTTTAGAGAGAAGACTGTATATGTGGCGAGAGGCAAACCCAGAAAATGGGGGAAAATTTGGAATCAATGGAACTCGTACCAGGGAGATATATATACGCCCCCTCTCACAGAGATCTCTAGTTCCCCCCAGTCTCCCTAACCCGACATTAATGATGTAGTGTAGTGTATTTTGTTCTTGATTTTGTATTTCCTGCTTCCGGATCCCTCCCCTGTGTACAACAACTCCTGTATCATACTACTTGTATCTCCCGCCCTCCTTGAGCACTCGCCCGATTGATGTACTACTGTTATATTGCCTTGTCTGTTCTTCTATGTTTCTTTATTATAATAAAAAGTTACACAAAAAAAAACGAATAGTAAGTTTTGCTCCTTCACTATCCCACACTTTCCCTACTGTTGTACCTTTCTGGAGTTAGAATAGTAAGTCGAACCCCTACACTATCTCACACTTTCCCTACTGCTGCACCTTCCTTGAGTTAGAATAGTAAATCTTGCCCTTTCACTATCCCACTTTTTCCCTACTGCTGCACCTTCCTGGAGTAAGAATAGTAAGTCTAGCCCCTACTTTATCTTACAGTTTCCCTACTGTTTCACCTTTCTTGAGTAAGAATAATAAAATTTGCTCAAACACTATCACACACTTTACATACTGCTGCTCCTTAATGAAGTTAAAATAGTAAATCTGGACCCTACACTATCTCAAGCTTTCTCTAGTACTGTACCTTCCTGGACTTAGAATAAACATTTTATTTGTTTGGTATAACAGTGTTGCATTCTGATCTGATTTACCTTTTTAGTCTTGTCTTTTTTTCATGTAGAATGTGTTGCAGATGTAGAGTTTTCTTTGCTTTTATTTAGTTGGGTCTTTGATATTCTGTTGAAAAAGAAATGATAACAATTTGTAATTGCTTTACTGCTGCACCTTTCTGGAGTTAGAATAATAAGTCTAGCCCCTACATTATCCCACACTTTACTTACAACTGCATTTTCCAGGAGTTAGAATAGTAAATCTTGCTCCTTTATTATCCCACACTTTCCCTTCTGCTGCACATTCCTGGAGTTAGAATAGTACGTTTAACCCCTACACTATCCCACACTTTCTCTACAGCTGCACCTTCCTGGTATAAGAATAGTAAGTCTTGCTCCTTCACTATCCCACACTTGCCCTACTGCTGCACCTTTCTGTAGTTAGAATAGTAAGTCTAACCCCTACACTATCCCACACTTTCCCTACTGCTGCACCTTCCTGAAGTTAGAATAGTAAATCTTGCTC
Source organism: Lissotriton helveticus (assembly GCF_964261635.1). Classification (NCBI taxonomy): domain Eukaryota; kingdom Metazoa; phylum Chordata; class Amphibia; order Caudata; family Salamandridae; genus Lissotriton; species Lissotriton helveticus. The sequence goes on along the minus strand of NC_136061.1, from coordinate 1,327,996,222 downwards.
TTTCACTATCCCACATTTTCACTACTGCTGCACCTTCCTGGATTAAGAATAATAAGTCTAGCCCCTACATTATCTTACATTTTCCCTACTGTTTCACCTTTCTTGAGTAAGAATAATAAATTTTGCTCAAACTTTATCACACACTTTACATACTGCTGCTCCTTTATGAAGTTAAAATAGTAAATATGGACCCTACACTATCTCTAACTTTCTCTACTGCTGTACCTTCATGGACTTAGAATAAACATTTTATTTGTTTGGTATAACAGTGTTGCATTCTGATATGATTTACCTTTTTAGTCTTGTCTTTTTTCGTGTGGAATGTGTTGCAGATGTAGAGTTTTCTTTGCTTTTATTTAGTTGGGTCTTTGATATTCTGTTGAAAAAGAAATGATAACAATTTGTAATTGCTTTACTGCTGCACCTTTCTGGAGTAAGAATAATAAGTCTAGCCCCTACATTATCCCACACTTTACTTACAACTGCATTTTCCAGGAGTTAGAATAGTAAATCTTGCTCCTTTATTATTCCACACTTTCCCTTCTGCTGCACCTTCCTGGAGTTAGAATAGTAAGTCTAACTCCTACACTATCCCACACTTTCTCTACAGCTGCACCTTCCTGGATTAAGAATAGTAAGTCTTGCTCCTTCACTATACCACACTTTCCCTACTGCTGCACCTTTCTGGAGTAAGAATAGTAAGTCGAACCCCTACACTATCCCACACTTTTCCTACTGCTGCACCTTCCTGGAGTTAGAATAGTAAATCTTGCTCTTTCACTATCCCACACTTTCCCTACTGCTGCACCTTCCTGGAGTAAGAATATTAATTCTAGCCCCTACATTATCTTACACTTTCCCTACTGTTTCACCTTCCTTGAGTAAGAATAATAAATTTTGCTTATACACCATCACACACTTTACATACTTCTGCTCCTTCATGAAGTTAAAATAGTAAATCTGGACCACACACTATCTCAAGCTTTCTCTAGTGCTGTACCTTCCTGTACTTAGAATAAACATTTTATATGTTTGGTATAACAGTGTTGCATTCTGATCTGATTTGCCTTTTTAGTCTTGTCTTTTTTTCGTGTGGAATGTGTTGCAGATGTAGAGTTTTCTTTGCTTTTATTTAGTTGGGTCTTTGATATTCTGTTGAAAAAGAAATGATAACAGTTTGTAATTGCTTTCGTAATTTTTTTTTTTTCAATATTTAACATGGCTGTTTTGTTCCACCTTCTTGGACTTAGATTGCTAATTTCTAATTTACTCTATCTCTCACTTACACAAATGTTATAATGTCTTTAAGAAACAATATTCAAGTATTGTTATTTGTTTGCTTAAATTCTGTTGTATTCTGATCTGGTTTACCTTTTAAGTATTGTGTTTAATCCTTTGTTTGGGAAGCTGTGTTTTTGGTGTTCAGTTGTCTTTCCTTTTATTTCGTTGGATCTGAGTATTTCTGCAAATAATGACAACAGAAAATTTCATTATTGCTTGTTTAAAATATTTTTATAAAATTTCAGTTGATTGGTTTTCTGTGCAAAACATTTTCAATTTTTTTCCTGCTACATCTTCATGGATTTTCATTTGAAAATTGTTTATTTATTTTATCACATTCTTTCACCACTGTGGCAACTTTCTTGATTTTGAAAAGTTTTTTTGGGTTTCTCACTGTTCTTCACTTTCTCTAATGTTTAACATATTTTACATTTCATTGATAAATGTTGCACCTACAGCTATTACACTATTTCCAATATTTTGCATCTTTAAGGATTATACATCTATATTTTAAATTTGGCTATATACTTTACTTACACCAATGCTGCAATTTACTTGAGTAACAATACTCAAGCTTTGTTAGTTGTTTTGTTTACAAATAGTATTGAGATATGATTTACCTTTTTAGTCTTGTCTATTTCTCTTTTCGTTGTATTGGGATCGTGCTGTTGACTTTCCTTTGGTTTTCGTTGGTTTGTTCGTTGAGATTCTGCTAAAATTGAAAAAAATAGATTTTGATATTGATTGTTTCATTTAATTTTGAAAAATTTGAAATGACGGTCTTTATGGAATTTTTTTAATCCGTTTCGGAAATGTTAAAAATATGCTGTTTTTAAAAAAATTATAATTTATTAATTATTTAATTGATTAATTTCGAATGGCTCTTAACACACTTTTTTTTACTAAATTTATTTTTCAAAATTTAATGAGTAACGCTGTGTTCGTTGCCTTGTTACAAACTCTTTTTATTGATAAAATATATTTTTAAATGAGGAAATTTGTCTTTATTATTTATGTCCCTAATTTTAAACTACTTGCGTTATACTGCAAATTAAAAAAAAAGGTTCATTTTTTTTACGAACATTTCTAGGTACTTACATATGTGTGAAGGATTGGTTGTCACGTGTAAAAAAAATTCACGAAACTGACAATTTAGCTGTATCTGCAATTTATTTAAAAAATTGTTTTAATACTAATTCGTAGTATGAAAGGTAAACACTAACTAGTTGTGCTTTTTGTTTTAAAACTTACTTGGCAGTTTGAAAAAAACGGCTTTGCTATGTCTCTGGGTCGTCGCTAGGTGTATAGGTCAGAGAGTTCAGCTTTGGGCGTCTGCACACTCTGGGAGTTGATAATCAACTGAATTCAAAATGGTGGTCTGCTTGTATTTATAAGTTTTGGTTAGTGTGCACTTAATTTACGTAAAACACTGCATTATTTATCTCTTTTAAAAACTATTTTGTTAATGTGGAAACATGTAATTAATAATTATGCATAAAATAGTGTTATTTTACTTCGATGATATGTTTTGGCATCCATTTGGATGTCAGTGTTGTGGTGTTATTTTAATGAAAAAGTTGTAGGACAATTTTCGCAACTACACTTTTTAAAATGGCTGCTATGAGTTTGTAAATAGATCTTAATTAAGGAAAATCATTTATAATTATGTAAATTTTTATCAATGTAATTTATGAATAGTCATTATGCTTACATTTTTTTTAAGTTGAGTACTAATTGTAATACCCGAGTATTCATTTTAATACTCGAGTATTAATTTTGTAAAAAAGCTTTCATTATAGTCAATTTAACGTACCAATTTTTACCCACGTTTTAATACACTTCCCCACCCAAAACCCCTATTTTCCCTGCATCCCGTGCCAGGTTTTATTGTACATATTTAAAAAAAAAAAAAAAATACTATGTATTATGCGTTGTAAGGGTATGCGTAATAAATGTATTCGTTGTAATGGTACTTTTCCATTACTTTTACTATTTTGCGTTGTAATGGTATGCGTTGTAAAGTAATGCGTTGTAATGTTACTTGCGTTGTAAAATTTGCGTTGTAAAAGCATGCGTTGTAAAAGTATGCGTTGTTATGTCATACATCCATTGGAACTTGCGTTTAATCTGGAAGCCAAAAAGCGAGGAGAGGAAATGAAATACCCTGTACCCAAATGTAATGACGGCAGCGTAAGTAAAGAGTTAGTGTGTTAGGTCTCTAGTGTCACAAATACAGTTCCAGCAAGATGGATCCTCTTTAAGGCCCACCTAATGAAGGTGGGAGGGGGTCCAGAATATTTTGTGAAGTAGCCAAAACATGGTCTGGAAGAGTGCAGGGATGGTTTTATGGGAGACTACTGATTTCCAAATCTGTTCCCACTGCTCGTGGGAGTGAGGAGTAAGGATACCACTTTTTTAGTGTGCAACAGTTTAAATTTGAGGAATTCGGTTGTAGCATTTTGTAGTTCTGTGAGATCTGATGGGCGTGCTAATTGGCCATTGCCATTAATTTAGGGAGGGAAGGGTCTTCATAGGATGGATTAGCCTTAAAGATGCTGGACCTAATCTTAAGGAATTCATAAAAGTCTAAGTTGTTGAGTTTGAATTGCGTCTGCAGTTCTCTACAGGAGAGTTGATCATTTTGAGAACCTAGCTGAGCTAGAAAGTGAATCCTTTTAGAGGACCATGTGGGCCAATGAATCAGCCTGTCCTGGAATTTGAATTGTGTTATATTTCCAAAAGAAGACCATATTAGAGTTTTTAAATGGGACCAACACTTTTTTATGTAGTTTCAGTAGGGCCTGTTTAGTGGTCTGGGAGAGTTTTTTTTTTAGTTTTGTGGAAAGTAGCGTATAGGGTGATGAGCTTCAAGTAGAGTCTATTCGACCAGTAGCCAAGTGGGCATGTACCCCTGCAGGAGAAGGAGCCACATAGAACCTTGTTTGGCCGCAAAAGCCGTTTGGTATCATCGATAATTTGTGGATTATACCAAACTTAGTCGAAGCCGAAATATTTAGAGTGATATTCATGGGTGTTTGCTTTGCCAAATAAAGATATTTAAAAGCTTATCCAGTGTATGGTGAAAGTCATCCAAAAGAGAAAGAGGTAGCATAGCAATAAGGTAATTTACATTTGTGCAACCATCTTGTGCTGTCCAGGTCGAGAAGGCTGATACCGAGAAGACCAGGGACCCCACGAAGCTTGCTTCTGAAGGGCAGAATCATACCTCCCACACCTGTTACTGGTGTGGAGGTAATTCCAAGGTGTTGATACTAAACACGACATGGTTTGTTGCAGCCGATTTCGAGGTAGCATCTTACGCAAGCATATAATGTACCTCTACCTATATGTCTAGCTGCGTCACCGACAACCCAGGAGAATGTTCTTCGAAGGCTGCAGGGGCACCCTCTCATGTAAAACCCAGCACCCTGCCTTCAGGATTGTCAAGGCATGCTATAGGGGTGACTTAAAGGTTTTAGCTGTAGTGACCTATATATATATAGTAAACCTATATCTAAAGTAAGTGGTGCATGCACACTCTTACACAGGCTGCAATGGCAGGCCTGTAGTTCCATTTTGCATGGCTTCTCATGGGTGGCATAATACATGCTTCAGCCCAGGGGAGGCCTATGGGGTACCTATGCCTGGGTACATCTGTACCATATACTAGGGACTGACAAGGGTAATCCAGAATCCAATCTGGAGTGTACCTAAAGACATGACATAACATTTTAGGGAGAAAGTAGATAGACTGGGTTCCTGATTAGCAGGATCCTAGTCAAACTACTCAAAACAGTGTAACATCCAGCAAACAGTGGGGGTAACCATAAGAAGCAGATCCAACTTTCCTACAGTGACCAGCAGAGGTCAGTAAAATACCAGAAACCCTTTAGCATTCTCTAGATTCCAGTCCATAAAATTGTCTTCGACAAGCACCCGTAGACAATAATATCTTTTTCAAATCTTGTATTTTCAGTGATATGACCACCATAGGCCGTAATTTTATCTTAAAAACAGAGCTTTGGACTTTGCCATTTCCCGCTGAAAGGCAATATTTCTCTCCATGTGTTCCCATACCTGGCATGTCACGCAGTTTGGTGCTTACTTTCCCTCCATGTTAAAGAAAAATAGATGTTTCAGCACTCAGGCTAATGTGCTGCGTAGCTAAATGCATATAAGGTCCCAAAGGCGCGACCGATTGCATTGCAAATGCTTGTTAGGGGTATGTGTTGCTGTACCTGTGAGTGGCCATGTGTTGTGCTGGACTTACTCCAAAGCTGCACTGGAATTAATATACTACTGTTTTGGGAACTTTTTGGTAGAAGTAACTTTAGGAGTGTAGCTTGTGAATAGTAATGGGCATAATCTTTAGTGGGTGGGTGTTTGTATTTGCATGTCCTCCCACCCAAAAAACTATCCTTATCCCTCTCTGACCGTGTCCCACTTTTCAGTAAGTATTCCCCATTCCCCAGACATTCTCTGGTCCCTCCCACTTTAACTATTATAATACGGCCCTATGTGTACGGAGATTTATGGACATTTCATCACGGGCAAATACTGACTTAATTTTGACTCAGGAATTTGCCCCGCTGTGATTGCTATATTTGTTTTTGTCTTTTTTCACTGGGGGTGCTCCAGCTTAACCCCCTCCCCGCCCATGGGCATTTCACCACTTTTCAATGCAGCGCTATTTAATTATGTGCTGTGTGAGAAGTTGGCCTGATATGTGATGTCCACTATTATAGTGGGCACCCTGTATCAGTCCAAACAACCCTTATGGTGATGGTTGTAAAGTCAACCTTATAGACCAGCTATATTAGTGGTAGCATGGACAAAACAGTCTTAGGCTAACCCTTCAGAGAGCATGTGAAGCCAATTGTTTTACCAATAATAACCCCTTGAATACCAGATGAAAGGACACCACACAAGGTATATATAAAATATATATGTATTTATTTCTAACACACCCCTCTGCACACTTTATGAGGTCAGAGTTTGAGATACAGCACAAGTAACTTAATAAGCATATGTTAAGTTGCACAAATACATTTCTGCCCTAGGGGCCTCACGAACCATATACTAAAGAAGTGGTATAAGTACCACTGCAGGAATATTGAATAGGCCTAGGGCCTAGGAAATTGGTGGGGCTACACTGAATAACCACAGGTTAGAAAGCAGGAGTCCCACAGGATGCGTGTGCAGTGTCTAAACACACACGCAGGTTCTCATAGACTTAGAATGGGAACGTAAAGATTAGAAACTAGTTGATTTCGGACAGTCCGGGTGGACTTCGAGAAAACCCAGTTAAATTAGAATACTTGGATAGTAATTACCCACGGGAGCACCGGAGTACTCGAGTTACCTCACCCAGGGAAGCCGGGTGCATAGGTGCGAAGTTGTGTCGGGTTTCGTCGTCGATTCCTATGGAGAGCTGCAAAAAGATGCTGCAGGAGGAAGATGTCCGGGTGGATCCAAGGGTAGATCGGTGAAGTGAATAACCTGAAAGCAGAGGGCACAGAGTCTGGGTCACTAGCCAGTGACCAGTGTGGAACCAGGACGGAACCAGATGATGTCGAGCTGCTATCAGGTGTAGAAGTGAAGCTTGTCTCTGCAGCCACGCAGACCAGGTGGTGTCGACGACAACCAGGAGCTGGATATGGACTGTCCTACAAAGGCTCTCACTGTTGGCGGTGTCGACTTCTGGATCAGGGTCAACAAGCCTTGGCAAAGGCAACCAAGGCAGCATACAAAGATCGGCTTCTGGTACAGACCAGCAAGGTCTGTGGAGCTTCCCCTTTGCAAGAAAGCAGGAGCAAGCCCAGAGCAACCAGGCAAGCAGTGTTGTTTTAAAATGGAGTCTTCAAGATGGCCACTAGCCAATGGGCTAGCAACCGCAAAGACGTGTCGAGGAGAAATGCAACAGGGGGAACTTAGACGGGCTGAACGTAGCTGGCGGAAAAATTACCTCAGCACAGAACGCAGTAAATATAAAAAGATCAAGAAAGCGTACCATGCACTAATCAAACAAGCCAAAACAAAGTACTATACGTCAGCCATAGATCAGCCAATAGTAAACAGAAGACGATCTTTAATATCGTAAAAGACTTTAGTAAACCTAAATGGCTAATGCAGGACATCCCTCCCTCACAGGCGCTCTGTGATTCTATCGCAGACTTCTTTGAGGGAAAGGTTAAGGGGCTGACGAACGACTTTGAGGCTCCCACCCTCGATCAAATATATGAGGATGAAAATACTAGGCAGGAAGTCCCTCAGCTTACAGCTTTCCGTACAATCAGCCTGGAGGAGTCAAAACGGGCTATCTTGGCAACCAAGTCAGGATCTCCGTTCGATCCATGTCCTATAGGACTCCTACATCTCATTGCTGATATTGTTAACCCGGACATAAATACTATTGTTAACAACTCTCTGTCCACTGCCTACGTTCCCCCTGAGTGGAAATTGGCAGCTGTAAAACCCTTACAAAAAAACAACTCCCCGACCCCACCACACTCTCTAATCTACGTCCGATCTCATTACTTCCAGCATTGTGCAAAATCACTGAGTCCACCGTGAATAATCAGCTGACACACTTCTTGGAAGAGAATGAGACATGGCACCCTAACCAAGCTGGTTTTAGGACCCAGCATTCCACCGAATCGGCCCTCCTGTTCACCACAGAAACCATCCGCTCAGCCTTAGATCAAGGCAAGAAGGCCGTCCTGATACTATTAGACCTGTCGGCGGCCTTCGACACGGTCTCACATGCTATCTTAATAGACCGGCTAATAACATCTGGCATAAAAGGCATTGCCTTAGAGTGGATAAAAAAACTTTCTTGGTAACAGGCGACAAGTGGTGACCTTGGGGGATTTTCGTTCCAGTGAGAAGCCACTGTCAACGGGAGTACCTCAAGGTTCTAGCCTGAGTCCGACATTGTTTAATGTCTATACCGCACCCCTGATACAGCTGATATCGTCCTACGGCATAGATGTAATAGCATATGCCGACGATACTCAACTGATCCTGGTCATGGACAAAGATAACCAGGTCTGGGAAGAAAAACTCAAGTGTTGCTTAACGGCCACTTTTGAGTGGATGCGGAAAAACCACTTAAAATGTAACACAGGCAAGACCGAGATTATGCCCATAGGCCCTAATAATGATTTCATCCCTAGACTGTGGTGGCCTGAGAAGGCTGAAATACCACCCCACACTACCTCCTTGGCTCGCAACCTTGGGGTGCAGTTTGACGCCGACTTATCGTTTAAACATCAGGCGTCAAAAGTGGCAGGCAACTGCTTCGGGGTAATAAAAATGCTCAGAAAGTTCTTTGACTTGCTGCCCCTCGAAGCTAGGAAAACAGTCACGATTGCATTGGTCACTTCTCGCATAGACTATTGCAACAGCCTGTATGCTGGTACCAATAAGGTGGTTACACATAAACTCCAGATGGTACAGCATGCTGCGGCAAGGCTTGTTCTGAAATGGCCAAGAAGATCTTCAGCAACCAAAGCCCTCAATGTATTGCATTGGCTGCCTATAATCAAAAGGGTCCTTCACAAAGTACTAACAATTACCTTTCGCGCTGTACACAATTCAGGCCCCATGTACCTAAGAAAAAAATGTGTTAAATACTGTCCCAATCGCGCACTACGATCTTCAAATGCCAATCTTTTGACCATTCCAAGTTTCAGACTCAAAACCCGCGGGGGTAAATCTCTGGCGGTACTGGGTGCCAAAGCATGGAATGCGCTGCCCCCTGCACTAAGAGCACTAGACAGGGAATCCGATTTCCGTAAGCAATTGAAAACCTGGATTTACAATCTTCCAGACCCAATGGCCAGAGCACTGGTGTGACTCCGGTTTTGGTCTCCTTGAGCAGTAAGGCAACCTTTTCATCTGGTTGTCCTCTTTTTGGCGCCGAGATGCTCCCTGGAGCGATTGTTAGCGCGTTATAAATGGACTATACAAATACAAATACAAGAGCAGGCTCCACACGGCACTCATGGAGTGTGGAGGGCTGAGATTCAGTACACTTACGGCTCGGGGTAGGGGCTTCTCAATCTCCAATGCACAACTTCGAAGATGCCTCAGAAGCTGCACAATTTGGCAAAGAGCAAAATAGCCAGGTGTCCAGTCCCACATCTCTCGTTCCTGCCACGGGACTCAGCTTTGCTGGAGGTGTGGGTCGGGATCAAAGAATTCTGGAAGACTAGACCTGTGAAGCAGTGTCGTAGGGATCCTTCAGGAGCGGCGACAGAGCAAACTGGCAATTCACTAGGTGGTGCCTGTTTGCACAGGGTGGTCACTCCTTGACCACAAGGGAGATTCTTCAGTCTTCTAGTTGCAGTAGAATGTCGAAGGTCCAGAGTTTCGTTTCAGAGTTTCAGTTCAGGATAATCTAAAGTCTCTAGACTCAGCTCCTAGCTTTATACGAATTAAAGGGGCTGGATTACCTGCTAGGTCCCTCCTATGGGTGGGACCAGGGAAGGGGGTGGTTACACCCCTTTCCCTTTGTCCAGTTTCGTGCCAGAGCTGGGGCTGGAGTGCCCCAGCAACTGGTTTGAACCGGACTATGCATGGAGCACCTTGTGTGCCCCGGCAGCGTCTCATTCCTTTCAACCCACCCTGCCCCAATACACTATAGCCTGTCCGGGGAGGTGCTAGCACCTCCCAAGGCAGGAAATCTATTGTCCAGGCCTCCTTCTCTGGAAGGTCTCCCAGCTGCAGGAGGTCAGACTTGTGTCTGTGGCAGCAGCATCCATTTTGTGATGCTGAGGCTCTGTTTAACTTTAACCGGGTAAAGCTACAACTACATGTCTTCTCCCTCTAGAAGGGTGGAATGCTACCCCCATCGCCAGAACTTGCGAGGGGGTAGTATTCCAAAGTGCATGACACCTTACACGACATGTTTTGATAAAGCCAAACCAAAGTTAGCAAAAACCGCGAGGATTATAATGCACTTAAGAGTATATGGTATAGCTATATCCTAGAACAGCTATAAGGACATGGTTCCGAAAGCTGCAGACAGGCTCAGCTCATGCTAGAGCACCATCTCACATAAAACCAAGCACTCTGCCTCCAGGATTGTTAAGGCCTACCATAGGAGTGACTTATAGGTATATATGTGTCTATATGTAATGGTAGGTTTAGGAATACTATACCTAAGCAAGGTGTGATTACACGACCTTGCCCCAGTTGAGTGAGCAGCCAGTTGTGTCAATTTGGATGGCCAGCCAGGGGTGGCATAATTCATGCTGCAGCCCCTGGTAGGCCTTGGATGCACCTATGCCCTAGATACCTATGGTACACTATACAGGGGCTCACAAAGGTGACCCAATACCCAATTGGATATGTACCTAAAGTACATGGTATGAATTTAGAGAGAACAGATGGGCTGTGGGTCTGATTAGCAGGCCCACAGCCACATTAGAGTCGAAAAACCAGTGGATCAGAGCAAAAAGTGGGGGTGAACATTGGAAGCAGACCCTACTCTCCTACACAACCCCCAAACACAGGGACATTAAACTAACCTTGACCAGTTGAGTCTTCATGTTCTAAGTGAAAATATCTAGAGAGTCCATCTGCATTGCCATGGTCAGTTCCAGGTCTATGTTCCACTGTAAAGTCCATACCCTGTAGGGAAATGGACCACCTGAGTAGTTTGGGATTTTCACCCTTCATCTGATTTAGCCACAAGAGGGGCTTATGGTCTGTCTAAATGTTGAAGTGAGTACCAAACAAGTATGGCCTTAACTTTTTCAGGGCCCAAAACACAGCAAAGGCCTCCCTCTCAATAGCTGACCAACGTTTCTCTCTAGGGGTCAGCCTTCTGCTAATAAAAGCAATGGGCTGGTCTTGACCATCTTTATTCAATTGTGAAAGAACAGCTCCCACACCCAACTCAGAAGCATCTGTTTAGACAATGAATTCCTTGGAGTAATCTGGACTTTTCAGAATTGGTGCAGAGCACATGGCCTGCTTCAGGTCATCAAATGCCTTTTGACAGCTGACAGTCCACTGAACTTTCTTTGGCATTTTCTTTCAGGTTAAGTCATTAAGTGGTGTCACAATGGACCCATAATTCTTAACAAACTTTCTGTAATACCCAGACAGGCCCAAGAAAGCTCTGACCTGTGTCTGGATAGTTGGAGGGGCCCAGTTCTTGATGGCCTGGATCTTACTCTCCAGTGGTTGAACCTGACCTCCACCTACAAGGTGGCCCAGGTACACAACCTTACTCTGCCCTATCTGGCACTTAGTAGCCTTGATAGTTAGGCCTGCCTTCTACAGGGCCTCCAAACCCTTCTTCAGGTGGATCAGGTGATCTTCCCAGGTGGAGCTGAAGACAGCAATATCATCTAGATAAGCTGCACAAAAGTTATCCAGGCCTGAGAGGACTTGGTTCACCAACCTTTGGAAAGTGGCAGGTGCATTCTTCAAGCCAAAGGGCATCACCACAAATTGGTAATGACCTCCTGGGGTCGAAAATGCATTTTTGGCTTTTGCATCATCAGCTAGCCTGGTTTGCCAGTATCCTGCTGTCAGGTCAAATGTGCTCAAAAACTTAGCAGAAGCCAATCTGTCAGTGAGCTCATCTGCCCTGGGTATTGGATGGGCATCTGTCCTAGTGACAGCATTGAGACCTCTGTAGTCCACACAAAACCTCATCTCTCTCTTACCATCTTGGGTGTGAGGCTTTGGCACAAGGACTACTGGATTGGCCCAGGGGCTCTCTGAGGGCTCAATAACTCCCAGTTCCAACATCTTTTGGACCTCTGTCCTGATACAGTCCCTGACATGGTCAGGTTGCCTGTAGATTTTACTCTTGACAGGCATACTGTCACCAGTGTCCACCTCATGGGTGCACCAGTTTGTCTGGCTTGGGGTCAGGGAAAACATATGCCTATAGCCCTGTAGAACTTGTCTGCAGTCCTGTTGCTGCTGGTCAGTGAGGCTGCCTGCCAAGGCCACTCCATCAACCGAACCATCATCAGGGTCTTGAGAGAGCAGGTTTGGGAGAGGGTCACTCTCTTCCTCCTGCCCCTCGTCTGTAGCCATGAGCAAGCCCATGTCTGCCCTGTCAACGGATGTATGACGTTACAACGCACACTTTTACAACGCATACATTTACAACGCATTTTTTACACCGCAACATCCATTACAACGCACACCATTACAACGCATACCATTACAACGAATTCTTAAAAAATACCTTTACAACGCATTCCACTACAACGCATACTACATTTACAACGCATACCATTACAACGCATTACTTTACATTGCATATAAGGTAAGTGTTGGATAGTGTAGGGGTTAAAATTACTATTCTAACTCCAGGGGGTGCAACAGTAGGGAAAGTTTTGGAAAGTGTAGGGGTTAAAATTACTATTCTAACTCCAGGGGGTGCAACAGTAGAGTAAGTGTTGGATGGTAAGTTTTGCGTTGTAATGGTATGCGTTGTAATGACTGCGTTGTAATGGTATGCGTTGTAGTGGTGTGCGTTGTAGTGTCATGCGTTGTAATGACTGCGTTGTAAATGTATGCGTTGTAATGGATGTTGCGTTGTAAAAGTTTCGTTGTACTGGTAGTGCGTTGTAAAAGTTGCGTTGTAAACGTTGTATACCCTGTCAACATATGCCTTCAGTCTGTTGACATGAAGCACCCTGTGGGGGCTTCTGGGAGTCCCAAGATCAACCAAGTAGGTTACCTCTCCCTTTTACTCAATAATAGTGTGGGGTCCAGACCATTTGTCTTGGAGTGCTGCTGGGGCCACTGGCTCCAACACCCACACGTTCTGTCCTGGCTGGTACACAGTCAGCACAGCCTTTTGGTCATGCCAAGCTTTTTGAAGTTCTTGGCTAGCCTCAAGGTTTTCAGAAGCCTTTGTCATATATTCAGCCATCCTGGAGCGGAGACCAAGTACATAGTCCACTATGTCTTGCTTAGGCTTTTTGAGAGGTAACTCCCATCCTTCCTTCACAAGACACAGGGGTCCTCTTACAGGGTGCCCAAATAAAAGTTCAAAAGGGCTGTAGCCAACCCCCTTATGTGGGACCTCTCTATAAGCGAACAAAAGGCAGGGCAGCAAGATATCCCATTTTCGCCTAAGCTTTTCAGGGAGTTCCTTGATCATGTCCTTTAAGGTCTTGTTGAATCTTTCAACTAGACCATTGCACTGTAGATGGTAGGGTGTAGCGAACTTATAGTTTACAGTACACCCTCCTTCCACATAGCAGTCAAATACCCAGACATGAAGTTTGCACCTCTATCTGAGACTACCTCTTTTGGGAACCCTACTCTGGAGAAAACTTCAAGGAGGGCTCTTGCCACAACAGGTGCTGTTGTGGTCCTCAAGGGAATAGCTTCTGGATACCTCGTGGCATGATTCACTATCACCAGTATAAATCTGTGCCCAGCGGCTGTTTGGTGATCCATTGGACCAACAATGTCAATCCCAACTCTTTCAAAGGGTACCCCCACCAAAGGTAGTGGTATAAGGGAGGCCTTTGTGGTGCCACCTGATTTGCCACTGGCTTGGCAGGTAACACAGAAGCAACAAAATTCCCAGGTATCTTCTGACATCTGTGGCCACTGAAAGTGAGGGACAAGCCTGTCCCAAGTCGTGTTCTGGCCAAGATGTCCTGCTAAGGGAATATCATGGGCTAAGGTAAGAAGGAAGCCCCTAAATGTCAAAGGTATGACCAGCCTCCTGGACGCACCAGGCTTGGGGTCTCTAGCCTCTGAATAAAGGAGCCCTTCATCCCAATACATTCTGTGGGTACCTGTAGCATTCCCAGCAGCCTCAGGAGCAGCTTTATGTCTGAGGGGTTCAAGAGAGGGGCAGTCCAGCTGCGCCTGCCTCAGGTCTGCCCTTGAAGGTCCCCTTGTCCCAAGAAACTCAACCTGCTCAGGCTCAAGCTCTTCTAGGACAGTTCCTTCTTGGGTATCACTATCAGCTTCCTCAGAAGGCTGATTTTCACTCTGAGGCAGGGGGAAGGCACTGCCTTAACCCTACTGCTCTTTCTCTTGGTAGAAAACTGGTCCATAGTTTCAGGATCCAGTGCTTGTTCAGTTTGACACTTTTTGGCCTGTGACCTGGTCACAGCAAGGACATGTGCTGATATGTCCAGCATCTCTGCATGAGTCCTATACTCCACTTCAGACCAGACTGACGGTTCTAGATCATTGCCCAACAAACATTCTACAGGGAGGTCTGAACTTACAACAACTCTTTTCAGGCCAGTTACTTCTCCCCAGGAGAAATTAACAATTGCCATACTATGGGCGGTAGTGACATTGCTAGCATTGGTCACTAGGTAATTGTCACCTAGAATGATCTGTCCAGGGTCCACAAAGTTAGGTGTCACCATGGTGACACTGGCACATGTGTCCCTGTAGGCCTGAACCACTTTATTATTAATCAAATGTGTCTGTCTGTACTTGCCAAGGTTAATGGGGCTCACAGTAGAGGACATAGCCATGTCCACATCACAGACAAGTACAGCCTGAGTTGGTACTCTGACTAGGCCAGAGTCCATCTCCGTACCCAGGATTAACCCTACTACACCCTTCTGTTGAGAACCACCACTATTAGCTGTACTAGGGGGAACAGTTGTCTTAGGGTCAATTGTGGTTGGAGCTGCCTCCTTTTTGCAAGCACTGGTCCAGTGAGTATTACTTTTACAGATATTGCACCAGGGTTTTCTTTGGCCATCTTTCTTCTTGGAATTCTTGGAACCCCCCCTCAGTAGAAGCTTTTTGGGGACCTGTTGAAGACTTCTGGTCTTTTACTTTCTGATCCCCACTCTTTTGGTCTGGCTTCTTCTGCTCACCACCTTGGTTCTGGTTTTTCTGCTTCACCCTGGTTCTGACCCATTTGTCTGCCTTTTTTCCCAATTCTTGGGGAAAGGTCAGATCAGAGTCAATCAGGTGCTGATGCAACAACTGGTTCTGACAATTATTAAGTATTTTCTCTCTCATTATCAAATTATATAATCCTGTATAGTCCTTAACTTTACTGCCCAGCTACCAGCCTTCCAGAGCCTTAGTGGCACAATCTACAAAATCAGTCCAGTCCTGAGTCTGTGTCTTCTGGGTATCCCTGAACAGCAACCTATACTGTTCAGTGGTTAGGCCAAACCCATCAATCAGAGCACTCTTCAGGACTCTGTAGTTGTTAGCATCCTCATCACTAACTGTGAGGAGCTTGTCTCTGCCTTTTTCTGAAAAGGAGAGCCATACGATTGCTGCCCACTGACTCTGGGGTACCTGCTGTACTTTGCAAGCTCTCTCCAAAGCAGTAATCCACTTGTGGATGCCATCCCCAACTTTGTAGGGTGGGACAATCTTGCTTAGGTTTCTATTATCATAGAACCTATTTCTATCCTTGGGGATAATGCTGCCACCAGTGGGTTCTGTCCCACTTAACTTCTGCTCTCTTGCAAGAGCAAGTCTTGCTTTGGCGAGGGCAAGTTCTTGCCTCTCAATCCTCAGATTGACTTCTCTCATTCTGGACTGATGTTCTTTTCTCTCAGGGGAAGACATTCTCCTAATGACATCTGACCCTAATGAGGCACCAGAGTGGTTAGATTCCCTGGATAGGGATCTCTTCCTCCTGGGCTCAGTGTTAGGCCTGCTTGGGGTCTGTATGGGGCTATGCCCCTCCAGCCCCATGTAGGCTTAGGTTAGCCTGGTTCAGTGTTCCCACTAGGACCTGATTATTAGTATCTTCCTCAGAGTCCTCCTCTTCTTCCCCATCTTCATCAAGAAGAGTAGGATCAGGGGAATCCTCTGCTAAGGGCTGTCCCTCAACTGCATTAACTGACAGACCTGTGCTAGAGGCCTTTAAAGCATCATATTCTTCCATGAGCTCAATCAGGTGTCTGAGGGTAGGGTTGGAACCCTGTTTTAACTTTCTAGATTAAATCATGGAAAGTTAGGGTATCATATCTGGAAGGTATCCTTAAAGGATCTACCTCCACTGGGAGAGATCCACCTGGTTCTGCTCTCAGAGACATGATCTAGTGAGGTGTGGTGTGTGCACCTACCTACACTAAGTGCTACCTACTAAACCTCTCTAGGAGTTGTAGTCAGGGTGTGCTAGGCCCTTTGCTCTACAACAACTAAGTTCAGTAGAACTTAAGTATTTAAGACATGAATTATATATACCTCTAGGTACCTTAATGTGATCTTTCAAATGATATCTCAAGATATTATTGTAAAACAATCAGCAAGCTCTTATCCCAACCGCTGCACACCAATGTGAGACGCTGGCCTGATATGTGATGTCCACTATTCTAGTGGGCACCCTGTATCAGTCCAAACAACCCTTATGGTGATGGTTGTAAAGTCAACCTTATAGACCAGCTATCCTAGTGGTAGCATGGACAAAGCAGTCTTAGGCTACCACTTCAGAGAGCATGTGAAGCCAATTGTTTTACCAATAATAACCCCTTGAATACCAGATGAAAGGACACCACACAAGGTATATATAAAATGTATATGTATTTATTTCTAACACAACCCCTCTGCACTCTTTATGAGGTCAGAGTTCGAGATACAGCACAAGTAACTTAATAAGCATACGTTGAGTTGCACACATACAATTCTGCCCTAGGGGTCTCACGAACCATATACTAAAGAAGTGGTATAAGTAACACTGCAGGAATAGTGAATAGGCCTAGGGCCTAGGAAATTGGTGGGGCTACACTGAATAACCACAGGTTAGGAAGCAGGAGTCCCACAGGATGTGTGTGCAGTGTCTAAACACACACGCGTGTTCTCATAGACTTAGAATGGGAACATAAAGTTTAGAAACTAGTTGATTTCGGACAGTCCGGGTGGACTTCGAGGAAACCCAGTTAAATAAGGACACTTGGATAGTAATTACCCATGGGACCACCTGAGTACTCAAGTTACCTCACCCAGGGAAGCCGGGTGCATAGGTGCGAAGTTGTGTCGGGTTTCGCGTCAATTCCTAGGGAGAGCTGTAAAAAGATGCTGAAGGCGACCAGGAGGAAAATGTCCGGGTGGATCCAAGGGTGGATCAGTGAAGTGAAGAACCTGAAAGCAGAGGGGACAGAGTCTGGGTCACTAGCCTGTGACCAGGGTGGAACCAGGACAGAGCCAGATGATGTTGAGCTGCGATCAGGTGAAGAAGTGAAGCTTGTCTCTGCAGCCACGTAGACCAGGAGGCGTTGACGACAACCAGGTGCTGGATACAGACTGTCCCACAAAGGCTTTTTCTGTTGGCAGTGTCGGCTTCTGGATCAGAGTCAACAAGCCTTGGCAAAGGCAACCCACGCAGGATATGAAGTTCGGCTTCTTGTACAGACCAGCAAGATCTGTGGAGCTTCCCCTTTGCAGGAAAGCAGGAGCAATCTCAGAGCAACCAGGAAAGCAGCGTTGTTTTAAAATGGAGTCTTCAAGATGGCCACTAGCAAACGGGCTAGCAACCGCAAAGACGCCTCAAGGAGAAATGCAAGAGCAGGCCCCAGGCGGCACTTGTAGAGTGTGGAGGGCTGAGCTTCGGTGCACTTATGGCTCTTGGTTGGAGCTTCTCAATCCCCAATGCACAACTTCAAGGATGCCTCAGAAGCTGCACAATTTAGCAAAGAGCAAAAGTATCCGGTCTCACGTCTCACGTGTCTGCCATGGGTCTCAGCTTTGCTGGAGGTGTGGGTCGGGGTCCGAGAAATCTGAAAGTCCAATCCTGTGAAGCAGTGTCGTCAGGATCCTTCAGGAGCGGTGACAGAGCAAACCAGCAATTCACTAGTTGGTGCCTGTTTGCACAGGGTGGTCACTCCTTGACCACAAGGGAGATTCTTCAGTCTTCTAGTTGCAGTAGAATGTCGAAGGTCCAGAGTTTAATTTCAGAGTTTCAGTTCAGGATAATCTAAAGTCTATAGACTCAGCTCCTAGCTTTATACAAATTAAAGGGTCTGGATTACCTGCTAGGTCCCTCCTATGGGTGGGAACAGGGAAGGGGGTGGTTACACCCCTTTTCCCTTTTTCCAGCTTCGCGCCAGAGCTGGGGCTGGAGTGCCCCAGCAACTGGTTTGAACCGGACTATGCATGGAGCACCTTGTGTGCCCCAGGCAGCGTCTCCTTCCTTTCAACCCACCCTGCCCCAATACACCATAGCCTGTCTGGGGAGGTGCTAGCACCTCCCAAGGCAGGAAACCTATTGTCCAGGCCTCCCTCGCTGGAAGGGCTCCCAGCTACAGGAGGTCAGACTTGTGTCTGTGGCAGCAGCATCCATTTTGTGATTCTGAGGCTCTGTTTAACTTTAATCGGGTAAAGCTACAACTACATGTCTTCTCCCTCTAGAAGGGTGGAATGCTACCCCCGTCGCCAGAAAAGGGCGAGGGGGTAGTATTCCAAAGCGTATGACACCTTACACGATATGTTTTGATAAAGCTAAACCAAAGTTAGTGTTGGACCCGGCCTCGTGGCGTGGCCCGTCTCTGTCCCTCAGAACTCTGCGAGCGTAGGCCTGCACCCTGAGCCCCTGCGCAGCGGCCCCGTAAGAATAGCCTGCACCCAGCAGCCTGGTCGTCTCACCCCCGATGAGCCCAAACCCCCGTAAACCCACGACCAGGCCACATGTCCCCGTCCCGCTCACGGCTCTGAGCGCCTAGACCTGACATGCCCCACAAGGCCCGGACGCCATCTTCCCTTCCCGACATCCCTGTCTCCTTGGGCCTAGCGTGACCCCGGCCCCAGCGAAACCCAGACTCCAACGGCGCGCCAGTCCCAGCCGGGGGGTAAAGGGCTCCCCGAGTGAGATAAGCCAGGGAGTTTCGATGGCACCTCCGGCCTCCCCTGAGAGACTGGTATCTGTCACACCTTTGGGCCTCCCCTGTGGCCCAGTTTCGATCACCCCTCTGGCCTCCCCGAGGGCTGGCTCCAGACCCGCTGGGCATCTGGGAATTCCCGGACCCATCTTTCAAAGGGATAAAAGAGCCAACCGCCGGACCTCGCCAACGACCAGCCCCCAGGGCTTGAGACCTCCGCCTGCGAGGGTCCGGAGATCAAAGAGCGAAAGGACTATAACTGGACCCGCCCAACAGCTAGGGGGCAGTTGTATCTTGGACCTGAAGCCCTGCTGATCTGATCGCGGCTGACCCTAAGAAGACTCATCTAGAACCATCGGAGCCCTGCTGACACTGTCGCGGCTCGTCCGCTTGTAACCATCGGAGCCCTGCTGACGCTGTCGCGGCTCGTCCTCTTGTAACCCTCGGAGCCCTGCTGACGCTGTCGCGGCTCGAGCTGAACTGAACCATCGGAGCCCTGCTGACGCTGTCGCGGCTCGAGCTGAACTGAACCATCGGAGCCCTGCTGACGCTGTCGCGGCTCGTCCTCTTGTAACCATCGGAGCCCTGCTGACGCTGTTGCGGCTCTCCCGAACTTCTCCAGATCGAGCCCTGCTGACCTCGTCGTGGCTCGAGGAGTGCTCTGGTCCGGCTGGACCATCGAGATCACCATCACGACCGAGCCGACGCGACGTGGGCGAAGCAGCCAGTACGACCATCATCCCGTACCCCCCGGCTCGAGGATTGAGAGCTGTGCGTAGGGTACGCCTCGTACTGTCCCAGAGACTAAAAGACAGTCCCGCTTCCCCCTTCCCGATTCCTCAACGACCTCGTGGTCCCTCGACCACTGTGTACATAAGAGTGCCTTCTTTGTTTATTTCTCATATAAAAGAACTTGTTACTTCAACCCAACGGTGTGGTGTCAGTTCGTAGTGTGGTGTGAGCTCAGTGTGTACGATCCTAAACTCGAAGTCTTCCCCGGTGAGGACCGCACGATAAGACTCGGCAAGTTCTGTGGGAGAGGAGGATCTTGGGGTGCCCGGGTGAGCATAACCTGGCCCTCTGAGATCGCCCCTTCTAACAGTTAGCAATAACCGCGAGGATTATAATGCACTTAAGAGTATATGGTATAGCTATATCATAGAACAGCTATAAGGACATGGTTCCAAAAGCTGCAGACAGGCTCAGCTCATGCTAGAGCACCATCTCACATAAAACCAAGCACTCTGCCGCTAAGATTGATAAGGCCTGCCATAGGAGTGACTTATAGGTATATATGTGTCTATATATAATGGTAGGTATAGGAATACTATACCTACGCAAGGGGTGATTACACGACCTTGCCCCAGCTGAGTGATCAGCCAGTTGTGTCAATTTGGATGGCCAGCCAGGGGTGGCATAATTCATGCTGCAGTCCCTAGTAGGCCTTGGATGCACCTATGCCCTGGGTACCTATGGTACTCTATACAGGGGCTCACAAAGGTGACCCAATAGGATATGTACCTAAAGTACATGGTATGAATTTAGAGAGAGAACAGCTGGGCTGTGGGTCTGATTAGCAGGCCCACAGCCACACTAGAGTCGAAAAACCAGTGGATCAGAGCAAAAAGTGGGGGTGAACATAGGAAGCAGACCCTACTCTCCTACATGCTGCAGTGCAAGTGGTGGAATTTTGGTCGGAAAAAAATGCGGCCCATAATCCGCATACTATGTGTGGGGATCTCTACATAGTTGGTGAGGACCTTCGCAGCCAAATGACAGGAGTGGTAACGATCTCAATTACCAGGTTGGTGAATAGCATTTTGTTGTAAATGAGTAATACTACTGTAGTACTACTTCACATACTGCAAAATGCAGTCTGTGAGCAGGCCTCCATGTCTTTTGTTTATTTTTTTTGCTGGTTGGTGGAAGAGGTCAACGGCTGCCAGTCAAATAGCTATACAAAAATATAAATTAAGAGAACATAGGAGTTGGGGGTGTGGACACTGGAGTGGGAACTGTAATGGGTCACTGTGGAAACAGGTCCTTGCAAAGTAATGTCAAAATATAGGTCATTGAGAACTCACAAATCTGCAGAGAAGCCAAAATTGGAAAAAAGCTAGGTTAGTTATTAAGCCTAACGGGGCATCTAATAAGGTAACTGCAGAGGATGGAATCCTACTCACCTAGGATTTCTTGTGACCAGGAACTGGTTTCCTAAAGACTAAATGTTTTGTGAAGTTGATTTCCTTGCCAGCCACCGCTCTCAAGGATAGGTGAATAGCAAGTCCATCATATATGAGTCAGCACTGGTTAAAGTTGAGGAGGCGATAGGATGACCTTCCCCCCTTCATAAGTTTGAATTATTCCATAAAAGGCTTAAAAGACTTTTGCCAGCTGGTGTAGGAACACTTAGGTGTTGTAGTCTTGCAAAAGGCTAATACATCTGGTCTACTGGTTGCCAGGCCCAGCAGAGCCACTGAGGTTAAGGTCTACGGGAGGGGAACATTACACCTGAAGTTAGGGCCAGAATCGCAGACTTGCTCTGGTGACAATTATAGCCCTTGATACTGCTGTTTCAAAGTGAAATATGGCTGCAATTGGGAACTTGAAGTTTGCTAATTGCTGGTATGCACATCCGGATCTGTGAGCTTCAGAGACCAGAATGTCAGCCCTAGCTAATGCAAGACTGGCCTGTACTGGAAAACTGAAACATGGAACCAGAGTATTAATGTGGTATATCGTCACCAGGACCACGATTAGACTGATACTTAAGGAGCATGTCAGGAAGACCCTAGTTTTAGCTCTAACAGGGTCTTCATACTTGTACCCTATGTTATGTTATTTTATTGACCCATTTGGTGAGCTTAATGTTAGTCCCTCTCAGTAACAAGGATTAGAAGTTGCATTAGGTTCGAACACCATCTCAAGCTCGTCATGAGCTGAGCCTGCACTTAAGTAAACTACTCCATGATTACAACAGTGACTTTTTTTTTTTTTTTTTTTTTTTTTGGGGGGTTCAAATCTGCTTTATTGCATAAGACGAAGTGCAGTACACAGCTTGTTTTGCCCACAACCCGGAGGCCGGCAGCAGGATGGAATGGTCAATACACAGCCTTGTAGCCGGCATCCCGGGGGCCCGGCGGCGTGTCATACATGCATGGTAAACTTGTTCGGCAGCTGGTGGTGTAGGATGAGCAAGGATGAGCAGCAGTTGAACAGAGTTTTTTGCGAGAGAAGATTCTCTCCTTTTTGTCGAAGGTCAAAAACAGTAACAGAAACACCCAAACTAGGTAACAACGAAGAGGCAGTTCTCGACTGTGTGGTAGGATAGTTGATAGTGTTCTGGCGTGGCGATCCAGGCAGGCAGAGGTGTGTATGAAATCTCATGTCCAGGATGCCTGACCTAACATAAAGTAGACCAATATTGGCCGGTTGTGGGAGGGTGTAGGAAGCCCTGGAGTGCCGCCCGCTAAAGATGTAAGTGCGTGAAGTGAGTATGGGATAGAGTAGGCATGTACAGAGAGAGGGGAGTGATGTGCAGGCCAAAGCAGGACAGTCTGTAATGTCAGTGACTGCCCAGGGGTACAGGGGAGCACGGACGAGGGAATCCGGTTAGCCCAGTCGTAAGTTCAGGCTAGGACCAGAACAGAGCTTGGGGTCCTAAGTTATGACAAGCTGACTTTCCGACTGAGCGCTGTCGTCCGGGCGTGTGAGCAGATAGTGCACAAGCGGTTCCCAGACGTCACTGGGACGACACGAGGGAGGCAGCAATTCAGCAAAAGTAGTATGCTGATCTTGGCAGTATATCAAGTCTGTGAGCCAGTCCTTGAATTTGGGCGCCCTTCCTCTGCCCCACCGGCACGCGACACGCCGCTTGGCCAAGAGCAAGGCAGTGTCAATGAATTTCCTGCAACCCCTAGGCATCTGCATCGTATACCCGAGGAGGGCCATCAAGGGGTCCGCAGGGACCACCTCCCCCATCATCTCAGCAAGAGCCTCCGTCACTTGCCGCCAGTAGCAAGCAATCTGGGGACATTCCCACGCCAGATGAAGAAAGTCGGCATGGGCAGCACGACAGCGCTCACATCGGTCATCATCCGCCAGCCCAAATCTACGTTTCCGCACCGGCGTGTAGTACACTCGTTGAAGGAATTTATAGTGGATAATTTTCAACCTGCTACTGGCAGAGATGCGGGCAGTGAGCGCGCAGCAGTAGTGCCATTGGTCGTCCGACACATCAGTCGCAAGTTCAGCAGACCAACGCAGTCGAGCAGTGGAGTCTGGGTCTGGAGCAGCACTGCGGATCTGACGGTAGAGTCCAGAGACCAGGTGTGCCCCGTCCTGTGATCCTAATAGGAAGTGTAGTGGAGGCAGGGCCTCGGGCTCATCAGGATAATCGGGTAAGATGTCTTTCATCCCTGCACGCAAACGAATATAATAAAAGAGCTCAAGGGGAGTACGCTCGTGTGTTTTAAAAAACAGGTCCGCCGATTTGAAGTGACCCTCATGAAACAAATCGCCCCAACAGGTGACATGTAATGTATCACAGAGATGTCGGAAACCCGTTTCCGATAACAATGTAAGCTCTGGGTGATAGACAAGCGGTAATCTGGGTGAGTAGAGCAATGGGCACGACAATCTTTTAGCTATGCGGCGCCACGCATCCAAAGTGCAGGAGACTGAGGTATTCGGCGTGGTTATGCACGCCTCTGGACAGTGCAACAGCCCATTGAGCGGGACCGGGTGCGCGATCCAGTCTTCGACCGCTATGTGCGGCATAAAAGGGGTAGGAGATATCCAGTGGTAGGCGAAGTGCGCCTGTGCGCACTGGTAGTATGCCTCAAAGTCAGGGACATCGAAACCTCCCCTGTCATAGGGAAGGGTCAGCGTCGACCATTTTAGCCGGGGGTTTTTGCCTCCCCAGAAAAGCCTGCGTAACTCCGTTCGGAGCGTTTTGAAGAAGAAAGCGCCAGGGAAATAGGGAATATTGAGGAAAAGGTACAGAAAGCGGGGTAGTACC
Source organism: Lissotriton helveticus (assembly GCF_964261635.1). Taxonomy (NCBI): domain Eukaryota; kingdom Metazoa; phylum Chordata; class Amphibia; order Caudata; family Salamandridae; genus Lissotriton; species Lissotriton helveticus. The sequence continues at coordinate 1,327,972,120 of NC_136061.1, read as the reverse complement.
ACCATTTTTATAAGCGAGGCCCTCCCGGCCATGGAAAGTGGCAGCGTGATCCATCTGTCGACGGAGGCAGTTAATTTGGTCATGGCCACTCCATAATTGGATCGCAGCGTCTCGTCTTTGTCGCGAGAGATGCGGATACCCAAGTAACGGAGATCCGCACTACACCACTCCAATGGGTAATCGAGGGGGAAGTCGCGCACCGCGTCTGTCAGTGGGAAAAATTGCGACTTGGCCCAGTTGATGTGGACTCCTGACACCCCGCCAAATAAAATAAATTCCCGAAGTAGGGGATTCAGATGTGTCTCAGGATATTTTACGTACAGCGTGATGTCATCCGCATAAAGGGATACGTCAATTTGTCGCTGCAGGCATTGCACAGCACCAGTACGATGCAGCTGTCGTAAGCGACAAGCAAGAGGCTCGACCGCGATGGCGAATAACAGGGGAGAGAGTGGGCATCCCTGACGGGTGCCTCTCGTGAGCGCGATAGGTTGTGACAGTCGTCCGTTAATTAGTACCCTAGCCGTGGGATCCGTGTATAGAAGGCGGACCCAAGACAGGAACAATTTAGGAAACCCCATGCTGGCAAGTACCGAAAAGAGGTAAGGCCATTCAATCGAGTCGAACGCCTTGGTGGCATCGAGGAATACAGCTGCCACAGGGATGTCAGGGTGAACCGTGCGGAGCAGGGAGAAGAGGGTGCGAAGGTTGTGGGACGTAGATCTGCCCGCCACAAAGCCAGACTGATCAGGCAATACAAGTCTGGTCATCAATAGCGATAGCCGGGTGGCCAGTACCTTAGCAAGTATTTTGACGTCGCAGTTTAAGAGGGAGAGTGGACGGTAAGAATCGCAGGATGTGGGATCCTTATCTGGCTTTAAGAGAGAGGTGATCACCACCTCGCGCATAGAGCTGGGAAGTATCCCGTCAGCAAGAGATTCCGTAAACACTTCACGGAGCACTGGCGCCATAACATCGATGTAGGCTTTGTAAAACTCGGCAGGTATGCCATCGAGGCCCGGAGCCTTGCCGTTTCTGAGGGACATGATGGCCTCGCGCACCTCATCGAGCTCAAAAGGCGCCGCAAGAAATTCCCTGTCCCCATCGCTGAGCCAGCATAACGCAACATCGCTGAGGTATGAAGCATATGGCGCGTCTGCTTCCGCCGTGGAAGTGTACAGTGAGGAGTAATGTGCTGTGAATGTGTGCAGTATCGCTTCTGAGTCACTGATAGTGGTACCGGAGGTATCAGTGAGTTCCAATATGGTATGGTGTACCCGTGAGGGTTGCGTGAGTGTAGCCAGTACCTTCCCGGGCCTATCCCCTTCACAGTATTTACGGGCTATCCAGTGTTTGCCTCGGTATTTCGCCTCCCTGGCAGCCTCCTCCTCATACCTTGACAGTGTCTCCCTAAAGGTAGCATGCAGTTCTGGGTCAGTGTTTGATACCATGCGGAGTTCCAGAGCCCGCAGTTCCTTTTCAAGTGTGGTGATGGAATGTAAGATATCACGAAGTACCCCGTGGCTCTTAGATATGCAGTACCCCCTGACAGTGACCTTGAACGCCTCCCATATGTGCTCGACTGATTCAACCGACCCCTTGTTTCTAGGAAAGAACTCCGCTATCTCCTCCCCCAGCTCAGTGCGAAACAGGTGATCCAGAAGCACGTCAGGGCGTAGTCTCCACTGCGGTCGCGGACTGTCCCACCCAGGAGTACGAAACCGCAAAAGCACAGGGCCGTGGTCAGAGTAGGTTCTCGGTAGGTGAGTCACTCCCACCAGCTCCGCAGCAACCCCCCTAGTGACTAAGAAGTAATCCAAGCGTGCCCATGTCCCGGTATGAGAAGTGAAGTGGGTACCCTCCCTTTCATGAGGATGTAAGTGTCTCCAGGCATCTAAAAGACCACCCTCCTCCACAACTCCCTCCAGTGCCTCCCTGGCCCTAGGCTTATAGGAGCCAACACCATCCGCCCTGTCTAAGGTGGGTACCAGCGCTAGGTTGAAATCCCCACCCCATACTATGTGTCGTGCCCCAACCGCCACAATCCTACCCCATAGAGTGGTGAAAAAGGCAGGTGAGTCAACATTCGGCGCATATATGGACACAAACAGGTACAGATCACGGCCCACTCTACCCCACAACAGAGCATAACGACCCTCCCTGTCTGCCACTTCCCCACATTTGTGAAAAGGCACAGTGCGGGCAACGAGAATTGCCACTCCTCTGGCATAAGTCGAATAAGAGGAAAAGATACGGTGTCCGGCCCATCGTTTCGCAAAAGTGGCGCTACCCTGTGCGGGCAGATGAGTTTCTTGCAACATGGCCACCCGTATACAATGTCTATCAAGGTAGGCAATAACATTTCGGCATTTCTTAGCATTGTTCAATCCGCGGACATTCCAAGATAAGCATGTCAGTTGCGCATTCGCAGTCAAAGCAGCCATGGACAGAGCAACAATGAATAAGGTAGTGCCCGAGAGGGCCGCAAAATGTAACCACCCCCGCCTTGCCAGTGCCAACGTTTACACCAGGTTATTGCAGATATACACAGTTCAGTCAATGAAAGCCTCTCAGAGTCCATCCTCCCCCCACCCACCCCAGCATCCCAATCATGCCAGTGGCCGCGGAACCCCCCCCAGAAGCCCCCCCTCCTCCCACCTCCCCCCAACTGTAGTGGTATGAACAACAATAACAGCAACAAGACTGTGGGGATCGCCCAGTAGGGGTAAAACATAGAGTGCGCACAGCCACTTCCCGGTCCGTAGCTCCAGAACCGTAACCGCCCTCGGTGGAGACTAGGGACGAGAAAGTGGTCCTTGGTGTACGTTACCACAGGGGTGCAGAGTCCATGCAGGTCCATCGATCATGAATCGCCCCAAAGTCTGAAGTCCGAGCCGCTGGATGACCGCCAGCTGCCGTGGAGAAGACTCGATCCGTAGTGCACATGGACAGCTATTCATCATGTGGCGCTGGTGACAGGTCGGCATCGTCCTGTTCATCAGCAGCAGCGCCGTCTGCTCTGCGCTCCCTACGTATCGATTTTAGGTAGTCCTCTGCCTTTTGCGGGTTGGTGAAAAACCTCTGCCTACCCTGGTGGGTCACTCGAAGCTTCGCAGGGTATAAGAGAGCATAGTCTATCTGAGCCTCTCGTAGCTTTTTCTTCACCGGCAGAAACTTTCGCCGTTCATCCTGAACCATCGGCGTGAAGTCCGGGTAGACAGAGAAGGTAATTCCATTAAATTGCAGTGATTTTTGAGTGCGGGCCGCCCTGAGAGCAGTGTCACGATCACGGTAATTCAAAAGCCGCGCAATGATGGGCCTTGGTGGAAGGCCAGGCTTGGGCACAGGCGCCAGGGAGCGGTGGGCCCTCTCCACAATGAATTGAGGCGAGAAAGCATCCTCTCCCATCGAGCCTCTGAGCAATCTTTCAACGTATAGTTCCATCCTACCCGTATCTGTAGATTCCGGCACATTCGTGATGCGTATGTTGTTCCGGCGGCTTCGCGCTTCCAGGTCCTCGTTCTTTGCCGCTATAATCCGGAGTAAGTTATCCATCCTGGCCAGTTGCGTCGTATGGGTCGTGGCGACATCGGCGTTATCGGATATCCGCTGCTCCGCAGTCGTGATCCGCTCCTCATGGCGGTCGACCTTGTGTACCAAAGCATCCAGCCGGGCCGTGACGCCGTCCACTTTCTCCACGACAGTGGCGAAACCCTGCCTCATCTCCTGAATCAGGCTGGTAAGATCTACATCATTAGTAGGAGGCGGAGTAGGCAGCGAAGAAGATGCGCTGGACCCAGGATTCATCTGCACCGATTTGGCGCCTTTTTTCACACTGTTGAAGCTCAGTTTTGGCTGACGATTCTCAGTCCGTCCCATAGCGGTGTCCGGGGGATGGCTTCCGGGCCGTGGAGCAGAGTGGTGGTAGAATCTGCGGCCGTGGGATAGATGAGTGCAGTCCACCCAGAGAATGCACAGCCGTCAGTGGACAGGAGAGAGCAAACGCAGGGCCGCCAAAGGGGCTGCGAGGGGGGCCCAATCTGCAAGCGGCGCTACGTGGCAACCAAGCGCTGTGATGGTGAGGGGGTCCAGCAGCCAACAGTAGTGGATCGTGGTAATAGATGCTCCCCGCCCAGTGCCAGCAGGGAAGCGGCCCGGGTATATATTGCTGCTGCAGGCAGTGTGATCCAATCAAGCAGGGCAAAGGATGGCAGGACCCCACTGTGTAGTGCGCAGTGAAGGGTTGCAGCACTCAGGGGGGCAGTCCAGGGCCTCTCCACGTGACAGCCACGCACCCGCCAAGCAGGCGACAGCCCCCCCCCCACTCGTCCCCTAGTGCAGAAGCTTGATGGCAGCAGGAGTGGCGCGTGATGGTAGCACCGAGTGCGAGGGGGCCAGTCCCGACCCTGGATCAGCGGTTCCGATTGCTCGCGCTGCTTAGCATAGGAGCTGCAGCGGGCAGAGAGTCGGAGCGATGGTTCGTGGGGGCCGCCCGGCCCAGCAGGCTCCTCCGCCGAGTGGGAAGGAGATCCTTTCCTAGCGCCGATAACGGGAGCCAGCAGGAGGGGGGGGGGGGGTCTCGCGGCAGAAAGGACAGCAGCCGCTTACCTCCGTTGAAGCCCCCCCGCGATGTCTCCGCAGGAGATCGGTGTCCGCGGCGATCTGCGGCCCAAAGCCTCGTGACAGTCCCCGGGGTCGCGCAGCAGCAGCGGCCGGCCACACGCTCACAGCAGCTCCAGAGCGAGCACCGGATAGAACTCCAGCAGCCTGTAACTCCGGCCCTGGAGCACGTAGGGACCTCAGAGTTTGGTCGAGTGTCTATGGCGATGACCTGAAGCAGGGTCCAAAAGGTGGAGGCAATACAGCACTCCGTGGCACAGGATATGTTAAGGATTATTTACCAAGGAGCGGGAGCTACGCACCTAGGCAGCCATTCCGCAAGTGCGCCCTCTAGCGCCCCTTACAACAGTGACTTCCACCTACGAAAAGTCTTTCTTTAAATAACACAATACATGGTTCAGACACTTGTGTAAAAATGGGCCTTTGTATTTTTTACATTCATGTCAATGATCAAAACGGGTGGAGAGCACAGGCTGTGAAAGTGGAAGTAAATGACCACCAGTGGAACTGAGCCTACAGTGTTCTTGATGATTTTGCACATAAAACACAAGTACACGAGGTGCTGAGGTGGCAAGCACTTCAAAGAGAAATGATGACAAAAAGATTTCCAGAAAAAAGATCAGAAGACATCACACCTTAAAACTGATTAAGTTGGATATGAGCAGCAGTCTAGAAACTAGTTCATAGAAACTACGGTGACACTCTATTATCCTGTACATCAAGGGGTCTAATAACCAGAGTGGAGAAAGGGGGTTTCGGGGGGGACACCAGGGCAGGGCCCTCACGACCAGAAAAGAGGACCAGTACGCAATAACTGTCTCAGACAAGGTTGTTTTTATTCCTATGTTAGAGGTAGCTAGGAAGAGTCAAAACAGTCCGGTTGCCACAAAATGCTTCGGTAACCAGCAGTAGAGGATCCGGCCGGAAGACAGGACTCGTTGTCGTCCTCGGTGAGCAGGGAAAACATATGGAAAACATAACAAAAATGCCACGGATCAGTGTTTTGGCCAGTTTTAGGCTTTTGACTCTGGAGGTGGTCTGTGAGGGATCACCACATCCCGCCACCTGGTGCAACCCTGTTTTAGCAGTGTCCTCCCTCTTGGTACCTCCCTTCCCCACCCAGTACACCGAAAACCCTTGTAAACTGTGCCGTACCTTGTCCAGCCACACTCCTCCAGGAGAGTGGCGGGACAGTGCGTGGTCTCGTTGGCCTCCTGGCGTCGCTTTTACCTCCTGAAGGTTGGATTCAGCGGTCTTTTCAGGGAACAGCTGATGCCTCTCGAACGCTCCTAGCCCCTTCTCAGATTCTCCGGTTTCTCCCGTCCTCTCGTTCGCCTTCCTCTCCGGTGGGACGTCCTCTTCCCCTTTCTCTGCGCCGCACTCCTCCGATAGGACAGCCGAGGATGACGTCAGTAGACGGAACTCCTCCTCCTGGATAGCTTGTGGAGAATTGAAGGGATACTTCGCAGCCTGTAGATGAAGCAGCAGGACCTCGGGTTCAAAATGCAGTGGCGTATACGCCACTAGTTCCTCGAGTCCGTTCTTGGGCTCCTGACACACCCCTCCCCTAGGTTCGCCCTGCTCGAGGGAAAGAGGAAAACTGGACAGGTAGTCTGCATTGCCCTGCTGTTAAACCTGGATGTATGACGTTACAACGCAGGCTATTACAACGCCTGCCTTTACAACGCGGTTTTTACATCGCAATCCATTACAACACATAGCGCTTTGGGGTGCTGGATAGTGAATAGTTTAATTTACTATTCCAACTCCAGTCCCCGTGGACACTAGGGAAGGTGTTGGATAGTAAATTAAACGTATTCCCTATCCTAGAGCGCCCCCCAGCGCAATGCGTTGTAATGGTTTGCGTTGTAATGACCGCGTTGTAATGGTAGTGCGTTGTAAAAGTTTCGTTGTAAAGGTTGTTCACCGTTAGACCTGTCAGCCCTAGGGTGGTCTTTCCCTATTTTTTTGCCCTTGCCTCATTTTTTCCACCCTCTTTTTCGTTGGCCTTAGGTCTCCGAGCACCTTCCCATTGCTAACCAATGCAAAGGTGCAGGTGCTCTCTACTTCCAACATGGCTGCCACAGGCCCCTGTTACTGCAGCGTGGTCTTTTTAGTAGCACCCTAGTTGCCAGGAGCTGGCTGGAACCCTTAAACATTGTTGCAATGCCAGCCTGCCTTGCCTGCCCATAGTCAGAGTAGGGAAGCTCCTGGAACCTTCTAGAATAGGGGCGGGGTCTGCTTTTGCCTCCTTAGAGAGTGGTCACCTGACCTGGGCATATATAAATAAAGGAGGGAACGTTTTTAGTCAGTTGGGGCATCACTGACCTGGGGGAACCTACGCAGGAGACTTAGGCGGTAGGGCCTAGTCAGGAACCTATACCACTGGGGGTGACAGGGTTTAGGCGCTGCCAACCAAGCTGTGTGAGGAACACTGAACTAGCCCACTGATCTGGCCCGGTGGGAGGGGAACCCAGGTACCACCTGCAGTGACCTGCTGAGGAATCCTGTCAACCCTCCCCTCAAGAAACCATCTACCAAGGGCGCAAGAACCACCACGTGCCAAGAAGAAACCCACCTGTACACAGGACTACTGGGGATCAACCAGGAACTGGGCTGTGCCATCTCTGCCCCCTTGGTCGCCCCTGGGCCCCTGCGCTGTGCAGCCTCATCCCCCCTACTAAACTGTCTGGACTGTGAAGCTGTGTGCCCTACCTACCCAGCGCTCTCCTGCTCTGCCCCTGAGAAGCGCTGTAGACTGCCAGACCTTCGGTGCCCGTGGAAGCGCTGTGATCGGTCCCAAGCCCTATCCCGCCCTACCGAGTGCTGTGGCCCCAAGAACTGCTGGTGCGCCGTTTAGCGCTGTGTATGTGCCCTGCAGCGCTGCCCCCTCGAGGCGCTAACTTGCTCCAACTCACCGCCGCAGCCCGGAGTATCACTGGCGCTGCCCCGCGCTGCTGTGGAACCTTGCCGGGGCCTCCCACTGCTGTGACCGGGGACTCCGGAGTGCACTGAGACCTTCACATTCCCGCGACAGCCCCCGGAACCATAGGAGGGCCGCCGCCTCGTCCCTGCCACCGACCGCCACGGCGGCTGCCTGGGCGCCTTCTTGGCTGTTCCCCGCCGCGGTCTGAAGGCCTTGGAGGGGCACCAAGGGATTCAATCAGGCCGCACTAGGCTACAGAAGCGAGGACACTCACCCCACGTGACAGGGGTGCCCGGCCGCGTCATTGGCCTTGCCCCAGCACACTGCCGCGCAGCCATTGGCTGCAACCGCCGCACCCACCTGGCCTGCCCTGCCATTGGCCGCGGAGGCCGAGTCCCCTTTGCGTCAGCCACCAGATTGGTTCCCGGGCCTCAGACGCCATCGTAGGCCCGGGAACAGGAGGAAACACTGCCGGAGGGCGCCGAGGAGCGAAGGAGCCCTCCCCTCAGCCGGCGAGACACCCAAGGAGCGCTAGGGTGCGTGGGCCTCCTGCACACCGCCCAGGCTGGGAATACGGGCGAGGGGGCTCTGGAGTCAGCGTAAGCCCCACCCCCTGCCAGTGCGCTGAAACTTCCGCAAGGGCCCTGAGAGGGCCGAAGAAAAAGGTAATCCCCCCCCCCCCCGCGGAAGGCCCTGAGATCGCCCCTCCCGCGGGAGACTGTTGTTGGGCCCCGTTGGCCTCGTTGTGCCTGCAGGGCTTCTGGAACTGAGAAGGAGCCCTGTATTGACTATTGAAGAGGAGTCAGTGACTGCTCCATTATGAGAGCTAACCCCTGCCTGGGGTAAAGTTTAATGCCAGTTAATGTAGGCCCTGAGGCATGGTTTATTCTAGAATAATGAGATGCTTATTCTACCCTGGTTAAAGGGAATGTTTATTCTGGCCTAATGAAATGTTGGCTTACCTGATAAGATGTTAGTTCTCCTGCATAATGAGATGTTGCACGATATTTGATGAAATGTTCATTCTGGTCTGATGGGGTGCCACTCGAAGCCGTGTTTCAAGGGAGGCTGCTCTGTCCACCTACTCTTTGGTGATCTTGCCGTTTTGAAAACCGGACCCTGTCCTTTGGATTCTGCCGACCTGGACTGTTATCTTGGGACCAGAGAGGGAGCGGGACTGCGAGTCCCAGGAGACTGTGCGTGCAGGTGACCACACGCACCTGCGACTCTTCCCGCCTCCTTCCCCCTCCACGCAGTTAATTACGGCTCGTGGCCCCCGCTCCGCGGGTGCCGCTCTGAGCCGTGTTTCAAGGGAGGCTGCTCTGTCCACATACTCTTTAGTGATCTTGCCGTTTTGAAAATCGGACCCTGTCCTTTGGATTCTGCCGACCTGGACTGATATCTTGGGACCAGAGAGGGAGATGGACTGCGAGTCCCAGGAGACTGTGCGTGCAGGTGACCACACGCACCTGCAACTCTTCCCGCCTCCCTTCCCCTTCAACCTTATAGCCGCGCCCACTCACGCGCCCGCGGGACACGCACGGGCAGCGCCGGGCGAAGCCCGGGCCAAGGGCGGGCCCGTTCTAGCCCGTTCCTGACCGATCAAGACCAGACCGGGCAACCCCCCTTGGTTTATTTTACTACATGTGCTATATGTTTTGTACTTATACTATATATAAGCATTGTATGTAGCGTACTGTTTATAATATATAGGACTACCAAAATGGCCACTAGGGAAAGCAGAAGTAGGGCTGCTAAAGGGGGGAAACTGCTTACAGGCACCCTTGATGATTTTATCACTAGGTCTAACTCTGTAATAGATATGGGCATACAACTAATGGAACATAAAGTGTCACTGGACTTAGCAGCTGCAAGAAGATTGTCCCAGGACCTAGCAATGTCGAAAAAATACTCGCTGGGCCCCATAGCATTAGCCAGAACCCCCGAACGTGTGATTAGCCCAGCTCCCTTAGTCACGCATGCTGACATACACCATATTCCAGTTCTACTCTCTGGTATACCTAATTCGATAGAAGCTATCCCTCAATCATCCATGGATAACATAAGTCTAGTTGGGGAAGCTGTGATGGGCGATACTTTAGCTGAACCCAACGAGACAGATGTTCAGGTTGATGATACAAGCTTGAGGGAACTGCCTGAGAGGCGGGGGGGTGCAATACCAAAAAGGAAACGCCCCAATGCCTCAGTATATGCTAGGAAAAAATCTAAAATAGCAAAAGAACAGGTGTTAAGAGGTATGGTGATCAATGAGGGCAATGGGACTGGTTTGGCTTCTCATAATTTAGTAAACAAACACAAAGAGACCCAAAATTTTGTAAACTTGGAGACATCTGAGAGCCCTCAAGATCCAACAAGTTTGGGTAATTTGGAAGGTAATGGAACCAGAAATGTGGATGGCGGGAATGATATCCTATTAAAGAACATAGGTGACATCTTAAAAAAGCTCTTAACCCCTCTAGAAACAAGATTGACATCCATAGAAAATCAGTTACTTGAGGTTGAAAAAAGTATAATTGCCCTAACAAGCCTCAGCATAAGGGGACCATTGCCTAGCTGCACCCCAGGTGCTGTTCAGACTTCACTGGTTATGCCGGCCCTACATGTGACCAAACCTAAGTCTCCGGTAAAGGGTAAGAGTGCTAGTAATCCAAAAGTAATGACCTCGAACCCTGCACCCACTGTCCAACCAGATCAAGGTACTTCATGCCAGGGCACAGAAGTTACTAAACGCAACCAGCAGAATCCAACTGAGGCTCAAAAAGGGGAAAAAGTGAGGGGAGGATATATTAATTTACCACCGGACGCTAGTCCCTTTGTTGTTGTGTTGACAGGGGTTCCTGAAATAAATAACCACCATGTGGAAACCTTTTGGTCACTCAAACACAAAGTTTGCTACTGGCTGAATGAAAAAAGACCTATACCCCATCACGTAAAGAGCAAAATTCTGATGGTCCGTAGGACACCATGGATAGGCCCCACAAATAAATCTATTGCGGGTGACTGCGTTATTGTAACATTTGAAGATCCACGCACTGTAAACCATATTTGTGCGTGGAATTCCCCTAGTGGACCCTTCGGAATTGATACCAGACCACTCTCCTTCTTCTATCCGCCAAACAAGTGCATTGATGGGGGAGGGAGGTGGACTCTGGTTAACTATCACGTCCAGGGTGGGTCCGGTAGTGAGAGACAGCTCAATCAAAGACGATGGATAGGTGCCCCTACACACAATAGATTCAGTTGCTTGGAAGCAGTGGATTGACTGAGGCCTACGATGGATTCTAAAGCTAGCATTACTAGTCCATCTTCCATAAGTAGCCCCATGCTTGTTCATAATATTGGGGAAAGTTTCTTAGAAGAGGCAAAGAAGGTGACTGCTGTAAGAATTGAGCAGGGAGGGATAAATTACATCAATAATAATATTGGGAAAAACGGAACACACTGTATACACATAGATCGTAAACATGGAGAGCAAGACATATTGCACGTTGTGGAGAACTCACCGACGTTGAATACAATGGGCGCGACTGTCCCCAATCTAAGGTGAACAAATCTGGAAATTGCATCGACAAAGAGTTGCAGAGACGCAACCCTGAGACTAATATCTTGGAACATAGCTGGTGTAGCAAAAAATCTGAGGGACCCTGATTGGGCAGAATACATTGACTCCAGTGACTTTTGCCTACAGCAAGAAACATGGGCAGTAGATGTACCACATAGGGTGGGTTTCAAAACATACGGGATAGGAGCAGTACCATCTACAAGGGGTAGGCCATCAGGTGGTCTTATCACTTGGATTAAAGGAACACTAAGGATTCGGGTAGAAGTTATAGATTCTGGGTCTTTAGACTTACTGGTTTTAAAAATTACTAATGATGCAGGGAAATCATTATATTTAATTAATGTTTATAATAGACCCGCATCTATTTCGAAGGAATCGGTCACCCTAACAAAGCTAGACTGTTATTTGGGTAGCTTAGCTGATAAGGAAGCGATTATTATAGCTGGTGATTTAAACTGTAACTTCGAACCAGTTAAAGTGCTTAGTGAGATTTTCGAGGAGGAAGATCAAGCAAATAATATTCCTCCATTGGAAAATATTGCAACTGTAAATTGTACAACTTTGACGGTACAATTAGTAAAATTGACCGCGGAACATGGACTTAGGGCCTGTAATGGCCGTCTCCCATCGGATGTCTAAAAAAAACGACCTTCTTTAGGAACCACAATAAAAGTAATCTAGATTTTATTATTACTTCAATGTCCATTTGGCATCACATGGTTGATCTTGAGGTGAAGGATAGGATAGAAAGTGATCATTACCCTCTGGATCTATTGATAGAAGAAGGTCTGTTTTTAGAGGATGGGACTGTGAGATCACAAGAGCTTTACAATCCCATAAGTGACGAGGTCCTGGTTAGTAACAATAGGCGCACATTGAAGTGGTCTCATATGTTAGAGCATGGCGATATACTTGCAGCAATATATTCACATTTAGTTGGGTATTTTTAAGAATTTATTGGCTCCCCTATTGAGACCAAAAAATGTATTGTTCTTCACAATGATTTTTTTAAGGAATTGAAAGTACTTGTGACAAAAATGCCAAAAAAGAGCCATCAAAATTTGAGTAATATGTCTCATATCAAACCTTGGTATGACAAGCATTGCAGGGTAGCCAAGGGGAAACTCCTGTTGGCAATTAAAACTAAAACACCAACCGATGTTAGAATTGCTAGGGAAAATTACAAGAGAGTACAGGCAGCATCAAAGAAGCTGTGGGAGGAGGGCAGTTGGGCTGACTTGTTAGAAGCAGCAAAAACAAAGGACACAATAGGGTTTTGGCGGCTAGTCGCGAATGGGAACCATGTAGGGAGGGCTGTTAAGGACGTCTATCTCGACGAGATGACGTGGGTCAACCACTTTTCTACCCTATATAAAAAATATGATGGGAATCCCAGTGAGACTAACGGTGAAGCACCATGGCATGTAGCTCCTATTGACCCCTTGGAGTTTACAAGTGAAGAAACAGAGGTAGCGATTAACTCTGTGAAGAGTGGCAAGGCGCCAGGGCTGGACAAAATACCTGGACACCTTTATAAACACGATATAAAGATATGGGCACCCTATGTAAATTACCTATGCAACATGTTGTCGCGTAGCAAAGATTTTCCTAATAGTTGGCGGGGAGCCGAGATTGTCCTAATCTTTAAAAAAAGGCGATAGGTCGATTCCTTCGAACTATCGACCAATCAGCCTAATGGACATTCTCCAGAAAATGTATTCAAGATATATCTTAAATCGTGTAAATGAGTGGCTAGAAGACAAGATGATCCTCACAAAGTTCCAGGCCGGGTTTAGGAGCAAAGTGAGCACCATCGATCAAGTTTTCAGGCTCTGCTGCCTCTACTGGAAATATGTCCATATTAAAAAGGGCCATTTGTATGTCGCCTTTGTAGATCTTAAGGCGACATTTGATTTAGTGCCGCGAGAACTGCTTTGCAGGTCCCTTTATAATGCTGGGCTACCTGATTGTTTGTTAACTCAGATAGTCGAGTTGCATGCTAGGAACTTTGCCAAAGTAAGGTGGGGCTCGAATGGTGAACTCACTAAGAATATACCAATCGAGCGTGGCGTCCGCCAAGGCTGCGTTTTGGCCCGCCACTATTTTCGCTTTTTGTGAATGATATTCCCGAACACCTAGATGGCTGCTTGAATGACTCGCCAAAATTGAATGGAGAGAGGGTACCTGCGTTACTTTTCGCGGATGATACCATTCTAATTTCGCAAACTAAGAAAGGTCTCCAGGCACTACTCCATTCAGTCGGTGATTACTGCAGCAAGAAAGGGTTAGAAATTAATGCAAAAAAACCAAAATGCATGACCCTGAATCCTATTAAATCTGATAAAGGATCCTTATTTTTAAATAGCCAAAGGTTGGAATTGGTTGAATCCTTTTCTTATCTGGGGGTTTCGCTGGATTCTAAATTTACGTGGAACCCACAGATTGAAAAAAGCAAGGTAATATTTGCACAGAACACAAAACCCATTCTTAGTAAGCATAATTCAAGTACTAGTAAATCAGTGTCACCAGCTATAGAGCTTTCCAAACACAAAGTACAACCGGCAGCTCTTTATGGTGCTGAAATTTGGGGTCCGATGTCAAAGAATGTTTTTGACATTTTGGACAACAAATTCAGGCGTAGTATAGTAAGGGCCCCGAAAGGCACGCCCTTGATTCCCCTTCAATTAGATCTGGACCTTAAAAGGACCGATCATTATACTATTGTACGACCGCTGATGTTCTGGGTTAGAATATGGCAAACTCAGAACTACATGATTACAGGAATGGGCTAAAAGAGTTACTGTGCTTGGATATTCATAACTCCAATGTCTGGCTAAAACATATCAGAATATGGTTTACAAAAATAGGTCTTCCTCAATTTTGGAATAGCCCTATAGGGTGCCTACGAATTCAAAAAACGTGGTAAAAAAAGCGTTTTGGGGCTTTATAAACAATCAAGTATTTAACAGCACTAATGGTGGGTCACTGGTTAGTATCTTCTTAACCTTTAAGGATGCACCCCTATTTGAGAGTTTTCTCGATGAAATTGAGCCCCCATTAGCTAAAACCCTTTTTATGAAATTTAGATACGGCAACCTTAAGACTAATTCAACTCTTGCACGTTGGTCACGGAAAAACGCTAATAATATTCCAACTGCAGGAGATCTAGGCACTATGTGCGAGGGCAACCATAAGGAGGATGACATGCATATCCTTTTCTTCTGCCCAGCATATATGCCGGCCAGAAGAAAGTGGATTAAACCTTTGTGTAATTTTCTAGGAATTAGGTCATGTAAAACGGCACTTAGAATAATTAAATCTGATACATCACAAACTATTGTATTCAGTGTCAGTAGATACCTTTACTCCATCTATTTTGTTCGTAGGAAAAAGGGTTTAAAGTTGTAAAAGTCACAGAGTGTTTTCATGTATTTTAAGAGTTGGCTGAGCTGATTGAATAAGACAGCCATGATTGCAATAATTTTATGATTTTTTAATTGATTAATCTTACATATGACAATCATTACTGTTATTATTGTGTGCAAAATGGATTTTAGATTGTTTTAAATGAAATGATTACTGTTGAAATCTTTTATGGTAAATAATTGCCTAAATAAAGAAATATTGAAATGAAAATGAAATGGTCTGATGAAATGTTGTAATCCTGTCTAATGCAGTGTTTCCCGAACGCCTACAGGTATATAATGAAATGATTAATGCTGAGCAATGAAACGTTAGTTGCCTAATGAAACGGTTATTGAGTCATGCTATACTGATTCTTGAATTGCTCCCTTTGCTTCCCTCATGAAATGTACTAAGGAGATGCTGATGCCTTGATTCCTGATTTCCCTGAACCTTGATCTAGATAAAACTTATTGATTTGAATCAAACTTACTGGTGTGGTCTCAGTCATTGTGTGCGTTTCCTCCTCAGTGGATGTGTGTGCTGTATGGTCACTTTACACCTAAGCTTTCGGGTGCCTACCTGCTCGAGCCAAGCTACCCCCCCAGGGAACTGGTGACTCCAGTTCCTACATTTGGTGGCAGCGGTGGGATCGGGACTTGTGGCTATACAGCACCCTCCAGTGAGACAGAGTGCGCCGCAATCGGACTTGACACCTGTTGTGTACGCAAGCCTACTCAATTGACCCCCCACTGTCTAACCTGAGTGTGTAGAGTCCTGTTTTGACCCAATACTGTTACCTACATCCTAGTGTCTTTCCCTTTGAGTATCTGGGTCCCCACCTGTTAAAATGGAGTTCCGGGGGCATGTCCAAGATGGCGGCGTGATCGGTCGCAGGTCTACGAGGCTCCCCGCCCGATCCCGCCTAAACGCACCTAATTACACAGCCTGATTTCCCTGCAACATGGGACATTATTGCGGAGGACAGCGGAACACGGAGGCGATCCCACAGCTATGATCATCTGGCTCGCGGGCTGCTTGGGAGGCTCTGGAAGCTGGGGGCACCTGATCCGAGTGTTGGCGGCTGCAGCCGCGAGACTGCAGCCGGCCGTGTGTTTGTTCACTGCCCCTACCTCCCCAGGCGATGAACTGACCTGAGCGCTTGGGAGTTTGCCGAAGAAAGCCCCTGCCGATATCGCCGGAGCTGAGGTCCGGACCGGCGCCCACTCCTGCTGCCTCGACCCGGCCGGTGCCGAGGCGCGGCCCGGCCGGGAGTCACGAAAATCGAGGTCCCGGCTTGGGGCCTTCTACATTCCCGGTACCGGACTCTGGCGATACCCTGCTGGCACACCCGCACAGAGCTGGAGCACAATCCACCCTTCCGGCGCTGCGATGTCCCCGTGAGCTGCGCATTGGACGCACGAGAGAGGTGAGGAGAACCCGGGGGGCATGATCGAGCTCCCGGCGTGAGGGCCGACCAGAGGCCTGAGGGTCGGTTCGCATTGCCTGCAGTTGGCCGTGTGCTTGCCTGCTGCCCCTATCTCCCCCGACGATAAGATAGACTGGGCGCCTGGGAGATTGACGAGGGGAGCCCACGCCGACATCGCCGACGCTGCGGTCCGGACTGCGCCTACTCCTGTTGCCGCGGTCCGGCCGGGGTCGCGAAAATCGAGGCCCTGGCTTGGAGCCTTTTGCATTCTTGGTCACGGACATTGGAGTCACCCAGCTAGCACACCCACACACCGCTGGAGCACAGTCTACCCTTCCGGCGCTGCAGCATCTCCGTGAGCTGCGCATCAGATGCGCAAGAGGGGTGAGGGGAACAGAGGAGAGCGCCACAGCGAGAGCTCGGGGAGCACGATCGGGCTCCCGGCGGGAGGGCCATCCAGGGGCCTAAAGGTCTGGTCGCACTACTACCTGTGCTACCGGTCGACGAGGTCTGGGGGGCCCACGGCTATTTTGGACTAGGGGTCGCTCACGCACCTGTCTGGCTACTACAGCCTTGCTGCCTCGCTGCTGACTGCCACCGACAGCACTCCGGGGGCACAATCGAGCCCCAGGTGGGGAGCTACCCGGAGGGACGTGCGGGCCGCACTACACTCACGCCTGAGACGCGGGTCTACAAACGCGCTTGGGGACCATTGGGTGCCCGGGCTCTGCTGCCCCTGCTCAGTGACGGTCATCGCCGAGCTGGTCTCGCCCTGCCAACGTCAGCCTCGTGGACACCGGAATACCCGCAGGAGAGCTGGACCGGGGACAACACGACTCCTTTGGCCCCACCGCTCCGACCACCGGCGCCCATCCCCGGCCCCTGACGTTCATTGCTCGTCAGTCTAGGGGTATCGCCTCGGCATGGCGGGACTGCGAGGGAAAAAAGGGAACCAGACACTTCCCGAACTGATGGCCAGGACCCAGCCCAAGCCCAGCAAAGACCCACCTTCCCCGGCGGCCATGAAAACCCCGACAGTGCCGGAGGAAGATCAGATACCCATCACTAGATCCTTCCTTGAGACACTATTTAACTTCCTCAGGGAAGACTTCAAGACCTTGAAGCAGGAAGTGGCGGGCGAGGTCCGGGAGCTTTGGCGAGACGTGGAAGACCTTGGGGAACGGGTAGTTGCCATAGAGGAAGCGGACCACCCCAGAAGCAGCGAAATCGAACTACTTCAACAAGAGGTCCTGCGACTCACTGACCAGCAGCTGGATCTTCAGGCCCACGCAGAAGACCTTGAAAACCATTCCCGTCGCAACAACATACGGGTTCGGGGGGTCCCTCAGAAAACGGAGGGGACTGACATCACGGGGTACTTGCAAGACTTATTCAGAAACATTCTGGGGGAGCCGGCGGACTTTGCCATCCGTATCGACAGAGCACACAGGGTTGGGCTGCCCCGACGTGCTACTGCCCCGCCACCGGACATCTTCGCTTTCCTTCCTGATTTCCCGTTAAAGGAGCGAATTCTCCGAGAGGCCCGGCGGGCACAGCCCCTTCAATTTCGAGGTCACTCCATAGCCCTATATCAAGATCTGTCGGCCATCACTCTGCAGTAATGAAAGGACTTCAAGAGAGCGACGGACTACCTGCGACAACAAGAAGTCCCCTACTCCTGGGGGCACCCGTTCAGACTAATATTCAAATGGAACGGTAAGCTGCACCAACTGCGATCGCTTAAAGACACTTGTGCCCTCTTGGGTCTTGACCAGGACGATGACGAACCCACGGTGAAAGCATCGCAGGGGTCGTCCGGAGGGGGATGGCAGCTGGTGGGCCGCGGCGGTCCCCCCTGCACCGCTTGAAACCAGACGCCTCTACCATCACACAGGAGCGAGCTACGGCGATAGCGGAGGTGGCCAAGGATACCTCTCCCCTGAATGATTTGTCCTTTCGTTCAGGAGATCATCTGGAGCACTTACCTTCCCCGTGAGGTGGGGGGACCCGGGTGGGGAGCCGGCATGGCCGCCGTTGGATATGACCCATGTACGAAACTTTACCACGGTCCTGAGTGAACTGACAGGACTGGGACTATACCTTCTTTTGTTGGGAATGGGCGAGGGGAGTGGGGATGGGTCTGGGAGGGGGACCGCTGTTGGGGCGTGGGGTTGGTCCTTGGGGGGGGTGAGTTGGGGGCATGGGGAGGGTTTGTTCCGGGGGGGGTCTGCGGGAGGGAGGGGGGAGTTCAGATTGGGTTCGGGGGGTGGGTGGGACCCAGTGTGCTGGGGATCTGTTTGGGACTACTTTGCTTATCGCTTTATTGTGGGCCACACCTGGTGAAACGGCCTCGCACACATCAGGATCTTTGTGCTCTCCCACCATGGAGTCTAGTTTGAGGGTACTCACCCTTAATGTCAAGGGCCTAAACAATCCGATCAAACGCAGAGCCGTGATCTCCTATCTAGAGAACTCTGGGGCCGACATATGCTTATTGCAAGAAACACACCTCTTACCCAAAGATTGGCATAGGATGCCCTCACGCACTTTCAGTTCTTCTCCTCGCTGCCGACAAAGAAAGCGGGGATGGCTATCCTGGGCTCTAGAGACTTCCGTGGCAGTGTGGGAGACAGGGTAGGAGAGATTAAGGGCAGATTACTGGCACACACCTTCCTGGTTGGGGGTCAGCGCTTCACCATTGCTTCATTATACGCACAAAATTCCGGCCAGGAACCCTTTTTGAAACAGGCAGCCTCCGAGTCTCTGCAGCCCCTTAACTCGCCTCTGTTGATCGGGGGGGACCTCAACCTGGTGATGGACTCACATATGGACAGATCTGGCCACCGATATGGGGACACGGGTGCCATAACGCCCGCTGGTAGAGCCTGGCTACAGGACGAGGGTTTTGTGGACTTATGGAGGTCCTTTCATCCCACCGCAGCTCATTACACATTCTACTCCCATGTTCACCACACTTACGCCCGACTGGACCACTTCCTGGGCTCCTCTGAACTGCTCCCTATCCTTAAAGATATAACCATCACACCGGCGGCGCTCTCTGACCACGACGCTGTGGAGGTTACCCTACAGGTCCCTAGGTCCACCCGCCCGCCGGGCTCATGGCGGCTGCGCGAGACCCTATTACACCGACCGGAGGTCACCACGCAGTTACACGCACGCCTCACCGACTACATAGCCACTAACGACATCCCTGGCACGCCTGTGACTGCCCTGTGGGGGGCCTTGAAAGCCGTGGCCAGGGGCGAACTCATAGCCATCGCGGCAGCAGAGGCCAAGGACCGCAAGGAAAAGAGGACCGAGCTCACAGCTCGGGTCTCCGAACTCGAGAGGGTCCACAGCCGTACCGGTGCCCCACGGGTTTGGAGACAATTGAAGTCCGCCAGGGCCCAGCTGGCTAGCCTGGACACTGACCGGGCCGAGTTCGCCGCCCTGGGCCTCCGCCACTCTTACTGCATCGGGGGTAATAAAACGGGCCGCTTGCTTGCCAGCGCCCTTAGAGCGAAAACCCAGCGATCCCAGATCTCAACTTTAACTGACGACTCCGGTCGGGACATCTCCGGTGAGCCCCACATTGCGGAAGTATTCAGAGCATTTTACTCCACTCTGTATAGGGCAGACTCTGTCTCGCCGGACGAGGTTGGTGACTACCTCGAGACTGCGAAGATCACAGAGCTGTCCCAAGCCAACGCGGAGTCCCTGGATGCCCCTATCCGCCTGGACGAAGTCCTAGCTGCCATCTCCCGCTTATGCCCTCTTAAATCCCCAGGACCGGATGGCTATTCGCCCGGGTTCCATAAAACCTTTCGCCACTTACTAGCCCCACTACTCACCCGACTCTTCAATTCTTTCGAGGGGCCGAGCTCCATTCCCCCAGACATGCTAGCGGCGGAGATCGTTGTTCTGCCTAAACCGGGCAAGAAACCTACGAGCTGCTCCACGTTTCGCCCCATATCCCTGCTTAACCTCGATCTGAAGATTTTCACTGGGATCTTAGCCGCGCGCCTGGGCCCTTGCCTGCCAGGCATTCTGGAGCCGGACCAATCCGGCTTTGTCCCCAGCCGCCAATGCAGCGACAACACTAAACGCATTCTACACCTTATTGATAAAGCCCACTACCAGAACTCGGACTCCGTATTATTGGCCATAGACGCGGAGAAAGCGTTTGATCATGTAGACTGGTCCTACCTACAACTAGTCCTGCGGCGCTATCGGGTGGGAGACCGCTTCCAGGCCTGGATTGCGAGCTGTTACCACCGCCCACAGGCCCGTGTCCGCATCGGAGGTCTACGCTCTGACCCCTTTGAGATTCAGCGAGGCACGAGGCAGGGGTGCCCCCTTTCACCCCTCCTATTTGCCCTCTACATAGAACCGCTAGCGCAAAAAATCCGTGATAACCCTAACATACACGGAATGACCTTTGGCCGGGAGCCCCACACCATAGGTTTATACGCAGATGACATCATTGCTGCCCTAGAGGGCCCGGACTGCTCTGTCCCTGCCTTTCTGACGGAATTGGATGCCTTTGGAGCTGTCTCTGGCTTCAAAATCAACAGAGGGAAGTCCCTCATATTACCATTAGACAGGAATGCCCAGGCGCGCGCTACTCCGCCCGCGCACAGTGGGGGACTTCAGTCAACAACACAGCTTCCCTATCTAGGCGTCACCCTCACGGCTTCCACGACTTCCACGCTGGCCCTCAACTACACGACTTTGTCCTCTCGGATTCGATCCGACCTTGCACGCTGGGCCAAACAACCCCTTTCCCTACTGGGCCGCATCGCGGCTATTAAGATGACGATCCTGCCTAAAATCTTATACCTTTTTCAGACACTCCCGGTATTTCCCCCTGCTGGCACCATTTGGGCTCTGCAGTCCGATATCCAACATTTCATCTGGGGGGGCAAACGGGCGCGCATACACAAACACCTGGCATACAGAAGCCCAGATGAGGGAGGTTTGGGCATCCCCAATCTCTTGCAGTACTTTCAGGCAGCGCAGCTCCGCTATCTGGTGGAATGGTTTAGGCCAGAATCCGAAAAGCGCTGGCTGTTCCAGGACAGAGCCATGGCAGGTACTTCTCTTTGGAAAGTCCCATTTCTTCTCAGACAACACCGGCCGCGCTACCTTCTGAGGTCTCCCATTACCTGTACTGTCCTGCAGGTCTGGAATACGGTGGCGGTCAAGAGGGGACTCACTACTTTTCCGTCCCCTTTAACGCCTGTCCTGGATAACCCGGAGTTCCCGCCGGGCAACATCCCCGGGGCCTTTCCCCAATGGCGTACTATCAGTAACTTCTCAACCGGTCATCTTTTCGACCTGGAAGGCTTTCTCACCCTCACGGACATTACTCGGGGCTATGATGTTGTTTCCCCCCACTTATTTCAATATTTTCAGCTCCGTCACTGGCTAACCCACGCGGCGGCCGCACCCTTGGTCGGCAGACCCATGACTACCTTTGAGAAGTGGCTGGTGACGAAAGACACTGACAAACACCTCATATCAGACTTCTACAAGATGCTTACTCCGTCCTCCCCCCAGGGCAAGTCGGCGGGCCAATGGAGGTGGGAGGAGGAACTGGGGAGGGCTCTGTCACCTCAGGAATGGCGATCTGTATACTATAGAGCTGCCCACACCACATGCAACACGGCCTCTAGGGAGGCAGCGACGAAGCTGGCCATATACTGGCATCTCACGCCGGCCCAGCTCCACAAGGGTAACCCCGCGCGTAGCGCGCTATGCTGGAGGGGATACGGGGAACGGGGCACCTTGACACACCTTCTCTGGGATTGTCGTGAGGTTCAGGACTACTGGAAATCTGTCTTAGATGAGATTGACCGTTGGGGGGTTTTCTTACCATGACTTCCTTTTCAGGCCGATCGGAATGTTTCGATTCCCTGCACTGTATAACGGACTCACTGCATGCAGGCAATCGCACAAAAGACTGTTGCACACCGCATATCTCCTTGCCTGCTTGCTGCACATGCCTGATGCGTATCTTATGCACTGTTTTGTATATTGTTGCTATTGAAACCAATAAAACAAATTTAAAATGAAAATGGAGTTCCAGCTAGCCGACGTGGAACAGTATACAGTGGTGCAGCAAAGGGAATTTTGTCAGGGGATGGGGGTGCCTGTGGGGCGGAGAGCCGCAAAGGAAGAGCTCCGTACAGCCTTGAGGGCATGGGTAAGGGCCCACCCAGAGGGGAGAGGGGATGGGGAACAGGAGGGACAGGGCACACAACAGGAGGCGGGTGCTCCAGAAGAACTGGACCTACTCAATATTGATGTGAGTGAAAATGTGTTGCCAGGAAGATGTTCCAGGGCAGGCAGTAGTGAGTCTAGAAGGAGTACGTCGTCACAGGAATATGAGGACAGGAGGGAGGAGAGGCAATTGAGATGGGAGCTTGCCAAGCTAGATCACGAGAGGGAGAGAGAAAGGGAAGATAAAAAGTTTGCAATGGAAGAAAAGAAGCTGGCGCACGAGCTTCAGCTTAAGGAGTTGGAGCTGCGAGCATTGCAATTAGGTGCGCCAGGAAGTCCTAATGGTGGCAGCGTACCAGGGGCTCCACATGAGCCTAAGTTTTGGTTACCCAAAGAGGTGATAGCGAGTTACACTCAGGGGGATGACATCGTCAGGTGGTTGGAGGCGTATTAGGTGGCCTTGACAGCACATGGGGTGCCTGAGAGCTACTGGGGAGGTGGCCTGTACCGATACATACTCCCCAATGTCAGGGACACCCTCCTGTACCTAGATAAGGCGGACAAAGTCAGATATCACCCCATGAAGGAGGCGCTACTTAAAAAGTTTGGCCTCAACCCCGAAAGGTATCGCCAGAAGTTCCGTGGCAGCCATAAGCTGTCCACACAAAATTGGGTAGACTTTTTTGATTATGCCCGTAAGGCTCTGGATGGTTGGGTGCGTGGCAGCAAGGTGCATGATTATGAGGGCCTGTACAACCGATTTTTGAGAGAGCACCTCTTGGATACATGTTTTCCGGAGCTGTGCCAACATCTGGTGGACCGCAAGCTGACTGGTCCCCGTGAGCTTGCGGAGGAGGCAGATACTTGGGTTAGCACCCGGGTGTCTCACAAGGGCCCCGGGGGAGATGGTCCGAAAGGCGGACAGGGTTTTCCCCAGAAGAAAGAAGGGGGAGATAAAAAGAAGGAGTTCTCACGAGGCCCACAAAACAGACAGTTTGGGAAAGGAGTAGGTACCCCACCTCAGTCCAGTTCCCCAAAGCCCACTTACCCTGACAAGAGTCAGCAGCCAAGAATTGTCCGTTGCTACGAATGTGGAGAGGTTGAACACTACAAGGGGGATCCCCAGTGTCTCGCAGGCCCCACAGGAGGCAAGAGTCCCAGGGTGGCTAGTGTAGCGCTTGGGATGGAGCTGTCCCTAGATAGGGAAGGGGAGTGGACAGGCCTGACCCTGGATTCACTTGGGGACAGAGAGATGGTCCCAGTGACACCCTTACCATCGAACACTGCTAAGTACCAGCAGAAGGTGAAGGTTAACGGGGAGGAGGTGGAGGCTCTGAGGGACACAGGTGCCAGCATGACCACCGTAGTGAGGCGGCTGGTGTCCCCTGAGCAAGTGATCCCTGACGTATTTCATCCGGCTGTGTTCGCTGACGGCAGTCTGAGTTACTATCCCGTGGCTCAGGTTCCCTTTGAGTGGGGAGGAGTTAAAGGCCCGTTGAGAGTTGCTATAAGTCCTGCCTTGCCTGTGGACTGTCTGCTAGGAAACGACCTGGAAGGAAGTGGAGTTTAAGGCACATACTGAGATGCGGGGGTTACCCGGATGGACTTGCGTGGTCATGAGGTCCATGGCTGCCCGGCAAAGAACTCAACCCGGGTTGGAGCCTGAGACAACGGTCCAACCCAATGCTGGTCATGAAGAAAAGAATCTTGTGGAGGACACACCCCGTGTGATGGATGGGGAGCCCGCGGAGGAACCCCCGGAGTCCGCGGAGGTTGTTTCCGTCGGGGACTTGCTGACCCTTGCCGAGTGGCATGTGGAAGGAGGGTCAACCCGGGAGGAATTCTGTCGGGCGCAGAGAGAGTTCTCCATGCTTGAAGGCATGCGGCGGCAGGCCGAAGCCCGAGCGACCAACCAAGAGAGCGGCAGTTATCATGTGTACTGGGAGGATGGCTTCCTCTACAGTGAGCCTAAGGTTCTGGTGCATGGATCCTCGAGGGCTTTAGTGGTCCCCCAATGCTACCGGGCCTTCTTATTGGAATTGGCGCATGAGATACCTTTGGCTGGACACCTGGGCCAGGACAAGACCTTTGCGCGGCTAGTCCCACATTTTTATTGGCTTAGGATGAGAGTTGCCTCTGACACCTACTGCAAGACCTGCAAGACTTGCCAGGCAAGTGGCAAGACTGGGACTAAGGTGAAGGTCCCTTTGGAACCGCTCCCGGTTGTCGGGACCATTTTGAGCGGGTCGGAATTGACATTGTTGGGCCGTTGGACTCTCCGACCTCTTCTGGACACCGATTCATTTTGGTGTTAGTGCACCACGCCACCCGGTACCCAGAGGCTATCCCTCTGAGGACCATCACTACACCTGTGGTGGCGCGGGCCCTGATGGGGATTTTTACCCGAGTGGGATTCCCCAAGGTCGTGGTGTCAGATAGGGGCACGAACTTCATGTCAGCCTACATGCAGGCCATGTGGAAGGAGTGTGGAGTGACCTACCTGTTCTCCACTCCTTACCACCCCCAGACTAACGGGCTCGTAGAGCGCTTCAACAAGACTCTGAAGGGGATGATCCGGAGCCTGCCAGAGGACTTGATGCGGAAGTGGGATGTCCTCCTCCCTTGCCTGCTGTTTTCATACCGCGAGGTACCCCAAAA
The DNA here is from genome assembly GCF_964261635.1 of Lissotriton helveticus. NCBI lineage: Eukaryota > Metazoa > Chordata > Amphibia > Caudata > Salamandridae > Lissotriton > Lissotriton helveticus. Next base: position 1,327,947,280 of record NC_136061.1, on the reverse strand, counting down.
GGGAGTCGGGTTCAGCTCCTTTGAGCTGCTCTATGGCCACCCAGTTAGGGGGCCCCTCAGCCTTGTCAAGGAGGGGTGGGAGAAGACTTCGAAGAAGCTTCCCCGTGATGTCATCAGCTACATGCTGGCATTCCGCAGCCAGATGGCCAAGCTGTGGAAGGAAGCCGCTGACAATCTGGAGGCTAGCCAAGCCGTCATGAAGGAGAGGTATGACCGCAACGCTCGGATGGTGGAGTTGGACGCTGGGCAGAAGGCGTGGGTCATGGAGCCTGGGGAGCTTAGTACCCTCTAGGACCGGTGGACTGGTCCGTACGAAATTGTGGAGCGTCGAGGCCAAACCACCTATGTTGTGGATTTGAAGACCCCCCGACAGCCCCATCGGGTGCTCCACGTCAACCGCCCGAAGCCGCACCATGAGCGATCTGAGCTTGCTCTCCTCATGGGGACGGATGGGAGCGAGGAGGAGGAGAGTGAGCCTCTTCCTGACCTTCTGGCGGCCCAGAAGAAGGATGGATCGGTGGAGGGAGTGGTCCTCTCCCCATCCTTGACCCCAGAGCAACAGAGGGACTGCCACCAGGTGTTGGAGCAGTACGCCTTGTTGTTCTCCCTCACGCCTGGAATTACACATCTGTGTACCCATGATGTGGACACAGGGGACAGTCCGCCTGTAAAAACCAAGTCTTACCGGCTGTCCGATAAAGTCAAGAACAGCATCCAGGGTGAGGAGGCCAAAATGCTGGAGCTGGGGGTGATCGAATCTTCCAGCAGCCCCTGGGCTAGTCCGGTCGTGTTGGTGCCTAAAGCGGCCCCACCGGGCACCACACCAGAACTTCAGTTCTGTGTGAACTATCGGGGACTGAACTCTGTCACCAAGACAGACACTCACCCGATCCCACGGGCAGATGAGCTGATTGACCGGCTGGGAGCAGCCCGGTACCTCAGGACCATCGACTTAACATCAGGGTACTGGCAGATTGCCATGGCCGATGGAGCAAAGGAGAAGACAGCGTTCTCCACCCCCGAGGGCCACTCTCAATTTAGGGTTAAGCCCTTCGGGCTCAAGAATGCTCCGGCCACTTTCCAGCAGTTGGTGAACCAGGTGCCGTCTGGCCTGGAGTCCTTCTCAGCGGCGTACCTGGATGACATAGCTGTCTTCAGTAGCACCTGGGAGGACCATCTGCAGCATCTCCAGGAGGTGCTACAAGCTCTGCAACGCGCTGGCCTCACCATCAAGGCCAGTAAGTGCCAGATTGGACAGGGATCTGTCGTCTACCTAGGACACCTGGTGGGCGGGGGTAAGGTGCAACCCCTCCAGGTCAAAATTGAAACCATCATGGCCTGGGAGCCCCCCAAAACCCAAACTGAGGTCTGAGCTTTCCTCGGCCTCACTGGATATTACCGCCGGTTTGTCAAGGGGTATGGTACCATCGTAGCCCCCTTGACGGAGTTAACGTCCAAGAAGCAGCTACGAAAAGTGATCTGGACGGCTTTTAGACAGGAGGCATTCGAGACACTGAAGCGCGCGATGTGCACCGCTCCGGTGCTTGCAACACATGACTTCACGAAAGAGTTCATTGTGCAGACGGACGCCTCTGAGCACGGCATAGGCGCTGTGCTTTCGCAACTGAACAACGACGGCCAAGACCAACCTGTGGCCTTTATCTCTAGAAGACTCCTCCCTCGGGAACAACGATGGAGTACCATCGGGCGAGAAGCCTTCGCCGTGGTCTGGGCCCTGAAGAAGTTGAGGCCATACCTTTTTGGCTCTCACTTCCTTATTCAGACAGACCACCGACCCCTTCGCTGGCTCATGCAGATGAGAGGCGAAAATCCCAAGTTACTAAGGTGGTCCATTTCCCTACAGGGGATGGACTTTAGGGTGGAACATCGGCCCGGAGTTGACCACGCCAATGCTGACGGTCTCTCCCGTTTTTTCCGCCTTAGTGACGAGAACTCCCTAGAGGTGGGGTAGCTCTCCCCACTTTCGGCTGGGGGGACGCATGTTAGACCTGTCAGCCCTAGGGTGGTCTTTCTCTATTTTTTTCGCCCTGCCTGATTTTTTCCACCCTCTTTTTCGTTGGCCTTAGGTCTCCGAGCACCTTCCCATTGCTAACCAATGCTAAGGTGCAGGTGATCTCTACTTCCAACATGGTTGCCACAGGCCCCTGCTACTGCAGCGTGGTCTTTTTAGTAGCACCCTAGTTGCCAGGAGCTGGCTGGAACCCTTAAACATTGTTTCAATACCAGCCTGCCTTGCCTGCCCATAGTTAGAGTAGGGAAGCTCCTGGAACCTTCTAGAATAGGGGCGGGGTCTGCTTTTGACGCCTTAGAGAGTGGTCACCTGACCTGGGCATATATAAAGAAAGGACGGAAAGTTTTTAATCAGTTGGGGCATCACTGACCTGGGGGAACCTACGCAGGAGACTTAGGCGGTAGGGCCTAGTCAGGAACCTATACCAATGGGGGTGACAGGGTTTAGGCGCTGCCCACCAAGCTGTGTGAGGAACACTGAACTAGCCCACTGATCTGGCCCGGCGGGAGGGGAACCCAGGGACCACCTGCAGTGACCTGCTGAGGTATTCAGTATTTATACGGCTTTATTCGAAATATTTCATCATAAAAGACATCATAAGTAAAATATCTACATATTGATATAAGAATCTTCAAATATAAAAACAAATACTTAAAATCACTGTATACATTAACAATATTAAAAAGGACATGATGCCCCAAATAAGGAGCTTTTAATTTAAGTATGCTCTAGTGGTCATTGAGTGATCTCCAACACACAGATAGATACACTATTTGGTGATGTGGACATATCATACTTATTCATAAAACATAATTAAATAGACAAAGTCAGACGTACTACCGATAGTAAAATTAGAACGAAATCAACTCTCTAGTGGGTACCTTGTTCTGATAAGCCAAGTCCAACCCAAAAACTTAGCCACAGCTATGGCCACAATCTCAGATGTGTTAGTTCTTAAGAGCCATAGCGCCTCTGCACTCACCCTTGTTCTCAGCTTGGAGCAAATTGGTTTTATCCATTTGCTCCGTGAGACATGATATGCAGGGCAGGCAAAAAAGATATGGCCTATCGATTCTTGTTTATCCCTGCACCAAGGGCAGTACTCAGAAGACTGGCCGCGCCATGTGTTCGTAAAACTCCTAACCGGTAATGTGCCGACTCTAAACTGATGGTAGAGTTTTCTATCATTACTCCTGGTGATAGCGTCCCAATAATCCTCTAAAAGGGGGTCAAGTTTGTGGACCAGGAACCTACCAGTCAATATAGAGGACTCAGACTGGGCTACAATTTGGATTGTAATGGATGCCCAATAAAGTTCTTTAAATTGTTTTTTTGAGGGGAAGATATTATTTCCAGGGGCCGTCCATAACAAACTAAGGCCCATGTTTCCCAGCAAGAACTTAATAACTTTAAACCAAGGAAGATTACTAGAGCCCACTATTGATCTCAAATCTAGGATCTCATTAGCAAAAATGGTCAGTTCCGGAGTTGTCCAAAGTCTCCTCCACAATGCTATCATCCTATACCGTGCAACATCTCCGATTGAACGGCAGCCCAAATCAAGCATTAAGGGTTTCATCGGAGTAGATTGCGGGAGGCCAACCAAATTTCGTAGAAATTTGTTTTGTATTCTACCTAATTGGGAAAGATCAGAAGAGCCCCAAAGGTCCGCACCATATAGGATAGCAGAAATTATTTTAGCCTCGTATATTTTTAAGACCGGAGCTATCCTTTTGGTCTGTGACATTCTTTGCTCTTTAATTAAGCACCCCGTCAATCTAGCGAATTTTAGGCACAGGGCATCAAGTTGTGGTTTCCATTTTGTCCTATGCTCTAGGACTACCCCAAGGTAAGTCATTACCTCCACTTGCTCTAGTTCGATGTCATTCATACTGACGAGACTCTTTATTGGCTTATTTTTAGTTAGGAAACAAAACAACAATGACCTAGACTATATAGGCACTTATAAACTCTTGTGATTCTTTTTAGGTATACTATATGTTGCATGAATATTACAAACTTCCTCCCCTTTCATTAATTGTTGGGGTAGTCGGTATATCCTAAAAGTGTGCCTCCTTTAATAAACGCCCATTCCCTTATGGTAACGATAAAAAATCCAATTGTGAGACATAAAACAACCACACACCTTAGTGTCAAAACTGTACCCAAACCACGATACAAAAAAGTGTGTAGGAGCGAGATGGCACCTCACGGGCGCACCACCAACGGGAACCTGGCAGGTACTCACCAGGATTGCCCTGTTCTCATCATTGGCACCATCAAGCTCAGAAAGGAAAGAGATTTGGGTACGGGTATGCACTAATTTATCTTTCAGATTGCTAAATAAAAGATAAATTAGTGCATACCCGTACCCAAATCTCTAAAGACACCAGCAGGACACTACCTACAGGCCACCACCCATGCGGCACATGTTCAGTCTGCCCTCTAACCTCAAAGACTACCAGCGTCACGTTGAAATCAGGCAAGGAATGGCATTTGAGACAGTTCAGTAACTGTAACACCATGAATGTGGTATATAGACTGGACTGTGAGTGTGGATTACACTATATCTACCTTACCACACACAAAATAAAAAAACGCATTCAGGAGCATTTAAGCACCATTAAGACTGGAAAACTAACGACAAAATTGGTGCAACACTGCCACAGCAACAAACACTCATTTAAATGGGTAGTTTTAGAAAAAGTGACGGGTGACGCACGTACAGTGGAGCAATTACTAATCACGAAAGAGGCCAAATGGATCTTCTAGGAAAGAAGCGAAAAATTTGGGCTGAACGAATTATTGGAATGGAATAAAATACATTGAATTGGGACAGTTAATATCATAGTTCTTTGGCATTCAGACGGGTTCTCATTGTTTATACATGTCAAAAATGTAACTTGAATGTTGTCACCTCATAACAATAATGGTTCCCCCACACTCCTGGTGGCAGTCACTGTTTTCCAACTCTGTTGACTGAATTATGCATAACTTAGTCTGGCCCTCACGTATTGAAATTCCTTCTATCTATGTGTACCTTTAGCACACAGCATCCGGTCTCATGGTCCCTTTTGGTGCACTGTTGGCTATAAAACCCTATATACACAATGATGGGTCACAGTGCCTCAATAAAAATAATACTTAAAACAAGAGACGCCTTAGACAAAAAATGGTGTGATGAGGCTTCTATCTCCCTTCCACTTTGTTATGATACTTGTTCTTCTTTTTTTGAAAAATGCTGTTCAAAATTCTTTTTTAAAAGAACAACCTCGAAACACATTGATTGATGTCCCTATGTTACTCGTAAAGATTGATAAAGCTATTTCAAGTTCCTCAATACATAGCCGAGATCTCACGAGATTCCGGCTTACAACACACACTAATATTGTTTCCGGTGAACTCTTTACCGATCCAAAATGGCGGCCGCGTTAAATCGCGAGACTACTCCACGAAACTCAGGGATAAAATACTTTGGCTGCCGAGACTAAACACAGGCGGAGTTCATGCCAGTTACCTTCCACTATCGCGGTAAGGAGTACGGGCTCCGGGCTAATCTTTCGACTTGAGGGCCGGTTACTCTATAAGATTAGTAGCCTGACATGCTGTAAATTAGGTGTGAACCTTTTTCGAGGTGACAGCATGACATCCTTAAAGACCGTTTTTTACGTCATTTAAATTTTTTCTAAATAGGGCGAACTTATACTGACGGGAATGGGCAGTTCAATAAGAATCTCTGACTCGATCCCTGTGGGAACAACATAGAGTGTCAGGTTCGAGCCAGATACAGTTCGTGAGCCCTGTAGGAAATAGAGAGCTCGGGCATGGTCGTGCAATTTCCTACAAAGAGATTCAGAAATCTTTGGCTGATATACTCAGAGAAAGATTAGGAAAATACGATGTCGCTATATATTTTTATAAATGGGATAGGATTACAAGTGTGACACACGTATATTGTTTTCTTTGTCTAAACCCTTACAGCAAATTGAAGGGGAAGGTTCAACGACCCACATTCGGGGTTGCTGTCTCATGAGGTCACTACCCTCCTGGCTGGTACGAGTACAGATGGCCGAGTGAGCGTAATAAAAGCGGAATTATATGTGTTTGGGATGAGGCAATACATGCTCTACAGACAGGTCTCTAAAAACGTGTTTTTATTTTCATTTATTTTACAGTTGCGAAGACTTGTTTGTCCTTATGCAGTGGCTTTAATATATATGACGCCCTGAAGAAATTGCCAAAAAATCGATGGCAATGAAACATGTCGGCAAGTAAAGTGGTGTTGGTTGGATAGTTAGTAACCACACTCACTTTTTAGGTTCCACACCCAACACAAGAGACAGAATAAAATTGCATATCTGTGTTGTCGTGTGTGTTTTATATGTCGTTTTTGACACTTTATTGGTCGTCCTGTGGTCTATTCTCACTGCATACTTACACAATACACTTTCCTTTGTCTGTGTTTTTTGGACACAAATTTTCCTTTCTGAGCTTGATGGTGCCAATGATGAGAACAGGGCAATCCTGGTGAGTACCTGCCAGGTTCCCGTTGGTGGTGCGCCCGTGAGGTGCCATCTCGCTCCTACACACTTTTTTGTATCATGGTTTGGGTACAGTTTTGACACTAAGGTATGTGGTTGTTTTATGTCTCACAATTGGATTTTTTATCGTTACCATAACGGAATGGGCGTTTATTAAAGGAGGCACACTTTTAGGATATACCGACTACCCCAACAATTAATGAAAGGGGAGGAAGTTTGTAATATTCATGCAACATATAGTATACCTAAAAAGAATCACAAGAGTTTATAAGTGCCTATATAGTCTAGGTCATTGTTGTTTTGTTTGCTTTTTGAGTGGAGGGCGACCTATGACTAGCTTTACCCTCTAAGCTGCTGGTAGTTTCAATTATTTTTAGTTAGGACCATAAATTTAGTTTTGCTCACGTTCACCTGCAGATCATTAAGTTTACAGAAAACCTCAAACTTATTTACCGCGGACTGAAGACCCTTTAGAGTTTTCGAGAGGATAAGGGTGTCATCTGCGAAGATAAGAAGAGGGAACTTTGTACCACCGAGTATGGGTGCATCGGTAGGAGAATCTACAAAGGGCTGTACCATTTGATTAATAAAGAGAAGAAACAGAGTCGGGGGAGTACGCATCCTTGCCGAACTCCACGGTTAACTGGAAATCGTTTGGTTACCTGGCCCTGTCTACCCCATCTCACCCTGGCAAAATGTTCCTCATGTAAGCGTATTACTAAATTCAGGAGTTCGCGTGGCATACCCATTTTACCTAAGGCCGCCCAAAGTTTATCTCTAGGGACAAGGTCGAAGGCGGATTTAAGGTCCACAAACGCTGCATAAATGGTTCCTCCTCCCAGGTACACCACCTTCCAATATATCAGGAGAAATCTGAGCACTTGATCTACAGTGCTGACGCTAGTTCTAAATCCAGCTTGCATAGGCAAAAGGATGTTCTCGTTATCGACACAATCCTGAATTTTTGTCAATAAAATTCTGGCTACGACTTTCTGGATGGCGTCTATTAAACTTATGGGACGGTAATTACACGGGGCAGAACGATCCCTTTTTTGAAAATGGGTAGGATTTCAGCCCCTTTCCAAGAGTCTGGAATCCTAGCCCCATTTGCAATAGCGTTAGCTAGTGTCGTGATGTAGGGTACCCAGTTAAAAAGATCATATTTAAATAAATCGGCCGGGATACAATCCATACCTGGGGCTTTACCGGCCTGAACCAATCCCAAGGCCTCCTCTGTGTCTTTAATCCCGAACACTAGTGGCTGGCACGACATTAAAGTCATGGGAGCAGGGGGGACCACGCCCCGCTCAGCCTCTAGCTCAGGGCCCTTAAATTGGGATGCAAAGTACTCCACCCATTTCTCGGCAGGTACGTGATTCGCCGGGATTTGCGAATCATGGTTTCCACCCCATTTTACCACCTGCCAAAACTTAATCTGATTCGTTGACCTAATTGCTTCGTATAAATCCTGCCAACGACTGTCATCCCAAGCTCTTTTAACCTCCCTTTGGGTTTTCTTATATACAACCCTGGCCTGTCTAATATCTATTACCACCCTCAATTTAATCGCTTTGACTAGGGAGCTGTAAGCCAATCGACATGATTTATCGTACCATTTTTTCCCTGTGGCGGGGCTAACACTAGCCCGGGTTTAGGGGGTTTGGTAAGTAGAGCTTTCAGATTTGCAAAAAGCTGCTCATGGAGCTCTATCGAGTAATCAGGCTGCCCTGAGTGATTGGCCTGTGTCTCTAACTCACCTCGAGTCGATAAAACTTCATTAGTTATCCTGTCAAGGGTTACGGGGTCTTCAATAACCTTATTCCAATGGACCCTATGTCTGTCATTGCTTAAGAAGGCATCAGCTGTAGCACACCTAGTAGTGCTACTACACCCAGAGTTAATTTCTAGTTTTAAACTTAAAACCAAAGGGTTATGGTCGCTCTCAGGACGTACAAGAACAGTCATATCATCCAATAGTGACCAAAACTCTATTTTTATTAGGATATAGTCAATACGGCTAGAGCTGATGCCATTGTCAAAGGTTGGGCGGCCAGTTTTATCTGAGAGGGAGCGGCCATTTACGGCTCTCAGCCCCCACTCAAGACACAGTCCCAACCATTGAAGAGCTGCCTCTGTCCCCCTCTTGATGGGATTTAAAGCAAGATGTGGGACATTCCAAAGTGCATCTTCTTCAGTATAAATGTCTTCTACCTCACACGAAAAAGGTTCGAAGGTACAATTAAAGTCCCCAGCCACTATTATAAACTTATCCCTCCCAATAAGGTTGAGGAGTAAGTCTAGATTAGAGGAATCCTGTCAGCAGCCTTCAACTCAACCCCCCCTCAAGAAACTATCTACCAAGGGCGCAAGAACCACCACGCGCCAAGAAGAAACCCACCTGTACACAGGACTACTGGGGATCAACCAGGTACTGGGCTGTGCCATCTCTGCCCCCTTGGTCACCCCCTGGACCCCTGCGCTGTGCGGCCTCATCCACCCTACTAAACTGTCTTGACTGTGAAGCTGTCTGCCCTACCTACCCAGCGCTCTCCTGCTCTGCCCCAGAGAAGCGTTGTAGACTGCTGGACCTGCGGTGCCCGTGGAAGCGCTGTGATCGGTCCCAAGCGCAATCCAGCCCTACCGAGTGCTGTGGCCCCAAGAACTGCTGGTGCGCCGTCTAGCGCTGTGTATGTGCCCCTCGAGGTGCTAACTTGCTCCCACTCACCGCCGCAGCCCGGAGTATCACTGGCGCTGCCCCGGGCCACCGTGCAACCTTGCCGGGGCCTCCCACTGCTGTGACCGGGGACTCCGGAGTGCACTGAGACCTTCACATTCCCGCGACGGCCCCCGGAACCATAGGAGGGCTGCCGCCTCGTCCCTGCCGCCGACCGTCACGGCGGCTGCCTGGGCGCCTGCTTGGCTGTTCCACGCCGTGGTCTGAAGGCCTTGGAGGGGCGCTGAGGGATTTAGTTAGGCCGCGCTAGGCCTCAGAAGCGAGGACACACCCCACGTGACGGGGGCGTCCGGCTGCGTCATTGGCTGCGCCCCCTCCCACTGCCGCGCAGCCGTTGGCTGCAACCGCGCGCCCACCTGGCCTGCCCTGCCTTTGGCCGCGGAGGCCGAGTCCCCTTTGCGTCAGCCACCTGATTGGTTCCCGGGCCTCAGACGCCATCGTAGGCCTGGTAACAGGAGGAAACACTGCCGGAGGGCGCCGAGGAGCGAAGGAGCCCTCCCCTCAGCTGGCGAGACACCCGAGGAGCGCTCGGGCGCGCGGGCCTTCCCTGATCGGCCTGCACACCGCCCAGGCTGGGAATACCGGCGAGGGAGCTCTGGAGTCAGCGTGAGCCCCACCCCTTGCCAGTGCGCTGAAACCTCCGCAAGGGCCCCGAGAGGGCTGAAGAAAAAGGTAAAACCCCCCCCTGGCGAGGACCTGAGATAGCCCCTCCCTGCGGGAGACTGTTGTTGGGTCCCGTTGTGCCTGCAGGGCTTCTGGAACTGAGAAGGGGCCCTGTATTGACTATGGAACCTTCGAAGAGGGGTCAGTGACTGCTCCATTAGGAGAGCTAAACCCTGCCTGGGGTAAAGTTGAATGCCAGTAAATGTAGGCCCTGATGCATGGTTTATTCTAGAATAATGAGATGCTTATTCTACATTGGTTAAAGGAAATGTTTATTCTGGCCTAATGAATTGTTGGCTTACCTGATAAGATGTTAGTTCTCCTGCATAATGAGATGTTGCACGATGTTTGATGAAATGTTCATTCTGGTCTGATGAAATGTTTTAATCCTGTCTAATGCAGTGTTTCGTGAACGCCTACAGGTATATGATGAAATGATTTATGCTGAGCAATGAAACGTTAGTTGCCTAATGAAACAGTTATTGAGACATGCTATACTGATTCTTGAATTGCTCCCTTTGCTACCCTGATGAAATGTACTAAGGAGATGCTGATGCCTTGATGCCTGATTTCCCTGATCATTGATCTAGATAAAACTTATTGATTTGAATCAAACTTACTGGTGTGGTCTCAGTCATTGTGTGCGTTTCCTGCCGCAGTGGATGTGTGTGCTGTATGGTCACTTTACACCTAAGCTTTCGGGTGCCTACCTGCTTGAGTCAAGCTACCCCCCGGGGAACTGGTGACCCCAGTTCCTACACCTGCTCACTGCCCTTTCGGTGTCGGACCTCGAACTGGAAGGGCTGTAGAGCCAGGAACCACCTGAGGACCCGATTGTTGCAGCCCTGGTTTCTCTAGAGCCAGGTAAGAGGGGCATGGTCCGTATACAACACAAAAGGTCTCCCCTCCAGGTAGTACTTCAACTTCTCAATACCCCACTTTACCGTTAAGCACTCTTTCTCGATGGTGAGATACACTTTTTCTCGAGGGAATAGCTTTCTGCTGATAAAGAGAACTGGTTTATCAAGACCATCTGCATCTAACTGGGAGAGCACAACACCTATACCTACCCCTGAAGTGTCAGTCTGGAGGATAAATGGCTCCTGGAAGTTAGGGGTAAGTAACACGGGAGAAGAGGTCAAGGCGTCCTTCAGTTGCTGGACGGCTGAGTACTCAGGTTCGGAGGGGGTATAAAGATATGAATTGGAGGCCAACTTCCTCAAGAGGTCAGTGAGAGGGGTGACTATGGCAGAGAACTGGGGAATAAAGCGTCTGTAATAACCCACAAGACGTAAAAACACCCTCAGCTCCCTTTTGGTTCGTGGAAAAGGGGTGTCATGTATAGCTCTTACTTTCTTGGTCTGGGGTTCTATCGTGCCTTTCCCTAGCAGATTGCCTAGGTATTTCACCTTATGAAAGGCAAATTTAGATTTTTTTGCATTGGTGTGCAAGTGAGCTGTCCTTAGCTCGGTTAGTATAGCTTCTAGGTGAGTGAGTTGTTCAGTCCAGGAATTGCTGTACACTATAATGTCATCCAGATACGCTGAGGCATATCTCGGATGTTGTGCTAGCAGAGTGTCCATTAGCCTTTGGAAGCTGTCGGGTGCACCATGGAGCCGGAAGGGTAGGACGGTAAAATGGTATAGACTGTCTGGGATAGAGAAGGCTGTTTTTTCCTGGTTGTCGGGGTTTAATGGGATTTGCCACTAGCCTTTTGTTTGATCTATTGTGGAGATATAACGTGCCTCACCCAAACGTACGATTAGTTCATCCACCCTAGGAAGAGGATAGCAGTCTTGCTTGGAAATTCAGTTTACTGCTCGAAAGTCGATGCAGAACCGGATACTGCCATCCGGTTTGGGCACAAGGACGAAGGGTTAGCACCAGTTGCTCTGTGAGGGAACTATAACACCAGACGCCAGCATCTGTGTAATCTCTTGCTGTAGGGCGTTCCTGCGGGCCTCAGGAACCCTGTAGGGTTTTTGTCTGATGAAAACACCCTCTTGGGTGGGTATAGAATGTACAGCTAGGTGTGTTCTTCCAGGCTGGTCCGAAAAAACATCCCTAAAGGTGTGGAGAAGGTCATGTATATTTCGTTTCTCTTCTACCGTCAGGTCAGTATTGATAATGGTGGCGTCCACATTGTCTATGGTTGAGATGGTATGGGTTTGTCTCGGCGGGGACCTAACCACTTCTTTAGGAGGTTGATGTGGTACATCTGGGTCTTGTTTTAGGTGAGTTTCAATAGGTAGGTGGTCTTCCCTATCTTCTTCATGATCTGGAATGGGCCTTGCCACTTTTTTTTTCAGCTTTTGGCTGGACGATGGAAGTAGGATTAGAGCCCAATCACCCACCTCTAACTCCCTCCAGCACTTGCCTTTGTCATAGAAGTGTTTTTGAGTAGCCTGGGCTCTTTCAATAGATTCATGAGCCAGGGCTCTTAGCTTGTGGAGACGCACTTTTACCTGGTTGGCATAGTCCAATAGAGCCTGGGCTTAATTTTCAGCCTCCTTCTCCCAGCTCTCCTTGGTGATTTTTCCAAAAGGGTACATGGCTTCCGCCCTAAGAGGAGTTCAAAAGGAGAGATGCCGAGGCTACTTTGTACCTAGCCTCTGATGACAAAAAGAGCCAACAGGAGGAGTTGGTCCCAGTTTCTCCCATCCCCAGTTAGTAGATTTTTAGGGTGAGTTTTATATTTCCGTTATACCTCTCCACAAGGATGTCTGTTTGTGGATGATATACTGAGGTTTTTATGTGCTTTATGTTTCGTTGTTTGCAGATTTCCTTCATTAGTCTAGAGACGAAAAGAGTCCCCTGATCCTTGAGGATCTCACAAGGAAACCCCATCCGTGAAAACACCTCAATCAGCCTTTTGGACATTGGTGGTGGTGGTTGCTGCTCGAAGGAGAAGAGCCTCTGGGGTTCTGGTTGAATAATCAACCAGGACGAGGACATACTGGTGATGGAGCAAGGACTTGTAGAAAAGAGACTTGCTTGGAAGTAATCTTCTTGTTTAACTCACTAACAAGTTATTAAAAACGTTTTGTGAATAACTAATAGGCTCTACAAGATACGTGGGTTAGCGAAGCTTGCTTATGTGTTTACTAACATGTATAAAATGAACGAAGCACTAAAGCACAAGTTACTACTTGTGTAACTATATATCTGTAAGAGACATTAGTTAGTGATAGATTCCTTACCTGAATATCCCCAGGTGTCAGACTGGATCCGGAAAGTTTTTCGTCAGAAGTACCCCTGCGTGTCGGTAGGTAGCGTCGTGTGGCTTCGCGTCCGTCGCTGGCGTCGTAAGCTCCAAGATGACATCAGAGAGAATACTTAGGTGTCACCCATGCACGCTGACGTCAGTTCTGTACACAACTTTCCACCCCAGGGACGCAGAGCCATGCAAGAAATTGACCACTGGTGCCATGAAACTAGAGCCCTGAAGGGGATGACCTTAACCCTAGAAATCAGTTCACAGAACGGGCAGGATGGGTGGGGCGGTAAGGAATCTATCACTAACTAATGTCTCTTACAGATATATCGGCACACAAGTAGTAACTTGTGCATTTGAAAGAGACACGTTAGTGATAAATTCCTTACCTTAGAATAGATACCCCAGCAATACCAACCCCGGTGGTGGGTCTGCGAACAAAATTACACCAGAAAGTCACGAAGAACAGAACGGCCAAAGAAGCTGTCCCTCCAGACTTGACTGTCATGGCAGTAATGCTTGGTAAACGTGTGCAGTGACGCCCACGTAGCTGCCTGCCAAATGTCCTGCAAGGGAAAGCCGCGTCCCAAGGCAGTAGTGGCTGCTGTCGCCCTGGTAGAATGGGCACGCAGCCCCACAGGAGGTTCCTTCTTAGCCAAAGAGTAACAGGCTTTGATGCACAGAACGACCCACCAAGAGATGGTTCATTTGTGCACGGCCCGACCTTTTTTGGCGCCCATGTAGCCAACAAAGAGCGGGTCATCCACCCGGAACTGTTGTGTGCGTTTCAAATAGAACGAGAGCGCACGTTTGGGTTCAGACAGTGGAGCCTCTCTTCCTCTTTTAAAGGATGCAGAGGTGGAAAGAAGGTGGGCAAAGTGATGGTCTGCCCGATGCGGAAGGGCGTGACAACCTTTGGCAAGAAAGAAGGATGGGTCCTTAAAACCACCTTGTCCGGATAAACAGAAAGGAAAGGAGGTTTGGAAGAAAGAGCCTGGAGCTCACTCACTCTTCTGGCAGAGGTGATAGCTTTCAGGAAAGCCGTCTTGAGAGTGAGAAGACACAAAGGACAGTTATGAAGGTGCTCGAAGGGAGCGCACATCAGATATGTCAAGACAAGGTTTAAGTTACATTGAGTCATAACGAACGGCACAGGAGGAAACGTGTGCGTAATGCCTTTCAGGAAACGGTGGACAACCGGAGGATTAAAAAGAGAAGGCTGATCCATAAGCCTTAGAAAGGTGGAGATGGCCGAAAGATGAACTTTGATAGTGCCCAGAGAAAAGCCCTACTAGGCCAAGGATAGTAGGAACAGAAGGACCTCAGAAAGAGGAGCAGAAAGGGTATCCACAGACTTTACTGTGCACCATGCCACAAACTTGTTCCACCTGCAGGCGTATACCGTCTTAGTGGAGGGACACCTGGCTGCCAGAATGACATCACAGACGTCGGGAGGAAGATCAAAAGCTGTCATCTGTCGCCGCTCAATCTCCACACATGGAGGTGGAGGCTGGACAGGTTCGGGTGGAGGACAGTCCCCTGCTACTGCGACAGAAGATCCTCCGGAAGAGGCAGTGGGATCGGGGGATCGATCGCCATGTTGAGTAGCTTGGGATACCAGTATCTTCGTGCCCAATACGGAGCCACAAGAATGACTTCGGCCCTTGCGCGCCGAATCTTCTTCAGCACTCTGGGCAGAAGTGGTATAGGCGGAAAGGCGTAGAATAGACCGCAACTCCACAACGCGATGAAAAGCGTCGCCGACCAAGTGCCGCCTTGGAAATTCCAGCAAACACAACAATGATGGACAGAATGTGGATCAATGTCACACATTCACCCCAGTCCAAAGATCTGGGCCCAAATCCATCGTTTTTCCACTCCACACCACCCTGGGTTAGACAATGGCGATATGCAAATCAGCGCTGACCCTGTGCCCCATGGGAACAGTCCAGTCCGAACTACAAAAGCCATGTCCTTCCCAGAACGGAAACAAGCATCCGAGGACCGGCCCGGTTTCGAGGTAACACCTCTCTTCAGCCCGGCTAGCTTGATTCCAGTGGTGTGGAGTGCCTGGGACTCACGTCTGAGCATCCCCAGTACACTTAGAGCGGTAACTGCAAACACAACAATGATGGACAGAATGTGGATCAATGTCACACATTCACCCCAGTCCAAAGATCTGGGCCGAAATCCATCGTTTTTCCACTCCACACCACCCTGGGTTAGACAATGGCGATATGCAAATCAGCGCTGACCCTGTGCCACATGGGAACAGTCCAGTCCGAACTACAAAAGCCATGTCCTTCCCAGAACGGAAACAAGCATCCGAGGACCGGCCCGGTTTCGAGGTAACAACTCTCTTCAGCCCGGCTAGCTGTTGTGTTTGCAATTACCGCTCTAAGTGTACTGGGGATGCTCAGACGTGAGTCCCAGGCACTCCACACCACTGGAGTCAAGCTAGCCGGGCTGATGAGAGGTGTTACCTCGAAACCGGGCCGGTCCTCGGATGCTTGTTTCCGTTCTGGGAAGGACATGGCTTTTGTAGTTCGGACTGGACTGTTCCCATGGGGCACAGGGTCAGCGCTGATTTGCATATCGCCATTGTCTAACCCAGGGTGGTGTGGAGTGGAAAAACGATGGATTTGGGCCCAGATCTTTTGACTGGGGTGAATGTGTGACATTGATCCACATTCTGTCCATCACTGTTGTGTTTGCAATTACCGCTCTAAGTGTACTGGGGATGCTCAGACGTGAGTCCCAGGCACTCCACACCACTGGAGTCAAGCTAGCCGGGCTGATGAGAGGTGTTACCTCGAAACCGGGCCGGTCCTCGGATGCTTGTTTCGGTTCTGGGAAGGACATGGCTTTTGTAGTTCAGACTGGACTGTTCCCATGGGGCACAGGGTCAGCGCTGATTTGCATATCGCCATTGTCTAACCCAGGGTGGTGTGGAGTGGAAAAACGATGGATTTGGGCCCAGATCTTTTGACTGGGGTGAATGTGTGACATTGATCCACATTCTGTCCATCACTGTTGTGTTTGCACTTACCGCTCTAAGTGTACTGGGGATGCTCAGACGTGAGTCCCAGGCACTCCACACCACTGGAGTCAAGCTAGCCGGGCTGATGAGAGGTGTTACCACGAAACCGGGCCGGTCCTCGGATGCTTGTTTCCGTTCTGGGAAGGACATGGCTTTTGTAGTTCGGACTGGACTGTTCCCATGGGGCACAGGGTCAGCGCTGATTTGCATATCGCCATTGTCTAACCCAGGGTGGTGTGGAGTGGAAAAACGATGGATTTGGGCCCAGATCTTTTGACTGGGGTGAATGTGTGACATTGATCCACATTCTGTCCATCACTGTCGTGTTTGCAATTACCGCTCTAAGTGTACTGGGGATGCTCAGACGTGAGTCCCAGGCACTCCACACCACTGGAGTCAAGCTAGCCGGGCTGATGAGAGGTGTTACCTCGAAACCGGGCCGGTCCTCGGATGCTTGTTTCCGTTCTGGGAAGGACATGGCTTTTGTAGTTCGGACTGGACTGTTCCCATGGGGCACAGGGTCAGCGCTGATTTGCATATCACCATTGTCTAACCCAGGGTGGTGTGGAGTGGAAAAACGATGGATTTGGGCCCAGATCTTTTGACTGGGGTGAATGTGTGACATTGATCCACATTCTGTCCATCACTGTTGTGTTTGCAATTACCGCTCTAAGTGTACTGGGGATGCTCAGACGTGAGTCCCAGGCATTCCACACCACTGGAGTCAAGCTAGCCGGGCTGATGAGAGGTGTTACCTCGAAACTGGGCCGGTCCTCGGATGCTTGTTTCCGTTCTGGGAAGGACATGGCTTTTGTAGTTCGGACTGGACTGTTCCCATGGGGCACAGGGTCAGCGCTGATTTGCATATCGCCATTGTCTAACCCAGGGTGGTGTGGAGTGGAAAAACGATGGATTTGGGCCCAGATCTTTTGACTGGGGTGAATGTGTGACATTGATCCACATTCTGTCCATCACTGTTGTGTTTGCAATTACCGCTCTAAGTGTACTGGGGATGCTCAGACGTGAGACCCAGGCACTCCACACCACTGGAGTCAAGCTAGCCGGGCTGATGAGAGGTGTTACCTCGAAACCGGGCCGGTCCTCGGATGCTTGTTTCCGTTCTGGGAAGGACATGGCTTTTGTAGTTCGGACTGGACTGTTCCCATGGGGCACAGGGTCAGCGCTGATTTGCATATCGCCATTGTCTAACCCAGGGTGGTGTGGAGTGGAAAAACGATGGATTTGGGCCCAGATCTTTTGACTGGGGTGAATGTGTGACATTGATCCACATTCTGTCCATCACTGTTGTGTTTGCAATTACCGCTCTAAGTGTACTGGGGATGCTCAGACGTGAGTCCCAGGCACTCCACACCACTGGAGTCAAGCTAGCCGGGCTGATGAGAGGTGTTACCTCGAAACCGGGCCGGTCCTCGGATGCTTGTTTCCGTTCTGGGAAGGACATGGCTTTTGTAGTTCGGACTGGACTGTTCCCATGGGGCACAGGGTCAGCGCTGATTTGCATATCGCCATTGTCTAACCCAGGGTGGTGTGGAGTGGAAAAACGATGGATTTGGGCCCAGATCTTTTGACTGGTGTGAATGTGTGACATTGATCCACATTCTGTCCATCACTGTTGTGTTTGCAATTACCGCTCTAAGTGTACTGGGGATGCTCAGACGTGAGTCCCAGGCACTCCACACCACTGGAGTCAAGCTAGCCGGGCTGATGAGAGGTGTTACCTCGAAACCGGGCCGGTCCTCGGATGCTTGTTTCCGTTCTGGGAAGGACATGGCTTTTGTAGTTCGGACTGGACTGTTCCCATGGGGCACAGGGTCAGCGCTGATTTGCATATCGCCATTGTCTAACCCAGGGTGGTGTGGAGTGGAAAAACGATGGATTTGGGCCCAGATCTTTTCACTGGGGTGAATGTGTGACATTGATCCACATTCTGTCCATCACTGTTGTGTTTGCTATTACCGCTCTAAGTGTACTGGGGATGCTCAGACGTGAGTCCCAGGCACTTCACACCACTGGAGTCAAGCTAGCCGGGCTGATGAGAGGTGTTACCTCGAAACCGGGCCGGTCCTCGGATGCTTGTTTCCGTTCTGGGAAGGACATGGCTTTTGTAGTTCGGACTGGACTGTTCCCATGGGGCACAGGGTCAGCGCTGATTTGCATATCGCCATTGTCTAACCCAGGGTGGTGTGGAGTGGAAAAACGATGGATTTGGGCCCAGATCTTTTGACTGGGGTGAATGTGTGACATTGATCCACATTCTGTCCATCACTGTTGTGTTTTCAATTACCGCCTTGGAAATTCCAACACACAGAACTGATGACATTGGATGTTATCTTCGGTGGCGTATAGATCTAACCAAGGCTCTCCCCACTGCTGAAAGAGACCTTGTGCCACGTCCGAGTTCAGACGTCATTCGTAATCCATCAAGTACCGGTGGCTGAGTTCGTCCGCCCTGTCGTTCAGAGAACCTGCCAGTTGTTGAACCACCAAGGTAATGCCTTCATGTTCCAGCCATGTCCAGAGGCGCGGAGCCTAATGACATAAGGTCCAGGACCCCACCCCGCCCTGTTTGTTGTAATGCCACATGGCGGTGGTGTTGTCTGTGAACATCTGTACCACATTTGCCCGGACAGAGGGAAGGACTGCCTTCAGTGCAAACTGCATCGCCCGAAGCTCCAAAAGGTTGATATGGAGCCGGGACTCCGCAGGAGACCAGAGACCTCTGATCTCTGCCTCTCCTAAGTGGCCTCCCCATCCCAGGAGGGATGCATCCGAAACCATCGTGTGCTCCGGTTGGGGAAGGGAGAGGGATCTGCCATTGACCCGATCGCGATTTGTGAGCCACCACTGCAATTGTCGTGCAGTGCCCTCCGAGATCTGGACATGATCGGACAGGTTCACCTGATGCTGCGCCTACTGGAACTTCAGGTCCCACTGCAGAGCCCGAAAGTGTCATCTGGCTTGTTGCACTAGCAGGATGCAGGAGGCAATCAGGCCCAGGAGCTGAAGGGTCATCCTGACTGAAACCCGGGATAGAGGCTGAAAGATCGGAATCATAGCCTGAATATCCTGGACTCGCTGCTCAGGAGGATAAACCCAAAACCGCGTCAAATACCGAACTGCTCCGATGAAGGGGAGCTTCTGAGAGGGACTCACGCTTGACTTCGGCATGTTGATTGAGAACCCCAGCAAATGCAGGAGGTCGGCCGTAGTCTGAAGGTGGGTGACAACTGCCTGGGGCGAGCTTGAGGTAGGGAAAGACTAACACCCCTGACCTGCGCAGGTGAGCTGCGACCACCGCCATCACTTTCGTGAAAACCCGAGGGGAAGACTAACACCCCAGACCTGCGCAGGTGAGCTGCGACCACCGCCATCACTTTCGTGAAAACCCGAGGAGCACTTGTAAGGCCGAAGGGGAGCACAGCAAACTGAAAATGCTCCTGGCCTACCGTAAACCGCAGGTAACGCCGGTGGGCAGGCAGGACGGGGATGTGAAAATATGCATCCTGCAAGTCCAACGCTACCATCCAGTCTCCAGGGTCGAGGGCAGCCAGGACCTGAGCCAGAGTCAACATCCTGAACTTCTCCTTCCGGAAGAAGCGATTATTTGTACCTGAGGTCCAAATGGGGCGCAAGCCCCCTTTGTCCTTCTTGGGGACCAGAAAGTAGTGGGAATAACAACCACAACCTACTTCTGGCCCAGGAATGCGCTCGATGGCCCCCTTGGCCAAGAGGGCCATGACTTCCTGTTGGAGAAGCGCAAAGTGATCCCCCGACATGAGGTGGAACTGTTGTGGCATGGCTAGAGGGGTAGACTTGAAGGGGAGGGAGTAACCCCTCCAGACGAGTTACAGCAACCACCTGTCGGAAGTAGCAGAACGCCAGTGGGGGAGGTGATGTTGAATCCTACTGCCCACTGGTGTGGGGTGCACCCCAAAGCTTTGACTAGGAAGTCTTTGAGGTGGATGCTGCGGGAGCGGAGGTGGACTGACCCGCATGCTGGCCCCCTGTGCTGCCACGCCCCCATGCCCACGCCTGTGCTGAGTTTGGTTCTGTGCGGGGTTCTGACTAAAAAAGCGGGCAGGGGCGCCCCTTCCGTGGTCACGAAAGGTAGACGTGGCTGGGCGTGTGGTGGAGAGTCCCAAGGACTTGGCCGTAGCCAAAGAGTCCTTGAAACGCTCCAGCGCACTGTCTGCCTTATCGCCAAACAGGCGAGTACCATCAAAAGGTATGTCCATGAGGGAACTCTGTACATCCCCCGAAAACCCAGTGGACCATAGCCAGGCATGGTGACGCAGAGCCACTGTTGTGGAGATCGCTTTCCCTAAAGAATCCGCGGTGTCCAGGCCACACCGAATGGCAAACTTCGCGGCATCCTTTCCCTCTGCCACAGCCTGGGAAAGTACAGCCCAAACTTCTTCCGGACACTGGGGCAGTGTCTGTGCCACTGTGTCCCACACAGAGTGAGAGTAGCGGCCCAAAAGGCATGCGTTGTTGACTGACCACAACCCCAAGCTGGCAGAGGAAAATATCCTCTTGCCAAACTACTCCAGCTTTCTCGATTCCTTATCCGGCAGGACGGTAGGGAACGCAGTCTGGGAAGTAGAGGCCTGAATGACCAGGCTCTCCGGAGTGGGATGATTTGTTAGAAGGGCCGGGTGACCCGGTGCTGGGCGATGACGTCTGGCCACGTTCTTATCCACAGGAACCCCTGTGGCTGGCCTAGACCAGGTGTCAATCATAACATCCGTCAAGGCATCATTAAACGGGAGCAGAGGTTCCATAGAACTTGCCGCCGACTGAAGTACCTCAGTAAGGAGGTTGGTCTTGTGAGTGACAGTAGGCATTTCAAGGTCAAGGGCCTCAGCTGCTCTACGGAGCACCATAGTATACGTGGTGCCCTCCTCCACGATTGCGGGAGGAGACATAAATCCAGGCTCGGAGGAGAGGTCACGGCCTCCTGCGTCCTCCGAGCCTTCCACCCTCATTTTCAGACTCACACTGGTGTGCAAATGGTTCTTCCGACCCCTTCCAGTCATCCCCCTCCCCCACAGCCCGTGGTACAGGTGGCAGCTGCGGGGGAGGCACATGGGAAAACAAATACTCCAACGGCACCGGGAACGCCACCGATCCGGCTCCATGTCCCAATTAGGGTCCCAAGTCGGAGCAAAATTCCCGGGCAAGGGTGGAGGTGGAGCAAATGGACCCATGGCGGCATGCATGCGTCAACTGCATCTACGCAATATGACAAGTTAGTGCTTAGAGGGAAATTATTGCGCATGAGCAGAAGGCACTAAAATGGATTCTTGAAGACTCGCGTGCATGGCACCTGCTTAGATGAAATGAAAACAAGCTATTTTACTAATGCTAATATGGGGAAAGTATTAATTTGTAAAGGGGAATAGAGTAGAGGTGGGTGGTAAACAGTGTGCATTTATTTGTGAAATTAACATTTGTCTTATTTATTACTAGTGCGCATTTGGGCCTCTTGTGTATAACTGAAGTAAGCTGAGTAAGCGAAAAACTGCGCATGTCTATTTGAGAGAAGCCATGAAGGTCAATGACAGAACACTTGAACAGAAGCCAATTAGAGTGCTACAAGCCTGGGAACGGATGGTGCAGAGTTCAGCAATGAGGTGTTCTACTCATTGTAGTGTCATTAATGTTTCAAAATGGATAGATGTAGTGGATGGGAATAAAGTTTTGAATAAAAATTAAGGGGATGGGTTTGCGAACAATAGTTAAATAGAATTTAATGTCATGTAAGCATGGTGTGATGATCTTCCCCCCTCTTGCCTGACCAATTAGATTTTGTATTTTTAGAATATTGAAACTTTGGGGGGTGGAACATGAAGAACGGAAGGTATAAAAAGATAGCTTTAGTTAGTTAGTTAGCAGAGCTCGGGATGCTGTCAGAGTCGGGGATGCTGTTGCTGGGAGAGATGCTGTGAGATTCTGATGAAGAATTGAACGGAGAAGCTGAAGCAGAACTTTCTATCCTAATTCAATAGGGTTAGATCAGAAGATCGCAGAAGATTCTCGCGGAGGAATACCGTGTTAGAGAGGGGTGTGGCACAGTCGTCGGTATTCTACAGAGGTCATCTATCCTGTCCTGGAGTCTTTGTTACCTGACCTATACCAGGGGACCCTTACCAGCTCCTTGGCCATGGGTTTGATCTTCACACCATTCTTGGTAATTATAATTTCGCGTAATTTGCAGATATTCTTTTCTCTCTGTCATCTCCCTTTCTGAGCATTGATCATTGTATGAGTCCGTAGTATGTGTTTTGATGATTAATCAATTGAATTTTCTCTCCTACGAATGATGGTGACTGTACTGTGTTTTTGAAGTGGTTCACATGCACATTAATTTAGATAAAGATTTAAAACTTCCCTGAGTCTGTGGTTATTTACTTCAAGGTATAGAAAGCTTAGATTTAAGTTAATTGTCACCATCAATTAGTTCAACTAATGGTCCATCGACCAGAGGAAAGAACTTTTGATCAGTAAAAGGTTAGGAGAAATGAATTACTAATCCTGGATATTGTGAACATACATAAACCTGGACTCCAGAGGTTTACTCAATTGTGTGTTTTATGGGACCAGGTGAGTATATGGTAGTAGAGTATCTGTTGTTGGTACGCCGCTGGATCACTGGTATCCTCTGGAGGATTTGGGAAGGGGTCCTATGAGGTCCACCCCCACCCTATCAAATGGCTTACCAATAATAGGAAGGGGTCGTAGGGGTAACCTCTGTGGGATGTACAGCTTTTTCTTTTGACACACGTCACACTCTTGACAATACCTTTCTATCTGGGCGTATACCCCTGGACAAAAGAAACAACGAAGAATAGATTGACTGGTCTTTTCTACATCACAGTGACCTGCCAGTAGATTAGAGTGTGGAAAAAACAGGATCTGGTCCCTAAAGCCCACAGGAACCAAGGGCTGGGGTTCCTCTCCTTCCTTAGCAAAACAATACAAGAGCCCGTTCTCTTCATGAAACAGGGAAAGGTTTTCTGCACATTATGTTGGTTTTCCCTGGCGCTTTGCCATGCATTGCTAAGGGAGCTGTCGTTCAACTGTGCGGTTCTAAAGGGGTGGTCAATAGCCCAGGGTTCAGAGGTGGGTAGAGTGATGTGGGTCTTCCATTTGGGAAGAGGACTTCAGTTTATCCACCAGGAGACTAGAGAAACAGGGGTTATATATGCCAATTAATAATTGTTCTGTTCAGCTTAAGATCCTCCACCGGGTGTATGTTACTGGTCCGCGTCTGGTTGTGATGGGTTTTTCCCCGGATGGTCTATGCAAACGTGGATGTGGAATGAGTGCGACGTTTCTACATATTATCTGGGAGTGCCCGGGGGTGGCGGCCTACTGGACTGAAGTACTTACGGTGATGACAGTTGTGACTGGGATTGCCTTACGGCCTGAGGCCCGACGATGCCTGTTGAATGTGTGGGAACCCACCGACTATTCTGTGGCCCAGACCAGATGGGCGACCTTGGGATACATGGTTGCAAAGCGAGACATTGCGCAACTCTGGGGCGCATCTAGACCTCCCGACGTCTCGGTGTGGGAGGACAACATGGACTGGTCCATGTTCCGCGAGAAGACCGTCTATGTAGCTAGGGGCAGACCCAGGGCGTGGACGAAGATTTGGGGTAAGTGGAACGAATATCGTGGAAATATTTGTACTCCTCCCTTGGTTGACGCACCCGATGTCACCCTGTCTCCCTAGGCTGGTGTTCCCGAGATTTCTTATGCTGTTTTATGATTTGTCTTTCCTCCCTGCTGTTCCCCCCCCCGCCTTGCCGAGTCCTATCGATTGTGATTCCGTCTTCCTGATTAGTGACTTTCCCCTCCGCCTTCTGGGCTGACTTTGATTAGTATGCATTCGCCTTTTTGTGGTTTGTTGTTTTTTGTATGTATATAACAGAAAATTGTTGTGTCCTGTTCTATACTTCGAGTAACATTTGGTATCTGATCTGTGCCTGACCACGGGAGTGATCGTATGATCTTTACATCGTGCCTTGATTTTAGCGGCCAGCCCGTGTGGTTGTAGGCCCATCCTTGTAACCTTTATTTGATTGCTCAATAAAAGTTTTTACCCAAAAAAAATAAAAAATAATAATAATAATTGTTCTGAAAGGGAGGAAAGTACCCCTACGTTGGATATGGTCTCTGTATATGGTTTAATCTGAAGGGTTATCCTGGCGACTGAGTATTCCTTGGTGTCTCCATGTACACAACAGATACTAACGGTCCTCCCTGAGATATACTGTGTCTGGGGAATTAGCTCACTTCTGGCCTCTGAGTGCTTACACCCTGAGTCCACAAGGGCTGTTACTACCATATTTTCATTCGCACACTTATATAATATACAGGTCCTGTTTCCTGAGCATATAGGATGGACCGTGGCAAATATCTAACGTCCATCAGTTCGTCTTCTGTTTTGTCCTTCTTCTTCCTACAAAACCTCGTAATATGGTCCCACTCGCCACATTCAAAACATTGAGGCCCTGAGGGGGTAACCAATTTGGGTCTTCCTGGTCGAGCTCTACTGGTTTTAAAGGGAGGTTTGTTGGGCCTCCTCTCTGCTCTTTTTTGGGGGATCTTTTTGTATTCGCTCTGACTCACTGCTTGGGTTCCGGCTCTGTGCTCGAGCATATGATGAGGCCATCTCCACAGCATGCTCCATGGTCAGACCAGCATGCTATCGAAGCCACAGCTGGGTTCCATAAGGCAGTCCTCCAGTTACTGCTCCAGATAAATTTTGTCCATGATCTGTTCGATTGTGTACTCTAGTGGTTTGAGCAAGCGATCGGGGGAATCCTTTTGGTTATAAGACAGGGTTTTGGGCGTGTCCCCGTGGCGCCCCTTTCCAGTCAGAACTTGGGTCTATGTGACTCATCGTCCACCCCCAACCGATCCATGATAAACTGTTTAACATGGCCATAGGCTGCCGTTCCGTCCCTGTTGGCGATCTGGTAGGCGGCCTGCGCCTCGCCCATGAGCAAAGGGGCGAGGTAAATGGGTCATCATTCTGCGGGCCAGGCGCTGGCCCTGGCGGCCCTCTCAATATTGAGAAAAAAAGGAAATGGTATCATCCCCCGGGACATACTTCTGTAGTGTATCACAGTTCCAGGGGTGCAGGTCCACTTCCCTGACCAAGTGCCAGCAGTGTTTGGCCTTTCCTCTAACCTGGTCATATTCTCGGCCTGAGTCTGTATTGGGGAGGGTAACACAGTGCGATCTATCTCTGCTTGGTTGGGGTTCTTTTCAAGTGCCATTCCAGTTTAGAGTGTCCCTCCTTTAACTGATACACAAGGCAAGCCATCTTGTGTCAGACGGAGTGTGCCCACATTCTCCACCAAATGTCAGGGGGGACACCAGGGCAGGGCCCTCACGACCAGAAAAGAGGACCAGTAGGCAATAACTGTCTCAGTGAAGGTTGTTTTTATTCCTATGTTAGAGGTTTTTAGGAAAGGTCAAAACAGTCCAATTGCCCGAACACGCTTCGGTAACCAGCAGTGGAAGATACGGTCGGAAGACTGGACTCATCGTCCTCCTCGGTGAGCAGGGAAAACATAGGGAAAACAAAACAAAAATGCCACGGATCAGTGGTTTGGCCGTTTTTAGGCTTTTAACTCAGGAGGGGGTCTGTGAGGGATCACCACATACTGCCACCTGGTGCAACCCTGTTTTAGCAGTGTCGTCCCTCTAGGTACCTCCCTTCCCCACCTAGTGCCCCGAGAACTCTTGTAAACTGCGCCGTACTTTGTCCAGCCACACTCCTCCACGAGAGTGGCGAGGCGGCGCGTGGTCTCGTTGGCTTCCTGGCATCGCTTTCTCCTCCTGAAGGTGGGCTTCGGCGGTCTTTTCAGGGAACAGCTGATGCCTCTCGAACACTCCTAGCCCCTTCTCCGATTCTCTTGTTTCTCCCGTCCTCTCGCTCCCCTTCCTCTCCGGTGGGACGTCCTCATTCCCTTTCTCCAGGCAGTACTCCTCCGATAGGCTAGCCAAGGATGACGCCAGTAGCAAGTACATTTTTTATTGTATGTAGTTAATTAAAACCTTTACAATATTGTTGCATAAAAACACTTGTTTTAAAAAAAAAAAAAATTACAAATTCTCGAGTGGTTAAAAAGAAAGCTTTCTGGAAGTCCATGTGTTTGATGTAATTGTGGAAGGTGTTTCAATATGTCTGTTCGTTACACTTCACGCGTCCGGGTTCGGGCCTTTGGTTTCCTTTTCCTCTGTGTTTTGTATTAGCTGCAGTGCCTTTTGACAAAATCTAGCGGCTCTACAAGCTGTCTGCAATTGATGACTATTCAGTGCTAGCATGACGGCCGGGCGGCATGATCTAATTTGAAAAAAGCGGAATACGTGGAGGAGGTAGTAACGTCTCAAGTTTTTCAAAGAGGGACAAATGCACAATATGTGCATTGTTGATTCTTCCTTTTGTCCACATAGTCTGCAGTCAAGGGTCGACCGTGTTTGCTTCCATGCTGGTGTGTGGTCTTTTAAGATGGAAGTTCCCAGCCGTAGATTTAGAAGAGTTTTTTGGGTGGCCGTGGATATGTGGTTGACTAAATATGGTTGCGGCTCCATTTTCCCATACGTGGCCAACACCGTCCAACCATGTTTTTTCTTTGCTGTTGCAGCTTTATCTAATAACCATGATCTTTGCTTTGCAGCCCCGGTGGTCACTTTTTTGAAAGCCGCAAAGGTTTGGTTTGTATTCCATGCCTTTTCCAGCTTGAGATCTGACAGAGCGTTCTCACATACTGTTTTCCAGGCATTTTTCGACTTTGGCTGGTTATTCATCTCCATCCAACAGAGGCCCATGAGCGTGTCCTCTTGAGCTGCTCTTAGTTTCCAGCATGTTTTTAGAATGGCCGCTTGTCTGACTTGGTGCTGATTTGGTAGACCAAATTCCAGGCGAATCTGCGATTGGGATACGAACCTCTGGATCTGAAAGATGTATT
Organism: Lissotriton helveticus; assembly: GCF_964261635.1. Lineage (NCBI taxonomy): Eukaryota > Metazoa > Chordata > Amphibia > Caudata > Salamandridae > Lissotriton > Lissotriton helveticus. Next base: position 1,327,920,047 of record NC_136061.1, on the reverse strand, counting down.
TGAACAGCTCTGCTTGTTGTGTGTTCAAGAAATTTGCATCCTTTCCCCTGTACAATTCCGACCCATATGTGAGAGATGGTAAAAACTTGGCAGCTATTACCTTCAACAAGTGCGAGTTAGATGGACAATTCAATTTTGTTTTTAATAGGTTTAGGGCAAAACGTAATTTGTTAGAGCTACCCCTACCGGTGCCGAAAAACAATCACTAGTTACTGGCAAAGGGAAAGCTGCCTCATCAAAACTCAAGCTTAACCCCTCCACTTTTGCTGAGGGAGCAATCACTTCACTTTCTTTTCTCTGATAGAAAAAGGAGTGTAAAGAAAACTGGGCTATTAGCAGGTCTTTTGTTGTTTTATCTAAGTTAAAACCGTTTAAGTCCTTTATTAATTCAAGATTTAAGCCCCTCTGTAATACGTCAGGCAGTACTATTGTTTCTCCTGAAACTGCTCCCTTTTCTGTTACTGAACGAATACCTTCTCTTCCTTCCACTATGCGTGGAGCAGGATAGCCTCTTGCAGATCTCCCAGCCTTTCCTCGCAAGTAAACAGCAACGCGGCTCGCAGCCCTCCGACAACACCGGTGAGCCTCTGAAGCCGCCTCCCACCAGTTAACAACTGGAAGGGATGAGTGGGACGAGGTACCAATTCTGCGGCAGCCTTGCTTTGCCGAATTTACTCCCACTCCCTCTCCCTCCTCAGGGTATGCCGCCTCCTCTGTTACCGTGCCAAATGCCACGTTACCATCAAGGTCGGTGCCCGCCCACGCCAAGTTTTCAGGCTGCTTCCTGCCCACCATCTCACTTCCCGGCATGCCCAGGCAAGATCCAACGACTCGAAAACACGACTCAACCCCCGTCCAGGAGCCGCCGAAAAACCGCCGCAGGTGTGGGCTGCAACGGTGGAACGCTCTCCCACCGAGCCGGAGGGACGCTGCGAGGTCCGTATCTTTTTCTTTCCTACCGGCTGACACTTGCAAAGTTCCTTTACTTTAGGCACAATAATGTAGTCATGTATAGTTGCATCGATAAAATAAGCTTTAGTTTTGCATGGCAGACATTAGCTCCGTTAGCTCCCTTCGTAGCAGCTTCTTCCCATGGTTTTTTCCGAGAGAAAGGTAAGGAGCTCACGACCGGCGTTAACGCCCGGCCGCCATCTTCCCCTCCTCAGCTATACACCACAAAGGCGGTCTGCTCTATTGTGTTGCCTGCAATGTGCCATTTAAAGGATTTCTTCCCTGGCCGCGAGGCAAAACAGACGATCTTCGTTTTTTTGTAATTGATTTGCAAGCCCTGTGCACTGATGTAATCGTGGAGCTTCGTGATGGAGCGTTGTAAGCCCATCGGGGTCTGACTACACAGTACAATATCGTCTGCGTACTGTATGCTCCTAATTTTGTGCTGGGCTAGCTTTGGTGGATCACTTTCTATCTCTGCGATGCTCTTGTCCAGGTCCGCTGTGAAGATGTTAAAGAGCGTTGGTGCCAATACGCAGCCCTGCTTGAGGCCAACATGAGTGGGTATTTTTCCAGTTGTTCTGTCACCATTACCTAGTTTTATTCTTACCCAGGTAGATGAATATAGGTTAATGATGGCCCGCAACAGCTTTGATGGTATTTCCCATGTGGCCATTTTTTGCCATAGTGCCTCCCTCGGGATTGTGTCGAACGCTGCTTTTAGGTCAATGAAACACGTATACAGCTTAGTTGTTTTCTCCCTTGCTTTGTCGACCAAGAGGTTTAACGCCAGCAGGTTGCATAGTATGTTGGTTCCAGGCCTAAAACCTGTCTGCGTGATCGGGAGAATTTTATTTGCACTGACCCAGTCTTCTAAGGCCCTCAACAGATTCGAGGCGTAAATTTTTGCCTCGACATCTATGAGTGCGATGAGGCGATAGTTGGCTGGATCTGATCTTGTGCCTGACTTAAAGATTGGATGTAGAATGCTGCCTCTCCATGATTGGGGGATACTTCCGGACTGAAAAGCGATGTTGTATAGGGGGGTAAGGTATTCCGCCCAGAAATGGTGATCTTGTTTGAACAGGGCGTTCGGTAAGCCATTCGGGCCTGGGGCACCCTTAGATTTCAAGTTTTTAAGTACCTTTTCTACCTGCGATGACGTTATCCGGTTTACATCAAAGTGTGGGTCTGCATCTCGGTTATTTTTTGGATGCAGAGTCTGCTGGACTGGACTCCATGCTAGAATATTGTTACTTTGTGTTTGTTCTAAGTACTGTATCCAGTCTCCCTCAAGTATATTAGCGTTGAAGACCTGAGCGGCTCCGTTTGCAACTTTGTTAATTTCTGCCCAAAATTTCCCGTTATTGTTTGATTTGCTAGATGCTAATAATGATTGCCAGATGCCAGTTTGGTATTTTGACTTTTCTAGCCACACTTCTTTTTTGTAATTTTGCCTTAGTTTGTAAATTTGATTGGCTGTGTCTTCACCCTTTGTCTTGGCTATTGCTTGTAATTTTCTGATTTCTTGGTTTAGAGTCCTTTTGTTACGCACTATGGGGCCCAGGGACACTTGAGGGGCTTTACCTGAGGTCGTTTGGTGACTATGAAGTTGGTTACCAAATCTCTCTATTAATGTTATGATCAGTCTTTCCCAATTGTCCCAGTGTGCGGGTGGGTCTTCTCCGATCTCTTCCGTATGGGCGTTTTTAATGTGCGTCATTATCTCTTTGGTGTTATTGCCGTTCCACACAAGTCTCTTGAGATTGTAAAGGCTTGGAGATACGGTCAGGACTTTGCATGCTGCGGCCCTTTTGTGTTGGACACTGAATTCAAATGCTTGTAAACTGTGGTCGCTCTCCAATTTGTGGATGATTTTGTAACTAACGATGGATTGCAGGACCACTAAATCCACAATGGTATAGTCCAGCACTGAGTATGCCTGTTTGGCTATTCTGGTTGAAGATGCTGGTTGGTCCTGTGGAAAGCGGCCGTTCAAAGCGATCATTCCAACCTCTGCAAACATTGAGGCACACTGTTGGCCGATCTTATCCTTTTTTCGATGGTTTGTTATGATGCTTGGGATTATTCCGACGTCCCATTTGTTTTGAGTCATGGTTAGGGCGTGGTCCTTTTGGAGCAAGAACATGTTCAAGTCGCCTGACACGACCATCCCCGCCTGCGGGTAGATGGATTGCATAGATTTAATGAGGGCTTTTAAGGTCAGGATTTTCTCCACTTTGTTCTTGGAGTCTGGGTGTAGGTAGATGTTACAAATTATAATTGACCACAAATCTTGAGCCCTCTGTGTGCCTTTGCCGGGGTCTTGCGTCAGCTCAATTTTAATACACTGTATCCATTGTTGGCCTGTGTCGATGTTAACGTAAGTCCAAGAGATGCCAGTGTTCAGATAGATTGATAGGCCTCCGGCGGCCCTTCCCGAAAGGCCTCTTTTGGTTGCTTGTAGTTGGATTTCATTGAAACCATCTTTTTGCTGGGAAGCCGTTAGCCAGGTTTCTTGTAATAGAATGATGTCAAAGTTTTTAAGAATGACATTCATTCAGCGTCATTGGTTTTGCCCCCAGGCAATTAATATTCCAGGAGAAGGCTTTTAGGGTCAGTTTTCATGCTTCCACCATCCTTGCCACCGATGAATTTTGTGTTGGAGATAGAATTTTCCGGCATTCTTTGGATCTCCCCGTCTGGCCATAATGGATGATACGTAAATTGGCCCATTCCCCCTTATTGGTGACCGTTCCACCGACGGCCCCCCGGAGAATTCCGCCTTCTGGTTTAGATCTTTCTTCCGCCAGGGCGGCTAGTGGGCCTGGGTATCTTTCTGGCGACACTGGTTTTATTTCAATTCGCCAATTGGCGAACTTTTCTTTGTATCGCCACACTTCTTTGGCAATTTTGGGGTCCTTCCATGTTGCCACTGTCATTTCTCTCCCGTTTGTATTGGGAATTGTTTTGAATTCAATGCTATCTATGTGAGTTGTGTTCACATGTTTTAGCGTCTCGAACGAGCTGATGAGTTTTAGAATAGCACTCCGATTGAAGATGTCATGGTTCCCCCTCGAATTGTAATGCGGTATTAATTCATGTATTGTTGAGCCCACCGGATAGGTAGTGTCTAGCTTCTCATTCTGATTTGAGGAACAGAATTGGTTGTTTAGTGTGAATAGTCTGTCTTGACTGCCCTGATTTGGGACGTTCGGCTGCGTTCCCAGCTCGATGTCGAAAGCCGCCTGCTGTGGTCTTGAGTCCGCTGGGACTTGTGTGTATGGTCTCAGTTGTTGCTTGTAGGAAGGTGGATACCTGACTATGGTTACCCCAGATCTTTTACCTTGTGTTTAGCTAGTTTTCGACTTAGTTGGCCTGGGATCCTGCTAATCAGGGCCCCAGGCTATCTGCTCTCTCTTTAAATGGACTCCATGTACTATAGGTACATCACCAATTTGGTACTGGACACCTTGTCAGCCCCTGTACCATGAACTATAGGTGCTCAGGGCATAAGTGCATCCAAAGCCTATCAGGGGCTGCAGCATATCTTTTGCCACCCCTGGCTGGTACTTAAATCGACACAACTGGCTGTTCACACAGCTGGGGCAAGGTGGTGTACTCACCCCTTGCTTAGATATAGTATACCTATGTCTAAACCTATATCTGGACACATATGCACCTATAAGTCACTCCTATGGCAGGCCTTTACAATCCTGGAGGCAGAGTACTTGGTTTTATGTGAGATGGTGCTCTAGCCTGAGCTGAGCCTGTCTGCAGTGTTCGGAACCATTTCCTTACTGCTGTTCCAGTGATACTGCCATACCATATACTCTTAAGTGCATTATAATCCTCGTGGTTAATGCTAACTTTAGTTTGGCTTTATCAAAACATGTCGTGTTTGGTGTCATACACTTTGGAATACTACTCCCTCGCCAGTTCTGGCGACGGGGGTAGCATTCCACCCTTCTAGAGGGAGAAGACATGTTACCATGCTTTAAACGCGGTTAATCCTAACCAGAGCCTCAGCATCACAAAATGGATGCTGCTGCCCCGACACAAGTCTGACCTACTGCTGCTGACCAAAACTTGGCAGGGGAGGCCTGGACAAAGGGTTTCCTGTCACAGGGAGGTGTTACACCACCCCAGACAGGAGATAGTGGATTGGAGCAGGGAGGGTTGAAAGAAACTAGACACTGCCTGGGGCACACAAGGTGTCCCATGCAAAATCCAGTCAAACCGGTTCTGGGGCACTCCAGCCCCAGCTCTGGCGTGAAACCGGACAAAGGGAAAGGGGTGTAACCACCCCCTTCCTGGGTCCCACCCATAGGAGGGACCTAGCAGGTAATCCAGCCCCTTGATTTGGAATAAAGGTAGGAGCTGTGCTGATGCACATCAGATTATCCTGACTGAAACTTATGAAACGAAACTCTGGACCCTTCGACAACCCACTCGACGTGGAAGACTGAAGAATCTCCCTTGTGGTCAAGAAGTGACCACCCTGTGCAAACAGGCACCATCCAGCTCATCACTGTTTGCTTTGTTGCAGTTCCCGCTGGAGCTCGAGCAACAGAGATCAACAAGACCCAGCGTGCCTGCCTTCTAACAGCCCGATCCACAGTCCCTGCAAAGCTGAGACCCGTGGAGGCGACCTGAAGCGTGGGGCCGGCCATCTTGGAAAAACTACAAAGCGCTGACCGTGCAGCATCCAAGGCTCCCTCGACGCTGTGCATTGGAGTTTGAGAAGCTCCAGCCCGAGCAGCTTTTGCATCGAAGCTCACCCCTCCACACTCATCGAGTGCTGCGTGGGGCCCTTTTGCATTTTCCTGCTTGCCGCGTTGGTCCGGTTGCTTGCCCGTTGGCTAGTGGCCCCAGTACCGACGAACCTTTAAATTTGCTCTGCTAGTCTGGTTGCTCCAGACTGGCCCTCGCTCCCCTGAAAAGGAGCACCCCCTCAGACCTTGCTGGTCCGAGTAAGAAGCGATCTTTGAATCCTGCATGGGTTGCCTTTGCCAAGGCCTGTTGACTCCGATTCGGAAGCCGACACCGCTGACAGTGAGAGCCTTTGTGGGACAGCTCGTGATTCACTCCAGGACCTCCTCGGTGCCCCAGAGACCACGTGGCAGCGGAGACAAGCTTCACAACAACCACCTGATTGCGCCCGACATCGCCTGGTTCCTTCCTGGTGACTGGATAGTGACCCAGACTCTGTCCCCTCTGCTTTCAGGTACTCTACATCTTCGATCCACATTTGGATCACACCGGACACTTCTCTTCTGGACGCCTGCAGCATCTTCATCTCCAGGCACCATAGATCTTCGTGACGAAACCCGACACATCTTTGCCCCTATGCGCCTGCTTCCTGTGGGAGAGGTAACTCTTGAACGCCGGTGCTCCTGTAGTGGTTTACACCTCTAGTGTCTAAGTCTAAAGTTTTGTCCTTCTAGTCCAGTCGGAAGACCTTTAAGACTGTAACTCAATAACTTTTACGCACCATAGACTTTGCATTGGTGCATGCGTGTGCTTTTAGCGCTGCACCCGAATCCCGCGGGCTACTCCCGTCCTAACTGCTGTTAGTCCATTGTAGTCCCAGCGATTCCCAAGGCCCTAGGCCTTACCACTGATCGATTAGTGATACTTATACCACTTTTTTGATATATGGTTTGAGTGGCCACCGGCCTCATCCATAATTGTGCAACTTTCATATGTTATACTGTGCTTTTGTTTAAACGCTTGTGCTTCTATACTCATAAAGAGTACAGGGGATTATTCTGAGAATAAATACATATATTTTTATAATATATAACTTGTGTGGTGTCCTTTCATTTGATATTACAGGATTGCATATGGTAAAACAGCTGGCTTCACATGTCCTCTTGAGTAAAGCCTTTAGGCTGCTTAGTCCATGCTACCTCTAGGATACCTTGTCTTTAAGGTTGACTTACAACCACCACCATAAGGGATTGTTTGGACTGATATAAGGTGCCCCCAGAATTGGAGACATCATACATCAGGCCAACTTCTCACATTGCTCTATTGCGGGTTGATTTTCTTTAGATGCCAACACCATTTTCGAGAAATAGTGTGAGATGGTTTTCTGTTCTGCGTGCTGTTTCGGCATGGAGGAGCCGACCGCCGATTGCATTATTGGTTGAGGTTGTTTTGCAATTGGAATGCTTTGGTTCTTAATGGCGACTGATGATGTGGCTTCCGGGGGTTGAGTCACTGGAGGGCGTGTCAACCCACAGTCCACTTGCTCTTCCTGGTCCGCCTTAGGAGACTCTTTATGATTTGCAATTGGAATGCTTTGATTCTTAATGACGACTGTTGATGTGACTTTCAGGGGCTGGGTCACTGGAGGACGTGTCAACCCGCAGTCCACTTGGTCTTCCTGGTCCGCCTTAGGTGACTCTTTATGGTATGGACCTTGGGATATCGTACCTGTGATTGTGATAGGGTTGGGGAACCTTCTGGCATCTTTTTTTCCCCCTGGAGCTTATTATGTCTTGCTTTCCTCAGTCTCTTGCCTTCGCGCTTTGTCAGTGGGATGATTTGGTTTATTTGCCTGTTGGGTGTTGTTTCCGGGTCTTCTCTCCTCAGATTTTTGGGCTCTACCGTACTTCTGTAGGGTTGGATTCCGTTTTTTTGTGATGTCCCGGAAACATCTTTCCCTATGTTGGCTGGGTCTGAAATGCCTTGTTGATGGTATGATGTGGCTTCAATGGTTAGTTTCTGGGTGGCCGTAGGGCGGGATGTTGAACAGCCTTCCGTTTTGTCCACCCTTGTATCCTCGCTATCTGATGTGGCGCTGGAGGTTGAGCTTAATATGCTTTCGGCTGAGGTTCCGATCCCAAAGGTTTCAGAGGAATTACAGGCGTTGTTTGGTTTGTTTTGAACCTCTGCCAGAATGTCGGTTAAAATTGCTGGTAAAGCTTTAAGGTGGTTCATTGTTTCAGAGCACTGACATTCATGGTACATTGTGTGCGGGTCTTTCTGTACCCGTTCAATGAAAGAATTCAGCTCGAGAATCTTTTTGTCTATGCCCGCAACGTGCGTAGCTAAGATTTGCAAGATATCTATCTGAGATTCCAACTTTTCAGAGTGTTGGAGTAGGGCTGTTGAGATGGTTGCCATCATATTTATGAACGGAGGCCACAATGGTGCATACACTGGTAAGCTATTGTCAGCTGAATGTTTTGTGTCTTTGGGGCTACTCCGAGATTTGTCCCTTAATTTGTGCCTTGCTGAACCCAGGGCTCGTGGTTCTCGAAAGTCTGGTAGATCTCGTTGGTCTCCACCCTGACCCATGTCAGGGGTAGGTGTATGATTGGCCATTCTGATCCTTTGCTCAGGGCCCTTTGGAGAAGTTATTATGCTTGATTTGGAAATGTTAAAGTGGAGCGGGAATAGTCCCGACGGGCGGTTTGATGTTTTACTGCTGGTCATTTGGCTGGTGATTGTGGTACAAGCGCTGATCGGATTGTAAGCCTCCTGCGAATCTACGGATGCGATGGGATTGGATATGGTGTTATGCTTTATTTGTGCCTCTGTGCCTGGCGAGCCATCATTTGGCTGTATTAGATCATTTAAAATCTTCCTTTCACTAGAGGGTTGGTCCTTATTAACGATTTCAATGATGACCTTATCCGGTGTGTCCAATGGGCCCTTATTATCCGTTCTTGGAGCGGATCGCGGATCCACCCCGTCGTCATCATGGTCCCCCGAGCCGAAGTATGAGCCTTGGCTAAGAGAGCGCCACGTCTCTAGGCCAGTGGGTACCGTTGAGGTTTCATTTGTGCCCTCGGTGCGCTCGTCACTTGGCGTAACATCGGAGTAGAGGTCCCCAACTTCCTCCCTTGTGTTTATTTGGGCATTCACCTTGAATTGGTTCATCATTTTGAGTGGATTCTTTCGGGGATTGTCCCAAGGGTGATTTTCTTTTTCATGGGAGTTGTTACTCTGGGTGTTGTTTTGAAGCTGCAAGACTTTTGTTAATGAAGTCACCGATTGAGATCTTCTTTTGATGTTAATTGCGGTCATTAAATTTAGTTCCTGCAACGCTGGCGGCGCTGATGATGTGGCTGAGATAAAAAAATCTGTGATCTTAGGGTTCCTGAGGGCTGCTGGCTTTTTTGGTGTTTTGACGGTGAAGACGCTGACAGTGATGTCTTTCGCCTCTTTCACCTCTAACATATCCTCTGTTGGGTCCTCGTCGGATGTGAGGATGAGTTCTTCGCTCATTTTCCGGTGTGGCGGTTGTTTGTTTTTGCTTAATTTCTCTATGGGGTCTGTTCTAATTCTCCCTGATCTCATGATTAGGATACAATTTTGGTGTTTAGAGGACTTGCCTCCTACTCCTTGTGACCTCTCGAACGCCCTGTTGCGTGGCTGTGACCGTGATGGTGGGGTCTCGGCTGGGGACACTAGTAGAAGTGCAATCCTTTGTCGTGTGGTGACCAGTTAAAGCGGGCTGCGTAGATTTTGAGGAGCCAATTACAGTGGACAATTGTCTGAGCGTTGGTAGGGGTCAGGAATTGTCCAGACTTGTTTTATTCACGGTGGCCGCTCTGGCTCTGAGTTCCCAAAACGGAAGTCTGTGGGGCGGCTGTCGGACGATTGGGAGGGAGTGGTAAGGAGAGCTGAGAGAAGGCTGCGGGGGGGCTGTGAGGAAGACTGAGGAAGACTGAGGGAAATAGCCCAGAAGCAGCTGGGATTGTCAGCAGGCTGTGAGCGGGGCACTCAGAGAGGACCTACCGGCAAAGTTGGACCTAGTCAGACCCGCCTAGGTCAGACTCCCCGGGCTCTTACTTAGCGGCCGCCTCTATCGGCAGCCGCACTCACGTCGCGTCTCTGCAGCAGCAGCGGCAACAACAGCTTCACCTCACCTCACCTGTGGCAGCTGCTCCTGACGCCGATAGTTTCTGAAGGTGTACTACTGCAACTGCTGATACTTTGCCCGGGTCGCTACTCCTCTAGTAGTATGTGTGCGTGGAGAAGTAGCAGCTACCAATCAGATCCCCGGTTATTTCGCCAGTAGACGGAACTCCTCCTCCCGGATAGCTTGTGGAGAATTAAAGGGATACTCCGCAGCCTGTAGGTAAAGACCTCAGGTTCAAAATGCAGAGGGGAAACATCACCAGTTCCCTGAGTCCGTTCTTAGGCTCCTGACAGGGGTCTCGTCTAAATGTAAACTGGGATTGCATTGTGCCTGGGCATAAGTGCCAATGGGCTCAGGTGGGTAAGCAAGCTTAAGAATGTTCTTTCCAGCATGGTGTTCAAAACAAAGTGCTTGGGACATATTCCAAAGTAGCGAAGATACCCTATCAATCTTTTGAAAAGGGCTACTACGATCCTCCTTTCACAAAAACACATGGTACTGAACAACCACTAATCCAAGCAAAACTGGACATGATGAAACAGACGCTGTGGGTCACAAGGCAAGAGATTTCTGCAGTAAGACACTTAGGGCCCGTTTTTAGAAGCCTGAGACAATATCAAGTTTTCAGTTCTCTACTTTGACCAAGAAATGTAAAGGAGATGCTGTTTCACACTTGATAAGGTATGAGAGCAAAAAATACCCCTCCCACTTTCACCCACCCCACACTCTCATGGAAAGGCAATTCAAAACAAGAAACTGTGTGAGTGTGTTCATTTTCCACTCACTTCCTTTCAACATGTTCCTCAACTACACTCCAACCTACAGAATACTATAATACTATGCAAAAATGCCAAAATGTATTCATAAGATAACGGTAGGTGCATTTTAGTTCCAGACCAGGGCACAGGGTGGAGGGAGGCTGCAGTTATATGAAGGACTAAAGGGCATTATATGCAACATTGGGGTTCTGAGTGATGTCATACACAACTCAATCTTTGCTTTTATTTATACTGGATACCACAAAGATCCCTTTTGTGAAAAGAATTCCTGTTATTCACAGCAGCAGCAGCCCTTCCGCTATGGCGGAGGAGGGTCACCCTCCACCCCACCCGAGAGCCAGCGGAGGGAGGTAAAAATAAATTATAATAAAACTATTTTATTATCATTTTAGTTTTCTTTCCGCGCTTGAGCCAGAAAGCCAAGTCTGGGTGGGGCTGGGCCATGACTAGAGCTGGGGGAGGAGTAGTGCACACTGGAAGCCAAACCTTCCTGTGCACTTAGATCTCTCTCCACCCGAGCTCTGCTGTCAGCTAGGTGGAGAAGAGGCACAGGCTCCTAGGTACTGAGCAAGTGTTAAACAGGCATGCTCAGCCCAATCACAGCGATGCTCTCTCATGCTGCATTAGAAGTATGAGAGCAGCGCTGTGATTGGCATCTAGAAGCCTGGGAGTGTCCACCAGCCCCTGGAGAATTGAAGCCTGACTGGAGCAGAAGAACCCTGAGATGGCAGCAGCAGCTAAGCTTTTTTGGTTGTTATTTAAACCCTCCCCCCACACCCCGTTAAGAGCAACCACTACTGATTAACAGTTACCATGATTAATTCTATATTATATGAATTATTGTTACTGAGTGCCAGTACTGTGAATGACACTTTCTAAATCTGATTACTAACTGCTACTGCTTAGTAACATTGGGAAACTGCTACCTCATAAAACAGGCATTTGCAATGCAATAGGTCTTGCATTTAGGAGAGTTTGAGCTATTGGCATTGTAAATGACAATGCCTTTTATTTATGTGTTGTTTTTGAAACAGATAAATAAAAGGCATTGTCCTTTACAATGCCAATAGCTTAAACTTTCGCAAATGCGAGACCTATTGCATTGCAAATGCGTTTGGCGCCCGTGCTATAAAACATTTTTAAAAGCCTTAGGAGAGAGCATGTCCTGCCTGTAACAGAAGGCAGGACTAAGCTATTTGAGAAAATAGTGCTCGGAGGCTGTAATTAAAGCCTACCGAGTAACAATACACGTAACAGGGGGTGTCGCTGTGGGAGGCTACAAAAAGAGACAAGGTGGTACTAAGGATGGACTACTATGCCTATTGACCAATGAACAGCCACAGTTTAAAGTAGACAATGACACAAGACAATTAAAAATATGGGTGGAGCTTCAAGTCCCTACCTGAATACAGCATGCCTCACAGAGCAGCACATGCGCTGCCCAGGCTCGAACTAAAAATGCAGCTAGAAGCCTGTGCCCTTGATGTAACTGCTCTCTCCTCCTTTATGATGTCATCAACTAAAAGTGCCTTTGTGCATGATTTTCAGGCCATATAAAATATAAGCGGCAGTTGCCGCAGCTGAGGTTCCCTAAGCAGTCTGAGACACATAGGGTTTGACAACTAAACGTTAATGTCTTTACAAACTAATGTTTTATGAACTGCAGAGGGACTCTCAACCTCGACTTCAGCCTCCTGCTTTTATGTAATAAATGTGCTGGAGTTGGTCTCCTCAGGGGGAAGACATCAGGCTGTGTATTTAACCTGAAAGTGTATTGGGTCATCTTAAATATATGTTTTTCAAATATAGCAGTGTAATACATGGTTTGCAAGGAAAGGCATAAAAAACGACATAAAAAAAGACTAACTACGCCCTCGGTCCCACAGAAAAAGCCATATATATCCGTAGAAAAGAACAGGAAATGCAGCAGGGCTCCCTTCGAATGAGAGGGACAAGGTTGAGAGGGCCCACGGGTGACGAAGAGGGCTGAGGGTAATTGCCATCTCATTTGTGATGTCCTCCCTTTGATCCCAGGGGACTGTCTATCAAAAGATCCATCAAAAGATCTGCTTCCGGCAGAATCTGCTGGTAGCAGGGTACTCAATGGGGGGGGGGGGGGGCAGCAGTGTGTGGGTCCAACCACTTCTTTCACCACAAGACACTAGTACCTCCCAACCTGCCGGAAACCAGCAGCTCCAGTTTTATCACCCACTGAACCCTTTGAGTTGCAATTCTTGTCAATACTGCAGTATTCTTTCAATAGTTGCAGTTGTTCTATGTTGTTGTATTTAGGGTGTGGGGGGGGGCAGGTGGTTTGCTGTGAGAACTTGGGTTACCTTCATACATGCCAATCTCCCCCCATGCATACGCAGGCTAGTCTCTGGCCTCCTGATTCCTGTATGCAAAAAAAACATTTCTCGGCGGGCTTCTGTAGACAGGGACTGGTCTTGGGTGACTTGGAGTATGCACTGCCAGAGACCTGCTCCTGCAGGTAAGTGCACAACATTTCGACACGCTCTCTCTGCCTGCCATAGCACTTTCTCAGTGCTCCTGACAGGTAAGGATGAAAAAAGTATATTTACTATAATAGACCAGATTCCGGCCTCAATAAAAGTCAATGAAAGAAATACATTTCCCCAATTATTTTGAAAATAATCTCACACTTTTCTCGTCTAAAATGTTGGCATGTATGCACCTTTGGCATCTTGCATCAAAATGTAGCTTACAAGATCTGGCTATTTACAACAGGGCATCAAAGGGGGTAGATAGAAAATTAACTACTTATGGTTTTGGGGGGGGGGACCCTCTGAGTCGGCTTCTGGAATCAGTTTTTGGCTGGGTGTTCCAGCATTCAGTTTCTTTGAGATAGTGAGGGATACAGCCTGCCCCATGGAGTCAAGTGTGGGCCTAGTTGACCGGCCCATCTCTTTATCGGGTGCCAGGGGTCCTCCAGGGGATGCCTACGTTCTCAGTTTGAAAATGCGAGAATGTGTTATAAATCCCACTTGAACGCTGTTTGGACCCTTACTCTATGGTCATGCAATTATACTTGTATCAATTCTAACCTATAGGGTCTCATTGTATAGTCTCTTAAAGACCTTTTCATTGGCAGGAAACAGTCTATAGATGCTAGGGTCCATATCTCGAGAAGCAGGAGCACAAAAAGTGTGTATTTGCCAATTTACTCTCTATGTGGTTCTATAAGGGCATCCAATAACAGTAAGCATCGAGATGTAAGCTGCTAGGTCGACAATGGAATAATTGAGGGGTTCAGTTGTGACAAAAATGCACGTTTGTAAAAAGAGTTCCATAGGGCAGGCATTCAGGTGCGGCGCAGCTTCCAAATAAATAATTGGGGGTTTTTTCTCTGTAAAACATGGAATTATAAGTTGTCTGAAGCCCTTGTACAGTCAAACATTGTAACAATAAACCTGAACTAATGGTTTTTGCCAGTGAATGAAAAAGACCCAGCTGCTGTCCGTAATGGCTGGCTGTATTCTAATTGTTGCAAAAATCACATTTGCGAAAGAGGGTTTGGTTAAGAAAACGAATATATGCAAGTCTTAAGAAAAACAAATAACTGAGTAAAAGGGCAGCATTTTAAATTGTTGCAGCTTTTTCGTGATCCGTGCTTTGATGTTAATAGCTGTTTTTAGATTTATTGGCAAATACCGGGAACATAACGAGCGTCACCTGGTTTAAGTGGGTAATTAATAAGGATGAGAGGTAAACCCAGTTGACCTGAGGCCTCCTAGGCCGCCACTTAGCCCCTATATAGCTCCTGAAGGCAACTCCTTATGAATTTAAAATGAGTTATAACGGGGCAGGCACCATTGTTGTCACAGCTACTAAACACAGATGTGAAGATCAAAAGAGCCTCTATTTTATGAACAGACTTATTCAAGGGAAATCTGCATTTGAGTTCCTGTAAGAGTAGTGAACTAACCCGTTCTTAATGAACAATAAAAACGCATGAAAATACTAAAATGATTTTGCATTTGAATGAAAGAATACGAAATTACGCAAAGAATGTGTGTTTAAATTAGGGGTGGGCAGAATTTCCGTAGTCGCGCTCCGCAAAGCTCCGCGAAATGGTAGAAAATCTCCGCTAGCATGCAAAAGTTCCGCGTACACCCAGAATTGCTTGTTCCACCCGTTCGCAATGCTTTTTTCCTGTTCGCGAACTCTGTTTGCGTGCTCGGGGGGGAAACATCTTGCGAACACGCATTTTGAAATCGCAAACAAGCAAAATATTCCGCGAAGCCGCAGGTAATTTGCCAATTACGCGTGCTCTGCAGAATGCGAAATTACCCAAATTTCGCAAATTCCACGAGCGGAACGGAATTGACTGCCCAGGCCTAGTTTAAATAAGACAGAAAGACGCTCTTGATTGAAATCGATGGTGTGGGAGGTTTTCAGCCAGTCCGGCTCTAAGTGGAAATGTTGGACCTGGCCTCGTGGCGTGGTTCCCCCCGTTCCTCAGCACCCCGTTAGCCTAGTCCCGCACCCAGAAACCCCTGGTCGTCCCGTCCCCTGTCCGCCCGCTCCCTACACGACCCTACCAACGGACGACTATCCCCGCATTCCGCCATCCCACTTCCCGGCACCGGGCGCCCAGAACCTGCATCACCCCCCAGGGCCACCGGCCGCCATTACCCTTCCCGATGTCCCTGACTCCATAGCCCTTGCCTGACCCCGGCCCCAGCGAAACTTAGGCTTCAGATGCGCCATGCCCGGCTGGGGGGTAGAGGGTTTCCTGAGTGAGATAAGACCAAAGAGTTTCGATTGCACCTCCGGCCTCCCCTGGGAGACTGGTTTCTCTCACACCTCTGGCCCTACCCTGTGGGCAGGTTTCAATCGCACCCCTGGCCTCCCCGAGAGCTGGCTCCAGACCCTGCTGGGCGTCTGGGAATCCCCGGACGCATCTTCGAAAGGATCAAAGGGCCAGCCGATGGAACACTCCGACGACCAGCCCCGAGGCATGAGATCTCCGCCTGCGAGGGTCCGGACATCAAAGGGCCACTGCGCTATATCAAGGCCCGCCCAAGGACTAGCGGGCAGTTGTATCCTGGACAAGAGAGCCCTGCTGATCTGATCGCGGATCAACCCTTGGGGAGAAGACTGAACTTTGGAACTTATCGAGCCCTGCTGACGCTGTCACGGCTCATCCTCGTGAAGAAGGAACTGGAACCTCGGAGCCCTGCTGACCTCGTCGCGGCTCATCCTTGAACTCTAAGAACATTCGTTGAACACCCTGAGCCCTGCTGATGTGGTCGCGGCTCCTCAAGAACTGAAAGACACTCCGTTCACTCCGGATCGAGCCCTGCTGACCTCGTCGCGGCTCGAGGAGTACTCTGGTCCGACTGGACCATCGACGCTACCAACACGACCTGGTTCGAGAAGCACTGAGTGGAGCAGCCAGTACGACCTCCATCTTCCGTATCCCCCGGCTCGAGGATTGAGAGCTGTGCGAAGGGTACGCATCATACGGGCCTAATACCGAGACTGTCCCGCTTCCCTACTCCTTACCACTTAGACTTTACGATCCCTTGATCGCTTGTAAATACGTGTTCATTTTGCGTAAGATCTCTACTATGTGATAAAGAACTTGCTTATTGAAAACCACGGTGTGGCGTCCGTTCATAAGTGTGGTGTGAACCCAGTGTGTACGGTCCTAGACCCGAAGTCCTCCCCGGCGAGGACCTCACGTTAAGACTCGGCAGTATTCTTGGGAGTGGTGGATCACGGAGTGGTCGGGAGAGCATATCCTGACCCTCTGGGATCGGCCCTTCTAACAGGAAACATAGAGTGTTTCTGAATTCAAGAAGAGAAGAAATTCTCATTTCTTTGCCAGATGCGAGCTATTATTTACTGTTTTGTTTCTACAACGCTATGACGTATTCAGTACTTCACAGATCGAGAGCTGCAAGCGGAAGTACGCATACATCATTGCACAGATTTTCACACAACTGGCTTGCCCAGAATCACAGGATGTTGAGCGGAAGGCGAGACTGAAACGCGAGTCCGTAGCTCTGGCCGTAATGCAACACCAAGGCACAAGGCACATGAAAACTTGACCCATCATTGGCTCAAGGTTTCAACAGCACCTCGAGCTGATCCTGGCTCAACCTTTTCGTGGCTTGCACACCTCTAGAGAAATTACGATGATTAAAATAAAATGTTCAGAAAAGACACTTCAGGGTAGGGAAAAATAAAAACAGCAGGAAGAGAAAATCTGGAAAAAATATAGGAGCCTGGCAATAATGCAATTAAATTCAAACACAGGTCAAATTCAAGGCACGGTACTTTCTGGTGCTTGTGATGTCACATGAGAGGGAATACCGTATCTCTCCTGCCAGTTCACGTACTTTAAAGTAACCCCATGCCTACTCGTAATAAGGTCAAGCATGGCAAATTCTGCCAAGCTGTGGCCGTCCCTCTATAAATATGGCTTTGGCTGGGAAGTAAACTGAGCTTGCCACTACATTTAGCTAAAGTACAGTTGTAAACACGATTTGAATGACTCTCGTCACGTGCATGCAAAAGTCAAACGAGAATTTGGAAATACATGATTTGTGTGGTTTGAAAGCTTCATCCGGTTGGCAGAGTGTTGTGTGATTCCTGTTCTTGTTTAGCTGTCAATCGACAAAGTTAACATTTGGGAAGAAACAAAGAAGCTTTAGACAGAGAGGAAGCCGCAGTGTGTACCAGGCTGGGAGGGGTTACAAAGTCAGCAGTACTTCCTAGTAATCAGCATGTAAGCATCGTGCGCGGCCCTACTTGTTCCCGCAGCAATACTCCATGGGAATTAACTTGCCAGAAAAGGCGGGACATGCACCCACCAGTAGCCATTTGTAGGCTATGATTTTTTAAGGACATACATGAAAGCCTTTCCAAAGCATGGGAGGAGTCAGACCTCCACAAAGTTCCTACAACAGATCTCCTAACAGCGCAAGCGCTGTATAGGCTCCACCTGAAAATTTTTATCTGCACGGAAAGGCCTCTGAGCGGACCAGTCAAGTACAATGCTAGCTCTCTGCTCCGATAGAGAGCAGAGAGGACAGTTTATAGGAGGACAGCCGTTGAGATTAGAGGGGGTGAGTGGAAGAAGGCCAATATTTCTATTTTTTTACAAGTAGAACACAGAAGACATAACCTGTTATGCATGAAGCACAAGTTACTTACCTTCGGTAATGATATATCTGTAAGAAACATTAGTAGTGATAGATTCCTTACCGCCCCAAGGCAGCAAGGGCTCCGAAGAGGTTGCCGCCAGCTGAAGCACTTCTGTCAGGAGGTTAGTCCTGACGGCCACTGTAAGGAGTTCGAGGAGGAGGCCCTCGGCCGCCCTACGCAACACCACTGCATAACTTTCTCCCTCCTCCGTAGCCACGGAAGGAGGAGACAGCATGCCAAGGTCATGTGAGGTGTCAAGACCGCTGGCATCCCCCAAATCCTCTGCCCAGTCCTGGCCATAGTCACACTCTTGTATGAGAGGGTCCTCAGACCCCTCCCAGTCCTCCCCTTCCTCTGAAGTCTGTGAAACAGACTGTAAATAAGGAGGACGGACGTAGGAGTAGAAAGGCCCCATCGGCGTCAGAATCGGCGTTGAGCAACGCCGCGTCCGGTTCAGGGCTGAAACCGAGGTTGACGTCACCGGTAGCACCGGCTGTCGCCGGAGGTGGTGCCGGAGGGGGGGGGTTCGACACCAGTGGAGGTGTTCTGAGGTCAACCGATGTCACCCGGGATCCGAGCCCGCATCCAGGGAAGTCCTGCGGTGCCGGGGCCGAAGCTGGCGGCGGCGGAAGGGCATGACCCCCAGTCAGGCCCGTGGGGCCCGAAGGCGCACCGGCGGGGCCAGACGGCCCAAAGAGTCAGGCTATGGCAGCAAGAAACTCTTGCACCTGAGCAGGCGTCGCCGATGGACCCGGATAAGGTGGGTAGGCCGGCGGCGACGTCGAAGACTCTGCCGAAGACGCAGGATGGCGCAATCCGCATCCTCAGCCGCGATGGGCGAGGGGAAGTTGAAGAGTGACGATGCTTCTTCGAATTCTTTTTGGAATGCTTCGACTTACCTGACCCCGAGTGCGAAGACTTAGATCAAGACGAACGATGGTGACAACTCTGTGACCGGTCCCTCGACCTCCCACAGGACGGGAACCTTGAGTGGAGCGGAGTGCCAGACTTCCAGCAACTTTCAGGGCTGCTCCCGCCGCCTTCCGTGCCATGGCCCGGCAGTCGGGGCACGACTTGAAGTCGTGGTCGGGCCCCAGGAAGTAGAGACACACATAGTGCGGGACCGTCACCGACATCATGCGGTGCCGGCCCCCTCAGTTCTTAAAACTGTGCATCTCTACGACACCAGGAGTCGATCGACTCAGAAGAAATGAGGTAAAATGCTTCGAAAAAACTCAGTCAAAAAGTGACTGGGGGTACTTGCTCTTCCCGGATCTGCGCTTGCTGGCCTGGAAAAAGAAAGAACTGACATCAGTGCGCGAGGGCGTCATCTAAGTAGCTGCTGCAAGATAATCTTGGTTACCACGACGCCAACGACGGACGAGGAGCGGCACGACGCCACCTTCTGACGCGCAGGGGTACTGCTTACGAAAACTTTCTGGATACGGTCTGACGCCTGGGTAATTCTAATGTAAGGAATCTATCACGAAGTGTTTCTTTCAGATTCCCCCATGACCAGAGTCAAATAAACCAATGCTGACAGAGTTGTTCCTTGAATTTAACTTTGAACGTTGACTCTGACTAGCTGCAAAGATTCTAATGAATTAACATCCTGATGAGTCAGGTTCAACATCACAGGGTTTTTTGTTGTCTCTATTTAGGTTTATTGTGCATAATCTTGTATATGTTTTTATTGGGTAGGAATGATTTTATGTATAAACTGATTTGAGATATTTTATTGTTTTTATGAATTGATGAAAAATAAATTTGTACTTGATGTTTATCACGTTGTATGACTCCACCTTTAAGAGGTATTTGCATTCATAACCAGGGGATTTGCTTTGTACCGACTGTGATCACCATATTACAATTGAGTGGAATGTGTGAATTTGATTGAGAGGTCCTTTGAACAACTCCAAGGGAATTACGAATTTTTACTTGTCATTTGGTACCCTGTCCCTTGGATAGCCGGGCCATTCCCTATTCTTATTACAATGATACTTAACCGCAACATGCAGCGCTGAAGTCTGGGGCTTTACTAAATGTAGTAGTATCCAGGGAGAGTAAAATAGATTCTGTCGGAAACTTCTGGGGGCCCCAATTTCCTCCTCACATTTTGTTTGCCATAAGGAATTCAAACTGTTTTATATGGAAGATTACATCAGGGCCCATCCAGCCATATTTTGGCTAAAAGTTTGGCAAAACCCGGCAGAGACCTTAACAAGAGATATAATAGTTGATTGTCTTAAATGTGATAGTGGCGGGGACATACCCTGGCTCTCCGCTGTTAGAACAAGTTTGATCAGTGTGAATCTTGAACATATCTTTTTAAATCCAAGTGATATGGAAGGTATAAATAAAAAGCCCCTCCAGGATGCTCAATATGATCAATATAATAACACAAGATATGTAACAGAGCTCTCAAAATTGTCAGTTGCAAGGTATATGTCCATGGCCGACGCAACTTGCCCCCATCACATCTGCCTTCCAGCTACCTTTTAAAGAATATAGGTCGTTGAAAGAGAAGCTTGCTTTTCCACCTTAGGGCTGGCTCTCTAAAATATTTGCTTTGCTTCCCCTTAGTGTTTAAAGTTAATCTTGAGCAAACGACCTGCCCTTGTGGCAATCACAGCAATCAATCAACGTTACATTTTTTTGTTCTTTTGCAATTTTTCTCAAAAATATACCAAAACAGTTTCTGATCCCCTTTTTAGGGCTCGGCCTACATCCCACGAAGTGGGTGTGGCTTCAGAGTCCTCTAGAGAGCAGTTCGGCGAGCTCACCTAGACATTCCAGAGAAGCGTGTGAAATGGGTTCGGAATTTATGGCAGCTGCATGTCAATTGGCCCGCGCATGGCTGTGTTTTTACAGCCAGCAGGCAATAGGCCATAGGCTTTTGAGCTGCTCCGCTTCTTGCATATTCCGTGCGAGGACGCGCACCAGAAGTCTATATTTCATCAATTACCAGCTGTCAGGGGCTGTGGTAATTGAAGCCAGATGCTCTGTGTGCATTCACCTTATCCAGGGCATTTTTTTTTCAGCTGTGTGTGCGCGCGTGCTGGCTCCCTGCCAAAGCTTGTGGGCCTGTGGTAATTGAATCCAAATGCCGTACCACTCGTTAGTATTAACGCAGACCTCCTCTGTACTCTTCAAAACTAGGTAGATTGCATAAACACCTATAGTGTCGCCTCAGCACAAAAGAACCCTTCATGTACACACCTCTTGTAATAATAAACGTGCCACATTTATTTATTCTGTGCTTGCAAGTTATGCTATGGGAGTGACACCCACAGAGAACAGGCACTGCACCAGTGCAATGGGAGTGACACCCATAGGGAACAGACACTGCACCAATGCTATGGGAATGACACCCATAGAGAACAGGCACTGCACCAATGCTGTGAGAGTGACACCCATAGAGAACAGGCATTGCACCAATGCTATAGGAGTGACACCCACAGAGAACAGGCACTGCACCAGTGCAATGGGAATGACACCCAGAGAGAACAGGCACTGCACCAGTGCAATGGGAGTGACACCCATAGAGAACAGGCACTGCACCAATGCTATGATAGTGACACCCATAGGGAACAGGCAGTGCACCAATGCTATAGGAATGACACCCATAGAGAGCAGGCACTGCACCAATGCTGTGAGAGTGACACCCATAGAGAACAGGCAGTGCACCAATGCTATGGGAGTGACACCCAAAGAGAACAGGCACTGCACCAATGCTATGATAGTGACAACCATAGGGAACAGGCAGTGCACCAATGCTATAGGAATGACACCCATAGAGAGCAGGCACTGCACCAATGCTGTGAGAGTGACACCCATAGGGATCAGGCACTGCACCAATGCTATAGGAATGACACCCACAGAGAACAGGCACTGCACCAGTGCAATGGGAGTGACACCCACAGAGAACAGACACTGCACCAGTGCAATGGGAGTGACACCCATAGAGAACAGGCACTGCACCAATGCTATGATAGTGACAACCATAGGGAACAAGCACTGCACCAATGCAACGGGAGTGACACCCACAGAGAACAGGCACTGCAACAGTGCAATGGGAGTGACACCCACAGAGAACAGGCACTGCACCAATATACACCAATGCTGTGACAGTGACACCCATAGGGAACTGGCACTGCACCAGTGGTATAGGAATGATACCCATAGAGAACAGGCACTGCACCAATGCTGTGAGTGACACCCATAGAGAACAGGCACTGCACCAATGCTATGGGAGTGATACCCACAGAGAACAGGCACTGCACCAGTGCAATGGGAGTGACACCCATAGAGAACAGGCACTGCACCAGTGCAATGGGAGTGACACCCACAGAGAACAGGCACTGCACCAGTGCAATGGGAGTCACACCCATAGAGAACAGGCACTTCACCAATGCTATGATAGTGACACCCATAGGAAACAGGCACTGCACCAATGCTATAGGAATGACACCCATAGAGAACAGGCACTGCACCAATGCTGTGAGAGTGACACCCATAGGGATCAGGCACTGCACCAATGTTATAGGAATGACACCCATAGAGAACAGGCACTGCACCAATGCTGTGAGAGTGACACCCACAGAGAACAGGCACTGCACCAATGCTATGGGGTTGACACCCACAGAGAACAGGCACTGCACCAATGCTGTGAGAGTGACACCCACAGAGAACAGGCACTGCACCAATGCTATGGGAGTGACACCCACAGAGAACAGGCACTGCACCAGTGCAATGGGAGTGACACCCATAGAAAACAGGCACTGCACCAATGCTATGATAGTGACACCCATAGGGAACATGCATTGCACCAGTGCAATGGGAATTACACCCATAGAGAACAGGCACTGCACCAATGCTATAGGAATGACACCCATGGAGAACAGGCACTGCACCAATGCTGTGAGAGTGACACCCACAGAGAACAGGCACTGCACCAATGTAATGGGAATGACACCCATAGAGAACAGGCACTGCACCAATGCTATGATAGTGACACCCATAGGGAACAGGCACTGCACCAATGCTATAGGAATGACACCCATAGAGAACAGGCACTGCACCAATGCTGTGATAGTGACACCCACAGAGAACAGGCACTGCACCAATGCTATGGGGTTGACACCCACAGAGAACAGGCACTGCACCAATGCTGTGAGAGTGACACCCACAGAGAACAGGCACTGCACCAATGCTATGGGAGTGACACCCACAGAGAACAGGCACTGCACCAGTGCAATGGGAGTGACACCCATAGAAAACAGGCACTGCACCAATGCTATGATAGTGACACCCATAGGGAACAGGCATTGCACCAGTGCTATAGGAATGACACCCATGGAGAACAGGCACTGCACCAATGCTGTGAGAGTGACACCCACAGAGAACAGGCACTGCACCAATGCTATGGGGTTGACACCCACAGAGAACAGGCACTGCACCAATGCTGTGAGAGTGACACCCACAGAGAACAGGCACTGCACCAATGCTATGGGGTTGACACCCACAGAGAACAGGCACTGCACCAATGCTGTGAGAGTGACACCCACAGAGAACAGGCACTGCACCAATGCTATGGGAGTGACACCCACAGAGAACAGGCACTGCACCAGTGCAATGGGAGTGACACCCATAGAAAACAGGCACTGCACCAATGCTATGATAGTGACACCCATAGGGAACAGGCATTGCACCAGTGCAATGGGAGGCACTGCACCAATGCTATAGGAATGACACCCATGGAGAGCAGGCACTGCACCAATGCTGTGAGAGTGACACCCATAGGGAACAGGCACTGCACCAGTGTAATGGGAATGACACCCATAGAGAACAGGCACTGCACCAATGCTATGATAGTGACACCCATAGGGAACAGGCACTGCACCAATGCTATAGGAATGACACCCATAGAGAACAGGCACTGCACCAATGCTGTGAGAGTGACACCCACAGAGAACAGGCAATGCACCGGTGCAATGGGAGTGACACCCATAGAAAACAGGCACTGCACTAGGTGGCTCTATGTGAGGGTGGCTCTGTGTGTGTTGGTGGCTCTATGTGAATGACTTTTGGGTGGCTTTGTATGTGTGGGTGGTTGGCTTTGTGTGTGTGGTTCTTTGTTGGTGTAAATGCAATAGGTCATGCATTTGCGAGTGATTACGCTATTGG
The DNA here is from genome assembly GCF_964261635.1 of Lissotriton helveticus. Classification (NCBI taxonomy): domain Eukaryota; kingdom Metazoa; phylum Chordata; class Amphibia; order Caudata; family Salamandridae; genus Lissotriton; species Lissotriton helveticus. The sequence continues at coordinate 1,327,896,077 of NC_136061.1, read as the reverse complement.
CATTGTAAATGACAAAATGCCATTTATTTATGTTTTAAAAACCAAAACATAAATAAAAATAATGTCATGAGCAATGCCAATAGTTCTAACTTTAACAATGCCGAGACCATTGCATTGTAAATGCTTGTTTAAGGTAACTGCCATCACTGAATATAGAGCAGCCTATATGGAAATTCTTAAACTTAAGGGGGATGACTTGATTTTCTGTGTAGGTTCCTTTTTGAAAGTGGCAGTTCGCTCACGCATTTCAAGGAGCACCCCATGGCATATTTGATTGCACCATATTACACAATGCTGCTATTAGATATGAGTTATACATTCTCATCTGGACAGTGTTCTTTAAGAAGCTGCTGTTCTGCATGCCATGTTTTTCTTCCTTATAGTTTAGACTTGATAGCACTTTATTACATTATGCTGCTATTTGCTAAGGGCTATAAGCTCTCATCCTGTTAATGTTTTTATGAAATTGCTGTCCGGCATATCATGTCTCCTTTTATAACATATGCATTTTTATAGCTGTCTTTTGGTACGCACCACAAGCCTCTATCTGTCCACTGTTTTTTATGCTGCTATTACTCTATATACTGTGTATTTTTAAAAATGTATGTTATTTCACCATATGGTTCCGAGTGACATCATAACAAAATAAAGCTTCACTTGTGTTATCTGTTAGATGTCACTCGGAGTCCCCACGTGAAAAATATCTCTGTTATTTATTCTTACACATCTATAATTCTAAATGTGTATATAGGGTGCCCAGCCCTTTTCAGAATAGAATGCGTGAAGGTTGAATGTTATTTCCCTTAGCTCTCATGTGGTCCATCATCATTGCAACATGGTTGTCATACTTCTCTGTTTGCGGAATGGTCAATTTATGTGTACATGTAGCCTACTTTTTATAGCGCTCGCAGTGGCCGAGGGTTAAGCAAATATTCAACCTACTGTAATTTGCTTGTCTTTCTAGATCTGCCCGGAAAAAAGCACAAAGGTAAAAGTTTTTCTAACGATCGAGACTGCCATTGTCAAGATCAAGCGACCGCTGTTAATAAACACAATAACCACTCTCATTCAAGCTGAAAAACAGAAGTAGCACTCTATTATAAATCATGACAAGCAATGGTAATGATACAAAGGTTGAAAGTTTAGCACTTGATGGCAAACTCTTGCCGTACTGCCCATACTGTTAATAAGAGTAAAGATTACGGCTCGGTAGCCGGTATTTCTATTTCTGCAAAGCTGTATAAGTGGATGCGTAGACCGTTCACAGGACGAGCGCCATCAAGTGGCTACTTTAGGTAACACATTCGACATTTGAAACGATAACAATCCCAAAACCGGACACCGTCCCACTCTGGTAGTGAGGGACCCGAAGGCTAACCTACCATTTTTAAAGTACACCAGACTGAATGTAGTTAAAAGATTCCTAAACGCACCTACGAAGAGAGCAGGAATGTTAAAAAACACTTGCTCCTGTGGCTGCGCCCCTCTGCTCTTCTCCTTTATTCATGGACTTCTTTACTTTTTAGGTTTTGCCTAGCAATGCGTACGAAGTATGCATGCGCTAGCAAAACCTCTTGAGTTCTATGTCGGGTGATGACCCGCCTCTGTCTATCATTGGCTAGCTCCATAAATGGAGGCTAGCCATTGGGAGACAGAGGCTGTCAATCGCGCTTTCTCTTGAAAACGCGATTCGGGGGCGTTTCTGGTGCTTTTTTTAAGCCCCGCCCCTTTGTCCCGGGCCGCGCTGCGATTGGCTGCCGGCCCGGGACACCCCCGTGACGTCATTCCCGGGCCGCGCTGTGATTGGCTGCCGGCCCGGGACACCCCCGTGACGTCAGCCAATCACAGCGCGGCCCGGGACCTGACTTGTTTATGTATGACTTCTGAAAATTCTAATCCTGAATTTTTATGGTGTATACACTGCAAATGGCAAAATTGTAGACAGCTTACGCCCCCGAATCTGGTCTGGGATTGACGACACCCGCCCTCATTGCAGCCGCCGTAAATTCTGAAGTGGTTGGCCGGCCGGCCGGAAGTCCCGCCCCCGCCCGGAGACGCATGGAGAAGTGCTGGATGGTGCGGGGCTCCCGTGTGCTGAGGGAGCCCCGGGGGAAGAGACGGCAGGAGCGGAGCTGTGTTCCTCCAGCTGACGGATCCGGTGAGTTTGCAGAGAGGGGAAAGCCGAGCGGAATCCTGGCCCGCCTCCTCTCTGCAGATATGCTCTGACTCCCCGCCGCCTCAGGTACAATAAGCGCAGTGGCAGGACACGGAGGCGGCGCTGCTGCTTGGGCAGCTGAGGATCGGTAGCCCCTGCGCCTACCTCCAGTCCCGAGCACGTTTACTTGGCACAGGAGCGGAAGACGCAAAATACCCCCCCCCCCCAAACAAATGGCATTGTCATTTACAACAGCTTTCACCTTGCATCCATTATGTATCGTCTACATTTTTTCCCCCATGATGGCAGCCCTGTTTACTCACAGAGACTACTTCAGTAGTTCTGTTCGTTTGCAGTCTTTCTTCTATTTCCACGGCTTCGGTGATGCTCGGTTTACAAATTGTGCCATGGCGGGAGGTGTTGTATGTCAGAGCTTCGCTGTCATTAGTAGGTTCTGTGGGACCTTCTTATCTTGAACCATGCAGAGGGACGTCGGCAGCTTCCCGCTTCCCCCGGCGGTAAAAGTGAAGCTTATCAGCGCCGGCTTCCAGAGTGCTCAAGACCTTCTAGAAGTCAGTCCTTGCGAACTCAGCAAAGGTACCATTACCAAGTTATTCCGACCATTCTGCCTTCCCGCCGTCCATTCCCGCCCCCCCCTCCCGCTGTCCGTGTGCTACAAAACCTTTCCGACCATTCTGTTGTTTCAAGTCGATTCCCTCGATCCAGCTGCTGCACATGAAATTGTCTCCTTTGCTGGTTATCGGTCTGAAGTTATAAATGGCCATTAAACCTACTTTATCTGACGTTCTAGCTGTAAACATGCTGTGCAGTATCGTACTTGGCACCAGACTGCAAACTTGTGTGTGTGTCACTGATTAATTTGTTCTCTGTGACACCGACTTAGATGCTTGCAGAGATAGTCCTAGCGCCACTCATCCCTCCACGCTGGCACTCATCACAATGTCAAGAGAAGAGCCCTTAACGTGGTTGTAGGTGGTAGGCAGGAAATGAGAATGTAGGAGGGTCAAAGCGCTAGTAGAGGGTATGTGGGGGCCGGAGGCGTCTCAATTCTGTGCCAACAATCAACACGCTCTACAATATCAAATGTATAGCCTGTGTTGCCACTCTTAACAAAAAGACGTAACGGAAATTAAGTCCGAAGTAGAACTTGTACGATTTCTCCTTTGTCAGCCCACGGTAGTAGCAGTGGCGTCACTTGGGGGATGCGGACCGCACCAGCACATGGGGTAACACCAATACGCTGTGTTGTCCAATGTCCAACTTTGCAGCCTCGCCTCTGCCAGGTGTACCGAGGCTTTAACAGCGAGCAGCTGGACCACGTGTACCAGAATGCACCTGTGATATGTGAAGCTGTTGCTGCCTCAGAGGTCCTGGTGCTGGGCAACAGAGGAGGGAAGATAGACAGACGCAACGTGGACTCCTACTGAGCCTAGAGCAACGTGGGACGGGGCACAGGAGGACAGACAGAGGGCTGACCTCTTACTGAATCTCCCCAGCACGGAGGAGAAGCCGGCCCGGCGGCCGGTAACGCCCCAGTGAAGCTCAGCAGGCAGAGAGAGGGGGAAGACGGCGATCCGCAGGGGTCAAAACTCCTGCTGGCGCTAAGAGCAGCCGGGGTAGGGCAGGCGGGTGAAGCGCGGACAGACTGATACAGTCAACTGAACTCCCTCCACGCACTGGAATTTACCGGAGCATCTGTGCCTAGTCGAGCTCCCTCTGCTGCTCCAGGAAGAGCAGGTGAGTGTCTGTTGTTACTGCTGAGGTGTGTAATGTTCTGCTGAGTGTCTGTGATCCTGTCTTGAACCCTACGCAGCCTCCTTTACTCCGTACAGTATCAGGAACACAAGGGTGTAATTATGGTAGTATGCTGACGTTTGTGAATAACCGGTTGCTACTGATGTCGGCAGCCTTGAGGTGCTTGGATGATACTAAGGTGGGTGTAGTGTCGGTACATACATAGCAGAATCCAAGCAGGGTCCTGCATGAGGGCTGGCAGTAGTACAGTGCAAAGATGGGTGGGTGTGATGGAACATCAGATGCATTCGCTACAATCTGCGTTTGCATCAATATTTTCTTAGGGTCGGTCCTGGCAGTGTGTGTTTGGAGTACTTGGGGAGAGGGGGCGTAATCTCCTAACGCATGTGACCCCGCCCTGGTTAATTTGTAAAGCAAAGTGTGTGGAGAGAAGATGGCCACGTGTGTCTCTTGGGCTGCTGCGTCCAGTTGGCAGAGGGGTGGGGGAGATCCCCCTGCCTTCAACTCACGTTTAATGCCTACTCAACACAACCAAGTGCGTCTAAAGAGGCGACAAGTGTGTGCATGCGGGTTAGATGCCCACTATTATATGCGGCGGTGCCAGTGAACCTTTTTAGCCTGTAGCATTTTCGCATTTAAATATTGATACAGTGCGATGTTAAAAGCGAAACTACAAGTCCCAACATGCAAAGTTCTGTTGACTAACATATCAGGATTGACAAAAGTTATCACACATGGACACTTTTTGACCGTGTTTCCTTCTGTCTTCCTTTGGGTCATTATAGACCCTCTTTTCTCTAAAACTCATACATTTAAGGAATAAAAGCTCAAAGAGGGTGGAGAAGTCCGAATCGTTGAAACCTGGCTTTAGACACATGGAAGCAAACGACCCGAGAGGCAAGAAAATTAGGCAGGAATGTACTTTCTCTGTATGCTTGAAGACAACCGCACACTGAGCCATTTCTTCTAAACTCTGTAAAATAAGTGTAACTTTCTGTGATTGAAACAAATAACGTTTTGTCTAATGGAATTATCCCTTTCCAAGTTCCGCAGCAGCCCGATTTTGGAGGAAAGATCTATATTACAAAATGTATGCAGCGGGGTCAATGCGCCTCGAGTGAAGGAAACAGGAAATCCTCATGTGAGGCTGGGCTGCTGATTATTTTTCTGCAGCACGAATACTGTCGAGTCCTTCCGTGGCGCTTGCAATGTTAGTCAACTTAATTAAATTTGAAGTTTAACGAACTATAAAACTGGCCATACATACAGTTTGCTGCTCTTTAGAATTGTATTACGTAAAGCAAGTACCTTTGATCAGATATGCAAGAGTAGCATGTTTACGGAATTAATAACTTTTTGTTCGGGTGATATATTTGCATAACCTGACAATTTATATTTTACTTTGGAGGACATTCTGTGAACGTTCTATTTTTCTCTGGTGAAGGATTTTGTGCATTTTTAAAACTCAAATGAGGCCGAACAAATTATGATAATTCTCGCCTTTAGTACTCTTTAAAGGAAAACTTCGGCATAATAATCCAATCTGTGCATTTTAAGATAATACATCTTCAGCTGCTGTGTTTTTACCGGCGCCCGGTTGAATTTTTAGGTAAATTGACAAAAGGAATGTAACGCCCATATCCTGTTGAAAAAAGGTGCAATACATTAAGGAACCGGTTGCTACCGATTTTGCGTTCTTCACGCACCCTGCAGTATGTGAATATAAATTAATCACACCATTATATTTGGGCCCCCTCCTGTCCCCATACGTTTTTTTACATTTGCAATGCAGTGGGTGTGCCCTCGACCACCTAGGGTATTTTCTTTATCAAGAAGTTGCCTCTTTCCTTTGTTGTGCCGAAATGGTTGTGTTTGGAGGTCCATTAGCTGGGAAAATGGGAGAGCGCTTCCGCCGGTTTGTACTTAGCATGAAACAGCCTTATCTTTGGGGCAAGCAAGATTGCATCATAGTCCTCCACAGGCCGACTTTAGCCTGGGTCCCATACCCCGGCACTGATGGATTCTCAAAAGTTATAATATGCAGGAAAACATATAATGACATTTCCTAGGAGGAAGCAAATATTGGTTAGGCACGTACACCTGAAAACATTGAAAACATATGGTTAATCCCTATCTATCATATTTACCTAGATCAGGGTTCGGGAAGAACTTCAGACATGGGAACGCTCAGGTATGGGGACCAGATTCCGGGAAGGGTACGTCTACACGGGACACCACCTGGGACTGCTACTGGGACAGGACAGGGGGGCTCTGTGTGGGTGTGGGTGGGGGGGATCTGTGTTGGGGGGTCTCTGTGTGGCTGTGTGTGTGGGGGGCTCTGTGTGGCTGTGTGTGTAGGGGGGGCTCTGTGTGTGTGGGGGGGCTCTCTGTGGGTGTTTGTGTGTGGCATTTGCGAGAGATTAAGCTATTGGCATTGTAAATGACAATGCCATTTATTTATGTTAAAAAAAAACATAAATAAAAATGTCAAGAGCAATGCCAATAGCTCTAACTTTAACAAAGGCAAAACCATTGCATTGTAAATGCTTGTTTAGGTTTTGCCTCGGCAATGCGTACGAAGTGCGCATGCGCTAGCAAAACCTCTTGAGTTCTATATCGATCGATGACCCGCCTCTGCCTCTCATTGGCTAGCTCCATAAATGGAGGCTAGCCATTGGGAGACAGAGGCCGTCAATCGCGCTTTCTCGGGGAAAACGCGATTCGGGGGCGTTTCTCGGGCTTTTTTTAAGCCCCGCCCCTTTGTCCCGGGCCGCGCTGCGATTGGCTGCCGGCCCGGGACACCCCCGTGAAGTCATTCCCGGGCCGCGCTGTGATTGGCCGCCGGCCCGGGACACCCCCCCTGACGTCATTTTGTTGTCTTTTTGTTTTGCATCTGTGCTTTCTTTTATTGCATGAAGATATATAACACATCGACTGTCCAACACCTAAATGAAGCTATTTGTTAGCTGTGTAAGATAAATGTTTAACAACGATTTGTTGTAAATAATATTGAAAATCTTTCAGTTCTAAAATTACGAGGCTGTAATTTAATCCTTACTGAGGTCTGCGGTAGCGGTAAAAAGCATTCAGTGTCTCAATCACTCCCATTCCCTTCACACCACGTTCCCCTGCAGTCTGTTAGAAACGTGCGCCCCTTTTCTCTTCACATCTTTCTGAAACCCTTCATCTGCATATCGCTTACTACACCTTTCCTCTTAAGCACCATCTTGTCACTTTCCCTTTTATGTACTTGCACTTATCAGCTTCAGATCACCACACTCAACACACCCACTCAGTTGTAAGCAGTTCAGTTTTTTATTTATACCTTGTCAGTGTTTTGCCCACTGTTTATCTCCTTCGCACACATTTGCATAGAATCAGTTACAATTGGCATGCATGACCACTGCACTGTGCTCTTTCCAGAGAGGCCAAGGAGTGGATGGCCATATATTCTGCAAAGCTTTTTGACCCTCCGACATCCACTATAAGAAACTCTCCCTGCCCTTCGCCACATAACTCTAAATCGTACTCCATTATAAATACATTGATACGACTTCAAAGTATTCACTACACGTGTAAAATGCTCCATAAAGCAAAACTACTGAAATACAACCTCCGAGATAACGAGCACTCTTAGGGAATGGAAGATTAAGTAAAACACGTTAAGTATAAACATGAACTAAATCTCTGACTTGGATTATTTAATGGGTGTACGTTCGTTGTTCAGAATTCGATCAGTGCTTTCATCTTTAAACATAAGGAAGGACAGGATTATAGGTCACTGTAATGACGCGATTCAATGTTTGCTTTTAATTACTACTGAGCCAGGGACCTGGTCGATTTAAGGCCCCGATTACACGCATCTTACATCCAGGATTGTTGATCGGCTTTATCAAATAAATGCATGTTGCCCTAAACGCTGCGCTCAGGTTTTTATAATGTTCTATGATATCTCATGCCCACAATCATTAGGGGGTATATAAGGATGGGCACCGTACCAACCTGGGACTTTTAAGTGAATGTGTAAAAGGTTTAGCATGGTAGCTCTCGCGGTCTCTGTCCACCGTTTTTCAAGAGATTTGCAGTGAGTGTCCTGCTCGCTAATGCCGACCTTGACCTGATACTGCAGTCCGAATTTTAATGCCACTTCTGCACGCAAGCTCAAGGAATGTGGCCCCTAGCTTCGTCGGGGGTATTGAAGTATGTCCCTTAATTGTAATTTGAGGTTTTACATTGTCAATCTATTTAAATCTCCATGTGAATGTCAAGGTATACTTTTAACTGTCTGGTTCGCTTATAGTTTGTTTCTGTGCTTTTGTTTTTAAGTGGCATTGTGGAATAATTCAGTTCACCAATTGCTTCCCGTTTATATGAGCCCTTCGTGTGCTGTACCATAAGTGGGGACCAGACACATTATTACTTATACCAATTTATGTTTAGCAGTCCCACAGCAGATTTCATTTTTGTCATTCATACTGATTTGATAATGTAGGACATAAAACTTCAACCTCGTTTTTTGCGCAAGTAATTTTTCCTGACATGAGGCTAATTTAAAACCCTAATTTCTCCGTATTACGTAGCATTGTTTGTTTTATATGGTCCTAAGGAGCTAGTGCGCTTTGCAATTGAAAGAACTTTATACGCACATAATAAGGCAGCTGTAAAGTGTATATGTAAGATCAATTGCAGATACATTTCTAAAAGACAGCAGGATGATCAGCTGAAGGAAAAGGTACAGGAGCAACAGAAATCCTGCACATAAAGTGAAGGCAGTCCTTTAATTGTGCGATACATTAGTGGCGATGACGTAAACTAGAAAATCACAATATGTGAGAATAGATGTTAGTTAATGATAAAGAAGGTGTTACAGAAAGCTAACCACAAGTTAAGGACAGAGGAGTAAACAATAGAGAAAAGTATATATGAGTGATATTGGGAGAAAAGCAACTTGGTTGTAGTAGAGAGATATGGGTTGGGTAACTGTGATAATTCAAGGGAGAGAATAGTATTGTAGTCTAGTTTAGAGTCTTTTGTAATCGAATAGGTTAAGGTTCTTTTTCATTGCTGCAAGTAAAGTGTTGGTCCGTAGCACAAAAAGTAGCGAGTTCCACATTCTTGTTATCATGCCTAAGGATTGAGCTGTAGTATGTTCTTTCTTTTTTTGTTTTTTAAAGTGTCTGTTTCCACAGAAGAGAATCTGTGTTGGGTCAGGGAGAGAGAAGTGACTGTGGACTTTAAGTGATGTATGCTGTCCTGAATATCTATTCTCCGTGGCAAACCCTGTGGTGGGGTTAGGCAGGTTGGTGGGGTTGTATATGATGAGTGATATGGCTCTATTTTTGTTTTTTGTTTTTATGCATCCATTTGCAGAGCGTTCCTCTGCTTGTAAACTGAACTTAGCAGTGTTCAGTGCACTTTGGTAGGGCAGTTAATAGGGAGTTTAGTAAGTCTTTACAGAAAGATAATTTAAGCTATCTTCTCAGTGTGTTCTTGTCCCCCCCGGGATGATTAAAAGCTACTTCGTGTTTCACAATGCAGGCCGCAACCTGCCTGCACTTTGAAGAGAGATCCCTTTGCAGGCAGGTACAGTGAGTGACTGCAGCCGCCTGCAGGTAGATGTCTGGGAGGTTCATGGGACCTCCTTTCTCCCCGACAGAGGGCTGCATTCACAGGCCCGCTGACAGTGCACCACCTTTTTGTGGTGTACTTTCTATGCACTCTTAAGGGCATGTTTGCCTCCGCGCCTGCATCCATAATATAGGGCTGGCGCAGAGGCAAAGGGGTTTCCTCATTTGCTCTCCCCAGTGCAAATGAGGGGATACCCTCTTATGATAGTGCTGGAAATACATATGTACTAGGGATATCTGTATTAAAGAATGGGCTGCACAAGCAATTGCAGCCCTTTATTACCAAATTGCGCCAGGGGCGCACGAAGTTAGAGTACATGTCTATTGCGTCCCCCGGGGCACAGTGTATATTACAGCCCCAGGGCTTCCACCTTTTTCTGTCCCGAATTAATACTCCAACATTCAGTGTTCTGTGGCTGATGTTATACCAGTACCGTATCCATTATAAATTGATACTTGTATAGCGCACTACTCACCCGCAAGGGTCTCAAGGCGCTTGTACGAATACCGCTGTGGAACCCATCCTGGCTTTCCCTGTGAGGTGTCCACTCCTGGGCACCCCCAAGGTGGAGGCCAGGCATCCTAAGCGTTGTGGGGGCCGTTGTGGAGATTAAGCAAGCTATTGCCCAGAGTTGCAGAGTGGGACTCCATGATTGGAATAGGCACCGAGGCGAGAATTATCAGGTCCGTGGAATTTTTGAGCCCAAGACCCGCCGAGGCGGGGAATTGAACCCTGGTCCCGGCCTAGACCTCTGCATCAGGGCCTGCGCTCTAACCATTGAGCCGCACTCAAACTTTTCCAAAGGCGAAACCGTTGCATTGTAAATGCTTGTTTTCATTTGTCCTCGCTGCCATTTTGCTGCTACTCTCGGCCGCTTCTTTCTCCTGACCCTGGCCCAGCATCTTGTCCGTTCCCTCAGCCTTTACCCTTCTCCCTCGTTTCCCCCTTGACGATCCTCAAATGTTTCCGATTTGCCTTTTTTCTATACCCTAGTATCCCTCCCACCCTCCTCCCACCCAATTCTACTATTTGTATATATGTATATAGAGATAACTCTAATCACTAGTATATGCTGTAGTAGACCATTGTACTCTCTACCATTCCTATGTGACGCTTAGAGTTTATCCATTTGTATCGCTTCCTTGAGTGACTCTCTTCCTTCTGTAACTTTACAATTTGTACATTTGCAATTTTTTCTGCTTGTATCTTTTATGTAACGCACGTAATCCTAAGTCCTTATGTATTGAAACTGGTTCTTATGTAAAGCGCTCTGACACCTTCGGGTAAAGTTTGCGCTAGATAAAATCGCATTAAATAAATAAATAAAAAGCTCATTAAAATGTAACTTCAAGTAGGTTCCATTAGCTAAAAAGTTTGCTACACTGATTGTACTGTATGTCTGTAGTGTGGATTTGTAGTTGGAAGTATGTCTTTTCTTCGATCCTGAGTAGGAAGTGATTCTATGTAGAGTGTGGTAATCATTGACATGCGGTTGTTTTGTAATGGATGCTCATATTAGCTTTCCAGGTTCCTTTCTTGTGTTTGGTAACAGTTATATTTTCAAACCACTTTCAAATGTGGACTATGGCAGAAGGTGGTCCAACCTAAGATCTTATGGATCTGGGGGCTGGTGACAGGTGTCGAGAATGAGTAAGGACGTGTGCCTATACAGGCTGTGTTATAATCCCACTTATATCATTGCCAATATGATACATCCAGTAAGGAGACTTGCTAAAACGCACCTGCTAGGATTACCATTTTAGTCATTATAGGATGTCGGCACTCAGAGTATATGACTACTCAGTGGTCTGCAATGAGTGACAGATCTGACAGCTGAGATTTATTCGTTTTGATGTGAATCATTTTGGATATGGATTTTTTTATGCTTATGTTCAATGTTTCCATTAATACTAATAAAGATATTTTGATTTCGACACAATAAAACTATGCAGAAGCTGAAATGGACAGAATGCATGTATGGGACTTATGCTCATAGTATGTGGTTGAATCCTATAAGGAACAGTCCTGTCTCTAGTAATCAAATACTGCCCATTCAACCTGATTCAATGATAGGCATCACCCAAACACGTCACAGTTCAAAACATTACAAAGTCTATGCAATGTTCCAATGCTCCAGAACTTTGTCGGTTCACAACTCTACTGCAGCCCCTCCTCTTCAAGAGACTATTTCACGGTTTGTGGATTCGTTATAGAGCCCCACCCTTGGCCGAATAAGCCCAGCAAATGGCGAATGTTGACTGTTTGTAATTGTTTCATGACCTGGACGCGCCAGCCAAATCTCTCTCCCCTCCAGTGAAATCGTTATCCATCTGGAAGGCTCTGATGTGCAAAATGTAACGCAGATTTGTGCTGCCCAGTAAACATTTACCTACTAGATTTGTTTAACATACTAGTAACTCCCCCCCCACCCAAAAGATGACAGCAAACATGGATTTATGATGTCTACTTTGGGTTAGAACTGCACACGCCAAGCCTTCCCACCTCTCGCAAATTGTAGTCACTAGGGATATTAACTGAGAAAGGTAGGCCACGCAGGGATGCACTGCTCACGCATCTATTCTAAAGAATGGGACAGTCCCTTTACTGCCTCTCAGGGAGGGGCTACTCACGTCCTCCATGCTATAGTACGAGTAATTTAGGGGCATATTAGCAAGAGCGATATCGCCGCTTTAGCTGGACTTTTTCCCGCTATAGCGGCAATATTTTTATCGCCCTATTAGCAATCTGTCGCTAACAGCAGTTAGCGACAGCTCAGAGGCGATAGCTACAGGTTTGGGGCCCGCTTTGCATGTCAGCGATATTTATCGCTAATGACATGCAAAGTGGGCGTACCCAACCTGTTAGCGACTGAAAGCAGTCGCTAACACAGCTATCGCCTATTAGCAAGGAAGGCGAAGCGATAAAAAAATTGCGCAAAGCGCGAATATCGCCAGAACCTAACGCCTGCTCAGACCATGACTTAACCTGTATATCCAATGGGAGGTGGATATTCAGGCTAAGTCCCCATTAGCGATAATGCCTGAATATCGCTGGATTTCCAGCGATATTCACGCATTGAGTTGCTATTGCCGGATATTTTATCGCTTTAGAGATAAATGTTGCTAATAGCATGTTATCTCTGCGACAGTATCCGGCGAAAGGCAGCGATAAAAAAAAATGCTCTAAGCGCATTTAGCAATAATTATCGCTACTCCTTGCTAATATGCCCCTTGATTTCCTTCACCTAAGCTTTTACGAAGTTACTTATCCTGCAGGCCTGCTTAAGTCCCCTCTTAACCATTCCTTAGAGTCCCTGGTCCGTTTGGTTGCAAAGAAGCAGACTACTTCCACAAAGTTTCCCTCTCTCTTTCAGCTACTCCAGACACAAAATCACCTTCAATTGTTTCCAGATGAAAAGTTCAATTCAAACACATTTAAAATATTAGCCTTGAATCAATTGCTTCATCTATTGCACATTACGGTTAGCCTGTTTTGATGTCATGTCTGTGGTAACTTTGCCTTTACCCAGCACCACCAAGAATGGCTATATCATGCTTCGTATCAGAGCTTCGATCCTGGGTTTTTCTGTCATCAGGAGTGGTTAATTATTAGTTCAATGGAAGTAACTCACAAAACACCTGGAGCTGGCAAATACAGTAGTTTGCAGGGCACAACAACTGATTTAAACTAAAAGCATACACGTGGCCATCTCCTTTCCACCCCAGTATCCCCAATGCACGATAATGCTGGGGGTGGCAGACAATAAGGTTTAATGCAGCACGGACTAGTTAACAGCCCGGCCCTCTTCCTTAACTTACTATCTCTTTAAGTCACGTCAGAAGGTTCTTTTTTAATTTCTGTTTCCTCCCTTTGTCCCTGTATTGCTGTCTTTCTGTTACTGTTTCTTTCTCCATTTTCTTCCCATTTTTTCTCTTATGCTTGGGGTCAAAGTCAGATATTGAGGAAGAAGTCTAAAAAAACTAGAGCAGCTGACCACCAACTTTAACTATAAATACAAATTAAACATTGGCGGATCCTTCCTACCCTGTATCAAAGAAAGACTGTCATGTTCTACATGGCTCCTCATGGAAGCTGTACGAATAGGAGACTGTCAAAGGAGTAGGACACACAGTTGAAGTCCCTTCTGAAGCTATGGATGTTTGTTTAAGCGGGTTGGTGGTCTACTTTTCATCAAAATATGCATTTAAAGAAACTACACTAAGGCCTTAAATGGTGCACTGACTAAGCCACCCACGTGGTTACAGAGAGATAAGCAACGGGCAAGGCAAACACAAGATGGCTGCTGTGGGTATTTGTGGTGCACAAGCTTAAGAATTTGTTTGTCCAGCTTTGAACATTTAATAGGGTGTACACATGCATATTTGAAGACGGGTTATTGAGCAAATGGTACAATCTGTAGTAGATTTTGAGTGGGAAACAGCCTATACAGAGCAGTAATTAGCAAGCAGTGCATTTACCACGCAAATCTTTACTAGACACACGCCTTTACCATGCAAGGTAAAGTATTTAAGGTAAGCATACATTTTTGTGAGTGTGTGTATACAGGGACGGGTATGGGGTGGTAAATGTATTTTAGGGTTTAGGAGTGGGTAAGGGTATTGGGTGGTTATGGTATTTTTGGGGTTATGCATAGGAAAGGGTAAAGAGTGGTAGGGGTGATTTCAGGGTTTAGGGGTGGCTTAAGGTAATGGGTGGAAGGGTGTTTTTTGGGTTTTTGGGTGGGTAAGGGATTGTGTAGCAAGGGTATTTTTATTGTTCAGGGCTGGAGAAGGGAATTGGGTGGGAAGGGTAATTAAGAAGAGGGCGGCCACCCCAAAAAAGTATATATATGCATGTGTAGCACACTAATTATACTTACCTGCGTGGAAAAGCATATGTGTGGTAAAAGGCATATGTGAGGTAAAGGCATGCACTGTAATTCGCGGCATTGTAATGTCATAAAACGTTTGAGTGCAAACACACTCAATGCAGAAAGCTCAAACCCATTTTCAAGGGTGTTAAGGCAATGACGATCAATGCCAAGGAACTTTGTAATATGTGTACCCTTGCTCCCAAGTTTGGAATGCATCATTAGCCTTCCTCATTCCTACACACAAAGGAAGCCTAATGTCTACAGGCCTCCCAAGGTTCCTGGTCATGTCAGCATTAAAGGTTAGGCTGCAAGTGTTATCTATTCATGTGACCACAACTCAGTGCCACAAAGACACAAAAAACCAAGAACAAACCTTCCTTGCACCAAGAGCCTTTATCAATCCTGAAGATGTGACTCTCTCCCTTGCCCCACTCCTCCTTTTTATTGAAAATAGAATCCCCTATCGAAAAGGTAGCAAGCACAAAATAAATTCACCTAAAGATTGCAGTGCACGCAAGAGGCTCAGTTTATCAGATGACATGTTTCCTATTCTTGATCGGACCTTTTTGTAAATACAAAACGGGTAACCAATGAGGAGAGCGCTTTCAGTAGCCGACCAGGCCAATGATGAGACAGAAGGTGCCGGTCACGTGAATAGTTGACCTATCGGCTGCCTCCTTTTAACTACGTACTCACTATCCGTTCGGTGCCTCCCCAGTCGGTTCAGATGCCGGCTACGGAGTACCGACGGATAGGTGAGTTTGTAAGGCGGACAATTTTGTGGTTTCTTTCCCGACTTATTTGCGAGCAGACTTGCACATATGCAGCAGGCCCATTCCGTTATTCTTCTAAAAGACGTTTACTCCCGAGTTTCTCTAGTAAGGCACAGAACTATGCTAGTCTCTTCGTTTTGAGCCACTTGATACACTTTGAGAGCCCTGTTTCATGTGTTAGGCGAGGGTTGCCCCAGATTCACTGTTCTCGTACCATTGACTAACTTGATCGAAACGAGAGTAGTAGGGAAGGGACGGTCAATAAAACTATCTACCGTTATGTGCCGAGGGATACACTAAGGTGCGCTGGGTTTGTGATTGCAAGGGTAAATGTACATTAAGGCGAACATGTTTTCTTTTTACATGTTTCTTAGAGCGGTGCTTCACGTTGTCCCTGAGCCAATGCCAGGTGAGGTGAGGCTTACACATCTCACAGACTATGGTAAGATGTGTTACTGTTATTGGGCATATGAACTGTATATCCTAATACTGAACAATTAATTATACCACTTTATGGGTGCATTTCAGTCATTTTTTGTGACTATTTCTAAGGCATGAATGATGGTTGCCTAGTACTAATGATTCGCGGAAGGCATAAAGTTGGCTGTACTACTGCCTTTTTTCTCTTCTGACCCTATAGTGAATGACACGAGCTGTGAGCGAGGACAAGACAACTTTACCTGGAGACTGCAGGTGACTCCTAGTGATTGTCCAGTTATATTCACTTTTGTTTTATAATTTGTTGCAGTAGCAATTTAGTGTAAATAGGTCTTGAAGAAAGCAAGGATCACTATGTCCGAGAATTGCTGAAACATGTCGACCTGACTAATTCAGACAGTATATTTTTCAAACTGTCTTTACACATTTAAATTGTTTTTAATTTGGAGTAGCGAGCATCACCCTAATAAACATGTATTATGTGCTCCCTGACCCAATTTTAGGAACCTTTTTCTAATTATTTTCACCTTCTTTTTAGTTTTTGCACTGCACTTCCCCAGTCATACCACACTTGCATCACTTATCAGCCTCACTAAGTGATTAAACCATACTGTTGCTATTTAGGTAAGGAGTACTATTAACCATCTAGTCTCCCTCTTCCTTTATTTTCACAACTTGCATCGATGGTTCCATGAAAATTTCCCAAATGATGAAGGGCGGTCTCGTGTGGTGACTGATGGGTACCTTTTTGAACATCGAACGAGTTGTCACTGCGTACCTTTTTCTAGGGTCATCTTTTGGTTTGCTGTTCAACTAATGTTTGCCGACCGCGCACTCAGCCTTTGGCCTTTTTAGACCCTCTTGAACGCTGTAGTTTGTTGCGTAATTTTGGGGATTGTTCATAGAGCTGGTCTTTAAATATTCCCCTGGGTCCTACCTCACCGTTTTGTTTTTGTTATGTTTCCTATTCTGACAAACGCAAGTGAAACGCAGTACAACTTGTGTTAAAACAGGCACAGTGCAAAGAATTAACGTTCTTGATGAAAAATGAGTATTGGTTAAACCCCAGAAACGTGCAAGATATGATTTTGTGATCAGTGCGCTAACTATTTAGAATAATTATGCGGGAAAGCTAGTGAAATTGATTCATTAAGCGTCATTTTTTCTGCAGAAAACAGGTGGTGCCTGTTTTTCTGGTCTAGCCTTTTTCACTGAGTGAAGTAAAGGTTTAAGTTTCACTGTGGGACTCGGTGACCGGGGAAAGAAGGAGACTATCAACATTTCTTGTGAGGTGGTCCCTTGAAGGAACAGAAACACACTGAACGTCAATCCAAGTGGCCTAGGATTTGAGGCCGGCAATCTCAGCATTTCCTCTAAATACAATAGTGTATATTCTGAAAACAGAAAGTAAATGTATGTTTGTCAGGACAACCTTTCAGATTTTATTCTCGAGTTTTCTTTTTTGCGCTGTCCTTGATGAAGTATTGTACTCCATGGTAATATTTATTCAAGTGATAGCTAAGCCTCTTTTCTCCCTCTCAACTCCCCAACTCACCAATCCAACATTTTATCTGACATTGAATCAAATGATAAAGTTGCCTATGTAGTGTCATCACAATTTAGGGTTTCATAGGCCTTGCCTGATGCCAGAGCTCTGAGCACAACGCAATGAAGTACTTTTCGTTATACAGTACAACTAAAAGACTACTCTAGAAAGACACTGGGTGACTGTCTGGGATTTTTTTAATGAAAAAGTTGTGCCTCCACTTTCCACAACACACGCCCTCCCAGCCATTCTATGGGAAACAACATAAGACTTGATTTGTATATGAAGCTGTTTGGATCTAAAAGCAGGCCAATATTAATCACTCTGCTGCCAGGCCTTTTCCCCCCCGTGCCACACCCTTTTTTGGGCCATCTGGGGTAGTTCGTGCTTAGGCCCCCATACCTTTTTTGCCACATAAAGTATCCATGCCAAATTTGTGTCCTTTTCTTCCAACATCCTGAGGATTCTAGAGGTACTCGGGGTTTGTGGATTCCCCTGGCGAGGACAGAGGAATTAGGCAAAATACAGCTAAATGTGGCTTTTTTGGGGAAAAATGGGAAAAGAGTGCTGAAGATGCAAGCGTCTCTTTTTCCCTGCAAATGGTATCAACGAATTGTTTGTGGTGCTAAAGCACAAGTTACTTACCTTCGGTAACGATATATCTGTAAGAAACAGTAGTTAGTATTAGATTCTTTACCTTAGAATATCCCCAGGCGTCAGTCTGGATCCGGAAACTTTTGCATAGCAGTACCCCTGCGCATCGCTAGGCGTCGTTGGTGCCGGGATGACGTCGCCGGAGTACTTAGACGCCGCCCTCGCGCGCTGACGTCAGTTCTTATACACAGCTTTTCCGCACCAGAAACGCAGATCCATGATAAAAACCAACACTGGTGCCATAAAACTAGAGCCCTGAAAAGTGATGACCTTAACCCTAGATATCGGTTCGCAGAATGGGGAGGATGGGTGGGGCGGTAAGGAATCTAATACTACTTTTTCTAACAGATATATCATTATCGAAGGTAAGTAACTTGTGCATCTGAAAGAAACAGGTTAGTATTAGATTCCTTACCTTAGAATAGATACCCCAGCAATACCAACCCCGGTGGTGGGACTGCGAACCAATAATCACACCAGAAAGTCCTGGAGAACGGAACGGCCGAAAAAGCCATCTCTCCAGACTTGGCTGTCCAGGCAGTAGTGTCTTGCGAACGTGTGCAGCGAGGCCCACGTAGCTGCCTGACAGATGTCCTGCAAGGGGACTCCCCGACCAAGGGCAGTAGTAGCCGCCGTGGCCCGAGTGGAATGGGCACGCAGCCCCACAGGAGGCTCCTTTTTAGCCAGTGAATAACAAGCCTTGATTCCCAAAACCACCCATCGAGAAATGGTCCGTTTGTGCACCGCCCGTCCCTTCTTAGCGCCCACGTAACCAACAAAGAGTTGGTCATCCACCCGGAACTGGCGTTTGCGATCCAGATAGTAAGAGAGCGCACGTTTTGGGTCTAGACGGTGGAGCCTCGCTTCCTCTTTCGAGGGATGCAGAGGCGTAAAGTAGGTGGGCAATGTGATGGACTGCCCGATGTAGAAGGCTGTGACGACCTTGGGCAGGAAAGAGGGATGTGTCCGTAAGACAACTTTGTCCGGATGGACAGAAAGGAAAGGAGGTTTAGAAGAAAGAGCCTGGAGCTCACTCACTCTCCTGGCAGAGGTGATGGCAACCAGGAATGCAGTCTTAAGAGTGAGAAGACGAAGAGGACAGTTATGAAGTGGCTCGAAGGGAGTGCACATCAAATAAGTCAGAACAAGATTCAAGTCCCACTGAGGCATCACAAAAGGAACAGGGGGAAACATATGAGTGAGGCCCTTCAAGAACCTATTTACAACTGAGGACTTGAAAAGAGAGGGCCGATCAGGGAGCCTTAAGAAGGCAGTAATGGCAGAGAGGTAGCCCTTAAGAGTGCCCAGAGCACAGCCCTGCTGGGCAAGAGAAAGAAGAAAGAGGAGAACCTCAGAAGGGGGGAAGAGATGGGATCCACAGCCTTTGCTGTGCACCATGTCACGAATTTGTTCCACCAGCCGGCGTATACCGATTTTGTGGAGGGACGCCTTGCTGCCAGAATCACATCGCAGACTTCAGGAGGCAAGTCACATGGCCTCAACTGCCGCCGCTCAATCTCCACGCATGGAGGTGGAGGCTGGACAGGTTCGGGTGGAGGACCGTCCCCTGCTGCTGTGACAGAAGGTCCTCCTGAAGAGGCAGATGAATCGGGGAAACGACTGACATGCTGAGTAGCTCGGGATACCAGTATCTTCGTGCACAGTCCAGAGCCACAAGGATGACTTGGGCCCGGTCGCGCCTGATCTTCTTCAGCACTCTGGGCAGAAGTGGTATAGGCGGAAAGGCGTACAACAGACCGCAGCTCCACTTGCGACAAAAAGCGTCTCCGAGCGAGTGACGCCTTGGAAATTACAAAGGGCAGAACTGATGACATTGCGCGTTCTCTTCTGTGGCGAATAGATCTAACCAAGGCTCTCCCCACTGCTGAAAGAGACCTTGCGTCAAGTCCGAGTTCAGACGACATTCGTGATCCATCATGCACCGATGGCTGAGTTTGTCCGCCCTGGCGTTCAGGGAACCTGCCAGGTGTTGAACCACCAGGGTCACGCCCTGATGTTCCAGCCATTGCCAGAGACGCAGAACCTCCTGGCATAGGGTCCACGACCCCACCCCGCAAAGTTTGTTGGAGTACCACATGGCGGTGGTGTTGTCCGTGAACACCTGCACTTCACTCCCCCGGACAGAGGGGAGGAATGCTTTCAGTGCAAGTTGGATCGCCCGCAGCTCCAGAAGGTAGATGTGGAGCCGGGACTCAGCCGGAGACCAGAGGCCTCTGATCTCTGCCTCTCCCATGTGGCCCCCCCCGCCCAGGAGGGACGTGTCCATCACAACTACGTGCTCCGGTTGGGGAAGGGAGCGGGATCTGCCACTGACTCAATCGCAGTCCGTGAGCTACCACTGCAACTGTCTTGCAGTGCCCTCCGAGATCAAGACATGGTCGGACAAGTTGCCTTGATGCTGGGCCCACTGAAACTTCAGGTCCCAATGCAGAGCCCGCATCCGCCACCTGGCGTGATTCACCAGAAGAATGCAGGAGGCCATCAGCCCCAGAATCCGCAGCGTCAACCTGACTGAGACTCGGGATAAAGGCTGAAAGATCGGAATCAAAGCCTGAATATCCCGAACCTGCTGTTCGGGAGGATAAACCCGAAACTGCGCCGAGTCTAGAACCGCTCCGATGAAGAGGAGCTTCTGAGAGGGGCACAGGTGTGACTTCGGCACATTGATAGAGAACCCAGCAGGTGCAGGAGGTCGGCCGTAGTCTGGAGGTGAATGACGACTGTCTGGGGCGAGCCTGCTTTAACAATCAGTCGTCGAGATAGGGGAAGACTGACACCCCTAATCTGCGCAGATGAGCTGCGACCACCGCCATCACTTTCGTGAACACCCGAGGGGTGCTGGTAAGGCCGAAGGGGAGCACAGTAAACTGAAAGTGCTCGTGGCCTGCCGTGAACCGCAGGTAGCGCCGGTGGGCCGGCAGGACAGGGATGTGAAAATAAGCGTCCTGTAAGTCCAACGCTACCATCAAGTCTCCCGGGTCCATGGCAGCTAAGACCTGAGCCAAAGTCAGCATCTTGAACTTCTCCTTCGGGAGGAAGCCGCTGACGTTCCGCAGCTCCAAGATAGGGCATAAGCCCCCTTTGCCCTTCTTGGGAACCAGAAAGTAGTGGGAGTAGCAACCACACCCTACTTCTGGCCCAGGAACGTGCTCGATGGCCCCCTTGGCCAAGAGGGCCGTAACTTTCTCCTGCAGAAGTCGCAAATGATCCCCCGATACACGGTGGTTCTGCGGTGGCATGGCTGGAGGAGTCGCCTCGAAGGGGAGGGAGTAGCCCCTTCGGACGATTTGCAGCACCCACCTGTCCGATGTGACAGTGCGCCAGTGGAGGTGGTGATGGCGAACCCTGCCCCCCACTGGTGTCACATGGGCCTGAAAGCACGGACTAGGAGGGTTTTGAGGCGGATGCTGCGGGGGAAGGTGTAGACTGAGCTCGCCATTGTCCCCGACCGCCAGGACGGCGGTTCCCACGGCCGCCACCGCGTTGGGTATTACCTTGCGGAGTGTGGCTGGCAGCACGCATGGGTACACCCCTTCCGTGGCCACGAAAGGAGCGAAAGGCAGCCGATTGCTGTCACGGGGCCAAGAGGCCCAAGGAATTGGCCGTAGCCCTTGAGTCCTTAAAGCGCTCAAGCGCATGGTCTGCCTTGTCGCCAAAGAGGCGACGGCCATCAAACGGCATGTCCATCAGTGTGTTTTGGACATCGGCTGAAAAGTTGGCGGACCTCAACCAGGCATGGCGTCTGACCGCCACCGTCGTTGCCATCGCTCTACCTAGTGAGTCGGTGGTATCCAGCCCACACCGGATAGAATATTTGGCTGCATCTCGCCCCTCCGCAAGGGCTTGGGCGAGTTTAACCCGGGCCTCCACCGGGCATTGTGGCAGCACGCCCGTGACCGTGTCCCACAGAGAGTGGGTATAACGGCCCAAAAGGCAAGCAGTATTGGAAGACCGCAATCCCAAACTAAGGGACGAGAAGATCTTTTTACCGTACTGCTCGTACCTCTTGGATTCCCTGTCCGGCGGTGCCGACGGGAATGCGGTCTGGGAATTGGAGGCCTGGATGACCAGACTCTCGGGGGTGGGGTGGGTTGACAGGAAACATGGGTCACCCGGGGCCGGGCGGTGGCGTCTGGCCACGTTCCTATCTACGGGCGAACCCGTAGCGGGCTTGGACCAAGTGCCCAAAAGAACGTTGGTTAAGGCCTCGTTAAACGGCAGCAGAGGCTCGGCGGAGCATGACTGCGGCTTAAGGACCTCAGTGAGGAGGTTAGTCCTCACAGCCGCGAAGGGGAGCTCAAGGCTCAAGGCCTTGGCTGCCCTCATCAACACCACACTATAGGTTGCCCCCTCCTCCGTAGCCACGGTAGGAGGCGAGACAAAGCCTGTGTCAGGCGAAGTGTCTATACCACTGGCCTCCCCAAGTTCACCTGCCCAGTCCTCATGAGACTGGCATTCACGTGCCAGAGGGTCCTCAGACCCCTCCCAATCCTCCTCATCACCCATCTCCTGGCAGTCAGGTTCAACAAAGGATGGGTCCGGTTCATGGAAAGTAAACTCTCCGAACGGCGTCATAATCGGCGCCGGGCGGCGCCGCTTCAGCCCCGGAACCGGGTCGAGTGAAGTATCGGGGATTCCTTGTGCTAAACGCGGCGAACTCTACACCTTACCTCTGTCTCTGCTTGCTGTGTGCCGCCCCTCCTCGCCGGACCCGCTTCGCGGGTCCCGCTTCGCGGTTTCACAGCAGCAGGCTTATCTCAAGGGGCTCCATCTGACCGGCAGGGCTGCGAGGGTAGAGCGGAGGACTCCACGGACCAGGAGTCCCCGCGCGCCCGTTTCCAGCTGGGCTCCTCTCCCTGCCGGCCCCGCCCCCATCACTGGGTGATTTAAAAATCAGCTGAGCCTGTCTTCGGTGGATTCCTTGTGCTAAACACGGCGAACTCTACACCTTACCTCTGTCTCTGCTTGCTGTGTGCCGCCCCTCCTCGCCGGACCCGCTTCGCGGGTCCCGCTTCGCGGTTTCACAGCAGCAGGCTTATCTCAAGGGGCTCCATCTGACCGGCAGGGCTGCGAGGGTAGAGCGGAGGACTCCACGGACCAGGAGTCCCCGCGCGCCCGTTTCCAGCTGGGCTCCTCTCCCTGCCGGCCCCGCCCCCATCACTGGGTGATTTAAAAATCAGCTGAGCCTATCTTCGGTGGATTCCTTGTGCTAAACGCGGCGAACTCTACACCTTACCTCTGTCTCTGCTTGCTGTGTGCCGCCCCTCCTCGCCGGACCCACTTCGCGGTTTCACAGCAGCAGGCTTATCTCAAGGGGCTCCATCTGACCGGCAGGGCTGCGAGGGTAGAGCGGAGGACTCCACGGACCAGGAGTCCCCGCGCGCCCGTTTCCAGCTGGGCTCCTCTCCCTGCCGGCCCCGCCCCCATCACTGGGTGATTTAAAAATCAGCTGAGCCTATCTTCGGTGGATTCCTTGTGCTAAACGCGGCGAACTCTACACCTTACCTCTGTCTCTGCTTGCTGTGTGCCGCCCCTCCTCGCCGGACCCGCTTCGCGGTTTCACAGCAGCAGGCTTATCTCAAGGGGCTCCATCTGACCGGCAGGGCTGCGAGGGTAGAGCGGAGGACTCCACGGACCAGGAGTCCCCGCGCGCCCGTTTCCAGCTGGGCTCCTCTCCCTGCCGGCCCCGCCCCCATCACTGGGTGATTTAAAAATCAGCTGAGCCTATCTTCGGTGGATTCCTTGTGCTAAACGCGGCGAACTCTACACCTTACCTCTGTCTCTGCTTGCTGTGTGCCGCCCCTCCTCGCCGGACCCGCTTCGCGGGTCCCGCTTCGCGGTTTCACAGCAGCAGGCTTATCTCAAGGGGCTCCATCTGACCGGCAGGGCTGCGAGGGTAGAGCGGAGGACTCCACGGACCAGGAGTCCCCGTGCGCCCGTTTCCAGCTGGGCTCCTCTCCCTGCCGGCCCCGCCCCCATCACTGGGTGATTTAAAAATCAGCTGAGCCTATCTTCGGTGGATTCCTTGTGCTAAACGCGGCGAACTCTACACCTTACCTCTGTCTCTGCTTGCTGTGTGCCGCCCCTCCTCGCCGGACCCGCTTCGCGGGTCCCGCTTCGCGGTTTCACAGCAGCAGGCTTATCTCAAGGGGCTCCATCTGACCGGCAGGGCTGCGAGGGTAGAGCGGAGGACTCCACGGACCAGGAGTCCCCGCGCGCCCGTTTCCAGCTGGGCTCCTCTCCCTGCCGGCCCCGCCCCCTCGGCGTTCCCAGCTGCTCCATAAAAAGAAGGAAACCTCCCCGCGGCGCGGGAGCGCGCGGGAGCTCGCCGGGAGAAGCCCGGGACAAGGGCGGGACCGTCTGTGGCCGTCCGGGGCTGGACGAGGTTGGGTTGGGCCCAGAGTCCTGGTTTGTTCTATATCCTGCAATACTCCATTTAGCTATATTTATAGGTTTAGTTCAGGTTTTGGAATCATCTCTTTAATATGGCTTTAAGATCTGGTAAACAGCGCTTAGTGCATATACAAACCTCAAAGGGTGTAGTCTCAGGCCCCCTCGATGCTTTTATCTCCAGAGCCACAGGAATTCTAGAAAAAGAAATAGAACAGGCAGAACACAGATTGTCCCTGGATTTAGTCACTGGGAAACGTTCCTCTATAGGTGCTTTGGCCCGTGTTAAAAGCCCCATAACTAACGCAGCGTTCAATTGCATTTCTACCATAGAGTCAGAAGTAATAGTCCATGCAGATGGGGATGGAGTCACATCAACCACGGCCGTTGAAAATATGGAACTGAACTCCGATAACAACCTGACCAGCCTTGAAGTTGATAGCCAAAACTTCGAGGATGACGAGAGTAGCACGTCTGGCACCTTACAATCAAATGTTTCCACCTTACCCAGTACGCCCGCTTCGCAACAAGTCTCCACTAATCACATTTCTCGGAAAAGAAAACATGTCTCAAGTCCACAGGGAGAAAAGGAACAAAAACAACCCAAAATAGATCACGTCAATAGGTCTAGCTCCTCTCACTCACAGACCAATCGAGAACCCCCAATAGTGTATTGTCCCTCACTAGTCCACTCTGGGTCCTCTAACCCCTGTCCAACGTGTTTTAGCAGTGACGATGTCTTGTTGGCCAAGATGGAAACAATGTTTAAAACCTTATTGCTTCCGGTCCTAGAAACAACTAGGATAATGTCCGCTAAAATTGACGTTTTGGAAGCGGCCGTCAATATCAACATGGACCTTTTGCAAAAACTCACAACTTCCAGTACCAGGACAGGGGGCCTTAATTCCATAGGGGGTGTTAACCAAAAAGGGGGGACAGTTACAACTATACCCGCGGGGACACCAACTAGCCACAATATCAAGAAGCCACAATTAGGGGCAAAATCGGCAGCACCTATATCGACCACTGCCAGTAGAGAATATACCAATGAAACATCAAAGGCTAAACACCCATTGGCTCCTAATAACGTGCCAGCAAAACAACATTTAGCGAATGGCACGTCGAAACAAACAAATAATACCATAGTGCCAATTCCAATATCGGGTAAGGAGAAGAACACCCCCCACCCAGAAAGGATTCATAGGTCCGTCAACAGAAACACACGACACCCTCCCAGAGCTAACTTACCCCCAGAAGCGGCACAATACACTATTGTTTTAACTGGGGTGGCCCCCCTAAGAGAGGGTATCAAAGAGTCTCAAGGGGACCTACGGAACAAGGTCACATTTTGGCTAAACAAACATCGTCCACTCCCTCCATCATCCCCTACTGAAATCCTCTATGTAAGGAGAGTTGATTGGGTAGGTAAGGGTGAAAAAGACCTGGAAGGGGACTGCATATTGATTTCTTTTAAAGATCCTTGGGTGGTGGAAAGAATTCAAAGGAAAGCTAGATTTGCTCGTCTTGGTGATGTCCAGACCCTGCACCTTGGTTACTTTTACCCCCACATGAACCATAATTATTCAATGGGCCCCAACCACTGGAAACCTAGAGGGGGGAGGCCTCGAGAGCCCTTAACCCCCTATCCCCCTTATTACCCCCCACTCTTCAATCATTTCGAGGCACTGTCAGATTTGGAATGGGTTGACTGACTATGTGCACCGTCCCAGTTACCAAACCCAGTAATAGGGAATGGGGAAGGAGTGCACATTTCATCCACCCCTACCTCGGACTTCATAAGGGAGCAACAGATCTCGCCCCATAATAAAATTGGAATACAGGGGGAATTATCTGGGGAAGAGGTCTCCGTTCCCAACGTAGAAGAAACTAGTCTAACAAGTGCATGCTTACCGAGTCCCCTTTCCCCCCTGACAGTTAGTAACATTTCTGCAGAAATAGACATGTTAACTTCACACATGGTGTCTTGGAATGTTGCTGGAGTTAAGACACGTCGGGTTTCTGAGGACTGGTTGGAGTTCATAGGTAAACATCAGGTCGTGCTTCTGCAAGAAACATGGGCCACTGTCCCGGTATTTATGGTTGGATATGTAAACTTTTTTAAACCAGCAATAAAAGGTACTAAAGGGCGGGCGTCAGGGGGACTGTCTATATGGGTAAAGCAGGCCTGGTGTTACTCAGCCTCCGAACTTTTTGTGGATAATCCTGATATACTGGCTATAAGGTTGAGCAAAGCAGGGGGGCAGGACATGCTTATTATTAACATATATTCTAGAGGCCTTCCGGGTGGACGATGCCCCAAGCTGATAGGTGCCTTAGATACTTTACTAACTGGTTGGAACAAAGGCACATTCATAATGTTAGCAGGTGACATTAACTGTACAATTGAGCCACTGTACCTGCCGGAGGATAACTGGGGGTTTGTAGAAGACGCGACGTGGAAAATTCCTGTACTTTCAAACACAAGACTAGTTAAAGCAACGAAGGCGGCTTTGAATTGGACTGTTTTTTGCCTTACTTGGGGACTAAGGGCCGTAAACGGTCGTACCAAATCGGATATTGGAGCCAATTTCACCTTTGACAATGGTGTCAGAAAGAGCCGTATTGACTACATTTTCTTAAAAATGGAATATTGGTGCCTTATCGCTGATATGGAAATTGTTACGCGCCCGGAAAGCGACCACAACCCACTGTCCCTGAAAATTAAAATGCAAGATCAGATAAGCTTAACAGAACCTGATCCTAGGGGCCATGGGGTCGTCACCATATCAAATGACCGGAGGAGATTGAAATGGTCAACCATATCAAATGATGTAGTGTTACAGGCCAACATAGAAAATGTGGTGAAGAATGCTTTAAACAACTTGAGGTCTGTTGTTGCTGAGAAGGGCCGTAGCGAATTAGATAAGATCATGGGCATACACGACATATGTTTTTCTGAGCTCAATAACCTCCTCTCTAAACCGTGTAAGTCAAACACTGGGAACCCAATTGCCTCGAGAGCTAAATGGTATAATAGAGAGTGTAGAGAGGCCCATAGTTATCTAATCGAGAAAGTCAAATCTAGAGACCTGAGTGCAGTAAAAGTGGCTAGGCAAAGGTACAAAAGAGTGCAATGGGTCGCAAAGAGGGAATGGGAAGATGACTTTTGGGCGGACCTTCTGGACGCCAGTAAATCCAATAATCAGACCAAATTCTGGGACATTGTCAAATGTGGAAAGGATGGTGACTTCCGTACTCCATCTAACCATGTATCCCCGGAAGACTGGATAAATCATTATTCCACCCAATTTTGCCCAGAGGTTGCCGACCCAACGATCACACTGAACCTGCAACAAACAATATCCACTGGCAATGTAATCATGTCTTTTACTGAAACGGAAATGGAGATTGCATTAGGTTTAACAAAGCGGGGGAAAGCTCCTGGACTGGATCAAATCCCAGCAGACCTATTTAAAGCTAACACAGGCCTTTGGGTACCCTATCTAACACGCATAGCAAACACCATAGCGAGAGGTGCCAGCATCCCTAAGACATGGAAGGGGGCGGAGATCCTCCCAATACATAAAAAGGGAGATAGATCAATCCCAGGGAACTACCGCCCGATTAGCTTAATCGACTGTTTTCAAAAAGTCTTTGCTCGTATAATCCTGGCGAGGGTACAAGGGTGGATGGAACTCGAAGGAATATTGTCCCCATTACAGGCGGGTTTCAGATTTGGTACAAGTACCATTGACCAGGTTCTACGGTTCTGCATGATCTTTTGGAAGGTCGTCTTACTCGGAGGGGGCACCATCTTTGCTGCCTTCATAGACTTGAAATCAGCTTTTGATCTGGTGCCGAGGGGAAAATTATGGCAAGTATTAAGGGATTTGGGAATGCCGGGGGAACTGGTTGAGATGATCATTAGACTACATGAAGACAATTTTGCTAGGGTAAGATGGGGGGCTAAAGGGCAATCTACGGACTCATTTCCGGTCTCACGAGGAGTCCGACAGGGGTGTGTCCTCGCCCCTACACTCTTCTTACTCTATATCGATCAGGTAGTCAAATTCTTTAGGTCCACTAACACCGATGCACCATCCTTGGCGGGGACGAAATTCCCAATGTTGATTTTCGCCGATGACACCCTCCTTCTATCTAAGACCAGGGGAGGGTTACAGCAGGCTTTAAATCACTTTGAGGAATATTGCAACGAAAATGACCTCCAGATAAATGTGGAGAAAACCAAGTTTATGGTTTTTTCTAGGAAAAAACCAATACGCAGCAGTGTACAACTAAACGGGGTTAAACTGGAACAAGTCGACAAATAAGGCGTACCTGGGGGTCACTCTGGATTCTCGATTATCCTGGAAAGCACAAATAGAGACCCAACAGTTAAAATTTGCCCAACTGACTGGATGTCTTTTGCGTGAGCAAAAGAAAACAATCACGATAAGGGTCGCCCCTGCACTACAAATATATGATGTAAAAATCAATACTGCCACACTTTATGGGGCAGAGCTATGGGGTTTCATGGATCTTACGAGTTTATACAGAATCCAGAGTAGATTCCTTCGAAATCTGGTGGGGCTGCCCCAATCAACCCCACTGATCCCACTCTGTCACGACTTGGGTTGTCTTCCAATAACGGACATGGCAAGATTCAGAGTAGTGTCTTTGTGGAGGCGCTTATGGACATCTGAGGATTTGGCACTTTTCGCAAAGGAGCTATCCGAGGTGAAGGCTATGGGGGGTTCAGAACGTATCCCATGGCTACGCTCAGTGAAAACGAGCCTGCGCGACATGGGTTTGAGTCATCTTTGGGTTTCCCCAGGAACTAACAATTTCCCCTCGAAAAAGGAATTTGAGGGTTTATTTTGGGCCTCAATCCGCCTTTCTTTGGCACAAGCTTCTAGTTCTGATGGTGTGACGGGACGTTTTTTAAGCTTTAAATTGGATCCTGCCCGCGAGACTTATTGGGACCTTATTACTAGGCCAATGGACAAAAAATGGTACCACCAATTTCGGGTGGGCTCACTACCCTTGAATTCCTTTACCTCATCCTGGGACAAAACCTCCTCCAATCTTTGTAGATACTGCCCTGGATGTAAGGAAACTGAGGGTCACTTTTTGTTTGCTTGTCCCCTATACAGAGAACCCCGTTCCAAATGGCTAAAACCCATTTTTACACGCCTGTCCTGTAGAAAATCCTCGGAAGCAATACGGGCTTTAAAAACAAATACCTCTGATTTAACTGTGATTTGCTTGGCCAAGTATTTAGGGTGGGCATGGGCAATAAGAGCCAGAAGGAAACCAACTGTCCTATGATCACAATGCACAATGCGTAAACTGTCTTTTCCTTGCATATGTCAATCCTACTCTCATGCTGAGTTTTATTTAATGTCTGGTTTCTCTAATACATGGTTTAATAACGTTTTAACTGGGGATTTTAGCCCTTTTTTATATTTGATAACATACTGACAATGTTTTTAATAAGATTTTTTAAAATTGTGGAGATTCCCTGAATTGTTTTTGAATGTTTTGTCAAATCTGTCTTTTATGATTTTATCATCGAAATAAAGACACTAAAACCTGAAAACCTGAAGTATCGGGGACGGCGCCGCCCGAGGACGGCGCCAGTGGTGACACCCGAGGGGACGGCGGCGGGGAAGTCGTTAAATCCACCGGCGACGACCCGGATCCGGAACCGGATCCAGTGGGGCCCTGCGGCGCCAGGCCCGAAGGCGCCGGCTGCGTCGGAGCTGAAGCACCCGACGGTGTCGGGCCGGAGCGCCGACCCGCTAGGACCCCCAGACGGGACCGCTGGGCCCGAAGGCGCCGCACAGCCCGTCGGAGAAGAGAAGGCCCTCATGGCCATGAGGAACTGCTCGATCTCCTCCGGCGTCGCGTTAGGCCCAGGGACCGAAGGGTATGAAGCCGGACGCAGCGCCTGCGACTCCAACGGAGCCGCGTGGGCAGTGCCCCCTGAACCCCCGGCCTCGTCGCACGAGCGTCGGGGGGAGTCGGAAGAGCGATGACGTCTCTTCGACTTCTTGTGCTTACCTGACGACTTCGACTCAGAGGAGTGATGTCGACTGCCGAAGCTATGATGGCTCCGCTCCCGCGACCGGTCCCTCGACCTCCGTCCGGACCGGGACCTCTCTTGGCGAAGGGCCGACTGCCGGAGTTCGAGCCGCTTACGGGACCGCTCCCGTCTAGCCTTCGAAGTCAGGGCCCGGCAGTCGGAACAGGCCTTGTCGTCATGGTCGACGCCGAAACAGTGGAGACACCGATGGTGAGGGTCTGTCACCGACATCAGTCGGTCGCAATCCTCACAGGGATCCCTACCGGCACCGATTAGGAGTCGAAGACTCGAAAAAGGAGATCAAAAAGATCAAAAAGAGAGTTAGTCAAAAAGTGACTACGGTACCACTTTTTCCGGATCTGCGCTGCTGGCACGGAAAAAAGAACTGACGTCAGCACGCGGAGGCGGTGTCTAAGTACTCCGATGACGTCATCACGGCGCCCACGATGCCGACGACGGACACGGAGCCGCAGACGACGCATACCGACGCGCAAGGGTACTGCTACGCAAAAAAATTCCGGATCCAGTCTGACGCCTGGGGATATTCTAAGGTAAGGAATCTAATACTAACGTGTCTCTTTCAGATACGAAGCATGCATGGATGCATATTCCCTATCCTTAGCCAATCACAATGCTGCAATGGCAGCGTTGTGATTGGTGCGGACAGCGCCCAGCTGGGCACCTCTAGGGAGGCTATTTTCTCATAGACAAAATGTAGAGTATACATGACTGGTATGGTCGGCCCCAGAAGGCTGACCAAACAGTCAGGGCTCACAACAGTGGGCAAGCCCCTCCTACCGGACCTGCCCATCCCCAACCAGGCATACCCTGCCTTCTGCTGTCTTGCAGCACGAGAAGCAGAAACATAAAATGGTATTTAAAATACTATTAATGTTTCTGCTTCTCGCACTGCGGCGATGCTCCTCCGTCCTAATGGAGGAGCCGCCCCTCAAGGTATCATTTTACTCCGGAGACCAAGGGGATCGCTGGGTGGTGGGATATTTGTGCCAGCATGGTGATCCTGTCACGTGATCCATGTGGCCATTGTCGCTTTTCCCTATGTTAGCACAAGCCTGTGGCAGACTGTCTTCTGCTTTTGCACACGTTACTACACAAACATATTTTGCTTTGTAGCACACTGCAACTTTAACACGTAACATGCAGTTGTTTTTGCGTTTTGTTCTTTCTGGGATTTAGTCTGAACACTGTAGACAAGGTCGAACAACAATGCACCTTGTTATTCTGTTCTGGTCAGGCCCTAGCACTTAGACAAAACACACAGATGCAGCTGTTGTTGGGAAGCACGTACTTTGGTCAAATAGGTATACACGAGTGGGTAACACACACTTGGAGAGGGATCTTTCCAGAGAAGGGAATGTGACAGCACCTGTGATGTATATCTTTCATCTATAGATTGAGATACAGGGTCTGCTGCAAACATCCAGAGATTGTCTGATATATAATCATTTTGATTCTGTAAATGGGGAGGGAGGTTAGGCTACACTGTTGTCTACAATGCCAGAACCTTTTATGATTTACAGACTACTTGCTATGCTAACCGAATTTGTGTTAGGCATTTTTCTACTTGTTGTGGCATGTCTACTGCATACTAGGGCATGATAGTTAAAATAAACATTTTACACTTTCCTCGTGTCTCTGTCAGATCTTATTGTGGGCTGGTATGAGGGTGTGAACAAAAGGTTCTGTTCTGGGAATGCGATCCCTTAGAGGGTTGGGACTGCCGTGTTCTGGGGTGTTTAATTACTTGTTCCTCTGTGAGTGGGTAGGAGGGCAACTTAGACACTATAGCTAGTCGGTCCCCGGGCTCATGGGTACTCAGGTAGTAGAATGAATCAGTCCCTGCCTACCAAGGTTCCATGATCCCAAGAATAGTTCTGTGACTCCAAAGAATCCCAGCAACATGGCACCGCCTAAGTTTGGTCTGGTACTGATGCACGGACTGCCTGAGAAGCGCCTGTGCTGGTCAACAATACCCTCACACTGGTTCCCGGAAACGTCTGTGGTGGGAGAGCTTTTGTACACCTCTTACTGTATGTTTTTCAAGCTTGAATTTTAAACGTTTTTTACCCGTTTTGTACTACAGACCAATTTAAAAAAAAAAATTATTATGGCTCAACCGATCGCAATTGCGGCACATAGCTGGCAGCGTTTACACAACATTTGTTACAGAATGGGGTTCCCAATGCTGGGTCTCCTGTTGTTTTTGTGGTTGAAGCAGATCTGGCATTAAGCTTTGAGGTACTTTATTCCTGGGTTACGTTTCCCCCCGTGGACGCGCATGATAATTCCTTTGATGCTTACATGGTTACTGCGGCATATCGTCCTTATGTGGTGGTTGAAGTTCCTCTTACAGCCTGGGAGCACCAGATCTGGTTTAGTGGTGTCCTTCCCCACACTCTTTCATTCGTTCATATGGGCCCCTTATGTATTGACAGGGCCACATGGCCTGTATTGGCTGTTTTTACTCCGCTTCTCAATTATCTTGGCGCTAATTTAGCGGAAGTACATTTTACAGTATGGGCAGGTATGTCTTCTATAAAGACGCCTGGTTCACTTTCTTTCACATGCCTTTTTGTGGCTGCGCCTCCAGTGAAGGGGCATTGTGGGGCCCTTGTGATTAGTCCTGTTCTTATTAATTAGGTAATGGGCAAATGTCCTCAGGCCCGTGAAAACCTTCCATTTTGGATTGCTCAGAAGATTGTACAGAGTGATCCTGTCTTCCCTCACACTGGTCTTGTAGAGAAACACAGGATCCTTACCATGTGTTTACCAAGTGGTCTGATTCCTCCACAGGCAGATTGCAACACCTGGGGGACGTTGTTTGCCTCAGTGTATACAATTTGTTTTGGCACCCCCTCCATGTGCGTTCTTCAGAGCGTTCTAAAACATGTACAGAATGAACACTGGCCAGGTCCTGCCCTGGATTTGGGGATGACATTGGTGGGTATTGTAGGAAGGAGGATATCTGAGTATGGTTACCCCCAACTTTTTGCCTAGTGTTTTGCTGGTTTTTGACTTAGTTGGCCTGGGATCCTGCTATTCAGGACCCCAGGCTTCCTGCTCTCTCTGTTAAAATGGACTCCATGTACCTTAGGTACATATCTGATTGGTACTGGGCCACCTTATCAGTCCCTGTACAGTGTACCTTAGGTATCCAGGGCATAGGTGTACCCAGGGCCTACCAGGGGCTGAAGCATGTATTATGCCACCCCTGGCTGGCCATCTAAAACTGACACAACTGGCTGCAAGACAGCTGGGGCAAGGTGGTGTAAACACCCTTTGCTATAGATATAGTATACCTATATCTAACCCTAAAATGGACACATATATTCCTGTCAGTCACTCCTATGGCAGGCCTTATCAATCCTGAAGGCAGAGTGCTTGGAATTATGTGAGATGGTGCTCTGGCATGAGCTGAGCCCGTCTGCAGCTTGCGGAACCAAGTCCTAATAGCTGTTCCATGATAACGCTATACCATATACTCTTAAGTGCATTATCAACCTCGCGGTTAAATGCTAACTCTCGTATAACATTATCAAAACATGTCGAGTAAGGTGTCATACGAATTGGAATACTACCCCCTCGCCAATTCTGGCGACGGGGGTAGCATTCCACTCTTCTAGAGGGGCACGACATGTGTGTAACTGTGAACCCCGCTTAAAGTTAACTCGAGCCTTGGCATCACAAAATGGATGCTGCCACCACAGACACAAGTCTGACCTCCTGCTGCTGGGAGTCCTTCCAGCGAGGGAGGCTTGGACAAAGGGTTTCCTGCCTTGGGAGGTGCTAGCACCACCCCAGACAGGATTTTGTGTATTGAGGCAGGGAGGCCTGAAAGGAATGAGACATGACTGGGGCACACAAGGTGTCCTGTGCATGGCATCCCTGCCCCAGCTCTGGCGCGAAACCGGACAAAGGATAGGGGGTGTAGCCACCCCCCTTCCTGGTCCCACCCAGGGGAGGGACCTAGTCAGTAGTAATGCCCCCGTAAAGCAGGATACAGGTAGGAGCTGGTCCCATTCCAAATTAGATTAATCCTGAACTACTCTACAAGAAGAAACTCTGGACTTCAACGTTCTGCTCCACAGAAGACTGAAAGAATCTCCCTTGTGGGCAAGGAGTGTCCACCCTGCAACTGCTGGCACCATCAAGCGTCCAGCGGCTTCACTTTGTCGTCTTCCCTCGAGGATCCAGACTTCAGAGCCCGACGAGACCCGGATTCCCAGACCTCTCCGACCTTAACTCACATCTGCAGCAAAGCTGAGACCCGTGGGTGCGACGAGACACGTGGGACCGGCCATCTTGAAAGAAACTGCACTTCGCTTCCAGCACAACTCCCAAGGTAAACTCGAGCAAGTGCTTTGGGGATTGAGAAGCCCCAGCCACGAGCAGCTCCTGCACTGAAGATCAGCCCTCCAGCTTCCACGAGATCTGCGTGGGGCCCTTCTGCTTGTTTGCTGCTCGACGCGTTGTCTGTGCACTTGCCGGCTGGCTAGTGGCCTCCTAGACGACGAACCTTGAAATCGTCACTGCTGGTCTGGTTGCTCCAGACTGGCCCTTGCTCCCTTCCAAAAAAGGGGCACCCCGGACTCTCCTAGTCTGCATCAGACGCCTTTTCCACTCACAACGTGGGTTGCCTTTGCCAAGGTCTGTTGACTCCAATCCCGGATCCGACACCGCCGACAGCGAGAGCCTGCGTGGGACAGCTCGTGCCTCCATCCTGGTCGTCGAAGACGCCTCCTGGTCCACGTGGCTGCAGAGTCAAGCGTCCACTCTTCACTTGATCGCGACGTCGACATCTGGTTCCTTCCTGGTTCCACTCCAGTTACTGGCTAGTGATTGTGAACATTGTTCCCTCTGCTTTCAGGTCTTCAGCATCTCTGATCCACCCTTGGATCACACCGGACATTTTCCTCCAGGCTCCATAGACTTCAACGCCGGAACCCGACACGACTTTGCACCTATGCACCCGCAGCCCGTGGGTGAGGTAACAAGAGCATTTCGGTGCTCAAGGGTAGATTGACTCTCCTAGTGTCCAGTTCCACAGTCGTTTTAGTCCTAACTAGTCAGGATTGTCCGTACTTACCTTTTACTTGAACTGTACTGTCCATAGACGTTGTTACGCATCTCGCGTGTGAGTTCACACTCTGCACACGCGTTCCGTGGGCCTCCTATTACTTACCTAGAGTTAGTGTAGCGTGGTCCCAACGATCCTACAGCCTCTGGACAGCTCCATTCCTTCTATCGACTTTCACATTCCACTTACTTAGTATATGGTTTGTCGTGCCCCTAGGGCACCATTGTAATTTTGTGCAACTTATCGTATTTTTCCTAAGAGATTGTCATGTGCTTAGCCCTCTGACCCCTAAAGAGTTCAGAGGTGTTTGTTATTGATAAATATACTGTTTATTTTCATAACAACCTGTGTGGTGTCCTTTCATCTGGTATTCAAGGGGTTCACATGCCAAAAGAGTTTAGCCTAAGACTGCTTTGTCCATGCTACCATTAGGATAGCTGGTCTATAAGGTTGACTTACAACCAATCACCATAAGGGTTGTTTGGACTGATACAAGGTGATCACTAGAACTAGTGAGCATCATATATCAGGCCAACTTCTCACATTGGTGTGCAGCGGTTGGGATTTGAGCTTGCTGTTGTTTTTACCACGTATAATCTTGAAATATCATTTGAAAGATCACATAAGGTACCATAGGTACATATAACAAGCTTAGAAATATTCTGAGTTCTACTGAACCAGCTGTTGTAGTAGAAAGGGCCTAGCACACCCTGACTACAACTCTTAGCAAGGGATCAGTAGGAAAACCCATAGTGTAGGTAGGTGCATCACTTACACCTCACTAGAAAGCATGTCTACCCATGGAGAGACTTCAGAGACTCCCCTAGTGGTTAGTGACCCTCCACAGATC
Organism: Lissotriton helveticus; assembly: GCF_964261635.1. Taxonomy (NCBI): domain Eukaryota; kingdom Metazoa; phylum Chordata; class Amphibia; order Caudata; family Salamandridae; genus Lissotriton; species Lissotriton helveticus. The sequence goes on along the minus strand of NC_136061.1, from coordinate 1,327,859,790 downwards.
CTTTCCAGATATGCAGCTCTCAGTTTCCAGGAGATGAGACAATTGTGTACCTCCAGGAAATTGAAACAGGGTTCCAACCCTACCACTCCTTTCTGTTAGGTCTCTTAGAGACATATGATGCCAGAAGGGCTGCTACTGCAGGCCCCTCTAATCCAGATGGGAGCCTGCCCCCCTTAGAAGGTACACCTGGTGATCCAGACTCCAACCTCCCTGAAGCAGAGAATGAAGATAGGGAAGAAGGGGATGTATCTGAGGATGAGGCAGACAACGGGCAACCTTTAGTCAGCAGACTTACAAGGGCCAATTTAGACCTACATAGGGAAGGAACTGGGGGACCCCCAGTGCTGACCCTTAGCAGGCCTAACTTTGGGGTTAGGAGAGATAGATCTCCTTCTAGGGACTCCAATAGATCTGTGCACTCTAATGCATCTGCTCAGAGGAGAATGACTTCCCCTCAGAGGAGAGAGCATGAAGCAAAGATGAAGGAAGTTAATCTGAGGATCCAAAGGGAAGAACTTGCCCTTGCCAAAGAGAAACTTGCCTTTGCTAGAGAGCAACAGTTGAATGGGTTAGCACCCACTGGTGGCAGCAATATCCCTAAGGATAAAGACAGGAGTTTTGATAATAGATACCTGAGTAAAATAGTGCCCTCCTATAAGACAGGAGATGATATCCACAAGTGGATAACTGCTTTGGAGAGAGCCTGCAAAGTACAGCAGGTACCCCAGGGTCAGCGGGCAGCTATATTGTGGCTCTCCTTTGAAGGTAAAGGTAGAGATAAGCTCCTCACTGTTAGAGATGAGGATGCTAATGATTACCAAGTCTTGAAAACTGCACTGATTGATGGGTTTGGCTTAACCACTGAACAGTACAGGTTGATGTTCAGGGACACCCAGAAAACTCAGGCTCAGGATTGGACTGATTTTGTAGATTGTGCTACTAAGGCTCTAGAGGGCTGGTTATTGGGTAGTAAAGTTACTGATTACACAGGATTGTACAATCTCATAATGAGAGAGCAAATCTTACTTAACTGTCAAAACCAGCTTTTGCACCAGCACCTGGTGGACTCTGACCTGACCTCTCCACAAGAATTGGGTAAGAGCGCAGACAAATGGGTCAGAACCAGGATTAGGCCTAAGAATCAGGGTGGTGACCAAAAGAAAGACTACCAAGCCTCAAGAGAAAGGTGGGGATACATCTACAGAGAAGACTTCCCTAGGGCCCCAAAACTCCAAGAATGGGGGTGGGTCCCAAGACACTTCCTCTACCCAGAAGAAACCTTATTGCCATGCCTGCAAACAGGTAGGTCATTGGAAAACTGACAGCAGTTGCCCAAAGAACCACAATAAGGAGAACATACCCCCAAGTAACACTTCCAAGCCTCCTGTTACTACTAGTAGTAATCCCCCAGGTGGTGGGAGTGCCCCCAAGAATTTGGGTGGTTTTACTTTGGGAGTTCCTGGGGACTCTGGCCTAACCAGGTCCCCTGACTCAGATACTCTTGTCTGTGAGAATGGCATGGAGTTTGCCAACTTCACTGATTGTCCCAACACTTTAAGGCAAATACAGACAGGAACCCCTCATCAATGGTCTGAAAGTTGAGGCCTATAGAAACACAGCGGCTAGCATCACCGTGACGACTGACAACCTAGTCCCCTCAAGGCAACTTATACCTGGTGCCACATACCAGGTGACAAACATTGATGGAGTGCAGAAAAATCATCCCATGGCAGTGGTAAGTCTCAGCTGGGGAGGTGTCACTGGCCCCAAGAGAGTGGCAGTGTCATCAAACTTGCCTGTAGATTGCCTACTGGGGAATGATTTAGAGATCTCAGCCTGGGCCGAGGTAGAGCAAGAAACCCATTCTAAAATGGTAAATCTTCCTGCACAGGTTAGGAGGGCTGAGCCAGGCTCAGCCCAATCTCAAACAGGTTCCTTCCCTGAAAAGGTTAGCAGGGCTGTGATGGTAACAGCCCATACCCAAACTGAGTCCCTACCTGAAAAGGTTGGTGGGGCTGTGATGGCCATAGCCCAAACTCAAACTGATTCCTGTGTTGTGAAGCCTGAAACTATGGATCACTCCACACAAACAGAGAGTGTTGGAAAGGCGACCCCAGGGGAGACAGAAGGTGTCTGACTGTCCGCCCCGAGTCCCACCTCTCTCTGGGGAATAGGCCGAGCGCCGTAGGGAGGCCTCCTTGGCGAGGCTCCGCTCCTACAATCGTACCAGCAGAGCAATCACACTACTTACAGATAGATACCACACAGGAAGGATATTCACACGAATCTTTATATAGTTAATCAAAGCAGGTTCTTGGCAGGGTAACGGCAAGGATCGAGGGATCCGTAATGTCGTGGTCTCGGGGGAAGGGGGTAGCGGGACAGTCTTGGCACCCACTGGTGCGTGGATAGTTCAAGGGTTCAGGCCGCGACAGCGTCAGCAGGGCCTCGGAGATAGTTCAGCTTGGACAGGCCGCGACAGCGTCAGCAGGGCCTCGAAGGTGGTTCAGCTCGGTCAGGCCGCGACCGCGTCAGCAGGGCCTCGAAGGTGGTTCAGCTTGGTCAGGCCGCGACAGCGTCAGCAGGGCCTCGAAGGTGGATCAGCTCGGTCAGGCCGCGACAGCGTCAGCAGGGCCTCGAAGGTGGTTCAGCTTGGTCAGGCCGCGACAGCGTCAGCAGGGCCTCGAAGATAGTTCCAGGTTCAAGAGTTCGGATCAGGATCAGCCGCGACGAGGTCAGCAGGGCTTCGACTCCAGATACAACTGCCGTCTGGATCCGGGGCTGGCCCAGATATAGGACTGGAGGGCTTTGATGTCCGGACCCTCGCGCCTGGGGGTCAGAGGGGCTGGGATGAAGGTGTCCAGACACCCAGCAGGGGGGCGGAGCCAGCGCCCAGGGAGCCGGGAGAGCGATCGATACCAGGCGTCCGGGGGCGGTGGAAGGCCCATCGAGACTCTCCTCCTCCGGGATCTGGTCCAGTGGCCACTTTACCACCTAGGAGGATCCTGGTGCCTCAATGTCTGGGCTTCGCTGGGGGGCCGGGCCCGGGATGGCTGCGGCCACGTGTTCCGGTCGTGAGGGTCCCAAGATGGAGTCGGGCCGGAAAGGGTGGCCTGGTCAGGGTGCCAGGCTGGCAGCGTTGGCGAGCAGGTTCGGCCGGGGAGGCTGCTCGCGCCGGTGGTTCGTGAATGTGCGTGTCAGGGGGGTCGATAGTAGGTAAATGGAGGGCCGATGTCGTCCTGGGCCCACCATGCAGACGGGGTCGGACCACGCCACGAGGCCGTGTCCAACACACGTCCCCTCCAGCTGAAGGCGGGGAGAGTCACCCATCTTCCTGGGGGCTCTCTTCGTCGAGGCGGAAAAACCGGGACAGGCCGTCCGCGTTGGCGTGGTCACTGCCAGGGCGATGCTCCACAGTGAAATCCATGCCTTGGAGGGAGATGGACCATCGCAGCAGTTTGGGATTTTCGCCACGCATGTGCATCAGCCACCTTAGGGGCCGGTGGTCAGTCTGCACCCGGAAGTGGGTGCCGAAGAGGTAGGGCCTGAGTTTCTTGAGGGCCCACACGACAGCGAAGGCTTCTCTCTCGATGGTGCTCCATCACTGTTCTCGGGCCAGCAGCCGCCGGCTGATGAAGGCCACAGGATGGTCAGTTCCTGCGGAGTCCAATTGCGATAGGACCGCCCCGATGCCGTGTTCCGAGGCGTCGGTCTGGACCACAAACTCTTGGCTGTAGTCGGGGGCCTGGAGCACAGGGGCGGTACACATGGCTGCTTTCAAGGTCTCGAAGGCCACCTGACACGAGGGTGTCCACTGCACTTTCTGTGGCCGGTTCTTCGAGGTCAGTTCCGTGAGGGGCCCCACAATGCTCCCATAGTTCTTGATAAAACGCCGATAGTACCCCGTGAGCCCCAGGAAGGCTCGGACGGCGGTCTGGTTGACCGGAGGTTCCCAGGCTAGGATGGCGTCGATCTTGGGTTGGAGGGGAGCCACTTGGCCGCTCCCCACTTGGTGTCCCAGATAGGTCACGGACCCTTGGCCTATCTGGCATTTGCTGGCCTTCACAGTTAGCCCGGCCCGGCGGAGGGCTGTCAGGACTTCCCAGAGGTGTTTCAGGTGCTCAGCCCAGTGGAGGCTGTAGACCGCAATGTCGTCTAGGTAGGCGGCACTGAACTCTTCTAGCCCCGCCAGTACTTTGTTTACTAGTCTCTGGAAGGTGGCCGGGGCGTTTTTCATGCCGAAGGGCATTACCTTGAACTGGAAGTGGCCGTCGGGCGTGGAGAAGGCTGAGCGCTCCTGGGCGCCAGGGGTGAGGCCGATCTGCCAATACCCGGCGGTGAGGTCGAAGGTACTGAGGTACTTGGCGGCCCCCAGGCGGTCGATCAGTTCATCGGCCCGGGGGATGGGATGTGCGTCGGTTCTCGTAACAGCATTCAGCCCCCGGTAGTCGACGCAAAACCGGAGTTCTGGCGGGGTGCCAGGCGCGGCGGCCTTGGGGACCAGGACCACTGGGCTGGCCCAGGGACTGTCGGAGGGTTCGACTACCCCCAGGGCCAGCATCTTGGTGACTTCCGTCTGGATGCAGGCCCGAACTCGGTCGGGGACCCGGTAGGCCCGGTGTCGTACTGGTTGACTGTCCCCGGTGTCGACGTCGTGGACACACCATTGGGTAACTCCGGGGGTGAGGGAGAACAGATCTGCGAATTGTCCCAACAGTTCTTGACAGTCTCGGCGCTGTGCGGGGGTCAGGTCGGGGGAGAGAGAGATCCCTTCGACGGAGCCGTCCTTCTCAGTGCACTTTAGGAGGTCGGGCAAGGGCTCGGAGTAGTCTTCGGTCCCATCGTCGGTAGCGAGTAGCAGGCTCAGTTCGGTGCGGGCAAAATGAGGTTTGAGCCGGTTGGCGTGCAGAACCCGGAGGGGGTTCCGGGGAGACTCCATATCCACGAGGTAGGTGACGGGGCTCTTGCGCTCGATCACCTTGAAGGGCCCCGACCATTTGTCCTGGAGGGCACATGGTTCGACCGGGGACATGACCCAGACCCGCTGGCCCGCTCGAACTCGATGGAGGAGGAGTGTTGGTCGTACCAGCGTTTCATGTCCTCCTGACTGGCCTCCAGGTTGGCCTCTGCCAGGGCCCGGAACTTCCGAGTCTGGTTTCGGAGGGTCAGGAGGTACCGGTAGACATCCGGTGGTGCGTCTTGGACGGTAGTTTCCCAGCCTTCTTTGACTAGGCTGAGCGGACCTCGGACAGGGTGTCCGTACAAGAGTTCAAAGGGGCTGAACCCCAGGGATTTCTGTGGTACCTCCCGATAGGCAAACAGGAGGCAGGGCAGCAGGACATCCCATTTGCGTCGTAGTGGCTCTTCTAGGCCCTGGATCATTCCCTTGAGTGTCCGGTTGAACCGCTCCACAAGTCCATTCCCTTGGGGATGATACGGGGTGGTGAACTTGTATGTGACCCCGCACTGTTGTCACAGGGACCGCATATACTTAGATATAAAGTTCGTGCCCCGATCGCTCACGACCTCCCGGGGGAATCCTACTCGGGAGAAGATCCCCATCAAGGCTCGCCCCACCACGGGAGCGGTGATGGTCCTGAGGGGGATGGCCTCGGGATAGCGGGTGGCGTGGTCCACCAGGACAAGTATGAAGCGATGCCCCTGCGAGGTTTGAGGGTCCAGGGGCCCCACAATGTCTATTCCCACTCGCTCGAAGGGGGTGGTCACTACTGGAAAAGGTTGGAGCGGGGCCGTCACCTTCCCCCCGCTCTTTCCGCTGGCTTGGCATGTCGGGCAGGTGCGTCAGTGGTTATGTACATCAGTGCGCATTTTGGGCCAGTAGAAATGGGTCACCAGGCGGCTGTAGGTTTTGTCCTGCCCCAGGTGCCCTGCGAGGGGCACATCGTGCGCCAGGTTCAAAAGGAAGTCTCTGAATCGCAGGGGAACCACTAGCACTCGGCTGGCCCCCAGCTCGGCAATTTTCTGTTCACTATATAGGAGGTCGTGGTCCCAGTAGACCCAGTGTGACCCTGAGGTGTCCCCGGTAGCTTGGGCAGCGGCTTGTTGGCGGGTCCCCTCGAGGGAAGGGCAGGTCTTCTGTTCCTGCCGAAACTGTTCTCGGGTGGGACCACCCTCTTGGCGCCATTGGGCGAGTTCGGGGATGTCGTTGAGCTCGTGGTGGTTTCCGGGCTCCGAGGGCCTGGTCTCGGAGTCGCATCCCTCATGGAGGGCAGGGGGTGGTGGCTCGGGCAACTCCGGCTCTTCGGTCGGGGCGGCCTCGGTCGCTGCCGGGGCTCGGGCCGCCATAGATCGGGTCGTCGCGCAGACCCACTCTGGTAATCCCATCATTCCTAGGTGCTCTCTCCGCTCGACTTGGGCCCAGGGAGAGCTCTCGAGGTCGTTCCCAAGGAGGCAGTCCACGGGGGCGTCGTCTCGGACGGTCACCTTGAGGGTGCCCGACACTCCCCCCCCATTCGAAGGGAATTCGGGCCATCTGGCATAGAGTTTCGGAGTTGTCGGCGGCCCTCACGGGGCAGCGTACGTTCGGGATGATCTGTTCGGGGGTCACCAAGTGGCAGCGGACGGCCGTCACACTGGCTCCCGTGTCTCGGAGGGCTTCGGTCCGTCGTCCATTGATGTGGACCCACTGACGGTATTTACGAGTGTTGCTCGGTAGCGGGGCTTGGGGGACCAGGTCTCTACTGCCCAGGCAGGCTAGGGCCATGGCGGCCGGTTCATACTCGATTTGATCTTCCTCGTAGACCTCTACGTCTTCTTCTTTCTCTTCTCCCAGAGCTGCAGCAGCGAACTGGCGGGTCGGAGGCCCAGTGGTGCCGGGACGCTGGTTCATGGGGCAGAGGGGGTCACTGGCATAGTGACCGGTCCGCTGGCATCTGAGGCAAGTAATGTTCGGGTGGGGCCCCGGCCGTGCTGGGGGGTCCCTCTTCAGGGACGGCGAAGTGTTACTCGGGGGGGACCCCGGAGGGGGGCCCCGGCCCGAGGCCTGCGGGAAGCTTCGGCTCTGGTTCTGTCCTCCTCCGCCTCCCCGCTGGCGGGGGTGCCCCCGGCCGCCCTGACCGGTTTCTCCTATCGGTGTTCGGGGGACCCGGGTGTTCACCCATCGATCCGCCTCGACGGCGAGTTTCCGGGGCTCGGTTAGCTTGCTGTCGAGTAGATGCTGTCTGAGCTCGACAAAGCAGTTGTTGGAGAGGTGCTCCCAAACGATGAGGTCAAACAGCTGCTCGTAGGTGGACACTTTGCTGCCCTTTATCCATCCTTCCAGGGCCCTGCTATAAAAGTTCACGTACTCGACCCACGTGGTACCGGGGATTTTCTTGCAATCTCTGAATCTCTGCCGGTACATCTCGGGGGTGAGGCCATACCGGACAAGCAGGGCGTCCTTCATGTGGTCATAGGAGGACATTACGTCGTCGGCCAGCTCCAGCAGGGTGTCTCTCCCTTCGCTGACGAATCTCCCCCATAAGCCGGCACCCCAGTCCTTTCGGGGAATGCGGTGCGCGGTCATGGCAACTTCGTACGCCTTGAACCATTGCTGGATATCGTCATTCTTGTAGTACTCCTTGACGATGTCCTTCGGGATGTGGACCTTTGGGTCGGCAGGAGGTGGGGGGTTCCGGGCTACCGTGGCGCCAGCCTCTTCGAGTTTGGCTTTGATTTCGAGCTCTTTGAGGCCACGCTCGTGTTCGTATGCGAGTTTTTTTTCTTCTAATTCTCTTTGCCGCCGCCTCTCTTCCAGATCTCCCTCTAATCGCAGTTGTTCAAGGGCCATTTTCTTTTCTGCTAATTGCAGTTTTCCGTCCAGCCGGAGTCGGGCGAGCTCTAGTTCATGGAGCCGACTCCTCTCTCGCTCCCGGGCGTCTTCGGGGAAGAGGCCCGGGTCCCTGTTGGCGGTTCTTTCCTCTATGGGGGCTATAACGGTACTCACGGGTACTTCTCGGACAGTGTCATCATTCGTTTGGGGTGGGGTCTCTCTGGTCTCCACCCAGGTTTGCAGCGCTTCTTTGAAATCGTTCTTTGTGCTTAATCCGGTGGTAGCGATACCCAAGTCTTTGCAAAATTGTTTAAGTTCTTTAGGGGTATACTCCTCTAACAGGTCTTTCTGGAATTCTGCAGTCGTTCCGGCTTCCTTAGTAGTCATCGTGGCTGTGGGTCTCTGTCAGTAGTGACGTGTTACTCGCTGTACGATTTGCGTGGGCTCGGATCCCGTCGCTTGCCACCAATGTTGGAAAGGCGACCCCAGGGGAGACAGAAGGTGTCTGACTGTCCGCCCCGAGTCCCACCTCTCTCTGGGGAATAGGCCGAGCGCCGTAGGGAGGCCTCCTTGGCGAGGCTCCGCTCCTACAATCGTACCAGCAGAGCAATCACACTACTTACAGATACCACACAGGAAGGATATTCACACGAATCTTTATATAGTTAATCAAAGCAGGTTCTTGGCAGGGTAACGGCAAGGATCGAGGGATCCGTAATGTCGTGGTCTCGGGGGAAGGGGGTAGCGGGACAGTCTTGGCACCCACTGGTGCGTGGATAGTTCAAGGGTTCAGGCCGCGACAGCGTCAGCAGGGCCTCGGAGATAGTTCAGCTTGGACAGGCCGCGACAGCGTCAGCAGGGCCTCGAAGGTGGTTCAGCTCGGTCAGGCCGCGACAGCGTCAGCAGGGCCTCTAAGGTGGTTCAGCTTGGTCAGGCCGCGACAGCGTCAGCAGGGCCTCGAAGGTGGTTCAGCTTGGTCAGGCCGCGACAGCGTCAGCAGGGCCTCGAAGGTGGATCAGCTCGGTCAGGCCGCGACAGCGTCAGGAGGGCCTCGAAGGTGGTTCAGCTTGGTCAGGCCGAGACAGCGTCAGCAGGGCCTCGAAGATAGTTCCAGGTTCAAGAGTTCGGATCAGGATCAGCCGCGACGAGGTCAGCAGGGCTTCGACTCCAGATACAACTGCCGTCTGGATCCGGGGCTGGCCCAGATATAGGACTGGAGGGCTTTGATGTCCGGACCCTCGCGCCTGGGGGTCAGAGGGGCCGGGATGAAGGTGTCCAGACACCCAGCAGGGGGGCGGAGCCAGCGCCCAGGGAGCCGGGAGAGCGATCGATACCAGGCGTCCGGGGGCGGTGGAAGGCCCATCGAGACTCTCCTCCTCCGGGATCTGGTCGAGTGGCCACTTTACCACCTAGGAGGATCCTGGTGCCTCAATGTCTGGGCTTCGCTGGGGGGCCGGGCCCGGGATGGCTGCGGCCACGTGTTCGGGGCGTGAGGGTCCCAAGATGGAGTCGGGCCGGAAAGGGTGGCCTGGTCAGGGTGCCAGGCTGGCAGCGTTGGCGAGCAGGTTCGGCCGGGGAGGCTGCTTGCGCCGGTGGTTCGTGAATGTGCGTGTCAGGGGGGTCGATTGTAGGTAAATGGAGGGCCGATGTCGTCCTGGGCCCACCATGCGGACGGGGTCGGACCACGCCACGAGGCCGTGTCCAACAGAGAGCATTGAGGAGGAAGAGAAATCTCCCTCCCACCAGACAGTAGGAAAGGATCAGCCTCCTCAGGGAACTGATCTTACCCCTTGTGAAGAAACTGCCCCAGAGGTAGTCAGGCCTAGCCGTGCAGAGCCCCTGATGTCAGTGGACGCTTCCAAGGTGGGACCCAGTCTGGAGCAGGTAACCTGCCCCTCTCTACCCTGCCTCAGTCAGCCCAGGGCTACAGAGGTCAAGGAGGCCAGTGAGCCCCAAAGGGCCCCCTGTCCAATAAAACAACCCCATCAGCAGATTAGGGACACCAAAGCTAGCAGCCCTAGCAAGGTGAAAAAGTTAGAAACTCCTGAGGGATCCCGCTTAAACTTAGTTAGGGACCTTCCCCAGATGGACTCTGTTGGGCACAGCCAAACTTGGGACCTAAGGGCCCCAGACCTGACCTGTCCCTACAGTAAGCCAAACAGAGGGACCCAAACTCCAGCTTTAGGTAGCCAGAGGTTGACCCTGAGAGCTCAACACAACTCAGTCGTGGAAAGAAAGCCTATATGTAAAAAAAAATGTATTGCGACTTATATAGCGCACGTATCACCCGAAGGTATCAAGGCGCTTGCTTAGGGAACCCGTCCTGGTATTCCCCTGTGAGATACCCCGGCAGGGTATCCACAAGGTGAAAGCCAGGCATCCCGCCGCGAAGGGCCGTAGTGGAGATTAAGCAAGCTATTGCCCAGAGTCGCAGAGTGTGACCCCGTGAGTCGAGTAGGCACCGGAGCGAGAATTGTCGAGTCCATGGAATTTTTGAGCCCGAGAGCCGCCGAGGCGGGGAATCGAACCCTGGTCCACGGCCGATCTCAGCTTCCGGGTCTGCCGCCTCTAACCACTGAGCCACGCTTCTCCACTATATGGTGGATGATGATTGGAGGAAGCTGAGCCCAACATTAGTGTAGCCTCACTTCAGTACTCCATCTTAGCACCAGCCTTTTACTTTGCCAAAACACACCACAGGTAGAGATTCTCTATGGTGGAGACCCTCAGATACCCTTAGGGTGAGGGATTGCTTAGTGGACCATGAGATAGGGGGTAACCATGCCAGTGCTGGTACTTCCTTATATGGACACTTAGGCAATATAGGCTTACCTGGTCAAGGATAGCCTTATCTCCTTTAGTTTGGGGGGGGGGGTGGTTATGTCGGAAGGTGGACATCTGACTATGGTTACCCCCAACTTTTTGCCTAGTGTTTTGCTGGTTTTTGACTTAGTTGGCCTGGGATCCTGCTATTCAGGACCCCAGGCTTCCTGCTCTCTCTGTTAAAATGGACTCCATGTACCTTAGGTAAATATCTAATTGGTACTGGGCAACCTTATCAGTCCCTGTACAGTGTACCTTAGGTATCCAGGGCATAGGTGTACCCAGGGCCTACCAGGGGCTGAAGCATGTATTATGCCACCCCTGGCTGGCCATCTAAAACTGACACAACTGGCTGCAAGACAGCTGGGGCAAGGTGGTGTAAACACCCTTTGCTATAGATATAGTATACCTATATCTAACCCTAAAATGGACACATATATTCCTGTCAGCCACTCCTATGGCAGGCCTTATCAATCCTGAAGGCAGAGTGCTTGGAATTATGTGAGATGGTGCTCTGGCATGAGCTGAGCCCGTCTGCAGCTTGCGGAACCAAGTCCTAATAGCTGTTCCATGATAACGCTATACCATATACTCTTAAGTGCATTATCACCTCGCGGTTAAATGCTAACTCTGGTATAACGTTATCAAAACATGTCGAGTAAGGTGTCATACGAATTGGAATACTACCCCCTCGCCAATTCTGGTGACGGGGGTAGCATTCCACCCTTCTAGAGGGGCACGACATGTGTGTAACTGTGAACCCCGGTTAAAGTTAACTCGAGCCTTGGCATCACTAAATGGATGCTGCCACCATAGACACAAGTCTGACCTCCTGCTGCTGGGAGTCCTTCCAGCGAGGGAGGCTTGGACAAAGGGTTTCCTGCCTTGGGAGGTGCTAGCACCACCCCAGACAGGATTTTGTGTATTGAGGTAGGAAGGCCTGAAAGGAATGAGACATGCCTGGGGCACACAAGGTGTCCTGTGCATGGCATCCTTGCCCCAGCTCTGGCGCGAAACCGGACAAAGGATAGGGGGTGTAGCCACCCCCCTTCCTGGTCCCACCCAGGGGAGGGACCTAGTCAGTAGTGCAGCCCCCTTTAGCAGGATAAAGGTAGGAGCTGGTCCCATTCCAAATTAGATTAAACCTGAACTACTCTACAAGAAGAAACTCTGGACTTCGACGTTGTGCTCCACAGAAGACTGAAGGAATCTCCCTTGTGGGCAAGGAGTGTCCACCCTGCAACTGCAGGCACCATCAAGCGTCCAGCGGCTTCACTTTATTTATTTATTTATTTTTACAATTTGTTAAGCGCACGAATACCCGTGGGCGTCTTGGCGCTAGATTATTCCCTAACTTTCCCCAGAGGCTCGTAATAGGTGATTGTACTAGATTACTAATCGAAGAGCCAAGTTTTCAAACCTTTGCGAAACTGCAGAAGAGAGGGAGACATCCTGATATACTGCGGCAAGGTGTTCCATAGTTTAGATACCGCGACTACCAAGCGACGATCACCCCACGAGACTGTTTTAGATCGCGGGACGACTAGTTGCTTAAGAGTGGCCGATCAAAGCTGTCTAGTCGGTCTATAAGGTATCAATTGATCCTTAAAATAGAATGGTCCTTGGTCATGCAGTGTCTTGTATACTATGCAAAGTGATTTGAATTTGATCTGATTGCGGATAGTCAGCCAATGGTATTGCTTGATGGTATCTGATATAGATGAAAACTTGGGTGTTCCAGAAAGCAGCCGTGTTGCTGCATTCTGTACTGTCTGAAGCTTATTCGTAACCCTGACCTGGGCATTTAAAAATAGTGCGTTGCAGAAGTCAAGGCACGATAACACTAAGGAGCTAACCAGTGTTTTAGCGGCAGGATCAGGCAGAAACGGTTTGATTTTTCTGATCAGCCTTAGTTTGTGATGGGCTGTTGCCACTACCTTATTCGCATGTGCCACAAAATTTAGGTCCGTATCAAAAGTTACTCCCAAGTTCCTAACTTTGAGAGCTGGCCTGGGGGGACTCCCATGGCTGATGGCCACCAGGTTGCTGACCAGTCTGGTCGGAGGGTCCAAAGATAAGCACCTCCGTCTTTTGGGAGTTAAGCTTAAGGCAGTTAAATGCCATCCACTCACCGATAGCAAGCATTCCGCGTTGAAAACGGTCTGCCACCTCAAGTCCGTCGTCTTTAATGGCCAAAACCAATTGTGTGTCGTCAGCGTAGGAGGTTAGGCTCATCCCATATGCTTTGATGACATAGGCAAGGTCCGACACATAGATATTAAATAGTGTCGGACTTAGGGATGAGCCTTGAGGAACCCCACATGGTAACGACATCTTGGCAGATTGGTATGGGCCCAAGATGACTGCCTGTGATCTATCGGCCAGGAAGGATGCAATCAGGTTTCTAGCTAGGTGGTGAATGCCTATCTTTTCGACAGTCGACCAAAATCTTGTGGTCGACCGTGTCGAAGGCCGCTGATAGGTCCAACAGTACAAGTACTGCTGTCCCTCCTTGGTCTCTGATTGCCCTGATGTCATCCGCAGCCTTGATTAAGGCCGTTTCTGTGCCATGATGTCTTCGAAAACCAAATTGTGATTCATCCAGAAGAAGATGTTTCTCTACATGCTCGACCAATTGTTGATTCATGGCCTTTTCGATCACCTTGGCTAAAAATGGCAGGCTCGCGATAGGCCTATAGTTCTTTAAATCAGCCATATCAAGACTAGATTTCTTCAGCAAGGGCTTCACCAGCGTTTTCTTTAAGGAATCTGGAAAGATTCCAGAGCTTAGTATAGAGTTACAGACTAAGGTAATAACCGGGATGAGTGTGTCCATCACCGGGAGTAGGACTGAGAGTGGGCATGGATCTAGTGTTGATCCCGATTTAATAGAAGAGATAATAGCCTTAGTCTGATCTACAGTAAGTGCCTCGAATGTGGACAGGACCTTGTCCAAAGACGGATCTGAAAGAGCTGAATTTATAGGATGCGGGGAGAAAGCCTGATAAATATCATTGACTTTAGAAAAAAAGAATTTGGCCAATGCATCACAAAGTAATTGTGAGGGTGGCGGTGAGAGATCAGGGGCATTACCTGACAATGTTCTAGTAATGTCATATAATTGTCTACTTGAGTTTTTGGCTTTTTCTATTTTGTCCGAAAAGAATGCTTTTTTAGCTTCTATAATCATAGCTTTATAGATAGTCAATGACTCTTTATATTTGGCCTTGCTCTCAGGAGCATAGTTCTTTCGCCACTGCCTTTCCCTATTTCTATTCAGCTGTTTCTGCCTCCTTAGTTCCTCTGAATACCATGGGACAGAGGGTGTAATTCTATTCCTGGATAGAGTTTTAGTAGGTACTAACATATTAGTGGCATGGCCTAGCCAATTATGAAATTGTTGGGTAGCAGTATTAGGATCAGATGACAGCGACGGACAAGTACTGTCCAATAACGCTGTTAGTTCAGTTTGGTTTATATTTTTCCAAACTTTAATCGATTCTGGGATCGGGGTATCTTTGTCACCTTCCCTCGAGGATCCAGACTTCAGAGCCCGACGAGACCCGGATTTTCAGACCTCTCCGACCTCAACTCACATCTGCAGCAAAGCTGAGACCCGTGGGTGCGACGAGACACGTGGGACTGTCACTTTTAAATTGAATTGATCCTGATGCTTTTTCATATGTCGATGATATCTACCTAAGAGATGATGAATTAAATCCGGATCTTGCACGAGTAGATCGATCATCAGTTGTTTCGCAGCCTTAGGCTACAAATCACAGCTAGCCTTTTTGGCCGTTCATTTTCTTGGCTATGACCTAACCAATAATGGTAGGGGTTTAGCACCAAACTTTCTGGAGACATGTGCTCAATTGCAACCTCCATCTACCCATAAGAAATAAAAGTCTCTGCTTTTTACATTTTGGCAGAATTTACATTCCTGTCAAGCCATTCTACACATTGATATACTCTTCCTTTTCTACTTCCTATTAGCACCCGGAACACACCACAGACTTGCTTGCAATACAATATTTACAAAGTAGATTAAATACAACCAACTTGGTTATCCGGATTTTACCAAGTTCAATTAGTTTCACTTATGTGACTTTTGCATTCTCGTAGGATACAATAGGCTACTTCCTTGACGTTGGCTGATGTCAATTTTGTTTTTGACCCGTCGTTACAAACTCAAGAGTTTCTTCAGTATGAACATGTTCACCCTCCCCCTTCATCTGTTCTTCCTCTGGAGCAATACAAATTTATCATTAACACTGATGGTGCGGCTTAACCGACCATTGGTTCTAAACAGGCTTATTCTGCAGCTTGCGCTATTGTTTTAGGTGCAGTAGTGGATGGAGTTTTTCAATCTACTTTAGTCCACACACAGTCCTTGGAGACTGCACAGCTCAGTTGGCTGAGTTACAAGCTTTACTTTTAGCTCTTGAGTTTGCTGATTCTAAGTTACCCATCCTTGTTGTGATCGACTCCTTTTATTGTGTACCATCTTTTAATGACAACTTGCTTTTCTGGAAACAAAATGATTTTTGGGATTCTAAAGGTAGCACAATCAAGCATAAAATGCTTTGGGTCCAAGTGGCTGCTCCTAAAGACTGTTTTCCATTTACAAATGTTGTCCATACATTAGAACATCAACGTGCGGGAGCGCACGCTGTTGGCAATTCAATGGCCGATGAAGCAGCCAAATCTGCAGTAGCCACAGTTAAAGTACCAGCAGTTACTAGGTCCATGAATAAAATTGACGACATTTTGGCGGCTTTCGCCGCCTCTAGGGAGGGTACTCCTTTTTCACAGGGTTTCCCTTCCTGTTATACTTATCAAATTACTTCTGAAAAAGTACCATTTGTAACTATTCCGACAGTTGGTGATCGCTTGATTCCTATTGAAGACCGCAGACTATTGCTCATTGAGGACACTCATGAAGTCTTGGCATATGCTCATGCAGGAGTGTCGGCTACAATTTCTCTTTTACAGAAATGCTATTGGTGGCGCAGCTTATACCAGCAGACACATCTTTTCATTTCTATTCATCTGTTTGGGTGTATTTATCTTGATCATTGCAGTCCATTAACATCCGATAAAGCTTTAAAATATATTTTGGTTGCACTGGATTCATGCGCTAGGTTCCTCTGGGTTTGGTCACAGTGCTCTGCTGACGCTCGTACTGCTATAAAAGATTTTCATGTCTTTGTCGGGACTTATGCCTGTGGCACGTTTCATTCTGACTAAGGCCTGGCTTTTGCCTCTGAGGCTTATCATGATTCGATGAAGTCTATGGGAGTGCAGGTGCATTTCTGGTCTCCATATAGGCCTGAGGGTAATTCTGTGGTGGAGCAGGTGAACTGTGACTTAAAGCAGTCATTAACAGCGAGGGTATTAGGTACGGGCGTGGAGGGTTAACCCACCTCTATGGGTTCAAAGTGCTCCTAATAATCTCCCAAAAATATCTCTGGGTAAGCAGACCCAGTACGAAATGCTCTTTGGCATTAAAATGTTTGTACTAAAGTGTGATTACTAGCACTCCTCTTTTAGGGATCTATTAAGATTCAATTAAACTAAATTAAATTATTCTATCCTGAACGTGCTACTGGGTTTCAAAGGGCTGCCAATCCCTAGGGTGTCTACAAATTACTGATATAGGTACAAAACGTGCTGTCAGGACCAAACCTAGTGCACAGTTAGGGTGAATTTATCTCACTACTAAACTAAGCTCATTTCCTTTTAAGTTTGTTATTACTAAAAAGTTTGTTTTAACATACCAACTTTTGTGTACTCAAATTATAATAAAACTAATCATGAGTTTCTCAGTGTTCTTTTTAATCTTTACTTCAATCATTGTTTATCATTAATTTTCATATGCATTCAATCTTTATGACAATCATTACTTCATGATTGACATATTAATTTTCTTTACATCACATATTATTTTGCGGCGAAACGGCGATTGGTGGTGGTGGCCCTGGCCCGATGCATTTCGGGACACCTGTCCCTTCTTCAGGGGCCTCTTAAAAAACCGACGTGGTGAGTGGCTAGGTTTATGGAAAAAACCTTGAAAGACTCCACTTTAGAATCTTTGAATATTACGGAGCTCTTCACAAGTATGGTTCAATTCCAAATTGAAGCGAGCAGCACGGATTTCGTTCGTCTCTTTAGATAGATTGAAAAGATTTAAAGAACACAGCGGGTTGTTAACGGCAGAAAATTCCTCATCATCAAACATTTAACCGATACTTTCGATTCGATTCGATCGAGTGCTATTTTCAGGAAAATGAGGGGTCTGTGAGGTCGGCGTGCATGCTCTGGGAGGCATTCAAAACAGAGGTCTGAGGTCAGGCAATCTCACAGATAGTTGGGGCAAAAAAGGAAAAAGAAGCAGAGTTAACACAACTAGAGGAGGAAATCTAAGTGCATGAGGGAGAGCTTCTGGGAGATGGTGGGCCGAGCGTGGTACACAAACTTAATCTCAAGAAGGAAGAATACAAAAGTGTGGCAACAGACAGAGATAAAGTAATGCTGAGTAACAAGCTAGGTAGGGTGTATGAGTCAGGGGATAAGGCAGGCAAGCTGCTGGCGTGGCTGGACCGACGTGTGCTAGTCGCTTGGTAACGGAAATAAAGACTTTGAGGGAGCAATACTTACTGACCCGCAATTGATCGAAGACGAATTTGGCAAATAATATTCTAGGATATATATAAATCCCATTCTGCCTGCTCGATAGAGGAGCAGCAAGCTCTGTTAACTGATATCCGGCTGCCATCGCCACAAGAGGCAGACAGAACGTTTCTTGACAGTGAACTCACGTCTGATGAAATAGCACATAGAGTCCGGAAAGGCCATGGGTCCGAATGGTCTCCCAATAGAGCTGTACAAGCTAAACCCCGATAGAATAGCTACGTACCTCAGGGCTATGTATAACGAAAGTAGAGAAGCCAGGCGGCTCCCTCTGGACCAGCGGATTGCCACAGTGGTCGTCATACACAAGGAAGGAAGGCCTAGAGAGCAGTGTTCATCGTACAGACCCATCTCATTATTGAATGCCAAAGCTAAGATCCTATCCAAATTGTTGGCCACAAGGTTGGGTGGAGTGATCTCCGATCTGGTCTATCCGGACCAGTCTGGATTTATATCTCTGAGAAATACAGCCCTCAATCTACCTACACTCCATGGGGTTTAAAGGAAACTGGCAACACTTAGGGAGGATGCGGTGGTGATGTCATTAGACACCGCAATGGCGTTTGACACAATTGAGTGGCCCTATCTCTTCGCAGTTTTGGAGAAAATGGGTTTCGGCTTGGGATTTATGAGCTGGGTGAGGCTGCTGTATTCAGAACCACTAGCGTAAGTGGTAGTGAACAACAGGAGGTCGGCGACTTTCGCTCTTGGACGGGGCAACGAGACAGGGCTGCCCCCTGTCCCCCTTGCTTTTTGCCCTGGCACTTGAGCCCCTGGCGAGCTGGATCCATAGGGACCCAGTCATAAGGGGTTTATAATAGTCGATGGAATGGGAGGATGGTATCTCCCTGTATGCCGAGGACGTTCTCTTATATCTGGCTTCCCCGCAGGCCTCGATCAACAGTGTAATGGATATCTTTACTACCTACCTACAATTCTTAATAGTATGCAAAGGAGTATCCCATGATTGGTTATTTCTTTATAGCCTGTGAGCCTCCTCCGAATCTCCCCGGATGCAGGAGGGGGATGTCAAGTCTTCAGTTGACCAGTTATCAGTTATGCCTTCCTCACATTCTACAATGGAACTTGTTTATTCTGATCCACCTGCTGAGAACCTTGTGGACGTGCAAGCCTTTGTTCTGGGTGTCAGCTGAGTTCTTCTGGTTACTATATCGATCTAGGAAGCCCTTTCTGTTGTGGCCTGTATGTTTGCTCCACGTCAGACCGGGCAGGGACTACTTATCCCATGTCCCAGAGCGACACGCCACACCGGATGGAATCTCGCGCTTGGAGGTGCTTTAAAATCAGCTGAGGGCTCCAGCAGCGCGGGAAGCCCTTTCTATTGTTGCCTGTATCTTTGCTCCACGTTGGACTGGGCAGGGACTACTAATCCCAGGTCCCAGAGCAGGAAGCTACACCGGACGAAATCTCGTGCCTGGAGGTGCTTTAAAATCAGCTGAGGGGGGCGTGGCCAAGATGGTGGCGCGAGGGGGCGTGGCCAAGATGGCGGCATGAGGGGGCATGGCCAAGATGGCGGCGGGAGGGGGTGTGGCCAAGATGGCGGTGTGAGCGGACGTGTCGCTCTCCTGCTCCTGCCGGCAGCCGCATGAAAGCACCGGTTTCGGCCTTCTACGGGTCCGTTACTATTATTATTATTATTATTTATTTTTGTAAAGCGCGTAGTCACCCGGGGGTATCCCAGCGCTGGCAAGATCCTATCTCCTGAAATAGGAGGAACAGAAGAGAAAAAGGGAAAAAGAGAGAGGAGGGGAAGGGAGGGCAAAGAGGATCAATGTTAAGGAAGAAGTAGGATTCACTGGGGAAAAAGGTGAGTTTTAAGCCGTTTTCTGAAGCGGAGATATTGTGGTTCGAGTCGCAGGTCGCGGGGAAGCGAATTCCAGAGTCGAGCGGTATGGATTGTTGACCGTTGACCCTAGCTGAAGGTCGCCCAGGCCGCAGGGATAGCTTGGCCGGCAGCGGGGCCGAGTGACAGCTCCGACAAGCGGTATTAAGCAGGGCTGGGAGCGCGACCGGGGGTGCGCCCCCCCCCCCACTGAGCACCGCGACAAGGCCGGCGCTCCCCGATGGATGGCGACCCGCGATTCAGCATGCTGGGGCCTGGCGGCGCGGGCTGGTGCTGACCTGCCTGCCGGGGGCCAAGCAGTATCTTAGAGGCTACCAGGGCTGTCTGCGGATCGTGGCTGGGCAGGTGTGATCAAGGACCCGCGAAGGAGGCCGGCAGCGGCACCATTTTGAGGGACTCCCTGGCAGACTGAGATACGGCGCGCGCGGTCTAGGGCTAGGCCGGGGTGCCGGAGCCCTCCCGCGCTCAAATGCAGGGACAGCGAGAGTGAGCAGGTCGCAGCGACCCTCAGGTGAGGCAGTGCCCCATGGCAGTGACGTTAAAAGGAGTCTGAACGCGGCCTACGGTGGTGGAGCCCAGGAGGTGACAGGCGAGGAGCGGGTGGCGCCACGAGGCCAAGAGCGAGCAGCGACCAAGGGGAGATGGAGGCGGGGATCGGGCCCCCGGAGAAGTGCACAGCAGACCGGTGTGACGCGAGTGGAGCGCAGGAGCCCAGGCGACAGAAGCTGGTGGTGGGATCTGGGCCTGAAGAGGAGGCCCGCAGCACACCACGCGTTACGACTGGTGGAGCCCTGAGTTGTGGACCTGACCCCGGGGAGCTGCGTACCTGGGCCCTCCTGTGCTCACGTGAAAAGACAGCGAGGGTGAGCGCGGTGCGGCTGGACGGAGGGGAGCACTGGCGGCCCACAGGTGAGGCAGTGTCCTTGGGTGGTGACGACCGGGGGAGCCTGAGCGCGACCTATGGTGGCGGGAACCCAGGAGGTGCCAGGCGAGGAGTGTGTGCTGCCACAAGACAAAGAGCGAGCAGTGACGACCCGCAGCAAGACCCAGGGGAGCTAAAGGCAGGGATCAGGCCCCCGGAGCAGTGCACAGCAGGCCGGTGTGGTGCGAGTGAAACGTGAGGTCCCAAGCGACAGAGGCTGATGGTGGGATTGAGGCCTGGGGAGGAGACCCGCAGCTTGCCCCGTGACACGACCGGTGGAGCCTGGAGTTGGGGAGCTGCTTGCCGCTGGATGGGGTCGGGGAAGCGCACAGGTGGAGAACAGACTTGACCAGACTCACCGTGAGCGAGGGTGGATCCAGGTGACTGGACGTTAACCCTCAGAGGCGACAGGAGATGCCTGACCATTCCGGGGCGCCCTGGAAGGCCTGGCACTGGAGACGCTTTTGGTGCCAGTCGGTGCGCAGGAAGCCTAAGGAAGTGTCGAGGGACAAGACCAAACCCTCACAGAGGTGGGTCTGCCGGAACAGTGGGAGCCAGTGGCTCACAAGCGGCGGGGAGAACACCAAGGAAGAGCGGGGAGCTGTCTCGGCGGAGGGCCCAGCGATCTGTTTCACAACGAGGAGAAGACTCGTCGGTGAGCGAGGGATGGGTTCCGCGTTAGTCGCACCATCCCTTTGGTGTCGAGCGGTGGCAGAGGGGACACATCACTCGGCACAGCACATTGGTGGTCAATAGACTGTAGCGCACCTTACAGTGACAACTGAGTGACAATACTACGAGAAGGGAGCGGCTGCCCGACGCCCCGGGACGAGCAAGTGGCTTCGGAAGGGGAGGGCCTGGAGGTGGACCTTCTGAGTGCGACGAACACGCCATGTCTGCCTCGCGAGTCCGCAAAGACAAATCCGTGAAGGACCTATTTGCTGAGGTCCAGGCGAACTAACCACCGAAAGACATAGGACCAGCCAATGCCCGTCCGACCGCGGATCCCACGGATGGTTCGGAACCCATCACTAAAGCATTCTTATTCATTGCTCTGAGAGAAGACATCCACACCATTAAAAAAGGAATTTTCAGAGGAGCTCAAGGGGGTTCGCAAGGACGTAGACGACATAGGGAGCGCGTTGCTGAGCTGGAGACCAAGAATGATGGGCGAGATACTGAAATCGAGGCACTGCAGCAGGAGATACTGCGGATACATGATCAGCAAGTTGACTTGCAAACCCACTTATAGGACTTGGAGAATCGTTCCCGTCGCCATAACGTGCGGATAAAGGGGTGACGCTGACTGAAGATACCAAGGATCTATTCAGATACACAAGGGAACTCTTCAATCACATTCTAGGATGCCCTTTAGAGTCAGAACTCCCACTGGATAAAGTTCATAGGGTGGGTCCACCGCGCCCCGCGTCTGCCCCCCCGCCAGACATCCTAGTCTGCGTGCAGGATTACCGCACGTAAGAGGACATCCTCCAGAAAGCCCGACAGCTGCATCCCCTGTCCTTTAGGAATCAATCACTGGTAATATTCCAAGACTTCTCAGCACTTACATTTCAGAAACGTCGGACCTTCAAACCCGTTGCACAAGTTACTACTTGTGTAACGATATGTCTGTAAGAGACATTAGTTAGTGATAGATTCCTTACCTTAGAATATCCCCAGGGTCAGACTGGATCCGGCAGGCGTCGTCCGCGGCTCCGCGTCAGTCGTCGGCGTCGTTAGCGCCGGAATGACGTCGGAGTACTTAGACGCCGCCCTCGCGCGCTGACGTCAGTTCTTTTTTCCGCGCCAGCTAGCGCAGATCCAGAGAAGCTCTACCCCTTTAGTCACTTTTTGACTAAACTTTTTGATCTTTTGATCATTCTTTTTCTAGAGTCATCAACTCCTAACGGTGCCAGTAGGGATGCCTGGTTTTAAACCTTGCTCGCGGTGCGACCGACTGATGTCGGTTACCGACTCCCATCGCCGGTGTCACTAACTAATGTCTCTTACAGATATATCGTTACACAAGTAGTAACTTGTGCATCTGAAAGAGACACGTTAGTGATAGATTCCTTACCTTAGAATAGATACCCCAGCAATACCAACCCCGGTGGTGGGTCTGTGAACCAATAATCACACCAGAAAGTCCTGGAGGAAGGAACGGCCAAAGAAGCCATCCCTCCAGACTTGGCTGTCCAGGTAGTAGTGTCTTGCAAACGTGTGCAGCGAGGCCCACGTAGCTGCCTCGCAAATGTCCTGCAAGGGCACTTCTCGCCCCAGGGCAGTGGTATTCGCCATGGCCCGAGTGGAATGAGCCCTCAGTCCAACAGGTGGCTCCTTTTTAGCCAAGGAGTAACACGCCTGGATACATAAGATGATCCACCGAGAGATGGTCCTCTTGTGCACCGCCTTTCCCTTCTTAGCGCCCACGTAACCAACAAAGAGTTGGTCATCCACCCGGAACTGGCGTGTGTGATCCAGATAGTAAGAGAGCGCACGTTTTGGTTCCAGACGGTGGAGCCTCTCTTCCTCTTTTGAGGGATGCGGAGGAGGAAAGAAGGTAGGCAAAGTAATGGACTGCCCGATGTGGAAGGCTGTGACAACCTTGGGCAGGAAAGAGGGTCTCGTCCGCAACACAACCTTGTCCGGATGGACAGAGAGGAAAGGAGGTTTAGAAGAAAGAGCCTGGAGCTCACTCACTCTCCTGGCCGAGGTGATGGCAACCAGGAAGGCAGTCTTCAAAGTAAGAAGACGAAGAGGACAGTTATGGAGCGGCTCAAAGGGAGCACACATTAGGTAAGTAAGTACAAGGTTCAAGTCCCACTGGGGCATCACGAAAGGAACAGGAGGAAACATGTGTGTGATGCCCTTCAAAAACCTATTTACAATGGGGGACTTGAACAAGGAAGGCTGATCAGGTAGCCTGAGGAAGGTGGAAAGGGCAGAAAGGTACCCCTTGACAGTGCCCAGCGCAGAGCCCTGCTGGGCAAGAGAAAGAAGGAAGAGGAGAACCTCAGAAAGGGGTGCAGGGAGTGGATCCACAGCCTTTGCTCTGCACCATGCCACAAATCTGTTCCAACTGCAGGAGTATACCGACTTTGTGGAGGGACGCCTGGCTGCCAGAATGACATTACAGACTTCAGGAGGCAAGTCAAATGGCCTCAACTGTCGCCGCTCAATCTCCAAGCTTGAAGGTGGAGACTGGACAGGTTCGGGTGGAGGACCGTCCCCTGCTGCTACGACAGAAGGTCCTCCCGAAGAGGCAGACAAATCGGGGGATAGACTGACATGTTGAGTAGCTCGGGATACCAGTATCTTCGTGCCCAGTCCGGAGCCACAAGGATGACGTGATCCATCATGCACCGACGGCTGAGTTAGTCCGCCATGGCGTTCAGAGAACCTGCCAGGTGTTGAACCACCAGGGTCACGCCCTGATGTTCCAGCTACTGCCAGAGGTGCAGAGCCTCCTGGCAAAGGGTCCACGACACCACCCCGCCCTGTTTGTTGCAGTACCACATGGCGGTGGTGTTGTCCGTGAACACCTGCACTACACTCCCCCGGACAGAGGGGAGGAATGCCTTCAGTGCAAGCCGGATCGCCCGCAGCTCCAGAAGGTTGATGTGGAGCTGGGACTCCGCCGGAGACCAGAGGCCTCTGATCTCCGCCTCTCCCATGGGGCCCCCCCAGCCCTGGAGGGACACGTCCGTCACAACTACGTGCTCCGGCTGGGGTAGGGAGAGGGATCTGCCGCAGACTCAGTCGCGGTCCGTGAGCCACCACTGCAACTGTCTTGTAGTGCCCTCCGAGATCAAGACATGGTCGGACAAGTTGCCCTGATGCTGGGCCCACTGAAACTTCAGGTCCCACTGCAGAGCCGCATCCGCCACCGGGCGTGATGCACCAGAAGGATGCAGTAGGCCATCAGCCACAGAAGCCTGAATATCCCGAACCCGCTGTTCGGGAGGATAAACCCGAAACTGCGCAGAGTCCAGAACCGCTCCGATGAAGAGGAGCTTCTGAGAGGGACACAGGTGTGACTTCGGCACGTTGATGGAGAACCCCCAGCAAGTGCAGGAGGTCGGCTGTAGTCTGGAGGTGGCTGACGACTGTCTGGGGCGAGCCCGCCTTCAACAACCAGTCGTCGAGGTAGGGGAAGACTGACACCCCTAACCTGCGTAGATGAGCTTCGACCACCGCCATCGCTTTCGTGAACACCCGTGGGGCGCTGGTAAGGCCGAAGGGGAGCACGGTAAACTGAAAGTGCTCGTGGCCTACCGTGAACCGCAGGTAACGCCGGTGGGTCGGCAGGACGGGGATGTGAAAATAAGCGTCCTGCAAGTCCAACGCTACCATCCAGTCTCCGGGGTCCAGGGCAGCTAAGACCTGAGCCAAAGTCAGCATCTTGAACTTCTCCTCCCGGAGGAAGCCGTTGACGTTCCGTAGGTCCAAGATAGGGTGTAGGCCCCCTTTGCCCTTCTTGGGTACCAGAAAGTAGTGGGAGTAACAACCACACCCTACTTCTGGCCCAGGAACGCGCTCGATGGCCCCCTTGACCAAGAGGGCCGTGACTTCCTCTTGCAGAAGTTGCAAGTGATCCCCCGACACGCGGTGGAATTGCAGTGGCATGGCTGGAGGAGTTGCCTCGAAGGGGAGGGAGTAGCCCTTTCGGTCGATTTGCAGCACCCACCTGTCCGACGTGACAGTGCGCCAGTGGAAGAGGTGATGGCGAACCCTGCCCCCCACTGGCGTCACATGGGCCTGAAAGCACTGACTAGGAGTGTTTTGAGGCAGGTGCTGCGGGGGAAGGTGTGGACTGGCCTCGCCGTTGTCCCCTACCGCCGCCACGGCGGTTTTCACGGCCGCCACCGCGCTGTTGAACATTCTGTGGCGCGTGGCTGGCAGCATGTGTGGGGGCGCCACTTCCGTGGCCGCGAAAGGAGCGAAAAGCACCCGATTGCTGGCGTGGGGCCGAGAGGCCCAAGGACTTGGCCGTAGCCCTTGAGTCCTTAAAACGCTCAAGCGCATGGTCTGCCTTGTCGCCAAAGAGGCGACGGCCATCGAACGGCATGTCCAGGAGAGTGGCCTGGACATCGGCCGAAAAGTTGGCGGACCTCAACCAGGCGTGGCGTCGAACCGCCACCGTCGTTGCCATCGCCCTGCCCAGTGTGTCAGTCGTATCCAGTCCACACCGGATGGAATATCGTGCTGCATCTCTACCCTCCGCCAGGGTTTGGGAGAGCTTAGCCCGGACCTCCTCCGGACACTGGGGCAGCACGTCCGCAACCGTGTCCCACAGAGTGTGGGTGTAACGGCCCAAGAGGCACGCGGTATTAACTGACCGCAGTCCCAAGGTGAGGGACGAGAACACCTTCTTCCCGAACTGTTCGTACCTCTTAGATTCCCGATCCGGCGGGGCCGTCGCGAATGCGGTCTGAGAAGTAGAGGCCTGGATAACCAGACTCTCGGGGGTGGGGTGGGTGGACAAAAAGCAGGGGTCGCCCGGAGCCGGGCGGTAGCGTCTGGCCACGTTCCTGTCCACAGGCTGTCCTGTAGCGGCCTTTGACCAGGTGCCCAAAAGAACGTCACATAAGGCCTCATTAAACGGCAGCAGAGGCTCAGTGGAGCTTGCTGGCTGTTTAAGGACCTCAGTGAGGAGGTTAGTCCTCACGGCCGCGACGGGGAGCTTCAGGCCCAAGGCCTTGGCTGCCCGCGTCAACATTACACTGTAGGCAGCCCCCTCCTCCGTAGCCACGGTGGGAGGGGAGACAAAGCCAGTGTCAGGTGAAGTGTCAATTCCACTGGCCTCCCCAAGCTCATATGTCCAGTCCTGTCGAAACTGGCACTCCCGCGCCAGAGGGTCCACAGACCCCTCCCAATCACCCTCGTCACCCATCTCCTGAAACTCAGGGTCAACGGATGGGGCCGGCTCGTTGAGATAGAAATCTCCAAGCAACGTCTGGATCGGCGCCCAGCGGCGCCGCTCCGGCGCCGGAGCCGAATCGAGGGGTGGATTGAGGACGACGCCGACAGGCTGCGCCAGGGGTGACACCCGTGGGGCCGGCGAGGTCGTGAGGTCGACCGGTGACGACCCGGATCCGGAAGAGGATCCGGCGAGGGCCTGCGGCGCCGGGACCGAAGTCGCCGGCGGCGCCGAAGCACCCGACTGCGTCAGGGCCGGAGCGCCCGACCCGCTAGGCCCTCCAGTTGAGACCGGTGGGCCCGTAGGCACCGCGGAGCTTGGCTGAGGAGCGAGGGACCTCATGGCCATGAGGTACCGCTCGACCTCCTCTGGCGTCGCATCGTGCCCAGGGACCTGCAGGTGTGGGGCAGGAAGCGGCGCCTGCGATTCCAATGGAACCGCGTGGGTGGTGTCATCCGAACCCCCGGCCGCGTCGAGCGAGCATCGGGGTGGGTCGGAGGAACGATGACGTCGCTCCGACCTCTCATGCCTCTTACCTGAGGAGGAACCCGACGACCGATGCAGACTCCCGGAGCTGCGAGGGCTCCGACCCCGCGACCGGTCCTTTGACCTCCTTTGGGACCGGGACCTGGAGCGGCGCGGGGCCCGACTGCCGGAGCTCCAGTCGCTTGCGGGACTGCTCCCGTCTAGCCTTCGACGTCAGGGCCCGGCAGTCGGAGCAGGTGCGGTCGCCGTGGTCGAGGCCTAGACACTGCAGGCACCGGCGATGGGGGTCGGTAACCGACATCAGTCGGTCGCACCGAGAGCAAGGTTTAAAACCAGGCATCCCTACCGGGACTGTTAGGAGTCGATGACTCGAGAAAAAGAATGATCAAAAGATCAAAAAGTTTAGTCAAAAAGTGACTAAAGGGGTAGAGCTTCTTTGGATCTGCGCTAGCTGGCGCGGAAAAAAGAAGAACTGACGTCAGCGCGCGAGGGCGGCGTCTAAGTACTCCGACGACGTCATTCCGGCGCTAACGACGCCGACGACGAGAGACGCGGAGCAGCGGACGACACCTGCCGGCGCGCAGGGGTATTGCTACGCAAAATGTTACGGATCCAGTCTGACGCCTGGGGATATTCTAAGGTAAGGAATCTATCACTAACGTGTCTCTTTCAGATACAGCGTACCTCCAACAGCACAACATTTCATACAGCTGGGGTCACCCATTCCGCATAGTGTTCAGACTCGACAACAAACTTCACCAGCTACGCTCCCTGAAGGAAGCATGTCGCGTTCTGGGCATAGACCCGCCTGAGGAGGAGGAGGAGACGGCGGGCCGCTCTGGGGGGGTGGACACCTTGGATCCCAATGGCGCCAGCAAGGAAGAAGGCGCCGTGTGAAGAAACCTCAGACAGCCGAGATCAAGGACGGTCAGCGTGCAGCAGTGGAGGCGGTCGCCTCGGAGCTGACCTCGCCCCACCCCAGCTGACTTTTATGTCCCTATCCCTTGTGGCTGTTGACTGTTTGACTTTCTTGCCAGGTCGCCAGTGGGAAGGGGGAGTATTAAGATTTGACTGCATTACCCCGTGCTACTACATTCCCGATCATCTATGGAGATGATGGACTTTGTGATCTCGGAACTTGAATTTCCTGTTGAAGGGGGGGTTGGTTTCTGGGGTTGGGAAGGGGTTGGGGGGGGTTGTGTTCCACGTCCATCGGGTAGGTGGGGGGATGCTAGCTGCGCGATTCTTAGATCTTCTGAAACAGCTGGCACCCCTGGGTTCTTGACTTCATTGCACCATCGCATAGCTTCTGCCCCTGAGGCCTTCCCATAGGGTAGATGCTGCCCACAGGCCCTGCTTTTCCGCCCTTTGCTGATACCTACTATGCCAGCCACCACGCTTAAGATTTTGACCCTGAATGTGAGGGGTCTTAATAACCCAGTAAAATGCAGAGCGGTCCTGTTATGCCTAGAAAGTACGCAAGCAGATATCTGCCTCCTGCAAGAAACACACCTCTTAGCAAGGGACTGCCACCGCCTGAGTTTCCCGAAATTCCCCACCCATTTTTTTTCCTCCAGTCCCACTAAAACAGCGGGGGTGGCGATCTTAGTGGCTCAGCGGTTTCGGGGGGAGGTTTTACAGAAAGAAGCAGAGGTCAAAGGGAGGCTCCTGATCTACCGTTTTGCTATTAATGGCCTGACTTTTACCATTGGCGCTATCTACGCCCCTAATGAAGGCCACGAAAAGTTCTTACACAATGCCCTCTTGAGAGCTACAGACACAACGGATAGGCACATTATCCTGGGGGGTGATTTAAACCTTGTTTTTGATAACCATAACAACAGGTCAGGTCAACGCTCTCACCAGACGGGCGCTATTTCTATGGAGGGGCTCGCCCGCATAGGCGATTTAGGCCTCTGTGATCTTTGGCGCGACCTACATCCCCACGAGCGAGAATACTCATATTATTCCATCGCACACAAGACATATGCGAGATTGGACCATTTTTTAGCATCTACATCAGTACGTGTACTCACGTCTGGGGTTGAGATAGGGGTTACCTCTCTGTCGGATCAATCACCGGTCCCTGCCACCCTCACTCTCCCATCTAGAACTCTACCCTCCGGGGTGTGGCGCCTTCGGGATCCGCTCCTCCATCGAGCAGATGTGGTTAAACGCATACAGCACTCCATTACTGAATACCTTTCACATCACGCCAACTCTGACACCACCCTGGCAACACAGTGGGCAGCGCTAAAAGCGGTAGTGAGTGGGAGTTCATTGCCATTTCGGCGGCGGATAATGCAGAGCGCAAGCGTAAAAGGGAGGAACTGCAACAACAAACTAAGGAACTAGAGAGGCTATATCAAAGGACAGGCGCACCACGAGTATGGCGACAACTTAAGGCACCGCGCAGTCAGCTAGCAGCGCTCGATCAAGATAGGGCGGGATTCGCAGCGCTTCGCTTAAAACATTCCTATTATACGGGTGAGGATAGGTGCGGACGCCTTCTAGCTCATCGGCTGAGGGAGACCCGCCAGAAGCAGGGGCTCCGTGAAATCCATAGAGCAAATGGTTCATGCGTTACAGAGGATAATGCGATAGCTGAAGCATTTCGAGATTTTTATGCCACCCTTTACACCGGGGCCCCGCTAGATGGCACAGATGGGACTACCTTTTTGGACTCGGTCACCTAGCCAGTTCTCGCCCAAGCCGACCACCTCGATAGGAATATACACACGGAGGAGGTCATCGCGGCCATCTCCCATCTTAAACCGGCGAAGGCACCAGGGCCGGATGGCTTTTCTGCCATATTTTATAAGACTTTCTGTGCCACCCTGGCCCCCTTGCTCACCAGGCTGTTTAATTCTTTCGCCGACCCAGGGGCAATTCCGAGTGACCTCTTGGAGGCTTCAATCGCGGTCATCCCTAAGTCCGGGAAAGATCAATCTAGGTGTGGAGCATACCGCCCAATCTCTCTCCTCAATATTGCCCTGAAGTTATACACTGGCATTCTAGCGGCACACCTCGGCCTGCTTATGCCGGGGCTTATAGACCCGGACCAAACAAGATTCATTCCCGAGCGCCAGACATCTGACAACACCAAACGGGTTCTCCATCTTATCGAGAAGGCCACGCGGGTCCCGGAAGAGTACATGATGCTCACTATCGACGCTGAGATAGCGTTTGACCAAGTCCACTGGCCGTACTTGGCGCAGGTACTCAAACGCACAGGGATGGGAGAGAGATTTCGCACATATATCATCAATTGTTATAAATATCCCACGGCTGTGGTTCGCGTGAATGGGCATACGTCCACTCGCTTTCCCATTGAAAGGGGCATGAGGCAGGGGTGCCCTTTGTCGCCCCTCCTCTTTGCCCTCTATATGGAACCACTAGCTGCAAGATTGAGAGAGAATCCAGCTGTTACTGGAATAAAGTTTGGTGGGTATGTTCACACGATCTGCCTCTATGCGGACGATGTATTGATATCTCTTACCAACCCGGGGACCGCACTGCCGGCGTGTCTAGAGGACTTGGACGCTTTCACCTAAGCGGCGGGCTTCAAAGTGAATGCGGACAAGTCGGTAGCCCTCGATCTCTAACTGTCGAAATCCATCCAGGAACACCTGCAGAACTTGCTTCCTCTCCAATGGGCAACGACCATGACGGCATATTTAGGGATCCAACTGGTCTCCTCACTCCCTGAGGTGGTCACCGCCAACTATGCACTTCTGAGTAGAAGGATTCGCCGGGAACTCGGCAGATGGAAACACTACCCTATTTCATGGTTGGGTAAAATAGCGGCGGTCAAAATGACCATTTCACCCCAGATACTTTATCTTTTCCGCACCATCCCTCTCCGGCCACCAGCGGGGTGGATACGACAGACGCAAGCAGAGCTTGCACAATTCATCTGGAATGGTCGGGTCGGAAGCCGCGGATGCAACGGGGGTTGTCGATGCTTGCCCCGGAGGGGGAGGGCTGGGGATACCGGATCTCCACCTCTATTTTCAAGCTGCTCAGCTGAGGTACCTGGTGGAGTGGAGCCGGTGGGAGTCAGAGAAACACTGGCTGTTTCAAGACCAGGCGGTGGCTGCGCGACCATTGCAGGAAATTCCCTTCCTACATTAAGCCCACAGATCCCCTAATTTGTACGCCTTGTATATTACACTGGTTCCCCTCGAAGTGTGGGACGCTACTAACCTTAAACACGAGCTTACATCCTTTCCTTCTCCATTAACCCCACTGCTGAATAACCCGGAGTTCACTCCTGGCACAGATGCGGCGGCCTTTGCACGATGGGGGCCTGCCGGATGCCGCGTCCTATATCATGTCTACAGTGCGGAAGGGGTCCTCCCTTTTCCCCAGTTGAGGCAGACATACAAGCTCCTAGAGATGGAAAGACTCCGATATCTACAAGTAAGGCACTGGGCGCTTCAAACCCAAGTCCGCTCCGAGGCGAATAGGCTCCTTTCCCATTATGAACGATGGCTACTCACACGCACATCAGATAAAAAACTCATTTCTGATTTGTATAAGATGCTACAGGTGCGCCTCATACACACTTATAATCCAGCAAGGTACGGTGGGAGGGGGAGATCGGCAGGGTCCTTAGCCAGAAAAAGTGTGACAACATATACTACAGGGCCCGATATTCCGCATACCATATGGGGCTCACCGAGACCCTCACAAAGGTAGTCACATATTGGTACTGCACCCCAGAGTGCCTACACGCGATGGATAAAGCACAAGAGGCGCACTGCTGGCGGGGTTGTGGACAAGTAGGCACCTTAGTACACTTACTGTGGGAGTGTGAGCATGTCCGGGGATTACTGGACTCAGGTCTTAGATGAAGTGGATAAGCATTTTGAGATTGATCTCCCGCGCTTCCCAGCGTATTTTCTGCTCGGCTTTCCCAACCCCCTGATGTATCCACTGCGGTCCCGTAGAGGCAGGCAGATAGCAAAGCGTTGGGGTCGTCGACACAGAATATACTCAAACATTGGCGTACTTCCAATAGCCCGACATTCACAGGCTGGCTACATCACCTATGGCATGTCCTCGGGATGGAAAAGCTGACGCTCCCCTTGGCAGGGGAAGGACCAAAGTAAAACGAACTGTGGCAACCCTTTCTGTCGCTACTGGCTACGGAATTTAGAGAGATCACCGGCCCCAAATATCTGAGGCTGTTGCGCCTTACGGGATCTCAGGGGGCGGCCTGAAGTGGAAAGAAAGTCGCAGATGAACTTCGAAGTTTTGGGCAATGGACGTGGAACACAGGGGGAGGGAGGGGGGTTCGGTTAGGAGGGGGGGTGTTTATGGGGACTGTTTTTCTTGGTTCGAAATGTAATTGTATGTAACACTATTTGAGGATGTACCAACTGTCGAGTTTTAGCTTTGAAATCGCTTGCTGTGAATGCATACATCGAAGCTTTGATTAATGATAACTGACTACATGCTAATATATGTCTGTATTGCACCTTAAAACTACAATAAAGAAATTTAAACTTAAAATCAGCTGAGGGCTGCTGCAGCGCGGGACGTGTGCGGAGGTGCCATGGGCGGGCCCGTCTGCGCCCAGAGGAGGCCGGGGGCGGGTTCTCCCTCTTGGCGCTGTCATCTGGGGAACTGATCCTCCTAGACCCATTGCGGGCATCACGGTGATTAGACTTTTCAACTCTGCCATTCTCCAGACTTTCTAGACCTGATTGGTGTAAGGTAAGCGCCATTATATCAAGCCATAACTTTTTGTTAAGTCTTCCACATATGGACCTTAAACAAACTGTTCTCTGCACACCTTTACGTGGCTCGTGAGTAACAAGGGTCCAAGCTAAGAATGAGTCCTTATACCCTGGCCAATTAGCCACTTCTCTTCTACAAGGCTCAGGTTGGGGGAAATGGGTAAACACAAGACTGCCATTGTTCGCGCCGTGCCAACTACCAGTACCATTGACTGTTTTTTAAAAAGAGCCGTGGCGGTCCTTGAAAAAGAAATTGAACTTGTGCCCATAGCTTATCTCGGTCACCGGTGAATCATCTTCTTCCATCACGTACCTTTCATTGTGGGAACCAGGGCTCCGAGGAAAGATCTGACCTACCAGCCTCTCCCCCACGCTTTGCCATCTTGGATGCGCTGCCGAATCACGACAATCCAATTGGGTAGTCTTTCTATTCAAACAAAAGTTTCCCGAGTAGCTGTTCAAGGGGCGCAGCCTTGTGGATCTGGGGCTAAGCGTAAATACACCTCTACGGGGGCAAAGGCGAAACGATCCAATGTGGACACACCCTCGCTAATCACCCAGAGCGCAGTTCCTGTGACGAAAGAAGATCTGGCGGTCATGTTAGAGACTGGTCTGAGTTCTCTTTTTGATCGTCTGGACCTCAAGCTGGAACCAATAAAACAAAGGTTGTCTGCTATAGAGCGGGACCTTTCAACTCTCTCTCAAACCCTCACTACATCTCACCTCATCCACCGTCCCGGAGTAGTAGAGGCGGTATTGGGTGGGATGGTCCCCGTTACTTTCCCTTCTAATAACATGCACCTTGCCCAAACCACTCATCTCGCAAGCACCATCTTCCCACCTGGCACTCCCATTAATATTGGTCAACCTTTAACGCCCACAAGGGGGTTGCTGGAGAGGCCATCTTGCCAGTTGTTATCCAGACGAGAGACTACTGCTCGCAGAGACGCAGCCACACATGCTAGGGGAGCAGAAGGGGTTGCCCCAACTACTTCCGTTGTTCACCAGGCCAGAATACTCCAGGTTCCAACTTTCATCCATTTACCCCCGGAGGCAACACCGTATGTTGTGGTGTTAAGCAATATTCCAGTTCTAAAGCCAGACACTTTTGAGGATTTTTTTCAACTAAAGAACAAGGTCCTCCACTGGCTCAATACCAACACCGCTTTGGCCTATAGATTGGAAAGGGACATTCTTATGGTCAGGAGGGTGGCTTGGCTTGGGGGTTTGAAAAAGAACTGTGACGGGGATTGTATCATCATTAATTTTAATAGCCCACACCTGGCAGAAAGGATACTTCATACAGCCACATATAGTGATAAAGCTGGCATTTGCTCCTCCAGAAGAGCACTTCCTTTGGGTTACTTTTATCCACCCCTATCTACGATGGCGCACCCTAGGAAACCATTGACTCCATCTTCACCGGGTTGTCCTCTACAACCATCACCGGTTCCCTTATTAAATTCTTTAAGCCTCTGGGTTATTTAGACCAATGTGATTCACTTGATGGTCAGTGACCGAGTATAGCCACTTTGCTCCTGTAAACGGTTGCAACAGATCAGGTGACTAAGGTGAACCGTCGTAATCATATGGTGGGTAGTAATCATTTTAACATTATTTCCTGGAATACAGCTGGTTTGGCAAGCACGTTTTTGGATCCGGGGTGGTAACTATTATAAAACAATATGACATAATCTGCCTCCAAGAGACCTGAACTGTTGACAATATCTACATTTTGGAGGGATTTAAGCTTTTTAACATCCTAGCAACTCCATCAAGGGGGGACGGCCAAGAGGGGGTCTTGCCACTTATGTATCGCTTGGTCTACGAGGCGATATTGTGGTACTAGACACGGATAACCCGTGCCTCCAGGCGTTATCCTTTGTTTCTGTGTCTCACAGCATAACGCTTTTGAGCTTCTATAATGCCACATCTTCCCTCCCCCAGGTGTGTAATGTCACCCGCCTATGTTCATTTGTAATGAATGGCAACGCTCTGTCCAGCAAACCTGGTAATATAGTCCTGGTAGGGGACTTTAACACACACTTATGTGGTGCCCTAGAGCAGGGGGGTTCAGGGGCGTGTGAGGAATCCTCCTGTCCTCTTGTGGACGGTGTGCATTTTGCACATTGCAGGCAGGGTGAGAAATTAAATGCTTTGGTTTGCGACCTGGATTTGCAATTAACTCTAGGGAAATTGACCCCATCCAGACAATATCTCATTCCAACCTTTAAGGGGCTAGGTCAGGAGTCCTCGTTTATTGATTTAATTTTAACCTCTACCCCCCTTTATTACTTGATTTCCGCGTTTGCTATATTAGCTAGTAGCTATAGCGATCACAACCCTTTATGTATCCAAGGCATTTGGCCTTCCTTTGATCTTAAAAGATAGACCATCGGAGGGGAGTCTTATGGGCAACAGATAGAGGAAGACATCTTAGATGGGGGCAAATTATTCCAGATGCCTTGTGTAGGTCTTTATCGGAGATGTGTCATGTGGAATTTCAGATATGTCGGAATGTGAAGTTAGAGTCAGATGAGTCTATCATCCGTGCCTTCAAAACAATTTCTAGATCTGTAGTTGACCTACTGACCCTCCCATCCCAGGGAGATAAGAGGGAGAGGGGGCCTAGATGGTTCAACTCTGACTGCTCACGTGCAGATAGGAAGCTGAAACTAGCCCTTCATGCCTCCCCGAGGAACGCTGTGCTAATTAAAATCCGAAGACAGCAGAATAAACTATTGCTTAGGAAGCGTAGGACTGCCCTGAAGGAGGAAGCTTGGAGCAACCTCATGCTAGCTTCTACCTATCAGTGTAGTGTTACGTTTTGGAGCATTATAAATAGCCCTATCCTGGGAGAAGAGGCTGGTAATGTTCTGGAAGCTAACATCACTGAAAATGAATGGGTCTGACATTGTGAGGGCATGTTCAAGGGACATCTCGCCTCGCCCAAAATTGGGGGTATTCCTAAAAAAAGAGTAGTCTTGGAAGATGAAGTGAGGCGTGGTATTATTGGCTTGACGTGTAACAAGGCCCCGGGCCCTGATGGAATCCCACCTGACCTTTATCTGGCTGATGTGGCGCTTTGGGCTCCGGTACTTAACTCTGTAATTAATGCAGGTGCCAGGCTTGGCACCCCGTCCTCATGGGCAAATTCCATCATTGTGCCAGTCTGCCAGACAGGGACAGCATTGCTTGTTACAGGCCGATCTCTTTGATAGACTCATTGATAAAAGTGGTCAGTAGAATCTTGCTGGATAGGTTATCAACCTGGGCGTCCAATAATAACATTCTGTCGGACCCCCAATACAGGTTTCACCTTGGCAACTCTACCATTGAACAATCTTTGAACCTCTTTTTAATCTCTAGTAAATACACAGTTGCTTGCAGGGGTACCATCTTCCTGGCTTTTATGGATCTGTCATTCGCATTTGATTGCGCAAATTGGGGTAAATTATGGCAGATCCTAATAGCCCTAGGGGTAGATAGGGAGTTGGTTTCTTTTCTTTATGATCTGCACCGAGACACCAAAGCGGTAGTGCGTTATTCATCGAACCTGAATGTTTCTCACTCATTCCCTGTAAGGAGCGGAGTCCGTCCAGGTTGTATACAGGCCCCTTTTCTTTTTAATCTTTACATTAATAATTTGGAGAAAACCCTCCTGGAGATCAAGTCTGATTACCCTCAGATCGGGCAGCGCGGCATCCCTGTTCTGCTATATGCAGACGACGCGTTCTTGATGGCGAGGACCGAGAGGGGCTTACAAACCATTTTATCCTCATTTGCCCAGTTCATGGGAGATTTGGATCTAAAAATTAACAATACCAAATCATATATTATGCAACAGGGGACGCGGCCTACTAGAACCTACGTTTTTAAGGTAGGGCTCACCCCTATCCCCAGAACATCTTTCTTTTGCTATCTGGGGGTACTCTGGATGATAAACTGAATTGGGTCCCTCAACTCACCCGTAAGAGAAATGACCTTAATAGGGAATTTGCCACAATTTTAAAATTTGTCGCAAGACTGGGCAAAAGACCGGTGGGGGCCCTCCTGGAGTTGTATAGGGCAAAGTGTCTGTCAAAGATTTTGTATGGTAGTGAAACTTGGGGATACGTAGATGCTAAGGATGTTCAAATCTCGGAAAACAAGTGCATGAGAAGTTTGTTGTCAGTCCCTCAGGACATTCCCTCGTTCATTGCCCACAAAGAGTTGGGCATGCGCTATATTACAGACCAGATAGCTTTTAGCCCGCTGTCACTATGGCTAAAAGCACAAGTTACTACTTGTGTAATGATATATCTGTAAGAGACATTAGTTAGTGATAGATACCTTACCTTAGAATATCCCCAGGCGTCAGACTGGATCTGGAAAGTTTTTGCTTAGCAGTACCCCTGCGTGTCAGTAGGTAGTGTCCTGTGGCTCCGCGTCCGTCGCTGGCATCGTATGCGCCGAGATGACGTCACGGACACTACTTAGGCGCCACCTGCGCGCTGATGTCAGTTCTTTCTTTTTCCGCACCAGCAAGAACAGATCCGGATAGAGCATGTACCTTAGTCACTTTTTTACTATCTTTTTGGGACTTTTGTCTCGTGTTGGTTTTCTATGGCGCGAGTAGGGATGCCTGGATTTAAGTCCTGTGGGGCCTACTGCTGCAATATGTTGGTGGTGGACCCCCACGATGTTTGCCTCTACTGCCTGGAGACTGATCACGACTCCCGGGCTTGCCGGGATTGTCGAGCCATGGCCCCGAAGGCCTTGAGGGAGCGGCACCGGAAACTGCTGGAGGCCGGGCATTCGTCCCCCCACCATTCCCGGGACCACTCGCGGGGCCGTAGTCGTTGCTCCTCGGGCTCCAAGTCTTCGCCCTCAGATTCCGGTAAGCGACGACATAAGAAGAAGTCGAAGAAGCGTGTTCGCTCTCCGACATCCCTCGTCGGTCCTCGGATGCCGACGAGGGGGACAGGGGTTCTGCCCCAGCGGCTCCCTGGGAGTACCGCGGCCTAGCAGACTTACCTGGGTCCGTCGGCGACCTTTGAACAGGTGTAAGAGTTTCTTGCTGCCATGGATCGCCTTTTAGGGCCTTGCGCCCATATTTTAATTTTTTATTATTGACTTAAATGTATTGTCTTGAGCAGTTTTACCCCAACATCACTCATGTTTGGTATTTCTGAAGCACTTTGTACTTATTACTTTAACCTGGTTCCTGTAAAGGCCTGTTTTTGAGATTGTATTCATTGTACTATGCTATCTTATCCTGGTTTTTACATTGTGCTTTAAAGTTTTCTTCATTATGAAACCGAATAAAGAAATTTGATGATGATGATAATATCAATCAGGATAATTTGTCTTCGAACAGTTCTGCTTTGGGTACAGTCCTATACCAGACACCGGCAAGTGTTTGTGTTCTTATGTCTTGGCTGAAAAGTACTTATCTGGTTCCTTCTTGGATGTATGTCTGGATCATGTTTTCCATGGTGTTCCTGTTCATGTGGACTGGTTTCATGGCTGTTTTCTTCCTTCTGATTAATGGCCACTACCTTCCCGAGCGCTCCACGGTGGAATCGGTCAAAGGTGACCAGTCCCTTGTTAACATTTCAGCGGTCCCAGTCACTGATGTAATTGTATGGGATAAAGTACCAAAAGATGGATATGGTCCTACGGGGACCCTACAGATACCATATGTATTCCGTCTCTCTATGGGTGATGTGATTATACCTGGGTTACAATCAGATGATTGGGATATCAATGATGTGAATTCTTTGTTTCTGAATTACAATATTACACTGTCTTTGATACAGAAGATTTATATTTGAATTCTGCCAACTATGCTGAGATATTTTGTTGCTAACACTAAGGACATCATTTTGTGCATAGAACTAACCGACAGCGTCCCCGTCTTAATTATTCTCAATGGGAACATTGCCCTACTCCATCTCAGGGTAGTTTCAACACACAAAAGCAAAAATACACTTATTTTACCGGTTATAACCTTTCTGCCCGGCGTCATATTACTTTGAATTAATTCCCATTTCTTCAAAAAAAATATGCTTACCCAAACTAAGTTAATCTATTTCTCTTCTTTGATTGAAAATGTGGCGCTAAAGGGAAATAATTATTGGAGGGATAACATTGATTTAAAATCAGTATGGGGCACTAAACCTTGGCAAGTGCAAGGCACTGAGTCCGTGCCCCGTGCATGTCTAATACAGACACAAATTATCTTTCTTAATGGCACAGTCCAACAAACTACTTGTCTGATATTTGCTAAAATTAAAGATTTGAATACTCCCAATATTCCATCATTAGCCCTTTATGATAACTGGCAGATTTATACAAATTATACTGAAGATCAACTTAATTGCATGATAAGAAACAGCATGTTTAATTCCTCTACAATGAATCCAGCTGGGTAGGCTTTGTGGCTGGTGGACATGGTTTGTCATTCGCGTTTCATGAATACTACTTAAGGTTTTTACTACATAGACCTGATCCACGCTACTGTCAGACCCCCTCCATTCCACTACTGTCACCACTTATTCTCTTGGAAAATTATGTCAACAGTGTTAGAACATTCCATGCTGTCTTCAGTAAAACGATAAACACGAAAAAATGGTCCTAGATCTGCAATTCGTACTTCAAACAAATTGATTCTTTGCAAAATACTAATTCATAGGAATGAATCCTAAGCAGGAAAAGAAGTCCAATATGTTCTTGTCTATGTATATACATACAATGTACCCAATTAGATGTTCCAAAAAATGTTCATTAAGAACATCATAATTTATTCAAATATTTACAATTGCATAAAAATACTTTGTACAGAATTATAAAAGAAAAAATATACTGCCAGGCGCAGTAGTAGAGTGCAGGAAAAGTGCTCGTGTGATAGGAAAGTTAGATCAAAGAAACAAACAGTTCAAATATAAAGGATAAGGTACAATTCCTTATGGCAGAAACCTGACCCGTACAACTTAAATCCAAACAGTTTGTTAATCCAAAAACAAAATGCAATGGACGGGGAAGGGCGGGAAAAAGGGTTCAGGTTTCACACAACTAAGTAGGGGGGGGGGCAAATGTCGACGTTTCGACCTTGGCGCGTTGGTGGGCGGATTGACACCTCAGCTACAGGTCTTCATCAGGACTGGGCAGGGACAAGGAAAGAGAACCTAATGCATCAGAAGGCAGCACATCACATAGGCGAGCCACCACTTAATGATGTGCTCCACCCGCAATTAATTAATATGTATACAAAGTGTCCTCAAGTCAGTCAATGAAGAGGTATGTCCTTTTTCGGAACCCAATTCCAAAAAGCGTGTGAGTGTAGTATATAACCACTCAAAGTCAGTTTAGACCCAAGAGAAAGCAGAGCTCCACGTCAGTTCTGTTTGTCTATATTGGCTGTCCGGCAGTTGAAAGTTGTAATACCAAGTTGGCACACGTGTTTAGAGACGCCCGATATTGAATGCGGTTCCCTTGTCCCACGGCGTTCTAGGAGAGTAAGATTCTGCCGAGCTAATTAATATATAAGGAATTATACGAGGGTCTTTGACTACGTATATCTGTTGCTGCCAACTTGGTATTACAACTTTCAACTGCCGGACAGCCAGTATAGACAAACAGAACTGACGTGGAGCTCTGCTTTCTCTTGGGTCTAAACTGACTTTGAGTAGTTATATACTACACTCCCACGCTTTTTGGAATTGGGTTCCGAAAAAGGACATACCTCTTCATTGATTGACTTGAGGACACTTTGTATACATATTAATTAATTGCGGTTGGAGCACATCATTAAGTGGTGGCTCGCCTATGTGATGTGCTGCCTTCTGACGCATTAGGTTTCCTTTGCCTGTCCCTGCCCAGTCCTGATGAAGACCTGCAGCTGAGGTGTCAATCCGCCCACCAACGCACCAAGGTCGAAACCTCGACATTTGCCCCCCCCCT
Organism: Lissotriton helveticus; assembly: GCF_964261635.1. Lineage (NCBI taxonomy): Eukaryota > Metazoa > Chordata > Amphibia > Caudata > Salamandridae > Lissotriton > Lissotriton helveticus. The sequence continues at coordinate 1,327,819,626 of NC_136061.1, read as the reverse complement.
ACTTAGTTGTGTGAAACCTGAACCCTTTTTCCCGCCCTTCCCCGTCCATTGCATTTTGTTTTTGGATTAACAAAGTGTTTGGATTTAAGTTGTACGGGTCAGGTTTCTGCCATAAGGAATTGTACATTATCCTTTATATTTGAATTGTTTGATACTTTGATCTAACTTTCCTATCACACAAGCACTTTTCCTGCACTCTACCACTACGCCTGGCAGTATATTTTTTCTTTTATAATTCTGTACAAAGTATTTTTATGCAATTGTAAATATTTGAATAAAAAATGATGTTCATAATGAACATCTTTTGGAACATCTAATCGGGTACATTGTATGTATATACATAGACAAGAACATATTGGGCTTCTTTTCCTGCTAGGATTAATTCCTATGAATTAGTATTTTGCAAAGAATCAATTTGTTTGAAGTACGAATTACAGATCTAGGACCATTTTTTCGTGTTTATTCGTGATACCCAGGTCCTATGACTATTTTGGGTGATACCCCATTTTGCTAATGGGTCTTCAGTAAAACAACATCCTTCTCTTTTGTCTGGAGAAATAAATACTGCTGATTTACTCTTGGGTCCAAAACCTCCCTCATGCTAAACATTTTGTTTTTGCTACTTATAATGAATTTTGGAAATTGTCACAACTAGAGGCTGCTGTATATCTACGAAAAATAAATCAAGACAATCTGGACAAGGTCCTTACCGTTGTCACTAAGAGTATTAACACATTGTCATCTTGTATTAACACTTTAGACACTATTGTATCTTCTGTCATTGTACAAAATTAAGTGTCTACGTTATATCATTGTCAACATCAACGTAAATTAGTTATGCAATTTGGGTAGACACTAAAAAACACTTAAAAATGGGTGACTTCCCTGGGATTATCTGAATGCAAGTTCATTGTTCTTATCTTTCAATTTAACAAGTAAAAACAATTGATGGGCATGAAAGACGTTACATACACTATGTTGGATGTAGAAAAACTTGAACAACTACAGCTTACTGTAGCCGAAATTAATTCTGCAGTCTTGTCAATACATGGGGTCATTTTGTTGCCCATCTCTATGTTTCAGTTTACCTTGTGCATGAAATACTTTCCCGTAGGTAAATATGAGCCCCATGGGAGCAGTTACATTCTTGAGTTATGGTCTTTAACAATTACATATCGCTGTCAATGAGCGGAAAGGGAAGTTTTTCCTACAGGGGAAGAGTGTGATTCCACTTCGGGCCATTCCCTTGTATGTCAACAAGTGAAATTGCACGGTGCTTGTAATGTTTCTGCCCATAATTTGGCCTGTTTTCTGAAAGGAACTCCTGTTCCCACTATTATTCCCACTCTCACATTGCTTTCCAATGGCAGTTATGTTGTCCTTAATAATCAGGACTGTTGCGTTCTGTGGGCTAGGATCCTATATTTAGTGATTGTTTCCCAGCTAGTTATCTGTTGCAAATGGTCATGTTTCCCTCTCCCTATGACAGTGTAGATAGTTTGTTGTGTCCTTCCATTCCAACCCTGAAAACAGATTTAAAAAAGCTAAGCAGACTCAAAGCGTTAATGTTTCAACAAGAAGTAGCTCTCACGTCAGCCTGTGAGACCTTCAAATTGCAGGTGGCAAGAACGTCCAGTGAAATACAATACTTGTTAAACACAAATCTCCCCCTTCATTTCGGGGAATTGATACATCAAATATTTATTGCGTCTGATACGAGAGGCCAAGCACACTTTTTTAACCGCAAGCGCGCTAGCGGTTTTCCCGCTGCGCGCTGGGTTTTTAAAAAACCCGCGGTTCATGACGAGCTCAGCTCGTCATGAGCGTACGAGAGGCGTAACTCATGACGAGCTGAGCTCGTCATCCGCCTCGAAGGGGTTAAACTTGTGGGCTCTAGTCTAGTGTCCTCTTTCCTGCCTTTATACATTCTATTTTTTTCAGCATGTTCCCACTGCTGTTAGTTTTGATGTGTGGCATTGTTGTCCTCTTTCTTCTATTCCGCAATGGCTGCTCGACTGTGGTTCTGCCCAGACAGGAACAGCTGCAGCTGTACTGTGAGCGGATACGTCAGCATTTTGGATTGATGCCACTAGAAGCCCTGGATGTCGATATCTATCTGACCTTCTGCTATGCCTATTTCACCTGTGTGCAACCTGTGTTTTACTGCATCTGGTGCCCCTTTCAGTGGGTCCTGGATATTTGCTTGCCTACACCGTCACACACTACCCTGGATTATGATCTGTTAATGGGTCCGTTGATGTTCCATAACCAGGTCTGTTCCTTAGGTATGCGGCTTGTGTATAATTCATCATTGGGGTCAGTGCCCGACGTGGCTTCCTACTCAGGTGCACACCGACTCTTGGGTCTCAGTTTTATTTAACACCAGTTCTCCTTGGATGGTCTTGGAAACCACTGGATATGAGGAACACGTCTCTTCATTTGACGTGCTCAATTGAATGGCTGCGCTTTTCACTCTGGAAGGTTCTGATGCCTTACTGGAGTTGATAGTAAGATACTACAGGAGTATGACCCATAAACCAGGTTGGGATCTGGGTTGAAGGATAACATGAGCAAACAATATCCCAACAGGTATTAATATATAGACAATTAAACATGTATTCCAAAAGCATTACTTGGAAGGAAAAAAGGAGACAATTTGTTTTTAGAACGTGCTCATCGCATCATGTATTTTAAGCACAGATAGGGAATACAGTTATAGCAGCACTGTATAAAAGTGAATTAATAAACAACCCGAATTGCACTTGGTGCTCGGTATGTGCAAGTGACATAAGTGGCGACGCAAGTGACAATTGTGGACAGCGTGAACGGCGCAAGAAGTGAGAGTGTAATAATATATACAGTGTGAGAGATGAACACAGTGGCTCCAAGTATATTACAATCCAGTCGAATTTAATTAGGGGTAACAATTCAGGTAAGCCACTGTGGGAGCTGCGCCATTTATTGCGCTGTGTTGTCGACGACGTTTCGATCCTCGTGTCTTGTGATCGTCTTCAGGACCTGGTTGTGACGTATTAACGGTGCTGTAGCGTGAATGAAGGCGCCCCGGTGGGACTGTATCTTCGAGTACGGCAACCCCTGTGTTGCCGGGAGTTCGGCGGATTGTATCACGGTGCTAGAGTCTGAATGAATCAGAGTGGGGTTCAGTGATTTAAATCAATGAACCTCACACGGCCCCCGGACCCGATCCCGTACGAGCCCGCTCTGATTCATTCAGACTCGAACACCGTGATACAATCCGCCGAACTCCTGGCCAGACAGGGTTGCCACACTCTGAGATATCGTCCCGCCTTGATCCCCGCTCTGATTCCTTCAGACTCGAACACCATGATACAATCCGCCGAACTCCTGGGAACACGGGGGCCGTACTCGAAGATACAGTCCCACTGGGGCGCCTGCATCCACGTGACAACACCATTAATATGTCACAACCCGGTCCTGAAGACGATCATGAGGGTCGAAATGTCGTCGACAACACAGTGCAATAAATGGCGCAGCTCCCACAGTGGCTTGCCTGAATTGTTACCCCTAATTAAATTCGACTGGATTGTAATATACTTTGGAGCCACTGTGTTCATCTCTCACACTGTATATATTATTACACTCTCACTTCTTGCGCCGTTCACGCTGTCCACAATTGTCACTTGCATCGCCACTTATGTCACTTGCACATACCGAGCACCAAGTGCAATTCGGCTTGTTTATTAATTCACTTTTATACAGTGCTGCTATAACTGTATTCCCTATCTGTGCTTAAAATACATGATGCGATGAGCACGTTCTAAAAACAAATTGAGTCTCCTTTTTTCCTTCCAAGTAATGCTTTTGGCATACATGTTTAATTGTCTATATATTATTACCTGTTGGGATATTGTTTGTTCATTTTACTGGAGTTGATGGCGCTCCACTTGGCTGCATACATATTAGGTCCTGACAACATGCTGTAATTGGATACATTTTTGTGTACAATAGATTCCCCTTCACGTTCATTCGTCCAGTTTTCTGTCTTGGGCGCTCACCTGTAACGCTTTGGATCTGCTTACCAGTGAGTTCTGTAGCCATTACTTGCTACTGTCCTGACCAAGAGTAGAGTGTCACAGGGTCCATTGTCGTTTTTTAGGTCGAGCATTCGAGACAGCTTGTATATTCTTTAGTATATACTTATATATTAGTATATAATTATATGTGTATGTAGTTTGTAGGCTCTGGAGATCAGCCCTAGGACTTGTCTGGTTGAGCTTAAGGACTTTTTTTCTGTTCAACTGCCTCTATTTAACTGTCTTAATAGAAAAGGACCAGTAGAGGTCACTAAAATACCAGAATTGCTTTCGGCTGAGGGACTTTTTTATTTTTATGGCAACTGCCTCTATTTAACTTTCTTGATAGAAAACGACCAGCAGAGGTCAGTAAAATACCAGAAACACTTTAGCATTCTCTAGATTCCAGTCCATAGAAATTGTCTTCCACGAGCACCAGTAGACAATTTTTTTTCAAATATTGTATTTTCAGTTATATGACCACCGAAGGCACTGATTTTATATTAAAAACAGAGCTTTGGACTATACCATTTCCCGCTGAAAGGCAATATTTCTCTCCATGTGTTCCCATACTTGGCGTGTCACGCAGTTTGGTGCTTACTTTCCCTCTATGTGCTGCATAGCTATATACATATATGGTCCCAAAAGCGAGACCGATTGCATTGCAAATGCTTGTCCTATGTTAGCATGAGCCCTTGGCAGACTGTCTTTTGCTTAGCGCACTTTACTACATGAATGTATTTTGCTTTGTGCCATACTGCAACTTTCACACAGAACATGCTGTTGGTTTTGCTTTTTATTCCTTCCTGGGATTTAGTCTGAACACTGCAGACAAGGTCGAACAGCACTGCCCCCTGTTATTCTGTTCTGGTCAGGCCCTAGCACAAAGCAGCTGTTGTTTGGGAACATGTACTTTGGTCATATAGGCACACACAGGTGGGTAACACACACTTGGAGAGGGATCTTCCTAGAGAAGGGAGTGTGACAGCACCTGTGATGTAGATCTTTCATCTATAAACTGAGGTACAGGGTCTGCTGCAAACACCCAGAGATGATCCGATATATAATCATTTTGCTTCTGTAAAAGGGGAGGGAAGTTAGGCTACACTGTTGCATACAATGACAGCACCTTTTATAATTTATGGACTACTTGCTATGCTAACCACATTTGTGTTAGGCATTTTTCTACGTATACTGCATACTAGGGCTCGATATTTAAATAAACATTTTAGACTTTCCTTGTGCCTCTGTCAGATCTTATTGTGAACTGATACGAGGGTGTGAGTGAAAGGGTGTGTCCAGCAACCGCGATGCATGAGAAGGTTGGGAGTGTTGTGTTCTGGGGTGTCTGATCACTTGGTCCTCTGTGAGTAGGAGGGCAAGTAAGACACTATAGCTAGTCAGTCCCTGGGCTCAAGGGTACTCACGTGGTAGGATGACTCATTTCCTGCCTGTTAGACCTGTCAGCCCTAGGGTGGTCTTTCCCTATTTTTTGTCGCCCTTGCCTCATTTTTAGCACCTTTTTTTGTTGGCCTTAGGTCTCCGAGCACCTTCCCATTGCTAACCACTGCTAAGGTGCAGGTGCTCTCTTCCTCCAACATGGCTGCCACTGACCCCTGCTACTGCAGCGTGGTCTTGTTAGGCGCACTCTAGTTGCCAGGAGCTGGCTGGAAACCCCAAAACATTGTTGCCATACCAGCCTGCCTTGCCTGCCCATAGCTAGACTAGGGAAGCTCCTGGAACCTTCTAGAAAAGGGGCGGAGTCTGTGTTTGCCGCCTTAGAGGGTGGTCACCTGACCTGGGCATATATAAAGGAAAGGAGGGAAAGTTTTCAGTCAGTTGGGGCATCACTGACCTGGGGGACCCTACGCAGGAGATTTAGGCGGTAGGACCTAGTCAGAAACCTATACCACTCGGGGTGACAGGGTTTAGGCGCTGCCCACCAAGCTGTGTAAGGAACACTGAACTAGCCCACTGATCTGGCCCGGTGGGAGGGGAACCCAGGGACCACCTGCAGTGACCTGCTGAGGAATCCTGTCAGCAGCCTTCAACTCAACCCCCCCCCTTCAAGAAACTGCTTTCACCAAAGGGCGCCAGACACCACCAGGTGCCAAGAAGAAACCCCCCCTGCTCTAACCAGGACTACTGGGGATCAACCAGGTACGGGCACTTGATCCACTTTGCAGCCTTGGGCTTCACCTGTGCCCCCCCTGGGCTGTCCTGCCTGGACTGTATTGTGTTTGTCCCCCAGCTGCCCTGTGCTGTCCTGTCGCAGAGGGCGATTTAACGGCCTAATTGAACTGAACTGTGCTATTCTCACCAAGCGCTCTACCCCCCACTGTGCCCTTGAGAAGCGCTGAGGTGCTAGTGACCCTCGAGCCCCTGAGCGCGCTGTGATCCTCGAGGCTATGGTGGCCCTGAAACGCTAGATCCCCAAAGAGCTATACCTGCCAAGTGCTGCTCTACTTCACGCCCCGGCGCGGAGGCCCCTGAGCGCTGTGCCCCCTAAAGCGCCGCTCGACCTACCGCTGAGCCGGCCTGCTCCCCGCTGCGGCCCCGTACCCTGGGAGGCGTCGACATCACCGACCCCTGCTTCGGCGGCCCCCGGTGCCAGAAGAGGGCCGCCGTCGTACTGTTGTGGGCCGCGCCCAGCCCGACTGCGTGAGGTCCCTGCAGCGGACCCCGGAGCCTTGAGGAGGCCGCTGAGATCTTCGAACAGGCCGCGCTAGGCCTGAAGCCTCTCTGCCTGTCTCACGTGACAGGGGCGTCGGAAGAGACTCCGCCCCCGCTGCGCTGCGACTGGTCCCTGCCGCCGTGCCCCTATAGGCTGCGGCGCTATTGGCGGTTGAAGCAGCGCCCTCGCTCCCCATTGGATCCCGGGCTCTGCCAGGCCCGGAACACTGGAGGGCTCCGGAGCCAGCGTGAGCCCCCTCCTTCTGCCAGAACACGTGGAATCTCCGCAAGGGCTCCCGAGGAGCCGATGGGACAAGGTAAACCCCCCGAGGGAGGAGGGCGGAAGGCCGGAGGAGGCCCCGAGTTCGCCCCTCCCCTGGGGGAAAGCTGTACCTGGGGCCTGGTGGCCCGTTGTAATTCTGAGGAGCCCCTTTTGAGTGGAAGGGAGGGAGAAAAAGTGCCAGTCGGCCTGCTAGGCCTCTGAACTGAGCCAGGACACCCACTAGGCCCCGGGACTGCTGTGGGGCCGAGTTAACCCCTAGCTAGGGGTCGAGGAATGTTTGTCCAAGGGCTACTTACGCCTGCATAAGGGGATGGTTAGTCCGGTTTAAAGAGAATGTTTATTCTGGTCTAAAGAGATGTTGATGCATATTGAAGGAAATGTTTATTCAGGATTAATGAAATGTTTATTCATGCTTGCTGAAAGGTGAACTAAATGCCCATAGTTATGGAGTGAAGTGCTCCTTGCTTTAATGGAATGAGGATTGCTACATGTTATATTGGTTATGGAATTGCCCCCCTTACTCCTCTGATGAAAATGCTTTAATGAAATGCACTGAGTGCTTGTTACCTCGAGTATTAATTGCCCTGATTCTAAGGCTATATAAAGCTCATTGATTTTAAGCCGACTTAGTGGTCTTTGCGTGCATTTATTGTCTCAGTGGATGTGTGTGCTGTGTAGTCACTTAACACCTGAGCTTTCGGGTGCCTACCTGCTCGTGCCAGGCTACCCCCGGGGAACTGGTGACCCCAGTTCTTACATTTGTGGCGAGCAGTGGGATCAGGACCTGTGGCTATACAGCACCCTCCGGTGAGACAGAGTGCGCTGCAATCAGACTAGACACCTATCATGTATGCAAGCCTAATTAATTGGCCCCCCACTGTCAAACCTGAGTGCATAGAGACCTGTTTTGACCTAATCCTGTTACCTACGTCCTAGTATCCTTCCTTTAATTTATCTGGGTCCCCACCTGTAAAATGGAGGTCCAGCTGGCCAACCTTGAAGAGTATACGGTGGTGCAGTTAAGGGAATTTTGTCAGGGGATGGGGGTGCCGGTTGGGCGGAGAGCCGCAAACGAGGAACTCCATACAGCCTTGAGGGCATGGGTAAGGGCCCACACAGAAGGGAGAGGGGATGGGGGACAGGAGGGGCAGGGTGCACCAGGGGAGGCGGGCGCTCCAGAAGACCAAGGCCTACTCAACATTGATGTGTCTGACAGTGTGTTGCCAGGAAGACATTCCGGGCAGGTAGCAGTGTATCTAGGGGGAGTGCGTCGTCGCAGGAGTATGAGGACAGGAGGGAGGAGAGGCAATTGAAATGGGAGCTTGCCAAGCTAGAGCACGAGAGGGAGAGAGAAAGGGAAGATAAAAAGCTCGCAATGGAGGAAAAGAGATTAGCAATGGAGGAGAGGAAGTTGGCGCACGAGCTTCAGCTTAAGGAGTTGGAGCTGCTAGCATTGCAATTAAGTGCACCAGGAAGTCCCAATGGTGGCAGCGTACCAGGGGCCGAACACGAGCCTAGGTTTTGGTTACCCAAAGAGGTGATAGCGAGTTACACTCAGTGGAATGACATCGCCAAGTGGTTGGAGGCGTATGAGGTGGCCTTGACAGCCCATGGGGTGCCTGAGAGCCACTGGGGAGGTGGCTTGTATCGATACATACCCCCCCATGTCAGGGCCACCCTCCTGTACCTTGATAAGGAGACCAGTTCAGATATCCCCCCATGAAGGAGGCACTACTTAAAAAGTTTGGCCTCAACCCCGAAAGGTATCGCCAGAAGTTCCGTGGCAGCCATAAGCTGTCCACGCAGAATTGGGTGGATTTTTTTAATTATGCCCGTAAGGTTCTGGATTGTTGGGTGCGTGGCAGCGAGGTGGATGATTATGAGGGCTTGTACAATCTATTTTTGAGAGAGCACCTCTTGGATAAATGTTTTCCGGAGCTGCGCTAACATCTGGTGGACCGCAGGCTGACCTATCCCCGTGAGCTTGCGGAGGAGGCGGATACTTGGGGTAGCACCCGGGTGTCTCACAAGGGCCCCGGGGGATATGGGCCGAAAGGCAGACAGGGGTTCCCCCAGAAGAAAGAGGGGGGGGAGATAAAAAGGAGTTCTCACGAGGCCCACAAAACAGACAGTTTGGGAGAGGAGTAGGTACCCCACCTCAGTCCAGTTCCCCAAAGCCCACGTACACGGACAAGAACCAGCAGCCAAAAGTTGTCCGGTGCTACGAATGCGGGGAGGTTGGACACTACAAGGGAGATGCCCAGTGTCGCAAACGACCCCCAGCCCCCACAGGATGCAAGAGTCCCGGGGTGGCTAGTATAGCGCTTGGGATGGAGCTGCCCCTAGATAGGGAAGGGGAGTGGACAGGCCTAACCCTGGTTTCACTCGGGGACAGCGAGATGGTCCCAGTGACGTCCTTACCATTGAAAACTGATAAGTACCAGCAGAGGGTGAAGGTTAACAGGGAGGAGGTGGAGGCTCTGAGGGACACAGGTGCCAGCATGACCACCGTAGTGAGGCGGCTGGTGTTCCCTGAGCAGGTAGTATCTGATGTGTTCCATCCAGCCGTGTTAGCTGACGGCAGTCTGAGCTACTATCCCGTGGCTCAGGTTCCCTTTGAGTGGGGAGGAGTGAAAGGCCTGTTAAGAGTTGCTGTGAGCCCTGCCTTGCCTGTGGACTGTCTGCTAGGAAACCACCTGGAACGTACCGCCTGGAAGGAAGTCGAGTTTAAGGCCCACACTGAGATGCTGGGGTTACCAGGGTGGACTTACGTGGTCACGCGGTCCATGGCTGCCCGGCAAGGAACGCAACCCGGGTTGGAGCATGAAACAATGACCCAACCCAATGCCGGTCCAGAGGAGAATGGAGTGGAGGACACACCCTGTGTGATGGATGGGGAGCCCGCGGAGGTACCCCCGGAGTCCGCGGAGGTTGTTCCCGTGGGGGACTTGCCGACCCTTGCCGAGTGGCATGTGGAAGGAGGGCCTACCCGGGAAGAAGTCTGTTGAGCGCAGAGAGTGCCCCACGCTTGAAGGCATAAGGCGGCAGGCCGAAGCCCAAGCAACTAACCAGGAGACCGGCAGTTATCGTGTGTACTGGGAGGATGGCCTCCTCTACAGTGAGCCTAAGGTTCCGGTGCATGGATCCTCGAGGGCCTTAGTGGTCCCCCAATGCTACCGAGCCTTCTTATTGGAATTGGCGCAGGAAATACCTTTGGCTGGACACCTGGGCCAGGACAAGACCTTTGCGCGGCTAGTCCCACATTTTTATTGGCACAGGATGAGAGTTGCCTCTGACACCTACTGCAAGACCTGCAAGACTTGCCAGGCAAGTGGCAAGACTGGGACTAAGCTGAAGGTCCCTTTGGAACCGCTCTCGGTTGTCGGTACCCCTTTTGAGCGGGTCGGAATTGACATTGTTGGGCCGTTGAACTCTCCGACCTCTGCGGGACACCGGTTCAGTTTGGTGTTAGTGGACCATGCCACTCGGTACCCGGAGGCTATCCCTCTGAGGACAGTCACTGCACCTGTGGTGGCGCGGGCCCTGGTGGGGATTTTTACCCGAGTGGGATTCCCCAAGGTCGTGGTGTCAGATAGGGGCACAAACTTAATTTAGGCCTACATGCAGGCCATGTGGAAGGAGTGCGGAGTGACCTATCGGTTCTCCATTCCTTACCACCCCCAGACTAACGGGCTCGTAGAGCGCTTTAATAAGACTCTGAAGGGGATGATCCGGAGCCTGCCAGAGGACTTGAGGCGGAAGTGGGACGTCCTCCTCCCTTGCCTGCTGTTTTCATACCGTGAGGTACCACAAAAGGGAGTCGGGTTCAGCCCTTTTGAGCTGCTCTATGGCCACCCCGTCAGAGGGCCCCTTAGCCTTGTCAAGGAGGGGTGGGGGAAGACTTCGAAGAAGCTTCCCCGTGATGTCGTCAGCTACATGCTGGCATTCCGCAGCCAGATTGCCAAGCTGTGGAAGGAAGCCTCAGACAACCTGGAGGCCAGCCAAGCCGTCATGAAGGAGTGGTATGACCGCAACGCTCGGACAGTGGAGTTGGACGCTGGACAGAAGGTGTGGGTCATGGAGCCTGGGGAGCTTAGTGCCCTCCAGCACCGGTGGACTGGTCCGTACGATATTGTGGAGCGTCGCGGCCAGACCACCTATGTCGTGGATTTGAAGACCCCCCCCCGACAGCCCCATCGGGTGCTCCATGTCATCCGCCTGAAGCCGCACCATGAGCGATCTGAGCTTGCTCTCCTCATGGTAACAGATGGGAGCGAGGAGGAGGAGAGTGAGCCTCTTCCTGACCTTCTGTCGGCCCAGGAGAAGGATGGATCGGTAGAGGGAGTGGTCCTCTCCCGATCCTTGACCCCAGAACAACAGAGGGACTGCCGCCAGGTGTTGGAGCAGCACGCCTCGTTCTCCCTCACGCCTGAAGTCACACATCTGTGTACCCATGATGTGGACACAGGGGACGGTCCGCCTGTAAAAACCAAGTCTTACCGGCTGTCCAAAAAAGTTAAGAACAGTAAACAGGGTGAGGTGGACAAAATGCTGGAGCTGGGGGTGATCGAACCTTCCAGCAGCCCTTGGGCTAGTCCGGTTGTGTTGGTGCCGAAAGCGGCCCCACCGGGCACCACACCAGAACTTCGGTTCTGTGTGGACTATCGGGGATTGAACTCTGTCACCAAGACAGACGCTCACCCGATCCCACGGGCAGATGAGCTGATTGACCGGCTGGGAGCAGCCAAGTACCTCAGCACCATCGACTTGACATCAGGGTACTGGCAGATTGCCATGGCCGATGGAGCAAAGGAGAAGACAGCGTTCTCCACCCCCGAGGGCCACTTCCAATTCAGAGTGATGCCCTTCGGGCTCAAGAATGCTCCGGCCACTTTCTAGCGGTTGGTGAACCAGGTGCTGTCTGGCCTGGAGTCCTTCTCGGCAGCGTACCTGGATGACATAGCTGTCTTCAGTAGCACCTGGGAGGACCATCTGCAGCATCTCCAGGAGGTGCTGCAGGCTCTGCAACGCGCTGGCCTCACCATAAAGGCTAGCAAGTGCCAGATTGGACAGGGATCTGTCGTTTACCTGGGACATCTGGTGGGCGGGGGTAAGGTGCTACCCCTCCAGGTCAAAATTGAGACCATCATGGCTTGGGAGCCCCCCAAAACCCAAACTGAGGTCCGAGCTTTCCTCGGCCTCACTGGATACTACCGCAGGTTTGTCAAGGGGTATGGTACTATCGTAGCCCCCTTGACAGAGCTAACGTCCAAGAAGCAGCCACGAAAAGTGATCTAGACGGCTGCCTGCCAAGAGGCATTCAACACACTGAAGTGCGCGATGTGCACCGCTTCGGTGCTTGCAACACCTGACTTTACCTAAGAATTCATCTTGCAGACGGACGCCTCTGAGCATGGCATAGGCGCTGTGCTTTCACAACTCAACAACGACGGCCAAGACCAACCTGTGGCCTTTATCTCTAGAAGACTCCTCCCTCGGGAACAGCGATAAAATACCATCGAGCGGGAAGCCTTCGCTGTGGTCTGGGCCTTGAAGAAGTTAAGGCTATACCTTTTTGGCTCTCACTTCCTGATTCAAACTGACCACCGACCCCTTCACTGGCTCATGCAGATGAGAGGCGAAAATCCCAAGTTACTAAGGTGGTCCATTTCCCTACAGGGGATGGACTTTAGGGTGGAACATCGGCCCGGAGTTGACCACGCCAATGCTGACGGTCTCTCCCGGTTTTTCCACCTTAGTGACGAGAACTCCCTAGAGGTTGGGTAGCTCTCCCCACTTTTAGCTGGGGGGACGCATGTTAGACCTGTCAGCCCTAGGGTGGTCTTTCCCTATTTTTTTCACCCTTGCCTCATTTTCCCCACCTTTTTTTTGTTGGCCTTAGGTCTCCGAGCACCTTCCCATTGCTAACCAATGCTAAGGTGCAGGTGCTCTCTTCCCCCAACATGGCTGCCACTGACCCCTGCTACTGCAGCGTAGTCTTTTTAGGCGCACTCTAGTTGCCAGAAGCTGGCTGGAACCCCTAAACATTGTTGCCATTCAGTCAGTTGGCACATCACTGACCTGGGGGACCCTACGCAGGAGATTTAGGCGGTAGGGCCTAGTCAGAAACCTATACCACTGGGGGTGGCAGGGTTTAGGCGCTGCCCACCAAGCTGTGTAAGAAACACTGAACTAGCCCACTGATCTGGCCCGGTGGGAGGGGAACCCAGGGACCACCTGCAGTGACCTGCTGAGGAATCCTGTCAGCAGCCTTCAACTCAACCCCCCCCCTTCAAGAAACCAAGAACCTGCTTTCACCAAAGGGCACCAGAACCACCAGGCGCCAAGAAGAAATCCCCCCTGCTCTAACCAGGACTACTGGGGATCAACCAGGTACGGGCGCTTGATCCACTCTGCAGCCTTGGGCTTCACCTGTGCCCCCACTGCGCAGTCCTGCCTGGACTGTATTGTATTTGTCCCTCAGCAGCCCTGTGCTGTCCTGTCGCAGTGGGCAGTTTAACTTCCCAATTGAACTGAACTGTGCTATTCTCACCAAGCGCTCTATTCCTCACTGTGCCCTTGAGAAGCGCTGAGGTGCTAGTGACCCTTGTGCCCCTGAGCGCGCTGTGATCCTCGAGGCTATGGTGGCCCTGAAGTGCTAGATCCTCGAAGCGCTATACCTGCCAAGTGCTGCTCTACTTCACGCCCCGGCGCGGAGGCCCATGAGCGCTGAGCCGGCCTGCTCCCCGCTGGGGCCCCGCACCCTGGGAGGCGCCAACATCACTGACCTCTGCCCCGGCAGCCCCTGGTGCCAGAAGAGGGCCGACCGTCGTACTGTTGTGGGCCGCGCCCGGCCCGACTGTGTGAGGTCCCTGCAGCGGACCCCGGAGCCTTGAGGAGGTCGCTGCGATCTTTGAACAGGCCGCGCTAGGCCTGAAGCCTCTCTGCCTGTCTCACAGGACGGGGGCGTCGGAAGTGACTCCGCCCCGCCGAGCTGCGACTGGTCCCTGCCACCGTGCCCCTATAGGCTGCGCTGCTATTGGCGGTTGAAGCAGCGCCCTCGCTCCCCATTGGATACCGGGCTCTGCCAGGCCTGGAAAGGGCCCGGAACACCGGAGGGCTCCGGAGCCAGCGTGAGCCCCCTCCTTCTGCCAGCACACGTGGAATCTCCGCAAGGGCTCCCGAGTAGCAGAAGGGACAAGGTAAACCCCCTGGGGAGGAGGGCGGAAGGCCGGAGGAGGCCCCGAGTTTGCCCCTCCCCTGGGGGAAAGCTGTACCTGGGGCCTGGTGGCCCGTTGTAATTCTGAGGAGCCCCTTTTGAGTGGAAGGGAGGGAGAAAAAGTGCCAGCCGGCCTGCTAGGCCTCTGAACTGAGCCAGGACACCCACTAGGCCCCGGGACTGGTGTGGGGCCGAGTTAACCACTAGCTAGGGGTCGAGGAATGTTTGTCCAAGGGCTACTTAAGCCTGCATAAGGGGATGGTTAGTCCAGTTTAAGGAGAATGTTTATTCTGGGCTAAAGAGATGTTGATGCATATTGAAGGAAATGTTTATTCAGGATTAATGAAATGTTTATTCATGCTTGCTGAAAGGTGAGCTAAATGCCCATAGTTATGGAGTGAAGTGCTCCTCGCTTTAATGGAATGATTGCTACATGTTATATTGGTTATGGAATTGCCCCGCTTACTCCTCTGATGAAAATGCTTTAATGAAATGCACGGAGTTCCTGTTACCTCGAGTATTAATTGCCCTGATTCTAAGGCTATATAAAGCTCATTGATTTTAAGCCGACTTACTGGAGTGGTTTTAGTCTTTGCGTGCATTTATTGTCTCAGTGGATGTGTGTGCTGTGTAGTCACTTAACACCTGAGCTTTCGGGTGCCTACCTGCTCGTGCCAGGCTACCCCCGGAGAACTGGTGACCCCAGTTCTTACACTGCCTACTAAGGTTCCATGATCCAAAGCATAGATATTTTACTCTGCAGAGTCCCTGCAACAAAACCACACAGAAATCTGAGAAAAATGTGATGTCTTAGCTAAATTTGAGATTTGCAGGGGATTCTGGGTAGAAAAAGTTGGAGACCCACGCAAGTCACACATCCTTTTACTTCCCCGGGTGTCTAGTTTTCAGAAATGTCTGGGTTTGGTAGGTGTCCCTAGATGGCCGCCGAGCCAGGGACCAGATACGCAGGCTACTGTCCCCATCAGCCCTGGGGGAGGCAAAAAGAATTACATTTGCCAAATTTTCTTGGGGGGAGCAAATGGCATTGTATAAGGGGCCGCTTTCCCCTCCCTGGTGTCTAGTGGGTGGATCCCTGCTTGGGGATCGTCAACCTGCGGCGATCCCCAAGCAGGGAACCACTAGGGAACAGTACCATTGAGATTATCCCCTTTCTAATGATACCTCTCCCGTTTGTCTATGTGCTTCGGAGGGCTGAGATAGCCCCAGGAGTATGTAGGCAGTGAAAGTGAAATGAGCCGATCGTCTCATTTCCCTTCCACTTTCAGCGTAATGACGTTGGCACTTCATGTGCGCTGATAGCTCCCGGGAGTGAAAAAAAAATAACTCTCTCTGCTGTTTACAGAAGAGGGCTTTCTGACTGCTGTGTCGAGGGCGTAATAGTCATGTCCTAGGCACAGCAGCAGGGCAGCTGATTACATCCTCGGCAAGCAAGGGGGTAAAAGGCATTTTGTGCAGGACCATCAAGGAGGCATCAAATTGCACCTATGAGGAGAAAATATGGCCCAAATAGGATGTGGCAGTGCAAAGTCAATTTACTCCACGGTGATAAAAATACGTGAATGGGCTGGGTTTTGCAGCTGCTCTGTGAGAATCAGACACTCAAATTTTCCCTTCAATGAATCAGTCATAGGTAACAGAAGCCGGGTGCCCCCAATGCTTTGTAAAAACGGATGCAAGTGGCTGCCAAAGAGTGGTGTCATCTTTGGGACTGAGAAGTTCAAGTTGGCCCTCTACCCGGCTGTAGGATATTAAAAAGCATGTCTACCACTGGATGGAACCGGCAGCCCTCTTTGTGTCATGGCACACTGGGATTTGCTGTAACTGCAGCTAGTCTTGGAGACAGCGATACGACTGCTCAATAAGAATGCAGTGCTCCTGGTCTTCTGGTATGCAAGGCATTGTCCTGCGAGTGTCTGTCTCTGGCTTTTCAATGAGAGGGATAAGTAGCTCTACTCCGGTTCTGGGAGCACCTTGATTAGCCCGCTTCTAAACATTACGTTT
This sequence comes from Lissotriton helveticus, assembly GCF_964261635.1. NCBI lineage: Eukaryota > Metazoa > Chordata > Amphibia > Caudata > Salamandridae > Lissotriton > Lissotriton helveticus. The sequence continues at coordinate 1,327,803,374 of NC_136061.1, read as the reverse complement.
AGTTATGAAATGGTCTTTTACGTGTGAGTGTGAGTTTGAGGAGGCTTGCAATGTGCTTCTCAGTTCAACTACTTCATGGCTAATTCTGACAAAAAACTTTTAATAACACACTTCCACGAGTCACGAATATACACTGCTTCTCAACCCCCGCTCTCTCAATTCCGTCATTGTGACTGCATTTCCAAACCAAAAACGGAATCAAACTTTATTCCCATTTCATCGCGCTCTTTATTGGTACCATGTCAAATGCAATAAATATAAAGTAAAAAAAAGTAATATCAAAAACATCCCTCCCCTCCTACACTACCGAACCCCTAGTCCAATCCACAAACCGCCCGAAAAACACAATACCTCACACCGCAAATGACGTCATTGTTTCATGTACTGAAAAATCAGTGCCTTGAACTGAAATATGTTGTCATTGCTGCTTTGAGTTTGGTGGTAGAGGACGGTGGTCGGAAAGTGCGCTTTTACTATATTCATGAATAAAATACATTTCACAAACATATGGGTTGGAAATTAACAGAACTACGTATCTGTGAAAACAAAGACGGGAAGTGGTCTCTGATGGTCAAATATTACCAATAAACACTGGGTCTGTCTGAGTGTTAGGGCGGGGAGGGGGGGGGGCACTGACGTGCTTTTCACATGGGGAACAAGAGGAGCTCCAGCATTAAGAAAGCGGATGCCCTTCTGTGCCTGAAAAGCTCTCATCCCTTGACCCCCCACACAATTCACAGGCATTCTGGTAACGGGATGGGGCTGCTTCGATTTTACTGTGAGTAACTGGCTGCTGGGCAAGGGGATGTGGCCTTTAAGCGTGACGCCTTATCCTGACCTCGCAGTGTAAGCTAACAGGGGCCGAGTGCTACTCAGACCTGCTCGTCATTCATTCCAACACCGCCTCTACTGTGCCACACGGTGTACACGTAACATACACTGCCTGGGACATGTTATGGCTAGTACTGAACCATGAATATATTCAGAACCATTTCCCCCAATGAAATATTGTTGAAAGACATGTGCCCAAAGTCGAATGACTGACGAGTTAAGTATGTTCCCATGAATGCACAACTACATTCTACATTTGCAATAGACGTATGCGAAAATGCACACTAGAGTGATGAACACTTGTTGCCTTTAGCAAGATGCATTTGGGGTCATTCAGCCGTATCCGTTTTTGATGAACAAGGCGACAGTTGAAGGCAGTTGTGAAGGCACATATGCACAATCTGGAAAAGAATATTGTGGATGTCAGACAGCTATGGCTGGGTCGGTACCTCATTGGGTGGCAGGCAGTCACTGGAATACGTGAGAACACTCCAATAAGGATTAAACAGTATCAGCGCCAGCCATGCAGTAACCTTCCCACATCTTAATGTCACAAAACAGCGAGGAATGCAAAAAAACCAACAAGGTTGCTTTTAGGGATGAACCGCTACCACACAAGCTCCCACTTCTCAAATGCCTAATACATCTGTGAATCCTTCACTTCTCAAGAAGAAACACTATGACGACTATTTATCTCCTATCAATAATTGTTTTGCTGCTGTTAACACTACAACCTGCCTGCAGGCTAATCTTTCCCTTCAGATGATGCCTAGCAGTGATAAGATATTACACTTAACGGGTAACCACGAATTCTACAGCTGACCACTGAGTGAGGGAACACAAGAAGCAGATAAGGTATAACTGTATCCTTCATGCTAGAGAATAAGGGGTTCAGTTACTCGCTGGGGGAAAGGTTGACCTGAAAACTGCTGCTCACCTCTTCGTCCCAGATTCCCTCTAAGAGTACCTCTTGAATTACAGAAAGAATGGTCAACTTGATCACCGCCTTTGGTAAGACTATGGTCTCTGCATCCACACGTGATTCGTAATGCAATTAGCAGGAGGACATTAGGATCTAAAAGCGCCCATAACCGATTAATTTTGTGACACTATTCCATCTATCTTTACTTACAAAAGTAAAATGCCATGACCCCCTACTTTTACCTTACAGAATAGCGCCACCAGTTTAGAATTTCTGACTGCGTGTAGGAATGGTGCTCTCTGAAATTTCTTTGTTACCGCTCCCCTCCTGTGCACTTTTATTTATTTCATCTTGTTGTGTTTGGGTCACCTTCACAAAAAACATTCAAACCTCTTTACAGTTTACATAAACAAAAGGAAATAAACTATACATCGACTCCATAAAAATTGTTCCAGTTTGACATGTCTTTTTGTTAAAAATGTTTGTTTTTTTTTAGTCTTTGAGTCTCTTGAAAAAATAAAACAGGCCACTGTCCAGCAGAGGCTGCATCAATCTGTCTCTGACCCCATGACCTCACTCTGCATGGATTTCCGTTTCGGCCCTTTGCAGGGCCAGTTCAGCTGCCAAGAAGCCGCCCTGGCCCAGGGCAGTGGCGTAGGTCCGGCCATGCCCATGAGAAAAGCCTGGACCACTGCGTTGGGGAGGAGGCACAGCATGGTAATTCTCTAAATTGTCGTACTGGGATACTGTGGTCATGGTGCTTTGGCGCTTGCCTTGGAGGGTTTGGTAGTGGTAAAATGACCCAGAGTCCCTCTCAGGGGGATCTGGTGGATGCGCCCGAAGGCTATGACTTCTCTCTGGTTTTGGAGGAGGTACACGTGGATCTTCTTCTCGATAGCAGTCCCTTGAAGTGCGCTTGCCTGTGCTAGATGTCATTCTTGATCGTGACCATTCCACATCTGGTCTTTCCTCCAACAGCCTAACCTCCTTGTGGCTTTGCCTCAAGGTATCCTGGTTGGATGTGCTGTATTTCCCACTGAGATGATGGTACATAGTTGAATCTGGGGGATCCTGCAAACACTGTGCTGCCATTGCATAAGATGGACCATTTTTCATCTCTGGCGGTTGTCGATGGCTTAGTTCCTGATGAGCATATGACCTGTGCTCATGTGGACTGCAGACTGCGTCATGTGATTTTCGACTCCATGTTCCGCTCTGTTTTTGGGGAAGCAAAGGTTTCTCTGATTGCCCATTGCCATAATTTCCGTGATAGTGCGCTCGATCAGCACTTGTATCGGGAAGAGAGGAGTAGAAATGCTCATCTCCATCAGGTGTAGCAGCTTTGGGAGGATAGCGATTGTCTTTGCCTTCCACTACTGTCAGAAGACCCATCTTGCCTGGGTCTGACCTGCTGCGGTGATGAACAATGTCCAGTCCGCTTAGCTCATCCAGTGGACCTGGGGCTACGTTGTCATACTGGGACATCACAGGGCCCTTTACTTTCTGGCGAGCACGACTCTCTCTTCGAATTGATTGCATTCGATATTTCTCCATGTCCTCTAAGTCCCATGACATGAACATGTGTTTGGGCTCAGGAGCAGGGGGCATATCACGGCTGATGAAGCTGTGCTCTTTTCCTGTTAGCTGCCCTATTATGCTTCCACGAGGATACGGCAGAAGACTCATGGTACGATAGGGGTTCTTCGTTGGAAGTCTAGAAGTATATGAGGCAAAGTCTCGATTGTGATAAGGGTTCATCTGCCTGAGCCTCACAGTGCTATATGGGTCTAGGTCATAGAAAGTGCCATCAGAGGAGTAGTAAGTGGAGGAGGCTGAACTGGAGTAAGGACTGTACCTGTAGTGCACACGTCCGTTCTCAAAGTATGGCTGAAGCTGTGTCACATGGTAGTCTGAATAAGACATGAAAGGCTGCTGTGGCTTGAATTGATAAGTAGACCTTGGACAATATGCTTGCTCATCATCTGGTGGTACCTCTGTTCGAGAAATTGGCACTGAACGGATAGGAGGTGGTGGTGGAGGAGGAGCATGTAATGACTGCACTCTCCGAATAGTTGGGTATGGTGGGTCTTCCTCAGGGTATCCTGTACTTGGCAGTGCAGGGTTGACGGATGACTTGTAGTCTGCTCGGCCACGAGGTTTGAAACTAGCAATTCCAGTGCTTTTTCCTTGGCTCAGATAAGTATTATACCGGGTGGCATTAGTGGCTGAGGTTTCAGATCGGGAGCCATATATCTGGTAAGGGTCAAATTTGCTACTGTGATAAGTATAATGTATCGGGATGCTCTCCGTTCTATACTGGTGTGAGGGTGTTGGCTTGGAGTGCACAAAACTCTCTGGTAGACTAGGATTAGGCATGCTCTCAGATCTGCAATGAGTAAGGTAGGAAGGCTGATGGTAGGAATGTTTTGGTGCTGGTGGTGGCAAAGCATCTTCCACAGATGATGGTAGCATGGAAGAAGACAAGAAGGAATGGTAATTGGATGCATTGATCGCTTCGGCATGCCCAGCATGGACAGCAGCAGCGATTCGACTCTCCATTGACCTTACAGGTGGCACTGGAGGGGTAAAGGCATAAGTGGTGGAGTGTGATGGGAAGGATTCAGAACGCATGCACAGAGGTGGAGCACGAAAACTCTCTCTGGGCTTTTCAGCAGAAGTTTGAGGAGCGGTATGGATTGAGCTAGAGGTTTGGATGATTGTGTTGGAATCTACGATGCAAGCTGGTACATGGTTGGAAGGCCCATATTTATGTGTTTCTTCCTCTGTGACCTTAGCTGCCATGACGTCTTGCACCCGAGGAGTCACCATTTCACGAACCTGAAAAGGAAGTGAAAACATGTTAGTGGTGCTATTTGTTCTTGGCAGACATCTCATTGTCATTACCATAAATGCCATATTCATCTACAGACAAGTACAAATGACTTCAGCTATTTTGAGGACTGAAAATTGTTTCCTTCAAATACTTTAATTTAAAAAAAGCATTACTCGCATAAAAATAGCTGCACTCCCATTCATTTGTGTTTCTATTTCATGTCAGCAGATCCTGCAAGGACAGTCAACCACATGCTGAGGATTGAAAGTGGGAAAATGTTGATTATGGGAAAAAATCAAAAGCACTTCAAAAGTGGACTGACATTAAAGGCGATGTTTCCATTCTCTTAGTTCTAAACATATACCACTCCCAAACTACAATAATCAAGGACGAAATCTCTCCTAGGTTGAAACATTATATACCCAAGCTTAGCTTCGAGTGTATTATATCAAAGACAGCGTGATCATCTTAAACCCAGGCCTGCACAGGCATCTACAGAGCAATAATTACAAAAGGAAGGTGGAGGGTCCACAATAGCCATACCGTAGACCTTTGTAATAACCCTACAGGATAAAAATAAATATTCACCTAGCACTACATGAGGTGGGCATTTAGATGTCTAGGGAACTTCTTCAAATGCTAAAACAAATACATGATTATAAACTTTCATGTTACTCATTCTATTAAGGTAGAGATGAAAAGCTGACCTGATACTAAGGAGGACAACTTCAGCTTTGCTGGTGTCTCTGCCTTGGACAAAGACAAGAGTATCATTTGGTGAGAAACTGGGTTGAATGGTGAGGCAATTTAGGGTGTTTCTGTGTAAGGTTATGCGAGAAACCAGCAGTGGACTAGAATGCCCCTTTGGCGCTTTTTGCTCTCCTTCACCCAACCCTAATTTTCCCGAGGATACTAAAAATGTGGAAGAAAAATTAACAAACGTGTTCTTTCACGGCAGACAATGCCATAATAGGGGAAATTGCTGTGACAATGGACCAGCTAGCAGCATCTAAATACCCTCGCGGGCTTCTGGTGTTGATTTTCCTAACAAGTATTCTGGCCTCTCCACCTGCTGGGACTCAAGTTAGATACAGTCAGAGAGTGAGCGAGGGAAGGAAATAGGACAAAGTCAGATGAGTGCTCTTCGGTGCCTGTAACTAAAGTATTAAAAAAAACAAATGAAGACAAACTGGAGACGATGGCTTGAATTTCATTAATATTACCAACCAGAGTCATTGAATGTGTTTCAAATGTGCAGTAGTTCTTGTGCCCGTCACCAGTACAACTGAGTAGATGAAGTACTGATATTTTATTCAGGGGTCAGTCCTATAAGGTTTTAAGAACAACCAATATAAAAGTAACTAAGAGTCTTTTATCTCTCTTTGAAACTTCTGAAACATTTATTCCTAGTTTGCGAGCTCTGTGTGGTCGGAGACGCAGGGCCTCAATACTGCAGCACAAAAAACACATGGCGATGTGCATCAAAATACTAGGGGAAACAAAAAAAGTGTGAGGGGGGGGATAGAAGTATGGAGGATAGCTCCACTCAACGTCCAAACATATAAAAAAATTAATCGAAGGGGAGTAGGTCATTCTACTATACAAAAAGCTACTAGAAGAAAACTAAGGGGAGTGGGTTGCCTCAAAGAAACTAATCAAACGTTTTTTTAAACCATTTTTTAAATTGAATTTTAGGTTGTAATAAGCACATTATGCAACATTTCTGACTACGAGCATTCGTACTGGGCACCCGATGGACCCGAAGGACCGAACTGTGACAGTAGTTCATGGTTCAATATGAAATATATTTACTGTCAAACAAACTAAACCAATCACCATAACTGTGTACATTTAAATGTCCGAATACATCTTAGCTTGCATTCCATCCATGGGGTGCATCCCACAGCATCTAGCATGGAACTTAATCAGACTCCAACGTACAGATTCCCTCGGCTCTAAAACGTTCCCATACTCTCGAGAGGTAAGAACAGCAGCCCGCCAACCCGTCAGACAGAACAAAGGAATAGCGCCAATCTGATTCACCAGACTCTGCTAAGGTCACCAGGTGAGGTTCGGGGCACGTCATGTTCTAATAACCATTACCCATCTGTGGAGACATCTCATATTTCTTGCAGCTCTTGTAATATATTTTCCCATCACCAAGCGATCGACACCCTGCAGAGGTTCTTGGCCTCTTCCCTCCACAATGCAATTGCCTTGGCCCTACACCATTTTAGAATTGTTGCACACCAATAGAAACGTAATCCAACTTAGAATCCCTTAAGGTTTTCTTTTTCAAGAGACCCTCACCCACTGTGGTACTTCGGCGGCATGCTCAGCAAACTAGTGAGGCTGAGTGGGCTCCACCTCCTCACGGTGGGAATACTTCTAAACTGGATTACTAGTGGCATCTGTGAAATGTGCAATAAAAGTACCCCCAATGTCGTCCCTAACCTGACTTTATAATTTCACCAGGAATCGGGGTAACATTAAAAAAGAAAAATATGTATTTGGGGTAACAATGAGCCCTAACATCAACTGCGAAAGTGTGGACTACATGTTTCAGTCACCTGGGCCCAGACTGGGTCTTGTGGCTTTCCTCAGGACCAAACTGTGACAGATACTTGTGTGTCAATGTTTATGCGGACATTATTCTGTTTTATGGGATCAAAAAGTTATTGCTCATAAAATGTGAGGGTAAGTGCATGCAGTGAACCTCATAATTCATGCAAGTCACTGACGTACACCATTCCTAGGTCTACCTGTATGATGAAGAAAGGACAAATAACATAGCATAATGTAAACTTTTTCTTAGTCATAATTTATTTATTTATTTATTTGAAAGGTTTTATATAGCACTGGCTAGACCCGGATGTATCAGAGTTCTCTGAAAATTGTTCTGGAGCCCAAAGTGCAATTTGTCACTCTTGACATGCTCTGGAACATTACATATATGCATCTGTGTTGGCTGAGTTATACAAAAAGACACTCTCAAAATGTATATATCTATGTAAATGTGTTGGCTGTCGTAGACACAAAAACATATACAACATGCAGGATATATTTTCGTGATTGGCTGACGTACACACAATGACATGCATGAAAATATTACCTTGGTAGTCCCTTGGGCTATTCCAGACTGTATCGTTAGATGTGAACATTCCTCGGGCCAGATTCAAAGCTGACAAATAAAATTAATTGACTGATGCATTCAGATACCTACTATAAGGGCTTAATGGAGCCCCAGAGGGCAACTTAGAGGTGGGCAGACCCTGCAATTACACACTGCCGGTAAAGCCTGGAAAGACTTATCAAAATTCCTCAAGGTAAAACACTTCTCACTATAAAGAGAAAGAAAGTTCAGCCCCCAGCCTGCGTGTCCTACTTACTTCATCAAGGGTTCCTGCCAGGACTGAGTACCTACAGTGACCTGCGTGCCCTGCGTCTTGTAAGAGACAAGTCTATGTGGAGTTTAAGAAATGCTGCCCATGCAGGTTTTCCTACCTCCACTCCATCATGAGCATGCTGGAGGTCACGTGTCAAGTGGGCGGAGCCGAAGCAAATATTTTGTGTATGTGTTACTAGAAACCGGACCAACCGTAACGAATGGGTAGAGCAGCTCTTAGACTACAGCAGAAGATCTAACAACAAAAATAAAGATAAAGAAATATGATATTCTGACTGAAAATACAGCAGCAAAACAAAACAGAAAAACGTTTTGGCCTTAAAGGGAAAAATTCAATTTGAAGTTGCAATTATGGTTCCATAGCTATTGAGAGGGAAATACACTTAGTGGTGATGAGTAGACTTGTCAATATTTCTTGGGAATGTACTCAATACTATTCCAGAATGTTGTGAACTCAACAAAACATTTAAAAAATATATATTTTTTATTATTTTATCATCTCCTGTATCCTCAGAATCAGGAACACTCCGTTGATGTCTATGGTGGTCGTGCTGTAAAGTGTGGAACTGGACTATAAAACACACTGTTAGTGAGGTAACTGTCCAATCTACCCCACCAGCTCCCCAGAACTTCTCCCTGTCAGATTTGGTCATCCAAGCCGGGCCAGAGTAGTCAAACTAACTTTAACAAACTTTTCAAAAGTTTTCAAACTTTACGGTTGCCAATGTTTTTTGCACTTGGATCAAAAATTAGGATTTCTTTAAAAATCTGTATTTAGGGAACCCTCCAGTGGATTCTACTCATTTTATACTCTAAAAGCTCATATAAATATAATCTATTTTTAAGAATTGGTGTTGTATTTCTTTCATGTTGCATGGCTCTCTTAGTTCGTTGGTAGGTATTGTTAAATGCTTTATACTAGTTCCTTTGTTCAAGCCTTGCTGCTTGAAGACCCAGCTATCCTGGGAGGAGCTTAAGGTTTTGCAAACTAACATGACTGGATGCAGGTCAGCTACAGCACAGTTTTTAGAAGTGTATTCCACGGTAAGACCATACAGCCATACCCAGGGGCGTAACAAACGCCCCCGCGGTGCGGAGGGCCCCCAGTCCTCAGTGAGTGAAGGGAGCCGCCTCAGCTCTTCGATAGAGAGCTGTGAGAGAGAGGATTGCTCTAAAGCAAGCCTCTCTCTCTCTCTAAAGCAGCTGCAGTGTGCACCCTGCACTGAGCTCCTGCGCTGACCCAGGACTGAAGAGAAACAAAGTAACAACTTGCAATGTTTCTCTTCAGTCAGAGGCACCAGGACCCTGATTGGTGGTGCAGCCAGTTCCACAGTGAGACAAGTCTGTAAGTTAAGGAAGAGGTGCGGTACACCTCAGATTTGGAGGGGAGCAGAGCTGAGCGAGGAGGTGTGCCCAGCAGCAGCAATGAGGGAAAAGCTTGTGGGGTTCGTACTTAGAGCTGTATCCCTCCTTCTACACATTTATTAAAACCCTGGTGACTGCCCAAAGCAGCGGGCTTTGGATACACACCCGTCCCACAGCTCCCACGAGGGACTAGGGGACGCCACCGCCATGGGCGAGCTCCGTGCCCCTGCAGTCTGCCTAGGTGTCATTACACTGGCCCTGGACACCGAATACACTCTCCATTCCCAGAGTCCGGCACAGTGAGCCCCCCCTCACTTGCCTCAACAGCAGAGCTTTCCGTCATTCATCACAAGCAGCAGCGCTACCTCGCTTGTAAAAGACATCAGTTATCCATTCCTCAGCTGACTGAACCATCACTCGCTGCAGACAGCAGATCTATCCCTCCCTTGTCAGACAACAGTTATCCCTCCTTCAGCTGAATGAACCCTGGCTCGCTGCAGACAGCAGAGCTATATCTCCCTTGTCAGACAACAGTTATCCCTCCTTCAGCTGACAGAACCCTCGCTCACTGCAGACAGCAGAGCTATCCCTCCCTTACCAGACAACAGACTTATCCCTCCTTCAGCTGACAGAACCCTCGCTCGCTGCAGACAGCACAGCTATCCCTCCCTTGCCAGGCAACAGAGTTATCCTTCCTTCAGCTGACTGAATCCTCGCTCACTGACGAGAGCAGAGCTATCCCTCCCTTGTCAGACAACAGAGTTATCCCTCCTTCAGCTGACTGAATCCTCACTGGCTGCCGACAGCAGAGCTATCCCTCCCTTGTCAGACAACAGAGTTATCCCTCCTTCAGCTGACTGAATCCTCACTGGCTGCCGACAGCAGAGCTATCCCTCCCTTGTCAGACAACAGAGTTAACCCTCCTTCAGATGACTGAACCCACGCTCGCTGCAGACAGCAGAGCTATACCTCCCTTGTCAGACAACAGTTATTCCTCCTTCAACTGACTGAACCCTCGCTCGCTGCAGACAGCAGAGCTATACCTCCCTTGTCAGACAACAGTTATTCCTCCTTCAACTTACTGAACCCTCACTCACTGCAGAGCTACCCCTCCCTTGCCAGACAACAGAGCTATCCCTCCTTCAGCTGATTGGACCCTCGCTCGCTATCTCGCTATAGACAGCAGAGCTATACCTCCCTTATCAGACAACAGACTTATCCCTCCTTCAGCTGACTGAACCCTCGCTCGCTGCAGACAGCAGAGCTGTCCCTCCTGTGTCAAACAGTTATCCCTCCTTCAGCTGACTGAACCCTCGCTCGCTATCTCGCTATAGACAGCAGAGCTATACCTCCCTTATCAGACAACAGAGTTATCCCTCCTTTATCTGATTGAACCCTCACTCGCTGCAGACAGTAGAGCTATCCCTACCTTGTCAGAGAACAGTTATTCCTCCTTCAGCTGACTGAACCCTCGCTCGCTGCAGAGAGCAGAGCTATCCCTCCGTTGTCAATCAGAGTTATCCCTCCTTCAGTTGACTGAACCCTCACTAGCTACAGACAGCAGAGAGCACAGCTATCCCTCCCTTGCCAGACAACAGAGTTATCCCTCCTTCAGCTGATGGACCCTCGCTCGCTGCAGAGCAGAGCTATCCCTCTCTTGCCAGGCAACAGAGTTATCCCTTCTTAAGATGATGGGGCTCTCACTCAATGCAGACAGCAGAGCTATCCCTCCCTTGTGAGACAAATGAGTAATCCCCTCTTCAGCTGATGGGGCTCTCACTCAATGCAGAGAGCACAGCTGTCCCTCGGTGGGGAAAGACAAGAGCTATCGGTCAGCTGGTTGAACCCTTGTCCACTCAAGAGCGCAGAGCTATCTCTACCTTCACAAAGACAACAGATTGATCCCTCCTTCAGCTCATTGAAACCTCGATCACCGAAGAAAGCAGAGCTATCCCTCCCTTGTGAAAGACACACCTCTTAGTCACCTGACTTAACCCTAGCTTGTTCCAGAGAGCAGAGCGATCCCTCCCTTTTGAGACGACAGCGCATCACCTTTTCAGGTGATGGAACCCTCACTTGCTGCAGACAGCAGAGCTATCCCTCGCTTGCTCCACTGATGTACCCCTAGTGAGGCACGTTCATGTACTCATAAACTGAGGACACAGGGAGACACAGGTACTGAGGACGCAGGAATACAGGTACTGAGGACACAAGAAGACACAGGTACTGATGACACAGGCAGACACAGGTACTGAGGACACGTGGAGACACGTACTGAGGACACAGCAAGACACAGGTACTGATGACACAGGGAGACACAGATACCGAGCACACAGGAAGCACAGATACGGAGGACACAGGAAGACATGGAGTGATTTGGACACAGGGGGAGACAAGGGTAAAGCGGCCATAGATACTGAGCACACAGGAAGACAGGTAGCGAGGACACAGGAATACACAATCCTGAAGACACGTGGAGACACATGTACTGAGGACACAGGAAGGCTGGTATTGAGGACCCAAGAAGACACGGGTACAGATGACACGTGGAGACACAGGTACTGATGACACAGGAAGACACAGATACCGAGCACACAGGAAGACACAGATACCGAGGACACAGGAAGACATAGGGTGCTGTGGACACAGGGAGACAAGGGTACAGCAGGCATAGGTACTGAGCATACAGGAAGATAGGTAGCGAGGACACAGGAAGACACATGAAGACACAGGTACCGAGGACACAGGAAGACACGGGTACTGAGGACACAGAGAGAAATAGGTAATGAGGACACGTGGAGACACATGTACTGAGGACACAGGAAGACTGGTACAGAGGACACAAGAAGGCACGGGTACTGATGACACAGGCAGACACAGGTACTGAGGACACCGAAAGACACGGGTACTGAGGACACAGAGAGAAATAGGTAATGAGGACACGTGGAGACACATGTACTGAGGACACAGGAAGACTGGTACAGAGGACACAAGAAGGCACGGGTACTGATGACACAGGCCAACACAGGTACTGAGACACGTGGAGACACAGGTACTGATGACACAGGGAGACACAGATACCGAGCACACAGGAAGACACAGATACTGAGGACACAGGAATACATAGGGTGCTGTGGACACAGGGAGACAAGGGTACGGCATAGGTACTGAGCATACAGGAAGACAGGTAAAGAGGACACAGGAAGACACAATACTTAAGACACAGGTACCGAGGACACAGGAAGACACGGGTACTGAGGACACAGAGAGGCATAGGTACTGAGAATACGCGGAGACACATGTACTGAGGACACAGGAAGACTGGTACCAAGGACACAAGAAGGCACGGGTACTGATGACACAGGGAGACATAGATACTGAAGATGCATGAAGACACATGTACTGAGGACACAGGAAGACACAGGTACTGAGGACACAGAGAGGCACGGGTACTGAGGACACAGGAAGCCATGGGTACTGAGGACACAGGTAGACACGGGGTACTGAAGACATAGGAAGCGCGGGTACCAAGAATGACGGGGCCGAGGCGCGCACACAGTTGTATCGGCTGGTTAATACCATGCAGCCCCCTCAGCACAGAACTTTTGCCCGAGAGTTCCTGATAAACTTCGGAGCGGGGGCCCCTCCATGCATCTTGCAGGGGGGCCCCCTCAAATTTCGTTACGCCACTGGCCATACCATATAATACACCCAAAACCTCACAGTATCCAAGGTGATGTTTTGCGGTAGAGTAGTGTACAGACTCTGAGTATCGACAGTATATCACATAGAATGCCTCGAAGGACCCTCGTGTCCTTCAAATAGGTAGGAGTCTGCTGCACATCGGGGACGAAAAATTAAGTCAGCAAATTGGGTTTGTGGTTGGGTAATAGAGTCTATGCCTGACACTGTTGGGTGACCTGGTGGAGGTGTACGATTCTTATGTACCTAAGGCAAGCTATAACAAGCATTTGCAATGTAATCGGTCTCGCATTTGTAAGTTAGAGCTATTTCGTATAGTAAATGATAATATTATTTTATTATGTCTATTTAAAATGTAATTTTCCATGTTAGGTAACAAACTAAAACAGTAGAAGTGCAAACATATAATGTAATTTTTTTTCCTTAGATAGTTTTTTATTGCAAAAAGTAAAAGAAGAAAAATGTTGCATCTGGAATGATACAAAAAACGTGTTTAATATTTAAAGTTTAATAACACCGAAAGGGTGAGAAGGTTAAGGACTGAGGGAAACACGCTTCATAATGGATCAGCAGTTTGGAGTTATCACAATTGAGAGTGTGACATACACACAACCCAAATATACATATAATAAAATATAGGAAAAATGTAAAAGTATTCAACATGGGCTGGTGATTTTCTAGGCCTCGCGCCAAAAGTATGCGGGATTATTACCCAAAAGTCAAGGAGATTATACACAGAGTCCCCTTTTTAAAACAATGCACAACAAATCGGCATCGCTCCATAAGAAAAGTCTACCATGGAATCATGCAAGAAGCATAAGTGGAAAGAAGTACAGGAGGTCTAACAATGGACTTGTTGTACAAACTGGGTTGAACTTTGCTGCCGTAGATCGTGAAACACATCTGTGAAGCTGTGCTCCAGGGATCTGACAGTTGTGCACACGCCAAGGAGCAGAATTCACAGGGAGGTCAACAGTCAAAAAACAATAATAATACCAACAGGGGCATCAGATTTGAACATGCACATAAAGAAAGCAACGTCACCTATAATCGAAAGACAGTGATTGTGTCCAAACAATTTATTAAACTTTAGTTTATAAAACAGAGGGCAGCACTCATGAAATAAACGCACCCCTGACGTGAGAAATAATTAGTGCAGGCTGCAAATCAATGAAAAGTTCACCAAAGCAAAACATGTTCAACAAAAAAACAGCAAAACACACAAGGTGATGGACAGAATGTAGCACATAGGCAAAACATTCACCCCCAGTCACAGATCTGGGTTTAATCCATTGTTATTTTGCTCACCAGACCACCCCAGTTCAGACATGGCCATATGCAAATCAGTCTTGACCCTGTGCCTCATGGGAACAGTCCAGCCCGAACTGCCAAGCCATGTCTTCCCTGGACCGGAATCAAGCATCCTAGAACCGGTTTCTGGCTATCAGCCGTCATCAGCCAGGATAGCTTGACTACAATGGCGTAGTGAGCACGGAACCCACGTCTGGGCATACCCTTCCCACATAGGGCGAACAGCAAAACACACAGGGTGATAGAAGGAATGTTGCACATTGGCAAAACATTCACCCCCAGTCACAGATCTGGGTTTAATCCATTGTTATTTTGCTCACCACCCCACCCCAGTTCAGACATGGCCATATGCAAATCAGTCTTGACCCTGTGCCTCATTGGAACAGTCCAGCCTGAACTGTCAAGCCATGTCTTGGCAGTTCCGGCTAGACTGTTCCCATGGGGCACAGGGTCAAGACTGATTTGCATATGGCTGGGTTCAAACTGGAATGGCATGGTGAGCAAAGAGCAAAAAACGATGGATTTAGGCCCAGATCTCTGTACAGGGGTGAATGTATGACATTGTTCTGCATTCTGTCTATCAACTGTTGTTTTTGCATTTGTCGCCCCGAGTGGGACGGGTATGCTCAGACGTGAGTCCGGTGCTCTCCATGCCACTGGAATCAAGCTATTCTGACTGATGAGGGCTGAAAGCCCGAAACCGGTCCTAGGATGCTTGTTTCCAGTCCAGGGAGGACCTGGCTTGGCAGTTTGGGCCGGACTGTTGCCATGGGTCAAGACTGATTTGTATGTGGCTGGGTTCAAACTGGAATGGCATGGTGAGCAAAAAAACAATGGATTTAGGCCCAGATCTCTGTACTGGGGTGAATGTATGACATTGTTCTGCACTCTGTCCATCAACTGTTGTTTTTGCAACAAAAAAACAGACATACATGTGGGCTGAAAATAAAGCACCTGTAGTGTAGACCAAAAAGGAATGTTTTATTTATGTAGTAAAAACAAAGCACCACTTTGAAAGTACTGGTTATTTTGCGCTTATTACATCATATGGAAAAGATAGTATGAGAACCAGATATCGTGTTTGAATCCCGATCCTTATCTTAACAGGGCTGATTCCTTCCTGTAGCATCCATAAAACATCTTGCATATAGAGTGAACACTTTGCAATAAATTGTACATAAGGGCAACAAAAGGCTGCAATAAAAAAGCATCTGATGTTTTATGGTGTTTTCCTTTTATAGGAAACAATATACAAAGTTACGATCGCGTAATCACTGCATGCGCTGAACAAGCATCCAAGTAATTTTTTTTAACTCAAAATATCATGTGCGCTTACTACACACCTCCTTTTAATTTGTAAATGGATCAACTGCTATATGCCCTTAGTAATATTTCGTTGTAGTAGTTCGTCAGTGATTAGGTTATTTTACCAGACAAAATCTGAATACTTTTCGTTATGTTTGGAGGACCAACCACATTACAAAACGCAATGAATACGCAGTTACAGTGGCTTCCCGGACTAAAAAAACACAACATGCAAGAATAGTTAGGGCAGTAGGCAAGAAATAAACAAAATAAGGTAGAGCAGTGACATACGAGTTAATTACCTTTGGTAAGGATGTATCTGGTAGAGACGTTGTCTAGCCTAGGATTCCTTGACTTGAATATATCCAGGCGCCAGACTGGATCCGGAACATTTTTTGCAGCAGCACCTCTGCACGCCGGGGGACGGCGCCACACACCCTCGCCCGTACGTGACGTCAGCGAGGTCATATAAGTCCCTCCCGGCGTGCTGATGTCAGTTTTCTTCGGAGAAACTTTTCCGCAGCACAACGCGGAGCCACCAACATAAACTGTGAAAGTATGGGAACAGTGTGCGAAGGATGAAAAATTCACAAAATAAAGAAGGCGGATTGTGCAAAACTAAAAAAACAGTGAGAGGGAAAGGGTATTTTTGTGAGGGAATACTCCTGGTCCCCTTAATCAATATCAGAAAACAAATAGAGGAGTACACCCTGGAGGCACCACCGTGCCTACTTTAGAGGAATAGAGGTGCACAAAGGGAATACAAAGGACAAATTTGTCCTTTGTTAAAAGACCCCTCACTCACCAACCTGGTTGGTGACATGCTTCATCATCGGGGTCTCACCCGGACAGCCGAGTGCCATCCAGGTGTGCTGCGACACCTGACTACAGTGGAGCGGGTTGTTTTTTGTACTTTTTTTAAGGTAGAAAAAAGGTGATTTTAAAAGTTGTCCAGATTTACTCTCTACAAAAAAATCTTTATTTCGGAGAAGCTGGGCAACATTAAAAATATCAATGGGACACCTTGCAGAGTTAGGTTGGCCTGTGGTGTCGCAAATAATTGTGAAGAAATAAAAATGGTCTACATGGTTCAACCTATGGAGTGATTGTAAGGTTTTCGTTAGGACCAATAGTGGTAGCCCAGGCGGTATACACACGCTAAGGTGTACCCAACCCTTCACTACTAAAAAACCCACTAGTACTCACAGTGGTGGTTAAGGTTTCTTTCCTTGGTTCCTAGAAAAGAAATCCTGTAAAGACTCCCGGGGACGCACGTCCTGGGGCTCGAGCAACTAGTACCCCCAACAACAGATGGAAGTGAGGTCGAGGACCTCGGCGACATGCACCGCGACTTACCCATAAGGGGCAAACGCCGTATCCGGGCCCTAGAGGGTGACAGACGCCGCAACTGGAAACCCGAGGGGCATGCTGGCCTTGAGGAGGCCGGAGGACAAGACGACTCCGACCGGGACAGGCGAGCCGAAAGGAGCTTCATCCGGTGCTCCCGCCGGGACTTCGGCTTGAGGTGTTGGCAGGCGTCGCAATCCGTCACGTCGTGGTGTTCGCCCAAACACCACATACAAATAAGATGTGGGTACATCGCGGACATTTGCAGAGAACAGGAGGTACACGTTTTAAAGCCCGAAGGCATCGCACACTGCTCCAGACGCGAAGTGTCAAAAGGGGCCTGAAAACAGGCCAGAGGAACTGCTTACTCCGGATCCGCGTTGCACTCGGAAAAGAAGGAAACTGACGTCAGCGCGCCGGGAGGGACTTATATGACCTCGATGACGTCATGTACGTGGACAACATCAGGGCGGGGTCGTGTGGTGCAGCCCCCCGGGGCGGAGAGGTGTTGCTGCAAAAAAAATTCCGGATCCAGTGTGACGCCTGGGGATATTCTAAGTTAAGGAATCTGCGGCTAGATGTTTCTATAAGATATGCTCCTATATAAACGAGATAGAGAAAAACCCCTGTGAAGGGTGAGAGCACAGAACACCTCTGTTTCAGAAACAGCCAAAGACTGAAAGATAGAGCAATCCAAAGGCACAAACAATGTGGTGTGGCTGCAGAGAGCAGGGTCCCTGCATGACTGTGACTGGTGAGAGTGCAGGCTCACTGCTGGGTAGTTTTGCGGAGCTGCTGCTCATGCCTGTGTAACTCCCGAGGCTTCTATGAATGCTGCTGTAGCTTCTCCTGCTGCTGTCGGGAGACAGATGGCCTATAAAACTCTGGTACCTTTATCCCTCTGTACTTTGAAACGTGCAAACAGTGAGGTGCTGCAGCACCTCTAAGGCAGAGGTGGGGCAGTGGGTGCCACATCTGACACAGGAGGTGGGTTTCTGCTGAAAGCCAAGCAACAAGGTCTGACACGCGCCACAGCTATGGAGAAATGACATCTGCTTTAGAAAAAGTGAAGAAATACAAAGAAAAAAAAGCACATTTTATTTCCCCTTTCTTTACTTTTGAAGCAATTGC
The DNA here is from genome assembly GCF_964261635.1 of Lissotriton helveticus. NCBI lineage: Eukaryota > Metazoa > Chordata > Amphibia > Caudata > Salamandridae > Lissotriton > Lissotriton helveticus. The sequence continues at coordinate 1,327,785,221 of NC_136061.1, read as the reverse complement.
GGCAAACGCATTTTAGCTTAAAATGTTTTAAGCTAAAGAGCAGATGCCAGCATTATAACAAAAGTAAACAAATAAAAAAAAAAAAAGCATGTGGCTGCGTTTGGCCATCACAAGTAAGCAAAAGGAAAGCCTGGTGCCATTATTAGTGATGAGGCTGCCGGCATAGTTAAATAAGAAAATAATTAAACCATTGTGGGAGAGTGTGACCTGCCTGCAAAAGCAGGGAGGAGAAAGCCCTTCAAGAAAATAGTGTTTGAAGGATGTAATTAAAACATACCTTGTAACAACACAAGTAAAAGGACCAGTCCTAATGGGAGGTTACAAATGTAGACAAGGCGGTACTAAGGAGGGACTAACGTACGAGTTACTTACCTTGGGTAACAATGTATCTGGTAGAGACGTTGTCTAGCTGCAGATTCCTTAGCTTAAAATGTCCCCATGCGTGAGACTGGATCCGGAATTGTTTTGCAGCAGCACCTCTGCACGCCGGGGGACGGCGCAACACGACCCCGCCCTGACGTCGTCCTCCTACGTGACGTCAGCAAAGTCATATAAGTCCCTCCAGGCGCGCAGACATCAGTTTCCTTCGGAGAAACGTTTCCGCAGCACAACGCAGAGCCACTGTGAAAGTATGGGAACAGTGTGCGAGGAATGAAAGAATAAAAAGGGGGATGGTGGAAGATACCACCCTAAAGACAGAATAGACACCACATACATATATAAGCAGTGGCTGTGAGAAAGAGCCCCGCAGGCCAAGCAGAGGCCTCTTCCCGAGTGCAACAAGGGAGGAACATTACAACAGACATGTGGGAGAGCGGGCTGGATAAACAGACGAGGAGGATGTATATAGTGTGCCAGTTGGACTGATTTTATTCAACAATTCAAGTCAGGGATATAGTCTCGGGTTCCACTGTTTGGTTCCTATGATTTCTTCTGTAGAGATGTCTTCAGGTCTACTCGGTGTTCCAATGGAGTAGGCTTTGCAAGCTGTATGGTGCTTCCCCGGGAGGCTCAGAAGAGAAAAGAAGAACAAGGAGCCGTCAGTTCTTCCTAAGGTTCCCTTTCCTATACTCAGGTTACCGTCACCACACCCAATAGGTGATATCATAAGAGGGGAGTGTGAAGAGGGGCAGGTATTGTGAGGGGTAATAGTGCTGGCTAGGTTGACAAAGTTCACAGTGACCTAGGACGGTGCAAGCAGCAGTACCAATGGTTTGATCGCAGTTTAGGCTTGATAAAACCCCTTTTAATAACTGGCTTACACAGAGAATTCAGGAATCAGTTAACTACCACCGGTAACATAAAAGTGGGGAAAGAAACGAACATGTAAATGCTATGGGGATAAAGTGAGGATAAAGACTGGCAAAAAAACCCAATTATGTGCCCCTTCCTTAAATCAGGAACCTCCCGCCACCCTCCTGTAAATCCCCACACCTCTACCCTCCTCCCCCTCACTTCTCACTCACCGGCTCCACCGCAACTCTCCTCCTGAGTTGCGGCCGCTCTTCAGCCACCTCCTGTGGGGACCACCAGTCCTCGCACCACGTCTCGTCTTCTTCTTTTTCTCCCGTTTCGCCTCCGCTCGCGGCTTCTCTCCCTTCAGCTTCTTCATTGACCTGATCCTCTCGGCGTTCTTCCTCCCTTCCGGAATCTTCGCGCCCGCAGTCCGTTTCCTCTCCTCCTTTCAGTTCCGGCGCCAGTTTACTTCCAGGGTTAGTCCCGCCCCCTTAGTCTTTGCTGTGGGAGAGTTCCGGGCGCTGAACAAACAGAGGACATGGGGCGTTACTGGTGATATATGTCGGAACCGCGTTGTAGTCTTGTCAGGTAAGTTATGGGGCCGACAAAAGCGGTCTGACCTCGGTATTCAACCGATCAGGCGCGGCAACCCCTCACAAGACAGAAATAGACTGTCCACTTGTAGGAAAGAAAGAGAAGACTGGTCTTTCCTTTCTAAAAACAGAGGTAGGAAACAGAGCACAACCGAACCTCAAAGAGGATGACCACGAGGAGACCAGGACTCCGAGGCAGTAGAGCAGATTGAAGGGAAGGGAACTGAAGAGGAAAACGAACCTTCCTGTGAATAAAAGGTACCATATAACAGATAAAAAGTCCCTCAGCAGAGGTGAACTGTACATGAAAGCACCCAGGGGAGTGCAACAAACTGAACCCCTTGAAGATAAAACCCAATGGCAACTGAAGAGGCCAATGGAGAACACCACCAGAAAAAGGTCTTCGCAGAACGGGGAGGATGGGTGGGCGTTAAGGAATCTGCGGCTAGACAACATCTCACCAGATACATCGTTTACGAAGGTAAGTAACTCGTACATCTGCTAGAGATATCTAGCTGCATATTCCATAAATTAGAATAGATACCACAGCCATACCCCAAAAGGGAGGCGGGTCAGCGACAGGACAACAGAAAGTGTCAGTCATGTGACCCGGCAACAGGATGATGGATAAAGGGGGAAAAACTGCGGCAGAACAGTCCGACACCAACCCAAGCAGCTCGAAGAGCATAAGTCACAGGATAGAAGATATATGACAACATGCCAGAATGGTGCCACACCATACCAGTATAGAAATGACAGGTAGAACAGTATGATCCCCAGAAGAGAGAGAGAGAGAGAGAGAGAGAGAGAGAAGGATTACTCTCCGCTAAATGGCGCATGAAAAGTGCATTAACCCAGCTTGTAATGAACTTGAAGAGATGCAACCAGCGCCTAACAGACTAGGATATAAAAGGAATCCGAAAGTGCCGGTGGCAAAAGCCCAAAGGCATGCCTGAACTTGAGCAATGCATTGGAAACAGCCAGCAGGACAAGAAGCGTACCAAGCGCACACCCAACCCCAAGAGAGTAAAGAGGGGCAATAGCATCAACCCCCAACCTACTGAAGAAGGTAGAATCTGCCGCCGGCAAACAGCAATAAAGACCTCAAAGTAGCTTACAGAGGAACAGAAGAGTGCCCGACCGGGCAGCATGAAGCCACAGGGAGGAACAACGACAATGCACAAGTTACTACTTGTGTAACGATATATCTGTAAGAGACATTAGTTAGTGATAGATTCCTTACCTTAGAATATCCCCAGGCGTCAGACTGGATCCGAAAAGTTTTGCTAGGAGTACCTCTGCGCGTCAGTAGGTGGCGTCACGCGGCTCCGCGTCCGTCGCTGGCGTCGTAAGCGCCGAGATGACGTCACGGAGACTACTTAGGCCCCACCCATGCACGCTGACGTCAGTTCTGTACACGACTTTCCGCGCCAGAAACGCAGAGCCATGCAAGAAACTGACCACTGGTGCCATGAAACTAGGGCCCTGAAAGGGATGACCTTAACCCTAGAAATCAGTTTGCAGAACGGGGAGGATGGGTGGGGCGGTAAGGAATCTATCACTAACTAATGTATCTTACAGATATATCGTTACACAAGTAATAACTTGTGCATCTGAAAGAGACACGTTGGTGATAGATTCCTTACCTTAGGATAGATACCCCAGCAATACCAGCCCCGGATTGTGGGTCTGCGAACAAGAATACAACAGAAAGTCACGGAGAACAGAACGGCCAAAGAAGCCGTCTCTCCGGACTTGACTGTCAAGGCAGTCATGCTTGGTAAATGTGTGCAGCGAAGCCCACGTAGCTGCCTGACAAATGTCCTGCAAGGGAACGTCGCGTCCCAAGGCAGTAGTGGCTGCAGTCGCCCTGGTAGAATGGGCACGCAGCCCCACAGGCGGCTCCTTCTTAGCCAATGAGTAACATGCTTTGATGCACAGAACGACCCACCGAGAGATGGTCCTTTTGTGCATGGCCCGACCCTTTTTGGCACCCACGCAGCCAACAAAGAGCTGGTCATCCACCCGGAACTTTTGTGTGCGCTGCAGATAGAAAGAGAGAGCACGTTTTGGGTCCAGATGGTGGAGCCTCTCTTCCTCTTTTGAAGGATGCGGAAAGAAGGTGGGCAAAGTGATGGTCTGCCCGATGTGGAAAGGTGTTGGCAAAAAAGAAGAACGGGTCCTTAAAACCACCTTGTCCGGACGAACAGAAAGGAAAGGAGGTTCAGAAGAAAGAGCCTGGAGCTCACTCACTCTTCTGGCAGAGGTGATAGCTACCAGGAAAGCAGTCTTTAGAGTGAGAAGACATAAAGGACAGTTATGAAGGGGCTCAAAAGGGGCGCACATCACATAGGTCAAGACAATATTTAAGCCCCATTGAGGCATTATGAAAGGCACAGGAGGAAATATGTGTGTAATGCCTTTGCGAAAATGGTTAACAACCGGGGACTTAAAAAGAGAAGGCTGATCTGGAAGCCGTAGAAAGGCAGAGATGGCCGAAAGAAAACCTTTGATAGTCCCCAGAGAAGAGCCTCTGCTGGGTCAAGGATAGAAGGAACAGAAGGACCCCAGAAAGAGGGGCAGAAAGGGGATCCACAGCCTTTGCTGTGCACCATGCCACAAATTTGTTCCTCCTGCAGGTATATACCGTCTTAGTGGAGGGATGCCTGGCTGCCAGAATGACAGCACAGACTTCGGGAGGAAGATTAAAAGCTGTCAACTGTCACCGCTCAATCTCCATGCATGGAGGTGGAGGCTGGACAGGTTTGGGTGGTGGACCGACCCTGCTGCTGCGACAGAAGATCTTCCAGAAGAAGCAGTTGGATCTGGAGATCGATCGCCATGCTGTGTAGCTCGGGATGAAAATTGCAAAAAACACAGTTGATGGACAGTGTAGCTCGGGATACCAGTATCTTTGTGCCCAATCAGGAGCCACAAGGATGACTTGGGCCCGGTCCAGTCGAATCTTCTTCAGCACTCTGGGCAGAGGTGGTATAGGAGGAAAGGCGTACAGCAGACCACAACTCCACTCACAACGAAAAGCGTCGCCGAGCGAGTGCCGCCTTGGAAATTCCAACGCGCAGAACTGATGACATCGCGTGTTCTCTTCGGTGGCGATTAGATCTAACCAAGGCTACCCCTACTGCTGAAAGAGACCTTGCGGCACACGTCTGAATTCAAACGCCATTCGTGATCCATCAAGCACCGGCGGCTGAGTTCGTCCGCCCTGACGTTCAGAGAACCTGCCAGGAGTTGAACCACCGAGGTAATGCCTTGATGTTCCAGCCATGTCCAGAGGTGCAGAGCCTCCTGACATAGTGTCCACAACCCCACCCCGCCCTGTTTGTTGCAATACCACATTGCGTGGTGTTGTCTGTGAACACCTGCACTACACTTCCCCGGACAGAGGGAAGTATTGCCTTCAGTGCAAGTCGGATCGCCCGAAGCTCCAACAAGTTGCTATGGAGCCGGGACTCCGCCGGAGACCAGAGGCCTCTGATCTCCGCCTCTCCCAAGTGGCCTCCCCATTCCAGGAGGGACGCATCCGTCACCACTGTGTGCTCCGGTTGGGGAAGGAAGAGGGATCTGTCATTGACCCAATCGCGATTCGTGAACCACCACTGCAATTGTCGTGCAGTGCCCTCCGAGATCCGGACATGAACGGACAGGTTGCCCCGATGCTGTGCCCACTGGAACTTCAGGCCCCACTGCGGAGCCCGCATATGCCATCTGGCATGTTGCACCAGTAGGATGCTGGAGGCCATCAGGCCCAGGAGCCGGAGGGTCATCTTGACTGAAACCCGGGATAGAGGCTGAGAGATCCGAATTATAGCCTGAACATCCCGGACTCGCTGCTCGAGAGGAGAAACACAAAACTGCGTCAAATCCAGATGAAGGAGGGCTTCTGAGAGGTACTCAGTTGCGACTTCGGCACGTTGATGGAGAACCCCAGCAAATGCAGGAGGTCGGCCGTAGTCTGAAGGTGGGTGACGACTGCCTGGGGCAAGCCCACCTTTAACAACCAGTCGTCGAGGTAAGGGAAGACTGACACCCCTGACCTGCGCAGATGAGCTGCGACCACCGCCATCACTTTCATGAACACCCGAGGGGCGCTGGTAAGGCCGAAGAGGAGCACGGCAAACTGAAAATGCTCCCGGTCGACCGTGAACTGCAGGTAACGCCAGTGGGCCGGCAGGACGGGGATGTGAAAATATGCGTCCTGCAAGTCCAACGCTACCATCCAGTCTCCTGGGTCGATGGCAGCCAAGACCTGAGCCAGATTCAACATCTTCTCCTTCCGGAGGAAGCGATTGATGTTCCTGAGGTCCAAGATGGGGCGCAATCCCCCTTGTTCTTCTTGGGGACCAGAAAGTAGTGGGAATAACGACCACATCCTACTTCTGGTCCAGGAACACGCTCAATGGCCCCTTGGCCAAGAAGGCCACAACTTCCTGTTGGAGAAGCGCAAAGTGATCCTCTGACATGCAGTGGAACTGAGGTGGCAAGGCTGGGGGGGTAGACTCGAATGGAAGGGAGTGACCCCTCCGGACGAGTTGCAGCACCCACTTGTCAGAGGTGACAGAACGCCAGTGGGGAAGGTGAAGTCGAATCCTGCCACCCACTGGCGTGGGGTGCGTCCCAAAGCTCAGACTAGGAAGGCTTTGAGGCTGATGTCGCAGGGGCGGAGGTGGACTGACCCGCCCGCTGGCCCCCTGTGCCGCCACTGCAGCCTCCACGCCCACAGCTACGCTGAGTCTGGTTCTGCGCAGGCTTCTGACTGAATGAGCGGGCAGGGGCGCCCCTCCCATGGCCACGAAAGGAATGAAAAGTAGACATGGCCAGGCGCGTGGCAGAAAGGCCCAAGGACTTGGCGGTAGCCCGAGTCATTAAAACGCTCCAGCGTACTGTCGGACATATCACCAAACAGGTAAGTGCAATCAAAGGGTATGTCCATGAGCGAGCTCTGGACGTCTGGAGAAAACCCGGTAGATCTCAACCATGCTTGGCGACGAAGCGCCACAGTGGTTGAAATTGCCCTACCGCGTGTCTAAGCCACAACGAATGGCGAATTTAGCCGCATCCTTACCCTCGGCCACAGCCTGGGACAGCACAGCCTGGACCTCTTCCGGGCACTGAGGTAACACCTGAGCAACGGTATCCCACACTGCATGGGAATAGCGGCCCAACAGACATGCGGTGTTCACCGAACGCAGACCCAAGCTGGCCGATGAGAACAACCGTTTGCCGAACTGCTCCAGCCTTTTGGAGTCCTTATCTGGTGGAGCCTTGGGAAAGGCACTCTTTGAAGCTTGAAGGACCAGACTCTCGGGCATTGGATGAGTAGTCAGAAAGGCAGGGTCACCCGGCGCCGGGCGATGACGCATGGCGACGTTCTTATCCACAGGGGCCCCTGTGGCCGGCCGCGACCAAGTGCCCAACAAGACGTCAGTGAGGGCGTCACTAAAGGGCAGCAGTGGCTCCAATGAAGTGGACGCAGACTGGAGCATCTCAGCGAGATTAGTCTTTAGGGCCACCATAGGGAGAACAAGGTTAAAGACCTCAGCTGCCCGACGGAGCACCACCGTGTACGAGGCACCTTCCTCCGTCGAGGGCAGGGGAGAGGCAAACCCTGGATCAGAATAGACGTCTAGGCCACCAGCCTCCTCCAAGTCGTCCGCCCAATCCTGCTCAGAGTCACACTGACGAGCAAGAGGGTCCTCGAACCCCTCCCAGTCGTCCTCCACCTCCTCTGTGGGCGGCGTAGACCATGGCGGTGGGGCAGGGACCCGGGAAAGAACAAAAGGCATCGAAAACGGTGCCGGGAATGGCGCCGGGCGGTGCCAAACTGGCGCCGTATCCCAATTTGGATCCCAGGAGGGGACAAAACCGGCCGGGAACTGGGGCAGAGGCGGAACCAACGGCATCCACTGCAGTGCCGCAGGCGGAGCCGAAGGTGGCGCTGGGGCCGGAGCCAGCAGCGTGGGACCTTGTGGCACCATGGCCAGAGCCAATGGAGCACGATCCTGCGGCTCCGGGGCCGGAGCCACTGGCGGCGCGAGCCACCTGTGGAGTTGACGGTTCGGCAGAATCCTGACAAGGGACCACGGGGCCCAAAGGCGCACCGGCGGGAGCCTGAGGCCTAAACAGGCGGTCTATGGCAGTAAGAAACTCTTGCATCTGTGCGGGAGTCGCCGACGGACTTGGGTAAGGTGGGTAGGCCGCGTGACTCCCAGGCTTTAAAGGAGCCCCAGGGGCGGAACCCCTGTCCCCCTCGTCCGCATCTGGGGACCTACGGGGGGACGTCAGAGAGCGGCAACGCTTCTTCGACTTCTTTTTGTGTCGTCTCCTACCCAAATCCGAGGGTGAAGACTTGGAGCCGGAGGAGCGGTGATGGTGGCCCACGAGCGTTCTCTAGAACGGCCCCTGCACCGCGAACGGCGCTGGGACGAATGCCGAACTTCAAAATTTTCCGGCGCCGCTCCCTCAAGGACTTCAGGGCCATTGTCCTACAGGACCGCGAGTCGTGGTCACGCTCCAGGCAGTAGAGACAGACATCGTGGTGGTCCGCCACCGACATATTGCGACGGCAGGCCCACAGAACTTAAAACCAGGCATCCCTACATGCACCAGAGAAGACCAACAAGAGACAAAAAGTCCCCAAAAAGATAGTCAAAAAGTGACTAAGGTACGTGCTCTAAACGGATCTGCGCGGAAAAAGAAAGAACTGACGTCAGCGCGCATGGGTGGCGCTAAGTAGTCTCCGTGACGTCATCTCAGCGTTTACGATGCCAGCGATGGATGCGGAGCCGCATGACGCCACCTACTGACGCGCAGAGGTACTGCTAGCAAAACTTTCTGGATCCACTCTGACGCCTGGGGATATTCTAAGGTAAGGAATCTATCACTAACGTGTCTCTTTCAGATATAGGTTTGGAGACAGTAATCAATGCCCACTGCCATCAGAAGAACTGTCCCACAGGCATAGCTTTAACAAGAGTAGGCAAATCCGCAGGGAGAGGCCAAATACACCAAGTCAACGAATGGTGGAAAGAGTCTCAGAATCCAAGACAAACACTCCAAAAGACACGGACAGTGTCGAACACCAAAAAGGGAGCATATGACAATTGGAAAATCACTCCAGGAAGTGGAAGCAAAGAGGCACCTATGGCAACTTGCAACCACCTAAAAAGGGCTCCCCCACACATGGAAATAGTGGTCCAAACTTCGCAACCACGACAAGAGGTGGTGACGTAGGAAGAGGAAACCAAGGCAACCGGTATGTAGACAAAGTATAAGCCGGAGTAACCTAGCACATTAAGGGCAGGTAGGAGCCATTTGCGAAGAGGAGACCATGAAACCTCCAAAATTGGTGGATAACCATGGCGAAAGCAAACGGCACCAAGGAAAAACATAGAACACCGTACAATGGACTTTCATTCGGGGCATGGATCCCACATGATCTTTAGGCCCAGGTGAGATAAGCAAGGCTATATAATAGCGTACAAGTACCCCACATGGAGTATGTATACCCCGGACAACGGGGGACACCTCTTAGGGCAATAAGCCAGGCCAAAAGAATGCAGCAACGAACCGAACCCATGAACAGAGTTCCGGCCGTAATGACATTACTGAACTGAGCCACTGCTGAAAACCATAAGCAGAGGACACATCAACCTGTGGAACACGGCCACAGAAGGCCAACAGGCAACTGAAAGAAAAACGCATCCAAGAGATGCTAATAAAAGGAACATAAAAAGAAGACGTAGGGCTCACTGCTTATGTTAAACACGGAGCATGTCTAAAGGCTCACTCCCTATGTTAAACACAGAGCGCATCTAAAGGATGCAAAATGAAAAAGTACCACAGACGACAGGCCTAAAAAGACCTAAGTGGGAGGGCGAAAGCCCGCCAGCAGCCGGTGAACCGCCGACTCAGCGTGAGCATCAAAGAGCAAAACCCCATCAAAGTGTAAATCTACCAGACGTTCCCGGATATTTTCAGGGAAGACACTATCTTGAAACGAAGCTTGACGCCTTAAGGCAACAGAACTTGCCATGGCTCGGCACAAAGAATCCGCAGTATCTAAGGCTGAACGGATTGTGAATTCGGCCAGATCGTGGCCATCCCGAATGGAGTGAAGGAGATCAGCAGGAGCACCTTCGGAGGTGACAGTAAGCAAAGACTCTGCAGAGTCCCACAGGGCAGAGGTAGCCCGAGCCAAACCACACATGGTATTTAAGGACCGAAGGGTTGCACTAGCGGATGCAAAGACGTTCCTACCCCAGGATTCAAGCCCCCTGGACTCCAGAGAGGGAGGAAGCGTTAGAGAAGGCAGATCAGGAAAGGCAGTCTGCAACACAAACCCCTGATCATCAGGGTGCACAGAAAGATAGACCGGATCATGTGGAGCTGGTCGGTGGCGGTGCAAAACTGGATGTGCCACTGGATCACCTGAAGCAGGTCGGACCCAGGTAAACAAGAGGGCATCATAAAGGGAAGCCTCAAAAGGCAAAAGCGGCTCCACATTGCCGGACCCACAGTGGAGGACCTCCAGCAAGGGGTCCACTGCAAGGGGGTAGAGGGGAGTTGCATATTCAAAATGCAGGTGGCCGGAGAGACCACTCTAAAAAAAGCCACACCAGCATCAGTAGCCCTCTGCGGAGGGGAAAACAGCTCAACAGTGGGGGAGGGGGGTGTAGACTGACCCTCCCAAGACACTGAGGGTCCGCCCAATGCCCCACAGAAGGGAGCCCCACGGAAGAATGAGGACGGGCTCCTGGGGAGGCGAATAGCCTGTCGGATCTGGGAGCTCCTGAGGAGGCTCCACAAATTCCAAGGGGGGTACTGCTTATTGAAAGAAACAAGGGAACCCAAAGGTAATACACTAGGGACCTTGGGCATTTGATTGTTACTAAAGACAGGGGTCCCTAGAACAAGGAAGTTGAGCATTTGAATCAACATTCGCTAAATAGACAGTATATTCTTTGTCCAGCCGGACAGAGTTTTATTTTGACAGGTATAAAGAGTATCACAGATTTGAGAGGTAATTTCAAGTGGGCACAGCCTGTGACCCAAACAGAACAAGGCAAAACAGCAATTTTAGGCAAACACGGGCAAAGCGGTCTGTTTCCTAGTATTCAGTAGACAGACTTAATTCAATCAAGGTACCATTGTGCAATACATTCTAAATTTTTAAGCGACATATGGTACAAAGGTGTCGAAGTTTTGATGCCGAAACTTAAATGTGTGGCATCATCTTCAGGACAGTAATATAAAGCATGCCTGTCTTGAATTCATACAATTGCCGTGGATTGCTGGGGGTCGCGTAACTAGTTAGCATGGAGGAGTCTCGTTCATTATCGGAATTAACCAGACAAGTCGCTCCACCAACTAAAAACGGCCATGCACCACCACCCACAGAATCGAGAAAGAGCTATCAATCTGACAATCCTTTCGGTGTCCGGGACAGGTGAGGTTTCCCTCAATGCTAACTAGTTACGCGACTCCCAGCAATCCACGGCAATTGTATGATTTCAAGACAGGCATGCTTTATATTACTGTCCTGAAGATGATGCCACACATTAAGTTTCGGCATCGAAACGTCGACACCTATGTACCATATGTCTCTTAAAAATTTAGAATGTATTGTACAATGGTACCTTGATTGAATTAAGTCCGTCTACTGAATGCTAGGAAACAGACCGCTTCGCCCGTGTTTGCCTAGAATTGCTGTTTTGTCTTGTTCTGTTTGGGTCACAGGCTGTGCCCCCTTGAGATTACCTCTCAAATCTGTGTTACTATTTATACCTGTCAAAATAAAACTATGTCCGGCTGGACAAAGAACATACTGTCTATTTAGCGTATGTTGATTCAAATGCTCAACTTCCTTGTTCTAGGGACCCCTGTCTTTAGTAACAAGGGAGGTACTGGTAGCACTAGCTCCGGCGACGCCAGGCGGGAGGGCGGTGCGGTACCCTCGCCAGAGGCTTCTATAGAAGAATACAGAACTCGGTGTCGACACGGCATCGAAACGACACGTGTCAGAGCCGATTGTGCCTCGTCAGACACCGACTCTGCAGCCTCCGGCGTCAAGTCAGAGCCGTCCGGCGCCGAAACTACGACAAGCTGCCCCTCTGAAGAAGAAGAGGTCGCCGGGGCCGGCGAGGAAATCTTCTGCGGGGTGTGCTCAAGTTAGGACTATGAGCACGGGCAACCACCTGCGGCACCACAGGAAGACCCGCGGGCTATGCAGCGTGGCAGAGGTGCCGTGGGTCGAAGAGGGGGACCCAGGTGGGCTGTGCCCTAACGACCCCATGTGGAGCGTAGGGGGGGCCCAGCCAGGCCGCGCCCTAACGACACCACATCTCCGATGTTCCCGGGAGGCAAGGGCTCAATTGGCGCCGGGGGCAAACCCGCACGGCGAGTCCGTCGGAGACACCACAAGAAGCAGAGGTCCCACGGACGCCCCAGGAACAGGAGAGGACCCAAGGGAGGCCTGCAAGGATGTAGCATAGGCCTCCATTTGGGCACGAGTCGCGCCCACACCCGGAAAGGGCAGATAGAGGGGAGTGACCGCCGGGAGCACATATCCAGAAAGTAGGAACCAGAGCCCCTGACAACAGAAGAAGATGAGGTTGATGACCTAGGTGACAAGCACCTCGACTTACCAAGTGGAGAACCAAGGCCCCGGACCCCAGAGGGCAATCGACGGCGGAACCGGACAGTAGAGGGACCGGCAGTCGACGACGAGGCCAGGGGGCGAGACGACTCCGACCGGGATAGCCGTGCCGAGAGAAGCTTCATACGGCGCTCCCGCAGAGACTTCGGTTTTAGACGTTGGCAGGCTTCACAGTCCGTGGAGTCATGGGCTCACCCAGACACGACATACAAATAAGATGCAGGTCTGTCGCGGACATTTGCCGCGAAGAAGAATGACAAGATTTGAAGCCCGAAGGCATCGCACACTGTTCCCGACGCGAAGAGTCGAAAAAGGGGCCTGAAAACAGGCCAGAGGAGCTCACTCTGGATCCGCGTTGCACACGGAAAAGAAGGAAACTGAGGTCAGCGTGCCAGGAGGGACTTATATGACCTCGCTGAAGTCATGTGCGAGGACAACGTCAGGGCGGAGTCTTGTGGCGCCGTCCCCTGGTGCGCAGAGGTGCTGCTGCAAAAAAATTCCGGATCCAGTCTCACGCCTGGGGATATTCTAAGATAAGGAATCTGCGGTTAGATGAGTTAAGGAATCTGCGGTTAGATGTCTCTATCAGATAAGTCTATTACTGACTCAGAAGCGACATTTATAAAGGACAATAACACAAGCCAATCAAAAATATGGGTGAGTGGGCGGAGCATCAAGTCCATACCTCAATACAGCAATTCTCAAAGAGACAGCGCAAGCGCTGCCTGGTCGAGACCTAAAAAAAGGGTGACAGATTTCTTTCATAAGGAAATCTGTTTCCTTCTTCGAGATCCAATTGCCAACATGTGCCCCTTCCAACAGTTTTACATAGTATTCTTGAGGCGCGACATTGGGTCTTCTGTATCTTTCAATGTCAATGATCCGCTAATAATCTTTTGTACTCGGACTAGTAATCCTCCTTCATAAGAAAGACAATGCCCCTTCCTTTATCAGTAGGTTTTATGATGATATTGTCATAATTCACCAGATCTGTTATAGCCAGTCTTTCATTACAGGTAATATTCTGGAACAAATTCATTTTCATAGTGTGAATTGGTTCAATCTCCTTAAATATTGTCTGTTCAACGGCTAATATATCGACAGGGACAGCTGTAAAGGAGGCACAGAATGTTGAACTCACTTGAAGATCTGTGTCACCGATTGAATCTGGTTCCTGCTTATTGTTGACGAAAACCCAAAGCTTTATCCTCCTGCAGAATTCGACATTTTCAAAATGTAGCCTAAATCGGTCACAAGATGGAGTAAGGACAAAACCCAAGCCTTTATTTAGGAAGCTACTTTGGCTGGGGGGCAGTTCCTTCCCCATCAGATTCAAAACTGAGGAGCATTTGAACTCGTCCCTGGTGTTTGGGTCTTGGTCTGGCTCATTTTTTCTTCCTCTGGGTTAGCAATGGAGGGAACCTTTGTGGTTGGTTTTGTAAAAATGGACGATCCCATGTACCTAAATGGGGTAAAGGACGATGAAGAAATGGAGGTTGTCCAAAGTCTAGTTGCTGACATGGTTTGGTCAACTTCTTTCCTCTCTGTCTGCCCTTTCTTCTTCCCTTCCAATAATCATTACTGCTCCATCCCGATGAGTGAAAAGAGCATCCATCCAAGGAATCAGGGTCACTTTTGCTATTTTCCTGGAACTTGGGTCCAGTCTGGGTCATGGGTCATCCTGGAGACCACGGAGAATCCCGACATACAGACAGAAAGAATTCTCTTGGAAAAAAAAACAGCGAGTTATCGTCTCCAGACGCATCGGCTTGGATTGAAAGATAATATCCCGTGGTTGGCCCGGAAAAAATACGGAAATAAATAAATAAATTATTCTTGTATATTCTTTGCTGAGTACATAACATTCTGCAACAGTATGGTATAACCTTCCCAAGAAATATGGAGATGTATACTCATCTCAACTAGGTGCATTTCCCTCTAAATAGAAATAGAAGCATAGTAGCGCTTAAAATTGAGTGGTTTTCAATATATACAAAAAGGTATTTATTTTTTTTCAGCTGCAATTTCAGCAACAATGTCCTTTTTCATTATTTTTATTATTAGATGTTCCGCTCTGCTCTGAGCAAGGCTTTTTTAAAGGCCCTGCACATACGCTGTGGTTGTTCCAGGCCTAGTACCACACACGGAAGCATTTGCTTCAGCCACGCCCGCTCGAAGCGTGACGTCCAGCAAGCACATGATGGGGTGGAGTCGGGAATAGTACAAAAGCTCGGCTTTTCATAACCTTCACAGATGCGTCTCCTACAAGATGCAGGACACGACAGTCCCTGCAGGTACACAGGCCAGGCCAGGATCCCTTGGTGAAGTTAGTGGGACATGTGGGCAGAAAATTTGCCCCCCTCTATAATGAGGAGTTTACCTTCAGGAATTTTGATAACAGTCTTACCCTAACAGTGTAACTACAGGGTCTGCCCACCTCTAAGTTGCCCTATGGGGCTCTATTAACCCCTTATAGAAGGTATCTGAATGCATCAATCAATGTTATTTGCTGGCACGAGGAATGCTCACATGTAACAACACACTCTAGAATAGCCCAAGAGGCTACCAATGAAATATCTTCGGGCAAGTAGTCACTGTCACAAGGTGTTCGTCAGCCAATCACGAACATATCTCATGCAGGTTGTATAATTTTTGTGTGTATGTCAGTCAACACATTTGCACAGATATTCATGTTGAGTCTTTTGTGTACGCCAGCCAATACAGCTGCATATATGTATTGATCCAGAGCATGCCACGATAGCAACAAGTAACAAATACATGATTTTCAAAAAACAGGAATTTACCTTTTATCAATTTACAGAGAGCTACGGCTAAGAAAAAGTATACATTATGCCACGTTATTTGTGCTTTCCTCATCATACAGGTCATGGACCAGTAAAACCAGGAACAGTGTAAGTCAGTGACTTGCATGAATCATGAGGGTCACTGTGAACACTTACACTCACATTTTATGAGCAATAACGTTTGGATCACATAACACACATTACACAGGATAGTGTTCTCTTATACATGGATACACAAGGCTCTGTCACAGTTCGGTCTTAAGGAAAGCCATGAAACCCAGTCTGGGCCCAGGTGGCTGAAACATGTAGACCACACTTTTACAGTTGATGTCAGGTATCTTTGTTACCCCCAAGTAAATCTATTTCTTTTTTAACCTTACACTGATTCCCAGTTACATAATAAAATCAGGTTAGGGACATTTAAGGTAATTGTAATACACATTTAACAGATTCAACTAGTAATCCAATTCAGAAGTGCTCCCACAGGTAGGATGTTCAGCCAACTCAGCCACATTAGTTGTCTGAGAGCCGATCCGATGATTAAGCACGACACCGAAGTACTACGATGGGAACAAAATGGTTAAAAAACCTAAAGGAATTCAAAGTTGGATTAGGTTTATTTGAAGGAACCCACTCCCCTTAGACGTTTTGTAGCTGTTTTTGTGTAGTTGAATTACCCACTCCCCTTTGATTTATTTTATGAGGAACAAAGAATCCTGAGTGTAAAGTGTATAGTGTATATGACTAAGGAGGACTTGGAAACAGTGCCAGAAGTAGAGAGCAACAGAACACGGCCACCACTCCATGATCCTTCCGACCACCCCTCCATGATCCTTCCGACCACCTTTTCCCTCCATGCTACTGAGAAGATGTTTCAAGCCGGTAGAGTGAGAAAAAGAGAGACCTCGAGTATAGAGGTCTTGCTACCTTAAATGTTTCAGTCAACGACTATTGTTCATCCCTTGCCTTTTGCACTAATTTGATCTGAAGAATCTTGTTTCATGGTTACGGGCATAACATGGGCAACCACCTGGGAAGAAATGGAGTAAGTCGTTCGAAAGGCCCCTAACATTCAGTTTCCCAAGTGGGCTCCCAACCCCATGTGGGATACGTCTTTTGTGATGAATAAATAAGTATTTGGTTATCCCAAAGGTCTGCCCACTGTCTTGTTGTTTGTGTTTAACCACTGCATTTTGTTTGTAACCTCTCTCTGTCTTTTGTTTGTAACATCATCCCATTTCACGGTTGCCTATGATCATTGCTATTGTAGACACTCCTAAAAGGATCTCATGTGTAGCCTGAAATAGAGTATATGGGATATGCAACATGCCATCATGATCATTGTCAGTGGTAGACCCTTCTTCTTGGAACAAGCCTGCTCTGTCAATGCTAGGATCTTCTTTTTAACTGGGAATGTTTTTGACTCCCTGGGGTTTAATCTCTCTCATAGAAATGTCTTCTTTCTGACTGTGAATGATTTTTCCAAGTTCAGAGAGAACCCCAATCTGTGTAGTGTCTCCATGACTGTATTGTATGTTTCCTGGGACAGTCTGAATGACTTTGCCTTTCCCAACTAATTGTTTATGTCAAGGTATACATGGATTCCTTGCCTCATTAAGTGTGCTGCAACTGAAGCAAGCCACTTTGTGAAACAAGCATTGGAAATGCAATAGGTCTCGGATTTATTTGAGTTAGAGCTAATGGCATTGTAAATGGCAATGTCTTTTAGCAATGTGTTATGAGTGTATGCATGTGGTGTGTAGTGGAATTATGTGGGTTGTATTGGAATTGTAGCAATGGTGGCATGCTGGGCTTTAGATGACTATGTTTAAATGTAAAATGTGCAATACTGCGATTGCTACAATACTTAATTGTGGATGTGTTAACAATTGATGTGTGCACTGATGGCTGGTGCTGTGTGTGCCTGTGGAAACTGTGCACTGATGCAGTCACTCTCGCTCTGCAGTCACTCTCGCTCTGCAGTCACTCCCGCTCTGCAGTCACTCCCGCTCTGCAGTCACTCCCGCTCTGCAGTCACTCCCGCTCTGCAGTCACTCCCGCTCTGCAGTCACTCCCGCTCTGCAGTCACTCCCGCTCTGCAGTCACTCCCGCTCTGCAGTCACTCCCGCTCTGCAGTCACTCCCGCTCTGCAGTCACTCCCGCTCTGCAGTCACTCCCGCTCTGCAGTCACTCCCGCTCTGCAGTCACTCCCACTCTGCAGTCACTCCCACTCTGCAGTCACTCCCACTCTGCAGTCACTCCCACTCTGCAGTCACTCCCACTCTGCAGCCACTCTTACTCTGCAGTCACACATGCTGTCACACTCACTCTGCAGTCACTCACTCTGCAGTCACTCACTCTGCAGTCACTCACTCTGCAGTCACTCACTCTGCAGTCACTCACTCTGCAGTCACTCTCACTCTGCAGTCACTCTCACTCTGCAGTCACTCTCACTCTGCAGTCACTCTCACTCTGCAGTCACTCTCACTCTGCAGTCACTCTCACTCTGCAGTCACTCACTCTCTTCAGTCACACATGCTGTCACTCTCCAGTCACTCACTCTGCAGTCACTCACTCTGCTGTCACTCTCCCTCTGCAGTCACTCTCACTTTGCAGTCACTCTCACTTTGCAGTCACTCTCACTCTGCAGTCACTCTCACTTTGCAGTCACTCTGCAGTCACTCTCACTCTGCAGTCACTCTGCAGTCACTGACTCTGCAGTCACTCTCACTCTGCAGTCACTAACTCTGCAGTCACTCTCACTCTGCAGTCACTCTCACTCTGCAGTCACTCTCACTCTGCAGTCACTCTCACTCTGCAGTCACTCTCACTCTGCAGTCACTCTCACTCTGCAGTCACTCTCACTCTGCAGTCACTCTCACTCTGCAGTCACTCTGCAGTCACTGACTCTGCAGTCACTCTCACTCTGCAGTCACTGTCACTCTGCAGTCACTGTCACTCTGCAGTCACTGTCACTCTGCAGTCACTGTCACTCTGCAGTCACTCTCACTCTGCAGTCACTCTCACTCTGCAGTCACTCTCACTCTGCAGTCACTCTCACTCTGCAGTCACTCTCACTCTGCAGTCAATCACTCTCTGCAGTCACACATGCGGTCACTCTCACTCTGCAGTCACTCACTCTGCAGTCACTCACTCTGCTGTCACTCACTCTGCTGTCACTCACTCTGCTGTCACTCACTCTGCTGTCACTCACTCTGCTGTCACTCACTCTGCTGTCACTCACTCTGCTGTCACTCACTCTGCAGTCACTCTCACTCTGCAGTCACTCTCACTCTGCAGTCACTCTCACTCTGCAGTCACTCTCACTCTGCAGTCACTCTCACTCTGCAGTCACTCTCACTCTGCAGTCACTCTCACTCTGCAGTCACTCTCACTCTGCAGTCACTCTCACTCTGCAGTCACTCTCACTCTGCAGTCACTCTCACTCTGCAGTCACTCTCACTCTGCAGTCACTCTCACTTTGCTGTCACTCTGCAGTCACTCTCACTCTGCAGTCACTCTCACTTTGCTGTCACTCTGCAGTCACTCTCACTTTGCTGTCACTCTGCAGTCACTCTCACTCTGCAGTCACTCTCACTCTGCAGTCACTCTGCAGTCACTCTCACTCTGCAGTCACTCTCACTCTGCAGTCACTCTCACTCTGCAGTCACTCTGCAGTCACTCTCACTCTGCAGTCACTCTCACTCTGCAGTCACTCTGCAGTCACTCTCACTCTGCAGTCACTCTCACTCTGCAGTCACTCTGCAGTCACTCTCACTCTGCAGTCACTCTGCAGTCACTCTCACTCTGCAGTCACTCTGCAGTCACTGACTCTGCAGTCACTCTCACTCTGCAGTCACTAACTCTGCAGTCACTGACTCTGCAGTCACTCTCACTCTGCAATCACTCTCACTCTGCTGTCACTCTGCAGTCACTCTCACTCTGCAGTCACTCTCACTCTGCAGTCACTCTCACCCTGCAGTCACTCTCACCCTGCAGTCACTCTCACCCTGCAGTCACTCTCACCCTGCAGTCACTCTCACCCTGCAGTCACTCTCACCCTGCAGTCACTCTCACTCTGCAGTCAATCACTCTCTGCAGTCACACATGCGGTCACTCTCACTCTGCAGTCACTCTCACTCTGCAGTCTCTCTCACTCTGCAGTCTCTCTCACTCTGCAGTCTCTCTCACTCTGCAGTCTCTCTCACTCTGCAGTCTCTCTCACTCTGCAGTCTCTCTCACTCTGCAGTCTCTCACTCTGCAGTCTCTCACTCTGCAGTCTCTCACTCTGCAGTCACTCTCGCTCTGCAGTCACTCTCGCTCTGCAGTCACTCTCGCTCTGCAGTCACTCTCGCTCTGCAGTCACTCTCGCTCTGCAGTCACTCTCGCTCTGCAGTCACTCTCGCTCTGCAGTCACTCTCGCTCTGCAGTCACTCTCGCTCTGCAGTCACTCTCACCCTGCAGTCACTCTCACCCTGCAGTCACTCTGCAGTCACTCTCACTCTGCTGTTACTCTGCAGTCACTCTCTGCTGTCACTCTGCAGTCACTCTCGCTCTGCAGTCACTCTCGCTCTGCAGTCACTCTCGCTCTGCAGTCACTCCCGCTCTGCAGTCACTCCCGCTCTGCAGTCACTCCCGCTCTGCAGTCACTCCCGCTCTGCAGTCACTCCCGCTCTGCAGTCACTCCCGCTCTGCAGTCACTCCCGCTCTGCAGTCACTCCCGCTCTGCAGTCACTCCCGCTCTGCAGTCACTCCCGCTCTGCAGTCACTCCCGCTCTGCAGTCACTCCCGCTCTGCAGTCACTCCCACTCTGCAGTCACTCCCACTCTGCAGTCACTCCCACTCTGCAGTCACTCCCACTCTGCAGTCACTCCCACTCTGCAGTCACTCCCACTCTGCAGTCACTCCCACTCTGCAGTCACTCCCACTCTGCAGTCACTCCCACTCTGCAGTCACTCTGCAGTCACTGACTCTGCAGTCACTCTCACTCTGCAGTCACTGACTCTGCAGTCACTGACTCTGCAGTCACTCTCACACTGCAGTCACTCTCACTCTGCAGTCACTCTGCAGTCACTCTCACTCTGCAGTCACTGACTCTGCAGTCACTCTCACTCTCACTCTGCAGTCACTCACTCTCTGCAGTCACACATGCTGTCACTCTCACTCTGCAGTCACTCACTCTGCAGTCACTCACTCTGCAGTCACTCACTCTGCAGTCACTCTCACTCTGCAGTCACTCTCACTCTGCAGTCACTCTCACTCTGCAGTCACTCTGCAGTCACTCTCACTCTGCAGTCACTCTGCAGTCACTCTCACTCTGCAGTCACTCTGCAGTCACCGACTCTGCAGTCACTCTCACTCTGCAGTCACTGACTTTGCAGTCACTGACTCTGCAGTCACTGACTCTGCAGTCACTCTCACTCTGCAGTCACTCTCACTCTGCAGTCACTCTCACTCTGCAGTCACTCTCACTCTGCAGTCACTCTCACTCTGCAGTCACTCTCACTCTGCAGTCACTCTCACTCTGCAGTCACTCAAACTCTGAAGTCACCCTCACTCTGCTGTCACTCTCACTCTGCTGTCACTCTGCTGTCACTCTCACTGCTGTCATTCTCACTCTGCTGTCACTCTCACTCCGCAGTCACTCTGCTGTCATTCTCACTCCGCAGTGACTCTGCTGTCACTCTCACTCTGCTGTCACTCTGCAGTCACTCTCACTCTGCTGTCACTCTGCAGTCACTCTCACTCTGCAGTCACTCTCACTCTGCAGTCACTCTCACTCTGCAGTCACTCTCACGTGACTCTGCTGTCACTCTCACTCAGTAGTCACTCTCACTCTGCTGTCACTCTGCTGTCACGCTCACTCTGCTGTCACTCTCACTCTGCTGTCACTCTCACTCTGCTGTCACTCTCACTCTGCTGTCACTCATGCTGTCACTCTCACTCTGCAATCACTCTCACTCTGGTGTCACTCTGCAGTCACTCTCACTATGCAATCACTCTCACTCTGGTGTCACTCTGCAGTCACTCTCACTATGCAATCACTCTCACTCTTCTGTCACTCTGCAGTCACTCTCACTCTGCAGTCACTCTCACTCTGCAGTCACTCTCACTCTGCAGTCACTCTCACTCTGCAATCACTCTGCAGTCACTCTCACTCTGCAGTCACTCTCACTCTGCAGTCACTCTCACTCTGCAGTCACTCTCTCTCTGCAGTCACTCTCTCTCTGCAATCACTCTGCAGTCACTCTCACTCTGCAGTCACTCTCACTCTGCAGTCACTCTCTCTGCAATCACTCTGCACTCACTCTCACTCTGCAGTCACTCTCACTCTGCAGTCACTCTCACTCTGCAGTCACTCTGCAGTCACTCTCACTCTGCAGTCACTCTCACTCTGCAATCACTCTGCACTCACTCTCACTCTGCAGTCACTCTCACTCTGCAGTCACTCTCACTCTACAGTCCCTCTGCAGTCACTCTCACTCTACAGTCCCTCTGCAGTCACTTTGCAGTCACTCTGCAGGCACTCTCACTCTGCAGTCACTCTCACTCTGCATTCACTCTCACTCTGCAGTCACTCTCACTCTGCAGCCACTCTCACTCTGCAGCCACTCTCACTCTGCAGCCACTCTCACTCTGCAGCCACTCTCACTCTGCAGTTACTCTCACTCTGCAGTCACTCTCACTCTGCAGTCACTCTGCAGTCACTCTCACTCTGCAGTCACTCTCACTCTGCAGTCACTCTCACTCTGCAGTCACTCTCACTCTGCAGTCACTCTCACTCTGCAGTCACTCTCACTCTGCAGTCACTCTCACTCTGCAGTCACTCTCACTCTGCCGTCACTCATGCTGTCAGCGTGCAGCAGTGTGAGGCGTGCAGCAGTGTGTGGCGTGCAGCAGGGTGTGTCGTGCAGCAGTGTGAGGCA
Organism: Lissotriton helveticus; assembly: GCF_964261635.1. Classification (NCBI taxonomy): domain Eukaryota; kingdom Metazoa; phylum Chordata; class Amphibia; order Caudata; family Salamandridae; genus Lissotriton; species Lissotriton helveticus. The sequence goes on along the minus strand of NC_136061.1, from coordinate 1,327,762,984 downwards.
TGCAGCAGCGTGAGGTGTGCAGCAGGGTTGTGCGTGCAGCAGGGTTGTGCGTGCAGCAGGGTGTGGCGTGCAGCAGGGTGTGGCGTGCAGCAGTGTGAGGTGTGCAGCAGTGTGAGGAGTGCAGCAGTGTGAGGAGTGCAGCAGTGTGAGGCGTGCAGCAGTGTGAGGCGTGCAGCAGTGTGAGGCGTGCAGCAGTGTGAGGCGTGCAGCAGTGTGAGGCGTGTAGCAGGGTGTGGAGTGCAGCAGGGTGTGGTGTGCAGCCGTGTGTGGCATGCAGCCGTGTGTGGCGTGCAGCAGTGTGAGGCGTGCAGCAGTGTGAGGCGTGCAGCAGTGTGAGGCGTTCAGTATTGTGAGTAGTGCAGCAGTGTGAGTAATGCAGCAGTGTGCAGCGTGCAGCAGTGTGAGGCGTGCAGCAGTGTGAGGCATGCAGCAGTGTGAGGCGTGCAGCAGTGTGCGGCGTGCAGCAGTGTGCAGCGTGCAGCAGTGTGAGGCGTGCAGCAGTGTGCCGTGCAGCAGTGTGCAGCATGCAGCCGTGTGAGTAATGCAGCAGTGTGCTGTGTGCATCAGTGTGAGTAATGCAGCAGTGTGGTGTGTGCATCAGTGTGAGCCGTGCAGCAGTGTGAGGCGTGCAGCATTGTGAGTAATGCAGAAGTGTGAGTAATGCAGCAGTGTGCCAGCGTGCAGTGTGTGAGGCATGCAGCAGTGTGCCAGCGTGCAGCAGTGTGCCAGCGTGCAGCAGTGTGCGGCGTGCAGCAGTGTGAGGCATGCAGCAGTGTGCCGTGGAGCAGTGTGCAGCATACAGCAGTGTGAGTAATGCAGCAGTGTGCTGCGTGCAGCAGTGTGCGGCGTGCAGCAGTGTGAGGCGTGCAGCCATAGGCGGAGCTACGCTACGCCTCTTTTAAAAAACAGCACGCACGCGAAGGCCAATGAAAATGGACCTTGGAAATAACAGCAGTGTGCAGCGTGCAGCAGTGTGCGGCGTGCAGCAGTGTGCGGCGTGCAGCAGTGTGAGGCGTGCAGCAGTGTGAGGCGTGCAGCAGTGTGCAGCATGCAGCAGTGTGCAGCATGCAGCTGTGTGAGTAATGCAGCAGTGTGCTGTGTGCATCAGTATGAGCTGTGCAGCAGTGTGAGGCGTGCAGCATTGTGAGGCGTGCAGCATTGTGAGTAATGCAGAAGTGTGAGTAAGCAGCAGTGTCCAGCGTGCAGTGTGTGAGGCATGCAGCAGTGTGCCAGCGTGCAGCATGCAGCAATGTGAGTAATGCAGCAGTGTGCTGTGTGCATCAGTGTGAGCCGTGCAGCAGTGTGAGGCGTGCAGCAGTGTGAGGCGTGCAGCATTGTGAAGCGTGCAGCCTTGTGAGGAGTGCAGCATTGTGAGTAATGCAGAAGTGTGAGTAATGCAGCAGTGTCCAGCGTGCAGTGTGTGAGGCGTGCAGCAGTGTGCCAGCGTGCAGCAGTGTGAGGCGTGCAGCAGTGTGCCGTGCAGCAGTGTGCAGCATGCAGCAGTGTGCAGCATACAGCAGTGTGAGTAATGCAGCAGTGTGCTGCGTGCAGCAGTGTGAGGCGTGCAGCAATGTGAGGCTTGCAGCAGTGTGAGGCGTGCAGCCATAGGCGGAGCTACGCTACCGCCTATGGCCTATAGCGTGTTCTTTTAAACACAGCACGCACGCGAAGGCCAATGAAAATGGACCTTGGAAATAACACGCACGAACTGCGTGGAATTTCTAGGTCCATTTTCAATTCCCCGGGAAAAAGACTCTCGCTGCGCGACACTGCATGCGCAGTGTACGGCAGGCCCGAGCCCTAAAAAGTATACCGATACAATATGTCGTGAGAGAGGAGTCTTAACACTGTCATTCTTTGATCAAATATTTTAGATGATACAACAAAGACTTGAAGAGTTGGCCACTTTAGAGAAAAGGCATATGACTCCATCTCAAAAGACACATCTCCTGAAACTCATTAATCAAAGGAAATTTGGTCTATACTTTGTTGCATTGGTCAAACTTTGGTTAGTTCTTTTATAGCTATCATACACCAGCATCGGATGTCATCCTATATTTTGATACGAAAATACATCAGGGAGGGTTCAAGCGGCCCTTGGAGAATTTAAACCAGGATTATGAGGAATTTGTTGCATGTGACATTACGGTGTCTGGGGTTGAGATAGGCATCTTCATATGCACTTACATACTACTTTAGTTGAGAGGCCGAGCAGTTTACCCGTTCACACCTTTCTCTCCACTGCTCGAAATCTTTTAACTACTTTTAGTCCTAGTATCTTATTCTCCCTGTATATTTTAAGGTATTAACTCCGGTCACGTTCACCCTTCATATGACTAGAATGATCCAGACACGGCAGGCCACTACACCTCTCACTGACATTCTTGTACTATCCCTTCTTGGCTATCGCTCCTCTCTACTTGTTGCTCTTGCAGCTTATTTTCTAAAATTGATAGCATTCTCTATGCCATAGCTGAATCACCTTTCTGACTAACCTTAATAATACTGTTTTATGCACCATAGCTAATCCTAATTTACAACCCTCTGTACAGTGATTTGGCCTGGGCGATATACAAGTAAAAAGAAACAAGGTGCTTGGCATTCCCAACTGTGCACTTTAACAACCGCAATGTGGTCCTCACACTAAGTACAGGTCATATGTTCAAAGAGGTGTAAAATCTCAGGATCCTCTGTGTAAAGTAGACTCTGTGTTAGCGCTGGATAAATGGTAGCACTCGATAAAACAAAACCGTAACAGAAGTATCACAGAAATAATAATCAAATCTTACCATAAGCGTTCCCGAAAACCCCAGTATGGTCAATGATGCGCCGAAGATTAGTTCAAAGTCTGCGTTTACTGTCAGGCGGAAAAGGAACAATTTAAAAACAAAGAGAACACGGAAGAGACCCGCGTCAGGTGTTAGGTGTGAAAATAAAAGATGCACTAGCCGTAGTTCCAACACGGGTGTGGAAACCACCCAAGGCAATGCAGATAACGATATCATATGGAGTCCTATTCCAATAGTGCTAAAAGTCAAGAAAGAAAGAAGAAAATACGAGGCAAACTACGAGGCAAGGGAAAACAGTTACCGCGATGCAGAAGTAGAATAATGGAACAGAGGAAACACGGAAGAGACCAGTGTGAGGTAGTCGGTATTGAAATAGTCGATGTCCTGACAGTAGTTCCAACAGGAAACTAGAAAACTACCCAAAGGAATGCGGTAACAATACGGTACGAGATGCATTGGTTATAAAAAACAAAAAATAATGCGGGGCTTACAAGCAAGAGGTATAGTAAAAGCAATAGCGAGAATGATAACCAAACCATGATAAAAAAAGAAATCAGCCCTCGTGAAAAGAGATGTACGCAACGCTGAAAATGGGGTATTGTATGTGGCAAATGATAAAAATGCAAAAGTAAACACCAGAGAGGGAATGATGAGTGCAGTTTTGCTGTACAGTTTGATGTGAATATGAGCCCTGTGTGTTCTAATAAAAGGGTCTGCCTGGGATGACGGGAGGGACTGGAGGGGATCGTTTAGTGATCGCGAACTACAAAAAAAGCCAGTGAGGGGTGTTCGCGTGCCACTGCAAGCATATGTTTTGAATTATCGATAATTCAAAACATATGGCCTCTGGTGGGCGTAACAGACACCAATAGGCCATAGGCGGAGCTACGCGACCGCCTATGGCCTATTGCATGTTCTGTTTAAAAACAGCACGGCACGCCAAGGCCAATGAAAATGGACCTTGGAAATCCACACGCACGAGCGTGTGGAATGTTAAGGGTCATTTTCAAATCGCCCAGAATAGGACTAGGAGCTGCACGATACTCCTGCGCAGTGTACGCAGAGCCCGAGCCCTAAAAACAGACTTTATCCTGAAGGGGAGCACTCTGAACTGGTAATTTACCTTGCCCATGATAAACCTAAGGAACTTCTTGAGTCTGGTGTTCATAGGCATCCTTGAGGTCTCTAAACATTGCCCAACATCTAGGATGGGTTCTGGAAAGAATGTATGTATTGCTTCTCGGTTTTCATCGCGCCCCGATCCGTTAGACCGCGAAGGTTCCGGTCACGACTCCAGGTCTCCACATATATGCTCTTTGGACCATTCTCCATAGCATTTGAACATTATATCCTGCTATCCAATGTGGAGACGAGAAGCGTGTCTTCTGATTCCAGATTGTGGTATCGCCCCTAATATTTATCAAGCATGACCTTAAAAGTCGAAATTATATCCGGAATGTCCTCGTAGACAGCTCTCATATCAAGTTTGTGTTCCTGTTTACGAAAGGAGGCACTACCTACTTAAGTTACCCTCAGTTACCATTTACACACCCTGTCACCACGAGGACACGCAAGTTTGGGTGCAGTGTGCCTACATATTTATCTGATGACCACATATATAGGAACTTTGAAACCTTGATTTCGAAAAAAAATTGTGAAGTCTGGCTCTATTCTTCGTTGGGGTATTAGCAAAAACCAAGCTCCCATAACGATACAAAGAAAAACTCGGAACTGGTGACCCTTATTCTAAAAGAAATCGAGATCTTTGACCCACTTTTGATCCAGGTGTCAGACAGTATCAAGCTTTTTCCATTTATATTAGTAAAGTAAATTCGTGGCTTTCCTGAAGAAGGCGCTGGTCGCCGAAACGCGCGTCGAGAAGATATTGTATTGTGCCACTCATCTTTTTTATTATGTTTCATTTTTAATTTCTTATTTGTTGTATGCATTTGTATATTGACATGTATGTATTGTATACCTTAGTTAGGATCATTTTTAATCTTTTGTCATGATTCTATGTTTGTTTTTAATTCAGTATCCAAATTGATGTATTGTTAATAAAATATGTTTGGTACCATAACTCTGAGAATAGCCTTTAGCCTTTAATTAATTTTTTCTATGTGACAAGCTATCATGGTTGCCTAGATGTTTATCTTCATACATGTATTGCTTCTCGACCCTGGGTGTAACGGATTTTGCTAAGGCTGGCTCCCTAAATGCTTCTTGCTACTGGTCCAGAAAGTTGTGGAGTATTGTGGGAGTCTGGGATCGTAGGAGGCTCCAGCACGGTTTCTTCCTCCTCCTCATAGCCCTTCTCACTCTGAAGGTTTAAAGGGATTCAAAATCCCTTGATGGATGATCTCCTTTTTTCTTCTTATGAGAGCTTCCATCTCTGCCTTGAGTCAACGTCTCTTTTTTTTCAACCTTGAGAATGTTTCGCTCAGCATTGAGGCCTTCCTATTCAGAGGCAAGTCCTCCATAGCTCGAGGTTCCTTGTCCCCATCACGCTCTATATCCCCTTTCAGGGGTTGAGGCTAATTCCTAGGATTTATAGCCAATGGGATCTTCTGGCCTTGACCTGTGGTAGCTTTCGAGGGCTTTGAGTCCAAGGGCCTTGACTTGGTCCCATTGTGTCCCTGTGGTGTTATCTGGCGCTTCTACAATATTGTTGTTTTTCACTGTTCTCTAAAATGAAATAGTGTATTTGATATAGCACACAGCTACTCAGACTAGAGTGTCCTACTGTGAGGAAGCGGAAGGAAGCAGAAGACTGAGGACCAATTAGTTATTAAAAAGCCAAGATTTTAGGCTCTTCCTGAAGGACAGTAGGTCTGTGATTAGTCTCAGAGGTTCCGGGAGGCTGCTCCATAACTTTGCGCCTAGAAAGCTGAAAGATCTGCCTCCTGTGCGGGCCCAGCATATTTTGGGCACAATGGCCAAGTTGGCATTAGTAGAACTTAGGGGTCTGGATGTAATGTAGTGATTTACAAGCTTATTCAGGTAGTCGGCACCTAAGCTGTAGAAAGGTTTAAAGAAGGTGATCAAAGCTTTCAAGCCAATTCTTTCCTTTATGCATAGCCAGTGTAGAGACTTTAAAATAGGGGTCATACTTGATCTGGGTTTGGACCTCAAGATGGCTCAGGCCGGCGCGTATTGTACCACTTATAGGCACTGGATAAGACATTTGGAAAGATTGAGATACAAACTGCGACATAGTCAAGTTTTTACGTCACCAGAGCCTACACCACAATCTTCCAAAGCGCACAGCAGCTGACCAAGGTTTCGCACATCAACTTTGCCTGTTTCAAAAATATTTAGTGGTGCTGCTACTCTCACCATCCGCTGCCAAGGATGTATATCTAAGCAATAGAAAAAAGAGTAGAGAGGCGCACTCAATGAAGTCAGTAACACAAGGAGTCCATTAAATATGTAGATCTTCTGTTGTTTTCTTAGATATATTCTTTATTTTCTTTCACATATAACGGCACAGCCAACGCGTTTCATTCCCATTTGTGCCTAGGGAATTTCATCAGGGCTGCAAAAAGACATTTACGTACATAAGTATTTGATTTATCTTATGCTTAAAAATGCATATAAAATGGAACATGTCCAAGCTAGTATACAGAAAGATATATTCTTTACAAAGGGACTAGCAGAATTTAAAAGACATACCAATAGATCCAGACATATTGGACAGACTTAATATCTGCCACACACTCTCTTTATTGACATAATAAACATCGTGCATGCCACAATCACTCGACTCCTTCCAGGCACCTATCTCTCCTATAGCCTGGTATTTCTTACGCCCAGTTCTAAGCACTGGCCTTGTGGTAGCAATGCACTGGTGAGGGAGCATATGCATCCGTAAGGAGATAAATAGCTTTGCCAATTGGCAGATATTAAGTCTGTCCAATATGTCTGGATCTATTGGTATGTCTTTTAAATTCTGCTAGTCCCTTTGTAAAGAATATATCTTTCTGTATACTAGCTTGGACATGTTCCATTTTATATGCATTTTTAAGCATAAGATAAATCAAATACTTATGTACGTAAATGTCTTTTTGCAGCCCTGATGAAATTCCCTAGGCCTACACCACAATCTTTCTGCTGTCGAGCGGTAGCAGCGACAAGAATTTTTAACATGCGAAGTATACCAAAGCAAGCACCAGTAAGATTTTGGATCTGAGAGGGCATGGAGAGCGCGTTGTCAATGACAATTCCTACGTTTTTTACTTTCTCCTTTGCCGTGAACGGGGGCAGCAAAACTTTAGGCCACTAAGAGCTCTAGTCAAGCATTTCCGGTTTTCCAAAGAAAACAACTTCATTTTTGTCAGGGTTACACTTCAGCTGATTTATCTTAAGCTAATTAAAAACCTTTCTGAGGCAAGACCTTATCATTGCCCAAATAAATTGGTTCCTTTATCGCATGTAAAAATCACCTAAGTGTCGTCTGCGTAAGAGACACTTTTGGTGCCCTCTTCCTCGACCAGAAGTGCAAGGGGAGATAGGTATATGTTAACAAGCATTTACAATGCAATGGTCTCGCATTTGTTAAAGTTAGAGCTATTGGCATTGCTCATGACATTATTTTTGTTTTTGAAACATATAACGAAATGGCAAATGCGATACCTATTGCATTTGCACCCACACACACAGAGCCACACCCACCCACACACACAGAGCCACACGCACACAGAGCAACACACACACACAGAGCCACACACAGAGGCACACCCACACAGAGCCATAAACACAGCCACACACACACACACACACACACACACACACACACAGCCACACACACAGAACTACACACACACACAGAGCCACGCACACACACACACACACACACACACACACACACAGACAGAGCCACACACACACACACACAGAGCCCAACACACACACATACACAGAGCTCAACACACAGACACAGAGGCTAAAACACACACACGCACACAGAGCCCAACACATACACACACAACCAACACACACACACACACACAGAGCCCAACACACACAGAGAGCCCAACACACACACACACACACACGCACACACACACACACACAGAGCCCAACACACACACAGAGTCACACACACACACACACGCACACACACACACACACAGAGCGACCACACACACAGAGCCACACACAGCCACACACACACACACAGAAACACACACACACAGAGCCACACACACACACAGAGCCACACACACACACAGAGTCACACACACACACAGAGCCACACACACACAGAGCCACACACACAGAGAGCCACACACATGCACAGAGCCACACACACACAGAGCCACAGACACACAGAACCACACACACACAGAGAACCACACACACACACACACAGAGCCACACACACACACACACAGCCCCACACACACAGAGAGCCACACACACAGAGGCACACAGAGACACACAGACAGAGCCCAACACACACACACACAGAGCCACACACACACACACAGCCACACACACAGAGCCACACACACACACAGAGCCACACACACACAGAGCCACACACACACACACACAGAGCCACACACACACACAGAGCCACACACACATACACACAGAGCCACACACAAAGCCACACACACACACAAAGCCACAGAGACACACACACACACCCTTACCCTGGGGAGTCTCCTTATTTACAAATGGGTTATTCGAGGCCCCCACCAACTCCCAGAGCTCACCCGTTGCTTCCCTCAGTCTAGGTCAGCCACACGCCCATCTCTGCCCAGTAACGCCCCAGGGAACAGAGGCAAGAAAAAACGATCCCAAGCAGGGAACAGAGGCAAGAAAAAACGATCCCAAGCAGGGAACAGAGGCAAGAAAAAACGATCACAAGCAGGGAACAAAAACGATCACAAGCAGGGAACAGAGGCAAGAAAAATCGATCACACGCAGGGAACAGAGGCAAGAAAAATCGATCACAAGCAGGGAACAGAGGCAAGAAAAATTGAGGACAAGCAGGGAACAGAGGCAAGAAAAAACGATCACAAGCAGGGAACAGAGGCAAGAGAAAATGATCACAAGCAGGGAACAGAGGCAAGAAAAAACTATCACAAGCAGGGAACTGAGGCAAGAGGAACAGAGGCAAGAACCAGTGTCCAAAACAGCGCTGTCTTGCCAAGTTGTCCTTTGCTGGTCAAACGCAAGCTTGGGCTGCTTGGGGTCTGCCTTTCCCATGACTGAGCCGGCCGAGCCACCCCTGACCACACAGCGGGACAGATGCAGGTAAGGAGTCCACGGCCCAACAAAGCCGCCCAGAAGCGCAAACACTGTGAGGAGGTGACCGGAAAGCTCAGCTAGAGTAGGGGCCCAGACAAGGGGCCACGAAGAAGGAAGGAGGCAAACCAGCAGCGCAAGGCACAGGCAGGAGCTGCAGATGAGGGACACGCCAGGCGAGGTACCAAAGCAGCCAGCATGTACTCAATACAGAGCCAGGTGTCCGTAGAAGATGGCCGTCAGTAGAGAGGAGGAGGAGGAGCAGGCTCGGGTCCCCACTCAAGAAAGAGGAGGAGGAGGAGCAGGCTCGGGTCCCCACTCGAGAAAGAAATGGTGAGGGAGCATGCCGCCGGGCAGTGAAACAAACCGGAGGCGCCCTGGTGGCTTGAAGCGGCCAGAGCGGCACCCCGGTAAGGAGCTAGCATTCACTGAGTGGGCCCCCTGCAGTGATTGGAGAGCCTGAGGGCCCCGGTGCAATGAGGCCAGGTTATCAAGGCTGCAGCGCAGGGCTCACACAACCGGGTGGGGGAGGGGGCAGAGAGCAGCGGGGAAATGTGGGGAGCGTGCCACCCGTGTCGCGGGGCCCGGGTTCAAACGAGACAAGCAGTGAGGGTATTAGTGCCAGAGCAAGCGCTCACCAGCAAGGAATGCGACCGCCGGCCCCGCCATACGACACACGCACCGCCCTACCAGGCCTGGACCTCCGACGGGCAGCAGGAATCGGCGATGAGACACCCCAGCGTCGGCGAAGCAGTCCAGGCGGGATCGCATCTCCACAGCCCGCGCTGGAGCCCAAGGCCGCGCACTGCCAGGAAGGCCCGGCAGACACACGCTGGCTGATGTTGCAGTCAGTTTCTTTGCGCCTGTGAGAGCGCGGCCACCAGTAAAAGGATCAACAGGTGCCCAGTGATGTAGGGGGTCAGGATCAGCAGGGTTCGGGGGTCAGGATCAGCAGGGTTCGGGAGTCAGGATCAGCAGGGTTGGAGGGTCAGCACCACCCCAGTCCGCAGGATGATGTTGGAGCAACCAACCAACGGAGTCTTAGGGGTAACACCACCATGTTTCTCCAAGGTCAAGCAGAAATGCCTCGGAGAAACGCCCCATCATTTTCAGACGGGGGCATGTTTTTCTTTCTCTCCTCTTCCCATTGGCTGGAATGTAAAATTCCAGCCAATGGGAAGAGGAGAGAAAGAAACAAAAAAACACACCCCCGAATCCAAAAAAGACGGGGCTTAAATGTAAAGAAGCCCCTCTTCTCCAATGGCTGGCCTCCGTTTAGGAAGCCAGCCAATGGAGAAGAGGGGCGGGTTTAAGCCCCATACTCTAAAACATAAAATCTCACCAGCGAGACTGCGCAAGCGCAGCCTACGCAGGCCGAGACCTAAAAAGGGTTGGACTGAGAATGGAACCCTGAGGGACACCCACATTCATGGCCAGAACAGGAGATGAGAAAGGGGGAGCCAGATGTCCTGAGATCTGTTTTCCAGGAAAGAGGACATCCATGTAAGGGCGGTCCCCCCCAGGCTGATGTTAGCAAGTCTATCCAAGAGCCTCTCATGAGGGACTATATAGAAGGCCGCTGACAGATCGATTAGTATCAGAACAGCCTTGCCTTCTTGGTCCAGCTTACCCTTGATGAATTCAGTCACTTTCAGCAGAGCGGACTCTGTACTGTAGTTGGCCCTAAAGTGGATTGGGACTCATAAAGAAGCTTCAAATCTTCAACGTGTTTTTGGAGGGCCTTGTTTACATGCTTCTCTAATACTTTAGAGAGGGCCGTAAGAAGGGAAATTGGTCTGTAGTTGGCGGGGTCCGTCTGTTTGGTGTTAGCCTTTTTTATAAGTGGAAGAATCTTTGCTTGCTTTCATAGTTTCGGCATATTACCTGAGGAGAGGGAAGCATTAAAAAGCTGGTTTACTGTGCGGTTTATGGTGGAGGCTAACATGTTAAGGATATTAGCTGGGCATGGGCCGGTAGGAGAGCCAGACTTTATGTTTTGTAGAAGAGCGAGTGATTCTTTCAGCTGAAGCTCAGGGAAAGCTAGTAAAGGAGGAGGCTCCATAAAGTCAAATTTACTATTTGCCCTGTGATAGAAGGTCAGTTCTTCCTCTGAGATGCTAGCGAAAGCTTGTTGGATCACGGAAATCTTACTATGGAAGAATTGAGCTATCTGCTTAGACCATTCTTCTGTGCGCTGCGTTTCCTTCATGCCGGCTTTCGGGGAGGTAAAGGTTTTAAATATGCTGAAAATGTCCTTACTTGTATTTTGGGCATTTCCAATCTAGTTCTGGAAGAAATATTTCTTGGGCGCCTTTATGAGAAAGTAGTGAGCTTTAAAGTATCTTTATACACCTTCCTGTCCTTAGGTAGGTAGTATTTTTGCCATTTTTCATACCATTTTATTACAGTTCTTTTTGCTGGATCTGGGGCCGACCACTTTGAGGAGCAGAAAACTACTGGTGCCGCTTCATCAATGTTGTCATGGAGCCAAGCATCTACTAAGAGGGCGTCCATGTCGGGGTTGCTGGTCAGCTCTGGAGAAGAACAACCAAGGGCGTCAGCTAATATTGGGATAGATATTTTATGGAACGCCTGTAATTATGGTCTCTCTGCCCTGAGTTAGCCTGAGGGGCTGTGGCAGAGTTGGGAATGATGAATTTTAATAGGAGGTGGTCTGACCAGGTAATAGGTAGAAGAAGGCTAGCGATATGTTGAAGTTGTGAAAGATTTGGTCAAGAGTATGGCCCTTCTCATGGGTGGCCGAAAAAATAGATGGAGACATATTACATGCCTGCAGCATCTCCAGCAAGGAGGTTGCTAAAGGGTCATTTTCTTTATCCTTATGTATATTGAAATCTCCCAGAATAAGGCAGTTGTTATAGTGGCCAGTGGAGTGGAAGCTATATTGAGCGTAGTGATAAAATGTCCGATTGCGCTGGGTGGTTTGTAAATTAGAAAACCAGCAATGCTTTGATGGGGAGATAAGGTCAAACGGAAGCCTAAGGACTCAGCACCCTCGATGTTTTCCATCAAGATGGGAGAGCAGTCCAGTTTTTGGTTGTAGATTATGGCGAAACAGCACCCCTTCCAACTGGGTCAGTCCCTCCTAAGGATTTGCTAACACGTAGGAATGGCTGAGGTGATAGTAGGGTTGGAGGCTTCCAACAGCCAGGTCTCAGTGAGGAATAAAAGGTCAGGCTGTTCATCTAGAAGTAGATCATGAATGTGTAGTTCATGCTTTTGCATAAAGCGACAGTTTAAAACAGTGGCCTTTAAGGCATTCTGTTTTCTTAATATTCTTACACTTGTTGTTGAGAGAAAGGACTCTGGCTGCGAGTTCTCTGGGCCAGAGGAGAGACGAGTTGCACTCTTTGCATTGAAAGCAGTCCTCAGAACTAGGATCCACCGCTTAGCACTGACCTAGAGGTAGCCGCCTAAGACTGAGCAGTTTATCCCTATAGTAATGCAGTGCAAGAGTCTTGTGTGTGGGACCATGGGCAGCATAGCCGGCGCCGGACGTTTCCGGGACACTGACGGGCGCAGATGGGCTTGCTTTTGGCGCGCTCGCTACGCTCGTCCGTTTGCAGCAGGAATAAATAGGCAAATGGCTTCTATGCAAAGTGGACCGCTAATGCAGCAGGGGAAGCGGAAGTAAGTGGGCGAAGTGAGGAGCCCAAAAATTAGAGCCAGCCCACCGTACAATCTGCATATCAGCCGCGGCGGGCCAAGACTGCGGGAAAAGTGTTGCAGGGACCGGAGCAGCAGAGTAATGAGGCAGGTAAAGTCAGGGATAGTTAAAGTGCAAGTGCGCATAAGTTAGTTTAGCAGGATAAAACCAGAAACATATATTTAGCACATAGTTAAAAAAACTGTTTGACTTATAACCATTAAAAGCTGGATAGAGCAAAGTAAACCCTACCGCTGTCAACCCCCTTTTCCCACTCAGCTTCATCAACTACTTTCTTGGTGTCGGAACATTCTTTGTGTCACCTCCATTTTCTGGGGGTTCTCTTTGTCGCTCTGCAGCCCAAGGTGCTGTGACTGAATGGACCAGTTTTTTCACAGTGATCCTTTGACGAAAAATGTTGGCTTCACTTGCTCTTGGTGAGAAAAAAATGTGAAGATGACGAGCAAGCAGAGGGGCTTCTAGGGCATGTGTCTGACATCAATGTAAGAAGGGATATGGCATTAAATGGTTGACATCGATACCCACAGTAGAAACAAGCATTTGCAATGCAATAGGTCTCGCATTAGGAAAGTTTGAGGTATTGGTATTGTAAATGACAATTTTTTTTATTTATGTGTTGGTTTTTGTTAGAAGGGCGATCCCAGGGGAGACAGAAGATGTCTGACTGACCACCCCGAGACCCACCTTTCCTTATGGAATTGGTCGAGCGCCGTCAAGGGGCCTCCTGGGCAAAGCTCCTCTCCTACAATCGTAACAGCCGAGCAATCACACCACTACAAAGGGACACCACGCGAGAGTAGATTCTTAAGAGTCTTTATCAGGAATAAAGGCAGGTTCTCGCAGCAATATGTACAAAGGGATCGAAAGATCCTTAAAGTCTCGGTATCAGGGGGAAGGGGGTAACGGCATAGTCTTGGTACTAACTGGTACTAGGATACCCTGCGCCCAGCTCTCAATCCTCGAGCTGGGGGGTGCAAGGAGCCGTGACAGCGTCAGCAGGGCTCTGAGGTTGGTTCAGCGATGTTGGGCCGTGACAGCGTCAGCAGGGCTCCGAAGATAGTTCAGCTTGGTCGGGCCGCGACAGCGTCAGCAGGGCTCCGAGGATGGTTCAGCTTGGTCGGGCCGCGACAGCGTCAGCAGGGCTCCGAGGATGGTTCAGCTTGGTCGGGCCGCGACAGCGTCAGCAGGGCTCCGAGGAATGGTTCAGCTTGGTCGGGCCGCGACAGCGTCAGCAGGGCTCTGAGGATAGTTCAGCTTGGTCGGGCCGCGACAGCGTCAGCAGGGCTCCGAGGATGGTTCAGCTTGGTCGGGCCGCGTCAGCGTCAGCAGGGCTCCGAGGATAGTTCAGCTTGGTCGGGCTGCGACAGTGTCAGCAGGGCTCCGAGGGTCCAGGTTCCAGGCACAAGAGTTCTTATCAGGATCAGCCGCGACGAGGTCAGCAGGGCTTCGACTCCAAGATACAACTGGAGTCCTAATCCAGGGCTGGCCCAGATATAGGACTGGAGTCCTTTGATGTCCGGACCCTCGCACCTGGGGGTCAGAGGGGCCGGGATGAAGGTGTCCAGACACCCAGCAGGGTGGTGGAGTCAGCGCCCAGGGAGGCCGGAGGGCGATCGATACCAGGCGTCCGGGGACGGCTGGAGGGCCATCAAAACTCCCCTCCTCTCGGATCCGTCAAGTGGCCACTCTACCACCTGGGCGGATCTTGGTGCCTCGATGTCGGGGCTTCGCTGGGGCCGCGGCCGGGGTCGGGCCGAGGCCACGTGCTCGGGACTTGATGGGCCCAAGATGGAGTCGGGCCTGAAATGGCGGCCCGGAGTGGTAGCCGGACCTGCAGAGTTGGGGCGAGCCTGGTTCGCCGGGGTCCAGGGGGGAGAGCCGCTGGTTGCCAGGGGGGGCTGTTCTCGTCGAGAGTTCGTGGAGGGTAGTGTCAAGGGGGGGCGACAGCGGGTCGATGGAGTGCCGGTGTCGTCCAGGGCCCGCCATGCGGGAGGGGTAGGCCCACGCCACGAGGCCAGGTCTAACACACGTCCCCTCCAGCTGAAGGCAGGGAGAGTCACCCATCTTCTTGGGGGTTCTCCTCGCCGAGGCGGAAGAAGCGGGACAGGCCGTCAGCATTGGCGTGGTCGTTGCCAGGGCGATGCTCCACAGTGAAGTCCATCCCTTGCAGGGAGATGGACCATCGCAGCAGCTTTGGGTTTTCGCCACGCATCTGCATCAGCCACCGCAGGGGCCGGTGGTCGGTCTGGACCCGGAAGTGGGTGCCGAAGAGGTAGGGCCGGAGTTTCTTTAGGGCCCACACGACGGTGAAGGCTTCTCTCTCGATGGTGCTCCATCGTTGTTCTCGAGCCAGCAGCCGTCGGCTGATGAAGGCCACAGGATGGTCAACCCCCTCGGGGTTAACTTGTGATAGGACCGCCCCGATGCCGTGCTCCGAGGCGTCTGTTTGGACCACAAACTCTCGGCTGTAGTCGGGGGCTTGGAGCACAGGGTCAGCGCACATGGCAGCCTTCAGAGTCTCGAAGTCCGTCTGACACTCGGGGGTCCAGTGTACTTTCTATGGTTGCCTTTTGGAGGTTGGTTCAGTGAGGGGCCCCACAATGCTCCCATAGTCTTTTATGAAGCGCCGGTAATATCCAGTGAGCCCCAGGAAGGCTCGGACTGCTGTCTGGGTGACCGGGGGCTCCCAGGACACGATGGTGTCAATCTTGGGTTGGAGGGGAGCCACATGGCCGCTCCCCACTTGGTGCCCCAGATAGGTCACAGACCCTTGGCCTATCTGGCACTTGCTTGCTTTCACAGTCGGAGGGCCGTCAGGACCTTCCAGAGGTGCCTCACGTGTTCGTCCCAGCGGGGGCTGTACACCGCAATATCGTCCAGATATGCGGCGCTGAACTCTTCTAGCCCCGCTAGCACTTTGTTCACCAGTCTCTGGAAGGTAGCCGGGGCGTTTTTCATGCCGAAGGGCATCACCTTGAAATGGAAGTGGCCATCGGGGGTCGAGAAGGCAGATCGCTCTTGGGCACCAGGGGTGAGGCCAATCTGCCAATACCCGGCCGTGAGGTCGAGGGTGCGGAGGTACCTGGCGGCCCCCAGGCGATCGATCAGTTAATCAGCCTGGGGGATGGGATGGGCGTCGGTCCTGGTGACGGCATTCAGTCCCCGGTAGTCGACACAAAACCGGAGTTCCGGAGGGGCGCCAGGGGCGGCGGCTTTAGGGACCAGGACAACTGGACTGGCCCAGGGACTGTCTGAGGGCTCGATCACTCCCAGGGCTAGCATTTTGGCAACTTCGGACTGGATGCAGGCCCGAACTCGGTCGGGAACGCGGTAGGCCCGGTGTCTCACGGGCGGGCTGTCCCCGGTGTCGACATCGTGGACACACCACTGCGTGACCCCGGGAGTGAGTGAGAACAGGTACGCAAACTGCCCCAACAGCTCTTGGCAATCCTGGCGCTGTTCGGGTGTCAGGGCGGAGGAGAGGGGGACTCCCTCGACGGAGCCGTCCTTTTCAGAGCACCTCAGGAGGTCGGGCAGGGGCTCGGAGTCGTCTTCAGCTCCGTCATCTGTAGCTAGCAGCAGGCTCAGCTCCGTGCGGGCAAAGTGAGGCTTGAGCCGGTTGGCGTGCAAAACCCGAAGGGGGTTCCTGGGGGACTCCATGTCCACCAGATAGGTGACGGGGCTCTTGCGCTCCACCACTTTGAAGGGCCCCGTCCATTTGTCCTGGAGGGCGCAAGGTTCAACCGAGGACATGACCCAGACCTGCTGGCCCGGCTCGAACTCGATGGACGAGGCGTTCTGGTCATACCAGCGTTTCATCTCCTCCTGACTGGCCTCTAGGTTGGCCTCGGCAAAATCCCGGAACTTCCGAGTCTGGTTTCGGAGGGTCAGGAGGTACCGGTAGACATCAGGCGGAGCATCTCGGACTGTAGTCTCCCAGCCTTCCTTGACTAGGCTGAGGGGACCTCGGACAGGGTGTCCGTACAATAGTTCAAAGGGGTTGAACCCCAGGGACTTCTGTGGCACCTCCCGATAGGCAAACAGGAGGCAGGGCAGCAGGACGTCCCATTTGCGGCGTAGGGGCTCTTCCAGGCCCTTGATCATCCCCTTGAGTGTTTGGATAAACCGCTCCACAAGTCCATTCCCTTATATGTGACCCCGCATTGTTGCCACAGGGACTTCATATATTTTGATATAAAGTTTGTGCCCCGATCACTCGCGACCTCTCGGGGGAACCCTACTCGGGAGAAGATCCCCATTAGCGCTCGGCCCACCACGGGGGCCATTATGGTCCGGAGGGGGATGGCTTCTGGGTAGCGGGTGGCATGGTCCACCAGGACGAGGATGAAGCGGTGCCCCTAAGAGGTGCGAGGGTCCAGGAGCCCCACGATATCAATCCCCACTCGCTCGAAGGGGTGGTCACCACGGGAAAGGGTTGGAGCGGGGCCTTGACTTTCCCCCCGCTCTTTCCGCTGGCTTGACAGGTCGGACAGGTCCGGCAGTGGTTGTTCACATCGTTGCGCATTTTCGGCCAGTAAAAATGGGTCACCAGGCGGCTGTAGGTTTTGTCCTGCCCCAGGTGTCCTGCGAGGGGCACGTTGTGTGCCAGGTTCAAGAGGAAGTCTCTGAATCGTAGGGGGACCACCAACACTCGGCCGGCCCCCAGTTTGGCAATTTTCTGTTCGCTGTATAGGAGGTCGTGGTCCCAGTAGACCCAGTGGGACCCCAATGTGTCCCCGGCGGCTTGAGCTGCGGCTTGCTGCCGGGCTCCCTCGAGGGAGGGACAGGTCTTCTGTTCCTGCTGGAATTGTTCTCGAGTGGGACCACCTTCCTGGCGCCATTGGCCTAGTTCCTGGATGTCGCCGAGCTCAGCGATGTCTTCGCGGTTGGGCTCCGGTGGCCCGGACTCAGGGTCGGTTTCTTCCTCGACGGCGGCCGGTGGCGGCACGGGCCACTCCGGTTCTTCGGCCGGGGCGCTTCGGTCGGCGTGGGGCCCGGGCTGCCATGGATCAGGTGGTCGCGCAGACCCACTCGGGTAGACCCAGCATCCCCAGATGTTCTCTCCTCTCGACTTGGGCCCAGGGGGAACTCTCGAGGTGGTTTCCGAGGAGGCAGTCCACGGGGGCGTCGTCCCGGACGGTCACCTTCAGCATGCCCGACACCCCTCCCCACTCGAAGGGGATTCGGGCCATCTGGCACAGGGTCTCGGAATTGTCGGCGGCCAGCACGGGCTACAGCACATTTGGTAGGATCTGTTCGGGAGTCACCAAGTGGCAGCGGACGGCCGTCACACTGGCTCCACTGTCACGGAGTGCTTCGGCCCGGCGCCCATTAATGGTGACCCACTGGCGGTATTTTTGGGTGTTGCTCGGCAGGGGAGCCCGGGGGATCATGTCTCTTTCGCCCAGACAGACTACGGCCATGGCGGCTGGCTCCCACTCGGTCTGGTCCTCGTTGTAGACCGCTTCTTCTTCTTCTCCTTCTACCAGGGCTGCGGCAGCGATTTGGCGGGTTGGAGGCCCGGTGGTGCCGGGACGTTGGTTCATGGGGCAGTGGGGGTCACTGGCAAAGTGACCTGGCCGCTGGCATCTGTGGCAGGTAAGGTTCGGGCGGGGCCCGGCCGTGCTGGAGGGGGCCCTCTTCTGGTCAGGGATGGCGAAGTGTTGTGCTGGGGCGACCCCCGGGGCGGCACAGACGGAAAGTCTCGGTTCCTGTTCTGACCTCCTCCGCCGCCTCGTTGGCGGGGGTGCCCCTGGGTGTTCCGCCCTCACTCTCCTATCGGGGTCCGGGGTACCCGGGTGCTCACCCATCGATCGGCCTCGACGGCGAGTTTCCGTGGCTCGGTCAGTTTGCTGTCGAGGAGATGCTGTCTGAGCTCGACAAAGCAGTTGTTGGAGAGGTGCTCCCATACGATGAGGTCGAACAGTTGCTCGTAGGTGGTCACTTTGCTGCCCTTGATCCACCCTTCCAGTGCCCTGCTATAAAAGTTCACGTACTCCACCCATGTAGTACCAGGGATCTTTTTGCAGTCTCTGAATCTCTGCCGGTATATCTCAGGGGTGAGGCCATAATGGGTGAGCAGGGCGTCCTTCATGTGATCATAGGAGGACATCACGTCGTCGGCCAGCTCCAGCAGGGTGTCTCTTCCTTCGCTGACGAATTTCCCCCATAAGCCGGCACCGGGGTATGCGGTGCGCCGTCATGGCGACTTCGTAGGCCTTAAAACACTGCTGGATGTCGTCATTTTTATAGTATTCCTTGACGACGTCCTTGGGAATGTGGACCTTCGGGTCGGCAGGAGGCGGGGGGCTTCGGTTCACAGTGGCGCCAGCCTCTTCGCTCTTGGCCTTGATCTCCAGTTCTTTGAGGCCACGCTCGTGCTCGAACGTGATTTTCTTTTCTTCCAATTCTCTCTGCCTCCGTCTCTCCTCCAGGTCTCCTTGCAGCCGTAGTTGCTCAAAGGCCACTTCTTTTCAGCTAGCTGGAGTTCTCCGTTCAGCCAGAGTCGGGCGAGCTCCAACTCGTGGAGCCGGCTTCTCTCTCGCTCTCGGGCGTCTTCGTGGGAGAGGCCCGTGTCTCTGTTGGCGGTTCTTTCTTCTGCGGGGGCTGCTAAGGTTTCCTGGTGTACGTCTGGGACCGTGTCACCTTCGGTTTGGGGTGGTGTCGCTCTGGCGTCCACCCAAGTTTGCAGCGCTTCTTTAAAATCCTCTTTGGTGCTTAGTCCTGTGGTAGCGATACCTAAGTCTTTGCAAAATTGTTTGAGTTCTTTATGGGTGTACTCCTCCAATAGTTCCTTCTGGAACTCTGTGGTCGTTCCGGCTTCCTTAGCACTCATGGTTGCTGTGTGTCTATGTTAGTAGTGGGCGAGTCACTCGCTGTACGATTTGCGTCGGCTCGGATCCCGTCGCCTGCCACCAATGTTAGAAGGGCGATCCCAGGGGAGACAGAAGATGTCTGACTGACCACCCCGAGACCCACCTTTCCTTATGGAATTGGCCGAGCGCCGTCGAGGGGCCTCCTGGGCCAGGCTCCTCTCCTACAATCGTAACAGCCGAGCAATCACACCACTACAAAGGGACACCACGCGAGAGTAGATTCTTAAGAGTCGTTATCAGTAATAAAGGCAGGTTCTCGCAGCAATATGTACAAAGGGATCGAGAGATCCTTAAAGTCTCGGTATCAGGGGGAAGGGGGTAGCGGGACAGTCTTGGTACTAACTGGTACTAGGATACCCTGCGCCCAGCTCTCAATCCGAGGAATGGTTCAGCTTGGTGGGGCCGCGACAGCGTCAGCAGGGCTCCGAGGATGGTTCAGCTTGGTCGGGCCGCGACAGCGTCAGCAGGGCTCCGAGGATGGTTCAGCTTGGTCGGGCCGCGACAGCGTCAGCAGGGCTCCGAGGAATGGTTCAGCTTGGTCGGGCCGCGACAGCGTCAGCAGGGCTCCGAGGATAGTTCAGCTTGGTCGGGCCGCGACAGCGTCAGCAGGGCTCCGAGGATGGTTCAGCTTGGTCGGGCCGCGACGGCGTCAGCAAGGCTCCGAGGATAGTTCAGCTTGGTCGGGCCGCGACAGCGTCAGCAGGGCTCCGAGGGTCCAGGTTCCAGGCACAAGAGTTCTTATCAGGATCAGCCGCGACGAGGTCAGCAGGGCTTCGACTCCAAGATACAACTGGAGTCCTAATCCACGGCTGGCCCAGATATAGGACTGGAGTCCTTTGATGTCCGGACCCTCGCGCCTGGGGGTCAGAGGGGCCGGGATGAAGGTGTCCAGACACCCAGCAGGGGGGTGGAGTCAGCGCCCAGGGAGGCCGGAGGGCGATCGATACCAGGCGTCCGGGGACGGCTGGAGGGCCATCGAAACTCCCCTCCTCTCGGATCCGTCAAGTGGCCACTCTACCACCTGGGCGGATCTTGGTGCCTCGATGTCGGGGCTTCGCTGGGGCCGCGGCCGGGGTCGGGCCGAGGCCACGTGCTCGGGACTTGATGGGCCCAAGATGGAGTCGGGCCTGAAATGGCGGCCCGGAGTGGTAGCCGGACCTGCAGAGTTGGGGCGAGCCTGATTCGCCGGGGTCCAGGGGGGAGAGCCGCTGGTTGCCAGGGGGGGCTGTTCTCGTCGAGAGTTCGTGGAGGGTAGTTGTAGGATAGTAGGGTCTGCAATCCTATGATCACCCAGATTTTTGCTTCACTGGTTTAAGACTTTCCCTGGCTGTGGGCCTGCTAATCAGACCCACAGCCTAGCTGTTCTCTCCACTCCAAATTGTACCCAGGTACTGAATTGGCACTGGGCCCTCTCCAAGTCCCTGTACCCAGGGCTGAGGTGCACCCAGAAGTCTCCCAGGGGCTGCAGCATGTATTATGCCACACCTGGGCTGACTAACTAAATCAGACACAACTGGCTGCTTGACAGCTGGGGCAGAGTGGTGTACTCACCCTCTGCTGTAGATATAGTATTCCTATATCTAAACCTAAATGGACACACAGATCTCCTATCAGTCACTCCTATGGCAGGCCTTGACAATCCTGAAGGCAGAGTGCTTGGAATCGTGTGAGATAGTGCTCTGGCATGAGCTGAGCCTGTCTGCGGCTTTCGGGATCCGTCCCTTAGCCGTTTCCATGATATCGCATACCATATACTCTCAAGTGCATTATAATCCTCGCGGTTATGTGCCAACTCTGGTATCGCTTTATGAAAACATGTCGAGTAAGGTGTCATACGAATTGGAATACTAACCCCTCGCCAATTCTGGCGACGGGGTTAGCATTCCACCCTTCTAGAGGGACACGACATGTATGTAACCTGTAACCCCAGTTAAAGTCAGACAGAGCCTTAGCTCCACAAAATGGATGCTGCCACCGAGACACAAGTCTGCCCTCCTGCTGCTGGGAGTCCTCCCAGCCCAGGAGGCAAGGACAAAGGGTTTCCTGCCAGGGGCGGTGCCAGCACCGTCCCAGACAGGATTTTGTGTATCCTAGGTAGGCAGGGCTTTAGAGGAAGGTGACTGCAAGTGGCACCCCGGTGCTCACTGTGCATAGGCCGGCTGGAACCAGTTCCAGGGGCACTCCAGCCCCTGATCTGGGGAAAGCCCGCCAAAGGAGAGGGGTGTAACCACCCCCCTCCTAGTCCCACCCATAGGGCAGGACTTAATCGCGTGCCAGCCCCTTTTTGCAGGATAAAGGTAGGAACTGGCCCCCTTCCAAATCAGATCATCTTTGAATCCTGAAACTACTTTCCACGAAAGGAACTCAAGACTTCTTCCCAAGATTCTCCCTTGTGACTAAGGAGTAGTCACCCTGCAGCAGCAGGCACCAACCAAGCATCGCGGTTTGTTGCCAGTCTCTCCTCCGGATCAAGACTGCTCCAGCACGACGAGAACCGGCTTCCCTGGCACCTCTGACCTCAACCTACATCATCAGCCCAGCTGTGATCCGTGGGTGCGACGCGACCTCGAGGGACCGGCCATCTTCAGAACTGCACGACGCTTGTCCAGCACAACCGCTGAGTGACCCTCGACTGAGTGCTTTGGGGTAAGAGAAACCCCGACCCTGAGCAGCTCCAGCACCGAAGTTCAGCCCCCCTGCATCCACGAGATCTGCGTGGGGCCCTTCTGCACTTTGCTGCTAACCGCGTTGTCCAGGTCGCTTGCCCGTTGGCTAGTGGCCCTCTCACGACGCTCCACGACGACAACCACTGCTGGTCTGGTTGCTCCAGACTAGCCCTTGCTCCCCTCCAAAAGAGGAGCACCCTGGACCCTCCTGGTCCACTCAAGACGCCATTTTAGGTCCACCGCGTGGGCCTTGCATTTGCCAAGACTTGTTGCCCAATCCTGGGTCCAGCGACGTCGACAGCAAGAACCTTCGTGGGACAGCTCGCACCTCCATCCTGGTCGCCGACAACGCCTCCTGGTCCGAGAGACTGCAGAGCCCAGCAGCGCCCACTCACCTGGCTGAGGTGACTTCGTCCGGTGCCATCCTGGTGCCCACTCAAATCACTGGCTAGTGATTCAGAACTTGGTCCCCTCTGCTTACAGGTTTCTTCTTCCCTGATCCAGGCTTGGATCACCACGAACTCCTTCACTGGCCGCCTGCCAGCAACTTCTTTCTTCAGGCTCCTGGATCTTCAACGAGGGTTTCCAACGCAACTTGAACCCTATGCAGCCGCAGCCCCTGGGCTAGGTAAACCAAGTACTCCGGTGCTTCAGCATAGTCCCACACTCTAAGTGTTCGGATCCACCCTTGTTTTCGACCCACCTAGTCGGGTTCGCCCGAGAACAGTAACTTTGTCTTTGCTAGCCTCCATAGACTTTTTCCCGCCTTACGCGTGAGAGTTCCCACTCTGCACACGACGTCCACAGGCCTCCTGCTACTAATCTAAGGGTTTAGTATTGTAGGCCTAGCGTTTCTAAAGTCTACGAGAATAGTTACTTACCTGCTAGTAATTCGCATTCCACTTTTGTAATATATGGTTTTTCGTGCCCCTCGGGCATTTGTGTAAATTGTGCGACTTAAAGTATTTTCGTAAGAGTTTTGTTGTGTGCTTAGCTCCCTGACTCATAAAGAGTTCAGGGTAGACTTGTTATAAATAAATATCTGTTTATTTTCATAACAACTTGTGTGGTGTCCTTTCACTTGGTGTTCAAGGGGTAATGTGATGGTAAAACAGCTGGCTTAACACGCCCTCTAGAGTCTTAGCCTTAGACTGCTCGTATCCATGCTACTAGGATAGCTGGTCTATAAGGTTGACTTACAACCAATCATCAATAAGGGTTGTTTGGACTGATACAGAGTGCTCACTAGAATAGTGAACATTATATATTAGGCCAACTTCTCACAGTAGTGTCAAGGGGGGCGACAGCGGGTCGATGGAGGGCCGGTGTCGTCCAGGGCCCGCCATGCGGGAGGGGTACGACCACGCCACGAGGCCGGGTCCAACAGTTTTGAAAATAGCGAAATTAATAGATGTCATTTACAATGCCAATAGTTTTAACTTTCGCAAACGTGACACCTATAGCATTTGTAATGCAATATGTGTTGTATTTACATGACTTAGATGTATTAATATTACAAATAACAATGGGTTTTATTTTTTTAATAATTAATACTTAAATAAAAGTTATTGTAATTTATAATGGCAATAGCTTAAACTTTTGTAAATAACTTTTGGGAAGATTATGTTCTGTTCTTGGATTTTCATCACAATAAAATACACTGAAGTGAAATATTAACATCTTTTTGTGACATTTGTAATAAATCATGAAACATTGAGAGAACATATTAGAACCAGTTGTTGTTGAATTGTTGCACAGAGTGATGCTGTGGCCTTCAGTGGTGCTGAGTGATGCTGTGGCCTTCAGTGGTGCTGAGTGATGCTGTGGCCTTCAGTGGTGCTGAGTGATGCTGTGGCCTTCAGTGGTGCTGAGTGATGCTGTGGCCTTCAGTGGTGCTGAGTGATGCTGTGGCATTCAGTGGTGCTGAGTGATGCTGGGGCATTCAGTGGTGCTGAGTGATGCTGGGGCATTCAGTGGTGCTGAGTGATGCTGGGGCATTCAGTGGTGCTGAGTGATGCTGGGGCATTCATTGGTGCTGAGTGATGCTGGGGCATTCATTGGTGCTGAGTGATGCTGGGGCATTCAGTGGTGCTGTTGCGTTGAGTGGTGTTGAGTGATGCTGTGGCATTGAGTGATGCTGTGACGTTGAGTGATGCTGTGACGTTGAGTGATGCTGTGGTGTTGAGTGATGCTGTGGCGTTGAGTGATGCTGTGGCGTTGAGTGATGCTGTGGCATTGAGGGATGCTGTGGCGTTGAGGGATGCTGTGCGCCAAGTGATGCTGTGGCATTGTGGGGTGCTGTGGCATTCAGTGGTGCTGAGTGATTCTGTGGCGCTGAGTGATTCTGTGGCGTTGAGTGGTGCTGTGGCGTTGAGTGGTGCTGTGGCGTTGAGTGGTGCTGTGGCGTTGAGTGGTGCTGTGGCGTTGAGTGGTGCTGTGGCGTTGAGTGGTGCTGTGGCGTTGAGTGGTGCTGTGGCGTTGAGTGGTGCTGTGGCGTTGAGTGGTGCTGTGGCATTGAGTGGTGCTGTGGCATTGAGTGGTGCTTTGGCATTGAGTGGTGCTGTGGCATTGAGTGGTGCTGTGGCATTGAGTGGTGCTGTGGCATTGAGTGGTGCTGAGTAATGCTGTGGCATTGAGTGATGGTGTGGCGTTGAGTGATGCTGTGGTGTGTGCGTTGAGTGATGCTGTGGCGTAGAGTGATGCTGTGGCGTTGAGTGATGCTGTGCCGTTAAATGATGCTGTGGCGTTGAGTGATGCTGTGGCGTTGAGTGATGCTGTGGCGTTGAGTGATGCTGTGGCGTTGAGTGATGCTGTGGCGTTGAGTGATGCTGTGGCGTTGAGTGATGCTGTGGCGTTGAGTGATGCTGTGGCGTTGCGGGATGCTGTGTGCTGAGTGGTGCTGTGGCATTGAGTGGCGCTGTGGCATTGAGTGGCGCTGTGGCATTGAGTGGCGCTGTGGCATTGAGTGGCGCTGTGGCATTGATTGGCGCTGTGGCGTTGAGGGGTTGTGTTGGAGGGTGGATTTGGATGTAGGATTTGGAGTTGGAGGGTGGAGTTGGAGGGTGGAGTTGGAGGGTGGAGTTGGAGGGTGGAGTTGGAGGGTGGAGTTGGAGGGGGAGTTGGAGGGGGGAGTTGGAGGGGGGAGTTGGAGGGGGGAGTTGGAGGGTGGATTTGGAGGGTGGAGTTGTAGGGTGGAGTTGTAGGGTGGAGTTGGATTTTGAGTGTGGAGTTGGAGTCCGTAGTTGTAGTTTGCGGGTGGATTTGTAGGGTGTATTTGGATGTTTGAGTTGGAGGGTGGAGTTGGATGGTGTTTTTGGAGGGTACATTTGTAGTTGGAGGGTGGAGTTGGAGGGTGGAGTTGGAGGGTGGAGTTGGAGGGTGGAGTTGGAGGGTGGAGTTGGAGGGTGGAGTTGGAGGGTGGAGTTAGAGGGTGGAGTTAGAGGGTGGAGTTAGAGGGTGTAGTCAGAGGGTGTATTTGGAGGGTGTATTTGGAGGGTGTAGTAGTGCTTGGATGGTGGATTTGGATGGTGGATTTTGAGGGTGGAGTTGGAGGGTAGAGCGGTGGGCGGGTAGAGTGGTGGCGCTAGAGTGTGGGCGCTAGAGTGTGGGCGCTAGAGTGGTGGATAGGGTGGTGGTGGATAGTGTGGTGGTGTATAGAGTGATGGCGCATAGAGTGGTGGAGCATAGAGTGGTAGAGTGTTGATGGAAAGAGTGGTATAGTGGTGGCGGTAGAAGGCTGTACTGTGTGTGAGAGAGAGAGTGTGTGTGAGAGAGAGAGTGTGTGTGTGTGTGTGAGAGAGAGAGAGTGTGCATGTGTGTGTGAGAAAGCGAGTGTGTGTGTGTGTGAGAGTGTGAGTGTGAGAGAGAGTGTGTGTGAGAGAGAGAGTGTGTGTGAGAGAGAGTGTGTGTGAGAGAGAGAGTGTGTGTGAGAGAGAGAGAGTGTGTGAGAGAGAGAGAGTGTGTTTGTGAGAGTGTGTGTGTGTGAGAGAGAGAGAGAGTGTCTGTGAGAGAGAGTGTGTGAGAGTGTGTGTGAGAGAGAGAGTGTGTGTGTTAGAGAGAGAGAGTGTGTGTGTGTGTGTGAGAGAGAGAGTGTGTGTGTGCTAGAAAGAGAGAGTGTGTGTGTGTGTGTGTGAGAGAGAGAGAAAGTGTGTGAGAGAGAGAGAGAGGGAGTGAATAACAAGAAGCCAGGCAGCCCGGAAGGCGTCTCAACATCCTGTCCGAGTACAAGCAGAACGGGGACACCAGCTTTCACTTTCGTAAATCCAAAGCAGTCTACTTCTTGATAACAACTCAAGGGAGGCAGGAAGAGGTGAAATACCTTCCAGTTTGAAGCACCATCGAAGGGCTGTTAAAATCGGATGCCAAGTATACCCTTATTTGTGAATTTTAAACGCTCTGGCAATCATAGCCAAGTGGAAAGAGTCCCTGTCTAATCTGTAGTAGATTCTGCTTTCTTGCATAAAAGCGTAGGATGTCTTACGCCAGAGCCGCGGATTTTGAAACTGAGCAGCACCCTGTGATTCTGGGCAAATCACTACATTTTTCCATGTCTAAAAAACAAACACAAACAAGTCCGAAAGAAACCAGAGGAAATTACACAAAGGGAAGGGGAAGGAAAGAGAGACGAGGGAAAGATAACGAGACAGAGAATGAAAGATGAGATGAAGGAAAAAAAGAAAGGTGGTGAAGGGCGTAGCGACTAGCGAGGGAGAGAAAACATAGAAGGGGAGAAGAAAATGAGAGAAGAGAAAAGGAGGGTAGAAAGAAAGAAAGGAAACAGCAGCATGTCTTATTAACAAGACTGAGAGACAGCGGAAGATTAATGAGAGAGAGGGCTGTGAAGAGGGAGAGAGAGAGAAAGGGCGAGTGAGAGAAAAATCAGAGGTAAATTAAGCGCACTCGATTAAGAAGCAGCAGGCCAAGGGAAGGTAAGTGGGCATTAATGAGAGGCCACGGGCTTGGAGGGAGAGGATATGGGAGGGGGGAAGGAGGGAGAGTAAACATAAGCGAGTGTGTGAGGGAGAGTAAATGAGAGGAGGGAAGAAGAGAGCGTGAGAGAGAGGGGGGAGAGACAGGAGGCGAGAGCATATGGGTATTGCTGTGGGGGGTGGGTGGGCGGGGGAGCAGCAGCCTTTGATGTCTGGTGGTGTGAGAGACAAATGTTGGTGTGGGAGGCTTCCTTTCAAGTCAGGTGGGGGGGCGGGGGAGCAGGGGAGCAAGCGAGTGGGAGGGAACGAGCATATGGGGTGTGAGTGAGGCCAAGCGCGCGCCTGGCGGAGCTCATCGCTCCAGTAGACAACATGCATTGGGAGAAATCCACTTGTTCAAGAGTGTTGTTTCAACTACAATAGTTCAGAGCTATAAATAGCTCTACCTAAAAACCCTGTGGGCTACCTGGGCCTAGGGTGCCAATCTCGGCGCCACCTGAGCGAAGGCCGGCCCTGGATTAGCGGCATCATGTACCTCCATGCGGAGTATAAAAAAATTCACAGTTTTGGCCCTTGGTAATGCACCCAGGTATTGCAGCACTTATCGTGTTTAGCTGTCACTCGGGTGCTGGAGGACTAGACTCAGACCAGCTGCCGGCCTGGCTTTCTGCACCACAGGGCATGGTCCGATGGCTAGAGGCTGTAAGGCGAGGAACAAGGGACGGACTTTTAGGATGAAAGGGAGGGGAGCATGGGGGCATGCCAAGACAATTTTACCAGGGCCGTCCGTCATTGGTAGCACTTTTGTGTGCTACTGCTAATTGACAACCCTGTAAGCCAACACACCACTGGCTGCTGCTGTTTTGAAAGCATTATAACATTTAACATCACCCTTTAAGCTGGAGGTGGTCTTACATTTTATAACGCTTTTAAAAGAGCAGCAGTAGAGTGATGGTGTGAAGTGTTCCCTCGGGAGACTGGAAACTTGCAGGTAAAGCTGCCGGCGGGGAGTAGCAG
Source organism: Lissotriton helveticus (assembly GCF_964261635.1). Classification (NCBI taxonomy): domain Eukaryota; kingdom Metazoa; phylum Chordata; class Amphibia; order Caudata; family Salamandridae; genus Lissotriton; species Lissotriton helveticus. Next base: position 1,327,734,766 of record NC_136061.1, on the reverse strand, counting down.
CATATTGCAGCCAGGCTGCCTCATGGACCGGATAAAATCCTGTAGCAGGCCATAGTTTGGAAACCCCTGCCATAGAATATAATGTACTTGTAATCTGACCCGTTACCTTTGTAATGGAGTATACCTTCTTCTGAACTTTAAATCAGGCCCAAAGTTTCTTTCTCTAACCTCTTAATTTGAAACTTTATGTTAACAGTGACATATTTTTGCCCATGAGGCAACAATTAATCCCCAGTAGTAAATTAAAATATCACATTTAGCCGCTGAAACCGGGAAATTAGGCATCCTGCGGAAAGTATTTTTTTCCACTGGTGGTTATTACCAATGGCAGTGTTAGTCTCTGGCGGTAGTCCATCTTGAGACTTTATTCACTCATTGATTTACCTCCACTGTTATTAGTTTTTGGAATGAGGACCTTTATCTCTTGTTCCTGTTTAACCATGATTATAAGCTAGTATTTTTCAAAACCATGTTAGGGAGGTTTGACAGTGACCTGCGATCTGCTTGTTCCATTAGAGGCCTGCAGAGAAACAAACAGATGCTTCAGCTGGGCATTGGGAAAGCCTCGCTTATCCCTCCTCAGAATCGTTCTGTCACACACTGTCACTCACTGTCACTCACTGTCACTGTCACACACAGTCACACACACACACACACACACACACAGTCACACACTGTCACACACATACACACCCCTGAAAATGAAACTGAGCTCGTGACATTTACAGAATGGTGATGAGTCCGTTCTAGTAAAATAAATAGCAGGCACGCTGTTAACTATATAAAGGACACTGGAAAGCACTCCCTGGTGAGCAGCCGTGAAAACAAGAACCTTACTTAGCAAATTGTAAATGGAATACGCCTGGAAGCCCCGGCATCGTCCTATTTCTTATCGCCGTCCTCACCCTTTGTAATGTATCCGGCACCAGTTTTCCTGTGCACCGTTTCTCGTGGGTGTTAAATTGGGTAACAGGATAGCCCTGTCAGTTGCCGAAAATAAGGGTTTCTCACGACTTAGTGACAAGGGCACAAATCTCGGCATAAGAGATGCCCTGACTCTCTTACGCTGGTAAACAGATAAATATTATACAGACGGGTTCTGCGTTTCGTTTCCGAGTCACTCTCTGTGTCCTCAATTGCGCATACATGTTGGTGCCCTAATCCTTTGTAAACCTAAATATCAATATGAATAATTTTCTTCGATCGCAGGAGACTAGATTCAAGGTTCAGCATTCGGCACCAGGACAGTGTGCGTCATTGAACTTTATACATCAGTTTTATGATGCGCTTTATAAAGTCCCATCACATCCACGGGGCCACTTCAGTGTGCTAAGAGAGGGTTATTTCAAGCAAAGACAACAAGCCATCAACAAAACAAAACAAATGCGTGGTGAAAACGAGGCCTCGCGTGACACGCATAAACTGTCCTGAAGGGGCAGAGAAACAACGGAGCAGGCTGCGGAGTATGGACACGGAGGGACAGGATGAGAGGAGCCGGTGAGGGGGGGCGTCGGGGCACATTGACGGTGCCCGCCCCCCAGTGATGGAAGCCCTGCGTGTGCCCGGTGAGCGGGGTTGGGAGTGTGTGTGTGCGCGTTTGTGTGTGTATGTAAGCAGGGGGCGGGGGTGCGCTTGTATGTGCCTGCGTGTGTTGTACCTGTGTGTGTGCCTGCCTGTGTGTACGTGTGCCTGTGTGGTGTGTGTGCAGGGGTGTGGGTCTGGCTGTGTGCGCACGGGAATATGAGGCACGAGAGGGGCACGGCGCCGTGCGCACCCACGAGGTCAAATCTGCGCTCGTGTCTGCATTCCCAAATACGGGCCACAATAGGTCTTTCGCTGACGCTCGACCTAAAAAAAGACTGCAAGGAAAGTTTTCCGGACCCAACCACTAGATGGTGGAATAATGCACAAAATATGAATCCAGAAAAATGTCACGCTGTAAAACCTGCACTGCTTTTATTACACACATAAAATTAACAAGATCACTGGCAATGAGGCTAGACAATTGTAACATCATTGTACTCCAGCTGAAATTTACAACATACCAGTCAGGTTCCACAAATCAATTTCGTTTTGATCTTCCATCAAATAGCAGAGGCATGGGGCAGAACCCTGGGAGTTCAAGGTCCAGGAACCTGCCACTCTTGAATTTGACAGTTAGAGCCGGACCCATCCTCAATTCAATAAACTGTTCAGGCAATCCCATATGCCTGGCAGGATAATCCATGAGCGCCTGTCATCTATGCATAAAACCAAGTCTCTAATTCACTTTTTAGAATTCAGTTTTGATCTCTAGACATTTGTAATGAAGAAGTTATGGAGCTACTCAACCGTGATATTATTACAGTAGTGTTCAGATGTCACAATGTCAGCTACCTGAGCCAAGAGCCATGGTGAAAAGAGCATAATTACAGCTGCAGTTTAAACAAGGAAAAGGGAAACTTAGTTTTCTATCTTATGATACCCCTTTTCAAAAGAGAAAGTACTCAGCAGAAGAAGAAATTTACAGTAACATGTTTATTAGGTGTATTTGCAAGAAATATATAATCTTGCTTGTTTCTACACAATCTGTGATACAGAATGTAAGTTACCTACATTAAATGGGTTGTAATTAAACAAATACTAATGGATTTTGGATGTGTTTACTTTGCAGTACAGATTCTGCTTTTAATCTTGTTTGCAATAAACATGAAAGAGCAAGATGCAAAGGATTGAAATGGTTTGCGAGAAAGGCAATGTGGCTATGTATTATTAGCAATACAATATGCTCTCTTCTATTTTAAAAGAATATTTTAAGTCACCTAGGAGTTCTTAGATCTTTTGAGAAAACTCCATCTTCTGCCTTGCCCCACCTCTTCCACTCTTACTTTCTCTATTTTCTACTGTCATTAGCGTTTGTGACTATGTCCTAACGATGATCAAAGTTGATAATATAACAATCAGACTAGGTCCTTTCTTTAATTCCAACTGTGCAGTGTATCTACATTTGTGAATTCAGAACTGCTAACCTGACCGAAGTCAATTGGTATATACATACACATCAGTGCTTATCACTGTTGTTTCTCAGTGTGTGATGTTTGCATGCACTGACCACTAAATTTGTTGCTGTCTGAAACATACCATGTGTCATTCAGAATAATCATTTCTATACTGCTTACCTTTGCGTTCAAGCATGTATTGCAATTGTAACCAATTTGCCACAAATGTTACTAAATGTGGACTGGTGGAACTACTGGCAACAAAGAACAGGACAATCAGAGAAAGGTAGAGTAGAGGTGACTAAACTGCAGCAAACAATTATTAGGAACAAAGAGTTAGTCCATCATAACGACACACTTTCAATCAACTAGAACAGAACTGAAGTATTCAGTGAAAACTGTGGCACAGCTTCCAACCCAGTTCATAAACAATCTACAAACACAATTAAACAGCAAAGGTGTGTTGAATCCTGTATGCAGATATCAATGAAGGGAAACATGAGGTACCACCCGACATTCACTTCAAACTAAATTGCTTACGCAGTCCTGTGCCTAGCCTTTCCCCCTTCATAATGATGAAAATGGGACAAAAAAGGATGCAAGAGTATCAGCCACATCATGTATGTGAATACACCAAGTATTCTCCGCTCGAGCCAGGCCTTCATGGCTACGGCCCCAAGAATAAAAAAGACTAGGTCTAGCGGCAGGACGTTCACCTATAATGCCTCCAAGACCTGGAACACACTCCCCTTACATCTTAGAGCCAACCCCAACCTTTCTTCATTCCGCAAACAGTTAAAGACATTCCTATTCAACCTCCCTCATTAATTCTCTGCTAGCAATTCTGCCTGGCAACCTCTGTTGGCTCCTAGCGCTTGGACGCCCCCGGGCAGCAATCGCGCTGTATAAATCTACTTTTCATTTCATTTCATTTCATTTCATTTCATTTCATGCAAGGTTTTGATGTACAAATGAAAATGTTCTTAACAAAGGAAATAATTAAAAAAAATATGGGTTGTGTGCATTGCATCCTTAGATGGACAGTTGGAACTGAGCACCAATATCGAGATACAAAGGAAACAGTAATGCAACCCTTTTTATCCAAACCTTTTCTTGTAGTAAAATAGCAACAGCAGAGGCAGCACACAAACGTAACAGCTCATACTACATTTTAGTTCAAGAGAATGCCCTTGGAATTATGACAGTCCAGTGAATCTTCAACTTCACCTTATGAATTACTACCCATTGTTAGCCAATCGATCGATGGAAAATTGTGCTTCCCAAGATGTAAGTGTGGCATAGGTTAAACTAACATCAGTAGTACTATCCACAAAACATATGGTTGGTTTACCTGGTTTGATGAACTTGCTTCCATGCAGATTTCTGTAGGAACCTGTCCAACAATGGGCTGGAGTTCCCCAAGCCTCTGAGGTGGGGCTACTGCTGTCTCGCTATTAGTAAGCGTTAGTTGAGAGGTTGAGATAGAAACTAGAGCAGCTCCACTTGGGGTGATTGCAAAAGAGGGCCCGTGATTGGTAGTCTCATACATTGGTTCAGATATGGGAGTCACGTAGTTGGAGTCAGTGGCAGTACTTATTTCTGCTGGATATTCTTCTTGTGTGTTCTCCTCAACTATAGTACTAGGAACAGCCACCAATGTACTTGGATTTGCAGAGTGTGAACTGATTGGCCTCAAATGGAACTGGGATGACGCCTGTTGCGCAGACTCTGCCAGTGCCAATGCCAGCATTCGGGCTGCACTCTTGGGAGGAGGCGGGGGTGGAATTAATGAAGCAGTATTTACCGTTACAGAATCCTGATGAGAATCATGATCAATGACTCCTGTGGATAAGCATAAACAGTGGTAATTAGAAGGGTCTCCCAAAACATTTTCCAGCGTTCAAATTCATTTCTACAGTAAAGAAATTCTTTAAAGGCACAATTCGCAGAGCAATTTGCATTTTTAAATCTATGTTACAAGTGTATAATGCCTTTTGTAAACGTGTTAAACTACTTTTGCAAGTCACAAAAAGTAAATTTAGCCACACAACGGGTTTTAGGTGTGTAAAACGGTGGCAAGAAGTCCATGTTCCATAGCTTAAAGCTCTGAAAGTGTGGGCAGGCTTGCAAATGAAACTGCTTCTGGGGACTGCAAAACTTATTTCTGACCCATTCCAACCCTGGTAAGAGTTAGAATTTAAACTGCGTTCTAGTGTGGAAAAAGGAAGAGGACAACCCGAAATTTGGAGAGGATGTAGGGATGAAGTTTTCCCATAGGGATGAAGTTTTCCCATAGGGAAAATATTTCTGTTGTGTATTTAATAAAAACTAAATGGAATAAAGTGCAACTATGGGTAGACCGGTCTAGATGAGGTGGCATGGGGTGCACAGTAATGATGTGCTAGGGAGCGCCCCCGAGTAATTACCAGTGGATGAGAATAATTAAGCATTCCATTAATCAATGGTTTGTATACGTCTGTGTTGGACTTGGCCATCTCAGCAAAGACATCCATAAACTCTTTGCCTTCACCCTTTATGTTTTCTGAACCCATATTTTGGCCTTTGGCGTCTGTTCACTTACTACTGCTGACCAGGGCTAATGTGCTTGTATTCTCTCCTTTAAACATGGTAGAATTGGCTTGGACCCGAATGGCATATTTAGTATACCTGTAAGTCCTGAGTAAAGTTACATGTATCCAGGGTCGGTCAATGAAATGCTACCCACTTAAGTAGACCTTCAAGCATATCCCAGGCCTACCATTGCAGAGTGTGTGTGCCGTTTTAAACTGCAATATCATTCTGGCAAAATAAACCTTTTGCCAAGCCCAACCCTTCATTTTTAATACATAGAAGTCACCCCTAGGGTAGGTCCAAAACAGCCTGTACGGCAGGATGGAGTGTGTTTAAAAAGGTGGACTTGTTATTTGGACTTTCCATGTTCTGGCAGTGAAAAACTCTTAAATTAATTTTTCACTATTGTAAGGCCTGCCTCTCCAATAGGATAACACTGGGTTACCAAATTACATTTAGTAAGTAAGATTCCGATGATGGACAGACTTGGCACGTTCTTGCCCCAAACATATGGTGTCTGTTTCCTGGGCCACATGACTTGTGTAGCTGGCCTATGAATATTGCTTGTATCAAAAAGAGAGGGGGGGGCCAAGGAGCTTATAAAGGTCCAGTGTCCGTGCTCCGAAAATCAATATTTAAACAACAAGGAGGACAAAGTTCCTATGCCAGGGTGCAAAAAGTCACCCATGCATCGTGGTGCAAAAAGTCACCCATACTTAAAAAATTTCTTCCAATTTTTTAAGTATGGGTGACTTTTTGCACCACGATGCATGGGTGACTTTTTGCACCCTGGCATAGGAACTTTGTCCTCCTTGTTGTTTAAATGTTTAAATGTTTAACTATGAATATTGCTCCCAGACAGTGAAACAAAGAGGGAATATGTGTTGGCAGGACTGGCCATCCCTGACTCAATAGGGGGAGGAGCTGTCACCTACTACACTTGCACATGCCTCTGCATACTCAGTCTTTTGTGTCCCTCGACAAACTCGGGTCAAGGCAGGGAGACAGGAAATTCCAGACACTCCTATAGTGGGAGGGCTCTTGAAGCTTATGTTACTTCAAAGTGGGCACCAGGTATAAACAGTGGAGACCAAAAGACTTCACTGCTGACAGAGCTGAAATTACATTTATATTTTAAAGAGCAAAACTGGACATGACACTTTTTGAGAGAGAAAAAATAAACGTACGTCAAATACACGCTACAGAAAAGATGGCGAAAATAAGGAATTTTAGTTTCTGCATCGTAAAAGCATGCAAAAAGAGTTGTTTAGATGATATGATTCGAATAAGTAACAAAGGTTGTTTTACTAACCTAAAATTATTTTATTTTCATATGCTAGAAAATGTGCACATGGTGAAATTCTCACATTATTGGATTTAACTCTAATTGTTTTTAAATTTCATTTGCAAAGAAAAATAACTAATTAGATTTATGAAAAGGTATGATTAATCTGGATTTTCATCGTGAATTTTATAAATGTAACTTTTGGATGCGATAATGTGTGCACCCAAAAGGACAAAAGAAAAGTAGGTGCTACATCTTTCAGAGAATGTTCTTCATACATGTGCTAATACCGTTTGCTTGAAATTAAAATTTTAAGTTACATTTTAATGTGCACTTAAATTTAGTAGTACCCCATTTCTACTTGAATTATTTTTTTATCATACTAAATGTTCGTAAAAGCATCAGAAAATACACTAGAATCTCAAGGTCAAGTTTTCGTACAAATATATGGTTATAATTCTATATATCTTGTGTAATAATACACTGATCTAAAATAGGCCAAACTGTATTCATGACGTTTTCTGCCTCGCTAAGCATACGGAAAATGAGAGTATTCTCCAATGTAACAATTTGTATGTAACCGAATTCTACTTTCCCTGAGTTTTCACGTATTATGTAAAGATTTTGCTACAATTATGTTACCGTTTGCAGGACATCTGCCTGGGAAGCTGTCCTTTCAAACTCTTCTACGTGCTCTAGCTAAGGGGCATTGTTTAACGCTTCATATGCAAGATGACTTAAGGACTGCATAATAGTTCTGCCTTTTTCTTCTGCATTTTGTGTCTTCTTTATGTTGCCTGATCCACATTCTATACAAACTGACCAATGGACTCAGTGGTTTGATCAGATGAGTTGACCCCCGGAAATGCTAAGAATATAATATTGCCTGATTTTACGGATTGTGAGAGTTTGTTTGTTCGTTACTTTTGCGCACTGATTGATAGAGACACTTGCGCACTTATGAAACTGATGGTGGCGACAGACAGCTGCTGTTCTGCATGCATGCTAATTACAAACTGTTCGGAGAGATTTGCAGAACCTTCTGATGCGGTCTCACCTGGCTTCCTTTCCAAATTGGAGCATAGGCTATATGCGTTTAGTGGTCCATTAATTCTGGGACTACTAAACTGGCAAATGTATGTCCTTTCCTGAACCTGTAAGCTTTGGGTACTGATCTGTTCTTTATTAATGTCTTATTTCTATTGAAACACTTATTCTTCTAAAAATGTGATAAACTAAACTATGTTAACTAAATGGACTTAGCAGGATTTGTCTAACTCAAGGTGAATGACATTCTCAATTTAAAGTGTACTAATGACTAAAGGAGATCAGATTAGAGAAATTTCAGGACATCAAACACTAATGCTATTTTTTGTATTGCTTTATCCGAACTCTTGGTATGCATGATTTTGGCTCACCTACATTTCTTTAGGCGATTGGATGACTGTTGGAACCTTTTATATCCAACCTTTCTTGGCACACAGCAAGGTTCATCGGAGGACCAACATAGTAGAAATAATAAAATGTTATAGATCATCTAAGTCCACTGTCTGTGTTTTGGGACCCAGTAAACTCTACAGCAGTGCACTTCTAGACCTGTGGAAGATTCAGAAGAAGGACTGCCATGCTGCTCTGATGTAAGAAGGGCTGCCCTGCTATTCTGCTGCCCTACTGTTTGAATGAGATGGACTGGACCTGCATCTTGAATCCAACACCACCAGAGTGATTCCAACGGCTTGTTGGCTGACATCCTAATCAGAGCCTCAGGGACAGAAAAGGCGCCAACCATCTGCAGCTGAACTCAGCCTGCTGAGAGTCCTAAACCCCCCAAGTGATGCCACTCCAGTCCTGGACCTTAGGAAGTGAGGCTAAAGGTGCTCTGCCAGCCCAGATGCGGTCTCATCAGAACCGGCGCAGCCTCAACAGCTCATCGGAACTGTTATGACACAACGCATCCTCAACATGGACCTTGCAGATTTTTATAGAAACTGACACAACCTCAACGGATGCTGAAAGGAAGGGGTCCCAGTATATTGGGGGAACTACTTTCACAATTAAAACAGAATTAATCAATCAACACATAATTGAATCCACACGGTTTAATTCACAGTGGGATAGAGTATATTATACATCATATAGAAAGCAATGAACTGTATTGTGCGTCATACAGTGCCCCAAGGAAGGAAAAGGAACGTGATAGTGAGGAAATAGTGAAGTGGAGGGATTATGTGACAGTAAAATCAGTTGTTTAGGCATTTATTCATGCCACCAATGGGGTAGCAACAACTTGCATATCACATAGTAACTTATTCAAATAAGGCATACAACACCGAGTACAGTATATATACAAATGTTGGTGTGAGGTTGCCACAATACAAACAAACAGTCGACGTTTCGACCCTCTTGTTGTCGCAGGATAGTTTAACCTTGCTGTGGGGTCTTCATCAGGACCATGGTGGGGGAAGGGGCAAAGGACCTAATGAAAGTATAATAAATTTCGAATTAGAGGGTAAAAATCAACCTCTCATGTAACACAAAGGTAGAGACAGCCTAAATCTGTATAAATCATAAGGCTAAGGTGATGTTATTAGTTGAACCTAATTAGGAGTCCAAACGTACTTAATACCCAAGCAGTTAAAAGTGAATTAATTGATAAACCTGGGAAAAGGGGCCAGTGCGCGCCGCTACACATGCACTTACAGACAGCGGTACCCGAATGGGAATGGGACGGAGGGTTGGTAATAAACGCTCAGCCATGGCATGAGGACGTATGTGAGAGGTCGTCCAAAGAGAGCAAGGAGTGACTAATTGAGGCGGTAACGTCTACCCGTGGGTACAATTAGCGACGTTAGGAATGAGACTCAAGTAATAGGAATATGCCCAAAGGTGTGACGGCTAGCAAGGTGAGCCCGTCTATCACACACATAGTGTGTGCCGGTAGCCACGAGCATAAATGCTGCCGGGTTCGGGAGATAAAGCAATTGCTAAAAATTACAAAATTCAATGATCAAGGGGCGATAGACAGTTGTTAGATCCACACCGTCTGAGATAAGCTTACCGCATGTCCGTGGGCTGCTGGTGTCAACGGTGGAGTCAAGACGAAAAATCAGATGCATAAAATCAAATGCATAAAATCAAGTGGGACAATGCCGCATCTAGAAAAGGAGCGAGCAATATTGTAGAGTCAAAAGCCAATTAAACATAGTCAGGATCGGCGTTCAGAGACGAACAACCGGGCAGCTTACCGATATATGGCGGCATGTAAAATGTCGGGGATCGGTAATTCCAAGGGTCGTTATTTTCAGACTTCAAGGTAATGCGAGATAAGTCTGAGGAGTAAAAAAGGGGGAGAGTGAATTATACTGATCACGATTGAGAGCCGGAGGTCTCGGGATCACAATTACTTACTCGCTAGAAATGCTGTCAATGGCTCCGTGCGCGAGTTCAGATGCGAATGCCGCGCTTCCTAGTTTGCTATGGGAGTCATGGTGACGGGTCACGTGGTGGCCACGGGTAGGAATGGAGCTAGTAAAGAGACTGGCTGGTCAGGCATGATTATTGTGACAGGAGGGAGAATGGTTGTATGCTACCGGGCGAAATAGTCACCAAATTATCTAAATACATTGAAATACAATATGGCAACACTATTCATATGAATTAAAGAGTGTACATTAACAGCATGCTATTGTGACAGGAGGGAGAATGGTTGTATGCTACCGGGCGAAATAGTCACCCAATTATCAAAATACATTGTAATTACAAAAAGATGAAATACAATACGGCAACACTATTCATATAAATAAAGAGTGTATATTAACAGCATGCTATGTAGAGAGGCCTGCATGCGGTTATTATAGCCACCTAACGTGACTTAACCTGATTGTAATTACTCTAGTTGTTGGAGCGTACCTCTCAAACATGAGGGTAAAGGCTCTGCATATAGTTGATTTTGCATAGTCGGATTTTCCGAAAGAATTTGAATAGTTCAGTTCTTACCAAGAAATGATCAGGATTATATGTAGGGACGTATGATAGTCCCTTGCTGAGTACTTGGATTTCGGTGTCGCTGAGTGGTTGCTTTGAGATGTTCACAATGGGATTCAGGGTCTCGGATTGTCCCAATGGATCTACCAACGGTAAGTCTTGTTGCGAGTCACCCTCTCGCCATGCTGTTCTGGTTGGAATTGAACTTGTTTGGACGGTTGTCCTCGGCCTCCATTCCAGTTGGTTTGGTTCTGTTGGCCACGTTGATTCTGCCCTCGGGGCCATGAATTGCCTCTTCCCCGTGGGCTCTCAATCGTGATCAGTATAATTCACTCTCCCCCTTTTTTACTCCTCAGACTTATCTCGCATTACCTTGAAGTCTGAAAATAACGACCCTTGGAATTACCGATCCTCGACATTTTACATGCCGCCATATATCGGTAAGCTGCCCGGTTGTTCGTCTCTGAACGCCGATCCTGACTATGTTTAATTGGCTTTTGACTCTACAATATTGCTCGCTCCTTTTCTAGATGCGGCATTGTCCCACTTGATTTTATGCATTTGATTTTATGCATCTGATTTTTCGTCTTGACTCCACCGTTGACACCAGCAGCCCACGGACATGCGGTAAGCTTATCTCAGACGGTGTGGATCTAACAACTGTCTATCTCCCCTTGATCATTGAATTTTGTAATTTTTAGCAATTGCTTTATCTCCCGAACCCGGCAGCATTTATGCTCGTGGCTACCGGCACACACTATGTGTGTGATAGACGGGCTCACCTTGCTAGCCGTCACACCTTTGGGCATATTCCTATTACTTGAGTCTCATTCCTAACGTCGCTAATTGTACCCACGGGTAGACGTTACCGCCTCGATTAGTCACTCCTTGCTCTCTTTGGACGACCTCTCACATACGTCCTCATGCCATGGCTGAGCGTTTATTACCAACCCTCCGTCCCATTCCCATTCGGGTACCGCTGTCTGTAAGTGCATGTGTAGCGGCGCGCACTGGCCCCTTTTCCCAGGTTTATCAATTAATTCACTTTTAACTGCTTGGGTATTAAGTACGTTTGGACTCCTAATTAGGTTCAACCAATAACATCACCTTAGCCTTATGATTTATACAGATTTAGGCTGTCTCTACCTTTGTGTTACATGAGAGGTTGATTTTTACCCTCTAATTCGAAATTTATTATACTTTCATTAGGTCCTTTGCCCCTTCCCCCACCATGGTCCTGATGAAGACCCCACAGCAAGGTTAAACTATCCTGCGACAACAAGAGGGTCGAAACGTCGACTGTTTGTTTGTATTGTGGCAACCTCACACCAACATTTGTATATATACTGTACTCGGTGTTGTATGCCTTATTTGAATAAGTTACTATGTGATATGCAAGTTGTTGCTACCCCATTGGTGGCATGAATAAATGCCTAAACAACTGATTTTACTGTCACATAATCCCTCCACTTCACTATTTCCTCACTATCACGTTCCTTTTCCTTCCTTGGGGCACTGTATGACGCACAATACAGTTCATTGCTTTCTATATGATGTATAATATACTCTATCCCACTGTGAATTAAACCGTGTGGATTCAATTATGTGTTGATTGATTAATTCTGTTTTAATTGTGAAAGTAGTTCCCCCAATATACTGGGACCCCTTCCTTTCAGCATCTATTCAACCCAGGTCCCAGCGACTACATATGGGTACACCCCCTGTTTCATAAACAACCTCAACGGAAGCATGCGTCACAGCCCTCATAGGTCAACAGAACTCCAGCTGTGTGACCCATGCTCAAAGAAAGCCCGTATCACAGCCCTCGCAGTCCATCGGAAACACGAATGCGAGATGCATTCCCTACGTGGAATGTGCCCGGTCCTCAGACCTGCAGCTGTTCAATGCTCTGCAACCAGGATTTAAGGTACATTTCTTATTGGGACTAACCTGGTCCCTGTACCCAAGCCACGCTCCTTTGCCATTGTCCTGAGCTTGTGAGTTTGTCTCAGTCAGGGCGACCAATAACCACAGTAGACGCTGTCTGCTTTTAAGTAGTATTTTTACCTAAACCTTTAAAACTGCGTATCTCTGGCTCTACTGCTTGGATGTTTTGTTGTTTTGGTCTCAGAATAATCTATTAAATTGTAGTCTAGTTGTAGGTCGCAGCCTACCAGACAGCATAGCTGTCTGGTTTGCTAAAGACATCTTGGTGACAATCAGAAAGCTGACCTAGTAATGCATTCTGCCTGTTGCTTACCATTGGCTTTGTGGTTTGTAACTCACATTTTCTGGCTTTATTTGTTTTAGGCTGTCTAGCTTGAGTTCATTCCTCCTGTTGCCCAAACCTTGTGTACTGTATTATTCCATGAAATCTCTTGCTGTAAACAGGCCTTTAAATCTTGTTCTTATCTTGCAACATTTGCTGGGCATTCAAAGACCGAGGACAAATGTCAAGCAGTGTCTTCCGAGGGAGCCTTGAGTTAACTTGTCTTTTTCTGACTTCAAAGTGATAGTGTTTATAGGAAAGAGGAATATAAATTACACTCCCCACAGAGCCCGCTCTTGCCCCTCCTATGCTTCAGTTTAGGAGGCTGTAACATAACCCTTAAATAGCATATCAGGAAACTTGACAGATTTTTTATTTTAGGTAGAAAGGTAAGTGAGTTACTGTTTTTAACACAGAGAACCTTTTGTTACTTGCAGATAAACGGTAATCCTTCTGATACAGCGCAGTGAGATAGGAAGGACATTTGACTCCTACATTTTGCAACCCTCTCTGTTTTATGCAACATATTGTACATTGATTTATATACTTACATGGTTTATTATCAATGTATAATATATATGTTATGTAAAGCGCTCTTACAGCCTGCACTGTGATGAGAAAATAAAATAGTGGTATTTACATTCTTATTTGAGCAAACACTGGGACAGACCAACACATCGACATTCTTATAGTGCATGCATTGCTCCTATATACAGGGTCTGAACAAAGTAAAAAACATCACTCTCTTAAGCATCTCTGAAGTGATAAAAAGCTCTGAGTCTTTCTTGCCCCTCCATTCCGTTTGAATAGAAGTGCGAGCCTCTACAACTCACCGAACCAGGATCAAATTGGAACAAAAGGAGGCCTCATAGCCCTTTACCTTCGGCCTTTATCTTTGCCCAGCTGGAGGTGAAATATATTTAAAAAAGCCCCCTCCCCGCCTGCATGTTACTGCTTAGAATAAATGCAGGCAACAGTACAAGCACTACTAAATATGTCCCAGTGTCTGAAAATTATATCAGGACAAGTTCAGGAAAGGCAAACTCGTTCTTCACAACCAACAACACATCACTGCTCTTCTAAGCACCTCAACTTCCCTATCCTTTAAACCGGCACTTACAGGAGCTTACTTTATTTTCAAGCAGCAAGTGCAGTGACACCAGGACAATAGGAACTCACGGAAACTTAACCTACACTAATTCTTGAGTTTACATTTTAAACAGATTCCTTTACTACCACACACTGCCTACATCAGAATATACATTTTGACCCTAACTCCACGTTAAAATACAAAGTATGCTCTTTTATGGATATTGTTAACGAACACCACAGCGTATCACTCTGCTTTGGGGCACACACACCAACAACACACCTCTCTCTTTATTGGTCATTCTGGACTACACTTACGAGACTGGACATTACATTTGTGCAGTGGGTACAGGGGCACCATGCCCAAAACAAACGCAATGAACATAAACCATAACTTAATTTCACCCTCCTACTATTCCTCCCCTGTCTCTAGACTCACCTCAAGCCTTCCTCACTCCCCATGCTTTTACAAAGACCTAACTTCCATTCAGACAGCAAGCCCACTGGCTTTAGGATGGTAATTTCACTCTCTTGTGCTTATATGCACAAGTTGTAACATTTAACTTCCTGCAACTTGTAAAGAGACCGACACCACAATCTTACAGCCACTCTGAGAATCTTTCCTCCACCCAGCCACAGGCCTAAGCACTCCCAAGCTCCTCTCCTTCAGCCTTTCCAACTTCTAAGCTTCACAATCTGCCTTTAGGCTCTTTCAACGTTTTGCCCAACGCTGTGTCTACTTATACCTCAGCACATACTATAACAACAATTACACTGCATCCTTTTGTGGGCCGCTGCCTATGCCCTATATATTTTCAGATATAAAGATGCCCTCAGTTGTACTGCACTCCTGTTTAGACGCGCGCTCTGACTTGACTCCCAACTGGCGAGCCACTGGATGGCACTGCGCTGACACTGCACCCTCGTACCCAGTTATATGGACTGACCCTGCTCCTATTCCACAGATGGAGGTTTTATATTGTAAGTTTTAGTTTTGTTTAAACGTTACAGGAAATATGTCTTATTGGTGTTTTCTAATAGTTTCCTTTTTAATTTTTGCCATTATGTGACCATTTACTTGCAGAAAAGTGATGATTATGCACAGTTCATAATATTTACATGCTTACACCACACACATATTGGATACTGTTATATTGGATTTGACTAGACGCTCTATAAACGTGTTATAGATAAATATGGACACATTATATGCAACATGATGTAGTAGCAAGTGAGTAATGGCACACAGGAACCCTAACAACGCATACTTACATTTGACTTGAATATTTGTAATTGATAGTGGCATACTAGTTCTGATATTACGCTGTTGACAAATGTACTACTACTCTTCATATATGCTCCATAATTCTGTTGTAAACATTTAAATACTCTGTATAAATTTGTGATAACAGTCATGATAAAATCTGAAAATACCAATAAAGATATTTAGACAAAAAAAAACAATTACACTGCATCCTTCATGCCCTTCCAGCATGGACAACAATTAAAAATATATGCTCTTTCAGGCCTTGTCTTTCACTTACTAAATCACATGCGCAACACAAACATGCCTCTCCTTTTAGGTCTTGCCTAGGCAGCGCATGCGCGATCTCTTCAAGATATGCTGTACCTACAATATGGGCTTAAAGCACCTACCATCTTTTTGATTGGTTCCTGTTAGTGCCCTGCTAGCTTTTGCTTGGTGAATTGCTGAATAAGTCCCTCCTTTTGGTGTTTTAGAACCTCCCAAGGAGACTGCCCATTACATGTTGTCTTACTCTTTTTGTTATTTATGTTAATTTGTGTGCACTATATTTTTGGTTTGCCTCTGCTTGTGTTTTTAGAAAGTAGTTGTTTTTGGATTTGCGACTACAACACACTCATGTGGTGGCATTTGTACTTTACACATGGGATTGTTTTTTGGGTGTCTATGTGAGTTTATCTAGTTGTCTTTGCTTCCTCCCTCGGGCTCTGTGGGCCGCTCATTGGAGGAGGGAGGCCAGGTAGAGCAGGAGCCGCTCTGTGGGCTTCTTCAGATCGGTGTTTATCTCTGTGGCTTTGTGAGATCCCTTGCCCTTAACCTTCCTTTGCTCGGAGCCCTAACCTCTCCATTCTTTAAAAAAACACAGGCACCAGCCTCTCTTAGGGCTTTACCTACTGGAGTAGAGAAATAACCTACCGCTCTGTTGCTGCCTCTTAGGTTTTGCGGGCGCACTCATTGGAGGAGGGGGCGGGGTAGAGCAGGGGCAATTCTGCTGGCTTGTTTTTTTACCTATCAAAGCTAGTTTTTTCGGGCTATGGCTGGGTTACTCTAACAAACCTATTGCTGGCTCATTTCTATCCATATAAGGCTCTCTAAAGCTATATACGACTCACAGGAGAACACCGTTCCCTCTGCGTTTTCTGTCCCCATTGATCTAACAGACTGTTCTAGCCTACGTCAGAAAACTGACATGAGTTTCTGTAGTATTCAATGCCTTTAAGTGTATCATGAAATGAGACTCTATTCAATGTCCTTAGTGAACAGGTCAGTCCTACTTCTTTCGCCCTTTGTTGCACAGCAATACCAAGGTGAAAGGTTAGAGGAGAATTTGAAGATGGTTGTAAGTAATCTACTTTGCTCTACCCCCTTTGAAAATAATGATATTGTATTATGTATACATAGCGCTTTTCAAGGGTGGGAAAGGGCTGAATGAACAGCCAGTGTCAGTAGAATAGCTTCAGTGTGGGACTCATCTATTTCTGAATTTGAGACTCAACTTTCCCGCTCTCCTACGATGATACCGTATTTGTCGATGTGTGTATTGCCAACACTGGAACCATAGTAGAAGTGTCATGGCTATTGTTGATATGTAATGGTGTTAGTGGAGTCGGGCACCAGGATATCAACACCTAGTTTATAATGAAACAGTCTGTATTTGCTGGGTATGTAGGAGTATAGTGGTAGGCATTTCTGGAGAGGCTGGTCTTCTGTCCCTTTCAGATTGCAGGGAGATTAAGAACATTGAAATGTAGATCTATTCATTATATTTATTTCTAGTCTGGTGATGACTTGGCTACTGGTATTATGTTGTCCTGCTGATGGCCTTACATGATGCATTTGCAGGAAGGTGGGCAGTTATTAGGCAATGTAGTTCTTTTAATGTTGGGTGGTATGATCAAACTTCATTAGGTCTATTTTAAAATGTGCTGCAGCATATAGGCTGACTTTCAGAGTGCAACTGTGATGACGGGAAGTCAACTGTATAAAATGCTTTGTATACACAACCACTCGCGAGGTATTCAATAAAACTTTATTGCCACATGCGCGTTTCAGCTCAATGCCTTCCTCAGTGCGGCAAAAATGTCCATTCTGCGTGGCACCAAGTACATTTAAATTGTTCAGAATTCTGATTGGTGGATCTCTGGCCAATCAGACGGCAGCAGTCACTTTGTCATGGCAGTGACGTATCTACATCCTCCATACTATCAAATAATCACAGGACCCCAAAGTCCGATTAATAATCTTCTCCCGATGTTCCTTTCGGTTGCCGGCTCCCGCCACTCCAATCCATCCTGCCACACTTCAACAATCCCTCTCCTAAGGTGCCACTCATTGCTGGTATGTTTTAATGTGTCCCCCTTGCCTGCCACTGGATGAATTATAAATCTTACGTGGGCGTCGATTGAATGACTGGAGTCCCTGGATTTTAATAATCCACGACGTCCAATGGTTAAGAGGGTTTATTAGTGGTGGTTCAGGCAGGCCAGAAAAGAATGCATTTGTGAACTACCCACCATGGCCGCCGAACTCACGACGGGTGCATCCAAAAAGCAGGGGTAAGACCTGCTGATTACACAACCACAAAGGTGCCACTTGTTGCTGGTATGTTTTAATGTGTCCCCACTCCCCCGTCGTTGGATGAATTATAATAATTCCTCCGTGGGCGTCGGTCGAATGACTGGCGTCCCTGGATTTGAATAATCCATGATCTTTCGATATATATATGTATATATATATATATATATATATATATATATATATATATATATATATATATATATATATATATATATACATTCACCAGGTTGCCCTTGAGAGATGCTGCACACGTCGGGGTAAAAGCACACCACTTCACAGGCGATAGTAGGATTAGCAGCCTGCACCCATCCCAGATGCCATACGCGTTTCGAGCGTTTTGGAACTACTTGAACCATCATGCCACGCGCCCACTGGGGCGGGGACTCTCAATCAAATAAAAGTGATTTGTTCTTACATTGATGTTTCCTGCCGTCATGTAGCCAGTGAACAAGAGCTACAATCAGCTCGAAACGCGTATGGCATCTGG
This sequence comes from Lissotriton helveticus, assembly GCF_964261635.1. Taxonomy (NCBI): domain Eukaryota; kingdom Metazoa; phylum Chordata; class Amphibia; order Caudata; family Salamandridae; genus Lissotriton; species Lissotriton helveticus. The sequence continues at coordinate 1,327,716,262 of NC_136061.1, read as the reverse complement.
GATGGGTGCAGGCTGCTAATCCTACTATCGCCTGTGAAGTGGTGTGCTTTTACCCCGACGTGTGCAGCATCTCTCAAGGGCAACCTGGTGAATATATATATATATTCACTGAAAAAACCATAGGTTATAGACCATATATAGTTAGGAATTAGCATTTACAAAACCTTGAAAATTCACTGAAAAAACCATAGGTTATAGACCATATATAGTTAGGAATTAGCATTTACAAAACCTTATTTTACTCACACAAAACCATTGAAATTCCATATATAGTTAGTTGCACTAACTATATATCGCGCACCCGCAATCCACTGCTGATGATGTCACATATTACATCATTCATGACATGGTCAGTGACATCACTGATGACATCACTGATGACATCACTGATGACAACATCCAGTGACTGTATGTTTCTGTAAAGTTAAAATATGTCTTACATATTGAAGAATGAGTGGAAGTATAAGTGTCTGGACGAAGGATTTAGTAGGTGCATGACTGAATGTATGAGTGAGTGATTAAATGTGTCTCACTGAGTGCATGGGTTAGTGACTAAACTGTCTTAATTTGTGCATCATTATGTCTGTTGTTCTGTAAACTGCTGCATGTGTTGATCAGTAGCTATATGAGTAACTATATGGGTTATTGATTGATTGTCCAAGTATTTGTATGGGAGACTGAGTGTGTGTGTGGCTGGCTGGGAGGTGTGTGACTCTGTGCAGATCAATGTGTACTTGTATCAATGATTGTATAAGAGAGTAAGTATGTGTTAGTATATGTTTGAAAATGTAAGGTGCTCTATGTTTAACTGTATAGATTAGAAAATGGAAGTGTGATTGATTCTTTACAGGACTGACTAGGTGTGTGAGTAACTCCATGGATGAGTGGCAGAGTGTGAGTGTCTGTATAGGTGTATGAGTGCATATGATAGTGTTGTAAAGATGAGTGATTGTATGTATGAATGATTGTATGGGTGAATGAGTGAATGTGTGTGTAGACATAGGAATCAGTGAGTGTGTATGTAGTAACTAGTATTGGTGTGTCAATGGTTTCAAAAATTATACTCTGTATTTAACACTGGGTGTAACAGAGGTTATATTAAAATGTGAGGAGATGCATTGTATTGTCACATGAATGATATCATCAGTGATGTGGTCATTGATGTCAAATGAGATGTCATCAGTATTGTCATCAGTGATGTCATTTGAGATGTCATCAGTGATGTCACTGACCATGTCATGAATGATGTAATATGTGACATCATCAGCAGTGGATTGCGGGTGCGCGATATATAGTTAGTGCAACTAACTATATATGGAATTTCAATGGTTTTGTGTGAGTAAAATAAGGTTTTGTAAATGCTAATTCCTAACTATATATGGTCTATAACCTATGGTTTTTTCAGTGAATTTTCAAGGTTTTGTAAATGCTAATTCCTAACTATATATGGTCTATAACCTATGGTTTTTTCAGTGAATTTCATTGGTTTTTTAAAAGCTAATATCTATACCTGTAAAATGTATTCTTCTTTAAATCCAAAAATATATTTTATATGTTTATTAATAACTTTTTTTTTTAATATTTTTTTTTTCTTCGTTCCCGCTTCGCGAATCGGGAAGCTTCCCGTTAGCTGACCTTGATGCCGCGAAATAGACCGCGAGCATATAAACGTTTCTTTACCGCAACTGCCGCGTTAGAAAACAACATCATCACGCCTCCCGTCCGCATGACGTTTCGCGTTGTCGTGTGATACGTCATATGACGTGCTACGTTAGCGAACTGGTACGCTTACCGAGTCGCAAAGCACAGGTTTCTGGAAGCAAACCGGGAGGCCCTGCAAAGCGCGTAACGTAAACACAGCAGGTCATGTGACTTGGTAATAACACTTTTCATTGGTTCATTTCACTTTTGGTTTCCTAATGATGTAAGAAGCTTCCCGTTAGCTCAATTTGATGCCGCGACCCGGTCCGCGAACCGGTAAACGTTCCGTTAGCGCAACTGCCACGTTAGAAATCATTATCGTGACGCGTCGCGGAAGCGTGACGTATCACGTTGTCGTGTAATGCGTCTTATGACGCGCCGCGTTAGCGCACCCGGAAGTGCTCCTGGGCGCGGACCGATGCGCGAAACGCAGCTCCCCGGAAGCGATCCACGGCGCGTCGCGTAAGCGCGACGTATCGCGTTACCGCGTAATGCGTCTTATGACGTACCGCGTTAGCGCACCCGGAAGTGCTCCGGGGCGCGGACCAAGGCGCGAAGCGCAGCGACCCGGAAGCTATCCGGGGCGTGTTCCGCAGCGCGTAACATAAGCGTGAGAGGTCATGTGACTTGTTAATAACACTTTTCATTGGTTCATTTCACTTTTGGTTTCATAATGTTGTTAGGCTTGGTCATGTGACCTAAAAATAACACTTTTCATTGGTTTAGAACTATTTTTTTTTCTCAAATGATGAAAACCCCTCCTTCTTTTTACCTCATTCTTACTTTCTATTTCCAGAGAGCAAGACCTATTTTTCACAATGGCTTCTGTAATAGCTGCAGCTGGTGCTTCTCAGCAACCACCACCACCACCACCACCAAAAGGACCACCACCAACACTGGACTTTGGTAGAGAGGAAGATAATGAGGACGAAGAGGAGGAGGAGGAGGAAGAGCAAGTAAGGCAGTTCCTGCCAGAAACACCAAGGCAGAGCCATATTAAAGACCACTACATATGGCAATTCTTTAAAATTCCACCTGGACAAAAGAAGGTCAATGCACCCCAGGTGTCTTGTTTGATTTGCAAAAATATACTTTCTCGTGGCAACCCCAACAAGAAATACAGCTTTGGCAATCATACAATGATTCGCCACATGGAGCGATGGCATCCCAATAATCTTTCCCAAGCACAAGTAAGGGATCTTGCTGCCAACCCCCCAGATGTCATCCCCAGCACCAACAGGGGTCAAAGCTCATTCGCCGGACCAGAAGGCCGAGAAATAATCCCCAATATTCAAGCTCCTTTTGCACACTACAAAATAGTTTGTATATATTGTGGAGGAACTATTGCTTATGGAGAGAAGAGTATTACTTTGATTAACCGAGCTGGAGAAAATCATAAATGCTACAAGATGAGAAAACAATGAATCCTTTTTATTTTTTTTTGCTCCTGTTGAGACATGTTCTAACCCTGCTTTTTTGTTATTTCCCCCTTACAAAACACAAAAAAAACACAAAATAGTTTTCAAAAATCCAAAAAAAAATCAAAAAATTGTTCAGAAAATTCATAAAAAAAATAAAAAAAAAGAAAAAGAATAAAAAAACAGTTCTTTTCAGAACTACCTTCCATTTATAACAAAATTGCCAAAATGTTTATACCCTGTCTTTCTTTTCTCCTCATAGTACGCTCCTCCGACCGCTTCCCGGTACGCGTACCGGGCGCTACCCACGCAAAAAAAACAAAAAATATTTTTGTTTTTTTGCCCCGCGGGGCCCTTTTAAAGCCTCCACATTGACGCCGCCTCACGTACCAACGTATTTTCTCCGCATTTTACACCCTATGCCGCATAACAGGTCATGTGACTTGTTTATAAAACTTTTCATTGGTTCATTTTACTTTTGGTTTCCTAATGATGGAAGGCATGATCATGTGACCTAAAAACAACACTTTTCATAGGATGAAAACTTTTTTTTTTCCCCAAACGATGAAAGCCCCACCTTGTTTCTGGATGTTTCAGACTGAAGCTGGCGTCAGCATGAAAGCACCACCATCTCGTAGCTCAGTCGTGGTCATTCCGCGAGCAATCATGGCAGCCGCTCCCCACCAGAAGCCTGCAGGAGTCGGAGCCCCCAAAACTTTTGATGAATTCTCAAGGCGGAGGGGACGCTTTCGAGAATGGGGTCCAAGACCTAGCAGACAAGCGTCCCATTTCCAAGGTCTCCCAGGGCCATTTCAGTGGACCAGGCCCAAAAAGGAAACAGCCTGCCGCCATTTTGAGAGTCCTGTGACAGCCGCCTATCGCTGCACCGCAAGAGTGGGCGCAACTCAGCTGAATTGCGGCTTTTGACACAGTGGACCAAAAACGGACGGAATGGCAACTGAAACGGTAAAGGGGCGCCCCACTACAACAGATGACACTCCACCTGGACAGGCCCGTTCACCGCCTCCCCCGGGGCGCCCCGCGCCGTTATTCGGAGCAGCATTGTAGGATACCAAAACCAGTGCGGCAACTTACTGGACATCACCTTGGTGCCATCGTTCTGCTGCCTTGGAACTATTCGCGCAACAGTTTGCTACTGATGACCCACCCCCCGCGACGCCCCATGCCGTTATTTGCTGGGTGGCAACTTACTAGACATCACTTTAGTGTCATCTAGATTTCAGCGCGTTCTGCTGCCTTGGAACTATTCGCACAACAGTTTGCTACTGATGACCCACCCCCCGCGACGCCCCACGCCGGAAATCTGGACGTTGTGCTGCGTTGGGACTATTCGCACAGCCGACCGCTACTTCGTTGTTTTTCCCTAAAAATGTTTATATGTTATTACTATTTTTGTTTTCTTGTATATATTTATAAATTATTAAAGTTTTATAATCTTACTACTTTGTCGGAGTGCTATATATTTTTAATGTGACACATAATTGTAAAAACTTTGATGTACAAAGAGTCATCCCTGGAATCTTCCGCTTCACGCTCGGTCCCCTCCCCAATCACAATACAGGATGGTTTTCAGATAATAGCAACGCTTCTGCTGTGACGGATCTCATCGAGTGTGGGCCTTGATCTACTATAACTCCTTTGAAGAGGGGTGATTCTTTACAGCTGTGGCCATAAACTACATCTGCAGGGCTAGCTGATACCCTAGGACCAGCCTGGACAATCGGACACAGAGGAAAAGGAGTATCAGAGGGTGCGGTAGTGAATAGGGCGAAAGGGAGGTGTCGGGCGGGCACAGGGTGTGATTCTCAGGGAAGAGCAGCGCAGATGGGGGAGGTTTATTACCCATGCATAAGACAGAGAGCGGGGGTGACCACTGCCTGGGGGAGATGCTTGCGAGGGTGGGGAGCCATGCTAAGGATCGACAGCGTGCACAGAGTGGGTCTGGTCAAGGCATCTAAAATGGCTGCCGTGCACGACAAAAGTGTGGCATTTGAAAAAAGACAAGATGGCGCACACAATGTTTTTCAACACTTCCTGATTTCCTTCGAATCGAACGTTAACAGACGTTGGGGCATATTACCAAAGTTAAGCGATATTTATCCCTAACGATGCTTAGCAACGATTTTTTTACCGTCAGAAATTATCGCAGATAAACCTTGCTATTATCAAGGTTTATCGGAAATACGATAAAAAACGACCGCAATGCATTAATATCGCTGAAAACTCAGCGATATTCATGCATTACCGAGCTAATGCTCTTAGCCATGTTATCCACCTCCCATTGGATAACATGGCTAAGAACTGCTCAGGGCAGGTGGTAGCTTTTGGAGATATTCGCGCTTATCTCGAATATTTCCAAAAGTTGATAATAGGAGATAGCGATGTTAGCGACTGTTTCCAGTCGCTAACATCTTGGCATGCCCACTTTGCATGTCATTAGTGATAAATATCACTCACATGCAAAGTGGGGCCCAAGATGGTCGCTATCTTCTACTAGCCGTCGCTAACTGGTGTTAGCAACAGCTAGGTAATACACATATAATTTTATCTTGTTTCTGAACGTTAATTTCTCAAAATGCACTGAAGCACATATATTGAGACCTAGCAAAGGCACATCGGGCTACCAGTCCCTACAATTTTGCCAAGTTTCGTGCAAATCCATTCAGCTGTTCGATCCTACCGAGAGACAAGATGGCGGCCGCTACTGACTGTTTGGAATGTTTACAGACACCGGAGAGCCAATCAGCTTCGCTTCGCAAAGCTCCGTAACGCGAAAAGTACGCGGTGCGCTGTTACAGATATATATCTTTTTTTGAACGTTAATTTCTCAAAATCCACTGGAGCACATATATTGAGATCTAGCAAAGGCACATCGGGCTACCAGTCCCTACAATTTTGCCAAGTTTCGTGCAAATCCATTCAGCTGTTCGATTATTATTATTTTTATTTTTTTTTGCCCCGCGGGGCCCTTTTAAAACCTCCACATCAAACCTAGGGGGTGAGCGACAATGTACTATGCCCCCTTATGGTCATTTGCCCCTTCGCTTTGGCCTCCTCTTGTCTCTCGATCCTACCGAGAGACAAGATGGCGGCCGCTACGGACTGTTTGGAATGTTGACAGACGCCGGAGAACCAATCAGCTTCGCTTCACAAAGCTCCGTTGCGCGAAAAGTACGCGTACTGGAGCGCTGCCCGGTCCGCTGTTACAGATATATATCTTTTTTTAAACGTTAATTTCTCAAAATCCACTGCAGCACATATATTGAGACCTACAAAAGGCACATCGGGCTACCAGTCCCTACAATTTTGCCAAGTTTCGTGCAAATCCATTCAGCCGTTCGGGCTAAAAGTGAGGCCAACCGCCCTATGGAAAACTCAATGTTAAAAACACGTTTTGGGACCCCCCTTTTTTCTCGGCCCCCCCTTGACGACCCCCCCCCAAATTTTCAAGGGATGCCCAGAAACAAAATGTGCCATTTTCCTGAAAATTTCAGCCAATTCCGTCCACAAACGCCAAAGTTATTAGACATAGAATTTTCAAAAAACCCATAGAGAAAAAATCCTAACTATATATACCTACTGGCGACCGCCAGTAGGTAATATATATATATATATATATATATATATATATATATATATATATATATATATATATATATATATATATATATATATATGAAGAAGATATCCTGTGTCTCCCCTCATTTCTGTCTCACCAAGATTTATGAAGGACACAGAGAGGCAGCACTCATAACAAACAGCAAGTCCATGGAAGGTAGTAGTTACAAGATCTTTTTTTTATTTTTCAATTTGTTCTCCATTATTTTTTCTTTTCAAACGTGCAAAGCGCGAAATGCATACAGAGACAAACAAACGACCTACACGTTTATGTATAAATGTATATATTTAAAATTAGCCAGGGTTTGGATAGACCTCCAGTAAACGTTAACACTCTTCAGCTTGGATTTCAGAAAGATGTATTTTTGCACTCATTCACCCTCATTCTGGCTTCATCACGGCCACTACAAAAAATACTGTGTCCCATCATCTTTTGAAACAAAGAACGGCAGACATGCCATTGACATAAAAAATAGAAATGAAGGCGTCTTTGCAGGCTCAAAGAAAAAGGAGAAAGGAGAATGATTCTTGCAATTAAATACATTTCTCATTGTATAATGAATGAAATTAAATCCAAGTGAATACATTTTGCAACACAGTAAAAGACATTTTTTGTATGATAATGTTATCAAACCCAAACTTCACTGAAGATTGAACACATGTTTAGACATTTTTACAAAGCATTTACAGGAAGCCAGTGACACCCAGGGAAGCATAATGGAGCATCGAATCAACAATGAAAACCCAACACATTTGGCTAATGCCAGAGAAATTAAGCCTCCTAAGTCTAAGTGAAAGTTATTAAATTAAAGCCTAGTGGCTAAAATCCTCTGCAAATTAAAGCATGTCATTATTAAACTTCTTTTAAACTTTATTTCACATTTCAAAGATAAAATGCATAAAAGTACATTTGGCAAAATTAATTTCGTACATATGAGATATTTAAATTTATACACAATCCAAAGCAGCAGGTAAATCGGTTAAACTTATAAAAAATATTTAAAACAAGAGCCATAGTTTAAAATGAGTCCTATTAAACGCGATGTATCACAGTTCCTTTCAAGAGCATAGCCACAAAACTGTTTCCAATTAAAATCACACACATATTTGCTATTTTATGTTCTAAGTTCAGCGCGTATTCTAAACATAGACAGTCCTTTTAAAGCAACCATACCACTCATCCCCTTATTAGGTTGTTACAGTATGTGTGTCACCTCAATAGTTTAGAGCTGCCAATAAATAAGAGGCAATTGTATAATATACAAATGGGATTTCTAGGTGTCGAATAACCAATAATGCCTCCTTAAAATATCACAAGTTAGATTTTCGTACTAATGGTGCAATAAACGTCTTCTGTTCTGTGACATAAAAACACCAAAAGAATAATATGTGCAGTGTAGGCTGTTTCGACTTCCGTCACAGTGGCAGATGGAGAGAGGGCTTATTGAATATACATTTAGAGGATAACCCAGCATAAGCGGTATATATTTCAGGCAAACTCTCGTCAGAATAAAATGATGTCGGATATTCTCTACAAAAGAGAGGTATGATGAAGAGCCATATTGTGCTCCCAGTAAGGCTTGGTATGTCAGTACTGTACTTTTCCCTTTATCGCTCTCCCTTCTGTCCCTTTTACATTTCTCCATGAAAATGTCTTTCAATTTACTTTTAGGAAAGCTTTCGCACAATATTGGTGTAGCATACAAATCCACCAGACCCAGTGAGATGAAGGATTCTCTAGCATATGATATCCATGAAATTTTGAGAGCATGATCTAAGTTTATCATATCTTTTAAAATTATTTGGTTTACCTGTACAGTTTTACGTTTCCAAATTGAGAACCATAATAAAAACGGAGCCATTTTAATAGTATCACCAATGAAAGGGAAATCTAATTCTTTGTGTGATATAAAAGTTGAGCATGCTTCAGGGACAGGCAGTAATCTTTTCACAAATTTGTCTTCCATCTTTTGTAATACCCCCACATTTGCTCTCCCCAGATTGCTGCCCCATATGTACCTACCGATTTAGCTTATGCAAGATACATTTTAGCCATTTCTTGAATGGGTTTGGCTCCCAGTTTTTTAAAAGATCTAAAAAGTCCCGCTATACTGCTTAGATGATTTGTTCTATTTTGAATCATCTCTTTCCAACTTAATTTAGAGTTAAAAAAGGACACCAAGATAGCTAAAATGATTTACCCTTTCAAATGTATTCCCATCTAAATACAAACTGGGCAGCTTCTTTGGGGTTCCAACTACGGTTATTATAAAAGGTTTCTTTTTATTAACCTGCAGGTCTAAATCGGCCATAAAGGCCGTATACTGTTCTATTATTATTTGAAGGGCCAATGGGGTACGAGCCAATAAAACAGCATCATCTGCATATGATAAGATCGGAAGGGTAGTTTCCTGTGCTTTTGGGACATCATTAATCTTTCCCATCAGATCCTCGTTCAGATTGATCATATAAAGAGCAAATAAAAAAGGCGCCAGTTCACAGCCCTGTTTTACTCCTTTCTCTATTCTGAAACATCTGGTACACTACCCTTCAATTCCATATCGAACTGTAGCTGTTGCATCTGTATAAAGTTGTCTTATAAAATCAATTATCGATTTCTCTACTCCCATAGCCTCCATGATGGACCACAGTTTGCTATGTGCAACACAATCAAAAGCGGCAGACAAGTCCATAAATGCCATATAAAGATGGCCTGTGTTTGCAATTGTGTATTTTGCCGCAATTAGGCTCAAGTTCAGACATTGGTCGAGGGTTCCCCTCCCTCTCCTGAAACCATACTGAACTTCAGCCAAAAGTTTTGTTTCGTCTACCCTGTTCTCGAGCCTAACAGAACCCACCCCATAAGTTTTGCAGTGCTGTCTATCAGTGATATAGGGCATTAATTAGTCGGATTGGATGGTTCACCTTTTTTATAAACGGGTATTATTAGAGAATGTTTCCAGGAAGGTAGTGGTCCTTTTTCGGCTATTGACTTAAAAACATTTGTCAGTAGGGGGGACCATAATTCTCTATTCGCAAGAAAAACATCCAGCGGATCCCGTCTGGCCCTGCTGCTTTCATTGATGAGGACTGAGAAAGAGCAAGTTCAATTTCTTCAAAATTAAAGGACATCAAATGTATCTCCTTAAAAGGATAAACTTGCTCAATTTGAGAGAGATATTTATCCTTTTCTAATGTAGTTTGGAAATGGGTTACCCAATTATCTTCACTTCAAGGGTTGGTCCCTCCTTTTCCTGCCATAAGGGGGAATTCATTACAGACCAAAAGGCTTTGCTATCATTTTGGAGTGACGCTCGCTTTTAATTATCCCATGCCTCCGCCTTCAATTGCTCTGCCTATTTGCTCTAACCACTTTATAATTTGCCCTTAGAGTTCGGGTTAGATCTTTTTCTCTTGGTTCAGTTTTTAGAGCTTTGTGTAGATTTTCTGAAGCTTCAGAGCAGGTTTTATCAAACCAATGATATTCGCGAACCATAAGGGTAGGCCTTGGGTGGATTAATTGTAGTTTTAATTCTACTAGGGTCTTTTTTAATGCTTATACTACATCTATGCCATTTGTCATGGGATCTAAGCAAAGTAGGACATCATTGTAACTGGTATTTATGGTCTAAATAATTAAAGAAACCTCATCCACTTTAACCCACCTCAATGTATACCCATTTTTTCTTGCAAGGATGGGCTTGGGTGCAGATTTCTTGATCTTCTTATCATCATCCCTCCAAACCATATTTCAAGCAAGCATCCCATGGTCACTAAATTCGGTCATTTTAACATTGACTTTCGTGATACTGTTTTTAAACTTATCACAGGTAATTACATAATCGATCGTAGACCAGTGATCTGATCTTTAGGAACCGTATGGATGGCATCTAAGATTTGTTCATTCCTAGGTTTTAATGCTCAAGTCATCAAGATAGAATTTAACAAGCTTCCATAAAGTGAGTGCATAAAATGGGGTATTTAGTCACCATTTTGGCCCACTATCCCACAGAGTCTTGGTTCATCTCTTGGACACTTTCTTATATTAAAATCGCTTGCCCAGAGAATTTGTAAAGGATTTGAGTGACGAAAAATTAGGTATTCAATAACTCTATTTAGGCCCTCTGTGACATATGCAGGATTCTCTAAATTATTGTTGTAATCATTTATTAACAATAAATACCCGTTGTTATACCCTTTTATAATTAATATTTGGAAGTAAGGAGAATTATTCCAGAATGTCAAAACTTAAAAAGTTGTTGTATTTGCTAACACAGTAAGAATACCATCATTTGCTCTCTCTCCTATCGATGGTAGCGCTGGGGTATGAAAGGACTGATAGCCAGTTAAATAGATCGGTTCCACTTCCCAAGTTTCCTGGACACATATAATCTGAAAATGTATTATTTTATTTAGCCACTCATTATCCTTTCGATTTTTATATCTCGCAATATTCCACGATAAAAAAAGAGTAATTTAGGGGGCGTGGCTTGGACGGCAATGCAGGCAGACGCCTAAGTCCGGGACATCCGTCACCCTGAACCAAAGAACGGCGAAAAAACCAGCGAAACTGCCCAGGAAACAAGCAAATAAAGGAGCAAAGGACGTGGGAAACATCGGAGCAGAGGAAGGGGACAGAAGCAGAGCCCACAAATAAAAGGAGCAGGAACAACCAGCCAAAGTGTGAGGAGCGCTGAGAACCCAAAATGGCTGCACACAACGGAGGAGCAGAGCAATAACGCAGAACTCACCGCGTATACGAGCGCAAGCCAGCGCAGGGAGCGAGTATATGCAAGAGTAGCAGCAGATTCAGACCGAACAGCAAACCCGCAAGCAAGGCCACCGGGAGCGCAAGCAGCAACAAAGCTCACCCAGCAGGCCAACAGGAAGACGACAGACTGAGCACCTATCTAGCAAGAAGGGGATTTGACAAAATGGCAGGTAGAGATGACAAAATCGCCAGCAACAACAAGAAAGTCAGAAAAGATCCAACCGAATCCCCATCGAAGCTGAAAACTAACAATAATAACGAAATAACACTAGACACGCTCCTCAAAAAGATAAATTAGGGCAACGAACTTGCAAAAGCCACAAAAAAACCATAGACAATATACAAATGGAACTCACAGCCATACAAGCCGATCAGAGCAAAATGAACGGCAGGATCGATGTGGCCGAAAAGAGGATAAGCGATCTAGAAGATAACACAACCAGAACAAACAGAGACATGCATTACGTGGTAAAAACAACCAGCGATCTACAAAAGATGCTGGCGGAGCAAGACGACCGGAGCAGGAAGGGGAACATCCGACTCCTGGGTGTGCCAGAAGGCGAGGAGGACACAACTGGCTCATGCGCGGCACTACTAGAAGACCTACTACCAAAGCTGACTGGCTTAAAATTCAACAGGCCTTTCGAGGTGGACAAGGCGTACAGGATACCAGCCTCAAAACAACCGCTGGGGAAGGGCCCAAGGCCGATTATATGCAAACCACTGAGAGCAAGCCACACGGACGCCATTTTTGCCTTCGCTAGGAAAGGCCAAAACTTGAGATGGAATGGTCAGAAGATCATCATAACACAGGACTTCTCTAAGCTAACGGTAGAGACAAGGAAGGGATTCCTGGCACTCAGGGACAGACTCCGGAAAGCGAATATAACTTTCAGCTTCGCCGGACCAGCCAGAATGCGAATCACCGACAGGGGGGGTTCAAAGATCTTTGACGAACCAGCAGAGCTGCGGAGATACCTACAAGGCCCAGACACCGAGGAAATGGAGGCACACAGCCCAGGAGAAGCGAAAAGAAGAGATTCATCAGACGGTTCCGAAGGGGGGGCCAGAAGGAGGACACTAGCAAAGACAATCCACCTCAACACAACGGAGCTACCTCAAGTAAAACAAATCTACCTCAAAGAAACAGGCACGGAACTGCTTTTAAGCCATGACATTGTAGTTACCCCGCAAGCGGCACCAGAACCAACAAGTCACCCAGGCGAGGATTACGCCGGATATCTCACGAAGAGGCCAGATCCACCGCATATCCTTTGCCACCGGGGATAAGATGTTTATAAGGGAAGGGCAGGAGGGGAAAAAGAGACTCGGGGATGACGGAGGGAGGGAGGACCCTTGCTGTCACACGCCTACAGCACGATGACAGGGGGGAGGGAGGGTGGGTGTGGTGGGGGGGGTAGGGGCGGGGAGCCGCATAGTACAGTTAGATGCGCCTTATTGTCTTCACATACTTTCTATCTTTTCCCTTATCTATCTCCTGTCCATCTCCCAGGGGGGAAGAGCCTAACAACTTACCAGACCAAGGCCAACAGCGCACAGGATGGTACGCAATCACACACGCCATAAGAGCTAGCGAAACAGACAAACCACCATGACTACACAAACGCACACCCAGCCACTCTCGGATATCAAAGTGGTGTCTCTCAATGTAAAGGGCCTCAACCACCCCATAAAACGCCGGAAGACCCTAGACTATCTAGCGAAATTCAAAGGGGATATATACGTCCTCCAAGAGACCAGGGTCTCTGAAGAGGACGCGCAACGCCTCAAAGCGAAATGGATAGGAGAGATAGTATGCTCACCAGCAGTGCACAAGAAGGGAGGGGTCATTACAATCATAAGCAAAAAAGCCAAACTCACGATACAGGACTACAACGCAGACACAAACGGAAGGGTACTAATCACAAGCCTGAAAAGAGGTGAGGAGTCGATTCACGTAGCCAACATTTATTGGCCCAACTCGGTGGACAAAGCCTTCTGGGTGGGGGTGGAGGACAAACTAAGCAACATCCCCCAGGGTGAACTACTGATCTTAGCGGGGGACATGAACCAGACCATAGATAATGCCACAGACAGACACCCACACAGAACCAGCTACGGACCCCAGGAACAGAGCACCCTCAAAAACCTCTGTGCCAAACTAGAGGTAGCAGACCCATGGAGACTCCAACACCCAAGCGCAAGAGAATACACCTTCTACTCACACCCGCACAACTCATATAGCAGAATAGATTACATCCTCATGTCTACCACTCACATACACCTCACCGACTCGACGGAGATTGGCCCAATCACAATCTCAGACCACGCACACATCACCCTCACGATCAGCGGCAAACACAATGAGAAGCCCAGCCGCAGCTGGCGACTAAACAGCGACATCCTAGAACACCCAGCCAACATAGCGGAAATAGAGGAGGCAATTAAAGAATACCTTGACTTCAATGACACGGCAGAGATAGACAAAGGGACCCTGTGGGAAGCATTGAAAGCGACAATAAGAGGTAAACTCCTAAACATTAAATCTAGAATGAACCAAAAAAGGAACAAAAAAATAACAGAGCTAGAGAATCAGATCAAAGCACTAGAAAGAAGCCATTGCACAAACCTTTCAGACAAAAATACCCTCACAGAGCTAACCAAAAGGAAGTATGTACTCAATAGAATTCTGAGCGAAAGAGCCGGCACATGGATTAACAAATATAAATCCATAAACCTGTGCTCGGCCAATAAAGCAGGGAAGGCTCTAGCAGGATACCTAAAAGCAAAGCAGAGACAACACTTCATAGCAGCAATAACAGACAAAACACACACATCCAACAAACAAATCCTAGAGGTCTTCAAAGACTTCTACAGAGAACTATAGGCAGCTGACAAGGACCTAGCAACAGACGGAGGTGCGAGTCTGCTAGAGAAACTCAACCTTCCTAGGCTCACAGACCAGCAAAGAGAAACATTAGAAGGAGAGATAACGGTAGCAGAAGTAGAAATGGCAATAAGCTCCCTAAAACCAAACAAAGCGCCTGGCCCTGACGGGTACACGACCGCATTCTACAAGCAATTCCAACACCAGCTGAAGGACACCTTGGTCGAGGTGTTCAAGCTCTGTGCGCAAAAAGGCAGCATGACCGACTCAATGGCCGAGGCTAACATCATAGTCATTCCCAAGGACGGAAAGGACCCGCAGGTCCCACAAAACTATCGCCCGATATCGCTCATCAATGTTGACTGCAAAATATATGCCAAAATAATGGCTGCAAGGCTAAACATGTTCCTGCCCCACCTCATTCACAAATCACAGGTAGGAAACCTAAAAAATAGGCTCTCTCAGGACAACACGAGACTCCTATGTCATCTCATACACCGCACAGCCAACTGCCAAGAAAAAGCAGTCATGATCGCGTTAGACGCGGAAAAAGCCTTCGACAGGGTCTCATGGCCTTTCCTGGACCCATGCATGGACAAATTCGGACTAGGAGCCAGATACCGTAGCATGGTGATGTCGCTATATAACAAAGCCAAAGCCCGGGTAGTAGTCAACGGGGGCACATCAGAAATCTTCACCCTAGAGAGAGGTACAAGAAAAGGCTGTCCGCTCTCCCCAGGCCTATTCCTACTAGCTCTGGAACCACTCCTTGCCATGATCAGAGATATCCCGCAGATAACAGGCGTTCAAGTCAGGGATAACACAGTTAAATTAACGGCCTATGCGGATGACATTCTGATCACAACCAACAACCCTGAAACCGCAATAGCAGCATTACTGCAAACAATTGAGGAATACGCCGCAGTTTCAGGCTACAAATTAAACAGGGAAAAGTCTGAGTGCAAGCCCATGAACTGTCACACAACAAGTACAGTCCTGGGCACATCGGGACTAACATGGCAAAAAAAAAACGAAAATACCTCGGCCTCCTCTTTGGCAAAGACCTAAGGTCGACCCTCGACCACAACGAAGAGGCCATCCTCAAGACAATCAAAGCGAAACTAGGGTCCTGGAGCCCCAAATTCATTAGCTGGTGGGGAAGAGTAGAGTCCATCAAGATGATGATCACTCCTATACTCAACTACATGCTCAGCATGCTGCCACTAACACTAACGGAGGAATTCCACAAGAAACTCGATAAAACGATCAACTCATTCTTGTGGAGCGGGAAGAAAGCCAGAATAAGCCTGCAAAAACTAAGATTAAGGAAAGAACTGGGGGGGCTGAACATGACGAACTTCAGGGCCTTCCAAACAGCATGTCTGGCAAAACAAGGTATACACTGGATCAACCCAACTCCAGACTACACACCAGTCTGGCGTGATTTAGAGAGCGACATCCTGGGGGGGGCCAACTCGGTAGCAGTACTCACAGCCAATAAGCATCCAGAAGCTAACAACGCCGTGCTCAAAAACACTAGGATAGCACTCCTAAAAGTAGACAAAGAAATGGAACGGGATGCTCTGGTAATTCGGCTGGAGAGGCGTTGGAGCAAGCATCGAGTGAACGTGCCACTGCCCTTGCGGATAAATTGAAGGAAGATTGTGAGACCCACTACAGAGAGCTTTTTCTACCTGGGTGGACATCACGAAGATTTAAGAGTCCGCTGGAATAGAGTCTAGACGGTGGCTCCTACCCCACCCACTCCTGTGGTTGTGGTGGGGGGCCGGCGATACCAGCCCGAGGTTTGGCCGGGGCCTTGAAGAATAGGGTACCCATGTCCTGATGAAGCCTATATCATCTGGGTGAAACGCGACTGCGACTGCGTCAACACCTTATGTTTTGAACAGAGTCCCTTGTAAAAATATAAGGAAGATTGGATTTTTTCCAAGGCACACCAACACAAATGTAGGCTGGGTTGATAAGTTACCCCCTGGTGTTTTTTGTGTTTGGGACTACCGTTTTGTTGTATACTCTACCCCAAATTGAGAGGAGGTACATATATAAATTGGTGTATATATTCCCCTTTTTTCTCTAGGGTACAGAGAAGTGTGTTTGGTATTGTATAGTGTTTTGTGTATTTGTATATATTGTATATGTGATGTGTTGTATATAGATTGTATCATTTTTTGATATTGTGCCTCTCTGGCTGTTTGCTTATATATGTGTATATGAATTTATATATACCCATTCTGCGTATAATTCGCATATCACAAGATAATTGATTGTTTCTTGTTTGAGAATTAAAAGTAGATTGATCCCTTCAGTACCCCTTTTTTTGCTACTTCTTCATCCTTGGATGTCTCCTGCTCAGGTACGGGAGGGTAAGGTGGGCAGAACCCCTAACCATTTTTTCTAAAGAAATGGAACGGAGCATCAAAAGGTCAAAATGGGAGTCGATCTGGTATAACTCAAAAATAACGTACAGAGGTAAAACACTGGCAAACAAAGAGTGTTATGAGAGAGGTATCACAACACCTGCTCAACTAGAAAAGGATAATGCTCCGCTCACATTTGAAACGCTGAAAACCACCCACAGCATTCCAAACATCGAATTCTACAAATTTCTTAAAATCAAAGCAGCCACAGCCAAAGCAAACCTCTCCAAAGAGACCCCCGCCATCATCAAATACACGCAAAACCTAAACAAGATAGGCCACCAAACAGCTCACCTATACAGACTCATATGCCCACGCACGTCAACAATAAACACCAAAACCATGTCCTTCTGGGAAACAAGACACAACAGGACCTTCAGCGAGGAGGCGAAATCCAAGCTTTGTGTCTCAGCGTCCAAGAATAAAGTATCCCCTCAACTAGCGCAAACAAAGTTCTGGCTACCTCACAGAATGTTCTGGACGCCAGCCCGACTAGCTGCAGTAGGCGCCACAGAATCCAACAAGTGCAGGAACTGCTATAAAGAGAAAGGTGATCTAACACACATTATATACGAATGCTCCAAGGTCAAGGTCTTCTGGAGCAAAGTGTATAACTTCATTGACACAATAGTGGGAGGGAACATACTACGAGGCCTAGAAGGAATAGCCACAGCTTTTCTAGCCCCTGACCTAAAATCCAAGGAGGATAGGGAACTAGTGGACCTTCTGCTCACAGCAGCTGTCAAGACAATACTAGCGAACTGGAAGAACACTAGCAAAGCAACATTTAAGAGGTGGTTCAACTGGGTAACCTTCCTGAGAGGCGCAGACAACATGACCGCAAAACACTCAGCGAATCACACAGCCAAAGGGGGAATGTGGGCCGCCCTAGACTCACACCTTGGAACACACAAACCCCCGTAGACCGACATCACCCCACTGGTATACACCCCCCCTCATTTCTTCTCTTCTTCTTCTTTCTCTCACTCTCACTCTCTCTCGGCCAACAGTACTGAGGGGCAACAACCACCTGCCAAGCAATCATTGAGCAATGCCAATTGTCATTAATGCCAATGTTGATACACATAACTGTGCATTGTGATCGTCTGTCCTGCCCCCGCATCACTACTGTACTGTACTTGTAAATAATTTTCAATAAAATAATTTTAAAACAAAATAAAAAAAGAGTAATTTACCTCAGATCTCTCTATTACAGCTAAATCAGTCCCCTTGTAGTGTACATCCTCTAGTGCCCGAGTAGAACCCACTGCCTCTGAGGCCTTGGTAATTACATTTCCGATTGCTCCAATATCATCACTTTTGGCATTTTTTTTATTAGGCCCTGGTAAGCTAGTTCGAATAGGTGGAGGAAAGGGGCTCACAAGTCAATCACAGGAGTCCAGATTTTCAAGTCGGAGAAACCTATTTGTGGTGGGGATTGTCGAGTTTTCTCTTAAAATATAACAATTTCTATCAATCGCGGGACCAATATCTGTACTATAAGGCTGTGGTTTCAAGTTTTAAGCTGGTCTGTAAAAATAACGAAGAGGGACAGGATATATCTGAGACCCTGGTGGTAGCGCTACTCACACAACCTTAGCGTTATCAAAATTAAGAACAATACAATCCCCAAAACATTTCTTAGGTGATTGGCCAACCCATGATGTTCTCCTAGCCATAATCAGATCGTCTTGAATATAAGGCCCCATGCTGGCAAACTTGGAAATCCAACGCCTTGTTTTATTCATAAGTTGGGCAGCGACCTCTTCTTGTGCCAAATTTAGGACTGGTGCATTAACCAATACTAGGACAAGAGGGCAGGCAGCTGGTGGAAGATGTAATGCCTGATGGTTACCTCCCCTCATACGCTCCAAAATAGGGCAGGGAAATTTGTCCCTGATAGGAGAGTTTATTATTTTCCAGGGTGGTCTAGCATCTGTCCCTTCAGCTGACCTTTGGGTAATGCAGAAACTAGCCTCCAATGTGGAACACGTCCCTAAACAGTTATTACTTACATTTGGGACCGCAGCCGGGACATATCAGCCCTGTAATATAGGCAAGAGCTCAAGAACGGACTACTCTTGGTAGTATTTGGCCCATGTTTCTTCTGATTGATTATATTAGATTCAGATTAAGATACAGTAGCTAGTGCATTTATAGATAAGTTCTGTTGTGAGAGCATTTGTTTTGCATTTACAACTAATTTTCTCAGAACAAGTAAGCCATTTTCCATTATATTTTGGATCTTTAACTCTATAGTCTAGCCGTTGCCTTAGGTTGGAAAATTAAAATAAGCTTGTCCAGTAAAATATTTAAATATGTTGGAGACAGTGTGGTTTCCTATATTTCTAACTGAGGATTAAGAGTAGTCGCAATAGATGATGCCTTTCTGGGTCTCTTCGATTTCTTGTGTAAGGGTTCTTTAAGAGGGCCTCTTTTCCTTTTACCAAGTATATCTTGCCTTGGAGGCGTTAAAACGCTGCCTGATGGAATAGGATAGGGAACTAAATCAACATGGGATACTATATCACCTCCCCCAACTCCTTTGCTGTCTAGATTACCTTGAGATAAACTAACGATAGTGTCACTCATTTTGATTACATTGTCCAAAGTTCCTTCACCGCCCAAGTGAAAGCCTCGGACCATTTAGTGCAATTTCCTTTGAAATGGCAGTAGTAGCTTTGGCCAAAAAAAGAGACAAGAGCTATCATAGTTCCCTGTTGGACTTGGCCCTTTTTGCCTTTCTCCTAGCCTGTTCTCTTATATGGTGTTGGTGGTTTTAGGCCTCTGGGCACTTTAGCACTGCTGTCCAGAGTAAAGTGCGTGCGCTCTCTGTGTTACAAATGGTAAGATTGGTCTACACCTGTTTGGCATATTTAATTTACCTGTCAGTCCCTTGTAATGTGGTATCTCATATGCTACTGGTGGGCTTGCCGTGCTGATTGCGTCACCCACCAAAGTAGCCTTGCAAACCTATCTCAGGCCTCTGCCGCTGTGACGTGGCACCTAAAGTGCGTGCCATGTCTGTGACCCCCTCTTTCACTGCATGTTAGTCACCCCTAAGGTAGGCCCTAGCTAGTCCTATGGGCAGGGTGCATTGTAGGTAAAAGATAGGACAAGTACCTTAAGTGTGTGACATGTCCTGGTAGTGACAAACAGCCATTTTGGTTTCTCATTACTGTGGGGCTGCACTCCCATAGGAATGCATTGGGGATTCCCTGATAAGTGTTTGAGTGGTCATTCCTGATATGAGAGGAGCAGCGTGGTCAAGTTTAGTATATTTGGAATTGTCATAATAAGTGCTGCGCAATGGTGTGCGCAGATTTATTATAACTATTTTAGAAATGCCACTTTTAGAAGTTGACATTTCTGTGTGCTATGTGTCTGCCTGCCTGATGTGAACTGCATGTCTGGCTTTTGAGTGACAGGGGCTAGGAGGTGTGTGTGGCTCCAGGAGGGGCAGAGTGAGTCAGCCCTAGGCTGAATAGGACATCTGCATTTGGAGTGGTGGGAGGAGTAGTCCTGAATAGGATTGTGCCTTCCCTGTACAATGCTGTCTCTGCTTGCTGTGGTGTGTCTGATCACCGAGCCCCCACCTGACAAACGGGAAGAGGAACCTGGTAAACAGAGTGCTCCAATTCTCATCGAACTAGTTTTTGCTGCTTTCTCCAAGCCCTGTACGGCAGACAAAGGAGAAAATTAGTATATGAGTAGGGGCTGTGGCCCCATGATTTTGTGCTGTTTCTGGACTTGCTGGGGGCTTGCTGCTGCTGGGGCCCAGGAGGAAGCCTTATGAGGGCTTGCCTCCCTGCTGGAAGGCCCTGTGTGCTGGCCTCCCTGGCCCAACTATTCCCCTGGACCCTGGAAGACTCTTGCGCCTGTGAGCACCTTTCTATTAATTCTCCAGGACCTTAACGACTCCTAGCACCGTGGGAGCGCTATATTTTAAAACTGCCAACGGAGGAGAAGAGTGTGTGGGCATTACAGCTCCGAGCTGCAACTTGTTTGGAGGGAATCCCGAGGTGGGGGCCCCTCCCCATTGATGTCAGGAAAGCGGGTGCCCACTTCGCATTGTGCCTGCCGAGCGGAAGCCTACCTCGCTTTATCGATATTTAAATTGTGGGTGCCCACCCCGCTTATGCTTTTATTTTACTAGCGGGAGCCCAACCCTCATTTTACGAAATCACTGCCGCGGCCAGAGCCGCCGAGAGGAGAGCGTGGAAAACAGAAGTCAGGCACCCGGGCCTGACTGTGGGCGGGGCCTGCTGATGAGCCCAGAGCCTCGCGGGCTCCATTTTCACCCATTCCGTCCGCTGCAGAAGTGAAGAGGAGAGTCATCAGGGAGTGGGGGCTCTCCGGACGCCTGCCGCTTGGAACAAGAGTACTGCCCGGTGAGTAAGGCTGAAGGGGGAAGAGCCCGAGGGAGGGGCTCGGCTGGGGCTTTGCAGAGCTCCATGCCTGACTTCCCCAGTCCCGAGAGGTCCCAAGAGAGGGGCCAGGTTCGAGGCACATTGTCGGTGCCTGAGCGGACCTGCCAGAGAGCGGGCAGCTTCAACGAAGGGGGCATTTTTCTTCTTCTTCATGGTACCCGGAGGAGCCCGATGATCGGGTCTCCCCCAGGCCCCCTTAATGCAAGGGCCTCTTGATTCAATTACCCACAGCTGCGCCGCACCAGCACGGGCAGCTGCGATGATAGGCACAATTGTTTACAGTACCAGTGTGGACTCCTGAGGGCACCAAAGCGCCTGTGCCTGATTCATTTTTCTCAGTTGCGCCGCCGTAGCGGGCAACTGCAACGTTGGGGCACGGTTTGTTTGAGAGAGCCCTAGTGGGGGGCCAGAGGGCACTGTGAGTGCCAGTGCCCCAGTACCTTCACAGCAATTAGCGGCAGCTGTAAACGTTTAGGCCACCGCAATTGCGCACTTTTGATGTTGGTGCATTGGCAGAACAAGCCCTGACATTATGGACATAGGGCATTTGAGCCCTCTGAGAAGGCCAGTTGGCCAGGGGGACAGTGTTAGGTTGATACGGCGCCGGGCCCTAATGTGATTTATGTGGTGGCCAGGAAATGTGATTTATACACCCTGATTTATACCTCTAAGGTGATTTAGGATTATGAGGTTATTTGCCTACTGTGTTTATGTTTTGGAGGTTATTCTCTAATCTGTGGTTTATGGCTTGTGCGGTTATTCTCTACTGTGATTTATGCCTCTAACATGATTTAGGATTATGAGGTTATTGTAAAATAGGTTTAGGCTTCTGAGGTTGACGCATAATGTATTTTACGCCTGATGTGATACTGATAAAATACCACGACTAATGTTGCAGGATATAATGCGGAGTACGGTATTTTGCCAGTCATTACTGGTTGTGTTCTACATTTATTATTTTTAGTTGTGATGGTTCTGACAGTGGCCCAATTGGCCCCGTCATGTGTATATAATCCCCTGTAAATGTTGCCTGTGTCAGTTGGCACAGTGTATATTGTGTGATTACTATTCTAATGTGTTTATGATAATACAAAGGCTATTTTTATATATAACCTTGTGTGGAGTTCTTTTTGTGGTGTGCCTAGTGTATTGCAGCTGTGTGTGTGTTGTGCAAACGCTTTACACATTGCCTCTGGGATAAGCCTGTCTGCTCGTGCCAAGCAATCAAGGGGGTGACCAGGAGTTATCTTCAGTGTGTAACTCCCTTGCCCTGTCTAGAGTGGTGGTTTCTGCCTGGCTTAGGTGCAAGCCCTAGCCAACCAGAAATCCCATTTCTAACATACCCCATCCGAATCCGATGTGGTTCCCCATTTAGGTGAGTGTCCAGTAGCTAGGAGCTCTTGGAGTCAGACATTTGGGGGCGGGCAGCCCAGCCTTCTCTGGTCTCTGACAAGCACAGATGGGCCCGCCCTCGGCCCGGGGGCGCCCCGCGCTGTGGGAGCCCTGACTGTTTTTTAAAGCGCCTCCAGGCATGGAAATAGCGAGGTGGCACTGGCCACGAAGGATGGTGGGCGTTGTGGTCCTGCTCATGCCCCACTGCAACAGCAAAATGGGCTCCCGCACTGCAGGAGCCCTGACCGTTTTTTAAAGCACCTCCAGCCACAAAAATGGCGAGGCGGCAACAGCAACAAAGGACGGTGAGTGTTGTGGTCCTCCTCCTGCCCCAATTAGCAGCTGATTATCTGTGTGGAGTCAGCGTCCAGCATCCTGAAGAGTAATCTTGCCGGTACCAGGCTCTTTCCCAGGCTCAGCTCCTCCATTCCTTGCTTAGCACAGCTGCCTACAGCTCAGCCAGGCCCAGTATTTCCTTCCACACAGAAGTTGTGCTGACAGCATCCTTATTGGATACTTACACTAATCATGAGGTAATTAGTCAATGCTTTAGATAAATGTCTAAACATGTGCTCAATTTTCAGAGACGGTATTGTTATTCATGAGTTGTTGATTATCCATATAGACCAGCAAATCCAAAAATGCCACCTCAGTCCTGTAAATTTCACTAGTAAATTGCAGATTGCAACTGCTATTATTAAGACAGTTATATACTCCTTAACTTCTGTCTGCGACCCACACCATAAAATGAAGACATCGTCGATGTATTCGGCCCATAGGGCCACCTAATTGAACTGTCGATCATCTGCTTCTGCCCTGGACACGTGCTTCTCCCACCAGCCTACGAAAAGATTTGCATAACTGGGGGCAATGCACATGCCCTTCACAGTTCCCTGCCTTTATAAATATAGCTGATGCACTTTATAATGTCATTGATCAAATTAATTGCATTTTTATAATTATGCTATTCTAATGTGAAAAGGTTAAAGTGGTGTGAAAAGTATAATTGAGCCGTATTCAGTCAACAAAATGTCTGTATGCAATATTATACCTTGATTTATAAGAATATATAATATGACGGTATCAAGTTGTATAATGTTAGCATCACTAATGGGATAATGCAAGGTGACTGTATCCCTAGGTTATTGAATACTAATAGTTCTATTAAGCCACTGAGGAGATTAGTAATAGTAAGGTGGCGTCATGAGAAATATTAGAATAATGACATGGTCAAATACAGAACAATAAAGAGATAGTTGTCCAGTCTATTGCCCATAAAGGGCTCAATTGAGAAGTATCAAAACTATTGGTGTGGTAGTAAATGGGGATAGACACAATTCTAAATTATGTATAAGAAAATATAACTAATTGTTGGTAGAATATTGGGAATATTTGATAGTGAAATGTTTATGATGCAATGCAGTACCATGCTATGTTAAAATGTGATCGTTCCAAGATGGCTGTGCTGCTAGATGTCTATCCTGTTTGCACTTCAAAAACGAAGTTAGTCTACCATGACGATAGGCGGTGGTGGGTTTCAATAAATGCAAATGAGGGGGAAGAAACACTGACAAAGGCCGGAAAGGCCGAAACTTGTTTGTCAGTTTATTGAGGTGGAATATATACACATATATATATATATATATATATATATTTATATATATATATGTATATATCGTTGCAGAATCTGTTTCTTCGGCGCTTTCCACACCACACAGAAAGAAGGACCTCCAGAAGCAGGAAAATTACTGGTGAAGAGTTTCAATAGCTCGCATGGAATAGTATTTTCGGCATGACGCGTTTCGGTTAACAGGTAACCTTGATCACATATATATATATATATATATATAGTCTCAACCAAACTCCTACTCCACACTGGAAGAAGGCGCGCACACGAAGGCTGCAAAGTAAGTGCTTCTTTATTCTATCGGGCCTCCCTCAACCCCACGACTGAAGAGACACGATTCGGCTGTCACATCAGCCTTTCTCGATCTGGAATACATATATATACACACACACACACATATATATATATATATATATATATATACACAAATATGTGGAGGATACGGTGCAATAAAAAAAATGATGGCTTTTGCGCTTGTATTTAAAAAATTCTGGGGTCCCAGTACATTTTTGAGGTGGAAGGGGGATCCCCTCCCTCGGGGCCTGACATTGATAAAGGGAAGGGGGCATGCGCCCCACTCTGTGGGCTGTTTTTGGCCCCCGGGACTCTATCCTCTGGAGACTGCTGCATTTTTCAAGGGGCGAGGGCACGTGCTTGCCCCTTTCAGAAGACGCTTATGGCTCCTGGGAACCATCCCTTGGGGCCCGGAATATTTCTTAAGGGGCGGGGCGGCAGCGCAGCCTCCCATCCCGAGCCTTTAAAGGACAGAGTAGCACACTCACGGAGCCGACATTTTGTAAAATGGGGATGGAGGCCAGCTCAGATGCTAAGTGCCTGAGGTGGGCTTCCCTGCCCGCAGCGGCAGAGGCAGGGAAACCTGTGAGTGCTCCTGCTTTGCACAAGCATTTTCAAAACTTTCGCCAAGCAGGAGCAAACACCAAATCTGCTCCCAATGGGCAGGAGTTTAAAAAATGATGCTGGAAATGGACTTTTCATCTGTTTTCCTGCCCGCACTGGAAGGGACACAGATTAAAACATTGCTCCAGCTTCCAGAGAGCAGCATTAGTAGCTACTCCCTACGGGCGGGAGCAATGCCCAATTCCCATTATATGTGGGGAGCCAGCTAGGGCAGAAGGTGCCTTGGGGCTGCCCCCGTGGCCCTGACAATATCCCTTGGGTGATGGGGGCCCCCGGGGAAGAAAATAGTCCAGGGAGGGGGGCTGTGTGCCTCTCTCCCGCTAATTTTAATGAGTGTCCCCCATAGGTCACCAGGGCCAATCAAGGCTCGGGAAGGGGCACCCTACCCCTTAGTTTTAAAAACAGCCTTGCGGGATGGGGTCCCCAGGGCCTTACACAGCTCAGAGAAGGGTTGTGTGCCTCCTTTCCCTTTAACTTTAACAATAGCCCTGGTGGATGGGGTCCCTAAGGCCTAAAAAGGTTCCGAGGGGGGGGGGGGGGGCACAAGGCTTAACTGCTCTTCAGACAGATGTCACTGACCATGTCATGAGTGATGTAATGTGACGTCATCAGCAGTGCACTGCGGGCGCGCGAGTTATAGTTAGCTGAACTAACTATAACGGGGAAATTTCAATGGTTATGTACGAGTGAAATGTCCAACTAACTATAACGCCCCTGAAACCTATGGTTTTTTCAGTGAATTTCTAAGGTTTTTTAAATGCTAATTTGTAACTATAACCAATAAATGCTAGTTTCTAACTATGCCTACAGAGGTAGGACATGTGAAGAAAGAAGAAAAAACACAGAAAGAAGAAAAAGAAATGCAGACAGAAGATACAGAAGTCCTCAAAGACGAAGAAAAGTGCAGGAAGAAGGAAGACGTGCAGAAAGAACAAACTGAGGAGCAGAAAGAGGCCTTGTTGCAAAATCATCCTGTACCCTCAACTTTATCAGATGGGCCAGAGAGCTGCGTTGCAGAGAGGTGTTCAGAGGCCACGCCCATTTTTTTCAACACTCTGCAACGCAGCTCCGTGGCGCTTACTGGAGGTACCTGGTGGGCTAGTTGGCCCCAGGGACCCTTAGGATTGAAGATGAATTAATTCCCCAACTTAAAACGCCCCACAGGGTGTGTTTGCACACATGTCAACTCAGGCCCCGCCCCCTCCCTTCACTACTGTGCCAAACGTGCCCCGTGGCGCATTTTAAGTTGGGGGATTAACTCCCCTTGAATCCTGAGGGTCCCTGGGGTGCAACTAGCCCAATAGGTACCTCCATTAAGCACCAAAGAGCTGCGTTGCAGAGAGGTGTAAAAAGGGGCATGGCCTCAGACCACCTCTCTGCAATGCAGCTCCCTGGCGCATACTGGAGGCTCCTGGTGGGCTATTTGGCCCCCAGGTAGCCGCAGTATTCAAGGGGAATTAGTTCCCCAACTGCAAATGCGCCAGGGGGCGCGTTTGCAGAGTGCTGCAAGGAGGGGGCTTGGCCTCCGGCGCGATGCCAGTCTTTTTAAATAAAAAACAAAAAAAATTTAAGAAGGGGGCCGCGTGGCTTCCCTCCCAAGGCCATAATCGGCTCCAGAGACCCCATCCCCAGGGGCATGGCCATATATTTTTAACAATATGTATTTGGAGTGGGGCTGCCTTGCCCTCCCCCCCCCTCAGGCCATTTCTGGCCTCAGGAACCCCATCCCCTGCGTGGCCCTCCTCCCAGGCCAATAATAGCATCCTCTGGGGCTGGCCCTCTCCGTTGGGGATTCCCTGCTCTCTCTTCCAAAAACAAAAGCAGTTTGCTATGGCAGGGCGGGAGCCGCGAGGCGGTCCCCCACCCATGTATTTTCCTAAGCCCCGGGGGTGTTGGTCCGCTGTGAGCCCCCCACCCATTCATTTTCTAAGCCCCGGGGGGTGGCGGTCCTCGGGGCTTGGGGGAATGTGAGCTCCCCGCACATAATTTTATGAAGCCCCGGGGGTGGCGTCCCGGGGGCTGGGAGGCCCCTTTGGGCCCCCCATCCCAATAAAAATATTGCCCCCGAGATTTGGCCCACCTTGGGGTTAATTATTAACGAAGTACGGTAGCCCGCGCTTCGTTTCTCTTTTTTCGCATCTGGATCTGCGGATCCGTCGTGCATTTTGCGGATTTAAAAAAATATATGTATTTTCTTTTGGCCCTGGGAAATTGCATGGAGAAAACCCGTTTTGGGACCCCCTTTTTTCTCTGTCCTCATTTGATGAATCACCCCGAAACGTTCAAGATAGGAGCGGACCACGAGTTTTGAAAATTTTGTGAAGATTCATCAACCGGCGCCAAAGTTATTGGGAATAGAATGTTGCAAATTTACTATGGAAAATAGGTCCTAACTAGAACTACATACTGGCGACCGCCAGTCCGATATACATATATATATATATCTATATATATATCTATATATATATATATATAAACCAGCAGAATTCCGGTAAGCAGAAAGAATTCAGACGAGCCCGTAGTCCTTTCAGGTGTTTATTCAGGCACAGCAAGCGATTGAGGACAACGCGTTATATTATATATATAAATATATATATATAAATATATATATATATATATATATATATATATATATATATATATGTAGCTTTGGGAGGTCACTCAACAGAGCCTCGCCATACGGCTCCCTGATGCAGCCTGCTTTCCTGCTGCTTTATAATTATCGTTGCCAACGCGTTTCGAGGATAAACCCCTTCTTCATGGGCTGCCACCAAATGAAACATCTGAGCCTTGCATCCATTTCTTTTTTCAGCTTTATTGATTTTGATCACTGCCCCTCAGTGGGCGTGGGCTCAGTACAAGTCCTTATGTATCCTGGGACATGGAGTCCTTGGTGCAAGCGTCACTCATCACTTACGGTAAGTTCAGATGTTCATTTGCATATTTTCGGCAATTTTATCTCCTTTAGTAGGACAGAGCATTTTGGCAGGCTTAAATTAGCATATGAGGTACTGTGCTGATAATGTTTTGAATTAGTGCAAAACAACAGCCTCTCCCAGCTGGTGTATGTGTTTCTCCTCCAGCCGGCGATGGTGCCCCTCCCCACAGCCAGGGAAAGTTTTTTCCCTGGATCTATGGATTGGTGTACGTTTAATCTTTATTTGTGTAATTTGTCAGAATAGGTAGATTGGTCTAATTTCAACCCTTTACATGTTTCTCGTATATTGATATATATGTTACTTAATTCGTGATGGTTTGTCTTTGACATTGTATTCGTAAATAATGTCTGTGAAAATATCTTTTAAGTATAGTACTTTGAGATATGTCTTGTCCTTGTGCCCCAGGAGTATAGTACATTTTATATGTACATATATGTCATATGGTTCATATTTGTGTGTACATTTGTGCTTATGTACTTTGTATTGTGGTTATTTATGTATCGTTTCATGTTGGTTTTAGCCCTGATGAAGCTCCTTTAAAAGGAACAAAAACGCGTTGGCTGTTGTCCTGTCATCTACTATGTAAAAGAAGAATAAAGAATATTGAAAAGACTATACTGAATAGAGTCCGACTTCATCCCTGGTGCTACCTTCATTATTTCTTCAATGAACTCAAAGGGAGGAGCGGCAGTTCTGATATTGTTGGACTTGTCAGCTGCCTTCGACACGGTCGATCACAACATCTTGATCGACCGTGTCGCAGCCATGGGGGTGCAACACAAAGCCAAGGCCCTGATTTCATCTTTCTTACATAACCGGTCTCAAACTGTTAAACTGGGTTCCTTTTATTCATCTCCCCTTTCTCTTCCCTGTGGTGTTCCACAGGGCTCCTCGCTAAGTCCGACTCTTTTTAATATCTACGTATCGGACTTAGCGAGGGTGATAAAGGAATACGACATCAGCCTCACCACCTATGCTGATGACACTCAGTTAGTCCTCTCAATACACCGAGATGGAGACAGGGTGGCCGCCAATTTCCGGGAGGGAATGTTGGCCATCAGCTCCTGGATGGCGGCCAACTGTCTCAAATTAAATTCCAACAAGACCGAGATTATGCTTTTTGGCAAATTACAGCTCTGCTGGTCCCCTCAGTGGTGGCCAAATGAATTCGACCCTCTGCCCATACCTGTCAAAAAGGTAAGAAACCTTGGAGTCATCTTCGATGATCGGCTTCTCTTCAACCATCATGTAAATAATGTTGTTTCCTCATCTTTTTTCACATTGAGGAAAATCAAAAAATTGCTACCTTATTTACCCACCTCGGCGGCAAAGACCCTTATCACTTCCCTTGTATTTTCACGAACAGATTATTGCAATGCCCTTCTTCTTAATGCTCAGGCAAAGGTGCTCAATAAGCTCCAGTTGGTGCAGAACGCTGCGGCCAGGGTTCTGCTCAACATTCCAAAACATAACTCCATTTCCCCTTCTATTCGTAAACTGCACTGGCTTCCAGTGAGAAGTCATACAAAGTTTAAGGCTCTATGCATAGCATATAAAGCCATTAATAATACTGGACCTCTTTTCCTCAAATCAGCATTTAGACCTTTAGAGGCACCAAGAACCCTCCGTTCATCCTCAGCCCATCTCTTGAACGTTCCTCCTACAAAAAAGGTCAATTGGGGTGACAGACGTTTTACAGTGGCCACAGCTAGACTTTGGAACTCGCTCCCCCTGTGTATTAAGATCAGCCCCACGCTACTCAGTTTTAGGAAACACCTTAAGACGTGGCTGTTTGCACAATAGATGTCTGGTTTGTGTAGTTTCTGATCTTTAAAGCGCCGAGACACCTCCGGGTATTTGCGCGCTGAACAAATTGCAAAATAAATAAATAAAATAAATAAATAGTCTGGATGCAGTCTTCAATTGGGCATCTATGAGCTCCTTGAAACTGAATCCCCTAAATACTAAGTTCCTGCTCCTTTCAGGCTAATTAACCAACCAAATCGATCCCGCACTTATCTCCCTGCGGCGAACTATGGATGCCCACTCTCAACAGTTTCTGTGGTCACGTCCTTAGGAGTTCTAATAGACAGCAAGCTCTCTCTCGAACTTCATGTGCTTAAACTATCCCAAACAGCAAACTTTCACCCTAAGACAACTAGAAAGACTAAAACATCTACTCTCCAATGAACACACGAGAAGTACGGCTGTAGTCTTAGTGGTCTCCAGAATTGACGGAGGCAACCCCATACTCTCTGGGCTATCAGCAAATGCTCTCCGCCTACTAAAAGTGACTATCCACTCCACAGCTCACCAAGTCTCAGACTAAAGAAAGTTTGACCACATATCGCCCATACTGACAGACTTACAATGGCTTCCGTTAGAAGCCCGGATCAAATTCAAAACTCAATGCATTACCTTTACATCGCTTCATACTGCATACAAGCTACATCTTGTGTTGGTTGAAAATTTTGGGTAGTATCAGAAAGTACTGAAGCAAACCCTGCCTTCCACTCAAAACATCCTTAGATCAAAGATAATCTATCTTCTGTGCCGGTCTCACATTTTGGAACTTCTTACTCTACCAGGTAAGTCTGGTTCCTGACATCCTTACCTTCAGGAAGCAACTTAATACTTTTCCATTTAAAAACCACTTATCGTCCAATACTTAACAGCACTAGCCCTTTTCCCGTTACTTCCTCCCCCTTCACTTAGTTGATGCATCAATCTTCCTCTTAGTGTTTTCTTCACAGTGCTAGTATTGGCTCCCTTCCCCAAAATCTCAACCCTCCTCTTCTTGATTTTTGATTCGATTAAATGTATATTTACTTGTATACATAATATATCTTGTAATATGGAATTGGTATTACAATGAAAAGCGCTGTAATGCAACTTGGTGAAGCAGACCTATAGAAGAACATGGTGCATAAAATAAACAGTGAATTTTGTTTTGTATGCAGTGGTTGGACCCTGCTCTTGTTTTTAACTTCTAAGACTATCCTACTGTGAGTAACTACAATGTAAAACAAGGAATCCAATCACCTGCCACCATCCCTAGGCATTCATAAGTTTTTATTTTATATATTACTACTCTGAATTATACTCTGGCAATAAGAAATTGAAAAGGATGGAAGAGTTGTGCTTGCCATTCTTCTTTTCTGTGAAAGAATTATTACTAAATCATAAACAAGGTGACAACCTTCACAACTGCCCAGAATGTGAACCCAAATGTTACAAGGGTTTGGCAGGATTGTTGGCCCCTGCTATTTGTCAGGATAGGTCTGTGATCATGTCTTGATGGATTACCTATTAGGAAGCAAGTACCATAAATGATATCATGCAGCAGCTCACTGAGTACATTTGTTCTTTTGAATCGATTGCCTTAACTTACTATTTGCACCGGGCAGATCTCACCCCATGAAGGATTGGCGGGATGTTTCCCGGTGCTGCTTCTATATACCCGAGGTGCAGCTCCGCCAACACTGACTTTCTTCATATGGTTTGGTTCTGCCTGCTGATTCGTCCCTTTTGGAACAAGTGTCACAGGTGATATCTGTGATGACAGGTAGTTTGTTCCTACTGGACCCGTTTAGGTACTTGCTTAATATAGGATACATAACCAAAAACAACAAAGTTCTACTGCTATTTAAATATTTGGTACTTATTTTAGCTAAATGTTGTATCACTATGGCCTGGAAGTCAGCCACAGTGCCCCCGTCAAAACTCTGGGGAACAGTCATGCTCCGCTGGGCACACGCCAAGCTATTGGTGAACAAAAGATTGCGTACGAGAGGGAATGGACTGGATCCGTTAGAATGCTGGGTCACTTACCTGGAAAAACTTGAGACAAGAACGAACGACCGTCCCCCTTGATCACCTACTTTATAACTTGGGACATAATTGAAAAGGGGGTCCCTTTCATTTCACTGTTATTACCAGGCCCCTCCCTCTGGTTGGTTTGCTCAACGCTGGACCCATTTCAAAATTGTATTTTTTTAATGGTAAGCAGGGGATTGAATCGATATTTGCTGGGAGGTATAGCTGCAAGTACCCTTATATTCGCCAAGACTACTATAATTTTAGGATTGTGTCCTATGCACACACACGAACAGGTAGGGGTGTGGGAACAGGTAGGGGTGGGATGTTGTTTCCCTTGTTATAACTCATTGTTTCGATTCAAGTGTCAATATGAGAACACTTGCAACATTGGTTACAATGTTCAAAGCAACAACATATGACAGTAGACACCATACCCATGACCCATTAATTAAAAGTGTTTGTTCTTTGACAATCCGGAAATTTAGACCCACCTAAATATGGGGTTCAACTGGGTGGGAGTGGGGGGGGGATACAATTCCCAATGTACTTGGTTTAGGTGGCTGATTGGTCACATATGTCATTGCTGTTTGAGACTTCCTTCCGCTCCCACAATGAGTGGTTAATGTATACTATAAATGTTATTCATGTCGAATGCTTCCACATAAAGAAAATGCAATAATGATATTTACAAATACACTGTAGCTTGGGGAACAGGTTAGCAGGGTGAGGCATTTCTTTTTACTTAAAAGAGGGATGGCAAACCTCTTAGAAAAGTGAAAATTAGCTTTAATGGCATGGCATTGCAGTATGGCCCTTCAGACCATATTGGCTGGGAGAAAAGTTAGAGGGAGACACTTACCAGATAGAGTTTGCTCAAACTGTGCAATTCTGTTCTGAAGATCTTGTTCTGGTGCCTCTACTCCCTGTACCTCTGTGCTGCTGCCAATATTTAGGTTCATATTCCCATTTGAAGATTCTTCATTCGTACACATATCACCAGACATTTGAAACACTGAAATTGACTGTTGGGGTGCAGAAATGTTGGCTGGGTTACCAGAGGAGAATCCTTTATTCCAGTTTGGAGGTGAGATGTTGCCTGCAGTGCTTGGAAGACTTCCTATCATTTCAGACACTCGGTTGGGGAGAGAGATGGCGATGGGCTCAGATATATTCATGGGAGGAGATTTGGTGGACTTTCTTCCTATCTTTGGTGAAAAGGCATGGGCCACTTTCTCTGCAAAGGAAGTTGGCTTTGAAGGTTTCTCCTCAGATGGGCTCACTTCAAGGGGAAAGAAGGGACTGGTTAGTTTATCTTGGAAAGGAGAGACAGGTTCAGAGCTTGTGGCACTGCCTGGGGTCTGGGACTGGTCCCCGGATATCAAGTCTTTTCGGCAGTTCATCTGTTTGTCCCGGCTGCTGCTACCCGTAGAATCCAGCTGAGAAGTACTGCTGTCAACTGCTTCAGACTCCGCTTGGGGTGGGCTGCACTGAAATGACATTGGGTCAAAGTCCAAGTTGGCCACTCCAATCTCTGGTGGGCTTAGATCAACCTCTTCTGCCAATCTTGGGGAAATTAGTGCAGGGACATGGATCAACCCCTCATCACTCTCATTGTCCTGGAGAAGATTATCATAGGAATTGTAGCGGTTCATATTTTCCAAGAGATCACCATTATAACTCGTCGAGAGAGCATCACTACTAGACCTTGGGCGCCTTGGACGGAAAAGCTTTGACTCTCCTAAAAAGAAATACACGTACAAGAAGTTGAATGATTATAAATATAAAATGTTCTAGGAACAGGCAAATCATTGCTACATCCTCTGCAGAGTATTATTATGAGCATTACTAATACTGTATTATATACTAATACTGACCTATTTTTACCACAAGCGGAAGCTATTTTACACACAGCACATTCTTCTAGGGTTATGTAGCAATTAACATGTTTTAAAGCTTCATTCAAAATGATAAACAATCCAAATAATGAACATAAAAAGATTTCCGCATATGTATCAACTTAATAAGAGATTAAGTATGAAGGTGGAGAGTAGGTATGACTCACTACAGTTGTCATTGAAGGGTGTGGCACAACCAGCAAAGCATGACCAACTACCAAATTTGTAGTCTGACGTGAGACAGATGGCAGTCTCAATTATTTCTGGCTCAGTACAAGGTTAGAAAAGATGATACAGGTGACACATTGCGCTAGACAAGTGAATTAAAAGAAATACCTATTACATGATGGAGTCTCGTAATATTTATATATGTATGTATGTATGTATGTATGTATGCATGAGGTATTTGTATAGCACTAGCCAAGCAGTAAGGCAGTGAACGCCTTACTGCTAACAGGCTTACTGTGCCTCATGGGAACAGACCAGCCCGAACACCCAAGCCATGTCTTCCCTGGACTGGAATAAAGCATCCTGGGAGGCACAGGGTCAAGACTGATTTGCATATTGCTGTGTCTGATCTGGGGTGGCGAAGTGAGTAAAAACGATGATGGATTCAACCAAGATCTGTGACTGGGGGTGAGTGTCTGAAAAGTTTCAGCACTCCGTCCATCATCTCCTTGTGTTTGCGTTGTTCTCCCTAAGTTGGCAGGATATGCCCAGATGTGGGTCGCTTGCTCACTTTGCCACTGGATTCAAGCTAGCCTGGCTGATTAGGGCTGTTAGCCCGAAAATGGTCCCAGGATGCTTGTTTCTGATCCAGGGAAGACATGGCTTGATGTCACCCCTAGCGTCCCAATGAATCGCTTGGCTCCTTTAAGTACAATATCCACTCTAAACAGCCAGGCCCCCAGTGCAGAGTCTCCGCGTACAAATATTGGTAATAACCCAATGGTCTCAACATCACAGGACCCCATCCTGGTAGAGAACACCCATAGGAACAACCAAAGGTTGGGTCAGAGGGTCACAAATCAATCAAGATCACTCATGACAGATAGGGGTAGATCATCACAAGGAAATGTGCACACAAATGGCACAGTGCACACTTCACAGAGCGAGCAGGGTGCAAATGATGTACTAAATGTACCCCCAGAATGTTCACTGTATACTTTGATCTTGAAGGGGGTTCCCCGTTTGGTCCTTGGTCAGCAAGAAACTTGGCAAAGTCTTGTGAACAAATGGGCTCATTAGTGTTCTAAGAGAATTTCGCCAAAGATAAACTGGTCTGAAAGCACAAGTTACTACTTGTGTAACGATATATCTGTAAGAGACATTAGTTAGTGATAGATTCCTTACCTTAGAATATCCCCAGGCGTCAGACTGGATCCGGAAATTTTGGCGTAGCAGTACCCTTGCGCGTCGGTAGGCGTCGTCTGCGGCTCCGCGTCCGTCGTCGGCGTTGTGGGCGCCGTGATGACGTCGTCGGAGTACTTAGACGCCGCCTCCGCGTGCTGATGTCAGTTCTTAGACACAGCTTTTCCGCGCCAGAAGCGCTGAGCCATGTTAAAAACCAACACTGGTGCCATTGAAACTTGGGCCCTGAAAGGTGATGACCTTAACCCTAGATATCGGTTCGCAGAACGGGGAGGATGGGTGGGTCGGTAAGGAATCTATCATTAACTAATGTCTCTTACAGATATATCGTTACACAAGTAGTAACTTGTGCATCTGAAAGAGACACGTTAGTGATAGATTCCTTACCTTAGAATAGATACCCCAGCAATACCAACCCCGGTGGTGGGTCTGCGAACCAATAATCACACCAGAAAGTCCTGGAGGACGGAACGGCCAAAGAAGCCATCCCTCCGGACTTCACTGTCCAGGCAGTAGTGTCTTGCAAACGTGTGCAGCGAGGCCCACGTAGCCGCCTGGCAAATGTCCTGCAAGGGCACTCCCCGGCCCTGGGCAGTTGTAGTTGCCGTGGCTCGCGTGGAATGAGCCCGCAATCCAACAGGGGGCTCCTTTCTAGCCAAGGAATAACATGCCTGGATACACAAGATGATCCACCGAGAGATGGTCCTCTTGTGCACCGCTTTCCCCTTCTTAGCGCCCACGTAACCAACAAAGAGTTGGTCATTCACCCGGAACTGGCGTGTGCGATCCAAGTAGAATGAAAGCGCACGTTTTGGGTCCAGACGGTGGAGGCGCTCTTCCTCTTTAGAGGGATGCGGTGGCGGAAAGAAGGTGCGGAGAGGACAGTTGTGAAGTGGCTCAAAGGGAGCGCACCTCAGAAATGTAAGAACAAGGTTCAAGTCCCACTGAGGCATCACAAACAGAACAGGAGGGAACGTGTGTGTGATGCCCTTCAGAAAGCGATTTACAATAGGGGACTTGAACAAAGAAGGTTGATCAGGCAGCCGTAGAAAGGCTGAAAGGGCAGAAAGGTAGCCCTTGATAGTGTCCAGAGCAGAGCCCTGCTGGGCAAGAGAGAGAAGGAAGAGAAGAACCTCAGAGAGAGGAGCAGCAAGAGGATCCACAGCCTTTGCTGTGCACCATGCCACAAATCTGTTCCACCTGCAGGCGTATACCGACTTTGTGGAGGGACGCCTGGCTGCCAGAATGACATTACAGACTTCAGGAGGCAAGTCAAATGGCCTCAACTGTCGCCGCTCAATCTCCAAGCATGGAGGTGGAGACTGGACAGGTTCGGGTGGAGGACCGTCCCCTGCTGCTGCGACAGAAGGTCCTCCCGAAGAGGCAGACGAACCGAGGGATCGACTGACATACTGAGTAGCTCTGGATACCAGTACCTTCGTGCCCAGTCCGGAGCCACAAGGATGACTTGGGCCCGGTCGCGCTTGATCTTCTTTAGCACTCTGGGCAGAAGTGGTATAGGCGGAAAGGCGTACAACAGACCGCAACTCCACTCGCGACGAAAAGCGTCTCTGAGCGAGTGCCGCCTTGGAAATTCCAACGCGCAGAACTGATTACATTGCGCGTTCTCTTCGGTGGCGAATAGATCTAACCAAGGCTCTCCCCATCACTGAAAGAGGCCTTGCGCCACGTCCGAGTTCAGACGCCATTCGTGATCCATCATGCACCGACGGCTGAGCTCGTCCGCCCTGGCGTTCAGAGAACCTGCCAGGTGTTGAGCCACCAGGGTCACGTCCTGGCTTTCCAGCCACTGCCAGAGGCGCAGAGCCTCCTGGCACAGGGTCCACAACCCCACCCCGTCCTGTTTGTTGCAGTACCACATGGCGGTGGTGTTGTCCGTGTACACCTGCACTACACTCCCCAGGACAGAGGGGAGGAATGCCTTCAGTGCTAGACGAATCGCCCGCAACTCCAAAAGGTTGATATGGAGCCGGGTCTCCGCCGGAGACCAGAGGCCTCTGATCTCCGCCTCTCCCATGTGGCCTCCCCAGCCCTGGAGGGACGCGTCCGTCACAACCACGTGCTCCGGTTGGGAAGGGAGAGGGATCTGCCGCTGTCCGTTAGCCACCACTGCAGCTGTCTCGCAGTGCCCTCCGAGATCTGGACGTGGTCGGACAGATTGCCCTGATGCTGGGCCCATTGAAACTTCAGGTCCCACTGCAGAGCCCGCATCCGCCACCTGGCGTGATGCACCAGTAGGATGCAGGAGGCCATCAGCCTCAGAAGCCGCAGCATCAACCTGACCGAGACCCGGGATAAAGGCTGAAGGAGTGGAATCAGAGCCTGAATATCCCGGACCCGCTGTTCGGGAGGATAAACCCGAAACTGCGCTGAGTCCAGAACCGCTCCGATGAAGAGGAGCTTCTGAGAGGGGCACAGGTGTGACTTCGGCACATTGAGGGAGAACCCCAGCTGGTGCAGGAGGTCTGCCGTAGTCTGGAGGTGGCTGACGGCTGTCTGGGGCGAGCCCGCCTTCAACAACCAGTCGTCGAGGTAGGGGAAGACTGAAACCCCCAACCTGCGCAGGTGAGCTGCGACCACCGCCATCACCTTTGTGAACACCCATGGGGCGCAGGTAAGGCCAAAGGGGAGCACGGTAAACTGAAAGTGCTCGTGGCCAACCGTGAACCGCAGGTAGCGCCGATGGGCCGGCAGGACAGGGATGTGGAAATAAGCGTCCTGCAAGTCCAACGCTACCATCCAGTCTTCTGGGTCCAGGGCAGCTAGGACCTGAGCCAGTGTCAGCATTTTGAACTTCTCCTTCCGGAGGAAGCCATTGACGTTCCGGAGGTCCAAGATAGGGCATAGGCCCCCTTTGCCCTTCTTGCGTACCAGAAAGTAGTGGGAGTAACAACCACACCCTACTTCTGGCCCAGGAACGCGCTCGATGGCCCCCTTGGCCAAGAGGGCCGTAACTTCCTCCTGCAGAAGTCGCAAATGATCCACCGATACTCGGTGGTATTGCGGTGGCATGGCTGGAGGGGTCGTCTCGAAGGGGAGGGAGTAGCCCCTTCGGACGATTTGCTGCACCCACCTGTCCGAAGTGACAGTGTGCCAGTGGAGGAGGTGATGGCGAACCCTGCCCCCCACTGGCGACACATGGGCCTGAAAGCACGGACTAGGAGGGTTTTGAGGCGGATGCCACGAGGGAAGGTGTGGACTGACCTTGCCGTTGACCCCGACCGCTACCACGGCGGTTTCCAAGGCCGCCACCGCGTTGGGTATTACCTTGCGGCCCGTGGCTGGTAGCACGTGTGGGAACACCCCTTCCGTGGCCACGAAAGGAGTGAAAGGCAGCCGATTGCTGGCGCGGGGCCGAGAGGCCCAAGGACTTGGCCGTAGCCCTGGAGTCCTTAAAGCGCTCAAGCGCATGGTCTGCCTTGTCGCCAAAAAGGCGTCGGCCATCAAACGGCATGTCCATCAGTGTATTCTGGACATCAGCCGAGAAGTTGGCGGATCTCAACCAGGCGCGGCGACGAATTGCCACCGTCGTTGTCATCGCTCTGCCCAGTGAATCGGTGGTATCTAGTCCACACCGAATTGAATAACGTGCCGCATCTCGGCCCTCCACAAGGGCTTGGCCGAGTTTAGCCCGTACCTCCAACAGGCATTCTGGCAGCACGTCCGCGACCGTGTCCCACAAGGAGTGGGTGTAGCGGCCCAAGAGGCATGCGGTGTTGGAAGACCGCAGTCCCAAACTGAGGGAGGAGAATACCTTCTTGCCGTATTGCTCATACCTCTTGGATTCCCTGTCAGGCGGAGCCGACGGGAATGCGGTCTGGGAATTTGAGGCCTGGATCACCGGGCTCTCAGGGGTGGGGTGGGTGGACAGGAAACAAGGGTCACCCGGGGCCGGGCGGTGGCGTCTGGCCACGTTCCTATCTACAGGCGAACCTGTAGCGGGCTTGGACCAAGTGCCCAAAAGAACGTCAGTTAAGGCCTCGTTAAACGGCAGCAGAGGCTCGGTTGAGCATGACTGCGGCTTAAGGACCTCAGTGAGGAGGTTAGTCCTCACGGCCGCGACGGGGAGCTCAAGGCCCAAGGCCTTGGCCGCCCTCATCAACACCACACTGTAGGTTGCCCCCTCCTCCGTAGCCACGGTAGGAGGTGAGACAAAGCCAGTGTCCGGCGAAGTGTCCAGACCACTGGCATCCCCAAGTTCACCTGACAAGTCCTCCTGGGACTGACATTCACGTGTCAGAGGGTCCTCAGACCCCTCCCAATACTCCTCATCACCCATCTCCTGGTACTCAGGGTTAGTAAATGATGGGGCCGGTTAATGGAAAGTGAACTCTCCGAACGGCGTCTGAAGCGGCGCCCAGCGGCGCCGTTCCAGCGCCGGAACCGGGTTGAGGGAGGCATCGGGGACGTCGCCGGGGGTGACACCTGAGGGACCGGCGCCGGGGAGGTCGTTAAGTCCACCGGCGCCGACCCGGATCCGGATCCAGCGGGGGCCTGCGGCGCCGGGCCCGAAGGCGCCGGAGCCGAGGCACCCGATGGTGTCGGGGCCGAAGCCCCCGACCCGCTAGGGCCCCCAGACGGGTCCGCTGGGCCCGAAGGCGCCGCGGAGCCCGCGTGACCTCATGGCCATGAGGAACCGCTCGATCTCCTCCTGCGTCGCGCACGGCCCAGGGACGAGAGGGTATGGGGCCGGACGCGGCGCGTGCGACGGAGCTGCGTTTGCGGTGTCACCTGAACCCCCAGCCGCGTCGCGCGAGCGTCGGGGGGAGTCGGAAGAGCGATGACGTATCTTCGACTTCTTCGAGTCGCTTGCGGGACCGCTCCCGCCTAGCTTTTGAAGTCAGGGCCCGGCAGTCGGAACAGGTCTTATCGTCGTGGTTGACGCCGAGACAGTGGAGACACCGACGGTGAGGGTCCGTGACCAACATCAGTCGGTCGCAATCCTCACAGTGCTTGAAACCTGGCATCCCTACCGGCACCGTTCGGAGTCGAAGACTCGAAAAAGAACGATCAAAAAAGTTTAGTCAAAAAGACTAAGGTACCACTTTTTCCGGATCTGCGCTGGTGGCGCGGAAAAAAGAAGAACTGACGTCAGCACGCGGAGGCGGCGTCTAAGTACTCCGACGACATCATCACGGCGCCCACGACGCCGACGACGGACGCGGAGCCGCAGACGACGCCTACCGACGCGCAAGGGTACTGCTACGCAAACATTTCCGGATCCAGTCTGACGCCTGGGGATATTCTAAGGTAAGGAAACTATCACTAACATGTCTCTTTCAGATAAATAATTACGGCTAGGCGAGTGAGCTGGCTGGGTCATACGCCCAAATGTGGGGAAGGGGGTTGTGTTGTACTTAATTTTAGTAATGCATGGTGTGCCAGTTTTGCCCTAACGCAATTTAGAGATTTACCTGGTGATCTGATAAAGGTTCATCCATTGGGTTTCTTCTATTCTCCACATCATGATTTTATTGCGAGAAACCAGTCCACGTGGCTGGGTTTTGGTACACATCCCTTTACACAGCTTCCTCCATTTAGTCATCCAAACCGCTCTGATGTCCTCTCTGGGCTGTCTGGAATAGGAGGACCAACTTGCTGCCATAGACAACTAGTTGCCATGATATCAACAGGGTTGTACCACAATGTTCAAAGTAGAGGATCATTCATAGAGGAACCCAATAATAGGGTTCGGTGGATTTACTAGAATTCTCCACTCCCATTTTAAACATTATTAGGGAGAACCAAGACAAACCCGAAAATGATTCACTGCCCCCTAATTTAATCCCAGGTGAAACCATGGGTAGGGAGGAGCCGGTTCTGCCTATCATCGTAGCTGAACAAGTCATAAATGATGACATTGCGGCACTGGCAAATCAGGATCATGTTAAGTCTCTACTTAAACCTTTCTCATGCAACATAGCAGGAATTCGCCCAAAACTGACTGATGAGGGATGGCTAAATTATATAAGAGGTTTTGACATTTTTTGTCTTCAGGAGACATGGTACAAGGAAGACATTATGCTGAATGAGTATTGTTCTTACATGGTCCACGCTACACCCTTGTTGGGAGGGCGATAGGAGGGTTGGTACTGCTAATTTCAGTTAAATATGAGGCCATAAAAATTACCGTTCTTGGTACATCTCCATGGTTTCAATTAATTCTGATCTCCAACATGTTACAGGCCAAGCTACTAGTGGTAAACTGGTATTATAATATTTTTATACAAATAGCTGCCAGGTTATTGAGGCTCTGCAGGTGGAAATCAATAATATCTTTGAGAAATGGCAACCATTATGAATCCTTTGGGTGGGCGATTTTAATTGTTCTTCCTTGCCCCCATAGCTCTAATGAAGTCTGTGGCCTGCTAAATACTGAAGGGCAGACCCTTCCGCATTAATTCACACCCCTCAGGGTGAGGCTCTAAGGAATATGTTACTTACCAGTATGCATCTGTTCTTGGCATGTAGAGCTGCAGAGTTGTACATTTAGCAATAGATCGCCACCTGGTGTTGGGCTCGGATGATTGCAGGTTGTTGTTGTCTTCTTGGAAGAAGTCTTTGTAGTCACGAGATAGGTGACTCCTCCCTTGGACAATACTGCGCATGGTCATCGACTCCATCCTCAGATTGTTTTTCGCCATGATAGGAAATAATGGAGTTAGTAGAAGAAAATAGAAAGGGATGTCCATGCGTGTGCATCTAAGTAAGATGAGTACTGGAACGGATACAAGTCCCGGGGAGGCGGGAGGGCATGTACAACTCTGCAGCTCTACATGCCAAGAACAGATGCATACTGGTAAGTAGCATATTCCGTTCGAGGCATATGAGCTGCAGATTGTACATTTAGCAACGATTGTGCAGCAGTGTCTCCCTTAGCGGTGACGTGAGTCCCTTGCTCACTTTGCCACTGGATTCAAGCAAGCCGGGCTGAAGACGGCTGCAATGCCAGAAACCGGTCCTCGGAAGCTTGTTTCCGGTCCAGGGAAGGCATGGCTTGGCAGTTCGGGCTGGACTGTTCCCATGAGGCACAGGGTCAGACTGATTTGCATATAGCCATGTCTGAACTGGGGTGGCAGAGTGAGCTAAAGAACGGTGATGGATTAAACCCAGATCTTTTGACTGGGTGTGAGTGTTTGATTGGTTCAGATGCTCCGTCCTTCACCACCCCCTTTTGTACCCCTTAGCGGTGGTCGCTTGTATCCGTTGCAGCATACTGAAATAGTGTTTTAAGTACAGCTTGGCCTACTGCAGCTTGCTGCTTGGCTTGCACATCAACACAATAGTGTTTAGTGAAGGTGTGTATTGTAGACCATGTTGCTGCTTTGCATATGTCCTCTAATGGTATGTTTCCTAAGAAAGCCATACAGGCTCCTAGTTTGCGAGTGGAGTGCGCTCTAGGAGGAACTGTCAGTGTACGTTTTGCTTTTTGATACCATATTTGAATACACTTTACGATCCATCTGGCAATTCCTCCTTTAGATATGGGATTGCCTTTGTGTGGGGGAGAGAAAGATACAAATAGTTGTTTTGTCTTTCTGAAAGATTTAGTCCTGTCTGTGTAGTATAATAGTGCTCTTCTAACATCTAATGTGTGTAGAGCTCTTTCTGCAACAAGGTCCAGTTTTTGAAAAAATAATGGCAACTCTACTGATTGGTTGAGGTGAAAAGGAGTAATGACTTTTGGCAGAAATTTTGGATTGGGTCTAAGAACCACTTTGTTAGGGTGTATTCGAAAAAATGGTTCTTCTATTGTGAATGCTTGTATTTCACTCACTCTCCTGAGAGAGGTGATGGCAACAAGGAATGCAGTTTTCCATGTTAGGAATTGCAGTTCACACTTGTGTAAAGGCTCAAAAGGGGGACCCATAAGTCTTGTAAGGACTACGTTTAGGTTCCATACTGGTGCAGGTGGTAACCTAGGTGGGATTATTCTTTTTAATCCTTCCATAAATGCTCTAATCGCAGGTACTTCAAAGAGAGATAGATGCTGTCTATTTTGCTGCAATTGCTGCTAAATGTAGGCGTATGGAAGAGTAAGCCAATTTGGAGCCTTGGTAGGTGTAGAAGGTAGCAGATGATATTTTGGATGGAAACATCCAATGGATCAATGTTATTGTTGTTACAGTATATAGCAAATCTTTTCCACTTTGCCGCATAACATGCTCTGGTAGTGGGTCTTCTAGCTTCTTTGATTATATTCATACAGTCTTGTGGTAGGTTTAAGTAACCAAACTCTAAGACCTCAGGAGCCAGATCGCCAAATTCAGTTGGTTTGGGTCTGGGTGTCTTATTTCTCCATTGTTCTTTGTCAACAGGGATGGCGTGAGCCGTAATTTTTTATGTGGAACCAGTGAGAGATCTAGTAGTGTGGTGAACCACAGCTGACGTGCCCATGTGGGGGCCACTAGTATCAGTTTGAGAGACTGTTGTCTGAGCTTGCGTACTACTAGTGGAATGAGTGGGAGAGGCGGGAAAGCGTACACAAATCTGCCTGACCAGTTCATCCATATCGCATTTCCTTCCGATTGTGGGTGTGGAAATCTGGCGGCAAAGCTTGGGCCTTTTGCATTTTCGTGGGTGGCAAACAGATCTATTTGTGGATGCCCCTTTGGAAGAATGGTTGGAGAACTTGTGGGTGCAGTTCCCATTTGTGAATCTGTTGTGACTGACGACTCAACAGATCTGCTATGTGATTGTGAATTCCTGGAAGGTGATCCACTGTCAGATGTATGTTTTGAGGGATGGCCCATCTCCAAATGTTCTGTGCAAGTTGGGACAGTTGCAGAGAGTGCGTCCCCCCCTGTTTTTGTACATAATACATGGCTGTCATATTGTCCGTCCGGATTACAACAGCTTTGTTTTGTACTTGTACTTGAAACGTTTTGAGTGCTAAGAAAATTGCTAGCAGCTCTAAATGGTTGATGTGTAACTGTTTCTGTTGATTGTTCCATTGGCCCTGTGTGGTATAATGCAAGAGATGGGCTCCCCATCCTGTAAGGGATGCATCTGTAGTGAGCACTATTTGTGGAATAGGGTCTAGGAACGGCAGTCCCTTTGTCAAGTTTTTGGTGTTCCACCATTTCAGAGAGCGATATGTACGGCTGTCTACCAACACCAGGTCTGTGAGCTGACCTTGAGCCTGATTCCACTGTTGTGCTAGACATTCTTGTAGTGGGCGCATTTGCAGTCTTGCGTGAGGGACTATGAAGATGCAAGACGCCATCATGCCTATTA
Source organism: Lissotriton helveticus (assembly GCF_964261635.1). Classification (NCBI taxonomy): domain Eukaryota; kingdom Metazoa; phylum Chordata; class Amphibia; order Caudata; family Salamandridae; genus Lissotriton; species Lissotriton helveticus. The sequence goes on along the minus strand of NC_136061.1, from coordinate 1,327,671,759 downwards.
GTTTCATGAACATCTGGCTTGAAGAGAGTGCTGGCATTGAAAAAGGGAGACTAAGCTCTGAATGCTTTGAATCCTGGCTTGGCTGGGATACACTAGAGCTGCCGATGTGTCTATGGTAGCTCCTAGATATTGGTGAACGTGCGAAGGCTCTAGGTGCGACTTGGTGTAGTTTATTGTAAACCCTAAGTCGTGTAGTGTTTGAATCGTTTGTTTTGTGTGTTGTACACATTGGTTGAACGATCTCGCTTTTATGAGCCAGTCGTCTAGGTAAGGGAAGACATGTATCTGTTGTCTTCTGAGATGTGCTGCTACTACTGCTAGGAACTTTATAAACACTCGTAGTGCTGTTGTAACCCCAAATGGAAGCACTTTGAACTAATAGTTTTGTCCTTGTATGACAAATCTTAGATACTTCCTGTGCGCAGGATGTATAGGCACGTGAAAGTAGGCGTCCTTTAGGTCTAGTGTTGACAGAAAATCTCCCAGTTCTAGCAATGGGAGTACTTGTTGTAACGTGATCATGTGAAAATGATCTGATTGTATATAATGGTTGAGGGGTCTGAGGTCGAGAATTGGTCTCAGTGTCCCGTCCTTTTTTGGGATCAAGAAGTACAGTGAGTAGACTCCTGTTCCTTGTTCTTGTAGAGGAACTACTTGAATAGCATCTTTTTCTAGTAGTGCTAGAACTTCCTGTTGAAGCAGAGTTATGTGTTCTGTGGACATTGGACGCTGCCTGGGTGGTATGTTTGGGGGGGTTGCTGTGAGTTCTAGACAGTAGCCATGTTGGATAATTTGTCTTACCCACTTGTCTGTTGTGATGGAATTCCAGACAGGTAGGAACTGTGATAGTCTGCCCGCCACAAGAATGGAATGCTGTAGGGGAGGCAGTGGGAAGTCACTGTTTAGGAGTGGAAGAGGAGCGGTTGTTGTTTTTACCTCTACCTCTTCCCTTGTAGTTATTGCCTCTGTATCCTCCTCTAAAGTAGCCTTTATTAGAGGAGGTTTGTGTGTGTGTTTTAAAAGATGATGTGGTATCTGCGCCGGTTTGCTTGGAGCCTCCTCTATAAGTGGAGCGGCGAAAAGAACCTCTAGTCTGGGTGGATTGTAATGCACCCATAGACTTAGCAGTGTCTCTGTCTTTTTTCATCTTTTCCAGTGTATTATCTACTTCTGACCCGAACAGCTGGTTCTGATTGAAGGGCTGGTTTAGGATGGTAGTTTGTACTTCTGGTTTGAAACCTGAAATGCGTAACCATGCATGACGTCTGAGAATAACACTAGTGTTAACTGCTCTGGATGCTGTGTCAGCTACATCTAGTGCGCATTTAATTGAGGCATTAGATATTAATTTGCCTTCTTGTAGGAGCTCTGCTGCCTGATCTTTGTATTGATCAGGTAGATGTTCCATTAACTTGTCTAATTGGTCGTAATGAGCCCTGTTGTATCGTGATAATAAGGCTTGTGTGTTTGCTATGCGCCATATGTTTGTTGCTTGTGCAGCAATTCTTTTCCCTGACGCATCAATAATCTTGGATTCTTTGTCAGGCGGGGGTGTGTCACAAGAAGTTTGAGAATTGGCTCTTTTACGTGCATTTGACACTACCAAAGAGTCTAATGGCAGATGTCCCTTAATGTATACTGGATCAGCTGGTGCTGGTCTGTACTTTTTCTCTATTCTGGGATTTAACACTCTACACCTTACTGGATCTTTAAAAATGTCTGGAGCATGTTTAATGACTCCTTTGATCATGGGTAATATTTGAGGGGACCTCTGTGACTCTTCAAAAGTGTCTAATAAGAAGTCCTCCTCAATGGCATCAGAGTGCATAGGGACCCCATGGTAAATTGCAGCTCTGTTTAGTAAGTGATTAAACCCAATACTATCCTCTGGAGGGGAGGGTTTTGTTGGGTAGTACTGAGGATCAGGGATGTCTGGTGCATTGTTTGGGGCAAAATTATATGCATCGTCTTCCTTGGGATATTCTGGGTTGATAACCTCATCTAAAGGGTATGTATGTGACTCTTGTTCATCATCCCCTCCCCAAATCATACTCGTCGTCAGTGTGGTGTGATGATGCAGGAGATTGGATAGGAGAAGTTATAGGTTCAGTATATGGATTAACAGGAGAGGAAGAAGGTGAAGTAGAGGAAGGGTGCATTGGAGAAGTTGCACAATCCTTTTTTACAGGAACCACAGGTGTAAATGGTGTGTCTGCTGGCCTCTTTTTGTAAGGAATTGCTTCCACATGTCCAGTTTTTGGGTTAATATGGACGTTTTTCTGTCTTGGATCTGGTGTAAACAGATCTTCCTCCTGTATAATCTTCTTCGGCGTCGATTTTTTTCGGTGCCGGTAGAGGTTGCTTAGTGTTCTTTGCCTTAGGAGGGATGATTGAGTCCTGTGGCAATTTTTTCGGTGCCGAAGATGGCTTAGGTTTATCTGGAGTCTTTGGTACCGATATTGGCGGTTTCGGCGTGGAGGCAGGTTTTGCTGGGCCTGCGGCGCCGGAATCTGGCTTCCCTTCTTTGTTTTTGGAACAGGAAGGTTTCGGAGTGGAAGCTTTCGGGTCCGGTACTGTCTTTGGCACCGATGTGTCTTTTGGTGCCGAAGGGTCTTTGTCTTTGGGCACCGAAGGGCGTTTTGGCTTTGGTGTCGACGAGTCCTTCGGTGTCGAAGGATTTTTCGGTGCCAATAGAAGATGTGGAATTGGCACGTGATTTTTTCGGTGCCGAGGCACCCGAAGGCATAGTCTGTTTCCTCGGAGCCGAGCACGAAGGCGGGGCGTTGGAGGGTAAATTTCGGTCTCGACTGGGCCCCATGGGCGGAGTGCTGACCGTTGCTTTTGGTTTGGGTAGTGTGTGTTGTGCAGGGGCAGAGGTACTCACGGGTTGTCGAGATGGAATCGAATCGTCCGAGTCCTCTGCCCCCGATATGATCTGGAAATCGGGCGAGTCTTCCTCGGCGACGAGTAGAGCCTCGTCCTCGGAGATCTCTTCGATCGGATCTTCATCCGCGGAGACGTCCTCTTCGACGATCTCCTCCTCAAAGATGGCCTCCGGTGCTGGTGCTGATCTCCTCAACTCGTGTCGACGGGCCCTCCGATCCGAATGGTCTTTTTCGATCGGAAGGAGGCACAGGCTGTGCAGGTCGACTCGTCGTGTTCCGGCGATAGACAGAGGTTGCAAACCTCGTGATGGTCGCTATGAGGGAATTTTGCTCGACATACCGGGCATCTCTTGAATGGAGTTCTGTCCATGAGGCGTAGGCCGTACGGCACTGATAGGCCCAACGGCCCGTGTCGATGCACCGGGATGTAGCTGGTGATGTCGAAAGTCTGTTCGATGTCGAAGAAGTTTATTTAAAGTTTTACGCTTCGAAAAAGCAGAAAAAGTGTTTTCTAGCCGGAGCGGAAAACTTTCCTCCGAACCCAGTGGCGGAAAAAAACAATCTGAGGATGGAGTCGATGACCATGCGCAGTATTGTCCAAGGGAGGAGTCACCTATCTCGTGACTACAAAGACTTCTTCCAACAAGACAACAACAACCTGCAATCATCCGAGCCCAACACCAGGTGGCGATCTATTGCTAAATGTACAATCTGCAGCTCATATGCCTCGAACACTCTATTATTATGGAGAATGAGTTGGGCCTCATTAATGATTTAGCTAATAATCCTGTAACACAGTGCCCTACTTATGTTGGAGGAGGTAGGGAAAGTGTCACTGATTTTATGTTGATCTCACTAAAGGTTTTGTCTCTTATCAGCGACTTTGAGGTGGAGCCAAATAATGCTAGTCGGCTTCACACTTAAGTGCATCATTTTCAGTAGCTGAGGTTGAGGAAGCCATAGCAAAAGGAATCAACATGAAAGCTCCAGGCACGGATCGAGTGCCATTAGATCTTTTGAAAAGTTATCCTCATTTATGGGCTCATTATTAAGTAATATCTTTAAAGTTGTGGTCATAATCCCTATCCCAGCAACCTGGAGAGAGGCTGGCGTGGTCCCTGTGTTAACAAAAGGTAACAGGAGAGACCCTGTCTGCTATAGGCCAATCTCCCTGATCAATGCCACAGCGAAGCTGTTAGGGAGGGTAGTCCTCACCCGACTCGAAATCTGGTTGACAGATACAGGGGTTATGGCAAGAATGCAGTACGGTTTAGAAGAGGGATGGGCACCATGGAACAATGCCTCAACTTGTCAATGATTATCGGCAAGTACATGAGGGCCAGGAAGGGTTCTATCCACCTGGCCTTCATGGACTTGGGCAGAGCTTTTGACACTGTAAATCATGAGAAGTTGGGGGCACTCATGGGGAAAATGGAAGTCGAGGAGGCTTTGATCTCTCTTCTTCGTAGGCTCCATGCGTCCACCTCTGTTATTATAAGATATGGTCCACAGGAGGAAAAATACAGGCCTATAGCCTCCTAAAAAGGTGTTCGGCAGGAATGTATTTTAGCCACTTTACTTTTTTTAATTTACACTAATGGGGGTGGAGGCCTTTTTACAGATAAAGAAATTGACTGTCCAAACATCGAGGGTACACGGGTCCCGCTACTCTCATACACGGACGACACCACATTAATGGCCCTGCCAGCTAATGGTCTTCAAAAATTACTTAATGTGTTTACAGATTTTATGCTGGTACTTGATTTCAAAGTTAATTTTATCCAATCTTATATGATGAAGTGTGGCCCTAAAATGACCAAAACTGGGAAACTTGCTGTAGGAGACAAGAGAATTGACAACCTGAATAATTTTAATTATCTAGAGAATATATTTAATAACAAGATGAATTGGGAATTGCTTGTCACTGCAAGAGTGCAACAAATGGGCAGAGTTGTTGAAGGGATTTTTTGCTTTGCTTGTAAGCTGGGCCATAAACCAGTGACTGAGCTGTTTACACTTTAGAAAGCCAAATATATGTCTGCTGCAACTTATGGAGCAGGTGTTTGTAGATACCATAACAGTCACCAGTTGCAGATTATGGAGAATAAATATATAAAAAGGTTACTGACGGCTCCAAATAGTACCCCACAACCTTCTGTCATCATGAGCTGGGGTTTGACTTTGTAGAGGATCATATAGACATTATCAGATCATATAGACTGCTATTATGGGCCAAAATCTGGTTGACTGAGGAGTTAATGTTTTGCAGAGAGATCATCAAAGATTGTATTAATCTTGATGGAGCACAAACTATCCCTTGGCTCCGTTTTGTAAGGGATGGCCTCAATAAGTTAGGTCTGGGGCACTTTTTTGATTGTCCAGCTGGTATCCATGAATATGTGAAAAATATCATAAAAGAGGCACATTCTGCAGGGGCGAACATACGCTGCTCCCAACCCGAGGCAACTGACCTCCCTTGCTTAGCCCCTTTCCAACAGCAATTTTACCTAACCTTCTCCATAAATGTACAGACAAGATTTTATCTAACAAGATTTCATTTACTTAACCTACATTTTCTAGTGGCTTTCCCAAAACAATTGTGGTGGATAGATAAAATGAAGCCTTGCCCTGTGACAATCTGATAGCCCAAAGCTCCATGCACTGTATGCTATTTTGCCCCCTCTATAAAGAGCCAAGAGGAATTTGTTTAGTTCTTATTTGAAAAGAAATCAGACCATGTTCCTATATTGAAGGTTTTAAACATTTACACTCTTTGGCTACTTATGATTTATGCACTATGGTTTCCAACAACATTAAAGTTGCAATGGCTATTATGAAACGGTATTAGTTATTGTAGTTGTACCTGAATAGTGTAATTCTCTTATTCAAAATACAAGTACTGGTGTATTGTTATGGAGGCAGTTGTATATTGTTATGGCACTCAGTGCTTGTAATATAGAACGCATTTTTATCAAAAATTGACTTTAACGATTGCATTGCTTTTTCTTTTACCTCTTAATTAATTGAATTGTATGAATTCCCCCTTGTGCTGCTATGTAAAGTGACCACTGGAATTGTAAACTGTAATGTTGATTTAATAAACTTTTATGGTTTTCTTTTTACACCGAATAAAGTTATTTTGAATTTTAATTTAATAATTAATACGTTAATTAGTTTGAGTATTCTTGCTAGATGTTTCTACTTAGAAAGACCACTGTTACACATACTTCATTTTTGGTCGTTTAATGGGGTAATGGAGAGTTCATTCACTGAAATGCAGAGTTTAAAATGTGAATTTGACTTTCTAACCCACTTGTTTTCCCCCCTTAATGATAATCCTGCAGAATTTTTTTTTGTCATTGATACTGATGTTTCGACTATTACATAGTTTTCTTTCGTACATATGTGGGAAAGCAAGCCTGAATGAAGCAGACTCCATGTGAGAACATAGTTGATATAATTTAGTTGCAAATGTAACATTGCCGTTTTAGGACTATTGTATTCTTGTGAGAAGGTAAGGAGCGATCCTGTGCCCAGAAGACAAACTCAACAGGATGTAACAAAGATGAGGGTGTCAATGATTAGTGACAAATTTCTCTCCATCACTAATTTAACAGTCCATTGATTATTACTGAATAGCTTTGTCCTAACTGGATAAGAATAGCAAGTCCCTGCCACATCTAATCTCAAGATCCTTCAGTTTAAGCTGAATGTATGAGGAAGAGACTGCAAAGCAAGTCTGATGAATAGCAACTTTCTGCAACTCATGGTGCAAAGGTGGAACAGCCATTACATTGCGGCTGTTACCCCACAAGCCATTACAACACATGCATTATAACAACGCATGTCCATTATAATGTCATTTTTTTCAATGCATAGGCCTTTACAACGCATTCCTTTACAACGAATATCGTTGTAAAGGCATGAATGGTAAAGGGATATGCTTTTCAAATGTTAAGTATTAGGTAAGTATGGGTTTTGGGGTGTTTTAGGTAACTTTAGCGTTTAGGGTGGCTATGGGTTTTGGGGTGGCATAGGTAATTTTAGAGTTTAGGGTGGGTATGGGTTTTAGGGTGGCAAGGGAAATTTTATGGTTCAGGGTGGGTAGGGATGTTGGTGTGGCAAGGGTAATTTTAGGCTTTAGGGTGGGTAGGGGTTTTGGGTGGATTGAGTAACTTTTTGGGTTTAGGGTGGCTATGTGTTTTGGGGTAGTATGGGTAATTTTTGGGCTTAGGGGTGGCATGGGTAATTTTAAGGTTTAGGGTGCGTACAGGTTTTTGGATGGCATGGGTACTTTTAGGGTGGGTATGGGTTTTGGGGTGGAAAGTGTAATTTTAGGGTTAGGGTTGGATATGGTTTTTGGGGTGGCAAGGCTCATTTTAGTGTTTAGGGTGGGTAGGGGTTTTGGAGTGGCATAGACAATTTTAGGGTGTATGGTAGGTAGGGGTTTGGGGTTGGCAAGGGTAAATTTAGGCAGGCTATGGGTTTTGGGGTGGCAATGGTAATTTTAGGGTTTCGGTGGGTATGGGGTTTGGGGTGGCAAGGGTCATTTTAAGGGTTTTGGATGGGTATGGGTTTTGGAGTGGCTGGGGTAATTTTAGGGTGGGTATGGGTTTTTTGGGGTGGCAAGGTAATTTTAAGGTTTAGATTGTGCATAGTTTTTGGGGTGGTAAGAGTAGTTTTAGAGTGGCATGGGTAGTTTTAGGGTTTCGGGTAGGGATTTTGGGGTGGTAAGGGTAGTTTTAGGGTTTAGGGTGGGTAGGGGTTGTGGGGTGGCATGGGTAATTTTAGGGTGGGTAGGGGTTTTTGGATTTATATATGGTTTTATAAATTTCAACAGACATAATTGTCTGTGGAATATATAAAAAGATATATTAAAGTAAGTACAATATTTTTGTTTTACATGTATTTTCATGCATTACCATGCATGCCATTACTAAGGAAATAGAAGTATTTTACAGGGAGATATAAAGCTATAATGTGTACATAAACAGTGTTTACATTTACCTGTAAAATACTTACATTTTCAATCACAACTTTAACCACACATGATTTTACAAAACATGCTTTTTACAACAGAATTAGTTGTAATGGCATGCGTTGTAAGGGTATATGCATGATTAAAGTTTACGTTGTAATGGTAACAAGTTGTAACAACACTTCTAGCAACTATCATTCTAGAGCAGTGCTGTTTTTCGTTTGACCAGGAAGGACGGAATCCATGCTGGATTGCACAATATCCACATAAGATATGTTACATAAAATGAAATAAATAAAATCGTGAGCCTGAAGGTCTTGCATGGATCCTGCCTACCTGGCCATATGTTGGATAACCCTCCACTGAAACAAGGATGAATGAACAAGTTACTTACCTTCGGTAACGATATATCTCTAAGAAACAGTAGTTAGTATTAGATTCCTTACCTTAGAATATCCCCAGGCGTCAGTCTATATCCGGAAACTTTTGCGTAGCAGTACCCCTGCGCGTCGGTAGGCGTCGTCTGCAGGCGTCTCCTGCGGCTCCGCGTCCGTCGTCGTGCGCCGTGATGACGTCGCTGGAGTATATAGATGCCGCCTCCGCGTGCTGACGTCAGTTCTTTGTACACAGCTTTTCCGCGCCAGAACACGCAGAGCCATGTGAGAACCAACACTGGTGCCATTTGAAACTAGGGCCCTGAAAGGGATGTCCTTAACCCTAGGTATCAGTTCGCAGAACGGGGAGGATGGGCGGGGCGGTAAGGAATCTAATACTAACTACTGTTTCTTACAGATATATCGTTACCGAAGGTAAGTAACTTGTTCATCTGAAAGAAACAGGTTAGTATTAGATTCCTTACCTTAGAATAGATACCCCAGCAATACCAACCCCGGTGGTGGGTCTGCGAACCAATACAGCTTACACCAGAAAGTCCTGGAGGACAGAACGGCCAAAGAAGCCATCCCTCCGGACTTGACTGTCCAGGCAGTAGTGCCTTGCAAACGTGTGCAGCGAGGCCCACGTAGCCGCCTGACAAATGTCCTGCAAGGGGACTCCCCGGCCCAGGGCAGTAGTAGCCGCCGTGGCCCGAGTGGAATGGGCCCTCAGCCCAACAGGAGGCTCCTTCCGAGCCAAAGAGTAGCACGCTTTGATGCACAGGACGACCCACCGAGAGATGGTCCGTTTATGCACCGCCCGTCCCTTCTTCGCACCCACGTAGCCAACAAACAGTTGGTCATCCATCCGGAACTGGCGAGTGCGATCCATATAAAATGAAAGCGCACGTTTTGGGTCCAGACGATGGAGTCGCTCTTCATCCTTTGAAGGATGCGGAGGCGGGAAGAAGGAGGGTAAGGTGATGGACTGCCCGATGTGAAAAGCAGAGACTACTTTGGGCAGGAAAGAAGGTCTAGTTCTCATAACCACCTTGTCTGGATGAATGGACATGAAAGGAGGTTTGACAGAAAGAGCCTGGAGCTCACTCACTCTCCTGGCAGAGGTGATGGCAACCAGGAAGGCCGTCTTTAAAGTCAGGAGACGGAGAGGACAGGAATGAAGTGGCTCAAAGGGAGCACACATCAAGAAGGTCAGAACCAGGTTCAAGTCCCACTGAGGCATCACAAACGGAACAGGTGGATACATGTGCGTGATGCCTTTCAAGAATCTCGTTACAATAGGGGACTTGAACAAAGAAGGTTGATCAGGCAGCCTTCGAAAGGCCGAAAGGGCAGAAAGGTAGCCCTTGATAGTACCCAGAGAAGAGCCCTGCTGGGCAAGAGAGAGAAGAAAGAGGAGAACCTCGGAGAGAGGGGCAGAAAGAGGGTCCACAGCCTTTGCTGTGCACCATGCCACAAATCTGTTCCACCGGCAGGCATATACCGACTTAGTGGAGGGACGCCTGGCTGCCAGAATCACATCACAAACTTCAGGAGGCAAGTCAAATGGCCTCAACTGTCGCCGCTCAATCTCCACGCATGGAGGTGGAGACTAGACGGGTTCGGGTGGAGGACCGTCCCCTGCTGCTGCGACAGAAGGTCCTCCCGAAGGGGCAGGCGGATCGAGGGACCGACTGACATGCTGAGTAGCTCGGGATACCAGTACCTTCGAGCCCAGTCCGGAGCCACAAGGATAACTTGGGCCCGGTCGCGCCTGATCTTCTTCAGCACTCTGGGCAGAAGTGGTATAGGCGGAAAGGCGTACAATAGATCGCAACTCCACGCGCGCCGAAAGGCATCGCCGTGCGAGTGCCGTCTTGGAAACTCCAACGCGCAGAACTGATGACATTGCGCGTTCTCTTCTGTGGCGAATAGATCTAACCAAGGCTCTCCCCATTGCAGAAAGAGGCCTTTCGCCACGTCCGAGTTCAGACGCCATTCGTGATCCACCGAGCACCGACGGCTGAGTTCGTCCGCCCTGGCGTTCAGAGAATCTGCCAGGTGTTGAACCGTCAGAGTCACGCTCTGACGTTCCAGCCATTGCCAGAGACGCAGAGCCTCCTGGCAAAGGGTCCACGACCCCACTCCGCCCTGCTTGTTGCAGTACCACATGGCGGTGGTGTTGTCCGTGAACACCTGCACCACACTCCCGTTGACAAAGGGGAGGAATGCCTTCAGTGCTAGACGGATCGCCCGCAGCTCCAACAGGTTTATATGGAGCCGGGACTCCGCCGGAGACCAGATGCCTCTGATCTCCGCCTCTCCCAAGTGGCCTCCCCAGCCCTGGAGGGACGCGTCCATCACAACCACGTGCTCCGGTTGGGGAAGGGAGAGGGATCTGCCTCTGACCCAATCGCGGTCTGTAAGCCACCACTGCAGTTGTCTCGCAGTGCCCTCCGAGATCAAGACATGGTCGGACAAGTTGCCCTGATGCTGGGCCCACTGAAACTTCAGGTCCCACTGCAGAGCCCGCATCCGCCACCGGGCGTGATGCACCAGAAGGATGCAGGAAGCCATCAGCCCCAGCAGCCGCAGCGTCAACCTGACCGAAACCCAGGATAACGGCTGAAAGATGGGAATCAAAGCCTGTATATCCCGGACACGCCGTTCCGGAGGATAAACCCAAAACTGCGCCGAGTCGAGAACCGCTCTGATGAAAAGGAGCTTTTGAGAGGGACACACGTGTGATTTCGGCACATTGATGGAAAACCCCAGCTCGTGCAGGAGGTCTGCCGTCATCTGAAGGTGGTGGACGACTGTCTGGGGCGAGCCCGCCTTCAACAACCAGTCGTCCAGGTAGGGGAAGACTGAAACCCCCAACCTGCGCAGATGGGCTGCGACCACCGCCATCACCTTTGTGAACACCCGTGGGGCGCTGGTAAGGCCGAATGGGAGCATGATAAACTGAAAGTGCTCGTGGCCTACCGTGAACCGCAGGTAACGCCGGTGGGCCGGCAGGACGGGGATGTGAAAATACGCATCCTGCAAGTCCAACGCTACCATCCAGTCTAGCGGGTCTAGAGCAGCCAAGACCTGAGCCAAAGTCAACATCTTGAACTTCTCCTTCCGGAGGAAGCCGTTGACGTTCCGTAGATCCAAGATAGGACGTAGGCCCCCTTTGTCCTTCTTGGGTACCAGAAAGTAGTGGGAATAGCAACCACATCCTACTTCTGGCCCAGGAACGCGCTCGATGGCCCCCTTGGCCAAGAGGGCCGTAACTTCCTCCTGCAGAAGTGTCAAGTGGTCCCCCGACACACGGTGGTTCTGCGGTGGCATGGCTGGAGGAGTGGTCTCGAAGGGGAGGGAGTAGCCCCTTCGGACGAGCTGCAGCACCCACCTGTCCGATGTTATTGTGCGCCAGTGGGAGAGGTGATGGCGAACCCTGCCGCCCACCGGCGTCACATGGGCCTGAAAGCATGGACTAGGAGGATTTAGAGGCGGATGCTGCGGGGGGAGGTGTGGTCTGACCTCGCCGCTGTCCCCGACCGCCACTACGGCGGTTCCCACGCCCGCCGCCGCGTTGAGAAGTCTGTTGCGGCGCGTGGCTGGCAGCACGTGTGGGACCGCCCCTTCCGTGGCCACGAAAGGAGCGAAACGAACCCGTTTGCTGGCGCTGGGTCGAGAGACCCAAGGACTTGGCCGTGACCCTGGAGTCCTTGAAGCGTTCCAGCGCGTGGTCCGCTTTGTCGCCAAACAGGCGACTGCCATCAAACGGCATGTCCATCAATGCAGTCTGGACATCTGCTGAGAAATTGGCGGATCTCAGCCAGGCGTGGCGACGAATCGCCACCGTCGTGGACATCGCCCTGCCCAGTGAGTCGGTCGTATCAAGACCACACCTTATGGAGTATCGTGCTGCGTCTCGGCCTTCAATCATAGCCTTGCCGAGCTTAGCCCGTACCTCCGGCGGGCATTCAGGCAGCAGTTCCGCGACCGTATCCCACAGAGAGTGGGTGTAGCGGCCCAAGAGGCACGCGGTGTTGCAAGACCGCAGTCCCAGACTCAGGGACGAAAAGACCTTCTTACCATACTGGTCGAACCTCTTAGATTCCCGGTCGGGCGGGCCGACGGGATTGCGGTCTGGGAAGTCGAGGCCTGGATCACCAGGCTCTCAGGGGTGGGATGGGTGGACAAGAACTTTGGGTCATCCGTACACGGACGGTGGCGTCTGGCCACATTCCTATCAACAGGCGAACCTGAAGTGGGCCTGGACCACGTGCCCAAAAGAACGTCAGTTAAGGCCTCATTGAACGGCAGCAGTGGCTCCTGTGGGCATGACTGCGGTTTGAGTACCTCAGTGAGGATGTTAGTCCTCACGGCCGCGACGGGGAGCTCAAGGTGTAAGGCCTTGGCAGCCCTCATCAACACCACTGAATAAGCTGCCCCCTCCTCCGTAGCCACGGTAGGAGGCGAGACAAAGCCAGGGTTGGGGGAGTCATCCAGACCACTGGCGTCACCCAAGTCACCTGTCCAGTCCACATCGTACTGACACTCGCGGGTCAGAGGGTCCTCAGACCCCTCCCACTCCTCTCCGCAATCTACATCCTCACCATATTCGGAGTCAACAATGTAGACCGGCTCCCCGGGGTCAACAGGCCCCATCGGCGTCGGACTCGGCGTCGGGCGACGCCGGTTCGACTCCGAGGCCGGAGTCGGAGAGGGAATGGGGGCGGCGCCGCCCGGAGCTGGCGCCACGCGGGGGCGGCGCCGTGGGTTGCCCCGATGGAATCGGCGCCGGAGAGGCCGGTTGACCAGCCGGCGTCGACCCTGAAGGTCCCTGCGGCACCGGAGCCGTCGGCGACGTCGGGGCCGGAGCACCCGACGGCGTCGAGGCTGGAGCACCCGAACCGCTAGGGCCCCCGGACGGGACCACCGGGCCCGCAGGCGCCGTAGGCCCCGTCGGAGGAGACAGTGCCCTCATGGCCATATGGAACGCCTCTATCTCCTCGGGCGACGCGCCCTGCCCAGGGACCGCAGGGTATGGAGCAGGCCGCGTCGGCGACTCACGCGGAGCCGCGGGGGTGGGGCCACCCGAACCCCCGGCCGCATCGCGCGAGCGTCGGGGGGGAGTCGGGGGTACGATGACGACGCCCCGACTTCTTGTGCTTCCTACCTGAGGAACCAGAGGAATGGTGACGACTCCCGGAGCGCTCGTGACGGCTCCGCGACCGCTCCCTCGAACGCTCCCTAGACCTCCGTCCGGACCGGGACCGCTCTCGACGCGGGGCCGACACCCGGAGCTCGAGTAGCTTGCGGGACCGCTCCCGTCTAGCTTTATTCGTCAAGGCCCGGCAATCGACGCAGGCGTCCACGTCGTGGTCCGGGCCCAGGCACCGGAGGCAGAGGCGGTGATGGTCCGTGACCGACATCGTGCGGTCACAGCTGTCACAATTCTTAAAACCGGGCATCCTATTGGCACCTTAAGAGTAACAGGAAAGATTCAAAAACTTTGGTCAAAGACCGGAGTACTGCTCTTCGGATCTGCGCTAACTGGCACGGAAAAAAGAAGAACTGACGTCAGCGCGCGGAGGCGGCGTCTATATACTCCAGCGACGTCATCACGGCGCCGACGACGGACGCGGAGCCGCAGGAGACGCCTGCAGACGACGCACAGGGGTACTGCTACGCAAAAGTTTCCGGATCCAGACTGACGCCTGGGGATATTCTAAGGTAAGGAATCTAATACTAACCTGTTTCTTTCAGATATACTACAACATGGCCCTCCTCTCCAATGAACTTCCTTGCTATGTTCATTCTTGTGCTGAACAGTGATATGCTACGGCAATAAACTTTTACTAGGATATACATGGGTATGATGCACCGGCAAGAATACTTGGCTGAAGGCAGATAGCTGGTCGAAGAGCGAATGTGAAATCCTGGGCCACAAAAAGCTTCTTGCATTATTAATGTGAAAAAACATTTGTTCAACTTTTTTCTACAGTGCTTCCTCCTGCAACCTAATTATGTAACTCATTTTAGACTGCTACACAACAATAAGGTTGTAGACAAGATTGGAATATTTGACATAAATGAGCCAGATATTAAAGCTGTTAAAAGGAAGGTATATTTAAAAAAAATCTCTGACTAACAATGTGAATAGTCAGTTACAGGAAGTTGTTCTGGCCATATTCAACCCCCTACCCATGAATATTGTTCTCCAAAATGCTAATGCTGTGTCATTTACCTTACGCATTCCACTGTGATCCTGAGCAGAAATTGCCAAGCACTGTATCAAAAAGAGTATAGTCTTGTGTACAAATTTTAACCCTAGGAAAACTCACAATTTCTGGTTCTTTTAAAAGTGTACTTGATTTGCTAGAAAATGGTGATGTCACATTTAGCATTAAACACCAAGGTCCAGAGCCTGCACCCCTCTTTTCAATTAAAATGATTGTGAATACATTTACAAAAAGTCGGAACAAGGTGTGCCTGGGCCTAACGGCTTCCACTAATTATATACCAGCAAGACCCAAACTACTGGGCTGGGGAATTGTTTACCCTCTTTAACAACCTCTTGGATACTGGAAGAATCCCAGAATCTAGGAAGGGATTGATTATTTCACCTATCTTCAAGAAGGGCAGAAAGAGTGAACCGAAGAACTACAGGCTCATAACACTAATTGACATTGAGGCCAAATATTATGCAGGCCTGTTTCTGGCTGAACTTACTGAGTGGGGACGGGAATACGCTCTAATCCCAGTTAACCAAACAGGTTTTCAAAAAAACTTGGCTACAACCACAAACATTCTCGCTCTTACGCTTTTAATGGACGCCACAAAAGCAATCAATAAGCCACTATTTGTTTGTTTTATCGATTACAAAGCTGCTTTTGATAGCGTTAATAGAGGAAAACTGTGGGCAAAGCTACCTGGGTGGAAAATAGCCCCAACCCTCCTGAATCAGCTAATCGTACTCCACTCTAAGACATGGGTCCAAATTAAGCAGGGGACAGGCGACAGTCTGTCAAGGAGAATCCCAACCCCATAAGGGTTAAAACAGGGCTGCATCCTTGCTCCAACCCTGTTTAACCTTTTTGTATCAAACCTCTCAAGTGAGTTGGATATTTGCCATCACCACGCTCTGAATTTGGGTGGTCCGACACTTTCAAACTTATTATATGCCGACGACCTGATACTGATCAGTCGAACCCCAGTCTGCCTGAAGCACCTGTTAAAAGTTACGAGCAATTTTGCCAACAAGAACGGATTAAGTATAAATCTTGAGAAGCCCAAAGTTATGGTATTCAATCAGCGGAGCGCCAAAAATCAATTCAGATGGTTGCTGGGGGGTAGGCAGCTGGAGATTGTTAAAAAGTACAAATATTTGGGAATAATCTTTGACAGTATGGGTACGTACCACAAACAGAAAGTGGCCATTCAAGGTAGAGGGACCCTATTGGCTGCTATGCTAAAAAACATCAAGCACAAAATAAATGGCCCCAATCTTTTCCCGCTACCGGAAGTACTTCGAGCAAAGCTTTTACCAACAATTACGTTATGGTAGTGAATCAATGAGAGGGAAAGAAGAAATAATTTTGGATAAGGTGGTTTCCAAAGCCGCTAGAATAATATTCAATCTCCAACAGTACACCTCTCCAGCACAAATAAGGCTTGAGTTCCGCCTTCAAAAGCAGCAAATAACACAGAAGGGCGTCTATGCCAAGTGCTGGTATAAAATAAAGAGAGATAAGTCCGGTTCATTTAACTCATACTTATGGAAGGAGATGATCAGGAAAAACGACTGTCCTGTTATGGTCTACCTTCAGCCAGGAATAAGGTTGCTTGCTTTACAGGATTTGTGGAAATCCGGTCTTCCTTATAACAGCTTTAAGGCTTTGGTAAAAAAAAAAAAGAAATCGGTAAAGATTGTTTCCCTTGAAGAAGATAAAACAGACCTAAACAGGAGGACTCACAGCTGGTTTGTGATTCAGAGCTATTCGAGATTTACACCACAGCCATATCTAGGTACAAGCTTCTCGAGAATTATGAAGGAAAGCCTTTTAGCGATGATGCTGGGAATCTTATCCACAAAACCGCACTTACCACTGTGGAAAAGCACACCTCCAACTAACCACTGCAGATTATGTGGCGACAACAACAAGGAAGTTTTACACTATTGTGTGTTTGTAAGCGTTTAGATCTGGAACGAAGACAGCTTTTAAAGCTGCGCCTGAATGAAAATCAGATACGAACATGCAGACAGGCTGTGAAGGCTTGCTTTGATGTACGACTAGCTTGCAGCTTTGTTCGTTTCATGAACATAGTAAAATCTAAATTAATCCTGGCAGCATCCCAACAAACTGGCTAGCAACCCAGGCCCATTGACTGCTGGTTACTTACGGGTACATATTCACTTTTGAATTACCAACTTTAGACTCAACATTAACCTGGTCAGGATTTTTTAACCAAATTTACAGACATCTGAATTGAGGCGAACTCCTAGGAGGATGGTCCCCAAGTTGACATTGTGCGCCTAATATTACACATATAGTAATTTTATCTTCTGTACTATATGTTAGTTTTATATTCTTTGTATTTTATGAAATGACTGTAATTTTTATGGGAAAAATAAGTGTTGTTTTACTTTATATAAGTGTTTTATTATGCAGCTGATTGCTAAGATTTTTATTAATCAAGCAATAAAAATGTACTTACTTACATTTAGCATTATGACGTTATCATTTTGACAGTACTTCTAGCCAATATGGCTGGCAAAAAACATAGATGCCTCGGAAGGAATATGCTACTTACCAGTATTCATCTGTTCTTGGCATAGAGGGCTGCAGAGTGGTACATTTATGAATAGATCGCCATCTGGTGTTGGGCTCGGATGATTGCACTTTGTTTTTCTTCTGGAGAAGTCTTTGTCGTCATAGATGACTCCTCCTCTCGGTGTTAGTGCGCATGGGCATCGGCTCCATCCTTAGATTGTTTTGCCATAGTAGGGTTAGATGGAGTAGTGTAGTATAGTACATAAAGATATGCCCATGTAAGTGTATCTAAATAAGATAATGTTGGGACAGACACAGGTTTCCGGGGAGGCTGGGAGGGCATGTACCACTCTGCAGCCCTCTATGCCAAGAACAGATGCATACTGGTAAGTAGCATATTCCGTTCGAGGCATATGGGCTGCAGATGGTACATTTATGAATAGATTGTAAAGCAGTTACCTCCCTAGCGGTGGTCACCAGTGTCTGTCGCAACTGTTTGAAATAAAGTTTTTAATACAACTTGGCCCACTCTGGCTTGTTGTGCAGCCTGTACATCAACACAGTAGTGTTTTGTGAATGTATGTGGTGTAGACCAAGTTGCTGCTCTACATATGTCATCTAGGGGAATGTTCCCTAAGAATGCCATAGATGCTCCTAGTTTTCGTGTAGAATGAGCTCTAGGAGGAACAGTTAATGTTCTCTTTGCTTTAATGTAACATATTTGTATACATCTTACAATCCATCTAGCGATGCCTGCTTTAGAGATAGGATTGCCCTTATGTGTTGGGGAAAATGCTACAAATAGTTGTTTAGTTTTCCTGAAGTTTTGTGTTCTTTCTATGTAGTACAAAATGGCTCTTTTGACATCTAGTGTATGTAAAGCCCTTTCTGCCACCGTCTGTGGCTTTGGAAAGAAGACTGGTAATTCCACTGGCTGATTGATGTGGAATGCTGAAATTACTTTAGGCAAGAACTTTGGGTTTGTTCTAAGAACCACTTTATTCTGGTGTAACTGTAGGAATGGTTCTTGTATTGTCAATGCCTGTAATTCACTTACTCTCCTGAGTGAGGTAATGGCTATAAGGAAAGCCACCTTCCATGTAAGGAATTGTATTTCGCACTTATGCATAGGTTCGAAGGGTGGCCCCATTAGTCTGGTGAGTACTACGTTGAGGTTCCAGACTGGGGAAGGTGGTAGTCTTGGTGGAATGACTCTTTTAAGGCCTTCCATGAATGCTTTTATCGCTGGTACTCTGAACAGCGATATGTGTTGCCTGTTTTGTAGGTACGCTGCTATAGCTGCTAGATGTACTCTGATAGATGTGTACGCTAGATTACATTGCTGTAAGTGTAATAAGTAGCAAATAATCTCCTTTGTTGATACGTCCAGAGGGTTGATATTGTTATTAGTACAGTGTATAGCAAACCTCTTCCACTTAGCTGCATAACATGCTCTGGTGGTTGGACGTCTCGCTTGTTTAATTATCTCCATGCAATTTGGGGGTAGATCTAAGTACCCAAATTCTAGGATTTCAGGAGCCAGATCGCTAAGTTCAATTGAGTTGGATCTGGGTGCATTATTTCTCCATGGTTCTGTGTAAGATGCATGGGTAGAATTCGTAACTTTTGATGTGGCACTTGTGAGAGTTGCAGGAGCGTGGTGAACCACGGCTGTCTTGCCCACGTGGGTGCTACTAGTATCATGGTCATTGAATGTTGTTGCAGCTTCCTGACCACTAATGGAATTAGTGGGAGAGGGGGAAAAGCGTATGCAAATTTGTTGGACCAATTTATCCATAACGCATTGCCCTGCGACAGGTGATGTGGATACCTGGACGCGAAGCTTTGGCATTTTGCGTTCTGATGAGTGGCAAAGAGGTCTATCTCTGGTTGTCCCCATCTTTGGAAGAATGGCTGCAGTATTTGGTGGTGCAATGCCCATTCGTGTATTTGTTCCGACTGTCTGCTTAAGATGTCTGCTATCTGGTTTTGGACTCCTGGTAGGTGTTCGGCTAACAGATAGATGTTTTGAGGAATGGCCCATCTCCAAATTTCCTGTGCTAGTCTGGATAGTTGGAGAGAGTGCGTTCCCCCCTGTTTTTGAATATAATACATTGCTGTCATGTTGTCTGTTCTGATCAGGACTGCTTTGTTGGTAACATGTATCTGGAAGGCTTTCAATGCTAGAAACACTGCTAGTAGTTCTAGATGATTGATGTGCAGTGTTCTTTCCTGCACACTCCACCTACCTTGTACTGTGTATTTGTCCATATGTGCTCCCCATCCGGTGAGCGATGCGTCTGCTGTTATTGTGACCTGTGGAATTGGTTCTAGGAACGACCGCCCCGTGGTAATGTTTGTTATGTTCCACCACTTCAGAGAGCGGTGTGTGCGGTCGTCTACCAACACCAGATCTGTAATCTGCCCTTGAGCCTGATTCCACTGTGTCGCTAAGCATTCTTGTAGCGACGCATTTGTAGTTTGGCATATGGTATTAGCAGTATGCAGGATGACATCATGCCTAATAGCTGCATGAACACTCTTGCTGTTAGTGAGTGTTGTGGCTGAAATCTTTGAATGATTGTAAGCATTGTTTGGATTCTGACTGGGTTGGGGTACACTTTGGCTTTTTCTGTGTCTATAGTAGCCCCCAGATATTGTTGAACCTTGTTTGGTTGTAGGTGTGACTTTGTGTAGTTCACCGTGAACCCTAGCTGGTGTAGTACCTGAATTGTCTTTTGTGTGTTTTGAAGACATTCCTCTTGTGACCTGGCCTTTATTAGCCAGTCGTCCAAGTATGGGAAGACATGAATTTGTTGTCTTCTTAGGTGAGCTGCTACCACTGCCAGGCATTTTGTGAACACCCTTGGTGCCGTTGTGACACCAAACGGAAGGACTTTGAACTGATAATGTTGTCCTTCTACCACAAACCTGAGGTATTTCCTGTGGGCTTTGTGAATAGGGATATGAAAGTAAGCGTCTTTTAGATCCAGTGTAGAAAGAAAGTCCCCTTTCTTCAGTAAAGGAAGTACTTGTTGGAGCGTGACCATGTGGAAATGTTCCGAATTTATGTATGCGTTGAGAGGTCTTAGGTCCAGTATTGGCCTTAGAGACCCGTCCTTTTTGGGAATTAGGAAGTATAGGGAGTATACTCCTGTTCCTTGTTGGTGCTGTGGAACCTTCTCTATGGCATGCTTTTCTAGCAGTGATAGTACTTCTTGTTTTAACAGTGCCAGGTGATCTTGTTTCATTGGACGCTGTTTGGGGGGGATGTTTGGTGGGTAGCTGTGAGTTCTAGGCAATAACCATGTTGGATAATTTGTCTTACCCACCTGTCTGATGTGATGTTTTCCCAGACAGGTAGGAACTGTGATAGGCGTCCCCGACCGGTGTTATATGGTCTGGGGGGAGCTGTATGAAGTCACTGTTTTGGGGTTGGAGAGTTGCGGTTGTTGTTGTTTCCGCGACCTCTACCCTTGTTGTTGTTACCCCTGTAGCCACCTCTAGAATTACCTCTGGGTGATGTAGGTGTAAAAGAGGTTTGCTGCTGGCTTGTACCTGTATTTTTGGATCCTCCTCTATAGGTGGATCTACGAAAGGAACCTCTTTGTGTCGGCTGTTGCAATGCTCCCATTGATTTAGCCGTTTCGGTATCCTTCTTCATCTTTTCTAGGGCCTCATCTGTCCCTGTGCCGAAAAGTGTTTTCCCATCAAAAGGTTGGTTCAGTAACGATGTTTGTACCTCTTGTTTGAACCCTGATACTCTGAGCCATGCATGTCTCCTTAACATGATGCTTGTGTTTGTAGACCTTGCTGCAGTTTCTGCCGCGTCTAGGGCGCACTTTATCGAAGTGTTAGTAATTAACTTCCCTTCTTGTATGAGTTGATCTGCCCTCTTCTGATGTTCTTTAGGGAGATGTGTGATGAGTTTTTCTAACTCATCATAATGCGCTCTGTCATACCTTGCAAGTAGTGCTTGCGTATTAGCTATGCGCCAACTGTTTGCCGCTTGAGATGCTACTCTCTTGCCAGAGGCATCTATTAGTTTAGACTCTTTGTCAGGAGGTGGAGCTTCTCCTGTAGATAAAGAGTTTGCTCTCTTACGAGCGTTTGTGACCACTAGTGAGTGTAGAGGAATTTGCCCTTTAATGTATATTGGGTCTTTTGGAGCTGCCCTATATTTTTTATTGATTCTTGGGTTCAATACCCTAGCCCTCACTGGGTCTTTGAATATCTCTGATGTATGACTGAGAAGGCCCTTAAGCATTGGTAGTGTTCCTGATGTTCTTTGTGCAGTAGGTAGTGTTTCTAATAAGAAATCCTGTATTTGAGGTTCTGCATGTAGTTCTACCTTATGATATGTTGCTGCTCTATTAATGAGTTGTGCAAACCCAGTATTGTCATCAGGAGGTGAAGGTTTTGAGGGATACAATTCAGGGTCGGTATCATTATCTGACCCTACATTATACTCTTCCCATGGGTCTGCCTCCTCTGGGATTGTGTCTTCATCATCCCCAGGATGTTCCCCCTCCCCTGTGTCACTCTCTACATCTGTTGTAGGTGTAGATGGTCGTGTGGGAGGAATATTTGGCCTATTGTGAGGAAGAGGAGAAGATGGTGTGTGTCTAGGTTTGGGAGAAGAGGGAGGAGTTGTATTCGTCCCCATTGTTCTCTTCTTCGGATGAGTCTTGTCGTCCGAATGTTCATTCTTCCTCTTTTTAGGTAGCTCTGTGACTACCTTGCCAGTCTTTGGGTCAATAAACAGAGTCTTTTGTTTAGGATCAGTCCCGTGTTCCTGTGTCGGTACCGCAGTTTTAGGGTCCGAAAGGTGTTTTTTCTTTTGAATGTCCATTTGTATTTTCAGTGCCGAGATTTTATTCGGATCCGATTTCTTCGGTATCGAAGATGTCCCCGGTGTCGAGGGTGTTTTCGACGCCGAAGCGTGCTTCGGTGTCGACATGGACTGCTTAGACTTCGAGCTTTCCTTGACTTGGTGCTTCGGTGTCGATGTGGTCCGTTTATCGGAACCGGAACCACTATGATGGGAGACCGAGTGTTTCGGTTTCTGTTTCGTTGCCGGGCTCGAAGGCGGGGCGTTGGAAACTTTTTTCGGTTGTCTGACCGGGCTCGAAGGCGGGGTCGATACCGTGGGGGGTCTGTTTTTTGGTAAAGGGACGTCGTCACTCACGGTTTGTTGGACGTCGATTTCCTCGACGTCAGACTCGTCCGCTTCAGACCCCGCCTCGTCGGCCTCTTCTTCCTCCTCTTCTGGGTGCTGGTCCTCGAACAGCTCCGGGATTGCTTGTGACTGCATTCTCGATACCTCGTGTCTTCGGGCTCGACGGTTTCTAATCGTCGACTTTGAAGAGAACGCTGCACAGGCCTCACAGTCCCTGGATTCGTGTTCAGGGGACAAGCAGAGGTTGCACACCTCGTGTAGGTCCTTGTGTGGGAACTTAGCACCACACGTTGGACATTTTTTGAATGGAGTCCTTTCCATGGACCCCGGGCTGGACTACGTCGAGTTTCTCGTAGTCGTCGTCCTTCGAACCGCGTCGGTATGGAGTAAAGTCGCGTTCGATAACGATACCGTCGATTTGGAAAGGAATACGCGCCGGTTATAACCTTCTTTGTTGAAGTCGGTCCGGAGCGCTTCGATCCTCATCCGAACCCGATGGCGGAAAAAAACAATCTAAGGATGGAGCCGATGCCCATGCGCACTAACACCGAGAGGAGGAGTCATCTATGACGACAAAGACTTCTCCAGAAGAAAAACAAAGTGCAATCATCCGAGCCCAACACCAGATGGCGATCTATTCATAAATGTACCATCTGCAGCCCATATGCCTCGAACACACAATGTCTTGTGTCACCTCTTTAACTAATGTAATTAGATGCCACCACATTGCATCAGGATGGCACACATAACTGTTCTCTAAATCCAAAGACAGTAGCTAGAGTCTATCTCTGAAGGACAATGAGAAAAGTATCTTGGGCTTTCGGAATGAAGGTCAAACACTTGAATATGCATAACAGACCCACAATCTGAAATGACCGAGGTCAAAAGGAACAATTCCTTATTATTAACATGTAACATCACCTGTTTAAATGTACTGTATCCAAGCTGGAAAAAAACTACAGAGAACTCACATTTGTTACTTAGGCCATATTACGAGTTTGGATGGTTTCCAATGGAACCGTCACTGCGGTGGTGTCAGGAAGATCCCCAAGCCCATGGCGAGTCTGCATGCCTGACTATGACTTTAATCCAGGGCGGGTGGCCGATTCGGCGGTGATCTCACAGCGGCAGGTGTGTTAGGCTCAAAGTAGAGCCTCAACAGCATACTGCCATAGTGAAAGCGCCCGCAGCACATTCCTACACGGAGTGGCATGCACCATGACGTGCATTCAACAATGTGCAGGAACGATGGTACAATTCCTGGGGAGCCACAATATGTCCCCCAAATGCACTCCCAGGACAAGAGTCGGATGGGGGCCCTATTAGTCCCCCTTACTTGCGGGTCCATCACTCTTTCCAGGCGGGATCCCCAGCATGAAAAAGGCGGCGGATATGCAGGTCGTAGTATGCTCGGCTATGCCGGCTTCAGCACCGCAAGCATATTCAAACCTTTTATAGACTGCGGGTGCAGAGGGTTCCTGGATCCTGGCAGAGGTAGCAGTCTTGTGGTGGTCCCACTGCCACACTCGTAATACGGCAGACGGGTGGTGGGGGTCGGTTGGACCGCCAACACAAGTACAGCAGTCCCAGGACTGCTGTACTCTTAATAGGGCCCGTAATGTTCTGGTAAGAAATTTCTCTAGTCACTAAAGGATGTTTCCTCATTAGTAAGCTATGTGAATTCAAATTTAAGTATGTTTCTGCGATCAATTAGAAATAAGGAAAAAATTAGCAACTCTTCCACTTACCGTCCATTGCATGCACAGAGCTGAGGGATTCCTCACTTTTAGCTGAACGCAATGTTCCTGAGTCTCCTCTTCCACCTGAGAAAAGAAACCAATATGTTTATATGATGACATAGGTGGGAACTACGGCAAAAATAAGATAATATGAAATACACCCCCACAAGTCGAAGGGTATGGAGCTTACTGCCATGATTTATTTTTAATGCAATTCGACAAGTTACAATTGGAATGGCCTTCTAATTCCTAGTGACAAAGAACTTGCTTGGGTGCTTAAAGGTTTGTAGTAGAAAAGACGAGTGTAGAATAGGAAAGAACAAACCATTAATAATGGCTGAAACAATACTTTTCTGAAGGGTGGTGAATAGAAAAACCACGGAGGGACTGTCATATATTATTTCCAAACCTTTCTAAAGAGGAAAAAGTGATTGGCAAACAATTAGGCAGGAGATGAGTAATAAGCGCCCTTCAACCGCTTCATACTCTGAAGCAATCTAATTGGCTCTTATGTCCTAAAACACTCTAAATTACAGCAACTGAAATAACAAACCGTATTCAGTTTGGCCACTCATCTTTGCATCAATGTATACTGACTGAAATTCCTAACTTCTCTTGCTCCTTTATGCCTGGAAAGCCTGCAACCATGTGACCAACACAGCCTTTCAAGTTATTTCACATCAGTTTTTCAAATTGTCTACACTTTATATAGACATTTGTGGTGAAATACCGAGAAATAACTCCAAAATGTTCTACAACTCACAGAATGAAAAAGGGTGCCCATTACTATCTTGAAACATATGTACAGCAGAAGCTGCAGAACGAATCACTGTTGGGGCAGTTGCTTTTGCTTTTGAGTTGATGGGGGAGCAGACGGGGAGGACGGAATGTGTGTAGTAGGAATCAGTTGTGGCTTTCATCCAGAGAATGGCAACTTAAAAGACATTTGACTGACATTCTCGGGACATCATATTTATAAAAACAAATCTCTTTACTTTAAAACTATTCCTTCGTTTTTCTAAGCGTCGCAAAATAGGTGTACTTGAGTTTGGTAGTAGCTGGATAGTGGATACTCATTTTCTCCAAACACTCGAGTGAGAGCCTCAACCATACCTAGTCGGTGAAAATCACAGCTGAATGGAATCTATTGTCCGGGGCTGCTTTCAGTCCACAAACCAGGGCTGCTGTTTAGGCTTGGGCATAGGCAAATCCTTTTAAAAGCTCACTCGGGGAAAAATAAATCCTCATTTCCAAGCATTGAATATATATGTATGTAGGGGATTATATATGAGAACATAGTTTCAAGAAACTGAGAGCTGTATTTTAGTAGGGGTTCGAAGATAACTTAAAATGTAAATCAAGTATAATTTTCTTTAGATTTTACAAATACACTTATTTGTAATTTGAAGCACATGGTGCTTTATCTAGAATAGCACGATTTTTGGTGGAGTGCCAAAACAGCTTTAGAACCCAAAACTCCACGAATCTACATAAGCATCTTATCCATTGCACTATATTTCTTACCACATTCAGGTGTCATGAAACTAGCTTATAGTGATGACCTCTGCAGAGAACACACTTGTATGGTCCTTGTGTAGGGGGTGTGGGAGAGGCAATGTCCAGTTGTGAAGGATGGTCACAAATGGCTTGAAAATTCTGTAACTCACAAAGGGCAAAACTATTAGTGAAAAGGGGGGTCATATTGGAGCTGATAGTCGTTCTTGTTAGCACTTTAAGGGGACAAACAAGACCCAGGAAGTCCTTTACCAAAACGTTTGCTTCTACTTAAGAACATCCGCCATATTTACCGAAGTGGTTTGATTCAGCCGTGGTAGGGTTTTTCCGTTATGCAATCTATGGGTGTCCCTGCTAATCTCACTTCAGCATCTATTAATAGCCCTGTGCACGTTAATTTCTTTGCTTGAACGGATGCCCACCTGCCAAAACCATAGCCTTCATTTCTGTGGGCTCACTTGGATTGCGTTGCAGCTTTCTCTTGGAGACGGAGGTGGAAGACGAGGACTTCCCCAGGTTAAAGAAGGACCGCCAGCTGCCGACAGGAGACTTCTTCATCTTGTTCGGTGGCCTTTTCCTGCAGAAGACGAAAGAATACATGGATTACAAAATCTAAATTGACTTTGGAGTAGCCAAGTACTGTCCGATTGCTTTGGTGGTACAATATGTGAAAACCTATTTGGCAACTGAATGTGACAAACTGCCTTACAAATGAAAGAATTCCACACTTGTCAATTTACGCCGAAGTACTGCTGTGTTTTAATTGAATATCTCAGGAAAAACATAATAAAAATATAGAACCTGACATTCCCTTTATCTGCCCTACTGACACTCATATATATCATGTTAAGTGTGTTTCTAGGATACCCTTGCGGCATGAATATATATTTCAACTGCCCCCCCCCCATGTCCAGAGGCCATTTAAATTTGTTTTGTACTTTTCGATAGGTAATAACTCTTCCTGGTGCTGCATGTGCAGGCAAGGAGTTTGTAGGTACCCAATACCTTCAGGGTACTGCCGAATGAGGATGCAGTGCTCTTTGACAAGCCTCCATACTAATGCGGGTCACCTCATTAGGGACATAATACACATATGGATGGATCTGGGACCTGGGTCCCTAGCCCATCCAGGGTGAGGGTCCAATGAAGGTTGAGCAGGTGGCTGTCACTACAGCAGGAGGTATTACAGTTCCCAGGCCTCCAAAACCCTAATCAGGAGCTCAACCCAATTGTCCCTGTAAGTAGAAGGATAGGAGAGGGGAAGGGTGAGGAGCAGTCCAGCTTCTTAAACGCCCTACCACAACGCAGTACTCCCCCATAACAAGACAGCAAAAACAAAAGTGAACCAGGAGGTGGGGATTAGAGGGGCACGGACTTGGTTGGCCGAGGATTTCTGATTGGTCTAAGAGAAAATCCAATACGCACCAATCTCTCTCTTTGGATCACATTTGTATATACATATATTCATTATACAGTGGCAGTTGCCACTGTGTAGTTATAGTTGGGTCAGAGTTGCATAAGAAGAGTGTTTTTTCCCCGCAAATGACGTGGGTGCTGTTTGATGAATTTTGACGAAACTTTCCAAGTACAAAGTTTAACCACCCCAACTCTTTCCTGGAAATGTTTCGTGTTAATCGGTCAAGAAAAAGGGGGGTCCCTAAACATTGATTTCCATTTTTAATTTCCATATGACATGTTGGGTAGCAATTCACAAAAATAAGCTGAGTTAAATTACACCACATTTGGTAAAAATGCAGAACTTAACATAGAAAGCGTGCTTTTTGTGATTTAGTTTGAAGTAATTCAGCTGTTTTTGAGAGTTCTCTGTTTAAGGAGATGCTCAGGGTGATCATGAAAGAGACACAAGAAGAAAATGTAAGCATCTTGTTCATCGCTTGTAGTGCTGTAGATTCACATGCTCTGCATACTTCTGCCATCTATTGCTACGCTCGGACGAGTGCAACTTGTTTTTCTTCAAAGACGTCTTTCACGTCACGAGGTAAGGTGACTCGTCACATTACTATATATCCTGGTAAAATGCATGAGCATTGGCTGATTGTTACTACTGCGCGGATGGTGAGGTTGAAATGGAGCAAAATAAATAAAAGAAAATGATCATACAAAGGGTAACAAAGTCAACTCCAATGCTTCCAGGGAAAAAGGGTGGGTGCATGTGAATTTATTTATTTATTTTGGAATTTTGTAAAGCGCTTAGTTACGCTCACCGGCGTGTCCCTGCGCTGAGAATGCTTAAGTGAGAGAGTGGAGGAGCTAGGGCAGTGCTAGACGAAGATGTGTTTTGAGGGCTCTGCAGAATTTGGCCTCAGAAGGTTCAAGGCGTAAATCAGTTGGCAATAAGTTCCAATTCTTGGCTGCAAGAAATCGGAACGATCTGCCCCCCATGCGGGCTCTGCGGATTTTGGGGACTGTGACCAGGCCCGTGTCAGAAGATCTAAGCATCCGCTCTGGTCTGTAGGGGGTAATAAGACCGTTAAGGGGGGCGGGTGCTCTGCCTCCCAGAATACGCTGGCATTCGCAGAGGGCCTTGTATTTGATCCTTTTGCGGATTGGCAGCCAGTGAAGGGACTTTAAGGCAGCTTTGGAGGAAGTTCGCCTCGGGAGCCTTAACACCAACCGGGCTGTCGCATTCTGCAATACCTGGAGACGGTTAAGACTGCTGACCGTACTGCCCAGGTAAAGGAGGTTGGCATAGTCGAGTCTTGATGTTACCAGGGCATGCACAAGGGTCTGTCTGTCTCCAACAGGGAGCATGTCAAGGACCTTACGTAAGGTTTTGAGTATTCCAAAACACATTCCCACTACCCGATTGATCTGGGGCGCAAACGATAGTTCGGAGTCAAATAGTACCCCTAGGTTTTTGGCCTGATGAGATGGCACAGGCGGGGGGCCCAGACAGTCTGGCCACCATGCTGAGGACCACACAGATGGACCCCTCCCCACCACGAGCACCTCAGTCTTGGAGCCATTCAACTTCAGGCAGTTGTTAGACATCCAGGAGGCTAGCTCCTGCATACAGGCACTGAAGTTGGCGGCCGCAGTACCGGGCGCTCGTGATAGGGAGATGGCCAGCTGCGTGTTGTCTGCGTAAGATACAAGTTGGATATCATATCTCTCCACGATAGTGGCTACAGGAGAGGCATACAGGTTGAACAGGGTGGGGCTAAGGGCAGAGCCCTGGGGAACCCCTTGATCAAGATAGAAGAGCCTGGAATAGTGTTCAACCTGTCTAACCTGAAAGCCTCTTTCCGTCAGAAAGGATTTAACCAACTAAGTGCCCTCCCATTAATTCCACCCTTGTTAAGACACTGTAGCAAGATGGAATGTGCTACAGTGTCAAAGGCGGCACTAAGGTCAAGCAAGATGAGTGCCATAGTTTGACCCTCATCAACTCCTTGCCTGATGGTCTCAGTGGCCAGAAGTAGCGCAGACTCCGTGGAGTGGCGAGGACGAAATCCAAACTGCGTAGAATGGAGGAGATTGGATTCATCCACAAAGGTCATAAGTTGGGAATTGACCACCTTTTCTGCCACCATGGCCATGTAAGGGAGAAGGGAAATGGGTCTCAAATTGTCCATCCTCTCCCAACTAAGGTTTGATTTTTTTGAAGCGGAAGTACAATTGCTTGCTTCCATTTTTTGGGTACAATGCAGGTCTTAAAAGAGATGTCAAGAACATCTCTAATATATGGTTCTAGGGTTTCGATGCTTTCTCCGAGGAGTTTCGGCGATGCAGGATCACAAGGGGACCCGGATTTAATCGAGCGGCAAATCCGCTGCAGCTCATTAGAGGATGGAACAACAAAATTACCTAACCTATTAGTGCCTTCGTCTAGATTAGGGAGTTCCCTGAACTCAGTTGCCTTTTCCTTACCCCCTGTAAAAGCAGAGTAGATGTTAGCCACTTTATCAGCGAAGTAGGTGGCAATACGATTACAGGACTCGATTGAGCTCGGGGAAGGGTCGACAGAGGAGCTACACATGGAGATTTCCTTATAGATTTTAAATAGCTCCTTAGTGGAGTTATGGGCTTCTCCAATCCTGCCTGAAAAGTAATTAGTTTTAGCGCGTCTGATTAAATTGTGATATTCCCTGCGTCTGCCTATGTATTTCAGTTTGGCTTGGTCTAGATATGCCACCCTCCATTGTCTTTCAAGTTTCTTACATTCCGCTTTGACAAGGCGGAGTTCATTGTTAAACCAAGGGGCCGATTTCTGGGGTCTACTATAGTTTTTTTTTTGACAGAGTGGAGCTGTAGCGTCCAGGGCCGTGATAATGCGTTCATCAAGTCTGTCAGATGCTGTAACAGCATCTTCCCCACCTGGTCTGCCACCTTTAGTAAGGGCCGAATCAAATTTCGCTTTAGAGAATGTAGTCCATTTCCGACTCAGGTATTTGGTACTATAAGGTTTTAGGGTATTCGTTACAGGGGCAGTTAATGTAAATGGAACTACAAAGTGGTCAGACCATAGCACAGGGATAGGAGACTGGATTTTTACACCATCCCAGTTGGCAAATATAGGATCCAACAAATGGCCCTTTAAGTGGGTGGGGGCTTTAGATTCAGTGGATAGTTGGAGGGATAGGAGTTGCTGGTGGAAGTCAGTAACTGCTTTATCAGCTAGGTTCTCTAAGTGGATGTTGAGATCACCTAGAAGCAGAAACTTATCCCTGCGTAGGGCAGTTTCCGTGATGCCATCAGTCAGATATGTAGTGAACTGGGTAAAGGGGTCCGGGGGACGATAGATTAATAAGCCGTTCACCATATTCCCCGTATTAGCCTTGATGGAGAAGGCTCCTATCTCGCCTTCGGCTATGGGGAAGGGATCAAGTTGACAAGTCAGTGGCTGTTTGAAAATTATTGCTATCCCCCCACCTCTTCCTCCAACCCTGTCCAAATGGACCATACTGTATTCCGCAGGGAGAGAAGCAGCTATGTCCGGCCCAGAATTGGAGTCCAACCAGGTTTCTGTGAGAAACAATAGATCGAGTTTCATGTCTACTAATAGATCATAAATATCCAGGCTGTGTTTCCTCATGGATCTAGTGTTAAGTAACCCACATGTAAGCCTGGTATGCTCCGCCCTGGGAAGGGGTCTGGTCAACCACGTATATTGACAGACTTTGCAGCTATTGGTATCCTCTGCATTGAGACTGTGAAAATAGTCTTTAGCAAGGCCGGGACACAGGTCCCGTAGTTGTTGAGAATTCCAACATACTCTAGACTCGTTTTGACCAGGGGGTCTGGCCCCTGTCCCCGGCCGTTCGCGGACGGGCTTGCCTTTGGCGCGCCCGCTGCGCGGACGGGGAGGTGTAATCTTTTTATTGAGTGGGAGGCGGGTGGGAAGCGTCCAACTACTGGACCGCAGCCCTATTCCTTCCCCCAAGATGGCGACCCTCGTAGCCTGCCGGCGTCAGCCCCTAAATCGGCTGCACCGGTCAGGAAATGGGATCGAGGGGCCTCGGAACAACGTGAGTCTTGCCCCGAGGGGAGCGTTGTGCAGCACTATTTGCCACAAACAGATGCTTACAGGGAAAGAAAAATATTTCCGTTCGTGCTATGTGTAGCTGCAAATACACATGCTCTACATAGACTATAAAGCGGTTCTTCTGTAAGTGGTGGCCAGTCAGGAGTTGTTGCAGAGGACTCAAAGTGCATGTAGAACAGCCTGGCAACTGTTAGCCTGTTGTAGCGAGCTAGCACATCCACACAGTAATGTCTGGAGAAGGTGTGTGCGGTGGACCAAGTAGCTTGCTTACATATATCAGCTATAGGGATGTTACCTAGGAAAGCTAGGAATGCCCCCTTTTTGCAGGTAGAATGGGGTGTGGGTGGGACAGACAATCACCTCTCTGCTTTATGTTAACAGGTGTGAATGCATTTGACCAACCATAAGGCTATGCCCGCATTGGAGAGGGCTAGAGGGCATGGCCTTTGCGTGGTTTTTAAGAAAGCGACAAAAATCTTTTGTTTTTTGAGGGTGGGTTTTCTTCCATCAATGTAACACATGGGGGTCCTCTAAACATTTAATGTGGAAGGGCCCTCACAGCTACAGAATGCGGGTGTGGGAAGAACACCAGGAGTTTGATCGTTTCATTGAAATAGAAGGAAGATACTACCGTAGGGATACATTTTTAATTTATTCTAAGGATGAACTTATTGTTGTGCACCTGAAATAAAAGGTTCCTGTAAGGAGAGTTCTTAAAGCTCGCTGACTTGTCTGAGAGTGGTTATGGCTATTACGAGGGCTACCTTCCAAGACAGAAACTGCAGTGGGCACAAATAGAGGGGTTTGAAAGGTGGGCCCATGAGTCGTGTGAGAATGAGCAGAGGGGGCCCTGGGTGGAAAGATCTGTAAATGTCCTTCCATGAAGAACCTTGATAAAAGGGACCCTGAACAGTGAAGAGTGTTCCTTACAGTGAAGGTAGACAGTAACTGCAGCTAAGAGAAGTCTGAGAAATGCGTAGGCAAAGCCTGCCATTTGTAAATGGAGCAAGTAACAGACTATGTCCTGGACTGTTGGCTTGAGTGGGTCAATAGAACTAGGGCAGGTGTGTCTATCCAGTCAATTGTAAGCTGCCAGTAGATCCCAGACATCTTCAGAGTAGATCACAGCCTTGAGTTCATACTTAAATAAGCACAAAGCACACATTTTTATTTTAAAGTTAAGGAAGGCTTTGCTTACTTTACATTATCATCCTGAGACTGCAGATAGTCCTTTTAACTCATGTTCGAGTGAGAACAAAACTAGGTTTCTGGATGCTTCAAATAGGAGAAAATTAAGATTGAAAAGTTACCTTAATAATTACCTGTTCATTTTAATTTTCTCCCATTTCAAAGTGTCGCATTTAGAAGCAGCAGGCCTTTTGCTCCCAGTGGCCAGTAGATTCGGCCATATTTATAACTGAAAAATAGTATTTTTTTTAAAATGCGCGAAATTTAAACTGAAGAAAACTTCTTCTATGAAACATTAAGTCTTAGGGCCAGATGTACGACCATTTATTGCGGTCGCAAAGGGGCATTTGGCCCGTTTGCGACCACAAGAAACAAATGCACAATGTACTAACCCTATTTTGCTTGTCACTAATCTATTAGCGACTCGCAAAATAGGGTTGGCGACCCGCTAATAGAAAGGGGAGTGCCAAGGGCGTCCCTTCCAAATAGCCAGTGCAAATGCCATGTGTGAGTGTTTTGCGACCTCAAAAAAATCAGTTTACCACCTCCTTCAAGTAGGTGGTAAACCATTCTCAAACGGGCGAGGGGTCTCCAGGGGCCCCTTCCCCTTTGTGAATGAGTGTGCAAATATTTTTCAAGAGCAGGCAAAAATGAAACAAAAGTTTCATTTTTCTTTTATTAAATGCAGCCCGTTTTCCTTTAAGGAAAACGGGCTGCATTTCAAAAAATGAAAACTCCTTTATTGACAAAGCAGTCCCAGACATGGTGGTCTGCTGACCCCAGCAGGCCACCATCCCTAGGAGTGCTAGCCATTCCTAATTGGGTCGCAATTTGTGACAGCCTCACTAATATTCATGAGGCATGCAATTTGCGACCCCATTGAGAATCACAAACAGTGTCTGAGACACTATGGTAGATTGAATTTTGTGACTCGCAATTAGTTGGATTTTGCAAGTCGCAAAATTCAATGGTCGTACGTCTGGCCCCAAGTGTCTTTTTCTACTTTCAGTTAAGCCAATTACATCAAAATGTTTTACTAAGCATTGTTCTTCACTTAAAATTCCTCCCATTTAAACAGATGTATTTTTCTTGAATAAATATGAAACCATATCAACAGGTCACTGGGAGCAAGGTGTCTAGTGTTTCTAAACGTGACATTTGGAATGGGGAGAATATTGAAATGATGAGGTTTATGGAATCCATATAACAAAGTTAACTTTTCTTTGAAATTTTCCTTTCACAGTGCCATACTTATGGGCCAAATACAGCCATTATTTTAGGTGGGAGAAATTTTAAGTGCAGAAAAATGTTCCATATTATGAATATTCTTGTAGAACATTTTCATGCACTTTATATTTTATGTTTTTGTTATACATGGAGCACTGCCACATATGGCTATATGTCCAGTGCCACAACTAAATATGACACATGTATATGAAATGAAATACCAGTATTTGTAAAGCTCACAGCTACCTCCGAAATGGTGTCCCGGCGCTGGGGGCCCTCAGGAAGATTAAGCAAGCTATTGCCCAGAGTCACATGGTGCTGGTCTGAACTACCACCGGTGCCGGGGATCGAACCGTGAGCCCCAGATTCCAGCGTCAGTCGCCTGGCCGCTGCGCCACACCTCTTCCACATATATCCCATTCATATGCACACATGTTCATACATTCCCAAAGACCACACTCTCACTGACACAAATAGTAACCCTGTCATAGTGCCCCATGTCGAAGTATTTTATTCAAACCATAGTATCTGGCTCTATGGACATTAGACTTTATGTTGGGACGTGGGGGCGTCTGGTAACAATGCATGAGTTCCTTAACCTTCAGTAGGTCTTGAGGATTTTCACTGATCAAAAGTAGCTCTCACTACAGAAAAGGTCGGAGACCCATGGCCTAGGGAGATAGTAGTGGACACATCTTTTCCATAGCAGGCCCACACTGAATCTACGGGCCTCCTTGTGCATGGTCATACACTCAGGAAGCAGACGGAGGTAGCCAAACTCTATGACTTCAGGAGCAAACTCATGAGATTGAGCTATCTGGGATTTGGGTGCCTGACTGTGGCATGGTTCTGGGTTAGAAGGTCTGCCCCGTTGGGCAGATTCTTGTGGAGTGTCAAGGAGCGGTCGAAAAGGGTGGTGAAGAAAGATTGCCTGGCTCTCCTGGGAGCCACCGGATGTGAGTGTGGGATATTTGCCGAAGCCTCCGAATCACGAATGGAAGGAGTGAGAGAGGCAGAAAAGCATATTCAAATGTCTCTGACCAGTTCATATGTACTGCATTGACCATGGATTGAGGGTGTGGGAACTGGAGACGTAGTTTGGGCATTGGGCATTTTCAGCGGTGGCAAGGAGGTCTATGTTGGGAAACCCCCAACAACAGAAATAAGAGTAGGATTTGTAGGTGGAGTTCCCACTCATGGACTTGTTGCTGTATCCTTCAGAGCTGGTCTGCAAAGTCATTGTCCACTTCCAGCAAGTACTCGCCAGTAGATGGGACTATGTGTTGGAGGGACTACCGTCAAATGCTCTGAGCCAATGATGACAACTGTGGTAAGCATTGCCCTGTTTCAATTGTACATTGCTGTCATGCTGTCTGTGCGGATGAGGACCAATTGGGACCTGAGTACTTGGCGAACAAATTTATTCCTTATGTTCCCATCCGTGCCCTTAGATCCAGTGACCAATTGTTACTAAATGTTCCCAAGATCACTAAAACCAGGTTGGGTGGTAGAGCCTTATCTGTCGTGGGTCCCAAATTATGGAACTCACTTCCGTTGTCATTAAGGCAATGTAATGACCACCGTCAATTTAGAAAACATTTAAAAACATTTCTGTTTGGTTCATTTTAATTGTTTCCTTGCTCACAGTATTTTAATGATCTGCTCCTTTTTTAGTTCTGTACCGGCAGTTACAGCGCGGAGATACTCCCTTGGGAGTTTATTCAGAGCGCTATATAAGCCTATAAATAAATAAATAAATAAATGTGGCAGGAGAAGGCTTTGAGGGCAAAGTGGATGGCCAGTAGCTCTATGTGGTTGATGTGGAGGCCCAGTTGGGATGGTGCCCATATGTACCAAATGGTCAGGTCCTGTCTATGTGCACCCCACCTGGTTAGGGAAGTGTCCGAAGTGATGGTCACTCGTGGAACTGGGTCAAGAAAAGCCCAGCCATGCAACAGATTGTTGTTGTTCCACAACTGTAGAGAGTGATGGGTTCTCGCCTGAATCAACACTAGGACTTCCCAATGACCCCCTACTTGTGACCATTGTGAAGCTAGGCACTCCTGCAGCAGAAGTATTTGTAATAAGGCATGGGGAACAATGAAAATGCAGGAGGTCATCATGCCTAGGAGGCACATGACCCTAATGACCGTTATTTGGTGATATTTGATATTTTATGAAACGCGACTTATGCCCGAAGGCATCTTGGCGCTAGCGTCTATGCTAAAGAAAAGAAAAACACTTGAAATAGAGAGTATTGGTGTCTACATAGAGAGTGTGAATAGCCAGGTTTTGAGCCACTCCCTAAAAAATCAGGAAGTTTGATTGGCTTTTTAAGTGCCAGGGAAGCGTATTCCAGTTTGCAGGTGGAATGTACAAAACTGATCTGACTGGAAAGCTTGGACCCGTGCTTGGCTGGGATAGGCTTTTAAAGTGACTGACTTGAGGACTTTCCATAAGAAGGGCTGAACCTGAAGGGGCTGAAGGTGGGACTTTACTGTGTTGATGATGAACCCTAGATTGTGCATTAGGTCTTTGGCTGTCTGAGTATGAGACAAACACTGGCGCTCGTTTGGGCTCTTAATCAGCCAATCATCAAAGTAAGGAAAAATGTGGACACAGGTCCTACGGAGATGGGCAGCTACCACGGCAAGGCAATTTGTGAACACCCTGGGGGCCATAGTGACCAGGATGGTAGCACTTGGAACTGAAAATGGTAGCCACTTAACACAAACTGGATGTAACAACGATGTGTAGGGTGGACCAGCATGTGAAATTAGGCATCTTTCAGGTCAAGAGTGGTTATAAAGTTGCCTTGTAGTTAAGGTCGGACTGGCCGTACCAGGCATTGGGTGTTTCCCCTGGAGGCTGGAAGAGTGTGGGGCAGGTTTTGTTACTGGGGGCTGGTTTTGTAGCAGTTTTAAAAGCACCTGCTGTACAGTTCCTTTTACATCCAGCAGTTTTCAGGCAACAATAAAAGTGTCAAGATAACTCTGGTGATTAATGTACCTGATTAAGGCAGATGGGAGTTTTGTCTAGTGGCAGTTTTGACTCCTCTAAGGAAGCTCAGAGAGTTAATATGCCTGCTGCAAAGAAAGCGTATTAGGCAGATCACAAAACAGTATTTCATGTGTATAGCTCAGTGAGTTTCTGCTCTAGTCAAGAGATCCTTTTGTTACTGTACAGTTCATAAATTACAATCGTAATCTAGCACAGTAAGCTCTGAACTGCCATCAATGAGCTGCACGCAAACTGCATGGTGCATGTTACAGAGTAATGTTTTTCCCAGTTTGTCATTATCCTAATGTTGCTAAAAAAGGGTTTGTTTCGGTAGGAATTAATTATTATTAGCATAGCCAACTCTAACCACTGTGTTACATCCTGAATCCTGTGTTTGTGCTTCTCCAGACAAAGCACTCTTAAAAAAAATGGCTATCAGTATGGATGACATGTGAATCCCATACCTTGTAATCCCCTGTGTCTAATGTAACATATTCTATATACTGGATTATACTCGAATGATTCATTGTCTACAGCTGCGGCCCATTCAGATAAGAAGGGGGGGGGGACCGAGTGGGGGGATTTCGATGGACCATGATAGTGGAAAATGAATTCTTTATTTACGTTTCCCTCATCATCGTTTGTCACAGTTTGGCCCAGGCGGCTCGCTTAGCTGCTCTGCCTTTTCCTCTGCCCAGGGAGTTATTATCCCTGTAGCT
This sequence comes from Lissotriton helveticus, assembly GCF_964261635.1. Classification (NCBI taxonomy): domain Eukaryota; kingdom Metazoa; phylum Chordata; class Amphibia; order Caudata; family Salamandridae; genus Lissotriton; species Lissotriton helveticus. The sequence goes on along the minus strand of NC_136061.1, from coordinate 1,327,634,678 downwards.
TTCCCTTGAAAATCCCTGTGAAATGGTCTGCTGCAGCCTCTGAAAGAAGGTAGTGGCTTCAGGGAGATGATCTATCCATCCCCCCTCTGCTGGGACCTCCAAAAGAACCCCAGGCAAGAAGATGTCTGGAAAGCCCCCACAGCCTTGCCCTTTTTTAGGTCGAGTCTGAGTCAGCATGCATGTGCTGCTCTGCGAGACTTGCTGTAGTGTAGTATGGAAGAGAAGCCCGCCCATATTTTTCATTGGCTTGTGTCTTTGTCCTTCGTAAATGCTGGCTTCTGATTCAGTAATTGGCTTGTTAGTCCTTTCTTAGTACAGCCTTGTCTTCATTTGTAACCTCCCATGGCTACTGGCCCCTTTACTTCGGTTGTTACATGGTACATCTTTTTAGTCTGTAAGCACTACTTTCTTTAATGTGTTTCTTCTACTGCAGGTATGACAGGCTTTCCTACAACATTCAGTGTGCGATACGCACTTTAATTTTACAAGCAGCTCGTCACTTGTTTAAGATATGCATGAGGCCGCGCATGATCACGGTGCACGCTTAACTTAATATGAACGGGCGCTACACATGATGTCTTTTGCACGGTGCTCATTTTTTTTTAATTAGTTCCCCCTTAAGGACTGGGTGTAAAACGGTAAGGGTTAGTAGCCTGAAATGACACTATTAACAGCGTGTGATGCGCGGTTTCATTTTACAAGCAGTCCTTCACTTGTTTAATAAATGTATGATCACGGCGCCTGCTTAATTTAATACGCAAGGGTGCCGCGTGACACAGCAATGGGAGAGGCTGACTACTTGCTGCAGAGAAGGGCTAGAACTGGAGCAGAAGTGCAGCAAACTGTGTCTGCCAATGAAAAGATAGCGGCCCAAAGCGCATCTGAAGAAACTAAACCAGGAGTGCTGACATCAGCTCCTGTGCCTCGTATGCTGACATGTAAAGCAGACTACGAAAGGAAGTGCTCTCCCAACCAGGGCTGGGCAGCCAGTAAACTACAAGCAAGCAGGATGCAGTTTTATTCACTGACGGCCGTTAGTGTGAAACTAAAAACGCTGAAAATAAAATAAAATGACTGAAGGGAGCGCTAGAATCTGCTGGGGCAGTGAAGGAATGTTTTGATTAAAATAAAGAGTAAGCAGACCCATAAATAAACCCGGACCTGCTCTTCTCGTGACCCTGCTGCAGGACTTTTTTTCAGCCAGACAGCGTGCAATATGGGCGGAAAGCATAACTGTGGAGAGTCATTTCAAAACCAGCTGAAGCAGTGCACGCAAAAGAAACTCATTAAAGACAGAGATGACAGAGCTGCCGACTTTAGAACTAGGGAACCAGGTCCGAGTCTCGGCATTGGCTCAACATCATGCGATTCTGGGCAAATCACTTAAATCCCTGTGTCTATGAAAAAATGAATGTGTCCCTGTGTAACCTAACTGGTGTTCATGTAAAGTGCTCCAATACCTCCGTGTCGAGTTTGCGCTATACAAAACTGCAACAAAAAAAACACACCTCCGGGCCAAAGGTTTCCACATGGCATTGCAAACTCCAGAGCAGGTGGGGCACGGGGGAAGATGCCAGGGAGTTGCCTGGTATACCCCACCCCACCCCTCCCCCCAAAGAGGGCTTGAGTTGTTAAAAAATATTTATTTATTGTCATTTATAGAATCCTCAATAAATAAAAGTACTTGCTGATTCATCCCTGCTGGAATTTATCCCTGTAATAGCATAGCAAGGTTGCAATAGATCCTATGCACAAGAGAAAAATGGGCCTTCTTCTGACAGTTTGGAAGTAAAAGCCATCAATGTTTGGAGTTGAGTGGGTCACTCACGCCCCAGCACTATCGATAGCTACACTACTGTATACCTTTTAAAGTAGTTTACACAAGTTTCTCAAAAGAAGGTAGTGACCCCAGGGATCTATTCAAGCTGTGTAAAGACCTGATGTAACAAACATTTGCAATGCAATAAGTCTCGAAATTACGCAAGTTTGAGCTATTGGCATTGTAAATGACAATGCCTTTTATTTATGTTTTGGTTTTTAAAACATAACTAAAAGGCATTGTCATTTACAATGCCAATAGCTTAAACTTGAGTAAATGCAAGACAGATTGCATTGCAAATGCATGTTTTATTTTTTAGAGCATCTGGTCAACATGTGGTCCATTGAAATACTCGGTAGAATCAATGTGGACCAGCCCACTATGTGTTGGAATATTCACTGATATTCTTGGTCACTTGTGACGGTGGCCTTCTGACTGGACCCATTCGGTCTTGTTAATAAACCCCTCACACACCAACCTGGTTGGTGTCATGCTTCAGCATCGGGTCCAACCAGGCAGCCGAATGCCGCCTGGTTGTGCTTCCACGCCTGACTACAGAGGAGCAGGTGTCGTGCAACAGTGTGATGTGGATGAAGGTGAGTTTTAAAAGATACCTCTGGGAATCCTTACCTATTGTTTTATTCTTGGCGGCCCAGGGTATTGATAAAAAAATATGTGATGCAACTACAATTAGAAAAATTATTACTATGAGTTGGTTTATCTGGTCTACATGTTTCAGTCCCTTCTGGAAAAAGTAGGCGGGACTTTCTTCAGGACCATGAGAAGTGAAGTGAGTGGCAAAATGTGGTGCCACGGGTGAAATTTGTCCTACACACGCGCTAAGGTGTGTGGAAAAAAGTGAATAGTAAAATCAGTGTCTATATACTTACAGAGACTTGACAATTGCGAGAAAAAACATCGCTATAACTTTCTGTTCCAGTAATTCAGGGCGCGGGGGAGAGGCACTCCTGTTTCCGATTTGTTTGGAGAGTGTCCTCTGCGGTGATACCTATTGGGGGTCCCTCGGCGTCCCGGCCTTTGAAATACTCACCATTAAAGGGCAGGTTCAGCAGAGGCTGCTGAACTTCTGGCTTGAAAGCAAGAGACATGCTTTTAAGCCAGTGCCTGATGAGGATACTGGAACTGATGCCAAAGGTCAGTGTTCCCAGGTGTGTTAACTTCATCCCACGGATCATACTGGGGAACTGGGCCTCATAGGGATCCAGTGGGCAAGTTGGACTGCCTTCCCCAAGAGATTATTGTGGGGAACCCTCTGGTGATCGAAATAGAGGGATACCCAGTTTGAGGTGAAGCTGGGAGAGGAGAAGGGGGAGAGGAAGGGAGAGGAGAAGGGGGAGAGGAAGGAAGAGGAGGAGGAGAAGAAGAGCAAAGAGGAGGAGGATGGGGACTAGGAAGTATAGGGCTAGTACACTGATCATGGTATATTTTAGCCTTGGCCGGTGGTTCAGGATCCAGGGCAAGAACCTCCTCAAAAGTCAATTTCCTCTTATGAAGGATAGTGGCCTGAGCCTTTTGTAGATGCTGGGTGTGGATCCTGCCTGTTTGCCAATGGATGAGGATCCATGTCTGCCTGGAGTTGAGCACCTCCTGTAGAGTGTGCAAGATGGACTGCTCCTGGTCCTCGCATGCAGGGATGGACGGGGCTTTAGGCACTGGGCATTTCAGCACGAAAACAGTTTTTGGAGTTGCTGGAGTCGACTGAGGTTTTAACGCCAAGGAAACCTTCAGCCCAGAGAAGGGCATTGAGGGTGTTTTTGGTGCCGGCAACTGAAGCAGCTGTCAGTGTCAAAAGTGTTGTTGGTGCCAGGAGCTGGGTCTTCGGTGGCTGCTTCAGTGCCAATCACTGACTCACATTTGGATATGATGGCTTGTGTTGGTACTGACCATGGGACGCAGGCAGTAACAAGACCAGGTGCCCGGTGTTGGGCTACAGGGCACGACGCCCAACCCACAGGAAGACAGTGCTCAGGATGAGTGAGACATCAGAGAGTTAGTGGAGGGTGGGACGTGGTGCTCACAGTCGAAGTCTCCAGTGGGAGGAGCTTGAAATATTGTGGCTCTTCTGCTTCTAGCTGCGAATGGGAGCTCAGCTCAGTGCTGAACTGAAAGGGCTACTCACCTGAGGGTCCCAACAGGCTGAGCAGAAGGCCTCATTGTGCTCCAGGGAAAGACAAAGATTGCAAACCCTAATGGAGGTCCGTCCAGGAATACTTTGTGTTAGGCTGAAGACGGCACTAAAAAGGAGACTTTTATATTACACAGACAACATTTTTTAGGGAAACGATGAAGGAGAAGGCCCCAAAAAGGGGTCTGAGTAGAACTCAGTTGCTGAGCTCAACGGACATTGCGATGACACTAAGAGGTACTGCAAGAAGGGACTGTCTTAACCAATGGGAATGGAAAGCCCAAATGTGTGCAAGACTAACACCGCAATGTGTCAACCTGAAGATCTGTGGATACACGCCCAAACAGCAAAGAAAAAACACAATCGAACAATGGAGCCGATGCACCTTACCAGTAACAGGAGGCTTTATCTTACCCCGAGACACAAAAGACTTCTTTGAAGAAAAACAAGTTGAACATGTCTGAGCTACACATGCCACGAACAAGGGTATATCTGTACTGCTGATTTCAAAATAGGCTCTGAATGGCCACTTTAAAGGGAACAATTCAATCCTTTTAAACTGACAACAATCTGAATAATATGTTACGGTAGCCATTACAGAATGCAAGGACATTGTTCTTGAGTCCTGAAAATGAATACAAAAAATATATAAGGAGGCAGGGTGCACTTGCCTCCACACACACACACACACACACACACACACATACACCAGATGCGGCTGGCAGGGAACCGGGTAGCAGGGAAGGGGTAGAGGGATGACAAACAACAGAGCTATAAGAAAAAAAACACTTATCTCTTAAAGACCGCCATCTCTCCTCAGTCGCTGCTTCTCTTCCTGGTGAGTCTCAGAAAAAGGAAGCACACAGGCTCCCCTAAGTAGGGAGCCTCTGCATGTTCCCCACCAGGCTGTCTATTACAGCCCTCGTGGGGAGCATGCAAAGTGCGCATGACTGTTTGGCCAGCTCAAGACATCCAACCAAACTGCCATGCACACTAAGAGTGCCACCACTCCTCCCTTTGTGACACCAGCCCACGCCCTGCCCTAACCCAGCCCCGCAGCTACGAAAAATAAAATGATAACATTATTTTCATTTTATTTTTCCTTTTTTTCCAATGATCTGAGAGCAGTGGAGCATCGCTCCTCCGCCTTAGCGGATGAGCTGCCTCTGACATACACAATATGTACAAAATGTTGTGGCAGCCATTTCAAAAGACAAACTCCATTGAAAGGCATTGCAGAAAAAGCATGTTTTTGAAAGTCTCCAAAAAAAACACATATTAAGGGTGATACCATATTTCAGACACAATATAAATAATTTGTTGGTGGGACCACATACATTCTAGGAATTGGAGAGTGTTCTAATGTGATCTTATCCTGTGTAAAATGTTGATCCTCTGCTGGGATCTAATAAAACATGTTTCGGTGAAAAGTGTTTTCTCTCATGATTTTCTCACACAGATTATGGAAGGTGCTCCAGAAGCTAAAATGAGAACATATTTTCTGTAAAAGAACACTATTTTCCTCAGCCATGTAAGACTAGAGTCTAAGTTCTGAGTAAAGCATACTTCCAACAGCAGAAGCAGCATTTCAGTTGATTCCACAGTGTTCTACTGTAGCTTCCCATAGAGTTCTAATGAACACCTAGAGCACTACCATTCTGTATTCATGACACAAAAGTGGCACAACTGAAGCTATCATGAAGAATTTCCATTAGAAATCAATAAAATGAAGGTCATTGTCATTAAAATGATGGTTACTGCTCTAGAAAGCAAAAACAAAGACACTTTTTCTGAGTTCTCAAATAACTTTCTTATCCATGTCAGTCAAACATTTTGACATGTATACTGAAACATGCACTTTCAAACCATCAGAAACCTATCAGTTAACTCTGTGGTGATCAACTGCAGCCTCTCACTGCATTCTAACGTACAACTAGAGAGTTAACATTCTGTATTTATGACAAAACTCAGGCACACCTGAAGCACTCTTGAAGCATTTCGTTTAGCAATGAACAAAATGAGCCGGGGTGGTCGTTTTGTCTTAGAATTATGGTTAGTGCTCTAGAAAGCTAAAATGAGGAAACATTTTGCATGAGTTTTCAAATAGGTTCTTCGACCATTTCAGTACAACATTCTGACGCACAGGCTTTAAAATGTACCTTCAACACTAGCAGGAGGCTGCCAGCTAACTCCCAATTGATCTATCACGCTTTACCACAGAATTCTAATGAGCAACTTGAATGCTAATGTTTTGAATTTATGACAAAAGTGAGATGCACCTGAACATTATTTTAATAAAAGCAAAGCTATAAAACTGAAATAATTTCCTACAGTAGATATGGCAGTAAAGAAGCCATGAGGGGCTTCTTTTGTCATAGAAATGATGGTTAGTTCTCTACCTCATCCAGTTCAGTAAAACATGCTGACGCACAAGTTACTTACCATTGGTAACGATATATCTGTAAGAAATATTAGTAGTGATAGATTCCTCACCTTAAAATTACCCCCAGGCGTCAGACTGGATCCGGAAAGTTTTCGGCAGCAGTAACCCTGCGTGTCGGTAGGTGTCGTCGTGCGGCTTCGCGTGCATCGTTAGCGCCAAGATGATGTCGGTGGGGCTACTTAGACACGCTGACTTCAGTTCTGTACATGACTGACCACGCCAGGAACGCAGGGCCATGCAAGAAACTGACCACTAGGGCCCTGAAAGGGATGACCTTAACCCTAGAAATCAGTTTGCAGACGGGGAGGATGGATGGGGCGGCAAGGAATCTATCACTACTAATATTTCTTACAGATATATAGTTACCGAAAGTAACTTGTGCATCTGAAAGAAACACGTAGTGATAAGATTCCTCACCTTAGAATAGATACCAAAGCAATACCAACCCCGGTGGTGGGTCTGCGAACCAAGATCACACCAGGAAGTCCAGGGACACAGAACGGCCAAAGAAGCCGTCTCTCCGGACTTGGCTGTAAAGGCAGTAATGTTTGGTAAACGAGACACACGTAGCTGCCTGACAGATGTCATGCAAGGGAACTCCCCGTTCCAAAGCAGTAGTGGCTGCCGTCGCCCTGGTAGAATGGGCAAATAGCCCCACTGGAGGCTCCTTTTTAGCCAAAGATTAACAAGCCTTAATGCACAGAACGACCCACCGAGAGATGGTCCGCTTGTGCACGGCCCAACCTTTCTTGTCGCCCATGTAGCCAACAAAGAGCTGGTCATCCACCCGGAACTGTTGTGTACGGTTGAGGTAGAAGGAGAGCGCCCGTTTTGGGTCCAGACAGTGAAGCCTCACTCACTCTTTTGAGAGATGCGGAGGCAGACATAAGGTAGGCAAAGTGATGGTCTGCCCAATGTGAAAGTGACAACCGTTCGCAGAAAAGATGGACGAGTCCTTAGAACAACTTTGTCCGGATGGACAGAGAAAAAAGGAGGTTTAGAAGAAACGGCCTCGAGCTCACTCACTCTTCTGGCAGAGGTGATAGCCACCAGGAAAGCTGTCTTTAAAGTAAGAAGACGAAGAGGACAGTTGTGAAGTGGCTCTAAGGGAGCAAACATCAGATATGTCAGAACAAGGTTCAAGCCCCACTGAGGCATTATGAAAGGAACAGGAGGGAAAAGATTAGTAATGCCTTTTAAGAATCTATTCACAACAGGGGATTTGAAAAGGGAAGGCTGATCTGTAAGCCGTAAAAAGGCTAAAATGGCCGAGAGATAGCCCTGGAGAGTGTCCAGAGCAGAGCCCTGTGGCTAAAGAAAGGAGAAATAGAAGGACTTCTGAAAGAGGGGCAGAAAGGGGATTCACAGCCTTTGCTGTGCACCAAGCCACAAATGTATTCCACCTCCAGGCGTATACCGTTTTAGTGGAGGGACGCCAGGCCTTTGCTGTGCACCAAGCCATAAATGTATTCCACCTCCAGGCGTATACCGTTTTAGTGGAGGGACGCCTGGCTGCCAAGATAACATCACAAACTTCGGGAGGCAGGTCAAAAGACGTCATCTGCCACCGCTCAATCTCCACGCAGGGAGGTGGAAGCTGGACAGGTTTGGGTGGAGGACCGTCCCCTGCTGCTGCGACAGAAGATCCTCCCGAAGAGGCAGTCGGATCGGGGGATCGATAGCCATGCTGAGTAGCTCAGGATACCATACTCTTCGTGCCCAGTCCGGAGCCACAGGAATGACTTGGGCCCGGTCGCGCTTGATCTTCTTCAGCACTCTGGGTAGAAGTGGTATAGGCGTATAGTAGATCGCAACTCCACTTGCGACGAAAAGCATCTCCTAGCGAGCGCCGCCTTGGAAATTCCAATGCGCAGAACTGATGACATTGCGCATTCTCTTCGGTGGCGAATATATCTAACCAAGGCTCTCCCCACTGCTGAAAGAGACCTTGCGCCACATCAGAGTTCAGACGCCATTCGTGATCCAACATGCACCTGCAGCTGAGTTTGTCCGCCATGGCGTTCAGAGAACCTGCCAGGTGTTGAACCGCCAGGGAAACCCCCTGATGTTCCAGCCATGTCCAGCAGCACAGAGCCTCCTGACATAGGGTCCACGACCCGACCCCACCCCACCCTGTTTGTTGCAGTACCACATGGCGGTGGTGTTGTCCGTGAACACCTGCACTACTCTCCCCATGACAGAAGGAAGGAATGCCTTCAGGGCAAGCCGGATTGCCCAAAGCTCCAGATGGTTTATATGGAGCCGGGACTCCGCTGGAGACCAGAGACCTCTGATCTCCGCCTCTTTCATGTGGCCGCCCCATCCCTGAAGGGATGCGTCCGTCACAAATGTGTGTTCCGGTTGGGGAAGGGAGAGGGATCTGCCATTGACCCAATTGCGATTCGTGAGCCACCTCTGCAGTTGTCGTGCAGTGCCCTCCGAGATCTGGACGTGATCGGACATGTTGCCCTGATGCTATGCCCACTGGAACTTCAGGTTCCACCGCACAGCCCGCATATGCCAACTGGCATGATCCACTAGCAGGATCCAAGAGGCCATCAGGCAGAGTAGCCGGAGGGTCATCCTGACCAAAACCTGGGAAAGGGGATGAAAGATCGGAATCATAGCCTGAATATCCCGGACTCGCTGCTCGGGAGGATAAACCCGAAACTGTGCCGAGTCCAGAACCGCTCCGATGAAGAGGAGCTTCTGAGAGGGAATCAGGTGCGACTTTGGCACATTGATGGAGAACCCCAGCAAATGCAGGCGATCAGCCGTAGTCTGGAGGTGGGAGACTACTGCCTAGGGCGAGCCTGCCCTCAACAACCAGTCGTCGAGATAGGGGAAGACTAGAACCCCTGATCAGCGCAGATGAGCTGCGACTGCCGCCATCACTTTTGTGAACACCGAGGGGCGCTAGTAAGGCCGAAGGGGGCACGGTAAACTGAAAGTGCTCGTGGCCTACCATGAACTGCAGGTAACGCTGGTGGGCCGGCAGGACGGGGATGTGGAAATATGCATCCTGCAAGTTCCACGCTACCATCCAGTCTCCAGGGCAGACAAGACCTGAGCTACCGTCAACAGCTTGAACTTCTCCTTCTGGAGGAATCGGTTGATGTTCCTGAGGTCCAAGATAGGGCGCAGGTCCTTGTCCTTCTTGGGGACCAGAAAGTAGTGGGAATAACAACCACAACCTACTTTTGGTCCAGGACGGCGCTTGATGGCCCCCTTGGTCAAGAGGCTGTGACTTCCTGCTGAAGAAGCGCAAGATGGTCCCCTGACAGGCGGTGGTACTGAGGTGGCATGGCTGGAGGGGAAGTCTCGAAGGGGAGGGATTAACCCCATTCAGACAATTTGCAGCACCTACTTATCTAATGTGATGTTGAGGCCAGTGGGGGAAATGTTGGTGAATTCTGCCACCCACTGGCGTTTGATGGGCCTGAAAGTTCGGACTAGGAAGGCTTCACAGTGGATGCTGAGGGGTGGAGGTGGACTGACCCCCAGAACCGCCTCGATTGTTCCCATGTCCGCGGCTGCGCTGAGGATGTTGCTGCGCAGGCCTGTGGCTCTGGAACAAATATGTTGAGGCACCACTTCCGTGGCCACAAAAGGAACAAAAAGCGGAAGGTGGAGGAGGGCGAGTGGCCGACAGGCCCAAGGACTTGGCCGTAGCCAGTGAGTCCTTAAAGCGCTCCAACGCACTATCCACTTTATTGCCAAAAAATTGAATGCCATCAAAGGGCATGTCCAACAGAGTGTTCTGGACATCCTCTGAAAAGCCAGCTGTTCTCAGCCAGGGGTGGCGCCGAAGCTCCACCGTCGTGGAAATCGCCCTGCCCAGCGAGTCGGCAGTATCAAGCCCACAACGAATGGTGAACTTTGCTGTGTCTCTTCCAGCTGCCATAGCTTGGGAGAGGAATGTCCCTGCCTCCTCCGGACAGTAGGGCAGCACCTGCGTAACCGTATCCCACACAGAGTGGGAATAACGGCCCAAGAGGCATGCGGTGTTCTCCGACCGCAGCCCTAAGCTGGCAGATTAAAACAGCTTCTTGCCAAGCTGCTCCAGCTTCTTGGATTCCCTATCCGGAGGTGCGGAAGTGAACACGCTCTGGGAAGCAGAGGCTTGGACAACCAAGCTCTTGGGAGTGGGGTGTTGGGAGAGAAGGAGGGGGTTGCCAGGAGCCGGGCGGTGGCATCGGGCCATGTTCCTGTCCACAGGAGCCCCTGTGTTGGGCCTGGACCAAGTGCCCAAAAGAACGTCATAAAGTGCGTCATTAAAAGGCAGCAAGGGCTCCGAAGAGGTTGCCGCCGGCTGAAGCACTTCTGTCAGTAGGTTAGTCCTGACGGCCACTGTAGGGAGTTCGAGGTGGAGGGCCTCCGCTGCCATATGCAACACCACTGCATAACTGTCTCCCTCCTCCGTAGCCACAGAAGGAGGAGATAGCATGCCAAGGTAAGGTGAGGTGTTGAGACCGCTGGCATACCCCAAATCCTCTGCCCAGTCCGGATCATAATCACACTATTGTGTGAGAGGGTCCTCAGACCCCTCCCAGTCCTCCCCTTCCTACGAAGTCTGTGAAACAGGCTGAAAATAAGGAGGACGGACATAGAGGTAAAAGGCTCCATCGGCGTCGGAATCGGCGTCGAGCGACGCCGATCCAGTGCCGTGTCCGGTTCAGGGCTGAAACTGGGGCTGACGTCGGCAGTGGTACCTGACGACGTCGGCGATGGTGCCGGAGGAGCAGTCATCACCGGTGGAGGTGTTATGAGGTCAACCGGTGTTGCTCGGGATCCGAGCCCGGATCCAGGGGGGGTCCTGTGGCACGGAGGACAAAGGCAACGGCGGTGCAGAGGCCGCCGGCGATGGAAGGGCAGGACTCCCAGTCGGACCTGCCGGGCCAGACGGCCCAAAGAGTCGTGCCATGGCAGCAAGAAACTCTTGCACCCGAGCAGGCGTCGCCAACGGACCCGGAAGGTGCAAGTAGGCCAGCGGCAACGCTTCTTCGACTTCTTCTTGGAATGCTTCGACTTACCTGACCCAGAGTGTGAAGACTTAGATCCTGAGGAACAATGGTGACAGCTCCGCGGCCGGTCCCTCGACCTCCCACGGGACCGGGACCTTGAGCAGAGCGGAGCAGACTGCCGGACTTCCAGCAACTTTCGGGACCGCTCCCGCAAAGTCTTCGGCGCCATGGCCCGGCAGTCGAGTCGTGGTCGCGCCACTGGCAGTAGAGAGACACGCGTTGTGGGTGTGTCACAGACATGTCTCCACAGTTCTTTCTTCAGGGCATCCCTACGACACTAGGAGTCGAACTCAGTCAAAAAGTGACTGGGGGTACTTGCTCTTCCCGGATCTGCGCTTGCTGGCGCGGAAAAAGAAAGAACTGAAGTCAACGCGCATGGGCGCGTCTAAGTTGCTCCAACGACGTCATCTAGGCGACAATTACACCAACGACGCACACGGAGCCGCACTAGTACGCCTACCGACGCGCAGGGGTACTGCTGACTAAAACTTTCTGGATCCAGTCTGATGCCTGGGGTAATTCCAAGGTGAGGAATCTATCTACATGTTGCTTTCAGATATGCTGAGTCAAACATATACTTCCAACACCAGCAGACGTCTGTCCGTTAACTCAAGTGAGGCACTCCTAAATGCCATTTTCATAACTAACCACATGTAGGTGGACAACCAAAATGATAAAAAATATTCCTTTCAACCCACTTAAGAAATGCTCTTAGCACTCCGTAACCCCCTATACCCAACCTAACCCTTCAGCGCTCTCATTTACTGATAAGTACTGCAATTGTGAGTTTCTACCTACGCTTATCTATTGCTACATTGTTTTTAATTACAATGTAAGGGTATGCAGGTAGTTTCGATGAACATGCCACTCCTTTTAACTTTTTCAGTACAGATTATATGTCACTGTTATTTTGCAGAGTAAAGCGTATCACTCTTTTAACAAAAAAGAGTGTCTCCTGGAACAGTTTAATCAGTAGTCCTTAGACATCATGCCAAACAAGATTGTGCGCGCTGCAAGAGAATACATGTTAGAGCATGTTTCACTACGTAGAATGCAATATCGAACCAGGTGAGCAAGAGTATCAAAAAACATTGGTCTATACTCCGCACGGGTAACCACAAATGGGATAAACCACTTTTTTCCTACAAGAAAGCACGCAGTCTTAAAGACAGTCTGGTCAACACTAGACCCAAGACGACAATGACCACCACCAATCCCAGCATCACAGAAATATGGGGGCTTCCACCAGTCACGGGACACTCCAGATGTGGAGACTGCAGTGTCTGTCACCTCACCGACAACACCAAGACTCTCAATCTTGAAGATGGAAAAATCTGGGAGCAAAGGTCACACACCAACTGCAACAGTAATAACGTCGTATATCTGATCAAATGCACTTGTGGCAGACCCTATATAGGAATGACCACCCGCAAAGTGAAGCAACGCATATCAGAACATCGAAGTACGATCAGATGTAAGAAAAACATCACAAGACTCACGGACCACTTCCTAACAGAGCATCACACCCCTAATGACATGAAGTGGACCGTGATTGAACAAATCCAACCAGGTCCTAATGCGCAAACGCGCCTCTTTGAAAAGGAACAACGGTGGATTTATAGACTTTCCACCCATAAGAAAGGTCTCAATGATAATATCCCATGGGCATCTGTACTAAAATAAAATAATATCTCTGTACCCCACTCTATGAATTACTGAGTCTCCTCCTCCCCTGAACTTGAATGCCCATCTAATGACCCATCTCTTCTTGGCACTACCCTAACAATCTTCTATAGGTCCACTTTGAACATCAACTCCCCAGATGGGTTCATTACCCCAAATCGATCACTGCCAACCTTAGTAGTGATCTAGGCATTGGTGCTTCACTCGGATTACTATCCAAGGGCATAGCTTTAGACACCCCTCCTTTTGTAGAGTCTGATGTGCACACTTGCAGGACTCGACGTTATTTCCTTAAAAATGTAGGTCAGAGGCATACACCGACCCTTGCCGTTTGCAACCTGCACTCTGCAGAACTCGGGGGTATCCCAATAGGGACTAAATACCTCCCTACGCATCACGACGCCATACGGCGTTCGTAGCCCCTCCCATTGCCGTGACGTAACCACGCCCAACCCGGAAGCGGCGAACCTTTGATTATCGAGCCCGTCTCGCACGGCATCACTAGCCGAGCAGAGGACGGTAGAAGTAGGTTAATGGCCTGTTACCTCACCAGCAAACTGTAAGTAGATGATTTTTCCTACAAAAACCCTGACACCTAGTCTGGCAATCTTTCGCGAAGCATTACGTTATTGAGTTTGGCATTTCCCACACCGCTCGGTGATTATCAGACTCTCACTACTACATATTCTAACATTACAGAATATGTTTTCTCTGCGTGATGAGCCTACCCCCTGCCCGCCGAAGCATTTGAGAGCCTTAAACTATGTAAGCCCCTCTCTCACGCCATGCAGCTCCTATGTACCTCTCTGTGTTACATGTGTGTTAGTCTTGTATGTTACCTATAAAGAATGGCATAAATTGCACCGCCGATTTTCGAGATCCCCATATCTGGGCATATCGAATGAAATGACTGGGTATATCGAATGAAATATCGCGCCGATTACTGTACTCATGAGAAATTTACGAGTGCGATAAAAATAATGCATGCAACAATGCACGCACCTATTGATATGTATAAGTGTCCTGATAATACCCCCCACGGACACCAGATCATCACGTTATTGATCACATGAAGGTCTTCAAATCACATTGGCATGAAATATGAAAGCACAGAGACACATCACGACGTAACAGGCTAGTAAGCATGATCACACCTGATATCTGTTTACTTTTTCTCATCCACAGGTCTCTTCTTTATTCATGCTCGTCCATTTTGACTGAGCATCAATACTACTGGCCATTTGCCACTAGGTACACAGGGATTCAGGATAGGGTGCGCCTTTTAGGGGGCCCATACCGTCCGTCTCCCTGTTTTTGGTCCTGAGGAATACCGGGTATTGACCCTTTTGGTAGAAACATGTTGACCAACCCACAAACACACATATAGAGATACTCTGGTCGTAACTTCCCTACCAGTATCTCGCTATTGCTTTTTAACATTGTCCAGTTGCTTTAAAATAAAATTTCTGTTTTAAGTTAAACCAGGACAATTTTTAACACTTTTTTTGCACTTACAGTCACAACCCGCTCCACTGTATTACAGGTGTTGCAGCACATCCTGGTGACGCTAGGTCACCAGGGTGGACCCCGATGATGAAGCATGTCACCACTAGGTTGGTGAGTGAGGGGTTTTACACAAAAGGATGAATTTTTTCCTTTTATCCAACAAGCCCACCATGCAGAAAACCATCAATTTCTCCTTTGGTGGTACTCCTCTCTTTGTTTGAATCAGAGCATGTTTGCTGCCATCAAAAGATTTTTGCACTCTTTCAAGACTAGAATGCCCCAAGGCAAGTAGCCATATAACCATGCATCAGGGCAATTTTTCTAAAACTAGTCGGTCTGAGCATGGGTACCGGTGGCCATTATGGAAAGATTCGCCAACCAAGTAGGGTGCACTCTATGCTCACAAACAAAAATCTGCCGCCTGTTTTTTTGCCTTGCCCAGTTATATAAAATTGTCCTACTATGATCATCAGACCCGTAGACAAAAATGCCTCATGTGGCAATTAGCAATTTAGATAGATGGAAACAATGAATTGTTATTGAATTTAGAAAGTTTTTAAAACTGTTAAACTGCAAGTAGATATTGAAGCTGTTTATCAAAGTATCAATGAATTGAGAGGCATTGTTATAACACATTGTATATGCTGCTGAGGAATTGAGCCACCCTGACAATTTCCTTTGACCTGTTTTTTTTTAACGACAGTTGCCAAAGGGAGCCTTGCCACACACACATGCTTTACTGTCATTTGAAATCTCCACTATTTGTAGTCGGAAGAGAGGGTTCAGCATTTCTGTTTCGCTGGCAATGTTATACTGCAAATGTGTTGCTGGTACCTCTCAGAAGGGAAGTCGATGACTGTGTGAAACTTCCCCTGGAGAGCAGAGGGTCCTTCCCCCACTTCGATGTACTTGCTGTCTGCTGCTACTGGAGAGTTGATCTGAGCCTGGGTCCTCGCTTGAGCCTCTTCCAAAGTTAGCAGTTTGGTGGAAGGAGAAGACACCAGTAGAGACTTGGGTCGCGTCATGGAGGTGTGACCTGAAAATTAAAATATATGACGTGTCACTACATATTTCGCTCAGAGCTGTTTCCATGCCCATAAAGCCACCACAGATAACCACAAGAGGGCAACAGATTGTGAAATATGGCCATTAAAAAACCTTCTTCAGAGAGAGCAGCATTTGCCTTAAAAAAGTCAAAATATCAATTATTGTGGGGATCTGAAAAACCATACATCAAAGCTGCAGTAAGGAAATAGCCACCAACTACATATAAAAGGTTATTGTAGCGTTGTTCAATAAGTACACTGCATTCAAGTATTATTTGACCATTGGTGCCTGACATTTAGGCAGAAGCCAAAGGCAAGCAAGAAAGTGAAGGGTGCCTCCTGGGATTGACCAGCGTTACGTGAGAGAAAGACAGACTCCTGCTGCCTGTTCCCCAGCATATCCCGCTACTTTTCGCGACACCCGCTCTGCGGGTGCCGCTCATCTGTTTCTTGCCCTGTCCTCCCTGGTGTGAGCGGCTCCACAGTCGGTGAAGAGCAAACGCGCTCCCAGGTTGAGCCCACAGGCAAGTGCACAGCGCGTAGAGCCTACCGGGGGACTGCGAGGACCAGCAGCCTCAGCTTCACACAGCTGGTGCCTCTTCCCCCGGCGGCCACGCCCCCAGCCTCCGTGCATAACATCGCCTAGGTCCATTGGCTGAGTGGGTGCCTCCTGGGATTCACCAGCGTTACGTGAGAGAAAGACAGATTCCTGCTGCCTGTTCCCCAGCATATCCCGCTACTTTTCGCGACACCCGCTCCGCGGGTGCCGCTCATCTGTTTCTTGCCCTGTCCTCCCTGGTGTGAGCGGCTCCACAGTCGGTGAAGAGCAAACGCGCTCCCAGGTTGAGCCCACAGGCAAGTGCACAGCGCGTAGAGCCTACCGGGGGACTTCGAGGACCAGCAGCCTCAGCTTCACACAGCTGGTGCCTCTTCCCCCGGCGGCCACGCCCCCAACCTCCTCCTACTTTACTGGTCTCAGCTCTACCGCGACGCGGGACGCGTGCGGGACGGAGCACGGGGCGAAGACCGGGCAAAGAGCGGGCCGTTTGAGGCCGTTCGAGTACGTGAGAGTCCGGTCCGGGCCCTGTCTCTGTACTGCCATATCTAGAACGTGAAACATCTGCGGAATGAATACCAGGGAAACCAGAAGCAAAACCTCCGCCTTAGCCGCGGTCGGAGCTGTTAAAGGCCCTATTGACACCTACTTTGCTAAAGCTGGTTCTCTCCTGATTGAAGAAATCGAGGTCCTGGAGCGAAGAATCTCCCAAGAAATAGACTGGGTACGGAGATCTTCACTGGGCCCAATGGCCCAAGCTAGAACCCCAGAAGTTAGACCCGGTTTGGCATCAAGTGGTAGCACCGCCCAAGGCACTCCAACCATAAACCCAGAGTTTACCACCGAGGTCCCGAGTGACTTTGAGGACATGAGCCTTATGGCCCTACCTAATATCCAAATTCCCCAAGCAACATCAATACTAGTAGAGATTACTGAGCCAACTAAAGTTTTAGAACCCAACATAGATAGTAATAGGGGGGCTAGAGAAGGGGCTATATCAAAAAAGAAGGGGGGGCCACAAAACAAAGAAGATAACATGATTAAATCTCCCAAACCCAAACAACCTAGAGGCAAAGAGGGGAAAGGAGCTACCTCTGCTACCGTGCCAGAGAGGTCGGGAATGTCAACTCCCTCTAGAACTACTAATATAACCTCACTACCACAGCTTATTAACACTGTGCCAGTAGATATCACCTCCGATGACATCACACTGGAGGACATAGGCACACTCCTTAGGTCCCTATTGAGTCCCCTTGAGGCCACATTGATTAAGATCGAAGCAAGATTAGTCATCATTGAAAAAGCAACTGTGCAACTTGC
Organism: Lissotriton helveticus; assembly: GCF_964261635.1. Classification (NCBI taxonomy): domain Eukaryota; kingdom Metazoa; phylum Chordata; class Amphibia; order Caudata; family Salamandridae; genus Lissotriton; species Lissotriton helveticus. The sequence goes on along the minus strand of NC_136061.1, from coordinate 1,327,617,135 downwards.
TGACTCAAGGAAACTCGATAATAGCGGATCGAAAACAGCAAATGAGGGACTAGGACCTAAGCCCGCTAAGGATAATGGACCTCCCATAGTCATAAATAATAACCCTCTACCCACAAACCCCAAACCTTTACAATCCACACTTAACAATACTCCGCAACCTCCAAATGTAAATAAGGCTCTTATGCCAACACAACAATTAACAACTGCCGCTCCTAAAATAGCTCCCCCACCAAAAGATAATGCTCCGCCCACAACTAATGCCAAAGGTGACCCACCAATTACTGAAGAGAAATCAAATACCAACCGTAGACACAAGCCTATAAATCTCCCCCCAGAAGCTGCACCTTACACCTTAGTTCTGGCGGGGGTTCCGGAATTAAAATCTCCTACTTTTGAATCCATTACTTCACTTAGGAACAAAGTCATTAATTGGCTCTCTGTAAATAGACCACTCCCGAGAGGAACAATCAGTGACATCTCCATGGCTAGGAGGGCAACGTGGGTGGGTCACACCAGGAAATCCATTAGGGGAGACTGTATCCTGGTCACTTTTAGAGAACCGAATACAGCCGCATATATCTGCAATTGGGCCTCCGATGAGGATTTTGGCAGTAACATCCAACCACTTCCTCTTTCCTTTTTTTACCCCTCAAGCACCTATAACTTAGAGGACCACAGATGGGGGCATCACCAAGAGCTACTAGATGGCTGGGAAAATTGCCCTAGGGAGAATAATGTCCACCCACAACACAGGAGAAGACAAATAGAGCAGTTCTCTCCGTATGGGGATGAGGCTGGCTGGGAAACAGTTACAAGGAGGAGGGGGGGGGTGGTTACAGGAGAGGACTTCCTGGCCCGCACAGAACGCACTACCCAGCCTATCTATCTACCCACAACAGATATAGTAGTTTAGAAATGGTAGATTGACAGTCGTCAGAAGAGGGGAGTGTTTTACAAGTATCTCCTACGATCGAGATCAACACACTCCCAGCCCTGGATAAATATACCAAGGCATCGAATAAAGTTGAACCTAGTCAGGTTTCAAGCATGACGGATCTTATCTCACCCCCTACTAATATGCCCTCGGATACGAATTACTCGCCCACAAACCAATCGGCGCCCATAGAGCTTCTCCCCAATAACTCTGTTTATACAGGCCTAGCCACTAGTGAACGGTCACATATAACAGTGATCTCTTGGAATGTGGCAGGCCTAGCAAATAAAATAGACTGTACAGAGTGGGGTTCCTACATTAGCTCCAAAAATATACTCCTTTTTCAAGAGACTTGGGCGCGCGAGGAAATATTATTTCCGGGCTTTGCCTCTTTTTTCAAAGCCGCTAAATGGGGGGGAAGGGGTAGGCCATCAGGGGGACTCACGACCTGGGTAGCAACGGACCTAGGGTGCCAAGCTACCTGTATAGAGACAGTCTCAGATGACATACTGGCTGTTCTACTTGAGTGGCCAGACTCTATGAAACTGTTAGTTATCAACATTTATTCAAGACCAGTGCCAATGCACAAAGAATCTGGCACCATAGACGAATTAGCTCAGCTCTTGGATAGCATTCCATTTGAACTCGCCTGCCTTGTAGGAGGTGATTTTAACTCCCATTATGAACCACTGCCTGGACTACGTGACGGCCCCTCCTATGAGGAAGATTCATGTTGGTTCGTCCCTGAAACTGTGGCACCATCTCCAAGGGCCTGGACTCCTTTGGCTCTGCAGATAACTGCGCTCACTCTCAACCAGGGTCTAAGGGCATGCAATGGCCGTTGCAACTCAGACATACCCAGTATTCATACCTATAACAAAACAGGTAGTGAATCTAGACTAGATTACATTATGGTTAAACTGTTCATGTGGCCATCATTAGTTGATTTTAAAGTCACCAAAAGAATGGACAGTGACCATAATGCTTTAGAATTGACTTATTCCCTGCCTGGGGGTGAAGTTACATCTTGCGAAACGGGCAAAGATAAGGAGGGGCTCCTGCTTGAAAATAATCGGAGGAAAGTCAAGCGGGAGAAACTGGCCAACAGTCTAGATGGGATACCGAAGTTATATGAAAGGATTATCCCATTTCTGGAGAGTGCCTTTCAGTTAGGAATTGAGGTACAAGATGATGCCAGCAGAGGAATGCTCGCACAAATACATGCAGATATCACCAAAGCCTTAGAGCAGGATCTGTTCTCATCCTCAGGGAAAAGGAAAGCCCCCCCGCCCAAGACATCTTGGTGTAATGCCGCTTGTAGGGAAGCCAAGGCCCATTTATTACTCGCTATAAAGGGACGCCTTAGCAAGGAAGAAATCTGTGCTAGGAGAAGATTGTATAAAAACCTCCTAGAGAATGCGCGGGCGGAATGGGACCATGACTACTGGGAAAATTTAGTGGGAGCACTAACAAACAGAGATTCCCGCAAATTTTGGCGAATAGTCGCTAATGGCACGGAGGACTTATCCTCCGCAATAGAGCCCAACACAGCCCCTACGGTATGGCATAACCACTTTGAGGCATTGTACGCAGAGGGAGGGGGGGACCAAAATAGAGTTGGTATTGCAAGGACACCTAGCCCCGCAGGGATTCCCTTTTCTGAAAAAGAGGTGAGGGAGGCCATTAAAGGCCTAGCTGCTGGTAAAGCCCCGGGACTTGATGGGGTGCCCGGGGATTTGTTCAAGCAGGAACCAGGGATATGGGCACCCTACTTTTCATTGATATTCAATGCCATTCTGGGGGGAATGGAGGTAACCGATACTTGGTTGGGAGCAGAGGTGGTCCCAATCTACAAAAAGGGATCCCCTCTGCTTCCAGCCAACTATCGACCTATCAGTCTGATTGACATATCCCAAAAACTTTTCGGAAGATTGATTCTGAATCGGCTCCAGGCCTGGATCGAAGAGTTGAACATCCTGTCTCCCTATCAGGCAGGATTTAGGCAGGGTGTTTCGACTATAGACCAGATTTTCAGGCTGAATCTCCTTTATTGGAGAACAGCGGTAATCGAGGGCGGCACTCTGTATACTATTTTTGTAGATTTACGTGCCGCCTTCGATTTGGTACCCAGAGCGAGACTGTGGAGAGTCATGGAAGAGCTGAACGTCCCTGGTGATATTCTGGCAATTCTGATGAGACTACACTTTAACAACTACGCTCGCGTAAGGTGTGGCAGAGGTGGCAAGTTAACCGAAAGGTTCCCCGTTCGCAGAGGGGTTAGACAGGGTTGTGTGCTCGCACCGACCCTGTTTTGCCTCTTTGTGAACGGGGTTGTTGCCCACCTAAACAGGATCGCCAACACTGATGCCCCAAAGTTGACAGGCAGCAGGGTGCCAGCAATTATGTTTGCAGATGACACCCTGCTGCTGTCTAAATCCCCTATGGGGATCCAACGCATCTTAGACGTTTTTTTAGAGTTCTGCTCTGAATGAGGATTGGAAATCAATCCTCAGAAAACTAAATTTATGATTTTGAATCCTAATCCACATAACCGAGCCCCACCTAGGCTAGGCACAGTCCAACTAGAACGCGTGCATAATATTGAATACTTGGGGATTACATTAAATGAACATCTAACGTGGACGACTCACCAGACTAAAGTGACCATCAAACTGGCTCAGTTGGCGGGTGGCACTATGCGTCTGGCGAATAAATCTCTTTATCGCCCACTAACCCCAATTATTCATATCTATAAAACTCAAGCTCGTGCAGGCGTCACATATGGGGGTGAGCTGTGGGGACATACTCAATTTCACAAACTACAGTCAACTGAAAATAAATTTCTGAGACAGGTCGTTGCCCTCCCTCAGAGCACTCCACTGCTTCCCCTCAGATTGGACCTGGGAATTCGATCTATAACAGAGGAGTTGGGACTTAAACCCATAACATTTTGGAGGCGTCTGTGGTGTAGCCCAGATCTTATAAATTACAGAGAGGAGCTGCAGGAATTCTTGGAGCTTCGGAATGCCAAGAGGATCCCGTGGTTGATTTATGTTAAGAGAATGCTAGAGGAGATGGGCTACCCGGAACTTTGGACGGATCCTTCAAACACCTGCCTAAAGACTCCCAAAAAGGTACTGGTGAGAGCATACCATGAATTGATGCTCACAAAAGCTATCGACGCCTCTCGTGAGGAATCCCTGACAAATTTGTTCCTAAAAGTGAAAGACTCTTACTGCCTCGAAAGAACTCTAGACGCCATGTCTCCTGTACTAACGAGGAAATTATTCCTGCAATGGAGATACGGAACCCTCCCTCTAGCTTCATTCACAGCGTCCTGGTCATGCCGTACCACCACAAAAACATGCCCAGTGTGTGCGAATCCGAAGGAGGATGATGTTCATGCTGTCTTCTTCTGTAAGGGCTATGACAGGAGCAGGAAATATTGGTTAGTCCCATTACTTAGGAACTTGGGTTTTAGATCCTTCCAACCAGCTTACAGAGTTTTAAAGTCAGACCTCTCCCCCACTGTAGTCTTTGCCCTCTCGAAATTTTTAACCTCCATGTGGTTCACTCGAAGCCGTTGGGCCAATAGACTTGTTTAAAAAAGACTCTTTGAAAGTTATATACCGTTTTTATACCACCCTCTGTTTTAAAATGTTTTTACTGGATCACAACGTGTTTAATTCATTTTAATTGTGTATAAATGTTATGTATCTTTTATGATCTGTGATCGAAATAAAGATTTTTGGAATGGAATGGAAGGTACTACAACAGAATTCTCAAGATTTACACCATGCGATTAGCACACGTAATATGGTGGACTGCCCTGGTCTGCATTTTATTGTTCAAAAACAATGGTCTCAAACTATTATTTTTACTGAAGACAAATAAATCATATAATTATTCAAGCTTTCTCTTAGTCATGGGACATGTCCAACAGATCAGCCCAGTCCATTCAATGTTATTGTTATACACAAGAGCAAAAAAGCAAAACAGCAACAGCAATAATTCGAAATTCTGGGGCAATTTTAATTCATTGCATTCATGGCTATCTCAATATAAAAGCGTTTTAGTTGCCCAAAGAGAAATGTGCAGAAAGATTGAAATGTAGAGTGCTTAATAGAAAAGAAGAGAAAGAACATAGAGTAATATTTACAATTTTATATATACAGGCAGTGAATTTGTACAATATACAATTGCTCAATGTCCTGGCGTGTATTATGAATTCTAAACACAGTTTACATTAAATGGAGACATTGCTTCCAAGCTTATATTGCACTAAGAATGTGTAACACCATCCAGGACAAAATAAAGCGTTGACGTTTCGACTCGTCTTGGGGCCTTTAGGTAAATTAGACCATGGCCATGCGAGTCTTCATCAGGACTACGGGTTTGGGCAACCAGAGGAGCAGCACAAGCCCCAATGGTAGTGGAGAACAGGACGGTAATGTCTTTACTCTCATTCCACGGATAAGTGAATTAATACCTTTTGAATAAGGTGGGACTGGTATTTTTAGTCTTCCAGATTTTGCAGGCTTAAATTCTCTGCATACTCGATTTCCATAGGAATTGGAGTTGGTCCAATGGTGTACCGGCAAGCCAGCCCTTAAGTAAATCAGCTGTAAGGCTGTGCCGTAGTTCAATAGCGTACACTTAATTCAGCTCATTCAGTTTCAAAGGTACGTGACTCCCAAATTAGTCCATAGTTTCTCACGAGCGTTCGGCGTGCAACTCAGAGCGGTATCCACACGCTCAGTTCTGAACTGGGCTGGCTTGCCGGTACACCATTGGACCAACTCCAATTCCTATGGAAATCGAGTATGCAGAGAATTTAAGCCTGCAAAATCTGGAAGACTAAAAATACCAGTCCCGCCTTATTCAAAAGGTATTAATTCACTTATCCGTGGAATAAGAGTAAATACATTACCGTCCTGTTCTCCACTACCATTGGGGCTTGTGCTGCTCCTCTGGTTGCCCAAACCCGTAGTCCTGATGAAGACTCGCATGGCCACGGTCTAATTTACCTAAAAGCCCCAAGACGAGTCGAAACGTCGACGCTTTATTTTGTCCTGGATGGTGTTACACATTCTTAGTGCAATATAAGCTTGGAAGCAATGTCTCCATTTAATGTAAACTGTGTTTAGAATTCATAATACACGCCAGGACATTGAGCAATTGTATATTGTACAAATTCACTGCCTGTATATATAAAATTGTAAATATTACTCTATGTTCTTTCTCTTCTTTTCTATTAAGCACTCTACATTTCAATCTTTCTGCACATTTCTCTTTGGGCAACTAAAACGCTTTTATATTGAGATAGCCATGAATGCAATGAATTAAAATTGCCCCAGAATTTCGAATTATTGCTGTTGCTGTTTTGCTTTTTTGCTCTTGTGTATAACAATAACATTGAATGGACTGGGCTGATCTGTGGACATGTCCCATGACTAAGAGAAAGCTTGAATAATTATCTGATTTATCTGTCTTCAGTAAAAATAATAGTTTGAGACCATTGTTTTTGAACAATATTTATCACCCAGGTCTTCTGACTTTTTGGGTCACCCCATTTTCTTACTGGCCTGCATTTTAAGCATAAGTGTCATTTATAGGCAAACGTTAGTTAAATGTGTTCCACCATGACAAAAGCATTTCGCATTGTATGACAGTGCCAAGTGCAGTGCTGATTACATGCAGGGAGAAAGATTAAGTATGGGGAGGCTAAACTCCAACAGCTAAAATGAAGAGTAAGGAGAAACAGAATAGGAACAGTCACTGTTATGTGCTGTAGGAGAAATATATAAATATACCTCCATATCCTTCACAGGACTCCATCATTTGTCATGGTCTACTTGGTGTTGCACACTTCTTCCCTGCCCTGTACTTTCTCCCTGCATCCTATACCCAACCCATCAAGCTCTATGTAGCACATATGCCCTAGCATCCGATTACTGCTAAGTCGCTTTGCCCTTACACTGCTCCTTCTCCATCCGAGTAACTAAAGGATATTTTAATGGATTCTTCGACCATGACACATTTCCCTTTACATGGTCAGCAGTAGCTCCCAAAAGATCTGGCACTCACAGCCAATTAGTCTGAAGACTAATTACAGATGTAAATGATCACAAATTAAAACTTCTGGTTAGCCGACCAGATCTAAAAGTTACAATTAGGCTTCAAAGGTTGACGTTTATCATAACCCATCCTTAAGCCGCATTCAGATTTTTCCCCAACCTCCCATAATTACCATTCATAAGTGTTAGCAATGTTTAGTATTTTCTTTATTCCACTGTAAAGGCCATGTTTCCATATTCAGTACATCTGAAGGCTCTCGAAAACAAGTTCTTGATGTGTAACTTTAACCATGATTGAAGGTTGTAATAAACTATATGACGGTCAATGATATAAGCCAACAAATATATTGCATCCAGTCTATCACCTTTCATTACATCACCAAGGTGAGTACAATACTATAATTTTTAGTTGTACATTGTCTACTCAACCCTACAGACTATAGTATTGCCTACTTCTCCCTTCACCCTCAATGGGCATACCATAGGGCCGAAAGGAGTTGGCTAAAGACCCTGCACCAGCAGATCGTGACAATCTTTAATCTCCCCATTCTGGCTACAATTCTGCTAAGGAACATTATAACGAACATCTTTTCGCTTCCCTTGCTCCACATTCTTGGCGACTTTTCTCCACTGTTAATTTATTTCTTGCCACACCTCTTCGTGATCTCTCTCCTCTCATTCCTCACTCTGACCCTCTGATTTTCCTGACTTTTACACTTGTAAAATCGACATTCCTCACTCTCGGTTTTCTTCTGCTAAGCCACCTTCTCGAATTCTGTAAGCTACAACTGCCTTTCTTTTCTCAGTTTCTTCCGTTTCTTACTCAGACCTTGTTTTCTTTTTTAAACGAGCCAATCATATGGTGGCTACCTTTGACATTGTTCCTGATACCAAGGTCTAGCCTCTTCTCCCCTTTCTTTACTCTCTCTTTAACTTCTCTCGTGCATACAGCTCCCTTCTACCTTTTCTTCAAACATTCGGTCATTTTTGTTCAACTGCAAAATCTATATCGATCCTTCAGGACTCTCCCATGGGATTGCACTGATCTTTATTAGCTTTCTCTTTTCTGGTCTCCCATTGTCTGATTCTTCCTCTGTAGTCAGGTTTTCAGCCGGCTCATTCAACAAAGACACCTTGCTTCTTGCCATTTGAAAACACCTCCAGTCCACTCATCATTCCAATCTTTCTGCTTTTCATATTCTCCTGGTACTGGCCCCTGAATTTGATATAGCGGACCTCTTCATTCTGCTGCCCGCCCTATTTTTCTCAGGCATCGCTGGGACAGTTTTGTCTTGGCTCTATTTCCATCTTTCTGATCTAACCTACACTATCAGGCCTCTTACTTTTTTTATGATGTTCTACACCAATGATTCACAGCAATTCATCACTTTCTCTCCAGGTATTGGTTGGCTTTGCTTGTACTCCACCAAAATCCACTTCTACCCTACTGATTCCTATAATTTCTCCTTGCTGCCTTCATCTATCTTTATACCCAGTCACATCTTTCTCTCTCTTCTTCACCCATAATCTGAATGACATTCTTGATTTCACTTTCATGTTTCCTTTCAATATCACCTACCGTTTACTGGTCTTGCCGTTAGGAGTGCTACAATGGTCATAAGATGCAATCATTTCTGACCTTTCACGTCAGAAAAAACTCACATATTCATTCTCATTTTCTGCCATCTTGGTTATTCTTTTTCACTACTGTTTGGCCTTCTTGCCTATTCCCTTGTACTTCTAAACTCAGTCCTTACCTATGCTCTTTGACTTCTCTTCCAACTGTGTCTCACTCCTCGTCTCTTACCTCTTCTCCGACTTCCATTCACATTTCTGCTACAGTTCCACTTCCTTTGTACTCCACTTAAATGAATCCATGATCTAGCCCCTCGACATTTTTTCTCTGCGGTTTAGCTATGGATTCCCTCTCGTCCCTTACACTTCGCCCCTCACTTCAGGCTGGTCGCACCTCTCCTCCATGTGCCCAGTCTAGATTCAGATCATTTCCCTTCTTATTCCAAGGCTTCGCAATTTGTTGCCTTTGGCTCTACTCCCCTCCCTTTCCTTAAACTCTATTCATGATTCCCCTGCAGTTTTTAGTTCTGCTAACAATTTATTAATCACTTTGTCATTTACACTTATTAGTTTACAACACTTGTGTGTAAATGTTGCTCTGTACAGTGTTTAGGTGTAAGTGCTTTATAAATATAATAAAAGGAAATAAAATGCATTTACCTTTCATATTAACCTATATTTGCTGAAATGAAGTAAACAATTTATGTGTGACATGTATAAGCTACAAACACGTGTAAGTTAGTGAGCTTTCAGAAAGGAGGTCTGAAACCTCTGGGGGGGGGGGGGGGAGCTTTTAGATCACTGTGGTCACATAGGTATATCAAAAGCATGTGAAGTGTTCGTGCAATGCCTCAAGCTGGATGGAAGATTTGGGAATGCCCTATAACTTGTAGAGAATGTCAGTACCACCAGCAAAGTTCGCATTAGCTGGCTGGGCAGAAAGGGCCTCTTGAAGCGGTTACAGAATTTCATTGGGTTAGTCGGTCTGCTTCAATCAATATGTCCATTCGCAAAAACATGTGAAGAAATCAATGTTAAGAGGCCCACATATGCCTTCGGGTATATTATCCAGTATCAATTTGGCATAGTGGTGGTTCATGAACTCACTGGGCACCAGCTGTACCTTTGTCGAAGGCTACACCATAAACTTCACCCAGATTAGGAAAATACTGGTTGGTCACAGAGGTCATAACAATAGGTGTTGCATAACCGAAGACAGCGAACAAGAACATCGGGGTGATTCCCATCTCATGCACTGTATACCGAGCCTCTTAGGAACTCACTGTGAGTAAAAAGAGCTAAGCAACTTAACAGCGCCTGAACCTCTATCTCTGGATGACATATGGGGAAAAGGTTACCTTTTCCACAAACAATCTATGTAGTCACTTTCTATTTCTATCATCATCAAAAAAGGTAACGCTGCTTTACATTAAATAGCAGTGATCCAGCATTCATTTACATGAGAACGCACATTTGTTGATGACAAATTTGGGATTTACAGTTCCGCAGAACATTTGAACTTTGAGAATCTTCACTAACAATTTTAAATATCTGCTGCATAGTTCACTAAATCGCTGAACAATGCAAAACAATCATGCTATGAAATATAAATGGACTACAGAAAATTCACAACAACTTTGTGCAAGATGTAAGGTGCTCGTGGTTCTGCTTAATATCGCTCAACAAAGTCCATTCCTTGAACGTATGCAGTGTAATGTGATAAGCCTGGGAGACAACCCGTGCAAGGAGAAAAACACAATTAAACTTGTAGCCACAGGGGAGTTGACTTGGTGATGGTAATGAACAGTATGGACGCAACATGTCAGCAGAACAAACAAAACCAGTTTGGGGCTGCTCATTCCATAGTGTGACCCACAGCACGGGCATGACCAAGTTGACAAGAAAGTGCAGCATTTGAGGGGACTGGGTGGTGTTTCAGCAACCCCAGCAGGGATTCAGAAAGCTGGCTGTGAAAAGCTGAAGTCAGCAGTGGCAAGTATAGATGTAGGTCTGCCAGGAGAAAGTAGGGTAGTGAGAGGAAATTGAATGGCCAGATGTTGGTTAAGAGTGGAGGGATGACACCATTGCATGCACAGTAATCAGCCCCACTGGTATCGATAATCCCACAGGTGGGTGGAGGAGCGGAGTGGCGCAGAAAGATTGGAAAGATGAGTTGCATCAGCCTGCGTCTGGAAATCCTGCTCAGCTTGGCTGGTGGCTTTGGAACCACATGACTGGGGAGAGTAGGCCCCATTAGGACCATTGGAATGCCGCACAATACAGCGAGCACTGGATAAGATACCAGTTTCACTGTGGAGTGATGGGTAAGAAAAATTGTCAGTCACATTGGAATGGCATATTTTTTCAAAAAGACTGATAAGATGAAAGAAAAACTCAAAGAAGAAGCCCCTTGATCTCCTTTCTCTATGAGACAGACACCAGGGAGTTCACACGTGGTGAGAAGGCCTTGATAAAGACAATCAGAGAATTTTTCTCTTAGCAGTACCCCTGCACGTCGGTGGGCGGCATCGGTCGACTCCGTGTCCGGGTTCGGCATCATGGTCGCCGCTATGACATCGCAATGTCTACTTAGAAGCCGCCCCTGCACGCTGACGTCAGTTCTGACACGACTTTCCACGCCAGAAGCGCAGAGCCATGCAAGACATTGACCACTGGTGCACATAACTAGGGCCCTGGAAATAAGTTCCTATCCCTAGAAGTCAGTTCGCAGAATGGTGAGGATGGGTGGGGCGGTAAGGAATCTATAACTAACATATGTCTCCTACAGACACATCTTTATCGAAGGTAAGTAACTTGTTCATCTGAAAGAGACTGTTAGTTAGAGATTTCTTAACTTAGAAGAGATACCTCAGCATTTCCAACCCCAAGAGGTGGGTCTGCTGACTAAGTTCACACCAGAAAATCCTGGATAACAGAACAGCCAAAATAGCCCTCTCTCCGGACTTGGCTGTCTAGGCAATAATGTTTAGTGAACGTGTGCAGTGTTGACCATATGGCCGCCTGACAGATGTCAATGAGAAGAACTCCACGTCCCAAGGCAGTAGTAGCTGCCATAGCCCGGGTGGAGAGGGCACGCAGATTTTAATGCACAGGACAACCCATCGAGAGACTGGGCGTTTTTGTATGGCACAACCTTTCTTGGAGCCCAAATAGCCAACAAAGAGTTAATCGTCTACCCGGAAATCTTTCGTGTGGTCTAGATAGAAAGACAGTGCCCATTTTGGGTCCAGACGGTGGAGTCTCTCCTCCTCATTGGAAGGGTGCGGAGGCGGGAAGTAGGTGGGCATATCGATGGTCTGCCATATGTGGAAAGAGGTAACCACTTTTGGAAGAAAAGAGGGCCTTGTGTGAAGGACTACTTTGTCCAGATGAACAGTAAGAAAAGGAGGTTTTGACGACAGAACTTGAAGCTCCCTCACTCTGCAAGCAGAGGTGATGGCGACAAGGAACGCAGTCTTCAAAGTAAGGAGTCTGATAGGACAATTATGTAGAGGCTCGAAGGGAGAGAACATAAGGAGCATCAAGACAAGATTCAAGACCCACTGGGGCATTATGAAAGGAGAAGGAGGAAAGAGATGTGTAATGCCCTTCAGAAATCCATTTACAATAGGGGACTTGAAAAGAGAAGGCTGATCAGGAAGGCGAAGAAAGGCAGACATTGCCGAAAGGTAGCCTTTAAGAGTTCCCAGGGTATAGCCCTGCTGGGCTAAAGAGAGGATGAACAAGAGTACCTCCGAAAGAGGGGCAGAAAGGGGATCCACAGCCTTTGCTGTGCACCATGCCACAAACGTGTTCCATCTACAGGTGCATACAGACTTGGTTAAGGGACGCCTGACTGTCAAGATGAAATTACAGACTTCGGGCGGAAGCTCAAAATCTATCAACTGCCGCCGCTCATTCTCCAAGCAAGAAGGTGGAGACTGGACAGGTTCAGGTGGAGGACCATTCCCTGCTGCTGCGACAGAAGATTCTCCCAAAGAGGTACTCTGATGGGAGGATCGTGGCCATGTTCAAGAGCTCGGGGTACCAGACTCTTCGTGCCCAGTCCAGAGCCACAAGAATGACTTTGGCCTGGTCGAGTTTGATCTTCTTCAGCACTCGAGCCAGAAGTGGTATCAGTGGAAAGGCTTATAGGAGGCCTGAGCTCCACTTGAGACGAAAAGCGTAGTAGAGCGAGTGCTGCCTTGGAAATTACAAAGCAAAGAACTGCTGACATTGTGCGTTTTCTTTGGTGGTGAACAGATCTAACCAAGGCTCTCTCCACTGCTGAAAGAGACCTTGCACCACCTCCGAGTGAAGACGCTATTCATGATCCATCATGCACTGACGGCTGAGCTTGTCCAACCTGGAATTCAGAAAACCTGCTAGGTGTTGAACCACCAGGGACATGCCCTCATGTTCAAGCCATGTCCAAAGGCAAAGAATCTCGTGACATAGGGTCCATGACCCCACGCCGCCCTGTTTGTTGCAGTACCACTTGGCGGTGGTGGTGTATGTGAACACCTGCACTACTCTTCCTTTGATAGTGGGAAGGAATGCCTTCAGTGCCAGACGAATCACCTGGAGCAACAAAAGGTTGATGTAGAGGCCGGATTTCGCCGGAGACCAGAGTCCTCTGCTCTCTGCCTCTCCCAGGTGGCCGCCCCATCCCAGGAGTGACGCATCGGTCACCAATGTGAACTCTGGTTGGGGAAGGGAGAGAGATCTGCTGCTGACCCAATCTTGGTTCATTAACCACCACTGCAATTGACGTGCAGTCCCCTCCGAGATCAGGACGACGTCGGAAAGATTGCCCTGATGCTGCACCCACTGCAGAGCCTGCAAATACCACCTGGCACGATACACCAGCAGGATGCAGGAGGCCATGAGGCCCAGTAGTCTCACCGCCATTCTCTCTGAAATCGGAGATAGAGGCTGAAACATCTGTATCATAGCCCGTATATCCTGGACTCGCTGTTCGGGAGGATAAGCCCGAAACCGAGCCGTATCCAGAACCACTCAGATGAAACGGAGCTTCTGAGAGGGAGTCGTGTGACTTCAGTACGGTGATAGTAAACCTCAGTGAGTGCAGGAGGTCGGTCGTAGAGGTGGGAGACGACAGCCTGGGGCTAACTCACCTTCAACAGCCAGTCGTCGAGATATGGGAAGAATGGAACCCCTAATCTGCGCAGATGAGCTGCAACCACCGCCGTCACTTTCGTGTACAACCAAGGGACGCTGGTAAGGCCAAAGGGGAGCACAGTGACCTGAAAATGCTTGTGACCTACTGTGAACCGCAGGTAATGCCTGTGGGCTGGCAGGACGGGTATATGGAAATAAGCATCCTGCAAGTCCAACGCTACCTTCTAATCTCCTGGGTCGAGGGCAGACAGGACCTGAGCCAACGTGAGCATCATGAACTTCTTCCAGGGGAAGCGGTTGACGGCCCTGAGGTCTAAGATAGGGCACAGGCCTTTGTCCTTCTTAGGTACCAGAAAGTAGTGGGAATAGCAACCACAAACTACTTCTGGCACCGCGACCCGTTCAATAGTTCCCTTGGCCAAGAGAGCTGCAACTTCCTTGCAGGGAAGGGCCAAATGATTCTCCAACATGCGATGGAAGTATGGTGGCATGGAAGGAGGGGTAGTCTCGAAGGGGAGGGAGTAGCCCCTTCGGACTATATGCAAAGCCCACCTGTCCGACATGATGGTTTGGCAGTGGGGGAGGTGATGGCGAATCCTGCCGCCCACTGGCCTCTGGTGGCCCTGAAAGTTCGGACTAAGAGGGTTTGGAGGCTGCTGCAGGGGAGTTAAGGGTGGACTGGGCCACCCGCTGGCCCCCAGACCCATGTTGGTGGGTCCTACTGTGGTGGTGAGCCTCAGCAAGGCCTACCAGTGCTAGGGGTTCTCCCTTCTCTGCACAGAGTCCTCAGACCAATAGGAAGAAGTTGGCACAGAAACTGGAATAGAAAAGACAGAGTTTATTAAACCTCATGAGGTGGAACTACAGTCACACAACACCCTTCGGCAATGTATGAAGTAGCACACTGACAGGAAGGAGCTTGGTCCTTTTATACCCACACAGGGGCTCAAATGAAGGCGGTACAAGTACAGAATGCTGGTTTTAAATACATATAAGGTCATACAGAAAGTGTACTGGCAACAAGTGGGAGGGGCTGGCAGTTAGCTAATTCTTGTGGACACATCCTGACAGTTACAAGTTGGGGACAGCTGTAAGCTCAACTGAGCATGTGCGAAGCAGAAGACGCTAAATATATCTTGTCTCTAGACAGATTTCAAGAGCAGTTGACAGGAAGGTAGGACAGAGCACATGGCGAGCACATGGCAAACAAAATGGCTGACAGAAATACAAAATGGATTCCGCAAAACGGACAAGATAGTCTCTAAATGCAAGATGTCTTCTGCTAATGCTTAACCTGATTGCTGCCAAATTACAACACCACGTCCATGTCCACAAACAGGCTGGACAGTGTGCATGAACCAGTGGCTAGATGAGGATGAATGAAAGTGGGGCACCTCTTCCTTAGGCACGAAAGGGGCGAAAGGCAGACTGTGTGGGGAAAGGGGCGAAAGGCAGACTGTGTGGAGCAAGAGGTCACTGCGAGGCCCAAGGATCGGACTGTAGCCCTAGAATCCTTGAATCGCTTGAGCGCCGAGTCTGCCTTATCACCACAAAGGTGACGGCATCAAAGGGCATGTCCAGTAAGGTGGATTGGACATTCCCAGAAAAACCAGACATCCTGAACCAGGCGCAGCGCCTCAGGGCTACTGAAGTGGAAACCGTTCTGCCTAGTGAGTGGACGGTATCCAGCCTACATCTGATGGTGAATTTGCCTGCGTCTCTACCCTCTGCCACTGCGTAGGTGAGAGCGGCTCGGGCCTCCTCTGGGCACGGTGGCAGAACTTGTGCAAAAGTATCCCACACTGTATGGGTATAACGGACAAAGAGGCATGCGGTATTCACTGACCGCAGCGCTAAGCTGGCAGAAGAAAACATCTTCTTCCCAAGATGGTCCATCTCCTTGGACTGCCTATCTGGGGAGCAGTAGGTAATGCGTCCTTAGAGGACGAAGCTTGGACCACCAAGCTTTCGAGGGTCTGGTGTTGGAAGAGGAAAAGTGGGGCGCCTGGGGCCAGGCGGTAGTGTCAGGCAATCATCCTGACTACAGGAGCCCCTGTGCTGGACTTGAACCAAGTGCCCAGAGGACATCCGTGAGGGCTTCACTGAAAGGCAGAAGGGGCTCAGAAGAGACTGCTGCCGGTTGAAGCACCTCTGTCAGGAGGTTAGTCCTGACTGCCACTGTAGGAAGCTCCAGACCAAGGCCTCAGCTGCCCTACGCAACACCACTGCATATGACACTCCCTCCTCCGTAGCCACGGTAGAGTGAGAAAGCATGCCAAGGCCTGGGGAGGTATCCAGACCACTGGCGTCACCTAGGTTCTCTCGCCAGTCTGGCTCCTCAAGTTGGTCAGCTAGAGGTCCCACAGGCCCCTCCCAGTCCTCCTTACCCTTCTCTGGTTGCCATGTAGGCCTGAAAGGAACACAAAGGATGAACAGAGGCACAAACGTGCCTTCCGGCGCAGGTTCCGAAATCGAGCGACGTCGGTCCGAGTCGCGTCCAAGTCGGGGGTGTGCCTTGGGTTGGCACAAGGGAAGGTACATGAGGTCAACTGGCGTTGATCCGGATTCAGGCCCATATCCTCGGTGCCCTCTGACGTCAGGGCCAGAGCAGCTGGCATCGAAGTCCCATGGCCCCAGCTGAGTCCGTGGGTCTCGAAGGAGTGCCTGCGGAGTCGGCAGGCTGCCCAAATATGGAGTGAAGCCATTTATAGAAAGCTCGAAGCTGGGCAGGGGATGCTCCTATACCGGGAAAGGGAGAGAATCTCGAAGCTGTCTCTAGAGCAGGCTACAAAAATGGACCTGGAGAGCAGCAACACTCCGGGTCCCACGTCGCATCAGCAGACTGACGGGGAGAAGGCGAAGAGCGACACTGCTTCTTCGCCTTCTTATTGTGCTTCGACTTACCCGAGGATCTCGAAGACTTGGATGACGAATGAGGGTGGTGGCTCTGCGACCGGTCCCGAGACCTTCCTCTCGACCAGTCGCGGCTGGCATGACTTGTGGGGTGGGGGTGGGTAATGGGGTTATATATACTTAAACTTGCCTCCACCTCCGGTCCCGCGTCGCGTCTCCTCTCTCTGCACCTTATAGAAAGCAGGCAGTCTCCCTCTCCTCCCCCAAGCCAATCACAAAGCTGAAATGGCAGCGTTGTGATTGGCTAGGACGCCGACCCCACAGGTTTCTATGGGGATGTGCGCATGACTACCATCAGCGTCCACAATAGTGGGAAAGCCACTTCGCCGCTGCCTGGAGCAGGAACGCACAACCCCAACCAAACTCTGCCTTCTGCTTTCTCGCACTGCTAGAAGCAGAAACATAAAATAGTATTTAAAATACAATTTTATGTTTCTGCTTCTCGCACTGCGAGAAAGCAGTGGAGCGATGCTCCTCCGCCCACGTGGGACTGGGGCTTTGTGCGACACAGAGCAGACTGCAGGGCCTCCGACACATTTCAGATTCAAGGCCTGGCAGTCAGAGCACGACTTAGGGTGGTGGTCACGCTCTAGGCACCAAAGACACACAAGGTGGGGGTCCATAACCGACATCAGGCGGGTACAGGTCTCGCACAGTTTAAACCTGGTCTGACGACGGGACATCCCTTGTACACCAGGAGTCGAACACTCATAAAAGAAGTTGACAAAAATTGAGAAAAAACATAGTAAAAAAATGACTAAAGGGGTAGCTCTCTCCAGATCAGCACAAGGCTGAGGCGGAAAAAGATAGAACTGACGTCAGTGCACAGGGGCAGCACCTAAGTAGACATTGCGACGTCATCCCGGCAACCATGACGGACGGGGAGTTGACCGACGCCACCTCCCAACGCGCAGGGGTACTGCTAAGAGAAAAATTCTCTGGATCCAGTCTGACGCCTGGGGGTAATTCTAAGGTAAGGAATCTATAACTTACGGTCTCTTTCAGTTGCAAAGTTAGGATAAATTGCTAAATAGGATAAGGCTGTTGAGGTAAAATTCGAGAGATTGTCTGGGAAGTTGAGTGGTATTGAGCAGCTACCAGGGTGACCAGAGGAGAGGCTTTCGCGTTTAAACATCACAACGAGAAAGCAGACTCTTCCCTGGAACAGTGGGGAAATTCAAACATGAAAATAGACTTCATTGGACTCAAATGAAGAACCTGGCATCCCCTTAGGTAAACTGTGAGAGGAATTGGACACCAGCATATGCGTTCTGCACCTAAATGAGGCAAGTCTGGGGACCCCATGTTATGTCAAAGCGAGCAGAGGTGGAAGTGTTATAGTGGCTTTGCGGACAATGGACTTTCATACACTGAACTGCTGTCTCAGAGTTAATCATGGAACGAAATTGAAGATGGTGGGCTGCAGTGTGCATATTCGATGTGCTGTGTCTTAACTACTTTATTGCATGATAACTAGGTTGACCGGTTTTAGGTTTAAACCTATAATAACTGATAAAACCCCACCGTAAGCAAAATAGCCCTCACCAGTGTAAACATATAAACACTGAAAAAAGCCCTGCACAACCACAACCTAAATGCCATTCAAAGAAAGGAAAAGGAGAGTGAAAGAGTAATTTGTATTTCTTACTGAATAGCCCAATACAATGTATCTTTGTTATTATATAAGGTAGCAGTAAGAAAGACTAGGCTAACATTATTCTGCTTGAGTTTTGTACTTTAGGGATGTCACTTACATATTGTTTCTTCATCCTTTTTTAAGTTTTGTGGTTTGTGGTCTAAAGATACAGGGGTCAGAAGCATATTTTTGGTGTGTGATGTTTATTTATTTTATAAACTGTAGAGAATCTGGAAATATCTAAATCATATTTGATTTTTTGGCTACGTTTGAGTCTTTCACTGATAGAAAAAAACATAGGTTTCATAAGAATCTTTCCCAAAAGGAACCATCACATTTACTCACAGAGAATGGGTAAAAGCTCTTGATCAGCCCCCTTTTCTAGTGGGTCAGTATTGATAGTAGGTGAATTGCCAAACACCCCAGGCTTTAAACATTCAATGCAGGGTATAGTGACGGGTATATGTGAAAAGAGTGCAGTCACAAATCATCTGGGATACTGTTGAAAACATGACACCAGACTTTTGGAAAACATGGAATGCAGTGTCACTTGGAATGCAGCTGCAAAAAGTTCTTACCAAGTTCAACAAAGATTGGAGTGGTATTGTTTGTATTTACAGTGATTCAGCTAAGTATATGAAAAAGTTGTGTGATGACCTGTCAAAATCGATACCTGAGCTGAAGTGCTTCCCTGTAAGAGATCCTTGCCACTTGTTAGATGGCAATCTGAAAGCATCTTTACAATCTTCAGAGTTAATGAAGAATGCAATTGACTTTTTAGTCCATTCTGGTACAATGTTTTGTTATAAGTGGGAACTAAAACACATATATTTCTCATTTTGACCTTTGTGTGGCATCAAAGAAAGAGTCATCCCAACTGTGTCACTTAGCTGGTGGTTCTCATCCTAGAGGCTATAAATGCTATATTTGAAAAAAAGTACACTTTACTGCATTCGTAGATTTTTACAGGAAAGCATGCCTGCTGTAGTGGACATAATAAAAACTAGAGTCTGGAAACACCCTTGTCTGCCAAGTGTTCAGCATAATTCATGTGGATGTGAAACATCTCCTTGAGAGTAAGCTGGGTGACACTTTTTGTGACTTTGACACTGCAACATGCTCCATGTTAGAGTGCTTGCCACTTGGTAAGCAAAAAAATGTCGAGGAGCAATTCAGGAACTTTTATTTTATAATGTATGAGAAATAGCCCTTCACCATCCACGGCATTTGAAGTCAATGAAGCCTCACTGTGGTACTCTGCACAAGTTATAGATCCCTTCCGTAAAGGGAAATTTTCTCTGGAGTTTCAAAAGTGGTGCCTCATTATTGACCGCTTCAATAATTCTAGAGGGCATATGCGCCCAGTTCAACGCATATGTTACAGAACCTGTCACAGTGAATCACAATCTTCAGGTGCACCAGTATTGGCATGGCCAGAGTTAGCAAATTGTGTACTGGCTATTTTGACGTTGCCTGTCTCAAGTGCCAATGTTGAGAGGGCCTTTTCACAGATAAAAGTTTACATGAGAAGGAAAGAGCGAGCATGCATGACCAAAGACTCATTGAAGAAGTATTGTATGGTGTACTACGATAAGTTTGATTTATAAAAATGCATTTGGACCTCATGTACACTGTACGTACACTGTCTATATACCTTGCCCTATCAATGCAGAAAGCAAGCAATAATAAAAGCAAAAAGTTCCAAAATCACCGGAAAAACACTGTTTCTGTTTTTAATGGTTCGAAAATGTGTAACCACTGATAACCACTGTTTTTTTAAGGTATTGAAGTCACTGGAAAACACTGAAAAACCCCCCACCAGAATTTACCAAAAATAGAAACTGAAAACAGGAAAGCCTAATGATAACATAAGTGATAGGATTCCCTTCCATATAAACATAAAGGCTTTGACTGCTATTCAACATATCGCTGTGGGACAGAATATGAACTGCTGGTACGTGCACTTTACCTGGTCCATCACGAATTACAGAGCTGAGCTTGGGACTGAAAAGAACATCCACGTGGTTCAGAATAAATTCCACCACCACAGACTGGATCCGCACCTCCATGAAGGCGGCTGTGCCACTGAAGCAGGCAGACTCGATCTGCTTTGATCTGAGAGATGAAACACACAGCAAAACAGAACTTATATTAAGACTGCAAGCCACACTACATGCCGGAATACAAAAGGCACATGACCTCGTCTGGCATCAAGAAAGGCATCCCATATTATAGTGCCGCCCAGAGGAAAGCATTAAAACAAGAATAAGAAGTCCTGCTTCCCATCTACAATGTTATTCAGGGACTGAGAGCCGTAGATACGGAGAGTAAGTCATCGACAAGAGGCCTTCACATGTACCTCAGCAAAGATTGAGAACCGAAGACATTAAGGGAACAGCATGCTTGCTAATCCCAGAGGAAACTCATCATTTTAATAAAAAAGAGATGGGAAGAAAAGATTAAAATATGATTCGATCCAAACATGATGGACTTCTCCTGGTGATTATGAGATAGTTAAAATGAAGTAGACAGCCTTGTCTCTGCCGGATAATGAAGTATGAAATCGGACAGAGGTTGTTGGCTGCAGGGTCATTTTGGATTCTGAAGCTGAAAAGTGAACACTGACAGAACAATAGCTGGAGACTAACATCAGAAAAACAATTCCTTTCAAAGAAACCCTAAATAACAGAAAGCATTCTTGGCACCGCTATCACAAACTCACAGCCTCCCCATCATAAGGAAGTTCTTTGCAAATCGAAGGAGCAAGCCTGCGTCTAGAGTTGAATTATTTCAGAAGAGAATTGACTTCCATTAATGTTTTAATACTCTCTCCGTTTTAATTCTTACATTATTCTAAATGCCCTGTGCTCTTATCTTCCAATGTGCTGCACTGACCATCGTCAAAAAATAAACTGACTAGCAAGAAGGTTACCTGAGAAGATTGGGTGCCCAGACAATGGCAAGGTTCTTGGTGTGCATGTTGGTGATCGAGCAATACGTCGCCAGATGATACAAGTGTCTCATTAGGAACTCCA
This sequence comes from Lissotriton helveticus, assembly GCF_964261635.1. NCBI lineage: Eukaryota > Metazoa > Chordata > Amphibia > Caudata > Salamandridae > Lissotriton > Lissotriton helveticus. Next base: position 1,327,595,823 of record NC_136061.1, on the reverse strand, counting down.
AAGTCCTGGGTAAAAAGAGACAGGCAAAGAGCTGTGAGCAGAAAAATGATAATTCACGATGGGGTCATTCTATTCAAAAAACACTTCGTCAAGCATGTCATTATTTTAAAGTATAGTATAGGGAAGCACAGGAGGCAAGAAAAAAACATTGCTGTGAGATCCTCTCAAATTTATTGGATTGTTGAAACCAGCTGACTTTGTTAAATAAAAAACTGCAATTTGAGAGAAGGTCACTGTTGTAGTTAGTAATATGTAACTTAAAAGTGCGCCAATGTAATTTCCTCCACTATCGACCTATGGTTAAAACAGATTTACACCAATGGTTTCTCTTCCAGGATTGGTTATTCAATTCAAAGTCTAAATACTTTCCACTTCCTAACAGTTCAGAATCGGGAACACAGACGAGCAGAGGTTCGGGGTGCATAGCAGTCAACTAATTTCATCCTACATGCTGAGCAGAAAGCCCTCAACATTGGCCTGTCTTCTTTTGCCGCTGTGCAACTTTACCCCTAAAATCTATGGAATGGTAGATGGCAAAAAATCAAAAACAAGGATGTCAAGTGACATGAAAATAGGGCAAAATACAACCTGTCTATGGTTTCACTTGAATCATAGATGTGGAAAACAGCACTTTTAAAAAAATACACAACTACAGGTTTAGGTTGAGTATGTTCTCTTCCTCAACTGAGGTAATTTCCATCTACAGCTGTGGTGGCGTACAGGAGTCATTGGGAATGCATATAAAATGGGACCCTCTTTTCGATCTAGAGTGCTCTTTCCATGAGGACACATACACAGGACTGCCACGTTTTCAAGATGGTGGTCACTCACCCTTACACTCATTCCTTCACACGCCTGACCAGGCCAGGTGATGGTGCCAATAAGAGGAGAGTTCGGGGCCTCGCACCCCACTCCAGTTCCAATCACTAACCAAATGTCTGTATCACTCTTATATCGTCAACTGCACCTAGCAACACTTTAACGAAAATAAGCAGACCAAACATCGCAATCTTTCAATAATGTCAGCAAGTTTGACTAACCCACATTTTCCAGCCATCGTCCTGCTAGTTATGCCAATGGACAGCTAAAAAAGTTCATCAAGATCTAGAATTCATCCACAGTCTGGTCATACCTGAACATTATACAGGAGAAACTATTAACTCCAGTATTGTCATCCTGTTGCAACCAGCATGGTTCCTCAAGCATCCACCACTGCCCTCCTGACTGACTTTGAAACTCTGACGTACAATTTGTTCTGTTTTTCCTTGTTGATGTATATTGTCTCATTTGATATTCGGGAAGGCTCTAGTGTCTATGAGTACACATCCACGGGGTACCTTCCTCCTTTGCTGGATACCAGTAGTTCATTTGTATCATTGGCTGCTGGTGAGGCCCATCCACATATTATTTTAACAAGCTTCGAAAATGCAATAGGTGTCAGCTTTGATTAGGTTAAAGTAATTTGCTTTGCTAATGGTATTCTATGGCAAATCAAATGGCTTTACCTTAATAAAAGGCGAGACCTATTGCATTTTCAATGCTTGTTCTTGGTATACTCACATCTTCCTCTGCCTAGATACTGAGTTTCCAAATTCAACAAATAAGGTGGCTGGGCCTTATCAGATTTGGTTGCAAAAACTAGGAATGCCCTTCCCTTTGAATTCTTCTCTTTCTTTAAACACTCAAAAAAGGACTTTGTAACATTAAGATATGTTAGTCAGCCTGACTTGTAAACGAGTCCCTATTCCAGGACAACCTCTCAGTTATTTGTGCGCTTTCCAAATCTCAAATAAAATGAATCTAGAGCCCTAAAGTTTTAGCACAAAATCAAAAACTAGCCCGTGGCTAATAAAAACAAGTTACAGTGTACAATACACTGAACAATATCCTCAAATTTCTTAAAACTTTTGTGAAAATCTTTTTGAAGAGTGTAGGAGTGATCAAATGTTTCGCATCCTTGTCGTCAAACGTAAAATTATTTTTATAGAAGGGCAAAAGCAAAGAATGTCATACCTCAGTCAGATGGGTCAACATGTTAGGGAGTTGAACTTGATATGAGTGAAGGTAATGCCGTCATTTGATGGCGAGGTGCTGAGCAGACAAGAAACCATATTGGAATTCTTGTGCATTTTTACAGCCCTGTTTAGAGACAGCACGGTACACGGGAGGCAGCCCTGCACATGGACTGACCTGCATTCAGATTACCTGACACTCACACACAGCCTCACAGGCACTGTGGCACACCAGGAGCCTTCAGTCAGGCCTACACATCAGCAACCAAACCAGCAGATGCATGTCGGCATCTCAGCGCACAGGGAGTCCTGTGCGCCAGCAATTCAATGCACAAGCAGCCCTGTGCACGGCCCTCTCAGTTCTGGTCACTGCTGGCTAGTCGTGCATTCTGCCCGCAGTATTATTACTTTATAGTATTAACCAGCCCCCAGGTGTGCACGTTAAGTGTTCTAATTCCCGTAAAAAGAGCCACGAACGTAGGACCTAGACTGAAAGCACATGTATAAACTGCTAGCAAAAAGTACATTTATATCTTGTTAAAAAAATATAGGGTCGAACAACCCCAAGTGAAACATCTGCTTATTCTTTCCCATGTAATCAATATGAATGTTCAACTCACCAATAAATACAGTCACTGGGCTAGGTGACAGCGCCACTATTTTGTGTTGAAAAAAACACTTTTGAAATCGTCGGATGTTAGTGTGCTATGGTTCGTTTTTAGGTCTCGGCTAGCGTAGGCTGCGCTTGCGCAGTCTCGCTGGCGAGATTTTATGTTTTCTAGTGGTGAGGCTTGAACCCACCCCTCTTCTTCATTGGCTGGTTTCCTAAACGGCGGCCAGCCATTGGAGAAGAGGTTTGTCTTTCCATTTAAGCCCAGTCTCGGATTGAGGGGCGTATTTTTTCACTTCTTTCTCTCCTCTTCCCATTGGCTGGAATGTAAACAACAACAAGTCGAAACACGCCCGTTGTTTACATTCCAGCCAATGGGAAGAGGAGAGAAAGAAAAACGCCCCCCAGTCTGAAAATGACGGGGCATTTCTCCGAATCATTTCTGCTTGACCTCTGAGAAACATGGTGGTATTCATGATGTGGTTCAACGCGTATGTGATTATTTTTATTGCGCGGGTTAAAATTAATTGTTCCTGTAGTTTGCAATGGTTTCCAACATGTGTTTATTTTTTGGGCAGTCATAATATATTAGATGCCCTGTGTTTTGTATTGTACCTGTCGATATTTTCATCGTACTAAAGTCGCTGTTATGTGTAAAGTCGCCAGTGTCACCGTTCCCAAGGCCGGTTTATGTTGTATCCAAACTTATAAGATGGCCGCACCCAGTCACACGAGAACAGTGGCTTCCGCTGACCGGGACACGCTTGCGCAACCTATCGTTTCCTGTATCTGTGACGTCGGCTATGTGGAGGGATCTCCTGCACCGTTTCGCTTTCTCAATAGGTCGGTAACCTGCGCTGACCAAAAATACCGGTAGCCCCTTCCTCCCCGCCTAGCAGAGACAAGACACAATGCCGACTGATAAACACAAACCGGCAGGGGGAGGAGTATTGTAGGCAGCTTACCTCACTGTCCATCTGTGAGGTTTCCCGTCAGTGCCCCTTTTCTCCCAGACCGGACTACGGTGCTCTCCGATTTTCCTAGTTGATTTACAGTGCGCTGCAGTATGCTGCTGACGGTGTTCTGCCTGCGCCGGGACCGCACGTCCCTTGCTGTTCCTGCTACTTCAGCAGTAGGCCCTACTACTACCTTCTCCCCTTTTCCTGTCCTTCTATGAGGCGGAGAGCGGTGTACTGCCCTGTGTTCCAGGCTGCACTATGGAAGAGGTGGGAGCAGCGGTGCACTGGCCGATACGCACAGGGGCTCCCCATCACGATCCCGAGTGCGGTGTCGCCTGTGTTGGCATGCGGGTGCCGGGGGGATTGCAGGGATTGTGGCGGGTTCTCTGGAGGGACCCTAGACATGGCGGGAATCGGCTCGGTTCTTGTCCCCGAGGTCGTAGGACAGCATGCTCGATTGGCCTTTTAGAGGCTGGGATGTGCGAGGGACCCGGCACGCGTTGGTCGTCTATTAGGGGGCAGGTCTCGAGGCCTATGGTAGGGCGGAGGTCACCCTGCCGTGCGGGTGGCACCGTGGTTTGGTGGTCAGTCCGGAGCTAGGTGGGGGCACCCTGTTCCGGTGCCACCCTCCACCCCACCCACCATCTGCCGCCCATTGTACTCCACATCTCCAGTTCGTTTCCCCTCCCGACGCACCTCCTGGATACCCGGGTGAGGGGGGTGGGAAGGAGGGCTTGCAACTTCGAGTAGTTGTGGGGGAGGGGGGTGTGAGCTGGCTGTACCCTGGCGAGTGTAGGCCCCTGTCACGCCGCGCAAGCATCTGCGTGGCCGCGCCGCAGGGGCCCGTGTTGGTGAATGCTGGTGGTACGCATCTGCACGCATTGCCCATCTGTTGGCAATGTTGTCAACTAATGCTCTCTTGCGGCGATCTCGCTGGACAAACTCCAGGTGCTCAATCCGACACGAGAGCTGGGGGCAGGGATGTCTCGCATTCGGCAGAAGGAACAGGTCCTGGCAGGGTAGCTAACCCGCGGGATACGGCGGGTCTCGATCCTGAATCCCGCCTTTATTAAAACTCTTGCGACCGGCGGCACTCCCCCCCCCCCCCCCCCTCCCCTGCGTGTGCTGTTATGCAGGGGTGCGGTGCATCACATTGTGCTTGCCGGCTGTAGCTCAGCGGGTTGCAAGCATCCCTAGGACGCACTACATTGTGTTTGCTTTGTGGGAAATTCGGGTGCAGTAAACGTTCATGTTTCCCCAAAGGGTCATTTTAGTGCTGTATGTGACGTTATAACTAAAGCCGCGAGCCACTTTCGTGGCGCCAGAATGACCAGTCCGGAATGGATGTTATTTTGTAGTCGAGTAGGATGCCTTCTTCAAAAGGCACAGAAGCATAACTGAGTGCTGAGTTTAACAACAACATTTAGACGTCTTTACAGAGAAAGGCACGTCCGCTTGAGGACGAGCCTGTCATCAGGGGTTACCGGAGGCGCTGGGCTCGCTCGCCACCTGGAAAGGAGAGCTCCTAATAAGGGCAGCGTCCCACTCACCTCCAGCCTGACAGCAGAGCAGGGGGCATGATTGATGGCCTAGGTAGTTAACATACTGTCCAATTAACGCTTGCTTCTGGGACCTTCCACCACCACATCCACCACCACCACCACATCCACCACCACATCCACCAACACCACCACATCCACCACCACATCCACCAACACCACATCCACCACCACATCCACCACCACCACATCCACCAACACCACCACATCCACCACCACCACCACATCCAACATCACCACCACATCCACATCCACCACCACCACCACATCCACCACCACCACATCCACCACCACCACATCCACCACCACCACATCCACCACCACCACCACATCCACCACCACCATCACATCCACCACCACCACATCCACCACCACCACCACATCCACTGCCACATCCACCACCACCACATCCACCACCACCACATCCACCAGATCCACCACCACCACATCTATGTGTGTGTGTGTGTGTGTGTGTGTGTGTGTGTGGCTCTCTGTGTGTTTGTGTGGGTGCAAATGCAATAGGTCTCGCATTTGTGAGAGATTAAGCTATTGCCATTGTAAATGACAATACCATATATTTATTGGTTTAAAAAAAAAATGAAAACAATAACATTTGCAATGCCAATAGCTCTAACTTTAACAAAGACGAGACCATTGAATTGTAAATGCTTGTTTAGGTCGAGACTGGCGTAGGCTGCGTGCATGCGCAGTTTCGCCAGCGAGACTTAATGTCTCAGAGTAGCGAGGGTAAACCCTGCCCCTCTTCTCCATTGGCTGGCCTCCTAAACGGCGGCCAGCCATTGGAGAAGAGGTCTCTGTGACGTCATTGTCTCGCTGTAAGCCCCGTCCTTTTCGAATTGAGGGGCGTGTTTTTTTCGATTCTTTCTCTCCCCTTCTCCAGCTAATGGAGAAGAGGGGAGAAAGAAAAACACGCCCCTCAATCCGAAAAGGACGGGGCTTACAGACATGGCGAGCGCTTGTATCAGAGCTAACGTGTTGGTTACGTGTGAGTTAAATGCTAGCTGCTGAAATGTGTGGTTATCTGCAGGTCATCCGTTCGACTCTTCACTAGGTTAACTCGGCTTTCCATCCCTCCAATGTCCCTAAATTGAGTGACATTAAATTGGTTAGTAGTAAGGCATATTATGTGCATCACTTACAAACTACAGAAGTGTTACATTAAAAAAGTTATTATTTACAAAACAGTTTTCCCTTTCGATCCTAGCAAGCTTTGATCTTCCCCACCACCTCCAGCAGGCAAAGGCCTGTATATTGGACCCATCCTTCCCTCTCGCGGGTCCTTTTTTCGGCTTCAGACTTGCAGGAGTTCTGCACTGTTTCACTTGGAGTACGTCGAAGGATTGTAACTTGTGGATCCCTCCGAGTGACCGAAAGTCTGCTGTCAGACTCTCCCACCTCCTGGAATTCGAGGCAGAGCAGGAGCAGAGTAGGGCTTGTGGTACAGGAGCGAGTCGGGATGGGCAGCTGGCCTGTGCTGGAAGTTTTCACTTAGTATTCTGCCGCGTCATTGATTGATCACTTTGGGCATCACCGTTGTAGGGGAGGGTGAACATATTTAGGAAAATGAGAAACATGATATCCGCCCGTTTTTTGAATTTGCATGTCGAGCAAAATTGGGCCACAGAAACTACTCGAGTTTGCTGTGCAGGAGAACCCGAGAAAAAGATGCATTTTGTGGTGCGTGCGCTTTGTGCGGTGCTCCCTGGCAAAACCAGGTCTAGAGAGAACCGCGTGGACTGCACACGAACCGCACAGCTCCCAGGGTGCACGTGATGCTCACTGAACGTTGGTTCGCACGCACCACACGAACGGCCCGAATAGTAGAATTTTGGTCTATGAGGCTTTTCGCTCTTCCATACTAGGCAGGGGCGAATTGCGCAGAATACCGCGGAGCAAAAAATATATTTCTCCCATCCTTCGTCCCATGATTGGTTTAATCCACCTTTCTCGCCACCGTCTGTGCAGGTAAATCACAGGTGTGATGGTAAGGTAGGATATGTGTAGAAGCTAAATCGTTTTTTAGGCCACAGGGGATGACGCCCCCCCCAAACTAATGACGCCATACCTGGTTACCCCCAGTGCTCCACTCCACTAGGCTGTCCTCTGTGGGACGCCATTTTGCAGCAGGCTGGGATAGGCAATTCCTGCATTGCAGTGCAGAGCACATCTGCAGAGCAAGCGAGGAGGTGTGGGGGCGGAAGAGGGGAAGAGACTGGCTTCTCCTATTGTTTCCAGGAATTATGCTTCCCAGGTGTCTGCATTTCCAAAGTAGCTTATATCATGCAAACAGGCCAGATAGCTCGATGGGTTGATCGTCTGTTGTAGAAGGTGCATTTTTAAGCCACATAATCGACAGAGCTGAGCCATCCTTAATCCGTGCAAAGTCGATAAACTGAATACTGTTGGGTTGCGTGTGTCATTATACATTTTAGGTGTTATGAATACAGGCCAGGATATATGTCAGACAGCATTTAAAAGGCAGCAGAAATGGCACCGCAGGCTCGTCCGAAGCTATCAAGATATTGCCGCCTTCGCAGGCACAGTGCAAACATACATTAAGTAAATTACATTTCCTGGCACTTAGCACAGGCTCTCTGGAGCACGTGCCCTTATGCGTGGCATTCACCCATTTCCAAACCTGGAACCCCGTGAGCACAGCCAGTGCTTATTTTGAAAAAATATAAGTATATTATATAGTAAGATGTATTTCTCATGAGGTCACCGTGGTTGGTATTACGCACTGCCCCTTACAGCACTTCCAAGTTCAATCCCACTATACAATGGTGACATACTGGACTATTCAAGGTCACTATAAGCTGTAAGGATGGCCTGGACCTGCTGGTTTTATTGTGTTTTAAAAAGTATATTCAACCTATTGTGGAATAGCTCTGCTTTAAAATAGATGACAGCGCCACCACCTGGTTCTCTGCCTTAACTAAATGCCGTCATCAAACACCAGCACAAATTAAGCCCTGCTATTGCACAGCTTGGCGGTTCCTGTCAGTGCTGAGCAGCAAGGATGTGGCGAGCAAAGCCAGGAAGGAAGCTAGGAAGAGGGGTGGGGAGGTTCTTGAATGATTCTGCGCTCGGTGAATGACACCTGCCATTCTTACTCTGCCCCTTCCCCCATCTTCCCTGGCACTCCGCAAGTAAAATTCTGCCAACCTTGCTAATAAAAGAAATCCTTTTTAAAAGGTCTGCTCATGTTCGCGCTATATAAAACTTTACTAGCTGCCCGTCCCGACGTTGTACGGGTATAAAAAAGATTTACCTGAAGGACGGCAAACTTTACCGAACGCTACCACACCGCTTCCCAATGCAGCAGGCGTCTTAGAAAGCACACGCCCACACATAACAACGCTGAGGGGCACGCACACCTCACGACATGCACGAACGCTAATCTCATCACAGTGAGATTAGCGTTCGTGCACGTCTTGAGGTGTGCGTGCTGTTCAGCGTTGTGTGTGGGCGTGTGCATTCTGAGACGCCTGCGTTTATCCCCGGTTGAGATCGGTAACGCTTATGCCCATAAAGGCTGCTTCGCAACATATGTTATTAACGCCGCCTGAATGGCAATGTGCGTGAATGCGGCGCATCTTTTGTCTTCTATACGGACGTGTGAGAAGTGATTATAACTCGTGAATGGAAAGGCGCGCTACTGAATGACGCGGCCATTTTTTTGTTATAAAATTTGTGGCACGCCCCTCTGAGAATGCTGTTGTGGTACGCCCCTCTCACAAAGTATAATGTGTGTACTTTGACACGGCTACGACCACACCCACGGCCCTCTGAGTGTGTAGTTTGACACGCCCCTCTGACAACGGTTACTGCCACAAAGTAAAATGTGTGTAGTTTGACACGCCCACAAACACGCCCCCGACACGCCCACAAGGGACTACTTTACCCCTAAGGTTCTTTGACGTTTCTAATGTATATGGTGGCCACCTGTATAGCCTATGTCCATCTGCTGCAACTCCCCTTTCCAATGCTGTATTGGGTGTTGTGATTGGTGCTGTACTTCTTGAGTTTACCCGCCTCAAAGGTTTCAGCTCTCTCTTTATAATAGTAGAATGGATAAATAAATAAAATAAATAAGGATTGATGCCATCCTCAGACGTTTGCGTAAGATTTTTTTTCCCAATCCTTCGTAAAATTTCTAAAAAGGATGTCTTTCTACATGCACAAGCACAAAGCAAGAATCAGACTTAAATTATTGTGCAACTAATTAAAATTGTTACAATAACATAGCAGTCACCACTGAAATACATATAAAATAATCTCACACCTTAAAAATTAACAATATGCCATCTGCATTTAAGGGCTGTATTAAAAGACGCACATTAACCTTATAAAAGTAATCACTAGCACAATGAAGTGCTCACATTCTAGCCCTAACGGCTGGTTTAGTTAAAACCACCTTAGGAGCTGTAATTTAGTACCCGACAATTTGCTGGAAGGGGAGGGCACATCCCAGGTGGTGCTCTGCTTACGATTCGGATTTTACATTGCTTCTGGTGGGTGAGTGTGCACCGCATGTGGGTGTTATCCCGCTGGCCCTCTTGTAGGTAAGAAGGACATTGTTGCAGCATTGGGGGCTGAGCAATCATTGGCTAACAGACCCCCATGACAGGGAGCTTAATTAAGATTTCAAATTAAGGTACTCCTCGATGTGCAGCTAAAAGTGCAGTGCTTAATTTGAATCAGTGGTTTCCGGTGCTCAGCGCTCTGTGTGTGTATGTGGCTCTGTGTGTGTGTGTGGCTCTCTGTGTGTGTCTGTGTGTGGCTCTGTGTGTGTGTGGCTCTGTGTGTGTGTGGCTCTGTGTGTGTGTGGCTCTGTGTGTGTGTGGCTCTGTGTGTGTGGCGCTCTGTGTGTGTGGCTCTGTGTGTGTGCGTGTGGCTCTGTGTGTGTGCGTGGCTCTGTGTGTGTGTGTGGCTCTGTGTGTGGCTGTGGCTGTGTGTGTGGCTGTGTGTGTGTGTGTGGCTCTGTGTGTGTGTGTGGCTCTGGGTGTGTGGCTCTGTGTGTGTGGCTCTGTGTGTGTGTGTGGCTCTGTGTGTGTATGTGGCTCTGTGTGTGTGGGTGTGGGTGCAAATGCAATAGATCTCGTATTTGCGAGAGATTAAGCTATTGGGATTGTAAATGACAATGCCATTTATTTATCTGTTTTCAAAACCAACACATAAATAAAAAGTTTGTCATTTACAATGCCAATAGCTCTAACTTTTCCGAAGGCAAGACCGTTGCATTGTAAATGCTTGTCTCTAAAACGTAGGTTTCTAAGCCTCTTGTGATTTTTTTTTTTACAGTCTGACCACTTGGGGGCATGAAGACCGAGGTATTTTATGACACATTAGGAAGGATTTCTCCAAAGAGATTACAAGGATTGAATGGGTTCTGCGTTGATTCTCTTCCCCACCTTTAATTGGAATTGTTCCACAGAGGGGTCAAAGTTAAGCAGACAAGAAGCCACCTGTCCCTTTATCTATCTGCCTATCCCCTGTCTGCCGAGTCCTTAACAGTCTATCTAATGTTCTCCTATCCACTGATGTCTAATTATAGGTCTGTGTGAGTGCGAACATGCATCGGGACAGTGCCTGTATGTAGGTTGGTCTGTGCACATGCATGGGCGCAGGGCTTTAAGTGGGATGAAAAAACTGGGGGTCTCCCAAAGGGGAGAGGCCACTGTAATTAAAGGTGTGGCTTAAAACTGTAAGCTAAAAATCAGTGCTTAGCATAGTGTGCCGCAGGGCTTGTATTTAGTTGTTTCTGTCATTGCATCCGGACATATGATACAACAAATAACATCATACCTACAACAAGTCAGGCTATTGGCTTTGTCAATGGTTGTTAGTTGCTTAAGATAAATAAGCAGCAACTATGGTTTGTATAAAAAATTGAAAACGCTTCCACTTAAGCCCTGGTGACACAACGACAATGTTACTGCTCCTGAGTTTCAAAAAGAGAAGGGAAATCCAGAGAGAAAATGACTCTCTTTAAAGGATTTGCTTTCCCCTACAAGCTCACCTGGCATGAAGTCATGCCAACCTCTCCACTAGTTCGAAGTGAGCAGTGTAAGCACGCACACATCCATGTGCCTGCTGTCTGCAGTCCGGGAAAAAACGGACTGCCTGTGCCAGGGCACAAAACAGAGCCCCACAGAGACCCGTTTCGATGCCCCCTTTAGAAAACTGCAGGTGCTCAACACCGGTGAGTCCTGGCCCACATAAAGCCCTGCATGGGCGTATCCAAGGTCGTCTTTGTGTATGAAGGAATATCCGGAGGTCTGGTATTCTTTGAGAAGGACTGAGTGTAGGTCTCTCACACATGCCAAACCTCTGGGGCACCTAGGAGAGAGAATCACATTTTTTTTAAAACTGGGGGCCAGATGTAGGTAGCCAAATATCGGTCGCTAACGGCCGACAATACTGAATTTCGGCCTGTTACCGACCGGTATTTGGACATTGAGATGTAGGGCGCCCAAAAACTACCGAATCGTTAAAGTTACAAATTCGGTATATTTACCGAATCGGTAACTTTTCCGAATCTGTAATTTTTCTGAATCTGTAACTTTTCCGAATCAGTAACTTTTCCGAATCAGTAACTTTTCCGAATCGGTAACTTTTCCGAATCGGTAAATAAGAAATTGAAAAATAAGACTCTTGAGATGAAGATGACCCCTAAAATACAGAATTTGCATGAAATTCGGTAATTAAGAGTCGGTATTTAGCATGGATTGAAAGCAGGTGGTAACCAGGTGCAGGCTATAAAAAAGGCCCCAAAATGCAACAGTTTGACCAGAATGGCAGCATTCTACGTCATAGCAAGGCGACTACGGCTACAGGCAGCAGGAGAGAGGGAATGGAGAAGGGAGGAGCAAGTGTACAGGCAGAGGATAACACTCTTCCAACTGACTGAGCCAGAGATACTGCAAAGGTACAGGCTACACCCCCAAACCATCCTGGACCGGATCAGGGACCTGCACCCACTCCTGGAGCAAGATAGCCTGGCTGATGAGGATTATGAATCCAAAACCGGTCCCAGGATGCTTGTTTCCGGTCCAGGGAAGACATGGCTTGGCAGTTCGGGCTGGACTGTTCCCATGAGGCACAGGGTCAGACTGATTTGCATATAGCCATGTCTGAACTGGGGTGGCTGAGTGGACTAAAGAATGGTGATGGATTAAACCCAGATCAGTTGACTGGGGGTGAGTGTTTGATTTGCTCAAACGCTCCGTCCATCATCCCCTTTTGTATCCCACTCCTGGAGCACCCAACACCAAGGGCGCACGCTATTCCACCCCATGTGCAGGTGCTCTGTAGCATACACCTGCTTGCATCTGGGAGTTACCAGAGTGTGGTTGCTGCGGTAGGTGGGGTGTCCCAGAGCTGCCTGTCCCGTTTCTTTAGGAAAGTTCCTGGATGCCATGATGCAGAGATTGGAGCATTACATCAGCTTCCCGGAAACTGATGCGGAACTGCTCAGGACCAAGACTGACTTTTACCTAATGGCACATTTCCAACATGTCATTGGCTGTATTGATGGTACCCACATCCCAATATGCCCACCTGCTGCCACAGAGTACGTTTACCGGAACAGGAAGTCATCCCACACAATAAATGTACAAGTAATCTGTGATGCCAAGTACATTATCACGGACATAGTGGCCAGGTACCCAGGAAGCACCCACAACTCCTACATCTTCCAAAACAGTGGGATCCACACCCGCCTGACAGCGAAGGATACCTGCTAGGTAAATTACTTTGTGACACTCCCTTGATAGATAATGCAGACGTATGTTTATGTGTGCCTGTAAGTAATGGTTTTCTAATTTCACATTAGGGGATAGTGCATATGCCCTCCGTTCCTTCGTCCTGACACCCTACCTCAACCCCACAACCCCCAGCCAGAGACGATACAATGTGGCACATAAATCAACCAGGAACATCGTGGAGCGCACCTTTGGACTTCTGAAGAGCAGGTTCCGTACTCACCAGTCATCTGCTGTAAGATCATTGCAACTTGTGCAATGTTGCACAACCTCGCTACTAAGAAGGGCACCGAGGTGGAATTGAGCGACTATTAAGAACATGATGACGACCATGCACTACCTGCACCCAACACAGTAGGAGTTCCAACACCAACAGACGGCAGACAGAGACGGGTAGAGATCACCCACAATTACTTTTGAGTAAGTAAAGAGACACAGCAAGGGTTTCAATGCAATAAACGTAGTTTAATTGGTACTACGCTAAATGTCTGAAGACACATTTGTTAAATCCAAAGTGTGCCTAGCCCAACTGGGCGGACAGGGGTCACCTCACCCTCACATGTCCACTCGAAATTTGGCAGCCTTACTGCCTGCGCCCATGCACTACACTGCGTGATGCCTGTGGTTGGGTCAGATCATTGTCTGCTGAGCCACGTCTGTACTCTGGCGTCTGCTGCTCCTCCGAATTTCCGGGATAGGGGTGCTGCTACTGGTGTTGCCTGTGTCCCCTAAACCTTCACCTCCTGTGGTGGCTGACTGGTTAGTCAGCAGCACTTCCATTGCTGTAGTGACTCTCCCCATCCCCCTTGTGAGATCTGTGCAGCAGTGCACCAGCCCCTCCTGCATTGCAACAGAACGGCGACATACCAGTGAAGTCACTGTTGCCAGACGGTGCATGGCCCTTGTCTGCTGTTGCATGCACTGACTCTCCCTGCGCCTTTGTGCGCGGTCCTCATTGAGTTCGTCACAAAGTGACATCATGCACTGTGACATGTCCCTCACCCCATCGGCCATGTCCCTCATGCTGTCCGCCATTGATGTGATCCCCCGGTTCATGTTCTCAATGTTTTTATTCATTTGGCGCATTTGTCGGTGCACTGCACTAATTGATTTCGCCTGCAGGCACTGCACCTTCACCATTGTTGTTTCAAGGCCACGGAAGACACCGTCACCATGCCCACTCAAGCTTGCCTCCCGGACCCTACGGCGTCTTGTGCCTCTGGATCCAGTGACAGGATTGGACGGAAGACCAGCTGCATTTGCCTCCATTGACTCAATTGGGATCTCACCCTCCCTTTCCTCATCAGAGGATGTTTGTAGGATTCTTAGCGGGGGAACATCATGCCTCCTGGGCCTGCAGATTTCTGACACCTCTGAGCCTGCTGGTGTGGAAAGTTGTTGTGGCTCATGTTGTGGGGAGTCAAGGAGCAGAGGTGATGATGGCAGTTGCATGGTGGCTGCCTCTGGTGTGGCAGCTGTATGTGTGCAAGGTGCTGGAGGTGTTGCAGTGCTGGGCCCTGCATCCCTGGCTTCTTCCTCACTCCTCTTCCTTTGGGGTGCCCTCTTCTCCCTCTCCTGCATTGTCTTGCGCGAAGTCTCTCCTGTGGACAGATATGGACAGTGGCTTAGTGGTGCTTTCACCGTGTATTTCTATATTAAATCACAAATCATTTGCACTATTTCATGGTCCTCCCCTGTCTCTTATTGTATTGTGTGGCATGCCTGACATTCTTTCATGTTGTCTGCTCTGATGTGAATTCTTATGACTACCACTCCCATAATGCATTGCAGGTGGATACAGAAGCCTGTACTGGAGTTCCTCGACACACAGCCACATTGGGGGAGGGAGACAGGCAAGGGTGAGGAATGATGGACATGTCCCTTACCTCTCTTTGATGCAGCTCGGGCTGAGCTGTCAGCATCACCGATTCCTAAAACGCTCTCTGGCTCCAGAGTGGACTCCACGAGCTCTTCCAGATCCGTGAGAGCAGGTGCCCTGTTCTTTCCTCCACCTGTAGCATTGGCCTCTTTCATTATTGCTGCCAATTTCTTTTTGGTAATGATCCTCAGATCATACCATCTTTTCTTTAGATTGTCCACTTCCCTGGTTGTCACTCCAATGGCGTTCACCTTGGACTGGATCCCCAGCCAGGTATTCCTCTTCACAGCCTCTGCTACCTGCTGAGACTGCTTTCCGAAAAGCTGGGAGTTGTGCTTTACCACCTCCTCCACCAGCACCTTAAGTTCACCTGTGCTGAACTTCATCTTCCTCTTCCTCTATGCACCTTCCCTCTGGGAGTCTTGGGAATCCATCTTTCAATCCTGCACAGCTCAGCTTCACAACAGCCTGTCAGTGTGTAACTGCTCTCCTGGGTGATCAGTTACTCTGCACCTGCATGGGTGTGGCCACTTACTGGTTGTGGGGTGGGGTGGATGCACAGGGTTGGTTGATGCCTCTGTTGGTTGGCTGAGGGGAGGGGTGGAGGCACGTGATTGGTTGGTAGCTCAACTGCTTGCTTTTTTGTATCCCCGATTCGGTATTTACCGATTCGGTATTTACCGATACGGTAAATCCCATTCATTCCTATGGGCATCCCGGCCTATAGGAATGAATGGGATTTACCGAATCGGTATTTGCCGAATCGGTAAATACAGAATCGGTAAATACCGAATCGGGGATTCCGATTTTTACCAAATCTGTATTTTTTACTGATTTTTTTCCTACATCTCATTTCCCATTTCTAAAATACCGAATCGGTAAAATTCGGTATTTTAGAATCGGTAAAAATAAGTTACCTACATCTGGCCCTAAGTGAGATAAAGTTAGTGTTGCTAGTAACTTGCATTGGTGTGGTTTAGCATCATTTTAGCATAAAACATAATTTTCCCTTAAACTTAAAAAAAAAAAAAAAAGTTGTCTGCCTAACACTACCGTCGAAAGGGTGGAGTATCGGCTGTTGGTTGCCTCGTACCCTTCTCTGGAGAGGACCCTGCACTTCAGCTCACATCCCCAAAAGAGACGACGATTTCTGGCTCACAATACACTAAGTTAATATGGCCCGGAAGTGGCGCAGGATTCCGCCATCAGAAAGATGTACTGCTAGACCCATTGACGCAGGTTTGAAGAGCCTTCCCTGCAGACAGCTCCTGAAGAATGTGTGCTCGTCACCATTAGACTGCTAAGGGTCACGGTCACTTATTTTTTAATAACCGTGTGTCTTGCTGCACAAAGCGTTTTTGTTACATACCAAGATTCTCATAAATGTACATACTGCAAATCAGTTTTAAATGGACCTGCAGTGGTGCAGCCTCGCCAGGGATTCATTACTGGAGTACTATGGGGTACTTTACGTCAATGGGGTGTAGAATTACAAGCGTGCTGCTTATGATACTCGGACAGAGGCATGTGTAGCTCTTACTGGAATTGAAGGGCGTCCAAGTACTAAAGCAGCTGGGTCAGTCTGGTCAGTATTCGCAGCATTTTCTGCTGAAAGTACAAACAGACAATCCCCAGGAATCATGTTAGAGAGAATTGAGGTGATTTAGCACAGTAGTCTCTCTCTCCAAAGTCTGGTGTAGCCATGATACTACGTACTGGGTTTGGGGTGTCATGACTTTGTGGGTCTACTGGTCAGCTGTGTGTCCCTGGGGCAGAAGAGGACAGTGCTGATGGAGCATTAAGGCTGTTGTAGGCAGCTGACAGTTGGTACCACCTCACAAGGCAATATGAGCTAACCGACAAAGGGACACAAATCTGCTTCTTTCTCCGGGGCAAAGGGAACATCCAAAGGGTAAAATATAATTATGCCTGGGGCTCTAAAATTCATTTCACATGGGATCCTCTCACTAACATTACATTCTAACCTGAAACGAGGCGAGTTATCTGGGTGACAAGAGGACAGATGTGGGAAGATGACCAGGCCACATCTGAGCAGCACAAAGACAGCAAAGAGATAAGTGGAAAAGTACAGGACAGGGGTATACCCAGGGCCACTGGAATTATGTGGCAGGAGAAGGTTAAATTATGTGGCAGTGTTGACTAAAGTATGCTGCAAAGAAGGCAAATTATGCAGCATGTTTTCCGATAGTTTAATCTTCATTATTGTGTCGTTTTAAACTTGTTAACACTGTCTGGTTATAGGTTGCATCTCATTAGTACCAGTTTAAGATTAAAACATTGCTATAAGCAACAGAAAGTTGACCAGTCAACCTTTGCAAAGGTCATTTTACTGCACAGCAACATGTGCCTCTGCATTTCAGTAAAGTTTTAAAGGTTTGTGGAAGAAACTATTATTTTAATTAAAATCTGCAAATTATGCAGCAGGTGATGGATTATGTGGCAAATACAACGGATCAATAGTCATGCGCAAAACGCCGCAGCCGCACAATCGCATAATTTCAGTGCCTTTGGTTATGCCTAAATATCAGATATAGAGGTGCAGAGGAGAGAGGCAGAGTTCTTTATGTAAGAGGTGCAGAAACAGGCAGGTGAATGGTTGAAAGTAAGGGAAGGGTGCACAAGGGGTATGGTTTGGGAACAAATAAAATGAGAGGATAAAATTATAATTTTAAACACTCATGAAAGTCGCCCTATATCCTTCACAAAATTGGCTGTATAGGCCCCACCAAATTACTTTTACCCCCAGCCTTCAAAAAATACAAGGACAGCCTTCCTGCCTAAATCCGAAGTGCTGGTATGCATGGCCTATGTACAGGAGTACTCGTATGACTGGTAGTCGGTCTGCTGTTTTCTGTGCGTGTGCCGGGCCGTGTGTGTGCACATATGTTTGTCTGCAGATGTTGCTCTGTGTACATGTGTGATCTATCTCAATGTGTGAACGTCTTTATGCCTCTATGCATATGTATATACACAACTCAAGCCTTTTAGTTTTGCCACTGCAGATTCTACTTACAGCGCAAATGGAGGGCAGAGCAGTAGAGGAGATTCTTGGGGTGCACAGGACAGTGTGAGAAATATGGTATTGTCAGTATTATACATAATAATAAAGAAGATGCCTTTCTCCTGCCGTACTGTAGGTACATAGCATGGAGTAGGGAGAAGCAGCTGACCGGAGGAACCGGGAGACCAGAATTCTAATCCATTATTTTGCATTTCGACCCAGAAAAGTGTGATCCTGGGCACATTACTCATTTGATCTCTGCCTGGGTTATTTTATTAAAAATGGGACATTTAAACTTGTGCTGAACATCGGCATTACATATTATTTAGAAACCAGCACGTGGGGGTTTAGTTCCAGCTGCTTTTCAAGGAAATACACAATGCTTTCACCTGTGGCCTGTTAATGGTTTTAGGATTAATCAGAACAGCTGAAACGCGTCCCTGAAGACCGAATCATGCTGGCACGCGAACTACAGTACATAGCGCGAGGCTGCTAGGCTGTCAGCATACACGTCAACGGGTGTCATGTTACCCACTTTAGTCACGTTGCAGCTATAGAGGCGCATTTGATCGCAGGTCTGATGAAAGTGTATCATGTAAATAATACCTTTCACAGCATTTACGAAATACGAGGGATACGTTGTGAATTATGAAAGATAGTGCACAATACTTGTGCAACCCTTGGCCCTGCTCCCGCTGGCACACTTACACCAGACACATCTGGGGAACAACATATAAGGATAACGAGTAAAGGCAAGTCCAGGGTGCTGCAATGCACGGACTGTATCACGGCGGAGTACAGAAAGCCTGTTTGGACATTTATGCGGAAAATAAATAAGCTACAAATCCCACAGTATACACACTATGGTCAGACAATTGTTAAACGACCCACTGGCCAATTGGGTTGTCCTGGATACAAGATGAATACAACAGCTTTTCTGCGATAAAACCCTGTACTCGCAGTTCGTGGGGTCTACCGTCTCGTTTTCAGCATCTTAGGAAGGGGTGGTCCCCCATGCAGCACTGCACGAGCTGAGCCGGGGCTTTGTGTGAAAATATTCACAAGTGCCCTGAGAGGAGTTCGAGGGAGCAGAGCAGACTGCCAGCTGCCCCCACAAACAATGTGAGGAGCCCGAGAGCGGCTAGGCATGCAAGAAGAGGCTGAAGAGCAGAGAGGCGATAAAAGGTTAAATGGCTGCACCACAACACTGATGCACGAGGACCGCTGAACCTTATCTCCTTAGCTGATGCCAAGCACACCCGAGCTGCGGTCAGCGCCGTCCCGTTCTCCCGCGGGCTCCTCTGCCCATAGCACAGAGCGGAGGCGGCTGCGCATGGCCCGTGCTGATACTGCCGCCGATGCTCCGCCTCCTGTTGCTTCTTCTTTATGCAACTCCTGTGCGATCGCGTCTGAGGTTTCAGCGCATGATTTCCAGTCTTTAGGTGCCTTCAGCTTCCTTCCGGGATTTGACGTCCTCCGAGCAGTATTAATTGCTCTGTATTTCTGAGTCGGCTCCAGCAGTTTTCACGGCTTGTTTTCTCGCACAGCTGCCACCGCGGGCAGGAGAGGAAGAAGCAGGAAGGAAGTGAGGCCAGGTGGAGGCGGGTACCCGAGAGCAGCCTGGAGAGCTCGCCGGGGGATTGGGGAGCGCGGTTCCGAAAGTGAAAGAGGACCGCGCTGCAGCCGGATCTGTTGTCTTTATGGGGCCATGTGTTTAAACACATGGCCCCATGAAGATAAGAAATCGCTTACGACAGAAGGAAAGCAGGCGAGCCAGTTCAAGTGGGCCGGCACAAAAAGCCGAAGGGAGGCAATATATATATCTCATTTCCAATGGCTGGCCACCGTTTAGCATAAACGGTGATGCCAAGCAATGGAAATGAGGGACGGGGCTTAAAGCCCTTTTGTGAAACTCCTCATTAGCAATAAATCTTGCTGAGCGAGCTGCGCATGTGCGCAGCAACGCTAGGCGAGGCCTAAAAAGGGCCAGAACGTATTTAAAAGGCAATAAAGTCAAGAACACTGAATAAATATGAGCTCACGGTGGGCAGTGCCACAGCAGCCTGAAGTGAACTTTCACGCCATGCTCTTATTATTTTAGCTTATTTAAAGTTGAAGTAAATAACATGCGATGGCAGAGGCCACGGGAGTGCAGTAAAACCTCAGCAACAGCACTGGCTCTATTAAGTCTCATCTCCTACTGTGACTACATAAACAAACATTGGCATAGCCAATAGGTCTCGACTTTGGGGCCTTACAAGTGTTTAGCCATGGAACAGGACAAGCACTGTGCATTCAAATATATCAACCAATTTGATATTTACTATCCCATGCAGGTTGCTTCATTAACACTGTATATAACGATAAAACTACAATCAGTCACCACTGATTTCTTATGAAAAACACATCATGTTCTACAGGAACTTGAAGTGTTTTTCATAAGATTACTCCTGTAATCAATCAATCAATCAATCATAACACTTGTATAGCGCGCTACTCACCCGGAAGGGTCTCAAGGCGCTTGGGGGAAGAGGGCCGCTACTGCTCGACCAGCCAGGTCTTGAGTTGTCTCCTGAATGCGAGGTGGTCCTGGGTCAGCCGAAGGTGGATGGGGAGGGAGTTCTATGTCTTGGTCGCCAGGAAGGAGAAGGATCTGCCTCCGGCGGTGGCTCTTCGGATGCGTGGTACGGCGGCGAGGGCGAGGCTAGCGGACCGTAGCTGGCGGGTGGGCGTGTGGAAGGTCAGGCGGTCATTGAGGTACTTGGGGCCCAGGTCGTGGAGAGACTTCTGTGCGTGGGTGAGGAGCCTGAACGTGATCCTCTTGCTGACGGGGAGCCAGTGCAGGTTCCTCAGGTGGCCGGAGATGTGGCTGCGTCGAGGGATGTCCAGGATGAGTCGGGCGGAGGCGTTCTGGATGCGTTGCAGTCTTTTCTGTAGCTTGGCTGTGGTTCCGGCGTAGAGGGTGTTTCCGTAGTCCAGTCGGCTGGTGACGAGGGCCTGGGTGACCGTCTTCCTGGTGTCGATCGGGATTCATAGGAAGATCTTGCGGAGCATGCGGAGGGTGTGAAAGCATGAAGAGGAGACGGCGTTGACTTGTTTGGTCATCGAGAGGGAGGAGTCCAGGATGAAGCCCAGGTTGCCTGCGTGGTCTGTCGGCTTGGGCGGTGCCCAGGGCTGGGGGCCACCAGGAGTCGTCCCAGGCGGAGGGTGATGGTCCAAGGATGAGGACTTCCATCTTGTCTGAGTTCAGTTGCAAGCGGCTGTTCTTCATCCAATCGGCGACGTTTTTCATCCCTTCGTGGAGGCTGGTTCTGGCGGTGTCGGGGTCTCTGGTGAGGGAGCGGATCAGCTGGGTGTCGTCGGCGTAGGAGATGATGTTGAGGTTGTGTTGGCGTGCGATGGCTGCGAGAGGTATCATGTAGACGTTGAAGAGGGTGGGGCTGAGTGATGATCCTTGGGGGACGCCGCAGATGACTTCGGTGGCCTCGGAACGAAACGGGGGGAGGCGGACTCTCTGTGTTCTTCCAGCGAGGAACGAGAGGATCCACTTCAATGCCTTCTCTTGGATGCCGGTGTTGCTGAGGCGCTGGACTAGGGTGCGGTGGCAGACAGTGTGGAACGCGGCGGAGAGGTCCAGGAGGATGAGTGCTGCTGTTTCCCCTTTGTCGAGAAGGGCTCGGATGTCGTCGGTGGCTGCGATGAGGGCGGTCTCGGTGCTGTGGTTGGCTCTGAAGCCGGACTGCGAGGGGTCGAGGGATCCATTCGTCTCGAGGAAGGCGGCAAGCTGTCTGTTGGCGATCTTCTCAATGACTTTGGCAGGAAAAGGGAGGAGCGAGATGGGGCAGATGTTTTTGAGGTCGGTGGGGTCCGCTGTTGGTTTCTTCAGTAGGGCGCTGAGCTCGGCGTGCTTCCAGCTCTCTGGGAAGGTGGCGGTGTCGAAGGAGGTGTTGATGACGTCTCGGAGTTGGGGTGCGATGGTGGAGTCGGCCTTGTTGAAGACGTGGTGGGGGCAGGGGTCAGTCGGAGATCCGGAGTGGATGGTGTTCATCGTGCGGGCTGTGTCTTCGGTGGTCACTGCGGTCCAGGTGCGGAGGGTGGCGGTGGGGTGTGTTGGTTCGACGGTTGGGTGCGAGGAAGGTGCGCCGAAGCTGTTGTGGATGTCGACAATCTTGCTGTGGAAGAATGAGGCGAGGGAGTCGCAGAGGTCTTGTGACGGGGTGATGTCGTTGTTGCCGGTGCTGGGTTTGGAGAACTCCTTGACGATGCTGAAGAGTTCCTTGCTGTCGTGGGCGTTGTTGTCCAGTCGATCCTTCAGTGATTTCTTCTTGATGGTGCGGATGAGCTGGTGGTGCTTGCGGGTCGCGCGTTTGAGGGCGGTCATGTTGTCCGTGGTCCGGTTGAGGAGCCAGGCTTTCTCGAGGGTGCGGCAGGTCTTCTTGGAGTCCTTGAGTTCGTCGGTGAACCAGGGGGCCTTCTTGCTTCTGGGTTTGCTGGGAGGGTTCTTCAGTGGTGCGAGGTCGTCGGCGCAGGCGGTCAGCCACTGCGTGAAGTTGCGGGCTGCTTCGTTGGGGTCCGGTGTGCTGGCAGGAGGGTTCTGGCTGAGGGAGGTGGTGAGCTGGTCGGGGGTGATCTTGCTCCAGCTTGTGTGAGGGACCTGGTGCGGGTGGTGGTGGGTAGTGGTTTTTCTGAAGCTGAAGTGGACGCAGCTGTGGTCGGTCCAGTGAAGTTCGGTGGAGTGGCTGAAGGCGAAGTGCTTGCTGGCTGAGAAGACGGGGTCAAGCGTGTGGCCGGCGTAGTGGGTGGGGGTGTTGACCAGTTGCTTGAGTCCGAGGTTGGCGAGGTTGTCCAGCAGGGTGACGGTGTTGCGGTCCTTGTTGTTCTCCAGGTGGAAGTTGCGGTCCCCTAGGAGGATGTAGTCGGCGGAGGGGAGGGCGTGTGGGCTGATGAAGTCCGTGATGTCTTCGCTGAATTGTGTGCGTGGTCACGGGGGTCTGTAGATGAGGGTGCCTCTGAGGGTCGTCTTTGGGTCGGTGTGAATCTGGAAGTGGAGGTGTTCGGCGGCGGTGTAGGTGTCGTCGGCGTCGGTCGTGATGCGGATGGTGTTCTTGTGGACGATGGCGATGCCTCCCCCAGTTTGGTTGACGCGGTCCCTCCTGATGATCTTGTATTCATCCGGGATGGCGATGGCGATGTCGGGGGTTGAGGGGGCGTTCATCCATGTTTCAGTGAGGAACGCGACGTCTGGAGATGTTGTGTCGAGCAGGTTCCAGAGTTCGACGGCGTGTCTGTGGACGGAGCGGGTGTTGAGCAGGATGCACTTGAGGTCGCTGCTGGGGTTTGGCTTGGCGGGCGCGGTGCATGTTCGGAGGCAGGTGAACTTGCAGGTTGTGCAGGTGAAGGGTCCGTGGAAGCGTTTCGGGGCGGCTCGGCAGCAGGCGGGGTTCTGGCCGGCGTTGAG
The DNA here is from genome assembly GCF_964261635.1 of Lissotriton helveticus. Lineage (NCBI taxonomy): Eukaryota > Metazoa > Chordata > Amphibia > Caudata > Salamandridae > Lissotriton > Lissotriton helveticus. Next base: position 1,327,572,537 of record NC_136061.1, on the reverse strand, counting down.
TGCGATGAGGGTGGCGGCGTCGTAGGTCTGTCGGGTCGTCTCGCGTCGGTGGGGGACAGGGGTCCTGGCGCTGGGCACGGTCCAGGCGCGGACGGGCTTTCCTTCGGCGCACAATCGGCGCACCCGCTGCGCGTGACCGCTGCGCGTCCGCGTGGTCGCCATTTATGGCGAAGTGGGAGGGAGGGAGGAGCAGCTGGGAGGCGGGAGCGGGGAGGGTACAGAACAAAAAGGGGGCTGTAGATATTGAAGATACACTAGGTGAGGCTATCTGCTCAACCAACCTAAAATGGCAGCAATTCGAAACCATATGTATGCTATAGTATACTCCGGATCGAATAGCTCAGTGGTCAGCCGAGAGGGGGACTATCATAAGTGTAATGGTAAGTGCCCTAAATGCGGATTAATTGCTGTAGATAGCCTGCATACGTTTGTCACTTGTTCTGATTTGACACTTTTTTGGAAGGAGGTTGATCAAATAGCAGCCGATCGACTGAGTATTAACCTGCAATTAGCTGAGGTGGAGAGAATGCTTGGTTATAAGCATATGCCTTATAATGGTTTAAGACTTCTTTTCTCTGTTATAATAGTGACAGCTCGACTCTGTATTGGTATGGATCTCGAAAGTACCGCCCAGGGCATCAGAGTGGTGAGCAATGTTAAATGAAATATGTGAAAGGGACAGGGCTATAGCCAAAACTAGGGGGGTTCGCTCTGGGCAGAAATTCTATCGCATTTGGGGGCCCATGGTCAATACCGGATAGCTAGATCTTCAGATGTTATCTTTCTAACACGTAGCTATGTGTCTACTTGCTGGTATCTATATTATTTCCCTGGCTGTCATGTTCCTTTATTTTTTTTTCAGTATCTGGATTTTGTATGATATATTGTACTCATAGTCGCCTGTATTCGGTTACACACTTTTTAAAATATTTTTTATTTGTATTGCTGGAATAATGTCTTTTTTCTTTGTCCATTCCCGGAGATAAATAAAAGTTTAAAAAACACACATCAAGTTCTACATTTCAGATCAAATGATTTTTTTTTTACTACTACTATTGTGCCCTCACTGTCGCCAAGGACATTCGGACCGGAAAAAAGCATAGTGGATTAAACACTCTTAAGCATTGCCGGTACTCTGCATGTCAGAAAGTCTAGTGCTGACTCAGCATTTGATTCTTTCGAGGTTGATAAACAGTAGCATCAAAATTGTTAATAGCAATACTGCTTGCCTTCAGAAATGTGAAGAGCAGCATCATGCCCTATTTATTTTGCTAGACCAATAATTATCGTGTTAGTGGTTAGGAAGAGGATGGTAAGTTGAATGCAAGTAATGCAATGCGCCTCATCGTAAAGAGGCAGATCGGCAGATGAGGAAAATCTATGTAACAAGGTTGAAAACCAGTGAGTCCCTACTAACAGGCTCTACGATCCACCTCCATTCCAGGAAATCAGGTCTCACTTAGAAATGTACCCTTTAGTTTTATATCCAGCTGAAGTTAAACTATAACATGCCATATATTGTGCAGTCATAAAATAAGTACTGGAATGGGTGGAAGAGCTGCTTATCACTTAAGGAGATAGTTTACCTCAGTTTTATATAAGCAAATGAGCGTCATCTTAAAGGAATCTTCCCTTAGTTTCATTTTCCAGCTGCCTGCTTCCTCATGCTTAATTATTCGCTTATCACGCAGACCAAGGACAACTCTTCAACATTTTAGGGCAAAGTTGGTTTAAGTTTAATCAATAGCAAATCAAGAAAATGACCATTTACCATATTCATTTTTCCTTTTTGGGCTGTCTGGTATACAACGTAGAGACGCCTGCATGCACCTTTCAGTAAACTAAGTTTGGATATTAATCTACCGGGAAAAAAAGGGTTCTGGTCTTCCATTAGGCAGAGAAACTATGTAGTGCCAGTCGATCTGTGTACCAACATAAATTCCCCTCATCGTATGCTGTTTAACCCCTTCCATGCTCATGACAGAATTGTTCCGTCATGAGCACATGCTCAGAAAATCCCTCTGCTGCAGACAGCAGAGGGATTTCCCCTTTTTTTTTGCCTGGGAAGGTGGAGAAGAGCTTCCGTTATGAAAACGAAACTGAAACTTCAGTTTCTCTGTTTCGGGGCTTGTCTGGCTATCTCAGCCCCCCCGGCACCGAAAAAGATGGGAGGGGTAATGTTGGAAAGGGGAGAACCTCCACTTTCCAATGGTACCCTTCCCTAGTGGATCCCTGCTTGGGGATCACCCCGGTGATCCCCAAGCAGGGATCCACCCACTAGCACTAGGGAGGGGGGAGCGGCCCCTTGGGCAAGTTCCTTTGCTCCCCCCATATTTGTTTGGGCGCACAACAGTCTTTCTGATGGGGGCAGTATCCCCCTAATCTGCCACCTAGAAACCAGGGATTTTTTTTATTGACTTTGGGGTGGGGGCTGCCCAAAAAGTGCATGGCAATGCATCCCCCCAGAGAAATGTCAGTCTTTCTGCCCCCACTGGGGGCAGATGGGGCAGTAGCCTCCAATCTGCCCCCCAGAAAGCACACTAGGCACCAGGGATTTTTCTTTATTTTTTATAATGTAGGGGTGGGGGCTGCCCAGAATGGGCATGATAATGCCCCCACCCCAAAACCAATTACCACAGTCTTTCTGCCCCTCCCCAGAAGCATATTGGGACAATAGCCCCTTATCCTCCCCCCTGGGGAGGAGAAAGCCCACTAGGCCTCAGGATTTAAAACATTTTTATTCAGGGTTGAGGTCAGCCCAGTATGGGCATGCCAATGCCCACACCTCCCCAAAAAAATGCCAGTCTTGATGGAGGCAGTGGCCCCTGATCTGCCCCCGGGGGGGCAGAAAGCCCACTAGGCGCCAACGATTATGCTAGCTTTTTTATGAATGGGTGTGGGGGCTGCCCAGAATGGGCATACACATGTCCCCACCCCCCAAAAACATAGCCACAGTCTTTCTGCCCCCCCCCCCTTGGGGGCATATTGGGGCAACCCACCCCCCACCATGATTCACCCCCGGGCAGCAGAAAGCCCACTAGGCACAGACTTGTTTTTAGCAAAGTGCCTGCTTGTGGATTTTGGGCCCTAGCACAGCGACACATAGGGAAACCTAGCAAACCTGTAAAAATGTTTAAACTAGCCACCAAGGGGAATCCAGGATGGGGTGACTTGTGTGCCTCTCACCAGGTTTTGTTACCTAGAATCCCTTGTAAACCTCAAACTTGGTTAAAAAAACACACTTTTCTCACATTTCCGTCTGCGTGGATCCATAAAATTCCACCCAGCAGGCATTCCACAAAGTCTTCCGAGAAAAATGGTACTTCACTTGTGTGGGTAGGCTTAGTGCCCAAGACAGGATATGGCCCAAACCGCAAGGTGGACACACCACATTTTCACAGTGAAAAAGGACCCTTTTTTTGCAAAGTGCCTAGCTGTAGATTTTGAACCCTACGTCTGCTGGCACCTAGGGAAACCTAGCAAACCTATACATTTTTGAAAACTAGACACCCAGGGGAATCCAGGATGGAGTGACTTGACTGGCTCTCACCGGGTTTTATTACCCTGAATCCCTTGCAAACCTCAAAATTTGTCCCAAAAACAAATTTTTCTCACAATTCTGTGGTGGAAAGTTCTGGAATCTGCGTGGATCCACAAAATTCCACGCACCCTGCATTCCCCAAAGTCTTCTGAGAAAAATGGTACCTCACTTGTGTGGGTGGGTCAAGTACCCGCGACAGTCAAGAGCCCAAAACCTATTGAGGCGACTTCAAAATTACCTATTACAAAACAACCTGGTTTTGCAAGGGGGGTCCCATGTGTTTTTCACCCCGGGCCATCTAGGGAAACCTACCAAACCCACACATTTCTGAAAACTGGACACCCTGGGGAGTCTAGCCAGGTATGGCATGCGTGGGTCCCCCAACATTTCTCTACGGAGAAGTCCATGCAAACCTCAAATTTAGCTGAAAAAAATAATTTTTCTTGAATTTCTGTGTGGGAAAGTTCTGGAATCTGCGTGGATCCACAAATTTCCTTCTACACCGCATTCCCCCAGGTCTCCCAATAAAAATGGTACCTCACTCACGTGGGTGGGTCAAGTACCCGCGACATGTAAGGGCCCAAAACGTATTGAGGAGACATCAAAATGACCTAACACAGAAAAACCTGGTTTTGCAAGAGGGGTCACATGGGTGTTTGGCCCCGGGCTCGGCGGCCATCTTGGAAAACTACCAAACCCACACATTTCTGATAACTAGACACCCGGGGGATTCCAGCGAGGTATGGCTTGCATGGATCCCCCAACGTTTTCCTACCCAGATTGCCCTGCAAACATCAAATTTGGCTGAAAAAAACACATTTTGCACATATTTGTGGCCGGAATCACCGTGCCGGCACAAATGTCCTAATTCACAGCATTCCACTCAGTCTCCCGAGTAAAATGATACCTCACTTGTGTGGGTGGGGCAAGGGCCTGTGACGGGAAGAGCCCAAAACACAGGGAATAGGGGTACAGCACCGAGAATTCTAAGCGCTCTTTTTAAAAAAAAATTGGTTTTTAGCCAATTCTGCATTGGACACCCACACAAGTGAGGTATCATTTTACTCGGGACACTAAGGAAAAACACTGTGGGGTAGAATATTTGTGCCGCCACGATGATTCCACATAAACGTATGTGGAAAATGTGCCTTTTCCGATAAAATTTAAGGTTTGCAGGGGATCCTGGGTAGGGAAAGGTTGGGGGATCCACTCAAGTCATAGCTCATTGGACTCCCCAGGGTGTCTAGTTTTCAGAAATGTGTGGGTTTGGTAGTTTTCCCTAGATGGCAGCGAGCCCGGGGCTAATACCCCAGGTGACCCCCCATACCAGGTAGTTTTGTTATAGGTAATTTTGAAGTCTCCACAGTACAATTTTGGTCATTTCCTGTTGTGTTAAATAAACAAGCAGATAAGAAAAGTCTTCACTCCAACTGTGAAGCAGACGAGACTGTGCGCATGCAAAGCAAGGCTCCAATATAAATGTGACACCTCCCTCCTGCGATGATGTCTTCCCACCCGCCGTCCCTCACATCCCCCGTGTCGGATAAACATGGCCGCGCCAAGGATGATTCACAAGGCGGACCCGGGATTCGACTCTGCCATAAAGTTACTGTCGGAATCTAGAGGGTCCCACCAGGACTGTGTGTGCCAGTTTCTAAGGAGACACTACATCCTACGAGGGCTCCAGTGCGTCTCATGCGCTGATCCCCTAAATATTAGTTTCAGGCGTTTGAGCTTGAAACAAGCCAACCCCGCGTGTGTGCATGTCTGATTTCATGAGCGCTAGACCCAGTCCGGATGGGCCTTGCGTGGGCTCTTCCTCTCCTCCCATTTGCACCCCCATTCCCTTTGTGATATCCCCACCCGTCACTTTACTCCTTTCCTCTACCGTCCCGAGCACAGTGGGGTGTTTTTTTTCCTGGGGAGGGCTCCCCCTTTACGCGATACTAGTTTGTAAGTGGGGGAGGGGAGAGCCGTTGGCAGAGTAGCTTTTGTTGAAATTCTACCCACATGCTTTTTTAAGATACAAAAGTTGGGCGGATGCAAAACCCGATGTGGGGGGTGATCCCCCCCTTTCCCCCGCTTTCAAGGCACATTGGCACGAATTCGAGGGCACACCTGTCCCGCCCGTTTGTTTTGCTTTCCATTGTCAGTGGAGGTTTGCAGCCTCCGTGTGGACAGGCAGTGCCTCTTGTGCGTGCACAATGCGACAGACCATCAACAGCAGCAGCCCCTGCAGCGCCGGGAGGGCCATCCCCCCAGAGGCTCTCCCTGCCCCTCTGTTGATGCTCGCCATGCTGCACAGCTCAGCGGAGGCACAGTGGCCCCAGGACTGTAACTAGCCACCAGGGAGTATGGGGCCCACTGGAGAGAGATGACTTCAGTCTGTGTGAGGCGCTGTGGAACCGGAAAGCGCCGATCCGGGTCTGTGAGGAGCTAGGGACGGCAAGATCCATGCGGAGGACGGGGCAGAAGGTGAGTCCCGCCTGCACCAGAGGTCAAGCAGTTGGCACCGGCGGCTGCAGCCCATGCCCGATTCCCCCGGCCAGTGCCCTGCCTTCAAGCCACGCATTCCAACCATCATTGGCAGGGAAGCATCAGAACTCAGACCGGCTTCTGCAACACCACGGATGCCATTTCAAGATCACCCACGTGGCTGGCGACAGTTTTTAATATCACCCTTACTGCGTTACCCTACGCTTGCACCCGAGCAGAAACGGATCTGCAGAAATAATTACCAACTGGCCCCGGTAGAATTAAGTAAGCATCTTAATTTTATTCCCCATAAGGTCGTATGTGAAATGGGTTAAAGTTATTTGTGCTTATTTCGGTTTGAGAGCATGCAGTCAGTTTAGAACAATATAATTGAATACTTATAAAGTTTGTAGTGATGTCTCGCCTTTAATTAAGTTAAAGCCATTTGCTTTGCTAATGGTATTGTATAGCAAAGCAAATGGCTTTAACTTAATAAAAGGCGAGACCTATTGTATTTTCAATGCTTGTTCTTGGAAGACTTTGGGGAGTGCGAGCTGGGTGGAATTTTGTGGATCCACACAGATTCCAGAACTTTCCACCACAGAACTGTGAGGAAAATGTGTTTTTTTGGTTTGGAAGGGATTTTGGGTAACAGAACCTGGTGGGAGTCAGTCAAGTCACCCCATCCTGGATTCCCCTGGGTGTCTAGTTTTAAAAAATGTATAGGTCTGCTAGGTTTCCCTAGGTGCCGGCAGAGTTAGGGTTCAAAATCTACAGTTAGGCTCTGCACAAAAAGGGTCAGTTTTCACAGTGAAAATGTGGTGTGTCCACGCTGCGTTTTGGACCATTTCCTGTCCCGGGCACTAGGCCTACTCACACAGGTGAGGTACCATTTAGGGAATGCAGGGTGGGTTGAAATTTGTGGATCCACGCAGATTCCAGAACTTTCCACCAAAGAAATGTGAGGAAAATGTGATTCTTTTGACAAATGTTTAGGTTTGCAAAGGGATTCTGGGTAAAAGTACCTGGTGAGAGCCAGTCAAGTCACCCCATCCTGGATTCCCATGCGTGTCTAGTTTTCAAAAATGTATAGTTGTGCTAGGTTTTCCTAGGTGCTGGCAGAGTTAGGGTTCAAAATCTACAGCTAGGCACTTTGCAAAAAAAGGTCAGTTTTCACTGTGAAAATGGGTGTGTCCATGTTGCGTTTTGGGCCGTTTCCTGTCGCGGGCACTAGGCCTACCCACACAAGTGAGGTACCGTTTTTCTCGGAAGACTTTGGGGAATGCGGGGTGGGTGGAATTTTATGGATTCACACAGATTACAGAACGTTCCACCACAGAAATGTGAGGAAAATTTGTTTTTTTGGACAAATTATGAGGTTAGCAAGGGATTCTGGGTAACAGAACCTGGTGAGAGCCAGTCAAGTCACCCCATCCTGGATTCCCCTGGATGTCGTTTTCAAAAATGTTTACGTTTGCTAGGTTTCCCTAGGTGCCGGCAGGGCTAGGGTTCAAAATCTACAGCTAGGCACTTTGCAAAGAAGGGTCAGTTTTCACTGTGAAAATGTGGTGTGTCCACATTGCCCTTTGGGCCGTTTCCTGTTGCGGGCACTAGGCCTACCCACACAAGTGAGGTACCATTTTTCTCGGAAGACCTTAGGGAACGCGGAGTAGGGGAATTTTGTGGATCCACGCAGATCCCAGAACTTTCCACCACAGAGATGTGAGGAAAATGTGTTTTCGTTTTTTTTTAACAAACGTTTAGGTTTGCAAGGGATTCTGGGTAATAAATCATGGTGAGAGCCAGTCGAGTCACCCATCCTGGATTCCCCTGGGTGTTTAGTTTTCAAAAATGTATAGGTTTGCTAGGTTTCCCTAGGTGTCGGCAGAGCTAGGGTTCAAAATGTACACCTAGGCACTTTACAAAAATGGTCAGTTTTCACTGTAAAAATATAGTGCGTCCACGTTGCGTTTTGAGCCATTTCCTGTCGCGAGCACTAGGCCTACCCACACAAATGAGGTACCATTTGTATTGGGAGACTTAGGGTAACACAGAATTGTAGAGCAACTGTTATTACCTATTGACTTTCGATGCATTTCTGTCTTCCAAATGAAGGACAATGTGTAAAAAAGAAGTCATTTTGAAAAATGACCTATAATTCTCATGCTAATATAAGTCCTCACAATTTCGGAAATGTACAAATGTCTGTTTCTAAACTCTACATTTTGTTTCCAATTTCAGAAATACGTAGGTGTCTTTCATACCGATTTTCCATGTATATATTTTCCCAAACTAATTGCTATATACCCGGTACATAATAAAAATTATTGCAAGACGCTGCTGAGTTATTGGCTCTGGGTTCGTCGGGTTCTTGGTGAACCTACAAGTCCTATATATCCCCACAACCAGAAAGGTCCAGCGGATGTAACGTAAATTTGCTTTCAAACTTGGCTTAACAGGAACTTGCTTTGGCCTCCTCAAGATGCTCCGGAAGTTTCTGCCTTTACTTTCGGAGGAGCACAGGAAGGTGACAGTGCAGGCCATGATTGGCTCAAGATTGGACTATTCCAACGTCCTCTATCTGGGCCTGCCGGATTATCTACTGCAGCGGATGCAAGTAGTTCAGAACTCGGCCGCGAGGGCTATTTATGGCCTAAATAGGCGAGCCAGCGCTGCTGGCCTTTTGCAGTCGCTTCATTGGCTGCCTATCCGGAAGCGGATAGCTTTTAAGGCCTTGACTCTGGCCTACAAGGCTCTCCACGCTGTGGGTGCAAAGTATCTCCAAAGGAGACTTACCTTTTATCGTCCGGCCCGATCTTTAAGATCTGAATCTCTGCTTCTTGCGGTGGTTCCTCGGGTAAAAAAGGCTCGCATTGGAGGCCGCTCCTTTAGCCTGCTGGCACCACAGCTGTGGAACACTTTGCCCTTGGTGCTGCGGGGGGCCTCTAATTTGCTTACCTTCAGGAAGGGCCTTAAAACCTGGCCTTTTTCCCTTTAGGCGACCTATCCTGAGTCTTTCTTTCCTTTTCCTGATATGTTTTTTTTTTTTTTTTTATAACTGTGTTGTGTTCATGGCTACAGGTTCTCAATAAAAGCGCCGGGACACTCTTTTCGAGTAGCCGTGCGCTATATAAAACAACATATAACATAACATATAACAAACAGCTCTCATAAATAGAAGAAGTTACAGGTGAAAACGTTGACACAAATGGCTGATTTTTTTAAACTAATTGTCAATTGTTCCTATATTCAACTGTTAGTTTCTATAAAGAAACCTTGAAGGATCTACACAAATGACCCCTTGCTGATTTCAGAATTTTGGCTACTTTTTTAAAATGTATAGCTTTCCAGGATCCATTATTGCTTTCATACCCATTTCTACCATTAACTGGAATAAGGTTGAAAGCACAAAAAATAGCAAAAATAGGCTGTCTCAGAAAAATGACAAAACTGGAAAAATGTTTGGTTTTCTGACAAAGTATGCTTGTCTCTGAAAGCTGGGAAGATGGTGATTTCAGCACGAGAACCCCTTTGTTGATACGATTTGCAGTGGAAATAAACAGATGCTTTCATCTATAGCCCTTTTTTCCCATTGTTGCCCAAAAAAAAAAACATTTTGGCTAATTTCTGGGTCCCCTCCAGGTGAATCCACAAACCCTGGGCACCTTTAGAATCCCCATGATGTTGGCAGAAAACGATTTTGGCGTGGATATCTTATGTGGTCAAAAAGTTACAGGGGCCTAAGCGAGAACTACCCCAAATAGCCAAACAAAAGGCTTAGCACGGGAGGGAAAAGGCCTAGAACCGAAGGGGTTAAAGAAACCTGCACTTTGGAGGCTCATGGGTGGAGGTCTTGACCGCAGACGCCATAATGAGAGGGGGGAAATTACAGGCTACACTGCACCTGTGATCGTTAAAAAAAAAAAAAAAAGCACTTTATAAAACTAATGAAATGATCACACTGAAAATAACAAACAGCAGAGGGAGGGAGGGAGGGGAGAAGCGGCATGGGGAGAATAAGTGAACTCTGAGCAGCGCCGGGTACCGAAGCTGAATACACACACCGAAGACAACCCGCACTTTGGAGGTTCTAGGTGGTGGTCCAGACCTCAGATGCCATGATCTGAGGGAGACAGCATGGGCTACTGTTTAAAACAAAATCACTTTGTAACACAAATTATATGGCAACACTGAAAATAAACAGCGACTGGCAAAAGGGGGAGGGGCAGCACGGGGCGCTTTAGGTTAAATTTTAACAGCACAGTGTACCGAAGTGGAACACACTCACTGAAGGCACTTTGGACGTTTGTGGGCGGTGGTCCAGACCTCAGACGCCATAATGCAAGGGGGAAGGCATGGGATACACGTCCTCTGTAACCGTCCAAAAAAAAAAAAAAAAAAGCATTTCACAAACCCAATTAAATGGCAGCCCTGAAAATACAATACAGCGACGGCTGAGAGAGGTAGGGGCGGCACAGCATGGAGTCATTAAGTGAACTTTGAGCAGCACCATGTACTGGTGCAGTAGCAGATCACATTTTTATTTTTTCTCAGAATTTACAGAACTCTTTGCCCAAAGCTTTGTAAAAAAGGGTAATATTTTGGCGTATGACGAGAGATTGGTAGGATCTGTCAACATGCTATGTGGGGAAAAAAGTTGACAAAATAATTGATGGTGCTCTATTGCATTGAAGTTTCAATGGGGCTTCCGTTTTGGTGATCTCAGTGCACAGCAAATAAAAGAAAGCGCGTCCGCCATTGAGCCGTGCCTCGCTGGTTAAATTAATAAAACAGCGGCAGTAGCGCAAGTGAAATAGTTTTATTAAAGTAAATTAAGCAGGCGGCATGATATTGCACAGTGCCGTTGCATGACACTGACTTATATTAAGCCTGTCCTGTCATTTATTCCAAGCTAGTAAAATTGGCGGATGGTCTGCCCTCAGACTGAGCAATGGAAGGGCTGGCTTTGATACTTTCCATAAAAACAATAATGATCACAGGGGAGCAGCTCTACATCATCATACGCGGCGGTCATGCATATTAAATTAAGCGGGCGCCGTGATCATGCGGTGCTCCCATGATTATTAAATTAAGCGGGCACTGTGATCATGCGCGGCTCCCGCAAATGTTAAATTAAGCGGGCGCCGTGATCAAGAGCGGCGCCGGTGCATAAAAATATTTGCAATGCCATTGTCCCGGTGGCTTGAAAGTGAAAGCGCGCATGGCCCGCTGAATGTGAGCAAAGCATGCTGTCGTGCCTGAAGTAGGAGAAACTCAATAAGGAAGACAGTCGCTTACAAGTCTAAATAACACACACAGTGTAACAACCAAAGTAAAGGGGCCAGTTACCATGGGAGGTTACAAATGAAGACAAGGCCATAGTAAGAAACTAACAAGCCAATTATTGAACCAGCCAGCATTTACGAAGGACAAAGATACAAGTCAATGAAAAATATTTGTGGGGCTTCTCATACATACTCTACTACAGCAAGTCTCACACAGCAGCACATGCGCGCTGACTTAGGCTCGACCTGGAAAGGGGTAAAACATTCTTTCTGTTACCACCAAAGGCGTTTCGTGGGCATAATTATACAGCAGAGCTGCTCTTCTAAACCCACAGCGCACCTGGACAGGAACGGGATCGTCCTGGTGCTTCATTTATTTACACACGGCAGCGCCCTTCCCCATCTGCTTGAGTGCCGGTTCATTTGGTATTTCAAAAGCTGTTTCCGTTTTTCAACAGATCCCTGCCCTTTGATCCTAGTAAAATGGCAAGCGAGCATGCAAGCACAGCCGTGCCTCTGCAGCCGTAACATTCCAAAGATGCTGGATCAGACAGCCCCGCCCCGGGCTGCAGCTGCAGGCGACTGTCAGCTGGTTTCTGCGTCATGCCCATGTGCGAGTCTCCAACCTCCTGAACATTTTCCAAGAGTCCACGAGTTCTCCTCCTTCAAGGGATCTAGTGGGATGGAGGTATGCAGTACGCCCCCCGGCCAGCAGCGCGCCCTTCCCACGCCACGCTCATCTCCCCAACATCCGGCACATGGGGCCAGGAAGTCAATGCATTTCCTCGTCACAATCCCGGCTGGAGTTGCCATTATTTGCAGACGTATTTTGTTTTCTATTCATCTCCGCACAGGGTAGTTAGTGATCGCAATCAATCTTTTACTCGTCACCTTGTGGGAAAACATAGACAACTTTACTATTTTAGGAGGTAAGATTTGTGGTGATGTGTGTATCACGAGGTCAAGCAAGACAGGGAGTGTCAGGCTTCTATCCTTCTGAGGTAGGCGAACTGGGTACCATTCACTTGGTCATTAGCAATGGTGGGTGGGGGGGAGGGGGCTGTGGTAATGGTAAATGAAGAATGAAGCGAACCAGTGGACAAGGTGAAGGTTATAAATGATTACTGATAAAACAAGCATTTGCAATGCAATAGGTCACGCATTAGGAAAGTTTGAACTATTGGCATTGTAAATGACAATTTTTTAATTTATGTGTTTGTTTTGAAAATAGATGCATTAACAGCATTGTCATTTACAACGTCAATAGCTTAAACTTTCGCAAATGTGACACCTATTGCATTTGTAATGCAATATGTGTTGAGAGTGAGTCAGTGAGTGAGAATGAGTGGGCGAGTCAGTGAGTGAGAGAGTCAGTTAGTGAGTGAGAGAGAGTGGGTGAGTCGGTCAGTGAGAGTCTGGACAGTGAAAGAGTGAGTCAGTGAGTGGGAGAGTCAGTTAGTGAGTGAGAGAGTGGGCGAGTCGGTCAGTGAGAGTCTGTTAGTGACAGTGAGTGAGTGAGAGAGTGGGAGAGTCTGTTAGTGACAGTGAGTGAGTGAGAGAGTGGGAGAGTCTGTCAGTGAGAGTGAGAGTCAGTGTGAGTGAGAGTCAGTGTGAGTGAGAGAGTCAATGTGAGTGAGTCAGTGTGAGTGAGAGTGTCAGTGAGAAAGTGAGAGTCTGTGAGAGTGTAAGTGAGAGTGTGAGAGAGGGAGAGTCTGTGAGAGTGTCAGTGAGAGTGTGAGAGATTGAGAGTCTGAGAGTGTCAGTGAGAGTGTGATAGTCAGTGCGAGTGAGTCAGCCATTAATGCAAGGCATTTGCAGGTAGAGTGAGTACTCTAAAGCTCAACTTTAAATCCGGATGGGAATTTAATTAAATATTTTACCATTTCTTTTTTGCTTGATTAATGATTGTTTCTTTATTTGTGCACGTTGTTTTGTGGTTGAAATCATCACAATTGAGACAGTCGGGGTCTCCGGGTTTTCAGCAAAGGCTCTGGGTACTATTAAAGATTCAGTGGAGGTCCAGAACAGTCAAAAGGTTTAGAACCGCAGGTCCAGTTATGAAGTCATTGTTCGTGGGAGCTAAATTATAATTTTGTTTAATGTGGGTATGCAGTTGGGAGTATAAGCAATGTGGGCAATTTGTAGAAAGTTAGAGAGAAGGATTGCCAGATGCGAATCCATGAGAGGTGTTAGTATGCTGCACGTAGTAAAACTGCACCATAAAAAAAACACAAAGTTTGCTTTTTATACCATAGAGGGTACCTATTTGGAGAGAAAAATGTAACCTCAAAAAAACGACTCCACCAGTTTATGTAATACAGCAGAATAGGAACCAAACATACCTTTTCAGACCCAGATATATGCAACTTCAAAAGAACGAAATACCTAAACACCCTATCGGTTAAAGGAAATTAAATTTTTAGTAAGGAATGTTTTCATTGAAACACAAAGCAGTATATCGGTTAAAAATAAAAACAAACTTAACTGAAACTGAAGTATGGAGAATATTTGAAACTGAAGCATGGAGAATATTTCAAAGGGCTTTTTTTACACGTCTTAACTTGGGTCTCTGTCAAGTTGAGGAATTCCTCGACCCAAAAATGTTTCCAGTTGCATAAATGAGAAACGTTTACACTATCTTATTAATTTGGAAACGAACGCTAGTCATCTCTGTTCCAATTATGCAATGCTGAAGATAGTGTGAAAATGCAGATTTTTAGTCAGTATTAAAAAAATATATCCCCATACTGTCCCAGGAATCCTCAAAATCATAAATGCATTTCAATAATACCCTGGATAGAATTAATAAACTAGATGAAAAGTACAGAAGAAAATTTGCGGGCTGCGCGGTTTTGCAAGGACGCTATTTTGTACCTTGTAACATAGATGATGCAGGCCCTTCTTCCACATTCCCGCCAGAAACGCCTCAAATAATTGTCCCGGCTTCCGCTTGCAGTTTGCGGGCTGCGCGCTCTCCGGCGGGGCTGCCCTGCTGCTGCGGTTGTCCTCGTGGTAGGCGCCCACGTGGGACGTGCTCGTGATGCCTTGGCGGGGCTTGCTGGGCTTGCTTGTGTGCTTCCCAGAGAGACAGGAGATTGGGAACGCGCGCGCGCAGCCGGCTCCGATCGCTTTTCTGACCGTGTGCTTTTCTGAGCGTGCGCGTGACAGTCTCCTGTCTCCTGGGAAGCAGACCAGGCAACTATAGTATCGCGCCTGCGCGATGGCATATGGCTTCGCCATATGCATCGCAGGCGCGAGACCTAAAAAGCATTTGCAATGCAATAGGTCTCGCATTTGTGAGAGTTAGAGCTATGGGCGCAGTAATTGACAATGTCTTTTACCTATGTGTTTTAGTTAGGAGTTTCGGAGTGGAGTGGATGTATGTGGTGTGGAGTGGAGTTATGTGTGTAGGATTGGAATTTGTTGTGGAATTGTGCATAGTGGAATGTGTGGTGTGCAATGCATTTGTGTAGTGGAATTTTGTGGCATGGTGAATAGATAGAGGGGAGGGCTGCACGGAATAGTTAGAAAGGAAGATAGAGAGGGACAGGTAGTTTGTGCATGAAGAAAGAGCAGAAAGTGTGTGAAAGAAAAAGGGGGAGAGCAGGCTATAGACACAAAGAGTGAGTGTCTGTGTAGGCAGTAGACATCCTAAGAAGAGGAGAAGAGGTTGGGTTATAGGGAGAGAAACTTTGAAAAGGCACGGGAAGGAAACTGTGCTTGAAGACCTGAAGTGAACCACATGACAGAGACAGGAAGAGTGTGTGAGAGAGTGAGATTGGGGGCAAGAGATGGTACGAGAGAGGGGGGTGAGTGGGAGAGGCACCTTGAGGAGGGGGGATGGGAGCGATGGACCAGTACATAATGTGAGGAGGTACAAAAAGGGAGCACTTATGTTTAGTGCACCCACTGTTGCTGTGTTCGACAGATTAGGGCAGGCTGTAGGCAGTAGATTATTTACAGCCTATCCCGTTTCAGACACTGTGGACTCACCGGCTACTAAGACAAGAATGAAGCGGTGATACAGGGAGCTGGAAAACTGGTTTATAGTGAATATGCAAAGTCCAATCTCTTCTCTGACATACTGTATGTTATTTGACACAGCAAACAGTATGAACATAAATTATTTTTAAAGAGGATCAGTAGTACAAAAATTCAAACTTAAAAAATGATAAAAGGAAACTCCAAAGCTTGTAAGATGAGACACAACCCTTGCACGAGCAAAACCATTTGTAAGGGTTTAGGCACCCTAGAGAAAGCATTGTAAGTGAAGCCAGCAGTTTCGATTTCCTATGCAGAGTGCTGTAAGAGATGGAAGGGTTTCAGTGCCCTGATAAGAGCGCTATAAGAAAAGAAGTTTCAAGACCCTGGGGAGAAAGCTGTTAAGAGAAGTCATGGTGTTTCAGCCCCCTTGAGAGAGCGCTGTAACAGAAGGCAGGGGTTTCAAGGAAAGGGGGGGGGGCGCTCGGCCCCCCGCACGTATGGCGGGGTGCCAGCCTTCCCTCCCCTAGCAGCCTCAGTGGGGGGCGCGCCCCTTTGCGCCGCATCTTGATGATGCGGCGGGCGCACCCCACCACCGATTGGTGCCGGCTCCAATTGACCCGGAGCCAATCTAATTGCTTCCGGGTCAAGGGGGTGGAGCTAAGGGGGGGGCGGACCAGTGGGAACGGGTCAGCCCTCCCAGGGTTTATAAGCCCAGAGAGCGTGGGAGTCGCCCTCTTGTTCCCGCGCTCCCCCAGGCTTCGTCCGTGCCCCCCAAAGGGCTGTATAATCTTTGTTTAATTTTCTCTTGCGCAGGTTGTAGAAGGTCGGAGACCTGGACACGTATTCGTGAATCGTTCCGAGGGTCGTGTCGAGGACTGCGATGGGGATTGCGGCTTTGGCGGAACCAAGGCGTGCTGTGGGGGAGTCAGGAGCAAGACGTGTCGACCACGTCTGGTCATTGCGGCGACTTCGATAGCAAAGTAAGACAAGGAGCAGGAGCGGGTCAGCATGTGGTGTTCGCCAGTAGCTCTGGGGGTCGGATTACAGAGAGGTCGCGTCCGCGTTCTGATATTTGGTGCGATTTCTGTAACGCGGTCTTGAAAACGTTGTCCGTGCTCAGGTTGAAAACCACATCAGTCTTTTAGCACGCCGCGTGCGTGTTGGTGATACAGTTTTAACGGCACCCATTACGTTAGCGAGCGGGAGGGACAGCATCTCTGGCTGTAGGCAGCGCGTTATCACAATTCGTGGGTCTCGCATGTATTCCTCGTTGAGGGCATTTAAGCTAGGAATGTTTGGGGAGCAAGCTGCTGAATAAAGCGCGCTGAGCATAGAAACACGCTCTCACTACCTTCAGCGAGTGTGAATCGCGCTGCTTAGCGCTGTAGGCAGGGCGTCAGTCTCATGATTTAAAGGCACAGAGTTCGAATCTCAGAGAGGGCCTCTAATTTTTGGCAGTTTTGGAAATAGGCTGTTGGGGACAGGCCTGGTTAGTACGTGGATGGGAGGCCAGAGGAGAGTGAAATAGCAACTGAGGCCTGGCATTTTTGCCAAAAAACATTGTCGTAACTAGGGACGGTGGTGTTCTGGTCGCATATAAGCTGGGCACGGGATACCATTAATCGCGCAGGGGGGTTGATCCTCATTTGGGGGCTTGCTCTTAAAAGTTCATGAGACTTATAGGGCAATAATACTGTAAACTGTGTTGTGTGGTGATATTGCTGTGCATGACAAAGGGGTACAGGGATCTCACCTAAAAGGCTCCGTTGGTATTTCACGAGAAACAGTGCGGTGTGCTAACTTTCCTTTCACCTTAGGCCAAGCATACGGGCGCTGCGGATTGGACTGACAGAGAGTGGCGCAGCGGACAATGCTATCAGGGGACACGGGCAGACCTGCATTTCACTGCTTCTGTCGGGCTGCCGGGCTTGAGTGCGCTTGCCCAAACACTCAGGCTAGCTGGTGTTTCACGGTCACAGTTGCGTGGTGCTTACGGCCAGCCTGTGTGCCCCCAACTTTGTACAGGTACAAGAGCACATCGTGTTCTTAGTTGGAAGCCCTGTTGGTTTACCTACAGCGTAGCAAATGTCTAGTGGGCGTGGCGCTAGGCGCTCCTGGATGGAGCTGATGCTGCAGGGCATGATGCGCAAGATGTCAGCTATGGACAGGAGGTTGGGGAGAGTGGACCGGTTGGGGAAGAATGTGGCTGAGCTGAGACAGAGGTTTGATGATCAGGCAGGGCCATCGGGAAGGCTCCAGCGAGTGATAGTGCCCCCGCAGCCCAGGGGTGAGTTGGATGCTTTGCCAAGCAGGGGCAGAGGCAGGAGGGGTAATGGTCGGGCCCTCAAGCCACGGGCGGTCACCTGGGAGGGTCCCTGTCAGAGTACCCACACCACCAATAGTGCCCATTCCCTCGACACCAAACCCAGTAAGTCCACCTGTCCCGGCAGCGCTGACGCCAGTCCTGAACGTATCACCTGTGGGGTCCCTGCGATAACCCCAACGATACCAATGAATCCGGTCCCTACCCCGGTACCAGTCCCAGGAGCACCCATCCCAGTTATTGCACCCCCGGGGGGTGGCCGGGTGCCCCCAGAGCTCGCAGCGCAGATTGCGGCGGTCCTCCCCTGGCTAGGGATTGAGGGGATGTTACCTTCCTCGGTGGATGCCAAGGAGGCTGGGGAGGATCCCTCTGCAGAGGCCAAAAAGATGGTAGCAAAATTCATGTTGGCCAGTGGTGAGGGGGGGCAACCGCTCCTTTTTCTCCCCAAGCAACAAGTTCGGGCAGCGACATGGGAACAGACAAGAGTAATGATCCAACGCGAGCTGCTGAAAGTGGTAAGGAGGTGGCGTTGCCGGTACTAGGGGAAGGTACTATACCCTCCAGGTGCGAAAGTCTGGCACAGCATGTTGCACAAAGTGTGAAGGAATTAATTTGGGCCGGCAAGTATATCAATATGTTTTTTCTGCTAGTCGATAACAGAGAAATGGGAGTATGCCAAGACCCAGAAGGATTGGATGTTGCCTAGCGAATGGCGTGCAAAAATGGCTAGGTTCAGAGTGGAAGAGACATTGATTAACTGGATTAGGGCTTTCTCTGTGTTTTTGGCAATCATGGCCGAGCGCTTCCCAAATTTGCAGGCGGAATTGGCATGTTACCAAAGTAGGATAACCAATTTCAGCGAGAAATATGGGGGGGGAAGGTTGGAAAGAATATGATATGGCCTTTAGGAAGGCAAGAGAGTTTGACACAACATTATCCTGGGATAGGTTAGACGGTGTTTCTTGGTATGGTCAGTTCATGGCCGGGCAACCAGCGAGTGCAGGCCCTAGCACGAGCTGGAACAAAGGCTTTCCTTATAAACCCCAGCAGCCCTTTTGGCCAGCCCAGAGTGGAGACGTGTCTAGTAGAGCGGGGGCGGCGGTGGGCGAAAGGGCGTGTGTTGGGATTTTAACAAACGGTCATGCACCAGGGCGCAGGTCACTTGTAAGTTTAAACACGCATGTGCCATATGTGGACACCCTTCCCACCCCAAAACAACGTAGGTAATTCTTCAGGAAACGGGAAGAAGGAAACAGGAGTAAAAGGGACGGGCTGCTGGTAGCACAGTCACCCATTGACATTCTGGATATGACCCCTTGGCTGAACAGGTATCCAGACCATGTTTCTGCTAGATTGTTGCAGGAAGGTTTTTCGCAAGGCTTCAGGATCCCTGCGGGGGGGGGGTTTACGGGGACATCAGAATGTAGGAATCAGCTGTCTGTGCAGCAAAACCCAGACGTGGTGGCCACAAAAAGTAGGAAAGAACTACGCTTGGGAAGGATAGCGGGCCCATTTCCTGACATCCCAGTTGTTAATTTTGTTTGTTCCCCCCTCGGGGTGGTCCCAAAGAAAGAGGAGGGCGAGTACAGGCTCATACATAATCTCTCAGTACCTAGGGGAGCGTCGTTGAATGATGCTATAGATGAGAACATTTGTAGTGTTAAGTATGCGTCTTTTGACCAAGCTGTGGAGATGTTGATGTTCTTAGGGCCTGGGGCCATGATGGCCAAATCAGACATTGAATCTGCTTTTCGCTTACTGCCTGTCCTCCCTTTGGACCAACACCTGCTAGGTTTTTCATTTCAAGGCAAATTCTATATGGATAGGTGTAAGCCCATGGGGTGCTCTATCTCATGCGCCTACTTTGAAAAATTCAGTTCCTTCCTGGAGTGGGTTTTTAATCACACAACAGGGCATCACCATGTCATGCATTACGTGGATGACTTTCTTTTTCTGGGCTCAGCTGACTCACAGGAATGCGCGTGGGCATTGCAGGAATTTTGCGTGCTCATGTGGGATTTTAAGGTCCCGCTGGCCCTGGAAAGATAGTGGGGCCAGCAACATCCTTGGAATTTTTAGGCATAGAATTGGACTCAGTAGAAGGTTGCTTCAGGTTACCCAAAGAAAAAATCTGGAAATTCAGAGCAGCTTTACAGCAATGCTTGCTTAGAGAGAAAGTAACGCTCCAACAGTTACAGCAGACTGTGGGTCAGCTGAATTTTGCGCTAAGGATCATACCCATGGCACGCCCCTTCTCCCGCTCCATAGCGCAAGCTATGACGGGCCTGCGGGAAAAGCACCACCGCACTAGGTTGTCGGCCGAGGTTCGCCAGGACATGCGTATATGGATGGCATTCCTGGAGGACTTCAATGGCAGAGTAGTGTGGTGTGGCCCCCCACAACGTCAGCAGAATTCGGCCTATGGACGGACGCTGCAGGCAGTGTGGGGTTCGGCGCCATACTTGGTAACAGGTGGGTGGCCCAAGCTGTTTCCAATTTGGGTGGCATTAACGGTATGGCCTGACCAGCTGCGCAACCAATCTGTGATCTTCTGGTCCGACAACATGACAGTGGTGGAATGTATTAACCAGCAGGCGGCACGATGCAAGCTAATACTTCGCCTCCTGAAAGAAATAGTGTTGAGTTGCTTGAAACTGAATGTACAATTTAGGGCGAAACATGTCCCAGGTGTTTGGAATAACGCTGCTGATGCGCTGTCTCGCTTTAAGATGCAGGTGTTCAGAGAGTATGTACCATCAGCAGAGGCAACACCGGCGCACTTCCGAGCAACACTCTGGCAAATTGGTGCCCCCAGCTACACAACCTCGTGGCAGCCAGCCTAGCGCCCAGGACAAGGACAGCTTATTAAGGGGTGTTTATGTCTTATTGCTCCTTTTTGAAACAGGACTGGGCGGAAAAGTGGGATCAGGAGGGGAGTTTCATCCAGTACATGGTTATGTTACATAAGGAAGGGCGCTCAGCCGCAACGGCTAGCAGGCACAGGGCGGGGGTGTCTTTGTTTGCACAGCTGAACGGGGCCAAAGACCCCACAAACAGTTTCTTAGTGCGGAAGGCTCTGTGGATGGCGGCAGTTGCAAGCAAAGGATCAGGATTCCAGACAACCGATAGGGCTAGAGCGGCTGGCGGCACTATTGAACGCTTTGGCAGACACCTGTAGTTCACCAGGGGAGGTACTCTTATTCAGAGCCTCCTTTGCATTGGCCACACTAGGTGGTCTCCGGATGAAACACACAAAGATACTTCAGGATACACTCCTGATCGCCATACTTAAATCAAAGACGGATCAGGAGGCCCGGGGGGGATAGCTTGGTTCTACATCGGGCAAGGACTAATCCTTGCTGCCCGGTATTCCATGTAGAGTCCTTCCTTAGGCAACGGACAGGAACGGCTGAGGGGGCATTGTTAATCCATGCAGATGGTACCCCTTTGACCAGGTTTCAGTTTCGGAGAGGGCTGGCAATGACAATTGCCAAAGCAGGCTTGAATCCTAAAGATTTTGGGACACATTCCTTCAGAATAGGAGCAGCCACTGACGCAACAGCGAGAGGGTTGCATGCGAACAATGTCAAAAGCATTGGGAGATGGTCTTCCAACTTTTATAAATGTTATGTGCGGCTGCACGTGCTGGGAAATAACGAGTAAGTTACGCTGACGCTTGTTGTTTTTTGTTTGGATTTTCAGTTTCACGGGCCTGTCACGCAGGGCAGAAACTGGTACCGGGACAGCAACAGCAAGCACCTTCATCACGGCGCACGCAAGGACAAAGGAAGGAGACGCGAATTGTATGGGTTGTAGGTCACTCGTATGTAAAACATGCTAAATCTGTTTTCTTTGCAGGTGATTATAGATGGAGGGCGGAGCAGGGTGGTTCGAAGGTATCCTTCCATGGAAAAGGGGGTCTTTGCCTCAGTCAGTTTAGAGGGTTCCTTCTAGAATTGCTCGAGAGACACATCCCAACGCCGGCAGTGGTCATTGTGCACATGGGGGCAACGATTTGGTAAAATTGGGCAGAAGGGTCCTGGTGGAGGAAATGATCTCTGTAGCGAACTGGGTAGCAAAGAGACTCCCAGGCTGCACCATAGCATGGTCGCAGATGATTCCTAGGCTGCAATGGAGGGGAGGGGAATCGGTCAGGGCGTTGAATCACTCGGTAAAGAGGATCAACAACAAGATAGAACGGCTCTTTCGGTCACCTCAATTGCAGAATATCCCACATGGGTGCATCTGGGGGGAACAATTTTACCTACAGGACGGGGTTCACCTGTCCAGGCCAGGGAACGAATTGTGGTCAGAGAACATTGTAGCATGGTTGGTAGGTTTCTCTAGGTAGGCATGACCTTTTAGAGTAGGAGGTTTTTTGGGGGGGGGGCAGATAGTCGGCCAACTATGCTGGCCTGTGGCGGTAAGGTCATGCTCGGTGAGCAGTCAATTGAAGGTCTTTAGGGGGCGTCACCATTCTTGAATGGGGTCACCCAGGGGGAGGGGCCAATGGTCTCTCCTAGAACTCCAGGGGCGGGATATCAGCTTGGTTGGATGGGTGCGGGGGAGGGGGAGTCACGCTTTCTTCTTTGGCCTAGTTAGTCACCCCACACCTACACGATGACGTCATTAAACGGCGCAGAGTGAAAGGGCCCGCTTTTTGATCAATGGAGTTCGTGGAGCGTACTGGGGTAACTGGGAGGGGGGGGGGGAGAGTACTCTCCCGGTAAACGGGCCCTCTGCGCATGCGCACTCATACGTGAGCGTGTAGCTGGTAATAAGGATCTGACACCGGTTAGCGACCATGCAGTAGGCCCAAAAGCTAGGATATGCAGAATTCATTCGTAGGATGTTAGATTCGGTTAGGAAACACGCTGTATTAGACATTTGTTAAGGTTATCCCTTTGATACATGTCTACATCGCTTGTAATCTAATGTCAGAATTTTGTATATTAATGATTATATAAATATTGTTTATTTCAATTTTAATTTTTTTCATGTTTTAATAAATACAGCCGGGGGGTGTGAGGCCCCCTGCCTTCCAAAGAAGTCATAGTGAGACTATTGCTTTTGGGGTTGTGGTGGTGGTGCACAAACAGGGAGGGGGTGGTCGGGGTCCCTGACCATATGACCTGGACAATGCACCATAAGAGAAGTCAGTGATTGCAGCACCGTAGACAGAGCGCTGTAAGAGAATTTATGATGGTTCAGCACACGTGAGAGAGCACTGTGACAGAAGACTGACAGTTAAGAAAAGACAAAGGGTTATAGAGACTGAGCGGTTTTACCACCCAGGGTTATGTTGTAAGAGATGTGAGGCTGTTGAGTCCCTGGAGAGAGCCCTGTAAGACAGGCCAGTCGTGCCCCGGAGATGGAGTTGCGAGAAAAACATGGGGTGTCAGCACCCTGGGCAGAGCTGTATAAAAGAAGACATGGGTTCCAGACAATGGGCAGAGTGTTGTGAGTGCTGTAAGAAGCAGCAGGACACAAACAGTGTTAAAACTGTGCATTTTGCTTAGTTACCATATAGCACTGTATAAACGGCTATGTAGCTTGTGGGCCCTGGAGTTTCACTGTTCAGGTTAAGAGAATATTGTGTCTGGATAACACAAGTTTTGAGAGCAGAGGAAGTGAAAGAGAGGTGCTGCCTTTGTTCCATTAAACATTTAGGGGACACAACTAGTTTAATGCTTCTCCTAGTTCCTGTGCAGGAACACAAACGCCTCACACAGCTCCAGCTGTTCTAGTTTAACAGAGGCAGCGCTGCGTTGCGTTGTGTTGCGTTGTGTTGCGTTGTGGCACCTTATCCAGCCCCATTCTCGGATTGCAAGAGATGAATTTACCTGAAGTGAGGGCAGCATGGGTTCCCCACTTGTCTCCCGCTGACCCTGGACACGGCGTGACCAGGCAGACAGTGTGGGCTGCGAGTGAGGTGTCTGCGCCCCTCCCCCCCTGGCATGCTTAGCACAGAAAGCAAAACTACCTACTACTAAATGCAAAATTATAGCAACCCATTGGTATTACTTAGTATTTATCGCTCAAATAAACATGTACTTAGCACTGCAGTTCTCCGCTGAAATACAACAGTGGACTAAATGTCTTTGACTTGTGGCGTTATAGAGGGGCGGGTAGCATAGCGTTGGACATGTATTCTCGGTGCTGTACCAACTGTTGTGATCGGTCATGAGCATTGGAGGATGCGGTAAGTGCACGGCTGTTGAAGCACAGCTCCATGGATGTGTGACATTTAAAAAAAAAAAACATAAAACGGTGGTCCCAAATACCTGCAACTTCTTCGTCCCGGGAGCCACGATGCTGCTCCCTGCTATGCCTACCCCTACCCCTACTGCGGCTACAAAAAGGACACTTTTGGATTGCAGCTCCAGAAGCATTTGTGTCTGTATCCTGTGAACGGCAGAAAAGTGACGGCTGTTGAAAAGTGGTCACCACTGACAATTGCATAAATGTTGCCAAAGTAATTAAATAGAGGTGGGCAGCTGCACAGAACAAAGAAAGGAGTAAGTCGGAACAAATTAACGTCCCCGCAGAGCCAGAGAGGCAGCAATGGCACAGACACACGAGAACTGCGCCGCGATGTTTTCAACGCCACTGGCAATTAACGAAGCTCTAACCAGCAACAGCGTATAAGTATGTAATGACATACTGTGCTAAAACGCCATGATAAAATATAGTTTAAGGGGCCTTTTGTTTTGCACATAATTTAGTCAACACTGCTGCATGATGTTAACTCCAATGACCTCATGATTCTCATGCCCTGAGTTTTTTATTGCGTACATCTCCTTGGAGAATCACAGTCTCTAAGTGTCCGGCCGGAAGACGCTCCTTCAGTACAGCAAAGAGCCAGATATGCAGCTTAAAATCTTCAACGCTTGCTAAGAGTCCTGATGAAAGCTGCCTCGTCGTGACCTCTGCCCTCTCGCGTGATCCTATCCACTGGGGTTCCATGTGCGTGACTCAGGCACGCCGGGGGAGTGAGCGACAGCGAAGACGGACGGGCCCCGAAGCCAGACTGTTTATGTGCGTGTGAGGGGTGGACTGTGGCCCTCAATTACTGGTACAGACCCTCGCAGAGTAAATCACTACCTCAGGGAGGACCAGATGCTGCTCTATTTGCAAAGTTCAGGAAGGAATCCCACATAAACATGTGTACATTAATGGGGAGAAGCGGCGCCTAAAATACTATCCAGAAACTAAAGCGTGTGCTTACTTCTTTCATCGCCGGGACCAGATAGATAATTGTGCAAGTAAAAAAGTACACAGGAATTTGTACATTCCTTCTAAATGAAATCCCACCAGCATCAAGGTAACAGGTATCAGATGACGAACACACCTGCACCGACCGGCTCTTGCATTTCCTCTCGATGCGTCTTCGCGGTGCTAGCCCGTTGGCTAGTGGCCATCTTGAAGACTCCATTTTGAAACAACGCTGCTTGCCTGGTTGTTCTGGTCTTGCTCCTGCTTTCCTGCAAAAGGGAAGCTCCACAGCTCCACAGACCTTGCTGGTCTGTACCAGAAGCCGATCTTCGTATCCTGCGTGGGGTGCCTTTGCCAAGGCTTGTTGACTCCTATCCGGAAGCCGACACCGCCAACAGCAAGAGCCTTCGTGGGACAGTCCGTATACAGCGCCTGGTCGTCGTCGACGCCTCCTGGTCCGCGTGGCTGCAGAGACAAGCTTCACTTCTTCACCTGTTCGCAGCTCGACATCATCTGGTTCCGTCCTGGTTCCATCCTGGTCACTGGCTAGTGACCCAGACTCTGTCCCCTCTGCTTTCAGGTTCTTCACTTCTCCGATCCGACCTTAAATCCATCCGGACATCTTCCTCCTGGTCGCCTGCAGCATCTTTTCGCAGCTCTCCATAGGAATCGACGACGAAACCCGACACACCTTCGCACCTATGCACCTGGCTTCCCTCAGTGAGGTAACTCGAGTACTTCTGTGCTCCCTTGGGTAATAACTATCCAAGTGTCCTAATTTAACTGGGTTTCCTCGAAGTCCACCCGGACTGTCCGAAATCAACTAGTTTCTAAACTGTACGTTCCCATTCTAAGTCTATGAGAACCCGCGTGTGTGTTTAGACACTGCACACGCATCCTGTGGGACTCCTGCTTCCTAACCTGTGGTTATTCAGTGTAGCCCCACCGATTTCCTAGGCCCTAGGCCTATTCACCATTCCTGCAGTGGTACTTATACCACTTCTTTAGTATATGGTTTACGAGGCCCCCAGGGCAGAATTGTAATTGTGCAACTTAACGTATGCTATTTAAGTTACTTGTGCTGTATCTCGAACTCTGACCTCATAAAGAGTGCAGAGGGGTTGTGTTAGAAATAAATACATATATATTTTATATATACTTGGTGCGGAGTCTTTTCATTTGATATTCAAGGGGTTATTATTGGTAAAACAATTGGCTTCACATGCTCTCTGAAGTGTTAGCCTATGACTGCTTTGTCCATGCTACCACTAGGATAGCTGGTCTATAACGTTGACTTTACAACCATCACCATAAGGGTTGTCTGGACTGGTGCAAGGAGCTCACTAGAATAGTGAACATCATATGCCAGGCCAACTTCTCACATGAAGACCATGTGGACTTCATTCAACATGTATATTGTGACATTTCAAAAAACATTCAACTTTGATTGGAGTGTGCCAGACTTTTAGGTTTAGACAGCACAAACCATGCGGAAATACCATGACGAACTAATAAAAGTATGTACGCGTCAATTACAGATATGAACATTTAACAACATCTAAATAACTTTATAACAAATATTCATAAACCGAAAGGACACCAGTATAATCTTGACATGTGAAATTCAACAAAATATAAAAAGGACGTTTTTAATGTGCGATGTATTGAATCCTGTCTGAGGTTTTCCTTTGGTTGCCAAAATATAAAGTGTCTCATCATCATGAATCACATTAACACGTCCATAAGAATCACGGTGCCTAGACACTCCCCAGGGAGGCCTATGTGATTTGATTTTTGTATGTGGGACAACAGTCCATGGATATCTTCCTCTGAGCCCAATACAACTTGGAACTGAAATCCAGGAAGGTTGCTACGTCAATGGCACGCTCGTCATCACATGCATGTGCCCAGTCAAGTATGGAGCTCGTTGAAATGTATCTTGAGACTTCCAAAAACAGCCAACCTCCTGGATGTTGCTGTTGACCGGTGCTTCCATAGCTGCACTGCTAACAAGTGTCCGGTGACCCTTCTCCGCGATCCATACAGGCAGCGCATGTAGTGGTCGAAGTGTGTGTGTGTGTGTGTGTGTGTGTGGGGGGGGGGAGTAGGGCAACTATTGGCAGAGAATCAGAGGGCGGGAATAACCTGCAGAGTGGATCAGTGGGCGGACTCAGAGGTGCGGCCAGAATGCACCAAACATCTTAATTTTTAGTATTTTTTGGCATGTCACTGCCCATTTAAAGATTTAATGTTTTTGCGGGGGGGCGTGGCTTGGCCGGCTGCAAGATGGCCGCACTCTAAGTGGGCTCTGCCGGCCAGGCTCTTAATCCGACATTATCCGGCAGTCATCGCATTCTTTGCTGCACTACGTTACCTAATACCGGCTGTCTGAGGTGAGACGAATCTCCTGTGACCTTTCTGGCGGTTCTGGTTGCGGCCTGTGTGGAGATCCGGCCCTCGTGGTTTGGCGCTGGGCCCTCGCACAGCAAAACTGTCCTTCGCTACTGCTGACTGAGGGCCGCGGTGCTGGGGAACCTTCTGCCACGGCTTGCTGGCTGTGGTGCGGAAAGGCGCGCCTTGCGGGTGTCCGCCGGGAGGGCTGGGGGCTTCTTGCTGTTCGGCCCGGTCCTGTGGGGTTGCAATCCGATTGGGGCCTGGCGTTGGCCTCGGCCTGGTGCTTGGGCCTGGTCCCGTTGGGGTGCGTTGCCGCTGGGATTGGGGCCGCGGGTGGCGGCTCCCTCCGGCTTCCCTCGTGTGTGTTTCTCCCTCTGCGGGCGTCGTCTCTCATGTGCTCCTGCTGCCCTACGTTGTGGGGGCCGGCCCACCTTCGTGCTGATGCCGCCGGCGGAGCCTCGGGTGAAGGGCTGGATGCGGCCGGGCTGTGCTCCCCGGCCTAGACTGCCTTGCTGCTGAGCCCGGGGGGATTCTTGGCCCCGCTGAGGCGTGTTCCTGATTTGCGGTGCGGCCCATTCCTGCAGAGGTGTGACGCCCTGGGCCGCACCTGCCATCGCCCTACCTTCTGCCGCCCCTGGCCCATGGGGGCGACCGCTGGACACTTCTGCCTTGCTACTGGCCGGGGCCGGGCCTGGCGCTTCTGCAGTTGGCAACCCGCGGTCCGGCGGGCTTCAGTGGTCTCCTGCTGTGACCGGGCCTGTTTCGGGAGGCTGGCGCCCTATGTGCTGCGGCCGCCTATCCCTGGTGGCGCTTTTGGCCCGTCCCCTGCCTTTGGATTTTCCGTACCAGCGCTGTGCCGGTCTCCGCCACCAACCGCCCCAGTCCGTAGGTCTTTGTGTTGTGGCGTTCATTCTCTGCTGGTGGGGGCCGAGTGAGGGCAACTCATCCGGCGCTGTGTGTCACCAACTTACCTGCACGGTAGCCCCACGTGGAGCTGGGGGTGGCGTCGCCTGTGGGATCTGCCCCCTGACCTCTCTTCTTCCAGCCGCGGACTCCTGTGTCTCTCCCTCCTTCCAAGGCCTCGTCTATTGCTCATCCCTTTGTGGTCCGGCAGCAATGGGTTTCAGCATGGGGAAGTCTGACCCCAAACAACCCAAGATCGCTTTTGAGCTTCGGAGGTCCGCCCGCCAAGACGGCGTGAGCTCGGAGGGGGCTGAATCGGCGGGGGCGCTGGACACTCCCCCTAGCCAGGACGATGACCTTAAGGCGATCATGCTAGATGTGAAGTCGACCGTCACTGGTATTGCCTCCCAATTGGAACAGCTCTCCGCTCGCCTTGACTCCGTTAAGGCCCGTGTTGACTTCCACGACAATAGACTCCTCCGCGTTGAGACTAGAGTTTCTGATGCTGAAGATGCGGCTACCCAGGACAGGCAGAAGTTGCTTCAAATGGACAAGATTCTTGCCGTCATCCGTGAGAAAAACGAGGACTTGGAGGCTCGCTCCCGCCGGAGCAACCTCCGCCTTACGGGCCTTCCCGAGTCCACCAACATATCCAAGATGGAGAACTTTGTTGAAAACCTCATCCAGGGAGCTTTTTGGGGACGTGCTCTCGCCTTTCTTTGTGGTGGAGCGTGCCAACCGGTCCCTTGGCCTGCGACTTCGCCCTGGCATGTCTCCCAGTCCCATAGTGGCGAAGATCCTGAACTTTCGTGATCGCTACGCTATTCTCCTGGCTGCGCGGGACAGGGGTATCATCACGCATCAGGGCAATGCCCTCTCATTTTACCCAGATTATACCATGCCTGTACAGGCCGCCAAGAGGGAGTTTTTGCCTGCTAAGCGGATCCAACAGAAACATAAAGTCTCCTACTCCCTGGCCTATCCGGCGAAGCTGAGGGTCCGCCAAGGCTCCAAAACGCTTGTTTTCCCCGATCCGCGGGAGGCGCTCGCTTTTGCCAAACGACTGGACAAGGATTCCAGATCACATCCCCCCGGCTCCTCACCTGAAGCTGCCAACAACCTGAGTGACAATGACTGACCAGATTGTCTGAGTGCTATTGTATTTCATATGTAATTTGGTACCTGTGCATGTTTTTTCTCTCATGCCAGGCGTTTCTCCCCCAGTCCAGCTGAGGGGGACATGATTATTGCTCCATGTTCGAAATGTGATATTGGCCTTTCTTGTTCTTCCCTCTCCATGCTAGTGCTTATCATAGTCATTCCTCTGATCATTGTGTAGTTATGACACTCTGCTCTATCTGTTCCTTAAACCTTGATGCTGCAACTCACTTGAGCTTGGCCACCCTGCTTCCCCGCAGGGGTGTCCGCCGAGTCCTGCCAAGCCCTACCTGGGATAATTCCCGTTTCTGTTGTTTGGTTGCCCCTTTCAAGTTCTGGGTCCCTTGGGTGGGGTGGGTGGGAGGGTAGTTCTGTTCCTCTAGCGAGGTGGTGGCCTTGTTTTGCCGCCGTTCTGTTGCTTTTCGTTGACTGGGCATGTTCCATAGTAGACACTGTGCTATGCTTGCGGATTTGCCTTTCTGATCTTGATGCTAGTTGTTCTATCATATGTCATGTACTAAGCACATTGATATAGCTGTTTATATTTTACAGGCTGTCATCTGTCTCACAATGGCCCGCATGCGGCTCCTTCTCTCCCCTTCATCTCCTTAGCGCGCTTGTGACCTTCCCGGGGTGGCATCCACTTCCCTGTGCAGCCCACACGCCTGCATTCCCCTATCGGTTATTTGCTCCCCCTAGTGTTCCCAAATGCCGGGTACCATTGGGTCTCCTTCAGTCTGCCCTGCGTAGCGCTACTCCCAATTTCACTTCCAATGGCTAGTCTAACCTGCTGGACATGGAACGTCTGTGGCTTGAAAGATCACCGCAAGGCCCGCCTGACGCACGCCCATCTTCAGTGCCACGGTGTGGACATTTGTCTTTTACAGGAGACACATTTGCTCCCTAGCTCAGTCTCCAGACTTCAAGCTCGTTACTGGGGGGAATCCCACTCCTCCACCTATTCGTCCTATGCTAGAGGTGTCTCGGGCCTGTTGCACCGTGGCCTCCCTTGGCAGACCTCCCGTGCCATTGTCGATCCAGTGGGCAGATATGTTATTTTGCATGGCTTACTTCTGGCTCAGCTGGTCACCATCGCCGCGGTTTACGTCCCGAACTCCAATGACCCGGAGTTCTTCCATCATGTCTGGCATCTGATCTCCTCCTGTGGTCCCGCAGCCGTGATAAGGGGTGGGGATTTTAATGTTACCCTTTCCGCGATATTGGACAGGTCGGGCTCATACCTGTCTCACCCGCAAGCTGTCACGGCTCTTTCTGTCATTTTGGCTGATAATTTGCTCTATGATGTCTGGCGTCATCTCCGCCCCGACGTCCGGGAGGGCACTTGTATCATTGGTGCAAGAGGCTGTTGGTCGAGAATTGACCTCTGGATCACCTCGCCGGACGTCCTGTCCTATCAAAGCCACCCATATGGCCCGCACTCTCTCTGATCACGCGCCTGTCCGACTGCTTATCCGACCTCCTAATTCTCAGCGACGGGCCTTCACTTGGCGTCTTTCTCCTAATGCCCTTAGGTACTCTGTTTTCTGTGATGAAATCCAAACCGCAATAACTAATTACTTCGAGCTCAACGGGGGAATCCGTTGATTCTGCCTCTACCCTATGGGAGGGTTTTAAAGCGTTCATTCGAGGAGAATGCATCTCCAAACAGGCGGGTGTTCTCTGCTCTATTCGCTCTGCCCTGGCTAGATTGGAGGGTGAGATCCAGGACTTGGATGCCGCCCTTGCGAACAGCTCTGGCCCCGACGTGTTGGCGCTACTGCGTCAAAAACATTCTGAGTTTTCAGAAGAGGTCGGCCGGGAGCTGTCCTTCCTGGGGAGGAAGGGCCGAGCCCGCCGCTTCGGAGAGGGGGACCGCCCGAGGAGCACCCTTGCTAATCATCTGCGCTCGCCGCACGTTGCTTCCTACATTACTGCCCTCAGTGATGGGGGACCAGATTACACCATATCCCCGGAAGAAATCAAGTCCCGCTTCCTCGTCTTCTATTCCCAACTCGATTCTGCTGACACCCCTCCGTCTTTGGAAGAGTTTGACCAGTATTTTGAGTCTATTGCCCTTGTCTGGCTTGCGCATTACCACTGCAAATTCCTCGATGAGCACTTCTCGAAGGAAGAAATACTGGTGGCCATTAGCGGCCTCCCCAGCGACAAGGCACCGGGTCTGGACGGCCAGGCCGCCTCCTTTTATAAAACGTTTGCCTCTATACTGGTCCCACATCTGGAGGTCATGTTTAACGATACGGGCACTCTCCCGCCGTCTCTCCGCGAGGCTTCACTGTCCCTCCTCCTGAAACCCGATAAGCCTGCCGACCGATGTGATTCCTATCGTCCGCTCTGCCTTATCAATATAGATGATAAAATCTTTGCTAAGCTGATCACTTCTCGCCTCCTTTTATTAATGCCCTCCATTGCCCTTCCCAACCAGTCTGGCTTCATTCCCGGGAGGGCTACCTCCCATAATCTCCGCACCATCTTTTCTGTTTTGCATCAAATTAACCCTGCCCTTCCGGCTGTGGCTGCTCTGCTCGACGCCACAAAGGCATTTGATACGCTGGAGTGGCCCTTCCTTTTTTATATTCTATCACGTATGGGGTTCAGGGCCCACTGTCTGCGTAATATCAAGCTCCTATATACCAACCCCACCGCTCGGCTCTGTATCAATGGCCAGGTGTCTGACCCCATCAGCATTGCTCGAGGTACCCGGCAGGGGTGCCCATTGTCGCCCATGCTTTTTGCCATTGCTATGGAGCCTCTGGCTGCGGCAACACCACACTCATAGGGGTATTGGTTTTTCGTCCCGCTCCCTCCTGGTTTCCATGTATGCGGACGACGTTACTCTTTACGTTCGCCATCCCCAGGAAAACCTCAGTCCCCTGGTGCGGGAGGTTATTCGGTTTGGCAGGCTCTCGGGTATTCAGGTCAACTGGAGTAAGTCCATGCTCTTCCCCCTGACGGACGCCACGCTCCCTTTCGTGCCTGATTTTCCTTTTTGAATGGGCGTCTGGCCCTACGCGCTATATGGGCATCTGGCTGAGCAGGGATGCAGATGAACTCTGGAGGTCCAATTTTGGCCGCGCAGTGGACTGGTTTGAGTCTAAGATCCCTCTGTCCCTTGCTGGCCGTATCGCCATAGCCAAGATGGTGGTCCTTCCCAAGTTACTCTATCTTTTTTCCAACATACCTATCCCCCTTACTGCTTATTTTTTCCGCAGTCTACGGTCTCTAGTCGTTTCGCTCGTTTGGGCGGGGCGGCAGCCCAGGATTGCCTATGACATGTCCTATGTCGGCCGGCGGGTTGGGTGCGCCTGACTTTCGTTTATACGCACTTTGCGCTCAGGCAAGCTTCCTTCACTTTTGGCTGCACCCCAAACCCTACCAGCCCCACGGTGGGGATGGAAGTGGACGTTGCTTCCCCCTGGCCTCAATCTACTGCATTGTTCGCCCCGGCGGTGCGGCCCCGGGCGGAGGTGGACACGGTAGAGACGCTGCGCTGGGCATGGTCCTCTCTGCGCCGCCTTGCAGGTCTTTCCCTATTATCTGACAATGCTATGCCCATTACGGACCACCTGGATTATCCGCCCCTTCAGTCTTCTAGTATGTCACGACATGCGGCGCTGCGAGGTCTGCTAACTGTGGCAGATCTGTATCCTGAGGGCTCCTTTTACTCTCTTCCGGAGTCCCCTTCGTTGATGGATACACTGCTATACTATCAGCTGCGGGCCACTTGCCGGGAATTACACCCGACCTTTCCGCAGCCCCCACCAACTTTCCCGGCCCTCGATTTTGTATTCACCTCCAAATCTCCACACAAGCTTGTCACCAGATTATACGCTTTTACCCTATTATCCTCTTCCATCTCCTCAGCGTCGGCGGATCTTGGCGTGGATGTCTCGGAAGCCGACTGGCTTTATTGCTGCAACCAAACTACAAAACTCTCCCCGAATTACCGGCTCAGTTTGATCCATTTCAAGATTCTGCACAGGTTCTACCGCACTCCGGTGCATCTTCATCGACTAGGGCTTATCCCCGAGGACTCTAGCGTGCGCTGTTCCGCTCCGGCTGCGGATTTCGCCCATTTGGCTTGGCTTTGTCCTAAGGTGCAGGAGTTCTGGCGGGGGGTCTGCGCCGCTATCTCTGAAATTACCGGTGCTGCTGTTCGTCCTGACCCACTTCTTTGTCTCCTCGGCTTCGTTAAACCTTGCCCTGACGCCTCGCGCCATCTGACTTCGATGCTTTTGGTATTGGCTAGGCACAGGGTGGCAATGTGTTGGGGCCGGCGGCCTGCCCCTGGGGTCGCGAACTGGCTGGAGGATGCCTCCCGATGTCAGACGCTACTTTCTGAATTTTGGGACCTGATGCCTGCTAGATCTCGACCGGTCGATATTTGCGGCCCTCTGGTCGCCTATCTCCTCTCCCGTTCTTCCCCTAGCGAGGCTGCCTCCCCATCGCTCCCTGCCGGCCCTCCGCCCGCGGCAATGTGCAGAGATGGTTAGTACATGACCCCCTTCCCTCTCCTCCCCAGTTCTGTTGCTGTCCATGGGTCCCTCAGTTGGGGGCCTCTCAATGACTGTCTCGCGGGGAGAGGCGCTCCTGACCAGCTGCGCGGGGCTGATTCTCTCCCTTCCCTCTGTATGATTGTCCTAATGGGATCCAGCCCCCTCCTCCTGCATCCCCTGCTCTCGGCATTGCTTCTCCCGCGCTCCCCGCCAGCCTTTGGCCCGCGGCGGCCGCCGGTGCTGGTCTGTGCCGGGCTCCTAATTGCTTTTTTCTGGTTGACCCTGCGCTCTTTAGCCCTTGGTGGCTTGCATTTCTTATGTATGCTCACTTGGGAGGATCTGTTCCGGGGGTGCGCTAAATGGCCCTAATATTGCTCCATGATCGCTTTGTTGTCGCTATGCCGCTCACTGTAATTGACATGCCTAAGTCGGATTGTAACTAGTTATTTTGTACTGTGTCTCTGAATGGAACTTTTGTCTTGTGTTTTACTGCTGTATCGCAACTACCTTAATAAAAAACGTAAAAAAAAGCTTTTCATGTTATTTCGTTCAACCAAATGATAGACATGATGACATGATTATTTAAGGTTTAATATTAGTTATTGACATTAAAATACATTCACATAGTGGGCTATGTTTCCAATCTCAGAATGTCTCAAATACACTTAAAAGTGGAATCACAAGGCATTTGTCTCTGAGCCATGCAGTTTCTGTCATCAGCAATCCCTCCTCCCTTTTTCCACAAAAGCAGTTCAATCATGAATGGCAAAATATCCTAGTTTGCAAATGTTTTCTATATACTTATGGCTCTGCCATATTTTCCACATAATACATCTGCTGCATAATCTGATAAATTTAACTAATAAATTGTTTGTAGCTGAATTACAGTGCTTAATTTGTGCAGGTGCTTTCAGGTGCTGAGCACCAGCACCTATTTCTCAGGGGCCGGGTCTATTGAATTTTTCTCTCATGCACAGCCAGCACTGTGCACATGCCATGAAAAAGCCCCAGCCTCGAGCGAGGCTTGTGCAGCTGTACGTTCAGATTTGGTGCATGCTGCTGCTGAAACAGATTGAAAGTTACTAAAAAATTTGACCTGTATTGCTGCAAACAGGACAAACCCTTTGCAAAGGTTGACTAATCACCTTCCTCACTGCTGCATTTGTATGTTACACTGCTACTAATAAAATCTTTCACGAGACTGTTAGGATGTCTAAAAATGTACAAATAATAAAGTATCAGAACATATACTGCATTGCGCTGCAGCCTTTTTTTTCCTGCATAATTTAGTCAACACTGCAGCATAATTGTATCCTCCTAAAAGGCACAATTTCAGTACGACCCTTTAACAGTGTCCCTCCATAACCACACTCTCTCTCAGATGCATTTAATTTGATTTACAGCGCCACTCATACCAGTGTAGGGTTGTCAGAGCACTTTACATCACACATATTACACAATCAATTATACATGTGTAAATCACTCTATAGGAAATGTTACATAAGACTAGGGACTACAAGGTGTAGTCACATAACAACCTTACTTGTAGGCAGTATAGTTTAACCCCTTCGCTGCGGCGGCTATTCCGCCGCAGCGGTCCCGTGCTCGTGACGGAACCGCTCCGTCACGGCACGCGGGTGAGCTGTGCTTGTGACGGAACGGTTCCGTCACGGCCCCGCCCGCTCAATAGAACGCGCCGGGCAGGCGCGGCAGCGGGGCCGTGACGGAACCGTTCCGTCACCAGCACAGCCCACCCGAGGCTCGTGACGGAACGGTTCCGTCACGAGCATGGGAGGGGTTAATAGTGATTGGTCTGGAGAAACACAAACTCAGAATTTAAAACGTAATACCATGGTTGAGGGGTCACTTTAATAATCAGAATTGATTTCTATCCAAAAGAAAGCTTTTTGCAACATTAGGATAATCAAAGACTGGGGGAAAAAATTATACTGCTCAAATTTATACCTTGAAGTTTGCATGCATCTTAGATGACAGTTAATAGCTCACTGTTCTGTGTTAGGATTTTAACTTATAAACTGTAAGTAACAAAAGGATCTCTCTGGCAAAAGCAGTAACCGACTGGCCTATTTACAATATGCACACTTTGCGATCTGCATGGTACATGTTCTTTGCAGTAGGCACATTAACCCTCTGCGCTACCTTTCCATGAATCAAAACTCCCACTAGACAAAATTCTGATCTCTCTAGGAATAACATTATTCGCCAGAGTTATCACATTTTTACTTTTGACTAAAATTGCTGGAGGCCAGGAAGGAGGCAGCAAGCGCTTTTAAAGCCATAATTCATTTGCAAACATGACACCCCCACCCAAAGTCAGCGCCTGGTACGGTCGTACCAGTCGTACCGCTCTAGAGCCGGCCCTTCTCAGGTGTCCTGTGACATCAGTGACCGAATCGATATTGCTCCAGGGTGTGTTGCTTCATAGGCCTGCCCACAAGACTGGAGGTGAACTTCAGCATGCATGGTGGTGGACACGCCTTCAAGTTTAACACACACTTGCCTCCGCTAGGGTCCACCTGCTAATGCAAAGACATCTGGGCTTTTAACGTCTTGCAGGGCCTTCTAATGTCTAGCATGGGAATGTGCTCCCTCAGGAGAGTGGTCTGTGAAGACTGGTCATAAAGACTGAACCTGGTTGCCCAGTTCCAAATTCAGCAGCCTGGCTATAGTGCCACATCCTTTCCTCCACCGAACACCATACTGCCCCAATGAGAGAAACTCGCACTGCCTTCAGCTACAACCTAATTCTGCCCCGCTATAAACAAACGCAGGCGACGCAATTCAAATTACGCACTAGACAAGAGCAATATGCTGCCTAAAAAAAA
Source organism: Lissotriton helveticus (assembly GCF_964261635.1). Lineage (NCBI taxonomy): Eukaryota > Metazoa > Chordata > Amphibia > Caudata > Salamandridae > Lissotriton > Lissotriton helveticus. The sequence goes on along the minus strand of NC_136061.1, from coordinate 1,327,535,899 downwards.
AATAATTAACAACTTCATGAAAAAAGAAAAGCTCATAGGGAATGAAAGATTAAGTAAAGCATATGAAATGTAAGTAGGAACAATGTGGTTACCTTAAAACTTTTAGTCACTATTCAGGGGCGGCTCCTCCACTAAGGAGGAGGAGCGTCGTCCCACTGCTTTCTCACAGTCCGAGTAAGCCAAAATATAAAATGGTAATAACTTTTGTTTTTTTACCATTTTATGTTTCTTTCCGCATTTAGGGCGGGCAGGTGGGCAGAGCTACCTGCACAGAGCAGGAGTGGTTTGCCCATTCCCGAGTACGCAAGACTGGTTTGATCGGCCCTCTTGGGCCGCCCAAACCAGACATGCGTACTCTGCATTGCAGCCTACACGGAGACATGCAATTACCTACAGCCCCTGGTTGGGCGGCGTCCCTGCCAATCACAAAGCTCCACTAGAGTCTTGTGATTGGCTATGGGGAGGGGAGGGAGGTTGCCTGCTTCCTGTTCCTGCCGTAGGCAAGAAAGCAGAAGCAACCGAGCAGTGAAGACGCGGGACCCGGACAGGCAGAAAGGTAGTTTTAAAAAATATATATATTATTGAACCCCCCTCGCCGGGAGAAACCCCCACCCCACGTGACCCCACCCCCTCCCACACCTGTGAGCCATGCAGGCCACGACTGTCACTATTCAGAAATCAATGAGTGTTTTTGCCCGCAGTGTTGAGGACATGACTAAAGGGCACCGTTTGCGAATGCAATTTACCTTGATGCATGTGGCCGTTAGAGTGCCCACAGCCGAGCTCTGCTGGGTAAGGGTTAAAATTAAAAAGCAAAACATCAGAAAGTGAAGCAGAAAGAGGGTAGATGGACTGTTATGTGAAATATATGCGAAGGCGAACAGATCTTAAAACGATGGATTAAACATTTTCGAATCCCAACTGTCCAGCCTCTTCGGAGTCCTTTCCCGGGGGTGTGGAAGGGAATGTGCCCTGGGAAATAGATGCCTGGACTACCAAGCTCTCGGTGGCAGGGTGGTTGGTAAGGAAATTTGGGTCACCTGGAGCAGGGTGAAAGCGACTGGCAATTGTCCTATTCACAGCAGCCCCGTGCTCGGATGGACCAGGTTCCCAGAAGAACGTCTGTCAAGGCGTCATTGAAGGGCAGCAATGGTTCTGAGGAGGAGACACTTGGCTGCAAGACCTCTGTCAAGATATGTGTCTTGAATGCCACAGAAGAGAACTAAAGGTCCAGGACTTCAACTGCCCTTCGAACCACCATAGTGTTAGATGCTCCCTCGTCCGTAGCCATACAGAGCCATAGTAGGGGGAGAAAGCAGACCAAAATCTGGGGAGGTATCCAAACTGCTGGCCTCACCCCACTCCTCGTACCAGTCCATTTCCTGTTAAAGCTGGTCTTGTGAAGGGTCCAGCAACCCCTCCCAATCTTCCTTCAGTCCTAGCCCTTCAGAATAAGACTGAGGAACAGACCTAGGACACAAGGACTCTGTCAGCAGGGATCCGCCTCTAGGTCGTCGGGATGAGAATGGGGCTGGCATTGGGGGCGTCGGGAATTTCAGCGTCAGGGCCGGCACCAGGGAAGGTTGCAATAGCAAGACGGGCATCAGTCCAGATCCATGGGGATCATGAGAGCTGGTGCTGGAGCCACCGGCACGGAACCTGATGGGGCCTCTTCTGAGCCTATGGGGCCCGAAGGAGCATTAGTAGGATCAGGCTGCCCAAATATAAATATGGCTTCTTAGAATTTGTTGATCTGGGCGGGGGTCGATCCGGCTCCCGGGAAGACAGGGAAGCATGGTACTGGTACAGGCGCAGGTTCTGGGGAACAAGGCCTAGAATGCAGAGGTTCCTCCATCACGTCGGCCAAGGGAGGGAGAGAAGTCGAAGCATGCTTCGACTACTTGTGTTTTTTTGTGCTTCTTATTTGACCGACTCAACGACTTTAAGTGAGAGGACAAAGACTTGGGGCTCCCAGACAGGGTGCGTGGACCTTCCTCTCAACCGAGAACGACACAGTGACGAACGACGGTTTTGGGAGTGCTCTCTAAACTCTTTTGGAGCCAAGGCCTGGTAGTTGGAGCACGACTTTGAATCGCAGTCGGGCTTCAGGCACCAGAGACAAACCAAGTGATGGTCCGTCACCGACATAGCACGGTGACAGGCATCACATGATTTGAATCCAGACTTCTTGGACAAGATAAGAAAACCTTAACACCAAAAGAAAGTCGACAATGCGTTGAATAAAGCCTGTCAAAAAATAACAGTGGTTCGCTCTCTTCACAGATCTGCACTGGCTGGCTTGGAAACAAAAGAACTAATGTCAGTGAACCGAGTTGGTGCCTATATGGGAAACGCATTTTTGTATTGGTATTTTGAAGTTTGTTAGCATTATTTTTTGTGAGTGTTCGTACAGCCTTGAGGAAGTCTAAGAGATAAAACAAGTGTTGGCTGTTTGTACAGACCAGACAAGAAATAACTTTTTTGTTCTTCCATCAATATTTGATTGTTCAATTTACAGCACATGCATTGAGAAATGTAACAGTTATTTGTATTTCTCTTTTTTTGGTTGCACATAGTAGATTGGGTTGTTATCCTATGCCATCTGTCAAATGTACTGAAAAATCTTCTGTTGTATTTTAAATAGTGTACTTTTTATGTATGATGAAGTATGTTTCTTTGCAGGATATATGGTAATAAATGTGAATTCTCCTTTAATTTTTTGTGAGATTGAATCTTAATGTTGAACTCCAGAATATTATTTAGTATTTAGTTTTTTCTCTGTGGAAAGGTTTAAACAGGAAATATCAAATTAAAGCAGTGAGACAGAAGCACTGGGTGGGATATTTTTTCCCATGCAGGTATATATTATTATGACAGTGACAATTTTATTGCAAATTAACATGGAATGAGCGTGCAGATGAACAAGTTATAACGTGCTTCGAGTTTCAGCATGCTTCCTATATATGAGGTAGTTTAACATTATATAAAGGAAACAAAAATGGTTTGTCAGAGTTCCGGATGATTTGAACTAGGAAAACGGTCACACCATGGATCCTAACAAATGGAAATGCGTAAAAGTGATGAAGAGGTTACATTGAAGATTGCATTTGAAACACTCCAAGGTATAATTACTCTGTGGAAAGAAACATCAAAGGGCTGGCTATCTTCTTTTCTTGGGAGAACTGCTGCTGCTGCTATTGGTGCTGCTCTTGCCGGCTGGCTGACTGTTTCCCTTGCATTTCTGGACGTGACATGCTGTGAGTCCAAACCTTGATTCCCCTGAGCTTAACTATCCTGGTTATCACTTTGCACATCATCGGCTGATGGTGTTGAACAGATTATACCTTTCTATATAAATAATAATTTTAAAAAAATGTATAAAGCGCTGGTTACACTGAGGCCAGTGTGTCCCCACGCTGTGGCGTGGCTAGCAACAGTTGAACGAGCAAGTCTTCCCCCCAGCTCCTCAGATGCGAAACCTCCTCAATCTCTAACCAGAGGGAAGAGGTAGGTTTTCAGTTGTTTCCGGAATATGCGTTCCAAGGTCTCTGATCGCATTTCGGGTGGGAGTCTGTTCCAGTGTTGAGCAGCCTGAACTCGGAAGGAGCGCCCACCCATCCGAGCTCTTCTAAACTTAATCAGCCCTGTCCTGGAAGATCTCAAATGGCGCACAGGGGTCAACAGGTCCAAAAGGTAGGAAGGCCCTTTCCCCTGCATGATGCGGTGACTAATCAGCAGGGTTTTATAGAGCATCCGTTTGTTTAATAGGCAGCCAGTGAAGGGATTCAAGGGCTTTCTTAGATGACACTCTTTTGGGCAGCATCAGGATCATACGGGTAGCCGCATTTTGTATTCGCTGTAGCCGAGTAATACACCTGACATTGGCTCCTAGGTACAGGACGTTCCCATAGTCCAGCCTAGATGTGATAAGAGCATGGACAAGGGTTTTCCTGGCCGAAGTAGGGAGTAGATCAAGTGTCTTACGCATACTTCTCAGAATACCAAAGCACTGTCCTGCCACGCGTCTGGTATGGTTTTCGAAAGAGATTTTATTGTCTAGTCAGATACCCAAATTTCTAACTTGTTCGCTGGGAGAGGGTTGAGGCCCCAGCACCTGCGGCCACCATGCCGATGTCCACAAAGACGGTGCATTCCCCACCACCAGCACTTCCGTCTTACTTCCATTTAATTTCAGGCAATTATTGGCCATCCAGGCTGCTATTTCTTGTAGGCACATCGAGAAGTTACTGGCTGCTGCCTCATCTGATTGGGCGAGAGACACCACAAGTTGGGTGTCATCAGCGTAGGTTACCCCTTGCACCCCAAACCTTTCAGTGATCTCTGCTATCGGAGTTACGTAGAGATTAAAAAGGGTGGGGCTCAAGCTGGACCCTTGAGGCACCCCCTGATTCAGCCTGGTACTCTTCGACCGGTAAGGTCCCTGGGCTACTTGGAAGCTGCGATTCTGGAGGAACGATTCTAGCCACTCCAAAGCTCTGCCTGCCACTCCCCCTTTTTTTAGACACTGCAGCAAGATGTGGTGTGCTACAGTGTCGAAAGCAGCGCTTAAATCTAAAAGGATAAGCGCTGTTGTCTGACCTTCATCCACCAACTTACGTATGGTTTCTGTTGATAGGAGTAAGGCAGATTCAGTAGAGTAGGACGCCCGAAAGACAGATTGGGTGGGGTGGAGTAGTTTAAATGTTTCAATGTGTTCTGTCAGTTGTATGTTGACATCTTTCTCCGCAATTTTAGAAAAATAGGGGAGAAGAGAGATTAGACGCAAGTTGTTTAATTGCTCCACGCTAATGCTGTTTTTTTCTTGAGCGGGAGCACCACAGCCTCTTTCCAGGCTGACGGGACACTCCCCGACCCAAAGGAGAGATCTAACAGATGTCGTATGTGGGGTTCCAGAGTTTTTATACTTTCCCTGAGTATTCTCGCGGGCGCCGGTTAATTGGGGGAACCCGATTTAATTTTAGACGCTATATCAATTAAGATGTCTTGCTGGGGAGTACTAAAGGATACTAGTAACTCAGTTCCTTTATGTTTTACATTGGCCTCTTCTGTCTTACCATCTGTTCTAGCCTCCGCCGGAAACGAGGAATACAATTTTCCCACTTTATCCGCAAAGAACTGTGCCACCCGATCACAGGATTCCACAGAACCTTTCAGAGGTGCGGCGGAGCTGGACAGAGAGGATGCTTCCTTAAACACAGCAAACAATTCCTTAGCTGAGTTATCAGCTCCCTCTATTCTGTCCTTGTAGTAAGAGGTCCCGTATTTCCTAATCAAAGCATGGTAGCTCTTGAGCTTGATTTTATAATACACCCTGTCGGCCATGGAGAAGCCTTTCCTCCAGCGTCTTTCGAGACGTTTGCACGCCGCCTTTTCCTTAACGAGCTCGGGCCCAAACTATGGTGCAGATTTAGTTTGCCTCCAGGGTCTGTTTTTGGTCCAGGGTGCTGTGCTGTCCAGCGCTTGTGAGATGCGGCTGTCAAGTGCTTCATATGCCGCCTCAATCTCTAGACCCTCTGGGGGTCCACCCTGTCCAAGAAGATCGTCAAATTTATCTCTGGAGAAGCTTGCCCATTTCCTGCGGCTAGTTGTATCCTCCGTCTTATCTACTCTCCCCATCTGTGCCTCTATCTTAAAAGAAATCTGATAGTGATCCGACCACACCACAGGCACTGGGGGATCGACGGCCATCAGCTCCCAATTGGAGAAGATCGGATCTAATAAGTGGCCGCGACCATGGGTGTTCTGATTTAAGAGTCATGTGCATCGCTGCCAGCTCATTACGGATCTCCAGTGCCTCTGTGTTGGTGGGGTCATCAAAGTGGAGATTTAGGTCCCCCAAGAGTAACAATCTCTCATATCTTAGGGCTGGCTGTACCAAACAATCTATCAGGCTTTCTGTAAATCTGGTCCCTGGATCCGGAGGCCTATAGACTAGGAACCCTTTCAGGACCTGTCTATCCAGGCCTATGATGGAGAAGAAGCCAGCTTCACTCTCCTTAATGTCAGCTAACTCCAATGTACAGTTTATTTCTGATTTAAAAATTATGGCTAGTCCACCTCCCCGCCCGTGGGTCTGTCTATCCTATTGATGTCGTATCCCGGTGGTAATGCATCCATTATGTCAGGTGCAGAGTCTTCATTCAGCCACGTTTCTGTTAAGAACAGGGCATCCAACTGTCCATCTATTAGTAAGTCATGACTGAAGGGTTGCCTATTTACTGACTTTTGCACGCTGTGCATTAGTTCATTGATCTAGGTTTGTATGAAAGCTTGTATTGCATTCAGATCTATTGGAGGACCTCAAGTTCTCGAAGTGGTTGAATGAAATTCTTATGGTCTCGAACACATTGTTTATTTGTATTATAGTTTAGTTTATGATTTATGGGGTGACATTGTATATGTATAAAATGTATGCCGCTTCCACTGGATCACAATCACTAGGAGAGACAGAGTCACCCACAGGAACCCCAAAGAGATAAAGGAGAACCCATGCCGAATTTGGAGATTTTTTACCTACTGCTAAACACACAGTGAGAATATTAGTTAAGGTTTCAGCTCCCAAAGCAATTGGACATGGTTCAGTCTGCATCTCTGGGACAGAACATAAGGATCCGAGACATGTACCAGGGCTCTGTATCTGAGCACAAGCAGGGGCTCAAACATCTGGCAGCCTACACTCAAATCTGATGGGGATGTTCGGCTAACTTGAATTACAAAGGGCAGAGGGTAAGATCCTCTCCTTGGTGTTCACAGATCTCTCAGTAACTGCTTTCTTTGCAGGACTGGAATAGGTGACGGACCTGACTAAGAGCTTTCTGGACAGAAAAGCCATGAAGAGGTGGAACTGGCTGCTCCTACAGGGGAGTGTTTATAGTAGATCGATATACCTGGCCAGGTTATTGGCAGTCTTGCAGGTCTTACCCAGGAATCTGTTTAGTTCATTATGAAACTTTGTTATTCAGTCTGGCGCTTTCTTTGGCCTTCTTTGAAACATTTTGGGTGATCAGAGCTTGCGGCAGGATCACAGACATATACAAGGAGCAGAGGGCATTGAGCTAGAAGACACACGCCACAGTCAGCAGGTGAGGGACATGTAATCAACAATTCACTTGGCTTGACTTATGCTTTAGCTCTAAGGGCTAAGCCATGCCCTTAGCTCGGCTCTGATCTGGCTTACTCTACTAATTCAATCACAAGGAGATGATGGACGGAGCGCTGAAACTTTTCAGACACTCACCCCCAGTCACAGATCTGGGTTGAATCCATCATCATTCTTTAGTTCACTTCGCCACCTCAGTTCAGACATGGCCATATGCAAATCAGTCTGACCCTGTGCCTCATGGGAACAGTCCAACCCGAACTGCCAAGCCAGGTCTTCCCTGAACCAGAAACAAGCATCCTGGGACCGATTTCTGGGTAACACCCTTCATCAGCCAGGCTAGCTTGAATCCAGTTGCAAAGTGAGCAAGGGACCCACTTCTGGGCATACCCATACGTGGGTGCCTTGCTCACTTTGCCACTGAATTCAAGATAGCCTGGCTGGTGAGGACTGTTAGCCCAAAATTAGCCCCAAGATGCTTGTTTCCGGTCCAGGGAAGACATGGCTTGGTAGTTCGGGCTAGACTGTTCCCATGAGGCACAGGGTCAAGACTGATTTGCATATAGCTTTCTCTGAACTGGGGTGGCGAAATGAGCTAAAGAACAATGATGGATTCAACCTAGATCTGTGACTGGGGGGTGAGTGTCTGAAAAGTTTCAGCGCTCCGTCCATCATCTGCTTGTGTTTGCTTTGTTCGCCCTAAGTTGGCAGGGTATGCCCAGACGTGGGTCCCTTGCTCACTTTGCCACTGGATTCAACCTAGCCTGGCTGATGAGGGCTGTTAGCCCAAAACCCGTCCCAGGATGCTTGTTTCCAGTCTAGGGAAGACATGGCTTGGCAGTTCGGGCTGGACTGTTCCCATGAGGCACAGGGTCAAGACTGATTTGCATATAGCTTTGTCTGAACTGGGGTGGCGAAGTGAGCTAAAAAACGATGATGGATTCAACCCAGATCTGTGACTGGGGGTGAGTGTCTGAAAAGTTTCAGCGCTCCGTCGATCATCTCCTTGTGTTTGCATTACTCTATTAATTTCCTGGCTTGAACATCTCTGGGTCTGCCACGGTGGAAAAATAGGTATTATGGTAGGTAGTTTCAATTTGTAACACCTGTTGTCTAGCTAACTGGCATTGTGACCTGTTATTATTCCAAATATAGAAAGGCTTTGCAAACACATTTGAATAATCGCAAAAATCTGCTTAGTCACAAATTTCCAGGACTAATAGTGGAATTCTCTGTCATTCCCTAAATAGTCAAAATTGTCTCCAAATATACGATCATGTTTCACTTTTCGACCAGCAAACCACACTAGAAACTATCTTTTACCTTTTTTTACGCTTGTGATTTAGACTCACCAATATATAGCAAAGCTTACCTGAATTCCAAAGTAAACTCTAATATAAATGACACAGACGGCCAGAGCTGATAATCATGGGGAAAGAGAAAAAGGTTTCCACAAAGGACAAAGCGCATTGCAGTTTGAACAGCAGCAAATAAGGAATACAATCATACAACAAACATTGGTGACTGGGCCCGAGTGACATGAACATCTATTAGAAGTCATGGGCTGTAATAAAGAGCACAATGTCAATAGGTAAACAATATTCAGATTATGATGTCCTGATAAGTACCTAGTCACCTTAGGTGCTATTTAGCAACCCGCACGATGTGTGTTTGCACTGTACAAAGGAAAATCACGCACTCAAGCACACAAAAGTTCAATCATTGGAACACTGCGTTTCTACGGCTGAAGTTAGCCTAGACGAGTGGACTTATCAAGGTCAAGCCCACATACTTTTCCCGGACTATAAAGGAATAGACAGGGGTTGGGGACTAACCTGTAATACTTTTCATGACTGGGATATTTTGGCAAAGGTTTACCACACACTCTAAGAAACTACTTAATGTAACTGAAGCTGTGAGGAGACTTCAGTAAGCACAGTTACTCTATGCTTTATACTATAGCCTTGAAAAAGTCCAGGAGGAAGAACACGTGTAACGCTGCGGTGTTCTGGATCTTTCGGTCTGTAATCCTGACTTTGAAGTAAAGGAAGAATTAAACTTCGGTTCACTGGATCTAGTCTCTATCAACGGCCTATCACTGGAAACAAGTTTGACTTCCATTGACTGAACTTTTGTGTGCTTGAGTGCGTGATTTTCCCTAGGCAAATAAGGAATACCACAGTGCAATTCCACCTGAAAATAAGCCCTTCTTTTCTGTCATGACACAAACAGAAAGTGACGTCCATCTGCTGGATGCCCATTTGATAATACGGTTAATATCTAAAAGAAGAGAGAGGAGGAAGGTCCCACCTGTAATGAGGCGGGGGAAGCTGCTGGATGACATCATGGATCCTCACCAAACGTTCCTCATCTGTAGCTACTGAGACCGCATCCTGTCAACAATGAAATAATCAGGGTTTACAATGTTGTTCGATCATTACAACAAGGAATAAAGAATGCAGTGCTAGCCACCCACTAAATAAAATGGAAACTACCGGGAAATGACAGCAATGTTCAGTTCACCGACTACGAGTTTACTTTGGGCAGACCTACATTGATTCTATACCATAACATTCTCTTTCATTGGCACAAAAAGAAAGGAGTCGTGGGGGAGCACTTAAACACCTAAGACATTTGTTTTCCTTCCAGAGTCAGTTGGCAGGTTGGCATATACCCAAACCAGATTCCTCTACAAATGAGTAAGCTGTTAACCGTTCTGTAAATGGCTGGGATTGAACTTAGGGATAAGCATCTGGCTGCTTTAAAAAAGTAGGTGTTGTAGCGTATGTAGCACAAGAAGGTGGATAGGTCAGCCCATTGTATCCATATAATGGGGGTGTTTGCATAAAATCACTAGCCCATGATAACAGTATTTCAAGAACTTTTTATCAAGTTTATATGAGCTACATCGAGGAACAATCCACGTTGTAAATAACGTAATCATTACATAAAATGTAAAAATAATTAAAAAAAATAACGTCTTGGCTGAATTTAAGCTGTGCACAAATTATGGCTCAGTTTCATTGGCAAATCTGCTTCCCTATCATTCGATTTCAAACAGAACTGCCGTTCCCTCTAAAATCTACATCAGGGATGTCCTTGTCCTATGTTGATCCATGTTGGCCAGCTATCCACCGTAACGTTACATGTCTTCGATTTAGATTCACTGTATGAAATTTATTGTCATGTGGACATTCTCAAAATCAGGCACGGACCTAGCCCTCGTGGACCAACACTGAATACCCGAATCTACATAATACTGAGTGCGCATCTGCCTTCTTTATTGATTTCAGTGCAGAATCATGAAGGCAAAAACAGAAGCTGAAGGGGGGACATTTTTCCTGGGAAATGTACTTCTTAAATACTGAGCTTCCAAAAGTAAAAAACTCATAATAAGTTCCTCATAAATGGGCAGGGCCGTTTTAAATGTGATGTGGTCAGCCATATTCTCAATCACAGCTACATTTGTTCTGATTGAATGCCATCCGCCTAAGATGTTGGTCACTGCATCCTAGCAATGTAGCAAAAATTAGGAAAATATCATTCACTTTCATATTGCAGTAAGAGAAGACATTGCATTTGGTTTAAAAATCATATTGTTGAAGAGCAAAAAGAAAACAAAATGAAACTTCTACAAATACATGAGGTGAGGGATGACAAACGGGAAAGGTGTGAGGATTTCCAACGCTTTGGGCAAACTAAAGTGATGTCAGCTGGAAAGCTTCCCGGACGCTGAGGAAAAGCCTTTTTTCCAGTGATTTCTCACTAGTATAAAGGACCTTATTTCACATTATGGAAGTCTGGCCCTGACAGGGCAACTTAGAGGCAATTATATTATAAAGAATTACATGTTCGAAACAATTTACAACACTTGTACATTTAGCCAGAATTTAGGCCTCACACAGCAAGTACATACGCAGTTCTTTGCGTGTTTCTGGATGGAACTCTTCCGAGTCCTCCAATGTCTACAAGCACTTCCTGTCCTCATGCGTGTATAATGTCAACAGGCCCCGCCCTGGAACAAAAACATCTGCCACGTGCAGATGTACTTACCGAGAACTTCTCATACAGCTGGTAGGTCAGCAGGGGATTAGGCAGTTCTCGGAAGTACAGCTTACAGAGAGAGCCAACGCAGTGAATATCCTGGATGTAAACATCTTTTGTTAGGTCAGGAATCTGCTCCGAATCAAACTCGTGGCTGGGGAGAAAGTAAAGTCACACATTATTGAAGGAAGTGCTAGGAAAGCGTTGCCAAAGTTCTGATTAGCAAAGAAGAAAACAGGCAGCTCGCCTGGCAGGCAAAGTTGTTTGCAATCTCGTAGCTTTGCATTCATCAGTGAAAACGCTGAATTAGACCTGCGAGTTATTTGCGAACAAGCCTTTAATGTGACTTAGACTATGTTCAAATTGCAAAAATGGAATCTATAATAACAAAAGAACAGCATACTTAGACCCGAAAATGTCATGAAGATTCCATGGCTTAAGTATAACATTCTCCAAAACCATGTACGAGTTTTTATTTTACACAGTTTACTAAAGCAGTACAATAATACATTTGAACCTAACAGCTTGATACAGTAAAATTAGGAATCGTTTATTTTTTAAACATTTTCTGATCTCTTGGTTACCTGTCAGAGACAGAAATGTTTGTGCTCATGACCACTTGAAGAGACCTGTCACACGAATAAACTAAGTAATATCACACTAGTCGCTCACCTTTAGTGACACAATCTGTTGCTGGAGAAAAGCAGCCCAGTTGCTTAGTATTGTGCATATGGTTTCCCAACAACAGAATCAGTTAGACATTTTAGACTTCTTCCAATTTTACTTTGGATTGAGGACAGTTCCATTGCCCCTAATGTTGAGGGCTCAGGTTTTCAAAACAGCGAAGAATACACTTGGAGTCCTCAAGGACGACACAGTGATAATATGCACAGATGGCCAACTACCTGACTTAGACTTTGAAACATTAAGGTCATTGTTAAAGTAAAATCCCTGTATGAAAGGTTTTGGTTGTGCTGTTTTTCAGTTTTTGTTTTATAGGTGGCTTCTTACTTCTTGGAATTAATCTATGTGACTATATAAATGTTTTTCTTTAATACCTTTGTGCATGGTTTAACCTATTTGTGACAACTACTGTACATATCTACATATTTTACAATAAACTGACTGGCAGGAAAGCAAAAAAAAGAAAAAAAGTAATATGACAACCTCCTGTCCTTCAGGAAAGGCCTAAAGACCTGGCTCTTCAGCCTCTAGTGCGCCTGTTTCCTGCTCTACGTCTCTCTACAGATCTGCACAGCGCCGGGACACTCTGCCTGAGTAGCCGCGCGCTATATAAACCACATATTAACATAACATAACATAACAACCAAAGAGCAAAAGGTCTCCCCAATACTGTGGAAAACACAAAGGTGATGGGTGGGTTGCTTGCAAATAATCTCACCCACTAGCAAGTCCTTGGGCCGCATTCCAGTCCATGGCTCCGAGCAATTGGCAGAGACTGTGATTATGTGCAAGCATTCCACACATTTTCTTTGTGTTTTCGACAGTATGATGTCCTAAATGCAACGGGTATGCCTAGATGTGGATCCTGTGCTCACTGTGATACAGGAGTGACTCTGGCTATACCTCACTGACGAGGGCAAAGCAGTTATGGGGTTGCCTGTGTTCCCGTTCAGAGTGTACCTGGCTAAGCAGATCCGGCTGGACTGTTCCAACAGGAGCAGCACCAAGGCTGATTGGAAAATAGGTGGTCTCTGTTGAGAATGGCAGAGTCAGGCCCTCCAGGATTTTGAGATAAAAAAAAGAAAAACGTGACATTGGTAGTTTTGTCAAAAAGTCAGAGCTTTTTACAAAAGTGCCCATGAAATTCAAAGGATGTTTTGCTGGGTCAAATAAAAAGAGGGTCAGCACGAAGGCGAGTCGTTTGTTTATTGGCCACTCGAGGGGCTGGGGCCACATGTTGAAAAAAAAAAAGATATCAAGCGACTCACTCAAGTTGAATGCGGCAGGCACGTAGGAGCAAAAATGGTTATAAAAAATGGCCTCCGCTTGAATGCCATGTGGAAGGCCTATGGGAGCCACAAGTAAAAAAATAAAAAAAGTAAATCGGGCCTATCGCTTGAGTGGAATGCGGTTGGCTTGTGGGAAACACAAATTCAAACAATAACAGGCCCGCCTCTCGAGAGGCATGGGGCAGGCTCAAGAAGAACGAAAATAAAAAGAATGGGCCTGCGGTTCTTAGGGCATGCTGCAGGCCTGGGCAGGCTAAGTATGTTTTAAGAAAATGGGTCTGCTACTATCGGGGCATATGGCGTGCCCTCGGGGCCTAAAGTTTGAAGAAAAAAAAAACTGTCTTGCACTGGGGCATTCTGCATGCCCACGGTGAAGGGGATGGCACAAAAAAAAAATCAGGCTCACTTTCATGGGGGTTTATAGCGACATATTGGGGGGAGGGGTTGGGCAAACATCGTTTTTGAAATAGAGCCTGCAACCAGAGGTCCGAGTGCCCAAATATTTACAATGTCAGGCCTACAGTCATCCTCCACCAATACCAGGCCCCAGCCTGAAGCTGAATTCAGACAAGACGGAGGTCTTCATCCTCGGCTCCACCCCCTCAGCCTGGGACGACTCCTGGTAGCCAACATCGCTAGGAACACCCACAGAACCCACCGACCACGCACGCAATCTGGGGGTCATCCTCGACTCTGCCCTCTCCATGACCAAGCAGGTCAACACCGTCTCCGCTTCCTGCTTCAACACCCTCCGAATGCTCCGCAGGATCTTCAAGTGGATCCCCTCCGACACGAGAAAAACCGTTACGCAGGCCCTCGTCACCAGCAGACTAGACTACGGGAACGCCCTCTACGCAGAACAACCACCAAGCTCCTGAGACGGCTCCAATGCATACAGAACGCCTCGGCACGACTGGTCCTCAAAGTCCCCCGATGCAACCACATCACACCCCACCTGAGAGACCTGCATTGGCTCCCCATCAACAAGAGGATCACCTTCAAACTCCTCATCCACGCACACAAAGCCCTACACAACGCCGGACCAGCATACCTTAACGGTCGACTCAGCTTCTACACCCCCACCTGCAGCCTCCACTCAGCCAACCTCGCCCTCGCCACAGTTCCACGTATCCGGAAATCCACCGGCGGCGGCAGATACTTCTCCTACCTCGCCGGCAAGAACTGGAACACCCTCCCTACCGGCCTACATCAGACCCAGGACCTGCTGGCCTTCAGACGACTTCTCAAGACCTGGCTCTTCGAATAGCAGCAGGGCCCCCCCCCCCCCCGCCCCCCCAGCGCCTTGACACCCTCACGGGTATGTAGCGCGCTCTACAAATGATTGATTGATTGATTGAGCCCCCACCCCTATCACAAATATGAAAAAGTGAGTCCACTGCCCATGGAGTAAGAGGTGGGCTCCCACTTACCCCCTCCAGAGCATCACCTGACATACCTTTGGGTGGTTGTGGGGTGGAATGACAACTGAATCAGTATCTCTCCACCACACCACCAACCAAATTAAGGTTAGACCAATTGTGGACACCTAGTCACCTATCCCCTACCCAAGGCACCAGTGCCCTATTCAAAAGTAAGTAGGGCTGCCACCTATGTCCCAAACAAGTGGTGTGCCCTTGATATGCCTACCCCATGCATACCTGCCGAATCACCCACATTTGGTGGATGACGCCTTCTTTTTACTTCCATTCACCGGCCTGACAAACAAAATGCCCCATAGGCTTAAACAGGGTCACTTGCTTTTTAAAACTTTATCACTCTCCAGAAAGTACAATAAGTGGAAGTATGGTAGTAAAATAGAATGTCACAAAAACGCCACAAAATGTTAATTTTTGTGCTGCAAAATGTTCTAACTTATGCCACAACATCCTGGAGAGGTCTTAAAATTAGATGAAAAGCGATAAACTGGAATGCAAAATGAACAATTGCAAGCAGTTCGCCTATCACCTCTATGTGTTCCTCCCTAATATTGTGCCACTAGGGAGGCATTTCGTTGTCAGTACCCTGCATCTGAAAAAAATGGAGAAACTTTCTCCCATGTTCCAGAATTTAGTGTGGCAAACAGTTATAACATTTCAATGATGGTGAGTGGAATGTGTGGCCATAAGCTTTGCATTAGGGTGCCTTTGCTGCAGGGTTATAGGATAACAATGGTCCTCAAACCAATCAATCATTAAAGTTAATTTACAGTTACTTTTGTATTGCGAGCTTAAATAAATTCAACGCTCCTGGAGAGAACAATACTTTCACATAAAGAAAGGAAGGGGTAAGTCACTTTTTTGTCGTACAGGCTAACGTCCTTTGCCAGTTTGTCTAGATTAAATGATTGAGTATATATGTCAAACTCCTGGATGGTTTTTGTGAGTCTCTTTAGTGCCTCTTTTGAGTTAGTTAGTTCCTTGTCGTCAATGATCTCCTTTCTAAGATCCGCAATCTCCTTCATTAAGCGCTGTACTTCCTCCACAGCTGTTTCAATCCCAAGCACCATCCAGTGCCTGGAACAGTTGTTGGAGACAAAACTAAAATTCTCTTTGAATTTAGGGTTCTCTAATTCAAAGAGAATCCCTTCTTTTCTTTATGTGGAAGTATTGTTCTCTCCAGGAGCGCTGAATTTATTTAAGCTCGCAATACAAAAGTAACTGTAAATTAACTTTACTTTAATGTTTGATTGGTTTGAGGACCATTGTTATCCTATATTGCACTGTACCCAGGTCCACAGACTAGATTAGGTTAACCCCTTACCTGCAATGGCTACTCTGAGCAGGTTTACCTGCGAGAGTTTTTTATATTAAATGTTGTAAATTGTATGTTTAGTGTACGTTTTGAACTTGATATTCATGGACACATCGTTAAGTCCTTGCGGGTTGCATTGTCATGTTTGAAAAAGAAACGTTACCATATAGCGAAGAGTACTTTGACCGATCACTACAAGCCCAGGGGGGTAGTAATTTCCTAGGCATTAGCACTACTGACATTGACCTAACATTAAATGATTAAGTGTCAAAGCTAGAACGACTAGAAAAGAAGCTGATACAGACAAGGTTGCATGGCCACGTGTTGGCAAAATACCTCAAGGCTAATGTGATTCCTGTAGGGTTACAAGTAAGGAATGAGCCTGCTATCTTCCTAGAGAACCCTAAATTCAAATAGAATTTTAGTTTTGTCTCCAACAACTGTTCCAGGCACTGGATGGTGCTTGGGATTGAAACAGCTGTGGAGGAAGTACAGCGCTTAATGAAGGAGATTGCGGATCTTAGAAATGAGATCATTGGATCAAAGGAGGCACTAGAGAGACTCACAAAAACCATCCAGGAGTTTGACATATATACTCAATCATTTAAACTAGACAAACTGGCAAAGGACGTTAGCCTGTACGACAAAAAAGTGACTTATCCATCATCCCTTCCTTTCTTTATGTGGTAGTATTGTTCTCTCCAGAAGTGTTGAATTTATTTAAGCTTGCAATACAAAAGTAACTGTAAATTAACTTTACTTTAATGATTGATTGGTTTGAGGACCATTGTTATCCTATAACGCACTGTACCCAGGTCCACAGACTAGATTGGGTTAACCCCTTACCTGTAATGGTTTGCTGCAGGTTAGCTGCACCGGGCCGAGAAGGACCTGTTTCAAATGAGGGTGGCGCGATACCACAAAAAAGTGGGAGACTCTTTGTACCGAGATAGAAAAGGGGAATTTAATGTGGGAAGCTACACTTTGCCCATCAGCTAAAATGTCGATTGAATCACTAATGCATTTTCTGTTGTTTTGTTCATCTAATTGCAGTGCAAGATAGTTGCTGCTACTTGGGATCTTGAAAGAATTAAATGTGCCACTATTAGGGCAGCTATGCTGGCACTACAAATGCAAGGAAATGTAAAAAAAAAATGTTATTGTACCCTCAATTCTTTTTGGATACCTAGGATAGTTAGGTCAGAATTTGCCAACTTTGTAAATTCATAGACATGTTCCAGCTAGTATACATGACTGTTTAAGTTGTCAAAAAGGGGCTGGATAATAGGAGCCCCCAAATCAATAATTTTAGATGTAATATTAAAAAGACCGCAATTCTAGTTTTGGATGAGATTTTTAGGTCTCGCCTAGGCAGCGCCTGCGCTTTCTCTTAGAGACATGCTGTATTCAGGATATGGGTATAAAGCTACGCCCACTTTCTGCCCATCTTTTTAATTGGCACCTGTTCTTTGTAAATGGTGGCTTTTCATTGGTCAATAGGCTTAGTAGTCCCTCCTTAGTACCGCCTTTAACCTCCCATGAGGACACCCCCTTTACATGTGTTGATACTCCCTAGGTTTTAATTACAGCCTCACTGCACTATTTTCTTAAAAGGCTTCAGGCAGGACACACACTTGGTCCTAAGCTAGGCTAGCAGTCGTTACTTCACTTACTGGAACATCTCACATTTTATAAGAGACCATCTATAAATTTCCCTTCATCAGCTCCACACAGAGTACAACTGTCATGTATTCCTATAGGTTCTGAATCGATCCCCCTATTCCTGACCCTATTCTGGTTAAACTAACTATCAAGTTAACTAACAGTCAGCCCATGAGGCAAGAACAGCCCCCATGATGCAGATACCGTTATCTGACGCAGTCACACTACGGCACAGGAACGTGTTATCTGATTAGGTCATAACGCTTGAGATCTAATTAGACAAGCGACATTCCTCCAGCCCCTGATAAGGCATACGACGTTCTCATAACAAATCAAACCTATGACAACCTGGAAAATCCGTGCGGCCATTGTTTTGATTTCACAGAGAACTTTAGTAAAGAATGTGCTAACGAGCAAGTCGTATGACATCTTTATTGACGTATCTATGTCCATCCTTACGTCAATCTCGGCACCTTTAAGGTATAAATATTGCCGATCTTGCCCTATGCAAACACACGCGTGGTGACAAGACGGAGCAGCCATACTTGCCGAAGCCGAGAGCAGAAGCAGACCCCGCTGGCAGCAGCCCCGCCTTCCTGACGCGCTGAGAGACGCGCTGCTATCTCCAGCCGAGAGACCCAGCACCGGCGTTTCTGGGCAGCCCTCGCAGGCAGCCTGGAATATCGAGAGCAGAGAAAGAGATACCATTCCTCATTCATCCTAACTTCCAGGTACAGAACTGAATAACCCCTCACAGAGAATTCTTTAGTTATTCACTTGGCAAAAACAAACTTAACTTAAACTGTAACTTTCTATTCCCGCCCACGCATTAGACTTAGGTGAGGTACACGGGGTAGGCGTATTTAGAAACACCAGTTGAGTACGTTTAGTCAAATGTATATGTAAATATATTTTAATCATTTTAAACATCATATGGCTCAGAAACCATATCAATGTTTTTACAGTATTATTTTATACTATTGCTTTTAATGTATGCACTTTACTTAACTATAAGTATTGCAATAATATCGATCCATTTCTCATGTATGAGAAAAGAGACTGATCAATAAATAACACCTTTTTATTGAACACGCCCGTCTCTTCCTTTTCTCTACAATCTGATGAGACTAAGAATGCACGTACTGACTGAGTAAAATAATTGCCTTGTGCTCACACGACTCTCGAGATTGACTCTTGATTAGGGGAGAGCAAAGTTGTCATGTTCTATGGTTGTCAGAAACTAAATCCCTTCTTGTCTAATCAGGGAAGTTAATTCCTCCTTGAACATTCGAGAAAGTTTCTAGCGAACTCTGAGCTACGCTGGCAAACCCAAAAATTAAGTCTAGTATCGACAGTAGTAGACCTAGTTAACGTCTGGTCTAGGCCTTTACTGCTGTAGGTATTATTCCAATGCGCAGAGCCTATTGGGAAAATAGGAGCTACACTACATGGCGCCCAACGCGTTTGGAAAGGGCGATAAAACTAACGTAAGACATTTAGAGTAACTCAGTCGTGCTTTCTCACTCAGACCCCTTTTTCCATTATACTCCAAAGACGTCTGGAGTGGGTGAAAGGTAAAATCCTCCAAAACCTCGCAGGAGGGAACTCCTATGTATGGTTCTTGGTATAGTCAACGTTGAAGGATAAAAACATTCCCAAAATATTGTGCATCTAATCTCTGTTTCCATAAAGAAACCTGATCTGCAAACAAACATAATACCATCCTGTCTGTAAAATGGCAGAGAGTGATGATGAAAGAGAGGCAGTTAGATTAGCAACTGAACTCGCAGATGCTGATGCTACCATGCAAGCAGCAGACCCGAATATAACACTCATTCCGGTCATTAAAAGGAGATCTATAACCTTAAAACTTATAGAAAATGGACTGACACCTAGAGGTGGCACAGTCATATTCGTAATCGAGGCACACGAATATCGGCAGACAGAGGTATACTATTCATGGATACATTTTCCAGCAGCAAATGCTGTAACAAAGTACTTCCACTATTACAAAGTAGAGGAACCTCCTGAAACGTACACTCCTTTCGAGGAGGTGGAAGTACCACTCAAATTCCAAGAGCATTTGCTCTTATTTGATGGCGCCCTAATACATAACAATCACATTACAAGGCTCGGTCCTTTAGGAAGACCAGGAGCAACGTGGCCGGTCTTAGCCGGATACACACCACATCCAGACATCGAAAGAATGCCTGCAGCAGAGCTGTTAATACAGCTAAAACAACTACTAAAAATTCATAGACAATTAGTTCAGTATGTAATGCGGACTTCAACAATTCAGCCAGCGATTAAACTTCCACAGCTGACCCCTCACCAGGGGAACACAAATAAAATTACACCACAGAACATCCAATCCTGCCTAGGTAAAGTTCCAGCTAAACGGGAACAGATACCATTCTGGTTGGCACAGAAAATTACCCAAATAGAGGCGGTGTTTCCTGACACCACCCCATTAGAAAAACACAGGATTCTGACTATATGTCTCCCAATGGGAATCGCACCACACATTGAGGACTGTGACACTTGGGGTACAGTCTT
This sequence comes from Lissotriton helveticus, assembly GCF_964261635.1. Taxonomy (NCBI): domain Eukaryota; kingdom Metazoa; phylum Chordata; class Amphibia; order Caudata; family Salamandridae; genus Lissotriton; species Lissotriton helveticus. The sequence continues at coordinate 1,327,515,793 of NC_136061.1, read as the reverse complement.
TGCTTCCATCTACACAAAAACGCACGGTGTTCCATCCATTTCGGTAATACCAGATGTGCTAAAACAAATTCAAGATGAATACGGTCCAGAACCTGCTTTAACCCTTGGTATGAAATTACTAAAAGACTTCAAGCAGGTCTCGGCTATATTATTAGCCAACATAAAAGGTGAGGCAGCAAACGTGGCGATCCGCCAGAGGTTAAAAGAGACAGATATAGCAGACCAACCAGCTGAAATTGCCAGAATCATAGAAAAATCCTATGAAGAACTAGGCAGAGATAGTCTAGGTGGAATACCAGTAAAACCGCAACTGACTACAAGTCCAGAAAAAATATTTTTTAATAATAATTCACCAAAAAGAACTGGGATGGAAACAAACAATCCAATCCTAAAGAAAAGAAATTCCAGTCCCGAGGGAGGTCTCCCAGGCAAAGAGAGAAATCTCCAAACCAAAGACAGAGGTCACCGCAGAGTGACCCCTCTGGGAATAGATATAACCTTAGAAATAGGGATAATATTAAAAAACCTGATAGATATCAAGACATTGATACACGTCCCTCTCAATCTTTTCAGACTTCCTCGCAGAAATCGGAAAGAAGAGGACGATCAGAAGAGCACGCCAAGTCCAAAGACAAGGAACCTGCTCAGCTAAACAAGAAATTACAATTTCCAAAAAAGAAGGTAGCCAGTATCAAGGTAGTTAAAAATGCCGAGAATACTGAGGACACAACTGAAAAACGGAGAATGGGCTCAGACAATGCTAGACAGCGCAGCAGAGGTGAGCATAGCTCGCAAAGTCCTTATGAATCATCTGGAGACAGTGGACACGAATGAATACCTTCAAGTGGAAACTGCAGACACCAGAGTTAGCAAGCCCCACAAGATATACGAGATAACATTACGTATAGAGGGAGATAAGACTAGGAAAATAAGGGGACTATTTTGGGATAACCTCTCAAAGGGTTATGACATCCTTCTAGCTGAAAAAGACTGGCCACCAGAGTTTGTCAGGGAGTGCCCTCATGGCGAAGAAGTAATTATGCCTGCCTTCTCGAATCAAATCCCGATTCATAAAAAATACACACTTGCTAGAAAGTGGGCAGTGGCCTTAGCACCTGCTTTATATAAAAATCATGTAGGATGGGATGAGGACTCCCCTCCTCACAAAATCCAGTTAAAATCACAACCTACTGCACAAAGGCAGTACCCAATTAAGCAAGAAGCTAAAAAACAGGTAAATGAAATACTAGATCAGCTAGAATACCAGGGGGTGATTGAAACTTGCACCTCACAAATGAACAATCCTTTGTTTCCGGTCTCCAAACCAGACAATTCATATCGTCTAGTTTTGGATTACCGACACCTTAACACATGTTGCAAAACCTTTGCAGTGCAAAACTCACACAGTGCTGCACTAATGAATAACATAGTGCGCAAAAAATACAAAACAACCTTGGACATCTCCAATGGATTCTTTTGTCAAAACATAGCACCAGAGAGCAGATCTTTAACTGCATTCTCAGTAAATGGCACTCAAAAGCAATTCTGTCGGTTAGCCCAGGGGTACAAGAACAGCCAGGGGGTATTCTCAGCGAGAGTAACAGAATTACTACAACTATATGATGATGAAGCATTATCTTATGTCGATGACATTTACTTAACAGATGATGACTTGGAGACTCACTTGAAAAGGGTGAACACCATAATACTTGGGTTCGCTGCAGAGGGTTACAAATTCAACTTTAAAAAGTCCAGAATTGCCCATCTGACGGTCCTATTCTTAGGATATGAGTTATCAAGTGAAGGCAAAAGCTTGGCTGACAATTTCCTAGAGAAATGTGCCGTAATCCAAGCTCCTAAAACACTAAAAAACCTACAGTCAATTCTAGGTTTCCTAAATTTCGGAAGAACATACATTGCAAATTACGCAGAAAGGGTCAAACCCCTTTATGATCTAATTAAACCAGACTTTAAAAGATCCAATTGGACTCAAACACACACAGAAATTTTGAGATCCTTACAAACAGACATGCTAATTAAAACAAAATTAGAAACACGTGATAACACACGCAATCTTGTGATTCGAGTCATCCCAGGGAGATGCGGATTCACATACCTGACTTCTAATGAAGGAGAAAAGGTACCAATTGCATTCAAATCACACTTGTACACAGAAGCTGAACAGAAATTCAGTAATACAGAAAAAATCATTCGTGCAGTTCAAACCGCAATAGCTAGAGAAAAAGACATAGCTGACGGTAGACATATCACAGTCAGAACAGCAGAATCAGCCTTTGAGGCATTAACAACACCGTGTAATTTACCGACAACAACATTGAATCCGGAATGGATACAATGGGTGAATTCAATCACAACGGACAAAGTATACTACTACTTTGATCCAGAACTAGAAGAATTAAAAAATCTAAAATATGAAAAGACGTATCCTCTGCCAATCGACATTCTGCCTCTACGACATTACGCCTGTGTAATCTATACAGACGGACATGCTCAACCCTCCGTTTGGGGAGAACAAGCATACAACCCCACATGTGAGATTACAAAAGAAGTGTGGCGGGGAGGTAAACTAAGACCTCTATTAACAAAATCACACTCAGTAGAAACAAATTCAGAACTACAAACTGAAATAATAGCTTTGAAAATGGCGCTAGATAATGCGGATCGCGAATTCCCGACACTTATAGTGTCAGATTCATATTACTGCGTCAAAGCATATAACAAGGATTTGCAGACATGGATTCAGAACGGTTACAAAGATGACACAGATGCACCAATAAAGCAGAAACTGCTCTGGGAACAAGTAGCTCTTTTGAAAAAAGAACTACCAAAGACTCACGTGACACACTCACTGAGTCATCAGCGTGATGGCGTTCACGTTGTGGGGAATTCATTGGCTGAAGCAGCCGCAGCGGCAGCCACTAAACCGGCTCCCGTAGATCGAAAAAAGCGTACATTAAAATACATTGACGGTGAAACGCTGCTGGCGGTGAAAACGTCATCAAAAGGCGACTGCTCAGCGTTACCGATCAACTATCCACTCAATTATACATACATAATCGATGCGAACTCCGTCCCTTTTGCTCGAATCCCTGGAGTGGGGGATAGAGTAATGCCAAACATGGACAGGAGAAACTTGTTAATCGCAGACGCACACATGGGCGAGGGTCTCAGACACCTTAAATTAAAAGATTCTCTGGAAGAATTACAATCACGGTACTGGTGGCCAGGCATGAGCCTGCATTACACCATGTTTGTAAAAAACTGCCCAAACTGCAACAGAGATCGCAGTGGGGAGAGAAACAGTTTAATACCTCGTCGTATCAAGGCAGATAATATTACCAGCAAAAAGAATGGCTTGCGATTAACATATACAGGCTAGTTTCCACTTATAATGTAGATCACCAGCACTCGGCTGACGTCCGGACTATTATACAAGATTTGCGAGTCTAAATGGCATATACGCTAAGAGCATGTTACGTTCGACCATTGTTTTCACTCTGGCACACCAGCCTGGGGGGAAACATGGCCAAATGAGCACAGCCCAGCGGGAATCTTCTCACTTCCTTCCTGAGGGTACTGGATGGTGTAAAGAAAAAACCAAGGCAGAAAGCAATCTATAATGGAAAGGATATTAGGTTCGGGAGCTGGGTGGGTCAAACATCTAATAAGTGTCCAACGTAGTCTAAATAACTTGCCAAGAAATTCTCTGAAGGGATTCAGTCCGTACGAATTATTATTTGGAACTAGGATGTTGATCTCTGACCTTGATAGTCAGACTTCAGTGGTTAAAGAAAAAAGCTTTGATGTCAAAGACCGTTTGGCTATTTTGCAGGACTTAAACAAAACAAGAAAAGACCTGAGCAACATACAGTTGAAACAACAGCCAACGACCACTGAAGAATCACCACCTGTCCCAGCAAGACCTGTCTGGATTCCAAAAGTCGGGGGATCTAGTCAGGGAAAAGATCGCGGTAAAGAAGGAATTTGGGCCTTCCTACAGAAAAGCAGTTCCTGTCTTGTCTGTCAACGGGACAAGATCAGTTGTACTACCGCCACTTGCTGGTAAAAAGGAGAACCGAGTTGTATCCATCGACCTGGTAAAACCACAACATGTGGCCGATAACAAACAGTAGGCCAAGTGGACTCCCAATAAGTAGCAGAACACCAAGGTTTGCTACCAGCACAGAGGTCCTAACAAAAAGGCTCATCACATTCGAAACGCCTAAAGAAGAACAAGAAGGACTATGCAACAATGCAATAGAACTCAGACCTCTTAAAACCCAAATAAAGACATTTAGCAGAGACACACCAATCTATACTGAAGTACCAAGTGAAAATGCAAAAAACAGAAATCCTGAACCAATTGGAACAATTGACAGAACTGCATCCGGTTACTTCATCAACTTCGATGATTCCTCTGACGGCTTCAGTGAATCAAAGACACAGCCATCATCAAAATCCTTTAAAGACAAAGCTAAGGAACTTTTGAAACATCTGAAAGAAACATATCTGGTTTCTCCATGGATTGAATTTTGGGTGGGTTTTGGTGCATTTATCCTCATACTTTGGCTCATCATGGTATTTACTTTGGGACGCTTCATTGAGGGAAAATATGCTAAAATGGACACAGCAAGTCAGAACATCAACTTGGTCCTCAAACCACACACATCTTCACACGTCGAGAAAAGAGAACTTTCTTCAGCCAACTTCACAGCCAATCCTATACCTGGTGGGGTAGCCTGGGACAACACTGACTATGAAATTTATGGTCCGGTCGAGATCCTGAAATATCCACACCAAATCAAGATCTCCTTGAGTGACTTTGCAAAACCAAACTCATTTGCTGATGATTGGGACTTCGAAAGTATTAACAACATGATGTCTGACTTAGTAATGTCTGCTAAATTTACAAAACATGATTATTTGCAAGGTTCTACAAATTATGATAGTATGTATTGCTATAACCATTAAGGTAACCATTTTTTACATAAATCTGCACAACCTAGAAATGTTTTAAGTTATAATCAATGGGAACATTGTGCTACACCTCCAAAAGGAAGCTCTAGAACCGTATATGACAAATATTCATATTTTTCAGGTTTTAACATAAGTAATGCTGAAACATTTTATTTTAAATTGTCAAACAAGACAGGGATGAAAACCATGATAACCAACACAAAATTGATATATTCAGATTCATTCTTTGAAAAAATGAATACATTTGGATTTGATTATTGGGACAAAAATGTTGATTTGAAAAGTGTTTGGGGTACAAAAGAATGGCAAGTACAGGGTATAGAAGCTTTGTTTAGAGCCTGCATGATCCCAGAACAAATGATATTTTTAAATGACACTGTTCAACAAACCACCTGTCTTGGCTTAGCCAAAATCAAAGATTTAATTAAACCGTCTATTCCAAAGCCAACAATGTTTAGCAATAGCTCTGATACAGATGAAGAGATAGACGTAAACCATATACTAAACCAAAACAGAACACATCCTGATTGGAAACAATGGTTGATCTGGCCCACAGATACAAATAACTGTCAAGATAGATTCCTGAATAAAACACAGGGTTTCAAAATGACCAGGCCAGACCCTAGATATCCCCAAAGACATCACCCAGGGATAATAACAACCTACAGTGTGGGCAAATTATGCCTTCAATGGCTACAAACTTCCACACTGCCTGAAATTAAGCAACACCTAACTTTACTTACTGATGGTGCTGACTTGCGTGATTTCATAATGGGACCACGCAAACAGCGTCAAAAGCGTTTCATAGCAGCCTCTGTATATGCAGCATACAATGAGGCCTGGAAGGTTACTCAAATTGAGACAGCAGAAAGAATACGGGAAATTGACCGTATTAATTTGGAAAAATCACTATCTGTAGTGGACAATGGGTTAATGACTCTGTCCTCCAGAATTTTTTCATTGGACAGCATTGTGTCTTCAGCAATCGATATATTATCGCAAGACTTACTGTTATTACAACATGGTCAGTCACAATTGCGTTCCATTGTACAGCTTGGCTGGACGTTACAAAATCTGCGTTCAGGCTATGTGCCTTGGCGTTTAATCAACACAACGTCACTATTCCAAATCTTTAACCTTACTGATAGACAAATCGGTATGGCGCAAAAGGGTGCTGATTATACAATCTTGAGCATTGAAAAACTAGAAAGATTACCAATGACAATGTCAGAACGACCTGTCAGTGAATGGATAATCCACGGAATCATAAATATTCCAATCTCAACCTTCAGGTTTCAATACTGCCAAAAATATATACAGGCTGGCATGTACGAGAAATTGGGAAAGGGGTACCTTAAAACAACTTGGAACCTGCCCTATTCACATGCATGTGTCAGTAATAAAGGACAGAAAGTGTTTCTTAGTGGCAACAATTGTGCTATGTCACTAAGCGGCACGCTTCTGTGTAACGGTATTAGTTTGCACGGAGCCTGTGAAGGGAATTCATACAACCTTTCATGTCACCAGCAAGGCGCACCTGCAACTGAAATAGAACCATTCTTTCAAAGACTCTATAATGGGAGTTACATTCTTATTGTAGACCGCAGATGTTGTAGTCTTATGCCCGGGACTCCTTATCTAGTCACTACGACGGCGAAGGTCAAGTGCTGTGGACGTTCTTTATTCCCCAGCTCCTTTCCAGGCAGGGAGGCAAGGGCATGGCCCAGTTTGAAAATTACTTCTATTCGAATAGATACTTTAAGCAGAATGAAAACAGTGCTTCTTCAGACGCCTACAAGGCTCACGTCATCAAAAGAAACGTATGATCTACAAGTCGCAAGGACGACTGCAGAGATACATACATTATTATCAACTAATTCCCCCGTACATTTCGCGGAAATCCTGAGCGAAATCTTAAATATTTCTGATACCAATGGGATCTCAGGGGTATTTAAGACAGTATTTTCGATGGCATTAACACCATTCAAAGCCATACTGGGTATTTTTCCAGATTTCGTCCATTCGATTTTTGGCGGACTTCCCCTGATCCTGGGACTAATTGCAGGAATCCTATTCTTAGTCCTTATTTTTCGTTATGGCAACCCATGTCACAGATCAAACTCTCGCGACAATGGAAGATACGATCCTAGCCATTGGATACCGGGACCGGATATCAAAAATCCTGGGACTCTCCCGGCTTAGAGACCTAAACATGACTTGGTTTCTATCATTTCGACCAATGTGGCAAAGGTGTGTTTTACCTGTACTAAGGTGTCTGCTATGCGGAGAAGAATGCGTGTTAGACACCTGTCTGACGCTACAATCGGATGCGCCAGTGGATGCAGATACACTGTTGGTTCCTACCAAGGTTCACGCTTTGTGCTGCCCTCAAAGGCTGCCAATCCTGATGACGGCATTCCTGGAATCTTCACCACTGCGATTGAAGAGTAGTGAAGTTCAAGATGAAAGCAGCATCGAACAGGTACGACCTTCTGTCAGCAATGCGAATCAGAATGTCAATGCAGACAATCATGCGCACGAATGCATGGTTACCCCTATTTCCGACTTAGTGGAACTTTCCCATGAAGCTGTTGACAGTTTTTTCGAAAGCCTGAATGATATGATGTTCTCTCCAGAACAGAAATAGAGACTTTTGAGCAAGCTCGCACACGGCGTTCCCTGAATTTGGCCTTCAACTTTAAAAATAAAGTGACATGAACAATTCTTCCCACCAGTTCACGGACAACAATTTTTTAGCAGCCCCAAATTATTTTTCACAAATTTTTCGGGACACTTATCTTCTGCTTAAAGTAAGAAACTATTCCTAGAGAACTAAGATTTCTATTTTTAGATACTTTATAAACTTTAGTTGCCCGCTGGGATGTTCACAAATATTTTATTATGTGATGAGATGGTCTCGAACTTCCTTTCTGTATAGCTATATTAAGAGCCATTTCATGTGTATTTTTCAAATACCAAATTAGCAATAATGCATACAAATGCGTGTTTACTTTTGCATTTAATTCATAGCTTAAGTGCATACAATATATATGACTGCAATTTTTCAGTATATTTGAAAATTTCAAAATGCATTTATGTATTTTGGGGTGGTAAGGTATACACTATACTCTATAGTATGTTGTACTATGTTATACTATGCATAGATTAGTAAATATGTCCATAGTTAGCGTGGAGTGGGTGTCATGTATTCCTATAGGTTCTGAATCGATCCCCCTATTCCTGACCCTATTCTGGTTAAACTAACTATCAAGTTAACTAACAGTCAGCCCATGAGGCAAGAACAGCCCCCATGATGCAGATACCGTTATCTGACGCAGTCACACTACGGCACAGGAACGTGTTATCTGATTAGGTCATAACGCTTGAGATCTAATTAGACAAGCGACATTCCTCCAGCCCCTGATAAGGCATACGACGTTCTCATAACAAATCAAACCTATGACAACCTGGAAAATCCGTGCGGCCATTGTTTTGATTTCACAGAGAACTTTAGTAAAGAATGTGCTAACGAGCAAGTCGTATGACATCTTTATTGACGTATCTATGTCCATCCTTACGTCAATCTCGGCACCTTTAAGGTATAAATATTGCCGATCTTGCCCTATGCAAACACACGCGTGGTGACAAGACGGAGCAGCCATACTTGCCGAAGCCGAGAGCAGAAGCAGACACCGCTGGCAGCAGCCCCGCCTTCCTGACGCGCTGAGAGACGCGCTGCTATCTCAAGCCGAGAGACCCAGCACCGGCGTTTCTGGGCAGCCCTCGCAGGCAGCCTGGAATATCGAGAGCAGAGAAAGAGATACCATTCCTCATTCATCCTAACTTCCAGGTACAGAACTGAATAACCCCTCACAGAGAATTCTTTAGTTATTCACTTGGCAAAAACAAACTTAACTTAAACTGTAACTTTCTATTCCCACCCACGCATTAGACTTAGGTCAGGTACACGGGGTAGGCGTATTTAGAAACACCAGTTGAGTACGTTTAGTCAAATGTATATGTGTATGTAAATATATTTTAATCATTTTAAACATCATATGGCTCAGAAACCATATCAATGTTTTTACAGTATTATTTTATACTATTGCTTTTAATGTATGCACTTTACTTAACTATAAGTATTGCAATAATATCGATCCATTTCTCATGTATGAGAAAAGAGACTGATCAATAAATAACACCTTTTTATTGAACACGCCCGTCTCTTCCTTTTCTCTACAATCTGATGAGACTAAGAATGCACGTACTGACTGAGTAAAATAATTGCCTTGTGCTCACACGACTCTCGAGATTGACTCTTGATTAGGGGAGAGCAAAGTTGTCATGTTCTATGGTTGTCAGAAACTAAATCCCTTCTTGTCTAATCAGGGAAGTTAATTCCTCCTTGAACATTCGAGAAAGTTTCTAGCGAACTCTGAGCTACGCTGGCAAACCCAAAAATTAAGTCTAGTATCGACAGTAGTAGACCTAGTTAACGTCTGGTCTAGGCCTTTACTGCTGTAGGTATTATTCCAATGCGCAGAGCCTATTGGGAAAATAGGAGCTACACTACACAACCTAATCCGATATTAATGTAATAAATATTTTGTCGCATTTCAAAGCTATTAATTGTATATATATGTACATAGCTATTTGAATGTACTCGTAGTACTATCATGCACGCAATACGTTATGGGTAGGGTGGATTTCCCATATCTTCTGCAGGGTACAGTTCCATATGGGACCAAAAGAGGTCTCCTCTTTGCCACATATGGTACTGAACCCTGCAACATGGCTAGGTAAAGACCATACTACCAATAATTCCAACTTTATAGACATGCAGTGCTGGTGCTTTGCTCACTAGGGACCTCTAGGAGCAGTTTTCGGTAATGCACTTAGGCATGCGATGCTGGTGCCATGCTCACTAGTGACCTCTAGGAGCAGTTTTCGGTAATGCACTTAGGCATGCGATGCTGGTGCCATGCTCTCTAGCGACCTCTAGGAGCAGCTTGCGATACTGCACCGAGACATGCAGTGCTGTTGCCTTGCTCACTAGGGACCTCTAGGAGCAGCTTGCGATACTGCACCTAAACATGCAGTGCTGGTGCCTTGCTCACTAGGGACCTGTAGGAGCAGTTTGGGGAACTGCACCTAAACATGCAGTGCTGGTGCCTTGCTCACTAGGGACCTGTAGGAGCAGTTTGGGGAACTGCACCTAAACATGCAGTGCTGGTGCCTTGCTCACTAGGGACCTGTAGGAGCAGTTTGGGGAACTGCACCTAAACATGCAGTGCTGGTGCCTTGCTCACTAGGGACCTCTAGGAGCAGCTTGCGGAACTGCACTGAAACATGCAGTGCAGGTGCCTTGCTCACTAGGGACCTCTAGGAGCAGCTTGCAGTACTGCACCTAGACATGCAGTGCTGGTGCCTTGTTCACTGGGGACTTCTAAGAGCAGCTTGACATAATGCACTGAGACATACAATGCTGGTTCCTGGCTGACTACACAAGCATTTGCAATGCACTAGGTCTCACATTACTGAAAGTATGAGCTACTGGTGTTGCATTATTATTTGCAACGTCAATACCTCAAACTATTAGTAATTCGAGACCTACTGCATTGCAAATGCTTGTTTTATGTGTTTTTGATTGTTTTTATTTTTGTGCAATGGCTATTAAAAGTTTGGGATGGAAATATAAAGGCAATAACAAAAATAAACTAAGTGATATATGATTTCATGCATATCTCTTATGAAATATCTTCACCGTGTGCATTTCCCCAAACTTAAAACGTGAAACCAAGAGAGGCTTGCTGAGGTGGTTGCTCATTCAATTAAATGTTAAAGTGAAAGCCTCCAGCTCAACAGTAGAGAAGAAGAGAGCAGGAGCAACCCTCTGTTCTGCCTAGAATCAAAGAGGAAGGGCACAGGGGAGACATAACGAGCAGCCGTCAGCTGCAGACATCATTCTCAGTCACTGTACTTTGCTTTAAGATAGTCCCCGAAGAGGAACTAAAGTACTTGGTGTAAGATGGGAGGACCAAGAAGACTTTATGGCAAAGTCTACTCCGCACCTTACGCCCTTTCAATGGATCTGACAAGGGGAAAAAGGCTTAGCATTTGTTCTCATAGCCAATACAAAACATTAGGGTGCATCCATGTGTTTACCGTCACAAACAATTAACCATCACAAACAATTATTTGGATCACATCAACATTATAAATGCCTCCCTTTCCTTCTAATGGAAAGGGGGGCAAGTCATAAGCCCAATGCACTCCCTAACCCCAGGGTATCATGTGGCTGTTCACCTCTGTCTATGTCCATATGGCTCCTTAATCAAATGTTTTCTGCATCTGGGGAGTGGTTCAGGGACTACATTACTAACTCTTCTGGTCCCCGACAGATCTTAAATGTCTTCCAGGATCAAGAGAATCTTACCGCAACTTTTGGATGTTGGATGCAATCCCAGAGAGGCGGTACATGCCATCCACGATGCCATGCTTCTCAATGAACTCTGTGCAGCTCTTGAGCACCTGGGGAACTGGAGTGACAAACAAATACAATGGAAGGATGGAAGTGTGGATGCAGAAGAAAAGCAGAGAAATGAAGGCAGTCAAGAAATACAGAAAGAGGAAGAAAGCGGCAGAAAATGAAATGAAAGAGAATGAATAAGAGTGGAGAAAAGGAAGAAATAGAGGGGGGAGAATGAAAAAAAGAGGTTAGCTTACAAATTAAACATAACCCTTGCGCTCTTTATTGTTAGCACGTTTAGTGTTATCAAGTAATTGAGACCATGTTAATTTATGTGCGTTCCCAATGAAAATGTACTGTGGTGCTGGGAGCACTAGAAAACAAGGTCTGCCCATTGCAAAAGACAGGAACATACATACACATGCCATCACAATCGGTGATGTGTTTCAACCTTGTGCTGGATGGGTCACTTTAAAGCAATCACAGTCAACAGGTGTCGGCCCTTGTGCTGGGGTGGTCTGGAGATCCCCATTACGTGCCAGGATAATCATGCCATGCTGTTTCAGAACCTGAGGAGTCTTGGTACTTTGGTAACTATAAGCAATGAACGGACCTCCCTAGCTTAACGACAATCTGTGTTTGCATCATCCTGCATGGATTTTGTAACTTCCTTATATACAGGGTTCAGACAGCAAGCTCTAAAAATGCAAAATAGGGGTGTATATCTTCTTCATACGTTCAAGATAAGTGCCTATCTTACACCTTGGCCTAAACACTTGCACTAGCTTCCTGTGAAACAGCATACCCAGGTCAAGCCTACCTTCCTGGCTCACACAGCTAGTCGGGTCGACAGTTCTTCCTATCTAAGGGATAGTATTAGAAGATACTACCCTACTACCCAAGGGGACAGTTATAATCTATGGGTCAATTTAAGTAAATTTTGTCTAGGTTTTCCAAAAGCAGCTGTGTGGAGGCAACATAGGCTTTTCAAGTAGCATCACATTGAAATGCTCAGCCACCCGTTATCGGCTTACCGAATACCACTTTAGTTTGAGGAAGGTGGTGAGTGTCTGACTACTAAGAAGAGCCATAGGGTAGCTGCCAAGGTGGTTGAAGTGATTGTTTGGTATTGTGCGCTGTGCTTCAAACCACCTCAGGGCTTCAAAAAGCATCGTACACAACCTTGTGTTAACAAAATAGTTGGTTATAGGTTAGCATTCCGTGCCACTGATGGAGTTGTACAGGACCTGCTACTTCATCACCCTTTTGTCATGCAGACTCGAGGTAAAGTAACCTCATTCAGCAATACAGTGTGAGTTTTTGTCAATGTACATATGGCACCAATATCAATGTCTCACTGACCACATAGGTTCTATCCACTCTGTAAATATGTGTCTGATGTGGCTGCCTGGAAGAGGCTTCAACATCTAAAAAATAATCCTCATGTATGCATAAAGCGGATTCTCTGGGGACATACTATACTGTCCAGTCAGAGCTTCAGAGGAACTGGTAAAGAGTCATCACATAACACATAACATAGCTGTCCAATGTGATAGTGAGCTGCCCACTTTGAAAGAGATCACAATATGATTTGTTCTGGTTTCCACTGGACAACAAGTCCTTTCAGTCCGAACAATTAGTCACTAGAAGAACCAGTTTCAGGACACTCGAGTTCTTAAGAGCTGGAAAGTTCCCAGTCAAACACATTTGATCTAACTTTAGAGACAAAAGGTTGCACCGTATAGCCTAACATCATGTATTCGCACTAATTATTGAATACTTGATTTTTAATGCATGACCTTATACTGAATGTTTGGCATACTGTGTTTAATGTGTTTTCAGCTTCTTATTGTGACTTGTAGAGAGCTTAACATAGAACTAAAAACATAAATAATAAGTTAATATTTCAAAATGCTATACAATAGTGAAGCAACAGAGCTGGCTGTATAGATAATTGAAGAGTTACATAAATAAGCATGTAATAGGATATTGTAATACCGGTGTTATTATAGTAAATTACAATGTTTCTGTTTACCATGTACAGGCAGTATGTGTACATTGAGAACATATTCCCTCTACCCCAACGATTATTAACCTTAGCAGATTAATAAAGTGTATACAAATAAAGAAGCAACATGTAAAATGTAAATAATGAAGGATTTTGAAATTAGAGGCAAACATTCCGTTGGTATTCTTAGCTTGACTCGTGTAGCAGCACAAGTACAGCAAACAGAATAGAACTTGAACAACGTTTGACCTCACTGAAGCACAACATTAAAAAGTGATATGCTAGTAAAATTTAAAAAACAAATTTAGAAAAGCTCCAACCTTCTCATACAATTTCGATTTCTTTATATTGTGAATGAATACTTAATCATTTGTGTATTTGTTTGATGTATACTTGTTTTGTTATTTCTTTGTGTTATTTTGAGGTTCAAAGCAAATAAATTGTTAACGTCGAAGCCCCAGGCTTTTAACATACTATGGACAAGGCACTAGGCTAGGAAATTACATGTTCTCCACTATTCAAGTCTTTTTCGTGATCCAGTGTCATTATATCAAGCCAAAGTGAAAGTTTTGCTTTTTTTTTTAATCTTGATAAAATGTGTTTACCTTCTTCAGGTTAATAATCACTTGTTATGTTTTTAGAAATGATGAACTGGTGAATTAATAATATTTGTAAAGCGTGCTGTTATCCCGAGATTGGGGTGCCCTGGGGCTGGCTAATTATCAGATTGACAGTAGACCCACACTACTACAACTGTTGAAACAAACAAGTTTTTATAGACTTTCTGAATGCAGAATATTCCGACAACTGCATCAGCTCAAGCGGCAGGGAGCTCCAGATCCTGGCCGTATGAACGTCTCCCCATAGTCAGAATTTAGGGACTTGGAGCAGACCACCTCCAGAGGAACGTAGGACACGTGTAGGACAGTAAAGTCGGATTTTCTTATAAAGATGGAAAAGGCACAGTCCTTGAATCGCTTTGAACACTGGACAGAGAGCCTTAAAAACACATCTCTGCCGAATAGAAGTCAATGAAGCGAAGGTATAACAGACTACACAGAAGTCCTTTGGGAGAGGGTTAAGATAACACATGCGGCTGCATTCTTAACCACCAGGAGCATGTGCAGCAGAAAAGAGGGCAGGCCCAGGTAAAAAGCATTGACATAGTCCAGCTGACATAAAATTAGAGCCTGGACTGCAGTTGTTCAAGCAAAGATAGGCAGATAAGGCACGATTTTCCGTATGGCTTGAAGCTAGGGGTGGGCCGAATTTGCATAATCGCGTTACGCAAATCTCTGCGAAACGGTAAAAAAACTCAGCGAACACGCAAAAATTCCGCGGACACGCAGAATTGCTTGTTTGCAATGCTTTTTTCCTGTTCGCAATAGCTGTTTGCGTGCTCGGGGAGAAATATCTAGAGAACACGCATTTTGAGAACGAGAACAAGCTAAATATTTTGCAAAGTCGCGGAACGCAGAATTTTGGGCATTTTCGCATTCTCAGCAGAACGTGAATTCCACAAATTCCGCGAGAGGAATGGAATTTACCGCTCAGGCCTACTAGAAGCAACACAAAAGCAAAATCTGTATTAAATATCACTCCAAGTTTCTAGTGCAGGAAGCAGTACATAGTCATTTGCAGAGTACCTCCCGACACCGCTTCGAATCCCACATGGCCCAGTGGGCTTCGAAGAGCAAGGTTTCAGTTTTTCCAGCAAGAAGCTTCAGCAAGTTTTGATTCATCCACCACAAGATGGCTACCATGCAGGCGTATAAACGATCCAGCTTTCCTCCTGATTGATGGAGATGGAAAAAAACAATCCGAGTATAATCTGTATATGCCACGCAGGAAAAGCCAAATGATCTAATCAATGCATCTTGTGAAAGCAAGTATATATTAAACAGGGTAGGGCTCAGGGACGAGCCCTGAAGAACCCGCAAGGAAAGCTGAAATCCTGCAATGAACACAGGGAAAGGAAAACGCAGTTAGATCTTTTATCCAAAAAAGAGTTGATCCAGTTCAGGGCCAGACCCGCTACTTTAATGTCCCTTAACCTTTCTAAAAGTAGTGGATGAGCAACAGGATCAAATGCTGTGCAGAGGCCAGTAGGACCAGGGTCACAGGCTTGCCCTGGTGCAGGAAATAACAAGCCTCCTCTGTCACAGAACGGAGAGCAGTCTCCATATCGTGAACCGGACTGGACTTTGTCAAGTAACTGTTTTTGTTGCAGCTGGGAGGTGAGCTGACCTTTAACATGACTTTCTATGATTTTGGTTAAATCAGGAAGCAAGGAGCTAAGCCTGCAATTCTGCAAAATGGCGATTGTTACAGACACAGGTACTATAAAAACATGTTTATAATCAGGTAGGAGTAAAGTAACGGCCAACGATTTGATACATATTTCTAGAAACACCGTATATAATTATATAAATCACATCACATTCTATTACACAAATACACAGATATACACCTGTGCCAGTTATTTGTTTGTAGTAAAATGCGGACGAATGTCACAGTTTTCAAGAAATAACAGTGTATGGTTTATTTCGAAGTTGTAGCAGGCCGTTTGCTCAGAGACCGCCTCAAAAGGCAAGGATGCCTGACAACCAATAAAGGCGAAAGGTTGCTGTAAATACACTACTTTGTTCTCTACTCTGTTAAGCACTGATGTAGTGCATAGTTGTTTATAAAACCATCAGAGTTGACAATTCTGCTGGAATCTCTTTCAATATCTGCTATTTCTCAGTGGGAGTGGGACTAAGACTCCGACTTGCTGGGAGCATGAGGCTAGTTCTCGTCTTGGAAGGTCGGCTCTAAGGCCTGTCTTTTTTGAGACACCTTTTTTATTCTTTCCCTCTCTGGCACAGGTCCCTGGGTTATATATGTCCACATTTGTAAGATCCTACAGACTCTTTCGCCCAGGAATGAGTTGCACTGTATTGTAGCTGAATATGTATGTTTTGGTCGACACCCTGATTCACAGCTTATGTGCATTTGAGGATGGGCAGCGCTACTCAAACTGAGTGCTTTGGACGGGAGAGAATATTGATGGCATGTGACCTGTGTGGGTTTTAGTGTTTCAATGTTATCTGTGAAGACCAGCATTGTGTTCTTATCAGATTTTTTAGCTGCCCTTAGCATAACTTGAATTGAAAAGGTTAGATAAAATGCTTAAGCTTTAGGCGCTAATTCATGAACGTTTAGAAAGATTGTGACTATGGTGTGACCTCGGCGGTGTGTGTATTGGAGGTCTGGAGTCCACGTAAGGAGCTGCAGATGGCAAAAAGGGGATGATAAACCAGCCATGGTACAAGCTCAAGCCATACACCCAGCAGCCTAAGGGAGCTACCCATCGGAGTGGGCATTGTATGGAAACATATATATATAACACTTACCACCCCTATATGGGGTGCTGAAGTGTCTGCGTAAATGGGTAGCACGCGACTGCATAGAGTATATGGCTGGAAGTGTGTTATCTTGTTTTGATCCTATTTGGGAAATGTTTCCATGTCATGTGGGATGGTTGCATCGCTTAGTAGTGTGATGGAAGAAGTGTGACAGAGAGGCGCATGTTTATGGTTTTCAGTAAGCTCACAACTTAGAACAGTTCTGCAGGTCACTTTATAGTAAATTTTCTATTTATAGACCACTTGGCTGGTTTTGTGATATTTTATTTAACGTTTATGGCCCTAAGCAGGCATAGGTTGGAGGGAGAAATGTTAGAGAGATCAACGGAGTTTCACATATCATTGCATACCGAATGCCATTGTGAGATGTTAAAAAGCGGTAGTAGTATATAGTTTAAAGTCCTTAATTGGCCTGGGGCACATAGCATATTTATTCAGGTATTCGATGCTTGTTTAGTTGGTCACTGATGGGTTCATTGCTGTGGGTTGGTGTAGTAATGGGTGAGGGACATGACCCAAAGCAGTTTTGTCTGAGACAGTAAGAGCCAAGCAATATGGGGGTGGCCAAGCAGGCTACGATGGTGGCCGCTCTCTGCTGAGGCTCCGTGACCGGACAGACAGCACCACATCGTCAAACCTAGTCCCACGTTCCACGTCACTCGTGTCTGCCACGGGTCTCAAATTGACAGGTCTCAGCCAAGGGTCTCAGCTTTGCTGTGGGTGTGGGTCGGAGTCAGAGAAGTCTGGAAGTCCAGTCCTGCGTCGCTGGGTCGTCGGGTTCCGGCAGGAGCGGCGACAAAGCAAACCGGCAAGATGCTGATGGTGCCTGTTTGCACAGGGTGGTCACTCCTTGGCCACAAGGGAGATTTCTTCAGTCTTCTAGTTGCAGTAGAATGTCGAAGGTCCAGAGTTTCGTTTAAGAGTATCAGTCAGGATAATCTAAAGTCTCTAGACTCAGCTCCTACCTATATACTGATTTTAGGGGCTGGATTACCTGCTAGGTCCATTGTGCTATGCCCGCAATGCCTGCTATGCCATTGTAAGATGTTAAAAAGCGGTAGTAGTATATAGTTTAAAGTCCTTAATTAGCCTCGGGCACATAGCATATTTCTTCAGGTATTCGATGCTTGTTTAGTTGGTCACTGATGGGTTCATTGCTGTGGGTTGGTGTAGTAATGGGTGAGGGACATGACCTAAAGCAGTTTTGTCTGAGACAGTAAGAGTGCCAAGCAGTGTGGGGGCGTGGCCAAGCAGGCTACGATGGCGACCGCTCTCTGCTGAGGCTCCGTGACCGGGCAGACAGCACCACATCGTCAAACCTAGTCCCACGTCCCACGTCACTCGTGTCCGCCACGGGTCTCAGCCACGGGTCTCAAATTGACGGATCTCAGCCGCGGGTCTCAGCTTTGCTGGAGGAGTCCAGTCCTTTATGGTCTGGATCTTGCTCTCCAGTGGTTGAACCTGACCCCCACCTACAAGGTGGCCCAGGTACACAACCTTACTCTGCCCTATCTGGCACTTAGTGGCCTTGATAGTTAGGCCTGCCTTTTGCAGGGCCTCCAAAACATTTTCCAGGTTGATCAGGTGATCCTCCCAGGTGGAGCTAAAGACGGCAATATCATCTAGATAAGCGGCACAGTAGTCATCCAGGCCTGTGAGAACTTGGTTCACCAACCCTTGAAATGTGGCAGGTGCATTAGGCGTCTTGTGGGCAAATGTTTTGGAGTTTTAAAGACCCTAAATAAAACGTTAGACCTCTTGCCCCTTGCGGCCAGAAGGACTCTAACACAGGCACTGGTGACCTCGCGGTTGGACTATGGAAATGTACTGTTTCTGGGGGCGACCGAGGGTAGCCTGGGCCGCCTCCAAGTCATCCAGAACTCCGCCGCCAGGTTGGTGTTGAGAAGACCTAGGAGGGCCAATTCGCAGAAGGCGCTGGATGCGCTTCATTGGCTGCCTGTGAAGAAAAGGGTGCGTTTTAAGTGTCTACTCTTCTGTCATCGGATTGTCTGGGAGAGGTCGCCCGCTTATTTAAAGGATCTAGTCAGCCGGTATGAACCCTCCAGGACCCTTCGTTCGGAGGGGACCGGACTGCTGACAGTTCCCAGGACGAGGAAGGCCAGAATAGGTGGTCGTTCTTTTGCGCTCCATGCAGCTCAACAGTGGAACAAACTTCCCTTGGCCTTGAGACTGGAGAGTAGCGAAGCGCGGTTTAGGGCCTTGCTGAAAACTCACTTATACACAGCATAGTCCTCTGGATCTCTCTCTTGCTGGCTCACGGCTAGTTCTAGCGCGGGGACATGCCGTGATGGCATTACTGTGCGCTTTACAAGCTCTTTATTATTATTATTCTTCAAACCAAAGGGCATTACCACAAATTGATAATGACCTCCTGGGGTAAAGAAGGCTGTTTTGGCTTTTGCATCCTCAGCTAGTCTGATTTGCCAGTAGCCAGCTGTCAGGTCAAATGTGCTCAAAAACTTGGCAGAAGCCAATCTGTCAATGAGCTCATCTGCCCTGGGTATTGGATGGGCATCTGTCCTAGTGACAGCATTGAGACCTCTGTAGTCCACACAAAACCTCATCTCTCTCTTACCATCTTGGGTGTGAGGCTTTGGCACAAGGACTACTGGACTGGCCCAGGGGCTCTCTGAGGGCTCAATAACTCCCAATTCCAACATCTTTTGGACCTCTGTCCTGATACAGTCCCTGACATGGTCAGGTTGCCCTTAGATTTTACTCTTGACAGCCAATTTGTATGACTTGGGGTCAGGGAAAACATATGCCTATAGGCCTGTAGAACTTGTCTGTAGTCCTGTTGCTAATGGTCAGTGAGGCTGCCTGCCAAGGCGACTCCTTCAACTGAACCATCATCAGGGTTCTGAGAAAGCAGTTCTGGGAGAGGGTCACTCTCCTCCTCCTGTCCCTCATCTGTAGCCATGAGCAAGCCCATGTCTGCCCTGTCAACATATGCCTTCAGTCTGTTGACATGAAGCACCCTGTGAGGGCTTCTGGGAGTCCCACGATCAACCAAGTGGGTTACTTTTCCCTTTTGCTCAACAAACACTTTCTGTCCTGGCTGTTACAGAGTCAGCACAGCCTTTTGGTCATGCCAGGCTTTCTGAAGTTCCTGGCTAGCCTCAAGGTTTTTAGTAGCCTTTTTCATGTATTCGGCCATCCTGGAGCAGAGACCAAGTACATAGTCCACTATGTCTTGCTTAGGTTTTTGAGAGGTAACTCCCATCCTTCCTTCACAAGACATAGGGGTCCTCTTACAGGATGCCCAAACAAAAGTTCAAAAGGGCCAACTCCCTTTTGTGGGACCTTTCTATAAGTGTACAAAAGGCAGGGCAGTAAGATGTCCCATCTTCGCCTAAGCTTTTCAGGGAGTCCCTTGATCATGCCCTTTAAGGTCTTGTTCAATCTTTCAACCAGACCATTTCACTGTGGATGGTAGGGTGTGGTGAACTTGTAGTTTACATCACACTCCTTCCACATTGCAGTCAAATACCCAGACATGAAGTTTGCAACTCTATCTGAGACAACATCTTTCGAGAACCCCACTCTGGAGAAAACTCCAAGGAGGGCTCTTGCCACAACAGGGGCTGTTGTGGTCCTTAAGGGTATTGCTTTTGGATACCTGGTGGCATGATCCACTATCACCAGTATAAATCTGTGTCCAGAGGCTGTTGGGGGATCCATTGGGCCAACAATGTCTATCCCAACTCTTTCAAAGGGTACCCCCACCACAGGTAGTGATATAAGGGGGGCCTTTGTGGTGCCACCTGATTTGCCACTGGCTTGGAAGGTGTCACAGGAGCGACAAAACTCCTTGGCATCTTCTGACATGTGTGGCCAGTGAAAGTGAGGGACAAGCCTGTCCCAAGTCTTGTTCTGGCCAAGATGTCCTGCCAAGGGAATCTCATGGGCTAAGGTAAGAAGGAAACCTCTAAAGGCCAGAGGTATGACCAACCTCCTGGAAGCACCAGGCTTGGGGTCTCGACCCTCTGAGTATAGAAGTCCTTCATCCCAATACACTTTATGGGTACCTGAAGCCTTCCCAGCAGCCTCAGCAGCAGCTTGCTGTCTGAGGTGTTCAAGAGAGGGGCAGTCCAGCTGCGCTTGCCTCAGATCTGCCCTTGAGGGTTCCCCTGTCCCAAGAAACTCAACCTGTTCAGGTTCAAGCTCTTCTAGGACAGTTCCCTCTAGGGTATCACTATCAGCTTCCTCAGAAAGCTGATCTCCATCCTGAGGCAGGGGGAAGGCACTGCCTTAACCCTACTGCTCTTTCTCTTGGAAGGCAACTGGTCCATAGTTACAGGATCCAGGGCCTGTTCAGTGAGGCACTTTTTGGCCTGTGACCTGGTCACAGCAAGGACATGTGCTGAAATACCTAACATCTCTGCATGAGTCCTATACTCCACTTCTGACAATAGGGAAGCCTCCAAATCATTGCCCAACTAACATTCTACAGGGAGGTCTGAACTTACAACAACCTTCTTTAGGCCAGTTACCCCTCCCGAGGAGAAATTAACAACTGCCATACTATGGGTCCTAGTGACGTTGCTTGCATTGGTCACTAGGTAATTGTCACCTAGTATGATCTGTCCAGGGTTCACAAAGTTAGGTGTCACCAGGGTGACACTGGCACATGTGTCCCTGCAGGCCTGAGTCACTTTGTCATTTATTAAAGGTATCTGTCTGTACTTGCCCAAGTTACTGGGACTCACAGTAGAGGACATCGCCATGTCCACATCACAGACAAGAACAGCTTGAGTTGGTATTCTGACTAGGCCAGAATCCACCTCAGCACCCATGGTTAACCCTACTATAGCCTTGGGTTGGGAACCACCACTGTTAACTGTACTAGGGGGTGCAGGTGCCTTAGGGGCTACAGTGGAGGGAGCTGCTCCCTTCTTGGGGCGCTCACTAGTCCAGTGAGTAGTAACCTTACAAAAATTACACCAAGGTTTCTTTGGGCCTTCTTTCTTTTTCTTGGACTGTTGGGAACCACCCCCACCATTGGAAGCTTTTTGGGGATCTGTTGAAGACTTCTGGTATTTTGGCTTCTCCCCACCCTTTTGGTCTTGCTTCTTCTGATCACCACCCTGGTTCTGGGGTTTCTGCTTTACCCTGGTTCTGACCCATTTGTCTGCCTTCTTTCCGATTCTTGGGGCGAGGTCAGATCAGAGTCAATCAGGTGTTGATGCAATAACTGTTTTTGACAATTGTTAAGTATTTGTTCTCTCATGATCAAATGATACAATCCTGTATAGTCCTTAACCTTACTGCCCAGCAATCAGCCTTCCAGAGTCTTAGTGGCACAATCCACAAAGTCAGTCCAGTCCTCAGTCTGTGTCTTTTGGATATCTCTGAACAGCAACCTATACTGCTCAGTGGTTAGGCCAAACCCATCAATCAGAGCACTCTTCAGAACACTGTAATTGTCCGCATCCTCATCACTAACTGTGAGGAGCTTGTCTCTACCTTTGTCAGAAAAGGAGAGCCATAAGATTGCTGCCCACTGACTCTGGGGTAACTGCTGTACTTTGCAAACCTTCTCCAAAGCAGCTATCCACTTGTGAATGTCATCCCCACTCTTGTAGGGAGGGACAATCTTACTTAGGTTTTTATGGTCATCTGACCTATCCCTACCTCTAGGGATGTTGCTGCCCCCAGTTGAATCTAATCCACCTAACTTCTGCTCTCTAGCAAAAGCAAGTCTCTCTTTGGCTAGGGCAAGTTTTTGCCTCTCAATCCTCAGAGTGACCTCTTCCATTCTAGCCTGATGTTGTTTTCTGTCAGGGGAGGACATCCTCCTGACAGCATCTGACCCTATGGAGCCATCAGAGTGTTGAGATTCCCTGGATAGGGATATCCTCCTTCTGTAGTCTGTGTTAAGCCTGCTTGGGGGTCTGTGAGGTACGAGGCCCTCTCCATTCCCATGTAGGCTTAGGTTAGCCTGGCTAAGTTCTCCCACTTGGACCTGGCTATGTCCATCCTCCTCTGATTCCTTCTCTAGGTCATTCTCATCAACTAGAGTGTGGTCAGGGGAATCCTCTCTTGAGGGATGGCCATCTTCTGCACTTCCTGTACGACCTGTGTTAGCTGCTTTCTTAACATCATATTCTTCCATAAGTTCTATCAGGTGCTTGAGGGTAGGGTTGGAACCCTGTTTTAACTTCCTAGATGTGCACAATTGCCTCAAATCATGGAAAGTTAGGGTATCATATCTGGAAGGTGTCCTGAAAGGATCTACCTCCACTGGGAGAGATCCACTTGGTTCTGCTCTCAGAGACATGATCTAGTGAGGCACATACCTACACCAATTGTTATCTACTAAACCTCTCTAGGAGTTGTAGTCAGGGTGTGCTAGGCCCTTTGCTCTACAACAACTAAGTTCAGTAGAACTTAGGTATTCTAAGTCTTGTTTTTATATGTACCTCAAGGTACCTTAATGTGATCTTTCAAATGTTATCTTAAGATTATATGGTAAAACAACAGCAAGCTCTTATCCCAACTGCTGCACACCAATGTGAGAAGTTGGCCTGGTATATGATGTTCACTATTCTAGTGAGCACCTTGCACCAGTCCAAACAACCCTTATGGTGATGGTTGTAAAGTCAACCTTATAGACCTGCTATCCTAGTGGTAGCATGGACAAAGCAGTCTTAGGCTAAAACGTCAGAGAGCATGCGAAGCCAGCTGTTTTACCATATATAATCCCTTGAATACCAAATGAAAGGACACCACACAAGGTATATATCAAGTATATATGTATTTATTACTAACACAACCCCCCTGTACTCTTTATGAGACCAGAGTTCGAGATACAACACAAGTTATTCAATAAGCATACTATAAGTTGCACAAATACAATTCTGCCCATGGGGCCTCATGAACCATATACTAAAGAAGTGGTATAAGAACCACTTCAGGAAAGGTGAATAGGCCTAGGGCCTAGAGAATCGCTGGGGCTACGCAGGACAACCAAAGGTTTGAAAGGAGGAGGCCCACAGAACGCGTGTGCAGTGTCTAAACACACACGCGGGTTTTTTCCATAGAAAGTCAATGGGGACGTAAAGTTATTAAAGTAGTTGATTTCGGACACTTCCCGGTGGACTACGGGAGAACCCAGTTACACAAGGACACTTGGATAGTTGTTACCCATGGGAGCACCTGAGTACTCGAGTTACCTCACCCACAGGAGCCGGGTGCATAGGTGTGAAGTCATGTCGGGTTTCGTCGTAGAAGTCTATGGAGAGCTGCAAGAAGATGCTGCAGGCGACCAGGAGGACGATGTCCGGGTGGATCCAAGAGTGGATCGAAGTCGTGAAGAACCTGAAAGCAGAGGGGACAGAGTCTGGGTCACTAGCCATTGACCAGGATGGAAGCAGGAAGGAACCAGGCGATATCCGGAGCAATCAGGTGAAGATGCGAAGCTCGTCTCTGCAGCCACGTAGACCAGGAGGCGTCGACGACTACCAGGAGCTGGATACGGAATGTCCCACGAAGGATCTCGCTGTTGGCAGCGTCGGATTCCGGATTGGAGTTAACAAGCCTTGGCAAAGGCAACCCACGCAGAAAGGGAAGATCGGCTTCTGTTCAGACCAGCAAGGTCTGGGGAGCTTCCCCTTTACAGGAAAGCAGGAGCAAGCCTAGAGCAACCAGGCAAGCAGTGTTGTTTCAAAATGGAGTCTTCAGGAGGGCCACTAGCCAACGGGCTAGCAACCGCGAAGACGCGTCGAGGAGAAATGCAGGCACAGGCCCCACGCGGCACTCATGGAGTGTGGAGGGCTGGGCGTCGGTGCACTTACGGCTCGGGTCTGGAGCTTCTCAAACCCCAATGCACAACTTCGAGGGAGCCTCAGAAGCTGCACGGTTAGCAAGATGCAGGTAGTCCAGGGAATCTGGTCCCACGTCACTCGCGTCCGCCACGTGTCTCAGCTTTGCTGTGGGTGTGGGTCGGAGTCAGAGAAGTCTGGAAGTCCATTCCTGCGTCGCTGGGTCGTCGGGTTCCGGCAGGAGCGGTGACAAAGCACACCGGCAAGATGCTGATGGTGCCTGTTTGCACAGGGTGGTCACTCCTTGGCCACAAGGGAGATTTCTTCAGTCTTCTAGTTGCAGTAGAATGTCGAAGGTCCAGAGTTTTGTTTCAGAGTTTCAGTCAGGATAATCTAAAGTCTCTAGACTCAGCTCCTACATATATACTGATTTTAGAGGCTGGATTACCTGCTAGGTACCTCCTCTGGATGGGACCAGGGAAGGTGGTGGTGGTTGGGGGGGAGGTGGTATTCCACAGTGTATGACACCTTACACAACATGTTTTGATAAAGCCAAACCAGAGTTAGCATTAACCGCGAGGATTATAATGCACTTAAGAGTATATGGTATGGCTATATCATAGAACAACTATAAGGACATGGTTCCGAAAGCTGCAGACAGGCTCAGCTCATGCTAGAGCACCATCTCACATAAAACCAAGCACTCTGCCTCCAGGATTGTTAAGGCCTGCCATAGGAGTGATTTATAGGTATATATATGTGTCTATATATAATGGTAGGTACAGTAATACTATACCTAAGCAAGGGGTGATTACACAACCTTGCCCCAGCTGAGTGATCAGCCAGTTGTGTCAATTTGGATGGCCAGCCAGGGGTGGCATAATTCATGCAGCAGCCCCTGGTAGGCCTTGGATGCACCTATGCCCTGGGTACCTATGGTACACTATACAGAGGCTCACAAGGTGAGCCAATATCCAATTGGATATGTACCTAAAGTGCATGGTATGAATTTAGAGAGAGAACAGCTGGGCTGTGGGTCTGATTAGCAGGCCCACAGCCACGCTAGAGTCGAAAAACCAGTGAATCAAAGCAAAAAGTGGGGGTGACCATAGGAAGCAGACCCTACTCTCCTACACGTACTAGGACACATTTCCATGCCACGTGCACATTAACTTTCATCCTGCAAAAATATAAAACATAGATGGCTGAAAGAGTGCATAGAGTGGGGAATTCCCTTTACTTGACACCTTAAGGTCCTTGCTGTCTCTTCGCACCCCTGATGCGTTCCCCTGTCTTTGGAATACTGATCACATCTCTGTGTCGGATGGCTTAGCCTCTATGTATTTTCACGGCAGCTATCATAATGCAATATAAAACATACATTTGGGGGTTTAGGGGATTGCCCGTGGGCGCGGTCTCCTTTTTACCACTGCTCGTGTCTTTCCACAAGGAAGGTGCTTTGAAAACCTGTAACAGCACTCAGGTATGAGTATTATTCTGCCATGTCGTGATCGCAGGTGGCGTGTATTCTTCTTAACTAAAATGCACACCAAGGGCTCTTACACGAGTGCAAGCATTCACAATAAAACTACTCTCCTCCTAACATGCATTTATGAGTATGGCAGTGCCTTTACATATTTTTTGCAGTTTTATCTAGCGCAAACTTGGCCCAAGGTATCACAGCGTGCTTGTTGTCCTCACTAATTTCATGGGTAGAATTGTTTGAGGAGTAGAGTAAAGGCAAAAGTAATTGCATTGCAAAGAAGTGGCCACGATTGTCCCGGCTGCTTTAAAAGAGAAAGCGGGCATGGCGTTCTGAATGTAAGCAGAGCACGTTGTGCCTGCAGTAAGAGACACTCAATAAAGAAAATAGTGCAGTGCTTACAAGACTAAATAACACTACCATGGAACAACCAAAGTAAAAGGGCCAGTAGTAATGGGACGTTACAAAGGCAGACAAGGCGGTACTAAGAAGGGACTAACAAGCCTCTTTACGAATCAGATGGCAGCATTTAGGAAGGACAATGACACAAGCCAATGATGACAGACATGAGTGGAGAGTGGGTAGAGCTTCTCCTCTGTACTCCACTACAGCAGTCTCGCTGAGCAGCGCATGCACGCTGACACAGGCTCAACCTAAAAAAAGGAGTGTCAAATGTGAAGAATTGGCAGCAGCATAGGAAAAAGCATATGCGTAAGGGCCAGTGAGACCAGGAGTAAAATACACATTGATATTATAAGCAAGTGTGGCAGGTGATGAGGGAGGAACAGGTACCTGAGTGGATAAAAAGGGTAGAAAAGGACTAGGGTAGAAGGAGGAGCGTCATCTGTCTTAAGAGGATGTGGAAGGCACAAATAGTATGGCAAAAGAGGGCCAGTCGGAAGGACTCAACTGCTGTGTGGACAAGCAAGTGATATGGAGTGGAGAGGCGGTGTATGAGTTGGCAAGAAGGCCTGAATATCTGGGAAAGCCAGACAGATAGTAATGCGATGTAAAATAAATTCGGCAGGGGGCAGGAATGAAAAGGGATACTCGGTGGTGGAACATAGTTTCTTTGTGTGCAGACTCTTTGCTGGGTAGTGGAGTGAACTATCTGAGAGAATGGGAGGGGAGATTTTAAGTGGAGGACAGTGTCTGAGAGACACACAGTGATTGGGTTGCTAGCAGTGTCTGGAGGAGGGATAGTATATGTTGGAGAGGCAAAGGAACCAAGGGGTTCGGTGTTCTAAGGAGGTACAACATTTCAGATTGGTGTGCCACAGTGTGTGACTGAGGGAAAAACTCAGTTCACTGTTTGGGAGCACATAAAAAGGTGGAAGACTGACCGCCCAAGTTACAGGGGCCCAGAGTGGGAGCAGTGAGTGTGGATGAGGTGGAATTCATTTCTGGTGGATGGGCAGCAGTGACCTCAAGGCTCGCAGAGTAAGGGGAAGTGTCTAGAGTGTAGGGGGCAGTGTCTAGAGTACAAGATGGGCCAAGGAGAGCAGAGGCCGGGGTTTAGGAACTCAGCAGCTGGGTGAAGGACAGTTTGCAACCGGTGTGAGAAGAGCGGGCATAGATAAGCTGTGCATGCCAGACATA
Source organism: Lissotriton helveticus (assembly GCF_964261635.1). Lineage (NCBI taxonomy): Eukaryota > Metazoa > Chordata > Amphibia > Caudata > Salamandridae > Lissotriton > Lissotriton helveticus. The sequence goes on along the minus strand of NC_136061.1, from coordinate 1,327,488,045 downwards.
GTGCGCCCACCTGGATAAACTTAATGGTGAGTGCAGACGTACCACCACCGGCCAGTACTTCTACTTCACCAAGCCATCCTTCCAGTCCGCCATGGAGTAGGGAAGCCATCCTGGCGCTGCTGCAGCGGCTACAGTGCAGATGGATAGAGGAACAATTCCCGAAGTCAAATCTGGCTTGTTTCTGGGCTGGCTCCACCTGTGTTTGGCAGGCTAGGAGTCTGTATCTTGACCTACACACTCAGCCCCCTCAGCAAACCTTCAATCCCGGCGTTGCTTTCGTCGCCGCAGAGACAGCAGTGCAGTGCGGAGTCAGTGGTTCCACCTCTACAAATACACGAAAATAGTGAATCACGCAGTACAAAAAGCTGTCTGTGGGGAGGTGGAAACACTGCAATTTGCTAATACACCTAGACACTAGACATCTAGGACTATATAAGAAACAGTAGCCATAGACTAACTCACGGTTGAAAAGTCTACTTTAAATAAGCACTGTTACTTCGGGTTTGTGCAGCAGCTCATATACTAAAATTGGAAATTGAGACTTAATTAAATGGGGAGCGGCCACGAGTGGGCGTCAGTTGAAAAGAAAACTAGCAAAAAGTGTGCAGGGAGGATAGGAGCACAAACTAGTGTTTGCCCAAGGAAATGCGTGGGGATACTGTGGCAAGGCAGGCTCACACAGGATTAATGGGTGCTTCAACTATACGAAGAGAAGTACAGTAACTAAACAGTAGCTGTAGTAAAATAAATTATATACAGAATCAGTCCCTTAGTAGTTTCCAACCGCCGCTCCTGCTGAGGCTGACAGATATTCCAAAAGTAGTTCAGAAAGAGGCTGTTCTGCTGAAGGAGCCGGTGAGAGTCACACTTCTGCTGTACCAGCTTGGGTTCCTCCATTTCCGTGGCAATGCTGAAGCTAGACCCACGTGCAGCAACACATAAACCACTTCCGGGTCACAAGGTAACAGTTATGGATGTTGAAAAAGGAGCATTAAAAAGCAGTGAAGCAGAAGAAGTGCGGAAGACTGCCTCGGTTTCCACAACAACACTAAATAAAGTGACAATCTTAGACGTGTTATCTCCAGTTACAGGACACACATCTACAATCATAATCTGCGGTGTGAATGGAAAAGATTTTTGACTTTCCGAACGCAGGGAAATGGTACTGGCGAGCAGAGGCAAAGGCAGTTAGTAACTGTCATACATAACCATTTATATTTTATCTCTGACCGGGAAACAGCTTTAGCGGTCTCGAAATCCTCAAATAACAAGGGAACACCCTTCCCATGCACTCACGGGGCGCTTGGGAAAACAAAAGTGATGAAGATGCTTAGAGTGGGTGGGTAACTCAGTGAGTGAAATGGAGATGATGATTGTTTCAGAAAGAGGATGTGGCATAACATCCAAAGCTGCTGAGTTTGGAACTGGGGAACTGGGTTCAAGCCTCTCCATTGGCTCTCTCAGGGCTCTTATTAAAAAAAATGCAGAGACTAGTCAATCTGAAAAATGTAAGTAAAACAATGGTCAAAGCCAAAAAAATGATACCATTTGTCAGTCCTTTGTGCAATTTCAAAGGGGACAAAAGGCAGATGCGCAGTGCCCAGCGAGAATGCTCTTGATGGGAAAAATAAAATAGTGCAGGAAATGAACAGATAAAGACTATGATGGAACAATTCCTGTAGTTAATCCCTGCTCCATGGGAGGAAACAAATGAGCAGAATGTGGTACAAAGAAGAACGATTACCCACTAGCAAGCAAGGCTTTTAGAAGGTCTGTCCAAGTAATTAATGAAAAGCCGCTGGGCGGACTGTAAGCCCACATAGTGAATACAGCATGTCTCAAGGAGACAGCGCATGCGCTGCCTATGCTGCACATGAAAAGGTGGTGTAAAAGCAAGTTAGAAAGTCAGGGAGGGAAAGAATCACTTAAGATCTTGTTGTACTGATATATTAGTGCATGATGCAAATTAATATTGAGTTGCTCTGCGTGTTTTGGTACTGTGATTTCGGAGTGCACTGCTAATCAAATTGCAAGGCGCACTCTCGAGAACTCTAACAAAATGTAATTACTTTAAAAGGGGTATACTGTGGCCATGACAGAGGTGTGAGAAATCATCAGGTGTCAGTATTTATAGACCGAGGGACAATGCAATGAGATTTCACTTGGACATGACAGGTTCTAATAAAGCACTTATGCTTCTATTTGGGTATATGATCACTTTCTAAAATTTCACTTCTGGACCTGGTGATGTAATTAATGTACTCCTAGTATATCTCCGCAGCTTTGTTTGTAATGTTTGAGCAGTAACTAAACAACTCTTGTCAGATTTAGTTACTTTCTTGTTAATATTTAAAGGATCTTGCATTATTGTAGATTTGTGTAAGGGATGTCACTTCTGTGATACCATCAGGGACAAATGTCTTGTGATATAATCACCTGATAGGATGTGTGGTGTCACATCCTGTGATTCCATTATGGTCAAAGGGCATGTGATGTCACTTCCACTACTCATGGCAATTTGCTGAACTGGCGTCCATGCTTGCACCAGTCTTATCAGGTACAAGGCACCGAGGGATGGATGTGTTTTAGGTTTTTCTTGGGAAAGCATGCGCTGTCTCTTTGAGACCTTTTGTTTTTGAACTGTAGGTCTTAGCTTACTATTGATTGGCTCAACAGTCACTCATTTTCTTTCTTCTTATTGGTCAGCTGCAGTAGGCTTCCTTTCTTTTCATATGTTTTGTGCCTCTGCTGCAGCATGGATGCATTACTTGTGTCATTCCACTGCTACATTTTTGGGTGCTACATTTTTCCATGTGTTTAAGGACTCTACCAGAGGTCATCTTTTTCAGTTGGCTGCCTTGTGTACTTCTCCCCTCTCCTTAATCCTCCCTTTCGTCTCATTACCAATGCATGTTAATGTTAACAAGCATTTGCAATGCAATAGGTCTCGCATTAGGAAAGTTTGAGCTATTGGTATTGTAAATGACACTTTTTTTATTTATGTGTTGGTTTTGAAAATAGCGAAATGAATAGCTTTGTCATTTACAATGCCATAGTTATAACTTTTGCAAATGTGACACCTATAGCATTTGTAATGCAATATGTGTTGTATCTACATGACGTAGATGTACTGATATTACAAATAACAATGGCTTTTAATTTTTTTAAATAATTAATACTAAAATAAAAGTAATTTATAATGGCAATAGCTTAAACTTTTGTAAATAACTTTTGTGAAGATTATGTTCTGTGTATTTTAATGTGAAGAAAATCCAAGAACAGAAGTGAAATATTAACATCTTTTTGTGACATTTGTAATAAAGCTTAAAACATTGAGAGAACATATTTGAATCAGTTGTTAAATGGTTGCACAGATTGATGCTGAGTGATGTTCTGGTGGCGACGAGTGATGCTGTGGCGTTCAGTGATGCTGTGGTAGCGCATAGTGATGTTGTGGTGCCCCTGAGTGATGCTGTGGTGGTGCTGAGTGATGCTGTGGTGATGCAATAGATAGTTAGAGTGAGTGCGATAGAGCGAGTGCGATAGATAGAGGGAGGGAGGGCAATAGAGGGAGGAAGGGCGATAGATAGAGGGAGGGAGGGCGATAGATAGATTGAGGGCGATAGAGTGAGGGTGATAGATAAGAGTGAGGGCGATAGATAGATAGAGTGAGGGCGATAGATAGAGTGAGGGTCATAGAGGGAGGGAGGGCGATAGAGGGAGGGCGATAGAGCGATAGATAGAGGGAGGGCGATAGAGGGAGGGCGATAGATAGAGGGAGGGCGATAGATAGAGTGAGGGCGATAGATAGATAGAGTGAGGGCGAAGGATAGACATATAGAGTGAGGGCGATAGATAGATAGATAGATAGATAGAGTGATGGCGATACAGAAAAATGAATTGGATCAGGGTACATATGTGATGGGAATAGGCTATGTTCACCGCCACTGTAATTATGCAGCAGGGTAAAATCAAATTATGTGGCAGGATTGACTAAATTATGTGGAAAGAAATTGCAATGAAGCGCATTTTGTGATACGATAGTTTCGTTAGTTTGCCATTAGTACAAGTTTAACAATAAAATACAGCAATAAACAACAGAAAGATGACCAGTCAACCTTAAGAAAGGTCCTTTCACTGTGCGGAAAGCCAAGTAGCAGCGTGTATAGTACCGCTTGATTAAAGTGAGCTAGAATCAACATTTGTTTATATTAAAATCTAAAGATTATGCAGCAGGTTATTATATGAATAGGAGAGGGGGGCATTGTGGCAAATCCATAACTATGCAGCAAATGTACCATGCGCAGAATCGCATAATTACAGTGGGCCCTGGCTATGTGCACCGATTAACCTTCAATTGCACACCGTTTTGTAAGTTAACCGCTCTTTGACAGCTTGTCACCCCCGCCAGAAGGTGACAGACGTTCACACAAAATAACAAATGAGTTTACCTAAACCTAGGATTAAAAAAAAAACATGTAAATGCGCCAGCTCATGAGTGTAAATGACTCTTTATCTGGCAGAGTGCAACGAATACGGCATTAAATGTGCGATTAAACCTGACAGCGGAGTCACAGATACCTGCCGATAAACCTGCCTCGCCAGAGGAAGGCACGGCGGAAGCAAGGAATGTGTGCGGATCCCGCCTAATCTGAGAGTATCTGAATGCAATTCAATTATTTCAACTATCAAGACTGATAAAGCAGGCCTTTAACAGCACAATAAAGAGCTGGCATTTGTACAATACATAATTAGAAATGAGCCAAGCAATGCCAAGGCCGCGCGCTGCGCAGCCGCCCTTATCTGAGAATGAATGAGCGCGGCCGAGTAGCGTCCCCGCGTCTGTGCACCTTTGTCTGGTGCTGCGATATGGTGTTTGCGCTGCTGCTTCTTCCCCCGTCTCGCGCGCAGCCTCCTTTGTTAACACAAGCATTGGCATAGCCAATAGGTCTCGCTTTTGGGACCTTATAAGTATTTAGTTATGCAGCACAATATCCTTGGTGCAACAACATTAACTGTTGCATGGTTAAACACTTATAAGGTCCCAAAGGCGAGATGATTTGAATTAGCCCTCATTCACAGGAGCAAGCTAATCTTGAAATTGGTTCTTAAAAAGAGGTACGTCGGGCCCCATTATTCAACATCTTTTAATGAGGCTGGGTTTTGTCAATTGGCACTGGCATAAGGGAAGGAAAGAAGATATTCGTTCTGATCTGGCTGTCATCTCTTATGCTTGCATCTAAATTATTCTTAACTTCCACTGCCATAACCACAGTAATGTTAAATTCTCCCAGGAATTAGTAGCAATATTTCTAATTTCACAAATAGAGGACTGTACCACTGAAGTAAAGGTTAACTACTTAAATGCAGGATGGTTTTTCTCAAACTAGCATAGCGCATCCATTAAGCCCTAAATATATATACAAAATTCATTATATTATGTTGCCAACAGACCTTTGTATTCTCACATATTGCAGGCCAATTTTGGGTGGTGGCTACAAGTGTGCAGTTGACCCATTTGGATTGCATGAGTTACAAGAAAGGATTAACTATCTCGCTATTTACTCACTGGAGTCATTTTAAAAAAAATGTTTTTATTTTTTTTAATCAAAGTAGCCATCTGGATTTGCCGTTGTAGGCTCATAAATTATAAGTACCGTTTTAGAAAGTACCAAAAAGGTAGAAATAAGCAACAAAACGTAATAAACAAATGTCATCTTCTTATTTGTCTTAATAGCCCCTACCATGGTGCTACTTACTGTTCATATACCATTTCAAGCAAGACCTTAGAAACGAGCTGGGATACGATTTACTGAATGGGGAAGCTAAACTGTTTCAAGGTTGCCTCGGGGACTCGCAGACAACACGATTAAGGCGGAAACGCGCAAATATTTAGAGTGCACTAAAGCACTGCGTCCTCTGTGGCAAGCAGAACCATAACAATCACCACAAATGGGGTCACATTTATCAATCGCAAACATTTTACTTTATGAGGAAAAGTAAAAAGTAAAAAGAGTGCGAATTAGCTGTTATGCAAAGACAAATATACGACCACGTTAAAGACAATAGGTTTCTCTAATACCACGATGGGCAACCTATTTGTCATATTATTAAGCAAAAAAAATAAATGTCATTTGAGTCAGAAAATAGGGCAGCAAGCATTTAAAAACAAGCATTTGCAATGCAATAGGTCTCGCAATAGGAAAGTTTGAGCTATTGGTCTTGTAAATGACAATTATTTTATTTATGTGTTGTTTTTGAAAATAACTAAATTAATAGCTTTGTCATTTACAATGCCAATAGTTATAACTTTCGCAAATGTGACACCTATAGCATTTGTAATGCAACATGTTTTGTATTTACGTGACTTAGATGTATTGATATTACAAATAACAATGGCTTTTAATTTTTTTAAATAATTAATACTTAAATAAAAGTGATTGTAATTTATAATGGCAATAGCTTAAACTTTTGTAAATAACTTTTGTGAAGATTATGTTCAGTGTATTTTGTTGTGACGAAAATCCAAGAACAGAAGTGAAATATTAACATCTTTTTGTGACATTTGTAATAAAGCTTGAAACATTGAGAGAACATATATGAACCAGTGATGCTGTGGTGGTGCTGAGTGATGCTGTGGTTGCGCTGAGTGATGCTGTGGTTCCACTGAGTAATGCTGTGGTTGCACTAAGTAATGCTGTGGTTGCACTGAGTAATGCTGTGGTTGCACTGAGTAATGCTGTGGTTGCACTGAGTAATGCTGTCGTTGCGCTGAGTAATGCCGTGGTTGCGCTGAATAATGCTGTGGTTGCGCTGAATAATGCTGTGGTTGCGCTGAGTAATGCTGTGGTTGCACTGAGTAATGCTGTGGTTTCACTGAGTAATGCTGTGGTTGCGCTGTGGTTCTGCTGAGTGGTGCTGTGGTTGCGCTGAGTGGTGCTGTGGTGGCGCTGAGTGGTGCTGTGGTTGTGCTGAGTGGTGCTGTGGTGGTGCGGAGTGATGCTGAGTGGTGCTGTGGTGGTGCTGAGTGATGCTGAGTGGTGCTGTGGTGGTGTTGAGTGATAATGTGGTGGTGCTGTGGTGGTGCCGAGTGGTGCTGTGGTGGTGCTGAGTGGTGCTGTGGTGGTGCTGTGCTGGTGCTGAGTGGTGCTGTGGTGGTGCTGAGTGGTGCTGTGGTGGTGCTGAGTGGTGCTGTGGTAGTGCAGAGTGGTGCTGAGTGATAATGTGGTGGTGCTGAGTGATAATGTGGTGGTGCTGAGTGGTGCTGCTGAGTGATGGTGCTGAGTGGTGCTGTGGTGGTGCAGAGTGGTGCTGTGGTGGTGCAGAGTGGTGCTGTGGTGGTGCAGAGTGGTGCTGTGGTAGTGCAGAGTGGTGCTGTGGTGGTGCAGAGTGGTGCTGAGTGATAATGTGGTGGTGCTGAGTGATAATGTGGTGGTGCTGAGAGGTGCTGCTGAGTGATGTTGTGGTGGTGCTGGGTGGTGCTGCTGAGTAATGTTTGATTTTGGTGAAGGCTTCTTCAGGGCAGCGTGAACTCTCTTAGCCATTCTAGCATTCACTGAAATTAAAATAAAAGGTACAACCCTAACTATACACAACTTGTGAGTGCAACAAATTCAGAGCGCCTCGTCTAGCCGTGAGACTAAAATATAACTATCCTGTTTGCACACATATACAGATTTGAAGGGTGAAGCTTTTTCACATGATGGAAAACAATGAAAAATATATTATCTCTCTCTTTCTCTCTTATTTGTGTATGTTTATCAAGGCCGTCCCAGTGAAAAAACGTGGCCAAATAAAACATGCTTTTTGCTATAAGTGCACTAATAATCACATTTATTAATACCGCCATAAGGCGTTATTACCTCAGATACAGGTAGCTGCCTTGAGAAATCACAGATTTAACTGTAGAATCACTTAATAGAAGAAAACAGCTCACAGGGCCAAGTTTGTGCAATTTTAACTCACTGCATGGTTTTACCTCGTGGGTCCTGGCTAAACAACTAAACAACTTTGTTTCCAACTCCTGCACATGAAAAACCAGCACAGCACAAACCTTATATATATGTAGATGTGCAAAGTGCAATATGCTATTTATTGCCACGGCAGTGGGGGAGGGGCGTGGGGGTATCATGAGTTACTCAAGGCTTTACCTCTCCCGAGTCATGGCTACCTACTCCTCATACTCAGCAATGAGAATACACTGTATATTACACCCCCCCATCTAATCATTAGTACACGCACGCACAGCCCTGCCCCCATCACCAGCCTCCCGCACATCTGCCCTCCCCATCACCCCGTCCACCTGACTCCCGTTACCTCGCAGCTGTCAGGGCACCCCGGCTGCTATGGAGACCCGCATCTCCCGGGCACAGGCGGCACGCGCTGCCAGCAGGCCCTGCCCGCGCGACTCACCCGGTACAATGACCTCCGCGAGCCTTCGGTTATTCCGCATTCGTTGTCAGCAGTTAAGAGCCCGGTTTACCCCGCGAGCCCCGCAGCCTGGGGACTGGGTGTTTAATTTCAGCTTAAAGGCGCCCGGGGCTGGCTGGGTTGAATTTTTATATGTAGCGCTTGCGGGCCTTCTTTCGGCGCTTCACGCCGCTTTAATATAATCCGATAGCACCGAACGGCCCCTTTCCGGGGACATCAATCCACGGAGGACACATTTATCTGTGTCCCACACTTGCATTTCTAAAAGCGGCACTGTAAGCAAAATAAACATTGTTTAGGAACATTTGTGGTTGGAAGAGGGACAACTAGTATCCCTGAATGGGCCGAGTACCCTTACTGATTGACTGCTCTGTTCCACGAACCACAACACAGTGTGCATTAAAATGGTTGTAACTAAACCTGCTTAGTGCAAGTAAAAACAGTTTGTGTACCATATAATCTACTTCAGACCCATATATTAAATACCCTGCATGCCCTCATTGAGCAGCCATAGGACTCACATGATGCAATATGTATAAATTTAGACAAAGATTAGTCTGCATATTTTTAAATATGTCACTACACTTTAGTTGAGGTTATTTTCCTAGCATATGTATGATTTCTGACAGAGCCATACAGAGAGGTTACACTACATCTCCCAGAACTCCTTTGTTGAGCAAAACCGCATGGTAACAGGAATTTGCAGCCGAGATAGACACTCTGTCTTCCTTGACGGGTCTACGTCGCCAGTGCCTGCTCGCAAACACAAGCTGAAGAAGCAGTGTTGCCGGCGGGGGCGAAACCAGGAAGTCAGGCATCCTTGCCCGTGACATGGGCGGGGCCTGTGACGCGGCCGGAAGAGGCCGGTGTTGCTCGTTGATGCGGGGCTCCCATCATGGAGGGAGAGGCCCGCGGTAGCGTGAAAATCCAGAGAAGTGCCCCGCGTGTGGAGATGCGCCGGAGAAAAAGAGCGCAGCGAGGCGACGAGACAAAAGAGCACGGTGAGTGGAGGGGGGGATATGTGTGTCTGTGTGCATCTGTGTGTGCGCGCGTGTGTGTGCGCGTGAGCCCGTGAGTGCTGGTGGTGCTGGTGGTGGGGGGTGCGTGCGTGTGTGTGTGTGTGTGTGTGTGCGTGCCTGCCTGTGTGTGTGTATGCCTGCCTGCGTGTGTCTGTGTGCGTGCCTGCGTGTTTGCGGGGAATCTGAGCCAGGGGACGGGCAGCCAGATTCAAAAGCGCGCTCACACGGACAAATCTGAGACAGCAGAGGCGCGTGGCCGAATGCTGTCTCAGATTCCCACGAAACTAAAAACAATAGGTACCGATCTAGACAGCGCATGCTATGCATGCGCAACTCTAGCTCGACCTAAAAAACGGTATTATGCATCGGAAAGTGAAAGGCTGCATTAATGCGCACATTTTTAACATATCATTGGGCGGAGATGAACAATATATTGAGTGTATCTCTATTAAACCTAGAAACACAAACTAGCAATGCAAAAAAAAGAAAAGAAATAGTCCCACGTTTACAGCCATCAGTTAACCAATCATGCTAGTCGTTTCAGTTAAGCAGCTTATACAAATCCACAGTGCACTTTTGTTTAATTACGACTTCAGCCAACAGTGTGCCTTTGTTCATTTTATTCACAATATTATTTCATTTGTTTCTTCTCCAAATTCTGTGTCCCATGATAGTGCTTTCCCCGGTGAAATGTAAAATTAATATTACGCATGGATCGGATTCACGTCGCAACACACAGCAACCCTTTAGCTACCCCCACGTATTCTGCGAATGCATACATATTGGACCAAATAACGTGTTGCAAGATAACAGTCACTGAAAACAATTTGAGCATGATAAACCAACCACCTCTTCTAAAAGCCTGGTATGACTAGACAGCTACTTTTCACCAGCCACAATGGCCTATATGCGTGATGTTTCCAAGCCAAGTTTATACTGACATTTCGCCCAAACAAATGACAGCAGAACACATTATGAACTGCAGGAAAAAAGTCTAGCTCACGATAATCTACGCATTCGTAAACAAACAATGTATGAAACAGAAACACAAAGTATAATCTGGGTATAGGTGACTCGGGAAGTCAAAATAGAAGAGCTCAACACAGATGCGACCCGTTAAGTCCCATCCTCACAAGCACCTTGTGCAAAGAGGCTAACACAATATTAAATTAATAATTAATTAACTTGCATTTCAGAGAGGGGAGTGCACGCGCATGGCTCCACTGATCTACTGCTTCCGATGGTGTCTGCCATCTGTGGTGTGTAAATCAAGGCTCAGACAACGGGCCACGCGGGAGGGGGCACCTCTGTAAACATTACGTGCAGGATGAGACAGCCACATTCTATGTGGAGGAGGAGTCCCACCTCTGTAAACAGAACGTAAATGAGGCAACCGCAAACCCACGGAGGGAAGTTCTTAACCACCCTAATCTTTATTAAAACTCCATTTTTGATCACGGAGGGTTAGCTCTCATTCGACAAACTTGCAACCTAGTTAGACTTTGCAGATGTAAAGCAGAAAAGCTATCGCCCCCCCCCCCCCCCCCCCCGTTTTCAAACATGAATCATTAAAAATAATTAGGGAAAGGGACAGTAGGATAGTTCTATTTAAGTACAGTGCTGAAAAGCTTGCGGAGCCCACATTTTAGGCAAAAACAGCAAGATGGATGTGGATGTAAGCTCTGCACTCTTACTGGGCCAAATCTGTGCCTGCCAAAATAATTTATCAAGGTTGGCACAGTTCGTCCCTCTTAATGTGTGCTTGAAACCACTTACACATGCAGTGCGCACATCAAATGTTTCCTTTACATGATTCATTACATCATGGCGCACGATGACGAGCATTAATTAATGTTGCCAGCACCGCATGCTACTTTTGGCAGAGCTTCTGAACTTAATATGTATGAAGCTGGTCTGAACTGGAAAGTCATATCAGCTGTGGCTAAATGCACTCGGGTGGGTCTACATTAGGTTTACTCACCCCTTACATAAGCGGACAAGCCGCTAGTGTTGCGGTCGCCGTTGCATGGTGCTGGAAGCCCCCTGGTGACCCTCCATCTGAAAGGTACACAAAGTTGGCCTGTCGTGAAATTAGGAGAGTAGGCAGCTTGTTCTTGGGGTTTGATCATGCCAGGTCCGCGGGGTGGTAAAGGTGGTAAAGGTGGGTCCAAGATGGAGGCGATGATGCGGGCCATGATGCGGGAGATGGGTGAAATTAAACAGCGGCTAGGGAAGGTAGATGACCTGGAAGCACGGTTTAATGAGAGGCATGAGGATGCCCCTGGCCCGTCGGGTAGGCCCATCCGCCAGAGGGCGGCTCCATTGCCAAGAGGGGATTTTGTTACCCCACCTAGGAAGTCTAAGGCCAAGAAACCCAGGTATGCTGCCCCCGCCCCGCCTATTATACCTATGCCTATACCCCTAGCCCCTGTCGTGCCGGTGCCTGCAGTACCGCCAGGATCAGCTACCCCACCGGGGCCCACAATCCCGGCTACAGGCTTGCCACACCCGGCACCCGCCTTGCCCACTGCGCCAGTACCATTGGGCATAACCCCAGTGGTACCTGTTGTCCCAGGTGGGAACTTTGATTCAATGCCTCCTGAATTGTTGTCTCAGATAACGGCCTTGATGCCCTGGCTCCAGAGAGGGGGGGCTTTCCCAAATTCTGCAGATCATGCAGCAGAGGCGGCGAAGTTTGTGGAAAAAATCAAATCGGCCGCGGTCGCCGACAGTGTTGCATTGCCTGTATCTTCTCCCCTTGCAGGTCCCAGTCTTCCCCAGCCGGATGGAGCTAATGGGCAGCCGGCCCCGGTGCCCGCACTTGGTAAGGAAGTGGCATTGCCGCTCTTGGGGGACGGTGTTCTACCTTCCAGGAGTGAGAATTTGGCTCAACATGTGTCGTTAGCTGTGAAGGAGATGGTCTGGGCAGATAAATATGTATATATTTATTCTTTGTTATTAGATAATAGGGAAATGGAGCATGCGAAAACACTGAAGGAGTGGATGCACCCAAGTGAATGGAGGGTGCAGTGTGCTAGATTTAGGGTGGAGGAAACACTGATCAACTGGATGAAGGCTTGGGCTGTATTCACTGCTATTAAGGCTGAACGACCTCCAGATTTACAGGCGCCATTGGCATGCTACTCGAGCAGGATTGTGGGGTGGAGTGAACAATATTCTGGGGAGGCGTGGAAAGGGTATGATTTGAATTTCAGGAAAGCGTTGGAATTTAATAGATCATTGGCATGAGACACGGTGGATTCCATGTCATGGCATAAACAGTTCTCGGATAATGCACCCCCCCCTCAGTTCTCCGGTTCGGTCAAGGTGTTCTCCGCTAGACCCCAACAGCCCTTTCGGCCCCCCCAAACGAGTGAGGTGCCTGGGAAGTTTAGGGCCAGTGGGGCAGAGAAAAAAGGGGTGTGCTGGGATTTTAATAGGCGCACCTGCACAAGGGGCGCGTGTAAGTTTAGACATGCATGTTCCTCCTGTGGTCACCCCTCACATCCAGAAACTGCCTGTAGGTCCAAGCATGGGAACACGGGACAGAGGGGTAGGGGAAAGCCACTGTAAGACAAACCGGTTAGGCCCTCCCACGCCAGTGGATGTGGTGGCAATGATTCCATGGTTGAACAGATACCCGGACCACACATCGGCCACCCTACTTCAAGAAGGTTTTTCTAAAGGCTTTAGGATCCCTGCAGCAGGATACACAGGCAGCGCGCACTGTAAAAACCAATTGTCAGTGAAGCACAATCCGGCGGTGGTGGCCGCCAAGATTGACAAGGAGCTATCTTTAGGCAGGATAGCTGGCCCTTTCACTGAAGTGCCGGTACCCAATTTTGTGTGTTCCCCATTAGGAGTTGTCCCCAAAAAAGAGAAAGGGCAATTCAGATTGATCCATAACCTGTCAGCACCTAGGGGGGCGTCACTGAATGATGCCATTGACGAGGGTATCTGTAGTGTTAAGTACGCCTCTTTTGATCAGGCTGTTAACTTATTACAGGCCACGGGGCCCGGGGCGCTGATGGCGAAATCAGACATAGAATCAGCCTTTCGCCTCCTCCCGGTACACCCAGCGGATCAACATCTCTTAGGCTTCACCTTTGGGGATATGTTCTACATGGATAAGTGCATGCCCATGGGTTGTTCTATATCTTGTGCTTACTTTGAGATGTTTAGCTCTTTTCTTGAATGGGCCATGAGACAAGCGACGGGCCACCAGCAGGTCATGCATTATTTGGATGATTTCCTCTTCCTGGGTACGGCGGGATCTCAGGAGTGTGCACTAGCATTGCAGGAATTTTGCGTGCTCATGCGGGCTTTTGGTGTCCCGCTTGCGCCCGGGAAGACTGTTGGCCCGACCACCTGCTTAGAATTCCTCGGCATTGAGATTGATTCAGTGGAGGGATGTTGTAGATTGCCTAGGGACAAGGTGGACAAATTCAAAACAGCACTACGTTTATGCCTACGGAAAGATAAGGTCACCCTGCAGCAATTACAGGAGGTGGTAGGGCAGTTGAACTTCGCATTAAGGATCATCCCCATGGCTCGCCCTTTCTCTCGCTCCATTGCCCAAGCAATGAAGGGGCTGAGAGAGAAACATCACCGCACTCGGCTATCGTCTGAAATTCGCCAGGATATGCTTATATGGATGGCATTCCTGGAGGATTTTAACGGCAGGGTGGTCTGGCTCGGCCCGCTCACAACATCAGCAGAGTTGGGCCTATGGACTGATGCCGCCGGTAGTGTGGGCTTTGGCGCCATCTTAGGGAACAGGTGGGTCGCTCAACAGTGGCCGGAGGTATGGAGAACATGGGGTCTGACCAGCAATATTGGCTTCCTAGAACTCTTCCCAATATGGGTGGCATTGATGGTCTGGCCCGAACACCTATGTAATCAATCAGTGGTGTTTTGGTCAGACAACATGACAGTAGTGGAATGTATAAACCAGCAGGGAGCACGATGTCCTTTCATACTTCGTCTGATCAAAGAAATTGTTTTGCAGTGCCTTAAATGGAATGTCAATTTTAAGGCCAAACATGTTCCTGGTGTTCTGAACAATGCAGCTGACTCCCTCTCTCGCTTCAAAATGCAGGTTTTCAGGGAGCATCTTCCTACAGCCGACCCCTCGCCAGCGCACTTCCCAGCAGTACTTTGGCAGATTGGTGCCCCAGATTACAGGACCTCGTGGTCGCTAGCCTAGCCCCCAGGACCAAGACGGCTTATGAAGGGGCGTTTTTGTCTTACTGTACCTTTTTGGGGCAGCAATGGGAGGTGCTATGGGCGCAGGAGGATGGCTTTGCGGCCTATTTAGAATGGATGCATAGAGAGGGGCGCTCGGTGGCAGCTGCAAACAGGCATAGGGCAGCGGTATCATTCTTCGCTCAAGCTAGGGGCTTGCGTGATCCCACTAATACCTTTATGGTGCGTAAGGCTTTGAGGGGTTGGCGCCGTATTCAGGGCCATCATAAAGATAAGAGAAAGCCCATAGGATTAGCGCGGCTGACAGCTTTACTGGGCGCGCTGGACACGGTTTGTAGCTCGGAGTGGGAGGTGCTTCTTTTTAAGGCAGCATTCTCCTTGGCATTCTATGGGGCACTGAGAATTAGTGAACTTGTGGCAGGTTCCAAGTCGGACCTACTGGGCGGCTTACAAAGGGCTAGTGTGAGGATAAGGGATGACACCATGTGGGTGACTGTTCAGAAATCAAAGACCGACCAGGAGGCAAGGGGTCACACCATAGTCCTCCAACGGGCCCCCGCCAACCCTTGCTGCCCAGTGAGGCACGTGGAAGTATTGCACGGGCTGCAGGTGGGCACAATGGGCAGGGCACTGCTCTGTCACGCCGACGGTAACCCCTTGACCAGGTATCAATTCAGGAGGGTATTGGAGATGGTGGTCAGAAAAGCAGGTCTTGACCCTAAAGAGTTTGGCTCTCATTCCTTTAGAATTGGGGCAGCAACTGAGGCGGTGGCGGGGGGCCTCCCAGTGGAGAGAGTGAAGACAATTGGGAGATGGTCCTCAGAATGCTACAAACGTTATGTGCGAATTGACATGTTGTGATTACATGGCACTCACACTTGGTTTGTTCCCGCTCTCTTACAGTTTCTCAGACCTGTTACGCAGGGGAGGAATTTGTCGTCAGGGCACCAACAACATACATCAGCGCGGAGCTACAGCCAGGAAACAATGAAGAAAAGTGTTTGGATTGTGGGTCACTCATATGTGAGACGAGCAGAATGTGTCTTTACGTCAGGTGACAGGGGGAAAAGGGCTGCACAACTGGGGTTGGACATCACGTTCTTCGGGAGAGGGGGGTTGTGTCTTAACCAGTTTAGGGGCTTCTTCCAGGGGCTTTTAGCGCGCCGGCAATCTCCCCCGTCAGTGGTGATACTTCACCTGGGGGAGAATGATTTGGCCACACTGGGGAGGCGCATTCTGATCGAGGAGATTATCTCTACAGCGGGGTGGATGGCCAGGACCTGCCCGGGTTGCACGCTAGTATGGTCACAACTCATACCCCGATTACAGTGGCAGGGGGGGGATTCGGTCAGGGCGTTGAATCACTCGGTAAAGAGGATCAACACACGGTTGGATAAGTTGTTTCGAGCCCCAAACAAAGAAGCCCCGAGCGCGGGGCACACCGTGCAGTGAGGGAGCGTCCAGGGACAAGGGGGTCTCCTGGGCGCTCCCCACCTCTTTATTCTCCAAGGGGCCAGGCGGGGGGGGGGGGGAGACTCCAGCACTCGTATGCCTCCTACAGCATTTCTCAGCCTCCCCTGGGGCGGGACTTCCAGTTTAGGGAGCTTCTGGCATGGCAATGCATTATCTAAAAGGTCAAGGAGTGAGTGAGTTTCTGTAAACCCTAGTATTGTGGTCTAGTTGATGTTGGAAGCATTCATTTTGACTTTATAACCAGGGACGCTTCCATTTACTGTGACAGAACCTTTTAACTGCATAGCATAGTTTAGAGTCTTCTATGGTGAGCGCACGTTTTAGGTCCAGACGGTGGAGCCTCTCTTCCTCTCTGGAAGGATGCAGAGGCTGAAAGAAAGTGGGCAAGGTGATAGTCTGCCCGATGTGGAAGGCAGTGACAACCTTAGGCAAGAAAGAAGAATGAGTGTGAAGCACAACCTTGTCCGGATGAACAAACAGAAAAAGGAGGCTTATAAGAAAGAGCCTGAAGCTCACTCACTCTCCTGGCAGAGGTGATAGCCACCAGGAAGGCAGTTTTCAAAGTCAGAAGACGTAAAGGACAATTGTGAAGCGGCTCAAAGGGAGAGCACATGAGATAAGTCAAAACAAGATTCAAGTCCCACTGAGGCATTATGAAAGGAACAGGAGGGAACATATGCGTAATGCCTTTTAAGAATCTCTGTACAACAGGGGACGTGAAAAGAGAAGGCTGATCTGGAAGCCTTAGAAAGGCTGAAATGGCCAAAAGTTAGCCCTAGATAGTGCCCAGAGCAGAGCCCTGCCGGGCCAGAGAAAGAAGGAACAAAAGGACCTCAGAAAGAGGGACAGAAAAGGGATCCACAGTCTTGGCTGTGCACCATGCCACAAATTTGGTCCACCTGCAGGCGTATACCGATTTAGTGGAGGCACGCCTGGCTGCAAGAATGACATCACTGACTTAGGGAGGCAAGTCAAATGGAATCAACTGTCGACGCTCAACCTCCACTAATGTAGGTGGAGTTGGGCAGGTTCAGGTGGAGAACCGTCCCCTGCTGCTGCAACAGAAGGTCCTATGGCAGAGGCAGCCGGATCGGGGGATCCAGGCTCATACTGAGTAGCTCGGGATACCAAACTCTTCGAGCCCAGTCCGGAGCCACAAGGATGACTTGGGCCCGGTTGTGCCTGATCTTCTTCAGCACTCTGAGCAGAAGTGGTATAAGCGGAAAGGCGTACAACTGACCGCAACTCCACTCGCGCCGAAAAGCGTCCCTGAGCGAGTGCCGCCTTGGAAATTCCAACGCGCAGAACTGATGACATTGCGCGTTCTCTTTGGTGGCGAATAGATCTAACCAAGGCTCTCCCCACTGCAGAAAGAGGCCTTGCACCACGTCCTAGTTCAGACGCCATTCGTGATCCATCATGCACCGTCGGCTGAGTTTGTCTGGCCTGGCGTTCAGAGAACCTGCCAGGTGTTGAACCACCAGGGTAACGCCCTGATGTTCCAGCCACTGCCAGAGGCGCAGAGCCTCCTGGCAGAGGGTCCACGACCCCACCCCGCCCTGTTTGTTGCAGTACCACATGGCGGTGGTGTTGTACGTGAACACCTGCACTACACTTCCCCGGACAGAGGGGAGGAATGCCTTCAGTGCTAGACAAATCGCCCTCAGATCCAGAAGGTTGATATGGAGCCGGGACTCCGCCGGAGACCAGAGGCCTCTGATCTCTGCCTCTCCCATGTGGCCTCCCCAACCGAGGAGGGATGCGTCCGTCACAACTATGCTCCAGTTGGGGTAGGGAGAGGGATCTGCCGCTGACCCAATCGCGGTCCACGAGCCACCACTGCAGCTGTCTCGCAGTGCCCTCCGAGATCAGGACATGGTCGGACAGGTTGCCCAGATGCTGGGCCCACTGAAACTTCAGGGCCCACTGCAGAGCCCGCATCCGCCTCCTGGCGTGATGCACCAGAAGGTTGCAGGAGGCCATCAGCCCCAGAAGCCGCAGCGTCAACCTGACCGAGACCCGGGATAAAGGCTGAAAGATGGGGATCAGAGCCTGAATATCCTGAACCCGCTGTTCGGGAGGATAAACCCGAAACTGCGCCGAGTCGAGAACCGCTCCGATGAAGAGGAGCTTCTGAGAGGGACACAGGTGTGACTTCGGCACATTGATGGAAAACCCCAGCTGGTGCAGGAGGTCTGCCATCGTCTGGAGGTGGCTGACGACTGTCTGGGGCGAGCCCGCCTTCAACAACCAGTCGTCGAGGTAGGGGAAAACTGAAACCCCTAACCTGCGCAGATGAGCTGCGACCACCGCCATCACCTTCGTGATCACCCGTGGGGCGCTGGTAAGGCCGAAGGGGAGCACGGTAAACTGAAAGTGCTCGTGGCCTACCATGAACCGCAGGTAGCGCCGGTGGGCCGGCAGGACGAGATGTGAAAATAAGCGTCCTGCAAGTCCATCGCTACCATCCAGTCTCCTGGGTCCAGGGCAGCTAAGACCTGAGCCAGTGTCAGCATCTTGAACTTCTCTTTCCGTAGGTAGCCGTTGACGTTCCGTAGGTCCAAGATAGGGCGTAGGCCCCCTTTGCCCTTCTTGGGTACCAGAAAGTAGTGGGAGTAACAACCATACCCTACTTCTGGCCCAGGAACGCGCTCGATGGCCCCCTTGGCCAAGAGGGCCGTACCTTCCTCTTGTAGAAGTTTCAAGTGATCCCCCGACACGTGGTGGTATTGCGGTGGTATGGCTGGAGGGGTCGTCTCGAAGGGGAGGGAGTAGCCCCTTTAGACGATTTGCAGCACCCACCTGTCCAAGGTGACAGTGCGCCAGTGGAAGTGGTGATGGCGATCCCTGCCCCCCACTGGTGTCACATGGGCCTGAAAGCACGGACTAGGAGGGCTTAGAGTCGGATGCTGCAGGGGAAGATGTGAACTGGCCTCGCCGTTGTCCCCGAACGCCGCCACGGCGGTTTCCACGGCCGCCACCGTGCTGGATGTTAGGCTGCGGTGCGTGGCTGGCAGCACGTGTGGGAGCGCCCCTTCCTTGGCCACGAAAGGAGCGAAAGGCACCCGTTTGCTGGTGCGGGGCCGAGAGGCTCAAGGACTTGGCCGTAGCCCTGGAGTCCTTAAAGCGCTCAAGCGCATGGTCTGCCTTGTCGCCAAAGAGGCGACGGCCATCAAACGGCATGTCCATAAGGGTGTTTTCGACATCAGCCGAAAAGTTGGCGGACCCCAACCAGGCGTGGCGACGAATCGCCACCGTCGTTGCCATCGCTCTGCCCAGTGAGTCCGTGGTATCCAGCCCACACCGGATAGAAAACCGTGCCGCATCTCGACCCTCCGCAAGGGCTTGGGCGAGTTTAGTCTTGACCTCCACCGGACATTGTGGCAGCACGTCCGCAACTGTGTCCCACAGAGAGTGGGTGTAGCGGCCCAAGAGGCATGCGATGTTGGCTGACCGCAGTCCCAAACTCAGGGAGGACTATACCTTTCTACCGTATTGCTCATACCTCTTGGAACCCCCGAATGGGGCGGAGCCGTCTGGAATGCGGTCTGGGAGTTAGAGGCCTGGATGACCAGACTCTTGGGGGTAGGGTGGGAGGACAGGAAGCAAGGGTCACCCGGAGCCGGGCGGTGGCGTCTGGCCACGTTCCTATCTACAGGCTGACATGTAGCGGGCCTGGACCAAATGCCCAAAAGTACGTCCGTCAAGGCCCCATTAAACGGCAGCAGAGGCTCAGAAGAGCTTGACTGCGGTTTAAGGACCTCAGTGAGGAGGTTATTCCTCACGCCGCGACGGGGAGCTCAAGGGCCAAGGCCTTGGCTGCCCTCATCAGCACCACACTGTAGGTAGCCCCCTCCTCCCCGAAGCCACGGTAGGAGGGGAGACAAAACCAATGTCTGGCGAAGTGTCCAGACCACTGGCATCCCCAAGCTCACCTGCCCAGTCCTGCTGAGACTGACACTCATGTCAGAGGGTCCTCAGACCCCTCCCAATACTCCTCGTCACCCATCTCCTGATAGTCAGAGTTGTCAAAGGATGGGGCCGGTTCATTGAAGTAGAAATCCCCAAGCGACGTAGAGAGCAGCACCCAACGGCACTGCTCCGGCGCCGGAACCGGATCGAGGGAGGCATCGGGGACGGCGCCGCCGGAGGTGACACCCTGGGGGTCGGCCCCGGGGAGGTCGTCAGGTCGACCGGCGACAACCCGGATCCGGAACCGGATCCAGTGGGGCCCTGCGGCGCCGGGACCGAAGTCCCGGCGGCGTCGGGGCCAAAGCACCCGACGGCGTCGAGGCCGAAGCACCCGACCCGCTGGGGCCACCAGACGGGACCGCTGGGCCCAAAGGCTCTGCAGAACCCGACGGAGGAGAGCATGACCTCATGGCCATGAGGAAGCGCTTGATCTCCACCGGCGTCGCCTCCTGCCCAGGGACCGGTGGGTATGAAGCAGGCCGCGACGCCTGCGACTCCGACAGAGCCGCGTGGGCGGTGTCACCCGAACCCCAGGCCGCATTGCGCGAGCGTCGGGGGGAGTCGGAAGAACGATGATGCCTCTTCGACTTCTTGTGCTTACCTGAGGACTTCGAGCCCGAAGACCGATGACGACTCCCGGAGCTATGGTGGCTCCGACCCCGCGACCGGTCCCTTGACCTCCGTCCGGACCGGGACCTCGAACGGCGAAGGGCCGACCGCCGGAGTTCGAGCCGCTTGCGGGACCACTCCCGCCTAGCTTTGGACGTCAGGGCTCGGCAGTCGGGGCAGGCCTTGTCGTCGTGGTCGAAGCCCAAGCCCAGACAGTGAAGGCACCGGCGATGGGGGTCGGTAACCGTCATCAGTCGGTCACAGTCTTCGCAGGGTTTAAACCCGGGCATCCCTACCTTCACCGTCGGAGTCGTGTAGACTTCGAAAAGGATCAAAAATGATCGAAAAAGTTTAGTCAAAAATTGACTAAGGGTACCACTTTTTCCGGATCGGCAATTGCTGGCGCGGAAAAAAAGAAGAACTGACGTCAACGCGCGAGGGCGGCATCTAAGTACTCCGGCGACATCATGCCGGCGCCAACGACGTGACGACGGACGCGGAGCCGTAGGCGACGCCTACCAATGCGCAAGGGTACTGCTACGCAAATATTTCCGGATCCAGTCTGACGCCTGGGGATATTCTAAGGTAAGGAATCTAATACTAACCTGTTTCTTTCAGATGCAAGGCTACCTGTTCTCCATAGGCTAGTATGGGCCGTTAGATTTTTACATTCTTATAATACTAACGGACTCAGGGAACATGGTAGAAATTTGAATTTAGTATGCCTGAACTCAGAATGATAAAATACATCTTTTAGTAAAGTTGGTTTTAACATTCTGTGTTTGAAAATACCACTTTTAGAAAGTAGGTATTTTCTTGCCTAACTGTCTAGGCCTGCCTCTGCTAGGTGGTGTATTTCTTGTCTGGGTTTGTGAGTGACAGGGCTGGGGGATTCCAGGAGACAGGTTGGGACAGCCCAGTGGTGAATAGAGAGATCTGCATCTAGATGGGAGAGAGGAGTTGCACCTGGGACCTGAATAGGGCTGGGCCTTCCCTTCACAATGCTGGCTCCACCTCCTATGGTGTGTCTGATGTCTCTGCCCTGCACTGTGAAAGGAGAGAAGGAATCATGTCAACAAAGTGCTCCACAGCTGTGCCTTCTCTCCCCTGTGCTGGCTCCACCTCCTGTGGGGCAGCTGATGTCTCTGTCCTGCACAGTTTAAGGAAGGAAGGAGTCATGTAAACAAAGTCCTCAGGAACTGGTTTAGACTAGGCAGAGGCCTCTCTGCCTTTAGATAACAAAGGATTTTGGGGTATAAATTTTGAGACCCAGTCCCAAAAATTTTAGATCACTTCTGGGAACAAGAAACCTTTTGCCAAGGAGAAGAACCAAAGGAAGCTGCAGGAGTTTGGACTGCCCCTCTGCCAGTGTGCTGGGTTGGCCAGCAGTGGTTGCTTTATTGCCAAGGGAAAGGAGAAGGCACTTTTTAAGGACTTTCATCATCCACAGAATATTCTCCAAGGGCTTGAACTTGTGCTTGCCTCCTGCTGAAGTCTCAAGGACAAAAGACTTCACTACCAGCTCCCCCTGCGAATTTCCTTGCGGGGAATTCTATCTACAGACATTTGCGTGTCGCTGGGAGCTGGAAGCGCGACGCATCGAGAGGAAGCGTGTCGCCGCCGCAGCTGAGATCGTGGCATCGCCAGAGAAGCGTGCTGCCGCTGCATCTCCCTGGGAGCATGTGTTCATCGAAGCTGCCTGCTGTCGCATCACCGGAGAAGCGTGACGCCCTTGAGAGAGTCACCATCGCATCACCGGAGAGGCGTGTCGCAGGGCCTGTCGAAGCTCCAAAGTACAGAGTCGTTGCAAGGCTGCCAGGGCGTCTTCGCATCATCGTCGCATCGCTGCATCAAGGGCGCCATCTTCTCGCATCGCAACCGGATCATCACATTGCATCAAGGCGCCATCTTGCGCACCGCAACGGGCCCACAAGCCGAGAATCTACACATCACCTCTGCACCAGTAAGGATCACGACGCATCCCCTACTCTGCGCAAGCATTGAGGCACAACGCATCTTTTTCCCCGGATCACTGAACCGACGTATCTCCCCTTTTGCGAGCCTTTTGTTCACTTTGCGTAATGCATCCAGGTACTTTGTTGAGAACTTTGTCGCATTTATCATCAACTTGAACTAAGCAACGTTTATCATCTTTAAGTCAACTTTAAGTATAGTATTGTGGATTTTTGTCGTTTGTGGTCTTGTGCTAAGTCTATATAAAGAATACTTATTTTTATAAAACTTGTGTTGTGTCCATCTGTAGTGTTTTCACTGTATTGCTGTGTATATTCACAAATGCTTAACACATTGCCTGTGAGATAAGCCTGTCTGCTCGAGCCAAGCTACCAAGGGGGGGTGAGCAGGGATTATTTAGGAGTGTAATCCACTTATCCTGACTTAGACGTAAGGGTCCCTATTTGGACAAAGGTGAATACCATTGCCAACTAGACACCCCCTGATCTAACATCCGTGAACACCTGCACTACCTTCCCCCTGACAGAGGGAAGGAATGCCTTCAGTACAAGAAGGATCGCCCGAAGCTCCAGATGGTTGATATGGAGCCGGGACTTCGCCGGAGACCAGAGGCCTCTGATCTCCGCCTCTCCCGTGTAGCCGCCCCATCCCAGGAGGGACACATCCGTCACCACTGTGTGCTCCGGTTGGGGAAGGGAAAGGGATCAGCCGCTGACCCAATGCTGATTTGTGAGCCACCACTGCAATTGTTGTGCAGTGCCCGCCGAGATCTGGACGTAGTCGGACAGGTTCCCCTGATGCTGCGCCCACTGGAACTTTAGGTCCCACTGAAGAGCTTGCATGTGCCACCTGGCATGGTCGGTTAGCAGGATGCAGGAGGCCATGAGTCCCAGCAGCCTCAAGGTTGTCTAGACCGAAACCCAGGACAAGGGCTGAAAGATCGGAATCATAGCCCGAATGTCCTGGACTCCCTGTTCGGGAGGATAAACCCGAAACTGCGCCGTGTCCAGAACCGCTCTGATGAAGAGGAGCTTCTGGGAGGGAATCAGGTGCGACTTCGGCACGTTGATGGAAAACCCCAGCAAATGCAGGAGGTCGGCCGTAGTCTGGAGGTGGGAGACGACTGTCTGGGGTGAGCCCACCTTGAACAACCAGTCATCGAGATAGGGGAAGACTGAAACCCCTGATCTGCGCAAATGAGCTGCGACCACCACCATCACTTTCGTGAACACCCGAGGGCGCTGGTAAGACCAAAGGGGAGCATGGTGAACTGAAAATGCTCCTGGCCACCGTGAATCGCAGGAAACGCCAATGGGCCGGCAGGACGGGAATATGAAAATAAGCATCCTGCAGGTCCACTGCCACCATCCAGTCGAGAGCAGACAAGGCCAGAGTGAGCATTTTGAACTTCTCCTTCTGGAGGAAGCGATTTACGCTCCGAAGGTCTAAGATGGGACGTAGATCCTTGTCCTTCTTTGGAACCAAGAAGTTGTGGGAGTAACAACCACAACCTACTTCTGGTGTCGGAATGTGCTTGATGGCGCCCTTGGCCAAGAGGGCCGTAACTTCCTGAAGGAGAAGGCCAAATGATCCCCCGACATGCGGTGGAACTATGGTGGCATGGCTGGGGGTAGACTCAAAGGTGAGGGGGTAACCCCTTCAAACAATCTCCAGAACCCCCCAGTCTGATGTAATGGTGCGCCAGTGGTGGAGGTGTTGACGAATCCTGCCCCCCACTGGCATCTGGTGGGCCTGAAACACCAGACTAGGAAGATGTGGAGGCACTGGCATCGGGAGTGTTGGTGGACTGACCCGCACGCTGGCCCGTGACCCGCCTCTGCCAACCCCACGTCCGCGGCTGCGCTGGGACTGTTGCTGCGCAGGCTTGTTCTGAAATGAACGTGTTTGTATGCCCTTTCTGGAGCTTCGAAAGGAACGAAAGTTAGACAAGGAAGGAGTACGTGTGGCTGAAAGGCCTAAGGACTTGGCCGTGGCCCGAGAGTCCTTGAAACGCTCCAATGTGGAATCCACCTTATCACCAAAGAGGCGAGTGCCATCGAAGGGCATGTCCATCAAAGTAATCTGGATATCTGCAGAAACGCCAGTCGTCCTCAACCAGGCATGACGATGAAGTGCCACCGGTGTGGAAATCGCCCTACCCAGCAAATCAGCGGTATCAAGACCACAACCTATAGTGAACTTGGCCGCACCTCTCCCCTCCATAAGAGCTCGGGAGAGAACTGTCCGGGCCACCTCTGGACACTGAGGTAGCACCTGCTCACCTGCATCCCATACAGGATGGGAATAGCGGCCCAAGAGACAGGCAGTGTTCACAGACCGCAGTCCAGAACTTGCGGAAGAATAAATCTTCTTGCAAAACTGCTCCAATTTCTTGGATTCTTTGTCCGGTGGAGCAGAAGGAAACACACTCGGGGACATCGAGGCCTGAACCACCAAACTCTCAGGTGTAGGGTGCTGGGTGAGGAAGGCAGGGTCGCCCGGGGCCGGGCGATGGCGTCGGCCCACACCTTTGTCCACAGGCGTCCCTGTATTGGGCCAGGACTTAGTGCCCCGAGCACATCAATGAGTGCATCATTAAACGGCAACAGCGGTTCTGTAGAGGAAGAAGCTGGCCGAAGCACTTCAGTCAGTACGTTGGTCCTGACAGCCACTGTAGGGAGCTTGAGGCCAAGAGCCTCTGCCGCCCGATGTAGCACCGTGGAAAAGAAACCACTCTTCTCCATAGTAGCTGAAGGTGTGGTGAACCAGACGCTGGAGTGTAATCCAGGCCACCTGCCTCCGCCTCCTCATCCCAGTCGGGTACAGACTCGCACTGTTCTGCGAGAGGGTCTTCAAACTCCTCCCAGTCCTCTCCTTCCTTCACAAGTGGACGAGGGTGAATAGAAAGGTAAAAGTCCCCCATCGGCGTCGGGAGACATCCCTCCGGCACCGTGCCGATGTCGGAAAAGAAGTTGATGCCGACGTCGGCCGCGCCGGAGGCCGTACGGGTTCCACCAGCAAGAACGGGGAGCCACAGCCGGAGCCATGGAGGCCTCTAGGCGTCGAAGACGTCGGGGACGGAGCCAGCGATGTCGAGGAACGCAGAACAGTGGGGCCCGCGGGACCCGAAGGCATGACAACGGGGCTGCACGGCCCGAAGATACGTGCCGTTGCAAACATGAACTCTTGCAATTCGGCCGGAGTCGCCGATGGACCCGGGAAAGGTGGGTAAGCCAACGGTAACTGCTCAGGCTCCTTTGGAACCGCAGGAGCGGTGCCACATGCCCCCCTCAGCCGTGTCCCACGACCGGTGAGTGGAGGACGAAGAGCGGCGATGCTTCTTTGACTTATTGTGCTTCGCCTTACCTGACTCCGAGTGCAAAGACTTCGAAGGATGGTGCTTGCTCTGCGTCCGGGCCCTCGACCTCTCACAGGACCGTGGACTGGAACGACGTGGGGCCGACTCCTGGGCCTCCAGCCACTTTTGGGACCGTTCCCGCAAAATTTTCGGGGCCATGGCCCACCAGTGGGAACACGACTCGGTGTCGTGGTAACGCCCCAGGCAGAGAGACACTCACAGTGGGGTCCGTCAGCGACATCGTGCACGGAGAGGTCTCGCAAAGCTTGAAACCGGGCATCCCTATGCACCAGGGGTACAGTGTACTTACAAAAAATTGCAAAAATGTACTTAGTCAACAAGTGACGGGGTACCGCTCTCTCCGGATCTGCGCTTGCTGGCGCGGAAAAAGAAAGAACTGCAATCAGCGCGCGTGGGCGCGTTTAAGTAGCTCCAGTGACGTCCTCTCGAGGAATACAACGCCAATGACGCACGCGGAGCCGAACGACGACACCTATCGACATGCAGGGGTACTGCTGACGAAAGCTTTCCGGATCCAGTCTTACGCCTGGGGATATTCTAAGGTAAGGAATCTATCACTAACGTGTCTCTTTCAGACCACACACGTTGAGGGATGGGGAGCCAGTGCAGTTTTCTCAGTAAAGGCGATGCCGGTTGCCACCTAGGTTGCCGAAGAATCAGTCTGGCTGCCTGATTCTGGACTATCTGCAGTCGCTTGGTCAGGAAAAGTGGCATACTCAGGTAAACAGAGTTTACATAGTCCAGGTGTGACAGAACAGTGGCTATGTCAAGGCTTCCTGCGTGAGTAAACGGCAGATCTTCCTGATCTTTCACAGTTGAAAGAAGCATTTTGAGATTACCGATTCTTTTAGTGATAGATCACTGTTTAAAGTGACACCGAGTGTTTTGGCCGAAGGGGAGGGGATCCTAGCTCTGCCGGCCAGTAGTGTGGGCCCCATAACTTATGGCTGTCCCCTGTAAGGACTAGCTCCGTCTTGCCAGGGTTTAGCTTGAGGTGGTTGTGGTCCATCCAATGTTGTACGTGGAACATGGTGGCCTGGAATTCGGTGACTGAGCTTGTGAATTGTCAACCGTGAATACCAATTGAAGGTCGTCAGCGTAATTGAAAACAGACACCTTCCTATCTTTATGGGACTGGATCAGGGGGAGGAGGTAGAGATTGAACAGGTGAGGGGAGAGTGAGGAGCCTTGCGGAACACCGCAATGAGTTTTTCATTTAAGGGCCGTAAAATGGGCTGAACGAACGGTCTGGGACCAGTCTTCCAAGAAGGAGCTAAGCCAGCTAGCGGCTCTGTCCTGGATGCCAGTCTGCCTGACACGGTCTGCCAATATATTATGATCGACCGTGTCAAAGGCGGTGGAAAGATCCAGTAGCACCAGGGCCTGGGGGAGCCTCTGTCAGCTTTGTCTCGGAGAGTGTCCAAGACCGCTAATATCACTGTTTCTGTGGAGTGCGCGGGCGGAAGCCCGCTTGGTGAGAGTTAAGGTAGTTTGATTCTTCCAAGAAGTTGGACAGGCCTCTTGCTGCGTAGACCTCTCGTACTTTAGCGAGATATGGGAGCAAGGAGATGGGACGGTAGTTAGACGGGCTCATAGGATCAGCTCCAGGTTTTTTAAGGAGAGGGATCACGATGGCTTCTTTGAATGCTGTTGGAAAGAGGCCCAAGGAGAGGGACTCGTTCAGGAGAACAAGAGCTGGGCCCAGGAATATTGAGAGAGAGTCGTTTCTTACGTGGGGTGGGCAGCAATCTGTGGGGCCTCCTGATTTAACTTTAGCCAAGAGGTCCGTAAAACCTTGGTGCGAATGGTTGGGAAACAGTTGAGCATGCAGTTGTTACTGTGCATTGTGGAGGTGGTCGTAGTGGGGGGGGGGGTGTTTAGGGATGCTAGCTTTAATGGTAGTAATCTTTTCAATGGAATGATTATTCAGTGAGGCGCACCGTGCTTGGGTAGGAGTGGCCTTGGGAAGGATTCTGTCTGGGTTGGACAACTCATTCACAATCGTGAAGATTTCTTGAGTTAAGGATGCGTGATGAGAGGTGAGCGGCTTTGGCCGAGAAGATGGCCTTCTTATATTCTTTCCATGCTGTTATGTAAAGGAGTTTCCTGTCTGAGGAATAATTCTGTTGCCACTGCCTCTCTAGTTGGCGAATGGCCAGTTTTTGAGATTTAAGTTCGTGAAAGCACCATCTTGCAGTCGGCGCGGCGGGCCAATTTAACTTTTTTGAGGGGTGCATGCATATAGCTAGCCGCAAGTAGCCAGCCTAATAAATTTGCCTCAGCTATATTGATATCGGAGGCAGGTATTGGGGCTGAGCTGACCAATGTGTCCAGCAATTTCTTTTCATCAAAGGTGTTCCATTTCCTGGCCATCCCGCCTGCGACCGTAGGGGTTTTTACAGTGGTGAAGTTTCCTATAGTAAATTTTATTAGATGGTGGTCAGACCATATACAGGGGAAGATTGTAGGTGCAGATAATATCAGGCAATTCGTCCAGACTTGGACCAGAATGTGCCCTTTAAGATGTGTGGCTGAGGATACTAGTAGAGTGAAATTTAGGTGTGAGGAGATCGGTCAACTCAGCAGACTGCGGCCCTTTATGAGGGTCATTATACCAGTGGTTAAAATCACCCACAAGTAAGATTTTGGCATGATTGATGACAAGGTTAGCGATCTGTTCACTTAGCGATAGGGGGAATAGGGGCATCTGGTAAGGTGGCCGATATACTAGCACACAGATGATTGGGTCGGAGGCAGATTCCAGTTTGATTACTATGTTCTCTGCGTCTGGGAGACATAGACATGTTAAGGCACTAAATTCGAGTTTTGTGTGGATAATGGCTGCAACCCCCCCACACCCCCTCAGCTTACCAGGCGGGCCGTTAGCATGGATGATTTAGTAGTCAGTGGGTAATGCCGCCAGCATGTCAGGGGTTGATTCGAGTGTCAGCCAGGTTTCTGTCAACAGAAGGATGTCTGGTTTGTCAGTGACCAGGAGGAGGAAGATGTCGAGCTGGTGCTTGACTAAGGAGCGTGTATTGAGGTAGTAAATTAGTAGGGACGGGAGCCTATGTTTTCTCAGGGTCCTGTAACTGTTGAATTTAATTGTTGAATTGAAGGGCTGGGTTTCTGAATTTCAGGGAACGAGCTCCGTTCCTTAAAGATATCCGTGTAAATCATCACTTTGGTACGCGTGGGGGGGGGGGGGAGGGGGGGTAGAGGACAAGGTGGGTAGAGTGGAGCTGTTTGAAGGCCTCTGATGGGTACGTAATAAATCGGGCACAGTGGCTGGCCCCTGGGCCCGGACAGGCAGAGACGGGCTTGCCTTTGGGGCGCCTTCGGCATGCCGCCGGCCCACACACTGCGTACGTCCGCTGCGCTCCCTCGCTGCGATCTGCATATGACCCCGGTCCCCACCCACTGCTCCTCCCTCTCTCAGTGTGATAGGCTGATTCCGGGGGGAGTGATCGGGAGCAGCTGGGACGCCGGTGCGATCGCCTTACGCGCAGTGAGCAGTTTTGTTAAAGCGAGGTACAAGTCAAATTCATACAATTTTTAAAACAAAATTCTAAAAGCAGTGATTTACGTGTGCTAAGAGATAGCTTCCCGCTAGGCAGCGGCACCAACCTAATGCTTCCTTTTATAATGCATATTCTAACAGTATGTCATTGTTAGAGATCAGTGTTGAGTCTATTATTTCCGAGTGTTCCCAATGTTGATTTAGAAGTGTCAAATCCATGCCAGATTTTCAGAATAAGTGCATGGGATACATTTACATACAGTGGCTCTAAATATGAATTTCTTCCAGAGGTATTGCATATACTGAAAATAACTGACTAGGTTATTGGACCAAAGCAGGACTCCCCTGCTCTAGAGACACATTCACAAAAACCTTTGTCTTATAAAAACAGAATTCTGAGTTCTTACAACCCGATAAATGTCTCAGTTTAGCTAGCAGGCGCTGCCTCCATAATATTTGGGATCATTTCAATAACAGACATGCAAGCAAACCTTTAGTGCGAAACACTCGAGGCATACATGTAGGGGATACAGTGGCGTAACAAAATCCCCCGGGGTGCGGGGGCCCGAACTCCAGGGGGCCTCTCCAGCACTGTGCACGGGCCCCGGCATGAGAGCTCTGCACTGGGTCTGAAGCGTGTGTGTGGGGGGGCTCCATATACTTTGCAAGTACAGCCCCATATGTTTCGTTTTGCCACTGCAGGGATACCTATCCTCCTCTGCGAAGCAATAATGGGATGAAGAAAAACATGGAGATTGTTAAGCCCCCTAGTGACAGAAGGAGAGTCAAACCAAAACATACATAGAAAGTAACCAATCGTGCAGCCTGGTTCAGGATCCTGTAAAAGGCTGCCAGCCTCCGACACCCAATGAGCGAAACCCTTAAACGAGACTCCCTTATGATTAGCACGTAATACCTACACGTTGCTTCTCTGTGATGTTGACAAACCCCAATGAAGAGCCAGGGGGTTAAATAAAGAATATTAGGTTTCACAAGAAACGCAAACAAGCGATTGGTGCTCTGCAGAAGATACATTAAGGAGAGAATTCATTGGGATCTACTGGAGACACTCTGGCTAACTCGAAAGCATTTAATTGTCATTTAGTGGCTAATCAGGGGCGTCGGCTGGTGTAGCTGGTGAGCGATCTAGAACTACTGGCCTCCGGTCAAGCCCCCCTCACACTGCAACAGCTTCAGCCTGCAATAACTGTCACTTGTCTCAGTCTGCAAAAAGTGATGTAACATTATAGATGGGTGAAATGTGAATTACGCAGATGATTTTCACCTCGTGGTTCAGAGTGACATCATAGACAAACTTGTTGTCTATTTCATGTCACTCAGAACCCCTTGGTTACACATCTATGATTCTATATGTTATATATACTTCTAATATTTTCTCACTATCGTGAACAAGGTTTTTAAAAGTGATAACCCACTGTCTGTCTCAGTGGAACTTAAACAATTGCTGTGACGTATAACCGTTCCAGTGCGTCACTTGCAGAACTGTCAGCAGCCATTCCACATCTAAAAGCGGCAGCATTCCAAAAACACGAAGCATTTGCAATGCAATAGGTCTCGCATTAGGAAAGTTTGATCTATTGGTATTGTAAATGACAAATATTTTATTTATGTGTTGGTTTTTAAAATAGCGAAATTAATATCTTTGTCATTTACAATGCCAATAGTTTTAACTTTTGCAAACCGGACAACTATAGCATTTGTAATGCAATATGTGTTGTATTTACATGACTTAGATGTATTAATATTACAAATAACAATGGCTTTCATTTTTTTTATAATTAATACTTACATAAAAGTTATTGTAATTTACAATGGGAATAGCTTAAACTTTTGTGAATAAATTTTGGGAAGATTATGTTCATTGTATTTTATTGTGATGAAAATCCAAGAACAGCAGTGAAATATTAACATCTTTTTGTGACATTTGTTATAAAGCTTGAAACACAGAGAACATATTAGAGAACCAGCTGTTGTTGAATGGTTGCACAGAGTGATGCTGTGGCGTTCAGTGGTGCTGGGTGATGCTATGGCCTTCAGTGGTGTTGAGTGATGCTGTAGCCTTCAGTGGTGCTGAGTGATGCTGTGGCATTCAGTGGTGCTGAGTGATGCTGTGGCATTCAGTGGTGCTGTGGCGTTGAGTGGTGCTGAGTGATGCTGTGGCGTTGAGGGATGCTGTGGCGTTGAGGGATGCTGTGACGTTGAGGGATGCTGTGGCGTTGAGGAGTGCTGTGGCGTTGAGGAGTGCTGTGGCGTTGAGTGGTGCTGTGGCGTTGAGTGGTGCTGTGGCGTTGAGTGGTGCTGTGGCGTTGAGTGGTGCTGTGGCGTTGAGTGGTGCTGTGGCGTTGAGTGGTGCTGTGGCGTTGAGTGGTGCTGTGGCGTTGAGTGGTGCTGTGGCGTTGAGTGGTGCTGTGGCATTGAGTGATGCTGTGGCATTAAGGGATGCTGTGGCGTTGAGTGATGCTGTGGCGTTGAGGGATGCTGTGGCGTTGAGGGATGCTGTGGCGTTGAGGGATGCTGTGGCGTTGAGGGATGCTGTGGCGTTGAGGGATGCTGTGCGCTGAGTGGTGCTGTGGCGTTGAGTGGTGTTGTGGCATTGAGTGGTGCTGTGGCATTGAGTGGTGCTGTGGCATTGAGTGGTGCTGTGGCGTTGAGGGGTGCTGTGGCATTGAGTGGTGAGGAGTGATGCTGTGGCGTTGAGTGATGCTGTGGCATTGAGTGATGCTGTGGCATTGAGTGATGCTGTGGCATTGAGTGATGCTGTGGCATTGAGTGATGCTGTAACGTTGAGTAATGCTGTGACGTTGAGTAATGCTGTGGCGTTGAGTAATGCTGTGGCATTGAGTGATGCTGTGGCATTAAGGGATGCTGTGCGCTGAGTGGTGCTGTGGCGTAGAGGGGTGCTGTGGCGTAGAGGGGTGCTGTGGCATTCAGTGGTGCTGAGTGATTCTGTGGTGCTGAGTGATGCTGTGGCGTTGAGTGATGCTGTGGCGTTGAGTGGTGCTGGGGTGTTGAGTGGTGTTGTGGTGTTGAGTGGTGCTGTGGCATTGAGTGTTGCTGAGTGATGCTGTGGCGTTGAGTGATGCTGTGACGTTGAGTGATGCTGTGGCGTTGAGTGATGCTGTGGCGTTGAGTGATGCTGTGGCATTAAGTGATGATGTGGCGCTGAGTGGTGCTGTGCGCTGAGTGGTGCTGTGGCGTTGAGTGGTGTTGTGGTGTTGAGTGGTGTTGTGGCATTGAGTGGTGCTGTGGCATTGAGTGGTGCTGTGGCATTGAGTGGTGCTGTGGCGTTGAGTGGTGCTGTGGCGTTGAGTGGTGCTGTGGCGTTGAGGGGTGCTGTGGAATTCAATGGTGCTGAGTGATTCTGTGGCGCCGAGTGATGCTGTGGCGTTGAGTGGTGCTGTAGTGTTGAGTGGTGCTGTGGCATTGAGTGGTGCTGTGGCATTGAGTGTTGCTGAGTGATGCTGTGGCGTTGAGTGATGCTGTGGCGTTGAGTGATGCTGTGGCGTTGAGTGATGCTGTGGCGTTGAGTGATGCTGTGGCGTTGAGTGATGCTGTGGCGTTGAGTGATGCTGTGGCGTTGAGTGATGCTGTGGCGTTGAGTGATGCTGTGGCGTTGAGTGATGCTGTGGCGTTGAGTGATGCTGTGGCGTTGAGTGATGCTGTGGCGTTGAGTGATGCTGTGGCGTTGAGTGATGCTGTGGCGTTGAGTAATGCTGTGGCGTTGAGTAATGCTGTGGCGTTGAGTAATGCTGTGGCGTTGAGTGATGCTGTGGCGTTGAGTGATGCTGTGGCGTTGAGTGATGCTGTGGCGTTGAGTGATGCTGTGGCATTGAGGGATGCTGTGCGCTGAATGGTGCTGTGGCGTTGAGTGGTGCTGTGGCATTTAGGGGTGCTGTGGCATTCAGTGGTGCTGAGTGATTCTGTGGCGCTGAGTGATGCTGTGGCGTTGAGTGGTGCTGTGGCATTGAGTGGTGCTGTGGCGTTGAGTGGTGCTGTGGCATTGAGTGGTGCTGTGGCGTTGAGTGGTGCTGTGGCATTGAGTGGTGCTGAGTGATGCTGTGGCATTGAGTGATGCTGTGGCATTGAGTGATTCTGTGGCGTTGAGTGATGCTGTGGCGTTGAGTGATGCTGTGGCGTTGAGTGATGCTGTGGCGTTGAGTAATGCTGTGGCGTTGAGTAATGCTGTGGCGTTGAGTAATGCTGTGGCGTTGAGTAATGCTGTGGCGTTGAGTAATGCTATGGCGTTGAGTAATGCTATGGCGTTGAGTAATGCTATGGCGTTGAGTAATGCTGTGGCATTGAGTAATGCTGTGGCGTTGAGTGATGCTGTGGCATTGAGGGATGCTGTGCGCTGAATGGTGCTGTGGCATTGAGGGGTGCTGTGGCATTGAAGGGTGCTGTGGCATTCTGTGGCGCTGAGTGATGCTCTGGCGTTGAGTGGTGCTGTGGCGTTGAGTGGTGCTGTGGCGTTGAGTGTTGCTTTGGTGTTGAGTGGTGCTGTGGGGTTGAGTGGTGCTGTGGCATTGAGTGGTGCTGTGGCATTGAGTGGTGCTGTGGCGTTGAGTGGTGCTGTGGCGTTAAGTGGTGCTGTGACGATGCTGTGGCGTTGAGTGATGCTGTGGCGTTGAGTGATGCTGTGGCGTTAAGTGATGCTGTGGCGTTAAGTGATGCTGTGGCGTTAAGTGATGCTGTGACGTTGAGTGATGCTGTGGCGTTGAGTGGTGCTGTGGTGTTGAGTGGTGTTGTGGCATAGAGTGGTGCTGTGGCATAGAGTGGTGCTGTGGCATAGAGTGGTGCTGTGGCATAGAGTGGTGCTGTGGCATAGAGTGGTGCTGTGGCATAGAGTGGTGCTGTGGCATAGAGTGGTGCTGTGGCATAGAGTGGTGCTGTGGCATAGAGTGGTGCTGTGGCATAGAGTGGTGCTGTGGCACAGAGTGGTGCTGTGGCATAGAGTGGTGCTGTGGCGTTAAGGGGTGCTGTGGCGTTGAGGGGTGCTGTGGAATTCAATGGTGCTGAGTGATTCTGTGGCGCCGAGTGATGCTGTGGCGCCGAGTGATGCTGTGGCGTTGAGTGATTCTGTGGCGCCGAGTGGTGCTGTGGCATTGAGTGGTGCTGTGGCGTGGAGTGGTGCTGTGGCGTTGAGTGGTGCTGTGGCATTGAGTGGTGCTGAGTGATGCTGTGGCATTGAGTGATGCTGTGGCGTTGAGTAATGCTGTTGCGTTGAGTAATGCTGTTGCGTTGAGTAATGCTGTGGCGTTGAGTAATGCTGAGGGATGCTGTGCACTGAGTGGTGCTGTGGCGTTCAGTGGTGTTGTGGCATTGAGTGGTGTTGTGGCATTGAGTGGTGCTGTTGCGTTGAGTAATGCTGTGGCGTTGAGTGGTGCTGAGTGATGCTGTCGCGTTGAGGGATACTGTCGCGTTGAGGGATACTGTGCACTGAGTGGTGCTGTGGCGTTCAGTGGTGTTGTGGCATTGAGTGGTGCTGTGGCGTTGAGTGGTGCTGTGGTGTTGAGGGGTGCTGTGGCGTTGAGGGGTGCTGTGGCGTTGAGGGGTGCTGTGGCGTTGAGTGGTGCTGTGGCGTTGAGTGGTGCTGTGGCGTTGAGTGGTGCTGTGGCGTTGAGTGGTGCTGTGGCATTGAGTGGTGCTGTGGCGTTGAGTGGTGCTGAGGCGTTGAGTGGTGCTGTGGCGTTGAGTGGTGCTGTGGCGTTGAGTAATGCTGTGGCGTTGAGTAATGCTGTGGCGTTGAGGGGAGCTGTGGCGTTCAGTGGTGCTGAGTGGTGCTGTGGCATTGAGTGGTGCTGTGGTGTTTAGGGGTTCTGTGGCGCTGAGTGGTGCTGTGGCGTTAAGTGGTGCTGTAGTGTTGAGTGGTGCTGTGGCATTGAGTGTTGCTGAGTGATGCTGTGGCGTTGAGTGATGCTGTGGCATTGAGTGATGTTGTGGCGTTGAGTGATGTTGTGGCGTTGAGTGATGCTGTGGCGTTGAGGGATGCTGTGGCGTTGAGTGTTCTATTGTATGCAGAAAATGTAAGAAGAGGGGGCATTATGCCAGGATGTGTAAACATTTAAAGCCAAAGAAGAAACATTTACATATGTTTGAAGAAGTGGGGGAGGAGTCAAAAAAATAAGTGTTTCAGGTTGTGCATGAGGCAACGGGTACGGAGAACATGCCCGACATGTTTGATAGTGCGCAATAAGATTTTGAGGCTAGTTATGCACTCATTTTTTGGTGGGGG
Source organism: Lissotriton helveticus (assembly GCF_964261635.1). NCBI lineage: Eukaryota > Metazoa > Chordata > Amphibia > Caudata > Salamandridae > Lissotriton > Lissotriton helveticus. The sequence continues at coordinate 1,327,452,211 of NC_136061.1, read as the reverse complement.
AATTAGTGCGTGGTTGGTTAATGAATGGTATTTGTTTGCAGAGATGAGCTGTTTGCCACTTAGCGAAAGCAGCAGGCTCGCAATGGGATGTTGTGGGGCAAGGCGCTGCTCAGCTGCCCTATCAGAACCAAAGTGATTGGCTTTGTAAAGAAACGCCCCCGCAATAAAAATGTCAGTTTATGGGAATTAAGACGTAAAAATAGTAAAAGACGCCCTTGCCTTCAGTGCATTCCGCCAATGCACATAACCTTGATAAACCTATTGCGGCCTGGAGCAGGCTTGCAGGGTAGTTGCTATTAAGTACTATGGAGCGCTGGGGCAAACCGCGCTCGTCGGGGTTGGCTGCAGGGGCTGGAGATGCGGAGTGCGGGCACAGCAGGGGCTGGCACGGGTTGGATGGGGCTGCAGTGTGCATCTGTGCGGCCGGCTCTCTTAGTGCCTTACATGTAACATACCAAAGACAGCTGGGCTGCAGAGGAGACAGGCAGGGGGGCATGAGAGGCAGGGAGACGGAGCATAGCCGAGAGACCGAGGAGAGGGGGTGGTTCAGCAGCAAGAGAGAAGGGAGAGGAAAAGCAAGGGGAGACAGAGGGAGAGGAAGGGAGAAGGTACAGAGAGATAGAGAGAGGATAGAGACAGAGCGCCGACGAGAGGGAGAGTGCAAGAGAGAGGGAAAGAGAGACAGGGACGAAGGAGACACCAGGAGGGAGGGGGAAGAAGGCAGAGAGAACAGTCAGGTTAAAGAGGCAGCAAACGGGTAGAAAGAGGGGGTGACAAGTGGAGAGAGAATAAAAAGTAGAGACAGAGGGAGGAGAGGTCGGGAGAGGAGAAAGAGGGGCATGGCAATACAGAGTCAAAGGAGAATGTTTACGTAGGAACATAGAGAGATAGCAACAGTATAGATAAAAGAGAAGAGACGGGCGAGGGGAGAAGGACGAATAAGGAAGAGAAAAGGGAAGGATAAGAGAAACAAGTGTACGTATCAGAATGTTACATGTGAAAGAGAAGAGAAGCGGGGTGGGGTGCACTTAGATGAGGGATGCAGCGGTGAGGTAAACAGTAGATTTCAACAGAAGCAACAAGCTCTTGGCATTGCTGGGCGGGGGAGGTGGAGCAGGGGAGCGAGCGAGTGTGAGGGAACTAGCTGCGCAGAGGGGGGCGGGGGAGAGCATTCCTTTGCGACAAATGGTGGTTTGTGAGGTGGGGGGGGTAGCGGAAGGGATTCCTTGGGAGCAAATGGGTGCGAGGCTACGCGCGTCTCGCACGACTGGATAACATGAAGTGCACGTGAAGTCTGGTGCTGCTATGCGCGCTCCCAGGCTGGGGAAAGGCAAATGAGGGGGGCTGGAGCAGGGGTGGGCTGACGCAAGGAGAGGCACGCACCCCAAGCAGCCATTAGGAGTGTACAACCAACTTAAACAAGTAATGTATTTCAGACTGCAAAACCCTGTTACTCAAGCCTCAATGCTACTTTTCGTGTAAATATGTCAAATCAAAGTTTGCCGCCACCAATTTCGAATGAGTAGAAATAAGTAAACAAGCACTGACTGAGCAGCAGAACTACTCCAACTTTGTGGGAAGTTTGACAACGTATAGCAAATGCTATTGGCGTTGTAAATGGCAAGGTCTTTTATCCTTGTGTGATCACTCCACTGCAAACGAAAACACATAAGTAACACTAGCCACCAATGTCCACTGAAACAAGAGTGGGAAACCTGCCGACAGAAAAGCAAATACTGATGTCCGTGTACCACGGATGTTTTTTAACTTAACGCATTTTATACTGAAATGGATGCCTGCTTGTGCCCCATGTGCACTAGCGAGTGCACGCTTCGAAATCAGGTTGGTGTGAGGCAGACAAATCTCTCACCTCGTGCTTCCTTCGGAGTTCTACTTCTTGAAGGGGGGGTGAAGGGGTGTTTTCCATACGCTGCATGCATCTGTCGAAGTGGGGGAAGCACTCGACGTTTATGCCACAAGTGAAGAACCTAAACATTGTAAAAAAAACAAGAAAGGAAAGAGAAGTGGAACGAAGAGCGAGCCGTGGGAGGGGGAAGAGGAGAATGAGTGAGGCAAACAGCAAGTACGAAAGAGAGGTGGAAGAGGAGAGTGAGAGTAGACAGAGAAGAGATAGTGAGAGCAGAAAGGAGAGAAGAGAAAGTGAGAAGAAAATAAACGTAGCAAAAGAGAGAAGTGAAACCAGAGGATGGAAACTCGTGCTTTGCTTCACTAAGTGTCCAATCATTTGGTGTGGGTGGCAGAGAATGAGAATAGACGTGGCAGCAGGCAAGGCAGTAATAATTGTAGCGAAGAAGCTTATTGTGGCACATGCTGGTATCTTGTTTTCTAAATACAGAGAAATGCAAGAAAGGAAAGAGAAGTGGAACTAAGAGCGAGCCGTGGGAGGGGGAAGAGGAGAATGTGTGAGGCAAACAGCAAGTACGAAAGAGAGGTGGAAGAGGAGAGTGAGAGTAGAAAGGAGAGAAGAGATAGTGAGAGCAGAAAGGAGAGAAGAGATAGTGAGAAGAAAATAAACGTAGCAAGAGAGAGAAATGAAACCAGAGGATGGAAACTCGTGCTTTGCTTGTCAAAGCGAGTGGGGGGGGAGCACTGGCGAAGCGTCGCACTTCAAGAGCCTGGTGGGGGGGCAGGGGAGCGAGCGAGTGGGAGGGAGGGAGGGATGTAAGGAGCATATGGGGATTGGGTGTGAGTGAGGCCAAGCGCGCGCCTGACGAAGCGTCACGGTTCATTAGACAACATGCATTGGAAGGAATCCGGCTTGGAATCCTCTTGCTCAAACAGTTGTTTTCAACCCAATAGTTCAGAGCAATAAATTGGTCGACCTAAAAAGTTCCTGTGATGAATAGCTGACTGGCGAGAAGCTGACTCAAGCACTTCCATTTAAAAATAAAGAAGCTCGTCTGTGCTAAGGAAATAAAGCAAGACACACTGGCAGCTGAAATTGGTCACGTCCCCTTCTTCGTAACTGCGCACTGAAAGAGAATAAACTGGCAAAGATGTAACAGACCTTGAAGTAATGTGCCTCCGGTGCTTTAAGTGCGCTGGGTCCTGCCGGTGCTCATCACCGGCTGTTCTTAAAAGTAGGTTCTGAGACGGGCCCCTATAGGGCTCTCCGTTTTTGCCCTTGGCAACAGGGTGAAAAACAAACCTTAATTATGCAGCAGTGCCACCCTTCACTGCCTTTGATGTTACTACAAAGACTCTGGTTATAGTTCTTTCACATTCTCATCATTTCAGATCGGAAGCATTTTCAATATTATATACAAAAAAGCCATAGTTGTTGCTTATTTATCTTATGCAACTAACAACCATAACAACCATTGACAAAGCCAATAGTTCTGGCTTATTGTAGGTGTAATGTTACTTGATGTATTATATATCTAGATACAATGACAGAAGCAGCAAAAAAAAGTGGGGTGGCGCACTATGGTAAGCACAGATTTTTAGCTTAGGTGTGTGTAAGCCACACCCTAATTATATCGACAAAGCCCCTTAGACAGACCCCCCAGTTTTTTCACCGAACTTAAAGCCCTTTGTGCCTCTACAGTACAGTACAATATAAAGAAAGCCTACAGTATTTGAAAGTAGATGATGCTGTATCAGTTAAAACGTTAAAAGAGGAAACAGAAAAGTATATTTCAGTTATAAAGGGTCCTAACTTTTAACTTACAAAAACTCCAACATTTAGTTACAAGAACTTAAATATATTGTTACAATGAAAACAGAAATATCCAACTTTATATGACCGTAGGAGGTTTTGGGTTTACAAACCCTGTTCAGAACGGTGAAAGGGTATTAGAGGTATACATACAGACTTATAGATGGGTAGCCATCAATTAGGGGGATGTTTTTCACTTTGGGGGTCTGAGTGACATTGACAACGGGAGATTTGCTCTTGAAGTTTATCTATAATGTCACTCAGAACCCCCTTAGTGAAATACATCTACACAATTGATAGCTCCCAAGCTGCCAAAATAAGGAGTCTCATTCACCTCAGCTCTTTCTTGGAACGTTTTGGGGTGATCCATCAAGCGAACGGCAAGGAAAAAGGGGAAGGAAGGGAGCAAAGCATTTTCCTCCTTCATTTTTCCATAAGAAAATTAGACACAGCTACACCCAAAACAGCTGAACTGAATCGAAAACCAAATTCGGCAGAAAGCAAGACCTAGGTCTACAAAGTGTTTTTTGTGATATGGTGTAATTCCGTTCAGTAGTTTTCACGCAGCGAAGGACCCGCAGGCAGACATATCTTAAGGTAAGATCTGATTTGCAGCCACAACATCAACAAAGATGTGGTGGCAGCCAATTTAGGACTCGGGGACTCAGTCCCCTGTCCTACAACAAAGTAAAATGAAACACATTGGGGAGGAAGAGGGGGGGAGGGGGGGGAAGTGTAGCGGGGAGGCAAAAACAATTGGTTTTTATAAATTTGGCGACATGAATCTGTTGAATCAATGAAACAAGCATTTACAATGCAACAGTCTCGCCTTTGCAAAAGTTAGAGCAATTGGCATTGTAAATTACAACATTTTTATGTATGTGTTGGTTTTGAAACCAGATAAATAAATGGCATTGTCATTTACAATGCCAATAGCTTAATCTCTCGCAAATGCGAGACCTATTGCATTTGCAATGCAAAAGATTGTGTATTTACGCGAGTTTGAGCTATTGACATTGTAAATAACAATGCGCTTTATTTATGTTTCAAAAACCAAAACATAAATAAAAGGTCTCTCACACGGCTGACACACACGCACACACACACAGCCACAAACACAGAACCATACACACGGAGCCACACACACACAGTCAGACACACACTGAGCCACACAAACACAGAGCCACACAAACACACAGAGCCACACAAACACACAGAGCCACACAAACACACAGAGCCACACAAACACACAGAGCCACACACACAGAGCCACACACACAGAGCCACACACACAGAGCCACACACACACACACAGAACCACACACACACAGAGCCATACAGAAGCACATGCACACACACACACAGAGCCACACACACACACACACACACAGCCACACACACACACGGAGCCACACACACATGCACAGAGCCCAAGAGCATAATTCCAAGAGCCAATGTAGTTTAAAAATTACTTGTGAAGAAGCATCCGGGGCACCGTGGAGGAGCTGACAGCTCATTTGCTTACCTGCGCCCGAGGGTCCATCACTGGGTGCTGAGGTAAACACCCTGCGTTACGAGGCTGCCTCGTTTGTATTTTTTGTTGTTGAAAGGATCACTCTTCAGTCTTCGACATTGTAGATGGAAGTCGTACCGATGTCGATATCGACTCTGGTTAAGATGTCAATATCACCAGCGTCTTTTACAATAGTTTGAATGGTGTGCTGTGTTTGACACTGAATGTTGGGCGATCTGCAGAGTTGTACTGAGTACAAATAGTGGGGAATTAATTTAGCGCTGTGTGACTATCAATGAAGATCTTAAGATGCAGTAGCATAATAAAATGCCTTCTCCTTCCCAACTAAAGAACGGTGATGGATTAAACCCAGATCTTTTGACTGGGTGTGAGTGTTTGATTGATTCAAATGCCCCGTCCATCACCACCCCCTTTTGTTCTCCTTCCCAACAGCAGAATGTCCCAGACTCACTAATTCCAAATAAAGTAGTCTACTTCAACTAGCGTGATCTGTTTCTAAATGTTTATCATCCAGGTGTTATTGAGAAGTTGCCATTACCCTGCCTTCATCGGTAAAAAAAAATGACTATGCTAAAAACAGTCCGTTCGTAAACTAGGATAGCTTTGTTACCTATAAGTTATGTTGGACACAGACCTTTTAAAAATAAACATATATACTGCCAAATCATTGGCATAAAACCCCTGCTTCCACCCGCTCCCGAAAAAAGGTCATGCATGATGATCCCCTTAAATCCAACTTCCGACCGCAGGACCCGCTAGACATTGATACGGGTTTTGTGCGTGTACACTGGATGTACAACCAGGATGTATTCACAATGCAAACTGAGGAATTGGTATTGCAGATGTTTTACTGTTGATCTTGCCCCACACTAAAGTCAGCACCTGTAGCTCTCGGAGAGGCGATGCGTGTTAGTTGAAGAGAAACAAATAAATTACCTGCTTTATCACTGCGATTTAGGGCTAAAATGGCGGTGTGGCTCGAATCTCGTTGCTATAGGGACCTCCCCTCCCGGATACTTGCAGGTCTGCTGGTGCCTCGGTTCGCCGGTCCCTCCCTCCGTGCGCTTCTGCTCAAAACTAGGACGGGCTCCCCTGCAGCTTCCTCCGCGGAATATGGCAGAGACCAGGGCGGGGGAGGACAGCGAGCCGGAGGAAGAGGCAGCAGAGACTGCTGTCGAATGGTCCCTGGGGCCAGACGGGGATACCCTGGTTCCTGCGGTCGAAGACTTGCAGGTGAGGAGTGTGTAAACAGCGCAACGATGCTGCTTCCGGGGTGGGTTTTAGGGTCGGATGGCGCAGCTGATATCTAACAAAAAGTGTACACAAACCAGAAGGGGCTCTTGATTGATGTAGGAAGCGGCCAGCTATGCAGAATTGTGGAGATAAAACAAGATATCTTTGAAAACATAGACTTAAATAGGGGTGGATTTTACATAATTCCCTTTTAAAAAAAGAAAAGAAATTAACCAAGTAACTTTGTCATACATAGTAACAAGCGCTCGGAACAAGTGCTCGGCATGACGTCAACTTTCCTCTTTTAGAGCCGTCCCACTTGGACGGGCTTGGCATGACTTACATGTGTGTTAAAAGCTTTTTTATCTTCTTTATGCCCCAGTAACAAAACCGACCCCCACCTTTTCAGCCCACCGGGAAAATGCCCAGTGCCCACTAGGGCCAGTTTGGCCCTGGCAGTAACTGGTTTTGGTCTTAGCCGGGCCATTAGAAGGCGCAGTCGGTAGCATACCAGATATCTGTTTTTCTGCAGGGTAAAGCAGTACAAGCGTGATCCGGAGTGATTAGCCACTGGATCTGACATCAGGAGCCGGGATTGGGTCTCGGCAAGCATCATTAACTGTGGCACAAAGCATTATTATGCAAACATTTGAGGAATTATTTTGTCTCTGGATACATTTACCATCAGCAGGCAGCAAAGGCACTGGCTGGAGAACCTATTACATGAGCTGATGGCATTTGATAGGAGCTTTATTTATTTGACTACCAAAATCAGCTGGATTATGTGATGCATCAAGTGTTGGCTGGTTAATCCAAGCCAACACTTTCCTTGGCTGCTCAAAGGATTGCCAAGCAACGCCTGTGCCCGTCTATGTGAAACTTGACACTAAATGAAGTTTTGGGATTTGTTTGGGCTCTTGTAATGTGCTTCGGTAGTTTTAGAGCATTAACATAAATGAGCCTTTTACTGTAGAAAAACTCTTGTATGTATGTATGTATGTATGTATAGGCATTTATATAGCGCACTACTTACCCGTAGGGTCCCAAGGCGCTTCGACCGCTGCGAAACCCTTCCTGGCTTCCCTGAGAGATGGTCCCTTAATGGGTATCTCCAGGGTGAGACCAGGCATCCCCGGCGGTCTGGTGGGGCCGTTAGTGAAGATGAGGCAAGCTAATGCCCAGAGTTGCCGAGTGTGATCGCTGATCAGAGTGGGCACCGAGGCGAGAGAATTATCGAGTCCGCTGACCCTGGTCCAGAAACCTGCCGCGCCGGGAATCGAACCCTGGTCCCGGGCCGCCCTCTGCTCTCGGGTCTGCCGCCTCTAACCAGTGAGCCACACTACTTCACTTAAATTTCTTTTCATGTGGCAGCCAGTAGGCTCATAATCACAGTAGATCCACAGCACGATCATTAACAACAACCAATTATATAAATTACATTTCTTTTTCTTTAGCACAGATTATTTTTAGATATAAACAAAATGTTTAGATTATTTTTTATAACTTTTTGTGTATATTTTGTTCATAGCCAAAACCCTGGGAGTAGTTTGCGTAGTAGCGCTATGCGTAGCTACGCGAAGTGCACTTCGCACTACGCAAGCAATGCGTAGCTACGTGAACTGCATAGTGCAGTAGGGAAAATGCTGTTCGCACTGATTGCAGTGCCAGATGCTTGTCCGCACTGGGCAATCATTGCAAACAGCATCTTGCACAGTGCAAGCGGTTGTTTTCTGCCGTTTGAGTAGATTTGTACTAGAGTGGCAGCTTTCTCAACGTGGACTGGTAGTTTCGCGAGCATATGCGACCACTTGCAATGAGAAACCTGACCTCCCCGCGTTGAGAATCTCACCTGGAGGTTCATTTTACACGCTCGCGATCGGCAACTTGATGTTGCTGATCGCGAACGAGGAGAAAGTCTCGCTGGGATGTTATTTTGCTCGCTCGGTCGCCAGCTTGACGTTGAGGACCGCGAGCAACAAAAAAAATCCCGCTACGTGTTTTTGCACTGTGCTACGTGCAATCCGCGAGCGTAGCCTAGTCTTACGCCCAGCGTTAAAACCCATTCAATCTGAACAGAATTGTACATTGGGCTCACATTTAAAATATATAAACAACATGTTATATTTCACAAAAGCAAAACAACATTGTTTGGTTAAAGGTATTTCCTAAAGAGAAAAGTAAAGGAGCATACAGGATTCAATAAACAACACTATACAAATGTCAGTAACCTCACAAACAACCATAAAGCAGTCATCCTCACCTATCAGAACAATCTCACACATGCTACACACACACACTATTGAAATTCCGAGGGAAACTTCTGCTTTTATCATATGACATACATTCTTTACATTTCTGTGGTTTGATTTAATCTAAGGAAAATCCACTGATGTGTTGTCTTAGGAAGATTTTCCCATATGGATGGTTAATGCATGTTTCAGTGGATAAGAATTACAACCACCTTCATCAGGATCAGACTGTTGAGAGGTAAATCACAAAGGTGGGCGGGGGTTCTCTTGTAAACCGAGAAGACCTTCATATATCCTAATGTATAAAAGTAGCTTGCGGTAACGCTGTGTGTGGGACTAACTACCTGTTCTCTCCCCGTGGCTGGGCTTGGCTCCGCCCCCCCTGCACTTCCGTGTCTTTTACTCACTGGGTACTTGCTTCAATACTGACCGGCCGGGCTTTGCTCCGCCGGTCACAACGTTGCAGACTGCCTACAAGCCCCACGGGGCATGACGCTGCACCACTGCGCGCCAGGAGGCGCATAAAGCCCCGCCGGGTCCCTTGTCCCGCGAGGACGCGCGCGGGAGGCGCCGGGAGAAGCCCAGGACAAGGGCGGGACCGTCTGTGGCCGTCCGGGGCCAGAAGAGGCCGGGCTGGGCCACCCCTCTTGGACTCTGTATACAGGTTCATAATATATCTTAAGTTGTATGGCACTAAATAGCAAACAGTGTCTTTTAGCCTAAAAAGCAATCACTATTATCGGGGTTTAATTGTGTTTATTTCATTAAGAGCTCGTTTAAGTGCTCTTTCTTATCTGTCTCATAAATGTGTTAATCTCTTTGGCGTATGGTGATATTGATATCTTGTTTAGGATATTTATCCACTCATTGATTTATTTCATTCACACTCAGTGCTTAATAATGGGGAAGAATATTCCTATACAACCTGCCCCAATAGCTAGTCTCCAACCCACCCCTTCCTAGTCTGACAGCTATCGAAAGAGTGCTGCAGAAGACTATTGGGGCAGTTGCCTCTGCCATCGAAAGCACAGAAAGGCACTTATCATGAGGAGGATGGCAAGGGTTGCAGGTATGCCAGAAGTAAGGAAGGAGCTGAAGTTTGAATGGTTGACGGAAGTAGGAGAGAGGGATGAAGATATAGGAAGAAGTGAGCAGGTAGAAGGGTCTGAGGGTGGTGATGCAAGGCAAGAAGATGCAGAAGGTGGGCAGTGAAGGATGGGACCAGGAGGAGGCAGGTGGAAACGTAAAGTAACAGAGGAAAATTGGGAGCATTGTAAAACAAACTACATATTTGGATGAATATATTACATGAATAATCAGGATTTTTAGTGAACTTCATAGCGTAATATTCTGAGATATGTGTGTTTGGATTGTTAAGTGGTTTTCAAGTTTTAGTATTTGTATGTGTTTGTATTTTTCACATACAAGGGGGGTGTTATGGTACTACATTTTATGATTGTACTTGTATTTAACTTTCTATCATAATATTCTGAAATATGTGAATATGGGGGCATGGTCTAGCAGCGCATGGATGGAGACATGTGCCCATGGAGCTCTGAGCTGCCGCTGCCATCTACAGCTAATACCACAGCACCGGGCCGGTGGACCTAAGGGCTATCGCCACGATCGTGAGGTCCGAGGCCCATGTCCGCAGTCGCCATCTTTGATTGCCTGACTCTCCGGGAGCAGCTGAGCGAGTAGGCATACTCCTCCGACGGGTGGTCTGCGACCCTGAGAGAGTAACGCGCTGATTTGTGCGGCATCCGAGGCGACATCAAAGCTGCAGGAGAAGAGGCTGGGGATTGATCCCTGGAGGCGTGAAGGTACGGTGCTTCGCTGGAGAGGGCCTGAACTCGCCATCTTGGGGGCTTGCCGGGCTGGAGGGACTGCATCCCGCAATACATCTGAGACTCCCAACGCAGCACTAGGGCATCGGAGGGCACCCCCAACGATGCTGAAGACACCGGAGGAGTTCGGGAACAGACTGGCAGCGTCCTTTGGGACGGTGGGCCTAAAGGCCGTCACTACAACCGGGAGACCTGGGGCCCGCACCCACAGCCACCACTCTGGACTGCCTGACTCACTAGGATCTACAGAGCCAGGAACGAGCTACGTACCGGCTTGCACGGTACCTGAGGTGACTCTGAAGGTGGAGGACTAAGGGTCAATGGACGTCTCCTGGAAGCGTAAAGGTGCGGCGCCTCTCTGGGGGAAGGCTTGTAATCGCTATCTTGGGGGTCCCGCCAGACTGGAGAAAATGTGCACCACAACATAACCAAGGCTGCGTATCCATAAAGTGGTGCGGAACAGACCCCCAGGAGTCGCGGCAGAGAGACGATTTCCCCCCACTGGGTGGAAGCTTGGCCAAGGGACAGTAGCCGCACCTCATTAGGGGACTGTTGCACGCTAATGCAGCAGAAGAAAAGGAAGAATCACCCCAAGGCATAGAGAGCATCGCTGTGTTTCTCCAGATAGGACCTGTGGAGCTCGGAGGGTGAGGGTGCCCAGCACTGGAAGGACCAGCAGAGAGGAGCTGATCTGCGGAGCCACAGAGGGAGAAATCGGAAAGTAAGCGCTGCAAGGCCAACTCTAATCGGGGGCCTAGGAGACATAGAGGCTGGTTTGGGTGGCCCCGCGACTCAGCCACCTTCTGCAAGTGAAACCAGAGTTCGCCACCAGACGACTCACTTAACTGAGTGCGTACTTGGAGGTATCTTGTCAACTCACATCTGTTTCTTTGACATTGGCTGATTTCAACCACCTCCAATAAGTTGAATTAAGAATATAAGTTGACAAAAGGAGGTTTGGGGGTGAGTTCCTTCTAATGACCTAGACAACATTCCCCCTTTTTCGCTTTAACGTAAGGTGTACCGGCACATCAGGTCCCTATTTGTAAGACAATGAGTGCCAGTTTGTATGACGAGTGAAGGTGTGTAAGATGCTTATGGGTGCTTCATAGAAAGGAGGTTAGAGTGTGTAGACCCAAACCTTTGGTCAAAACAATGTAAGATAATTTTTTGAGGTTTAAAATAATCTTGATTTTATTTAAACTGGGGCAAAGTTATGAATTGCAGTTAAAGGTGTTCACAAATGTGACAGTAGTAAATGTGTGTTATTTAAGTTATTCCACTGTTTAAGTTAGAGAATTTAATTAATTTGGGAATGTTACATATTGGTACTTCTGTATACGTATATATGTTTTTTATTACACAGGTATTTTTATCCATTTCTGGCAACGTATATGCTTTATGAGAGTCACAATACTGGTCTCGAGAAAGATGGTCTAATTAAAATTTTCCATTGAAACGCGTTGACGCCCTTCACACAATCCTTGTCACAACTGTAACTACAGATAACTATTAGTGCACATATTATCGAGTTCCAGTTTTTAATGTCGGAACACGGATGAGTATCTTTTTCATAACAAATTGTACTGTCTGTTGTGTGTACTCTCTTGTGTGTTATTTTGATGTCTGACCATGTATACGAACTGTCCAGAGGGAGTGTGTCTGTGTTGGCTAAGGTGTTAAGATAAATGAACTTTTTACAGTGTGTAAAGATATTTTCATGTATTTGTTTTTAATTGGAAGAATACATTGATATATTTTTGACAAACAACTTTCTTTCTAGTTTTGACCTTGGGTTTATTACTGAATCTTCTTTGTATGTATGGTTTGTGAGGAATATAAGATGATTGGGTGATCTCCAAGTGGCTGGAACAACTAGAATCAACCAAAGGAAGCTTCTTTCTTTTAACTGGTACCTTGTCAACACACAGGCCCGCCAATATAGAATACAAGCGGCTTCCTAGAGAGAAGTTGCCAAACCCCACACTGCGTCCTGTGGTAAACATTACCACCCCATTATAGAAGCACTAACGGAGGCCAGTAAAGGAACAAGAAGGCACAATAACGGACGGCGCCTTGGGAGGAGGTGGAACCTCCCTGCACAGCAGCTACATAGATCAAACTCTCTCCACACGGTCCACAGATAAGGGGCTTGCAGGGCCACTGACATAGGGAATAATACCATCAATTTAAAACACTTTGCAGAGGCATAATGTACTCAAGGGCACTTGCCCCCTGCCCCAGTGGAGCCACCTGACCAACTGCAAGAGGCCCTGTTTCATACCGTGGGGCACTCGGAGTCTTCTGCTCTGTCGCCCAGCCAAACTACATACTGAAAGCACTACTGACTATGGAATATGCCACGCTCCAAGGCAGAGAAAGACACCACTGCAAATCTGAAATACAATCCTGTCACCTCCCTGTGGGAACAAAGCTTGTCCTTTGGTTACCGTGTCCACGGCATCCACACCAGAAGGTTCGGCCGAACCTCTCACTCAAGCCTTTATATCTAACTTTCTACACAAGATCAAAACAGAAATTGGTTCTCCTCAGACTGAATTTAAATCATGCATTAAGGAACTCAAAAAGGACATAACAGAAATTGGTGAAATTGGTGAGAGCGGATGATCTCGAAAAAACAGTGGACACCCGCACGGAGGACCAGGAACACGCCTGGCAACGATTAGTTATCCTTGAGGAACAACACCGAATTCCAAATAAAGCAGGAGGATTTGGAGAATAGAAGTAGGCACAATAACCTCCGACTTAGAGGCATATCTAAAGGGGCAGAGGGCACTGACATTATGACATTCATAGCAGAGTTCCTTCACGAGATGAGATGAGGAAGCCTTGCCATAAGCACTTGATAGGGCACATCGAGTGGCTGCGCCACCCCGGACGCTCTCCACTAGTTCCCGACATATTAACAAAAGCTCATTTCTTCACAGAGTAAGAGGCCATACTAAAGGCGACACGGAATAAAACTGAATTGACATACAAGGGCTTTACCATCCAGCTTTTCCAAGACATCGCACCAACTACACTTCGGTGTTGCAGAGACTTTTACTCAGTCACTGACGAGCTTCGTGAACTGGGCATCACATGGGAGACTAAACGCCCGTTATTACGCTCCCTCCAGAAGGCCAAACAATAGCTACAACTCCATGTATCATACAGAGCAGCCAGCCCCTCACAGTTACCACCACTAGATAATTAACATGCGCGGCCACAGTGGACCAGAGCACTCAGGCAGCGATGAGGGCCTAGAAACAGGGGGCAATCCTCATCCCAAGCCAAACAAGACATTATTCAGCACCTCCGCTCCATGGATGGCGAGAAGTTGTCCACTCTTTTGCAAGCATCATCAGAATGACAGAACTGTCATGCTGGAACACAACTGTGTCTCACTCCTGGTGCGGCTCCTCAAGATGGTATTAAGACATTCAATGCAGAAACGATCTGCCCTTTCATCCTGACCGAATCTTGGAGGCAGAGCCGGAGGATCCCACCTAGCAAAGTGCTTGTTCCACGAGACTCGCTTCCCCGACCCTATTCCTAAGAGAGTGACATCTTTGGAATGGACTGTGCTATTGCGCCTTGTCCGTTCTTGGACTGCAAGAGGAACTTTTGGCCCGTTGGCCCTCAATTGTCTTTGAATTTTTTTCTCTCGTTTTTTTTCTTTTCTCATTCCTTTTGACCTGCTGGAGGGAAGGTTATTACAATGAGACTATGCTGGCTTCCCAGTCCTGGCTACTGGGGCGCGAGACCGCTCCAAGTTATTACATGCTGGGAGTTGGGGTGCCATTTTTTATCATCATTCCTAACGGGTGGCTTCCCGGAGTTGGGCATGGGGCCAGGTGTCCATTACCTACAACCCAACGGTACAGAGCAGACGGATACACTAGATATTTATGATGACCACTGTTCCCTGCTTGAAAATCCTCTCACTTAATGTGAAGGGCCTTAACACCCCTAACAAACGCCGTCAGATTTGGCGCTACCTGTTATAACAGGACCCGGACATTATCTTTTTACAGGAGACACACCTCCTGGGGGAAGATACCCTCTGCACGACCCATCCTAAATACCCACTCCAATGCTGGGCATCCGCGCCTACAAAAACGGCTGGGGTGGCAATACTCTGTAGGCAGGAATCACTAAAAGTGCAGCACTTCCCATCAGCAGAGGAGTTCCACAAGGGTCTGTACTCTCTCCTCAACTCTTCAACAATTACATGGAGCCCCTCACCTTAATTCTAAGGAAAGCTAACATCCCCTTCCACCTTTATGCGGACGACACGCAACTCTATCTGGAAACCACATCGATCTCGGACATCCACAGACTGAACTACACACTTACCGAAGTTCAGCTCTGGCTCTCCTCCAACCACCTCAAACTCAATGAGGAAAAAACTGAAGTGCTCCTCATCTCTAACAAAGAAGAAAACCCCCAAATTCTTGATTGGCTCAAAGCCTTAAACGCCCTAAATGTGCCGCTTGTTCCATCGAACTCCATAAAATCCCTAGGAATCACCCTTGACCCCAAACTGGATATGAAAGAACACATCTCAAAAACTGCCAAAAGTGCCTTCCTGAACCTGAAATTGCTCTACAAACTAAAACCATTTCTCCCCACAAAAGACTTGAAACAGGCCACGCAGGCTCTGGTTCTCTCCAGAATTGACTACGGCATTGCCACTCTGACTGGAACAGCCAAATCTCACCTGCGTCCTCTGACCTCTACCCTAAATGCCGCTGCAAGAATGATCACGGGAACAAAGAAATATGAACACATCACCCCAGCTCTGAAGGATCTGAAATGGCTCCCTATTGACAAACGAGCTAGCTTCCGCACAGCTTGCCTCACACATAAAGCCCTGCATACGGGCAAACCGGAATACCTGGCCAACAAGCTCAAAAGGGCCGGGCAGTCTAGAAACCTCAGAAGCTCCAACACGCTCCTACTCATTCCTCTGAAATCCCAGAAACTCTCAACATCTAGCAAATCCTTCGTGGGCAATGCTCCCAAGATATGGAACTCCATCCCCCCACACATCAGAATGACCGCATCCTTCCCGAAATTCAAGAAGCTACTCAAAGTCCTCTTCCTTGAGCGCTCCGGAACCAACTAGAACTAAACACAGACTTTATAGTTTCATGTTCTCGCTCACCCCAGAGCTGATTGACTTGCCTACGACTCTCCGCCCTGCTTCACGCCTGGCTGCTATTGTATAGACTGTACTCACTCCTGTGTTCATTGACTTGCTTTTTGTCCGCAGTATCTGTCTAACGCCTGTATATTTGCTGTGAAGCGCTCTGATACCCTCGGGTCCAGCCAGCTCTATACAAAACTTTAATAAAAAAATAACAAAAATAAAAAAAAGTATAGAGGGTACATAAATTAAACTTGTAGTACACGCCTGGGGCACAAACACTTACTCTTTTTAACATTTATGCACCGAACCAACCGCAGGATCTCTTCATCAGGGACCTTTTAAAAGAGCAGATATCGCAAAATGAACACCAGCTTGTCTTAGGGGAGACCTGAAATTAGCATGGGATGCGACGCTAGATTGGAGTACCAATACCTTCCAGGGGACTGGGCCCATGTCTGCCTCCTTGAAAAGAGCGTTCAGTGACCTGGGGCTACTAGATGCCTAGTGCTATCATTCCCCTCCATACACGAGGCTACTCATATTATACGCATGTACACCGCTCTTACTCTCGCATAGACTATAGATCATCTCTCATCCCCTAGTGCGAGATGTACTTTCGGAATCCATGTCTGATGTTTCAATCTTGGACCATGCACACCTAGAGCTGCTGTTGCAAAACCATTCACATTCTTCACGAAGTAAGGCCCACTCCCCTCACATATTATGTGCGATCCAGTAGATGTAAGGGAAATGAGAGAGGCAATCCCAACATATTTAGCATCTAATGATCTCCCAGAAACTCCATTCCCAGGTGTATGGGACGCTTTTAAAGTTATATCATCAAAGAAGGATACACTGTTCCCCAGGGGAAGAAGAATAAATGAACCGATACTACATGAGGTGAAGAGGGGGTCAAGGGGAATCCCCCTTTCGGAACTAAAACCCTCACACACCCAGCAAGCTAGGTGTCATGCTTCATCATCTGGGTTTTGCTCCTTGTCAGGCTGGCGCTGCAATGCCTGACGGGCTCCCATAAAGGGGCTCTTTATCGGAGATCTTTTGTTCCTGCCAGTTGGTGCATGTGGGTGTGAGGGCTCTAGTGGGAGTGTAGACGTGATAAGTGGGTGAGTTTAAAAAAGGTTAATTAATCCACTAAAAATTGTAATGAGGTGGTTAACTACCTTGAAAAAAACAGTGACGTGAAAGTACACTCTGGTGCAATGATCCAGCAGTTTAGGTTCTACCTAATGGTCAACATGTTTCAGGCTCTCTATGCAATTCGTCAGGACCAAGAAAAATTAATTATAACAGTGCTACACGCTGTGGTAGGGCAGTGTTACCTTCCACAGGATACTAAAGTGCAGGCCCTGGGGTCCTGCTCATTCCTAATGATATCCTATTCGGAGCTACCAATTATGTCATCAGTCTTCTCCCGTGTAAAGGCACCTAGTTGTTTGGTACCCTGCCCGCAATGCGGACGCCAACCAATGACCTAACCAAACAGAGTCGGGAGGACTGGAGAAGCATAATTGGTAGCTCCGAATAGGATATCATTAGGAATGAGCAGCGTGTAGCACTGTTATAATAAATAGTCCTCTGACCCCAAAAGTCGTCTTTACTTTCAGTAAGTGTGGTTTAGGCAATTTCTTGTTGTATACTGGGGCCAGCTAAGGGCACCAAGACCAAACAAAGCAGAGCAAGCATTAATGGCACTAAAGCAGAAGTACTATGATGGGGGGATAAAGTGGGAACAACTCTTGCGAGCAGACTACGGAGGAGGGCAGCGAAGGCACACATTGCAAAAATTAAGACGACAGATGACAAGTGGGCATAACAGAGAAAGCTACGCTAGCAGCTGTCCATGACTACTGCAATACTCTTTATGCACAGGAGAATCCCCATCCACAACAGATACAGGCAGCGCTAGCTGACTGTAGATGAACTCCAATAGATGGGCAGCATGCATAGCTCCTCGATGAACTTACACGGGCATTGAAAGACTTGCCACTAGGCGAATCCCCGGGCCCAGATGGCCTACCGGTCTACTTTTACCGCACATTCCTCCCACAAATACAAGACCACTTGCTGCACCTCTTCAATTCATTCACAGATACCACTGGTCCGTCAGCCTCCATGGCTACGGCTGAAATAGCACTTCTAACTAAATCGGGCAAAGACCCCACGTTATGCTCTTCATATTGTCCAGTGCACTTCTTAACATGGATTTAAAGATGTTCGCCCAAATCCTAGCTAAACGTCTGGAGCCAAATATGCCGGGGCTCATAGAGCCAGACCAAGTTGGCTTTATGTGGCTGCGCCAGGGAGCAGACAATGTGAGACGGATAGTGCACCTAGTAGAAAAGGCACACCAATGGGACATCCCTGCCTGTCTGTTCTCACTTGAAGCGGAAAAGGCATTTGACCGAGTAGACTGGGAATTCTTAAGGGCCGTATTACAGAAAATAGTGCTCTGGCCTACGATGATGTCTAGAATAATGGCATCATACGCCTCCCCTCAAACCCAGGTTAGGGTAAATGGTCAACTCACGAGCCCCATACGCATACAAAGAGGCACTAGGCAAGGTTGCCCACTGTCTCCCTTGCTTCTTGCGCTCATAGTGGAGCCCCTCGCCATAGCAATACGTCCGTCGAATGACATCAGTGGCATCACTTTTGGAGGAGTGGAGCACAAAATAGCTCTATTTGTGGATGATCTCCTACTTACCTTATCAAAACCACACACCTCACTGCCAGCCCTTCACTCTCTATTACAAACATTTGAAGTAGCATCGGGCCTTAAAATTAACCATACTAAATCTTGGGCCCTAAAGATTACGATTCCTACATCGGAGATCCTGGTAATCCAATCCCTGGTCCTATATCAAAACGCTAAACACTCAATCAGATACATCAGGCTCAACTTAACCTCTACGGTATGCACATGGGTGCAGGCACATCGACTGGAATATAAAAAAGCAACCATGGAAGATTTGAGAACATGGAAGTCCTTGCCAATATCCAGATTGGGACGTCAACACAATTAAGATGTCTGTGTTGCCAAAAATGTTATACTTATTCCAAACATTACCCACTTCAATACCACAAGGCCAAATTATGCACCTACAATGTGAACTCACCAACTTTATATGGGGAGGGAAAAGACCACGCTTCTCCAATAAATTACTCATGGTACCACGTGATAGGGGAGGGATGGAATGTCCCAATCTATTGGAGTACTATTGGGCATCACACTTACGCTACATCTCAGAATGGGTGGTGCGAGAAAAACCTGGTCCCACATGGACAGGGCAGTGGCATGCAGACCCTTGTGGGCCCTTCATGGCTTCCAAGAGGGGTTTGACCGCATAGTGCATATATAGCCATACCCACAAAAACAGTATTGGAAATTTGAGAAACAATTGCTACTTTCAAAGGCATCACCTCTTTCGCCTCTCCTAATACTCCTATAGCATGTAACCCGAACTTCCCACTAGCATTGCTGGCCCACTCCTTACTAGCATGGGCGGAAGGTGAATGCCAGACAATTCGGGACCTCTTAGAAGGTGATTCCTTCAAGACTTTTGTGCGGTGTTAACGGGAATTCCACCTCCCGGAGGAAGCGTAATTGCAATATCTTCAACTCAAGACACTGGCTGCAGACACCATCCGATACCCAGGGGGCAACTCGACTCTTTACCCCATTTGAGTCACTAGTTTGCTAGTATGACAGATGTAAAAGATTGATTTCCTGCACATACCAAGTACTCCAACACTCATCCCAGATTTCACCCCATACATATCAGTTGGACTGGCAATCAACTAGCACAGATGAGATCAACACTAAGCAATGGGAACAACTTTGGCGGGACATACCGAGGATCTTTAAAAGCATGCCCCAGAGAGAAACTGCTTATAAAGTCATGACACAATGGTACTATACTGCCCAAATATTCCACAAAATGTTGTCTAACCCCTCGCCCACTTGCTGGCGATGCAAGAGAGCAGTTGGAGATTTCCTCCACAATTGGTGGCATTGTCCATTGTTGGCCACCTACTGGAAAGAGATCCTTAGCCATATTAAAAAGGTAATTGGCTACCCTAACCTGAGACTCCAATGGTCACTATTCTGGGTCTTAAACCTACGAGCCTCCTTGGCATGACACACGTGGACTGGCACATAATATCACGTATGCTTGGAGAAGCCAAACAGATAATTGTGGTGCACTGGAAGAGTGCACACACTCCCCCGATTGCCCTATGGTTCACCCGTCTGTGGCATACCATGGCGATGTAACTTCTCACAGCACGGATATCCCTCTGTGAGAATACGTTTACAAACACATGGCAGCCACTGGGAGATTATTTCTCTAAGTTAGAATATGCCTGTTTCCAGCCACCAAAAATCTGGGCCTTGCACCTCTTTGAGGACAACCTCCTACCCTCCTGCGCGGAGGAACTTTGGGGGTTAGAGCAAAGGACACACATAGCTGACCACGTATAGAGCGCCCAACAACCCCAGAAAGGGTCTACCATCTTTTCCCCCTTCCTCTCCCCTGTTATTGGCGTTTTCTTTCCTCTCAGACAGTGTATTGCTTCTATATTCAATCGATCAGCCACACACAGTGTACCAACTATTTATCAACAGTGAGAAATGTGGTATTGTAAAGTAGGCCAGACATAGAGCAAATATTAATATTGGATATTAATGATGAGACTGACTGAACCTTCGATTTGTCTTCTCTCTTTCCTTTTCTTTTTTAGGTCTCGCGTACCGGTGCTGCTCGCGTAAGCGAGCCTTGTTGTTGCCGGGTAGCTTAGCGAAGTGGGACAGGAGAGGTGCACGAGCGCGAAACACATTGGAAACACATTGGAGACATGCGCTGTGAACGCACACTTTTGGAGACGAGCTGTGAGCGTGTACGGAGGCGTTAGCAGCATCTGCTCTCGCGCTCCCCACGCTTTCACTTTTGCTCACGCCGATGTGCACGGTCACGGCTTGTTTTTACCACCCTTGTTCTGTCCACTGCCATCTTGCTTTTCCCCTCCACTGTCCGTATTTCCATGAAGTGGTGATGACGTTGTGCCTGACTGAAATATGTTCCTTTGGCACCCTACATGCATACGAGCGTGCGCAGATTATTAGTTGAGCCACACTGCTGCTTCGGCTTTCCGAGCGTCTGTGTTGACGTTATTCCCGTGGGCCACGCCCCTAGTCCACGCGCTCCCGGCTCCGCTGTCCCACGGTGTTCTAGCCGCCGCCACTTTAGTGACGGTCGCGGAACCCCCTTCACCTGACCCTCCCATCCCCCCTTACTGACAGATATGGCGGGGCTCCCCCCGCACACCCACTCTGTGGATCAGGTCTAGCTCGGATCGGATACTATGAGCTGGAGCGGACCATGGGCAAGGGTAACTTTCGCGTAGTGAAGCTGGCGACACACATCGTAACTCGCGCAAAGGTAAGCCCCCTTGTTTAATTAAGTTTTTGTGGCCAACAAAACTGGAACCAGTTGGCGGACTTGGAGGACCAGCCGGCGGTAACAAAAGTGTCCCCCGCCTAGGAATAGGAATCGGGGAATAGCAGTGTCAAGGTCTTGTATTTGGATTCCTGTGCTTG
The DNA here is from genome assembly GCF_964261635.1 of Lissotriton helveticus. NCBI lineage: Eukaryota > Metazoa > Chordata > Amphibia > Caudata > Salamandridae > Lissotriton > Lissotriton helveticus. Next base: position 1,327,430,897 of record NC_136061.1, on the reverse strand, counting down.
CGTGTCTTTATATGCCGGTGTGTGTGGGAGGTGTCTGGTCTGTGGACAGGTAGAGGTGGGCCATGCCTGCTGCATGGGGTGTCTGAGAGTTTGAGGGTGTGGACTTGCTTTTTTCTTTCTTTATACTGGTCGCCCCTATTTATGTGTGTAATTTAGTTAGTAGGTCCCAGATCAATGTATTGTCTTGAATTGCCGCCATGGTATCTGGCTTAGGCGCGACACCCCCAACCCCCATTCTCCCACCAGCACCAGATACATTACATCTTGTAAGTCTGGTCAGGACTGCCACTAATAAAGATTAAGACGACATACATTATTAAAGGGACATATGTATGGAGGGTGAGACTTTCCCCGTTTGAGTGTCCCACGTGTACAACCAACCTTGCATTCAGCAGGGTCATTCTCTGGCCACCCACGTAACAGGTGCAGGGCTGTGGACATGTTCTGGCTAAACACCAAAGCGGATACAGATCGCCTTCACAGCTGTGCCCTTATACATACTTACAGCATGAATAGGGTCAAGGAAGTCATAACGAGCCAGCCAGAACGTTTGACCCTTGAAAGCTGCAAGGCGGAGAATGGTTGGCGGGAGGGGCACCCCTCTAGTCTTCAGGCAATGTTTTGGGGGAAAAACTAACCTGTAAAAACATTTTTCAAGCACATAAATTAGCTGCAAATAGTCATCACACTTTGGCATATGTGTGACCACTGCGGCCTACGCCTGGTCACCCCCACGCTCCTGTGCCTGCTGCCGCTGCCGCAGCCCCAGCCTCCCGAGGGCCGCCGAGCCCACACCAGCTTTTCCTGCCGCCCCAGCCTCCCGAGGGCCGCCGAGCCCACACCAGCTTTTCCCGCCGCCCCAGCCCGTGGCCCCGCCTCCCCGACAGCCGATTGGCTCGCGCTCCCGCCTCCCCGCAGACCCTCCCGACCGGCTCCCTTCTTATGACGTCCCCAGAGCGACCGCGCAGCGGACGCGCGCAGCGGGAGCACCGATTGAGCGCCGAAGGTGCGCCAAAGGTAAGCCCGTCTGCGCCCGTCCGCGCCTGGACCGCGCCCAGCGCCAGGACCCCTGGCCATCGCAGACCCCAGCCCACCCGCCGGACGTACGACGCCGCCACCCGCAACGCACTCAACGCCGGCCGAACCCCTGGATGCTACCGAGCCACCCCGAGACGCACCCACGGACCCTTCATCTGCCAGTCCTGCAAGTTCTCCTGCACCCGGACCTGCACTGCACCAGCACCCACCAAGCCGAACTCCAGCAGCACCCACCTGAAGTGCATCCTGCTCAACACCCGCTCCGTCCACAGACACGCCGTCGAGCTCTGGAACCTGCTCGACACCACAGCCCCAGACGTCGCCTTCCTCACGGAAACCTGGATGAACGCCTCCTCAGCGCCCGACACCGCCATCGCCATCCCGGACGGCTACAAGATCATCCGGAGAGACCGCGTCAACCAGACAGGAGGAGGCATCGCCATCATTCACAGGAACACCATCCGCATCACGACCAACACCGACGACACCATCGCACCCGCCGAACACCTGCACTTCCAGATCCACGTCAACCCCAAGACCACCCTCAGAGGCACCCTCATCTACAGACCCCCGGGACCACGCACACAATTCAGCGAGGACATCGCCGACTTCATCAGCCCGCTCGCCCTCCCCTCAGCCGACTACATCCTCCTCGGGGACCTCAACTTCCACCTGGAGAACAACGACGACCGCAACACCACCACCCTGCTGGAAAACCTCGCAAACCTGGGACTCAAGCAGCTGGTGACCACCCCCACCCACCTCGCCGGACACACTCTCGACGCCGTCTTCTCATCCAGCACAGACATCGCCTTCAGCCACGCCACAGGACTCCACTGGACGGACCACAGCTGCGTCCACTTCACCTTCAGAAGAACGACGACCCACCACCACCAGCAACAGGTTGCCCGAAGAAGCTGGAACAAGATCACAGCCGACCAGCTCGCCGCTTCCCTGAGTCAGCACTGTGGAAAAGTAAATTTTGCCATGTTCTGTGTCCCTACGCCCCATCCATCATATGTTATGTATGCATGACCAATATGCATATGTTATTCCCCATTTCTGATTAATGACGCAATTACAGTTGTGTCCACCTCTAATATGTTAGTTTCCAGTCCTCGTGAATACTACGAATATCAGGCCTATGTAAAATAATGTTGCCACGTTTCTCAGTGTGCACGTTATTCCATTATAAAGTCCCCGTTTCTAGGCCTCAAAAGGGCCCGGACCCTGGATTCAGCTCCTGTCTCCTGAAAGCCTCGCTGAGGAGCGATACAGCCCCCACCTGTATCCTCGACCTTTCACTTACTTCCTGCCTCGCACTGCCCGGTGCAGCCCGGCCCTGCCTCTAAGTCTGCCAAAAGTATGTTATAGTTCCAGCTATCAGTTCAGTCCTCCTCCTTTGCATTCCTAAGCTACTGAACTGCATCAATAGTTTCCGTCGTTGTCTAGCCTTCTCGTCTCCCTGTTAGAGAAATACTGTATTTAATGGTCATTTAGTATTCTTCATCACGCATTTCATGTAGAATAATGCATGGTCCAGTCTTAGAATCAAGTTAGCCTCTCCCCTCATGACTTCTAGTTTATATCAACATGTTCCCTAAACATTAGATACCAGATAGGGTTTAGGTACATGTCGCTCCGACCCTCCAGACTCTAGTCTCTGCTCCTAGCACAGAGTTCGTAGCCCCCAGCTTCTCCTAGTAACACGTCATTGCTAGTTTTCGCGCACCATTAGGTTAGAGGTCCCGGCTCCTTAGGTAGCCCCCTCCTATGTGTCCGCCCATTCATGACATATTCTGTTACGTTTTACTTCACATGTCTAAGTAAACTCCCAGTTACACCTCTTTTTACTGTTATCTCTCGCGACTGCTACACGTCATGCCTTCTGCTCCACCCACTGCTACGCCTACTGCAATGTAATGCTATGTGTTTGCGTTATGTATATAAATGAATGTCTTGTTATTGAATGTTAGCGCGCTCATCCCAGACCAAGCCCCGGCAGCTGCCGGGCCTCTTTTCCCCTGTCATCCTGTTCCTATGCAGGTTGTCCTGATCCTGTCCTTATGCTGTAATAAACCTGCAGAAACTCCTACTACCTCGAATCTTGACTCTTATTTATTGAGCTATCTGTTGTTATTCATTCATTCATCCAAAAATAGGGTATTATTTATTTATTTACCACATAATGGCGCCCGAATAGGGACTTGCCCTTTCCCCACGCGTCGGTGAAGCCACGCCGACCCCCTGACCCTCTGCAGTCGTGACGGAACCATACCGTGCACCTGGCAGATATTTCTGCTTCAAGTATCCCTCAGGCCCACGGAGGAGACGGAGGAGGCGGTCCAGCATCCGAACGAGACGGTGGAGGAACGCGGCGAGTCCCGACCAGAGCCCAAGCCGAGAGTCCAAGGTCCGAGGTATCCGGAGGTCCACCCGTAACTGAAGTCCGAAGTCCGAAGTTCGTCGTCGTAGTCCAGTCCCGTCCGAGGCCTTCCGTTCCGTGCTGCCCGGTGAGTACCATTGCTGGGGTAGTGTCTAGACAGGGTCAGTCTAAATTGACTCTGGTCCGTGGGTTGGTGGTACCCAAGCTCACAAACGAAGTGTTCACCTAGGTGGATACGGGTCTTGATGTGTTCCTTTATGGGACCGGTATGTTCCGTACTGTTATAGCAGTGCATCCAGTAACTCTAGTTCTGTTCTGTTTTCAGTATTTTCAGGTAGTATTCTGTTCGAACTGTTATTTATAATGTTGTTTAATGTATTTCCAATGTCGTGGTATGCCTGAATTGTTTCCCCAATTGTTATTGTTTTTCGTGTATTGTATTGTGTTCCGATTCAAGTTTAGAATGCCGCTCTTTTCCAAGTTACGTCAGTTAAAAACTAGAAAGGGTCTGCTGGAAGCAGCAGTTCCTGTTCCGCCTAGGGACAGTCCAGGTCACTTTATGTATCAGAAACATGGCATAAGCGCCATATTGTATCTAGATTTATGGGTAGAGTATACCAAACAGTTAGAAGAAAAGTATAGATGGCCCGTATCGGGTACATGGGATGCCGAATGTATCATGCGAGTAGAAGAAGCATTATGGAAAAAGAAAGCCAGACAGTCACAGAAAGATGCCATCGAGTTATGGCGTAAGGAAGCTCATAAAAGAACGGAAAAGGAAGTCAGAAAGTCAGAGTTAAGTAGAGAATCCCAAGAACGAGCCCAAGAAAGAGAATTAATCGAGATAGGTGAACAAGTCAAAGCCGAACAGTCAGACAGACAGAGGCATGCCCTTATTAAGGGTATGTATCCTCTCCTTGCCGAAGGCTCGCCAAAAGCGACCCCAGAGGCACCCAGTAATTTCCCGCCACCATTAGTTCCGACCAAGCTACGTCACAAACCGACCGCAGCTGATATTTTTATTTCGTCCTATTTGGACGACACAGTTCCAGAATATGCAAATCCTGTTCGCGCTCCGCTAGTCCCTGTAAATCAGGCACTTCCCGTTCCTCCAGACACCGGAGTACCTGTTACGGTACCCCCGGGTCAGCTTGCCATACAAGTTCAGCCCACGTTACAATTACCGACCCTGCAAGCACGAAGAATGTCAGTCGACGATTCTAGTCTAGGGGCCGCAGGAGGAGGTCCTCCTCAAACCCCGCCGCCACACAAACGTTTATCAGCACTCGAATTACATGCTCAAGCATCACAGCGTACTCCTAAAAGTAATAAGTCTGTTACAGAAATCAGACAAGCCCTTGCCGAATGTGTCTACGACGCAGTCCCAGGCGAGTATAATATGGTTTTATATTCCGTACGCGTAAGAAGGGTGACCGAGTATCTAGTCACCTTACCAAATATGAAAGAAGATCTAGACAGAATATATCGTTTCATCCGTACAGGGGATGATCCAGAAAGTATTGGCGAGATCATGTCTCAAAGGAAAGCCGAGATTCAGCTCATGATATTAAAGTTCCTGATCAATTGTCTAATAAGAGAACAAGATTACCCGTCTAAAGATCCCGCCGAAATGAGAATCCTGACAAGGTGGAGTGATAATATAGCCGAGGGTAAGCACAAGACCATTAGTGCCATGGAAAGTATGTACAAGAAAATTCGTAAAGAAATAGTAAGGTTACACGAACAGCGTAAAGCAGCACAAGTAAGTGAGAAAGAAAGTATCTCTGATCCTGAAGAGGAAGACGAGAATCCCGCCAGAATAGCGTATGTAGGGAAATCCAGATTTCCAGATCGCCATTTACGTCTAGAACCCAAGTCTATTTTTCATCATCCAGCACCAGAACGAGAGCCTTGTTCTCTAGAACAAGTATTTCAAGCTACCGATCACATTCTGAAATCACGAGTCGGTTATAGCGAGTTAAGCACCATGCATGAACAAGAATTAGCCCGATCAGCAGTCCGATGGATTACTGATTCTACCACTTTTCCAGACGAAATAGTGGCACAAATGTTTCTGAAACTGCCCCCAGCCGAGCAACGACTGGTGGGTATGTATATGATCCAGCACCTCATTACTCAGTATGAGGGTCAACACTCTGATCCAGGCCCGTTACACGATATCCTGAACGAGTTACTCCAGTACAGATGGAGAGGTCTAGGTACCGATTTAATTAGTGTTATTCTAGAACAGCGTCACAAGTATAGAACGTTCCTGAACCCGCATTTTGTTCACGTCTCACCCCCAGAAAGTAAACCATTCTACATAGACAGACAGAATCCGTTACGAGAAGTCCACCCAGTCCAAGGGACGGGTGGCGAAATGCAACGAGTGTTTGTATACACTCCGATTTCAAAGATGGAACTCCTCGAAATGAAAAAGCTAATTCCCTGTCATGACAAAGATCCAGCAGGGTTCCATAGAGAATTAAAAGACATGCTCCGTATGGGAGAATACACGTACCCAGATGTCATTAAAATGTTAAAGGTTCTGCTACCCGCAGGAGTGTATGAAAAGTTAAAGGAAAAAGAATGGGAGGTGGGAGAGAAAAAGATCGATTGGACAGCTCTAGAAGCTGAAGACAAGGCACGAGTACCAGGTACCGGTCTTGGAGATAAATGTAAAGAATTACCAGAATTATTGATTCAAGTTTTACCCAGATTATTGACAACTAGAAAAGAAGACTGGGATGCTATCTCAGCCTGTAAACAGAAACAAGATGAAGACATTAGTGATTTTTATTCTAGATTTGAGAAATGTTTCAGTATTAATAGTGGTCTCAAGACAAGTAGTGAGTCATACCCTCATCTTTTCGTTACCAAATTAGTCGAGAATTCAAGTCCACAAATTAAAAACCGAGTTTTGAAAGTCGAAAGCACCTGGCAAGCAAATACTCCGTCCCAGATGCTCCAGATGCTCCAGTATCACCAGAATAGAATTAGAGAAGAGCAAGAACACGAAAGAAAACGTATGAAAGACACGAAAATGAAAGTGCTAGTTGCACAATCTATTCCTCAAGACAGTCAGAAGAGGGGTCCGATTCAAGCCAGTCATCCTGCAGCTCCCGTTAAAGGGAACTGCAATTATTGTAAACAGCCAGGTCATTTTATAAACGAGTGTGCAGTTCTGAAACACAACATAGCTACTGGTAAGACTAAAGAAAGACCACGTCCGCCGAGACAAGAACAAGTTTCACAGATTCCTCAGTCACAGAATGCACAACAGACAGTTACAGTACCGCAGCCTATTGCTGCAACACAGCACGTTACATCGCAGATGTACCAGTATGCACAGTCTGAGTATCCAGAGTACCAGTCATATTCATGAAACAGCCTAGAGAGGGAGGTAGGCTTGCCTCTCATCGAGATACCTGTAGACCAAGAAGGTCCCTATGTACACAGTCAAGTATTAGGGAAAGACAGAAAGTTTCTGATCGATACAGGGGCAAGTAGGACCACAATTAGTCACGCCGAAGTTCCAGGGGCTCCGCTCTCAGGCTCAAGAAATGTTTCCCTTGGATTTTCAGGAAAACCCATAGTTAATGAAATATCTCAGCCAGTTACTCTAGAAGTAGGTCCATTGTCCCGTACTACTGATCTGTTACTTACTAAGGCATGTCCAGAAAATCTGTTAGGTATTAAGACACTGAAAGAGTTAGGTGCAGTTATTTGCTGTTCCCCAGAGGGAATACGTCTGTTCCTACGTGACTTTAAGGGTCACTATGTATTACGAGATTTTGATTCCAGATTGTCTAATGTTCCGCAGCATTTATGGGCGCAAGGTCCAACTGATGTAGGTTACATGCAAATCACACCCTATCGTGTGACTCTCAAACCAGGTGTAGTGTTACCCCGAATCAGACAGTACAGATTGCCACCTGAGGCTGTAGCAGCCTTATCCAAAATTATTGACGAGCTCATGGCTCAAGGAGTAGTTGTAGAAACTGACTCCAATGTATGCAATTCTCCGATCATTCCAGTCATGAAACGTACTGATCCAAATGCACCCCCAGTATATCGATTAGTGATTGATTTACGAGAGCTTAATAAATGTATTATTCCTCAGTATCCAGTTGTTCCAGACATTTCTTCCCTGTTAACTGCCATTGACTCCGAAGCCATGTTTTTCACTGTTATTGACCTCAAGAATGCATTTTTTAGTGTTCCAATTCATCCAGACAGCCAGTTTCTTTTCGGATTTTGTTTAAATGGAAGGAGCTATATGTTTACACGCGCTCCTCAAGGTTTCACAGAAAGCCCTAGTATTTACAGTCAAGCACTCAAGAGACAACTAGACAATATTCACATGCCAACTGACACTGCCCTGCTCCAGTATGTCGATGATCTACTGATCACAGCCCGTTCTGAACGTGCTTGCGAGCGAGCATCACTTACAGTTCTGTATTTTCTAGCCGAGATGGGGCACAAGGTGTCACCTTCAAAGCTTCAATTCTGTGTCCAGCAAGTGGTATACTTAGGACACTTGCTGTCCAAGAGGGGTAGGCAGTTGACACCCGACCGTATCCAGTTAATAGCGAATCTTCTCCAGCCCAGAACCCAGAAGGAGGTACGTGCTTTTATCGGCCTTACTTCTTATTGTAGACAATGGATTCCCCAGTATGCATCTCTAGCCAAGCCACTGATACAGTTAACGACACAGGAGGCAGCCGTATCGACTGTCCTCCCTTGGACATCTGAACATACACTTAGTTTCAACGAGTTAAAGAAAGCCCTATGCCAAGCTCCAGTTCTAGCTACACCGAACTACAGTAAGCCTTTTACACTTTTCGTTACAGAACGCGAAGGTACAGCATTATCTGTTCTCACACAAGATCAAGCAGGTCAATACAAGCCCTGTGCTTATTTTTCAAGCACATTAGATCCAGTCGCCCAGGCGTTGCCTGCGTGCCTCAAGTCAGTTGCAGCCACAGCACTAGCTATCAGACAAAGTGATTCCATAGTTTTAGGACATTCCCTGACAGTACAAGTTCCACATTCAGTAGAAGTTCTTTTAAACCGAACACAAACTCAGCACTTGACAATTGCACGTTTAACAGGTTATGAATTGACACTGTTCCAGCCACACATAGAAATTAGACGCTGCAATGTCCTGAATCCTGCTACACTGTTACCATCAGTTAATTCAAATCCAGACACACATGACTGTGTGGAAGTAGTTAACGTTACGACAAAGCCAAGACAAGACCTGACAGACATTCCGTTACCAGATCCTGACCTGACACTTTATGTGGATGGTTCATGTATGAGAACTAGTACAGGAGAACTAGTCGCCGCATATGCAGTGACTACTGACACTGAAGTTATTGAAACACACCGTATTGATACCCTGTCCGCTCAAGCAGCAGAGCTAGTTGCTCTGACACAAGCCTGTATACACGCCAAGAACCTGAAGGTTAATGTTTACACAGATTCACGTTACGCATTCGGAGTTGTACACGACTTCGGAGTGCTCTGGCAGGAGAGAGGTTTTATGACTTCTCATGGAACCAAGATTCAGCATGGTCTCCTTATTCAAGCTCTGTTAGATGCCATACATTTACCGACATCTATTGCTATCATGAAGTGCAAAGCACATACGAAAGTTACTGACATTATTTCCCAAGGTAATGATCTAGCAGACCGCACAGCCAAGCTTACAGCACAGACACCAGACATTCCAGTAAACATGACACATACTCCAGATCTGATTACATGCATGACAGTTAAGGACCCTACACAAGATGTCATAGATATTCAGTTACATGCTACTCCCGATGAAATCAAGAAATGGTCTGTACAAGGAGGGGTCCAGACAGATCAAGGATGGTTAACGAAGGGTAGAGCCACATGGTTTCTCCCCGATTCTATGGTTCAAGTTATTATCAATACCGCACATAGTCCAGCACATTTAGGAGAAAAAGCTATGTTAGACAGTATCCAGAACATTTGGTTCAACAAGCATTTACGAGCTGCAGCCAAGCAGAAAGTCCGTACCTGTATGATATGTTGCCAGTTTAATCCAGGTAAAAGTGTCCCGGTGGAACAAGGTGGTTTCCAGCCCCCTGACCACCCTTTTGAGGTCCTCCAGATGGATTATATTCAGATGGAGCGATGTCGAGGTTTCAAGTATGTCCTTGTAGTTGTATGCGCTTTGTCCAGGTGGACAGAAGCATATCCAGTCCCAGATTACACAGCCGCGACCACTGCCAAGCAGCTGGTTCGTGAATTCTTCCCTAGATACGGACTCCCTAGAGTCGTATATTCTGATAACGGCCAGCCATTCTCATCCGAACTCATGAAACACGTTTCCCTGTTGTTAGGGTACCAGTGGAAGTTCCATTGTGTACGCCATCCAGAAGCAGCTGGACTAGTCGAAAGACATAATCAGACTCTGAAAATCCGTATAGCAAAAATCTGTAAAGACAAGGGTGTGGACTGGTTAGTAGCTTTGCCAGTCGCTCTATTTTACATGCGTATGGTCGCACATTCCAGATCAGGTCTGTCCCCGTATGAGGTCGTATTCGGCCGCCCCCCTAACATGTGGGGTACTCCTAGACCCCGAAGTATTACCGATGTTTCATGTAATATGCTGACAGATTACCTAGCTTCCTTGATGTCTGCCCTCAACTCATGTCGTTCACAGGTTGCCGCCGCATTTCCAGACAATACAGAGGTGGCACCGCACGAGATCGTTCCAGGATCCTTGGTGATGGTCCGCAATTTTGACAGATCAAGTCCGCTGGAACCACGTTGGAAGGAGCCACGTCAGGTCCTCTTGACCACCCGAACTGCCGTCAAGTTAGAAGGCAGGAAGGGGTGGGTCCACCTCTCTCATGTAAAACTTTTCAAAGGACCAAAGCCAGACTTCAAAGACATTGCCAAGAACATTTCTCCGGATTCGAAGGATTGCCAGAACATTGTTTTAAAGGACTGTCCCGCACCAGACTTTATTACAACCCCTCCCTTGGTAGAGAAAACTCCGCAGCAGGAGTATAAGTTAAAGCTCAGGTCTAATAAGTCAGCCAGTTTGATTGTATAAGTCCTCCCCTAGGTGAAACGGTTAGACTGTTTCTGACATGTATAAAATAGACCCCCATAGTGAGAGAGTCAGTCGAAGTTCATTTCAATGCATCGTTTTTCTAAGTTTCATATTATTTCTCAGCATAATGATTTCCTGCACCAGTTATGCTTTCTATCTGTGTTTTCCAGTTCCTCATGTAAATATGTCTGCTCATACTACAGTAGAGCACACGTTTAGTGATCTGCCTCCTCACGAATATTCATACCGCCTCGCCATGCGTAATAACACATTCATCCGTATGTTACATTATTCACACCAGACCAGCAATGCCACTAATTGTTGGGTGTGTGGTCGACTCCCCCCTTTCCAGACATCGAAGGGAGTTCTGCCACTGTTTCCTTATCCATTTTCACACAATGGTTCGTGTGGAGCATGGTCCACGCTAACGTCATCCTCAACAGATATGTCTTTTCTTAACAGTACATGTTTCCCAGACAAGCAAGGTTTCCCCCATAGAACAGGTTTAGATCTAGAAAATGAAGTATATAATTTAGGAAATTATTCGTCGAATTTCATGGTTCTGAATGTTCAGTCTGATACTACTCCAGACTCACCCGCTATTTCAGTACTACCAGTCAAAGGCGAATTATGTGTCCGTAGTTATGGTTCTGTACATATAGGTCATAGTGAATGTACTACTGTTATCCAGTATAGTGACAGTAGGAAATCTATTTTTAAAGCTTCACGTCATTCTTATTTTGTTTGTGGTCAAACTGCATATGTCCGTCTGCCCCTCGATTGGGAGGGAACCTGTTACATTGCTTTCCTACTGCCACCTGTTTTTCTAGCCCCACCTGATTATCATAGGAATTCTTTCTTAGTACACACTAGACACAAGAGAAATCTCCCGATTGTCGATTATACTGAAACCGCCGCAGAGCAATTCATTGATATAGATAAAGGTGTTTTCCCTTATTTAGGTACAGTTGTAAATAGTAAGTTAATTCGTAGGTTAACAAGAACCCTTGAAGCTGTAGTAGATGAGACTGCCTCTGCTCTAGGTAACTTAACTGAAGAACAATCCTTTATGAGAATTGTCGTTTTACAGAATCGTCTCGTCCTTGACGTCATACTGGCCGATAGGGGCGGGGCCTGTAGAATTCTCGGATCCAGTTGTTGCATTTTCATTCCAAATAACGCGCCGTCTGTTTATTCAGCTATAACCAGACTCCATAAAATTGCCCATCTGTTACATCAAGATCCAGGCACCTGGACATGGTCCGGTTGGTTCTGGAATGTAATTTCCGCATGGGGATGGAAAGTCCTGTCCTTTCTAGGTATTGCAGTAGCGATCATATTTAGCTGCTGCCTCTGTATACAATGTGGCCCTGCGATTTGCAGCATGTGTGCTACCTCTTGTATTCCTAGTCCCAAGCCCCGTTCTAAATCCCGTTCCAAGACAATTCGAGACGAGCAAATGGTACTGTATGAAATGATAGACGGTATCATGAATATTGATGTTTCCTGATGGAAACGTAGTGACAAGGAGGGAATGTGGAAAAGTAAATTTTGCCATGTTCTGTGTCCCTACGCCCCATCCATCATATGTTATGTATGCATGACCAATATGCATATGTTATTCCCCATTTCTGATTAATGACGCAATTACAGTTGTGTCCACCTCTAATATGTTAGTTTCCAGTCCTCGTGAATACTACGAATATCAGGCCTATGTAAAATAATGTTGCCACGTTTCTCAGTGTGCACGTTATTCCATTATAAAGTCCCCGTTTCTAGGCCTCAAAAGGGCCCGGACCCTGGATTCAGCTCCTGTCTCCTGAAAGCCTCGCTGAGGAGCGATACAGCCCCCACCTGTATCCTCGACCTTTCACTTACTTCCTGCCTCGCACTGCCCGGTGCAGCCCGGCCCTGCCTCTAAGTCTGCCAAAAGTATGTTATAGTTCCAGCTATCAGTTCAGTCCTCCTCCTTTGCATTCCTAAGCTACTGAACTGCATCAATAGTTTCCGTCGTTGTCTAGCCTTCTCGTCTCCCTGTTAGAGAAATACTGTATTTAATGGTCATTTAGTATTCTTCATCACGCATTTCATGTAGAATAATGCATGGTCCAGTCTTAGAATCAAGTTAGCCTCTCCCCTCATGACTTCTAGTTTATATCAACATGTTCCCTAAACATTAGATACCAGATAGGGTTTAGGTACATGTCGCTCCGACCCTCCAGACTCTAGTCTCTGCTCCTAGCACAGAGTTCGTAGCCCCCAGCTTCTCCTAGTAACACGTCATTGCTAGTTTTCGCGCACCATTAGGTTAGAGGTCCCGGCTCCTTAGGTAGCCCCCTCCTATGTGTCCGCCCATTCATGACATATTCTGTTACGTTTTACTTCACATGTCTAAGTAAACTCCCAGTTACACCTCTTTTTACTGTTATCTCTCGCGACTGCTACACGTCATGCCTTCTGCTCCACCCACTGCTACGCCTACTGCAATGTAATGCTATGTGTTTGCGTTATGTATATAAATGAATGTCTTGTTATTGAATGTTAGCGCGCTCATCCCAGACCAAGCCCCGGCAGCTGCCGGGCCTCTTTTCCCCTGTCATCCTGTTCCTATGCAGGTTGTCCTGATCCTGTCCTTATGCTGTAATAAACCTGCAGAAACTCCTACTACCTCGAATCTTGACTCTTATTTATTGAGCTATCTGTTGTTATTCATTCATTCATCCAAAAATAGGGTATTATTTATTTATTTACCACAGCACCCTCCCGCCAGCTCAGCGAACCCCAGCCAGGCCGCCGACAACCTCACGAAGTGGATCAGCAACTGCGCGGACGAACTCGCCCCTCTGAGGACCCCGCCCAGCAGACCCGGCAGCAAGAAAGCCCCATGGTTCACCGACGAACTCAAGAGCTCCAAGAAGAACTGCCGAGCCCTCGAGAAAGTCTGGAGAAGGGAACCAACACCGGACAACATGACCACCCTCAAGCTTGCCACCCGGAAGCACCACCAACTGATCCGCGCCACCAAGAAAACTGCATTCAAGGACCGACTGGACAACAACGCACACAACTGCAAGGAACTCTTCAACATCGTGAAAGAGCTCTCCAACCCCAACGCCGGAAACAACTACATCACCCCATCGCAAGACCTCTGCAACTCCCTCGCCTCCTACTTCCACAACAAGATCGCGGACATACACAACAGCTTCAGCATTCAACCATCGCACACAACGACCGCAGCAACGCCGCCCACCACCACCCTCCGCGCCTGGACTCCTATCAGCACCGATGACACCGTCTGCATGATGAACTCCATCCACTCCGGATCTCCGACCGACCCCTGCCCTCACCACGTCTTCAACAAGGCCGACGCTGTCATCGCACCCCACCTGCGGGACATCGTCAACACCTCCTTCGACACCGCCACCTTCCCGGAGAGCTGGAAGCACGCCGAACTCAGCGCTCTACTAAAGAAACCAACAGCGGACCCCACCGAACTCAAGAACTACCGCCCCATCTCGCTCCTCCCGTTTCCAGCCAAAGTCATCGAGAAGACCGTCAACAAACAGCTGGCCGCCTTCCTCGAGACGAATGGATCCCTCGACCCCTCACAGTCTGGCTTCCGAGCCAACCACAGCACCGAGACCGCCCTCATCGCTGCCACCGATGACATCCGAGCCCTGATGGACAACGGAGAAACAGCGGCCCTTATCCTCCTAGACCTCTCCGCGGCATTCGACACTGTCTGCCACCGCACCCTAGTGCAGCGCCTCAGCAACGTCGGAATTCAGGAGAAGGCACTGGAATGGATCGTCTCCTTCCTCGACGGAAGAACACAGAGAGTCCGTCTACCACCGTACAAGTCAGAGGCCACCGAAGTCATCTGCGGCGTCCCTCAAGGATCCTCGCTGAGCCCCACCCTCTTCAACGTCTACATGAGCCCCCTCGCGCCCATCGCACGCCAACACAACCTGAACATCATCTCCTACGCCGATGACACCCAGCTGATCCTCTCACTGACCAACGACCCCGCCGCTTCCAGAGCCAACCTTCACGAAGGGATGAAAGATGTAGCCGAGTGGATGACGACCAGCCGCCTGAAACTGAACTCAGACAAGACGGAAGTCCTCATCCTGGGCTCCTCACCCTCCGCCTGGGACGACTCCTGGTGGCCCCCCGCCCTGGGCACCGCACCCACACCGACAGACCACGCACGCAACCTGGGCTTCATCCTGGACTCCTCCCTCTCCATGACCAGACAAGTCAACGCCGTCTCCTCGTCATGCTTCAACATCCTGCGCATGCTACGGAAGATCTTCCGGTGGATCCCCACCGAGACCAGGAAGACGGTCACCCAGGCCCTCGTCCCCAGCCGACTGGACTACGGCAACGCCCTCTACGCCGGAACCACCGCCAAGCTCCAGAAGAGACTCCAGCGGATCCAGAACGCCTCAGCCAGACTCATCCTCGACATCCCCCGACGCAGCCACATCTCCGGACATCTGAGAGACCTGCACTGGCTCCCCGTCAACAAGAGAATCACCTTCCGTCTCCTCATCCACGCACACAAAGCCCTACACGATCAAGGCCCGAGCTACCTCAACAACCGCATCAACTTCTTCGCTCCCAAACGCCACCTCCGATCAGCCAGTCACGCCCTCGCCGCCGTCCCCCGCATCCGAAGAACGACAACAGGAGGAAGGTCCTTCTCCCACCTGGCGGCCAAGACCTGGAACTCCCTCCCGACCGACCTGCGCCTGACCCAAGACCACCTCTCCTTCAGGAAGAAGCTCAAGACCTGGCTGTTCGAGCAGTAGCAGCACCCCCCCCCCAAGCGCCTTGAGACCCTCCGGGTAAGTAGTGCGCTCTATAAATGTCCTTGATTGATTGATTGATTGATTGTTGCACTGTTCTGGAACAAATCGCAATGTTCCAATCTTCAAGAAAAGAATAGCACAATAGAAGTTTCATCCCACATTTCAAATGACCTTAACGGGGTCCACCTTTGCAGACACCTGCCAGTCTAGCCCCAGGCGCCGCAGCTGGGGTCACTCGGAGCAGCAGCGGCCCCTCCCCCCTGCTGTGGGTGGTGATGAAGAGGGCAGTGAGATGGGGGCTGAGGACCTTGGGTTATGGTTCTGGCCTCAGATTCAGTCCCCATGTACTGAGGGCCCCTGTCTGTCGGTGCTGATCGCTCTGTCTAAGGGTTTACATGTCTCCAATGACGCAACGCTCATACTTCTGTTTTTTTTTCCATATTATTTTGAAAGGGATTGTTTTCAGGTTTGTTGGGTCAGTTGTATCAACTGATGCGAACTAGGACAATAACCCCCAGACTTCCCCATGTTAAACCTTAGCCGCTAGGATTTCTCTCATCTTTCTCCCTCCCTTTGTTGCCCCACACACTCACTACTTCAGTCGAACTCTTTCCCACCTTCCTTTTGTATGACTTCTATAGCACCTTCATCCTGCTCCAAGCCCTCGCAGCACTATATCTCGTGCCTCCTCCCCAAAAGCCCAATAGTCCTTTACTGCAGTGCAACTGCAGGCACCTAAGAAACAAGATTTTGCAATGCAATAGGTCTCGCATTTACGCAAGTTTGGGCTATTGACAGTGCAAATAACAATGCCTTTTTGTTTTAAAAACATAAATAAAAGGCATTGTCATTTACAATGCCAATAGCTTTAACTCGTGTAACTGCGAGACCTATTGCATTGCAAATGCTTGTTTTTGTTTATTGTTGTTTTTATATTACAAATTTTAAAAAAAGATTTGAAAGAAATAGGTTAATATTAGTATTTGTTTTTTTCTTTAAGTTTTGTTACCTTGGAGCACTTCTATGTTATTTTAGGAATTGTTAATGGGGATGTGTTATGTTGTTAGATTCTTGTCTCGAGCCTAGTCTAGTGTTCTAGCTTGAGACGGGCCGAGTCAGTAATCTAAATTGAAATACGGGGTTTGAACAGGGGACAGTTGATGCCAGCTGCATTGGTTGTCGGTGGCGTTTCTGTATACTTATGTGCGTGGCTGAAATAAAGGATTACTCCCATTAATCCTCTCGGTGAAGTGTCTGTAGTATCCGGCTGGATACAGTCTAGTGGTCAGCCCATGATGTCATACACTTTACACCCACCCACCACAGGCGTCACCAGTCAGGTGACCCTGTTAATAAAAGGGGCCAGGCGCACGTGCCAGTTTACTACCCTCTATATCCCAGTGTCTGCGTCAGTCATTCTTAGGCATGTGGGCCTGAGGCCCAACACTACAGTGTCTTCCTTCACAACGGGGTTATAGCTGGTAGGTTTGTATGTGAGCACTATTCACTGGCACAACCGGGCCGCCATCGGGGCTCGAGACGCCACTTTGTAAGAGCGAGGAACAGCAGAGCCCTCATTCAAACACTCTGTGCATCCTCCTCATCTCCAGGGCTCAGGAATGTAGCATTCCAAGCATTCTGGACTTGAACCGACAGGTCAGGGAGTCCTGGGACCAGGGTGCCATGCAGACGGATTCTTTGTCTCACTGCTCCCATCTGGTCCCTCGTTAGTCTTGTGCAGACAATAATCGAACCTGCTACAAGACAGGAAGCCGCCGGGGACGAGCAACACGTATCAGCCAGTGTGCATGAAAGCGGTCGGTGTGAAGGAAGGTCTGTGTTCAAAAATAGGGGTGCAATGAACCGTAAAGAAATGGATAATTTCTACGGTCAATGTTTAAACCCCAAGTTCTTTTCATATTTTATAGGAAGTAACCAGCTTCAAGATAATGGTGGCGCGTGTTTTTTTGGCAAATATCAAGGAAATAAATACCTAAAAAGATAAGGAAAAATATACATTAGGATATTACTAAACGATGCGTCCACAGACTCAGAACTATGCCTTCTGGTGGACGGCCTTTTCAAGCTCACCTGTAGATATGTTTGCACCGTAGATGAACTGAACCCGCCTGGCTGACGGTTGACCCTGTGAGTTCCCCTAGTATGCCAGAGTAAAGCCTCAAAGTGGCTTTAATGGGACTGCGTGAATCAATTCTATTTGGAAGCACCTTCATGTGTACCTGCGCATTTGTACGGCATTTGGGCAAGTATACTTAAAAAGACCATAGTTAACCCGGAAGTAATGATGAACTTCAAATGCACAGAAAAAGCCCCATAAAACAGTCATAGCTCAGATCGCAGACTTCTCAAGTTGAACCAAATAACCTTGTGAGTGATCACCAATGGGGTGTACGCTCACGAATGATGCAAGTGTGTTTGGCTCTGGAAAGCTCTGAATTCACTAGCAATTAGAATTTTTTTTTTGTTTCTTATAATTTGACCCCGTTACTAGATGGATCTAAAAATGACACATGACCTCATCTTATGGGAGCGCCGACCATGTAAAAGTCATAGCCACCTTTTGCATATTAGGGAACAAAAACTCAACACCAGAGTTTAGAATCTGTCAAGTATCCTGATGCTTATTTATTTATTTTCAACGTTTATAGAGCAGACAAATATCATCTATGGTGTTCTGGTGTGAGGAATGAGGCAGCTACCACGCACTAGAGAAAATGAAAAACATAAAGGAAAAGACAGGTCTTAGGTGATTGTCTGAAAGACAAATAATTAGAACATACAGAGGAAGAAAGGTTCAGACTTTGATAATCATAACTGAAACCAACAAGAAGATGCAGGAGAGAGGCGAGTCGATGAGTGCCAAGAAAAAAGCCCTCTGAAGAACAGAAAGCTGCTGATAACACATGGACACCAGCTCAGCAGTATGTAGGCCCCTTAGGTCGGGGTAGAAATTTTGGATGGCACACGGATGATGAACATTAATGTCGCTTCATGTAGATCGTTAAATTAACCAGCTGGGAGACCGGGGTGGGTGGGGGGAATTCTCTCAAGTCGGGGCTTCATAGGGTGCATTTACACACGTCTATTTTTACTAGGTTTCCTTGCATAGTTTCTCCCCCTGCAGAATAAGGCACTCTTCTATGTTCCTTGAGCAGGCAGGCTTTTAAGCACCAGACAGACACACATCTATTTTCATCAAGTTAGACAGACTTTACCTCTAGGAGACAGGCTGTCAGCACATGTGAGAAAGTGTATCTTTTGCATGGTTAGCCTCCACTTTTTGCCCGTTTTTGATGTGGTTTCAAATGTAGTGCACAGGGTCCCTGCCAACCAGGTCCCCTGTGCCAATGCTCTTCCCTAAAACAAACCCCCAATTGGTACTTTGCCTCCTGTAAGTCCCTAATAAATGGTACCCTGGATACCTAGGGTCTCAAAAGCTGGATAGGGTCCCTTGGGACACCCCTCACTGGGACCATGCCACTACCCTTGCAGCCGGCATGCCCCTGTGTGGGAGAAAATGACAAAGTTAACATGGCACCCAGCCTGGGAACCATGCCAGCTAGCACTGCCTGACAGTATAGGTAAGTCACCCCTCTAGCAGGCCTCACAGCCCTAAGGCAGGGTGCACTATACTCCAGGTGAGTGCATATATGCATGTGCAGATGTGTCCCAACAATATTAGGCACATTTCCCAATATTGTAAGTGTGAGTGAAGCCATAGAGAGTACATGTGCTAGGAACTAGATAACTCTAGTTCCACAGCACCATGATGGCTTTACCGAATATGCCAGTGGGGATTTATTGGACCATGTAGCCAGAGGGCACCACAGAGGTGCCCTCTGAATTCCTACCAACCCTGGTGTGGTATCTGACCGGCTGTAGGCAGGCAGCTGCCACCAGACATGTTTACGGACCCCTGGGTCGCGAAACCCTGCTCCCTGGGACCAGAAACAATGCACATCATGAGCAAAGGTGCCATGCAGCCTCCCCAGGATGGGCCAGTGCTTGAAGAGGTACGGTTCAAAAGCCTGCCCCCTTTGTAATGTGACCCCCAGCCTCTGCTGCTAGCAGCGGATGGCAGCCCCTGTTTACACCCCCACTCTGGGCGGATAAACCGGTGGGAAAATTAAAAAAGGTAGGGGGTTTGCACACCTCTGTCATCCCCACCCCTAAGGTGGGGGGAAGCGAGGTGAAGCACAACCTTCAGTCCCCGCCATCTTGTAGAGAGGGGGCTCCATTCAGGGCTAGGTCTATGCCTCCTCCCCTAAGATGGCATAAAAGAGCATGTAGCCATCCCAGTTCAGGTGTCCATTGGCCCTACCTGCTACTAACCTAAAACACCTCCTAAATTTAGTATTTAGGGGGCTCCCCCAGACCTGACCCTCCGATCTGCGATGACTTAAGAAGCAAGACGACCCTGCAGAGAACACTGAAGACAACGACTGCCTTGGCCCCATCCCTACCGGGCTGCCTCCAGCTTCTGCAAACTTGCAGCCTGTCTTGCAGTCAACGACCTCTGAAACCCTGGGAGGACTACTGCCTTTGATAAAACCTCCAGTCTTCCACTGAGAGCAGACGTGTCCAAGAAGAAACAAACTTCAAGAACCGCCACAGGGAGGACCAAAACTAGTCGATGCGACTCCCTGTTGCAAAAGAACTCCAAGAACCGCAGCAGTTCAGGACCGACCCTGGTGTCAACGTGACTCACTGCTACCAAAGATCTCCCAGAGACCACAGTGGTAGAGGACCAGCACTTGTGTTGACGTGGCTCTATCCTGCCCAAAGAAAGCACTGCAACTGATGACCTCCACAACCTTGAGGGATCCTTTCGGCCTCACGACCCGCGTTACCCACAGCTCCATGCCTGAGAGACTGTACCCTTCTGCTAGTGGCCCTGCCGGTCGCCTCCTGCACCGCCTGCCCAACCGCGATCTCTCCAAGACGATCTGACAACACTGGACCTTCATCTGATCTACAGTCCACCAGTGACGGTAACTGTGCTGGCTACCCTAAAACCTATCCCCGCTTATCGCCCCCGCCGACTGTGATGGTAAAAATTATTGCCAGTATCAACCGCCACTGCAAAAATACTGAAATCTGCACCTTACTAGTGCCCCAGTCCCTCACAACCGGCCCTGAACTCAGTGGGAGTCTGACCATCTGAAGACTGGAACTGTAAGTTGTATACTCGCTTGGTAAATCCCTCAATGAATTTCCTCCACAGTATAATCTTGAACCGATCGAATGTTGCATTGTCGACTTTTGACCGTGAAAAGTATCTTTAATTAAAACGCACTTACCTTGGCAAAAAGGGCTTGATCTTAAAATAAAATAAAAACAAAGTATGAATGTATAAAATTGGTCTGGATCTCCTTCTTGAATGTGTGTCCGTTATTGATCATGTGTGTCCAATAAATGCCTTAGACTTCTCTGTGTTAGGCCTAAGGTTGCTCTCCCACACTGACACTAATAGAGCACTGTGGGTTTTACATTGAGCCCTGGACCATTTGGGGAACCCCTGGACTCTGTGCACGGTATTACCACCTAGTGACAATATCAGATACAGAGCCAGCTTCCTACAGCAGACATCATACCAGGATCACAGCACCTCCTCAAGTACTCTGCAAGCAATTCCTTCCTTAGCTAAGTACTTGACTAAGAACTTGGAACTGAACAAAGTAGAGTTGCTTTGATCCCACTTTTATACTCATTTTCCATACCGTGGCTCTTGATCCACTAAGTTTTATCCAATGCCATTTTCTAGTTGAAGTGCAGACACAGCCTTTCTGCAAGGTAATGGCTATTACAGTAGATAGTTACGATGGCTCCTGGCAGGAGAATCCAGAACAAGGAAAGTGAGATCTCTGCACCTGTCTGTGATCGACCTTCATGAAAAGTAATCAGGGAGACAAAAGGGAAGGCCCTGCCTAGAAAATCCAACAGTATATACTGACTAACCCCTCTGTCCTGCCATGGCAGAGCACAAGAAATCTAACCAGCAATTGCTTCCTAAAATGTCCTCATAGAAGTGATGAAGGATGGAGACAGGGCCGCCCTAAAAAAGTAAACCTCAGTCTCCAAACTCTAGTCACAGGAGTAAACGCAATACACCTTCCTCTTCTGAGGAAGCTGCATCCACCCTCCTTTGTGAG
Source organism: Lissotriton helveticus (assembly GCF_964261635.1). Classification (NCBI taxonomy): domain Eukaryota; kingdom Metazoa; phylum Chordata; class Amphibia; order Caudata; family Salamandridae; genus Lissotriton; species Lissotriton helveticus. The sequence goes on along the minus strand of NC_136061.1, from coordinate 1,327,409,390 downwards.
AGACGCTGAAAGAAGGAGCTACCAAAATGGAACCCACTAGTCACAGCAACCATGCTCACATTACAGACAGTCTTGCTTAACACGTGTCATACATCCACTATGCACACACACACTAAAAACACAGATGGCATGTCAGTCCAAGGGTTGGTGTATCATATCCCAGCAGATATTTACTTGAATTAGCAGAGAGGCTGCATTACTCTACTCTGAGGGAATAAAAAAGGCTCTACCAAAATATTAAGCCTCAGAAATCGTAAAACTGACACACTGATGTAGATCAACAACTCAAGACACGGACAGTAAGAAAACAAGTTACTTACCTGTAACTTTGGTTCCCCAGTATTGGTAACTTTCATAGATTCCCATGCTTTGTATCATTCCCCGTCGTCGGAATGGGAGCCTCGGTAGTATAATAACCATAGAAACAAAAGAGAAACATAGGCCTAGGCCTCATCTCATTTTGTATCCTATCACCCTCTTTTTGTAAAAGAGACCAAACTTTTGCCAGGACCAATCAGAGCAGCCTCACCCCCTAGAACCTTCCTGAGAGAGCTCAGAGCCTCAGATTTTCGTAGCCGTTGTGCAAACCGCCACTATCTCTGTAAAAAGACTGAGCTTTCCCAGGGGAGGAGGGTGGGCGCATGGGAATCTATGAAAGTTACCAATCCTGGGGAACCAAAGTTACAGGTAAGTAACTTGTTTTCTTGCCCCGTATTGGAACCTTCATAGATTCCCATGCTTTGTATCAGAGTAGCTAGCAGTAAATCACAAAGACACATTTTGCAGATACATGGCATCACATAACCATATTAGCAATACTTACAGCATAACAAAACAATAAAAAAATGTGCTCACCAGGATGGAGGGATCGTAGGGAAAGCTCACCTCTCAATGAAAAAGATTCCGCAGAACTGCTTGACCAACAGCCGCGTCGTCTCGTCCTGCAGACTCCACTGATCCACGTTGCTGCCCTGCATATGTCCTTAATGGCGACTCCAGAGAAGAGAGCCACAGACGATGCCACAGACCTTGTGAAATGTGCACGGACCTTTCTGTCCAGTGGCTTGCCCGCCTCCTGATGGCAGAATTGAATCGCACTGGAGATCCAGCGGGAAATGCCACTCTTTGCCAAAGGAAACCCCTTCCGTGGTGCGCTGTAGGACACAAACAACTGGGATGATTTCCGAAAGGGTCGTGTCCGCTCTAAGTAGAATTTCAAGCATCTCTGAACAGCCAAAGAATGTAATGTGCGTTCCGCAGGCGTAGAAGGGCGCGGAAAGAAAGACTTTAAAATCAAAGGTTCATTCAAGTGGAACTCAGACGGCACCTTAGGAATAAATTTCGGATTGGTGCGAAGATTAAGAACATCCTTTTTGAACCGAAGGAACGGATGCACTATGGAGAGGGCTTGAAGCTCACCAACTCTTCTCGCTGATGTTAGAGCTAAGAGGAGGGCAAGTTTCCAAGACAGGAATTTCAAATCCGCCTTGTGCACAGGCTCAAACGGAGCTTTCATGAGTTGAGCTAGGACAAGATTGAGCTGCCAAACTGGTGGAGGAGGCCGCACTGGAGGATACATCCGGAACAGGCCCTTTAAGAATTGTTTAACAATTCTAGAGGACCATAAGGAAGGGCCTGAAGTACTGCGCCGAAACCTTGATATGGCTGCAAGATGTACCTTCACAGACGAATGCGCCAACCCAGACTTAGCCAATGATAGTATATATGGCAATAATTGACGAGGGAGAGATTTGTAAGGATGGAGACCTTGTCTTTGACACCATAGGCAGAACCTCTTCCATTTAGCCTTGTAAGTTTTATTGGTGCTCGAGCCTGTGACAAAACTTCTCTACATTCCTGGGAGAGATTCAGATGACGGAACTCTCTGTGTTCAGGAGCCACGCTGTCAAGTGTAGCGATTTCGGATCCGGATGGTAAACCTGTCCCTGATTCCTTGACAACAGGGACGGAATTGGTTGTAAGCGAATTGGAGGAGCCTGGGAGAGCCGCAGGAGTTCTGTGTACCAGAATTGCCGGGGCCATGCTGGAGCAATGGGAATCATCTTGCATGGTTCCGCTTTCATTTTCCTGAGAACTCGAGGAATGAGGGGAATTGGAGGAAAAGCGTAAAAGAATGCGCTGCACCAGGCCATCGAAAGGGCGTTCCCCAGGGATCCCTGATGGTGAACCTTGCTTGCGTAAAACCGGCATTTGGCGTTCACCGGAGAGGCAAACAGGTCGATGGTTGGTGTCCCCCAAACCGAGAACACACTCTCCAGAATGGATTGATTCAATTCCCACTCGTGAGTGACCTCTGTCTGTCGACTCAGGGCATCCGCCTTGACATTGAGCGAGCCTGCCAGGTGTTCGGCTCTCAGAGTGATGCTGTGAAGAATCGCATAATCCCAGATCCTCTGAGCTTCTGTGGACAGAGTTTGCGACCTCACACCCCCTTGCTTGTTGACGTAGTGCATGGCCGTCGTGTTGTCCGTCCGGACCAGCACTGTATGGTTGCGAACTCTGGGAAGGAAAGCCTGCAAAGCCGACCGAATGGCCGTCAGCTCCAGAAAATTGATATGGCACTGGCGCTGCTCCGGACTCCGTGCCCGCTGACTTGAAGCTCTCGGAGCACTGCTCCCCAGCCTTCCAAAGAGGCATCCGTGGTCATGATCAGGGAGGATGGTGAAATCCTGAACGTCAGACCTTGTGCGATATTGTCTTGTACAAGCCACCATTCGCATGCCCTTCTCATTGCTGCTGTCACCAACACCTTGTCGTTGAATGAGCCCTCTGCTTGGCGCCACTGTTTGTCTAGTTCTTCCTGCAGAAGACGCATTCGCAGCCTGCAATGCGGTATCAATGGTATGCAGGATGACATCGACCCGAGAAGGGACTTGTAGTGACGGACTGAAAGGCATCTCTTGTGGAACAGTTGGCGAGCTGACACCATCAACTTCTGTTGACGCTCTTCCGAAGGACGAGCTGTACACTGCGTGGTGTCCAAAATGGCCCCCAGGAATCTTGTGGATCTGGAGGGTTGCAGAACTGATTTGTGTTCGTTTAGCTGAAGGCCCAGGTGACGGAACAACTGGATACAAGTTGAAACGGCTTGAGAAGTTTCCTTGAAAGATGGCGCCTTGACGAGCCAGTCGTCCAAGTAAGGGAAAACTTCCAGGGATTGTTTCCGTAGAAAAGCCGCTACCGGTGCTAACACTTTGGTGAACACTCTTGGTGCAGACCGAAGGCCAAACTGAAGCACCTTGAATTGGAAATGGCTCTTGCCCACTGTGAAGCGCAGATATTGTCTGTGAGCTGGGTGTATCGGAATATGGAAATACGCATCTTCTAAATATAGGGACGCCAAATAGTCGCCTGGGTTCAAAAGAGGAAGAATTTCCTGGAGAGTGACCATCCTGAAAGAGAGCTTGATGAGATAAGTGTTGAGCTCTCGTAGGTCTAGTATGGGGCGCCAAGTCTCTGCTGTCTTCCGCACAAGGAAGAACCTGGAATAAAAACCTCTGCCCCTCTGAGAGAGAGGTACCGGTTCTATTGCCCCCTTGAGGAACAATTGATGGGCTTCGAGATGGAGTAGTCCCAGATGTTTTGTGCGGATGGCGCCCGGAGCTCTTGTTGGAGGAAGATCTTGGAATTCCAACGTATGGCCACTCTCTACAATATTCAGGACCCACTGGTCCGATGTTATAGACCTCCAGCTGTTCAGACAAAAGGATATCCTGCCCCCCACTGATGTGACTGGGAGGGAAGGAACAGTAGGTAGAGCCAGGAGGCCGCTATTGCCTCTTGGCGTTGTCACGTCCCTGACGGTTCTGACGGCCTCGCGGAGGTTGGTGAGAGTAAGGCGCCGATTGTCCCTGCCGTTGATGTGAGTATTGGTTCTTATAAGACTGCGAAGATTGCGAGGAATATCTCTGTTGGGTGTTGCCTCTATACGAAGAGAAACCTCTGCCACGAGCGCCTTTAAAGGGGACCTTACGGTAGTTGAGTGATCCCAAGGACTTCGCCGTGTCTGTATCCTTTTTTATATTTTGCAGGGCATCATCAACATGCTTACCGAAAAGCATCTCTCCATCAAATGGGAGATCCAGGATCTTATTTTGGACCTCCTGACGAAACCAGGTGGCTCTCAACCAGCCCTGGCGACGTAGCACTGCTGACCCTGCTAAGGCCCGAAAAGCTGTGGACGCAATATCCATAGCACAGTCGATAACTTCAGAGGAGGATTTCTCTCCCTCCATCAGCACTCTCTTGGCCTCATCCCTTGTGGAGTCAGGTAGTTGTTCCACAAACGGTTCCATGTCGCACCACATCTGGCGGTCGTATCTGCCTAGAATGGCGCGAGCATTTGCCGCTCTAACAAGCAAGCTGGCCATGGAAGAAAACCTGGTGGAGGCTGCGCAGACTGCATTGAAGGTTCCGAAGGAAACCTGTTCCGATAGTCCTGCAGCATCATCTGTAGAGCAGAGATGAGAGAGGCGGGCATGGCCACCATGTCCTGCCCTAAACCAGGCGGACGTCGCTCTTCTGGAACATAGTGATGAAACTGCTGGCCACCTGTATGTTCGTAATAGTCCTCCGTGTCCGTCTCCTGCAACTTTACATTCAAGTCTGAGGGACTATAGGCAGCCCCATAATGACCACTCTCATCCTCATCCTCCTCCGACTCATCATCCAAAAGCATTGTCGGTGGATGTGACGAAACTCGTCGAGGGGACGTCATCTCCGGTGTAATTTTCATTTTGTGGATAGGAAAATGCATTTTTTGACCCGTCGACGGTCTTGTCTACGGAGCCGTCGTCGACTGTGCAGCAGTCGTCGACGGTATTGTCGATGGAATCGTCGACGGTACAGCAGCCTTCGTCGACGCAATCTTGGTCGTCGACGGAAAGATCGTCGACGGCTTCGTAGACGAACTCGTCGTCATCACCATCAGCGTCGACGTTGAAGTCGTCGTCGTCGTCGACGTCGTCTTTGTCGTCGACGAGGCCGTCGACAGCACCTTACTGGAGCTCATCGTCGTCGACGTGGAAGATGCTATCGTCGACGAACCTGGAACCTTGAATGACGACGAAGTCGCCGACGTGGATATCGCTACCGACGACGAGCTCGTCGACGGAGCCAAGGAAACAGCGGGAATTTTCACAGAGGCAATCGTCGTCGACGTACCTGGTGTTTTCGTCGTCGTCGACGGACGCTGTTTTTTCTCCGGCCCGGTTCCTGGAGTGACAGCAGAGTATTTGTCACTGAATTTTTCCTTTTTGGGCGGAGAAGTGATATTAACCTCCTTTTTGTCCTTTGAGGCTGTAATCAATCCAGCAGCCTGTCCCTGCCTCTCCTTTTCACTTCCATGAGGAGATTGAAGGGGACTAGCCCTCTCAGACCTGTCAGAGATCTTATGAGGGGCCTTAAGAGGGGGCTCAGCTGCAGAAGAACCAGGGGGAGACCTACCCCTCTTCCTGGATCTGTGAGAGGACGCAAAAGATGTTGAATCCTCTTCATCCGATGAGAGCACCTCCTTCCGAGTCTTCATCTTTTGAAGCCAGGTCAAAAGCCGACCCTCTCTGTCACGAAGAGTCTTGGTAGAGAAGGTTCTACAAATCTTGCAGTCTGTGGCCTTGTGGTCAGGGTATAAGCAATAAATACAGTTTTCATGCTTATCTTCCACAAAAAGTAGTTTTTTCCCACAAGAGGCACAGGACCTGAATAAGGCCTTCTTCTCCTTGTCAGACATGTCTTGATTTCAGTAGAAAACTTGAAGAAATAACCAGAAAGGTTGAGAAAACTGAGCAGAGCTCAGTGGAGACTCCCTAGCACAACGTGCGGTAGAAAAATCTGAGGCTCTGAGCTCTCTCTGGAAGGTTCTAGGGGGTGAGGCTGCTCTGATTGGTCCTGGCAAAAGTTTGGTCTCTTTTACAAAAAGAGGGTGATAGGATACAAAAGGAGATGAGGCCTAGGTCTATGTTTCTCTTTTGTTTCTATGGTTGTTATACTACCGAGGCTCCCATTCCGACGACAGGGAATGATACAAAGCATGGGAATCTATGAAAGTTCCAATACTGGGGCAATCCCATGTTGCTAGAGGGCACGCTTAGTGCCCCCTCCTAGATCTCAGAGCCAATTCTGGACCTGGGGGTTACCATGGACAGGCCTTGCCTCAGTGCACACACTAGATTAGTGTGCTTGCTTGGGCAAAATTAAAATCAAGAAACCAGTTTCACATGCAGTGGGGCACTCAGCACAGGGGTACACACCCAAATATAATGCAGGGGACACTGTCATCCCAACACACATCCAAAATGGAAGTCCTCCAGCTTGACCTTGCCAATATGACATACAAAATAAAGGGGTAAGAGGTACCTCTCCTAAACCAGCCTCCTAACAGAATAACCTTAAACACAGAAAAAGGAATAGGAGGAAAGAAACACACATACAGAAGAGTGTGATGCAAACAAACTGAAAAATGTGTTAAAAGTGCCCTTACCCACTAACAGTGGCATGGTTCATCAATGGGCTTGCTAACATCATCCCCGCGTAGACCAACGCCTGGGATGGAGCAGAAGGGAGGGACCAAAAAGCCTAAGGGATCTTCATGTGCAGAGACTAAGTATAACTGTGATTAAAATTGGCTAGGGAATATCCTCAAAAACCTTCATTCTTGGATTTCCTGGCCAGGATTAAAAATATTCTACAGAATGGTGATGATAGAGAAAGTAATTATCCCTGCATCGCTCATATCTGCAAAATTGTCAAAAGGTTTCACCTGCAATATTTTGACCATACGGGTCACTTGGCCTTCATCAGTTTTTAGGGCTCGGCCTACGCCCACGAAGTGGGAGGAGTTTCGAGCTCCTAATGTTAAAGAAAAAAAAAAAGTATCTCTAGGGCTTTGGCGAGACACATTCCTTAGTGTGTTATGTCATCTGGCCAGTGATTCGTCTTCGCTGTGGTGTGTTTTTAATAGCCTTGAAGTGATAGGCTAAATGTCGTTTTGGTCGGCCATGTTGGGCCTTTTTCGTGCATGTGCGCGCAAAGAAGTACATTAATTATAAATAGGAGCTGTCAGGGTGCCTCCGTAAGTGAATCCAGATGGCCGGGCGCGTTCACCATTCAGCAGCGCTCAGCGCGCAGCTGCTGCATGCCAGGCCGGGAGTGAGGTATTCCGGCACTTTGGGGGAAAGTAAGTGCAGCCTGCCTCTTCTTAATGGGTTACACCAAACCTGGCGAGCAGCCGGGGATGTTACAGCGTGCCATCCCCACCCCTCCCAGGGATTCCTTTCACGACAGGGCCCGGAGTTGTTCTGTTATCCTTTGCACGCCTGTTCTCAGCAAGCACAAGAATGTCTGGTATTGTTATTTAAAAGGCCGGTGCCTCACCCCCCTCCCCGAGGCCCCGCCCTCTGCCTGCACTGATCAGGGTCCGGCCTGTCGAAGGATTCCCATCTCCACAACCCAGGCATGCAGAGCCCCACCGCTGCCCCGACACCTGCCATATGCATTTGTCGTTAGCGCCTCCCCCACTCCTTGGAATGTCCCTGCCCCCACCTCCTCACTTCCCATCCCCTTTCATCTTCAAGGGAAGCCCCAGACCTGCTCAGCCCAGGGGCAGCTGCACGAACGGCCCCTGCTACCGGGAGGAAGGGACCGCCACTGATGCAAAAAACAAAACACAAGAGGCCCAGGCAGACCTCGGGGCCCTAAACTCAGACAATAATGAACAACACAAGCAGTGGCACTGGAAATAGGGATGCGGAAGCAGCTACAACACCCTCTGGTAACACGGAAAGAGTTCAGAGGCAGAGTAAACACACACCAAACAAACAAGAGGCCCAGAAATATACAAAGAATAAGTGACAGCAACACGTTTGTTATGCGTCCATTACTTTATGTCATGGATGCAAGGTTATATCAGCTTATATTTCTTATTTCACTGTTAGAATTTAAAACCAACACAGTTCCAAACCCAAAATTCACAGGGCCTGATTCACAATAATTATATTACAAGTAGGTGTGACTTGGTCTTGTAGTACATCTGGCTTACTCCTGATTTCCAGGAGTACCATGGGAGTATGTCACGGCTCTCAAGTCTTAGTTAAATCTTGTGAATCGTGCGTACAGTATTCTGTCAAATATAACAGATGTGTCCAATACTGCTGTTTACACATAACTTGGGCCCGTTTCGCAACGTTTCCTGCCACCTACCCCTGTAGTATCTCTGGCATATTCATAAAATTCAGGAGGAATCAAGGACCAAGGCAGCAGCACACATACCTTACTCCTGTATTCCAGAAGTAAACCAGGAGCACTATGAGAGTTTGTCACAGTTAGTCATAGCCCAGTCTTTGTAATTCAGGTCCTATGAGTTCCGTGGTAAAACTGATTTGATTGTAAGCTTTTACCGCATAAGTGGCAAGGTAAAACAGAAACTCTTTGAGAGTGCACTTTGAGAGTGCAGAGTGCAGTTTGAGAGTGCAGAATCAGAGTGCAGTTTGAGAGTGCAGAGTGCAGTTTGAGAGTTGAGACTGCAGTTTGAGAGTGCAGTTTGAGATTTGAGAATGCAGATTGAGAGTGCAGAGTGCAGTTTGAGAGTGCAGAATCAGAGTGCAGTTTGAGAGCAGTTTGAGAGTGCAGATTGAGTGCAGTTTGAGAGTGCAGAGTGCAGTTTGAGAGTGCAGAGTGCAGTTAGAGTTGAGAGTGCACGTTGAGAGTGCACATTGAGAGTTGAGAGTGCAGTTTGAGAGTTGAGAGAACAGTTTGAGAGTTGAGAGTGCAGTTTCAGAGTGCAGCATGAGAGTTGTGAGTGCAGTTTGAGAGTTGAGAGTGCAGTTTGAGAGTGCAGTTTGAGAGTGCAGTTTGAGAGTGCAGATTGAGAGTGCAGTTAAAGAGTGCAGATTGAGAGTGCAGAGTGCAGATTGAGAGTGCAGTTTGAGAGTGCAGAGTGCAGTTTGAGAGTGCAGAGTGCAGTTTGAGAGTTGAGAGTGCAGTTTGAGAGTGCAGTTTGAGAGTGCAGTTTGAGAGTGCAGTTTGAGAGTGCAGTTAAAGAGTGCAGTTAAAGAGTGCAGTTAAAGAGTGCAGATTGAGAGTGCAGAGTGCAGTTTGAGAGTGCAGTTTGAGAGTGCAGTTTGAGAGTGCAGTTTGAGAGTGCAGTTTGAGAGTGCAGTTTGAGAGTGCAGTTCGAGAGTGCAGTTCGAGAGTGCAGTTCGAGAGTGCAGTTCGAGAGTGCAGTGTGAGAGTGCAGTTTGAGAGTGCAGTTTGAGAGTTGAGAGTGCAGATTGAGAGTTGAGAGTGCAGATTGAGAGTTGAGAGTGCAGTTTGAGAGTGCAGATTGAGAGTGCAGTTTGAAAGTGCAGTTTGAGAGTGCAGTTTGAGAGTGCAGTTTGAGAGTGCAGATTGAGAGTGCAGATTGAGAGTGCAGTTTGAGAGTGCAGTTTGAGAGTGCAGATTGAGAGTGCAGTTTGAGAGTTGAGAGTGCAGATTGAGAGTGCAGATTGAGAGTGCAGAATCAGAGTGCAGATTGCAGTTTGAGAGTGCAGTTTGAGAGTGCAGATTGAGAGTGGAGAGTGCAGATTGAGAGTGGAGAGTGCAGATTGAGAGTGGAGAGTGCAGTTTGAGAGTGCAGATTGAGAGTGCAGTTTGAGAGTGCAGATTGAGAGTGCAGAGTGGCAGTGAGTGCAGACTGAGTGCAGAGTGACAGTGAGTGCAGAGTGACAGTGAGTGCAGACTGAGTGCAGAGTGACTGAGTGCAGAGTGACAGTGAGTGCAGAGTGACAGTGAATGCAGAGTGACAGTGAGTGCAGAGTGACAGTGAATGCAGAGTGACAGTGAGTGCAGAGTGAGTGCAGAGTGACAGTGAGTGACAGTGAGTGCAGAGTGACTGTAGAGTGACTGTAGAGTGAGTGCAGAGTGACAGTGAGTGCAGAGTGACAGTGAGTGCAGAGTGACAGTGAGTGCAGAGTGACTGTAGAGTGAGTGCAGAGTGAGTGCAGAGTGACAGTGAGTGCAGAGTGACTGTAGAGTGAGTGCAGAGTGACAGTGAGTGACAGTGAGTGCAGAGTGACTGTAGAGTGAGTGCAGAGTGAGTGCAGAGTGACAGTGAGTGCAGAGTGACTGTAGAGTGAGTGCAGAGTGACAGTGAGTGCAGAGTGACAGTGAGTGCAGAGTGACAGTGAGTGCAGAGTGACAGTGAGTGCAGAGTGACAGTGAGTGCAGAGTGACAGTGAGTGCAGAGTGACTGCAGAGACAGTGTGTCAGGGTGCACATTGTGTGAGTGTGCAGAATGAGTGTGCAGGGTAAACAGTGTGTGACTATGCAGGGTGACATTGGGAGTGTGCGGGTGAGCAGTGTGTGAATGTGTAGGGGCAGTGTGAGTGTGCAGAAAACACCACACACACATACACCACACACACATAACGCACACACAAACCACACACCTCAGTCTCTCAACACCACACACTTGTCACCACTCAACACAACACCCTCACCACCACACTCACTCCCCAGGCTCACCCCCACAGACTCACCACCACACACTCACCAGCACACAGAAAACAACACACACAACAACACACCCCCAGCCGTCAATGAATGCTTTCACCATGCACAAACACCAACAACCATCATCCATCTGTGCACGCTTTTACCAAGCACACACCCACCAGCCGTCAGTGCACCCTTCCACCAGGCACACACACCTCCAGCCGGCAGTGCACTTTTCCACCAAGCAATCGCAGTATGGTACACTTTACTTTTAAACATATTCATATAAAGCACAGCATGCCACCATTGGTAAAATTACAATTCAACCAACATACTTCCACTACACACCACATGCACACACTCCATAACACATGGCAAAAAGACATTGGCATTTACAATGCCATTAGCTCAAACTCAAATAAATCCGAGCCCGATTGCATTTCTAATGCTTGTTCTTTCCTCCTATTCCCTTTTGTTTATCAGCTAATTGACATGATCATTTCATTTTTTTAAATTAGGTTGACAAACTAGTTAGTCACTCTGGCTTAAATATTTCTTTAATTGCGTAAGATAACATCATCACAAAGTCAGCCTGTTACAACTCTAAGTTATATCTTACACCACTACTGTCGCCCCTTAGTATTGTGCAGGTTTTCATTGTATTTCTGTTGCAAATGGGCTGCAATAGCACCTATGTTAGTCTCACAACAAACATGCCGAGAGACCTACAGCAGGTAGAATGCACTATCACTCGCCTTATCTTTGACTGATGTGTTAGACCACCTCATCCTAGCAATGTGGCAAGTGCAGATGGAATACAAGACACTTTGACTCTCAAACCCGTCTTCAACTTGTGTTTAAGTACCATAAACGTGTATTGTTTATCCGGCAGACATTGATGGCCAAATACCCAAATCCTGTTTTCTTTCAATTGGCCAAAGTATAAACTATTCGGACATGAAAACCTAACTTCCCCTCAGAACCTTTCTTCCACTTTTAGTTACAAATCAGATAATTTTTTTGTTCAGAAGTGTCTGGACATTCTCTTTTTCTTCTTAGTCCAGGGTCTCCACCTTGACCTCTCTCGCTTCTACACTTTTACATACACACTTTTGCATAACATTGCTCTGAAGTGGCTTTTAGGCTGTGTGTTTCTGAGCATGTGCTGCTCTGGTTGTTGCTGCTTGTGGACTAGGGACTTTGTTCAAGACAGATATAGCATTTTATTCTCTGAGTCTGACACCAATTTTTAGTTTTATTTGAAGTAGGATCACAACAGCGGATTTAGAATCCTCCTGTAAAATTCAATAAAAAAAAATTTAAAACGTCTAAAAAAAAGTTAGGCTAGCAGGAAACAATTGTTTCCACGTTTGTGAGGAAGCAACCTTCTGCCAAACTCGAAATCGGGCCCCAAGTTACCAACATTGAAAAACACCTGAACCTTTAAAGTGGAGACATGAACTCGCCCTAAACCAGACAATTATTGATTTATAATGTGTATTTGTTTAGAATACGACACGGGCGCAGTTTGCTGGTGCAGTACTCGGAGACACATTTTTTTACTTCTGCAATATGCTAGTTTCAAAATTGCTGTTTCTCAAACAGCTAATCGGCTCATCATTTCAATCAACTAATTTACAAAATGCCAGGACGACCAAAGCTATTAAAACGCCATTTACCCTTTTTCTGGAATCCTCTGAGTCGGACTCGAATTTCATAACCTATTTCGCCACCGAGTCAAAAATACAGAACCAAAGGTCAATATAGAGCATTGGACTGGAACCCTGGTGCTGCTAAAATCAAGAATTACGAATTTGGGGCACTGGTGAATGAGACATATGGCAGGTAGTAGGACAAGAGGTGAAACACGATAAACCTACACTTCGTCCCAGAGGACACCCCACCTTTTTAGGGCTCGGCCTACGTCCCACGAAGTGGGCGTGGCTTAAGAGTCCTTTTCTGAGGACTTCGAAAATCTAACCTACGAATTCCAGAAAAGCTCGTGATTTTTGCTTGTTATTTATGGCAGCTGCATGGCAATTGGACCTAGCATGCCTGTGTTTTTAAAAGCTAGCACGCAATAGGCCATAGGCGTTAGAGTTGCTCCGCCTAGTGCATATTCCATGCGGACACGCGCAGCAGAAGGGCATATTTCTTCAATTACCAGCTGTCAGGGCCCGCGGTAATTGAAGACAGATGCCGGGCGCGCGTGCCCCATTCTTTTCGGTGTGCTCTCGTGGCCAGGCCCCCTCGCAGCGCAGACGTGCCTCCACGAACCGTCCCGCTCTTTGCCGTGCATTTTTCAGATGCCTTCGGCTACTCTTCGGTCGCAGTGGCGCGCGCCTGGCACCACTCTTTTTTTGTAGTTCGCGATCGCTTTCGATCGCTTGCATTTCTGATCTCCTTGCTGTCTGAAGTGTTGTTCGTTATAAAAGAAAGTGCCGCCGTGTCTAAGTTTCCAGGAACACCATGCCCTTTAGCAAACACCATCTTTTTATAAACACACCCTAAAGGTGTGCTGTTTCAGCTGCGTCTTTTCAAGCCCCTTTGTCTGCCGCCCCGCCCCCCCCATCACACACAAAGCACCACGGACTGCAAGAGCACGTCTGACACGGGCAGTGTGTGAGTGCAGCCGCTCTGCCAGGGCGCCGCTGCACCCTATGCACACAACCCACCACAGACTGCAAGAACACGTCTGACACCGGCAGTGTGTGAATGCAGCCGCCCTGGCCGGGCGCCGCTGCACCCTCTGCACACAGAGTGGGCACAGCGCAAAGAAGCACAAACACGGAGGCCTCACCGCACGTGGGTCCGGGGCCAAGGCGCCACTGCACCCTATGCACACAGAGCGGGCACAGCGCAAAGAAGCACAAACACGGAGGCCTCACCGCACGTGGGGCCGGGTCCCACTGCACCCTATGCACACAGAACGGGCACAGCAAGAAGCAGAAACACGAGGCCTCACCGCACGTGAGGCCAGGGGGGCACTGACTGGCACTGTGTGAACGCAGTCCCCTGCCCGGCGCCGCTGCTCCCTATGCACACAGAGCGGGCACAGCGCAAAAGAAGCGCAAACATGGAGGCTTCACCGCATGCGGGGCCTGGCCTGGGGGCGCACCGACTGGCACTCGGTTCTCTGGGGCCGGGCCCTCGAGATACGTCTGCGGCTGGCCGAGTGCCCCGTGCAGGTGAAGGGCACCGTGCCAGAGGTGCTGCTCAGCCCTCCATCTTTCCAAGGTCGATAACTTGAGTAAAGATGCTAAACAGTGCAGCAATTCCACAGGTTTCCACAGTTATAGGAGTGGAAAGGGAGAGGCAAGTGGGTGTGAGGGGGCGGGGCTTGGGTGGATGCTGGGGGTGGGTTGGGTCACCTCAGCTGCGTTCAATTCTGCAATATTAGAAACTAGACATGCAGCAAATGTAAACACTCCCACCCTTTCTTTTAAGCAGCTCTCCCTTCCTCGGACATTAATCTATGCCGTTTTTTTCTGCTTTTGGAACAAATACTTAAGCTGGCTGCGAGGCCGCCGCGGTGGTGTGTGGCGGTGGACATCTATCTGTTTAATGGGCCGTGTCACACGGTAGCAGTCTCTCTTGTCAGGCCCGATTGTGTTTTAGGCAAACACTGAGGCGCTCATAAAGGCAGGGGTCAAGTACAGCTTGATTCCACTCTGCGCCGATTCACCTACCGGACCGGCGGGGCAAAGGAACGTTCAATGTTTGAGGCGGCAGAGTGGGGGCGCCACGGCTGCCGGTGGCCTGTCGGACCCAGGGACCAAGGTCACCTCGTGCCTGGGTGGGAAACCCTGTGAAGCCTCCGTCGTATCACATACCCGACAATTCCATTGGAGACATAGAAAAAGTGTGTGTGTGTTTCAAACCTCATTCTTCATTGTATCTGTGTGTGTGTGTGTGCCTGTGTGTTTTTGTGTGATGTGTATGTGTGTGTTACAAACCACATTATTCATTGTGTGTGTTTGTGTGGGTGAGGGCGCGTGTGTGATGTATGTGCTTCAAACCTTATTATTCCTTGTAGGAGAGTAGGGTCTGCTATCCTATGGTCACCCCACATTTTTGCTTTTTTGCTTCACTGGTTTTAGACTACTGAGGCTGTGGGCCTGCTAATCAGACCCCCAGCCTGCTGTTCTCTCTCTAAATTATTAATACATGTGCTATAGGTACATACCACAATTGGAAATGGACTCCTTGTCAGCCCCTTTACCATGCACTATAGGTGCTCAGGGCATAGGTGCCACCAAGGCCTACCAGGGGCTGCAGCGTATCTTTTGCCACCCCTGGCTGGTTCTTAAATTGACACAACTGGCTGATCACTCAGCTGGGGCAAGGTGGTGTAATCACCTCTTGCTTAGATATAGTATACCTATATCTAAACCTTTATCTGGACACATATAAACCTGTGAGTCACTCCTATGGAAGGCCTTATCAATCCTGGAGGCAGAGTGCGTGGTTTAATGTGAGATGGAGCTCTAGCATGAGCTGAGCCTATCTGCAGCCGTCTGGAACAAATCCCTAAGCTGTTTCAGGATAATGCCATACCATATACTATTAAGTGCATTATAATCCTCGCGGTTATATAGCAACTCTGGTTTGGCTTTATCAAAACATGTCGTGTAAGGTGTCATACGATTTGGAATACTATCCCTGTGAGAAGTTGGCCTGGTATATGATGCTTACTAGTTCTAGTGATCACCTTGTACCATGCCAAGCAACCCTTATGGTGCAGGTTGTAAAGTCAACCTTATAGACAAGCTATCCTAGGGGTAGCATGGACTAAGCAGTCTTAGGCTAAACTCTGTAAAGGCATGTGAAGCAAGCTGTTTTACCAAACACAATCCCTTGAATACCAAATGAAAGGACACCACACAGATATATATTGAAAATATATATAGATTTATTTCTACAAATATCCCAGATACTCTTTATGAGCACAGAAGCAAATGCGTTAAAACAAAACACAGTTTAAATACACAAAAGTTGCACAATTTTGGATGAGCCCTAGGGGCCACCTAAACCATATACTAAAATAGTGGTATAAGAACCACTATGGGGAAAGTGAAGAGGCCTGGGGAATCGCTGGAGCTGATCGGGACTAGCAGTGAAGAAGTCGGGAAAGGCCCGCGGGACTCGGGTGCAGTGCGGAAAGTGCACGCTTTACCAATGCAATGTCAATGGTGCGTAAAAGTTACAAAGTTAGTTATTAAGGAACCTTCCGAGTGACCTAGAAGGATGAAACTTTAGACACAGACACTAGAGGTGTATACCAGTGTGGGAACACCGGCGTTGCTGAGTTACCTCACCCACAGGAAGCGGGTGCACAGGGTCGAAGTAGTGTCGGGTTTCGTCACGCAGGTCGATGGTGCTTGGAGCTGAAGATGCTGCAGGCGGCTCGATGTGAAGAGTTCCGGTGGATCCAAGGGTGGATCTGAAGAGGTGAAGACCTGAAAGCAGAGGGGACAATGTTCAAAGTCACTAGCCAGTGACTACCGTGGAACCAGATTGGAACCAGGCGATGTCGGGTGCAAACAGGTGATGTCGTGTAGCTTCTCTCTGCAGCCACGTGGACACGAGGGGTCGAGGACGTCCAGGAGTCGGTCACGAGCTGTCCCACGCAGGCTTCTCGCTGTTGGCGGTGTCGGCAACTTGATTGGAGCAAACAGGCCTTGGCTAATGCAAGCCACGCAGGAATCGAAAAAGGCTTGTTACTCGGACCAGCAAGGTCAGAGCAGGTGCTCCTTTTTACAGGAGCAAGGGCAAGTCTGGAGCAACCAGACCCGCAGTGTAAGTTGAAGGTTTCGTCGCCAAGATGGCCGCTAGCCACGTGGCAAGTGGACGGGATGGCGCGTCGAGTGGCACAGTGCAAAAGGGCCCCACGCAGATCGTGGAGATGCTGGGGGGCTGATCTTCGGTGCAAGAGCTGCTCGAGGTTGGGGCTTCTCAAACCCCAAAGCACAGCGTCGAGGGTGCCTCTGATGCTGCGCAGTCAGCGTTTCGGGGGTCTTCCAAGAGGTCCGGTCCCACGTCTCTCGGTGCCTCCACGGGTCCCTTCTTTGCAGGGACTGTGGATCGGGCGGTGAGAAGTCTGGGAGTCTGGGTCTTGTCAGGCTCTGGGCTCGGGCTCCGGCGGGAGGCGGCGGCAAAGCAGACGTCGAGTTGCTGGTTGGTGCCTGTGTTCACAGGGTGGTCACTCCTTGGCCACAAGGGAGATTCTCTTCCGTCTTCTGTGTAGCAGAATGTCGAAGTCCAGTCTTCTTCTGTATTTCAAGTTGATTCAGGATGATCTGAAGTCTCAGGACACAGCTCCCACTCTTATTTGAATCTGGGGGGCCGGATCACCTACTAGGTCCCTCCTCTGGGTGGAACCAGGAAGGGGGGTGGTTACACCCCCTTTCCTTTGTCCAGTTTCGCGCCAGGACTGGGGCTGGAAAGCCCCAGCACCGGTTTGAACTGGCCTATGCGCAGGGACACCTTGTGTGCCCCAGGCATGTCTGATTCTATTCAGCCCTGTCCTACCCAATACACAAAATCCTGTCTGGAGTGGTGCTAGCACCTCCCCAGGCAGGAAACCCTTTGTCCAAGCTGCCCTCGCTGGAAGGACTCCCAGCAGCAGGAGGTCAGACTTGTGTCTGTGGTGACAGCATCCATTTTGTGATGCTAAGGCTCTGTTTAACTTTAACCGGGGTTCAGGTTAGGTACATGTCGTGTCCCTCTAGAAGGGTGGAATGCTACCCCCGTAGCCAGAACTGGCGAGGGGGTAGTATTCCAATTCGTATGACACCTTACTCGACATGTTTTGATAAAGCCAAACCCAAGATAGCATTTAACCGCGAGGTTCATAATGCACTTAAGAGTATATGGTATCATATCATGAAACAGCTAAAGGACATGGTTCCGAAAGCTGCAGACAGGCTCAGCTCATGCCAGAGCACCATCTCACATATTTCCAAGCACTCTGCCTCCAGGATTGATGAGGCCTTCTATAGGAGTGACTGATAGGAACATATGTGTCCATTTTAGGTTAGGTATAGGCATACTACACCTAAGTAAGGGGTGGTTACACCGACTTACCCCAACTGAGTGATCAGCCAGTTGTGTCAAATATGGAGGCCAAGCCAGGGGTGGCACAATACATGCTGCAGCCCCTGGTAGGCCTTGGAAGCACCTATGCCCTGGGTACCTGGGTACACTGTTACAGGGGCCAATAAGGTGAACCAGTTCCAATGTCGTTATGCACCTAAAGTACATGGGTAACAATTTAGAGAGAGAACAGCAGGCTGTGGGTCTGATTAGCAGGCCCACAGCCACATTAAGTCATAAACCAGTGAAGCAAAAAGCAAAAATTTGGGGTGACCATAGGATAGCAGACCCTACTCTCCTACAATCCCCTCGCCAGTTCTGGCGACGGGGATAGCATTCCACCCCTCTAGAGGGGTAAGACATGTTACTTTACTTAAATGCGGTTAATTTCTAAAAGGGCCTCAGATCCACAAAATGGATGCTTCTGCCACAGACACAAGTCTGACCCCCTGAAGCTGACTGAAACTCAGCCCAAGGGGCCTGGACAAAGGGTTTCCTGTCGCAGGGCGGTGTTACAACCCCCCAGACAGGAGATAGTGGATTGTAGCAGGGAGGTTTGAAAGAAACCAGACACTGCCTGGGGAGCACAAGGCTGCCCCTTGCATAATCCGGTCAAACCGGTTCTGGGGCACTCCAGCCCTCGTGCCAGCGCGGCCTGGATCAAAGGAAGGGGGCGTATCCACCCACTTCCTGGGTCCCACCCATAGGAGGGGACCTAGCAGGTAATCCAGCCCCCCAGATTCGAATAAGAGTGGGAGCAGTGCCAATGCACTTCAGATTATCCTGATGAAACATAAGAAACGAAACTCTGGACCCTTCGACATCCTACTCAACGTAGAAGACTGAAAAATCTCCCTTGTGCTCAAGGAGTGACCACCCTGTGCAAACAGGCACCATCCAGCCCTCGACGTGTGCTTTGTTGCAGTTCCCGCCGGAACTCGAGCGACAGAGATCGACGAGATCAAGCTTGCCTGCCTTCTAACAGCCCGATCCACAGTCCCTGCAGAGCTGAGACCCGTGGAGGCGACCGGAAGCGTGGGGCACGCCATCTTGGAAAGTCCACGAGACGCTGACCGTGCAGCCCACGAGTGACCCTCGAAGCTGTACAACGGGGTTTGAGAAGCCCCAACCCTGAGCCACTCTTGCACCGAAGTTCAGCCCTCCACACTCGACGAGTGCTGCGTGGGGCCCTTCTGCTTCTTTTGGCTCAACGCGTTGGCCAGTCCCTTGCCAGCTGGCTTGTGGCCCCTGCGCCGACGAAACTTGAAATTCGACTTGTGATTCTGGTTGCTCCAGATTTGAACCAGCTCCCCTGAAAAGGAGCCCCCACTCTGACCCTCCTGGTCCGAGTGAGAAGCAATCTTCCAGTTCCGCGTGGATTGCTTTTGCCAAGTGTTGTTTGCTCCAATCTTGAAGCCGACAGCGCCGACGGCGAGAGCCTGCATGGGACAGATCGTGACCTGCTCCTGGACTTCGTAGATGCCCCAGAGCCCACGTGACAGCGGAGAGAAGCTCCTCGACGACCACCTGATTGCGCCCGACATTGCCTGGTTCCGTCCTGGTTCCACCCTGGTCACTGCTGAGTGACCCAGACTCTGTCCCCTCTGCTTTCAGGTACTTTTCGACCTGAGTCCACCCTTGGACTCCACCGGACACTTCTCCTTCACCTCGCCTGCAGCCCTTTCAGCTCCAAGCACCAAGAGCCTGCGTGACGAAACCCGACTCAACTTCGACCCTGTGCACCCACTTCCTGTGGGTGAGGTAACATTGCAACGCCGGTGTTCCCACACTGGTACACACCTCTAGGGTCTGTGTCTTAAGTTTTGTTCCTCTAGGTTCAGCGGAAGTGTCCTTAAACTCTAACTTTGTAACTTTTACGCACCATTGGTTAACATTGATGCATGCATGCACTTTCTGCACTGCACCCGAATCTCGCGGGCTTTTCCCGACTTCAGCATTGCTCGTCCCGACTGCTCCCAGCGATTCCCTAGGCTCTAGGCCTAACCACTGATCGAATGGTCCCTCTTATACCATTTTTTTAGTGTATGGTTTGAGTGGCCCCTTGGCCTCATCCAAAATTGTGCAACTTTGTATGTTATACTGTGCTTTTGATTTAACGCTTGTGCCCCTTTATTCATAAAGAATACTGGGGATTGTTTTTAGTAATAAATACATATATTTTTATAATATATACTTTTGTGGTGTCCTTTCATTTGGTATTACAGGATTGTATGTGGTAAAACAGCTCGCTTAACACGACCTCTTAAGTTAAGCCTTTAGGCTGCTTAGTCCATGCTACCCCTAGGATAGCTTGTCTAATAAGGTTGACTTACAACCAGACACCATAAGGGTTGTTTGGACTGATACAGGGTGGTTCCAGAATTGGAAACATCATATATCAGGCCAACTTCTCACATTCCTTGTGTGTGCATGCGTGTGTGTGTAAACCGCAGAGTGTATGTCTGTGTGTGTGTGTAAACCTCAGTGTGTGTGTGTGTGTGTGTGTGTGTGTGTGTGTGCACCTAAACCTCAGTGTGTGTTTTCAAACCTCACCTCATTCATTGAATAAGTGTTGGGGAAAACTGGTTCTGAAGTGAGGCTGCATATCTCCCACTTCAATGAGATAAACCCCATGCACCTTGCTTTACATATCAAGCTTTCAGGGGTTGTTAAAGTTGAGGATTTCTTTGAATGTGCACTGATTGGAGATGTCCGAAGACGCAGGCAGAACAGCATGAGCGTAATATATTTGATAATACTGTGCAAACACAATTTTCAACACTCCCCTACGGTATTTCGAAGCACAACAGTGTCACAGCTATTATAAAAAAAATATGATTTCAGGAAGGGGTCAGTGGTTAGGATAATGCGTGTCTGCTTTACTCTTGCACATCCCATATTCCGCCTTGAGGGCTTTTTCCTTGAATCAAGTCGTTGCGTGCTAGCCAATGGCTTGCTTTCATGAGGTCGAGTCTGCAAGTGTGCCTTTATCTGAATATGTGTATGTGTGCATGTATTTGAGTGTGTGTGTGTGTATGCACGTGTGTTGTGTGTGTGTTTATGTATCAAAGCCTGTGTGTGTGCTTGTGCTGTGTGTGTATCTATGTGCATGTATCTGAGTCTGTGTGTCTGTGTCCATTTATCTAAGTCTGTGTGTGTGCGTGTATTTGAGTGTGTGTGTGGTTGTGTGCATATATGTGAGTCTTCATAGGTCTTGGTTCATATGTACGCTTTATATTTGTGTGCGCACTTGGGTGCCAACGTTTGTGTGTGTGTGCACGTGTGTCTGTTTTAGGTGCATATGTTAAGGCGCACTTAGGTGTGTGCTTATATGCACATTTAACTGTGGGTGTATCCGAGTATGTGCACATAACTATGTGGGAACATATCTGTGCATACCTGTGCGTCCGCATCTTTGTTCGTGTCTGTGCATGTGTGTCTTCTGTGTTTCTCGTGTGTTTGTCAGATTGCATGCCCGTCTGTGTTTGTCCATGTGAGTGTGGTTGATTGAATGCGATTTGTGTGCTCACATGTGAGAGTGAGCACACAAGTCTGCTGTCGCTCTCACTTTACTGTCACTCATGCAGTCACTCTCTACTGTCACTCATGCAGTCACTCTCACTCTGCAGTCACTCTCACTCTGCAGTCACTCTCACTCTGCAGTCACTCTCACTCTGCAGTCACTCATGATGTCACTCTCACTCTGCAGTCACTCTCACTCTGCAGTCACTCTCACTCTGCTGTCACTCTCACTCTGCTGTCACTCTCACTCTGCTGTCACTCTCACTCTGCTGTCACTCTCACTCTGCTGTCACTCTCACTCTGCTGTCACTCTCACTCTGCTGTCACTCTCACTCTGCTGTCACTCTCACTCTGCTGTCACTCTCACTCTGCTGTGTGTGTAGGGTGAGGAGTGTGTGAGTGTGCAGGGTGAACAGTGTGTGAGTGTGCAGGGTGAGCAGTGTGTGAGTGTGCAGGGTGAACATTGTGTGAGTGTGTAGGGTGAGCAGTGTGTGAGTGTGTAGGGTGAGCAGTGTGTGTGTGTGTGTGTGTGTGTAGGGGCAGTGTGCGAGTGTGCAAGGTAGGAAAACTCGAACTAAGTCCACCACACACACATAACACCACACACATAAAACCACACACACAACACACACAAACACACACACAAACACACACACACTCTCACCACCACACTCTCACCACCACACTCTCACCACCACACTCTCACCACCACACACTCACCAACACACACCACCACACACGCAACCAAACACAACCACACACCACCAGCCGTCAGTGCACGCTTTCACCGGGCACAAACACCACCAGCCGTCAGTGAACGCTTTCACCGGCCACAAACACCACCAGCCGTCAGTGCACGCTTTCACCGGGCACAAACACCACCAGCCGTCAGTGCACGCTTTCACCGGGCACAAACAACACCAGCTGTCAGTGTAGGCTTCCACCAGGCACACACCACCAGACGTCAGTGCACGCTTTCACCAAACACACACACACACCACCAGCCATCAGTGCATGCTTTCGCCAGGCACATACAACACCAGCCGTCAGTGCACGCTTTCACCAGGCACACACATCACCAGCCGTCTGTGCACACTTTTACCAGGCACACACACCTCCAGCCGTCAGTGCACGCTTCCACCAGGCACACACATCTCCAGCCAACACTACACGCTTCCACCAGGCACACACACCACCAGCCATCAGTGCAAAATTTCTACAGGCACACACACCACCAGCCGTCAGTGCAAGCTTCCACCAGGCACACACAACACCAGCCGTCACTGCACGCTTTCACCAGGCACACACACCACCAGCCGTCAGTGCACGCTTTCACCAGGCACACATACCACCAGCCGTCAGTGCACGCTTTCACCAGGCACACACACCACCACCCGTCAGTGCACGCTTCCACCAGGCACACACACCACCAGCCGGCATTGCACACTTCCACCAGGCACACACACCACCAGCCGGCATTGCACGCTTCCACCAAGCACACACACCACCAGCCATCAGTGCAAAATTTATACAGGCACACACACCACCAGCCATCAGTGCACACATCAATTGTTAGCGCATCCACAATTAACAATTGTGGCAATCGCAGTATGGTGCACTTTACTTTTAAACATATTCATCTAAAGCGCAGCATGCCACCATTGCTACAATTCCAATCCAACCCACATAATTCGACTACACACCACATGCATACACTCCATAACACATGGCTAAAAGACATTGCCATTTACAATGCCATTAGCTCTAACTCAAATAAATCCGAGACCTATTGCATTTCAAATGCTTGTTTTCTTACTAGTGCTTAGACTGGATCTGCATCTGCGATGGGAGGAACGACCAGCTGTCAAGACAAGAATGAAACCACCCGGAAACTGAATCTGCAATGAGACAGCTAGGATATGGGACACGCAGTCAGGCTTATAATTAACCAAGGTGCGGTTTTCAAACTGTGTTTCACTGTTCTCTCATTTACTTCCAGGCGTCTCTGCCTTACCAAATTTTAATATGCATGCATGCATGCTTTCTGAGAAGTGGCTCCGCACCCTTATTTAGGATTGGTCGCATGCTGGATGACTGGCTCATCTAACCGTGGCTCAGAAATACAATGTGAACTTATGATGAATAGGAACACGTTGAGAGGTTCCGATGCGGTCATTTCAACTTAATCCAGTTGAAGAGGATGTGGCCTTACGGCTAGAGCAGCAGATCTCGACGCTGGGGAACCGGGTTCAAGTCTCGGAGAGGACGCTTAACAGCCTGTGATTTTGGGCAAATCACTTAATCTCCCCGTGCCTGACAAAAATGAATGTGTGAACTGGTGCTCATGTAAAGCGCTCTGAAACCTTCGGGTCAAGTTCGCGCTAAATAAAACTCCGGGGGAAAAAACCCAAGGCCAATGTCGGATGATTAATATTGTGGGGTTGATTCCGGGATCTCTTTTTTAAAACAAGATCTTGTATGATATACTTTGTGAGTTCTAGATGTAAATCTATTGTTTGTATTTTTTCCATTATCCTAGCCCATCCCCTCTTCCATACACCTGAGCTTTCCCTGTTCTCATACTTTACCATAAATCGTATCCCATACTAAGCTCCTGTTTGCCTTTTAACATTATATATTTTTGTCAGCCATTATTATCCTCAGTGTTTTTGTATCCATGTATTTTTTTCTGAAATTAGCAAGTTACTGGAGAGAGGTCCACTCAAAGACCAAGTCATTGGGTTTTAATGTAACTTAATTCAATTTTTACCACACAATTATCTTCTTGGTCAACAATGGTGACACCACAGCAAAGTGTTAGTCTTTGTGCAGATCCCATTGCACACCACGTCACTCCACAGCTGCCACCCAAGATAACTTAATTCTTGCCAAAGTATCCCAGTATGTAAATAAATGGCTATGGAGTCTGGACTCCGGATGTTCAGTGGTGTGGAGAATCTTAATGCCAGAGCGCATAAGATCCACTTTTGGGTTAATATGGGATCGTGATGCACAACACCAAACCATTTTGTCAAAGACATTTTCAGAATCAGTGGAGGTATACCTTCCAAACAATTAAGACACTATGTACTCCGACTCATTGCAGTCATAAATGGTGGTACTGCTTAGTATCAGATGATTGATTGACCACATAGTGAATATACATGATTTTTTATGGGAATCAGCCTCTACAACATTGCTTTTTACCACGCAATGCATTTACCACTAATTCATTACCCCCCCCACACACACACACACACACACACATGCGTGCACGTACACACACATGCATGCACGTACACACACACACAAACACACACCAGTAGGGGAACATTTAAATGAAAACAATGTTTTAAACTTAAAATAAAACTGAAATTCACCATTTTCCTCAAATAACTAACTAAGGAGAATACCCTTCTGTTATTAGGACTAGTGTTGGCAAAGAGGCAAATAGCCGTTCAACGGCTTGGGACACAGGGGCCAAAGACAAACAAGCATTGGCATAGCCAATAGGTCTCGCCTTTGGGACCTTATAAGTATTATGTTATGCAGCATAATATCCTTACTGCAGCAACATTAACTGTTGCATTTGCATGGCTAAACACTTATAAGAGCCCAAAGGCGAGACCTATTGACTATGCCAATGCTTGTTATATGTAGGGCCTGGGCGCGAACATCTCCCTTTTAGGTTTCCTCTTTGAAGTTTGAGGACAATGTTAAACAACTGATGGATATTGGAACTGACAAAGTGTAAATGAATTCAGGTGGCTCCATTTGCAAGGTCTTTTGTAAATTTGGCAGGAGTGGCTGGTGTTTGTTAACACTCTATAATCCTCTCAGCACAATAGCAATCGATAGTGGAGCAGGTGCAGAGGCACCGGGGTACAAGGATGAACAATTGCCTTAAATTTGAATTATAATGCCTTATGTTTAAAACAAACCAAGTGGCATTTCACATGTTTTGCCTGAGGTATTAAAGTGTGAGTGTGCGATTCATTTGTGAATTCATCTCGTACTCTAGAATCATTCCGGTTTTGTACTGTGTATTCCCAAAGCGCTTGGTCTCCATATTTACTTCACGTTGTAGCAATGGGTTATTACAGAGCTGTAAGTAATTGTTATACTCCGACAGACTGTACATGTTTATGTTTAATGACAAACTGCTGGTGAGGAGTTTTTATTCCATTCATATGCAAAAGTAGCGCTGTTTTTAAAAATTGTCCTCTAGGCTCTCTATTGTGAAAACGGCCTCTGTTGCGCCTTGAAAAACATTCCACTATAAAGACTGTCGTTTAGAGAGAGGAGCTTTAGTTCAGTGAGTGATTCCTTACACACCAGTTATTGTCAGCAGTTAGAAGTGGAAAAATACTGTATGAACCACTAATGTATTCAGCCTTCAATTAATTCAACTCCTGAGTCTGATGTTTCCAGTTCTTAGCATCACTTCTCTCACCGGACAGAGGCTACTTATATCTTAATTTACATAACTGAAGAGTGTGTGAATAGTATGCAAGACATCTGTAATGGGATCAGTGTATTCTTAGAATGTGGACTGAACGCCGGACGTGAATGTTTCGGGCTTTTAAACCGCGCATCTTTTTTAAATTGAATGAATGAACCAGACATGATGAGCACAGTACATAGCGCCTGGACTCTCTCGTAGCTCCTCGCAGGCAGAGCCTGTAGATCCACCCTCTCCGCTGTCAGCCTGTCTGGTGATTGGAGATCTGTGGAGTGAGTGACTGAAATGCTCCCACTTACATCTAAACCTTTACTGTCAGGCGCATCACAGAATCTGCGCATCTGCCCCCAGGTCCCATGTTCCTCGCACCCACACACAAGCACACCTTTGCTAGAGGACTTTGTTCCCATTCTGGGGACATTCACAAAAACGAGATGATACACCTGGGTAACCTTTAGATCACTTCTGGGAAATCAAGAGGAACCCTTTGCCAAGGAGAAGAGCCAGATAAGATGGGGAGGAATACTGCCCCTGTGCTGTTTGCTGTCTGGGGTTGGCCTGCAGTGGCTGCTTGCTGCCAAGGAAAGGAGAAAAGGACTTTGCTGTTTGCTTTGTCATCTTGAGGAAGATCTCCAAGGGCTTGAAACTGAGCTTGCCTCCTGTTCTGAAGTCTCAGGGACCACCAGCTCCCCTGAATTTCCTTGCTGGGAATTCCAATCTGCAACGAGGTGCCTACTGCTGTTTGGGACCTCTGGAGACTGTTTGTCGCTGGGATCTGGCAAATCGACGCAAGATCGAAGAAGAGTGTCGCATCTGCACTGGTTTTCCGACGCATCGCAGAAGTAACCGTCGTAGCGCCTGCCGCGGCTCGAGAAATTGCCGCCGCCGAACCGATCCAGACGCAAGCCTGCTGTGCAGCTGCACGAAGACAAGCATCGTACCGGATCGACACATCGCATCGAGGCGCCAAGACTGTGGCATCGTTGGGGTCCGCAGTAAGAAACTGATGCATCAACTTCCCACGCAGTAAGGAATCGAAGCATCACCTCCCCTGCGTTGCAGTAAGGAACAGACGCATCACCTCCCCTGCGTGTATAGAACCTACGAATCACCTTCCCTGCGGCCATTTTGTTTGCTTTGCATGACACATCTAAGGTAATTTTGAGAAAAGTGTTGCATTTACAACTTGCATTGAACTGAACTATTTCTACCATTTGAAAGCCTTATTTTTAATACTGTATTGTGGATTTTTGTTGTTTGGTCTTGCTCTGTGTTTAGATAAGAATTCCGTATTTTTCTAAACTGGTGTGGTGTCCATTTGTAGTGTTTTCACTGTGTTAATGTGTGTGTTCACAAATGCTTCACACATTGCCTCTGAGATAAGCCTGTTTGCTCGTGCCAAGCTACCAAGGGACTGAGCAGGGGGTATTTTAGGAGTGTATCCTCCTTACCCTGACTAGAAGTAAGGGTCCCTATTTGGACAAAGGTACCTACCTCTGCCAACTGTAGACCCCCATTTCGAACATCCTCCCATCCCTTTTTGGAATATGTTACATACCCTGTAGGCATCTATTCTTACTTTGTTGTGCCAGAGATTCATATGCTTATCACACTCCTGCCATCTAGTGTTTGGCTCAGTCATTTGGAACTTATTTTCTCCGAAGAAGTCTTTTGAAGGTACGTTGACTCCTCCTTTAGTCTGTATTGTGCATGGTCATCGACTCGTTAGTTAGACTGATTTTTGGCTCATCGGGTGCGCCTAGAAGAGAATCAGTAAAGTAACAGTAAGGATGAACAAGCAAGTAAAGTTTTGATAAGGCTGAGTGTGTGTGTCAGCTGTTAGCGTCTGGGGAGGAGCGTGGATGCACATGAATCTACAGCACTACACGCTACAATTAGATGGCTACAGGGTACGTAACACATTCCAGTCATAACATCTGTTGCCAGTATGTGCATATGGTTAGCATTGAATATAAAGTAGTGCTACCCAAAAGTGGTGGCTAGCCAATAGTTGATGTAGATGTTTGAAAAAGTATTCTTAACCCACTCTAGCTTGTTGGTTAGTTAATACATTGACATAGTAGTGTTTTGTGAAGGTGGGTCAGTTATTCCATGCAGCTGCTTTACAGATATCTGCTAGTGGAATGTTTCTTACGAAAGCCAAGGAGGCACCTTTTTAAGTGTGGAGTGAGTTCTTGTAGTTGTGGGTAGGAATCGCTTAGCTTTGTGGTAGCAAGTTGTTTAAATCTTACTCCATCTTGCAGTTCCTGCTTTAGAGATAGGTGAACCCTTTTGTGGGTTTGAAAAAGCAACGAAAAGTTGCTGTGTTTTGCTAAAGGGTTATGTTATCCCAATGTAGTACATCAGTGCTCCTTTAACATTGAGATTGTGTATAACTCTTTCTGCTACCAGGTCTGGCTTAGGAAATAGCACTGATAGCTCAATGGTTTAAATGAAAAGCAGAAACTACTTAAGGGAGAAATTTGGAGTTTGTTCTTAGTACTAATTTATCTGAAAATTTGAAAGAAAGGTTCGCCCTGAGTGAGCGCTTTGAGTGCACTTATTCATCTAAGAGATGCTAAAGGTCACCAAAAATGCTACCTTCCATGTGAGGAACTGTAGATAACATGAATATAGTGGTTCAAAAGGTGGACCCATAAGCCTGGTTAGGCACTAGCAGGATGGAGGGAGGAATGACTCTTTCTAATCCTTCCATAAAAGATGTAATTATTTGGATTTCATACAAAGACGTGTGGTCAATTTTGCATGTATGCAGCGAGTGCTGCTAACTGCAGTCAGAAAGAGGTATACGCAAGACCTGATTGTTGTTGGTGGAGCCGGAAATAATGTCTTCTACTGTGAAAGAAAGTGGCTGGATTTGTTTACCCATGCAGTAATGGACAAACTTTTTTGCTTTTGGCTGCGTAACATGCTCCTGTGGTAGGCTTACAAGCTTGTTTTAGAATGGCCATGCATTTTTGTGGCAGATCAAGATATCAAAATTCTAAGACTTCAGGAGCCAGATCACTACATTCAGTTGTTTGGGGTTGGGGTGTGTGACTCTTCCTTGGTCTTGAGTTGGAAGCTGTAGCTAAAGTGGCAGCTTTCCATGTGGCACAATCAAAAGTTAAGTTGGGTTGTAAACCATGCTGTCCAGCCCATGTTGGAGATATTGGGATTAGAATGAGGGATGTTTGTGTGAGCTTTTGAACCACGTAAGGAATGAGCAGGATAGGAGGAAAAGCGTAAGCAAATATACCTGACCAGCTAATCCAAAGGGCATTGACTTCTGGACTTTGAGTGAGAAACCTGGAGGCGAAGCTTTGGCATTTTGCGTTCTGTGGTGTGGAAAAGAGATCTATCTATGGGGTTCCTCACCACCGGAAATTTGAACAGAGAGTTGATCCTTCCTGGAACATTTATCGTGGCACCTGGAGCAGACGATGAAGGGAGCTTTTTCCATCACTTTGTGTGGCTCGAGTAGAAAACAATAGCGTCAAAGTTGGACGGTAAAGTCAGACCGGGCCCGAGTCCAGATGGCAGAATGAAAAATGTGGAAAAAACCATTCGATGGTTGTCTTTCGAGTGTTATCTACCAAAGGGTTATGAACCGGGGCGCTAAAAAGGCCCTGTGGAAGGTGTCGAAGCTTCGATCCTAGAGCGCTGAGATGCCTTTTTCTTGTATTTCAGTTAGCACGACGTGCCATCTGAAATAGCATTTGCCTTTTTCTTGTATTTCAGTCAGCATGACCTGCTGACTGAAATAGGAGGAAAAAGGCAAGTCAAAAACTATTGTGAGAACTAAGTTTGGAATGGGAGTGGTATCTCTGTGACATTAGACTGAAACTAAATGACTTTGCCACACATGGAGTTATATCCTTCAAAGACGTTAAAGAGGCATTTTGGAACAGTAAATGAAACATGAAACAGGGGAGGATCGGTAATTCAATAGCAAGCAATAACTAAGCATTATGGACATTGTGGTCCTGATAATTGTGATAAACATGTAAAATAATGACAGTGCTGAAATTAAGAATGCAAAGTTGTCTAACTGTGAAGGATTCACATGCGCAAGAACTGATGAAAATAGTCACTGTCTTTATGCAAAAGATCTGATATAATAATAATAATCCACATTTGTAAAGCGCACAATCACCCGTAAGGGTCTCTAGGCGCTGGGGGGCGTCGGGAAGATTAAGCAAGCTATTGCCCAGAGTCACATGGAGCTGGGCTAATCTGCCGCCGGTGCCGGGGATCGAACAGTGATCCCCAGATTCCGGAGTCTGTCGCCCTGGCCGCGGCGCCACACCTCTTCGTACTGATTGTACTTCGTAACTGATTGCTTTACTCCTACTTTAAATATAGCAACACGTGTGCAATCTGGTCCTTCTTCACTGTTTGGAGCTACGTTTTTAAAAAGATCAGACAAGTCTGCCATCAACGTGCATATGATTAAGGCTCGCAGAAGGCGAAACGTGTGATATTAATAATCTTGCCTGGAATAAAGACCTTTCATTGAAGCACTTCTGGAGGGCCCGTTTGTACAGCACAGATCAGTGCGTGTCTTTTCGTTTGGAATATATATATATATATATATATATATATATATATATATATATATATATATATATATATATATATATATATATGACGCTCAAACTCTTCGTATGTAGCTCAAAGAGGCAGCACTCACAAACCAAGAGGTGTCCAAGTTATTTATTAAGGAACAAAAAAGCACAGACGCGTTTCGGCGTTAGCCTTCGTCAGTGTGTCACTTGTTACTTTCAAAACATCCCATACAAATACAGAAGTCTGCAAAAGTTGACATAAACATAGGACTGTAACCCTTTGTGCCTCTATGGGCGCCATATTGGAAGGGTGTATATCCAAATGTTGGATCTGTTACAATTCATCCCTAAGTGCTAAGGTGAGTTGAAAATAAAGCCGTGGATCGGCTAATGTCCTATGTTGAAAAGTAAATGTCATATTTACAGAAAAAACAGTGCAAAAAATAATAACAATAACTCTTGTCTCAAACATACAAAGAGAACGTTCAAAATACATACAAAGAGAACGTTCAAAATACAGGGACGTAAGGGAAAAAGTTACATATGTAAGTACGATATATCCAGTGTGGTCAAATCATCCTTGTGCTGATGTTCATTACTCATTACTCTGGTTATTCAAGACCCATGATGGGGAGCAGCATAAGAAACAAAGTGAGAAGGAAAACCTACTTCTCTGTCCTATCAGGTTCCAATTTGAACCAATCACACTCCGTACATACATATTTCCATATATTGCATATATACATATCTACATAGTTACGTCCTTACTTTGAACCCGACGGAACGGGTAAAGCGCAGTCTAGTGGTCTTCTACAAGGAATGCAGTTAATACAGTTAATTTAATATCTATATCATTCCAGCAAGGAGAGTTGATATTTCGGGATTTCTTTTGGTGTTATTCAGATACAGTATTTACACTATCCACAAAATATACAAAATATACATTTTACAAGATGTACAGATGGTCTTCCAACTGGTAATGGACAGAGGGTGCTTATCATTAGTCCTACTACAGGCCATAGTTCTATTTCCCCAAATGACATGAAAGCTCCTCACCGCTGTTCATCCCTCCCGGATGTTTAGCCGAAAGGTCTACGATATATCTGGACTCGAGTCTACGGAGTCTCCTTAAGCGGTCGCCTCCTCTTGCATTTGGTGGGACAATGTCCAATCCAAAGAATCGCAGTTTAGTGCGATCTTTGTCATGTTCCTCAGCAAAATGCCGAGCAACCGGGTATGTAATATCTACTTTTTCGATTGCTCGCTGGTGTTCAAGAATCCTCAGTTTGAGTTCCTTTATAGTACTGCCGATGTAGCTAAGGCCACACGGGCAGACTAGGCAGTAAACTACAAACTGTGTACTGCATGTGATGAAGTGCTTGATTTGCACTGTCTTGCCGGTGTCTGGAATGATGTATGACAGTACACGTTTGCTGCCACTGCAGGCCTTGCAGTGACCGCAAGGAAAGAAACCAGCCATCTGTTTTAAAGAGTTGGTTTTAGGAGGAAGTTTGTCTAGATGACTCGAGACTAACCTGTCATTTAATGACCTTGCCCTACTGAACGTAATTAAAGGATGTACGGGTAAGTCATCCTTTAATATACTGTCAGTCTTCAGTATATGCCAGTTCTTGTTAAGCATAGCCTTCAGATCTTTCGCTCCTCTGGAATACGGAGTGATTAGTCTGAATTTTCCACTCTCTTTGTTGATGTCTCTATTCCTCGTCACGTTAGGATCAGCTGTGACCAATAAAGTATTTCTCTGTATCCTCCTTACCTTATTCAGGGTCTTTTTCAATAAGGTATTGCCATAGCCCCTCATTGAAAATCTCGCTAGGCACTCCGAGGCAGCCTCTGTGTGTGTGTGTGTGTGTGTGTGTGTAGACGTGTGTGTGTGTGTGTGTGTGTGTGTGTGTATATATATATATATATATATATATATACACACACACCACACACACACAAACACACATTATGGTAGGGAGTAAACTTACCTTAACTATAATTATCTTCATGTGAAAGACATGAATGGTAAAGGCCTGTGCAGTAAAGTCATTAATTTTGGTTGCAGTGCAAGGAAACGAAGGTGGGCCGCAGAATAAGCCAGTTTACTAAATTCTGCAGTTTATGAGCAAAAAGAGGGAGTAAGTCCATAAAAGGTTTAATATTGAATGTTGATCAATTGGGGGGAAAGTATACTCTACTGAAAATCACTAACTGTTGTTGTAAATTGAGAGTTGGCAGCCAATTGTTGCTGGGTAGTGAGAGTTGGAGATGTGTGCTATCAATGTGGCCAGTCAGAGAATAGTTCAAGCATCCAGATTCTGGATGAAGTGCTCTGGAAGTCTCAGGTAGATGCTGCTGAGAGTTGGAGATGTGTGCTATCAATGTGGCCAGTCAGAGAATAGTTCAAGCATCCAGATTCTGGATGAAGTGCTCTGGAAGTCTCAGGTAGATGCTGCTGAGACTTCCAGACAAATAACTTGATCAGCATGGGAACTAATTGGACATTAATTAAAAAAATTCTCACCCGAGTAGTTTAGGAAAAATAAATATTGTTAATAACCGATGCAACATTGCGAGTCAAATAGAAGTCAGCTTCAAAAAGTAGTGTGATGTGCTTTAAGGAAGTGCTTTTCATAGCTTGTGAGACCTGATATCCAATGGACAAGCATGAAGTGTATTCCTCTTTTGATTCTAGCACTTTCAGGACATTCACATGAGGTAAAACACACATAACCCCCTGCAGCACTACTCCACACGTAGATACAAACAATACTTACATCTATTGCATTTTTTGTTATCTGTTAATATCACAAGATTTTGAAAGATAAGGATAAGGAATTAATGTTCCAGTTTCTGTATCTTTTGCTAACCCTTCTAGAGAAATATGTCAGTGGCAAGCAGTGTTCAGTGTTTCTCACCGTCATAGCCAGAGTTGAGGAGGTGCTCCCCGAGGTCGCATCCAAACACCCGCTCCTTCAGGATCCCCCGCTGCTTCAGTTTCTGCTTTGTAGGGCGGGACTTCATGAATGTGCGAAGGAAGGTGATGAGTTTCCCGTGTTTTTTCGACACTGTAGTGCAATAGGACCCGGAGGAGAAAGAGGAAAAGAGAATTTGTGACACAGCTGCCTATTGATTGCATGAATGAACTTATTTAGTCAATGGTAATCTGAAACTACAGGACAATTATTTTAAATAGTTTTAATGTAATAACTGTCTACAAATGTACACTCTGTAAAACGATTCAAGTCTGTTGACAACTTTCGTAACAATACAAACATGTGTACACAGAAATGACACAGATAAATGTC
This sequence comes from Lissotriton helveticus, assembly GCF_964261635.1. Taxonomy (NCBI): domain Eukaryota; kingdom Metazoa; phylum Chordata; class Amphibia; order Caudata; family Salamandridae; genus Lissotriton; species Lissotriton helveticus. The sequence continues at coordinate 1,327,375,938 of NC_136061.1, read as the reverse complement.
CACTTGAACAAGGACACCCAAAGGACAGTCCAGGAACAGGGCAGTCTGTGTTTCTAACACATTGACACCTTCATATAGCTGAAGCATTTCCAAAAGCATGAGTGGCTGGCTCTATCTGCACTTAACCATTCATTCATTAAATGAGCATGCCCATACAGACACAGCTCTTCTGCACCATGTACAAAAAGCTATGCAAGGACTGTTGAATGGGTATTGAATTTGCTCTCCGGCCAGAAACAGTGAGGAGCAAGTGAATGGCGAATAATGTGAATATATCCTACCACCACCAGTAAACACTAGTGCAGAAATTACTTGAAGAAAACCAAACATGCCCAAACAAAGGGTTCATGCTATACAAGTGACACTGCCGAGTGCTCGAATATCCCAAAACCTATAATTATTCTATAAAAGCACCAGAAATACAACACACTGTGCTAGGTTGCTGGAAAAACTTCAAGGGAGGACGCTTCTTACTACGAGCAACAGTATTAAAGTAACACAACACAAATCATGGGTGAAAAGCACACTAGATACATAGAAACACCTTTGTGTTGCACATCTCGGATTCCAGTGGTTGTGGTAAGGTCTTAGCTGTGAGCCTTTGTGTCCAGATGCCATTCAAGAAGTGTCTGTCGAGTGCTATACTTGCTTTTCCGAAGCGAGGTTTAATTCGGTAATTGGAGAGGACACATTAGATCTTGCCTCAGAAAATGATTAGGCAACAGTTTGTTTATCATCATCATTTGCATTCTCTGGCAAAAGCACTTTCCACCCACGTACTTGCGTTGATAACTTTCTTTTTCACCCCTACTAGTCTTTCTCCTCCAATGACCCTAGCGTGCTCCATCTCACCCAGGTGAATAGATGACTCAAGAATAGTGTTTATCACCATTTAGTGACAAGAGGAAATAAAGCCCAATGGAAATAAACAATAAAAAATCAAAACAATCAACTTCGTATAAAAGAAAAAAAAAAGACACCTTCTTGGGCTACAGTTGAGTGCAACGTGGTTCCTTCCTAAAGGCTTTCTTTAAACTTTTACTGGAGTTCCTAACCAATACCGACACTCTTCTTTATGCACCCCTTAATAGTATGCTGCATTAATATTTATTTAACTTAGTTCAGTTTTAGTTTAGTTTTGAAAACGTAGCAACTTCTTCAAAACAAAAATGATGTACAATGCGCTCTTTTATTATATTTCCTGCCATGGGGTAGTGGGGACGTCAGGGAGTGGGTGGAAAAAGGTAGCATATAAAAGATCCTTAGCTCCTCCAATTATAAATATAATAACTGATTAAGTTGTCACACTCTTCTTTAACACATTTGTTAAGCAAACTCAAGGTATTACGGCAAAAGGCAGAACTCGATGATATATCACATTTGTTATAAGTACTTAGACATTCAAAGTCATCTCAGCTATTCAGCAAGAGTATGTAACAATACATAATTTAAATAAGAAACACCAACAGATCGTCTTCCCTAGCAAATTAAAACATGCAGAAATCTTGATCCTGTAAGCCTCAAAGCGTCACTCACCTCATGGACTTTACAAGGACGAAAGGCTGAGTTGGGGTGCATGGAATCTCAACCAGTCCCATGCTTGTACAGTATTGTGCAGTGGGTGCATTAGTCCACTACGACATCTCACCGAACCAATACTTTTTGGGAAAAACATTCCTGGGTACGATCCCACAGGGAATGTCTCTGATTAAACCACTAAGATAAACAAGTACTGATAACAGTATTTAAACAAGCACTGGCATAGCCAATAGTTCTTGCCTTTGTGTCCTTTAAGTGTTTAGCCATGCTTCCCTAAGTCCTGGCTTTTTTTTATTTTATTTTGAAGGTTTTATATAGCGCTAGCTCCGCCCGAGGGTATCAGAGCGCTTTACATAAGCAATGGAAGTACACAATAAAAAACAATATGGTAGTTGGCCGAAACGGGTTATACAGCTGTTCAAACCAATATAAAATACAGGGAATAATTTAGGGAAACAATAGTGATTAAAGGTACATATAGGAAGAGATAGAGAAGCAAGTTGCAAGAACCAGAATGTTATTGTAAATAGTAAATTTAATAGTATGTCAAGGAGGATTCAAAGGACATAGTAGGTAGTGAGTGGTAAAGAAAAGGGGGGAGAGGGAGGCGACAAGTGAAAAATGGGGGGGTGAATGGGGGAAGAGGGAGTAATCTAAGGAGGGAGGAGGAGAGGTAGTCAGAAAGGAGATCCAGGATTTAGTTTCCCCAAAATTTAGTGAGCAAATGAATTTTAAGGTCTTTTTTGAATCTGGAGTAAGAGGGGTTGCATCGAAGGTCTTTGGGTAGGGCATTCCAAATGGTAGGGACCTTACCAGAGAAGGAGCGGGATTTCGAAGCAGCTTTTTTTGAGTAGGAGGGGAATGAGAAGAAGAGAGTTGGTGCTTCTCAGTGTTCGGGCACATCCAGCTTTTTTAAGTTTAGTTGAGAGGTAGAATGGGGTCTTCTGGTAAAGGGCTTTGTGAGTAATACAGGCACTTTTATACGAGGATCTGCCTTCAATGGGGAGCCACTTGAGAGACTTGAGGGCAGGGGAGATGTGGTCCAAGCGTTTACAGTTTGTTGTTAACCTAGCGGCGAGGTTGAGAACGGATTTGATGGGGGCCAGGTGGATTTTGGGGGTGTCAGAGAAGGGCATTTCCATAGTCTATTTTGGATAGAACAAGAGACTGGATAATTATTTGAAGTCTTCAGCTGAGATAAAAGGTTTGATTTTTTTGAGATGCCGGAGAGTGAAGAGTGCACTTTTTGCTAAGTTCTTGAGATGGGAATTTAGTGTGAGTGTATTGTTGATGGTGATGCCAAGTGGTTTAATCGCTTACTCCTGAAATTCAGGAGTAAGCTTGTAAAGCATAAGAGTAAGATCCAGCTGCAACTTTGGTAATCGTGCCCAAAGTGTTTAAATATATTAGTGCATGCACGAATGTGTGTGCATGCAGCTCTATGATAGCAGTTATTAGCTCATTGTGCCAGATTACTATTGTAAATTATGAACTGCACAGTAACAAAAGGATCTCTATGACAACTGCAATAACCCACAGAGCTATGCACATAAAAAATACACTTCTGTGATTTTTGTGGTGCTCATTACTTATTTGCTTCAAGAGAAACATGGGAACCATACTCACTATAGAACCAGGGAAATAGTTATATAAGAAAAACAGTGGTTCCTGTGGAATTCTATACATTATGATACATAAGCACAATCGTAATATAGAGGGTTAGATAATGGCAGAGTACGAAGGAACCACTAAACACCGAATCCAGTGTAGTATATTTTATGGATTTTTTAAAATTAGGAGTAAACATTATGCATCAAAACAACATTTGTGCATAGTGTCCCAAGTGACAAAGGGAACCTAAACCTAAGTGACAATGTGAATATTATATACAAGGTTTCCACAGTTTGTACAAGTCGACCATTATCAAAATAATTCCATGTGAACAACAGCTATATAAAATGATATGTGCTGGGAAAATAGTTTGCTTCTTCTGTTTGTCAACGGCATTTCGACCCTCAAAAGAATGTGGTGTCTCTTCAGGACTATTGATGATGGGACATTTGAATTTATGATTGCGCAGCCTTGTGAAAATGATGTGCCACACGTGAAGAATAGAGGAAAAGGGTTTACTCAGAAAAAGACGCATCAGTCAGCTTGACTGATGCGTCTTTTTCTAAATCTACACGTGGAGCTCTGTACCGCTTTTCTAATCTTCTACAGAGAGAAACTCCCAGTGTATTGTCACTGTTAATCCACAAAGGGATTCTACAACGCTACGGCTGTGGCGTGAAATTAATTGAGCCCCTCTGGCCTACCTACATACCCCATTGGATTAACAGCCTGTCCTCACATTGACTACCCGGACGGGTCCTCATGTGAGTAAACCCTTTTCCTCTATTCTTCAGGTGTGGCACATCATCGTAACAACGACTTGTGGAGGGGGCAGAAGGTGTTGGATTTAAAATCCAACACCTTCCCTACTGTTGCACATACTGGAGTTGGAATAGTAAATTATACAATTCCAAAATCCAGCGCACGGCCTAGAGCAAGTCGTTGTTACGACTTACAGGGTAATGGTATGCATTGTTACAAAGTGGTCGTTGTAACAACCGCATTGTAATTGCATGCGAAGAAAAGGCATGCGATGTAAGGAGGCTTATTCTCCCTACCCTTCCTGCTTCTCGAGAAAACGCCAATGCCCAGTGCAAGTCATCTAAGAAGTGTAATGAGAAATGTCAGAAATAACGCTAGATTACATCTAGGTAAACTGAATTTTTGCCATGCCTTCCATTATCTATGAATTTCCGTCTTACAGTTATTGTATTAAAGTTAACACTGAAATATATCGTTTTGTGACACTCCTATACAAAACGATAAAACACTACAGTACAATTATATTCCCAAGAAAAAAAGTTTAAGGAGAACGATTGAAGTTGTTTGTTAGTTATAAGTCTTGCATTTTTGTTGTTAGAGAAGACCACCTGACAAGGGGGAAGGGGGGGGGGGAATACCTTGTGAACACCATGGTGGTTAAAAGATTAATGACAGCACTTTAAATTTAATATATACATTGTAAGATTTGGGAATGGGAGATTGAGAAAAAGAAATCAGGGAATTTTAAATTTCCCTTCTAAAAAAACACTTGGAGTATGGCATTTTTTTATGTTTGTTGATCAGATAAAATTCGTAATTTACCCACTTAGGTCGTACTGCTGGTAGGCCTGCTCAGCTACTGGTTTTTATGTAGCACACACTACCGTAGTGCTGCGAACCTAACTCCCCCTAAAGAAAGGTGTTATGATACTGTTTTTTCCCAGCATTGGAAGGATGAAATGCGAGGTTGGTCCAAATGGAATCTTAAGCTAATGGTTACACAGACAGCTGAATAACCTATGCATTAATCTACATGGAGGTTTTATCTGGTACTTAAAAAAAAATGTTTAAAATGTTTATATCTTGAAGGCCAAATAGCTTTAAAAAAGATAGTCTCACATTCGCTTGGGTCCTTTTCCTGAAACACATAAGAAGTCGGAACATAAGCGAGACTGATGTACAAGTCAGCCGTCTGCTCAAGATCACAAGGAGCGATCTGTGCAATTTATACCATACATGCATGAGGGTCTCAGGGTCCAGCTTAAAACCCAGGGTCGAAAGGTTGCCGAGGATGGGGACAGCGGTTGCTCGAGAGGCAGCAGGCAGCGCATCCACATTAGTTTTATCAACTGCAGAGTGACAAGGCACAGCAGCAGAGTCAAACAAAGCTGACCCAGGAACAGGAGCGCCATCCTGACGTACCCTCTTGTGTATATAGGAATATTCACAAACAAGCATTGGCTGAGATGACAAACTGTACATGTTTATGTCCCAAAAACCCATAAATTAAAAGTTTGTTAACATGGATGAGGGCGCGTAGCATCTCCCATTATGTGGACACATTGCGAGGAGATGTAAAAATGAAGTTACCCAGAAACCAACAGCGAGTCAAAACACGAGCGCTCTTGTTCCAGCCAAAAAAAATGTAACTAAAAAGTGGGCCGCAAGTAAGAGACATGGCCTGAAGCGAAATGAACCTTGTAACAGGGCCAGTCGCCATGGGCGTGACATACACACCCAAAGGAGGGACAAATGGCACTAATGCGCCTCACGAAACAAAGACAGCTCGAAAGGCAAAGGAAGGAACCTATGAAAGGCAGTGGGTGTGGCCAAACATCACAGACGAAATACAGATGCCTTGCAGCTCATGTGCACTGACTCTAGACTTAACCTAAAAAAAAGAGAAACTGGACTGTCTAATAGTCATTTAAAAAAAGTATCACAGCTACCTTTGGGTAATAATCCAGCGTAAAGTGTGTTTCCGTAGTCCAACCTGCTGGTAATGAGTGCGTGGGAGACTGTTTTCCTTGCCTCGGGGGCTATGGGGTAAATCCATTTAAAGGTCTTGCCGAGGATATGGAGGGTGTTGAAGCAGCTGGAGGTGACGGCGTTAACCTGTCGGTTCATGGAGAGGGAGGAGTCGAGTACGATGCTGAAGTTCTCGGGGTGATCCGTGGGGGTCGGGGGGCTGCCGAGGGAGGTGGGCCACTAGGTGTTGTTCAATGCCGAAGGGGTGGTTCCGAGGATGAGAACTTCTGTGTTCTCCGAGTTTTAGGCAGCTGTTGCTCATCCAGGCTTTGACGTCCTGCATTCCTTCCTGGAAGTTGAGTCTGGTGGAGGTGGGGTCCTTGGTGAGGGAGAGGATGAGCTGGTTGTCATCGGCATAGGAGACTATGCTGAGGCCATGCTGTCTAACGATGGCGGCAAGGGGAGCCATGTAGCTGTTGAAGAGGGTTGGGCTGAGTGATGATCCCCGTGGAACTCCGTTGATTTCGGTGGGTTCGGAGAGGAAGGGTGGCAGTCTGATCCTTTGGCTCCTGCAGGTGAGGAACGATCTGATCCAGTCAAGGGCGGTGCCTTTTATGCAGGCATTGTGTAGTCTGGCTGCGAATGTTCGGTCGGCGACTGTGTTGAAAGCTGCTGACAGGTCGAGTAGAATCAGGGCTGCGATGTGGCCTTGGTCAAGGAGGGCACGGATGTTATCGGTAGCGGCGAGTAAGGCGGTCTCGGTGCTGTGATTGCTTCGGAATCCGGATTGTGAAGGGTCGAGGACGTCGTCTTCGATGAATCTTGTCAGTTATGCGTTGAAGGTCTTCTCTGTGACTTTGGCTGCAAAAGGGAGGAGCGAGATGGTTTGTTAGTTCTTGAGATCCGTCGGATCTGCTTAGGGCTTCTTCAGCAGGAGCCTGACTTATGCGAGCTTCCAGTCATCGGGGAAGGTGATGTTAATGGTGATTGTAATACGGGTGCGATGGTGGTGGCGGCTCTGTGGTATATGTGGGGTGGGCAGGGGTCTGTGGGTGCCCCGGAGTGAATGCCTTTCATGGTCGCGGCAGTCTCTTGGTCGTCATCGATGTCCAGGCAGAGATGGTGGTCTGGCTGGAATTGCCGCAGGCGGCACTGCGGGGGGAGGCGTGTGGTCGTTGTAGTTGTGGTAGAGGTTCTTTATCTACAGGAGGAAGTAGGATCCAAGTTTGTCGCAGAGGTCCTGGAAGGGAGTGATGTCTGTGGCTTCGCTGCGGGGGTTGGTAAATTCCTGGATGACGCTTTAAAGTTCCTTGGAGTGGATTCTGTTGTGGATGAAGGTCCTTTTGGTGGTGCCTATGCGTTGATGGCATTCAGTCATCGAGTCCCTGTAGCTGGTGAAGTTTTCGGGTGTCTTGCTGTTTCTCCAGTTCTTCTCCAGACCTCTGCAGATGCGCCTGGTTTCTTGGAGCTCGTGCTGAACCAGGTGGATTTCCTGGGGCGTTGCTTGTCGGGGTTGCATACTGGGGCGAGCTTGACGGCGAAGTTGGTGATCCAAGTTTGGAATTCCCTGGTTGCGACGTTTGCGTCAGTTGCGGGGGAGGGGGCGTTGCCGTTGAGGGTGGAGTTGAGTTGTTTCTCGGTGACTCTGCTCCAGTTCCTGCGTGGGGGTCTGGGAGCAGCTTTGGGTGGCTTGGGTTTGTTGACTAGAAAGTGTACGCAGTGGTGGTCGGTCCAAGGGGGCTGCGTGGTGTGGCTGAAGTGAATGTTGCTTCCTCCAGCAAAGATGGGGTCGAGAGTGTGTCCTGCCTTGTGGGTCGGTGTGATGACAAGTTGTTTAGTCCGATGTTGACGATGTTGTCATGGAGGGTGGCGGAGTTGGGGTCACTGAGGTTGTCGAGGTGGACATACAGGTCTCCGAAGAGTATGATATCCGTGACGGCAATGGCGTGGGGCGTGATGAGGTCGGTGATGGTTTAGGCTAAGAGGGCTCGAGGGCCGGGGGTTTGTAGGCGAGGGTGCAGCAGAGTGTGGAGTTGGGGCTGGACTGGACCTGGAAGTGCAAGTGTTCGGTGGCGGGGACGTTTTCGCTGGAGGTGGTGAGGCGAAGGGAGTTTTTGTGTGAGATGGCAATGCCTCCTCCCGGGTGGCTGGGGCGGTCCTTCCTCTGGATCTTGTACCCATCCGGGATGGCGATATCAGGGGCCGAGGAGGAGTTGGTCCAGGTTTCCGTGACAAAGGCGACATCGGGTGAGAGGGAGTCCAGCAGGTTCCAGATTTCCATGGCGTGTCAGTGCATAGAGCGTAGGTTGAGGAGGATGCATCTTAGGGCGTGGGCAGTGTTGGCGGCCAGGGCGGTGGTGAAGGTCTGGCGATAGGAGAACTGGCCGTGGGTCGTGTTTGGCGTGGCCTGCTGGCAGGTGTAGTATATTCCGTGGCTGAGTGCAAGAAGGGGGGCTGCGTTGTAGCGTTGGATGGTTCGAGATCCAGGGTCCCTGGCGCTGGTCTGGTTGCGGACAGGCGCAGAAGGGCGTGACCGTGCTTTGGCAACCAGAAAGTAAGGAGGGGGAGGGACGAGCAGCTGGGAGGCGGGAGCGGGGACAGTCAGGGGGCGATGAACCGCAGGGTAGCAGCAGCGGGAAGGGGGACACAGGGAAACAACAGAGCGGGCACAAGTAGCCAAAAAAGCAAGACACAAAAGGCAAACAAGCTAAAGCAAGGCAAGAGAAACAATCACATAGAAACACAATGCTAGAAATATAATAACCAACCAAGGAAATGGAATTAATGCAGAGTCAAGTACAGGCAGAAGGATGGTTCAGTTCTTACTGTCTGTGTCACCTGTTAAAGCTCACTCACATCCTACCATCAGCCCTATCTTGCCTCATTTGTCTCCTATACTTCTGCCCATCAACAAATCCCAGGTTGTTCCCGGTTGTTTTTCGACTAAACAGTTTCATGGACTTGCAAAAGGTTGAAACCTGCAACATTTGAAGTACACCTGTCGGATTAAAAGACTGAACAACATGTGCAGGAATCGAAGTACACCACTTTTATAAAACAATAACTCAACAACAACATACGCAGGTACCTGTATAACAATATATGATGGTCAACATGTAAGTACAAACAGCACAATAACTGTTTGCATCAATTCCCTAGTGCTGCCACATATGCATGCCACTGTAATTTCTACTAGGAAGTGATGATGTGGAGGTGGAACCTGTGTTTTGATGGAAAATGACTGCCTATGTCCAGTCAGTGGCAATGGCACACTGACAGCATCTGTGTACTGTTTGTGTGCTGGAGTGAGTCTGAACAGCGGATTAACTGTCTACGCTGCAGGGTGAGGGGCAGCTAAATTTGTGTAGTTTCCACTAATCAGCAGGAACTGCGAGTTTGTGGATGACACGTTTTGGGATTGTGGCAGACTGATTCAGTGCACCACTGCAGGATATGTTGTCTCTTAGACCAGCTAGCTCACAGTGCCACCATAAGCCCCCCTAAACTTAGACAGGGAGCAAATAGTTTTGGCAACCAATGAACATGGCAACCCTGTTCCCTCAGGAACTGTGGTGACAGATCTAGAACTTTTCTGTCATAATACTCGTGCTCTTGCTTGCTTAGAGAAATATACAAAGAATACCCAAAGGGACATATTCAATGTTTTTTTAACCGAAGTGAATCTTGTATAGAAAATATGTGCTACAATGATCAATAGACAGAAGCGGATAAAAGTTATAATAAGCATCAGGACTGTAAACTGCACTAAATGTTCCACCTCAGTGCTGAAACGTATATATGTAGGCATATGAAATAATATAACAATCTAGCGTACTCCTACTATTACTGTTCTCGCAAAATCGCAAGCACCCTGGACATCACTGCTGGGACCAGTAGGCCCGCCCCCTCTAGGTGTTTCCAGAAGGTATCTATACATATATTATTTTCCCTTTCAAGCAGGACTACCACACGAGTCCAGACCGTAGGGGACGGGACTTTACATACATACACTCTCACAGCCCCCACTGGAGTAGACGAGGATCTTCTGGTCCTGATGAAATGGCAAGATCCCATGGACGATAAAAGGCATGAAACATGTTGAAACCCTTCACTTTACACACAATCTAGAGCTCAAGAGGGTATAATTCCCCCTCTTTAGTCACGATTCTACAGTCTTCTGTTTCTATTATAGTATAGGAACCCAGATAACGAAACTATTCTGTTGGACTCTGATAGCTATTTTTAATTCACACTCACGCCTTCCGATCTCTACTCTTTACACATATGCCCCACCTACTACTTTTAAAACTTCACTTCCGCATAAAGAGAAGACCTCCACCAAAGAGCCCCCTCGCAGGTCCCTTTGGGCATTGCAGTGCCAGCCCAATATGGAGCTGCCCGAAGATGTAGCCTGACACCCCCTGGGGTGTGTGAGAGCCCTTGCTCCTAATTGGAGCTACTCCACCGCTACCATATTTTGCCCTTGTGGGCACCTGGTACACCCCCTTGCTCCACCCTTTTCCCCTTTAGGAACTGCATTCTCTTGCTTTCGCTGATACGAGGGGCCTATAAGCTGCACCTGTCAAGCCCCAGTCCCTCCTTCTGCGATGAATAAGAATGTATGACCCCATAGGTCACAATCTGGAAACCCCTCATGGAGATGTCAGTCAGCTGCTGGGTGAAAGCTTCAGCATGTAGGGATCTCTCAAAGTTAGCAGAAGTGCCTCATCTGATTATACCCGGAAACAGATGTTTATATATAGAAAAATGCATCCTTGCCTTGGGCCGAGATTTTGATCAGGCTGTTATTGTTTGTATTATACAGATAGCTGCACCACCATACAGACATAATAACAAACACATTTGCACAACGTATGTGTGGTCCTTGTATGAAATAAAAAATGTACTTTATTTAGACAATCAAGTCCATTAAAGTGCAAAACGCGAGTAAAAATAGCAGCACATTGCATACATTTTGAAAAGATTGAGAAAAATGGAAGACAAACAACTGCATTGCAATAATGAAATTAAATTAAGTTTGAGTAGAATAAAGGACAAATACAAACTTGAAGCTTGCAGAACTTGAAACGTGTCAAACTGATGCTATGTACGTAAGCATAAAGGGATTACGCTTGGGCCAAACAGCGTGTGTCAATGCCAAAGCTTTTAGCAGACACTTAGATTTGTGATCTTTGGCATTTATCGCTGTGGAGCAGTTTGCGATGAAAGCTTCTTGAGGTAGGAATTAACAACATACCATATTAATCAGTGCAACTTCATCATGAGACAATAAAGTTGGCTCTCATCAGCTGATTACTTAGTTTCTTAAAGTGAGAAATAAACATATCCTATTAAGCAGTGCAACTTCATGATATGGCAGTAAAATTTGCTCTTCGTAGTTGTCTTCTAAAATTCAGAAAAGGGTAGGATACAAAGGACTAAGGGCATTAAGTTGTTAAATATTAATTTTGGATCTACTAAAGAGTATAGCACAAGCCGCCAAAAGATATGAGTTCCAGTGAGGGTAGGATAGATAATATTTGTCAAGGGTCGGCAATTTCTGATGGTAATCACAACTGAACCCACATGTAAACTCCCTTCATCTAGCAGCCTGCCCTTCTATTCCCACTGAAGGCTGGATTTTACAGGCAACAACTGTACAAAGACAAAAGGTATGCTCAAATGGCTAAAAAGTAGAGCGGCATGCGCAAAGCCACCCAGGCTTAAAGCACATTCACAATTGACCTACTCAAGAAGTATAAAGGTAAAAGTCTTTAATGATGATGCCCTCGGGGTGTAGGCCTTGTACATAATGCCAAGGCAATATGATAGTGCTTTAAATGGGCCAGTACTCACCTGTACTGAGTACCGGCACTTCTTATTTTTTCCAGGCTGAGTACCGGCACTTCTCCTCTATCAAACAGAGTACCGGTACTCAGGGTTAGATTGATGAGTTGGGCACTAGACTGGTGCGTGCCCTTTTTTTGGCAGCATGTTAGCCGTTTGCCGTTTTTCTACATTATTCAGCTGTGGCAAGCTGCCCAATGGGGTCTGAACAGCCTATTGGATGCCTGTCGCGGGGGGAAGAGGGCCTCTGCTCCGTTCCTACCCAAATGGAAGCTCTCATTGTCCTCACCTTCCCCCCCCCCCTCACCCCCCCGCCCCTCCTGCCAGGCGTCGATGTTGGGTCGTGTTGTTAATTGTGGGTCATTGGGGAGGGCGTGTGCCTGAATGTAGTCGTGGACGAGCCCAGGTAAAAAGGGCCCTTTTCACCCCGTGGCCCCCCACTGAGTGTGACTGTCTTTCACCTGACTCACTTGGCCCTATAAATCCAGTCCCGCCCGCCTGCTGGGACATTGAGTCCATGATGGGCGGGGATGAGCCTAAGCTGCCACCTTGGTGGCGAGATGAGGTGGGAGGAGGTCAACTGAACTTCCCATCGGAGGCCAGTATTGTTGTTCACCTTACCTCTGCCCTGCTGGCATTTGCACGTGCTCAGGACCCAGCAGAGTTCACTGTCTGCCAATGCAAGCTCTATGGCCTTGGGTCCTTCTGCCGAGGGGAGAGGAGGGAGAATGGGGGTGACTCAGTCAGTGAAGGTGAAGAGTGAGGGGGAAGAAGCAGAGAATTTAAAGTAGGAAATGATAGAGGCAAAAGGGATAAGCGCAGATAGAGATAGGGAAGAGATCCAGATGCCTATGGAAAGCAGAAGTGAGGTGCGGAGAGGGCAGATTAGAAATAGAAAGAGTGATGAGAGAGAGTGATAGGATACAATGGGGTAACGAGAGTGGGACAGAATCAGCTACAAATGGGAGAGAGGTGAGTGCGGGAGGGATCTCGTGCTTAGAGATGTGAAGACAGATAGAGAGTGTATGTTTGTCTGTGAAAGACAAACAAAACCAGATAGGAAGAGAATCAGCAGGTATTTGAAAAGAAATGTGTGGAATGCTTTTTTGTGTGTGTGCACTTCTGAATATATAAGGATTGCACCAAATTCAAGAAAGTAGGAAGATTATAATGATTATGATACGAAGATCTGCAAATATTACAAAACAAAGAAACATGAACATTTGTTGTTTGGCCTTCATTTTGTGTAACAAGCACATTTTGTTTATATGTATACATTTCTCACATGTTTTGTTCTGCCCTGCAATCAGTGTAAGTGCCAGAGTCTCTCCAATCCTAGTAATCGATTATTAGCTTGAAAGTGCTAATAGTGCTTTCGATGGCTTGGCTCATTCAGGGTTTTAGCTGTTAATCTGGGCAAACGAAAAGTTTGAGACCACTATCGGCAACGCAAGGTCAAAATGAAAACTCAATAGAAGCGTTTTGTGTCATCTTGTCTCACTCGCCTCTAACCCCGCCCACTAGCTGAATTTAATGAGTACCTGGACTTATTTTTTCCCATTTAAAGCGCTGATGATAGTGTTCCTGCGAAGATGGTTTGTGTAAGCAAGGTCGGTGCTTCCAGGAAACCAACCCAAAGTGTCACAAATGCAAATGTGTGTCAAAAGTCGATATGGAAAGTGAAGGCAACATTAGGAAAGATCCGTGTACATGTAAAAATTGCAACGTTTCCTACTAGGCCTAACTGGGACACATGACACTGAGGTGTCAGCAACACTGGTCGACAAAAGACAGAGGAATGGTAGATTTTTGTAACATCCAATAGAGATAAACAGTGTCCACATTGAATAGTAATTGCTTTGGTAGGTAGGTGCTATCCTGAAAAAGTGGCAAGGCCTCAGCCTCATGGAGGACCACTGGTTTATTGCACTAATACTTGTGGGTGGTCTTTGAGGGCAAGCCCAAATCACGTCTTTTGTCAGTTTAACCATGATTGTAAGAATGGCGCACACCCCCTCATCACTATATAAAAACATATTTTGTGATAAATGAAATGTAAAATCTTAAATGTCTAACTTTACTAGGCCTTAGAGATCTTTAGCACAAAATACATTCAGACCTCAAACACAATGACAATCCTATTGGCTTCGTCAATTTTCAGGTGTCATTTTCAGTAAATAAAACTAAACTATATTGTGGGTATGTAAATGTAGACGGATCCCTAGCCTCGTCTGTCATTACTGATAACGAGATTGGTGACATCAGATGAGCTACAGACTGCCAATAAAATGCAGAATCACTTCCCTCTGGAATACTTTTGAGGTCCTTGCACACAAGTTCCTTCTCGACTAGTCCGACATTATCTGTCTTACAAAAATGTTGCATCACACAAAATCTCCGTGTTTACAACAGACCAGCAATCCCGAGCACGTACATTTTATTGTTTGTGTACAAGGTTCACGCACCGGATGTAAGTGCCTGGAATCCATGACTCAGGCAACCCATTCATCTGCTCTTGTAACCACACACATTACTTTTAGCCTCGGGGATTTACTATTCTCATAGAACAGAAAAAGTGTCCTCATAGCTCTCATATAGTTCTTCAAGCTCGGAAGGAAAATGTGCTTTTATCGGCCCTCATTTTTTAGGTCTCGAGACCTATCGAGAGCGGAGCGAGAATTCAAGCAGCGAAAACATCATGAAACCACCAGCTTTTTGCTGGCGTTTTCATGGCGTTTTCCTGCAGTTCATGTGAACCACGTGTTCAAACATGAACGCGCATCAGCCTCCCTCCATTTGCCGCACAGCACATCAAGGGGCTTCGCCCAGCGTGCGCTCTGCGGCTTCTCCTCCCCTAATTAGTCATTTTCGCTGCTCCCCTGCCCGCCGTCTCGCATTTCTCCTCCCCCTCCCCTTCTCTGCCTTCCTTTCACGCTCTGTAGCTTCCATGCCACTCACTGGCCTGATTTGTAGGTTTCTGCCTCGTGCTTTCTGAACACTAACGCACACGTTTATTTCCTTACATTACAAACAAGCATGTAATTTACATCACTTATAAGTAGTTGCTCATCGAAGCACCGCTGACAGTTAAGCTTGCTGTATCACTTCACATCCTCGACATGTGAGCCCAGTAATGCTCATTTTGCTCGAAACTCGGCTGTAATTAATTGCTTTCCTCGAAGCACAGCTGCACCGAGCAGGAACCCCGTTCCTAGGTTACCTTTGATCTGTGGCTCAGTCTAGTGTGAGAGGCTAAATAAGCTGCGCCGAGCACGGCGCACAATTACCAGCTTCAGTACACTTTCGTTTCTTCTCATAACAAGCATTGGCATAGCCAATAGGTCTCGCTTGTAGGACCTTATAAGTATTTAGTTACAAGGATATTGTGCTGCAAAACAAAATACTTATAAGGTCCCACAAGCGAGACCTATTGGCTATGCCAATGCTTGTTATCAGTTTCCTCCTCGCTTTTCATGGGTAAAGTCGGAATATACTGTGCTTTCTCATATTTTGGAGTATTGTGGATATGACGGGGGAGGTCACAATCTACTTAACATCTCACTGTGTTGGGGGGCGCTAGAGGGCGCGCACACGGAATGGCCGCCTAGTTACGTGGCTCCCTTTCCCTGGAACAGTAATCCTGCTACTATCCTGTACTACTGAGAAGTAGTGTCCCACAACTATAGCCTAATCGGAGTGTGGGAAGACCCTCTACAATCGAGTAATCGGACTGGAGACATCGGCCGGCGGTGCCCCTGAAGCTCGCGAGGTGAGGAGGCCGGCTGCGGACTGGCACGCGAGACCGGTGCTTGCCGCGAGGTGGTGGGCCTCTCCTGAATCGCACGATCACGGCACCCGGGGTGATATCGTCCCCTGGCATTATCATCGTCCCTGCACGCCTTGCTCCCTGACGTCCATACCACCCTCCTGCCCGCTGCATACCTGCTTGTTGCCGGCCGACCGGGGCGGCTCCAGTGGCCAGACGAGAAGACTCCAGTCGAGCCCCTCGCGGAGTGCGGTGCACTGCGGCTGCCGGGAAGAAGACCTGCTCGGCCGTCCAACCCCCTGCGCCTCGGCGTGGGAGCGGGCGCCCGCCGGTACCCCCCGTGTGATTGCGGCCTGAGTGGGGGGAGAGGCGGGACGCGCTTGTCCTTCCCTGGAGCCGCGACTCGGAGACCTACCGAACGGCGGGTGGGAAGACTGAGGCTGCGCCTGACGCCCTTCGACCCGCTGGGTCTCCACCGGGCGCTTGCACTCCCCTTGACATGCACGGCCATTGACGGTCGAGAGGGCCGAGGAGACAACACGTGGCTCTACCCCGCCCTGGTGCGCTAAATCTGCATGGGTGCCTGAGCTCGGAGCTCGCGGCTGACGAGTCTAGAGTAGAGAATAAACCCACCACGGACTGGCCTACGTATTGCTGCCTGCCTCTGCAACCCCATGTATCTACTGAGGTATTGCCTGTAAGTCTTGCTGCTCTATGTGCATCGCCCATACCGACGAACACTACATTCTTCTCTCGCAGGTGACCTCTACTTGCCGTCAACAGTTTGTTTTCTGCTGCTAAGGTGGACATATTATACTGTCTATTCGGTAGCGAAAATCCTCCTTATCGTCCAGGGACCCCAGGTGTGTCCCATATGGGGAGCGCGGCGTGCAGTAGACCGAATTGGGTCGTGACTGCCTACCTGGCTAAGAGTCGCCCGTGCCAGACCCGACGGGCCTGGTGGTGAAGAGGGGGGACGGGTGCGGTGACAAGATGGTGCGCCCTGAGAACCGCCAGACTAAAATCAATTTTGACAGTGCTAAAAGAGGGACGAGGACGACCCCGACTGAACTGGGTTCTAGTTCCGCTTCTCCTCCTACTACCACTGCTACTCCCCCCAGGGAGCTGGACCTCCATCACCTGTTCCAAGAAATGAGGCAGGGATTCGCCACGGTGGTGGAAAAAGTGGACAAGATATCCTCCAGGTTGGACGCTTTAGTGCACAAGGTCGATCAACACGAGGAACGGATCACGACGCCGGAACAACGGATCTCCGATAATGACGACCTCACCGCTTCTCATACCTCACAACTTGCCCGTATGGATAACCTCCTGCGAATTATAGCAGCCAAGAACGAGGACTTGGAAGCCCGTAGTCGACGTAATAACATCCGCGTCACGGGAATTCCAGAGTCCACAGACACTGGCAAGATGGAACTATATATGGAAAAGCTCCTCAAGGGATCGGTGGGTGAAGATGCATTCTCTCCACAATTCATCGTCGAACGGGCGCACAGATCCCTGGCCCCCGTCCCCAAACCCGGCCTGCCGCCTAGGCCGATCATTGCTCGATTGTTAAACTACCGTGATCGTGATGTGGCCCTAAGAGCAGCTCGGACGCAGCAAAACCTGCACTATAACAGACTTACTTTCTCCATATATCCTGACTTCACTCCTATGGTACAGGAGGAGAGGCGCAAATTCATTGCAGTGAAAAAGAAACTACGGGAAGCCCAGCTCGAGAATGCCCTACTTTACCCGGCAAGGCTGCGGGTGACACATCAGGGAAAGCATCGCTTTTTTACAAATCCACAAAAGGCAGAGGATTTCTTAAAGACATTTCGCAGGGCACGGAGGAATGGCTGGGAGGCTGAGGCGGACCCCGAAGATGACCCAGCGGCGTCAGCCGATGAGCACTAATAAGCGGATGCCTGTATGAACTAATCTACAATACTCTAGACCTGCTTGCCCACACTACGCAATTTCAGAGGGATCGGACAATATGATGCTGAATGGGACTACATGAACACTTCAGTGGTAACGTATTCCAGGGACCACAACTCCTGCCCTGGCCTCCACCGAGGGTGGTACAGTTTCGGAGGCCACCGGAGGGAGAAGTGGCTGTGTGCCCTCGATATGGTTTCCCCCACGGGTATACCCCATTCATGTCACTAAGTTGGGGATGTTGCGGGGGGAAGAGGGGGGGAAAGGGAGGGAAGGGCGGCTACTGTCATGATTGGGATGCAGTGGTGGGTGCTGGGTTGAGTTCTGTTGGGGAGGAGAGTTTGAAGCATGGAACGGGCAAAAGAGAGACGGAGAGCTATAACAATCTATATCATTTATTTCGGAACAGTGTTGCTGCATTCGCAGGGGTGGGCATCTAGGGTATGCTGTGGCATAGACCATGGCTGATCTGAGAACTAATACACAATTGACTTGCATGTCATGGAATATCAGAGGGCTCAATAATGCTAATAAATGTCGCAATGTGCTTGCTTATCTAAACCGCCATCAAGTTCATATTGTCATGTTACAGGAAACCCATTTATCTCCACAAGCACGAATCGCCTTTGCCGGTAAATGGGACAGCACCCGGGTGTTTTCCTCCTACTCTGCCTATGCGAGGGGGGTTGCAATCCTTATCAGACGCACTGTGCCATTCCAAATGCATGGTGAGTTAACAGATAAGGAGGGACGCTTCGCCCTGTTATGGGGGCGGCTGGGACACGATACTGTCACTCTGGCTAACTGCTATGCACCTAACATAGATACGCCTTCCTTCTTCACTACACTCTGGGGTAAAATTGTAGATACAGGGTCCCGACACGTTATCTGGGGGGGTGACTTCAACCTAGTTCTTCAGCCACACCTAGATAGAGCTGATGGGGCGATACACTACAAGCCCAGATCCAGGGAAGTACTGGGAGATGTGATACTAGAAGGCGGGTTGGTGGACATATGGAGGACTTTGCATCACTCTCATAGGGAGGGCACGCATTTCACCTCACAGACGGGCACGTGGGCACGGCTCGATTACTTTCTTACGACCAGGGAGATATCTACCGGAGTGGGGAAAATACAACACCTACCGAGGACATATTCCGATCACAGCCCTGTCCTGATGCACATGCAGGTGCCAGGCTGGAACACTCCTAGGCCGCGATGGCGGTTACAGCCTACTGCCCTTCTGGACGTTGTATTTCGCACAGAATTAGGAGAAGAAATAGCTGCTTACTTCCCTAGCAACAAGGGTTCTGTGGACTCGGTCGAGTGTATCTGGGAGGCATTTAAAGTTACGATCAGAGGATACTGCCTATCTAAAAGCTTTGGGGTCCTTCGGGACATTCAGCACACCATCAGCAAGCTCGAGCGCGAGCTAAGGGCTTTAGAAACCCGAATGGTGGAGTAGGACAGCCCATTATCCACGCAGAGTTTAGAGATAAGCTGACAAAATATGAAGAAGAGGCCGATAGGGAAGCTAAATTTAGGGGGAAACACTGGCAGGCTAGGAAATACTGTGAAAGGGACAGACCTGGTAGAGCGCTAGCCGCGATGACACGCACCCCACATGAACACAACGTGGTTTTAGAGCTGGCAGATAACCAGGGACACACTATTAGAGGCATGGATGATATACTCTCTTCCTTCGTCGCTCATTACAGTGCGCTCTAAACTACAGCCACGACTACCGATGTGCCTTATAGTGAATTCTTAGGTGACGTAGCCCTTTGCTGGCTTAGTGACGGCGACAGGGCCTTCCTAGCTGCCCCTTATGAATTGGATGAGGTCCGCGAGGCCATTATGTCTCTCAAAAACGGGAAGGCGCCCGGTCTGGACGGGATCCCGGCCGAATTCTATAAAACCTACATTGATATCATGGCCCCTGTCTTACGCGAGGTTTTCGAGGAATCGCTGGCTGACGGTGTCCTCCCCTGCTCCATGAGAGAGGTCGTCATCACCTCACTTCTGAAACCTGGCAAAACCCCCAGTTCCTGTGACTCCTACCGCCCGCTCTCCCTCTTGAACTGCGATGTTAAAATACTTGCGAAGATACTGGCGACCAGATTATCCCTCTTAATGACCAGAATTGTTCTACCCGATCAATCTGGGTTTGTCTCGGGCCGCTCCACATCTCATAATTTACGTAC
This sequence comes from Lissotriton helveticus, assembly GCF_964261635.1. Lineage (NCBI taxonomy): Eukaryota > Metazoa > Chordata > Amphibia > Caudata > Salamandridae > Lissotriton > Lissotriton helveticus. Next base: position 1,327,356,297 of record NC_136061.1, on the reverse strand, counting down.
TCTGTTTTCCCTACTTCGCACGGTGCACCCTGACCTCCCAGTGGCAGCGGTTTTCCTCGATGCCACCAAAGCCTTCGACTCGGTCGAATGGCCTTATCTCTTTACCGTCCTGGCGAGCATGGGATTCCCCAAGTTGTTTATTTCCTGGGTACAGTTGCTCTATACGCAGCCCACGGCGAAGGTCCTCATCAACGGCCGCCTTTCGCACTCCATTGCCATCACCAGGGGTACCCGCCAGGGGTGCCCATTATCCCGACTCCTGTTCGCGATCGCGGTGGAGCCTCTTGCCTGCAGGCTTCGACAGCTGCATCGCGACGGTGCGATCCGGTGTTTTCAACGTCAGATTGATGTGTCCTTATACGCCGATGATATGACACTCTTTGTCAAACAACCAGACTTGAATCTCAATCCTTTACTTAGGGAATTCGTCCTATTTGGCAGGATGTCTGGAGTGCAAATAAACTGGGCCAAATCACAATTCTTTCCGCTCACGGATGCAGTCACCGACTTCCCCCTCGATTACCCTCTCGAGTGGTGCAGATCAGATTTACGCTATCTAGGGATTCAGAACTCGCGTGACAAAGATGAAACCCTACGTTCCAACTACGGCGTGGCAATCACGAAACTCACCTCATCGGTGGATCGTTGGATTGCTCTCCCGCTCTCCATGGCTGGTAGAGCCTCCATCATCAAAATGATTGTCCTACCTCGATTTCTTTACCTCTTTCTCAACATACCTTACTACCCGGGTGCTTTCTTTTTTAAAACATTAAGGTCAGAGTTGTGTCGCTTGCTCTGGGGGGAAAGACTCCGAGGCTCAAATGGTCCATATTGACGCAGCCGTATGACAAAGGTGGCTTTGATGTCCCTGATTTTGAGGCTTACTACCTCAGTGCGCAAGCACACTATGCTTATCATTGGATGGTTCCCACCCCCTTCATGCCACAGCTAGCAGTGGAGGACTGGATTGTTCATCCCCTCCCACTCAATGGACTGCTCCATTGCTCGGAATCGTCCATTATGACACCGCATACCTCCGTCTCATGCACTCTAGACGCCTGGCGCCGCATAGCCAAGCGACTCTCCTGCCGCCTACTATACTCTCCACAATTGCCACTGACATATCATCCTGACCTTGCACTCCTGCAGGAGCGCGGCTTCTGACTACTCTGCGACCGAGTAAAGATCACCTGCTGGGGCGACCTGTTTTCGAACGGGGTATTCAAGAGCGCTGAGCTATTTTTTCCTCTCATGCCCGCACCCCACTCGATGTGTTCTACTATTTGCGCTTACGTCAGGGGATGAAGGCCATCCTACCTGAATTCCCCAGTGAACCTGAAAACACACCCCCACTACACTACATGCTCTTCTCACAGGATGGATTGCACATAGTGTCTGGGTTGTATCGACATTTAAGGGCGGAGGTTCCGGCGTCTGGTACTAGGGCCCGGCTACACTGGAATGCAGACTTGGCGATCGAACTCAGGGATGACTGATGGCAATAATGCTGTGCCCTTACGGCTCAAATATCAGGCAGCAGTAGACTTAAGATAATACATTATAAGTTCTTGCAGCGGCTATACTACACCCCAGTTAAGAAACATAGATTCCGGCTGACAGATAACGACAGATGCGAGCGTTGCCGCGCAGAGCACGCAGGCTTCCTGCATCTTGCCTGGGAGTGCCCTCCTGTCCGCCTCTATTGGCAACAGGTGCATGACGCCCTAGCGGCTATGACAGGGGAGTCCGTGCCTCTTGACCCACTGCTTATGCTACTCGGGTACACGCCGCAGATTCCTAAATCCTGCAGGAAATTCTTGGATATTGCACTTCTATTGGCAAAGCGGCGCATAGCATGTCGCTGGGGGCGTGGCAGAGCCCCTAAATTCAAGGAGTGGTTAGCAGACATGACATACAGTCAGGAACAATACGCTACTTTCACTGAACTGTTACCGATTGCAAGTCAACCCAAGGACATATGGGGTCCCTTAATTAGCTATCTACTAGCCCAGACAGACGAGGGGGACAGCCTGGGAGAGGGAGATGCCTGTACATCCAATGATGCTAGAGAATGTCCAATGTCACCTACCAGCGAATGCCCCATTAGGGTTCATCTACGATAATACATCGGCTTCATGCCTGAATACCGGTCCCCTCAGGTAACACACACGACCCAGACAGAATGTAAGTCCACACTACGTCTGTGATCACTAACGGTGCGCTCGCACTCCCTGTGGGAATTTCTACCTTGCCCCGTAATGTGTATGCTTGCCTATTGATGATATGCCTTGTTACTCAGCAATGCACCCACCCCGAAGACGGAATGCTAACGTTGCTTTTCCTTGCGACTCAAAGTGTGCTCCATTATAATTGTCTGCTATGTTTTTCCTGACTCGAGCTCAATTCCATGTATGTTTTTGTACTTTTTTCTTCCTGTACTGTTGTTTTTTATGTTTGAAAAACCAATAAACAGAATAAAAAAATAAAATTAAAAAAACATCTTACTGTGTCCTGGACTCAGTTCACTCCCCTTTCTGAGGACAGTTTGAATTCGACATAAGGGTCGGGATTCAGAACCTTCTGAGCTTCACTGTCAGCACTGAAGGTCGTTTCCTGGGCTCATCAATACTGCACTTCGAGTGGTAGCCAAGGGTCTTGATTGATGTCCTTGTCTTCTAACCTTATTGTACAGAGCGAATGGGATACTTTGTATCATAGAACACACTATGGCGAGTCACTTCAATTCACTACAACTATATAAAGAAATGTTTTACAACAATTACAGGAATATACAAATATGGGTATGGCAAAAACAAATATAAACAAAATAAAGGTGTTTAAAGTACACAAGAAAGGGACTTGCTGAAATTCTCCGTCAAACAATTGGATAAGTATTCCAAAAGACTGTAGTATGGGCAGAGAAGGGACATCCGCATTTGGATTCTCTCATGAAGCACTATGCATGTCTATGATCTCAAAAGTCTCTGTCAGGTATTTGCGATTTTGAACCACTTTAAATATTCGATTCAGTGAAGTATTTGCAACAGAGAACCTGTGCCTGAGAAATGGGCATTAAAGCCCTTTAAGGTCTGGTATTCATGATACTGACGAGAAACACCTCAATCCGAGTAGGATGCTGCATGCTGGTCTTTTCTGTGGTTTATTGAGGACCCGATCCATAGCAGAGAAAGTAACGATACACAGCTGGCAAAACCATTCAAAGGTAAGACTTTGGTATGACGACACACCTCGATCACAACTAATCGAAATTATATTGCTAGTGAAACGGTATGTGCAAGTTCTTAGCGCACTTTTTCTAAATGAAGGTTCTGAAGATTTTTACCATTACTAGCTCAGTTTTGGCTCGTTCTAAACTATCACTGAATTTCAACTAGGTCTTCTGAAGTATTTGATCCTACAGTTGCAAATCATTTAGAGCAGTGTGGGGGCACGCAAATGCTTCCCACAGTTCCTTTGCTGCATTGTCTTCACTGACAGCTGGTCTCGTCACAGGTCCTGTCTATGTCTGTCTATCATAATAATAATAATAATAATAATAATACTCTTTAGCGGTGCTGTTTCCTGCCCGCGTTGCCTCCCTCTGAGCTCAGTTGGAAGCCCCGAGGCAACGACGGATAGGTAAGCCCCGAACCCTCTGCTACATTGGGCGAGTTTTCTGGTGACTAGTTCGGACCCAGAGTAGCTTTGCTTCCCTTCTTTTCTTTTTTCATAGAAAACAGGGAGTGTCCTGTGACTCGATTGTTTTTCCACTAACAACCCAATTAATACAGACACCGGGTGGGACTCTTTGCAGTTGGCATTGTGTATTGTACATTTTAGATTGCCATTTTGTGTAATCAACGTGGTATGAATACACAACATTGAGCACTCGTTTAGGGCTCACATTAGAAACACTTACAAGATGGATTTATTAGCCTTTCATCCATCAACATTGTGTGTATGCTTATTTCGTTTTCTCGATATTTAGACTAGTAAAATAAAATAATCAAGTCAAATTCCAAACCGTGTTTGAAACAGTAATGAGGACAGAGTGAGGGTTCTTTTGACTCTGGGAGGTCGGGGCCTGTTTGTTTCCTTATTCATAGACTGAGGTAGTGAGCTCGATAAGGTGTTGAATATAGATGGGGTTTATAGTAGGAAGGAGGTATACCAGGTCAACTGTAATCCTAAGTTACTTCCCCTATCTCTGCCCTTTTTCTCGCCTTCTCTAGAGCGTGGCCTCACATTATCCTGAGCTAGGATCCAGGTGAGGTGAGGTATGCTTCCTGTACAACACAGGTTAGTACAATATTGGTTATCTGAGCTTTTTCCAATGAAGAATAGTGCCTTGATAGCATTTTAATTTTTAGGATTCACTTAAATATTTGTTTCTGTTTTGTTTTCACGAACAGATGAAATCGACACTGGTTGATACAGAGGTTTGAAAGACATTGATCACGACATAGGTGTATCCTTTATATGATTTAGTCACTTTTTTTCACCGTGTTTTGTAATGCAGTAGCAAACGTGAAGGACTGTGGCCCTGAAGAAAACCGCGGGATTTGGTTACCCTATTGGTTGAAACATGTTGGCCGGAATGCAGTTATTTGTTTGAACTGCATCTTTGCACTGTTCTTTTATCGAGGGAGTGATCAAGTTATTAAAGCTTTGGTATTGATCAACTATCCTTTTTTAACCTCACCACACTACATTTATTTTGCACTGCACTAGATTCCATCACGATCCTTTTGCTCAATTGGTCTTCGCTGCATCTGGAGATATGACCCATTCTATTTTAGGTTATGGATTTTTCCCAATGATCATGGGACATACCATTCCTATTTGGATGACCAAATGATAATATATGATCTACATCGGACGTTGATGGACATCCTCTGTATGGGTCTGATCCCTATTTGAAGTGAATCCCAATGCACAGGTCATGGTTCTAAATAATTTGGAATAAATCCCAATTACACAGTCTTTGAAAACACCTATTGATCTAGGTAGCGACTTGTTTGTAGATTGGCTTTCTGGAGCACGTTAGGTCCAGTTGTAGACCCCCAGTGTGTGTTTTTTGTTTCTTACATTCTAGGTAGGGGGACTCCACCCTGGGTAGGTCTTTAAATATTCTCCCTCTGACCCTTCTGTCTCCGTTGTGTTTATTATATTAGAGCAGCTTTCGGCTGCGGGTCATTGCAGCACTACACTTGTTTATGGTAGTTTGTCAGTTAGTTATCTTTAGTTGACACTAACTTTTTACATTCAGTTTCGTTTTAGGGATCTCCTTAGGTCCGACCTTCTTAGGGTTAGAGCCCCTTCTCTCTTTCTTTTTTTTTTTTTTCTTTTTTACTTACTCTCTCTGTGATGGCAGAAATCAGTGGCCTAGCCTATGATGACGCACTATATCAATCTATACTAGATAACATGCCGAGTATACTGGACGCAGTACCTCCACCAAATGTTGTCACCACAGATGACTGGACTAAGGTGATGATTCTCAAGAAATCACACTCACGTACGATGGTACATGGCCTCATTATGGCGGAATATATGCGAGCAAGCTGTGCCCCACCTGGACTAGTAGTGACGAATGCACCACGCTTGTTCCTCACAGACAAAACTTTCTTGAAAGATTGGTCATTGATCGCGTGGCGGTGTACCCGCGATTGGCTGATCTTGATAATCAGCACTGCCAAACGAGTCGCCGACCAAATTTTGGTTGAGATTCAGATATTGGAAGCAGCTATTAAAACTACCGTCACACAAACTGTTTTTAAAAGACAATTGGATGAATCCAATAAAGCGAACAATGAATTTAGAGGCCCGATCTTGCAAGCAAAGATCGAAAAATTTAAAAAAGATCTTGCTAAATTCAAACATGAGGTAGTCTACCCTTATACGAGCGACTCATACAAACCATCGGAATTTAGGAACAGTGGTAAACGGTACGGCTCGAACTACTCAGGTACCAGTTCAGAATCAGACAGTGATCCTGACATGACGACCAACCATTCACAGATCATGAGAGGGAGAGGTCGATCACAACGTTTCCAAAATTATAGAGGTCAACCAAGTGGCCAATTTCAACCATGGTGGCCACCCTCCACCTGGGGTCCACCCCTACAGCCACAATACCCTTTTCAGCCACAGATGGGTCCATTTCCTGGTTACCAACCCGACTATGCAAATTAGTCTTTTTTAGGGTTTGGCCAAAGACGCCCACGGGGCAAAAAAAGAAACCAACGTCAAGTACATTGGGACACTTCAGAGGGCCCTCATGCAGGCACCCGGAGCCAGACCAAGAGAACTCCTGCCCAGACAGGGAACGAATAACGCCCAGTTTGGTCGTTAATTTGAGCTAAAAAATTCTGACTGACCAGGAAGAGCTTGTTCTCAACAAAGGGCTTGGTTTTGTGATTACTAGCACTGGAGACCCTTTTAAAACTCAAGTGGAGCTGGCACAGTTTTTCCGGAAGCTTCGGCTAAGACATTATTTCCAAGACAAGGACACTAGAACTGATCCTGCTACGTCGCCCAACACTGCACTCAAAAAGAAATCCACCTTTTGTCCACCAGCCCACCAGATACCTCCTCAAGTGGCTACTTTTGAGCAAGCAGTAAAGGATGACGTCCACAAACTATGGAACGGCCCTAAAAATGAGTTTGTCAACTTATCTAAAGTTGAACAACAGGCCTTACGGGCCCTCACACAAGATCATTCTATCACGATCAAGCCCGCAGACAAAGGGGGTGCGATCGTGATATTAAACACGGCTGACTACAGAGCAGAGTGTGTAAGACAACTAAGCGTATTAACATCATACCAACCTCTCCAAATAGACCCCACTTCCAGACTGACTATAGAAATCAAAACACTAGTAGAAGAAGCCCTAAGTGAGGGTTGGATTACGAACCAAGAAGCTGGTTTTCTTGTGACAGCAAATCCCACCATGCCTTACTTCTACATTTTGCCCAAAGTGCATAAACCCCAGAGGCCACCACCTGGGAGACCTATTATATCGGGTCTAGGCTCCCTCCTGGAGCCCCTGTCAGCCTTTGTGGATCACTTTTTAAGACCATTGGTCGCCACCATGCCGACTTACCGCAAAGATACTACTGATGTGCTACGATCTTTACCTGAGGTTGAGTACAATATTGAGACAGACTTTCTGGTTTCATTCGACGTGGAGTCTCTATACACGTCAATTCCCCAGGATGAGACTCTGGACACCATTAGTAGTATCCTAAGCCAAACCGAGCTAGACTCCATTACACCTGTCTCTTTCATTATGTCTCTGGCCAGATTGGCCATGAAAGACAATTTTTTCAAATATGAGGACACAGTATACCTCCAGACGTCCGGGACCAGCATGGGCAGCATTTTCGCCCCGAGTCTGGCAAATCTGTATGTCCATGCTTTTGAGCAACAACATGTCCTGACACCGACCAATCCCTTCCACCCTTACATCAAGTGGTGGAAGAGATATATAGATGATATCCTGGTGATATGGAGAGGAGACCGTGAGTCGATCCTCCTGTTCCATCAGTGGTTGAATCTACAAAATCAATTTTTGAGATTCACTGCAGAGATTGATAGACATAGGATCTCTTTTCTGGATCTTTCCATCTATGCCACCGATTCAGGGTTACAAAGCAAGCTATTCCGCAAGCCTATGGCTAAGAACTCTCTGCTGCTATATCAGAGCCATCATCCAAAAGCGCTCAGAGATAATTTGCCCTTTGGGCAATTTCTCCGAATCCGGCGCAATTGTTCAGAGAGAGAGACCTTCACTAGACATGCTACTGAGCTAAGCCACCATCTAGCAGAGAGACAGTATCCGAAGAAACTTATCAAAGGCTCTCTGAAACGGGCCTCCAATAATAACCGTCTGAGCCTACTAGAACCTTCGGTTTCTAAACCACTGACAGACCGCATTACCTTTGTGAGTACGTTTAACACGAAGTCCAATATGTTACAACAAATAGTCAGGCGCCATTGAAAGCTCTTGAATGCAGGTAACAACATAATAGAGCCTCCTTTGTATGCGTTCAAAAGATCAACCAGTCTACGCGACAAGTTGGTTCACACCAGACCCAGAACCATTGCCCCAAGATCTATTGGCACATTATGGGACCTCCCAGCGGTAACCGGACACCATCCCTGTGGAGCCTGCTCAGTTTGTCCCCAGACTGCCCGCTCCCTCGAGGTGGATATAGGGACCGGTCGCCCCTGGTTGCAAAAACAGTTCACCAACTGCAACAGTCTAAATCTAATTTATCTCCTCACATGCCCCTGTAAGAAAAACTACGTGGGTATGACCACCAGGAAGATACGCACCAGAATACTTGAGCACAAAAGTGTGTTCCGGTGTAAAAAAACTGTTTCTAAATTGTCTAAACACTTTTTGGAGCACAACCATCAAGAATCCAAGTTTAACTGGACAGTCCTAGAGAAACCCTTTGTTGCACCACACGTTGCCGATATCTCTAGATTCCTGTTCCTCAAGGAACAGAAATGGGTCTATAGATTGTCCTCTGATGCCAGAGGGCTAAACGATGAGATACCCTGGACTTCTTTGAATTAAAAGGCTCGGTTTTTCTCGAACTACATGTTAGAAGGCTGTGCACTTTTTCTTGAACTACATGATAGAAGGCTGTGCACTGTCTGTTGTATAGCTAAGATTATTAGTCTCATCAGACATCCTACTTGTATACCAGGAGCTTAGCAAGACAGCACATAACCTACTCTTCGGCACTAGATGCACTCTATTCCACTTCACTATCACCAATTAGCCAGGACGCTTTATATACCTCCACAGATAATGCTGTATGGAGGGCTATAATAGTAAGCACATGGCTCTCTCATTCCTGGGAGATGGTTTGGTCACAGCCACGGTTACTCAAAGTGACCTGTAGGTATGCCTTTTTGTTTTGCATGAGTAGTGCCTGTTGTACATCTTTATAATAATACATTTTAACATCATCATATTGTAGAAGTCAGTCCCTGGGGTTTGGCTTGTAACTACATGCAGAACATAGTTAGATCATTCTGCTCATTTTACTAAACATACTAGCAGAGTCCAGGCTAAGCACTATCTGCCGGCGGGCATGAGGAACTACAATTCCCTGCTTTCTCTAGCGTCGTTGTAGTTCTTTCACTCTCCCGGCGTAGTCTCGCGAGATTACGCGGTCTGTCAATCCCGATTGAATTTCTAATCAGGAAGTACAGGAAATGTCCTAGCGCTCCTGAGGTGAGTTTGACTATAAGTTATATAACTGATTAACACACGTTGTTTATGTCACTATGGACATTAGGAGTGGGTCATTACTTGTAAACGATAGTCATCTAGACAAGCCCCGCCCATACCGGAATACTCTTTAGCGGTGCTGTTTCCTGCCCGCGTTGCCTCCCTCTGAGCTCAGTTGGAAGCCCCGAGGCAACGACGGATAGGTAAGCCCTGAACCCTCTGCTACATTGGGCGAGTTTTCTGGTGACTAGTTCGGACCCAGAGTAGCTTTGCTTCCCTTCTTTTCCTTTTTTATAGAAAACAGGGAGTGTCCTGTGACTCGATTGTTTTTCCACTAACAACCCAATTAATACAGACACCGGGTGGGACTCTTTGCAGTTGGCATTGTGTATTGTACATTTTAGATTGCCATTTTGTGTAATCAACGTGGTATGAATACACAACAGTGAGCACTCGTTTAGGGCTCACATTAGAAACACTTACAAGATGGATTTATTAGCCTTTCATCCATCAACATTGTGTGTATGCTTATTTCGTTTTCTCGATATTTAGACTAGTAAAATAAAATAATCAAGTCAAATTCCAAACCGTGTTTGATACAGTAATGAGGACAGAGTGAGGGTTCTTTTGACTCTGGGAGGTCGGGGGCCTGTTTGTTTCCTTATTCAGAGACTGAGGTAGTGAGCTCGATAAGGTGTTGAATATAGATGGGGTTTATAGTAGGAAGGAGGTATACCAGGTCAACTGTAATCCTAAGTTACTTCCCCTATCTCTGCCCTTTTTCTCGCCTTCTCTAGAGCGTGGCCTCACATTATCCTGAGCTAGGATCCAGGTGAGGTGAGGTATGCTTCCTGTACAACACAGGTTAGTACAATATTGGTTATCTGAGCTTTTTCCAATGAAGAATAGTGCCTTGATAGCATTTTAATTTTTAGGATTCACTTAAATATTTGTTTCTGTTTTGTTTTCACGAACAGATGAAATCGACACTGGTTGATACAGAGGTTTGAAAGACATTGATCACGACATAGGTGTATCCTTTATATGATTTAGTCACTTTTTTCACCGTGTTTTCTAATGGAGTAGCAAACGTGAAGGACTGTAGCCCTGAAGAAAACCGCGGGATTTGGTTCCCCTATTGGTTGAAACATGTTGGCCGGAATGCAGTTATGTGTTTGAACTGCATCTTTGCACTGTTCTTTTATCGAGGGAGTGATCAAGTTATTAAAGCTTTGGTATTGATCAACTATCCTTTTTTAACCTCACCACACTACATTTATTTTGCACTGCACTAGATTCCATCACGATCCTTTTGCTCAATTGGTCTTTGCTGCATCTGGAGATATGACCCAGTCTATTTTAGGTTATGGATTTTTCCCAATGATCATAGGACATACCATTCCTATTTGGATGACCAAATGATAATATATGATCTACATCGGACGTTGATGGACATCCTCTGTATGGGTCTGATCCCTATTTGAAGTGAATCCCAATGCACAGGTCATGGTTCTAAATATTGGAATAAATCCCAATTACACAGTCTTTGAAAACACCTATTGATCTAGGTAGCGACTTGTTTGTAGATTGGTTTTCTGGAGCAGTTAGGTCCAGTTGTAGACCCCCAGTGTGTGTTTTTTGTTTCTTATATGTCTGTCTATCTGCAAGATTTACTGCAAGAGCAGTACTTTAAATATACAGAGGGGCTTTGGCTCCACCCACATGAGTATTCGTGCCTCACCTCGTGCTGTAAGCGTATCATTGTACCTTACAGGAAGCGCTTCCTTTGGAAGGCATGGGGAGCTTTTTTACGCCTCAATAGTTCACTAAATCATCATGCAGTGTGTGACATTCAATTCTTTGCTCATATATGCATTATAGCCAGAGTTCTTTATTGGCACTTTTCTCCCAAGTGTCGGCAAAGACAAGCTGGAACGCTTTAGTGTTATTAACAGCATCTGTACATGCACTGCAATCAAACAGCATTTGCGAACGCCTTTATTTACACGTGTTGGCACTTTACAGCCAATCCTATCGGTTTTAGCCATGCTTATGTAAACTATACATTGAACGCAAAGCCAGTCTATGGTCACAATTAATCTTTCTGGATACTTACAGTACGTTTTTCACTCAGGCCCTTCTGCATAGCATCCAATTCTAGAGTAGATGAATGAGTGGAAGGCCATTCTTTGTGCTTTCTTCCACTGTCTTGACAAATGTGCCCTCCTGGAGACACCTGATTTCAGCACATATTAAGTCCACCACACAGTTAAGTAGGTATTTTCTCTCTTTGCTCTACTTTGCATTTATTTTGCAGTCTCAACCAGCTTTCGGGTGCAAAGAGGCCTTTTGGGTGGTGCTCGTTATGTGATTTTCACTATTACTTTTTCCCTCACATGAAATGTTCAATGACACGGAGCAGCAGCCTTCAGCTCCTAATACTGACAAAGAGGTAAGCTTCTGGGTACTTAGAGCAACACGTTGCCTTTAATTCATGTACCCTGAGAACAGTCTAATGTGATTACATATTTTCTTTGTTACAGCTGAAGTGTCCCAAATATGGCACATACGTCAAGCAGCAGAGATATACATGGGTGAAAGGGGGGGTGAACGGGCTGAGAAATTACAGTTAACAGAGACGCTATTACAAAAGTTATGAGAGACAGCTGTTTGTAGCCTATTAAGCAAAGCCAACATTAAAAGGCGCATTCACATGTTTTACTGAAATAGACCAATACTCCCAATATCAAAATACGAAGTAACCATCAGCAGACTGACTATTTAATAGACAGATGAAAGGTGCTAGATAGAACAGCCACATGGCAAACAAACTCACCAATAACCACATTAACTACAGAGGCCCCGGGGGCGTTCTCCATGATAAAGGGGGTAATGTAAAATCTCCTATGGGTGGTTTAGGGAATCTTGAGGGCGCAATAACAGAGCAGTATTTCAAATACTCCTGCCACGGGGCAAAGCTATGGGTTAGTTAATATGATAAAACTATTATCCTGGAACATAGCAGGGCTAAGAACAAAGCTTAGCGACCCGAATGGGGTTCTTTTATAGACCTACACCATATTGTGTGGTTTCAGGAGACATGGGCGACAGAACCACCATTTAGGTCAGGGTTCATCTCGTTCTCCTTAAACGCTAAACCTTCAGCAGTGGGTAGGGCTTTCAGCGGGCTACTGATATGGATAAAGATGGAGCTGTTCAGTGAAATCGAAAGAATCTCAATTGACAGCAGGGATCTCCTGGGATTGGTTATCACTACAGCTCCCTTGGCTGATGTTAGGCTTATGGCCATGTTTAACATTTGCATACACTCACTCCTGAATCAATCCAAGTCAGCTACGGTCAACAAACTTCCTCATTCAAATGATCAACTGGCTTATGACCGGGCTAAGATAATTGCAGGAGACTGCAACACTCCAGTGCAGATAGGGGACTCCACGGTGGCAAGAGCAGATGATGAACCTAGGGAGGGGCCCCACACTATTGGGGTTACAGACCATAGGCAATCTAAGGTTGCGTAACAGATTGCAGATCCAATGGTCACACATGGGCTGAGGCCAATGAATGGCAACACTCCAGCTGACTTCCCCCTCACTCAACCTTTAAAAGAGGCACATGCAGAAGCCATATAGATTACAGGATCAAGTTCGCGCTATATAAAACTTTATGAATAAATAAATAAATAAATAAATCTTCTTGGATATCAAACTTTGACCGTACATGATTGACATATTGCTTTCATATTTCACTATACAAATTCAACTCTAATCCTTTATGGGTTACGGAGTAGCGTTCTACTCACCGAAAAAGCGCTTAGACACCTCGTCAGAAGTAGTAAGCGCTATATAAATGACATTACAATACAATATATGGAAGTCATACGTAGAATGGATAGGATAGTGACCATGATACTTGAACATTAAATACAGTGACAAACCACAAGAGACAGGAAGCGTTTGGCAAACATAGCAGACGAGAGAACAGGGTCTGAGGACTTTCTCAATTTACAGTCTGTCTGTGGCCTTTTTTTATACAGTTCATTGTAGGTATTAAAAGGTTTCCGGTGAGCCATATGTAGTGAGGAATATAAGTTGCTGCCTTTGGAGTCATAAACTAATTGTCTAACGGAAAATACAGGAAGGCCTCAACCTTGTGTGAACACAATGTGCCTAGTGGGCAACACGTTCAGATGTCAGTCATGGGGAGCGTATGATCCATGCATGTGCTGTGTCCTGATTGGCTATATGTTCCTAACTCATGTGGCATCTGATTTTATTGTGTTTTAGGAGTGCGTGTATCCCTTCTGGCCATGGGTGCTTTATTGGGGCAAATTTCCCTAGACTATTGTAATGTTGCTGCTCCTATCTGTGGGATTGATCAAAGGTTTCTTGTTTGTGAGTTTTTTTCTGCGACTACGTGCCACCCCTCCTGTGAATTGTCAATCAGTGACCTTGGGCCTACATCTCGGAGCTTGCCTTACTACGTATTTGCGAGTCAGGTAGATGTTAATAAAGACAGGATTACGTTCTCATGAAAGAATGTATTGTTTTTCATATTAGCATTGACTTTTTCCATATTAACAACCACGATGCACTCTGTGGCCAATTTCAAGCTAGTCCATTAACGAATGTAGGTTTACTGCGTGACTTGTTTCCCTAACACCCCATGGTCGTTACAATCAACAATAGAAGAAAAATTTAAAGGGCATCAATCAAAGGAAATACCACAACTCTATCCCAAATTTATCTTCAATTTTTGGAGATACTGGCCCATATGAGTGGGCCAACAATAGGTTGAAAGACTTTGTAAGCTTCCATTACGAATTGATGGATCAGCTGAAATTAATTTTACGCAGGAGGAGAAGAGAAAAACACTTTGGGAGATCACCCCAGATGGTTTAAGGGTGAGTTCAGATCCACTAAGGTAGCAGTACTTGATGCTGTCAAAAATGGTGAGCGCAGGACATTATGACCAGGAGATGGTACAAGGCAACATTGGTTAAATCCAAAAGTAGCTGTGAGATAGCCAAATGGGACGATCTCACAGAATCTCTTGCTGGAAGGAATATGAAGGCAGTCTGGAAACTTATAGCTAATGGAAACTGTACCATTGAAAACAACTTAGAAGCAGTGGTACAATCAGATGTATGGGTTAACCACTTTTCCGTAAATACAGTAAGTGGTCTAGAGATTCCATTGCCCTTAGCGATGTTTCTATAGCATTACTTGTTTCACCCAATGATGAGGAAGGGGACAGTACTCCTGTGGATTCGAGATGCCAGAAACAGAATAGGCCATTCACCAAATGAGCAGGGAAAAAGCCCCCAAGCCTGATCGTATTCCAGGAGATCTGTTTATTTCTCAACTAGACAATTGGCCCATTAATTAAACACTCAGAGTAATGCTATTGTGAGAGGGGAAGACATTCCATCATCCTGCCTTGCTGCCATCATCATCTGCATCAACAGGAAAGGCAGCTGTGATGCGCCTTCTAACTACAGGACGATGGGCCACATTGATAATAGTCAAAAGACCTTCTGAAGGTAGATGCTGTTCAGAGTCCTCTTGTGGATGACAGACAATCAAGTCCTCTCGGACAGTCAGGTGGGATTTCGGGGCAGGGTTAGCACAGTGTACCAGATCTTCTGCTTCACAACAATGTGTTGGAAATACAAGCTGGACCATATCTATGTGGCCTTCATGGATTCGACGGCCCCTTTCGACCTGGTCCCCTTGGACAGCTGGTGAAGGGCCTTGGAGGATTATGCCATTCCTTTAGATCGCCTGAGAATCCTGAGGGTTTTGCAGCTTGAAACATAAGCACAAGTCAGGTAGAACACGGGGTTGACCTTAGACAATGGAAACCGGTAAACCGTGGAGTAAGGCATTAATGGCGTGATTGATTAGTTGGGTGCTCATAGGCATGACGCACCTAAATCTGCAAACGAAAGCACTCAGATTCTGATGTTTTCATATGATGCTTTGCACCTCTCCAGAATGCCTATCAGACCTCAGTCACTCCTGATTAGTTTTGTTTCCTTTCGCAAGATGCAGGGCTAGAGATAAATTCTACTGAAACCTTATTTATGGCAATGAACCCTCACCACTCTTTTAGAGGTAGCATGGTGATGGAGGTGGTCCCACTGGAGCAAGTGAGCCATTTTGACTTTTTAGATTAGCTGACAATTTGTCCTGGGACCCGCAAATAGCAAAGAGTAGAGCTTTATTACATCAAAGGAGATTGGCAGTTATAGGGCCGCTCACAGTGGTGTGGTTACCATAGCCCTGGAAATGTATAGGACTACTGCAATGGCCTTGGTCATATATGGCGATACCAAAAGGGATGATGGACCTCGCGCTTGAGCAAATCAAACACTCGCCCCCAGTGAACTGATCTGGGTTTAATCCACCATTCTTTAGCCCACTCCACCACCCCAGTTCAGACATGACCATATGCAAATCACTCTTACCCTGTGCCTCATGGGAACAGTTCAGCCCGAACTGCCAAGCCATGTCTTCCCTTGAACGGAAACAAGCATCCTGGGACCGGTTTCGGGTTCATAACCCTCATCAGCCAGGCTATCTTGAATCCAGTGGCAAAGTGGGCAAGGGACCCACATCTGGGCATACCCTGCCAACTTAGGGCGAACAAATCGATACCAAAAGGGATGATGGGCGGAGCGCTTGAGCAAATCAAACACTCACCCCAGTCAACTGATCTGGGTTTAATCCATCATCATTCTTTAGCTTACTCCACCACCCAGGTTCAGATATGGCCATATGCAAATCAGTCTGACCCTGTGCCTCATGGGAACAGTCCAGCCCGAACTGCCAAGCCATGCCTTCCCTGGACCGGTGACAAGCATCCTGGGAACGGTTTCGGGTTCATAACCCTCATCAGCCAGGCTATCTTGAATCCAGTGGCAAAGTGAGCAAGGGACCCACATCTGGGCATGCCCTGCCAACTTAGGGCGAACAAAGTGATACCAAAAGGGATGATGGACGGATTGGTCATATATGGAGCAGAGATCTGGGGTTGTGCCGACCTCTTCCACTTACTTCCAAATGAAAACCAGTTTATTCGATCACTGCTTCGTTTGCCTTCATGCACTCCTTTGTCACCTTTCCGAATTGATTTGGCAACGAACAAGGTGGATTTGTCGGCTCTTCTGAAATCCCTCTTATATTCGGTAAGTCTCTGGACTACACAGGAGTTGGCAACCTATAGAGACGCCCTATCAGAATTAATTTCTTCAGATAAAAATCTACATACCCCATTGCTCAAAAGGTAAAACAGTTATGCTTAGCCATGAAATGAAGGGTGCATGGCACTCTCCAAATGAAATGAGTAAAGTTCCAGCTTCCAAAATAAAGGAACTTTTCTGGGAAACTTCACTGGTCAGCTCTTGGAACAATGCAGAAGGAGTGGGGTATTTCGGAAGAATTCTTTCAAATCAAATGCTAACCTATGTTCGGCCCTTACCTGGATTATGATCAAACCCTGGCAGGCTAAGAGTTTATATATTAAATTCAGGATTATTAGCATGTCACTAAGCTCATTAACGGGCAGATAAGATAAAAGCACACTCCCAGTTTTCAACTGCACCTTCTATTTGATGACTCCTGAGTCGGCAGAGCATCTTCTTTTTTTTCTGCCCAGGCTATGCCCAGCTGCGAAGATGGTGGATTAAACCAGTGTGCAAAAACATGGGTACAGTACACTACTGGGAGGCCTATAGGCTGCTCAGATGCGATACGTACAAATAGATTGTATTTGCCACTTCTAGGTTCCTTCTCTGTGCTTGGAGACTTAGAGCAAACAAGATAACTTACACCCCTGAAACCTATGTTTTTTTTTCAGTGAATTTTCAAGGTTTTTTAAATGCTAATTCCTAACTATAACAGGTCTGAAACCTATGGTTTTTTCAGTGAATTTCAAAGGTTTTTTAAATTCTAATTCCTAACTATAACGTATCTGAAACCTATGTTTTTTTCAGTGAATTTCAAAGGTTTTGTAAATGACAATTTTTAAATGTATTAATTGTTATATTTATTTTTTTGATACTGATTTACTACTTTAAAAAAATATATATTTTTAGATATTTTACTTTTTAAATTACATTATAATTACATTATGCATTACATTACAAAATATACTATAAAACCCCTGGTTTGTTCAGTGATTTTATGATTTTGAGGAGCTTACACTAGCGGGCTTTAAGCTCCACCCCTCTTTCCCATTGGCCAGCGTCACCGTTTATGCTAAACGGTGGCCAGACATTGGGAAAGAGGTGTTGATGACGTACACTTTTCTCTTTTTCTGCTGTCACACTTGGACGGCCTGGCCTGACTTCCTTCTGACGTAAAAGGTTTGTTATCTTTCTGGGGCAAAACACATGGCCCTATAAAGATGATAAACCTTTTACGCCAGAAGGAAAGCCGGCCGAGACCGTCCAAGTGGGACGGCAGAAAAAGAGGAACGTCTACGTCAGCTGCCTGGCGAGCTCTTGTTTATGACTGGGCCCTCAGAAATGAGGTTGCCATGGCACGTCTTCCCTTTCATGGCGAAGCATTCAATGTTTCTCTGGTTCGTGTGTGAGTTTTATTTCTCTTAGTAGGATAAACGTGGACGTCCGTTGTGTCACTGTTACAGACCAATCATAAAGTATGCACCTACAACCAAGTCACGTCTAGGCGCTTTAAAAAGACTTGTTATTATTCTAAAACCCTAAGGCAAAGATTTCATTCCCCTCAGAAGGATGAGAAGCTCAGTCACCCAGAGCCAGGACTTTGATTCTGCAGTAGGCACATTAGCCTACTAAGCTGACTGATTTTGGGAGTTTTCTAAGGGTTATATCAATGACTCGAGGTACCCCAAAAACTGTTTAAAAAAATATGGTGGAGAACCCTCTCAACTTCACATTCTGAAGGGCCTTGCTTTCATCTGCTTGGGTTTGCTCCTCATTTCACACTCTGAAGGACCATCCTTTCATCCACGTGGGTGTTGCTCCTCATTTGACATTGTTGGTGATGCTCCCGGTTTCACGGCCAGATAATCATGCCAGGACACACGCTCTGGGTGCTACAGGGCAGTGGCGCGGAGACCACAATCTAATTTCCAGCAGTGTTTCTGAAGTGTAATGGCGGGTCTAATTCTGCGGTTTCACCAGGCAGACATGCTCGGAGCTCGTGGGCTCTGGGCTCAACCGAGACCCCCACCCAACAACCTACTTTTTTGCTGAAGCGTGACATGGTGCTGCGGAGAGCACCCCACACCCCGATATTCATGTGGCACTGAGCAGTCATGAGAGAACCCCTACAGCCTCATCACTGGCAGTAGGACGACACTGCACCCCCAACATACACACACACAGACAGGGTCGAGAGTTGAGACCAAGCAGTAAAGTGGCGGTGTGGGGTGGCAGCGAGCCCTGTGGACCCAGCAGGCCTTTATATAGGTGATAAGGCCCCACTGAGCGTCCCAGCTTCTGCCCTGTCAGCCACTGCATATACTGTGGGGCCCTCCCCTCGGGTTTTACACATTCTATAGGAGTACTCCGGGCACGTCTTTACATGTGCTGTAGGAAGACCAAGGGTACTAACCCACCGACCCCCAGTCTGCTTTGCAGGGCGGCACTGGGCGTGACAGCCCCCACCCTCTTCCTGCCTCTACATACACTGTGGGAGACACTGGACCTTGCAGACTCCCTACTCATCAGCCTCCACATATGTAGTGGAGTCCCCCCCCCCAACAAAATTCTTACGTGTACTGTAGGAAGACTCCGGGCACTCTACACCCCCTCCACCCTGCCCCCTCTATGATATGTGTTATGTATGACTGCACTGGCGTTGCACCCCCTCCTCCCTGCCCCCCCCGCTCTCCCCGTCTATATGTGTTTTGTAGAGCTGCACTGGCGTTGGTGCCCCTTCCTCCTCCAGCCTCTACGTACATTGCGGGGTGTCGTGCGTGGGGCTCTCGAGAGCTCTGCCCTCAGCTCTTACACATGCTGATACATCTGGCACCCTCCAACCTCCCTTCAGCCAAAGGATGCAAGGTATGGCGGCTCTGGGCACTACAACCGCTACTTCAGACCATGTATGTCTTAGGGCGAAAGAGCGCGATGGAGATGGTTACTGGATGGCTTGTCACGAGGAGCGCACAGGCCACTGCAGACCAATCAAAAATGACCTGCTACTGTAGAAGGACCCTTGGCACTTGAAAGCATTGCGCACTTTAGAGAGTCACACCTCCACAAGATGGACATGCAGATGTGTTCTGTTCTAAAAGAGCCCCCTCAATCAAAACAAGAACTGTATCACCCCCACCCTCCAAAAACAAATAAAAAAAGGTCTTTCTGTAGCAGGACAGTGCACGTCAAAGACCATCCCCACTTTCCCACGCCCAACTGAATGAGCCAGCTGCTGTGGGAGTGCGGGCCCCTCCCCCTCGGCAAGATGGATACTTTACCCTAGGATGGGCATGGTACTTTAGAGAGTCCCCAAACCTTTCTAATACTGCTGCGGTAGCCCAGTGAACACTTTAGGGAGCCCTCCCCTCTAGGACACATATTGTACTGGGCACAGGGTGGCACTTGACTGAGACCCCTCCTCGCCACTCCGGACCTGCTGTTGCGGGTAGAGACCCCTAGGTACGCCTGCTGCTGTAGGGAGTACCTGGGCAGCTCAGAGAGACACCCTTCCTAAGATTGACGCTCGGATGTTGGAAGATACCCCGCACTGTGCAGCCTGCTGCTCTATTGGAAGATAGGCCACTTCAGAGAAAGCTACCACCCAAAACGTGAACTCGCAGTGCTTGTCGTTGAACACATAAGGCGCTTTATAGAGCACTCTCCCAATCAAGATGGGGACACCAGCTCCTTGCCAGGGCTCGCTGTTGGGGGGATGACCGTGGGGGGCACAGGCCCACGGCCCACCAGGCTGACCTGCTGTTGTTGGAGGGCACTCGTCCCCTGCACTAGGAAGGAAACCCTGGCAAAATGCAGAGTAGCTCATTTATAAATTGTCCCCCTCTTGGGCTTCCGCTTATCTGTCACCACATCCGGTCCTTGCTGTCCATCACCGCTTACGCATTCTGGGGACACTGACACCGCTGCTTTTTAGCAGGCCACCAGAGCTTCTGAAATACACAAACTAATTTCAGGGGGGCAGCAGCTGTGACCTGACACATATACCCCGACCACCCCATATATATCCTGGCCGCCCTCATATACCCCCTGCAGGCGAATCCACCTCTGGTTACGTCGCGAACAGCCCTAGGGCTGCGCTCACAGACAACTGCATGGCATACCGCCCCCTCGTATACACTTGTAGACCCCCGGGGGTCTGTCAAATTATTCAGTGGCATGATCCATATATCGGGAGGAAGCATCCCTGAGACATCGGGGGAGCCCCATATCTGACAAGTGGGTCTGGCAGGTCGTCCAGTGCGGGGAGGAAGCAGTTGTGATTGCAGTTTTATATAGCGCGAACTCGACCCCAAGGTATTATAGCGCTTTACATGATCACCATTAACGCTACATACATGTTTCTAGGCACGGTGGGATTTAATGATTTGCCCTGTACCACAGGACTTTGAGCACACTCCGAGACTAGAACCTGCAGCGTTCCCGACCACCAAAGTCGGCAGCACTGGCCATTACGCCACATCGTATCCCCCCAAGAGGTGAAATGAACGCCCAGATCATTACACAGTACCTCCTTTGAATGCCGCCCTACACATCTTCCTCGCGCCATATGGCCAGTGTGTTCATTAAGCACAAGCAGCGCACTGACCCTTGGGCGCCCCGCCCTGCCTTCATTGAAGAAATAAGCGGGTTTGGAGACAGATATAAACCGATGCAGCTGTGGCAGATTTCAGTGCTCAGGGGCGCCTTGGGCTGCATTTCAGTACTGACTCAATTGAGTTATGGTTTACCCAACCCGTTTCTCATTTCAGATTGAATTCTAGCGATATTTCGGTGGGGGTGAGTGGGATCATGGGTGAGGGGGTCTCAGGAGAGAATGATGTGCATAATGTGGGGGCGCGTCGATCATTTGTAATCCTGAATTGCTCTCTGCATACATTCCCGCCTGCGGCTGGGCATGTTGCCTGCCCCGTTTTACCTTGTAGTCGACGTGCCGCCAGACACTAAGTGGCCCGTGCGGTTGGCAGGCTGGCAGTGTTGTCGGGCATGGGCAGGGAACACCAATGCAATGTCTCTGGTGTGTTCTAGGGACGCGGACAGTTGCTACCGCTTAGTGCTTCGGGCACGGTGTGGATGTGCGATTGCAATCGCCTGCCTGTTTGGGGAGGGGGGGCTGTTTGACGTGCGTGCGCGTGCATGTCTAACTGGGCTTGTGGCTGGGTGGTTTGTGTGCGTACATTTGCTTGGCAAGTGTGGAGTGGGTGCCACAGGTCTGTAAGTGTAGGGGGTCTGTGTGTGGAGGTGTGTTTTTGTGAGGGTGATGTATACATATAGACGCATGCAGGTATAACTGCACGGGCTGATTGTCTGTATTCGCTCTGTGTGCGCTGATGTGCTTGACCGGTGTTAAGAGTGGGTACCAGAGGTCTGTAAGTGTAGGTGTCTGTGTGTGGAGGTGTGTATTTGGGGGGGGGAGATGTATATGTATAGGCGCATGCAGGTATAACTGTGCAGTGTTAAGAGTGGGTGCCAGAGGTCTATAAGTGTAGGGAGTCTGTGTGTGGAGGTATGTATTTGTGAGGGGGATGTATACATATTGGCGCATGCAGGTATAACTGCGCGGGCTAATTGTCTGTCTGTATTCTCTCTGTGTGTGCTGATGTGCTTGGCCGGTGATAAGAGTGGGTGCGAGAGGTCTGTAAGTGTCTGTGTGTGGAGGTGTATTTTTGCTTGGGGACGTATGCATAGACGTGGTTGTATGCAGGTTATCTGTGTGTGTGCTGTTGGTTTGTGTGGCAGGGGTTGGCAGGTGTCTGCTGTTTTGGTATTTACTTGTTTCTGTGAACGTGTCCAATTAGTCTGCATCACATTAAAGCACGTCTGATGTGCGTGCCTCTCGGGCTTGTATTTGTTATCTATTTGCCAGGTCCATGCGCGCGCAGCTCTGTTGAACTTATGTGCACTGTAGAGGCTTGCATGTATCATGTGGCGCTGTGTCTATGAATTGTGACTCTCCCTTGTGGAGGGCAGTCCAAGTGGTGGGTCTAGGCATGCGTCTCTATGGCGCCATATCCAGTGACCCCTGCGTGTGAAGGCGCGCTTGATGTGTGTGCGCGAGTGGGATAAGGGTTGCTGTTCAGGTCTCCCCGTGTGGTTGTCTCAACCCTGCGTGTTTGTGTGTGGTACACGCCTGTACATGTGAGTGCGTACGTGTATCTGGATGTCTGAAGTCGGTGGAGTTCAAGTGGTTGAGTAGTGTATATGTCTGCTTAATTGTGCACTACATACGTGCGCGCTGCTGGGCGTACAACATGCATTGTGCCTTAGGTACACAATGCACTAGGTTGCACACAACTGCAGGGCTCTTAATAATGTTCCCCACAGTCCTGTTTACCTCACTCCTGCTGTTGTTTACACGCACCAGGGGTGATGCTAGCGAGGTGTCGTTCTCAGTGACTGATACAACAGTGGCCCGCCTGCTCTGTGCCAGGTACATGTGCTCACTGCACCTCAAGGTGCTAAATGTTGCGGTGGGAGCTGTGAATATTATGACTGGAGTGGTAATTGAGGAAATAGTAATACCTGTTCATAGCACCTGCGCCCAGTACTTTAAATGAGTTTACTGAGTAAATTGCATTTTCAATGCTTGTTTTTATTTTTTTAATCGGCAAGATCCGCGCATCCTGCGCGTATTTTGCCGATTAAAAGAAAAAAAAATATTTTTGGGGCCTCCGGGGTCCTTGTGGGACCCCCTGAACAGGCCTAGGGGGTCAGGGGGTTTCTACCCTGCCCCTTTTTGGCGTTATGCGCAGTTTTTATTTATGTTTCTTGTGCCTCGGTTGCCAACACTTCCTGTTTTGGAGTGTTGACAGCCAATTAGCATGCACCTCGTGCACGGCAAGGTGCGCTTAGGATGCGCGGATCCAGCGCGGCCATAGATATATATGTACTTTTAAATGTGATTTTCTCAGGCCCGCGGTACACAAATCATCCCGAGACTTTCAGGATAGGAGGGGAACGGAGCGTGTAGGTAGTTATAGTTAGGACCTAGTTTCCATAGGCAATCCGCAACATTCTATTTGGAATAACTTTGGCGTTGGTCGACGAATCTTTGTGAAATTCTCCAAGAAGATGGGGCGCTCTGCTCCGCTCCTATCCTGAAAGTTTCGGGGTGATTCGTCAAGTGGGGGCTGAGAAAAAAGGGGGGGTTTTCCCCATGCAATTTTCCATAGGGACCTTCAGACACGGCTACAGCCTGAACTGCTGAACGGAATTACACCAAATTTGGCAAAAAGGTAGAGTTTGGTTTGCTTTTTGTTAAATGGTGTAAATCCGTTCAGTAGTTCCTGAGAAAATCAAAAGTAAAATCATAGATATATCTATAGATGAAGTACGGTACGCGTATGGTACGCGTACCCTCCCGAGCATGAGCTTTATGTTAATTGGCTGTCAACACTCCAAACCAGGAAGTGTTGGCAGCCATCTTGTACCTCGGTAGAACCGAGGCACAAGAAAACTGAAAAAGAAAGGCGAAAAACAAGAAAAGGGGGCAGGGTAGAAACACACTGACCCTCTAGCCATGCTCAGGGGGTCCCACAAGGACCCCCAAGGCCCCCAAAAATTTTTTTTTTAAACTAGCGGGATACAAGTAGTGTACGCGTATCCCGCGAAAAAACAAAACCCGAAGCCGCTTTATTGGTAATTAGCCCCCGGGGGGGCCAAATCCTGGGGGCAATTTTTAAAATTATAATGGGGGGCCTCGGGACCGCCACCCCGGGGCTTTAATATTATGTATGCGGGGGCTCACGGTCCCCCCGCAGCCCCGAGGACCGCCACCCCCCGGGGCTCTAATATTCAAAATAGGGGGGTCCATGACGGACCCCCCAGCCCCGGGGACCACCACCCTCGGGCCTTTTTAGTGTTGGGAGGGGGGCCGCGCGGCCCCACTCCTGGAGCCTTGTGGTGGCCCTGGGGACCGCCACCCTCCAGGGCCAGCTCCTGCAGTGTCCCGGGGTGCCCACCCCTGTGACACTGTAGTTTGCTATGGTTTTTGAAAGAGAGAGCAGGAAACCTGCTCTCTCTTTCAAAAACCAAAGCTGATTGCTTATGCTGCTCCCCATGCAGAGAAGCAATGCCGGCTCCTGCAGGGTGTGGGCAGCCGACAGGGACCATGGTGGGCTTGGGGACCCGCCACGGTCCCCAACGGAGAGGGCCAAGCCCCGGGGGATGGGATCCCCAGGGCTGGAAGTGGCCCGGGAGGGGGGCCACGCGTCCCCCCTCCCCAAATGATTAAAAAAATAAAAAACAGGAGGTAGGCCGGCCCCGGGGGATGGGTCCCTGGGGCCTTAAGTGGCCTGAGGAGGGGGACTATATAAAAATAAAAAAAATGTGGCCATGCCCCAGGGGATGGGGTCCCCGGGGCCTGGAATTAGCCAGGCCCCTTGGGTCAGGCCCTGGGGGATGGGGTCCCAAGGGCCCAAAAAAAAGAAAAAGAAGGGAGGCTACACAGCCCCCCTTCTTAAAAAAACCCACAAAAAAACGGGATCGGGGAGGAGGCCACGCCCCTCCCTACACCACTCTGGAAACGCGCCCCCTGGCTCATTTGCAGAGGGGGAAGTAATTCCCCTTGAATACTGGGGATCCCTGGGGGCCAAGTAGCCTACCAGGAACCTCCAGTATGCGCCAGGGGGCTGCCTTGCAGAGAGGTGTAATGAGGTAACGCCCCGGGGATCCTCTTCCAATCTCTCACTCTCACATATACTCACTTATATATATCAATACTCACATATACTAGTTTAAAACATATGTAGTTACTCATAAAGATACTATTGAGACATTCATTCACCCACGAACCCACCCATACACACACTCATCCACCCATACAGTTCTGCACACATGCTGTCTTCAAAACACATACAAACAGTGAGTCAGTCATTCATGCATCTGTGCGCTAAGTAATACCCCCACCAAACTATACAGACACTCATCCTGATACTCAAAAAAACTAATAACCCATATAGACACTCATGTAACTACTCACCAACCCATGCAGCCACTTATACACAAAGTGAGACACTGATACAGATATTTACATATTTAAACATTACTCGCTAATACATGTATTCACGAAGATACACTTAATAAGTCAGTTATACAATCAATTTTACAAAAAAAACATCCAGACACTTATTTACCCATTTATTCTTCCATCAACCTTTAGATATACATATATAAAAAATATTTAATTTTCAGAAAGACACACATTCACTGGATGATGTCATCAGTGATGTCATTTGAGATGTCATGAGTGATGTCATGAGTGATGTCATGTAGTGATGAGTTATAGTTAGCTGAACTAACTATAACGGGGGAATTTCAAAGGTTTTGTATGAGTGAAATCTCCAGCTAACTATAACATGTGTGAAACCTATGGTTTTTTCAGTGAATATCTCTATATATTTTTTCACTGAAAAAACAATAGGTTTCAGGCACGTTATAGTTCGGAATTAGCATCTAAAAACCTTAACTACAACTTGCGGGCCCGCAATGCACTGCTGATGACATCACATATTACATCACCCATGACATGGTCAGTGACATCACTCATGACATCACTGATGACATCACTGAGGACATCTTCCTTGGGATAGCGTGGCAGACCTCCTCTCACCCTCATATGACCTTTGATACACACACTCAAATATACAAACTAACATTTTCAAAACAATGGACATACCAATACCAGTTACAACACACCCATTCAGTAATTCAAAGACAGTCACTCATACATGTACTCACTCATATGTACTCATACACTTATACATCCTGTTACACACTGCCACTCATCTAGAGTTACTCACACATAGTCACACATGCAAACAAAGTATCAAACATCCATTTACCTGCATATACAGTTATACAAACACCACCACACTTACTTCTACAGAAACTTACACATACTTACTCTCTTAAACAATCACTTATAAAAACACATACTTATTTATACAGGAACTCTTCCAATCTCTCACTCTCAAATATACTCACTTATATTCACCAATACTAACATATACTAGTTTTAAACATATGTAGTTACTCATAAAGACACTATTGAGACAGTCATTCACTCACTAACACACCCATACACACACTCATCCACCCATAAAGTCCTGCACACATGCTGTCTTCAACACATACAGTGATTCACTCATTCATGCATCTATGCACTAAGTAATACCCCCCACCGAACCATACAGACACTCAGACACTCATACTGATACTCAAAAAACCAACTAATAACCCATATAGACACTCATGTAGCTACTCACCAACCCATGCAGCCAATTATACACAAAGTGAGACTCATACAGATATTTACATATTTAAACATTACTAACTAACCAATGTATTCACTAAGATACACTTAATCAGTCAGTCATACAATCAATTTTACAAAAAGAAATCATCCATTTAGACACTTATATACCCATGTATTCTTCCATCGACCTTGAGATATACATATATAAAACATATTAAATTTTCAGAAAAACACTTTCAATGGATTAAGTCATCAGTGATGTCATCAGTGATGTCATCAAGTGATGTCATCAGTGATGTCACTGACCATGTCATGAGTGATGTAATATGTGACACCATCAGCAGTGCATTGCGGGTTCGCGAGTTATAGTTAGCTGTACTAACTATAATCGGGAATTTCACTGGTTTTGTACAAGTGAAATGTCCAACCAACTATAATGCCCCTGAAACCTATAGTTTTTCCAGTGAATTTCTAAGGTTTTTTAAATGCTAATTTCTAACTATAGCGTGCCTGAAACCTATGTTTTTTTCAGTGAATTTCAAAGGTTTTTTAAATGCTAATTTCTAACTATAACGTACCTGAAACCTATGGTTTTTCCAGTGAATATATATATATATATATATATATATATATATATATATATATATATATATATATATATATTCACTGAAAAAAACATAGGTTTCAGGCCTTATATAGTTAGGAATTAGCTTTTGAAAAACCTTTGAAATTCACTCAAAAAAATATAAGTTTTATGGGTGTTATAGTTAGCTGGACATTTCACTCATACAAAACCATTGAAATTGCTCCTATATAGTTAGTTGCACTAACTATATTTCGTGCACCCGCAATCCACTGCTGATGATGTCACATATTACATCATTCATGACATGGTCAGTGACATCACTGATGACATCTCAAATGACATCAATGATGACATCACTGATGACATCATCCAGTGAATGTGGTTTGCTTCGTTATTTAAATATGCATTATATATATAGCAATTTGCATTGAAGTATGAGTGGATATATAAAAATAAATATATGGATAGAGGACTTTAACAATGTATAGTGTCTCACTAAATATAGTGGATAGTGACTAAACTGTGTGAATATCTGTATCACTGTCAGTTGTTGTGTAAACTGGTTCTCCAGTTGGTTACTAGCTATGTGAAAGTCTATATTAGTTATTGATTAGTTAATTGAGTATCGTTGTGGGAGAGTGAATGTGTGTGTGGTTCGGTGGAGGGTGTGTGACTGCCCAAAGATGTGTGAATAATTGATTCAGTAGATATATGAAGTTAAAACTACATGTTCTAACAGTTGTTTGGGTGAGTGAATATCTTTATGGGTGTGGTGATGAGCAAATATATTTCTCAATGGTACATGTCCAACAAACTAGAAAAATAAAAGGCAGTGTATGTGTCAGTTGTTGTATATAAATAAGTATACATAAGACTCAATGATTGTGTGAGTGACTGTATGGATAACTGTATACTTGTAATAATGATTTTATAATATACTAAATCTGACTTACGATCTAAATGAATAGATGAAGTGGTGTTTGTATAAGTGTGTAGCTAACTAAGTATTTAATTATGATCCATTGTTTGCATAAGTGAGTAGGATAACTTCATATGTGATTAGGTTGTGTGCTGGTGTGTAATGACGATATAAGTGTATAAGTATTTTTGATAGTGTTCTATTTTTCATTGACAGTATGTATGAGTGAATCTACAGGTAAGTGATTAGATGGATGTATACATCTAGGAATCAATGAGTGGGTTTCTAAATACTTGTATTGCTGTGTCAATGGATTCAAATATGATACTCTTTATTTTACAAAGAGTGATGAAAGATTTTACTAGTGTATGAAAAGGTGTATGTGATTGTCACGTGGATGATGTCATCATTGATGTCATTTGAGATGTCATCAGTGATGACACTGACCATGTCATGAATGATGTAATATGTGACATCATCAGCAGTGGATTGCGGGTGCGCGAAATATAGTTAGTACAACTAACTATATAGGAGCAATTTCAATGGTTTTGTATGAGTGAAATGTCCAGCTAACTATAACACCCCTAAAACTTATATTTTTTTGAGTGAATTTCAAAGGTTTTTTAAAAGCTAATTCCTAACTATATAAGGCCTGAAACCTATGGTTTTTTCAGTGAATTTGCAAGGTTTTTAAAATGCTAATTCCTAACTATATAAGGCCTGAAACCTATGTTTTTTTCAAGGAATTTGTAAGGTTTTTAAAATGCTAATTCCTAACTATATAATGCCTGAAACCTATGGTTTTTTTCAGTGAATTTGCAAGGTTTTTTAAATGCTAATTCCTAACTATATAAGGCCTGAAACCTATGTTTTTTTCATTGACTTTCAACGGTTTTTTAAATGACAATTTTTAAATGCATTAATTTGGGGGGGTTTTTATACTGATTTACTACATTTTTGCAGGCAGGTGTTCAGAGGGCACGCCCCCTTTTTACAACACTCTGCAGCGCAACCCCAGGCGCGTTTGCAGAGGAGGAACTAATTCCCCTTGCATACTGAGGGTCCCTTGGGGGCAACTAGCCCACCAGGAGCCTCCAGTATAAGCCAGTGGGCTGCATTGCAGAGAGGTGTAATGAGGCCACACCCTTTTTTACACCTCTCTGCAACGCAGCCCCGGGCGTGTTTGCAGAGGGGGAACTAATTCCCCTTGCATACTGGGGGTCCCTGGGGGCCAACTAGCCCACCTGGAACCTGCAGTATGCGCCAGGGGGCTGCATTGCAGAGAGGTGTAATGAGGCCACACTCTTTTTTACACCTCTCTGCAGCGCAACCCCTGGCGTGTTTGCAGAGTAGGAACTAATTCCCCTTGCACACTGGGGGTCCCTGGGGGCCAACTAGCCCACCAGGAGCCTCCAGTATGCACCAAGGGGCTGCGTTGCTTTGCCCCGGGAGCGGCAGTCCCCGGGGAAGTATGGGGGGATTGTGGAACCCCACACTTCTTTATCACTATGCCCCCGCAATTTGGTCCCCCAGTGAGGTAAGTTTTTAAAAAACAGACCAGGTTAAAAAAAAAAATGTGGTCTTTTTTGTCCTTGTGGGACCACCTGGGCAGGCCTAGAGTATCAGGGTGTATCTACCCTGCCCCCTTTTTGTGTTCTTCACGTTTGTTGTTTTGCTTTCTTTTGCCTTTGTCTATCGAGCACAAGATGGATGCCAAGACTTCCTGGTTAGAAGTGTTGACAGCCAATGAGCATGCAGCTTTCTCGGGAAGGCATGCTGATTGGCTGCCACTGTCTGTCAACACTAGCACAAGATGGATGCCAACACTTCCTGGTTAGAAGTGTTGACAGCCAATGAGCATGCAGCTTTCTCGGGAAGGCATGCTGATTGGCTGCCACTGTCTGTCAACACTCCAAACCAGGAAGTGTTGGCAGCCATCTTGTGCCTCGGTAGAACGAAGGCACAAGAAAGCAGTGAAACAAAGGTGCAAAACACGCAAAGGGAGCAGGGTAGAAGCACCCTGACCCCTAGGCCTGCTCAGGGGGTCCCACAAGGAATCGCGATATTCCGAACGATTGAAAATGACTTTTCTTGAGAAACATTTGGATTTGAATTATCATGTCCTATACTTTCGAATTTTTGAAAGACTGACTTTGAGGATGCTATAAATTACTCAAGTCTGCCCAAATTGTGTGGGTAAAATTGATACCTAGTCACTTTGAATAAGAATGTACTTACGTCTCGTCTAACATTTGGAAGAAATATCTAGTTATATGACAACAGGATACCGACATAACTTGAAGGAAATAAGAACGCCCTGAAGAAGTTCTGTTGTACAGAACGAAACGCGTCGGCTGGCTGTGGTACATAAACTTAAGGAAAATAAAAGCATTTGAATATACACCAAGATTCAGCGCTTCAATAAGGACTCTAAGTGATATGATTTGATTGGACTTGTTGTGCAAGTGGTGCTGTGCCAAACTTTGGAATATTCTCCACTACTCACTCTCTACTACTCCACTACACTCTAATACTCACTCTCTACTACTCATTCTCTACTACTCTACTACTCTCTACTACTCTCTCTCTACTACTCACTCCCTACTACTCACTATCTACTACTCACTCTCTACTACTCACTCTACTACTCTCTCTCTACTACTCTCTCTCTACTACTCTCTCTCTACTACTCTCTCTCTACTACTCTCTCTCTACTACTCTCTCTACTACTCTCTCTACTACTCTCTCTACTACTCTCTACTATTCTCTCTCTCTGCTACTCACTCTCTACTACTCACTCTTTACTACTCTCTACTACTCACTCTCTACTGCTCTCTACTACTCACTCTACTACTTACTCTCTACTACTCTTTACTACTCACTCTCTACTACTCTCTACTACTCACTCTCTACTCTCTATTACTCACTCTCTACCTCTCTACTAGTCTCTACCTCTACCTCTCTCTACACGCACACATATACACATATATATGCATATGCATTCATATATATGTATGTGTATTACCTACTGGCGGTCGCCAGTAGGTATATATAGTTAGGATTTTTTCCCTATGGGATTTTTGAAAATTCTATGTCTAATAACTTTGGCGTTTGTGGACGGAATTGGCTGAAATTTTCAGGAAAATGGAACATTTTGTTTCTGAGCAGCCCCTGAAAATTTTGGGGGGGTTCGTCCAGGGGGGGCCGAGAAAAAAGGGGGGTCCCAAAACGTGTTTTTAACATTGAGTTTTCCATAGGGCGGTTAGCCTCACTTTTAGCCCGAACGGCTGAATGGATTTGCACGAAACTTGGCAAAATTGTAGGGACTGGTAGCCCGATGTGCCTTTTGTAGGTCTCAATATATGTGCTCCAGTGGATTTTGAGAAATTAACGTTTAAAAAAAGATATATATCTGTAAGCGCGCTCTGGGCAGCGCTCCGGTCCGCGGACCTTAAGCGTACCGGAACTTCGCGTAGCTAAGCTGATTGGCTCTCCGGTGTCTGTCAACATTCTAAACAGTCCGGAGCGGCCGCCATCTTGTCTCTCGGTAGGATTGAGAGACAAGAGGAGGCCAAAACAAAGGGGGAAATAACCATAAGGGGGCATACTAGCTCCTCCCTGACCCCCTAGGTTTGATGTGGAGGCTTTAAAGGGGCCCCGCTAAGCAAAAAAAAAAAATTTTTTTTTTATTTTTTTTCGTGGTTAGCGCCCGGTACGCGAACCGGGAAGCGTTCTGGGGAGCGTATCACAATGAAAAATGAATGATAGACTTTTCAAATGCTGTATGTTAATTGATTGTTGGTTTTGTTGATTATTTATTTTTTTTTTTTTAAGTTTTTTTTATTGTGTTTCATAATTTATTAAACTTTCTAACATTTCATTGTCAGAAATTTCATAATCATGGAATATAGATTGTAGTCTCTGAGGTTGTAAAATGTCCTCATTTGCAAGGAGGTTATCTACTGCTTGTACACATTGCAGTAGTTCTTGGTCCCAAGATTCATCCATAAATTCAATCTCATTTGGATCAATGATTTCTGTGTTGGACTCTGGAAGGACAATTTCAAATGAAATGTTTTGTTCACTTTCCATTTTTCCTGAAATTTGCATAAAAAAATATATATTAGTAGAGGTAGGGCACAGTTGGGATTAATTTTAGATAGGCAGTTTTTAACAGAGAATTTATCTTTGGGCAGTGTATAGTATCAGAGTGGAAGTAGGAATATAAAAAAGTGTATCTAAATTTATAAGTACTACAGAGGGATAGTATATAACTAACAGAAAAAGTTTGCCATATTAACTTAAAGTGCTCAATATACTTCAGTTTTAAAAATAACAACTTACCTTTAAAAAGAAGTTGAAGTTATTAATGAAAATTCTAATAGAAATGTACACCAGGAAGTAGTAGTCAAAATGGCTGTGTTTCCTTCTCTTCCTTTATATATATTCGGGTACATAACCAATTAAATGTCAGGTAAAAAAAGTAGAAAATGAAAGTAACATTTTAATTGGTTGTCAATTCCAACACTTCAGATGTGTTTTGTGAAGTAATTTACCTCACGGTATTTAGTGAGTTCTATAGGCTAAATGGCTAAATGGAATTCCAATCAAATTTGTGAAAATGGTAGGGATTGGTATGTAGTATGAGCTAATCTATATTTGGTGAAATTGTCTCAAGTGGCTTTTGTGTGAACTACTTTCCCACCTTTTTTGATGGTGCGCTTCCCAGGAAGCGACCCGGTACGCGAACCGGTGAGCGCCCTGGTACGCGAACCTTAAGCGTAACGGGAGTCCACCATTTTGTGTTTCGGTCGAATTATGATACAAGATGGAGGGCAAATAATGTTCAGAATAGGTAGAAGGGGGCATGGTAGACTTATCTTGACCCCCTAGGTTTTGTGAGGGTGGCTGAGGAGGCCCATATGTGCGAAAAAAAAACATTTTTTTTTAAAATTTCGCGAGGTTAGCTCCCGGTACGCGTACCGGGTAGCGCCCCAGGGAGCGTACTTTGTTGAAAATTAGTAAAAAAAGTTAGAGTAAAATAATAATTGTGAGTGATTAGATGTAGGGTAGCTCTGAGAAGAGCTTTTGGGTTTATGGTACATTTTGGTACTTATAAGTAGGTACCAATGCACATTTTTAAATTCAGAGTGAAAACTCTGTTGCCCTCATCTGAGAAGTGAACTCCATCTCCTCTGTAGATATCTTGCATGTAGTAACGCAAGTTATTGTTGTACAGGGAGCCCATTCCATGGTCTCTCATGTAAGCTGAAACAGATTTGTTTACATGCTTCCTCGACTTCTCAATTTGTGGACAAAATTGGTTTGACCACCTCCATTTCTGTCTTTGGCATATATTTGAATATACCAAGGCAGTCTGAGGAAAAAGTGCCATTAATTGCTCAAAGGTGTCCTTTAAAAGCATTTCCAGACCTACACCAGTCAAAGTGCCCAAGTCATTACCTCCACAGTGCACAATTAACAGGTCAGGTTTGGGCAAATGCATAAAGGTTTTCACCAATGGTATCAATTGGTGACATTTTAATCCTCTGTGGCCAAACCACTTAATTTCCACATCTTGTAAATTGAGGTTAGGTAAATTCCTGCTTTCAACGTACCTTTGAGCCCAGTGAATATAACTATGACCAACAATCCAGACAGAAAACATGGTGAGAGAAGGTTCTCCTGCAGTCAGATGAAGTGTGGCAATGAAATGGCAGTTGAAAAAATGTGAGTTTGAAATGAAAAAAACTGTGGAGTTTCTGTGTTCATGAAGTAGTAACAGTGATTGGTGGATTTTGATTGATGAAAACAGAAAGTTAGGGTGTAGAGATGTGTTCTTTGAAAGATGTATTTTGAGTGGTCAATAAAAAATCATTAAATGAAAGAAAGCACTGGATATGCAGGTGCACTGAGAGTTCAGAGTTCAATTGCAACATTGTTGTGTGAATTTGCAAACACCAGAGTTTCTCCAAGAGGTGGTTGCTATGGAAAATAGGCAGAAAGGGCAGAGGGGGAAGGGTTTTCATTTGAAAAAAAGTGAGGGAAGAGTTTTGATTGGGTGACATGAGAAATATGTGTGAAGAATTACACCATTTCTGTGCTTTTCATAGCTGCAGACTCTGGAGTGCATACCTTTTGCTCTGCTGAAGACAAATTGGTGTGTTTCTGAGACTGTTTTCAAACTCAAAGTATTTGCTAAGGTGAGAAAATATTTCTTTACTTTAGATAGAGAATAGTGTGCTTTAAGGAGAAAATTATGATTTATGTGGCGCAAATTGCTTGTAAATATGCTCTCACATGTGCATGGAAAATTTAGATTTTGAATGTTTGTGTTAAATAGCTATGTTAAAAGTGACCAAACCATGCTGGGAAGGCAATCAAAAAACGCTTTCATGTGTTTTAATGACATTTTAAGTCATTTTCTGATGTGCAGTGTTTAGAAATTATGATTTTAAAATCGTTTTTGGGGAAAAGGAATTGTTTATAAAATCATGACAAGGACATAATGGTGTATGGTTCTTTATAAGGCAATTGACTGTTCCTGATGTTATTTTTCTCATTTTAGTGTAAGACCTTTCTCTGTGGCGCAAATTGCTTGTAAATATGCTCTTACATGTGCATGAAAATTTTAATTATCAATGTTTGTGTTACATAGCCATGATAAAAATGAATCAACAATGCAGGAAAACCAATCAAAAAATGCTTTAATGTGTTTCAATGACATTTTAAGTCATTTTCTCATGTGCAGTTTTTTGAAATTATGATTTGAAAATCGTTTTTGGGAAAAAGGAATTGTTTTTAAATGCATGAGAAGGACATAATGGTGTATGGTTTTTTATAAGGCAATTGACTGTCCCTGATGTTATTTTTGCCATTTTAATGTCAGACCTTTCTTTGTGGCGCAAATTGCTTGTAAATATGCTCCCACCTGTACATGGAAAATTTTGATTTTGAATGTTTATGTTACATAGCCATGTTAAAAGTGACCCTACCATGCAGGAAAGCCAATCAAAAAACGCTTTTATGTGTCTTAAGGACAATTTAAGTAAGGTTATGGATACATTTATGATGACTGGTGCAATGAAGTAGAAATCACTTACTTCATTGGTAGGCATTTACAATAAAATGTTCTCCTCTGTTTTGTTCATCAAGCGTAACTTTAATCTGCAATCCTGAGTAGGCCTCACCTTAAACAAACCTCTGGATAGGCCACATATTATTGTCATCCTGATTTAATCATTTATAATGCTAGGGATAGATTTATGATAGGTGTATACCTCTTTTGTGCCACTTAGAAAACATTCTCCATGGGGAAATGACTTAAAATGTCATTAAGACACATGAATGTTTTTTTTTTTTAAACGTTTGCAAATTTTTTGGGTCACTTTCAACATGGCTATGTGTCTGCAACAGTCAAAATCTAAATTTGCAATGTACAGGTGGGAGCATATTTACAAGGAATGTGCTTCATGGGGAAACGTTTGCAATTTTTTTGGGTCACTTTCAACATGGCTATGTGTCTGAAACAGTGAAAATCTAAATTTGCAATGCACAGGTGGGAGCATATTTACAAGGAATGTGCTTCATGGGGAAAGGTCTTATAATGTAATATGGGAAAAATGACATTAGAGATACTGAAATGCTTTATAGAGAAGCATACACCATTATGTAATTGTCATAATTTTGCAAACCATTACTTTTCCCCAAAAACGATTTTCAAATTATATTTTGAAAACACTGCACATGTGGAAATTACTTAAAATGTCATGTACATATGGTGGTTCATCTGTAACAAGATAAGAAGCTTAGGGATACATTTATGATGACTGGTGCAATAAAGTGGACATTACTTACTTCATTGGTAGGCCTTTACATGTATTATCTCCTCTGTATTCTTCATCAAGCGTAACTTTGATCTGCAACCCTGAGTAGGCCTCACCTTAAACAAAGCTCTGCATAGGCCACACCTTATCGTCATCCTGAATTAATCATTTAAAATGCTAGGGACAGATTTATGATAGGTGTATGCATCTTTTGCGCCACTGTGCGTCACTTTTGTGACGCAGTGGCGGTGCAAAAGATTTGCTATGAGGCGAGAAAATTACAAATTGATGCATTTAGGCAGATGTGTCATGGTGTAAAAAAAACGTGCCACATGAAACCGATGCAGCAGTGGATGTGCCAGTCATTTTGCGCCGCTGTTCCGCCACCCATGGTGTGCTGTATTTACAATGCGGCGCAGCATGGGGCAAAAATGGCACAGATGCGTGACGTATCTGTGCTGTAAAGGTGGCGCATTGCTGGAGTTGTATCGTAAGTGCGATGCAGCTCCAGCAAGGCTCAGGGGTGCCCCATCTATACAATGCTGCGTCAAGACCTATGCAAGCTTCAAGCAGGCGCAGGGTTTTGAAGCAGCTTTCTCCTATCTGATTGTAAATGCGGCACACCATGGGTGGTAAAACAGTGGTGCACATTAACTGGTGCATGCCTGGGGATCTGCCATTTAATATAAATCTGCACTTTAACATTTGAGTATGTGCAGGGAACACAGAGTCGTTGAGGCTTATCCAAGGTTAAGAACAGATGAGTCCTGTTCAGTGAAAAATTAGACATAGGCTTCACCTGCTCAGCATCGCTGGACATGGTTAAATAATAGCTGCAAAATGTTACTCTTGTTAAATAATTTTACTATTATAATCTGTGAGATTTGTCTCTTACTCTGCAACATCTCATTGTTGTTATCTTTCTTTAAAGATAAAGACAACCTCAACATGAGCGACAATCTGCAATCAGTTGATTTTGACCTCATCATTGAACTTGTAATTGAAACATCAGTGGATGTTGATCCATTGGATGATTTAAATCCTGAGGATGAAGAAGAGCGTGATGAGGATGCAGATTTGTCTGAATTATATGATATCGGATGGGAAGCTGACTTGCTTCAGCCTTTGGAATTATAAACATTTATTTTTAAAATTTATAATCAATAAAAAGTAAAAAGGTAAACCGTTTAATTTAAAAATAAAAACACCTTCAAAAACAGGTTATGTGTAGTGTTTTCAATAAAATATTAAAATATGCTCATAAAATTAGATCAGATTCACATATAAAATAGCATAGGTAACATAAATATAAATGTCATTTCTTTTCTGGTATTTCTGTATTGTAAAAATGGCAATGACTAAAAAATCTTCAAAATAAAATGTCAAGTAGTGTGTTATATTTTTGATCACTATTAATGATTTACTGTTTGATAATAATGTTTAATAACATTTTTTAGTATCTTTTTCCTCAGATTCAACTGCAGATCATTTCAAGATGCCTACAAAAATAAGAGAGATGAAGGCTGCAAAACGTCAAAGACAGCAGGAGAAAAAAAAAATGCAGCAGTCCTCTAACAAAAAGATTTCTCAAGCCATGAAGAAAGCACCGGGTAAGAGCTCTAAATATTTCATAAGAAATATTTGTAATAAAAAAAATATTAGTACAGAAAATGTTTCAATCCATAAAATGACAAGTAAATCAAATGGAAAGAAAAGGACAAATGAAAATGTTACTGCTAGAGCAAGAGATAAATCTGTGCATGATAGTAGAAGGAAACAACAGTTTACGGAGATTCGTAAACGAATGTTCCGTAACAGGATAATTGGCAATTTGTTAAAAAATATTAAGAAAGGTCAACAGAAATTAGTTTTTTATAGGAGAAAAAAAAAAGTTGAGAAAGTTATTGATCAGGCTTTTGAAATTAAACGTAAGTTATTTATTTTGATAATCAATAGAATTAGGAAGCTAAACAAGGCAATTTTTGATTTCAAAAGAAATAGTAGATGGAAGAGAATAGTTAATCGTAGTAATTTTTGTGAAGTTTTTTCTGGAGAATGGATACATAGTTCAAGCTGTGAGGCATTTTTTAATGAAGAGAGTTATTTCCAGGATAATGATTTGGTGCATGCAGTTGACATCAGTGGTCGTGCTTATGAAGTGAAAGATGGTTGTCCAGTTGAAAAAGAAAAACTTGTGACAACAGAGGCAGAAGAGTTGTTAGGTAATGAGGTTTTAGGAAGACGTGCTAAGGGTCCTGTGTACACCTGGAAGTGTAGTAGTATTTGCAGTGTGCGACAGGATTCCATCAATTTGCTTTGTGATTTTGTACGGACATTTAACAAGAAAAGTTTGAAGCAGAAAATAAGGTTGTTGCAAGAATTAGATCCTTGCAGAGTGAGAGAAGTGACAGGTTTGCATGGTCATTCACTGGCTTGTCTTTCCAGGAGAGTATGCCAGAGTGTTTTTCATCATTTCAGGATGCTAGCAGTGCATCATAACAAAGTGAGGAAGTTAGTTAGACTGTTGTATTATGCTAAGAGTCCAGCAATTATGCTGAAACAATTATGCGCTGCTCTTTTGCATGGTTCTGAAATAGATGTGAAGAATATATGTGAAGAAATTGAGTTTTGTTACTTTGGAAGTAAAGAGGAGAATGTTGAAATTGAGCAAGAAGTAGAGGGTCATTTGGAAGATAGTGTACAGGTTTCCAGTACAGATAATTTCCAGAGGGAAATTGCGACGTTTGACATGAAATCAAGTGAGAGGCCTAATTTCACTTGTGTGTGTTGTAGACGCACTTATTATAAGAATCAGACTAAGTTAGTGGATTTATATGCAAAAAGTGAAAGGGAAAATAATAGTGAATGGAAGGATTTTGCAACATACTTGATGGTAGAAAATTGTTTTGATTTGGGATTGGATCAACGTGTGTGTACTTATTGTTGTAACAAATTAAAACAAAACCAGATGCCTGCTAGAGCAGTTCATAATAATCTGGAATTGGTTGAGATTCCTTCTGAATTGAAGGATTTAAATACTTATGAATCTATTTTGATTCAAAGTATCCATCCCTTTCAGGCTATTGTAAGAATGGAGCCAAAGACAGGGAAATTGCCTCCATCAGATTTACAGAGAGGATTAAAGGGAAGAGTTGTTTATTTGCCTCTAGATTTGAAGAAAAACATTAACACAATTGGAGTAGAAAAAGTGGAAGAGGAACCTCTGGTTATCTTAGTTAATGGGGTTCCGACAAAGAATAAGAAAATATGGCAAGATTTAGTAGATGTTAGGAAAGTTAAAAAGGCAACATTGTATTTGAAAAAAAATAATAAATACTATAAGAATGTATATGTTGCAGAAGAGGAAGTAAGTGAGGAAGAGGATAGCGATTTGTGTGCTGGTCAAATTGAGAAAGTAGAACCCTCTACTAGTGAGGAAATATATGAACATTATAGTGTTCATCCTTTGCATTCAAAGGAAGTCATGGGGAATGCTATTGAGTTGTTTCAAATGAAACAAGCCAAAGGGAGTCCCATTAGTGTTTGGGAGGAAAGTTTGGAAGCTCGGTGTTTCCCACAGCTTTTTCCAACAGGTCAGGGAGGAAGATATGATGAGCGACCTCATCAAATTCCTGCTTCTGAATACCGGACTTTGCGATTGTATGCAGGAGATGCTAGGTTTCGACAATGCATTCCTTATTTGTTTCATCTCCTGTTTGAAAGTGATCTGTCTGGACTGTCATATGCAGTGAACCACATCTTGAAAAGTGGTATACACATGCAAAACATCTCAGCAAGTGATTTTATGGATAAAGTGAATGTCCAAGATAGTATTTTGGAATCTCACCTGATTAATCTCATGGCGTGTCAGCGTGGTACTAATGAGTACTGGTACCGTCGTCATGGTGATTTAAAATGTATGCTGAGGAACTTAGGTACTCCCACATGGTTCCTCACTCTGAGTTGTGCCGAGTATGGCTGGGAAGACTTACTTCAATTTCTACGAGAGGCAAATGCTAACGTAGAAAACATCGAATTCAAGACACCCGGAGAACTGTGCTCTTTGGATCCAGTCAATGTATGTAGGTACTTCAATCATAGATTTGAAGCTATGATGTCTTTCATCATGAATAAGAAGAATCCACCTCTTGGAGAGGTGTTGGATTTCTTCTGGAGAAAGGAGTACCAAGCAAGAGGAGCTCCTCATATACATATGTTGCTGTGGATCAAGGATGCACCTAAATTTGGAACGGATCCAGAAGACTCAGTGATGAGTTTCATCCAACAGTATTCTACGTGTGCTGTTCCAAACGCAAAGGAGAAGAAAAGCCTAAGAGAAAAAGTTCTGCGTTTCCAAAGCCATCGATGTGGAAAGTACTGCCGTCGTAAATTCCGAAACAAAGACAAGTTCTACACCAAATGTCGTTTCGGCTTCCCACGACCGGTGATTTCTAAAGGAAGAGTAAACAGTTTGATGTCTTCGCTGCGACATAATGTGATGAAGAAATCACCTAAAAACACTTACAATTTGAAGAGGAACGAAGAGTCCAAGTATATCAACGACTACAACCCGGTGATTTTGTCCATGTGGAATGCTAACATGGATATACAGTTTGTGGCTGATAACTGTATGGCTGTGGCTCGGTATGTGACGTCGTATATCACCAAAAAAGAGAAGACAGAATTGAAGGATATGTGGGAGGACATTTCCCATGAAAAGAGCCTCAGCAAGAAGTTGTACAGTTTCAGTCTGAAGATGTTGTCGCATCGAGAAATTGGAGCGTACGAATGTTCTGACCGGTTGTCTTCAGCAAGTCTCTATGCCAAGTCCAGGAGTATCGTTTGGGCGAGTCTTGGTCTTGCTGCAACGCGTAATCGAGTTCTCAAACCTGTGCGGGAAATTGAGTATTTGGCGGAAAAGGAGCCAAACAGTACCGACATTTTGAAGACAAACATGTTGGATACATATTATCCAAATCGAAGCAGTCACCTAGAGAATGTTTGTCTGTATGAGGTTCTGCAAAATTACATGTTCAAGAGGAACATCAAAGAAGATACTGAGAAAGGAGTGTATGCTGTAATAGGAAGTGAGGGATGTCTGGTCAAGCAAAGAAAATGCCACTTGATAAACCATCGAAAATTGAGTGGCGAATCTCCTGAAAAAAAGGAGTTTTTTTATTTAGCACTTTTGCAACTTTTCAAGCCTTGGCGTGCAGAAGAGGAACTGCTTGGAGATTTCCTCTGTTACGAAGACTCTTTCAATGCCGCCAAGGAGACCATAGAATGTCCTGCTTTTCCCAAATATGTAGAAATGTTGAATGCGGAAATTGAGCAGGAAGCAACGATTGCAGC
The DNA here is from genome assembly GCF_964261635.1 of Lissotriton helveticus. Lineage (NCBI taxonomy): Eukaryota > Metazoa > Chordata > Amphibia > Caudata > Salamandridae > Lissotriton > Lissotriton helveticus. The sequence goes on along the minus strand of NC_136061.1, from coordinate 1,327,314,886 downwards.
CGAGATTGCCAGAGACAGTTCTCAGGACAGTCAGAGTTCTGCTTCATTAAGTCAGGATCCACTAGGAGGACCTCTTATTGAAAATGAAGCTGCCACTGCTATGAATGAGGTGGAAAGAGCCATGGCACATGCTCAAGAGGATGCGGTTAACTTAGAAGAGTTGGAAAGGCAACTCAACGTTGAGCAGAGGAAAATATATGACGAAGTTACCATGCAAATTGATCATGGATTAAGTCATGATAAGAAAGAGTGCTCATGTACGTCGTTGAAGCCTGTCCGACTGTACGTTAGTGGAGAAGCGGGAACTGGAAAAAGTTTCCTCATTAAAGCAATTTCATGCTATTTGCAGGAAAGGACAGAGTCATCACTGTCTTGTGTTGTCACTGCTCCAACTGGACTGGCAGCACATAATATTAAAGGGATTACTTTACATCGTTTACTGATGCTGCCAGTGGAGCATGACAACAAATTAGAATATCACAAGCTATCTGGAGATGCTTGTTTTGAAGTTTCAAGAATCTTGAGGAAAATGAAACTTCTTATCATTGACGAAGTAAGCATGGTTTCCAATGTCATGCTTGCCTTTGTGCATTTGAGGATGCAAGAAGTTCTCAAAACAGAGTATGATGTGTTATTCGGTGGCAAACACATCATTGTTTTTGGAGATCTTCTGCAGCTGACACCAGTGAAAGGGCAACCTGTGTTCAAAATGCTCACGCATGAAGATACCAGGAAGTGCCTAGGCAGCATTGGCAACGTCAATATATGGTTAAACTTCAATTATGCTGAACTGCATGAAAATATGCGTCAGGCAAAGGATGAAGTTTACAAGACTATTCTACAAGATGTTAGAATTGGAAAAGTGACCGAGCATGGGAAAGAAGCTTTACATGCACGATTACTGACAAATTTATATCCAGAACAAGATGTTGTGCCTGAGAATATTTTTCAGAAAATTACTGATAAGAAATCTGGAATATGTTTGATGCCAACTCTTGCAGAATGTGCAAAATTTAACAACAAAATGTTGCATTTAGAAAAGCAAGAGATTGTGAAAGTGGAAGCTATTGATAGAGTAGAGCATATGGGATCAACAATTATTTTGTCTGAGAATCTGAAAACAAAATTGGATTCATTAGAGAAGAGTATATCTAAAACTGCAGGTTTTGAAAAGACTCTGAATGTGTGCTTGAACTGCCGTATAATTTTAAGAAGGAATTTACATGTTGAAAGAGGTCTGGTAAATGGATCAATGGGTAATGTTGTTGATTTTGTGAAATACAGAAATAGAGATGGAATTGAATTTTTAAAAATTAAATTTGATGGCATTGAGGAAGTACAGCTAATTGCTCGTTGTTCTGCTAGATTTTTGCTTGTAAAAGACTTATATGTTCGCCGTAAGCAGTTCCCTGTTTGCTTGGCATATGCGGTGACAATTCATAAATCGCAAGGTTTAAGTGTAGACACTGCATTGGTGAATATTGGCAGTTCTGTGTTCAAGGAGGGTATGGCATATGTGGCATTGTCACGAGTTAGAACTTTATCGGGATTGTACTTGATTGACTGTGATGTCAGAAACATTTGTGCAGATCTAGATTGTGTTAAGGAATACAATAGGTTAAGAAGAGAGTATGCGCCACATTTGCCTCAGTTTCCTTTGTTTGAGAAACGTCTGGTAGGCCGGAAACGAAGAAATGAGAACAATACTGGAGAGGTTGTAGCAAAAAGACAAAAAGTGAATGAACCTAAAATTACAAGCAGAAACAAAGAGGATTCTGTTGAAGATGTTGTTGGTTTTCAGTTTGAAAACAGTTCTGGTGTCAACTGCTATGCTAATGTAGTAATTAATGTTTTGTTTTCTCTAAAAAATGTAAAAGAAGAGATTGTGGTCAATTCTGATCAAAGATTTTGCAGTTTGTTAAATTCTGTGTTAGAGAAATGTACCACTGATAGAAGAAACATAGAAAGTGTGTCTGAAATTAGAAATCTGTTAGATAGATGTTCAGGCCAAACACAATTCTCTCAAAATATTCAGCAAGATTGTCAGGAGTTTTTAATGTATATGCTTCATGTATTACATGCTGAAGGTGTAGATGTAGATCAGCTGTTTGGGCTTTCTTATCAATGGCAGCATGACTGCGAGAACTGTATGGTATCAAGTACTACTAGTGTAGACTCAGAAAGATTTGTATATTTAACTTTGCCAGACAGTAAATCAGTCTCCTTTAATAAGCTAGTAAAAGGAGCTAATCACAACATGGAGTGTAGCCAATGTAAATCTGAAATGATGTCCACATTATTTATACGAACATATGGCCAGTACATCATTTTAATGTTCCAACGATGTAGGCCTGATGGAACAAAATTGACAACTTTAATAAAAAATTTTGTAGCTTCGCAGTTGTCAATATCAGGAAGGACTTTTGTAACTACAGCAATTATATATCATGACGGCCCTTCAATATCATCAGGACATTACACAGCTTATTTAAAGTCTAGAAATGGCTGGTCATTCTGTAATGATTCTGTTGTAATTTTCAAAAAAAAATTGCCGTATGACCTTAAAAACTCTTACCTGGTGTTTTTAAAACCAAAATTTTAGGAAAATATTCTCGGGATATGATCTGTGGAATTTCAAGAAGTTCTAATGGCTCCTACACAATTTGGCCTTGAGGATAAGTGTAGTTCAGAGACATAACTTCTAATCATAGGATTGGACATCATGGACATGTATGTGCAGTTTAAATGAGTTCAGAAAAACTGTTTCTTTTCATAAGCTAATTAAAGCAGCCAATCAAAACATGGAGTAGAGGGAATGTAAGTCTGCAATGCTGTATACTGTTTTACATTACTTTGTGATTAAAAGTGATGTAGAGAATTAAATAATTGTAGTACTCATAGAGGTAGTGTAAGTCTGCTTCATATTAAGCAGTATCAGTGTCATACGAAATGTAGAACATGACTGAGCAAGAAGGGGAAGATATTACTATTCCAGGATTGTGAAAATGATCTTCAACATTTTAATTCTGAAAGTTGCGGGAATACCAAATGATGGGATTGGCTAACAAGAAATCCAAGAGTTATACATGGCTCTGACAAAATTTGGCCTTGTGGAATCTTGTGGTAGAGAGCAAGAAGTCATTTATTGTATGTAACATGTTTTTAAAAACGATGGAGATTTTCTTTCAGAAACTGGTGGGCTGAAAGTAATAACAGCACAAAAGAGTATAAGCTATTCATAGGACATCCTTGGACGTCATGGAAAGTAAGTTAACTTTAAGGAGTTCTGATTTTTGATTTCTGATCTTGTATGGGTTTTTTAAACACAATCATTTTGATTGTGTTTTTTTTTCCCCGCTGTTACATGATGAATACCTTCAAGTCACTGTTTTTAGTGAATTTTGATACATTCTGAGAACAGCAAAAATAAACCATTTAACATGTATAATTAATTCTGTAATGTTTCCATTTATGATGTATATGTAGAACTGTGTAGAAGGCATGGAGAAGGTGAGGCTTCTGTAAGTGTCAAAGTTGTTGCATGCAGTGCTGCACTTCTGCGTATTCTTTGATATGCTAGACTACATCTGCACAATGAGATACCTAAGCAAAGGAAACAGAAGTGATGTGATTGTGAAATGAGCAAAATAAATTGCATGTATTTCAATTACATCACCTGTGTTTCCTATCATTACGAATCACATTGTGCAGATCAAGTTTAGGTCTGTCCAGGGAAACATAGGAGGTTTGGACTTTGTTGAACATTGCAGTGGACATGACTCACTTCATTGGTAGACCTTCACATGTATTATGTCTTCTATTCTCTTCAACAACTCGAAATTTCATCTGCAACCCTGAGTAGGCCTCACCTGAAACAAAACTCTGGATAGTAGACATCTTATTGGCATCCTGAAGCAATTATTTTAAATTTTAGTGTCTTGCGACACTTTTCTGAGACAACAGCAATGCAAAAGATGCACCATGTTTTAAGATAGGTCTCACTTCATCTCCATCAAGATAGTGTTACTTTAAAATGTATATCTTTAGGACTGTGTAGCTTCTGTAAGTGTCAAAGTTATTGAAAAACTGTTTGTCCTTCAATCTTTGCCCTTGTCTTTTGTAATTTTTCAATACATGTTTTTATATTTTTCAAATGTTTGTTCTCTCTTTCACAGATTGAAAGTATAAAAATAAAAAGTGAGGAATTTAACGACAATTATAAGGTAAGTATTTTGTACTCTTTTCGTTACATTTCTATCACATTGAACTACTATTAGTTCCACTGCTTCATTTCTTTAATCCTCAGTTTCCTGCCTTTGCTACTTCCCTCATTCCTTTCTCTATTACCTACTTACTCAACTCCTTCCACTTTTTTTCTCAGTCCCTCTCTTCTCATAGTTCCTCACTCTTGTTCACTCACTCCGTCTCTATTACTCTTAGTGTCTTAGACTGATCACTGTATCACTATTTGTTCATAATGCTTTCTCTGTGTAGTTGAAGCACACTAAGGGTCATATTATGAATGCAGCCAATAAAATTATTGCTCTTTTTATTGGCAGAAAACTGGTGCAAAAGCGGCTTTAGCGGCAGTTTTCTGCCGCAAAAGCAGCTTTAGCGACACATTTCTGCCTATAAAAGCTGCAAAACTTTTATTGCCTATGTTGATAATATGCCCCTATGTTATTTACATTAGGGCTATATTGTCCAGTATAACAATCAAAATTGCTCTCCAAAGACACCAGGCAAAGCAGACGCTCCCTCAAACAGATCACCAAGCGCAATTTACCCTACTTACAATCTAGCCTGTTCTCTGTCGAGACTTTAGCAATCTTTAGAGCACAAGATAAGATTTTTTTACATGGAAGAGCCATACGTATTGCAATTCTACTTAAGAAACAAGCATTGGCATAGACAATAGGTCTTGCCTTTGGGACCTTATACGTGTTTAGCCATGCAACAGTTGATGTTGCTGCACCAAGGATATTATGCTGCATAACTAAAGACTTAGAAGGTCCAAAAGTCGATACCTATTGGCTATGCCAATGCTTGTTTTTCTTTCAATTCGTTATCTATTTTGTTTTTCACAATTATACCATCTTCTGTCTGTTCTTTGGTAAATAGATCTATTAAATAGTATCTCTTCTTTACTCCCTATAGCTGTCTTTCTTGAAACATCACTCTCTGTTTACTTTCCTTATACTTACTCTTTTTTTTTAAAAAGTTTTTTTTTTGGTTAGCTCCCGGTACGCGTACCGGGAAGCTAAACCGGAAGCGAACCAAAAGAAATAGAGCTTGCCAGAGTGCTAAACATTCTAGCAATTTTTTTGGAAAGGGAAGGTAGTTCTGAAAAGAACTTTTTTTTTTATATTTTTGTTGTTTTATATTTTTTTGTATTTTTTGAACATTTTTTGTTTTTTTTTGTATTTTTTGAACGATTTTATATTTTTTTGGGGTTTTTTTGGGGGGGGGGAACAACAAAAAACAGGCGTTGAAAAGGGCTCAACAGGAGCAAAAAAAAATTACTGGGGGCGGTTAGGGCAATTATGATTGTCATAAGCCAGGTTGATGGCATTAATACTCATGTTACCACATGATATCAACGCACCACAGTGCATACAAGTATGTTTCATGTGCCCAAAATTCTCTTGGATGTTTGGCACAGTTTCCCGTGCCTCTGCTGGTGTCAATGATATTGACGATGTTGACCTGGCCACAGGAGTTGCTGTTGGGTTTTGTTCCATATCCCGTATTTCCGCCCGGCTGTAATTAAGTGGATGCTTCCTGGTCATGTGCCGATGCATGGTATAGTTCCCATAGCTATACTTTTTATCAGTCCCTCTTGATAATTTCTCTTTGCAGATGAGGCAGGTCACATACCTCGCATTCACTTTCTTTTGCCCTGGAGGGATTGAATAAAACTGCCAGATGAAACTGGCTTTCCTATGGGAAACCCGGGGCACCTCTTCCAAGAACTGTGGTTCTTCTCTCTCCTCTTCCTCTAGGTCTTCCTCTTCCTCCTCTGTGTTGGTGATCACCTGGGGAGGTGGTCCTCTCTTCCCATGAGGAGGTGGAGGTGGTGGTGGGGGTGCACCAGCTGAAGCAAGTACTGAAGTCATTTCTCAAGTATTAATAAAGGTCTTCCTCTCACAATGATGAAAGTCAGAGTGAGGAAAGAAGGAGGGGTTTTCATCATTTGGAAAAAACAATACTTCTCAACCAATGAAAAGTGTTATTTTTAGGTCACCTGACCTAGCCTTCCATAATTATGAAACTAAAAGTGAAATGAACCAATGAAAAGCTTTATTAACAAGTCACATGACTCTAACTTTCATGTTACGCGCTGCGGAACGCTCCCCGGTTAGCTTCCGGTTCGCTGCGCTTCGCGCCTCGGTCCGCGCCCGGGGACACTTCCGGGTGCGCTAACGCAGTACGTCACAAGACGCATTTCGCGGCAACGCGATACGTCGCGCTTTCGCGCCGCGGATCGCTTCCGGGGAGTTGCGTTTCGCGCCTCGGTCCGCGCCCCGGGGCACTTCCGGGTGCGCTAACGCCGTACGTCATAAGACGCATTACGCGGCAACGCGATACCGTAACTATGTTGATTTGTTACCGGTTCGCGGACCGGATCGCGGAATCGAATTGAGCTAACGGGAAGCTTCCCGGTTCGCGGACCGGGAGCGAAACAAAAAAAATATTAAAAAAAAATTATTAATAAACATATAAAATATATTTTTGGATTTAAAGAAGAATACATTTTACAGCTATAGATATTAGCTTTTAAAAAACCAATGAAATTCACTGAAAAAACCATAGGTTATAGACAATATATAGTTAGGAATTAGCATTTACAAAACCTTGAAAATTCACTGAAAAAACCATAGGTTATAGACCATATATAGTTAGGAATTAGCATTTAGAAAACCTTATTTTACTCACACAAAACCATTGAAATTCCATATATAGTTAGTTGCACTAACTATATATCGCGCACCCGCAATCCACTGCTGATGATGTCACATATTACATCATTCATGACATGGTCAGTGACATCACTGATGACATCACTGATGACATCTCAAATGACATCACTGATGACATCACTGATGACATCTCATTTGACATCAATGACCACATCACTGATGATATCATTCATGTGACAATACAATGCATCTCCTCACATTTTAATATAACCTCTGTTTCACCCAGTGTTAAAAAGAGAGTATAATTTTTGAAACCATTGACACACCAATACTAGTTACTACATACGCACTCACTGATTGCTACGTCTACACACACCTTCACTCATTCACCCATACAATCATTCATACATACAATCACTCATCTTTACAACACTATCATATGCACTCATACACCTATACAGACACTCACAGTCTGCCACTCATCCATGGAGTTACTCACACACCTAGTCAGTCCTGTAAAGAATCAATGACACTTCCATTTTCTTGTCTATACAGTTAAACATAGAGCACCTTACATTTTCAAACATATACTAACACATACTTACCTTCTTATACAATCATTGATACAAGTACAGATTGATCTGCACAGAGTCACACACCTCCCAGCTAGCCACACACACACTCAGTCTCCCATATAAATACTTGGGCAATCAATCAATAACCCATATAGTTACTCATATAGCTACTGATCAACACATGCAGCAGTTTACAGAACAACAGACATAATGATGCACAAATTAAGACAGTTTAGTCACTAACCCATGCAGTCAGTGAGACACATTTAATCACTCACTCATACAGTCAGTCATGCACCTACTAAATCCTTCGTCCAGACACTTACACATCCACTCATTCTTCAATATGTAAGACATATTTAAACTTTATAGAAACAAAAAATCACTGGATGTTGTTATCAGTGATGTCATCAGTGATGTCATTTGAGATGTCATCAGTGATGTCATCAGTGATGTCACTGACCATGTCATGAATGATGTAATATGTGACATCATCAGCAGTGGATTGCGGGTGCGCGATATATAGTTAGTGCAACTAACTATATATGGAATTTCAATGGTTTTGTGTGAGTAAAATAAGGTTTTCTAAATGCTAATTCCTAACTATATATGGTCTATAACCTATGGTTTTTTCAGTGAATATATATATACATACATATATAAACATATATAATCTATATAAATACAAATATAAATGCATGCATACATATATGTATACATATGCATGTTATTTACATGAAAGTTTGAAAAACACTAATAAAAGCAAAGCTAAAAAGCCACCTCATTACAAACAGAATGGCTTTAACTTAAGAGGGCGAGATCTATTGCATTTTCAATGCTTGTTTACTCTGGTTCCATCAAGAAGGCATTCAGATGTGTCACACATTTGCCATACATTCTGAATGTTAGCACTCTAGTTGCTCATTAGATCACTGCAGTAAACTACTGCTCACCAGGGAAGTCTGCTGCTGGTATTCAAAGTGCATGTTTCAGTCTGCATGTCAGAATTATTTTAATGAAATAGAAGAGGATTTGAGAAGTCACTCAAAATGTGCCCTAATTTTTCTTTCTGAAGCACTAATACTTTGTATGGCAAAATTAATCCCCTCATTTTGTTCCTTTTTAAATTAAATGTTTTCAGACTTACCACTTCATTCCAATCAAGATGGCTTCTGGTGTGCCATACTTTTGTCATAAGTAAGACTGTTAGCGCTCTAGTTGTTCTTTAGAACACTATGGGACATTCTGTCATTGGGCTATACTTGGGCTACATCTGGGTGATATTTGGGCTACATTTGGGCTCTTTTGTCTCTGGTGGCCACCTTGGGAGACTGCATGTCAGAATTTTTTCATGAAATAGAATAGGATTTGAGAAGTCACTCAAAATGTGCCCTCATTTTTCTTTCTGCAGCACTAATCATACTTTCTGTGGCAAAATGAACCCCCTCATTTTGTTCCTTTTTAAATTAAATGTTTTCAGACTTACCACTTCATTCCAATCAAGATGGCTTCTGGTGTGCCATACTTTTCTCATAAGTAAGACTGTTAGCGCTCTAGTTGTTCTTTAGAACACTCTGGGACATTCTGTCATTGGACTATACTTGGGCTACATCTGGGTGATATTTGGGCTACATTTGGGCTCTTTTGTCTCTGGTGGCCATCTTGGGAGACTGCATGTCAGAATTTTTTAATGAAATGGAAGAGGATTTGAGAAGTCACTCAAAATGTGGCCTAATTTTTCTTTCTGCAGCACTAATCATACTTTCTATAGCAAAATATACCCCCTCATTTTGTTCCTTTTTAAATTAAATGTTTTAAGAGTTACAACTTTATTCCAATCAAGATGGCTTCAGGTGTGCCATACCTTTGTAATAAGTAGGACTGTTAGCGCTCTAGTTGTTCTTTAGAACACTCTGGGAAGCTGCAGTAGAACACAAAGGAATCAACTGACAGTCTCTGTCCTTGTTGGATGTACATGTTTTACTGAGAATGTCAGACTTCATTCTCACATGACTGAGAAAGATAATGTGAATTTACAGAAAATATGCTTTCAGCTTAGCTTATAGATCCCCTTCCAAACCACTGTGGTAAAAAGCATAAGATAATAGTTTTCTTTCAAACATGATTCATGATATCCCAGCAGAAGGCTTTTTCACATGGTAAAATCACCTTAGAACACACCACAATTCTTAAAATTAGTATGGTACTATCAACAAATGATTTATAATGTAACTAAAGTCTTAAAACCTTCTATTAACTGCAATGCAAGATGGCTGCCAACAGTTTCTGGTTTGGAGTGTTGACAGACAGTTGACAGCCAATCAGCATGCAGCTCGTGCTCGGAAAGGTAAGCTTACAGTAAGCTGCTATAGATATATATATTTTTTCTCTTTTGATTTTCTCAGGAACTACTGGAGGGATTTTCACCAAATATAGAAAAGGCACTTCTGCATACCAGTTCCTACAATTTTGCCAAGTTTGGTGTAATTCCGTTCAGCCGTTTGAGCTGTAGCCTTGTCAGAACGTCCTATGGAGATTAACATGGGGAAAACACGTTTTGGGACCCCCCTTTTTTCTCAGCCCCCACTTCACGAATCCCCCCGAAACTTTCAGGGAAGGAGCGCAGCGGAGCTGGCCAAAATTTTGGAAAATTACACGCAGATTCCTTAACCGGCGCCAAAGTTATTCCCAATAGAATGTTGCGGATTTCCTATGGTAGCTAGGTCCTAACTATATATACCTACTGGTTATCGCCAGTAGGATAGATATATATATATATATATATATACACCTTCCAAAGTTACATCTGAAGCAACATACTATCGAAAGATGCTCTGCTACTCATCTCGTCTAATCTGGAGAGGGGCATTGATGTGAAAAAAACATCTTTCCATGCAAATTAAGCAGCTACGAGGCATAGAATATGGCATGAAAACCCATGAAAATGTATTTATATCTGTTTCGATATGCCTTAATCAGGAATAATAATTATTTGCTTCCCATGTCAGCTTCTTACTCCCAACTTCCGAATGGAGTGAGTAAAATACTCCCACTTCAAATCCTGACCTGGATCACTGAGACAGCATCACACTGACCTACAGTACCGATTATTGAGTAAATTCAAGTAAGAACAGTAAGGTGAGATTAAGCTTCTTTTGCTGAAGGAAATCTAACACAATACCTACGAGTGCAGTCGCTGGCCCACATTTCAGCTATAACAAATGAGCGTAGCGAATGAGCGTAAACTGTTTACATTTTTCTGAGGTTTCTGGATTTACATTTTGCTTGTTTTTTTCTGGATAAAAAGGAGCACATTATACTTAGTGCATTTCAAAAGTGAAAGATCAACAACTCAATGTTTTTTGCAGAGTGGACCTTTGTTGTCTTTTTTGAGTGTGACCCAAATATCTTATCAGGGAAATGTAATCCTCTAGTTACATCCAGGGGACAAGTGTTCATAATATTATAAAAACAATTAAATTTGGGTGCGGAGCAGAAATACAGTTTTTGTCATAGTGGATTTGATGGTGCAACATCATTGGCTTCACAATTGCTGAAAACATTTCCAGCCGTGTAATAACTTTATGAAATTAGGCACACATTTGATCAAGTTCTTCATGCATACGGGTGTTTGACAAGTCAATCCGTTGGTGCAATGGAATCTGCTCATCTGGAGACAAATTCCATGCCGGAGCACAACCAACAGAAGTGGATTCTGCCATCCACGAAAAAATTCAGGTACTAGCCAGTTCTAGCATGATCAGAAAATAAGTAAATCCTCTGAATTCAATTTGCTGAGCTCACCGGAGGGTTGGTGTTGTTGAATATCTTGATATTGGGAAATCCAATTTCGACGCAATACAGGTAATGTACTTGATATTCATCCTAGTAGATTCCGTCAAAATAACTTATCACAATCAAAATCCAATATTACATTACTTGGGAGTGATATTGGCAGCAGATGTCTGGAAGCGAAGAATAGGCCCTGAAAGGAGGTGGTCTTTAATACACTCTAAGTGAGGCGAGAAAGGGAAATTCTTCAGCAACTGCAGCAAGAGTTCGATGGTGATTAGGAAATCCTATTATTCATCACATGTGGGGCTCGAATAGGTTACATTTTGGCAACAAAATGGTGCCACAGTGTATGGCTCGGGAAGGATGAATATACCAAAGAGTCAAATATAGGCTTATGAACTTCAAAAAGGGTGAATGATGAACTCAGAACGTGTATGGGTTGATCTCGAGGTTTGATTAAAGAGTAATTAACTGAAATGTCACTAAACAAGTTAGGCAGCCAAATAGGAATTGTTAAAGGGTAATATGACAATTTACTTTCTAAATCTTCAATATGTTAAAAGGTCTCCATACTTTTTATGTTACTCTAAAACAGGTGAGGCACTTTTCATTTCAGGGTCTGAAGATATATTATATAATTTACTTAGCTTCAGTAATACTCTATACGGTAGATACTATATCTACCCAGAGATTCCTCACCTTGTGAATCTCCCTAGGGACCAGAAACAATCTGGAAAAGTTAGCAATAGCTCCTTCACGCCAGCAGGTAGATTGATCGGTGTCCTTCATGAGTCGATCCTGCCTCCAGGAATGCTGACACTGAGCTGCATACAGGTTAATTTTCATTCCAGATAATCTCCAAACCATTGTGTCCTGTACCTGCACTGACCATTGGTCAGCGTTCCTCACATGTTTCCTTCCATTCTTCCCCCAGTTTACCACTGCCACTTTGAATTTTTTCGGTACAGTGAGTGACTGGTGGGTGTAGGGATCTAGCATCTTCCATATCGCGTCTACGGAACAATAAGTACCCTGACAATAGCCCCCTTGACAAGATACACTAGCACATATCTGGAAAGGAGACCGGTGTGATCGGCCAAAATCTGGATGTAAATGGGGGAAATTGAGGAGGGTTGTCCAGTAAGGGAAGACTTGGACAATCTGGAGGACACATATGTTTGAAGTCATCGAGTACCCATAGGGAGAAATGTCGTATTCTGTTCCCTACCAGCCCCGATGACCATTTGAGGGCAAACTAAAGAAGTTTGGAAGCGTTGCTTGGTGACAAGAAGAAGAACTGATGCTGCTTCTTATCTCCTCAACCTGTGGCACTGCCTCTAGTGCTACAAAAGTCTGCATTTGTGTTTGGATCGGTTGCGATAGCTGCCTCCGATTAAAGGTTAGTTGACATTGCCTGTAGCGACAAAAGTCTACACTAGTGTTTGTATTGGTTGCAATAGATGCCTCAGGTAAAAGGCAAGGTTCCTGGAGAACCTTAAAATATCCATTACTGCTGGTGAAATCAGCAGACTGGGGAGAGCAATCCCAAAGTGCAAGCTGCAGCGCTGCTGTTTTTGAAATTATGCACAGCTGCACCTGTCTTTTCTCTAAAGATGAGGGACATACAAAGGGCATATCCATTAATGATGCCTGCACGTCTCCAGAAAAACAAATGGAGTGAATCTAGGCATGTCTGGTAATGCCTGGGTAGGTTGAAAACTCCCAAAAAGTAGCCTCCTTCAACCTGCAGTATTGGGGTTGAGTCAGGGAAAATGGAGAGGAGTCTTCCTCCACAATTAGTTGTGCCTTGCTTATTGTATAGTGTCACACAAAGCAAGCTCTAGCCAAAGATAGATCGAGAGCCAGAAACCAGATCTGTAGCTGAAGATAGTTCTGATAGAGGAGCAAGTGCTGATGCATTTGCAGGTAAATGCAAGGCCCAGCGGGCTGACTTCATCTGTTACCACCGAAAAAGCACCTTCTGGGAGATGTTCAACTGGAGGTACCACCAGGTCCATCGGGACAGAAAAAGTTCCAGAGGGAGCCAGAATTAATGTGAAAGTCTGAAGCAAGGCTTCAACTTGCTGTGGCTTCTACGATGGCTGGGCAACTTGGGGTGTATTGACTTCAGATTCTGTAATGAGTCTGAAGATGAACTGGTGACAGTGTTCTGGAATGCTTATTGTGTGACCTCTCCAAGGAGCAGGAGCATTTAGACGTTAAATAGCCTTGTTTACTTACTCCATGCTTGTTTTTTGATTTGTCCTAGAGCTTAGCCTTCAACTTATCGATGAGAGCATTTTCATCTCAATCGGGATCGACCCAGCTTTTTGGCGATGTAAAGTTGGGTTTCTTACTTCATGATTTGGTCAAGTAAAAAGACCAGTAAAATTACTAAACTCAGTAGCCTTGGAGCTTCGGATTCATGTCAAAGGGCGTGGAAAAAAGAAACTGACAGTGTGTAGGGGTGGCGTCTTTATGCCGTTCCGTGTGATCATGTCCATAGGTGGGATGCAGTGTGAAGTAGGCTAACGGCACCACTTGCTGGCACACAGAAGCACTTGAGATTACAGGTACAATTCGATGCTTGGAGAGGTTCACAAGGCGAGAAATCCGTGGTGAGCAGTATCCATCAGTGAAATAATAATGATGTTTAAGATTACTCAGCCCTTTCACTTCAGAATCAGGATGACTGAGACTTGTAACATCAAGGTGACTCAATCCTTAACCATCCAATGTGATCACCACTTACAGGAAATGGAAGGCACAAGTAGACATGTTAAGAATAATCATTCCTGTATCCTGAAGAGAAAGCCAATTATAAGACAAGAGTCTACAAAGATACTAAACCAAGATTAACCATGCAAGAACCCTAACAACTCCAACATTACAATATGAATCAAATAGAAAAAGATCAGAAAAAGATGATTAAAGTAACAAATGGAAGCATAAGAGAGAGAAACGTATACAAAAATAAGCATCAAGAACCAAAACAATAAACTGGAAAAAATCAAGTACCAGAATCACAAAGCAAACCAAGACCTGCCTCTGTGCATTACAGGCCAAAAACCCAAGACTCAAAGAAAGACAACAAGTTAAAACACTTAAGCTGTGAAAAGTATACAAGCTGAAAATTGAAGCCCGGATGAATTGAAAATACAATCATAGAAAGTAAGGATAATTAAACTCTGGTACCTCAATGCATGACAAAATGCGAACCATAGAGAAATTAGAGAAATTGACACTCAAAATCAAGAAAAAAAATGTTGAAGCCCCAGGATGCAAGCACGTTAACAATGAAACACAGTTAAGAACCGAAGCTCCAAAAATCAAGAAAATTGACCTGGAACTCATGAAACTTAAATACCTGGGAACCATGAATGCAAGAAGGTCAAATACCATGTCCGATAAAGAAAGACTTCAAGACTTCAAGAAACCTTATTCACAGAAAACATGTAGTCAAAGTTTATTATGTTTTGGCTCTCATTGAGGGCCACATAAAATTATACACACAATTATACATACAAATAGTAAATAAATGACGACATAAAACAAGAAGAAAACACTACTTATCTGCGAGTAAAGCAATCATCAACGTCTCCCTGTACTTCATTAATAAATATCTAAAATCCCTTTAAAAAATTTAAAAATTCTGGAACAAAACATTTCATTTGGGGGGCAGTAAAGTGCATGGAAGAACATTTTTACATTTACAATTCCCAATTGTAAACAAATTGGTTTTAACCATTTATGGCGCAGTGGGCGCAATGCAGGACAAATAAACAAGACGTGATTACGATCCTGTACAGCATTATTACAAAAATTGCATATTGGAGATACCCCATACCATTTTGCTAAAAGTATATTGAGTGGAAGCAAATCATGTCTTAAAAGGTACCATAATCTACGGACTCTATGGGGAATGTTCCAAATGAGATATTGTTGGGCTAGTTTTGGGATATATGTTTTTACCAGGGCTTCCCTTTCTTTTTGTCTGGATTGGGCAAGTATATCCAACTTATAACAGAGTTCCCAAGATGTACTTTTTAGTTTAAACTTTAGCTCGGATGGTGAAAGTAAGAATAACGTGCTTTCATCCAGTTCAAGCAGAGATATCGCTTTTCTAAAGTTTTTTACCAACAACGAGAACTCGTTAAAGTTGCCCAAGAGTTCCTTTTTAATAGTTTCTCTTAAGGTACCCGGTTTACCTCTGGCCAAGCAGGCTACCCATCTTACGAGGGCAACCAACCCCTGTACCCAACAACTTCGGAGTCCGAATTCCAGCCTGCATGAAGATATAGAACATGCTGTGTTAAGAGAAGAGATTTTTCTTAATACCTTTCCTTCCATTTTTTGCATAAAACCCCATTGTTTCAACTCCACTAATTCAATTCCATATAGGAGAGTTGCAGGAATTTTTGCTCTAAATACATCCAGAAAGAGGGAAAAATGCCTCTTCCCGGTAGCGTTATACAAAGAACATAACCCCGTACCATGGGCCAGCGCTTTACGTGAGTTATGTTCAATATGGGGATTCTCACTAAGATTAGCAGATATTATTTTGCCTAAAAAGGTATAGGTTTTAACCACCTCGAGTTTTTGTCCGCCAATAGTCCAATTATAACTACCAGACCTGCATTTTTTCTTACCAAAAATGCACATGATTTTACTTTTCGAACTATTCATTTTCATATAGTGTGCTTCAGCAAATTGGTTCAATGCGTGTAGACGATTAGATAGACCCTTCGGGGTCAAATCTAAAACAAGTATATCGTCCGCATACATTAGAATCGATATAGCTGACCCTCCAATTGACGGAGCTAGTCCCTCACAGACTGCAATGGAAGATGGTAGGTCGGCCGTATATAAAGAAAACAATATGGGCGCCAATATACACCCTTGTTTTAATCCATTCAGAGAGGGGATAGAGTGAGAAAGACCCCTCTCTCCACCTTGTAGCACCTTACACCATGTGTTCGAGTGTAGAGACCTAACTAGTTCGAGTAAATATCCTGGCATACCCAATGCAGCCAGCTTTCTCCACAGCGTTGGACGATCCACCTTGTCAAACGCCGTGGAGAAATCTATAAATGCTGCGTATACGCCACCACCTCGAACACGAGCATATTTGTCCATAATCACCTGTAATAGTGTCAAGTTATCTAAAGTTCCATGCTCTTTTCGAAATCCTGTCTGTTCCATGGGTAAAATACTATTTAGATCTGCCCATTCCATTATTAACATTAAAAGACATTTAGCGAAAAATTTTCCTATTGAGTCCAATAAAGCTATTAGACGATAGTTAGAAGGTCTATCCCGATCACCCTTTTTAAATATAGGGATTAATATACTTCCCCTCCAAGAGTCGGGGACTGTTCGTGATTTAAAGCATGCTTGAAATACTGGAAGAAGAATCCTACTCCAGATGGTAACATCTTGCTTAATTATAGACATGGGTAGTTCGTCTGGACCCATAGCTCCGGAAGAGCGCATACTCTTTATCACGGTAGCTATGGATTTCTCAGTAGGAAGTTCCATTTTATGGTCACTATTTGGGCCTGGATCCCATGTATCCCCCCCTGCGCCATTAGGTGCATATAAGGTAGTCACAAATAGAGTCCAGACATCTTCTGCAATAGCGATTGGAGTGGGAGTTGTTATTGAGCCACATCCTTTCCTTATTATGGACCAAAAATCTCTAGATTTATTGTGGGTCGAAGCCTCTCTTAACTTGATCCATAGAGAATCTTCTTTTTCTCTTTTTAGCTTAGATCTCAATCTTACCCTCCTTCTTTTTAATACGGCTAGCTGATGCTCATTTTCCCCAGATCTATTAAGGTATTGTTTCCTAACGAGTTTGTTTATCTCCTTATTTAATGTTAGTAGTGAGCTAGGAGAGAAATGTGTCTTTTTAGGATTTCCCGTTTTCTTAGCCATCGCGATTACTTTTTTGATGAGATTTTCGAAATGAAGGAATTCCATACCTTGCCAATGATCTAATTCTAGTAACGTATGGGCAAGAATATTTTGTACATCCTTCATATTGGTAGATCCCCAATAACATCTTCCTGACTTACACTTGATAGAGAGACCTCTATTCTTTAAGGACCAGGAGTTAGTTTCTGGGGGAATTAATGAGACAGTTATATTAATGATTATATGGTCACTCAAGGAAGAGTGAGAGATCACCATATCTTTAATGAAAGAGAACGTATCATAGTCCGTAATTGCGTAATCCAAAATAGATTCACCCCTAACGGATCCATGTGTGTAGTTAGCGGGAGTATCAGAGGGCATCCTGCCATTTACGATAAGCCCCTCTAGGTGACTAAGTTCCTCAAGGAGAATCTTACCTCTTTTATTAGTTTTTATTTTAGTAGGCAGGAGTGCTTGAGGTATATTGTATGCTTCTTCCTTAGGTTTATTTCTAAACATGTCTAAAGTTAAATTAGACACTTTGCTATTTAAGTCCCCCACCAGTAATATATATGGGGGGTGATCAACCTCTAATAATTGTTTGAACTGTGATAAAATTATCTTCAGGGGGAATATAAGCATTTAAAATTATAAGCGAAGACCGTATGCCCACTGAGGCTAGATTAGTAATGGTTATAGATTGGAAAAGATTACTATTGTCCGTATAGTGGGAGAATTGCCATTGTAAAGAGTTAGATAACAAACAGGCAATTCCACCTTTTGCGTGTCCTTAACAGAAACGTTAAAATATAGGGGCATATGTATCAAGCTCTTTTCCCATTCGCAAGCGGGCCGACTACGAAATATTTGCAAATTTTTTATTACATCCCGTTTTGCGATCCTCAAATAGCCATTCTCTAAAAATTGCTATTTGAGAATTGCAATAACGGTATTTGATACGTATGCCCCCTGGCCATTTAATTAAAATTCTTAAATTCATGGTCAAGCTCTGATCCTTTAAGGGCAGCTCTTCTCCATGCAAACACCCATGGTTTCTACGAGTAATATGGGATTACACAGCCAAAAGCAATCTTCTAATAGTGCGTATCATGTACATTAGTTCACTAGCAGAGAACACCTGCAGTTCGTGTCACAGCTAATGCTGCAGGTTTGAATGGTCTTCTGTATTTTCGGTTATGATAGCGATCTAATACTAGAAATTTCTTCGGGATTCGTAGTAACAACCCTACAAAATTAACCAGTTCTGTAGGCTGCTGCAACCTGCCAGCTATTCTTGCCTCTCCCCTTCTGGCTATTTCTCATGTAGACTTGATTGAGAATTTTAAGAAGTTCACTGTTGCACCAAACCCTAGCGCTATCCAAGACTCACGGCACAGCTGTAAATCGAGATGTACTTAAGAGAAGTAAAAGGTATGCTTTCTGGCATTTAAAAAACAAAAAAAGCTATGGGGCCATAATGCTAACTATCAGTGGAAGATTGTTCTAGAACGTGACAGTGAGACCATCCACCAGTCTTGGCGTTCGTGACACATGGCACAAAAAAAAAAATGAGGCCAGCGAGTGCAGACCACAAGGCACGAAGAGAAGTATAGTGGTTCTTCGAGAAAAGATTTATTAAGTAAAATAAATGTTCATTTAAGTTAGCATAACCAGACCTCGAGTTAACATGACTGGGACTCAGACTGCATGAACTAACTTCCACTTTTGCAATTACAAAAAGAGGTGTGGTTTAATTCTTCACGTTTAAAAGTCCTACTGGCGTTCTTTAAATAAACAGAAAATAACTGAAATAGATCTATTTCGTGGTGCTGTGATGAAACGAAGCTTTAGAGGAAGCGGTGTCCTAACGGCGTCGCTCCATCACAGATTTTGAGCACACTTGGGTAATTCCCCCGCTTCACCAGAGGTAACTTAATCAGCATCTTTCATCGCCGACGAAAGCGCCTGGTTGAAGGGCTTCCTAGCGTTTTTTTTATCTTGAACTTTACTCACTCTGCATTTTTAAAATTCCTACACACAATTTTAATTTTTTTAAAATACCTACCACCTCTTTTCGTGCCCTGGCATGTTCCCCGGTCCACCACTGATCCTTCAGCTTGAGTGGAGGGATAGATCGCCAGAGCCGGAAGTGTCCCCCTTTCACTTCCGGTAACTATGGAGGTGAGCAATCTAGCTGCTCACCTCCACCACCATAAAAGGACCATGCCTCTTCCTACGTGCAGCGGACGCGCGCAGCGGGTGCGCCAAAGGCAAGCCCGTCTGCGCCGAGACCGGGCCAAGGGCCAACCCCCCTGGTTCTCTCACCCCTTCACCAAGCTGCAAAGTCATAGCCTACTCCCCTACCCAGATTAGAGACATTTAAAATACCACCAAAGGCCTCCACTGCTCCCGTCTTATGTTCGGTTCCACAAAGAATAAACACCTTACACATTGTCCCGTCTGCACTTTTAAACTGACCTCAACCACACCACCACCTTCCCCTTCCCCTCCCCCTCACCATGCAGCCCCCCTCCCTACTCACATCACTTTCGCTCTCATAAATGCAGGCTCTGTTCCTAAGTACAAATATGAAATCCTAGAGCTACTAACGGGCCACAACCTAGACCTCCTTTTCATTACTGAAACTTGGGGTGACGCCTCCTCAGGACTGGATTTCTGTGCTGCTCTGCCAGAGGGCTATTGTGTACTCACACAAGACAGACCGATCAGAAAGGGAGGTGGCCTAGCCGTTATCCATCGAGAACTCTATCCAACTAAAATTGAAACCCTAGACCTCCCAGTCTGTGAAGCACTTAGCTTTTCTATCTCACTTTCTTATAACCAATCGTTTAAAGGCACCCTTATGTATCGCCCTCCAGGCCCTCGAACGAACTTACTAGCAGCACTAGACAGCCTAATAGAGCCTATAGCAGGAGCCCCCGACTACACTATTCTAGGAGATTTCAATTTTCATTTAGAATCACTCAATGATAAAGACACTTCTCTACTCATAAACGACCTACAAGCAGCAGGACTTCTTCAACTAGTGACCAAACCTACCCACCTGGCAGGACACACACTAAATGGCCTGTTCACCAACAACAGTAACAGCTAAACAGTAAAGCTCAATCATCCCCCTTACTTGGACAGACCACGCGGCAGCACTCTTCAAAGACAAATCCGAAAATCCAACCCACCGCACCCCACCACCCGCACTCCAAACACACTAGAGCATGGAAGAACATTGACATCCACCTCCTCACTACTACCCTCTCCAACACTCAAGATACTCCCACCATGGACCCGGAACTAGCATCATATAACTACTCACAGTGGCTACATAGAGCTTTTTCCATAGTGGCACCGCCTAAGACCATCTTCACTAATCGGATCTACCCCTCAGCCCCCTGGTATTCAGAGGCGCTCAGACTCCAAAGG
The DNA here is from genome assembly GCF_964261635.1 of Lissotriton helveticus. NCBI lineage: Eukaryota > Metazoa > Chordata > Amphibia > Caudata > Salamandridae > Lissotriton > Lissotriton helveticus. The sequence continues at coordinate 1,327,294,242 of NC_136061.1, read as the reverse complement.
CAACACTGCAGAAATCTAGAAAGACATTGGTGCAAAAACTACTACACCCACAACAAAATAATATACAAGGAAGCACTAGCCAAATATAAACAGCTAATCATTACAGAAAAGAGCAACTTTTATCTATCCCAGATAGAATCTGCTCAAAACTCGTCCAAACAGCTCTTTAAGGTAGTAAACTCACTATCTAACCCTCCCGGGTGTCCCAATGCAGACACGTCTTAAACCCTCTCTAACTCCCTCGCCAACTTTTTTTCAGATAAAGTCTACTCTACCTTCGCCTCTCAGGCCAACCCCGAACCCACTAATACCCACCCTTCCATTAACACTACCTCGCCCACGTTCTCTAATTGTAACCAATCTTCCCATGAGCAGATCTCAGAACTAATTTCCTCCATAAAATCAGGTTCCCGCTTGACCCGTGCCCACCGTCTATCTTAAAACTCATCCCTCAAGCCATAACCTCCTCCCTCACCAATATCTGTAACTCAATGTTCCGCACAGGCAGTTACCCCTCAGTCTGGAAAAAAGCTATCATAAAATCTCTGCTCAAAAAACCCACCCTCGACCCCTCAGCCTCGGTAAATTACAGACCTATTGCCTGCCTTCCTTTTCCATCGAAAAAGTTTTGAAAAATTAATGAACAGGCAATTAACCGAGCTTATTGACCGGAATCACCTCCTGGATGACACCCAATTTGGGTTCAGAAAGGGCCATGGAACCGAAACAGCACTCATCAAGGCAACCAACGAGATCAGGATGATCCGCGATCAAGGCGGCGCGGCAGTCTTCATACTATTAGACCTGTCCGCCGCCTTTGACACGGTAAATCACGCCACTCTCATCGACCGTGTCTCGTCCCTTGGCATCAACGACACCGCAAGGCCCTTCTAGCTTCATTTCTGGCAGACCGTACTTACTCTGTAAAAATAGGCGACTTCTACTCCCCAGTGTTCACCCTCCCATGTGGCGTGCCCCAAGGATCCTCGCTAAGTCCGACCTTATTTAACATCTACGTGTCGGACTTGGCCAGGATCATCAAAACGCATGGGATGAGGCTAAACTCTTATGCCGACGACACCCAACTGGTGTTAGCAGTCCACAATGATGGTGAAGCTGTCGCTTCGAGATTCCAGGAGGGAATGCTAGCCATCAGCTCAGGGATGATGAGCAACTGCTTCAAATTAAACTCCAATAAGACGGAGGTAATGACCTTCGGATCCCTCACCCCACACTGGTCACCCACATGGTGGCCTAATCAGTTAGGTCCCCCACCAAAACCAGTCACAAAAGTCAGAAACTTGGGGATCATGTTTGATGATAAACTCTTGTTTATTCATCATGCCAATGCGGTTGTCTCCTCCTCCTTCTACACACTAAAAAAAATAAAGAAAATACTGCCTTTCCTCCCACTCTCTGCAGACAAAACCCTGATGTCCACACTAATACTTTCAAAACTAGACTACTGCAATGCACTTCTTCTCAATGTGCAACAGAAAGTTCTCAATAAACTACAGTTGGTCCAGAATTCGGCAGCCAGAATCCTAGCAGGCACCCCTAGGTTCCAACCCATCTCACCCATTATCCGCCAACTTCATTGGTTGCCCATCAAAAGCCGGACCAAATTCAAAGCCTTGTGCATCGCATACAAGGCGATCAACAACACTGGACCTCAGTTCCTAAAACAATCACTAAGCCTTTACTCTCCCAACAGACCACTACGCTCGTCCACAGCACACTTGCTCCCGGTCCCAAGCACCAAGAAAGCCTTCTGGGGAGACCGTTGTTTCCTTGTCGCCACGGCCAGACTTTGGAACACCCTTCCACTCCCCATTAAAACTAGCCCTACACTTACTATATTCAGGCAACAATTAAAGACCTGGCTTTTCAGCCAGTAGTCCCCACTTTCTTCGTTCACTTTTTAAATTACTCCTGAAGTGCCGAGACACCCCAGGGTATTTGCGCGCTATACAAGTTTCCTAAACATAAACATAAGGCAACTGGTGCTCATTAAAAGCACCCTGATACCAGATACCTCGGGTCAAATTTGCGCTATATAAAACTACGAGGAAAAAAAAGAATTTTTATTTTACTGGTTGTTATTGATGTCGGTTGACCTCGAAAAAGCGTTTGACGCATTGTGATGAGACTATCTCTTTGAAATCATGGTGATAATGGGCCTGGGACAGAACTGGGTCAAATGGGTTAGGCTACTGTACACTACCCCAACAGCCCGGATTCAAAACGGACAGTATGTTTTACCCATAATACATAGTTTGCAGGGGTATGAGGCAGGGATGTCCGCTTTCTTCTTTATTGTTTGCCTTGGCTATCGAGCCCCTAGCACAGTTGTTTAGAGGAGAATGCAGGGGCTTAAGCATAACAGTAGAAGGGCATGAACATATAATCTCCCTCTATGCTGACAACATCCTTTTATACCTAGGAGACGGAGCTCAGGGCATAACACGTGCCTTGGCATGTTTGGGGAGAATTGAGGTAGGTGTCAGGCCTGCGTGTCAATAAACAAAAGACACATGGCTTCGGCATAGCCACCAGGCTTTCCCCCAGATTTGATGTGGTCACCCATCTTCTTTCGGTAGCTGAGGATAAAGATCTTCAATCAGTTGGAGGACGTTCGGGAAGCTAATATGGGGAAGGCTCTTTGCTCCCTGAAGGCCTGTGTTGCCTTTTGGTGGTCCCTCAAGCTACCTGTAATGGTTAGGATAGCGCTCACTAAAATGATTATGCTCCAAAGGCTACTTTATAATTTTGAGAACCTACCTGTGGGAGTACCATTTATGTGGTTTAAACACCTAGATGCCCTGGTACAAGACCTGAACTGGGCCGGCGGCCGAAATAGAAGTATCTCTGGTCACACTCCTGGGTCCCCTGGAGGAGAGGAGATCAGGAGTTCCGGACTTCGAACTATATTTTCTGGCCTCTAAACTCCAGTGAATTACAAGATGGCTTGGTGGGGCTGGTAGGGGGGCTGGGAGTGATTGGGCTCCCGACACGAGCAGAGACCCTACTAGCTGGGCTACCTGACCCATAGATGACTTTCCAAAGCCCAGGCGTGCTACTCTCTGCAGCGCTGAAATGCTAGCGCGGATGTGCCTCAGAGACAACAGGAACACAGTTATATGCACATGCACTGCCTTTGATTAGCCTCCCCCATAGTGAGCCTACTTCATATTTTATTACCGGACAGATGAGAAACTTGGACAGAAGCAGGACTTGCCACAGTGGGCGACTGATACTACCAGGGTATCTTGTTACCACTGGATGACCTGACAGAGCAATACGGCTTGCCGCTGGGACAATTCCTTACATGCTAAGCGCGGATACGGACATTATGAGACTTGTGGGCGAGGGACCGGGAAGAGCCTGAAACATGTGAGGATCTGCAGCTACTGGTAACACTGGGATTAGCTAGACATCTGGTAACTTGCCTATACAAACTCCTTGTGACAATGGTATGTAACCCCCTGCTGGACCTACGGGGCAGGTGGGAGAAGATCCTGGAAAGGGAGCTGATGGACACGGAACTGAGGTGAATCTTAGCCTTCACACAAAAGATCTCTAGGAACACAAGATTAAAATATATACAATCAACTATATATATGGAGTATATGACTCCGCACAAGCTCCAGGTTGTGTATGGGGGTGGACCCGACCCATGCCCCAGATGTGATCACCTAGACGCTGATATTATACACATGGTACAGAACTGCCCTGCTTTGAAGCACTACTGGGAAGGCATAATTAAAGCCCTAAAGAAGACCCCGAGCGTTCTCGTCCCTGCAGCCTTGCAGCATGTATTCTGGGATTGTTCCCGAGACCGGCCTCACGCAGGGTTAGCACAAGGTTCATGGACCTGGCACCGGAGCTGGCCAAGAGACGAATAGCCATGACTTTGATAATCAGACAGAGGTCCCGGCATACAGACCTGGTGGGAGGATATCACCAGATGGGCAAAAGCTAGAGAAGATGCTAGAGGGGTACAGGCTCGCCCCATTTTAGACTTATGGACAGAGCTACTGATAACTTGGGAACGCCCAGAGATTGGTCAGGGGGAAGAGTCAACAGCCACAACGATCAGTCGGGGGGCGAGCAGACCTCCACATGAAGAGGCCGGATTGGAGGGGAGGAGGGAGATTTCGGAGTAATCCGGGAATCTCACCTTCTTGAGTAGGGGCCCCCCCATATGGTCTAGGCAGAGAGCGGAGAGGCTAAGTGACTCCTGCATACCACATGCCATGCAGTGAAGATCAGCCAAATAGTACTGATCATCCTTGAATATGTTGGAGGCCCTCGCCACCCCTGGGCTCCCGGTCCATGGGCACATGCCCATGGATGCTGAATAAGTGACGAGTTAATACTAGCTGATAGTTTCCTATGTACGCAGCCCTTCTGTTTGTCTGTTTATTTACGTTCTCTTACATTGTTTAGCGATGTTTATTGGCATGGTTTCTTGTTGTAAAATTAGCATTCTAGACTTCTCAACACGAAAACTCGTTGCACAGTTGTGATGCCAGCATGTCCCCCATTCGTAAAAGCAAGGGGACACTCTCCCATGGTTCTTGTGGTGGTTTAAAGTTTACATCAACTCGCCCTGTTTTTTAACATATTGACGAATGTAAATGCAGAGGCGGAAAGATGTATGCTTTATATTGCTCACTGATTTATAAACTACTGAAGTGACATGTAATATTATAAAATGGCAAGAAAAATATATGGTTTTTTTAATCTACTGGTTGTTGTCACAATTACTTTAATTTACACCATGCTGGGAGTGTGACTGACTGTTTGAAAACCTATAAAATATGCCTTATTTGAGTTGTGTCCCAAAGCTTGTTGTATATTTCCCAGAGCCAATCTTCAGTCAATCCTCTTACTGATCTTATACTTGGAGTTTTGAGAGACCTTTTGCTCACTTTAACGAAGGCAGACTAAATGACAGTCTGACATTTGACCCTACTTTTAGCCGTTTCCCTTGACATGGTATAAAGTGAAGCTGATTTAAACTACCTAACTACCTTACCTGCTTTCTGTAATGATTCTTAAATTGAATACATCTTCAGGGTTTTGATTTTAAATATTGTCCTGCGTGGCTTTACTTTATTTGCTTAGGTTCATGGTCCTTTGAGACTCAATCAACCCTGTCATGCATATAGGTTCTTACCATTTAATTGTGCAAAACGTCAACACTAAGAAATATATCCTTAAGATAGCAAGGACCATGATCAGAAACTCCACCACAACAGAAACAGAGGGATTTGAAAATGCAACTTTTTTTCAACAGGCCACCACAGCATTTTGCCTAAGTGACTGGAGATAGAGTAATATTTCTTGAGGTCTAGACATATGCAAGCAGTAGTACTCTGTATGACTTGCAATCTATGAAGTTGTTAATGAGGCAAACTGAGAAAGATCGAATTACAATAGGCATGAAAAATAGATGAAGAAATGAGTTCTGCTAAGGGGTGACATAAACATGGAATAGAATGGAGATTAAGGTAGAAACATGTGGAACGCTTTTAAACTTAGATTGGAAGGAGGCGAGGGTAGTGACAGCCTGTGATCTGTTCAATGAAAATAGAGTAGAACCAGTCAGGAGCACAGTCCACTATCCCTGACTTCATAAGTCGATGGAGCATAATGGGGTGGGATACTGTGTCAAAAGCAGCAGACAGGTCCAGAAATACAAGGATAGCTGAATGTCCAGTGTCAAAGTCTTTTTTTGAATTATCTTGATTATGTCCTACAAAAGAACACACATTGGCATAGTGACTGGCAGGATGACAGACCTCCATTAGGTCTCACCTACTAGACAGTGCATGCGCTGTCTGGTGCAACACATTTTGTGAGCTTTCACTGGGTTCATAGCCCGTCCATTACTTATCACTGGTTGTCTTTATTGTTACTCATTTGATTGGTTCTTATTTGCTAGATCGTGTGGGCTTTCCTTCCTCTACCGGCGTTTGTCCCTCCCCTGAAGCATGGAAGGACTACTTGTGTCCTTCCACTAGTCACTTTTGAAGTGCTACTATTTTCTTTTTGTTTAAGCACTCCATGGTACTGCTATGTTATCCAGTTTTCCACCTCCTATAGTAATTTTCCCACCTTTGCCACGTTTTGTGTTCCTCCCTGCCGCCCTTGTGCTTCTCCCTCACTCACCTGCGTTGCTTTCTCGCACGGTTGTCAGCCAGCTCCGAGTTGCTCTTTCACCCATTTGTTCCCCCCACCAACACCCTCCGTGTTACTCCCCGCAACCCACAAACCCGTTTTTATTCCACCCCACACTCATGCCTCCAAGTTGCTTCTGCCTCCACGCAAGACCTGTGTTGCTTCTGCTCCCCCATTGCTGCTGCCCTGCAAAGCATAGCTTTCACATGTTTCTTTTCCTTTTTATTACCCAACCAACATGGATGCATAGTGCACAAGCCTACAAAATGACGTAGCTAGCTCTGTCCAAGTTAAGATTTTTTTTTAAACTGTAGCCATGCTGTATAGCATCAAATATGCTATGCAACATGTCTAAAGCCTCTGTGTCAAAAAAAACAATAAGTGAGCTAAGGTGAGCTATATTGGCTTTGCCAATGTTTGTTTTTCATTAGAAATTAACACACGGGCTTGCCATTGCTTTTTTGGCCTTTCTTTTTATCTTCTATTCGTTCATGAAATAAAATAGTATCCTTTTGTCAATAAATTATGATCAGCTGAATGCTATGCTCACGCAATCTCAATACGGAGTTCAAAAAAAGGTGTTACTAGAGGAAAGGTACATTTTATCATCTAAGAAAAAATCCGGGCAATAATGTGTACTTTCCAGGGCAAAACTATTTTCTTATAAGCCCCGCTTTCTGCCTTCAAGTGAAACTGAGAAAATAATGGTGAGGGAATACCGCACGACAGAAATGATTGTTATGTTGATTGATTACTGCGCACTACAATCAGATGCTGCCCACAGCAAGAGACCCTGCATGCAGAAACTGAGGTTGGATTTTTTTTTGGAAGGGAACACTGCCATGAATCAAAGCCAGGCATTGCGAGTCATGTAGTGTAGGCTGCACGTAGCATTTACATCACAAATTGAAATGTCTCTTGCAGTTGGCGGCCAGTTAAACTGCTTAACACTTTGCAAGCAGGTGCCACTCCTCTTGGGCTCGCTCAGTGCACTAACAAAAACCTTTCTAGGTCAGCACTCTCCACCCTTGACTTCTTGGTGCATAGCCAGAATATTTGTTTATCATTTATTAGGTCTCGCCTAGACGAAAGCAAAGCGAAGCTTTGCTGTCTAGGGCGAGACAACTTATGTTGTTACTTCTAGGGGAATGTGGACAGCAAAGTGCCACGCGCTTTTTCTTGCCGAGATTGTACCTCGTGAGCGCACACACCCCCCCTTAAACAGACACACGCGCACACAGACAGACAGACGCACGCACAGACACACTCAAACAGACACACGCGCGTACACCCCACCCCCACTCACCCCTCCTCTCCCTCAACACACTCACCGGTTCTGGCGGTGCTCGGCGGCGGTTCTGCCTCTCGGGCGGCGGTAGCGCTTTGCGGGGCTCTCTCACCACATGAGAGCCCCGCCTTCCCCATGCGCCCGGCCGCTCTTCACCCGGTCCCCCATCTCGGGACCGGGACTCATTCAGGAGCCTTCGTGGCTCCTCGGGCAGCTCTCTCTCTCTCGCCGCGATGGGGCGGGACTTCCGGTTGGGGCCGCGATGGGATTGGCCGGCTGCCCAACCGCTTCCGGGTCGTCGCAGGCAGCGCGGCGACCCGGCGGGGACTTGTTGACAATCTGTCCATTAACTTAACCCGTGGACTGGTATACATTTTCGATTAGGCCTTTGACCACCAAATGATTCTGCCCAGACAAGCACACAACGGCGGTCGTGAATGGCGCCCTTTATGTTAGGTTTGAGCATTTCATATCCTTAATACGTCTGGTCATTAGTTGTGTCTGGGACAAGCAGGTGTGTCCGTCCTCATATGTACATAAAACAGCTACTGTTTGCGGGATTTATGGCTCTCGCGAAGCCTTTGCATATTTAAACTGTGTTGGCCAGCTTATGCAAAAAGGGCAGAACCACAAACTATATTTATGTATATTACCGTTTAATGCAAATAAACCATACAGCCATCACATGCCAGGAAAATATTCTGCAAACCCCACTGTGTGTCTCTGCTTGGCGTCCACCCAACACCTAGAGTAATCCAAATATGGCTATTAAACCTGGTGGCGGTCACCAGTTTGGTAATAATGTATAGTTTGTATATGCAACACCATAAATCCTATTAATGTGAATTTTGGAGTCTCTCGTTAAAACGTCCGTTTTTTTTGTGTTTTCCTTCTGCTTGCTACAGAATAAAGCGGAGTCTGTCTGGGAAGGTTGGAGCCCGGACCCGGCATGCACCGCGCCCGCCCTCTAGCGCGCGCTGTTGGCAGGAGCTTTCGTCTCCTTCACCTCGAAGGTATCGTATTGCTTCCCACTCTGCCCTTTTGTTTTTTTTGCCTCTTATAGCTTGCACCAATTAATGTCAGCTCATATTGGGATCCGTCTAATTGGGGCCTGTGTACTTAGGCTCCATACGTCCGCCAGGCCCTGTCCTCAGATGCCTTCCCTAAAAGCGCTGTGCGCTGCAATGGCGGGAAGGCTGTCGGCTGTGGTACAGCCTGTTCTGAACATGTGCGTCTGCTTCTTTTGCTTTGAAACGCTTGGCGTCCTCAGGACTCCGGAGCAGATAGATTCCCCTGAAGCTATATTCACATGCAGTGCACATAAGCACAATTGTTTTAGCTAAGCACGCTCGCAAATGAAGTACCTTACATTGTGTACCAATCTACATTCAACCAGGTCCGGCCTGTTAAATACAGGAAAAGAGGAGCCGACTTCCAGACTTTGAGGGGGGCGGCTAGGGGTCGATGAGGCATGAGATATGAGCTTTCAAACATACGACACCACTGGAGGTGACCTTACCGGAAGTTCTGTTACACAAAGAACTGAGGAACGCGCTTGGCAGGTTAACTTAGGTGGTTGAAGGCTGTGGCATTAAAACACACTTCACTCAACTCTGGAACTCAGCAATTCCCAAATAAAAGTATTAGTAGTGAAGAGGAAATCAGAACACAAGCACAATGGCTTAGTACTCGTCTTACCCTCCTTTGAAGGGTGTCACTCTCCATAGGATCATCGCCACCCTCTAAAAAAGCAAAAAAGCCTTCCATTGACCTAAACATGATCACCCACCCTGGAACCCCTTCTCGCCTTTAGATTTGTTTTGATCTCCATTGATTTCAGTGAGCTCACCAGCTGAACTCTGGATCTCACCAACCTTGGAGATTGAAACGGTTGAGAGTTATGGCAAAATAATCACTCCCCTCACCTCCTGTCCACTTTTCCCTTTCAATCCTCTTCCCTTCGTCTCACCTACCAGCTTTCCACCCTTCTTCATTGGTTCAGCCATCTGTCATCTTCCCTTTGTCATGTCTGTCTCCTGTTCTTTTCTCTGTCCCTCCAGGGCGACTCCTCCATTTGAGCGGAGGAGTGTCACCCCACAAAAAAGTCCCCAGAAAAGCCCAGAGATGAAAAATAAAATGGTAACAAAGTTTATTTATTACCATTTTATTTTTCAGCTGCCCTTCCCGAACTGAGATCAAGATGGAGCAGGCCCATTGCTGATGACTGGCAGCAGGGAGTTGAGCGCTTAAGTTTAAAATGCACATCCATCCTACTAACACCTGCCATACAAGTGCATTTTAAATATCGCAAACCTAACTGTCTAAGACATCCGGGTCAGAAAAACTACAGGCCTCCAGTGCTATTGAGAGCGCTGCGAGAGGCCGCTCCCTCCAATCCTGACGTTACTCTCTTGCTGAGAGACGCGCCAGGATTGGTGGGTGCAGCATTTTGAGTCCTGCTTTGGAGTCTTTCCCTAGAAGACCCAAGCAAGAAGGACGTTGCGCCAGGAAGGTAAGTGAATTTTATGTATTACTTATTTATTGTTGTCCCACCTGCTCACCACCCTCCATACATGCCAGCTGCCTCTGCCTCATCCCATATCGTCTTATCACAATTTTATTTCCTTTTTTCTATCCTCTTTTACACTCCTTTTCTTTGTGCCTCGGTTTCCTTGAATTGTTCCATCTCCAAGCCTCCTCTTGAACACTAGCTCAGTGGTCAATGGAGCTAGCGAGGGACGTAAAGCTGCCCCCCAGTAGCCTCTGCGGGGGCGGAGGGGCACAATCCTTCAGGGGCCCCATAAACCTTCAAGACGCCCCATTTAGACAAATGAATATCTGTGAGATGCCCCATCATTTTGCGTTGCACCACTGGAGCCAACATTCCAATATGTTAAAAGGATGACTTCAGTGAGTAAACACTCACCGCTGACATCTGCTTTGATCTGCAGGTCAAAATCACCAATCAGAGAGAGGTCAACTAAGGGTTCCCTCCTTTCAGGTTCAGTTTAATAGGTACCATTAAAATAGTTTTTAGCAATGTATTTTATTTACACCACTTAGAAACGAGCCGGGGAGCAGAAGGCAATGCAGAAGAATGTTATTATTGTGCTGCTAAAATAAGATGGCAGTTAAGCAGTAGGGAAGGTCCAGGAAGGCGACAGTCTGGTAATAAGCTTGGCCAAAGGAGGTGACTGCACATAACCTTATCTTTAAAACAAAATGTCCAAAGTCCTCTGAATATACAGAGACGTGCTGGGAAAAAAGCTATTGCATCTTCGAATTCCTCTTATCTTAAAATCTGGCCTTCCCTTTCCATTTAAAATTGCTGAGAGCCTTCCAGGCATTTAAAATCCGGTTTAATGAATACAATGAATGGTGCACCTTTACTTCTGGACTCAGCCCATCTTTATTAAAAGTCTTACTGACATACATATATAAATTATTAAGGATCGGTTTTAGCACCCATTATGTTTGTTTATTTCATGTATTTGTTATTGGTCATGAGAGTGCTGTGTCTGTTTGGCATGCCTGGTTTCTGTTTTGAACATCTTGACAGCCAACTTGCAGGTGAGTGCATGGCCTCCCTCTGATCTTTATAAGCAGTGCAGAGCAGTGAGGCGAAGAACTGCACTGGAGCTGGAGAATAACAAACATGCATTCCATTGCAACACTCACAAGTGCTTAGCAATTCGTAATTCCAATTTCAAACTGCAAAGCACGTTCTGCCACCCTTTGATAACCACAAGGGAAAATGGGAGACAGAGCTTCCTACCTCTAATTGCATTTTGCACTGAAATGCACTAATGCTTTGTGACCGTTTATGTGCTTGCAAAGCAAGATATGGTTGGTGCTTGCCAGGGGCTAATCATTTGCACAGTGTACAGTGTTCACATTAGACTGCTTGCATTCTGCATACGCAGGCTACATACACCAGGAGATGCAGTGATCTGAGCATACACTTCAATATGTAAGGATCAGACAGTGTGTGCCTTATATGCTCCTGCAACCCTATAAGGCAGATGGGTACCAAGCGCCAACCCGGCCCACTCCGTTATTGAATGCTGGGATGGAGGTCTGCTGCCGCAAGCAGGCCTCAGCCCCAACATTGGCAATAGCTCACAAGGAGTCCCATTCCATTTCCTAGCGCATTAATGGTAACGGGGTGGGTTGTTCGCAAGGTTTGCAAACTGGCACTGTGTGGTGCAAGGGCTTTGAGCACACCGTGCATCTCAAAGGGATAGGCAGTTTGTAATGTAATCCAAAAATGGTGCTGCGAGACGCCTCTTTTGAGGCTCATACCCTTATCTGTTTACTGTGACTCTGAAGAAGGCTAAGGACCAGGGCCAGACTGGCCATAGCAGGCAGCGGGAGTTTTCTCACTGGGCCGGAAGGGTGGGGGCCGGTTTTCGAACTGTGGGGGTTGGTTTTGTTACTGGGGGGGGGGCGGTTTTGCAGCAGTGCTGCAATATCGGCTCCTGTAACAAAAGCGGGGGCGGTGCTTCTCACTTGCACCCAGGAACAGCCGTTCAGGTAAGAGCAGTGGGGCGGGGTGGAGATGGATTTGGCGGGTGACGCAGAGGGAAATTAAATAAATAATTGATTTTCCTTTGTTGTCGTCTCTCGAATCCCCCCCCCCCCACCCCACGGCTCTTACCTGCATGGGCCGTTCCATCCAGCACCCCCCTCTCCACTACTGGGGACGGTTGAGCAGATTGCCAGGGCTAGTTGCTGTGCCCAGTCCGTCCGTGCAAGGGACTGCGGCTGACACGTCAGTGGTACTCTCATACAGTGCTACAATGATCATGCTTTTGATGTACAATGAAAGGACACAAACCGCAAGGTTGCACTCTCGCTTTCTTGAGACATGGTGGAGGTCCCTGTTGCCGCCCTGAAATTGGCAGGGTGGCAGTCAGCCTGCACTTCTCAGCAGATCCTGGGGTCATTATTGCACCACTTTCCATCATGACATTGACAGCCAACCCCACCTCTAGTAAGAGTATGCAAGGCTCCATGCATTAAGTGTTAATTTTGTAACATCTGCACGGAACATGGGTTTGCGTTAAGATATTAACAAGGAGAAACATATGCCCATCCAGTGTTAACGTGTAAAAATGGCAAAATAGTGGAGTAATACTGCTTCAACTTGTGCCACATTATTGCATAAAATGTGGTTTATCTTGTCACATAATTTAGTTAACCCTGCTGCATAATTTGGTTCTCTCCTGCTGCATAATGCAATAGGTCTCGCAGAGTTTAAGCTATTGGTATTGTTAATGACAGTGCCCTTTATTTATGTTTTAAAAGCCAACACGTAAATAAAAAGCATTGTCATTTACAATGCCAATAGCTCAAACTATTGCAAATGCGAGACCTATTGCATTGCAAATGCTTGTTGATACTATGGAGTGCTGTAACCAAAATCTAAGCAAAGCAAGCTAGAAACTAGGGAGAGGCTGCACCAGCCAGAAAAAAACATGCCAGTTACAAAAGAAAGAATCTCAGAAATGTAAAGAGAGAAGTGTTTGTGACAATGGACTCGTGTTGCAAACTAAGACATTGTATATGTTGTGTACTCCTCTTTTATGCTACACCAGTTTGGCAGGTGTAGACTAACCGCTCTCATGTGTCCTTTATCCCGAAAATGCTTTAACATCACTGAAAAATATACCGTGGAACAAAAAGTTGTAAAGAGACCTGAAAACAATATGTCCCTAAAGGCATTCCCCACGAAAAGGCAAAGTGAAGAGGAATATGAAACGGATAGCTGTTCCTCTTCCTGCTGAAGAATGGTGAACCATGAGCTCAAAAAGGGCTCCTCAGCCCACCAACTACTGCGAGTCGAGGTAGAGCCTACAGGTTCCACAAACAAGTGGTATTTTGTTCATGCTAGAGAATTTTAGGTGGAGCAAACCATAATGACCAAATAAAAGTACTGAACCACTACAAACTGTAAACATTAATACTGTCTGTTACCATTTTGCTTTTACATTTGGCAAGGACAGTTCTAGGATGAAGTAAGCCCAGTATTTTCCTCGGAGGCTACGTCCTCCTATGTATTCAGCCACATTACGCTCACCAGCATCAACCATTGACCCATAAACCCCAGAACTAAGAACCGTGGTTGAGCAGAAATTTCAAGGTGTCTAGGGTAGCAAATTCTCTTCCCTCAACATTGGAGACAGACATTATCATGCAGTCCACCAAACTGGTCTTGCTTAATCTATGGAATCTCGAAGAACGGAAATTACAATAATGATCATTGCCGGGTGGCAGGTGTTAAGCGAATTAGGTTTTTGTATAAAACGTTTCCTTCCTCTGTCATTCTCACATTTAGGAAGCCCCAGACTGCAAACTAAGCACAGTGTTAGAATACTAATGCACAGTGAAGCTGGTAATTTTTAGGTCTCACCTGAGACAGCGCATGCGCATCTTTGCGAGACATTTAGTAAGTGGGTTTTTCAAAGTGCTACCACACGCTTTTGCTGGCCTGCGCTTGTGGTTACGCTTGTGTGCACACGCGCAGCCGCCAGCTTTCAGCGGCCGAGGTGCCATCTGGAGCACGATCACTTTAACTTCTTCTGCGCGCACGCCACTTGCGTGCTTTTTTTTTTACTCGAGGCGAGCGATCTCATTCCCGCTCCGGACTCCCTTCCTTTCCCTCACTTTCACTTCTGCTGTGCGCGCACCACTCGCGTGCTTTTTTTTTTTACTTGAGGCGCAAGCGCGATCTCATTTCCGCTCTTAACTCCCTTCCTTTCCCTCTCCTCCCTAGACCGGTCTCTGCCACATCTTTTGCGAGGTCCTCCGAGCCTTGCCGCTTAATGGAGTTTCTGGTCGTGAAGGCTTTTGTGGGCTCTGATTGGGTTGACTCTGTCCACATACGAATACCCTGTTTTATTGTTGTGACAACTGCTACATGTTAAAAGTAAGGGTGAAATAGGAATGTAAAAGTGATTTATTTTGCTGCTCTTAATGTTTAAACTTTACACTATGAACTTGCTGAAGAGGGAAGAGTTTTTGGCTCTTTAAACAACGGGCCAAATTTAATTTCTAATAATACATGTCAGATGCGTACCGGAAAATGTCCCCCCCCCCTCGCAGAATATGATGAGAGGCTTACGAGACGGTCAGGTTCGCACAGATATTTATTTGTGTTGAGATGAATAACTACTCCCCACCCCCCAGAGTTGGGGGAGTCTGCCGGCACCGCAGGGGGAATGCGTGACACCCCTGATACACCAATGGTGCATTATTGCACGACCAGTGGCATATATATATAAGCTCTACATTGACTGTGCCTACAAACTACTTACACACACACACACATCCATACCTGACTCCCGTACATTGATTGTGCCTACAAACTACTCACACACACACATACCCATACTTGACTTCTGTACACTGACTGTGCCTACATACTACTTACACACACATCCATACCTGACATCCATATATTGATTGTGCCTACACACTACTTACAGGGACGTGGAATTCCAATAGCCCGACGCCCAGGACATATTGTTTGGGGTCAAGGGCAACAAGTTTTCATGTGCATTTTGTCCTTGGGACAAGTAGGCCCAACCCCCTGCAGCCCAAACCCTTTGGCTGTGAGTTAGCAGCACCACATTATGGATCAGGGAAGGGCACTGTCAGCAGTTAAGGTAATATTTTTGCCCATATGTTAATGCTGTTCAAATTTGTATTTATGGTTCATTAATTGAAAGCCTTTATTATTAGGGTGCGCGTTCTAAGTAAATGTTGTAAGTTCTGATGATCTTAAGGAGGATACTCAAGACCTGGCTGTTCAATCAGTAGCGCCCCACCTCAGCGTCTTGAAACCCTCGCGGGTATGTAGTGCGCTTTTCTGAGAATAAATATGTTTTTTATATGTATTTCTCAAGGTTGATGGAAGAATAAATGGGTATATAAGTGTCTAAATGGATGATTTTTTTTGTAAAATTGATTGTATAACTGACTGACTAAGTGTATGTTAGTGAATACATGTATTAGAGAGTAATGTTCAAATATGTAAATATCTGTATCAGTGTCTCACTTTGTGTATGGTTTGGTGGGGGGTATTAGCGCATAGATGCATGAATGACTGACTCACTGTTTGTATGTGTTTTGAAGACGGCATGTGTGCAGGACTGTATGAGTGGATGAGTGTGTGTATGGGTGTGTTAGTGAGTGAATGACTGTCTCAATAGTATCTTTATGAGTAACTACATGCTTTAAACTAGTATATATAAGTATTGATGTATATATGTGAGTATATGTGAGTGAGAGATTGAAAGAGTTCCTGTATAAATAAGTATGTGTTTCTATAAGTGATTGTTTAAGAGAGTAAGTATGTGTACGTTTTTGTAGAAGTAAGTGTAGTGGTGTGTGTATAGTTGTATGTGCAAGTAAATGGATGTTTTATTTGCATGTGTGAGCATGTGTGTGAGTAACTCTATGGATGAGTATCGGTCTGTAACAGGATGTATAGGTGTAAGAGTACATATGATGAGTGAGTACATGTTTGAGTGACTATATAGAACTGTTGGTGAATGAGTAGATGTGTATGTAGATGTTGGAATTACTGAATAGGTTGTTGTAACTGGTATTGGTATCTTTATTTTTTGAAAATTTTAGTTTCTATTTTTGAATGTCTGTATCAAAGGTTATATTACGGTGAGAGGAGGTCTGCCACTCTTTCACAAGGATGATGTCATCAGTGATGTCATCAGTGATGTCATTTGAGATGTCATCAGTGATGTCATGAGTGATGTCACTGACCATGTCATGAATGATGTAATATGTGACGTCATCAGCAGTGCATTGCGGGCGCGCGAGTTATAGTTGGGGAATTTCTATAGTTTTGTACGAGTGAAATGTCCAACTAACTAGAACGCCCCTGAAACCAATGGTTTTTTCAGTGAATATATATATATATATATATATATATATATATATATATACACATATACACTGATTTGTAAGACATTGTTATTTAACAGAGGGGGGAGATGTCGTGTCTTGTAATGTTTTATGACGGAACCCATCAGGCTCCTAACAGACTCGGTAGAACTGTGACATAGGTGTCGGAGTGCAATGCCATGAAAGCTTGTTTTAGAATGTTTAGTTCGCAGTTACACACAGCAGAATAAAGACTTGCAATACTAAGCTCCATGTGTGGCATAGTCATTGGTAGGTACCCAGGCTGGGAAAGAGTATACACTGATGATCGTGCCTAGACAAAATATTTGATAGTGCAGATATGTACTTCCAGATGTGCCTCGGTATTTTCAGAGAACGCAACCCAACTAACTGTTCTCTATAATAGAGTTTTTATTTTGCAAGACCAATATTCTCTTTTCCATTCTTTGGACATTTTGTCTATCTCTTTTGTTCATCATCATATATTTTTCTGTTTATGCACCTCATTCCTTTGTACTTGATAATTATTATTCAGAAACTGAAAAGCTTACACCATATTGTTTGGTACCATTGTTTAAATAACTAATCTTCTCACGTTTTAAAAGCAGGGCCTGTCAACATTTCCGTCTTTCAGCAGTCTACTTTCACTTTTATTTGGCCTCTTTGGACATTCTTATTTTTTGAGCAGACACACTTGCTTCGTGTGCACTTTGCTGTGTTGCAGCGCCTTTTCTACATCAGCAGAAAGCAGAAAAGATCTGTGACATTTTGCGATCCACGGATTAAAAAAATAAATATATAATCCCCAGTCCTATTACATCAATATGAAAGCAGGCATATTCACAAAACAAAAAGACAAACAAAATAAACTACACATACTACTAGTGTTATGAAGTGTAGATACTTTGCTTACAGGAAACAAAATACACAATGCTCAGTTCTTAAGTCTCCCCTTTTCCACCACTTTATTAAAAAGAGCTCAAATTCACAAGCTTTGCTAAGGAGCAGAGAGAGAAGTTTGGTGGTATGTCTAGGTCGCTAATGGACATATTGTCGCCTCTGCAAGATTTGCAAAATGCTGAATGTGAAACCAGATTGTAAGAAGAGAACAGGCGAACTGGAAGGTGAAAAGCATTAGATGAAAGTGACACCAAATTTAGAAACAAACACCACGCATCAGAGTTAGGGATGCTCCGCCTAGAAAGTAAAGGATAATCAGGGATAACAGCTACCGATGAGAAAGCTGACAAGTTTGTATTATATGTTGTGAAAATGTGCAAACATTCTATTAAAAATAATCATCTTATTTCTAGTAAAGTTACTCTCCACTAAGCAAACAAACGGCACTTCCAGCGACCTGAGCAAATTCCGTGACAGTAAACCTTGGGTTTGCAATGCTACACGGCAAGTGTTCTCATTTGATGGAAGGAAACACAAACAGGGTATCGTGTGTGATCTATGACATCTGTCTGGGAGATGCATGCTGTTGAAAAGTGGGTTTTCCAGGTAAGGAATGAAGTAGGCTTCATATAAGTAGTAGAAGAGGTTTATTCATTTCAAGTAGACTGTTTCAAACAGCTCACCCAGCCAACTGACAGAAGCCCCCCAGAAACAAACACAGGGCATAAACTGTATTCCAAACACTTAATTCTATTCCAGAACTCCACTACATCAGAGACTGGGTTAATAAATAAATAAAGATAAAGATGGGAAATAAAGTTAATAGCACATTACAACATATCTCCCTCCTTAAAGGAACAAGAAAACACAAAACACAGATAAAAAAAAACCAAACAAGAATCATGTGGTAAAATCCTCCAGATAAGTAGGACTACGACTAATTCTAGAAGATTTCCTCCTAACTAACATATCACCATTCGGAGACAGATTAGAAGAACTATCTAACATTTCTCCATTAGAAGGCACATTAGAAGAACTATCAGGAAGAACCATCTCCCCTTTGTATAAAGCAACTCGATTCAGATTCCAAATCCTGTGATCTGAGGTTTTCACTGCATTTGTAAAAACTTTAATGACCTTAAAAGGTTTAGAGAATTTAGAACCTGAAACACAAAACCCAGGTCTTTTAATTAAAACCAAGTCACCAATGTGAATCTTGGTAGGCTTTACAGCATGTTTAGAATCAAAATAATTTTTATTCTTCAAACATTTTAAATCGTCATTCACCTTCCAAGAATCCGAATCCGGAATGTTTTCCCCCCGAGAAAGAAATGTATTAACCCAGGACGGGTCAAGAAATGTGTCAGCATGCCTACCCCGAAATAATACAAAAGGTGTCTTACCCGTGGTAGTGTGAGGTGTAAAACTATATGTGCAAACCCTCCTTGTAAGTACTTCTTTCCAATTTTGCCCATTCTGCTTCGCTAGAGAAATTGTTTCTTTTAAAACACGATTAAACCTCTTGACAGTGCCATTAGACTCGGGTTGATACAAAGTGCATTTTTTATGGATAATACCACAATTCCCCAAAAAACTCTCCACCTCATGCAAAACCAGTTGCACCCCATTATCTGTGAGAAGAGTTTGAGGTAACCCTCCCTGGAAATTAGAGTCTTGAGAAACTCAATGACGGTGTTGGTATTAATACTCTTAGTGATCAAAATATCAGGCCACCTAGAGTACAAATCAATACATACAATAACATAAGTGTCTGAACCATCACCGTGAATGAGACCTAGAATATCTAGTGCAATGTCCCTCCAAGGACCACTTGGACGAGATCTCTTAACCATAGGTTGAGTTTGTAACTTAAAACTTTTCTCACTTAAAGAGCACTGTATACATTCCCTAACAAGTCTCTCAACCTGTAAATCAAGACCAGGCCACCAGTAACAAGAACAAATCCTCTCCTTGGTCTTTGAAATACCCAAGTGTCCCTCATGGACCAAATCTAACAATTCCTGGCTCAAAGAAAACGGCAGAACTAATTTATGTCCCCTCAGCAACAAACCCTCACAGCACGATAGTTGATCCCTAACAGACCAAAAGTCTTTCAAAACCGAATCAGACTGATCACTTGCACTCCATCCATTCTGAATACATTTAAAAACATTCTGAACCACAGGGTCTTGGTCACAAGCATCCAACCACCTCTCACGTGTAACAACCTTATAATCAAGGACACAAACAAAATCACTTGAATCAGCTTCATGCAAAGAGGTAGAACTATCAAAAGAGACCAACCTAGAAAGAGTGTCAGCCACAAAATTATCAGACCCAGGAACATGTTTCACGGTAAAATTGTAACCCTGCAAACCAATAACCCATTTAGAAATCCTGAGAGAAATGGCATCAATACCTTTGTTAACCAAAACTTCACATAACGGTTTGTGGTCAGTTCTGACACAAAAGGAAGTTCTCCACAGAAATTTCTTAAGTTTAGTGACTGCCCAATACACTGCAAGAGCCTCCCTCTCGATAACAGAATACCTGGATTCGGCTCCTTGAAATGAACATTATGGTGTTTTCAGGAGAAGTGCCCCCTTGATAAAAAACAGCACCAAGCCCCTTCTCACTAGCATTGGTGGAGACAATGGAACTCTTTGTGGGATCAAAATTCCTCAAGTTAGGCGTATTCTCCAAACCTTTTTTAATACTAATAATCTCCTTCTCACATAAACCATCCCACACAAACTTACTCCCTTTCTTTAACAAACTCCTCATGTGAAAAGTCTCCTCAGCAAAATTCCTAATAAATTTGTTATAGTATTCCGCCATTCCTAAGAAACGCATAAGTTCCTCCTTAGACGTGGGAGACTTCAAGTCCGAAATAGTATCCACCAAATCACACTTAGGAACTACACCTTGGGATGTAATAGTGTGTCCCAAATAATCAATCTTATCCAATCCAAACTTACACTTTTCACGTTTAATAGTGAGATTGTGAGAATTAAGCCTGCCTAAAACTTGTCTCACCCTGCGCCCATACTCAATCTCATCAGATCCATAAACCAGAATGCCGTCTTGATAAACAGAGACGCCCTCAATATCCACCAAAACCCTCTCCATCACTCGCTGAAAAACTGAGGCTGCAGAGACCAACCCAAAAGGGAGCCTAACAAACCTAAAAGTTCCAAAAGGAGTGATAAATGCCGTCAGATCTTTCGAAGAGTCATCCAACAAAATCTGATGATAGGCAGAGGTTAGGTCGATAGTACTAAATAATCTTGCACCATGAACCAAACTCACAATCTCAGAAATATTCGGAAGAGGATATCTGTCCACTACCACACACTTATTTAATTGACTACGGTCCACACAAAGCCTCAGGGACCCATTTGATTTCTTGGCGGCAACAACTGGAGCCAACCACGAGGTTCCCTCCACCTCCTCAATAATTCCTTGAGATTTTAATTTATTAAGCTCCTTTAACATCTCATCCCTAACTGTAAAAGGAACATTTCGTCCCTTGCTAGAAACTGGAATTGAACCAGGGATCAGTTTAATTTTATGACAATAACACTTGAGGCGCCCCAACTTCTCGACAAAAACCACAGGGAACTCCTTCATTAATTGTTCCTGTAATAGTAGTTGATAGTCAGAAATTACAGACATATCGACAGACTCTACAGACTCATTAGAAACAGGAACAAGAAGATCAGATTTCTTCAGTAGTATGGGAGGATTGCTGTTAGGGTCTAACATGACACCCAAACCCTCCTGATGCCACCAACTTATAATACTATCTCCCTTCTTGGAAACATAGATTTTCCCTGAAGCATAGCGCCCAGAATATTCAATCAAACCCTCAAAAAAACCACACTATTCGATGGGATCACCACCATAGGCAGTGGGTCTTATGTCAGGCTTGTACAGTTTTACTTTGGATAACAGATGGTCATTAAAGAACTTATTAGAGATAATAGTAATCTTTGCCCCAGAATCGAAAAGCACTTTGGTCTTATGACCTTCCACAAGAATAAAATCCAAAGGCCCATCACCCCCAACCTGGACAACAATCTGCCCACACTCAAAATCATGTTTAACGTCGTCATCATCATGGGAGATTTCATTAACACCTTCCTTGGAGGCTCTAATTTTACATGCACTCGCGAAGTGACCTTTCTTGTTACAAAAGGAACATACAACATTTAAAGCTGGACAATTCTTGTCATTAGCACAATGACCAGCCTTATTGCACCTAAAACACTTATTCTCCCTCTCAAACTTTATACCAGATTTATTGACCACCTTCTTCTTGGTAAAGTTTTTAACTAGTGGTTCTTTAAGTTTTGAGGAAGACCCAGACTTAACTGAAGATACATCTTTAGTAGTATCCTTAGTCAAGTCTTTTTTGATTTCTTCAACACACTCCAAGGAATGTTCAATCATTTTAGCTATGACCAATACTTCGTCAAGGGTAGGCTCGTCCTTAAGCCAAAGTTAATCTCGAATTTTCTCAGAAACACATCCCAGCATAAATTGGTCACAGATCCTTTCCTCAATCAATGCATCAAATTTACAGGTAGAAGCCAGACGTCTCAAATCATTAACATAGTTCTCAATGGATTCACCTTCCTTTTGCATGCGCCTCCCGAAATGATAGTGCTCCAAAATCGTACTGACTTTAGGCAGAAAATGAGCATCAAGTTTGTATATGCAAAGCTCAAACTCATTCAAAGACGAGGCTATACCATCAGGAACATCAGCAAGGTGATCAAAAACGTCTTGGCCTTCAGAGCCCAAACAGTGCATTAGAAGGGCTGTCTTCCTCTCCACACTAAGAGAGGTGCCGCAGACACGCGCATAGCGTTCAAAAACTTTTTTCCACTTGGACCATTTTATCGGAGGATCACCAGCATTTTGTAAGAAGAAAGGAGCAGCCGTTACATTTTGCATAGCTAAGAAAATGTGTGCGTATCAAAGAGATGATAAGCACCCTCAGAAGTAATGGCTAATAGTGTGCGTACCACAGAAACTAGTGCATGCCTCCACTGGTAACACAAACAATGAAAGAAAGAAAAAAATAATAATAATAGTAGCAATTGAATGATGTGGACACACACTATAAGTCTGACTGTAGGATGAAAAATTGAAAAGGTGTGTGTACCACAGCATGTGAACACACCAAATCTCTGCACCTATTAAAGAATGAAAGGTAAAAGTGCATGTCACAGCAATCAATAATACAGTGCACACACTAAAACACTTCCAATAATTTATCAAGTGTGTATATCACAGTAATCAAAAGTAAAACGAATGTCACCCACAGCAATAACTCCCAATGAATTGACAAGTGTGCGTATCACTGCAATCAAAAGTAAGGCGCACGCACAGCAAACAATAGAGCTGTGCACACACTGAAGTTCTTCCAATGAATCACCATGTGTGCGTATCACAGTAATAATAGGCAAGATGTGCGCACTGCCGTTTATCCAATGTTGAGGAAGAAAAAGCAAACTGTGTGCATATCACAGCATCATGTGTGCGTATCACAGTAATAGCAGGTAAGATGTACGCACTGCATTTTATCCCGTTTTGAAGAAGAGACAGTAAACTGTGTGCGTATCACAGTAGTAAATGAAGGACACGCACAAAGATCAGAGAATAATTAAAGCGCAATTGCTTGTGTGCATATCACAGTAGTCAAAGTAAATCACTTGTCTTAGCCGGTTAGGATTCCTACCGACAAATCCAAGAAAATCCACTCAAGATGGCCGCTATGCGTGAGGCGCGTTGACGTCACTGCTGACATGGCAGGTCTGGTCATTCTTACTTCGAGTGCAACATTCAGAACAACGCTACTTAATCGGAAGGCATGACTAAAGCATGAAATGCGGCGCAGTGACGGCCCACCAGCCTGAAGGATAATTAATTTGGGAGGTGTAAGTCTCAGCTGCTACCACAGAAGGATTTTACTTACCATAAGACTGCAAGAACCAGAATGCACGCTGTGCATATACGCCCAGTGGGGCGGGACTACGAACTTGAAAAACACCACAAGATGTACAGCAGCTGTTTCTTTCCCCCACTAGCCTGCCATTGATGAAGGGAGAAACTGCTCCAGAAACGCGTTTGGCACGAGGCTTGAAGAGACATTGCAGGGAGAAATGCGCTGTTATTTCCTGCTGCCCTCCGATCAATAAAGGTGAAAGCAAGACGTTGTGTGAGGCGCTTCATTGTTTGGGCAACTTTCGTTTGGATATGGATATATATATATATATATATTACCTACTGGCGGTCGCCAGTAGGTATATATAGTTAGGATTTTTTCTCTATGGGATTTTTGAAAATTCTATGTCTAATAACTTTGGCGTTTGTGGACGGAATTGGCTGAAATTTTCAGGAAAATGGCACATTTTGTTTCTGAGCAGCCCTTGAAAATTTGGGGGGGGTTCGTCAAGGGGGGGCCGAGAAAAAAGGGGGGTCCCAAAACGTGTTTTTAACATTGAGTTTTCCATAGGGCGGTTGGCCTCACTTTTAGCCCGAACGGCTGAATGGATTTGCACGAAACTTGGCAAAATTGTAGGGACTGGTAGCCCGATGTGCCTTTTGTAGGTCTCAATATATGTGCTCCAGTGGATTTTGAGAAATTAACGTTTAAAAAAAGATATATATCTGTAACAGCGGACCAGGCAGCGTCCCAGGACGCGTACTTTTCGCGCAACGGAGCTTTGTGAAGCGAAGCTGATTGGTTCTCCGGCGTCTGTCAACATTCCAAACAGTCCGTAGCGGCCGCCATCTTGTCTCTCGGTAGGATCGAGAGACAAGAGGAGGCGAAAGCGAAGGGGCAAATGACCATAAGGGGGAATAGTAGATCCTCGCTGACCCCCTAGGTTTGATGTGGAGGTTTTAAAAGGGCCCCGCGGGGCAAAAAAAAAAAATAATAATAATAATCGAACGGCTGAATGGATTTGCACGAAACTTGGTAAAATATTAGGGACTGGTAGCCCGATGTGCCTTTGCTAGGTCTCAATATATGTGCTCCAGTGGATTTTGAGAAATTAACGTTCAAAAAAAGATATATATCTGTAACAGCGCTCCGCTTCGCGTAACGGAGGTTTGCGAAGCTGATTGGTCATTCTGTCACTGGGCTATAGTTCGGCTACATCTGGCTGATATTTGGGCTACATTTGTTTTTTTGTGTGTCTGGCGGCCATCTTTGGGCTACATTGGGCTACATTGGGCTTCATTGGGCTACATTGGGCTACATTTGGGCTCGAACATATATATAGGCCAATGTAGCCCAATATATATTTTTCAAAGTTAATTTTCGTAAAAACCACTGGAGCATATATCTTGAGACATAGCAAAGGCACATCGGGCTACCAGTCCCTACAAATTTGCCAAGTTTCGTGGAAATCCATTCAGCCGTTCGAGCTAAAAGTGAGTCCAACCGCCCTATGGAAATGAAGGAAATGAATGGGTAATTTGTAATTAGCAAATAGCTAATCGCAAACTAGGAATGGTAAAGAATCGCTATTTATTCCTTAAAGTTCGCTATTTAGGAAATGCAAAAAACTTTGATGATACATATGGCGGTTCATCTCTAACAAGATAAGAAGCATAGGGATACATTTATGATGACTGGCGCATCACCAGGGATGTGTTAGTCATTCTGTGCCGCTGTTCCGTCACCTATGGTGTGCTGCATTTACAATGCGGCGCATCATGGGGCAAAAACAGCACAGATGCGTGATGTATCTGTGCCGTAAAGGTGGCGCATTGCTGGAGTTGTATCGCAAGTGTGATGAAGCTCCAGCAAGGGTCGGGGGTGCCCCTGTCGCAGGGTTTCTGTTCTCACACAGAACTGTGGACAGGGGATTGGAACCTCGGCGAATTAGGGTGTCCCAAAACTCACGTTAGTAATCAAAAACTCCTTAGCAAGCTAGGTACAGTGTCACATTGGATATAACAAACTCTCAATGTTTAGACAATCCAGAATATGAACTTATAGTACCTCAGGATACGTGGAACTCATGAACAGTCGGTCGTTATATATTTCTTAGAAACCAGAACATGGAGTTAAGAAGAACACATGTGTATTTGAAATGTTTATTTACTAATGCCGTCTTCTCAGGCGTAGTACCTTAGATAATACAAGTACACATATTATCAGTAGCAAAATTACCAGCATAGTTACTAGTACATAAAAAGCGAATGGTGACAGTATGTTAACATGCTGTAAATGAATAAGAGTTAGCAACACTTATAAGCAGCCGCGGGCCGTGGAGGGAGTTACGGTGGGGCAGGGAGGCGGGGAGGGGGAGGGGCAGGGTGGAGAATACAAGTACACATATTATCAGTAGCAAAATTACCAGCATAGTTACTAGTACATAAAAAGCAAATGGTGACAGTATGTTAACATGCTGTAAATGAATAAGAGTTAGCAACACTTATAAGCAGCCGCGGGCCGTGGAGGGAGTTACGGTGGGGCAGGGAGGCGGGGAGGGGGAGGGGCAGGGTAGAGAGGGCTCCACCCTGCTTCTCCCCCTCCCCGCCTCCCTGCCTCACCGTAACTCCCTCCACGGCCCGCGGCTGCTTATATCTCACCCTCCCTAATACACATATTATATTATTTGCTAAGAAGGTCTCTTTGTGTTGGTTTAGGGCGTGCCCATACTTTAGTGTCTTAGATTTGAAGGAATCACATCAGCATACACCAGCTCTCTCTTCATGTGAACCGCATCAACTGTTGTGTATGTGTGTTCGGCAAAGCAATATAAAACCCGCCTCATGCCCAGAATTGGCAGAAGTTGCACTTATGTTATGAGTATGAAGTCGTGGAGATCAGACCTCATAACAATTCTGTATCGTGTTGTTCTTGAAACTTTAGCACTCGCTGTACAGATATAGTTTAACAAGCAAAGCAGATAGTAGAGCAATAACATATTATTCTCATGTAAACCACGATGAACTACTAGGTGGAAAGCTAAAGCAACAACTAAGTGTCGTGTGCAGAAGTTGCAAAAAAGGAAAAATGGCGTTTAAACCGGTAATGAGCCCATGCTAACTTAACACGGTGTAAAGATATCCAGGACCTAGATGACACCTCCCCATGATCCGGAAACGAACTGAATAAGATAATAGAAGTGCCATCTCATGAGAGCAGATTGCAAGTTTATATGTGGACGGTCCGCAAGGTAAAGCATTAAAAACTAGGAAAATTTAATGCTAAAGAAAAATAAAACAGCCAAGTACTTTATCGAGTCTTAAGCCAATAGGCAAGGTAAATAATAAAAACTTGAAAAATAGGTCAATGAATTGTCAATGAAATGCTAGTACTCAGCATATCAAACATGAAAAAGGTCTATGACATAACTGTGTATGCAAAATAAGCTGCAACAGCCTCCAATAGGAAGTCACCGTCTTCATCCGAAAACAGTTCAGCCATCCAATTTAAAAGCGGAAAAGAACATAAGTGCTCTCCCAGCACCGGATCCTCTATCACCATCAGAGGACAGCTCGGTGGGTTTTCAAGAAAGCTCTGTTCCAAGAAAGACTGTGCTGCCGCCAGTAAATTCCAGGGACCAAATAGTCCATGCATCAATGCCACAGCCATAATCCTTTCGCCAGGACACACCAACTCGTGAGTAATGATAGGAGTCATCAGCTGATTAAAGTCGACGTCAGGAGAAACCGGTCCGCAGAGACACAAATCAATGGCCCAATCGAAATCACAGGTCAGGCAGTGAAATACAGGCTGGACACAGGTGAAGTAGGAGAATCGAAAAGATAATCCATATGCCGTGCTTAATATCGCCAACGGCATTGTGCCATAATATTCTAGCATGCGATTGCGGAACAGTGTCAGCAGCTGCAGGGTGGGAGGTTGCATAGGAGGGACATCCATATTTAAAAATGTAAAAAAGCACAAGAGCGTCCGCTGGTAATGCAAGTAAAAATGCCAATCCACGAAGCAGAGTGGAGAAAATACAATGAAAGAAAGCAGGGATGACTCCAAAGATTTTCTCAAATGAAGTCACGAGACCACTGGTAACAACTTTAAAAAAGTGCGCCAGGGCCTTTGTGGAGGATGCGTTAAAGATAGTCCGAACCATCTTGCTGAAATTGAAAGGCAAATGTGAATTGAAAAGGGTCTGCACCTCTGTACGGGTGTTCGCTATGTGAAGCACAAAAGTTTCACGGGCCGAACTCAAGGCCACCTCTCTCTGAGACAAAAGAGCTCTTATTCTTGCCATGCCGTTGAAATCTCTCCCAAGGTTGGTATTTGTGGCCAAATTGAAAACTCCCTATGTTCATGTGTGGGAGGAAATAGAACATTTCTGCAGCAAATAACCCGTTCACTTACTGTTACGATAAAAGGAATACTTTTAATTAACTCAGAACAATCTTCATTATTGAGCATCAAATAACTACCATTTTCCAACAACTTGAACGTGGGGATGATAGCAGGAACTGGCGTGCCTTGCAACACGCAAGCCATATTTGGTCGGTGTTTGTTGCATGAACCGTGTAACTGTATGTGCCTACACATTAGTGAATGATCTGGCGTCTCAGTGCATTCCTCTCCATTCAGATAAACTTCTTGATCATCTTTGAAACATCTGTATGTGTATGGAAGCGACCAGACCTCATGAAGAAAAGCACTACCTAAAGGTTCATAACGACCTATTGGTATATATTTCATACAATTTGAAAACTTATATAAAGCAAAAGGCAGCGTTATTAAACCGTGGATAAGGCACGTTGCCAAAAAACCCGCAATCCTCTGCTGATGATGTCACTGAGCATGTCATGAATGATGTAATATGTGACATCATCAGCAGTGGATTACGGGTAATAGTATCTCTAGTTTACTCCCCTATAGCTGTCTTTCTTTTAACATAAGTGTCTGTTTCCTTCCCTTATACTTACTGTTTTTGGTTCGCGTACCGGCGAGCGAACTGGGAAGCGAACTAAGAGAAATAGAGGTTGGCACAGTTCCAAATATTGTACCAATTTTTTAATAACGGGGAGGTAGTTCTGAAAAGAACTTTTTTTTTTTTTTTTCTGAACATTTTTTTACTTTTTTTGAATTTTTCTGAACAGTTTTATATTTTTTGGGGGTTTTCTTGGAGGGGGCAATGAAAACGATTCATTGTAAAGGGCTCAACAGGAGCAACAAAACAAAAAAAAGTATTTATTATTTTGGGCGTTTCGTACAAACTTGCATATGAGAGTGATGCTTCTTTCTCCGTAGCAAATGAATCCATCGCAAAATACGCAGATGTGTTTTACTTCACCAAATCTCATTTGTATATTTGGCACCATCTCCCTGCCCTCTGGTCCCGTTACTTCCGGTACAACAGATCTTCTGGCCATAATAGGGAGATTATCTAGGTCGTTCCGAAACTGTGCAGCACTGTAGTTGTTAGGATGCCACCTAGTCATATGGCGATGCATTGTGTAGTTTCCGAAACTGTATTTTTTCTCGGTTCCTCTGGACAGTCTATCTTGACATATAAGGCAAGTTACGTATCTTGCATTTACTTTTTTCTGACCTTTGGGAATTTAAAAAAATTGCCAAATGAAGTTTTCTTTCCGGTGAGACGTCCTGGGCTCCTCAGGCAAAAACTGCCTCTCTTCGTGCTCGTCGTTCTGTTCCTCTTCTTCCTCTTCTTGTTGAATTATAACTTGAGCAGGTGGTCCACTCTTCCTTGGAGGTGGTGGAGGTGGTGGGGAAGCACCAGCTGAAGCTACTAAAGAAGCCATTGCTCAGTGATCACAAAGGGTCTTTCTCTCACAATGATGAAAGTCAGAGTGAGGAAAGAAGGAGGGATTTTCATCATTTGGGAAAAACAAGAGTTCTCAACCAATGAAAAGTGTTCATTTTAGATTATATGACCTAGTCTTACATCATTAGGAAACCAAAAGTGAAATGAACCAATGAAAAGTGTTATTACCAAGTCACATGACCTGCTGTGTTTACGTTAAGCGCTTTGCAGGGCCTCCCGGTTTGCTTCCAGAAACCTGCGCTTTGCGACTCGCTTCGCGTACCAGTTCGCTAACGTAGCACGTCATATGACGTATCACGCGACAACGTGAAACGTCATGCGGACGGGAGGCGTCACGATGTTGTTTTCTAACGCGGCACTTGCGGTAAAGAAACGTTTACCGGCTCGCGGTCTATTTCGCGGCATCAAGGTCAGCTAACGGGAAGCTTCCCGATTCGCGAAGCGGGAACGAAGAAAAAAATATATAAAAAAATAAAATTATTCATAAACCTATAAAATATATTTTTGGATTTAAAGAAGAATACATTTTACAGCTACAGATATTAGCTGTTAAAAAACCAATGAAATTCACTGAAAAAACCATAGGTTATAGACCATATATAGTTAGGAATTAGCATTTACAAAACCTTGAAAATTCACTGAAAAAACCATAGGTTATAGACCATATATAGTTAGGAATTAGCATTTAGAAAACCTTATTTTACTCACACAAAACCATTGAAATTCCATATATAGTTAGTTGCACTAACTATATATCGCGCATCCGCAATCCACTGCTGATGATGTCACATATTACATCATTCATGACATGGTCAGTGACATCACTGATGACATCACTGATGACATCTCAAATGACATCACTGATGACATCTCATTTGACATCAATGACCACATCACTGATGATATCATTCATGTGACAATACAATGCATCTCCTCACATTTTAATATAACCTCTGTTACAACCAGTGTTAAATACAGAGTATAATTTTTTAAACCATTGACACACCAATACTAGTTACTACATACGCACTCACTGATTCCTACGTCTACACACACATTCACTCATTCATCCATACAATCATTCATACATACAATCACTCATCTTTACAACACTATCATATGCACTCATACACCTATACAGACATTTACACTCTGTTGCTCATCCATGGAGTTACTCACACACCTAGTCAGTCATGCAAAGAATCAATCACACCTCCATTTTCTAATCTATACAGTTAAACATAGAGCACCTTACATTTTCAAACATATACTAACACATACTTACTCTCTTATACAATCACTGATACAAGTACACATTGATCTGTACAGAGTCCCACACCTCCCAACCAGCCACACACACACTCAGTCTCCCATACAAATACTTGGCCAACCAATCAATAACCCATATAGCCACTCATATAGCTACTGATCAACACATGCAGCAGCTTGCACAACAACAGACATACTGATGCAAACTTTCACACAGTTTAGTCACTAACCTATGCATTCAGTAGGACGCATTTAATCACTCACTCATACAGTCAACCACGCACCTACTAAAACCTTCATTCAGACACTTATACATCTACTCATTCTTCAATATGTAAAACATATTTTAACTTTACAGAAACATACAGTCACTGGATGTTGTCATCAGTGATGTCATTTGAGATGTCATCAGTGATGTCACTGACCATGTCATGAATGATGTAATATGTGACATCATCAGCAGTGGATTGCGGATGCGCGATATATAGTTAGTGCAACTAACTATATATGGAATTTCAATGGTTTTGTGTGAGTAAAATAAGGTTTTCTAAATGCTAATTCCTAACTATATATGGTCTATAACCTATGGTTTTTTCAGTGAATATATATATATATATATGAGCTTACATGAGGCAACACGAAACGCTTACCTGAGGGCCGGGATGGTGCCTTCTGGGAGCCGTAGTCTGCCGATGGAGACTACGAGAGGCGTTCCAATCATCAATTGCCTTGCTGGGTCTCCACCAATGGGAGCCAAATGGATCAATCAAAAGAGCGGCGGTGACAGTTTACAGTGTTTAGGCATCTGAAGAAGACACTTTGTCGAAACGCGTCATGCCTGCTGTGTGGTATTAAAGGTGCTCTTCCTGGTCCCCTGTTGTGTCCCTTCGGTTTCTTTTGAAATGGTGAGAAGCCTTTCTGTGGATATTTTGCATGCCAACCCTGGGCGTGCTGGAGGGACCCGTTTTGTTTGTGTCTTCAGCAACAAGGGTAAAGGCTGTGCTTCTGTACAGCCACTGTGGCGTTCGACCAAGGAATTGGTATGCTGTGGCCCCTGCTTCCAGGAACTGCTGAGTTTCGCTACCAATTGTAGTCCGTGACTGCACGGAAGGAAAAGGCTCACTGCAGTCTAATCTCCGATCCTGCAAAATCCTGGTGCTTGCGGTGAGACGTCGATGGGGGCCAGGGAGAGAAACCTCTGACTATATGGACACTGGGCTATTTAAAAACTGCACCACACATGCCCTTTTACCGATCACCAGCACTCACTATGAGCTTACACGAGGCAACAAGAAACGCTTACCTGAGGGCCCGGAGGGTGCCTTCTGGGAGCCGTAGTCTGCCGATGAAGACTACGAGAGGCGTTCCAATCATCAATTGCCTGGTTGGGTCTCCACCAATGGGAGCCAAATGAATCAATCAAAAGAGGGGCGGTGACAGTTTACAGTGCTCAGGCATCTGAAGAAGACACTTTGTCGAAACGCGTCATGCCTGCTGTGTGGTATTAAAGGTGCTCTTCCTGGTCCCCTGTTGTGTCCCTTCGGTTTCTTTTGAAATGGTGAGAAGCCTTTCTGTGGATATATATATCACGAAGATTCCGGTCAAGGAGAGACTGTCAGTCAGGGCGGTCAGTATGCAGGGCAACCCTGTACTATTAAGAACCACAATCTTTATTCACGTGGGGCTAGAAGAATCATTGATTTAGGCCCACTTGGACGTTATTGTAGCAAGTACGCAAACTAAGAAGCAATAATAATCCTCATTGAAGCCTGAGTAAGAATATTCGAAATATGAACTGAAAGTCCACAGAGGCGAATGGACTATTATAATATGCATATTGATGATAGAGTGTCAACAGGACTATTACTTGTTTATCAGGTTAAGTTTGTACTATTCATTATGAATTCTATTATGTAAATATGCTTCTAATACAAACAGCAGAGCTTGTTTATGAAATTGGGCGTTATTGTAGCAAGTACGCAAACTAAGAAGCAATAATCCTCATGGAAGCCTGAGCAAGAATATTCAAAATATGAACTGAAAGTCCACAGAGGCGAATGGACTATTATAATATGCATATTGACGATAGAGTGTCAACAGGACTATTATTTGTTTATCAGGTTTCGTCTGCACTATTCTTTATGAATTCTGTTATGTAAATATGCTTCTAATACAAACAGCAGAGCTTGCTTATGAAATTGATTGTATATTTGGATTTAACCATGATAAGATGGCCGCCTCTTTTCTATGAAATCACTTGATGCACATTGTCTGTCTTTGATGTTTACACATTGAGGAAGAAAAAAACTTTATAAAAAATGTGCAAAAAAAGCCTGTCACCTAGCGTGAACAAGGCGTAAAGCTGAAACACGTTGCTGTGTGGCTGAATAACAATTTTTCTGCAACAATTCCCTGATATATATATATATATATATATACAATATATCCTAGGGGCTTTCAGCCAGTCCTCTTCATCCACTGGTTTGTTGTTGTGTCCGTCATTTTTCTTCAGCCCACTACCACATAAAGCACTGAGTAGTGGTTGAGCCCATTTTAACCACTACCTATTTTATCAAAATTCACTACGAATAAGGGCACTATATTATTTCACAAGGAGCACATCCACACGCAATATGCGTTCCTTTATGCTGAAGCATTCAATGGCAATGTGTGCTTTTTGAAACCAAATAAAATGACTGCCTTTAGCTAGTAATATTAGACAGCTAACTCAACATTAATGACATCCTGACATTGCCAATGCTTTCTGAATATATTGCTGTGCAAAACACTGCTGTGAGGCATCTTACTCACGAGAAATCTTTTTTGGGACAACACAACAGAAATGGATGGAGACACACTGATAAGTGTTTGGCTCACAATAATTTTCCTGCAATGATTAAATGGATTCCACTAACCAACTAAAGAGACCTGAACTTAGCATACTTTCTGCACCTACTGAGGGAACTAGATAGTTACACTTATTAGTACATTCATTCTCAGTATCAGAATAGTTTGCAACCTTCATAACTATTTTGCATCAGAGTTTTATGTCTTTGCTTTTTAAATTCCATGAGTAGTATTGTATGTTATTTAACCTACATCAGCATCCTGTATACAACAGTAAGATTTGCTCGGTCTAGCAGATTGAGCGGAATGTTAACATTAACTGCTGCTGCTTTCTGTATAACATTCTACGTTTTGTGCAAGTGTGAAACAAGAACATAATGCAGTCTAGACAGCTGGCTTGTTTGCATGCAGACATGAAGGTAGTGAGACTGATGAGACAGGTGCTAAAATTCTTGCTCTGTACATGCTGCTATGCATTCAATATTGTTCACTTCCCTTACCACGTATTCTTTTTCTTGAGTACAAGGCCACAATATGAGGGTTGGTAATTATCAGTGGTTAAAACCTGCAGCAGAAGTCAACGTCGAGGCACAAGAATTCTAGTTCAAGGAAATGGCTGTTATTTAAAATGATGTAAAGGGGCAGATTTCAGTGCAATAGACGATTAATTGCCTTGCAAAGAAGCAGCAGTAAACACAACAAAGAGTTGTAGGTATGGGAGCCACATGTCCTGCCGATGTATGTATAATTGAGGTATTTATAGAGCGCAGCCGAGCACTACACAGTGTCAAAGGCAGGTTTACAATCAAACAGGCAACCTAGGTGAGGGGTGCTGGTTTCTGAGAGGGTAGGCGGACAATTTACTGTGTCGAAATGTAGTGTTCTTTAAGGAGAATTGTCCTCAGTTCTTTTCCTAAAGAGAATGGTATGGGTGTTTCTGATGGATACAGAAATGTCGTTTCTGAACCTTGGTTATAGACGAAGAAGGAATATTGCCTTTTTTCATCTTCATCTCTGTTATGATGGAGTCCTGGTTGCAAACGCACAGAGAGATGCTGGAAACCGTAAGCTTGTCAGCCAACGTGAGAAACATATGACGAATACAATAGTTTTCCTCAGTGCTATGCTAATAAAACAACAAATAAGTTGCAGCTTTAACGTACTAATGTTACATCATAAACAAATGTCCAGGGCTATTATGGCTGTTAAAGACGCTGAACCTAAGTTATATATAGGCCGGACCCTTAGGTGAGCGCCTGTAACAACGATGAATGCCTTTAACAAACTGGTACAACCCGAGGCAGAAGAGCTAGAATGCTAGTAGAGCATTCCACCCACTGGGGGTAAGGATGTGCTAAATTTACAAGCACTGGCACAACCAACAGGTCACACAGAGGTGCGGCTACTGGCTTTGTCAATGTCTTGTAGGCATGATGTACAATGGTGTGGCTGCTGTGTAGAATGGCTGAAAGTTAGAAAAAAGCACTACGACGAGGACAGAGCTACTCGCATCATAGCACTGTTTTTCTTGGAAAGGAGGGATGTGGCAAGCACAATGAGGGATGTGGCAAGCACAATGAGGGGATGTGGTGGGAGGGACAGGGGCAAGCAACAGCGCGGAAGGGGTGCTGGAGAAAATGGGGGCAAGCAACAATGCATTAAACGGGGCAATCAACAATGTGGGAAGGGGCAAGAGGGACAGGGCAGTCAAAAACACTGGAACAGAGCAAGAGAGATGGGGTAGGTACAAACGCGGGAGCAGGAGAGACAGGGGCAAGCAACCACACGGGGCAGAATGCAATAATTCGGGAGAGGGACAGGGGAGATGGAGCAGGCTGCAACAATGAAGGAAAAGGGCTTCAGGGACGAGACAAGAAGCAACAATGTGGGACAAGGTGGAAAGGACAAGGCAGGCAAGCAGGAACAACAATGCGCGAGGGAGGGGGGGCAGGCAATTAGCAGCAACTACGAGGGGGCAAGAGGTATGGGGCAAGTAGGAGCAATAACAATGAAGAAGGGCTGTGGGAGGGATGGGGCAGCCAAGCATTAACACAAGAGTGAGGCTGCGGGGATGAGAGCAAACAAAAACAATGTGAGAGGGGGCAGGAGGGATGGGGCAAGCAACAACAATGCAGCAATGATGGAGGAAATGGGAGGAAGAGAGCAAGCAACAATAACAGGAGGGATGGGGCAAGCAGCAACAACATGGGAGGAGAGGGCAAGCAGTAATTCGGGAGGGATGGCGCAAGCAAGCACTGCGGGTTAAGGCAGGCAAGCAACAATGAGGGAGGGAGCGGAGGAAAGGGGCAAGAGAGCAACAATGCAGGAGGGGGACAGGAGGGATAGTGCCAGCAATCAATAATGCACAGAGGTGAGGTGAGGAAAGACAGCAACAACATCAGAGGGGAGAAGGCAAGCAACATGGGGCAGGAAGCAAGAGAGACAGCCTGCAAACACATACACTCTTATGGAGTTATTAACTAAAATGAAAAAGTAGCTCTGAGGGTGCAAACAGTGGAAGGACAATGGGTAAGGAAGCAATATTTGGGCCATGCTACAGGGAAGGGAGAAGCAACTGAAGAAGTGAAGCTGGAATATATTGACCAAAAAGAAGCAAGCAAATGAGAGCGAAAGTGAAATCAATCAATGGCAAACAATGGGTGGACTCTAAGCCTCTTGTAAGAAAACAAAACGTTTTGCATCTGAAATCAGACGAAACCTTAAAAATGAGAAACATATAGACAAACATTGGAACGTTGGAGTAGAAGGTGCATACCAGATGATATTGCCTTGGACCTACTCTGTCTTCTATGGAGCTCTCAACATTTTTAATGTTCAAATAAAAATACTATACTAATCACATTAAATTAATGAAGCATACAGACTGATAGAGACAAGCGAGTGGGAGCAGCAGATCAACATATATTTGATCTACAGGGATTACAAGATAAGTCACAGAAGTGTGAATAGAGCACTGCTTAGTGCAAAATGTGTAGCACACTTCTGTGATTAGTGAAGAAATAGGCCCCAATAGTATCAACAAGGGTTGAGATATTTAGCAAGGGCTTGGTCCAACTGTCCATTGGTCCCTTGTCATGATATTGAGAGCTCTAGATAGGGATCCTAAATGTCTTGTTCTACCACTTGTGATTAGCTGACATTCTGACCTGTTAACAGAACCAATGACATCATAGCTACAATGTGGAGTGATATGTAATGAAAAAATTATTATCCAATGTGGAGGCATTCTCAGTTAGTTACAATCGGGGAAGAGTTAGAGGGCCTAAGGTGATATCACAGCCAGTCTTTATTATGTATTGAGGGCAAATACCAGGGATCTTCCTCATAAGGCTCTTGGAGGAGTGAGGAAACTAAGTCAGCCTGACAGGAGGAGTTTATGATAATCGTTTTGTCTGTCCTTTGGGGTAGCACATTATATTGGTAAGTGAAACTGTAAGATTTGCTTAAAGATCTTACCAGCTGACTATATTTGACTGGGTAGCAATGAATCTCTCTATTCAGAGGCATGACATGGATACTACATGTTGTTTTTATCTGAGGGGGAAGTAGCTTTGTGTGATTAATAAGGTTGTCCCCCTCCTGTTTAGGTCTCGCAGACCTAGCGTTGCAGCGTGCATGCGCTGCTCGCTCTGCGAGGCATATTGTAGTAGGGTAGGTTTTAGAAGTGGAGTTGAATCCCCACCTATCTTTTGTATTGGCTTGCGTAATTGTTTATGGTAAACGCTGGCTTCTGTTTGAAAATGAGGCTTTTTTGTTACAGCCCTGTCTCCTTTTGGGACCTCCCATCCAGACTGGATTGTTTACTTGCGGTGGGCTTTGTCTGGTGGGTGAGCACTATTTTTAAAATGGACACTGATCGGGACAATGGCGGGTGCAGCGCTATGAGCTCTAAATTGTATGTTTTTAATTACTTTAATGAGCGTGGCGCCCACTAGGGACACCACACTCACTTTATTTATTTATATTTTACATTTATGTTTAGTGCGGCGTCCACTTCAGGGACACCACGCTCTGTTTTTTTTTTGTTACTTTAAAACTGAGTGTGGCGCCACTTCAAGGACACCGCGTTCAGTTTCTTTATATATTTTTTAAACTTTAGCAGGGAGTGAAGCGCCCGCTTCAAGGACACCACGCTCAGTGTTAAAGTTATAAAGAAAAAAAAGAAATCTAGCGCGGTGTACTTGAAGCGACGACGCGTTCAGTTTTAAACTTAACCATTTGCAATGCAATTGGACCTATTGCATTGCAAATGCTTGTTTTAGCTGTCTTTGGCACTAGTTCCGGTGTATTTTTTCTTTAGTTGGTGCTCCGTTCCAGTTTCTTCGTCAGGTGCACGTCTGTGCTCTTGGCACCGCTCAGATTTCACTTCCTGGGTGGTGAAGGGTCGGGAAGGCGTGCCTGTTCTGCTGTCTGGGAATCTGTGCCTCTGTCAGGGGTAGTACGCGAACAGAGATGCGTGTGCTGGGTCCCTCCCCCGCGCAAAGGTGTTCGGCTTTGGCTGTACGCACAGAAAATAGGATTCCGTAGCCCTGGTTCCGACAGTGAAAAGTGAGTACAGACGTAGGTTTCAAGGCGAGGCTCACGCTGTGTTCAACCGTCTCCGCGCCCGCTGTGCTAGAAGTAACTAAGCTAAACACCCGAGCATTTGATTGTTGTGGATTGATAGGGGATGAGATTATATAAACCATAAAGGGTTTGAGATGTTGCTATGGTTTCCACGACTCGCAAAGTAATGCCTCCGGCACTAATTACAGCAAAGAAGCCAGCGGCAACAGATGCATCCGGGAGCTGTCTACCTGTTTCAAGATGGTTATTTTACTATTTAGAACATATTTTATAGGGTTGTGCAAAATGCGTCTCATGACTAGAGCTACTACTTGGAGTAAGTGAAGTTTTCTGCATGTGAGTTTTGATGTCTCAGCTAGTGCAACAATGTCATGCTGTTGCGACACCGACAGCCTTCAATGGCAGAGTTGCAAAGCGTTAAAGGTGACTCGCATGGCTCGTCGTTTTTCAACACAGACTGCATTGATTTCAACTTGCAACGACATATTGTCAGCAAGTTTGCCAACTAAAACTATATTGGTGAATAAACGTAGGAAAAACAGGAATCTCTTCGAGCTGCAGGCATGTATGCCTCTAATGTTGATCTTATCGAGCCATCAGTTGTAGTTTTAAGAACTTTGCAAACCAGTAGGCCTGAATGTAAACTTTCCATAATGTGTAATTAATGCCATATAGTACCGCACAGTAGTAACAGCAGTCCAATAAGTCTCGCATTTGCGAAAGTTTGAGCCATTGGCATTTGTAAAGGACAATGCCTTTTATTTATGTGTTATTTTTTCAAACTGATAAATTAATGGCGATGTCATTGCCAATAGCTTAATACTCTTGCAAATGCGAGACCTATTGCATTGTAAATGCATGTTTGTAGGTGATCCTCTTTGCACTTCCCATTCAACTTCAAAAAGTGCCGAAAATAAAATGTGGAAAGCTTCAAAATGAGGCCAGATGTATGGCAGTGCTTCTACTGCTCCGCAAGCGGGGACCATATATGCTGTTGAAGGCTCAGATCTAGATTCCTCTTGTAGGAGTCCAGCACCAGCAGTGCCACACGACTCTAGTTCCCAGTTCCCTTTGCTATCATCAGGACCAGCACAAGTATGTAATCCATGAGAAGGCTAGCACGAACAGGAAAAGGATCACATGGACCCCATAGTGATGACAAATAATTCTGTGTCATTCAGAAGGTGTCATAAGTGTGAATAAAGATATCAAAGTGCATTCTAAGGAATATGATGTTATGTTGACCAAACAACCAATTTCTAAACGGATAACATCAGGCACCTGTCACTCTTGAAAGCTTGAAAATGGTATACCAAGTAGGAGCTGGGGAGGCCACTAACTGTGTGGATAGACCGAGACGAAGCAAGAATCATGACAAACAAAGAAGGACAGTCACAGCAGCGGACAGCCACTGCGGTTTCAACTATTCCCAGTCAGTGTCAAATCGGACTATTACTCTGTCCTGCAACTCTTTCCTCTGAGGCATCTGTAGAATTCAGCTATTTTACATTGCAAGTTAAATGTGTTTATAATGCAAATTCTTTGGACATAATCATAGTTACTTCTGCGCTCGCACCCCATCTGTCTCCATGTTGCTCTGTCTTGCCGTGTGCTTCTCTGCTCTCCACCCCCAGTCACTGTGTTGCGCAGCTATCATGCAGAAAGTCAGGGATCTGTTACTTTAATATTAGAAATAATAACCTTTTATAAAAAAAAGCACTTAATAATGCTATTTTAGCGTTTTTACGTGCGGTTGGTCATGAGGTTAAACCAGATAGGTCCAACTCAGCCATTCACCTTTCCGAAGTCAGTAAACTGATTGCTATTAAAATGGGTAATAGTAACATCTGATATTTTGAGACAGTAGAAACTGCAGAAAATCGTACGAAGCGATATAGAAATACTATTAAATCACGTTTAATCAGTTTTTTTTTTAGCAACCCTGCAAACCTTGCTAAATATATTATATTAATTCAGTTGTAGTAGCTGCCATTCTGATTGGACTTTCATATTAAACATTCAGGCATTTTCTAATGATTTAAAATCACAAAATGGGAAAAGACGTGCTTTTAAACATGGTGAAGATCAAGTTACATAGCTTCAGTAATGCGTTACCTGGTAGAGACTCAATCAATCCATAGATTCCTCACTTAGAATTATCATTAGACGTCAGACTGGATCCAGTAATATTTTGTGAGAAGTCGCCCTGCGTGCTGGTAGGTTGGGTTATCCACACCGGAAGTGATGTGTGCGGTGTCTATATAGGCGCCACCCCACCGAGCTGATATCAGTTTATGTTTTAGACTTTCCATGTCAGAAGCGCAGAGCCATGAAGAACACTGACCAGTGGTGTGGAAACCTAGGGCGCTGAGAGGGAAAAAACCCTGTCCCTAGAAATCCATTTGCAGAGCGGGGCGGATGGGTGGGTCAGCAAGGAATCTGCTGCTAGATAGAGTCTATACCAGATAAGACATTACCAAAAGTAAGTAACTTGTTCATCTGATAGAGGCTTCTAGCCGCAGATTCCTTACCTTAGAATAGATGCCCAAGCAACACATCCCCTGAAGTGGGTCTGCAAAACCGCTTCACACTAAAAAGTCCTGCAGTACCGAACAGGCAATGTGCCTGCCCCGACAGAACTGAATGTCCAGGCAGTAGTGGTTGGTGAAGGTGTGCAGAGATCCCACGTTGCTGCCCTGCAGATGTGCAGGACCGCAACTCCACATTCTAATGCAGTAGTCGCAGCCTTAGCTCTGGTGGATTGAGCACAAAAACCCTCAGGGCATTGCCTCTTGGCCAATGCGCAGCAGATTTGAATGCAGAGCACAAATTCCTTAGGAGGCTCCTCCGGGTACCTCCATATTTGCGATACACGAGGAGCTGTACATTGGTTATATTTCAGGCCTGCTTCAACTTAGAACCTTATTGAGCTGCCTTTATATCTGGCTTAAGACCAAGCCCATTTTAAATAGGTTAATAATTCAGGATTGTCTTTCTCTCGATAATCATAAAACAAGCATTTACAATGCAATAGGTCTCGCCTTCGAAAAAGTTAGAGCAATTGGCATTGTAAATGACAAACTTTTTATTTATGGGTTGGTTTTGAAAACAGATAAATAAATGTCATTGTTATTTACAATGCCAATAGCGTAATCTCTCGCAAATGCGAGACCTATTGCATTTGCACACACACACAGAGAGCCACACACCCACACACACACGCAGCCACACACCCACACAGAGCCACACACACAGAGCCACACAACACAGAGCCACACACACATATACACAGAGCCACACACACACATACACAGAGCCACACACAAACATACACAGAGCCACACACACACACAGCCAGACACACACAGCCACACACACACAGAGCCAGACACACACACACACACAGCCAGACACACACACACACACAACACCAAGCCACCACCTTTCCTTGACAGTGACTGTTGCACTCTAATTTTCTGCTGGAAGGGCTCTCTCAAACAGTGATCTAGCCACGTTTAACTTTTTTTTCCAGAAACAAAGTTCTGGTTAGATTCTGTATGCTCATGCCCAGATGGTGTCTTGGACCTCAGATGTGGGTGTGACATTTTAAGGTGCACACTAGAGGTCTTTGAGACAGTAGAACAGGACTTCTCGGTGCCTGGATATTGGTAGCCACTGACTCAGAAATATGGCTTCTGGCCTGCTTCTGCAGAGCTTTGAAGGGTCCCACACCCACAACGAGCTTATCCAGTCCTTGCTTTTCATCTGCATTATAGCCCTGAATTTGTAATAATCAGATAAACAAGACTGCAAGCAAAGAAAAACCATGAACTACATGACCTAGGCGTGGTCGTGGATCTAATCAGAAAACGTGAAAGTTCTTTGTCTCGGACCTACAGATTGGTGGAGTTGTTGGGTGAGTCACACTCCCATGGGAGGGACCGCTGGGTTCATCAGCTGAGTATCAAAGAGAACAAAAAGGGATCTCTGGACGGTAATTGTAGGGATGGTCGAGATGTCATATAATGATTTTGTGCGACTGACTTGGGTGGGTTTATGAAACAAAAATGAGGACTTTCGGTTTATAAATGTGGGCTTTGTCGATAAAGCAAGTGGTTTTCTGGGACGAT
The DNA here is from genome assembly GCF_964261635.1 of Lissotriton helveticus. Classification (NCBI taxonomy): domain Eukaryota; kingdom Metazoa; phylum Chordata; class Amphibia; order Caudata; family Salamandridae; genus Lissotriton; species Lissotriton helveticus. The sequence goes on along the minus strand of NC_136061.1, from coordinate 1,327,252,312 downwards.
GTGTCATTAGTCCCTGGGATGAAATCAATGTAATCCGGTGTTCACATATGGGAGTTCATGGAGTCCAAACTCTTCATCTTCTGTACACCAGAGACAGCAGCTCTGACCCCAATTCATCATTGTAGCACTAATATTAAATATGATAGGTTATTTCACTTTGTCGCAATCTTAGTAAATGTTGCGGACGTGTGCCAGAGTTAGAATCAGGGTGACATTGAATATAAAAATTCATATGGTCATATGTGGTCCCCTCATCTTCGTGCGCAGGGGGCACCACTATGCTGTAGGCTCCTGCTCTGTTGTTCAGCAGACCCTCTTCATCAGAACAAGGATTGTAGTATAATGTAGTGTAACCACTGCCCCACTGAAAATAAAGTGAAGTGAGGAGGGAGGAAGTGTATGGTGGCAGACAAGGGGTGGAGCTTTGAACGGACCGACTCGGACATACAATAGGCCATTAAAATAAAAGCCCCCCCTTTAGTGAATTAGAAAGATAACACAAATGGCCTGTGTTTGGGAACTTGGCCGCCTTTAAGAATTGCTTGGTTATATATGACTTACTCTGTTTAGGTTTCCTCCCCTTTCCACGGTTAGCGCAAGTGGTGGCCGGCACTGGTAAACGAGGTGCGGCTCGTTCGCGCATGCTCCGTTCAGGTATTTAAAAGGACATGCCTGTCCACCCATTCAACCAAAATGAAAGAAATAGAAAAAACATTTATTTTTTTAATTTTGGTATAATCGCTGCACTTGCGCTTTACTTTTAAAATGTTACAAGTAAAGCGCGGGTGCCGCGATTACACCAAAATGAAAGAAATAGATGTATTTTCTATTTCTTTCATTTTGGTATAATCGCAGCACCCGCGCTTTACTTGTAACATTTTAAAAGTAAAGCGTGGGTGCCGCGATTATATCAAAATGAAAGAAATAGAAAAAACATTTATTTCTTTCATTTTGTTATAATCACGGCACCCGCGCTTTACTTTTAAAATGTTACAAGTAAAGCGCAGGTGTCGCGGTTCTTCACAGACATTGTCCCTGTACGGCATGCCGCCTCCAATTGAACTTGGTTTCTCTTGTAACCTGCCCCTTGTCACTTCCCCCTTCTGTAATGCACAGTAGGCTACCACATGTATTTGTTTGCCTAGTTATTTACCCCCGCACGTCACATACGGGATCTATTACAGGGGCATCATTCACCTTGCACCCATCATACCCGTCGTGACCCCTTGATTTAAGCCTTACCACTAATCCACCTGGAGAAGTAGATCATCTTGCGCGCCCAAGATACCCAAGATACCAACCGTACTGTACTCATTGGAGTATGACCCAAAACAGGATTAGGCTGTCACATTGGCCAAACCTGGGGTACTAAAAAGACCTAATCCTCAAACTATAACCCCACCATGTTTGTCTGTAATTTCACCATGTTTCAATTCGACTTGTCCGACCTCTTTTAATTTAATATTTCAGCCCCAAACCTACCATATGTATAGGGACATGCTTGCAGTTGGCAATTCCTTTCCTGCCAATGTTTCAGCATATAGCTAATAGGGGCATCAACTGCTGGGTCTTGCTGTAGGTACTTTTAATGTCGACATTTGTGTTGACGGCATTATGTGCGTGAAATTACAACCAGATACCAGCAATGGTCTTCGGCAAAATATCTCGTATCTATTCTGTAACTAAACACAATCACAACAGCAGATTGTTGAAGGACCACAACAGGTTAAGGTGCTTGTATCAGTTCAATAAGTGCTATTTTGTATTCCCCTAGGTCTTAATTACAACTCTGCGGTAGAATTGCGTACTGCTCCCTTCCTCCACTCTCTTAGGTACTTACAATCAGGCACTCTCTGCTCTAAAAAGTGATGTTCTGAAAGCAACCTGGAGAATGTTCCGCCTGTTAGGTCACCCCCAATTGTCTCTGTGGTACACTGGTGCGGGGGATGGTTCTGGAAGCTCCAGACACCCAACATCTTCCTTTCTTGTGTTTTTCTTAGTCAGCAACAAGCCAGCTAGGCGCCTGCTGTTGCTATCTTTATTACCATGCTGCCATAAGTTTTACTCTCCGCGAGGCCATTCAGCCCTTCACATTCTGAAAACTCCTTTGAGTCCCTTTTACTTTTAACATTTGTCGTGATTGAGATGTGCTTCAATTTGTTTAAGCAACTAAGGTATAATTTCCCCACTTTCATGCAAAATTAGTTTATTCGGGTGTTCAATCAAAATTGAAAGTGATCAGAGTCAGCAAACAAGCCTGCTGTTGCTATCTTTGTTACCTTGATGCCTAAGTTTTACTCTCCGCAAAGCCACTCAGCCCTTCATCATTCTGAGAACTCCTTTGAGTCCCTTTTACTTAGCAATGGTCAGTACCCTTGTTATGTCCAACGCACAAAACGGCATAACGGTTATATAGTGATGTATAAAACATCGTTGGGAAGAAGTAACATTGTGCCTTGCTGGCAGATGCCAGGCAAAATATATGCTCAACGCCACCTATACCTTTGCAATAATCAGCAGCACCTGTTTGTTAATTAATAACGTGTTTGGCCTCCAGGCGTGCGGCGCGAACACAGAAGCCAGCCCTCTGATAAATATTCAGGCTTGTGGGTGATACGACTGTGTCAAGCCACTCCAGAGTTAATAAAGCCTGGGCACGAGGGATGCCCCGATGCGGGACGGAGTGAAGTCAGAGCGACTGTTAGAACGCCGACAAACCACCCCTTTAATTGTCTTGCTCTGGTCCCCCGCGGAACGGTCTAATTGTTTACTAATTAGAGGCTGCCAACACCGGTGAATTTCCTTTGTGGATCGAATGGAGCAGTCAAAACTCTTGCCCCCACTACCTGAGCCCCTTCGTAGCGTGCCAAAACTCTTGCCCCCACTACCTGAGCCCCTTCGTATCGTGCCATTGGAATTCATTACCATCCCATCTAACAGGCGATGCCCTTTGTTACTCAGGCTCTCTAACCGTGCCCTGGCCACCCTAGGGGGCAAATTCATTTGCTGATATTGCATGCTGGTACCAAGTTTGCCCTCCCCGAGCCCCGCGCGGATAACCTCTCGTATATCGAGCAGTCTTCTACAATGTTCAGTAGCGCAGTCTTAAGTGCATTAGGGCTGACTTGATGCACGAATCGTGCTCTCTGGATCATTGCAAAATGTAATCCGCTGATAAGGTGACCCTAACACCACTTCCCCCGGGTCATTGGTGGGGCGCGAAGGCAGGGGTCTCCTTACCCCTGGCACCCGCATCCGCTGGAGCGTCGGCCACCCGGCCAGGCGACGCCCGGGTCCAGCCTCGTGGCCCGGCTCCCAACTGCAGTGCGGGGACGCTGATGTCACAACAGGAAGTGTCGTCCCGAAAGATGGCTTACACCATCAGTCTCATTGCCTACCCTCGCTCACCCCTTAGATGTGATTGAATCAGAGCAGCGTTCTGAATGAGCTCCGATCTCGCCCTATGGAGGCCAAAGGCTGAATGTGTGGCTCTGGTAATCGGGCTCCTAGCAAAATGGGTGGGCGGGGGGGGGGGGGGGGGGGGGAGTCAACCCACGTGATACCCCTACTCGAGCCCTGGGCATTATAAGCCTATTACGCCATTGGCAATAAACATTCTTTTAATAGAAGTTCCTTCAGTGTGTGATAATCTTCATCCCCCACTTTTATTACTCGGGCCCTGGGCAGTAAACTTGTTACGCAATTGGTAATAAAACATTCCTTTAATAAAATTTTCTTCAGTGTGTGATAGTCTTTTGCGTGCATTGCTTTATTAATGGAACAATTTCAGTACTGTTTTCAAAATCAATTGCCCTTCACTGTACAATTATAACTGACTAAGCTTTCCTGCACTACATGGCTGCCCTTGTAATGGGTCGACCAGTTCTTCTGTGCTGAAGTTGAGAGTAACTCCAGGGAATTACGCCACTGTGTTTGTGCGCCATTATTCCAAGAGCCTTTTGCCTGCGACTCATCCTGGTTCAAACCAAGTGAAGGGGGCCATAGCGCTGTACCGTTACACGAGGATAGAAGTGGTGACAACAGGCTAGACACTGAAGCGCTGCCGAATGTTGCTGGGCGATCATGAATCGCGAAGCCTTTGACTCTCTGCCCAGATTCTTATTGAACAGTGCCTATTCTGATTGAACAGTGCCGGATAGCGGCCAATGAGTAACTGCCTCAGGCCCTCATGCGTGACGCCATGCCCATGGAGACTAAATTGTTTAGCCCACCCGAATGAAGTTATAACGAGCTCTGGAAAAAGGTCAGGTAATTTCAGTGACTTTGAATTGATCTGGGTATAAAATCACGGTGACGTCATACTCCAAAGCTGAATAAATTATTTTCACAAGAATGAAGTTGCAGTATTTGGAGCTAGCTATGAAAACCGATGAGAAACGCGCAAGTATGGCATCGAAAGCTCCCGACGCCCACGCAGCTAGTGAAAAGCGAGCGTGGTAGGTGTAATGTTACTTGTATTATATAGCTGGATGCAATAACAAAGCAGCAAATTGGCGCACACTACTCTAAGCACAGGTTGTATCATGGCAGCGCTAGCGTCAGAACGTGTCTGTGCTACAGTATGGGATGCTGTTGTCTTTAAATACTTGTAAAGCAGGAGCCACGCGGTTTCACGCTCTATTTTGTGACCTTGGGAAAATTACTGATGCAGGCATCAGCTAACAGGGCGTTGCGCACATTATAGACAGACTTGGTAATGACCATCGCTCAAGAACGCCTTAATTCACACTTAACCCTCACTCTGTGGTGTGCAGCCAACAACACTCGCGCCGTACCAGGGGATCGTCCGGATACTCCGGTGTGCATGACCACAGCAAAACGATAAAGCGCCTCGCCATAGCTGGGAAGCCAATCACCTCGAATTGCTGGGGATCACGTGCGCCCCCGGTTGGGCCGCACCCAGCGGGCTCACCGTGCCCCACACCTCGCGCGCGCGCTCCGAGCCACAGAACTGCAAATCCCAGAATGCACCGCACGTGCGACCCCACGTGCCTGGAAGGCCGGGGCCCGCACCACCAAACTCGAGTCACAAACCCGCCCTCCCAAAACAGTGCAAAGTCCCCCCTGTGAATCTCACCCGCGCGCACGGCCGTCAGCCAGCAATGACCATGTCGTCCCCGTAAACCCGGAAGAAGTGGGTACAAACCTGCACCTTCCTTGTTCAGAGCCCCGCTGTGCGCAAAGGAAACAGCCCACGCTCCACAAAGCGCCGACCCGCAATGAAAGAGCCGAACCTGAAGCAATGAAAACGTCACCGTGCAACGAGGAAACCACGACCAGAGAGCCAAAAGATCTCAATGCCCACCTCCCGCATCTCCGAGGACCTCGGCCAGGCCTCGGCAGAGACAGCCTGCACAGCTCTACTGCGACTCACCTCCAGAAGCGCAGCGCCCAAGGAGGGGACACCCCGAACAAATGCGATACGGGCCTCTGACCTCCCCACTCAAGACCCGCTCTCCGAAATGCCCGGCCACAATACAGAACACCCACGCTTCGCTCTGCCCACCCGCCTGTCCGTACACGCACAACAATTCGATGCACCTTGTGGCCCTCCCCGCATCCGTGCAACGTTTCCGTGTCCCCGAAATCCGACTCCGCAATCCAGCAACCCCACTCCACTTGACCAAATATCAACAACCAGTTGCACAATCAAGACCCACCCATGCGCCCAGCACCGACCGCCCGTCTCCATAACCCCCAGCCGGTCGGATGTCCCTCCGGAGCTTCACCTTTCCTCCAAATCGAAACAAACTTAAATCTGAATTGGACTCCTTCCAAAATCTACAATCAACTACGTTCCGGGGAATTCTGGTGGGAAACGAAGGCAATAGTGAAAACTGCCTGCATAGCAATGACCCAGATCCGAAAGCCACATGAATCAATCAAAACCCCAAATAGTTTCCATGAGAAAAACACGTCGCTGCGCCTTTGACACAGTCCACTTGTACGCAGTCACGCGCAATGCACAGCGTGACTCACAGACAACACAAACGCTGTGAGGGAAGATGCGATACATCTGCACTTTAATCGTCAGACTATCCAATACAAAGCCTGCTGCCAGAGCCAGCACAAACATGTGTTTTGGAACAGTCCCAAAAGTAGGAACACGAACAAATCAAACATCATACCCAAAGCTGCTTACACTTTAAGTACAACACCTCTCAACCGCTGAATATGCATGCATGGCAAACACCCGAATCCTGTGAGTTATCCAAACCCCACAAACCCCGGGAACACATACGTCCTGGATCACAGTGGTCCACGACTCTATAGACCTCATAAATCCAGCAAATACCCACTTGGACCGCTAGTCTCCCTCAACCAAAGCCTGTTTTCATTGGGATCTCCACACCCACAATTATCCCCCTCATTTCTCCACAGCGAAAAAGACAAGCCGCCACTTCACTGCATTGGGGGAAGTCAACAATATGGTGGGCAAACCATCAAGAAAAACCACACTGAATGAAGCCACACAGGTCCCTGGGAAACACATGTCTCCGCTATAAAATGTTCCCATCGCAAATCGAGCAGCCCTCACCACACTCAGAAGTGACCGCCCGCCCCATGCACGGAGCCCCAATGGATTCAATGGCGGTATGAAATGTAGATTCCAACACCACCAGAACGGGGAACAGAATGCACACATCCAGGTTAAGAGGGAAACGAACCGACACACAATGTCACCTCTGTTTCCCCGGGGTCCACCAGCCGCACAATTACCCACACATGCAATGCCTAGTGGCTCGAACCAGCCAACTGACTGGGAAAGACCGTACAGCCGCAGCGCCACTGCCATCAGAAACACAAAATAAAGAACAGCTTCATTCTGCAACTTGTCAAAGTTTGGGCTAGAAATGCACGGCTCCAAAACAGGCTAGGTGCACGGGCGCAGCGACGGTCTCTGCATCCTCCGCGCTGCAAAGGATTGGGCGGTGGGAGGAGAGGTGGCGAGTAAGATTCACGAGAACCCACACTGGGGGGTGCGAAAACGTGCACAGTCCCTCTCCTGCAAACCCGCTGCAACCCTCGAAGCATTCCACTGTCAGAGCAAAGTGATTTGTTCCTGCAATACAATCCTTCACACTCTACAGGCACGGAGAATCAACCACTCAATGTTGCGCGTCCACTGAGACCCGAACCCGGATCCTCAGCCCCCTCTCCCAGAAAACCAACCACAATGGAGGCAAACACCGCACACGCCAAGGGGCACTCCGCGCCATGCCCTCGACCCCGCCAGACACATAGCAACGCTACCCCTTAATTGACCAAAGCTCTCCTGCCCATCATAGTCAATTGCACAGGCGGATTCCTGTTCACGACAAGAAGCCAGAAACCATCCTCCCAAAATTGCCCCTCCTAGCCGACCTCCGAGCAGACCGGCCGACTCGGCTGCAACTCGTGTCGGCGACCCGCGGAGCAGGGGCACTCCGGCCAACAGCCTGGCCCGGCAACAAACGCTGCTCGCGGGAGACAAGATCAACGCGGCCCCCAGACCCCGAAAACTAGTCCAGCCATCAAACAGCTTCCAACAGACGCAGCACCCTCGATGAACACGGCCCGACCAAACCTCCCGTGCACGCACTCCCTCGGCGCCCCAGGCCACCCAAACTGCTGCTCGGCATCGGGTACAACCAACGTCCGCAAAACTTCCGCTCCTTGCCCCCACCACTCAGCGCCCCTCCACAATCAAAACGCGATGATGGGAAATGCCCCTCCACAATCAAAAACGCCCGCAATCGGGCTCCCGACACCAGAACTCACCGCAAAACCCGTCGATGGGAAACCACCCGACGCACGAACAGCGCAGAGCCGCCAGGAACGCGACGGCAGGAAAGACCAAGCCTTGCTGCCGCGCTTACTTTAAACCCCTTAGGGCCGCCCCTCCCACCTGGTGACCCGCGCCCATTGGACGCGCCTGAAAGGGGGGGGGCGGCCAGGAGCTGACGTGCACCGTTTTGCTCGCGCGGAATGTGGGACTAAGATGCTGTCTCGCTTAGCTCCCCTTCGCGTCGCGCGGCCAGCGGCAGAGACAAGAATAATCTAAGAGGCAGGGGAAGGAAGAGGGGGGAGAACAGAAACAAAGGGAAAGGAAGGTAGATAAGAACAGGAAAGTCACAGTGAAGCAAAGCGGGAGAGGGACCAGAGATATTAACAAGAATGACAACGAGGAGTGAGTCTGTTGCACAGGAGAGACGATAGAAAGGTCGCCCGGCTGGGACAGAGAAAGAGGTCAAAGATCACTAGGATGGTGGATCAGGGACAGGTGAGTCAAAGAAAAAAGTCACAAAATGGCGAGGAGCATAAGAGTCCAAGTCAGAAAGTCAAGGGAGCAAATTCCAAAAACACCAAAAACAAATTTCGCGGAGGGTAAATAGAGGGGGAAAAGAGCCACAGAGTCAGGAGGGGAGAGGGCAGTCGGTTTCAAAGTCATAGCCGTACTGTCCATGAGCAAAAGTTCAAGGCAGCGGGGGCAGCAATGTCCGATCCGGTGCCCATAGGTCAAGGATGAATTAATACAGGCGCCAAAGCAGCAGTCCATACAGCGGGAGGCAGTAGAGTAAAAAAACAAACAAACAGAGGGCGCCTCTCCGGTACGGTTGCAGAAAGATGGGCTTAGATAGCCACGAAGAGGTGCAGGTGATGGTGGTTGCTGCCTCCAACTGGGTGCAGATGATGGGCTAACTAAAGAGCTTTGGAGGCTTCAGCTATTCGGGTAGGGGGTACGGTTGGACTGGCTCAACCTCTGGCTGCTCGACCCACGGGGTCTGTGGGTAACGCGTCCTCAGCCCTGCAGAGGCTGGGGAGCTTGCATGTCATAGTACCTGGGCAGGAAAAGAGAAGGTTGATAACCCCTCCGTGGTCACAAATTGAGCGAAAGGAGGACTGGAGATTGCAGGGGCCATGGAAAGGCCCATGGTCCTGGCTGTAGCTTTGCTATCCATGAAGCAGTCCAGCGATGAGTCTGCCTTGTCTCCGAAGAGACTAGGAGCCATTAAAGAGCATATCCATAAGTGAGGCTTGGACATCCCCTGAAAAGCAGGTCGTTCGCAGCCAGATGTGGCGCCGTAAGGCCACCAACGAAGAAACAGCTCTGCGTATCGAGTTGGTTGTGTCCAGCCCCTATCTGATCATGAACGTGGCTGCATCTCTACCGTCTGCCATAGCTTGGGAGAGAATGGTCAGGGATTCCTCTAGGACCCTGGCAGTACCTGCGCAACCGAATTGCACAGTGTATTGGAGTAACGGTCCAAAAGGCATGTGGCGCTTAAGGACCACAGTGCCAGGCTGGTGGAAGAACACATTTTCTTGCATAAGGTGTCCAGCTTTGTGGATTCTCGATCTGGTGGGGTGGTAGGGAATGCATCAGGATTCACACTGGAAGAAAGCTTGGACCACCAACTCACTGGGGTGGGGAGTGGGTGAAGAAGGTCCATGGGGCGATGCGATGGCTGCAGTAAATTGTCCTGTTCACAGGACCCCCTGTGCAGGGATTGGACCAGGTCCCAAGCAGAAAGTCTGTAAGGGCTTCATCAAATGGGAGAAGCTGTTCTGAGGGGGTAACTCCTGGCTAAAGCACCTCTGTCAAGACATTAGACTTGCCTGCCACTGAGGGCAGGCTAAGGTCCAGGACCTCGGCTGCCCTTCTCACAACCATAGCAAAAGAGGCTCCCTCCTCCATATCCGCGGTTGGAAGAAAGACCGTTATCCCAGTATCTGGGGAGGTGTCCAGTCTACTGGTGTTCGCTAATTCCTCATAACAGTCCATTTTGGGGTCTAGGGGCTGGTATTCTTCAAGGTCCAGCAGCCTCTCCCAATCTTCCCCAAGCCCTACCTATAGGAATTGAGCTCAGGCTCTGTTCTGAGGGTATGGATCCAGTAGGCTCAGAAGATGCTCCTTCATCTCTGTCAGAATCGGAGATGAGAATGGGGACAGCGCCTGTGGCACTGGGAGTGTTGACATCGGGAGATGGGACAACCAGTGCCAGTCCAGATCCATCCGTGGATCCAACGTGCCTGGCTGGCACCAGGGGCAGATTTGCCTGTGGGGCCAGTAGGTGCGCTTCCTTCCTTGGGGGGCCCGAAGGTTTGCCAGTGGGACAGGCCACTCAAATAGGAGGTGCATGGCCTCATAAATATCACAGCACACTGGGGTGGGGCCTGTATAGGCACCTCATGGATCACTTAATGTGCGGACGATGCCACGCAGTGCTAAACAACATCACCGATCGGTAAAACGAAGGGTCTATTTGGCCCGATGTGTTCAAAAGACTGTACAGATCAGGCCGAATAGAGCCTTCATTTTTCCCTCAAGGTTCCCACCATAAGTGGTGGTGAACCGCTGACAAGAGTATCTGTTTTATACCGGAGGTCTACACTAGAGACCATTTTCCAGTCCATCTAGTCCTTGGGGCTCCAAGGACAGGGCTTTTTTGTACGTTTGATCTACATATGAGAGGAGGTTTAGATGCAGACTTCCTCGTTTTGAAAGAAATAAGAGCCTTGAAAAAGTTGTCAATACAACTAAACACGTGCCAGCTGTGCTTATCATCCATTACCAGTGTGTCAACAAACTTTGGCTGTCAGTGTTGCTCATCCACTGACCTACGTACTACCAAGGGTTAGAATCATATGGTCGAAAAATTAAAATTGGATCTGTAACATTGACAGATCAAAATTACTATATCTGTGTAGTGCTCGGGATTGCTTAGTTATCAACTGAGACCTGTAGGTTATCTGTTTCAATTCCAGCAAGGTCAAGTCAGTTCTATTATTTCAGTACATGGTATATTGCTCATTTGAGTACTAGCTATACCTGCTATTTCCATAAAAAACAGTAGCATTAAGCACTTTACAAAAACATGCCTTTTCAATGATGTTCTACCTTGTAATACTCCAATGAGAACCATTTATTAACAGCAGAAGATCGGGTGGGGCAGATCCAACTCTCAGGTCTCAACGCACATATTAATTCCAGCATCAGTGGAGAACATAAGGGGTCACCAGCATCGTTCGCACCATGCCAACCATTAGAATGCTTGTTCGCTTTTGCCCGTTTGCAAACTAATAACCCACTAATTTGAGGTCTCCCAAAAAGTGCTACTAAGGCAAGGAAAGACTTGGCCCCAGATTCACTGACACTAGCAGCAAATCATGTGCAGGGACCTCCGCTAAGCCACATATCACTGCCTCAAGGAAGTAAGACAAGCTTGCACCAGCCTGTTCACACAGATCGAAGGTACCCACCCGCTAGTGAGAATGGAAGGATGCAATCTCCTCAGCATAAAATACAACACTGCAATACATGGGAGAATTGAGAGGTCGTAGGTTGCTGAGGAGTAGACCTGCTGTTGCTTTACTTCTATATAGCAAGGAGAATGATTTATTAATGATGGAGTAGCTAGAAAATAAAAACAAACCCTAGAATGGCAACACTGCAATACATGGGAGAATTGAGAGGTCGTAGGTGGCTGAGGAGTAGACCTGCTGTTGCTTTACTTTTATATAGCAAGGAGAATGATTTATTAATGAAGGAGTAGCTAGAAAATAAAAACAAACCCTACAATGAACCAAAGCTGTGATGGCACCAAGTATGCGACGTAAATGAGCCCGAACTTCCTGAGAAGAGCATACCTGGACTCTTTCATTCATTCTTTCACCTTTTGCTCCACCCGATGATATCCACCATTTCACCTTAACATTCTGTCATTCCTTCATCTTTCATTCAATCTTTCACCATTCCATCCATTCAGTCACGCATTCATCATCTATGCATGCATTCATAGAACCATCCATCTGTCCTTACATCTGTCTTTTGAGTTACCCATCCATCAGTTATTTTATTCACCAATCCCTCCTCTCAGATTTTCTTTTACCATCTGTTCACTTGTACATTCACCTATCCATTCACTCATTTTTTAACCGAACCACCTATCCATTCTTCCTTCTCATCACCCTTCCTATCTTTTTTCCACCCTTTCTTCCACCTTTCCTTCTTTCAAACTTAAACCTTTCTTTCTCTTTTCTAACACCCCATTGTTCACTCATCGTTGTACCGTTAATTATGAGCTTTTGTCTGCAGCACTGCAGACAGAAGAGGTCCATAAAGAACACCACCTCCGCTGATGCTGCTAAAGTGGGGATACACGCCTCTCCTATCTATTAATGTCAGAAAAGCTGTTCAAATACTTGGAGACTTTGATATGAAAAAACAAATCATAGAAAACAATAGCACCATAAAAACGTTCAGGAGACTTACAAAGCGGTCCAGAGACACTGCCACCATCAGAGAAACCAAGAAGAAGGTCCTAGCAGAGCGCATTCACAACAGCTGTAAAGAAATCCTCACAATGACAAAGATTTCGCCTCATCAGCCTCCACCACGAACAGCATCACTCGCTCGCAAAAACAGTTGGACAACCTCTTGGAATTCTGAACCAACTAACTCAAAACCATCTACAACAACTTCGACCCTCAACGGAACCACTGCACCCTCACCTACATCCTACCCACAAATTACCACAGAAACTCCCTGACTGCCTGGGATAAAATCACCACCAAAGAAACTGCCACCATCACAAAGATCATCCACTCCGGAGCACTGACTGACCTCTGCCCCATCACATCTACAACATGGGGGCCTTCTCAATCAGAGAAGACCTCACCCGCATCCTGAACGACTCCGTCACTACCACAACATACCTGGATGCTTGGAAACACAAGATGGTCAAAGCCCTTCTACAGAACTTCATAACGGCGCATCCTGTGGAAGCATTCGATGCCGGTCTACGTGAATCTGCCCCAGTTGTGAATTTATTTGCACTGCTAAGGAAACCTTTGTCAGACCCCAATCAACTAGTAAATTTCTGTCCGATCTCCCTTATACTCTATACAGCCACAGTAATGGGGAAAGCTATTAACAAGCAACTTGCTCACTATCTCAGCACACACCAACTCCTAGACACCACACAATCAAGTTTCCATCTCAACCACTGCACCGAGACAGAACTCATCGCAGCAACAGATAACAGCAGATTGATTCTCAAACATGGGGAAACAGTAGCTTTCATACTACTCAATCACTCAGCAGCTTTGGACACAATCTCCCACTCCACCATCATCACAAGACTACATCAAACAGGCATCCAAGGAGCCACTGCCAAAAGGATCTCCTTCTTCCTCACAGGTAGAACACAGAGTAAGTCTGACAAGTTGCTTTGTCGACTTCCGGGCAGCCTTCGACTCAGTGGACCGCGGGAAACTTTGGGAGTGCCTGATTAAATATGATATCCCAATTGACCTATTAGTGATTTTAAAAGACCTACATAGAGGAAACTGGGCCCAAGTAATAAAGGATACACAGGGGGCACTCACAAGGAAAATAGTCATAGACAATGGACTCCGACAGGGCTGCGTGTTAGCTCCTCTACTTTTTTCAATTTTCCTAGCAGACCTACCGGTAGTATTGGAGGTGGAGAAGAGTGCTAGCCTCAAAATGAGTGGTAAGAAAGTATCATGCTTATTGTATGCAGACGATCTCGTCATTCCTGACCAGACAGAGTTGGGGCTACAGAGGAAATTAAATGCCTTTAATGAATACTGCAAGAGTAAACTGCTAATAGTAAATATGGACAAAACAAAGGTTATGTGCTTTGGTAAAAGGCCAAAGATCTTTTGCTGGTATCTAGGTAAAACCAAATTAGAAACAGTAAAAGAATATAAATAGCTGGGCCTATGGTTTGAATCGTCCTTAAAATGGAACAAACATGTAGAAAACCAAAATGCAAAAGCTTCTTCCTCCATTTGTGGTTTGAAAAAATTCAACAAAACCTACGGAGATAAGTCAGACAAACCCATGCTAAAAGCTTTCTCAGCCATGGTCCCCCCACAAGTACTATATGGGGCAGAAGTCCTATTCTTTAGTGGCAAAGGGGATTGGAATCGGGAGGAAGGTAAAGCTGTAAAAACGCTACTGTCCTTGCCAATGACAGCCATGCTACAGGCGATTAGACTCGAAACAGGATTGATAGGGTGGAATACCCAGGCCAGAATGGTGGTGGCTAGATTTTGGAAACGACAATCTCTAGAGGAAGCCCAAAAGGTGTCACACTGGTGTAGTGAGGAAATCGAACATAGCAATCTAAGATGGGCAGCAGAGGCAAAAAAGAAGATAAAAGAGACAATCTGTTGCCTAGACGTGGGTACAACCCAAAACCCGTTAGAGGCAGTCTTTACAAAAGGGCCACTTAGAGCACAAGGAAGGGAGTACTCGAGAATGCAGGACCTAGATTACCTAAGAAATAGAAAATCGGTAAAAAAATATGATAGAAGTATGGGCAACCGATACAGGATATCCATACCTAGAAGCACTCCCGAATTATGGATTTAGGTGGGATATCCTAAAAATTAAAATTGGCATTATCCCCTGGCGAGTGGAGGAGAAAGTCACGGCAGAAATGATGTACCCAGATGGTTTATGCAAGTGCGGTATGGGGACTAAGTGTGATATAATACACATTCTTCTTGATTGTCGTATGTATGTAGATGCGAGAAAACGGATTCTGCGACCTATATTCATAAAATATGACACAAGAGTGAGAGCCCAAGCAACCAAATTATTGCTAAGAATGGAATATCTAGAAATAGCTATAGCTCTGGGTTACTACCTGAAAGAAATAAATCAAATGGTCAGGGGAAAGCTCAAAGAAGTGCAGTGAGAAACCCCAGTTACCCTGTATATATTAAAAGAAGAAGAGTAATTAGGTGGGACAAGTCCGATGGGTTTTAACCGCTTCCGCGCTACCGCGAATTCCCGCTGTGCGCTGGAATTTCAAAAATGGCTTGTTTATGACAAAGCCAGCTCGTCATCCGCGTAGCGCAGGTAACGCCCATGACGAGCTGGCTTTGTCATTAGCGCGGAAGGGGTTAATATTCTTTCTTTTAATCTCCTTACAGCAATGGTGGACTGCTGAAGAAAATGAACAGTCTTAATTCTAAAAGTCCAAGATGATTTAGTTTTTAAGTAGAATTTTCTGAATGTTTTTATACTTTTTAAAGATTTAAAAAAAAAAAAAAGTTGTGCATTGTTTTATCAATAACTAACTATGTATAATACCTTGAATTTTACTGGATTTTGTTTAAAGAATAAGGTTTAAATAAACAAGAGTTTTTCTCTCTCTCAGTCTGCCAACTCACACCACAACAGCCAAATCCTCATCAGTGGAGTCCCCAATGATCCTCCCTCAGTCCAACCTTATTTAACTTGACCAGAGTGGCTGACCACATCAAATCATACAGCATCAACATACTTTCCTCTGTGTACAACACCCAACTGATGTTCTCCCTTTTGGACAAGTGGCTACAACAGGAACAGGTACAGAGGCCCTTATTAACCCCTTGAGTGCTTGTGACGAGCTCAGCTCGTCATGAGGCACAGTGGAGCTGCACTCATGACGAGCTGAGCTCGTCACGGCCGTTGGAACGTTCGCTCGCGGGGATAATTTCCCCGCTGTGCTGAACGCTCCAAAACGGGTGTGGCTGTGACAAGCTCAGCTGGTCATGAGTGCAGCTCCACTGTGCCTCATGAGGAGCTAAGCTCGTCACAAGCACAGCTGCGCCGCGTGCGGGTCCCCTCTCCCCCACACAGCAGGGGGGGAAACACCCCGCAGTGAAGGGGTTAACAGCAAACTTGATTACGGCAACACATTCTATATAGGAAACTTCAAGAAGCTCCTGAACAGAATACAAACCGTCAAAAAACCCACAACAAGACGGATGCTTAACCTACCTCGTGCACATACATCACCCCACATCTTAGAGAGATTTACTGGCTCCCCATACGCAGACATGCTTGATTCGAATTTCTCACACACACATACAAAGCTCTACACAACATTGGCCCAGCCTTCCACAACAGCCTTGTACACTTCCACCTACTGCCCAGGCACCTCTGCTCGGCTGGTCTCTCGCTAGTACGTGTACCCCGCATCCACAAAACCAATGTAAGTGACTGTGCTTTTTCTTACATCTCCCCAAAGCATGGAACAACCTTTCAATTCATAGTGGAGCCGCCTCTTCGCTTTTTCAGTACCTCAAGAAGTTGAAGACCTGGCTCTTCAATGAAACTCACCACGGGGACAGCCACGTACCCACCTGCAAATTCCTGGATACTTTCACTGGTAATCACCAGTGAAAGCATGCTCTACAAATAAACATAACATGTCGTAAAATAAAAGTTTCCTGTATATATAAGGGGGTAAGATTGAAGGGAAATGAGTTCACAGCTCATCATGTGGGGTAATAGAGAGCAGATCGATGGTGTTCACCCTAAAACAGAATTAATGCAATGGAATCACAGGTTCTACACCTATAATAAGAGCCACACCACTGAAAACAAATTGAAAACAAACGAGTCCTCCACGCTATTTTCCAGCACTACTACTCACCAGCAGAACCAGTTTTAAAGTATTACCCAATTCCAGCTAATTTAACTGGAGCACGAGCAGTGACTCGCCCAAGATAACACGTTGTGACAAATAGGCGGATTAGCCACCAAACAACACCCAGTCCAATGTGCAAAACATCTCATAAATTATCTGTGTGACCAAACACATCACATTGTGGAGACAAGAGGTAATGAGTGCAACCTACCTTCAACAGAGATGGACGAGTAAACAAAATCAAATTTCGCTTGCAATATACCCGTACTGAAAACATTTTGTGGTAATATAGCTCCAGCAGCAACGTCATTCCAGATTTAAAAGTTTAGAGCAGTTGTACTTGTTAAAAGCCTTGGCAATTGGGGAGAGTGGTGCGGGAACTTTAAAACATTTATTTGATTTTGATTTCCTGTGCTAACATTTTGCTGGGAAAAAAAGCTGGAGAACAAAAACTCCAAAGCAACCGAAACTATTCAGTCTTTGTATCTCTAGAAAGACCGCTGGATTCTTGTATTCTTGTGCATGTTGTACAGTGGACAACAGGCAATGCTCGTCAATGCAACCGACAAGCTAGTGTTTATTTCTGAAAAACATAAAAAAAGTTTGGGAAAGCAAGATCACCCTTAGATACAAAGTAAGTGGCTCGGAAATTCAGCAAACTCAAGATGTATGGGAAACTCGCCCGGGCAGTTGTCAAGTTTTCTCACAACTGAGATAACCCCGGGAATTCTTCATCTGCCATGCACAGTGCTTATCCTCGCTGAATCTTTCATGGCCTCCCATAACAGAGACATATTTGCACAGCTGGCAATCAATCCAGCAAAAGAAAACTTGGAATGGCGTGGCCTCCATTTAAGAAAGCTGAGACTGGCTCCTATAAATTGCAAGTTTGTTAAGAAATGTTCTTACCTGCCTCCGGCACAGGAGTAGCACACCAGAAGAACAGGAACCGTGCTGAATCCGGGGTATAACATAGGCTGTTCGGTGCTGACACCAGCTAGTTCACTACAGGCTACAGGGCAGGGTGGAAGATGCTAACACTCCTCGGACAGCACGGCACAGACTTTGCTCTGCTCCCACAGCTGTAGTTTCAGAGTAGCTCTGTCTCACAGTTGTTTTTCTTCCCTCCGGTGAGGAAACCGGGTGAATCTCTGTCCGCACCTTTGCCGCTTCCTTGTCTTCCTTTCCTAGACGGAAGGCCCTCCCTGGGATTCCTCTTGCGAAACCAGCTCTGCTAGCCAGCCCCGCCCTCAGGTGGCTGCTTTTCGTGCAGCTGTTCGCAGCCTCGGCTGTTTCTGACACAAGATATCGCCCTTCAGTTTTCCTCGATCTAGGTTTCACTTTCAGAACACCGCCCCCAGCGTCCATAGTGCCGCAATGCAACACCTGCAAACCAACAGAGCCACCGCACTTCCACAAAACGGACACGCCGTGGCATCATACGGCCAGATTCATCAAGCCAAAATCGGCTCGCAAAGGGCCAGATTCTGAGAATCTGGCCCTTTGCGAGCGCTATTTTTGCATTTGGGATTCATCATACCAAATGCAAAAATCGCAAATCTAGAAATCGCGAATAATTGCATTTAAGGAACCTCAATTTGAGATTCCTTAAATGCAATTCATGTACCATTTTAAAATTGCGAATTTGCAATCTGGGGCCGCTATTTACCGCGAATTCTAACTACGTGGTAAATAGCGAAAACTTTGAAAAATGCACTTTAGTGCATTTTTCTATGTTGTATGTTACACACACACATGTCCTTTGGACATGTGTGTGTGCGCAACACCAGTGTACATTACATTTCAGGGGTGCTACAGGGTGTCCTTTGGACACCCTGGTACCCTTGAAATCGCTTCCTTATTTGCGATTCGCTAATTGCTAATCGCAAATAAGGAATGACACCCCATTCGGAATGAATGGGATAGCCATTCCTTATTTGCGATTAGCAATTAGCGAATAGCAAATAAGGAAGCAGTAGAAATCGCAAAAAACATTGCGATTTCTACATGCATCCCGTTTTGCGAGTCTTTAATAGCGATTCCTTAATATTCGCTATTAAGGACTCGCAAAACAGGACTTTGATGAATCTGGGGATAAGTCGGTTAGGCGCTTGCTATTAGGATTTAAGAAAACAGATTCACTTTTCTTCAGGGCCAGCTTGAGCCGCCTCTTTTCCGAGCACGACAGAGCAGGGTAAAAATAATACTTGGCATTTGTAGCACTGCAAAGCAGCAAAAAGTAGACCATATGTTACACAAAAACAATTAAGCTACTTTAACCCGTTGACTGCGGCGGGAATTCCGCCACGGGTGATTTATGACTGGGCGTGGTCAGGACGTCCCCAGCGGTCCTCCGCACACGCCCACTGTGGCCGTCCGACGCACGCAAAGGGTTAAACTAAAGGCGGTCATTTTAGAAATACGGTTTGCCAGCAGTTTTGTACTGTAAACAGCGGATATTGCTATGAACCAATGCAACTTGATGGACCACCTCAAATTGAATCCTCAATACAAAGCCCTGCAACCATTCTCTTGACACCATCCCTAGTGCCATTGCAATCGACTTCTATACCCATTCTCTTTCCTATTGGCCACTCTGGTTAACCTCTCCCTCTGTCAAGGCTCTCTTCCTGTTTCCTGTGTGATTTATGACTAGGCGTGGTCAGGACGGCCTCAGCCGTCCTCCGCACACACCCACCGTGGCCGTCCGATGCACGCAAAGGGTTAAACTAAAGGCGGACATTTTAGAAATACAGTTTGCCAGCGGTTTTGTACTGTAAACAGCGGATATTGCTATGAACCAATGCAACTTGATGGACCACCTCAAATTGCATCCTCGAAACAAAGCCCTCCAACCATTCTCTTGACCCCATCCCTAGTGCCATTGCAATCGACATCTATACCCATTCTCTTTCCTATTGGCCACTCTGGTTAACCTCTCCCTCTGTCAAGGCTCTCTTCCTGTTTCCTTCAAAACTGGGCAGGCTACCCCTCTGCTTAAAAAACCCACAGCTGATGCGAACAACCTCAACAACTACCGCCCCATCACTGACCTACCTTTTCTTGCGAAAATCACAGAAAGATGTGTAGCAAAACGACTCTCCCGTCATATCAAGGACAATGATCTTCTTGACAATTTCCAGTATGGCTTCATTCAAAACTGCAGCACTGAAACAGCCCTGCTGAAAGTGATTGATGATGCGCTGCAGATACTCGATTCGGGGGAGTCTTGTATTCTAATTCTCCTTGACCTTTCCGCAGCCTTTGACACTGTCAATCACAACACTCTCCTTAACACTCTTCAACAGAGAATGGGCATGGAGGGCACTGTGCTTAAATGGTTTGCTTCCTTCCTCCCTGATAGATCCCAAATGATTAAAATAGCGAACAGTCTTTCATCTCCTTTGGCGGTAGGTCAAGGTGTTCCTCAAGGCTCTATACTTGCACCCACTCTGTTCAACCTCTATTTGGAACCATTGGGAAATCTCCTAAATAAATCCAGGATCCTCCATCATCTCTATGCGGACGAAACCTAAATCTACCTTAAGGGGGCCTCCACTCACGATCTCTCCATCCTAAACTCTACTCTCGACTCCATTCAAAACTGGATGTTAACTCATCAACTGATTCTGAATCCCTCTAAAACTGAATTCCTCCTCCTCTCCATCTCACTTTCTCCTCCTCCGGTTCAATCATCGATGGATCAGATGAATATACTTAACAATAAACCCATTATTGTCGACAGCGCAAAATCCCTTGGTGCAATACTCGACAAAAAA
Organism: Lissotriton helveticus; assembly: GCF_964261635.1. Classification (NCBI taxonomy): domain Eukaryota; kingdom Metazoa; phylum Chordata; class Amphibia; order Caudata; family Salamandridae; genus Lissotriton; species Lissotriton helveticus. The sequence continues at coordinate 1,327,232,076 of NC_136061.1, read as the reverse complement.
CTCAATCTACTCTCCCACATCAATTCCATTGCAAAGTCTGCTCGATACCAACTGCGCCTTCTTTGGGAGATTTGTCGCTTCTTCCCGGAGCAAGACCTTAAAACCCTGGTTCCAATCGCTGGTTCTCTCTAGATTGGACTACTGCAATTCTCTTCTAACTGGCCTCCCCAAATCCCACCTGTCCCCCCATAAATCTGTTCTCCATTCAGCAGCTGGAAGAGGTGTGGCGCAGCGGCCAGGGCGACTGACACCGGATGCTGGGGATCACGGTTCGATCCCCGGCACCGGTGGCAGGGGTCTGCCCAGCTCCATGTGACTCTGGGCAATAGCTTGCTTAATCTTCCAGACGGCCCCCAGCGCCGTGAAACCTACTACGGGTAGCTGTGCGCTTTACAAATACAGGATTATTATTAAAGCCTTGCTACCTGGCAAATAAACTGAAACTATCTGGAGGCTAGACCATCACGTAATGCGCAAATTTTATTGCTTGAACCTCCCACTTTCAAAAAGGAAAGATCGATGGCCCAATCCTTTTCAGGCAACGCAGTGAGAATCTGGAACTCACTTCCACCTCAGCTCCGGACCACCACCTCTTCCCGGTCCTTCAAAACTGACCTTAAAGTTCTCCTCTTTCAAAGACACTTCCAAATCTAATTCACGCCCCTCTATTCCCTGAAGGAAGTTCTTCCACTATAGGAAATTCTGTACTCCATGACTATAGAAGTGCCTTCCCAGTGTGCTCTTGTGTTTTGAGTGTCTGACATTTATTGCAGTTTTATACCTCTACTTGTATCTTGTACACTTATGTAATTTGCACACATGTCACTTTTTCCTCTTGTAACATATCGTTTGCTACCTCTTCTTGTATTTTGTTTGCTTTTGATACATGCACAATTGTCACCTTTGCCTCATGTAATGTAACGTTTGCTTTTGTATCATGCCCACTTGTGATTTTCTCCTCATGTAACGTTGCTGTTCCTATTGTGAAGTGCTCTGACACCTTCGGGTAAAGTCTGAGCTATATAAAAACGCATACAATAAAATAAATAAAAACAAAAGGCCAATCGCCGATTAAGCGTAGAATGCACCATCTATGAGCTTGGGTGCTGTAGCCTGTAAAAAGATTTCTCCTGTTCAGCCTCCTCTAAAGAACCGTGGATGCTGGAAGCAGAGTAATTCCATCAACACATATAACCAGTGGAAGCAAGTAACGGACTGATACAGTGTGATGGTACTTTTTATTTGATGGGGTGCGTTATAATCATGAGTAGTTTGCACCTACATTTCTTCTTTTGTCGTATTAGCTTATGACAGTAGAATGTGTACGGTAATAGTATGAAATATGATGGGATAGGTATATTTTTCATATAGACGTGAACAATTTATCGTTGTAGTATACGTGCGATTAGCTGAAAACATGAACGTGTAAAATTATACTAGATGCTTGCACTTATTCACGCATTTGATGTGTCCATGTAATGTGTTGACTTAGAAACATTCAGTAAAAGACTTCATTGAGATGTGAACTCGTCAGGCCTATGTGCAAGAGGTGTGGCGCCGCGGCCAGGGCGACTGACGCTGGAATCTGGGGACCACGGTTCGATCCCCGGCTCCGGCGGCAGGTTAGCCCAGCACCATGTGACTCTGGGCAATAGCTCGCTTAATCTTCCCGACGGCCCCCAGCGCCTAGAGACCCTTACGGGTGATTGTGCGCTTTACAAATGTGGACTTTATGTGCTGTTCTCTAATGTTGGCTGATTTCTGTAGGCCTGAATTACATTCTCCCTGAAGCTCTCGTGTTATACAGTTAATAGCTGAATTTCATGTGCATGTTGGATTTGTTCCTTTCTCACGTTTCTGTTGCAGTTGAAGAAGCCCATCTTTGTAAGTTAGAATAACGGATTTGTTTTAGGGGTTAGACTCAGGGGAGAAAAGAATACATTTAGAAGTGCTGATTACGTGAGACAGTGTTCTTTCTCACTGGAGAAGGCCTGGGAATCAAAGTCATCGGGCCAGAAGCTGGGAGTATCGAAACTAAATGGATAAACACCTAGGAGGGGTGCCAGCTGAATGAGGAAATTGGAAGACGAGCAGTGGGCGTGTTCTATGATTTTGGTGTTGGAATTAGGAACAGTGCCCCGGAAGTTGAGTCCGGAGAAGAGATCGATGAGGAGGGAAGGAGCATCTTAGAACGAGTTCTGTAGCCTTTGGCTACTTGACCCATACAATGTGAATGTACTTCTTAGGAAGTCTTTACTCGCTTACACCTTTTCCTGACTTGCCTGGGAAAAGCTAATTAGGGATGTCACATTAGTGGTAGTGTAGGGACAGCCTAATGCTTATTACTTACAAACTTCCAAAGAAGACTAATCTAGACATGGGGGCACTCATTGCCTGCGTTCTCGTTCTGGAATCGTCTTTCTTTTTATGCTCCAGTAGTTCAACTTCAATCGTAGGTTTGTTTTTGTATTAGTGCCAATGTATTTCTACAACCTAGTCTTGAGGTGTTTGTATGTCCAGTTATTTTTGGCTTTGTAATAAGTCTGCTAAACTTAGAACCTGGAGTCTGTGATTCTTCAGAGTCATAATCAGTGGGATTTTGATCTGATATGGAAAGATGTTTTTCCCCTCCACACTACAAGGAAGACACCAACGGTCCATTGGCCGAGGGTTCTAGTTTAAATGATCAGAAGGAACCCAGCCCCTTCAGCTGGTAGCACTATCGGATAGTTGTCTCTTGGAGTGAGGGGAGAATTTAGAAAAGTAGGGAAAGTCTAGCCATAGAGCCCCAAAGAGCCCAGAGGATCAGGAACAGAGAGCAATTGGACCAAGCAGAGACTGGTGGAAAGTGACAGTGCTGCAGGAACAGCAGTTCACAGTAGAGTGAAGATGAATAGGGACACGTGAGTTAGATTGCGGTGATGATTTGATTGTGTGATGTCTGGCGGAGTTGGGATGAGAGTCAAGTGATTGTGGTTTCGGGCTGAACGCACACGGTCTATGTGATATGATTTGGTGATTTTGATGTCAGGCTTGACAAAAAGCCTAACATCCCTGGATAGATTTGAGGTGTAGAAGACACTGAGTGGTGTAATTGTCTGACCAGTGATTGTGGGAGTCATGAAGCGCTATTGACGACCCATTGGAGATAGGAAACATGTGTGAGTGAGCTTGATAGAGTTGTGTGAGAAGCTAGTGCACAAAGGCGGACCACAGCGATTAGAGTGGCCAGCACAGGTCATGGGTCACTGTGTGTGAATGGCTAAAGAGACTGGATTGTATTTTTTTATTTTTATTGTTTTCAGTATAATACAAAATACATACACCTTGAAATACACAATCACGACAGTCATGTGGTTCAATGTATCAGATCACAACAGCATAGAAGCACATTTGTATTCAGAAGTATAAGTCTAGCATTCGGTAAGTATAAGTCTAGCATTCGGTAAGTACCATTTGTACAAGCCTTTCAACGGTAAGCGCACTATCTCCTGTGGTTACAGATCATCTCTCTACTGACCAACGCCTTGTTGAAGGGCTAACTTTTACATAAGGGCACAATCAAAGTAAGCCTTCCTCCACCCATTAGTGCCCTCAATTAACTATATTCCTGCCTCTGTCGATAATGCTTCTTCAGTAGTAGTCTGTGGCTCCGGAGTTGCCTCGCCAGCTCTACTTAAGAGGTAAGTTTGGTATAGTCCCAGCAACTCTTAGGACGACTTCTGGGGGGTAGAAATTCACTAGATGTGTCGGCCTGAGTATTACAATACAACATATCTGCATGCTAGTGTGTGATTAGTGGTAGTGGGCCCCTCAGATTGGATTGCATTTATATTACTGTCCGGTCTTTTCAAAGACAGTCTGAGGTGCAGCTTTCCGGTTGTTTCGTGGACATACAGTTGCAAGAGGTGAGGCAGACAATTACTTGGGAATGTCCAGTCGTTTCATGGAAAGATAGTTGGATATGTAACTGTCCAGTTGTTTGGTGGACAGACAGATGCTAGATTCTATGAGTGAAGTGCGTGAAGGTGTAGAAAGAGATTGTATGGGAGGGTGAACCGTTGTGTGAGGAGGAAGAGTGATGTCGGAGTGTGCCTCGCTGTGATAGGTTGGTTTGTGTAAAGCTGCACTAGGATTGGTGGATTGTCATCAGGAAGTGGAAACGAGAACATCTTTGGGGGGGAAAATAATTTTGATTTAATCAAGTGATGCTTTAGAGTGTTACGAGATCTTTGTAGGGGAGATAGAGGAGTAGTGACTCAGGTAGGTGAGGAGGACGAAACAAAACAAATGCCAGTACTGAGTACTATTAGCTGAATCATTTAATATTAAGACCCATGTAATTAAACCAACAGGTCCACACTGTTCAAAGTGCCATTATTCATTTTATTTGGCACCAAACTTTTTAATTGCTTATCAAAACACTATATATACATACAGAAGTTATATTTACAAAAATACTATCATAAACATACGTATTGGAAACCACTACACCACAGAGACACCCACTACCACTCAGTACATCCATTCATTCATTCAATCCCTCAGTCACTTAAAACCAAAATACATTCAACCCTCACAACACACACACGCCTCACCGGGTAGGGCCAGACCTATCTGCTATAACTTAAAGATGGCCACGTACCAGGGAGGCCAACTACACAACAAAGGTCAAACAACCAGAAAAAATGAAACTTCAATCTCACAATGGCGCACAACCAAATCAAAACTTCCAAGTTCTACAATGTACAACAATTATTTACAGTGCACCAGTGGACAACCTAATTTAAACCTAGGTTTGTTTGACTAAAAAGAACAAAAAAGGTCGACGCATTTTGAACCCGACAGGTTACAGGGTTCTCATCAGGACCACAGTATCTTAGTTCTCCGGCAGATTCAATCTGCTATCTCAGGAATGAGGCAATAAAGGAGTGTCTTCTCAATGCATCTCCCCAGAATGTAACAAATGATCTTCAATTGCTGTTTTTGACGTTCCACCAATACTGAGAAAATCAGCTTCGGAGCTTTTGTGAACTGCCCGAACGCCTACTACGACTTCAGCATCTGACGTGGTACATCGCGAGGCTTTCGGAGGATACCCTAGCACATTATATGGCCACAAATATAGGACTCCATACCATAGTTTGGCTTCAAAATTAGCCAAAAATAACTGAAAAGAGGGAGATTTGGCTTTTTCATGCTATGGGTCATTTAGATTAGAGGTGCTGTATCAGTTGAGGGGAGTGATGGTTTCACTGCGACATCCACCCAGACCAACACAGTTTGAGGCATTAGATTCATGGATGAGAGCAGCACAGGCAAAGAGTAGAGAGCGAAGTCAGGGAAGGATGAAAAGCGCGATGAAGGCGTATCAGGACGCAAAATGGGATGCGCAGTTGAAGAAGTGGAGAGTAGACACCATTGAGGGAGAGAAGTTATTTCCACTGCTAGTGAAAACAGGAGATGCCTGGAAGAAGAAGGAAGAGGACGACTGCGATAATGATGACAGCTTGTTAAGATAGGTTGCTAGCAGAACGTCCTCCTCCATACAATCCAGACTCAGATGAGGGAAAACGAGCACTCACAGAGAAGACAGAAAAACCACAGACAAGCCCTAGTGCAAGAGTAGTGAGAACAATATCAACAGGAATGGAAGGAGCAGGGACATCAGCACCGAGAAGTACAGAGATGTATGGAGTTTACGCTGCTACACGGTTACCGGAAGCCCTTACGGTACCAGTCAACACTGGACCTATAGTGTCGGTATAAGACCCAAATCAGGGAAAAATCAGTTGCCAGTCGCAGTCAGGAGTAGGAGGAAGAGCCGATGCTGCAGGGAATAGTACAGTGAACAGGAATGGGCCATTTCTGGTGCCTATAGAAGCTAGTACTCCTTTGCCAGCTACTGCAGACTCTTCAAGAGGGTTTGTTGGGTCGAGTGCAGTAAGATCAGTGTCATTGGTGGTCTCACGTTCTGACTTGAGGATGTTGGAACCTCCGGATAAGGGGCCCATGGGGAGGGTGTCAGAAATGGGAAATGATCAGGGAACTTCTTGGGGTCCGAACGTTCCACATAACCTGACAGAAGGGGATCCTCGTAGGAATCAGAGTAGCGAAAGTGAAGAACTGAGCAGTGCATCAAGTCAGGGAACACCCAGAGCTGTAATAAAGGCCAAGGTGCTAGATGTGGTGAGGTTAAAGGTTGAAGTAGACGAGATATGAACCGGAAATATGCCCAATGAAAGAATAAAACTTTATGAACAAGATGAGCTGTTGTTTTTGGCGAAGGATGTTACTCGTAAGGTCAGGAAGGCACACAAGAAGCTGGCAGAATTGGCACAGAGGTAGAATGTGGATTTGTCCAAAGCAAAGATGTTACTGGAAGGTCACAGGTTAAATTGCAGTGATCAGGAATTGGATGGAAAAAAGAGTAATAGGATTGAAAACCCACATTCAAAAATTGATTGTAGGGATACGAGCATGGAGCATGCTTGATAAGTGGGAGGAAAAGTGGTCCAAGAAAAATAATGTCAAGAAGGGAACAGGAGAAAACCCGCCTCCAGGAGGAGGGGCAGCAGGAGTAGAGGCTTACCCATTGCGAGAGGTAACAAATGGAAGGTATGTGTATGTGCCTCAGAGCAGAGGCGACTTGGCAGCTTTTACCAATGCATTTCCTCGGCCGAGGGAAAAGCCTGTTGAATGGTACAAGCAGGCAGATCGCTTTGTCAAACTTTCAAAAGTACTATGGATTGATTTGAATACTCTATTTGACATTGTGGTACAGAGTGATTTGTGGTCTGCTTGTAACATTGTGGTTGAATGGCCAACTTCTGAACCCGATCGAGATACCGTAATGCATGGTCCTTGTTAGACTTGGCATCTTTTGGCGTGTTTCCCCTGAGTTTTTGCTTTCTGACCTCCCAGTTTTTACTCTGTTTTTGCTGGTGTAATGATTCTGCGCACTTTTCTCATTGCTGACCAGTGGTAAAGTGCAAGTGCTCCTGTAGTAAAATGTGTTATGGATTGGTGTTTCCATGATTGGCCTATTTGATTTATGAGTCAGTCCCTAGTAAAGTGCACTGCGCGTGCCAGGGCCCATAAATCAAATGCTGTTGGTGGGCTGCAGCACTGGATCGTGCCACCCACGCAAACAGCCCGAAAAGTGTAACTCTGGCCTGCCATTGCAGAGTCTGTGTGCAGTCTGGGACTGCCAGGTCGACTTGGCAAGTGCAGCCACTTGCCAGTCCCTAAATCTTCCCTTTTCTACATGTTAGTCACCTCTAAGGTAGGCCCAAGGTACCCCTGTGGGTGAGGGTGCACTGTATGTGAAAGGTAGGACATGCCCTGGTGTGTGTGGCATGTCCTGATAGTGAATTACAGCCAATTTAGTTTTTCACTATTGCAAGGCTACCTGTTCCCATAGGCCAGAATGGGCAGTTTGATTATAACATTTTATAATCCTAACTGACCCAGGGAACATGGTGGTAGAAAAACAAATTTAGTATGCCTGAACTCGAAATGATAAAATACATCTTTTGGTGAAGTTGATTTTAACATTCTGTGTTTGAAAATACCACGTTTAGAAAGCAGGTATTTTCTTGCCTAACCATCCAGCCTGCCTCTGCTAGGTTGTGTACTGCATGTCTGGTTTGTGAGTGACAGGGGCTGGGGTGGCTCCAGGAGACAGGATGAGTGAGCACAGGGCTGAATAAACCCATCTACATGTAGAGTGGTGGGAGGGGGAGCACCTGGGACCTGAATAGGGCTGTGTCTGCCTTCCACAATGCTGGCTCCAGCTCCTGTGGTGCGCCTGATGTCCTTGGCCTACACTGTCAAAGGAAAAGCAGGAGTCTTGTAAACAAAGTGCTCCAAGACTGACCAGAACTGGTTTGGCCTATATACAGGACCCTCTGCTTCAGAGGACAAAGGATTTGGTGGTATAAATATTGGGGCCCAAACCCCAGAACTGTAGAACTCTTTTGGATCAAGAAGAGTGCCAAGAAGAAGAGCTGGAGAAGCTGTGAGGAGGAACTACCACTTTGCTGTGTGCTTTGCTGGGTTGGCAAGCAGTGATTGCTTCTGGCGTGGAGAGTGAAAGGACTGGACTGAAATTTCTGCAATCTACTTTTGTGAGTTTCTCCAAGGGCTTGAGGTAGAGCTTGCCCTTTGTTCAAGAAGTCTCAGGAACAGCAAAGACTTTAAGCTCTTCGGCCCTCAGCACTGGGAACTGTGTGTTTTGTGCTGCAACAGAAGAAAAGAAACTCGACGACGCCGATGCCGAATCCGTGTCTTAACGGCACCGCAGAGGGCACCGCCACAACGCGACCCTGGACACCTGCTGATGCCGCCACCGAGCCGCTGCTCGCACCATGACCTGTGGCCATCGCACTCCGCACTGCCTCGCTTCACGACAACGTCTTGGTATCCCCGACGACGACGTTCCACACCGGAACCGATGCCGCTTCTTGCACAGCGGTTCGAGGGCACCGCTCGTAAACTTACACGACACACCGCCCTCAGCCCACACCGCAGCCTTGGCCTACCGATGCCGGTGCCATCGACTCCAGTTCGTCAGCCGACGACAGCGCTCCAGCAACGCCGCCGCCACTGCTTGCAACGAGACCTGGCAGCACCTTGACGAGCACCGCCTTCATCTCATCACCGCGACCCCGGTCTCACCGATGACGCCATCTGACGCCGCCACCAAGCTGCTGCTCGCACCGCGACCTGAGGGCACCGCATGCTGCACCGCTGCACTTCGCACCGCAACACCCAACGCCAGCGCTCGTGACTTCAACAAAGAGGAGTTCGATCTGCAACGCGTGTGACTTCAAGGGCCCGACGACTACTGCAGCGACCTCCGGAACAGACGCCTGCGAACGTTGTGCTTTTGGAAGCTCAACTAAAGGTCGACGCCGCCCTGCATTTCTAAAAGGTATTGTTTGCGGGTCTTTCCGACACCGTAGCTGACCCACGACGCCGCGGACAGCCAGAACTGTTTGGATTTGTTTGGTCACAACGCTGTGATAGCCCTGGAAGGAGCTATCGACATCAAGGAACTGTGTTTCAAGGTTATTTTGATAACTGAAGATTTCTAAGTACTGTATAGTGGATTTTTATCGTTTTGGTCTTGTCTTAAGTATATAAAAAATATTGGATATTTTTCTAAACTGGTGTGGTGTCCTTTTGTAGTGCTTACTCAGTATTACTGTTGGTCATGTGCAAATGCTTTACACATTGCCTCTAAGATAAGCCTGACTGCTCGTGCCGAGATACCAAGGGGGTGAGCGGGAGTTATTTTAGGAGTGTAACTCCCTTATCCAGACTAGGAAGTAGGGTCCCTATTTGGACAAAGGGGCAAACCCTTGCCAACTATAGACCCCCATTTGTAACAGTCCTTCAACCATAGTCATGAATTTTTTTTAGCAGATAATCACGTGGTTGCAGTCCAGAATTTCACCACAGGATATTGATTGGGTTAAAATAGTTCGGACTACCCAAGAGCCCAAGGAATCCGTACATGCTTACAATGAGCAGCTTCTACAAGCCTTTAAGTAGTACAAAGGGCTGGACACAATACATTCAAAGGACATGGGACAGTTTGTTTCAAATTTGTTTTAGGATTGAGCCCCAAAATTAGTTTCATGATCCAGCAGCATTTGATCTGTTTGCAAAATAAATCAGTGGACGACTGTTGGACTTAGCCCTTTTTGCAGGGTCATCCCTGAACTTTTTGCTTTCCTCCTATATTTTTTCTGACATGTTGTTGGCTATTTTATGACTCAGGGCACTTTACCACTGCTGATCAGTGCTAAAGTGCATATGCTCTCCCTATTGTAAATTAATGTACTAATTGGTGATTCCATAACTGACTGGTTTGGTTTACCTGTCAGACCCGAGTACAGTGCACCAGGAGTGCCCAGGGCTTGTAAATCCGAATGCTGCTGGTGGGCTTGCAGCAATGGTTGTGCCACCCACAGAAGCAGCCTTGTAAAGAGTGTCTAAGGTCTGCCATTGCAGAGCCTGTGTGCAGTCTGGTACTGTCATGCTGACTGGGCAAGTGCACCCACTTGCCAGTCCCTAAACCTTCCATTTTCTTCATATCAGACACCCCTATGGTAGGCCCAAGGGCAGGGTGTATTGTAAGTATAAGGTAGGACAAGCCCTGATGTGTGTGGCATGTCCTAATAGTGAATTACAGCAATGTTCGTTTTTCACTATTGCCAGGCTACCTATCTCCATAGGCCAGATTGGGCAGTAAGATTATTACATTAAATAATCGTAACTGACTCAGGGAACATGGTAGAAATTCGAGTTTGGTATGCCTGAACTCAGAATGATAACATACATATTTTAGTGAAGTTGGTTTTAACATTCTGTGTTTGAAAATACCACTTTTAGAAAGTAGGTATTTTCTTGTCTAACTATCCAAAGCCTGCCTCTGCTAGGTTGTGTATTCCTTGTCTGGAGTTTGAGTGACAGGGCTGGGGGATTCCAGGAGACAGAATGAGTCCGCCCAGTGGTGAATAGAGAGATCTGCATCTAGATGGGTGGGGGGAGTTGCACCTGGGACCTGAATAGGGTCAACATGTCAACAAAGTGCTCCAGGGCTGTGCTTTCCCTCCACAATGCTGGCTCCACCCCCTGTGGGGCGTCTAATGTTTCTGCCCTGCACTGTGAAAGGAAAGGAGTCTTGACAACAGAGTGCTCCAGAATTGGTTTGGACTGGGCAAAGGCCCCTCTGCCCTCAGAGGACAAAGGATTATGGTGTATAAATATTGGGACCCTGATCCCAAGAAATTACTTTTGGACAACAAGATGAAACCTTTGCTGAGGAGTGGAACCAGAAGAAACTGAGGAGAGATGTTGGACCCGGCCTCGTGGCGTGGTCCTACCCCTCCCGCATGGCGGGCCCCGGACGACATCGGCCCTCCATCCAGCCCGGGTCGGCCTCGGGCACACCTCTGCACGCCCTCCAAACCACCAGATCCGCCACCCGGCGGCCCACAACCACTGACACGGCACACTCGGGCCGCCCCAGCATTACCGGTCCGGTGCCCACCCCGGACCCTCATTCCAGGCCCGACTCCATCTTGGGCCCATCACGTCACAGACACGTGGTCCCGGACCAGCCGCGGCCACGGCCCCAGCGAGCCCGCCATCGAGGCACCAAGAACCCTCCGGGTGGTAGAGTGGCCACTCAACCAGAGACAAGGAGAGGGGAGTTTTGATGGCTCTCCAACCGTCCCCGGATGCCTGGTTTCGATCGACCTCCGGCCTCCCTGAGCGCTGGCCCCACCCCCTGCTGGGTGTCTGGACACCATCATCCCGGCCCCTCTAACCCCCAGGCGAGAGGGTCCGGACATCAAAGGACTCCAGACCTATATCTGGGCCAGCACCGGAGTAGGACGGCAGTTGTATCCGGAGTCGAGAAGCCCTGCTGACGCTGTCGCGGCTGACCCTGAGACGAACTCCCCTTGCTGCTCTACCTGGAACCTGCTGGCGCGGCCGCGGTCCATCTTCGCTGTAACCACCTTGGAGCCTGCTGGCGCTGCCGCGGTCCACACTCGCTGAACCATCTTGGAACCTGCTGGCGCTGCCGCGGTCCACACTCGCTGAATCATCTTGGAACCTGCTGGCGCTGCCGCGGTCCACACTCGCTGAACCATCTTGGAGCCTGCTGGCGCTGCCGCGGTCCACACTCGCTGAACCATCTTGGAGCCTGCTGGCACTGCCGCGGTCCACACTCGCTGAACCATCTTGGAACCTGCTGGCGCTGCCGCGGTCCACACTCGCTTAACCGTCTCGGGACCTGCCGGCGCTGCAGCGGTCCACACTGGCTGAACCATCCTGGAGCCTGCTGGCGCTGACGCGGCCCTACCTTCCGGAACCCCCCAGCTCGAGGATTGAGAGCTGTGCGTAGAGTCTCCTTGCAACCGACCATCTATAAGACTGTCCCGCTACCTTGCCCCTTGCCACGAGACTTTCCATATCTCGGGATCTGCTGTATATATTGAAACGATACTTATGGCCCGATAAAGATTGAAAACTCTATCTACGTGTGGTGTATATTTGTAGTGGTGTGGTTACTCTGCTGTACGATTCTATGGGAGGGCCCTCCCGTCGGAGGCCTCTCGACATCGCTCGGTCCCTTCTCTGAAGGAGGGGTAGACCTAGGGGTGGCCAGTCAGACACCTTCTGCCTCCCCCGGGTTCGCCTTTCTAACATTGGTGGAAGGCGCTGCGATCCGAGCCAACGCAAAATCGTACAGAGAGTGATCTACCCGCTACGACGGAAAAACACAGAGACCATGACGACCCAAGGAACCAACCTACCTGCCGAATTCCAGAAAGAGAAGATAGAAGAATACAGCCACAAAGAACTAAAACAATTCTGTAAAGACATGGGTATCGCTACCACTGGCCTGAGCACAAAAGAGGACTTCAAATCGGCCCTACAAGCCTGGGTGGAAACCCGAGACAGACCACCCCAAGAGGAGAATGGCCCAAACGGGCAACAGGAAACCAGCACACCCCCGACGGGGGAAAGAACCGCAACACTAAACGCGGACCTCATCTATGAAGACGCTCGAGAACGAGAGCGCAACCGGCTACACGAAGTGGAGCTTGCACGACTCCGGCTAGACGGAGAACTCCAGCTAGCGGAGAAAAAGATAGCCTTCGAGCAACTACGGCTGGAGGGGGATCTAGAAGAGAAACGGAGACAACATGACCTCGAAGAAAAACGACTAGCATATGAACACGAACGAGGCCTGAGAGAACTAGTAATCAAGGCCAAGATCAACGAAGATAGCGCGGCCGGGGCCAAGACCTCGGCCCCTCCCGTGGACACCAAGGTTCACCTACCGAAAGATGTAGTCAAAGAATACTACAAGAACGATGATATCCAACAATGGTTCAAAGCCTACGAGGTGGCCATGACCGCCCATCGGGTGCCCCTAAAGGATTGGGGCGCCGGCCTGTGGGGAAAGTTCGTCAACGAAGGGAGGGACGCCCTGCTGGAACTCCCTGACACCGAAATGACCTCCTATGAACACATGAAAACGGCCCTACTCACGCGCTACGGACTCACCCCCGAAAGGTACCGGCAGAGGTTCCGAGACTGTAAAAAAATCCCCGGTACCACTTGGGTAGAATATGTGAACTTTTTTAGCAGAGCCTTCGAGGGGTGGGTCAAAGGCAGTCAGGTCACTACCTACCAGCAGTTGGTCGACCTGATGTTATGGGAGCACCTCTCCAACAACTGCTTCATTGAACTACGACAGCACCTCCTCGACAGCAAGTTGACCGAGCCGCGAAAGCTAGCGGTCGAAGCAGATCGGTGGGCGAGCAACCGCATCCACCGGAACACCACAGGAGAATACGGACGAGGGTCCCCGGGGAACCACCGGCCGCGAGGCGGCGGGTCTGGCATCAGCCGAGGCCGAGACCTCCCGCCGGGGTCTTCGCCCGCCTCCTCTACACCAGCCTCCAGCCCGAGGGGGGCCCATCCAGCCCGACCGGGGCCATGCCCCAATGTTACGTGCCACAGATGCCAGCGGCTGGGTCACTATGCCAATGATCCTCTCTGCCCCATGAACCAGCGGCCCGGCACCACCGGGCCCCCCGGTCGACAAATCACTGCAGCTGCTCTGAGCGAAGAAAAGGATGAAGAAGAAGAGGTCCCTATGGAGCCAGAAGAATGGGAGTCCGCGGCCATGTGCCTCGCCTCCCTGGGCGACAAAGACATGATCCCCCGAGACCAGATTCCGATCAACACCCAGAAGTACCGCCAGTGGGTCACCATCAACGGACGCCGGGCCGAGGCTCTCCGTGACACGGGGGCCAGCATAACCGCCGTCCGCTGCCATCTGGTGACCCCAGAACAAATCTTGCCACACATTCTGTGCCCTGTCCGGTCAGCGGACAATTCCGAGAGCCTGTGCCAGATGGCTCGCATCCCCTTCGAGTGGGGAGGAGTGTCCGGCATGCTGAAAGTCACCGTCCGAGACGATGCCCCGGTGGACTGCCTCCTAGGGAACGACCTGGAAAGTTCCCCCTGGGCACAGATCGAGCGAAGAGAGCATCTGGGGATGCTAGGCCTTCCTGAATGGGTTTGCGTAACGACCCGATCCATGTCCACCCGGGACGCCGTCCCAACCGAAGACAATCTGCCCGAAGAACCTGAATGGCCGGCACCTCCGCCACCCGCCACTGCCACGGCCGAACCCGAACTGGGGCCGCAGGGCCCCAGCCATGAAGAACTTCCCGAGCTCGGGCCCCTTCCCGAACTAGCCCAGTGGCGCCAAGAAGGGGGCCCCACCCGCGAGCAGTTCCGTCGGGAACAAAAGACATGTCCTTCCCTTGGGGGACTCCGACAACAAGCCGCCACGCAAGCCACAGGAGACTCCTTGGGGTCCCACTGGATCTATTGGGACCAGGACCTCCTGTACAGTGAACAAAAGATCGCCGAGCTGGGGGCCGGCCAAGTGCTAGTCGTCCCCCTCCACTTCAGAGACTTTCTCTTAAACCTGGCACATGATGTGCCCCTCGCCGGGCACCTGGGCAGGACAAAACCTACAGCCGCCTGGTGACCCACTTTTATTGGCCGAAGATGCGCCACGATGTGTACAACCACTGCCGAACCTGTCCGACCTGCCAAGCCAGCGGAAAGAGTGGGGGGAAAATCAAGGCCCCACTCCAACCGTTTCCCGTGGTGACCACTCCCTTCGAGCGAGTAGGGATCGACATCGTGGGACTCCTGGATCCTCCAACCTCTCAGGGGCACCGCTTCATCCTCGTCCTGGTGGACCATGCCACCCGCTACCCAGAAGCTATCCCCCTCCGGACTATCACAGCCCCCGTAGTGGGTCGGGCGCTAATGGGGATCTTCTTCAGAGTCGGCTTCCCCCGAGAGGTCATCAGTGATCGGGGCACAAACTTTATATCGAAATATATGCGGTCCCTGTGGCAACAGTGCGGGGTCGCGTATAAGTTCACCACCCCGTATCACCCTCAAGGGAATGGACTAGTGGAGCGATTTAATAGGACCCTGAAAGGAATGATCAAGGGCCTAGAAGAGCCCCTTCAGCGCAAATGGGACGTTCTGCTGCCATGCCTCCTGTTCGCCTACCGGGAGGTACCCCAGAAGTCCCTGGGGTTCAGCCCCTTTGAACTATTATATGGACACCCGGTGCGAGGCCCCCTCAGCCTGGTCAAGGAAGGCTGGGAGCTGGCCGCCTCCGATACTCCGCCCGATGTTTTCCGATACCTCTTAACTCTCCGCAACCAGACTCGGAGGTTCCGGGAACTGCCGAAACCAACCTGAAGGCCAGTCAAGAGGAGATGAAGCGCTGGTATGATGAAAACGCCTCGTCCATTGAATTCAAGCCGGGCCAGCAGGTCTGGGTCATGTCCCCGGTCGACCCCGGCGCCCTCCAGGACAAATAGACGGGGCCCTTCAACGTGGTGGAGCGCAAGAGCCCCGTCACCTACCTAGTGGACATGGAGTCCCCCGGAACCCCCTCCGGGTCCTACATGCCAATCGGCTCAAGCCCCACTTTGCCCGAACCGAACTGAGCCTGTTGTTGGCTACCGATGACGGAGCAGAAGACGACTCCGAGCCTCTACCAGACCTCCTGAGCACCTCCGAGAAAGATGGCTCCGTCGAGGGAGTCTCCCTCTCTCCCGCGCTGACACCCAAACAGCGCCAGGACTGCCAGAAACTGCTGGGTCAATTTGCAAACTTATTTTCCCTCACCCCCGGAGTCACCCAGTGGTGTGTTCACGACGTCGACGCCCGTGCGGCACCGAGCCTACCAAGTCCCCGACCGAGTCCGGGCCTGCATCCAAGCCGAAGTTTCCAAGATGCTAGCCCTAGGGGTAGTTGAGCCCTCAGACAGTCCATGGGCCAGTCCCGTCGTCCTGGTCCCTAAGGCCGCCGCCCCCGGGTTGCCCCCGGAGCTGCGGTTCTGTGTCGACTACCGGGGACTGAATGCCGTCACAAGGACCGACGCCCATCCCATTCCCCGAGCGGATGAACTGATCGATCGCCGGGGAGCCGCCAGGTACCTCAGCACCTTCGACCTCACGGCCGGATACTGGCAAATCGGCCTCACGCCAGGGGCACAAGAACGATACGCTTTCTCGACCCCCGATGGCCACTTCCACTTCAACGTGATGCCCTTCGGCATGAAGAATGCTCCGGCCACCTTCCAGAGACTAGTGAATAGGGTGCTGGCAGGGCTGGAAGAGTTCAGTGCCGCCTATCTGGACGATATTGCGGTGTACAGCCTCTGTTGGGACGAGCACCTGACCCACCTCTGGAAGGTCCTGACGGCCCTCCAACGGGCCGGACTAACAATAAAAGCCAGCAAGTGCCAGATCGGTCAAGGGTCCGTGACCTATCTGGGACACCAAGTGGGGAGCGGCCAAGTGGCTCCCCTTCAACCAAAGATCGACGCCATCCAGGCCAGGGAGCCCCCGTCACCCAGACCGCCATCCGAGCCTTCCTGGGGCTCACTGGATACTATCGGCGGCTCATACAGGACTATGGGAGCATTGTGGGGCCCCTCACAGAACTAACCTCCAAGAGACTACCCCCGAAGGTGCACTGGACCCCCGAGTGCCAAGTAGCCTTTGAGACACTAAAGACTGCCATGTGCGCCGCCCCGGTGCTCCAGGCCCCCGACTACAGCAGAGAGTTCATCATCCAAACTGACGCCTCGGAACACAGCATTGGGGCCGTACTGTCCCAAATGAACTCTGACGGAGTTGACCTTCCTGTGGCCTTCATCAGCCGGCGCCTGCTGGCCCGAGAACAACGATGGAGCACCATCGAGAGGGAAGCATTCGCCGTCGTATGGGCCCTAAAGAAGCTCCGGCCCTACCTCTTCGGCACCCACTTCCGAGTACAGACCGACCACCGGCCCCTGCGGTGGTTGATGCAGATGCGGGGCGAGAACCCGAAGTTGCTACGTTGGTCCATCTCCCTCCAAGGGATGAACTTCACCGTGGAGCATCGCCCTGGCAATGACCACGCCAACGCTGACGGCCTCTCCAGATTCTTCCGCCTTGGCGAGGAGAATCCCCAAGAAGATGGGTGACTCTCCCCTGCCTTCAGCTGGAGGGGACGTGTGTTGGACCCGGCCTCGTGGCGTGGTCCTACCCCTCCCGCATGGCGGGCCCCGGACGACATCGGCCCTCCATCCAGCCCGGGTCGGCCTCGGGCACACCTCTGCACGCCCTCCAAACCACCAGATCCGCCACCCGGCGGCCCACAACCACTGACACGGCACACTCGGGCCGCCCCAGCATTACCGGTCCGGTGCCCACCCCGGACCCTCATTCCAGGCCCGACGCCATCTTGGGCCCATCACGTCACAGACCAGCCCCGGCCACAGCCCCAGCGTGCCCGCCATCGAGGCACCAAGAACCCTCCGGGTGGTAGAGTGGCCACTCAACCAGAGACAAGGAGAGGGGAGTTTCGATGGCTCTCCAGCCGTCCCCGGATGCCTGGTTTCGATCGACCTCCGGCCTCCCTGAGCGCTGGCCCCACCCCCTGCTGGGTGTCTGGACACCATCATCCCGGCCGCTCTGACCCCCAGGCGAGAGGGTCCGGACATCAAAGGACTCCAGACCTATATCTGGGCCAGCCCCGGAGTAGGACGGCAGTTGTATCCCGGAGTCGAGAAGCCCTGCTGACGCTGTCGCGGCTGACCCTGAGACGAACTCCCCTTGCTGCTCTACCTGGAACCTGCTGGCGCGGCCGCGGTCCATCTTCGCTGTAACCACCTTGGAGCCTGCTGGCGCTGCCGCGGTCCACACTCGCTGAACCATCTTGGAACCTGCTGGCGCTGCCGCGGTAATCACTCGCTGAACCATCTTGGAACCTGCTGGCGCTGCCGCGGTCCACACTCGCTGAATCATCTTGGAACCTGCTGGCACTGCCGCGGTCCACACTCGCTGAACCATCTTGGAGCCTGCTGGCGCTGCCGCGGTCCACACTCGCTGAACCATCTTGGAGCCTGCTGGAGCTGCCGCGGTCCACACTCGCTGAACCATCTTGGAACCTGCTGGCGCTGCCGCGGTCCACACTGGCTGAACCATCTTGGAGCCTGCTGGCGCTGCCGCGGCCCAACCTTCCGGAACCCCCCAGCTCGAGGATTGAGAGCTGTGCGTAGAGTCTCCTTGCAACCGACCATCTATAAGACTGTCCCGCTACCTTGCGCCTTGCCACGAGACTTTCCAGATCTCGGGATCTGCTGTATATATTGAAACAATACTTATTGCCCGATAAAGATTGAAAACTCTATCTACGTGTGGTGTATATTTGTAGTGGTGTGGTTACTCTGCTGTACGATTCTAGGAGAGGGCCCTCCCGTCGGAGGCCTCTCGACATCGCTCGGTCCCTTCTCTGAAGGAGGGGTAGACCTAGGGGTGGCCAGTCAGACACCTTCTGCCTCCCCCGGGTTCGCCTTTCTAACAAGAGACTATCCCTAAGCTGAAGTGCTGCTTGGGGGATTGGCCTGCAGTGGTTGCCTGACTGCCAAAGGAAGGAGAAAGGAACTTTGTGTACTTTATTTCAACTTGTAAGGATCTCCAAGGGCTTGGAACAGAGCTTGCCTCCTGCTGAAGTCTCAGGGACAACAGACTTCAATCACCAGCTCCCCAAGAGTTCTTTGGAAGTGCCTGCTGCTGTTTTGGGCCTTCTGAGGGACTGGGTGTCGCAGGGAGCTGGAAGCGCGACTCAAGAGGAAGAAGCGTGTCGCTGTCGCATCCGTCGCATCTCTGAACAAGGGTGTCGCCGCTGTAGCTGACGCATTGCACCGCATCGAGAGAAGCGTCTTGCACAGAAGAAGCATGTCGCCGTCGCATTTCTGAACAAGGATGTTGCCGCTGTAGCTGACGCATTGCACCGCATCAAGAGAAGCGTCTTGCACCGAAAAAGAAGCGTGTCGCCGTCGCAGCATTTCTGAATGAGGATGTCGCCGCTGTAGCTGACGCACTGCACCGCATCGAGAGAAGCGTCTTGCACAGTAGAAGCATTTCGCCGTCGCAGCTGCTGCCGTCGCATTTCTGAATAAGGATGCTGCCGCTGTAGCTGACGCATTGCACCGCATCGAAAGAAGCGTCTTGCACCGAAAAAGTAGCGTGTCGCCATCACAGCCACTGCCGTAGCATTTCTGAACGAGGATGTCGCCGCTGTAGCTGACGCACTGCACCGCATCGAGAAAAGCGCCTCGCAGCCACGGAGAAGCGTGCAGCCGTCGGAGCTGCTGTCATCGCATCTCTGAACAAGAGTGTCGCCGCTGCAGTTGTCGCATCGAGCGGAAGCATCTCGCATCGAGGGAGAAGAGTGTCGCCGCCAAAGTCGCATCTCTGAACAAGGGTGCCGATGCTGCAGTTGACGCATCGAGCCGAGATTTCTCGCAACATCAGAGAAGCGTGCCGCATCTGGAAGATCTTCACGTCTTTATTTCTTTGCACCGGAACTTTGCCACATTTTCATTGCGGCAACACTTTTGTTGTGGAAGCGTCACGCATCTTAAGGTACATTGACAAAGTGCCGCATTTTAAGAACTGAGCTGAACTAAGCTAAAACTACAATTTTAAGTACAGTATTGTGGATTTTTGTCGTTTGTGGTCTTGTGTGAAGTCTATATAAAGAATACTTATTTTTGATATAAAACTTGTGTGGTGTCCATCTGTAGTGTTGTCACTTGATTACTGTATGTAGTCACAAATGCTTTACACACTGTCTCTGAGATAAGCCTGTCTGCTCGTGCCAAGCTACCAAGGGGGTGAGGGGGGATTATTTTAGGAGTGTACCCCCTTACCCTGACTAGAGGCAAGGGTCCCTATTTGTCACAAGTACCTGACTGTGCCAACTAGAGACCCCCAAATCTAACAACGACAGTCTACGGAATGCCAGATATTGTAGTAATGAAGTGCATTTGAAGCATAGGAAATTGAAGGACAAGCTAATGCTAGTTCAAATGAGAAATGCAGACAGGGTAGACCAATTGCAGTCAAGTGGAGGAACTCTGGGACGAAAGTAAGGAAACTATCATGGAGGGACCCAGAATGTGTCGGTCAGGGAAGAGGGAAGCCCATAGATCCTAAGACAGGACTAGCTATTGATACGCTAAAGAAAACTATTACATGTCATTTTTGTCACAAAATCAGGCATTGGAAGCTCAAGCGTAGACTGAATCAAGTCAAGCAGATCTAAAATGAGGAGGTAGTGCAGGTACCCGATGTTGTAAATAATGTGAAGAGGCCCAGGTCCATACAAGGAGGGGGTCTGAGTCCACAAGTGCAAGTTCCCCAACCTCTGAGGATTCCGTAGGGGAATCGAGCATGATGCCCTTTATTGAAGCTTTTGATGATTTTGATATGGAACCGTTACAATGACGGTGCCTGAGGGGTGAAGAAGACTGTAGCCTTAGAGCAGTCTTAGAGGTAGACTAGAGGGAACCGTATGTGGAGGCAGGTGTTGACAGTCATCCTATCAAATTCTTGATCCCATCACATTCTTGATTGATACTGGTGCTACCCCGCTCTACTGTAAGATCTGCAGTAGTTCCAAACCTACCCCACTCGGGACAATCAATCCAAGTTGTAGGAGTTGCAAATAAAAGAATGACCAATCCATTGACAGATGAGGTACCTATGAGAATAGTAACCTTTCAGGATCGACACCAATTTGTGGTGTGTGATTCGAGTCCAGTCTTTTTGTTGGGTCGTGACCTTTTGTGTAAATTGAATTGTACCTTCTATTGCACCCAAGGGAGTGGCATTGCAGACCAATGAAGATGACATTGCATTCAAACTGGAAAATTAGAATCTCAGCAAAGAGATGTTTCCTGTGTTGACGACTGAAGATCTGCCATACAATTTGAGGGACTCAGTCTCTCAAGAGATGTGGGATTTCACAGGAGAAGAGATAGGACTGATAAAAAGGGTTGAGCCAGTCAATATACTGATCAAGCCAAATGTTGACTTTCAAAGAACACCTCAGTACAACCTGTTGCCGGAAACGTTGGCAGGGATCAAGCCTGTAATTGAGTCCATGATTGAACAGGGCACTCAAGATCAACACAATTGTAGTTCCATGTGGTCCCGTGGTACCGAATCCATCAGTGATTTTTTTTCAGATTCCTTGTGAAGCTGAATGGTTTACCATGATTGATCTATGTCAGGCATTCTTTTCTATACCCTTAAACGAGCAAAGCCAACTTTTTACATGCTTTTCGTCTAGAAAATCATGTGTTAAGGTGGTGTCGTATCCCACAAGGGTACACTTAAAGTCCATCACTTTTCAATCAGATTTTGAAAAAGAATCTTGAGAGTTTGGTACTGCTGCAAAATTCAGTTCTTGTGGTGTATATTGACGACTTCCTGATTGCATCAGAAACGGAGGACGCTTGTAGGATTGACACTGTTGCTCTGTTGAATTACCTGGCTGAGAATGGACAGCCCCCAAGTGTCCACAAGCAAACTACAGTACTGTTTTCCTGAAGTCCAGTATTTGGGTCATCGGGGTTGAGAAAGGCAAGAGGAAGGTGTCACCAGACCACATTGAGGTGATCATGAAAATTAATGCACCTACCACACAAAAGGAGGTCAGGATGTTTTTGGGAATGGTTGCGTACTGCCGTCAGTGGATTCCCAACTTCTCATTGAAAGCAAAGCCTTTGCAAAGGTTGACGCAAAAAGATGTAAATGATTCGGTACCATGGGATAATGACTGTTTGTTTGTCTTTCTGGAGCTGGGAGAGAGCTTGTGCGGCACTCCGACACTAGTAATGCCTGATTACAATAAAGCATTCTCGCTGTTTTGTTGTGAGAGGGATGGGTGCACACTGTCAGTACTCACACAGACTCATGGAGGTGTCCATAGACCAGTTGCTTACTTTTCAGCTACATTAGACCCCATAGCTTCAGCGTTGCCCGGATGTCTCAAATCTGTTTATGCAACAGATGTCAGCATTGAAAGATGTGAACGCATTGTTATGGGTCAAACTTTTAGTGTATATGTTCCACATTCAGTTGAGCTTCTGATGACGAGAACCAAAACACAGCATTTGACAAATAACAGGCTCACACACTATGAGCAAGTCATACTTGCCTCAGACAATGTGACTCTGAAAAGATGTTCTGTACTGAATCCTGCTACTTTGATGCCTATTCCAAATGTTTATGATGACTATTGTGAAAACCATAACTGTCTCAATGTGAATGACCTTTGCACCAAACCAAAACCCGACATTGTCAATGAACCTCTGCCTAAATCAGATGAAGGCCTTTTTATAGACGGTTCATGTTTAAGGGGCGACACAGGTTATTTGATAGCAGTGCTTGCTGTTTGTACGATTTCTGGAGTTGTGGCAGCTGCTTGTTTACAGGGTAAACACTCTGCACAGGTGGCTGAAATCATTGCATTGACACGAGCATGCCTGGTTTCTGATCAGATACTAGTCACCATACACACCGATAGCCAATATGAGTTTGGTGTGGTTCATGACTTCGGACAGCTGTGCTATCAGAGGGGGTTCTTAACGTCACCAGGATCTCCCATCAGAAATGGGGAATATGTAAGACAATTGTTGGAAGCTTTGAAACGACCAAAAGAAATAGCAGTGGTGAAGTGTGGTGTTGGCCATAGTGGACACTTGGGGTGAGGTCAAGCGTCTTCAGGGAGAAGTGTCAGAACAGGAGGAAGCTGGTTGGATTAAAGCAGGTTGTAAGAAGAGAGATGATGGCATTTGGGTTTCAACTGATTGTCAAGCAGTGTTGCCAGATGATTTTTCGAGCCCTATGGCGAGGCAGATTCATGGTGCAGTTCATATTAGAAGGGATGCCATGGTGCGAGTGTTCAGACAGATGGGGTTTAATCCACAGATTGTGCGTTTGCTGAAGCAGTGTGTTACGTGTGAACAAATGAATGCTGGGAAAAAGACTGTGGTTGGATTGAGTCACACTGGGGGATCTGGAGGTCCTTTCAATAGGATCCAGCTTGACTTCATAGAGATGCCCAGGTGCAATGGACTGAGGTACATTCTAGTGGTGGTGTGTGTTTTCTCAAGGTGGGTGGAAGCATATTCAATGAGAAAGTGCGATAGTCTCACAGTGGTAAAATTGCTACTTAGGCAGCTTATGCCACGATTCCAATATCCAACCTCATTGCAGTCGGATAGAAGAACTCATTTTCATAGTGAGATAATTAAGCTGCTTTGTACTGCCTTACAAGTTGATCAGAGATTGCATTGTAGCTACAGGCCTGAGGCATCTGGCCTTGTGGAGAAGATTAACAGAACTCTCAAGAAGCAAATGGCAAAGGTTTGTTTGTCCACGTCTCTGAAGTGGCCTGATGCATTGGCTTTAGTGTTGATGAGTGTGCGTAATATCCCTGATAGGAGGACCGGATTCTCTCCCCATGAGATCCTGATGGGAAGGGTGATGCGGTTACCAGCGGTGCCAGCTACAGTGTTGATAAACATCACCGATGATTTGAGCCTTGATTATTGCAAAGGACTGGCTGACGTGGCCCGTTCTGTGTCTCACCAGGTTGAAGCTGCAACCGCCCAACTTTAAAAGACCTCTGCCATGACCTGTGTCCAGGTGACAGCTTACTCTTTCGGAAGCACGTGAGAGAAAGCTGCCTTAATGCTCGTTGGCAAGGTCCCAAGCAAGTGATTCTCGGTGACGAATACTGCTGTGAAGTGTGGAGGCTTGCTGAACTGGAACCACACCTCACACCTGGAAGAAACAGCTCCTCTCCCTGAAGGAAATCCAGCCGTGGCTGCGAGGCCACCGGAGAGGACAAGCCAAGCTGTGGGGGTTACTGTCGAGGCTGGTCACACACCAGAGCGAGCTGAGGGGGTCACACTACGCACAGGCCGGGAATTGACTCTGAGGGAGTCGGTAACGTTGTGAGCGGTACAGAGTCAGGCTCATCTGGAAGAGCTGGTGTGGAAGTTGATCAGGAACAGAGGAGAGCAGAATTTGCAAGAGAATCGTGGCCTGTGAGACAAAAGAGGCAAAACGTGAGGTTGGAATCCGAGAGCGATCTTGCCCCTGTGTCTGAAACGTCTGAATCAGAGCTAAGTGACAGAGGACAAGCACAAAGGGGCCTGAGGAGATCAAGAAGAGAAGAGTGCCTTGCCAGAGGTGCGCTGCCCCAGAGTGGACCTATTTTGTTACAATTCCGGGAGTAGTGGGGACCGAGAGATAGAGGTCTTCACAAAACTGATCATTGAAATCAAACTCTTGGTTCTTGCAATGGAGGCCGTTTGAGTGTTGACAGTGAATGTACCAAGGCCTCGATATTGAGTGGTGTGAAAGTTTTGATTTTGCGAGATTTGTCCTTTCCTACTTTTGGATATCAGCAGCTGGCTCAAAAAGTTGCAGCAGTTGGTCTTGAAATTCTACAGCGTGTTATTACTGAAATTGGCTCTCGTGAGAGACTGTTAATTCAATTGTGGACTGTAAATAATTTTTCCCTTAAAGAAGATAACATATTGGAAGAAGAATAGAATTAGGTACATTCCGTTGAAGAAGAAAGAGGGCTTTGGAAGTCTTTTGAACTGTATAAATAAATGTGCAACAAACTGTGAATTGGTTTCCAGGACTCCTAGGAACTGTACGTGAACTTTGCCAAACAGCATTCGAGACGCAACAAAGAGACTTTGTGCTGTATCCTTTTGCTGTGCTGAACCGAACTCAGTTAAAAAGGGAGTCTGGAAATCCGAATCGTAGAGCAATGTCTGTAATAGGCACACTTCTAGTTCGGGTGATAATAGCAGTAGTCATTATAGTCTGTAAAATTGTCACATAAGGTAGAAGTTGAGGAGGTAGGAATACTAGAAACATCCACACCTGTTACTTATACCGCAAAAGAGGGTATTGAAGGAGCTGATAAGGCTATACTAGATCAGACTAGTTGCATGTTACACGTAGATTTGTCTAAGGGTGATTATACGCTAAATGTCTATGCGAAGCTGCTATAGTAGTATGTGAACACGATGGATGTTAGAGATTGTTATGTGTGCATGCAGTCGCCTGCTTCAGTGGAGGGGGGCATCCGTTACCATCACCTGCCCCTGACGTATGGAATTTCATGTAGTTTATTGCTTAGTATGTTTTAGGGTAAGGGTCACTATGAGTATTATTTTTCCAATTACGATGCAGTGCTTTCTGAAGTTCTGGCTTACAAGCACCTGGATAATTAGGATTATTACAAGCAGGACGAGGGAGTTGTGAAAAATGTCATACCTACTGTTACCCTAGATACAGCTTATGCCCATTGTCATAATTTGATGTGCCTATTAACGGACAAAAAATAATAATTTATAGATCAAGTAGAAGATAGACATAGACAATTAGTTGTAAAACTTAATAGTAGAGAGGGAAATTTGAATGGACCAAGGAGGAGTTTGCGCACAAGGCTAAGGGAAGATATGGCCTAATAGCTTTAGACTTTGAGAAGCGAGGGAAGCTTTGCATTAGACGGGTACCAACTTATTACGATAAAATCTTTGTGGGACAGAGTGTGTGTGAACACATTTTCACAACTGAAGCTACTGTGAAGAAGTTCTTGCAGGAAGCGATGCAAGAGATATCCAATGTGTATTTTGTGTGTGGGAAGAATGTGTATGTGCGATTGCCACTGAATTGATATGGTACATGTTATGTGGCTTTTGTGTTTCCCAAGATTTACCACGTTGAGGATTTGGGGCCTTTGGAAGGTGGATTACATCATAGAGAGAAGTGAGGTGCAAGTGCAGGAGAGATTGTTGGGGATGTATTTGGAGCATTGATACAGAGTTTGGTAGTGGTTCTGAATGACATCAAGATTAGAAGGTTGTCAATCCTTATGGATAAGTTGTCAGCAAACACAGCCCAGTCTTTGTTGCCTGTAGATGGAGAGATGGTGTTGATAAGAGCCATGGTGATGCAGAACCGTCTTGCTCTAGACATACTATTAGCAAAAGAGGGCAGAGTATGTACAATGTTGAGGATCCAACAGTGCTGTACTTGTATCCCAGACCATAGTAAGTATCTGAGGAAGAATATAAGTAACATCACTGCGATTAATCATGACGTCCATGATTTGGCCACAGTAGGAGTTTGGGACAAGGTTGGGAAAGGACTTGGAAAGGTTGGAAGTTGGTTTGCAAACCTGGGTAAGGGAATTCTTGGGTATATCCTGAGGCCAATCATAATAGTGGTGGTTTGCGTGAGTCTATTGCTTGGACTGATAAGGGCCTACAAATGGCATAAGGCAGGACATGCTGAGAGATCTCTTAGAGAGAGTGAAAGGAGGGTGGAGCGACTGCAGGACAGTCACTAAAAGAATCTGAAAAGTCTAGAGAAGTTCTGGCAGGAAAAGCTTACTACAACTTGTGTTTAGGTCAGTTCTCTCTACAAGGAGTTATAGATGGCTGTGATGACAAGTGTAATCAGAGGGGGGACTGACAGAGCGCAATGGTGCTCTTTATTTGTAGGGGTGCATTATAATCATGAATAGTTTGCACCTACATTTATTCTTTTGTCGTATCAACTTGTGGCAGTAGAATATGTACGGTAATAATGCACAAGTTACTTACCTTCGGTAACTATATATCTGTCAGAAACATTAGTAGAGATAGATTCCTTACCTTAGAATTACCTCCAGGCGTCAGACTGGATCCGGAAAGTTTTCGTCAGCAGTACCCCAGTCGTCGTGCGGCTCCGCATGCGTCGTTGGCGCCGGGATGACGTTGCTGGAGCTACTTAGACGCGCACTGAAATCAGTTCTGTACACGACTTTCCATGCCAGGAACACTGAGCCATGCAAAAAACTGACCACTGGTGCCATGAAACTAGGGCCCTGAAAGGGATGACCTTAACCCTAGAAATCAGTTCGCAGAACGGGGAGGATGGGTTGGGCGGCAAGGAATCTATCACTACTAATGATTCTTACAGCTATATCATTACCGAAGGTAAGTAACTTGTGCATCTGAAAGAAACACGTAGTGATAGATTCCTTACCTTCGAATAGATACCCCAGCAATACCAACCCCGGTGGTGGGTCTGCGAACCAAGATCACACCAGAAAGTCCTGGAGAAGAGAACGGCAAAAGAAGCCGTCACTCCGGACTTGGCTGTCCAGACAGTAATGCTTGGTAAATGTGTGCAGAGAGGCCCACTTAGCTGCCTGACAGATGTCCTGCAAGGGAACTACCCGTCCCAAAGCAGTAGCAGCTGTCGTAGCCCTGGTAGAATGGGCGCATAGCCCCACCAGAGGCTCCTTTTTAGCCAAAGAATAACAAGCCTTTATGCCCAGAACGACCCTCCGAGAGATGGTCCATTTGTGCACAGCCCAACCTTTCTTAGTGCCCAAGTAGCCAACAAAGAGCTGGTCGTCCACCCGGAACTGTTGCGTGCGTTTAAGGTACAATGAGAGCGCACATTTTGGGTCCAGACGGTGGAGCCTCTCTTCCTCTTTAGAGGGATGAGGAGGTGGAAAAAAGGTGGGCAAAGTGATGGTCTGCTTAATGTGAAAGGCGGTGACAACCTTTGGCAGAAAAGAGTGACGAGTCCTTAGAACAACTTTGTCCGGATGGACAGAGAGAAAAGGAGGTTTAGAAGAAAGAGCCTGGAGCTCACTCACTCTTCTGGCAGAGGTGATGGCAACCAGGAAAGCAGTCTTTAGGGTGAGAAGACGAAGAGGACAGTTGTGAAGTGGATCAAAAGGAGCACACATCAGATAAATTAGAACTAGGTTCAAGTCCTACTGAGGCATTACGAAAGGAACAGGAAGGAAAAGATGAGTAATGCCTTTCAAGAATCTATTTACAACCGAGGACTTGAAAAGGGAAGGCTGATTTGGAAGCCGTAAGAAGGCTGAAATGGCCGACATAGCCCGCGATAGTGCCCAAGCAGAGCCCTGCTGGGCCAAAGAGAGGAGAATTAGAAGGACTTCTGAAAGAGGGGCAGAAAAGGGGATTTACAGCCTTTGCTGTGCACCATGCCACAAACTTATTCCACCTGCAGGCATATACCGTTTTAGTGGAGGGACACTTGGCTGCCAAGATAACATCGCAGACTTCGGGAGGCAGGTCGATAGACGTCAACTGCCACTGCTCAATCTCCACGCAAGGAGGTGGAGGCTGGACAGGCTCGGGTGAAGAGCCCTCCCCTGCTGGTGCAACAGAAGATCCTACCGATGAGGCAGTCCGAACGGGGGATCGATCGCCATGCTGAGTAGCTCGGGATGCCATATTCTTGTAGCCCATTCTGCAGACACAAGAATAACTTGGGCCGGTCGCGCTTGATCTTCTTCAACACTCTGGTTAGAAGTGGTATAGGCGGAAAGGCGTATAGTAGACCGCAACTCAACTTCAACTCAAAGTGTTGCCTAGAGAGTGCTGCCTTGGAAATTCCAACGTGCAGAACTGATGACATTGTGTGTTCTCTTCGGTGGCGAATAGATCTAACCAAGGCTCTCCCCACTGCTGAAAGAGCCCTTGCGCCATGTCCAAGTGCAGACGCCATTCGTGATCCATCATGCACCGACGGCTGAGTTCGTCCGACCTGGCGTTCAGAGAACCTGCCAGGTGTTGAACCACTCGGGATATACCCTGATGTTCCAGCCATGTCCAGAGGCACAAAGCCTGCAGACAAAGGGTCCACAACCCCACCCGACCTGTTTGTTGCAATACCACACGGCGGTGGTGTTGTCCGTGAAGACCTGCACTACTCTCCCCATGACAGAGGGAAGGAATGCCTTCAGTGCAAGTCGGATTGCCCGAGCTCCAGAAGGTTGATATGGAGCCAGAACTCCGCCAGAGACCAGAGGCCTCTGCTCTCCGCCTCTTCCATGTGGCCGCCCCATGCCACGAGGGACGCATCCATCGTCACTGTGTGCTCCGGTTGGGGAAGGGAGAGGTATCTGCCATTGACCCAATCGCAATTTGTGAGCCACCACTTCAATTGTCGTGCAGTGCCCTCCGAGATCTGGACGTGATTAGACAGGTTGCCCTGATGCTGTGCCCACTGGAACTTCAGGGCCCGCATATGCCATCTGGCATGATCCACCAGCAGGATGCAGGAGGCCATCAGGCCAGTAGCCAAAGGGTCATCGTGACCGAAACCAGGGATAGAGGCTGAAAGATCGGAATCATAGCCTGAATATCCCAGATTCACTGTTCAGGAGGATAAAACCGAAACTGCGCCGAGTCCAGAACCGCTCCGATGAAGAGGAGCTTCTGTGAGGGAATCAGGTGCGACTTCGGCACGTTGATGGAAAACCCCAGCAAATGCAGGAGGTCGGCCGTGGTCTGGAGGTGGGAGACGAAAGCCTGGGGCGAGCCCGCCTTCAATAGCCAGTCGTCGAGATAGGGGAAGACTGAAACCCCCTATCTGCGCAGATGAGCTGCGACCACTGCCATCACCTTTGTGAACACCCGAGGGGGGGCACTGATAAGGCCAAAGGGGAGCACGGTGAACTGAAAGTGCTTGAGGCCTACCGTGAACCGCAAGTAACGCCGATGCGCCGGCAGGACGGGGATATGAAAATAAGCTTCCTGCAAGTTCAACGCAACTATCCAGTCTTGCGGGTCAAGGGCAGATAAGACCTACGCAAATGTGAGCACCTTGAACTTCTCCTTCCTGAGGAAGCGATTGACATACCGAAGGTCCAAGATAGGACGCAGGCCCTTGTCCTTCTTTGGAACCAGAAAGTAGTGGGAGTAGCAACCACGACCTACTTCTGGCATTGGTACGCGCTCGATGGCCCCCTTGGCCAAGAGGGCCGTGACGTCCTGCTGGAGAAGTGTCAAGTGATCCCCCAACATGCGGTGGTACTTAGGGGCATGGCTGGAGGGGTGGTCTCGAAGGAGAGGGAGTAGCCCCATCGGACAATTTGCAGCACCCACCTTTCCGAGGTAATGTTGCGCCAGTGGGGGAGTTGATGACGAATTTTGCCACCCACTGGCTTCTGATGGGCCTGAAAAACCGGACTAGGAGGCTTTGCAGTGGATGCTGCGGGGTGGAGGTGGACTGACTCGCCCGCTGGCCCCCTGAACCGCTTCAACGGTTCCACGTGCTAGTGTTGCTGTTGCAGCGGCCTGTGGCTCTGTGAACGTGGAGGGGCACCCCTTCCGTGGCCACAAAAGGAGCGAAAAGCAGAAGGCGGAGGAGGCAGAGTGGCCAACAGGCCCAAGGACTTGGCCGTAGCCCCGGAGTCCTTAAAGCGCTCCAACGCACTGTCCGCTTTATTGCCAAAGAGGAGAATGCCATCAAAGGGCATGTCCATCAGAGTGCTCTGGACATCCCCTGAGAAGCCAGTGGTCCTCAGCCAGGCGTGGTGCCTAAGTGCCACCGTTGTGGAAATCGATCTGCCCAGCGAGTAGACAGTGTCTAGCCCACAACGTATGGTGAACTTAGCTGCATCTCACCCAGCCGCAAAAGCTTGGGAGAGGACTGTCTGGGCCTCCTTCGGACAGTTAGGCAGCACCTGCGCAACCGTGTCCCACAGTAACTGGGAGTAAAGGCCCAAGAGGCATGCGGTGTTCACCGACCGCAGCCCTAAGCTGGCAGATTAAAACAGCTTCTTGCCAAGCTGCTCCAGCTTCTTGGATTCCCTATCCGGAGAGGAGGAAGGGTAAGCGCTCTGGGAAGTAGAGGCTTGGACAACCAAGCTCTCAGGGGCGGGGTGTTGGGAGAGGAAGAGGGGGTCGCCCAGAGCCGGGTGATGGCGTCAGGCCACATTCCTGTACAAAGGAGCCCCTTTGTTGGGCCTGGACCAGGTGCCAAAAAGAACGTCAGACAGTGCTTCATTAAAAGGCAGTAAGGGCTACGAAGAGGTTGCCGTCAGCTGGAGCCCTTCTGTCAGGAGGTTAGTCCTGACGGCCACTCTAGGGAGTATGAGGTGGAGGGCCTCGGCTGCCCTACACAACACCACTGTGTAACTGGCTTCCTCCTCCGTAGCCACGGTAGGAAGAAACAGCATGCCAAGGTGAGGTGTCAAGACCACTGGCTTCCCCCAAATCCTCCATCCAGTCCAGATCATAAGCACACTCCTGTACTAGAGGGTCCTCAGACCCCTCCCAGTCCTCCCCTTCCTCCGTAGTCTGTAGAACAGGCTGAAAATAAGGAGGAGGGACATAGACCAAAAATGGCACCATCGGCGTCAGAATCGGCAACGGGTGACGCCGATCCGGTACCGTGTCCGGGTCAGGGCTGAACCTGGGGATGATGTTGTCCCGAGGAGCGAGCGACGTCGGTGAGGACGGCCCAGGTGGAGGTGTTATTAGATCAACCGGCGTCGACCGGGGTCCAATCCAGGATCCAAGGGGGCCCTGTGGCATCGGGGGCGGAGCCGCTGGCGACACCGGAGTCAGAACCGCCGGTGATGGAAGGGCAGGAACCCCAGTCGGGCCCGTGGGACCAGACAGCCCAAAGAGTTGGGCCATGGCAGCAAGAAACTCTTGCACCTGAGCAGGCTTCACCGACACACCCGGAAAAGGTGGGTAGACTGTTTGGGACGTCGCAGGCTCCGCGGGAGCCGCGGAGGTGGCACCACCCGCACCCTCAGCTGCGTCGGGCAAAGGGTGAGGAGAAGTCGAAGAGCGACGATGCTTCTTTGACTTCTTCTTGGAATGCTTCGACTTACCTGACCTCTAGTGCGAAGATTTAGATCCAGAAGAATGATGGAGACAGCTCCACGACCAGTCCCTCAACCTCCCTCGGACCAGGACCTCGAGCGGCGCGGAGCCAACTGCCGGACTTCCAGCAACTTTCGGGACCGCTCCCGCAAAGTCTTCTGCGCCATGGCCCGGCAGTCGGCGCACGACTTGGTGTCCTGGTTGCGCCCTAGGCAGTAGACACACGCGATGGGGGTCCGTCACCGACATCATGCGGTGACAGTCCCCACAGTTCTAGAAGCTGGGCATCCCTACGATACCATAAGTCGATCGACTCGAAAAGATGAGACAAAAGGCCTCGAAAAACTCAGTCAAAAAGTGTCTAGGAGTACTAGCTCTTCCAAGATCTGCGCTTGCTGGCACAGAAAAAGAAAGAACTGACCTCAGCGCCCGTGGGCGTGTCTAAGTAGCTCCAGCGACATCATCCCGGCGCCAACGACGCACGCGGAGCCGCACGACGACTCCTACCGATGCGCAGGGGTACTGCTGTTGAAAACTTTCCGGATCCAGTCTGACGCCTGGGGGTAATTCTAAATTAATGAATCTATCACTACGTGTTTCTTTCAGATATGAAATGCGATGGGCTAGGTATATTCTTCATATAAACGTGAACAATTTTTCAATGCATATGTGCGTTTAGCTTAAAACATTAACGTGTACAATTGTACTAGATGCTTGCACTTATTCATGCATTTGATGTGCCCATGTAATGTGTGATTTAGAAAATGTAGTAAATGAGTTCATTGAGATGTGAACTTGTCAGGCCTATGTGCTATTATGTTGGCCAATTTCTGTAGGCCTGAATTGCATTCTCCCTGATGCTCTTGTGTTATTGAGTTAATGGTTTAATTTCATGTGCATGTTGGATTTGTTCCTTTCTCACATTTCTGTTGCAGGTGAAGAAGTCTGCCTTTGTTAGTTAGAATAACGCTTTTGCTTTAAAAGTTAGACTCAGGGGAGAAAAGAATACATTTACACATGAACTGCTGATAAAGTGAGGTGTTCTTTCTCGCTGGAGAAGGCCTGCGAATCAAGGTCATTGAGCCAGGAGCTGGGAGTATCAAAACTAGATGGAAAATCATCTAAGAGGGGCCCCAGCTGAATGAGGTGATTGGAAGACCAGCAGTTGGCATATTCTGTGATTTTGGTGTTGCAATTAGGGACAGTGCCCCGGGGGTTGAGTCAGGAGAGGAGAGGAGATTAATGAGGAGGGAAGGAGCAACATAGAAAGAGCTCTGTAGCCTTTGGCTACTTGACCCATACAACATGAGTGTACTTAGGAAGTCTTCACACGCTGACACCTTTTCCTGACTTGCCTGGGAAATGCTAAGTAGGAATGTCACGTTAGTGGTAGTGTAGGGACAGACTAATGCTTATTACTTACGAACTTCCATTGAAGACTGATCTAGAGTGGGGGCGCTTATTGCCTGCGTTCTGGTTCTGGAATTCGTCATTCTTTTTATGCTACGGAAGTTAAACTTCACTTGTAGGTTTGGTTTTGTATTAGTTCCAATGTATTTCTACAACTTCGTCTTGAAGTGATGGTATGTCCAGTTATTTTTGGTTTTGTTACAAATATGCTAAACTTAGAACCTAGAGTCTGTGATTCTTCTGAGTAATAATCAGTGAGTTTTTGATCTGCTATGAAAAGTTGTTTCTCCCTTCCACGCTTCCAAGCAGACACCCACGGTCCATTGGCCGAGGGTTCTAGAGTAAATGATCAGAAGGAACCCAGCCCCTTCACTACAATGAGCGTCTCATCGTACTATGTCTTTGTGGGCAGCGAGAATACAAAGACAACAGGGGAGAGTGTCAGCATGAGTGACAGCAGAGTGAGAGTGACAGCATGAGTGACAGCAGAGTGAGAGTGACAGCAGAGTAAGAGTGACAGCAGAGTGAGAGTGACAGCAGAGTGAGAGTGACAGCAGAGTGAGAGTGACAGCATGAGTGACAGCAGAGAGTGACATCATTTCTTCTCTTACAAAACCAAGCAGCTCCCACAGTCCAACGATAGCCTCTCTACTTCACATTTTGAATCATTCTGGCGAGGCAAGTAGCCATGAAGAAGTTCTGAAAACTGCTCTCCAGACTCAGATCAATAAAAATCGATCGCTACGAAGCAGCATTCAGGTGTCGAGTGTTGCGTTAGTCAATAGTAACTAAAATAGTAACAATCCATAGGTGGGGACAAAGCCATATGTTAATTTGGCTAACTCAATCGTTTATTTGCAAATATTTTCATTTAGGCATGTGCCAAATTGTGCACTTTGGTTTCGAAGCTTTAATAACAAACAGGCCGATGAAGTGATAGTTGATTTTGAAAGTCTGCAATGAATACTATTTAATACAGAATGCACACATTCTTGTGAGAACCAGCTACACGTGAAATGCCAGGCACATTAATTTGTGAGCAGGATTCAAAGTAAATATCTGAGTGGTAATAGGTCACTTGTCGAGTTTCTGCATTGCTTAGAAAATAAGCATTGGCAAAGTGAATAGATCTGGGTTTATTGTGCTAATGATTACTGTACAGCAGTGCAAGACACATGTGCGAGAAACCGGTCCCAGGATGCTTGTTTCTGCTTCACGGAAGATCCAGCTTGGCAGTTTGGGCTGGACTGCTCCCACGAGGAGCAGGGTCAAGACTGATTGGCATATGGCTGGGTCCAAACCGGGGTGGCGTAGTGATTAAAATAACAATGGGTTTAACCCAGATCTCTTGACTGGGGGTGGATGTTTGATTCATTCAGCATTCCGTCCATCCTTTGTTGCCACAGCACATGGGCGGGAGAAGCAGGAGTGGACAGAGAGGGCTATTTTTGTAAAGTTGACCATTATACAGATCAATGCAGGCACTTGTGTGGTGGCAGAAGCAAACAACAAAAAAGGCGAAACCTTTAGGTGAGAGATAACAGAAGAACGGTGAAAGCGATGCAAAGGGGAGAAGGTGGTTGGGAGGAGAAGGGTCAACCAAGAATGAGCAGGAAAACACATGCACTTTCCTGGAGTGCTTAATGAAAAATAAAAAAGTAGTTCTTTAAATGAAAGCAGTGTAACGACTCAAGTCAGCCAATAAAAAAGATGCTCTGCTCCAGGGTTGGGACAAAAACAAGAACAGGAGAAACAAGCCATGAAATAAAAAGCAATCAGGTGAGTACATTATTTACATGCAGCACTTAGGACGTACCCTAGAGACAACTGACTGGTGCAAATGTTGCGAGTCCGACATAAAGAAACTCGGTGAGCTAGAATAAGGTGCCTGAAGAAGGAGGCGTGGGAGAATCTGCGGCTCGCTGCAGTAAAAAAAAACAAATAGCCTGGCCTTTTGGAGAGCGATAAATGCTCCCTTCCTTAAAGATGAAGGCGTCCCGACCTTGAATTCACATGTGGAAGAGGAATCATGAGTGGCAAATTTTATGAAAATATTCGGAGCAGCGGATGAGGTAAGGTCTACCCAATAAGTGTTAGGCAGGCAGAACCTAAAGGTAGCTTGGATTTTAACCTGGCAGGGATAAGGCACTGGATGGCCTAATGTAATACAGCAAAGGTGTCTGGATGGATTCTCATAGATTTCTTTTTAGAACACTTAGATCTCTGGGCTCCACTACGGACCAATTTATTTAAAGTCATAGGTAAGACGGACCTCCAGACTCATGGAAAAAACAATAATACCGAATTACAAAAAAGGGGATAAGGTTCCGCCCCAAATTATAGACACATGTTGGCTCTGCCCCAAAATTATAGCCCAATTTCGGCTCCACCCCAAAATGATAGACCTATTTCCTTGATAAATGGCACCGCCAAATTGATGGGTTGGCCTTTTATTGAACAGATTAGAGGATTGGGCAAGCAAGAGGAATGCGCTGATCGCACACAGTAAGGTTTCAAAAAGGGGAAGGGACCATAGACCAATGGTGATCGATAAATATGCGCCGGCCAAGAATGGCCAGACATATATGACCTTTATGGATCTCTCGGACGCCTTCGACTGTGCCACCCATTCGAAGTTATGGACAGTTATATACAGTCTTTATACGTCAGATGTACTCACAGGTCTCAGCTTAAGTTCGGTATGAAAGGAATGGGGAGTGTACAAGGCCCTTTGAGATTCAAAGGGGTGTTAGGCAAGGTTGCATTCTGGTGCCTTTTTTGTTTAAAATTTTTACTCAAGGGGTGAAGGCTGCTCTCTCTGGGTCTACTAAAGATGTGCCTCATTTTAACTCAGTCCCCATGCCAAGTCTTCTTTATGCTGGTGACGCTGTGCTAATAGCAAGAACTGGGCAGACAGACGATTTCAGAAACATATAGAGGTTTACACAAAATTTATGAAAGTTTGGCTCTTCATGCAAATGTAGCGAAATCTTTTGTATTGGCTTTAGGGGCCTGTCCTAGGAAACTCCCAGTTTTCCATATTGATACGCACAGGTTGGAGGTGGTGGACACATTCTCTTATCCAGGGATTCTGTGTGAATGCAAACACAAATTGAGGAATATGATAAATGACAACGCCTTTTTACTAAAAAAAAAATAATAGGGCACTCTTTAGTTTTATCAAGAAACTTGGATATAAAAAAGGTGTACGCAGTGAAAGCTATCTCAATTGCTACTTATGGGGCAGAGGTCCAGGGGAGGGTGCATAGATGATGGCTTTTACAAAAGCCTTCTAGGCTTCCCATGCAGCTGCTGTAATTTCAATTGCCACATTGAACTAGACGCCCCTTACCAGTCAGACATAGTGTGTTTAGCACCTATCTCATTGTGCATTGGATAAGGAGGAGGGGGACCATTAACTTGAATCAGATCATCCTGAGAGATTGTTTAAAACTGGATTTTGCATACACGATTACGTGGCAGCAATATATAAAGTGCACATAGGTTTACAGGAACGTTTTGAGAGCCCACAGAGTTGCGCACTATCCCTAAGGTGAGAATAAAGGAGGCTTTCTTATTACAGGCAGCCAGAGAGCGAAGGAAGGTTAACTGCACTAAAGCTACTGTCAAGTTGTATCAATTGGCCCCTCACATCACACAGGACGTACACTCCTACTTAGCCACAGAGTCTAACCTCCAACACGGTTTCATTTTAGTAAGGTTTCGCTTAAACTATATTCCACTGATGCTGGGCTATCCCAGTAATGTTGCTTCTGTGGGAGATCCAACGTTATGTCCCTGAGATGTGTTGTCTTCCCAAACGGATTTACATATAATTACCTATATATTTTTTCATCCCACCTCTGCGCAAATACACAATTTTACGCAATGTTGGACAGCCTTATATTTTATTCAAACACTTTATCCCCTTGTTAGTTACTCTCTGGGGTCGTTCCTCTGGTCGTCCCTGAAGAGTAGGAGATTCCTTGTGGACAGTGAAGCAAGATAAGAGCTGCACTCTTAATGATTTTTAGTTCAACTGTATTATGAATTATGAAATGTTCAATTTGTGGCATGCTTTAATAGTAATGTTATTATTCTTTTAAATCATGTAATTTTAAACTGCTGTCTTAAATACTTTTTAAGCATTCATGTATTTTTCGTGTACTTTATATGCTGTGGAAATATTGCTAATTAAGAACTTTGACTGACTGGGTGCCTTGAAGAAGCCAATCAATGGCAAGCAATTAATAAAGTGCACAAAAAACACTTACGCCTACCTTAAAAAAAAAAAATGTATGCCAGGTCCAGTTGGAGCCCAAAGGCATGACAACATGGGTTGGGACGCAGCTGAATCATTGGCATGTCACAGACAGTAATTTATAGCACTGCTTTCAACATTAACCTCTTGAATTCCTTGCACCTCGGTGCTTAAACAGAGGGCAATCAGCATGTGATGTCACGAGGGAGCACATGATGTTTGCAGCGGATGGAATGCAACGTTTAGAGATGGCTGGCTCATAATTCACAAAGCAGAGGGAGTATGCGGGTGATAAGCCA
This sequence comes from Lissotriton helveticus, assembly GCF_964261635.1. NCBI lineage: Eukaryota > Metazoa > Chordata > Amphibia > Caudata > Salamandridae > Lissotriton > Lissotriton helveticus. Next base: position 1,327,194,452 of record NC_136061.1, on the reverse strand, counting down.
GACGAGAGATAAAATCAAGAAAAGAACGGAATGTATGATGCAGTCACAGAGGATGTGCACGTGTGTGCATTCACACGCGCAAGAGGGAGAAAGACAAGGACTGGGAGAATGCAATGGATACACAGTGAAGGGCAAATAGGTATAAGGATGACACATGAGACCTTATGGAAACCATAAGTGACTCCTGCAATTTGCACATTTCAGACTAACGCCACAACTGAAAACGGAGACGGATACAATCACACAGCTGCAAGCTGGCACAAGCCAAACCTAGAGAGCGGAACCAAACTAAGGCAGCGAATGGAGAATAGAAAAAAACACACGATGCACGCAATTCTCCCTTTAGGAAGCCTCTGCCGTTATTACGTTCTGCACTTTCCATCTGCCATTTATTACAATGTATTCGTATTCCAAACTCTCTCCCACGCACTAGAAACACCACAAGCGTTCTCGTGCTTGGAGATGACTAACAAAGCAAACTCCCTCGGCTTCAGAAGCAGAATGTTGCACACGGCGGACCTGTCAAACATCCAAGTAAAGGAAACACAACCATCAGCGGTTTGCGGTAGTGACAACTAAGAGGCCGGCGGAGGGAATTCCCACCCTTGAGAGAGGTTGTTGAAAGTGTCTCAGGAGGTGGCAACAGGCAACACACTAGACCACAACGAGTTTGGCATAGAAACCATAACAGTAAGTTTCCTATGTCTATGACACGACGTTGAATTGGAAAAAGGGAAAACTATCTACAGTCCTGTGGCGCAGCTTTCATTGGTGCAGTGGCACCGGGTAATGCAGCCGTGCGGGGCTCACTTAACACTGATTAGTGCTTTTATTTTATTATTCAAACAGCACCCAGGGAGCCTATTTCATCCCTAGCACTAGAGCCTGACACACTGGCTAAACTGTATCTCTATAAGGGCACTTCACCTTCAGGGCGTCAATCCCAAGCCGGACAACGATACCACCACTCTCCATTCGGGGTTCACCGGGTGCACACCCGTGTCTCCCCCATTGTTTCCAAGCACAGAGTGCTCCTGCTAGAAACAGGAATCAAGAAAAACAGTCCAAAAGGGGCCAGGCCATCCCTGTTCCTAAATGTTATTAGCTTTTCTGATCTTACAAACTTTGGACAGCCACCTATATTGGTGAGAAATGGACATTCTTGCCCTGTGTTCCCCAGAAGTGCATTCAAAGCTGCCTGCTCACACAGCACCAGATGTGTCAAAGTAAAGTCCCCCCTCACAGGGTCACCTAATAAACAGTTGATATCACAAAATGAGTACTCCTTGCGCTGGAAACAGCTGCAGAGGGCAGGTTTCCAGCTTATTGTCCAGATGCACAATATACGTCCACTGCGGAAGTCAAGACAGGAACATTTGTATTGCGCACACATCACTCCGGGAGTCTCATGGTGCATGCAGACGGCCCTGAACAAAAACTGATGACTTAGTTGTCAAATAGCCATGTTTTTAGCTTTGTGCGGAAGCAGCCATGGTCAGAGATGGATATACCCAACAGAAGGTTCAGGTAGAGAAGTCACAGGAATTTTGCAACTTATTATATAAAATTAATTGTCTTGAGCGTAATTGTTCTTTTAAATATTTCTTCTAATATGTAATAAATTATAATGTTTTTCTGAAATTTGTACAAATTTATTTTGAATATATGATTATATAGGCTTCTCTCTTTTTCTCCCTCTCTTCTTTCTTTTTACTTTTTTAATTTTATATAATTAGTTGCAAAATTCCTGTGACTTCTCTACCTGAACCTTCTGTTGGGTATATCGAGTGTCTGTCCCTGGTTCAGGGTTGTTGGACTGCCCCTGTAGTTTCTCAATGGTCAGAGATGGAGTGTAGGTGTAAGGGCATTTTATTCCAGGATGCCGGGTATGAAAAGAAAAAGCTTTCCCCCCTTTTCTAGCCATTTGAATTCTAAGGGGGTAAGCAAAGCCTAATTGCTGGATCTGAGTACCCTACGTGGCTGATACCAACGTAACTTTCCTGACCAATATCTTGGCCCAACTCCATACATGTTTTTATGAGTCAGACAAAGAGTTTTAAAAATAATCAGTTTTTTCACAGGAAGTCAGTGAAGGGTTTTTAGACATGGAGCAGAAGAAGATCTATATGGAAGATCTAAAACAAGCCTAGCGGCTGTGTTCTGCAAGATCTGAAGCCTGTTTAGAAGGTTTTCATTTATTGAGAGCAGTAAGGCATTGCTGTGGTCCATCCTATTTATGATCAGCCCCTGGACTAATGGCTTCCGCGCCTTAATGGGGATCTATTTGAAGACCCTCCGCAAACTACGCATAACACCAAAACGGGTGCCAATGACGTGGTTTATTTGGCTTTTCATGGACAGTTGGTTGTCCATGTAAAAACCGAGGTTGCGGACCGTTTCCTTGATGATTGGGCTGGGGCCTAGATTGACTGGCCACCAGTCATGTGCCCAGTGTTCTGTGGCCTTGCCGAAGAGCATGATCTCCGACTTACCACCATTTAGTTGAAGGTGGTTAGATCTCATCCACCGATCCACATGGGACAGACAAATTTGGAAACCGTGCTTAGTTTCTAGAGGGTCCGGGCCTAAGGTGACCAGAATCTGCGTATCATCTGCATACGATATGACATCAAACCCGTAGGCTCTGATCACCTTAGCCAAGGTGGTCATGTACAGTTTAAAAAGTGTCAGGCTCAAAATAGAGCCCTTTGGCACTCCCATCTTCACCGGTCTTTTACATGAAATGCTGTTTCCCATCTGAACAGTTGTCATACGGTCAGATAAGTAGCTTTTAAACCACTTGAGGGCATTTCCTCTGACACCAATCTCCCAGAGCCTATGTTCTAAAATGCTGTGGGAGATGGTGTCAAAGGCAGCAGACAGGTCGAGCAGGATGAGTATGACTGACTGATGTTTGTCTAATGCCAGCCTGATATTGTCGGTGACCTCAACCAATGCTGTCTCGGTGCTGTGTGACGCACTTAGACTGTGCAGAGTCTAAAAGTCCATGCTTCTCGAGAGGGTGAAAAAGGAGGAATGGCAGTCCCAAAAGGACAGTATCCCAGGTAAAGAATTATTTCATAGTAAATAACATTCACTCATTAAATTATTCGACTACATAGACAGGTTAAATGATCTTTTGCAATAAAAGGACTACAATGCTTTTAATACATAAATCCACCAATTCTATGCATCCTGTTTTAAAAGAACATGCAGTTTTTATATTGCTAAGATGACGTTCTGAACCCACCATCTTCATTAGATTCTGACAATAAAATGTCCTTGCAAACAGATCTAGGCCTCAATCTCTTTGCTAAACGTTGTTCAACTTCATAGTATTTTGGCGTGAATAGGTTCTTTTGATGAATTTGGGTAACGGCTTCAGGTGGTGGGTGACAAACACATGCGCACAAACAAGTTAGTCTTAGAACACAGAACCAAGAATGCGTAAATCAGATAATGAACAAAGTACACCACAAGGAGGTGGAGATTCACAAAGCATGGTACAATAGCTCACAAGAAAAGAGGGCCTGAAGTGTGAACTCCGTAGGTGCCATGTGAGGTGTCTATAAGGCAACGTGCGGGGCAAAGACCAGAGAATCTGATGGGAGTGTCGCTCAATTGTCAAGAAGTCCCTGTCGCTCATTATGAAACAAGTAACAACGTGTCACGCCTGCAGCACAGGGGTCTGGCATGGCCCGAGTCCTATAAACAACACTACAAACTCTCACAATGAAAACGTAGGACAATAGGACACCATAATGTATGAAAGTGTGGTTCGCAAACTGTTCAGCTTGTAACTGTCAGTCAGTGAAGCAGCACTCATGGTTTCTGGGTTGCCCAAACCATCTGATTAGGTATACAGGTACACAGTGATACCAGTGAGCCAGCGGCATCACAGTTAACACAGTCCTCTAAACTTTGCAGTGAGAGCTCCCTTTGTCGACTAAGTTTCACTGTGGACGAGCTGCACCATGGCATAACAGTGAGCTTCTGTGAACGTCACTGACCACTCAAAGTCCTGAACACTACTAAAGCATTAGCAATGACCAGCATGAATTGCATCTCTCTTATTACAAAAAAACACCTTAAATTATTTTAAGCATAACATGCAGGAGCTCTGTACTTACTCAAACCAGCACAGCAGAGCATGTAATTGCACATCATGTTCATAAACTTAAAAACATTCCACATTAATTATGTGCAAAATACAAAATGTCAAGACAAACAAAAACAGTAATCACCAAATTAACAGGCATGGAATAACTGAAGAGATGCGGCACACGTTACTGGACAGTTTTGGAGGACTTTAATATACATCATTCACTGCACGTCCCAAATATTAATACATTCTGACTGCATACTTACACCTCACATAGACAGTCAGATATGGCATGATGGCGAAAATGCCCATCCCTACGGATCTTTCCACTTCTCTCTCCCTCCATCCATGCCAGCTCAGGATCACAACCATAAACAAATTCTCAGATTGGCAGGGATGTGGAATTCCTATGACGCCCAGTACATATTGTTTGGGGTCAAAGGCAACAAGTTTTCATGTGTATTTTGTCCTTGGGATAAGTAGGTCCAACCCCCTACAGCGCAAACCCTTTGGCTGCCACTTTACAATACCACATTATGAATCAGAGAAAAGCATTGCCTGCAGTTAAGTTAATATTTGTGTCAATATGTTAATGCTGTTCAAACTTGTATTTATAGTTCATTAATGCAAAGGCTTTATTATTAAGATGAGTGCTCTAAGCAAATGTTGTAATCCCAGACTGCACTACTGACAGTGGCTAGAGTATAACAAGCATTTGCAATGCAATAGTCTCACATTTACACAAGTTTAAGTTATTGGCATTTTAAATGGCAATGCCTTTTATTTAAGTTTTAAAAACGAAAACAAAAATAAAAAACATCGTTATTTGTAATGTGAACAGCTCAAACTTGCGTAAATGCGAGACCTATTGCATTGCAAATGCTTGTTTAGGAGTTGTGCCCTGTGAAAAACAGTCTTGGCTTACGCTTGAACCAAAAAGATTTTGTAGAAGGCCTTGGCTTACACTTGACATAAAACAAACCAAAAACTTTTATATTAAAATAAAAAGCTCAACTCCCGAATGTGCGACAATCTCCCAGCTGCAACATTAGTGGGAGGTTCAGAATCGCCTCTGTCGTGATTTGAAATGGTGATGGATGCTTTCAGGAAGAGAGAGCAGGAAATGAAGGGACTGCACAAGAGGACAGGGAGGGGGAAGAGAGGGAATCAGGCAGCAGAGGCGGACAATGAACAGATGGGAGGGAGAGGTAGTAGAGATTTGAAGGGGCGAGAACCTGGATGAGAGGAGTGGCGTGGTACAGAGGAGAGGCAGAGGAAAGGGTGGACAGAGAGGGAGGGAAGAGTGTGGAAAGGAGAGGCAAGCAAGGGGAGATGATAAGGGAGGAAGTGGAGGAAGGCAATTTGAGGTGAATGGCAAAGGAGAGAAGCACAGAGAGGGAGCCCAAGACTGAAACAAGGGTGAGAAGCATGGAGAGGAAAACAGAGAATGCAGCAAGAGACAGAGCGCAGACAGGGAGCCCAACAGTGAAGAAAGGGTGAAATGCACGGAGAGGGAGCCAGAGAGTACAGCAGAGGAGAAAAGCACGGAGAGGGAGACAGAGTGCAGCAAGGGAGAGAGGAACGGAGAAGGAGCCTGAGAGTGCAGCAGGGGAAAGAAGCACGGAGAGGGAGCCAGAGAGTTCAACAGCGGAGAGAAGCAGGGAGCAGGAGCCCAAGAGTGCAGCAGGGGAGAGAAGCAATGAATAGAGAGCCCGAGAGTGCAGCAGGGGAGAGAAGTACAGAGAGGAAGCCCGAGAGTGCAGCAGGGGAGAGAAGTACAGAGAGGAAGCCCGAGAGTGCAACAGGGGAGAAAAGCACGGAGAGGGAGACAGAGTGCAGCAACGTAGAGAGGAACGGAGAAGGAGCCCGAGAGTGCAGCAGGGGAGAGAAGCACAGAGCGGGAGCCCAAGAGTGCAGCAAGGGAGAGAAGCACAGAGAGGGAGCCAGAGCGAACCAAGGGAAGAGAAGCACAGAGAGGGAGCCTGAAAGTTTAGTTAGGAAGAGAGGAGCAGAGAGGGAGTCTGAGAGAGCTGTTAGGGAGAGAGGCACGGAGAGGGAGCTCGAGAGTGCAGCACGGAGAGGGAGCAGAGAGTGCAGCAAGGTTGAGAAGCACGGAGAAGGAGACCAAGAGTGAAGCAAGCGTGAGAAGCACGGACAGGAAGCCTTAGTGTGCAGCAGGGGACAGTAGCATGGAGAGGGAGACAGAGTGTATCAGGGGAAAGAACCACGGACATGGAGCCCAAGAGCGTAGCAAGAGAAAGAAGCAGGAGAGGGAGTCTGAGAGTATAGAAAGGGAGAGAGGCATGATGAGGGAGCCCGAGAGTGCAACAGGGAGAGAAGTGAGGTTGAGAAGATGAGTTGGGGAGAGAGGTATCAGAGGTGGAAGGCACAGCAATGGAGATAGACCTGGGAAAGGAGTAAGCATGGGGGAGATGAAGAGGAGAACAACAGGGAGAACAACAGGGAAGAAAAGAGAGGGAGGGGAAGAAAAGAGGACATGGAAAGAGGAGAGAGGAGTGGAGGCTGGGGTGAGGAGTGAGAGAGGCAGAGGGAGGGCATGGCATTGAGGGGTACAGAGGAGATACAGAAGTGGAAGTGAGGCAGCGAGAGACGGCTCCAGAGGCAGTGGAGAGATTAACCAGGAGCGATGACGCGCTGTGTCGGGTACCGGCGGGATCGTCGACAAAGCAGACCGGCAAGTTACTGATGGTGCCTGTTTGCACAGGGTGGTCACTCCTTGACCACAAGGGAGATGTCTTCAGTCTTCTAGTCGAAATAGAACGTCGAAGGTCCAAGAGTTCTGTATCAAAGATGGTGCCGCTCATAGCCGCGAATCTTGCTGGGTTGCTGGACGTTGTTCAAGGAGGACTACAAGGACCAGGAGCCCTTCAATCCGCCTCACCTGTGCCTGCCTGCCCCGCCTCCAAGCGCCACATAAGGGCTCGTGGCCCCCGCTATGTGGGTGCCGCTCGCAGCCGCTAATCTTGCTGGGTTGTTGGACGTTGTTCAAGGAGGACTCCAAGGACCAGGAGCCCTTCAATCCGCCTCACCTGTGCCTGCCTGCCCCGCCTCGAAGCGCCACAATTGGATGATGGTCTCCTGCTAAAGACTGGAGGTCTCATTTCTTTGTTCTTACAACCTCTTCTTGTCAGACTTACATCTATAGAGGAAAGGCTGGCGAAATTTGAAAATTCAATAACATCCAAACTCGATGGTATCCAGAAGTCTATTCAAGCCAATGACCGGGCTAAGAAGATATTAACGGATGGATGTACATTCTCGGGTGGCAGTGATGTCAACGGCCAAGACCCAAAAGCACCAACAGAAGGAATATCCTGCGGGAACATTGTAACAGGCCCCACTGTTGCTAATGCCAGGACACCTATGGTAAACCGTGACTCCACCAGGGGCAACAGAGATTATTCCAATTGGTGGAAGAGGGTCCAGCGTCAATGACACAGCGGGGCATAAAGGGACTGGACAAGCATACAAATACTTTAGTGCATATTGACTTGCCCCCGGAATCAGTCCCAGTAGTGGTAGTTCTGGCAGGGGTCCCTGGTCTAGCCGAGGGCAGCTCAGAATCATTTATTGAGTTAAAAAATAAAACAGTCCACTGGCTGAATATTAATAGACCGTTACCCCTAAATGTCCATAACCAAATTGTGTTTGTCCGTAGAGTAAGTTGGGTAGGGTGGAGGAAGAAAGATATCCCAGGAAATTGTGTAATAGTCAATTTTGGGGATAGACGGACAGTAACACATATCTGCGAGGGACCACGTCAAACTTTGAGTACACCCATTCGGGCACTTGATCTTGGTTACTTTTACCCTGCCACGCCGAATGGGGAGTCGCCTGGGTACCATCAAGGGACATGGGAGGGACGCCCTATACTCAGAAACCACTCCACTAATAGAACTGGGCTGGCTGGCATGGGTCCTGTATATAATATTCCAGTAAGAAACAGATATAGTGTCCTGGATATGGTTGACTGACTAGTTCCAAACTCTTTAATTCATCCCTTTGCTACTAATCATTCCTGCAGCTCTCCACCAAGCCTGGGGGTTGATCTTACAGGACAGTTGTTGGAGCGTAGGGGGAATACAGGGTGTGTTGACATTGTAAGAGAAAGTCTACCCAGTCCTGGGAATGATGTGGGCAACACGGTCATTGGTACCGTATCCATCAGTGTAATAGCTGAGGATGCGGAGCCACATTCCCAAACCCCCATGATCACTATTGATAGCTCAGGATTGGTAGTAAACCTGGGACGGCAAGAAGCTGAATCGAATGTCGAGGTTGAGATGGAAAAAGGTGCAAATGGCCTTGGGGTGATCTCATGGAATATAGCAGGGTTGCAGGGTAAACTAGAGCAGGCTGATTGGGGCAATTTTGTGGATGTCCATGAGATTTGTTTATTTCAGGAAACATGGGCTCTAAATAATCTGCACAAAGTTGGCTTTATATCGTTTAGTGAACCTGCAGTGAAAGGTGTGAGAAGTAGATCATCAGGGGGCCTGTGTATATGGGTGGGCATACACTTAGGGTTTACCTTGAAGCATATAGATACCCACACACCACACACCAGACATCCTTTGTAGTCTCCTCTCCAAGGCAGACATTCCCAATTTGGTAGTTATTAATGTCTATTCTAGGCCTGTCAAATATGGACATACATCGCCAACTTTGGACCACCTGTCGACCTTAATTGCCACTTTTTCGGGGAACGTATCTTTTATAATAGGTGGCGATTTTAATTGTCACTTCGAACCCCTCAATGGGTTGATATCATCGATTACATCAAAGGAGGATGCAACTCTTTCAATCCCTCCAGCTAATGCTTATCCAATCAGGGGATGAACCCCATTGGTTCTCCAAATGACATCTCTAACCATTACATATTCGTTGAGGGCCTGTAACGGCCGGTTTCCGGATGATAACCCGGGCCACTTTACTTACAATAAGCCAGCCCAGGAATCGATTATAGATTAAATTTTTATTAATATCGAATCGTGGAACAAAGTACGAAAGTTCTGCGTTTTCCCTCGGGCTGAAGGTGACCATAACCCGTTGGTCCTAATACTTGAAGTTCAAGCATTAGAACTGGGACTAGATTTAGACCACAATCAATCTGATAACTTATTAGTGGCAGAAGGAGGCCGGCGCATTCAATGGGGTGTAATATCCCAGTTAGAAGACACTATAGCGGAAATGTATAAGCAAAGGGCCCGGTGAGGAGGATAAGCAGGAAATGGAAAGAGTCCACCAGGACCTGGTTGCAACTTTAGCACCTTTTTTCTATAGTAAGAAGCCAAGTGAGAACAAACAATCAAGAGGAAAAAGTCCTTGGTATAATTCGTTGTGCAGAGACGCAAGAAGAGTGCTCCTGTCATGCCTTAAAGAGGGGGATAGGACAAGTATTAGGGAAAGTAGGTTCTTTTTTAAAGAAATGATTACTTCTGCGAAAGCAGATTGGGAACTGGCAAGATGGCAGGCAATAAAAAATGCCTTAGACCATAAAGACACCAGAAGTTTCTGGAATTTAGTCCATACTGGACGAGCTGAAGGCAAGACTGCTATTGAGCCTAATATCAGCGAGGAAGTGTGGCGCCTCCATTTTAAAGAATTATCAGCCTTATTCATCAACGGGCCGTTTTGCGAGCCCCTAATAGCGATTCATAGCGAATCGCTATTAAGGACTCGCAAAACGGTATTCATGTAGGAATTGCTAAATAAATAGCGATTCCTACACATTCCTTATTTGCGAGTAGCAAATTGCTAATCGCAAATAAGGAATAACTCCCCATTCATTCCTATGGGCCAAAAGGCCCATAGGAATGAATGGGGAGTATTCCTTATTTGCGATTAGCAATTAGCTATTCGCAAATAGGATAGCGATTTAAAGGGTGCCAGGGGTGTCCAAAGGACACCCTGTAGCACCCCTTAAATGCAAATTGAAACAGGTGTTGCGCACACACATGTCCAAAGGACATGTGTGTGTGCAACATGCAACTTAGAAAAATGCTTTTAAAAGCATTTTTCTAAGTTTTTGCTATTTACCGAGAGGTCTGACCTCTAGGTAAATAGCGGCCCAAAATTGCATTTTCGCAATTTTAAAATGCTTCATGAATTGCATTTAAGGAATCTCAAAAAGAGATTCCTTAAATTCAATTCTTCGCAAATGTGCGAATTCTTAAATAGCGATTTTTGCATTTGGGATGATGAATCCCAAATGCAAAAATTGCACTCGCAAAGGGCCAGATTCTCAGAATCTGACCCTTTTGCGAGCGCATTTCGCTTGATGAATCAGGCTGTATATTCTAGCTATAACGAAGCCATAAGCGCAACTGGGAATATATGCAATGCTCGAATCTTAGCCCCACACATGGATGTACCAATCTGTACTTTAGCCGATGTATCATCAGCAGTTAAGAAGGTACTACCAAACAAGGCCCCCGGGTTAGATAGAATCCCAGGGGACCTGTACAGAAGTGACCAGGCAGTGTGGGCCCCATATCTTCAACTACTTTTTAATGCGATCCTCAATGGACTGTCTCCCCCCACATGGGCCGGGGCGGAGATCATTCCAATTTATAAAAAAGGATCTCCAACTGATCTCTTAAACTATAGACGCAGCAGTCTCATTGATGTGTCCCAAAAAATATATGCTAGAGGTTTGCTGGCTAGAATCCATGAATGGATGGAGGACCATGACATCTTAACTCCCCTTCAAGCTGGGTTTAGGAGTAATACTTCGACCATAGATCACTTGTTTAGGCTACAACTGATCTATTGGAAGCATATAGTCCTTGAGGGTGGGAGTTTGTATCTCAAATTTGTGGATCTAAAATCTGCCTTCGATATGGTGGATCGCGATCAGCTGTGGGCCATCTTGCTAGACATGGGTGCCCCATCGTATTTATGCCATTAGTTCAGGTCCCTCCATGAGGGAAAATTTGCTAGGGTCAGGTTTGGCAAGAATGGCAAACTAACATCACCTTTCCCCGTTGAAAAGGGGGTGAGACAGGGCTGTGTGCTTGCACCTACTCTTTTCTCCCTCGTTCTCAACGGGTTGATTGAAGACCTTCTTGCTGTCAAAGTTATTGACCCACCTAAACTGGCAAACCGCAAATTTCCTGCATTAATGTTTGCGGATGACACCCTGCTCCTCTCGAAATCACCTATGGGGATGCAGGGTGTCTTAGAGGAATTTAGCCAATTTTGCAAGAGGAGGAACTTGGTGGTTATTATCACAAAGACAAAATACATGGTTTTTAACGCGAATTCCACCAATTGCCCACACCCCATAATGGATGGCTGCCCTTTAGATAGGGTCTTCATCTTTGACTATTTAGGCCTTACTTTAAGTGACAAAATGAGGTGGGAATCACAAATTAATAAGGCAAATCTAAAATTAACCCAGGCCATTGGGGGGATCCTCAAATTGCATAAAACATCGGCACAAAAAGATATAAATCCATCGCTAGAAATGTTTAAAATACAAGCTAGGGGAGCTACTTTATATGGGGCTGAGCTGTGGGGGCATTGCCCAGTGAATACTCTCACAGTAACGAAAAATAGTTTTATGAGACACATTCTAAGCCTCCCAAAAAATACTCCCCTTGTACCACTCAGAATGGATCTGGGTATCTGCCCCATAGCAGATTTAACATCAGCTCGCCCACTGATGTACTGGCAACGTCTCTGGTGCACCCCAGAACTAGCCCATTATAGGGACAAATTAAGAGTGGTTCTGTCTACGTTGGGGGCTGGTAGGATTCCCTGGCTGGCTTGTATTAGGACACGTTTAGAGCAATGGGTTTGGAAGATTTATGGACTAAACCAGAAATCTCATGTGTGGAAATTTAAAAAAAAGTCCTTAGCATGCACTGAGAAGGAATATAAGTTGTCTTGCATTGTATACACTGTTGATCCCTCTAGTTTAACTTATGGGTTCCTTGATTTTAAGTGCCATTATAAGTTTGAGCAAGTGTTAGACACTATGCAACCTGTTTTAGTAAAAAAACTTGTATCTCCAATTTAGATATGGGACTCTCCTGCTCAATGCCCGAACAAATAAGTGGGGAGGCACCCAGGGCAGTCCTTGCCCAGGGTGTCTAGAGGAGGAATAAACCGTGATACACGTGGTCTTCTTCTGTCCAGCATACAAGAGTCCCCGATCAAAATGGGTTATCCAACTATGCAGGAACCTGGGTATTAAAAACTATACAGAAATCTATAGGATTCTAAAAACAGACATTAACCCGGTTTTTGCCGTTGTGATTTCAAAATTTTATTTGCAATGTGGATAAAACGTATGTATCTTCTTGATAGCTCAAATGAGAGTTTAGGATGCTTGTAGCCTGTTTATCCTTGCGCAAGTATTACGTGAGACTTACTATAGCTACCTATTCACCTGCCACACCAATAGGGTTGAAACACATTTTATGACTTTAATTCGGGCCACGTTTAACTTGAAATTTTTATTTGTTTTAAAGGTGTGATATTATTTTATATTTTTAAGACATCTTTCCCACATTGATGTATAGTTACAGTCCTAATCCCCAAAAAGTGAGCCCATACTTTCTGCGTGCTATGTATTTCTGAATTTTCGAATGGACCACACCTCTGATTTTTCTACTAGCTTGTCAAAAAAAAAATATATACTTTCTCTGTTTTTATGCACTTTTATGGCTGTAATAGCCGAAATAAAGTTTAATAAATGAATGTATCAAAGTATCTTTCCAGGATAATCTAAAGTCCTGGGGACACAGCTCCTATACTTATACTAAGCTAAGGGGCTGGATTACCTGCCTAGGTCCCTCCTATGGGTGGACCTGGGAAGGGGGTGGTTACACCCCTTCCCTTTGTCCAGTTTCGCGCCAGAGCGGGGCTGGAGTGCCCCAGCAACTGGTTTGAACTAGGCTATGCATGGAGCACCTTGTGAGCCCCAGGCAGTGTCTCAAAAAGCATCTGCTGATGCAGCCCTCCCTGTCCCAATACACATCTGCCTGTCTGGGGAGGTGGACAGGAAACCTATTGTCCAGGCCTCCCCTGCCGGAGTTTCGTCCAGCAGCAGGAGGTCAGACTTGTGTCTGTGGCAGCAGCATCCTTTTTGTGATGCTGGGGCTCTGTTTAACTTTAACCGGGTAAAGCAGTAACATACATGTCTTTTCCCTCTAGAAGGGTGGAATGCAACCCCCGCCGCCAGAATTGGCGGGGGTAGTATTCCAAAGTGTTTGACACCTTACACAACATGTTTTGATAAAGCCAAACCAAAGTTAGCATCAACCGCGAGGATTATAATGCACTTAAGAGTATATGGTATGGCTATATCATAGAACAGCTATAAGGAGATGGTTCCGAAAGCTGCAGAGGGGCTCAGCTCAAGCTAGCTCACGTAAAACCAAGCACTCTGCCTCCAGGATTGTCAAGGCCTAACATAGGAGTGACTTATAGGTGCATATGTGTCTCTATATATGGGTAGATATAGGTATACTATATCTAAGTAAGGGGTGATTACACCACCTTACCCAAGCTGAGTGATCAGCTTGTGGTGTCAGTTTGGATGGCCACCCAGGGGTGGCATAATACATGTTGCAGCCCCTGGTAGGCCTTGGATGCACCTATGCCCAGGGTACCTATGGTACACTTATACAGGGGCTCACAAAGGTGACCCAATACCCAATCAGGTAGTACCTAAAGTACATGGTATCAATTTAGAGAGAGAACAGCTGGGCTGTGGGTCTGATTAGCAGGCCCACAGCCACACTAAAGTCGAAAAACCAGAAAATCACAGCAAAAAGTGGGGGTGACCATAGGAAGCAGACCCTACTCTCCTACACTAACAAGAAGGCTCATTTACCCAAGGGTTCTCCAACGGGTAGCTCTATGTGCCGTTCAACCTATTGGATGAAAAGCTTTTGTTTGATTAAATTAGGCACGTTTCCAAAATTAAAAAGGATGTATTTACCAATAAATGTGCTTTTTTTCAAAACTGATAAGCTGATGTTAGGAGAAAACAATATTTAAAGGTAATAGTCAAAAGGTACTTCTTGCTGCCCTGGGAAATTTGATAATTGATGTTCTTTCCTGGGAGCCTGGCGGCATTATGGATATGTGTGCTATAGCGCGTAAACGCACTCAACATTTGGAGTATGGGTTCACACCGGTTTCTGGTGCCAAGGGCGGCCTTGAAGGGAGAAGTTCTTTCACTGTATGTAGAGCGGTCGACTTCAAAGCTAGGGAACCGGGTTCCAGCTCAACATCCTGTGATTCTGGGCAAATCACTTAATCTCCCCGTGCCTCACAAAAAACAAGCATTAATAATGCAATAGGTCTCGCCTTTCATTAAGTTAAAGCCATTTGCTTTGCTATACAATACCATTACAAAGCAAATAGCTTTAATTTAATCAAAGGCAAGACCTATTGCATTTTCAATGCTTGTCTTTGTAATGCATGGGCATATTAAGTGATTTGCCCAGAATCATTGCAGGAAGTTGAGCCCTAGTCAAGAATCAAACTTGGTTGCTCAGTACCAAAGTCGGCAGCTCCAACGGTGGTGCCACATCCTCTCCCAAATGGTGTGGCAACTGTTCACTTTCAAATCACTTCACAACATTCTGCCCACCAAGATAAATATTTCTTCTCTAACAATTGCAACCAGAAACCAAGGTATATATTTTATAAATACAGCATACACTGTCCCAGTGTCAGTAACAAACTGCTAGACAACTACCTTCATTTCCCATTTAAACCATCCACTGGGGTTATGTTCTGTTCTTCTCGCTGCCATCAATTTTCACAATCATTTCTAAGCACCTCCACACTGTTTGGGGCACAGCCATAATCCATTTCGGTTGTCAGTGCACCATTACACTGCACAACATGTCAGGTGAGGCTTGACTGCATTCTACATTGGGGAAAATATTTTGTATTAATCTGATAACTTGCTTTAACAACATGATAAAAATACTGAGTAGAGATCACATATTACTGTAGCCATTTCCTAACTGGTTTCAGACATACCACGAATGGATTACCTGACTTCCTTAGCAGTCTTCACTGCATCCTGTTTCACACCATATAAGCAATACTTTCTCCGGCAGCTCTCTTTAGTCACCCAGTATCTGCCATATCTCTGTCAAAAAACTTAGCACTTATCATCCTCATCTGCATACCACACCATGGAAAAGTAAGCACTAGCATATCTTCATCCACCTCACTACTTACTCCTCTCCACTCCCAGCATTAAGTTGTTTTCACAGAAATGTTTTCTATTAAAATCAACCGAAGGGCATGCGTTGAGAATTAAAGATCCTCTCCACCCCTTTATAAATGAAACGTTGTTCTCTTTTACCCAACCTCATCTGACATACTACTCCCAAGCGGCTCCACCATTATTCACAAAGGCAGACTTCCCAAATGCAGTGATGGAGACATACTTGTTCAAAAATACTATTAGAATTCCCATCTAGCATGAATCCCTGATGTAAATCTCTACTAGTAGTTATATATGTGTGTGTGTGTGTGTGTATATATATATATATATATATATATATATGTAAAAAAAATATTAGACTGTCACACACAAAAACTTGATAATTAACAATATATACAATTAACACATTGAACTAAAACATGAACAACCTTAAACATAAAGATACTAAATGTTAATCTCACAAATCACTTACTACTTGCATAAAATGATAAAGCCACGGCAAAGGCAATTATCCTTGATCCCAATTCTAACAAATGTTCAAATGTTTTCTGCACAGATCTTATCCCAACGTTGTTGATAACTGGAATCAGGTAAATCTTTCGTGTAATTTAAGTGGATGGACAGAGAAGCAATAAATGAGCCACAACGGCATTGGCGACTGCTATTCAAAACATATAAATTATGATCATCCTGGCACACACGAAATGAAAACCTTAACAACCTACACTGCAATCTAGGGTTTAGGCCATAAGACAGATAATCAGCTATTCCAAAGTTTTTGTAGAATTATAAAAGATCAGTGTATTTTTTAGAAGCTATAATTTATGATCAATCTATCATATTTGATGTAACAATGGACACATGTTCTATTTGATCCTTGCTAAACTGGGATCCCTTCAATTATTTTCTTGCGGTCTAAAATCACATCATACATGTGATGTGATTTTTGACTGTCCTACCAAATATCTAGGATGTTATATTATTTATGTCACTTCAATGTGTATCTCAACAACTTATTACCTCACATTGATATGCACATATTTCTATTGGATCTAAATGTACACTCGAAAAACTCTAATGATCCAAAGTTGAAAGCATTTTTTTAATGCCACATAATGTTCTTAAAAATCAGGTAATTCTTCATGACGCTTTGCAATTGCCTTCTTTTACATTTCGCACCGGACATACCTGGCTTTGACAGTACACACAGAAATAATCTAACTGAGCGTCACCCCTATGCATTGGGACTGGCCAGACCATGCTGCCATTCCTTCCAGGACAATGCCAATGTTAATAACACAAAGAGGTGTGGTTCTGAAAATCTGGACCCTGTTGTTATCCCGATATCGAGGTCCAATACCCGTGTCACAAAATATCAACGTACCATGACGAATTTGGTATCGACGAACCGATAATGATTAGGACATCATTCCTATGCATTTACATCATGATCGAGACATGCTAACACCCCCGAATCGTAGTTTCCGTCCCGATCCCTTAGACTCCATTTTGTGAACGACATCCATCTTGTGTCTTGCCCTCATGATAAGTCAATTAAAGGTCGAGCTTGATCTAAAAGGACACGTCCACCTTCCCTGACTTCCCCCTGACCTGTCCCAACTGACTCCATTGCCTTTAGCCAAACCTGTTTGGGCAGCCCCTCGCCCAGTGGCCAAGTACGATAGCATCAATACATAACATTCCTCAAACCATTCACTACATACAGACCATGCTTTCTACAAACATGCACCTGTCCATACTCCTTGTTTATGGCCAGTTTTATGACTGGGTGGTACCTTCCTTTATTGATGTTTCATCGATATCTGATGGGAGTTCCGGGCCTGGCTAGGTAATCTATCACGTATTGGACATCTAAAATACGGGCTTGCCTACATGACTTCGCTCTTTCGTATTATTGTAGAAATATGTGTATAGCCATATCATAAACTCAAGAATTCTTGCTTGCAGCTATTATTTTTGTATATAAGGAGAAGGCTGGTTCTGTAAAAACGAACAGTCTCCTGAGAACACATGACCCGTGTTTGTCGTGCTTCTAGGACACGTGTTACTTGGTAGCTATCAATAAAACTTGATCTCTGACTGCGACTAGAAGATTCTGTGTTTCTGTGGTCCGAAACAAGGGGAACTCAGAGGTCTTCGGGTGTTATTCCCTGGCACCACCGGGTTCCTAAAAACCCGGCACCTCAGAGGACGAACAAAACAATGCCTCCATACATCCTATTTTAAGTTATGTTAGATTAGTTGACTGAAATATCTCCGACCAGTGAAGTAGAATCCATCGTGAATGTTTCTAGTGCAGACCCTTCAGGTATTATATAGGATCAATGGCATAAAAAATGAAATCTGTAAAGTTAAATTAAATCAGCATGTTGGTACTCAAATGAAATACCTCAAGCAAACATTTTATCAAAGTGTTCTGGATCCATCCATGCATCTCTGATCACCTAATCAAAATCCCTATAAATGGAAATACATTCTGAAAGCCTCACCAAATCCAGAGACATTGATGCCATGGTCTTCACAAACTGTCACGCTTGCTCACTCGCTGCTGCCATTCCAAAAATGAGAACTTTATCCGGACTTCGTTTCCTTGGAAAGCTTATTAAAAAAAGGGGTTGCTCTTGAGCTAGTTTGCCACATTGCCAGCCCCCCCCCCTTATTTTTAAGAATAAATAAGGCAGAACTGCAGTGCAGACTGTCTCTTACCGGGTACTGGAAGATGACAAAACTTGACTGGTGGGCTCAAACATCAATAAGCAAATAATACTCGCCCTTTAACTTAAAGTTGCCTTCACTGATGAAAGCATCTTGAAATCTTAACTAGATGAAGCAAAGCACTGGGATGCTTCTAATTTACGAATAACTCGAACAAAATAGAATTCATGCTTTTTTCATCTGGTGGTTCTTCCTCTCATATCCAGACCTTGCTCAACAATGTGTCCTGATTAAGAATAATACGTCTTGGCTTCAATTTGGACATCTACCTCGAACTACATTGCAAAAAAGTGATATTACAAAAATATTTTCAAAGCCTCTATTCCAGAAGAAGAAATTTGAACTGAAGTTCAAACATTACTCCCATCACAATTCAATGGAGACAATGTTACACCGGACAGGTTTGCACAATCGTAGTAGCCCAAGAAAAAGCAGTTTCACATTGAGCAGCTAGATTCATAAAAGGAGCCAATAAATCTGACCATACAACCCCGATCCTGATAAAGCTAGACTGAGTCAAGATTATTTGCACAGCTTACAATGCTACCAACAAGCGACAATCATTGGAAAAAAAAAAGATAAACCTGTCACTGGTGGTTACAGATCTATACAAACTTATTTCCATCTCAATCTTGAAATCACTGAAGTTAAGAAAATGAGAACTTGAAAAACAGATTCCGGCTGCTTTGCCTTGAGAATTCAGTATGAGCAGTTCTCATTTCAGAAAGTGTTTCCTCCTGCGCTAACAAGTTGTTAACTGCCTCCACTCCATATCTAGCTGAGCTTTACTTTAGAATCCCTCTGTTCATACTCTTTTCTGCCCACCACTCTTGAACAATGGCATACTACGAAGGTTCTGACTTGTAGCTAGGTCTGCAATACATACATTAACATATAGTTTGTAATGCTTGGGGCCCCACTTACTATGAATCCTAAGCAACTGGGCCAAATAGCCCTTCAACACCTGACTAGCAGTGGTAGCAGCACAATCAAGAATTCAAAGGCTTTTCAGGCCAAGGGATGGGAGGGGAGGGAGGCAGACCCAGTAGGGGGTGAACACAGGTCCACATCTAAAAATACGTTAAATAGCAGCAATATATGAGTGTTTAGTCAAATACTTGCTTTTATGAAGAAAGGAATATTTATATACCAACATAAAGTAAAATATGGTATTCACAAACAATACAGACAGTCCTCTGAGGTCAAGGCGTTATTGTTTAAACAGGGGGGTTTCTGAGTCCCAGTTCCCTCTTGCTAGCAGTAGTAGTTATTCCCCATCCACCACTCTCAAGGGGCACAGAGAGTGCAGTAACTGTCTCCGGTGAGTATCGCCCATGCTACCATGCAAGGACAGCGTTGGGTGTCCTCGCGTTCCTTCAACGTGGTCCTGCGGGGCCAGGTGTCCTTCATGCTACTTCAATGACAGTAAATTTCCTTGGATCCTCCCCACAGGTGGTAGTGGGTTTTGTGAGGGGTTAGGACGCTCATGTTGCATATTCTCAGTTGGGTCTTGGGCCCACACAGGTTATCAAGCAGGCTTCTTCCTCATGATGACAGTCTCAACCAGACCACACTCTTTGCCTTTTTTTCCAGTGGCCCCCACCTGGAATACAGGGCCCACCGTCCTCACTCCGCACAAGGGCGACAGCCAACCAGCACAGCAGCAATCTTTATGGTGGCCCTACTTGTAATATGGGGTTGCCTAATTCACTCCACACATGGGCTACAGCCTGTTCGGCTGGGCAGTCATCTTCACAACAGCCCTACTGAGCATATGGGTTTGCAACTTCACTCCTCACACGGGCTACGGCCAAACATGCGCTGTAGTAACCTTCATGGCAGCCACACCTGGCATACGGGGTCACCAACTTCCCTTTGCACATGGGCTTCAACGCGATCGGTGCAAAAGCCGTCTCCTCAAATCTGGCTTCAGAGATCCTATAGCCAGGATCTTTCCCTGGACCTCGCTTTGTAGCACACTTCTCTTCCTCATAGGGCAAAATGGTCTTTGCAAGCAAAAAGGCACTGGTGTTCCACGCTCCAGGTGCAGGTGGTCTTGGATTCCCTGGGAGATGTCCCCTTACCCAGACGGGAGACTGGCAGGCCTTAGCCTCCAGTCCTGGTCACAGGAAAAGTCTTGCAAAGCTTCTTCCCATTCCCCGTTAAAAAAAAAAAAAAAACACCACTCTTCCCGTGCATCCCCCACCCGCGAGTCATACCACCCTCGACTGCTTGAAGGAAATCTCACAGCCAACAATTGACTGAGCTAAGAACAGTTGGCGACGAACAACTGCAAACAAAAACAAGCTGGTGATGGAGCCAGAGTTGGGACTCAGGGCCACAGTGGGTGGCATGAGGACAATAGTACTGGCCATGTGCAAGATGAGCAGGAGTGGGGCTAGCAGGTGTAGTAAAAAGATGCGTTAGGTGTGGTTGCAGAATGTGGTATGCCTCGTTAGAAGAATGACTTGGTGTGCGAGGTGCCAGTAGGTCAGCTAAGCGAAAGCTCAGATTTGGGGTAAGACGAGGAAATGAAAATCTAGCTCAGGGGCAGACCAGACACAATGTGATACAAGTCACCTGAGTATATCTTATGATTGTCCCAAAAAGCCAAAGTCGACCACTTTATGGAAGGGTGCACTCCCGTGATATTGATCGGTTCCCTTTCCCGGACTTTCACACGAAACTGAAGTCTTTGACACAGCTTTTTATACAGAGCAAGTAAGCTCCTCTCGCGACTATTAGTTGACAGGAACAGCAAAGTGTATATGCGTTTTTAAGCAGAGGTGTGCAAGTCACGTAGTGATAAACAAAGAAAGGCACGGCCGCTATACTTAAGATAAAGCACGACATGCTACGCTGAAATTGTTGTGTCAAAGTAAAGCGCGGCATGTCGCACTGGAAGTGCTCCGTGTCAAAGGATTTTTTTTTTTTAAATGACAGGACATATAATAACCCAAGTGAAAGAGGACAAATCCTGGGGGCGATCCCTGGCAGTCACAATTGAGAACAAGCACTGGCGTTGCCAATAGGTCTCGCAGTAGGAAAGTTGGAGCTATTGGTTTTGTAAATGACAAAGCCCTTTATGTTTTTAAAATGAAAACAAAAATAAAAGGCATTGTTATTTGCAATTGTAATAGCTCCAACTTTCCTACTGTGAGACCTATTGGCAACGCCAGTGCTTGTTTGTTATTTTCAGAGAAGAGATGGCCCACAGTAACCAGAGCAAAGACTTTTTTTGTCACTGATAGTAGAACCCTTTTCTGTGACAACCCTTATTCAGTACCTGAAGAACATTGGAATCAGAGGTAAAGCACTGAAATGGTTGGAGCAATTTCTTTTACATCGAACCTTTCAAGTTTTTTCTAAAAGTAACCGTTCGGATGTACATGATTCCCCCTATGGAGTGCCCCAGGGTTCCATATTGAGTCCCTTACTTTTTAATGTTTATGTCACTCCCCTAGCCAAGATCGCTGAAGATATGGGTCTTACTATCTATTCTTATGCGGGCGACACTCAACTAGTGTTCTCCCTTACATCTACAGATAAATCAGATGTTTCTCCCCTTCGTTCTGGGCTGCTGAAAATGGCTAATTGGCTCCATTCCAATAAATTAAAGCTAAACGGGGATAAAACTGAGTTACTCATCTTTGGCAACCAAAAGAATCTCTGGGGCCCAACTCACTGGTCAGCAGAAATGGGTGTCACTCCAGTTGTGGTACAATCTGCACGCAACCTAGGAGTAATAATCGACGACAAGCTGTCCATGTGTACCCATACACCAAAAACTGCCGCAACCTGTTTCTTGATTCTCAAATGGCTGAGAAAAATATTGTGGCAACTGCCAGATGGAGCACAGAGAACGGTTATACAGGCCTTGATTACTTCGAGATTAGACTACGGCAACGTCCTTTTTCTAGGAGTGACGAAAAACAATCTGAATCGACTCCAAACTGTTCAGAACTCGCCGGCCAGGCTGCTCCTAAATCTCCCAGGCCGTACCAGTATGACAGAACATCTCAAGAATTTGCACTGGCTGAGAGTGGCAAGTAGAGTAAAGTTCAAGGCACTCTGCTACATGTTCAAAATTAACTCAGGAACAGCCCCGGAGTACCTATGTAAGATTGCCCAGAAATACTTGCCCTCACGTAATCTACGCTCAATGCACCAGGCTAAATTCAGTTGCCCCAAGGTTAATAGCACGACTGGGTGGTCGTTCTTTTGCTTATATGGCACCAGTATTATGGAATTCACTTCCGCTGCAACTGCGGTTAGAACCCTGCTACCTCCGCTTCCGTAAGGGAGTTAAATCATTGTTGTTCGATCAATAATTGTCCCCCTGTTCTCTTTAGTAACATAGATCCAAGGCGCCGGAAAACCCTCAGGGTAGCGGTTGCGCCATATAAATGTAATAAATAAATAAGTTTGAGACTAAAGTAGGATAAAGCATTTAGTAAATTCCTAATATGGCTAACCTATTTGATACAATTCACTGTTTATAATGATTTCCAAAGTTCTATGGATGAAGTGCTTCAAAACAGTAAAATGTACAAGTCATCTTTGCAATACAAATTTTTATTTAATGCAGTCATTCTGGAGGCTCTGAGAAGGAGAGCCTTTTGCACTACATTTTCCCTTCTTTTAGAACAAACAGGGAATTTGGGTCATGAATCGAGACTCAATTCATTTCCAGAAAAGGGCTTCCAGGTGCATTTCTTTAGTGCTTCAAAACTGTTGATACTTAGCCTCATGTCTTGAAATTGTAGTTCACTAATGATGCTGGTAAAATGGAAATTCTCGTGATACGAAATGAAATACTAACCAAAGAATACTTGAAACAGTGTGTCATAATTCCTCACCACTGCTTACCTGACCTGTACTATTAGGAAATGTGGTAATTTGCATGGATGCAAGTCCTCCGACAGCGTTCTCTAATATGTATTTTTTCCTCTTGTTTTCACAGTGTTGGAAACAGTATCTTTCGTGAGTTCTTAATTCAACGCTTTGCAGACCTTTAAGTTCCTCACCTCTTGAACAAACCAGAACGAATTTATTTTTCTGAGGTGGCTGGAATTTCCAAGTGGTTGTAAATGAAAATACCATTCCAAGAAACGTTTGCCCGTATTCCTTCCTCCCTGTTAAATGTTTCCTTAGAAGAGAAAGCATAGCAGATGTATATTGACATTGGTCATTCTTGTAAATAACTGGAGATAAGTCAATGATGTGCATTTATACTTGCCATTCTTGTATATATTT
Source organism: Lissotriton helveticus (assembly GCF_964261635.1). NCBI lineage: Eukaryota > Metazoa > Chordata > Amphibia > Caudata > Salamandridae > Lissotriton > Lissotriton helveticus. Next base: position 1,327,171,137 of record NC_136061.1, on the reverse strand, counting down.
GTTTGAGATATAAAAAGATGCACTCTGAATTTGTATGTGTCCCTTAACTGACGTTGAACTGAGCCGCATAGAAAGGTGCAGAAGCAATATTAGAATAAGATGACAGTGCCTCCGAATCACCATGACACATTTGTGCAGATATATTTATTATTTAAAAAAAAAAAAAGATTGATCACTAATGTTTAAATTGAACCTAGAACAGTTGTTGAAGAGAGAACCTGATTCGATGGCAAACCTTTGCTCTGGCCACAGGTAGAAGAAATGTTGGGAAAAAGAAAAAAATGCACTGATACCACCATGGCTAAGGGTGCACTACAAACCTTTCAACATAGGGGTTCCTTTCATAGAGGACACTCTTGATGGGCCACAGTGAATTAATTGCTTGTTACTTATCTGCAGAGGCAAAAGGTCACACATGAAGTGTTTATTGGATGCAATTATAGCTCACACTGCTGCTGTCTCGTGATAAATGCTTGAATGAACTTCTGCATTTCACTTTCACTTAGCATAATGCAATGTAAGAGGGACAAATAGCAATTTACCTAACAAAATAAGTTAAGTGGTAGCTTTTCTCATTCTCTGTAAATGTACTTTAATATGCCACTTAATACTGGTACTGACCCTTCATCTAAGTTCTCTAGTATTTGGTATAGCAAAAGCGCTGGTAAAAAGAAACAAGCATTTTCAATGCAATAGGTCTCGCATTTGCAAGAGTTTAAGCTATTGACATTGCAATTTACAATGCCTTTTATTTATCTTGTTTTTTAAAACAACACATAAATAAAAGGCATTGTCCTTTACAATGCCAATAGGTCAAACTCTCGTAATTGCGAGACCTATTGCAATGCAAATGCTTGTTAACAGTTTAGGGGCATTTCTAAACGAGAGCCCGGTGAAAAGACAAAAAGATAACAACGAGAACGGTCTGTAAAATGACGTAATTTACCACCAACTATCAGCCGAAGGAGGTCTGTAATTGTCGTGCGCTATGTCCGAGCCGAGGGGGGTCTCCAACTGCCGTGAGCTGCCTCCTTCAATAGGCCATTGAGGTCTGTAACTCTACTGCTCTGCCTCAGTCTATGGGCCCAGGGAGGCCTGTAAACTGTTGTGCTCTGCTGCCTTCTATTAGCTGAGTGGTCTGTAAACTGTCGCACTACCACCACCTATGAGCCGAGGGAGGTCTGTAAACTGTCGCGTTTTACGTCCAAGGAGAAGGCGGACTGTAAACTGCCGTGCTCTGCCTCCTTCAATGAGCCAGGGAGGTCTGTAACTCTACTGCTCTGCCTCCGTCTATGGGCCCAGGGGAGCCTGTAAACTGTTGTGCTCTGCCACCTTTTATTAGCAGAGTTGTCTGCAAACTGTCACACTCTACCAACACCTATGAGTCGAGGGAGGTCTGTAAACTGTAGCGCTCTATTTCCACGAAGGCGGACTGTGAACTGTTGTGCTCTCTCTCCTTCTATGAGCCAAGGTAGGTCAGTAACGTAGTGCTCTTCCTCCTCCTATGATCCGAGAAATGTCTGTAAACTGTCGCGGTCTACGTCCGAGTCGAGGGAGGTCTGTAAACTGTTGTGCTTTGCGTGCTGCGTGACAAAGCATTCGAAGACCCCACCTGCGAGTTACAGGGCATTAACTTCAAAAATCTGCAGCACCTAACAATGTTCTCCCCGTCAGTTGCAATCAAAATACCGCCCTCGCACTCCGCATCCTTCGTGCTCAAGAGCGAAAGCAGATAAAACCACTCGCAGGTGTCCGCGCGGCAGACTATGAAGTGTAAACCAAACACAGGCCCGGCTGGGCAGCTCGTTTGCCGCAACTGCAATTGGATATTACTTCAAGTACATGTGCCTTGTCTGTATGGCGTTCGCTAAAAAAGACGAGTGTTCCCACTGCATTGAGGATCCTACTGTCAACATCTCTGTCCTGCTAAACTTTTATTCAAGGTAAAGCATGGGGACGTGGTGTCTCGTCACTGCGCATGCGCGTTTGAGGCTTTGAGTTCCTTTGGGCGGGCGGGACTTCCGTCTTCGGAAGTCCCGCGCATGCGCCCACGGAGTGCCTGAAAGCGGGGCTCCCATGCCCGAGGGAGAGCCCCGGCTACAGAAGTCCCGGCGGTAAGTGTGGCTTAGTTCTAGGGGGGAGGGGGGTGCGCTTGTGTGTGTGTGTGTGTGTGTATGTGTGCGGCGGCGGCGGGGGGGGAGGGGGTCTTTGTATGTGTGCGTGCGTGAGTGTAGGTGCGCTGGTGTGTGTGTGGGGGGTCTCTGTGTGCGTGTAGGTGCGCTAGTGTGTGTGTAGGTGCGGCGGCAGGGGGGGTGGGGGGGTGTGCCTGCGTATGCGTGTGGCTGTGATGTGCGCATGCGTGAGTGTGGGTGCGCGTGCACGCAGTGTAATCCAGCCAAGAGAAGCGCGTGGCAGTTTCTTGTCCTCCATTCCCCCGAGTCAGCTAGCTATAAGTCTCCACCTGGACGCATCCTTTGGATGCGAATTCCAGGCTCGACCTAAAAAAGGTGGGACAAGCTGGAACTATTAGCCAATTAGAAGCAATGTTTTTTAAAGGACACTGACAAAAGCCAATCAGAACCTGTAGGAAGCCTGAAAGCCCATGTACAGAATACAGCATGTTGAGAGACAGAGCATGTGCTGCCTAGGCTAGACTTAAAAAGGTCTGTTCACTTCTACCGATCACTACACAGTATGCTGCTATCACTGAGCTTGTGCCGCTTAACTCCTGACAAAGGCAACAGTCTTGCACCACTATGAAGTTATAGCTTTGGACGTCCCTCCCGTTCCTAAAAGAGCGCAATCCATGAGACAGGCCAATGTCATGGTGCAAACGCATGATCCATATTTGCCCATGAGAGCAAAAATCAGATATCCAGGCATCACTGTTGTTGGTGGGCCCTCTGGTTAGGGCTACACATTGTCACTCTGCAAGGGACTTTTCAGTTCTAGCAGGTTCAATAATAGAAGTTTCTGTTACAGGATGCACATTCACCTCAAGGGTACAATGGAATCAAATATTCATAGAATTTAAACCGTGTTCTTGAAGATCATTAAGGTTCTCTCACTGACGATACAGTTCAGATATCACATGGAACAATTACCAAAGGTTACTACCTACAGTTCACTGTAACCACACTGATTACTGTAAGCCTACTGGATCAGGTTAAGCAACTGACCCCTCCAAATGGGAATATCAGCAGCTTTGATGTCAGTCTGATACCACACAAAAATACCCTCAGATGGGTTGCATCTCATTTTAAAAAATCATGCCGCTTGTCTCAAACAAAGAGGTGCAACAGGCACAGGTATCTCTTCAGTTCCCTCTCGCCATCATCCAAACACTCCTGCAAAATACACTTATCCATGCCTCAATGTTTGGATTATATTTGATAAGCTTGGCGTCATTTGTCTTCTAAATGCCTTTCCGCCTCACATGACATCTACATTTATACAGAAGTTTCACACCGGTGCACTATGGGGGATCGCCATATTTTATCACTGCTATACCAAGCTACTTGCAACATCACAAATTAGCATATTAAGAAGGGATAGCCTTTATAAACTTGACTCTCTCAAAGTGAGAACAGCAACTTGGATGACTACAATTAAGTCTGGTTTTCTTCTAAGGCGAAGACAATGAGCATCCCCTATATACAGGTTAGCTTCATACTGTGCTTCACAAAATCTCTACGACGCCTATCAAAAGGCCACAAACGTTTCCCAGCATCAGCAGACACCTTGGCCAGACAATGTATGTGTTACTAATGCAGTCTCAGCCTGGCACAATGATTCTGAGCCATTGTGGCAAGGCACAGCTCAGTAGTAATTTTCACTCACTTTTCAAAAGCATGTGCCTCTACAAAGTCTCCTTAAGTGTAATTTGTTACAGCATTTGAGCAACCAGATTGAAGCACATGTTCGCTAAACATGATGTCCAAGAGGAAAGACCAATGCCATTGAGAAAAAAAGCACTGCAAATGCTTTTTGTTGATGCCGTGCAGAATCATCAAAGAAATAAATAAAAAAACAAGAGAGAAAAAAAGGAAAAGTTTGATGAAAAGCCAGCTGGAGGCTGAATCACTCTATAAGTGCATGCATGCATGCATGATGACGTATGCATGCCCATGTATCACCAGGCATACAATTGTCAATGCTCGCTTTCACTGCATAGGTTTTGGAGCACCGGATAGCCAATGTTTTTAATTAAACGTGCGTTATGACTTTATCTAATTAGTTTGGATGATAACATTTAGCCAAGGAGGTTCAGGCTTATATCCCGTTCCCACCGCCCACGCCCCTCACCCCCCTTCTAGGGAATCATTGTTATTTTTTGCACAGTGGTCCGGCAGCAAATTGCTGGAACTTCCAAAATAAAGAATAAAAACGAGGAAAAAGCAGACAGACATAAACATGTACCTCTCATGAATTGGACAGAAAAATAAGCTGGTAAAGAAGCATTTGAATGCTTCTTGACTACAATCTATAAATCCTGATGCCTAGATGTGCGAGTAGCGTGCAAATATTTTTCGCCAAGTACATTAAGGAAAGAGTCATTATAGAACTAGAAGTATTTATTACAACAAGCAGTATTACTGTGCATCTAGTGCTGAAATCTAACCCAGCTCCAACGCAACGAAGATCACTTCAGATTACATGTATTCATTGGGGAGTGAAGAGAATCGAGACAAGAGAGTTGAGAGAAATAAAGGAAGAGATGCATGGAGGGATGAACATGAGAGAGGGTGTAGGAGCACGTGGAGAACGACAACTATGAAAGTCACACTGGACGGCAGACAAGGCAGATTCTTTCACATAAAATAAACAGGCCATTCTTTGCGAGACATACCAGGTTTTGGCACAGAGTTGGTTACCGACTGAGGAACCTTGTCGTTGATTAGCTCGACACATTCACTTGGAAAGAAGCCCACCTGCAACACAGAGGAAAGGGGCTGAAGGCCAGGCCACACTGAATACGCACACATACTAACTAGCAACGCCATTTATTGTACGCAGTGTTTCTATGTCTTATTTCTGTTTTTGTACCTTCGAGATAGAGGGGGTACATTATCCTGATCAAGATGAACCATGTTCCCTGTCCAACCTTTGTCACCACAAGGTGGCGCCCACTGACCGAGAGAAAGTCGGTCAAGATGAGAGGAAGTTCTTTTTTGTGCTGATCACGGTTTCAGTCACCACTGCCTTTAAAGTCATTCAGGCTGATGGGAGAGTGGGGACACTTTTTTTTATGGATTCTGACATTTTCATCTGATGTAACAGTTCTCATGTTAATATTATCGTTTGGTATCGATCAAAAGCTATTTACAAGAAGCCTCCACGAAAGTACAGCTACAACTTTAGCAATGGTCAGTCTCAAGAATGGTTAGTATAATTATTGCAAATGCAAGAATTATATCTTTGCCAAACCATGGTGCTTAAAATGATTTCAATAAAAGACAAAATTATAAACATGTTACAAACAGATTGCAGATTTATGTTTACCAATTTAGAGACCAGAAATGAAAGATGTTAGGTGCTTCTTTAACAAAGACCCATAACATGAAAAAATGGGAGTAATTCTGGAGGCCCATATACCCCAACCTTTTCTTCCCAGATTGCTACCTGAAATCCATGTTTTCCCCTCCACCAGGAAGTGAGCTCTTTCGGAGGCATGTCAATGACCGACACTATGTCACCCACCTGCAAAATATAAATGCTACATTAGAGTTGTACAACTAAAGAAAGATGCATTCACTCGTCCAACACAATATGCTGCATTAAAGACAATATAAAATTAAGACATGTGTCGTAATTACAATAGCTTTTTAATATTTCAGTTAGTCATAAAAACTTTATTTTGATCGTATATAGATCTTAAAAAGTACAAAGCACCTTATAAAAAATATACAGTAAAAGGCATCATAAAATACAATATATACAATATAAATACAGGAGTATGTTACTTGTTGCCATCTGTAGGGGTGCCCCGATCCCCTCGTCATGGAAAGGGGCAGAGGTGGTCCCCATCTTTAAAAAAGGTGCCAGAGAAGATCCGTCCAACTATAGACCCATTAGCCTGCTGGACATTACTCAAAAAGTAGTCGGCAAGGTTCTACTGGTCAGAATATTGGACTGGATAGAAGAGAATAAAATCCTTTCCGACTACCAGGCAGGATTTAGAGTGGGTACTGGGACAATCGAACAAGCTTTTAGGCTGATGATGGTGTATTGGAAGGTCGTGGTTATAGGCAAAGGCAGTCTTTATCTCGCTTTCATCGATTTAAAGACTGCCTTTGACCTTGTACCGAGGGAGGCCCTGTGGAGAGTCCTGGCCGATATGGGGTTGCCACACTACATACTTTCATTACTGGTTAGGCTTCATGAAAACAGTTTTGCCCAGATTAGGTGGGGTTCAGGAGGGGAAAAAACTAGCAGTATCCTGGTAGAGAGAGGGGTCCGCCAGGGATGTGTCCTTGCTCCCACCCTGTTTTCCCTTTATATTAACGGGGTGGTTGAGCACCTTCGCGAACATCCTTCAGACGAACCATCCCTGGCCGGAGAACGTATACCCACCCTCCTCTTCGCGGATGATACGCTTTTAATATCGAAATCCCCAATAGGCCTCCAAAGGCTTTTGAATAATTTCCAATCTTTCTGCACTAAACGGGGCCTGGTAATTAATACGGGCAAAACAAAATATCTTGTGTTGAGCCCCCCAAAAAAACTAGCACGCCCTCCAACTCTGAATGCTGAACCCTTGGAGAGAGTAGAAGTGTTTGACTACCTTGGCATTCGCTTATCCCATAAAATGCAATGGTCCCCACATTTGGATAAAATGCCATTGTCCCACAAGAGGATAACAGGAGCTATTTTGAAAGAGCAACGCTCCTGCGTAATTAGACCAATAGCTGTTGTCCTCGACATTTATGTAGCTAAAGGGGTCAGTTCTGCTCTGTATGGGGCGGAGCTTTGGGGTTCATCTATTACCAATGATTTGCCAAAATCTGAAAAGAAGTTCTGTAGGGCGATTATGTCACTCCCTCAGGGTACCCCTACGGTCCCACTAATGTTGGATCTAGGTTGTCGCCCTATTGACGATTTAGCAAGATTACGCCCACTCCTATTATGGGCACGATTGTGGCGAGTGCCCGAACTTAGTAAATATGCGCAAGGCCTCGCAGAAATTATGTCTTTACCAGGGTGGCACAAAATCAAATGGCTGAGCGACATGAAAACCTTACTACTTAATTTGGGCCTAAATGATGCGTGGGCTAATAGATCCTCTCCTCCAAAGTCAACCCTCAAGAAACTTTATTGGAACTGGATTGCGTTACAACGAAATACTAATGCTTCCATGGGCAGACTTACTGAAGAGTTTTTTAAATTTAAGGACCTACCAAAACGAGAACTTTATTTGGACGCTATTGGCAAACTATTTGATAGGGCACTTTATTTTAAATTTAGAGCAGGAACATTGCCATTGTATACTTTATCCTCACGATGGAAATTGCCTGCACAAACTGTAGAGCTTTGCCCAGTATGTCTAGTTAGACCAGAGACAGTGGCACATTTCATGTTTGAATGTGGAGAGTACACTTTACCTAGGAAGATATGGCTTAAACATCTATGTCGCCAATTGGGCACTAGGTGCCACTCAGACGCAATACGCATACTAATGTCTGATAGCCGTACCACCTATGCTTGTGCTCTTGCCAAATTTTTATCATGGGCTTGGTCAATCCGAGCCAAAAGGCTTAAATCAATTGTTTAATTTTTTCTTAACTAACCTATGATGTGATTTAAAAAAAACAAAAAAACATTGAATCCTTTTTAAAAATAACTGTTCATGCATAGATTCTTCTTGTAATCTGTTTTATCTTTGGCTCTTTTCAATGTACTCATGAATTTTATGCAAGCTTTTATGATAATCTTTTTATCGAAATAAAGCCTTTTTGACTTGACTTGACTTGACTACAGGAGTATGTCATACAATGCATTTGGCGCGCATTATTTAAAGAGCATAGCATAATTTAGCCAGGGAAAAAACAATGAACCTGCTTGTATCGGTATGAGAACATTCTTAGCACCTCCAAGTAATGGCTGGGACCAACCAGTCTGTACAGATGAATAATCCACTTTGCCCCCAGATTTTGATAGTGAGGACAAAAGAAGAGCAAGTAGACTAAAGGTTCTGCACTTGATTTGCAGGATGGGCAGAGATTATCCAGTGAAATATTACGGCTCCATGTACAGCTAAACAGTTTGGTTGGCAGAGTCTTATAGTTTGCGAGCCAGATGAGGCACAATTTCATCAATTGTTTCTTCATAACTTGCAGTTGGCTTAAAATCTAAAAAAAAAACCTGGGCAAGGAACCCACCAGATTAGAGGATTGCTTATCCATGACCTTTTCCCAGTAGATGGAGTTGACCCTTGCCTTTGATATTAACAATATACTTTCCGGATTTAACCAATAAGACTCCAGCCCTAAACGCCGGAGTAGGCCTCTCAAAGAATTGAACCAGGGGATCGAATTTATCTGGGAATAGTGCAAAAGGCCAGTCAATGCTGCTATATATGAAACTAACTCATCAACAAATCACAGGCGATGCCAGAACATAAAGTACTTTGTAATCAAGCTTGTGAGTCCGTTTTTTCTGGTCAAAATCCAAGTATAATGGAGGTAAAGGGGTCCTAGAGGGTAAGTTTAAAAGAGATATTATAAAGCTATTTTCTACAGCAATAAGACAGTTTGTATTTCCCCTACCCAATAGTTCTAACCATATAGAGAGCCCCCCCCCCAGTTTTGATGTTGCAATTTTTGAAATGTGGTCAGTCTGCTGGATTAACATTGTCAATGTGGGGAGCCCAATTTAGGATAGGTGTGAGGCGAATACCCAGTAATCAAAAGCGGATACTTGCTCCAAGTGGGTGGTTCCTACAAATAGACTTTTATTATTAGATTTTGTGTTTCGCTTGGTAAAAAACATATATTTGGTTTTGGCCTCATTTAAAACCAAACCCCACTCTTTGCAAAATCTTAGGAAATCTTTTGGCAATAATTGGAGGCCTTGTGGGGATTTGGAAATTAATAAAGTAGGGGCTGCATTTGATGAGTGCAATCTGATTAGGATGTCTAGGAGGTTGTGAGGTAAACACATTTCTTTCAGCACTCTCCAGAGGGTGGCTCAGGGAATAGGCCGAATGGGGATTGAAGGTCAATAAAGACTACATATAATTTCCCACCTTTGATGGTCACTTCCTTACAATATCGACAGAGGAAGTGGAAAGCCTGGTCCACCGTGCTAATATCTGCAGGGAACCCAGCTTGATAGTCGCTAAAAATACCAGACTCTATGATCCAATCCTGGATTTTTGCTACGATCTGCTTGCAAAAGACCTTCTGGAGAGAGTCAATGAGGTATGGGCCTATAGCTAGCAGGGTTCGCTCAATAGCCCTTCTTGTAAATTGGCACTATTTCAGCTAGTTTCCACAATGGTGGAATCTCCATGCCCAGTGTAATGGCGTTCATTAGCATGTTAATGTACACACCCCAGCACCTGTTTGGCCCTCCCTGCACAGATCATTTGGAAATGTATCCGGGCAGGAAGCTATAGCAGGGACACATGAGTGAATTGCGAGAGAGAAGACTAGAGCATCATCTGCTCCTGATGAGCCAATCCACCCTTTTCTATAGAGTCTTCTAACTCTAAGTTGTCCACTGCGTAGAGACGTTCGAAGTGAGACACCCATTTGTCAGGCTGAACAGTGAACTCCAATGTAGTCCTATTGACTTTCAGCCATTGGGCCGCCTTTTTCCAATAGGTCTTGGCATCTCTGTTAGTGCCTTGTGCAGTGAGGACCATAGGGAGTCTTCCCAGTTTCTCTTAGCTAGCTCAATAGCTTGCCTATATCAAGCACTACAGGCAACCACCTCAGGGCGCATATTAGATTTAACAGCCTATACTAGGTCCCCCTTAGTTTTCCTACATGCCTGTTTATACCACATTGCATGTGGATCACTATTAGACTGTTGCTTTTTTAATCCGAAATATGGTCTGAGCACGGTTTGCTCAACAGATCTCTAATCTTGTACAGAAGTGTGTGGCGAGTGCCCAGTTCCCTCGAGACTACGTTGTTGGGTTTTTGGGCCAGTTCTTCCACCACAAAAGAACCTCGCCTTTAACTGTTTCCAGGGCCCTTGGATTGGCCTTTACCCAGTTCCATCTAATTGTGCTCTGGTTGTTGGAGATAGACAGGGCACCCAGATGAGGCCTGATCTTGACACCAAGTTCTTGATCACGCTGAATTTTAAGGGTAAGAGTAAGGGCATTATGGTCGCAGTCTGTTCTTTTACCTAACAACATATCATGAACAGTCAGGCAAAGTTAATTAGCTACAAGACAATAATCGATTCTACTGGCGTGGCCAGGTCTATTAAAGGTAGGTTCGCCCATTAAGTCAGATTTCATCCTTCCATTAGTGGCTCTCAGATCATGCTGGAGGGTGAGGGCCAGCACCTGGCCACGTCTCTTTGTCCATCTCACTGAGGGAAGATCGAGCTGAGGGATTTCCCACTTACAATCCTACTCCTCAGTCAGATATAACGGGGCAAAGCAGAGTGGCTCAAAAGTACAGTTAAAATCGCCAGTGACTATAGCTGGTATGTTAACAAGGAATTCAGTTAATGCATGATCTAGGGAACGAATAGCACTAGTTTCCTCCGAGCCATGAGCGACTCTATTGTATACATTAAAGATCCTGGATTTCCAGCCACTGTGGAGAGCCAAATCTACTACTAAAATGTCTTGTGAATCTACATGGACCTGCTTAACTCTAAAGCCCAGCACGGTCCCCACCTGGTGACTGCCCCGAGAGTGCCTAACTGACCAGGTCTTTAAGCATGACCAAACACAAAGCATACAAGACTTCTTCACCCACAATGCAGGCACGGCTTCATCGGTATTAGTGGAATGGGATGCATTCAAAATAGTAGCCCGTGGAGAATGCATCTAACAAATAACGGGGGTTTGACGGACACTAGAGCAGGCACTCATTAAAGCGGAACAGCACCTCGCCACAACCCCTAAACGAGATGACCTCTCCGAGGAACAAGCTACCCTCACGGCCAAAGCCAAAACGGCCTACCAAGCGGCTTGTGCTGACCTTCGTAAATATAATTTCAGAACTTATGCCACCCGGATGCATAAAGAAAGGGATAAAACGGGCACGATGCTCGCCTGGTTAGCGCGGCAGGACACCGACATTAAACCGATTACCGAAATCATCAACCCTGGAGGCACCCTGGTGCGCTCCCAGAACGAGAACCTTTTAGCATTCCAACACTATTACGAGGCGGTTTATAGCACTCCGATCCCACCCTCACAGTCCTTAATAGATAATTTCCTTGATCCTCTAACGCTGCCCACAATCACAAAAGTAGACAAGCTTGCACTAGACACGACGATAGTGGCCGCGGATGTCACCCAAGCGCTACATGCCCTGCCTCGTAACAAGGCACCAGGTCTGGACGGACTCCCACTGGAGTATTACACGGCCTTTTCTCCCCTATTAGTCCCACAGTTAACACTAATGTTTGCGACGGCCCTTGAACAAGGGATCTTACCCAAATCCCTTAGGGAATCTGTAATTGTAACCTTTCTGAAGCCGCATCGGGACCCACAACTCATGGCATCGTATCGTCCCATTACACATCTATCCGCCGACTGTAAAATTCTAGGGAAAATATTGGCTGATAGATATATACAAATAATACACCCCCTGGTTCACCCTGATCAATGCGGGTTTGTCCCCGGCAGAAACACATCCCAGAACATCCGCCGCATCTTTCATGTGCAGGATCAGGTGAAAGACATGCACCCACGTTCAGCCTGTCTCATCCTAGACCTCGAGAAGGCTTTCGACACCCTCACTTGGCAATATCTATTTTCTGTCCTGCACCGAATTGACATCGGCCCCGTTCTTCTAGCGTACACATGACTATTATATACAGGACTTACCACACGGGTCCGGTTAGGGGGGCACATTTCCACGGCCTTCGAGGTCCGGAAGGGCACGAGGCAAGGTTGCCCCCTCTCACCCCTCCTCTTCGCCATCGCGGTCGAACCACTGGCTATAAGATTGCACCAGGAAGGCATGCAATGGGGCATTCCACTCGCGGACGTCACTCACAGCGTCTCCATGTACGCTGACGACCTCTTAATATATGTGCGGGACATCACAGACGACTTGACTCCTATATGGACGACGCTCACGGAATTCGCGGACGCCTCCGGACTCAAAGTAAATTGGGACAAATCCACGGTATACCCATTCCATCCGGACTTACCCCCTCGCGACATATGGATGGGGACTCAGAGAGTGTCCTGGAACACGGAGGCCCCCCGGTACCTCAGGATCCGTCTTTACCATTCTCCTGCCAATAAATTTGAGGGCAACCATTGCAGAGCGCTCGCTAGCATTAGGTCAGTGGTCGGATTTTGGAACAGACTCCCGCTAGCCCCAAGTGGCCGAGTGGCTTTGCCTAAAATGATAATGCTCCCCCGGCTCTTATATCACTTTACGAACCTAACGATGATCCCACCCAAAACCTTCTTTCGTGACCTCAACTCCCTTCTTGGCACGCTCATTTGGCAATCGGGAAGACACAGAATAGCACTGAAGACACTACAATTGCCTACCACTCAGGGAGGCCTAGGAGCCCCATCCTTTGAGTCTTACTTTTTAGCAGCACAACTTCAATGGCTATCTTACTGGACAGCGGGTCGACACGCGAGTGAGACACACACCCCGACAGGTAGGGTTCCCACTCCGGAACTCACCCGCCTCCTCCTCCCCGGCACCAAACCGCAACGTACATACCCCTTACAGGTTACGATTGCACGCCAATGCATGTTACGAGTTCACCGCATGTCGCCCGGAACGCCTCCATACTCTCCATTACACCTACTGGTTGGTTGGCCTAGGCTCGAAACATACTATCCGGTCAACACACTAACGGCATGGACAGCGTGCGGGATCACAGGCATGGAGTCCCTCTTCGAAGACGGGCAGATTAAACCATTCCAACGCTTTATGGACGAGTACGGTCTCCCCCCGGGTCAGTTCCTAAGGTACCAACAACTTCTCGAAAGCTTCCGTCCCCATCACAACCTCCAGGCCGGGGAACCGAACACACACCCGGTCATACATACAATCTTACACATGGGGGTTGGGCGACATTTAATCACCTGGCTATACAAGGCGCTTTGTGAACTCGCAAACGCACCCCTAACGACCTTACGTGCCACCTGGGAGGACGAAATCGGACGTCCACTGCATGAGACGGAATGGACCAGAGCCCTTGAATCTCCCAAAGAGTTGTCCAGGAATGCCCGATTAAAAAATATACAATTTTATATACTCCACAGGGCGTATCTGACACCGACGCACTTGCAAAAATTCTACCCCGACACTCAGTTCCTCTGTCCCAGATGCCACTCCCCAGAGGCTGAGTTTCACCACATGTTCTGGAGCTGTCCCGCACTTCGGTCTTTGTGGCAAACTGTCAATGATTTTTTTTTGTTTGAATATGTTTATTGCATTTTTTGACATATAACAACATTACACATATGGAAAAGAAAATGATTAATCATGCCGTATTACAAAAGACGTGTCCGAGGTCGCCGCATACATTCATGTACATGAAGGAGTTCGACTGAAAGGATCAACTTAAAAGCAGCTTAGTTAAGGTAGCATGTCTACATCATTAGCAACAGGCAGATCCAAGAGAGATTATTGATCTACATAAGTGGTGATAAAGCGAATGTTGCTTCCCAAGTTCACATCAGATATTTGTTCAGTTCGGAGCACAGGCTATGTCACGGCAGTGAATCAAAATAGGTTGGGCACGTCAGCAATACAACATATATCCAAAGCTTTGTTACAAAACTAACAAAGGTGCGGAAACAAAAGACTGGGCGGTGTCCAACAGCGAGTGTGTGTGTATGTGTGTTGCTCTCGGAGTAGGCGGGTGCGAAAAGGCATGTACCATGTCATAACAACAGTAAGGATCTGGCTACAAGTTCTGCCAAGTGCGCAGCGGGGGAGGGGGGGCTCGGAGGGGGAAGAGGAGGGGAAAAAAGAAGGGGTCCAATCGGGACCATGCAAAGAGAGGCAGTAGCGTTCAAACAATGCCACTCTGCAGGCACACCTCATGGTAGGTCGTCAAGGTGCTATCCCAGTCTATCGCTATAGGATACTTGCGAAGCCCCGCTGTCTCTTCTCTATGTAGCGATACACTTTCCGCCCTTGCCCAGTTGTCAAAGGAATTACGCCAGTGGATCGCCTGGGGGGGCGCGTTATTCTTCCAGCGCTTAGTAATGAGGCGCTTCGCAGTTACCAGCGCCAGGTCTCAGAACCTCTCCCGGACTTTTGTCTGTTTCGTTCTTCTGAACAAGCCCAGCAAGCAGGCTTCCCATGTAAATGGCAAGCTGCCTCCCGTCGCTGTTGCCAAGCTATCCGACACTGTAGACCAGTAGGTATGCAGAGAGGGGCATGTCCAGAGTGCATGTAGGAATTGTGCATCTACAAGTCCGCATCTGGGGCACGCTGATGTAGTAAGTCCGAAGTATCTATTGATCTTGTCAGGTGACAGATAGGCACGGTGCACGATGAAATATTGTATAATCTTAAAGCGTGCGTTGCGCGCTATGTGTAGTGTCCCGGCTAGTATCTGCGCCCATTTCCTGTCAGTCCAGTCCAGTCCCGGCCTCTATCGGCTGTCCATTCGTCTCGCAGCCGCTGTGACGAGAACTGCGTGTGTGTATGGAGCGCCTGGGCGAGCCAGTGTACCACGTGAGAGCCGTTCCCCATCACATGCAGATACTGAATTAGCAGATGTGTGGGGGGCTCTTCCAGTAACGTTACCCATGCTTGCGTCAATAAACGCAGAAGTGTCGCATGTGTCAGGAATTGCCCAGCCGATAGGCCCGTGTTGTCCGCTAATGTTGCAAAAGGAAGTAGGGCACCATCTTCAAACAAGTCGCCCAGGCTCTCCAAATCAACTGCCACCCAGCTGCTCAATGTAGGCCCCACGAGTGCCCCCCCGCCTCCAGGGTGTACCCAGTAGTGGCAGGTTAGGTGCGTATGGCTTTGTAGCGCTTGTGAGTTTCAGACTCCTCACATAGCACTTTCTCGCCACCGCAAGGTGCAGTTGATCAGGGCAGCGGGTCCTAGTCAAGGGATGAAATAACACGTTTATTTGCGGGGCTGTCATAACCGCGTCGTCTGAGGCAGTATCTCCCAAGTTCTTCCCACTCAGCCATAAAGTGACCCACTGCAACTGCGCTGCTAGATAATAAAGCTAGTGATTAGGTATTCTCAATCCTCCGCACTCGGTCGCAGCATATAGAGTCTTCAACGCAACCCTGGGGCGCCCCTTGTTCCAGATCAGGCATCTGGTTAGAGTTTCCAGTTCGCGGAAAATGCGAGCAGGGACATACACCGGTAGGTTTGCATAAAAGTTCAGCAACCGGGGTAGGGCGATCATCTTTGCCAGTGTAATACGACTGGGGACGTTCAATGGGAGAGAGGTCCAAAAGGACACCTGAGCTGTAAGGGACGAGATTGTTCTCGTGAGATTACCGTCCAACAGATCAGCAGGGTCACGATAAACCTGGATCCCTAGATATCTAAACACGGTTGGGTGCCAAAGGAACCGTTCACCCATTGCCACAATGTCGCACTCCGGGGTGTCCGCGGCGAAAACGTACACCCCTGATTTCGCCCAATTAACACAAAGTCCCGACACATCTCCAAAGTCTCTAAATATGTCAGTGAGTGCACACGGAAAACTGGTCAGGACTCTAACGTAGATCAGTAGATCGTCAGCATATAATGACACCGAGTGCATCCCGTCAGCCAGGGGGATACCCCAATCCGCGCCGGAAGCACGCAACTGCGCAGCCAAGGGTTCCATCATTAGCGCAAAAATCAGGGGGGAGAGGGGGCAACCCTGTCTGGTGCCTCTGCGCACTCGGACGGGGTCAGAGAAAAGCCTGCCCGTGCGTACACGCACCACAGGGTCAGAGTAAAGGAATTCCACCATACGTAGGTAGGCAGCTCCCAGCTCAAATTTTCCCAGTACTTGCATGAGGTAAGGCCATTCCACTGAATCGAACGCTTTCTCAAGATCTAGAATTACACACCCCGATCGCGGCCACCGGGACACAGCCAAACTCTGCACACGAAACAGCCGCCTGATATTATAAGATGTGCTGCGGGTGGGCACAAAACCGTTTTGGTCTGTGAGTACTAGTGTGGGAACCAGAGGCGCCAGTCTCTGAGCCAGTGCGGACGCTAGGATCTTGTAGTCCGTGTTAAGGAGGGCAAGTGGCCTGTAAGATCCCATAATGAGCCCATCCCTACCAGGCTTCAGGAGCGATATCACGTCCGCCTCGTTAAGAGTGGGTGGGAGAGTGGCATCTTCTATCGCCGCCCTAAACATCCGTATAAGTTCGGGAATAAGAATAGTGGAGTAGGCCTTGTAAAACTCCGCAGGCAAGCCATCAGGGCCTGGGTGGCAAACTGTCAATGATACTCTGAGAGACCTCACGGGACTAACAACCCTGGACACATGGGAAGCTAGCGCGCCGGGGCATATTCAGGATACAGAAGCATCTTAAAGCACACAAGCTTTTCATCTCACTAGCATTATTACTAACAAAAAGGAGTATAGCCGTGCACTGGCGATCCCCCACGGGCCCCTCTCTAGCTGCATGGGCGGGAGCGGTATATAAGTGGGCGGCGGAGGACGTGCTACGCGAAGAGGTCAAAGGAATCCGAAAACACCCCATCTCCATGGAGTGGGCCATGCTATTACACCGTTTTAAACAATCAACACGTAGTGAGGAGCCGGATACTAGTCCATCCAACCCCACTACCCCCCACCCACCAACGCAGGCGCGACTGCAGACCATGTACACCCCCTGACGGCGCACTTGTACTGCCGACAGATGTACCCCACATCCTGTCATATTAGACGATTGAACCCCACCAATGGCCCAACATAGCCCCTTCTCACGTGGCACTAGTATGCTGCTACGCAACCCAGCGAGACACACGTCACCCAGACCCGTTTCAAAAACCCCCTATAACCGCACTCTATACTTCCATGCCCCTCTCCCCAGTTTACGCCCCAGTTTTAAATAATACTGTTGCATGAAGCCTCCAGATCCGCTCCACATACCACTGATATCATTATGGACTCATATGAATGCAGTATGCTTTATTGCTTATATGTCTGAATACATGATTTGTAATGTTCCAATAACGAAATGCCAATAAAAAGAAGTTAAAAGCACATTTTTGATCCAGATTGCTAGACCTACTGAAGGCCTTCCCCGTTCTTTTCTAGTGGCACTTAAATGATATGAGGAAAACCTGTTCCTGTGGGGGGTATGTAACCTCCAGGTTTCTTCTAATAGGATCAGATCCTGAAGATCCATGAAGAAACAACAGTCAGGATCTACTAACAATTTGGCGAGCCCAGCAACATTCCATACCAGGACCTTCAAGAATCTATGAGGAGTATTGTTGCTGCCTCCAGCAGTACTAGGGATACTCGGACCTCCCCCGCCTCACTCACAGGTAGTTTGACCGTCCCTTCCCTCCTTAGGTCGGCATTCGGAGGCCCGCATATTACCTCTGAAGATGTATCCTGCCTTGGAAACGGGCATACTCCTAGCTGATATGAGAGCTCGTTTTGCCCAGCAACCCCTGCTGTGTCGGCTATTTGTAACAATTCACCTAACTAGGGAAGTCATCCCTGCCCTGCAGCGTGGCCTGAATTTGTTGGGGGCCCCCTTTGCTATGTACCCATGGCGAGGGAAGTAGCCATCGCTTTTAATGGGCAATAACTGATGGCAATTGAGGTATATCACATGGTACACCAATTTTTATTTTGAAGTGTTGTAATTATTAGGCATTTCTTTTGACCCATCAAAATAGAACTAAATTAATACACCTTAGAATAATGAAAGGGTGAGTCAACCTAGCCTGCCTTCAAACGCGTGACATCTAATTCAGTATAAGATTCAAAACCTTACCTCCGTGACCCACCTTACCAGGCCAAAAACACATGCCTTTTTCCACAAGACAGCTAAGACAGCACTAAAATGAAATTCAAAGATGGCATTACACAAATACAACATACCATTGTTGGTCTCTCGGAGTAATAAAAGTGCAGTGAATATATTAAATACATTAAAGTGCCCTGAAGAGAATAGTCAAACGGCTCTGAACTTAATGACTGGTAATTGACTATTCTGAAAACCCCTGTTTAAAATTCTACTTACTTGGAACTAAAAATGGTTTAAAAAACAAAACAAAAATAAAGTGTGAACACAAAGAGTGAGAGAGGAGAATCTCAAAAATGAAAGTTGACCAAGAGTAGTAGGATTAGGGCAAAATATAGGGTTAACATGAGGGTTAGGTATAAGTAGGCATTCCTATTTTTAATTTCAATTGGTTTCAAATTCTGATGGACGTTTTCAGCATTTTCTAATGTTTTTAAAAATTGTAAACATCAGTGGTTATCATTGTTTACTCTTTCTTGCTCCATAAAAATCAAGGAAACTGTTGTTTATTTGGCTATAAGGAAGTTTACTTGTATTTCCTTGCAGCTCTCATTTATTCCTATTGTCAGTTCTTACTGTATGACCTTTTCATTGACTTTGCCCTTCAAAGTAATATTTCATCATTTCCCTCACCTTGTGGAAGTCTTGCTTCCCATCCTTCAAACACACTAATCTAGCATTTCAGTTCCACCCCATGTCTGTGAATGGATTGGGATCCACCCCTGTAACATTTGATTGCATCAGACAAACGGTTAATATGGTATCTGTGGGAAATAATGCGCATGCCCTTAACTATATAGTCTTAGGTGACAGCAAACTCTCCTGCTGTATGAAGAAGCAGTTGAGGGAGTAAGAAACTTCATGGCCTGGTGGAAGCCTCATAGGACTTGAGCCAACCATGTTATCGGTACCACTTGGGGAGATGGGTTCTAATATGATTTAATGGCAAGGCATGGACACCTAGAGATGGAAAATCTGTGCTAGCAAGTCACATTTATTTGCCTTTTGTGTGTTATCACTCCACTCCCAAGATACATTGATGTAAATGGAAATGTGTCAATACTTTTTATTATTGTGAATTGTGTTATTAAAATTACAATTGCAGTAAATGTGCTCATATACAATGATAACAATTATACTAGTAACTACGATTATATTAAGTACACCAAGTAAAATGTATAAATGTTTTCATTCATTTCTTTTTCCAGAGCTCGTGGTTAATGACCTTGCATCATCATGAAGAAGACTGAACAAGCACAGCCTGTCCCTCTGATCCCCAGTGTATAAATTCATTTATGATCAAATGTCAAACATGGAGCCCCGCAGGACTACTCATCATGGAACAGTTTGTTAGAGGCAGCTCAAGTAAGGAATCACATTCCACTGTCAGACATTATGAGAAATGTGGAAAGCAACATGTTCCCCAAGTATTTTACCACAAGAAATGCAGGAAACTGTTTACTATGAAGAGAGATTTACACACTATTAAGCGAAAAGCTGAAGCAAGTGTCAATGATGATGCTGGAATAAGTGAGTGCAGGAGTAAACTCTTAAACAGAAGAAAATCATTAAAGTCAAACATGTATGCTGAAGAATGTATAATTTGCTGAAAGATAAAATGCTTCAAGGAACATCAATGTGTGAGAAATGATTTGAAGGCCACAGTGCTCAGAGTTGACAAAAGGCTTCAGGAGTGTGCAACAATTAATTGTGATTCAAAGATTTTAACAGTTTGTAGTGGGGACATGGTGGCTGCAGAAGCCCATTATCATGCATCTTGTTATAGGAACTATACAAGGCTTAAAGCAAAGGAGGACGATCATATATCTAGCATTCAAACTGACGATCACTACAAAAATATGAGCGATAAAGCATGTGATGAACTATTTCAATACATTCGAACTATGATTATTCCTAACAAAGAGGTAATACGGGTGCTGACTAACTGAAAAGCTTTAAACCCTCATGACATGCAGGGGAATACAGAGACTAGACCAGGGGTCTCCAACCGGTCGATCGCGAGCTACCGGTAGCTCGCCGACCCTCTGAGAGTAGCTCGCGCTGCTCTTTAATTATTGAGACGTCATTAAGAGTTTTATTTTGTATCCCGTCATTTTTTTTCACATCTATCACCCCTTGCCCGCCCTCACACAAACCTGCTGCTCTGATTGGCTGAAGTGAGCTTAGCTGGGGTGGGGCGGGCTCAAGAACGTGATGTTTTTCCTCCTAGTCACGCGCCACCTGCCTTTTTCAGGCTGGCACCGCGCTTCGCATTGGTTTTCCGTTTGTGCCTCCTGGAGCAGCTCTGAGTTAAGTGGGCCCCTGACCGAGCAGAGTCGGTAAGAAGCCCTCAGTGCTTGCAAGGCCCTTTGATTTTAGCGTTGCCTGCCACTGTGCTTTAGATCTACCTTCAGTAATACAGCGCAGTGGCAGGCAACGTTAAAGTTAAAAGTCCTTCCAGGCACTGGGCTGATATCGCGGTGGCAATCGATGGTAAATTGTACGTTTCTTGTCTGTACTAATGCGCTTTCACGGACTTTACCACGTTTTAATTTGCCTTCGCGTAGTAGTCAGTGAAAGCAGATTAGTCCATCAAAGCTTATGCAAATACCTTGGATTTTAACAGTGGCTGTCACCGTGCTTTACATATGCATTAGGAAAAAAGTGCGGTGGCAGCCAACGTTAAGAGCTTGCCTGCACTGCGCAGATTCAAATTCATGCAAACGCAAATATATAGCGCGCTGTAGTAATCAGTAAAAGCCTTTCACTGATTACTACACCACTCTATATATTTGCCTTGTTGTGACTGTGACAGCTGTTAGCAGGCCTGGTTTAGATTAGCATGCACGGACCTTTAATTTAACATCAGCTGCCACAGTGCTTTACATTTGCCTTAACAGGAATAAAGCACAGTGGCACCCGATGTTCAAATTAAAAGTCCTTGCATGCTGCCACCATGCTAGTGGCAGCCAGCACAAACAATCCAAGGTGCTTGCCTGCACTGAACTGCTTTCACAGTCATGCAAAGGCAAATATATAGCGCAGTGAAGTAATCAGTGAAAGGATTTCACTGATTTCTACACTGCGCTATTTATTTGTCTTTGCATGGCTGTGAAAGCAGTTCAGACTGAAAGCATGCACAGACCTTTGATTTTAACATCGGCACGTGCTTTAACATTTGCCTTAACAGGAATAAAGCACAGCGGCAGCTGACTTTCAAATGAAAAGTCCATGCATGTACTGTGCTGCTAGGGCAGTGAGACCTATGTCACCCGGTGCTAACTTCATGTGGGGCGCCAAATTTATAGAAAAGCACCTGCTACTGCGTTCTTGGCCTCTAACACAGTCCAGCCAATAATGAAAATGTCAAACTGGGTGGTGAATGCACTTCCTGGAAACTGAAAGAGAGAGAGATCGTTTGAGTAATAATCTGTAAGATTGCAAAGGAAGTTTTTACTCACCGTAAGGTAGCACAGAGGGTTAATATGCCTGCTGCAAAGAAGGTGCAGATCACAAAGTGCATATATAACGTAATGTAAATAGGTCAGTGGGTTACTACTTTTGTCAGAGAGACCATATTGTTGCAAGCTCTTTAGGAGTTAACATCCTAATGTAGAACAGTGAGCAAGTAACTTGTCAGAGAGAAGCATGAAACCTGCAAGGTATAGGCTGGCTGCTTGGCCGTTATGATTTTCCCCAGCTATTGCAAAATAGGTTTATTTGGGTAGAAATCAATTCCTATTAGAATCCCCCAACCATGGTGTTAGGTTTTAAATTCTGTGTTTCTGCCTCTCCTGACCAAGCACTCTTAAACGATTCTGCCTACCTGTATGGATGACCTGTGACTCCTATACCTTCTTGTCCCCTAACTTATGTAACATTTCACTGATTGGTTGTCTCTGTGTAATCTGTGTGATGTAAAGTGTTCTGACACCTTACTCTGGTTGGTAGGAGTGGCGCTATAAAATTAATTAAAATCAATGCATCTGAGAGAGAGTGGTTAAGTAGGCTTGAGGAGGACTGTTAAAGGATGGTTATGAAGGAATCCGCTGCAGAGGTGGTCACTGGGGGGGTCACAAGCATTGTTGCACTGGGTGCTACCGTGTTTTACATCTTCCTGCCTTCAATAAAGCACGGTGGCAGCCAGCACAAACATCCAAGGTGCTTGCCTGCACTGAACTGCTTTTTCATTCATGCAAAGGCAAATATATAGCCCAGAGTAGCAATCAGTGAAAGCCTTTCACTGATTACAACACTGCGCTATATCTATTTGCCTTTGTGTAGTAGAGTGAAAGCAGTTCAGAGCATGCAAGGATCTTGGATTCTAGCCTGCCACCGCGCTTTACATCCTCATTCAATAGTAAAGCGCAGTGGCAGCCAAGGTTGAAATTAAAGGGCCTCACATGAACTGAGCCTCATTTTTGTAATTAAAATGAGGTGCACTTTGAAAATGAAGGTCAGACTGGGGCCAACCTGAACAGTACTCTCCCCTTCAGCATTACTAAAAGTACATATTTTTGAAAAAGGTAGGTCTGTACCTCTCCTTTGCAAATGTTCCTTCTGCTACACGTGTCAACAGGCAGAAGCAGGACATTGTCCCAATTCAAAGAATGAGTCCCATTGATGGGTTTTGTCTTCTTCTTCTCTGCATTTTCAATCCAAGACTGCAAAGTTGCAAAATCCATGCCACAGAAAGGGAGAATGTCAGAAGGGCAAATACATTTTTACTTCCCAATCTCCTACTTTTGCAGTAAGGCACCAGCTCTCGGGAATGAGTTTATGTAGGTAGGAGACCCATCAAACATTTTGTTAGAGGTGGGCTAACCAAACAATTAACAGGTAGAGCAGAAGGGTTTTTGAGATGATGATAAGTAAAATACATTCAAATATGCACTGGCGGCCCTTGACATTTTGAGCAGGTGCAGCACCATGTCTAGGATTGTACACAGTCACAGACCGATTGATGCACGCACATTGAAGAAGTTGACACGTGTGTGCCTTAAGGGTATGTAGCTGTTGCGCACAGTGAGCAGCTATACTGTTAGTGAATGGCTTTTGAGAAAATGGGTATGTGCTTAGTGTAGGACAGGATGGTGCAGAGAGAATGCTGCCATCTGAAATCCGTGCAGTGCAGCATGAAGTGTGAGAACATAATTGAATTCAACGAAAACTAGACTGCAAAGTACACCATTGTAAAGTAGACTACATTTTGATGAAATAAAAAGATGCCAAGAGAGTGCAGTTGGATTATTTGAAGTAGAAGACTGGGCAGAGAGTGCAAGGCTTAGCAGACAGTGTGTTGCTGAACAGAGTGAATAACTATGCATTTTCTGAAAATGGACTACGCAGAGTTGAAGCATGTGTTATAATTGAGTTAGGTGCTTTATATATCAGGGGTCCGAAAAAATGTGCGAGTTGCTTGGGGTTTAGTAGCTCACGACGATTTTCACTGACCAGAAGTAGCTCTCGCTACAGAAAAGGTTGGAGACCCCTGTTTTAGACTATACTTGTGACCATATCATGTGCATCATCCACACCCTAGATCAGTCTAGCCTTCAAGGGGGCAGCATGGGGTACAAGATAGCAATATCACAGTATTAGCTATAAAACTACTGACAGAAGATGGACTAGGTTTCCAGTTTGAGTAATGTAATAACAGACAGACTTGTTCTCGTTGGTGAGTCAGTAATGAGTAGAAGACTCCGGAAGGTCAGAGTGACTGTTTAGAGTCTACAGATGGGTGGTGAACTGTGTGGGTAAGGCATTGAAAGGTGCCTTTTCTGAAAATAATTTGCAAAAAGGATTGTTCAGCAATGTGGTACTATGCAATGTGGTAAAGATTATGAGAGAAGAGTGGGAAAATAGGAGAAATGTGAGTAAAGAACTTGGCACTAACATATGATAGTGGCATGTTGACAAATATGCGATTATTGCTAACACAATTCCAGTTGAGAGGCAGAAGAATGAGAGTGTAATTGATATGAGGGTCATTAAGCTCCGTATCAGAGAGAAATTTGGGTGGCTAGTTCCTGACAGATCCATTAAGTACTTTTTTGTGTGATAATCAACTGCTCCATGTCTGGGTAAATCAGTAGCTTAATTTGTAAAATATTAAGTGCCAGGGATCTGACCAGAAGGCCACTAAGGCTTGCACCACACATCGCCCTTGTCATCGCTGCCAAAACAACTACCGATCATCTCTCTTGCATTTAAATGCGACAGTTCAGAGTTTTCTAGGTCCCCAAAGCTAAAGGATTGGCTGAGTAGGCAGGTATTAGCACTATTTAATTGTATATTGTATTCTTAAACAACCGTTGTTCTGCTCATCTCTAAATTAGATGAGCAGTGCCACCGTGTGGTAGACTGTCAACACCATACTTAAAATAGTTAGGTGCCTGTGCCGAGCACCGGAAACCAATTAAGTGCCGGCGCTGAGCACCAGAAAGCACCAGATCAAATTAGGCACTGCCAGTACTGGATACAGTCCTTTTGAATTTTTGGGTGGAAGTGTAAAGTATATTTTGATAAGGAATGGTTATAATTTACAGTAGCACAAGTAGCATTTTATTCAAAATATCAGTTCCAAGACTGTAAATGATATTTGAGATGTGTTTAATCATAAAAGATTACTTGAGAAGTTGGTCATGGACAAGGGGACTTCAGCGATGGGTAAAATAGAGTATATTTTAGCTTGTTGGAGTGACAGATATAAAAACACCCTGGTGTCACTCCAGAAAAAATGATTTAGTGGGAACTCTGACAGAGTAATGAACAATTATTGGTAGATGGAACTAACAGTTAACAGTTTGAGTTGGAAAGAGCATGTTTCATGTGAGTACTTGTGTTTTACTGCTTTTCTTAATATGGAGTACTCCAAGTAAAACCTGAATAGAGGTTTTGATGGGCAGGATTTATGTCAACAAAGAAAGTTCTAGGGGCATCAAGATGCATCATAAGATTAAAGGTGATGAAAAGAAAGATGTGTACATGGGTGCCGGCGGATATAGTATGTGTGCATAGGTCTGGGAAGGCTGTGAATAGAGTTTACAGTCCCATGCGAGTGTAGGAAGTGTGGGGCACAGTTGTGGTGTTGGATGACCCAAAAGAATCCAAGAAGGTCAAGTTGCCAATTGTATTTAAGGAGGTGTACTAGAGGGAAAGGAGTTCCTAAAATGATGAAGATAAGGAGAAATTATGCAGGACAGAAACATATACTTACCTATACATCTGCAGGATTGTGTAACATGGAACTCTGGAAATAGTTACTGTTATTATTGTTGTTTGTTCTGTGTTTTGGATGAGATCAGGGATGTGTTGGATCTTTAGTTGAATCCTGTAAATTGAGTAGATAATTCCAGATTGGAATGTTATGTAGATGAAAGTTCAAGTGCAGAAAGTGGTGGAAAGAATTCGGTGGCAAGTGATGCATACCAAGCACATGCTCTTCACATGTCTGATGTTTTTAGGCCACTGGTAACCCCAGATAATGTATATATATTGGTCTAATCTGTCTATCATGGTCATGTTTGGGATTCATGAGTTTAAGACAGTACTCACTCAATCCTATTTGAAATGTCACTGCACAGTTATTAAAAACACTGTTTGTGCTTCCAGTGCACACATTCTATTAACATATAAGTTATGCACCAGGACTAAGCATCCCACAGTCATTGCTGGAATGGCACCACACAATTCTACTTAGGTTGTGTTGGGTGTTAGGTGCCCAGTGCTTTCCAATATTATCTAGGTTTCAGAAGGACAGATAATACAGCCAAATGTGTTTGTGTCAAACTAATGCTTGTGCAACTAAAGCAAAAAAGATGATTACCATTTCCTAATGAAGTTACTCATCGTTCGACTGATATTCACACATTATTAAAGCAAGTTTTTCCTCCTGGGCTTTGCTGATTCTATGTCAGGACCGGAGGCTCCGATTATGCTTTTCCTTCTTCGCATTTATTACAATCAAATAACCACAGCAGCCAGAAAAGCACCAAAATGACAACTTTCTTTCCAAAACCAAGAAAGAACAGTCCCAAACACAGCGAAAAAATGCTCCCAGCTTCAGCCAAGAACTACAGGAGCCATGAGTCCACGGGGCGCAGTCCATCAGGAGTCCTTCCACAGTGTTCCATGAAGCCTAAGTAGACAATCCATCTCCACTGCTCCTCCTCTTTCTTTGCTGCGGCGCAGCCAGTTAACTTGTATTTTTCTTCTTGTCATGTTTTCTGTGCGTTTTAGCTGTATTCAGGCAGCTTGACCACTTGTGGCTGTTCATTGCCGCGTTGTCGGCCTGTATTCATGTGCCTGTTATGGTTTTTCTGGTGATTTCTTTTTTCCAGATCCCCCGCGGCCGCGGAAGCGTTCTCGCTTCTTACACGGCCGCCGCTTCAGTTGTATTGTGCCTTGGAGGCACACTAGGGGGCTCCTCACGCCTAGTTGCTCCTGCGGCGTGCTCGTCTAACTAAGCGAGGAGCACTGCAGGAGTACAGTCACCTTGAGCCTTGCCCCACTGCTACACCTGAATGCCCCGGTTCGGGGTACGTTTTCCCGCAGTTGTGCTTCACGCCCCGGCGGGGGTCCGTACTGCGATCTTACCGCGATTCTGCCGTGAGGCGTCTGAGACACGTTTTTGTGACGCGCTGGGTGGCAGGTTAGGCCCAGTCACAGAGGTGAGGGCCTGCACGCCTGAGGTGCGTGTCGCCTCTATTGCTGGCTTGTTTCCCGCCCAAATTTCACTACAGTCCTCTGGTCTGCCCATATCGCCTTGGTCTTTGCACGGGCGTTCACATATTTTCATATATATTTATATATACATATCTTTAGCTGTTTCTTGTGGACATTGCATAACAGCATGGAAGGTTCTTATGAGGAAGAGGAAGTGCACGGGTGCCTTCCTTTTGACGACTTTTATGACGCAGTTGATAGTTTGATTTATCACTGCGTGAATGACGTCGTAGGTCCCATGGAGCTGGGTCTGTCGGACCGCATTGTCCAGGAATGCGCTAAGTTAGCCCAGGCTCATTTGGCCAATCATGTGGGGTCCCGCACCGCCCCCTGCGGCTGCAGGGGACGGCCCCCCACCTCCTAAGAAGCTTTGTGTGCAGGGTGGGCCAGAGGAGGCGCAGGGCCTGGGCGCCGGGGGACAGGTGGCGAAGTTCGTAGCCGGCTGCCTCCGCAAGCCACTCCAAAAAGAGGCGCGGGCAGTTTGAGGGCCGAGTGCCCCAGGCCTACCTTGGAACACAAGGTTGGGCTCATCCCAGAGTTAGACTCCAAGATGGCCATGTTTTTGTCCAAGTTTATCAAAGACCCGAGAAAAGGTATTGATCGGTCCTGGTGGTCCTGCCAGGACAAGTTGCTAGATGTCATCAGGCCGCTTACGAAGATATTGGATAGGGCGGAAGAGGCCAAGGTTCCGTTATATCCCCGGAGGTGTTTTCTGATTGGGCCCAGCGGGCGGTCGTCTTCGTAGGGAATGCGAATTACGCAATTTCCACGGAGCGCCGTCGCTCCCTCCTGGTCAAGCTGGACCCGAAGCTTGGCGATTTGGCTTCGGCGGAGGCAGGAGCTGTGGCGGAGGGGGGCCTCTTTGTTGACCCCTTCGTTAAAGAGCTTGGTAAATTTGTGTCAACATTCACGTCTCTGGATAAGGCACAGTCCAGTATTAAACGGGTCTTCCAGAGTCATTTTTCCCAGGGGGGTGGGCGTGCAAGGGGCCGCTCGCCCGGGTCGTGGTGGTCACCAGCAACAGCACCCTAACGGGGCAAGGCTCAGGTCGAGGACAGTATAACTCCTCAGCTTCATACACGGACTTCTATCCGACCTGTGGACAGCGCGTCAGGGGCCGTGGAGGTTTTAAAAGCACCACCGGTGGCAATACCATCAGTAAGTGTGCTGCCTGCCGCGCAACTACGCATTGGCGGTCGTCTCCGAGCTTTTCAAGGGGCTTGGGCGGCTTTAACATCCGGCGCATGGGTCTTGCAGACCGTGTAGGGTTTCCACATCGAGTTTTACGCCTTCCGCCGCATCCCATTGTCTTTTCTGTGGCAGATGCGCAGTTGGTCGACAAAGAGGTGTCAGACCTGCTTAGCAAAGGGGCGGTTTGTCGCTCAGAACTGCACCCTTATGGTTTCCTCAGCAATCTGTTTCTCGTGGACAAACTGGATAGAGGGCGCAGACCGGTGATCAACCTGAAGGAGTTCAACGGGTGGTTGGTATACAGACACTTCAAGATGAAGGGAATCCATCTTCTGAGGGATGTTCTTCTTCCAAACGACTGTAGGGTTCGTTCGGACCTAAAAGATGCTTAACTCGTCGTCCCCATTCATCCGCCTCATCGACAGTTTCTCCAGTTCCACTGGCGGGGCCAAGTCTTCGAGTTTACCGGCTTTCCGTTCGGACTTGCCGTAACCCCCTGGTATTTTACCAAGGTTCCCCATCCGGAGGTGGAGTTCCTGCGGGGGCAGGGCACCAACCTGATCGTCTACCTCGACGATATGTTGCTCATGGCTCAGTGTCCCTCGATGTTGACCACTCATCTGCAACAGACGATAACTCTCCTACAAAACCTGGGCTTTGTTATCAACAGTCAGAAGTCTGTCCTTTGTCCGGCCCAGTCGCTGGTCTTTCTCGATTTCATCATAGATTCGGTGCAAGCCACCTTGAGTCTGCCATCTCGCAAGATGGCGAAGATTTGTCACGAGTCGCGGCAGACCATTTCCAAGACCCATACTTCTCTCCGGCAGATTGCCCGGCTGGTGGGACTTCACTCATCATCCATTCAGGCAATCTTCCGGGACCTCTACATTACAGGGCAATGCAACGTCTGAAAGCCCATCATATCCGACGGGGTCTCTCTTACGATCAATCGGTGCCCCTCTCGGCGGAAGCAAAGCAGGAGATGGCCTGGTGGCTAACACACATGGAAGCCTGGAACGGTCGGGCGATGTTCGGGTCTGTTCCCTATCTGGCCATAGAATCAGACGCCAGCAGAGGTTTCTCCACAGGCGGCGTGTGGTCATTAGACGAGCAAGCCCTTCACATCAATTGTTTGGTGTTCCTGGTGGGGTCCTGCGCCGTTCAGTGCTGGACCAGGGACCGAGTGAAGTTGTGTGCTCTACTCAAGATGGACAAAGTCTCGGCGGTTCGGTATGTCAATCACCTGGGAGGTACACAATCTCGTGCGTTAGCGAAGGATATTTGGGGCTACTGCCTCTCTCAGCACATATCCGTCACAGCGGAATACTTGCCAGGACAGGCCAACCAGGTGGCAGATTGGCACTCTGATCATCTGCGGGACTCGAGTCAGTGGAAGTTGGACAGGCTGGTGTTCCAGTGGCTGGTCACTATGTGGGGCCCCTTCTCGGTGGATCTTTTTGCCTCACATCTGGATCATCAGATCCTGCGGTTCTTCAGTTAGAGGCCAAATCCGTTGGCGGAGGCGACAGACCCCTTCCTCCAGGATTGGGCACCGAAACAATGGTTTGCGTTCCCGCCATTCCCGATGATTGTGCGGGCGGCGGCCCAAATCCGCCGACAGGCGGCGACTGTTGTGATGGTGACGCAGTGTTGGAGGTCTCAAGTGTGGTTTCCAGTTCTTCTGGAACTTTCTTGGGATTTTCCAATTCTACTCTCCCACTTTCCTCATCTTCTCCTGAATCCGAGCGGGGAACGCCATCAGCTGATCCTCCAAGGCTCTCTCCGCCTCATGGCACGGCACCTTTCCGGCGACGGTCGCTACCAGGGCTTTCGGGCCGGCTGAGGTCCACTTGTCCAAGGCCTGGACAGACAGTACCTCAAAGCGTTATTGCTCGGCCTGGCTTAAATAGATGCGTTGGTGTCTTCGACGGGGTTTGGATCCAATGGTCGCAGGCGTCGTTCCAGTCTTAAACTATCTGGCGGAGCTTGCCTCAGACAGCCTGGCGTACCATTCTGTTAACGCTGTTCGGTTGGCGATTTCCGCTGCGCATTGCCCGGTAGATTTGGTTTTGAATCTCTTCTGGTCTTGGCAGGTAAATAAGCACCAGTGACGAGGGGGGTCGGATCACAGACAACTAACTTACCTAATGACTGGGATGTTATGAACGACTCCCTCTCCCCTCTCTTTCCTCAGCACCCGGAAGCCTGGAAGGACTTGCATTGGCAACCGCCTTCCGGAGAGGATGAGAAAGGACCTTGTTTCTTTAATTGGGCCGAGTTCTCACTAAGCCACGCCCCCACGGATGACGCCGAGGACGCAGGACGCTCAAAACCAGGAAGTAGATGGAGTCCAGTGTGTTCAAACACCGGAGGAGCTGAACTGTTCAAGAGACCAGAGAAACCTGCCGAGACCGAGGGAACAGGAGGAGAGACGACCGGAGAACCAGCCCAGAAACCACAGGAGACAGGAGGCCAACGTCCCTGCGGATTGCCCAGCCACGCTTCTGGAGAAGCGTCGCTTGCACAGGTACGATCCCGTATCTCGGGTTGGGCGGGTAAAAAGGGAAGCACAAAGCCGTAATTGCCTTGATACCAGAGTTCCCGAATCCCTGTCCTGAGCACCACTGTCACCTAGTGTTGTTTTTTTGGAGTGTGCTCCGTGTGTCTCCTCACTTCCCTTCCCTATCAGATATCACTATTAAACACCCGACTGAATCCAGACTCTTCAATTTTTTCTTACACGCTGGATTATCGCGGGCCCTTTACAATGGACGGCGTCATACAGGAGTGGAAAAGACGGGGGAAGACTTCCTCAATACTTGGTGCCTCGCCCAAAAAGGACTCAGACCAGCCCCTTCCTTATTACCGACTAGTACCTAGGAAAAAACATGTATTTAGGCCAATAAAGTCCAGCTTAACACCACCAAGTCTCCCTGCGTCTTCCTCTACCCCGCTAGAGTACCTCTCTTTAAAAGAACTGTCAGCCAGTTGGATATGCTTCTGAGTTTGATCGCTTTCCGGAGAGTTTCAGATGTCCGCGCGCTGGACGTTTCTGCACAGGTTTTTTTCCCATGGGGGTGACTTTTACGGTGGGTCGCCGTATTAAATCTTTGTCACGAACGATTTCATATCCAGCCTTTTCAGATATCCCTAAACTATGTGAGGTGCAGTGCCTTTAGGCCTACGAGGATATGACTCAAGAATTCCGCCCTCCGGGCGAACAACAACTCCTTATTGCCCTTCAGACGCCTCATAAAGCTGTCTCCTCGCCCACTATAGCCAGGTGGGTGCGGTGAGTCATGCAAGAGGCGGGCATTGATAAGAAACAGTTTGGTGCCCACTCAGCCAGAGGGGCCATGGCTTCTAAAGCTTTTTCTCTAGGAGCACGTTTGGAGGATTTGATGCGGGCCGCGGACTGGCCCTCCGATTCCACCTTTAAGAGGTTTTATTTTAAACCGGTGGTGGATGTGGGGCGTTTGGTGGTAAGTAAGCTTTGAACTAGCATAATCTGAGCTTCCGGTCCTGACATAGAATCGAAATTTGCCTATCTATTGTAAAGGTAAGTTTCAATTCTATTAAGGACATGGAGGCTAGGATTATCCCACCCGCGGCACTGCCTAGTGCGAACCCCCCCCCCCCGTAGGTGCGTAAGTAACCATTTTTTATTAGTATTTGGACTGTTCAGATGAAGTGTGCTTTGCTAGTACTGTTTTTCTCAGTCGTACTGTTCGTAATCCTGGTTGGGTTAAGATTCTGATGCACTCTTGTTGTTGCAGGGAATGCGGGTGCGAAGCAAGACCAATGAACTAGGCGGGTAGGAGGACGAAGAAAGTGGGGGAGCAGTGGAGATCGAGTGTCTACTTAGGCTTCATGGTCACTGTGGAAGGACTCCTGATGGACTGCGCCCCGTGGACTCATGGCTCCTGTAGTTCTTGACTGAAGCTGGAAGCGTTTTTTTCGCTGTGTTTGGGACTGTTCTTTCCTGGTTTTGGAAGGAAAATTGTCATTTTGGTGCTTTTCTGGCTGCTGTGGTTTTTTGATTGTAATAAATGAGAAGAAGGAAGAGCATAATCCTCGCCTCCGTGTCTTTAATAGAATTGAAACTTACCGTTACAATAGCTAGGCAAATTTCAATTCTCCAGTAGAGGCCTTAGGGCTCTGGGCACTCTCCCACTATAAATGCAGTGTGAACACCCTTCCTACCCATGCTAGGGAATGGTGCTCACCTGATGTTTTTAGACATGTGTCAAGCCTGTCATTGAGGCCCGAGGTGTTCGTGCACTGGCACCTCTGGTTGTTTTTAAACCTGTGTCCAGCCTGCCAATGCAGGGCCGTGTGTGTGAAATTGCACTTAGGCTCAGGCTGGCTTTGCTAAATCCGTAGCCCATGCTGAGGGGACCTTTTGCCGCCACTAGTTCACCCCCAGGGTAAGTCCTGAGGGGTGAAGAAAGTGGTAGGTGAAAGGCAGGGCCGTTACACATGTGTGTACCCTGCACAGGTAGTGAAGAAGATCCATGTGTGTTTTCACTACCTGTTAGGTTTGCTCTTCCCATAAGCCATCATGGGAGAATGGTGAAAATGACTTCTAGCTGCAATGGTTGATTGCAGAGGAGCAGCCTCATAATGTTTCCTATCATTGGATTCACAATGACAAACCCTTTCCTGTTGTCAAGGTGGATATGTCATTATTAGCTGAGAAATGACACTTCTATTACGTGGTCATTTCTCTGCTCTTAAACCCCTTGTGCACCTTGAGCTTGACTCCATCCCATACTGGAAGAGGGGGGAGCAACCACAATAAACATTGGGCATGCAACTGGAACAACAAACCTCTGCCATTTGAGGGCCTACCTGGATATATTGGAGGGAGAGGTTTTGACACTTGGCCTCTGAAGCCGGATCATGGCCCTACTAAAGATTAAGATCTGAATTCCACAGCCTCATGGCAGATAGGACAGACATTTAGGGGAGACATCTGTAGTTCAAAGGGAAACCCTCTGAGTCATCACCAGTTTAAAGGCACACTACAGTATAACTATTGGTGCCATACTTCAGCAGGACAGAGATACACTTGTGGGGACGTGGGACCAGGGAACCTGGAACGGCGCGGTGCATTTGCCAGAGGAGGATTACTGCCATGGGAAGGGACTGTGTGTGCCCTTCCTGAATAGTGGCTGGCCTGGACTACCTGCTGCTGTGTGACGCCCTGAAGTGTGCTCTCCAAGGGCTTGTTGGCTTGCCTCCTGTTCTTTTGTGGAGGTCTCAGGGACATACAAATCCTCCCGCAAGGGACCCACACCATCTACCTCTTAAGTGCCCACATCGTCTGCTAGATCCCAACTTGTAGCGCTGTGCGAGATTGGAACTAAAAACTGTGCTGAGCCACAAAATCATTGCCCGCATATAAGGAGTGGGGCCCCCTGCATTGTGAGGACCTCAACACACATAAGCGTCTTGCTGGTGGTGTGAGAATTTATGGGTTGCGGGATCCAGCGTGGCCCGCATCATCAATCATGCTGCATCTATCTCTTGTGACACGCTGACTGCATGCTCATTGCGTGCAGTATCTGATTCACGGGGTGTGACCATTGGATGTCAAAGCATACCGTTGTGGTGCCTCATTCTACCTCTTGGGGCACTGCTTAACTTGTGCATGTGTGTGTGACCAGAACAGTGGTTGTGCCTTATTTTCAGGGAGGTATGGAATTTGTAACTCTTTGTATTGATACAGGTATTGTCTGGTGCGACCAGTATCAAATTGCACTGGACGTTGTGCCTCATTTCCAGGGAGGTGCGGAATTTGCAACGCTTTGTTGTGTGTGAATGGAACCATCTGGTGTGACTAGGAACAGCGTGCACCAGATGCTGTGCCTCATTTCCAGGAAGGTACTAAGCTTGCAACTCTTCACTATGTGAGAATGGAATTGTCTGGTGTCACACATTGTGTTGTATCACTTCGCACCAGATATTGTGCCCGGGCTACCTGGGTGCTACTCTGATCGATGTGTCACAGACAGTGCCTCTTTCTTCCGTGAGCCCCCCCCCCCTACATTCCCCATTGATCTATTGTTCCTTTTGAGCCATCAGTGCGGCGGACCAACTGCCCTCTCCTCACCCAGGCCCGACAACATGGTGCTGCCAGGTATTATTGCCCGGAACTGGCCTGGATATTGAGAGTGACTGACCAGGTTGAATGGATGCTTCTGAGACGATATGAAGAGGTTTAAGAGACTGCAGAACCACTCCTCCCCCATGCTTCGTAGAACTGAGCTGTTGCCGGAAGGCCCCTTGTGGAACCCTTTTGAGTGACCTACTATTGCCCTAAGCTCTACATCTGTGGGTGAACTTCCCAAGTGGCGGCTAAACCCCCAACTGACGACTGCTTTCTAATTAGTCCTGCTACCTATCCCCACCTTCTTCCCAGGCTAAGTGTGACTTCAACCGCGTGCGGCCCAGTATCCGGGGGAGGGCTGGTCATTTCCAATTAGTGGGCATAGGGTAGTTGGGATGAGTTGGAGGATGGAAGGGCCTGGAATCTGGTTGAGCCCATCGCTGACCGGCACAACGACTGGCACAATCGCCTGGGAGTCTCCCACTTGCCCTGTTCCCCGCCGCAAGAGGAGCGCAACCCTCTCTTCCTCCCCCCCGTCTTCCGGCTCCCCGCATGTTAGAAAGGCGACCCGGGGGGCGGCAGAAGATGTCTGACTGACCACCCCTAGGTCCACCTCTCCTTCAAGAAGTAGCCGAGCGTTACTGAGAGGCCTCCTGGGTGAGGGCCCTCTCCTAGGATCGCACAGCAGAGTAACCACACACTACAAATGGACACCACACCAGAGGTCGAGTTCGTAAGCTTTATCAGGAAATAAAGGCCGCTGGTTCCCAGCGATATGTACAAGTAGACCGAGGGGTCTGTAAAGTCTCGAAAAAGGGGGGTCAGGGAAGCGGGACAGTCTCGGTTGGGGTGTATGAAGGGATACCCTGCGCACAGCTCTCAATCCTCGAGCCGGGGGTTCCGAGAGGTTGAGCCGCGTCAGCGCCAGCAGGCTCTCAAGATGGTTCGGCAAAGGTGGGCCGCGGCAGCGCCAGCCGGCTCTCAAGATGGTTCGGCAAAGGTGGGCCGCGGCAGCGCCAGCTTCTCAAGATGGTTCAGCAAAGGTGGGCCGCGGCAGCGCCAGCAGGCTCCCAAGATGGTTCGGCAAAGGTGGGCCGCGGCAGCGCCAGCAGGCTCTCAAGATGGCTCGGCAAAGGTGGGCCGCGGCAGCGCCAGCAGGCTCTCAAGATGGTTCAGCAAAGGTGGGCCGCGGCAGCGCCAGCAGGTTCTCAAGTTCTCTTCAGGTTCCAGGAAATGAGTTCTTCTGGGGTCGGCCGTCGCAGCGTCAGCAGGGCTTTCCAGTCCAGGATACAACTCCCGTCCTACTCCGGGGCTGGCCCAGATATAGGACTGGAGTCCTTTGATGTCCGGACCCTCGTGCCTGGGGGTCAGAGGGGCCGGGAAGATGGTGTCCAGACACCCAGCAGGGGGGTGGGGCCAGCACCCAGGGATGCCGGGGGCGATCGATACCAGGCATCCGGGGACGGTTGGAGGGCCATCGAAACTCCCCTCCTCCGGGATCTGTGGAGTGGCCACTCGACCACCTGGGTAGATCTTGGCGCCTCGATGTCTGGGCTTCGCTGGGCCTGGGCCGGAGCCACGTGGTCGTGACGTGGTGGGCCCAAGATGGAGTCGGGCGCGGCCTCGTGCTTAGGTCGTGAGGGGCCCACGATGGGGCCAGGCCGGTAGGGGGGGGTCCGGGATGGTGACCGGACCAGCAATGTTGGGGCGTGCAGTGTCGGGCAAAAGGGCTGCCCGATGCTGGGTGGAGGGCCGATGTCGTCCTGGGCCCGCCATGCGGGAGGGGTAGGACCACGCCATGAGGCCGGGTCCAACACGCGTCCCCCCCAGCTGAAGGCAGGGGAGAGTCACCCATCTTCTTGGGGATTCTCCTCGCCGAGGCGGAAGAATCTGGAGAGGCCGTCAGCATTGGCGTGGTCGTTGCCGGGGCGATGCTCCACAGTGAAGTCCATCCCTTGCAGGGAGATGGACCATCGCAACAGTTTCGGGTTTTCTCCCCGCATCTGCATCAACCACCGCAGGGGCCGGTGGTCGGTCTGGACCCGGAAGTGGGTGCCGAAGAGGTAGGGCCGGAGCTTCTTTAGGGCCCACACGACGGCGAAGGCTTCCCTCTCGATGGTGCTCCAGCGCTGTTCTCTGGCGAGCAGCCGCCGGCTGATGAAGGCAACAGGAAGGTCGATTCCCTCAGAGTTCACTTGGGAGAGGACCGCTCCAATGCCGTGCTCTGAGGCGTCGGTTTGGACCACAAACTCTCGGCTGTATATGGTGGCCTGGAGCACAGGGGCGGTGCACGTGGCAGTCTTTAGGGTCTCGAAGGCTGCTTGGCACTCTGGGGTCCAGCACACCTTCTGGGGTAGCTTCTTGGAGGTCAGTTCTGTGAGGGGCCCCACAATGCTTCCATAGTCTTTGATGAAGCGCCGATAGTATCCTGTGAGCCCCAGGAAGGCTCGGACGGCTGTTTGGGTGATTGGGGGCTCCCAGGCCCGGATGGCGTCAATCTTTGGCTGGAGGGGAGCCACGAGGCCGCTTCCCACCTGGTGTCCCAGATACGTCACGGACCCTTGGCCGATCTGGCACTTGCTGGCCTTTATTGTTAGTCCGGCCCGTCGGAGGGCCGACAGGACCTCCCGGAGGTGGGTCAGGTGTGCATCCCAGCGGAGGCTGTACACCGCAATGTCGTCTAGGTAGGCGGCGCTGAACTCTTCTAGCCCGGCCAGCACTCTATTCATGAGTCTCTGGAAGGTGGCCGGGGCGTTTTTCATGCCGAAGGACATCACCTTGAAATGGTAGTGGCCATCAGGGGTCGAGAAGGCTGATCGCTCTTGCGCTCCAGGGGTGAGGCCGATCTGCCAATACCCGGCCGTGAGATCGAAGGTGCTGAGATACTTCGCAGCCCCCAGGCGATCGATCAGTTCATCCGCCCGGGGGATGGGATGGGCTTCGGTCCTGGTGACGGCATTCAGCCCCCGGTAGTCAACACAGAACCGGAGCTCCGGGGGCGTGCCGGGGGCAGCGGCTTTAGGGACCAGGACAACTGGGCTGGCCCACGGACTGTCGGAGGGTTCGACTACCCCCAGCGCTAGCATCTTGGCCACCTTGGACTGGATGCAGGCCCGCACTCGGTCGGGCACTCCGAAAGCTCGGTGTCTTACAGGCGGGCTGTCTCCGGTGTCTACATCGTGGACACACCACCGGGTGATTCCAGGGGTGAGGGAAAACAGATCTGCAAACTGCCCCAGCAGCTGCCGGCAGTCATGGTGCTGCTCCGGGGTCAGGGTGGAGGAGAGCATGACCTCTTCGATGGAGCCGTCCTTCTCAGTGGTGCTCATGAGATCTGGCAATGGTTCGGAGTCGTCTTCAGCTCCGTCATCGGTCGCTAATAGAAGACTTAGTTCAGTGCGGGCAAAGTGCGGCTTGAGCCGGTTAGCGTGTAGAACCCGGAGGGGGTTCCTGGGGGACTCCATGTCCACCAGATAGGTGACGGGGCTCTTGCGCTCCACCACTTTGAAGGGCCCCGTCCACTTGTCTTGGAGGGCACAAGGTTCAACCGGGGACATGACCCAGACCTGCTGGCCCGGTTCGAATTCGATGGACGAGGCGTTCTGGTCATACCAGCGTTTCATCTCCTCCTGACTGGCTTCAAGGTTGGCTTCGGCAAGTTCCCGGAACTTCCGAGTCTGGTTGCGCAGGGTCAGGAGGTACTGGTAGACATCTGGTGGAGCACCTCGGACAGCCGTCTCCCAGCCTTCTTTGACCAGGCTGAGGGGG
The DNA here is from genome assembly GCF_964261635.1 of Lissotriton helveticus. Classification (NCBI taxonomy): domain Eukaryota; kingdom Metazoa; phylum Chordata; class Amphibia; order Caudata; family Salamandridae; genus Lissotriton; species Lissotriton helveticus. The sequence goes on along the minus strand of NC_136061.1, from coordinate 1,327,133,203 downwards.
CCTCGGACCGGGTGCCCATACAATAGTTCGAAGGGGCTGAACCCCAGGGACTTCTGGGGTACTTCGCGATATGCAAACAGAAGGCAAGGCAGCAGAACATCCCATTTGCGTCGTAGCGGCTCCTCTAGGCCCTTGATCATCCCTTTCAGTGTTCGGTTAAACCGCTCCACAAGTCCATTTCCTTGGGGGTGATACGGGGTGGTGAACTTATATGTGACCCCGCACTGTTGCCACATGGATCGCATATATTTGGAAATAAAGTTTGTGCCCCGATCACTCACGACTTCTCGGGGGAAGCCGACTCTGGAGAAGATCCCCATTAGGGCTCGGCCTACTACTGGGGCCGTGATGGTTCGGAGGGGGATGGCTTCCGGATAGCGGGTGGCATGGTCCACCAGCACGAGGATGAAGCGGTGCCCTTGAGAGGTGCGGGGGTCCAGGGGCCCCACGATGTCTATCCCCACTCGCTCGAAGGGAAACGGCTGGAGCGGGGCTTTGACTTTCCCCCCGCTCTTCCCGCTGGCTTGACAAGTCGGGCAGGATCTGCAGTGATTGTGCACATCGTTGCGCATTTTCGGCCAGTAGAAATGAGTCACCAGGCGGCTGTAAGTTTTGTCCTGCCCCAGGTGCCCGGCGAGGGGCACATAATGTGCTAAGTTCAAGAGGAAGTCTTGAAATCGGAGGGGAACGACCAGCGCCCGGCTGGCCCCTAGTTCGGCAATCTTCTGTTCACTGTAGAGAAGGTCGTTGTCCCAATAGACCCAGTGGGACCCCGCAGGGTCTCCAGCGGCTTGAGTGGCGGCTTGCCGTCGAATTCCCTCGAGGGAGGGTTAGGTGCTCTGTTCTTGTCGGAATTGTTCGCGGGTGGGGCCACCTTCTTGGCGCCACTGAGCTAGTTACGGCAGGTGGCCGAGCTCGGTGATTTCCTCATGGCTGGGCCCCTGGGGGCCGGGTTCAGGGTCGGTGTCCTCGGGGACGGCGGGCGGTGGAGGTGCGGGCCACTCCGGCTCCTCGATCGGGGCTTCCTCCGTTGGGGGGGAGGCCCGGGCGGACATGGAGCGGGTGGTCGCACAAACCCACTCGGGAAGGCCTAGCATCCCCAGATGTTCTCTCCGCTCTACGCCGGCCCAGAGGGAACTTTCCAGGTCGTTCCCGAGGAGGCAGTCCACGGGGGCATCGTCTCGGACAGTCACTTTCAGCATGCCCGACACCCCTCCCCACTCGAAGGGGATGCGGGCCATCTGGCACAAACTTTCAGAGTTGTCCGCCGACCGCACTGGGCACAAGACGTTGGGGAGAATTTGTTCGGGGGTCACCAAGTGGCAGCGGACCGCCGTCACGCTGGCTCCAGTATCCCGGAGGGCTTCGGCCCGGCGTCCATTGATGGTGACCCATTGGCGGTATTTCTGGGTGTTACCTGGGATCGGGTCTCGGGGGATCATGTCTCGATCACCCAGGCAGGCTAAGATCATGGCTGCGGGCTCCCACTCGGCCTGCTCGGTGTCGTCGCCCTCTTCTTCGCCTCCCTCTGCACTCAGGGCGGCGGCCGCGATCTGGCGGCTCGGGGGACCGGTGGTGCCGGGTCGCTGGTTCATCGGGCAGAGAGGGTCGTTCGCATAATGGCCCTGTCGCTGGCATCTGTGGCACGTAACATTCGGCGGGGCCCGGGTCTTGCTGGGGGGCCCCCCCTCCAACCCAGGGATGGCGACGGGGAGGTAGGGGATGGCCCCGTGGGGGTGTCTCGGCCCCTGCTCTGGCCACCTCCGCCGCCTCGTGGTCGGTGGTTCCCCGGCCGTAGTCTCCCATCGGACTCCGGGGAACTCGGTTGCTCACCGCTCTATCCGCCTCGACAGCGAGTTTTCGTGGCTCTGTCAATTTGCTGTCGAGGAGGTGCTGCCGGAGTTCGACGAAGCAATTATTGGAAAGATGCTCCCATAGGATGAGGTTCACCAACTGCTGGTAGGTGGTGACCTGGCAGCCTTTGATCCACCCTTCGAAGGCTCTGCTGTAAAAGTTCACGTACTCCACCCAAGTGGTACCGGGGATTTTTTTACAGTCTCGAAATCGCTGCCGGTACATTTCGGGGGTGAGTCCGTAGCGAGTGAGGGGGGCGGTCTTCATGTGTTCGTACGAGGTCATCTCGGCGTCGGGGAGCTCTAGCAGGGCGTCTCTCCCCTCGTTGATGAACTTTCCCCATAAGCCGGCGCCCCAGTCTTTGAGGGGTACTCGATGGGCGGTCATGGCGACCTCGTAGGCTTTGAACCACTGTTGGATGTCGTCGTTCTTATAGTATTCTTTGACGACCTCCTTGGGTATGTGCACCTTCGTGTCCACCGGCGGGGGTGAGGTCTTACCCCCAGCGGTGCCGGTTTCTGTTGTCTTGGCCTTGATTTCCAGTTCTTTGAGGCCGCGCTCATGCTCGAGCATGAGTTTCTTTTCTTCGAGGTCTCGTCTTCGCCTTTCCTCTAGGTCTCCTTCTAGCCGTAGTTGCTCGAGGGCTAATTTCCTTTCTGCCAGCTGTATCTCTCCTTCTTGTCGGAGTCGGGCGAGCTCCAACTCGTGGAGCCGGTTCCTCTCTTGTTCTCGGGCGTCTCCGTGGGGGAGGCCCGTGTCCAGGTTTGCGGGTATTTCCCCCGCTGGGTTCGCGTCGGTCTCCGGGCGCCCGTTTGGGTCCGGGTTATCTTCATTCTGGGGCAGCGCGTTATCGGCGTCCGCCCAGGCTTGCAGGGCTGATTTAAAGTCCTCTTTGGGGTTGAGGCCCGTGGTAGCGATGGCTAGGTCCTTGCAGAATTGTTTTAATTCCTTGTGGCTGTAATCTTCCATCTTTTCTTTCTGGAATTCCGCCGTCGGTCTAGTTTCCTGAGTAGTCATGGTCGCAGTGTGTTTTTCTCGGTTGTGAGCGAATTACTCTCTGTACGATCTGCGTCGGCTCGGATCCCGTCGCCTGCCACCAATGTTAGAAAGGCGACCCCGGGGCGGCAGAAGATGTCTGACTGACCACCCCTAGGTCCACCTCTCCGTCAAGAAGTAGCCGAGCGTTACTGAGAGGCCTCCTGGGTGAGGGCCCTCTCCTAGGATCGCACAGCAGAGTAACCACACACTACAAATGGACACCACACCAGAGGTCGAGTTCGTAAGCTTTATCAGGAAATAAAGGCCGCTGGTTCCCAGCGATATGTACAAGTAGACCGAGGGGTCTGTAAAGTCTCGAAAAAGGGGGGTCAGGGAAGCGGGACAGTCTCGGTTGGGGTGTATGAAGGGATACCCTGCGCACAGCTCTCAATCCTCGAGCCGGGGGTTCCGAGAGGTTGAGCCGCGTCAGCGCCAGCAGGCTCTCAAGATGGTTCGGCAAAGGTGGGCCGCGGCAGCGCCAGCAGGCTCTCAAGATGGTTCAGCAAAGGTGGGCCGCGGCAGCGCCAGCAGGCTCCCAAGATGGTTCGGCAAAGGTGGGCCGCGGCAGCGCCAGCAGGCTCTCAAGATGGCTCGGCAAAGGTGGGCCGCGGCAGCGCCAGCAGGCTCTCAAGATGGTTCAGCAAAGGTGGGCCGCGGCAGCGCCAGCAGGCTCTCAAGTTCTCTTCAGGTTCCAGGAAATGAGTTCTTCTGGGGTCGGCCGTCGCAGCGTCAGCAGGGCTTTCCAGTCCAGGATACAACTCCCGTCCTACTCCGGGGCTGACCCAGATATAGGACTGGAGTCCTTTGATGTCCGGACCCTCGCGCCTGGGGGTCAGAGGGGCCGGGAAGATGGTGTCCAGACACCCAGCAGGGGGATGGGGCCAGCACCCAGGGATGCCGGGGGCGATCGATACCAGGCGTCCGGGGACGGTTGGAGGGCCATCGAAACTCCCCTCCTCCGGGATCTGTCGAGTGGCCACTCGACCACCTGGGTAGATCTTGGCGCCTCGATGTCTGGGCTTCGCTGGGCCTGGGCCGGGGCCGGAGCCACGTGGTCGTGACGTGGTGGGCCCAAGATGGAGTCGGGCGCGGCCTCGTGCTTAGGTCGTGAGGGGCCCACGATGGGGCCAGGCCAGTAGGGGGGGGTCCGGGATGGTGACCGGACCAGCAATGTTGGGGCGTGCAGTGTCGGGCAAAAGGGCTGCCCGATGCTGGGTGGAGGGCCGATGTCTCTGCCTGGGGCTGAGGGAGGGGACTCATCTACAATCCTCCAGGCGATCAGCGCTTCCCAGGCATCTGTTGAGAACAAAATTGGGGAAGTGAGAGTGGATGTGGCCCTCATCCGGCAAGACCTCCGGAACGCCACGGCACTTATTACCAAAGCCGAATCCCGTATCTCCACGGCGGAGGACGACCAGACCACCCTAAAGACCCAGGTGGCCCGATTGCAGACGCTGACGTCGGACCTCCATCACAGGGCGGAAGACGCCAAAAACCGGGCTCGCAGGAACAACTTACGCCTCCTGGGATTTCCGGAGGGGGTGGAGAAGGGCCCCGTCGCCGTCTTCCTCGAAACCTGGATCCGCTCCTGGATGGCTGCGGAGAAACTCTCCCCCTGGTTTGCGATAGAACGAGCCCACCAATCCCTGGCGCCCAGGCCACCCACTGGGGGCCCTGCAGGGCCCTTCATCCTCCGCGTCTTCAACTTTCGGCACCGCGACGCCATCTTGGTGGCTGCCCGAGACCTAGGCCCCTTGCTCTTCCAGAACTCTAAAATAATGATCTTCCCGGACTATTCCAGAGAAGTCCAATCTCAACGCAGGTCCTATGACGAGGTCAAGCAGAAGCTCAGGGTGCTGGGGCTGCGATACGGTCTCCTCTTTCCGGCCCGCCTCAATCTCCTTTTTCAGGACAAGTCCTTTTTCTTTGACACCCCACAAGCTGCCTGGACCTGGCTCACAGAGGAACGTCCCCTTCTGCCTGGGCGGGTGCCGTCCCCTGTCCGGGGCCCACTTTCCGCCCTAATCATGAGATGCCCAAGCCGCGGCGACGCCGGACCGGATCCCGCAGGCGGGGCCGCCAGCGTCAGGAGGCCTCCCACTCACCGGGGGGGAGGTCCCGGCGGTCTCCTTCTCCGCCCCCGGATCGGGGCGCCCTCCCTCTGCTGTGTCCCCCTCCTGGTCGTCAGTGACCGGTCCTCTGAGTCGAGTGTGAGCCTGTGTAAGACAAGATAGGACTCGGACGCGTCCGGCAGCCATGTGGTCCGGGACACCCCACATGATGCGGAGGCCTAAGTCGGGGCCACTTGATATCTGATTGGCGACTTCTGAACCCGAACAGCCGGTCCTCCCCTGACTGGCCCCCTGGGCCTTGCTCTGCGCCCAGAGGGCTAGATGCCTGGGGAGGCTCCCCTTGGCAACAGGAACCCGAACTGTTCACACTTTCCTCCTATTCTGTGCTCTTGCTCTGTCTTCCTCTGAGACTGTTGCAACTTTCCTGAAACGCACTTACCTTGAAGCTGTACTGCCTAAAGCTGATGGCATTTATTCGGCAATATGAAGGGGGGTCCTCCTTAGTTGACTCTAGATTGGTGCTACTGCTCCCAACTAACCGTTTAAGTTTAGTGCCATTCCCCTAGCGTTTTTTTTTCTTTGGGTGGTTGAACTTTAGGGCGACAGATGCTTCCTGTTTCGAAGTGTAGGGTGGGGGGAGTTGGGGGGTACCTGGGAGGGGGGAGTCCGTTGGCTCCCATTGGTTTGTTGTTTTTAGCCGCCTACGGGCCGTTTTTTAGTTTAGCTCTGTTCAGCCGCTTCTCAGCCTCTGTTGGTGCTGCCTGCAGGAGGCTGGTTGCAGCTCCTCCTCTTGACGAAATGTGGTGGGTACATCCACTCCTGACACACACCTCCTGCTCCTCACAGTTCTCGTTACTCTTGGTGTCTGCGGGCTGCCACGGGAGATGGCCACGGGCGGTCGCCCCCTCTCCCTCGCTCCCTGCCTGGACCCCTGGTGCCCATGCTCCACCAGTCCACCTTGACTACCTCCCTTTGTCTTGGAGCGGCGCTGCAGGTCCTCTCTCCCGGGGTGTGCCTCCCGTTGATCCCATGCTTTCCCATGTCCCCCCCTCCCCTAATGGCGTACACTCTGGTTAGACCCCTCCACGTTCTCTCCTGGAACGTCAATGGTCTTCTTGACCGTATAAAGCGCGCTGCTGTCCTCCGAGCGGCTCATCGCCACTCGGCGGACGTCCTCCTTCTCCAAGAGACCCATCTTCTAGGCACACAATGCAACTTCCTGGCCCGTTACGGATTTGCGACAGTCTGGCATTCTGGGTTTCTGCGTGGGTCCCGAGGGGTGGCGGTTTTGCTTCGGAGAGGTCTCCCCTTCACCCTGGTTAAGGCGTACACTGACCCACAGGGGCGATATGTGGCGATATCGGGCATGGTGGAGTGTTGCCCTCTGAATATCCTGAATCTCTACGTCCCACCCGCCCTCCTGTCCCCGACGCTCCGGTGCCTCACACAGATCCTTTCCTCCTTCCAGCATGGCCTCGCGGTAGTTGGCGGTGACTTCAACGCCGTAATGCAGCCCCAGCAAGACACGACCGGGACCCCATCTGTGACCCGAATCTCCTCCGCAGCGGCCCTGTCGAGCTGGGCTTCGGCTCTGGGGCTCTGCGATGTATGGCGAGTCTGGAACCCCCGCAAAGCACAGTACACTCATACGTCGGCCTCCCATCATACCCATTCTCGCATTGACCTCCTCCTGCTCCCGGCCACGGACTGCCATCTGGTCTCGGGAGCGAGTATCATGCCTAGGGGATTGTCTGATCACTCCCCCGTCTCCCTCCGACTTGGCTTCACCCGACGGTACCACGAGCGGTATGGCGTCTCAACGCGTGGTTCCTGCAAGATCACGCACTGGTGGATGCGCTAGGGCAGAGGCTAACCCACTACTTTTCTACCAACGAGGGGTCGGTTCCCTCGCCAGGAACCCTGTGGGAGGCCGGCAAGGCAGTGATTCGCGGAGTGGCGAGGGGGCTTGTCCACGCCAAACGTACGGGCCGATTGGCCAGGCTCGCGGAGTTGGAGTCCCAAGCCGCCCGGCTGGAGGCTGAGCAAGCCACCGCTGGTCGTGAGGACCCCACCCGGCAATTGGCGATGATCCGAGAAGAGCTCCGCCAGATCTCACTAGACTCGGCTCAACAGCTGTGGCGTTCGTCGGTGGCTCGGATATACGGCTGGGGTGACAAAAATGGTAAACTCCTCCATAACTTGGTCTCCTATCCCAAGATCCACCGCATTATTCCGGAGGTCCGCGCATCAGATGGCACCCTCCAGGTAACCTCCACGGACATAGCCGGTACCTTTGCAGATTTTTACGCTCGCCTCTACGCGGCGCGATGGGCTGACGCGCCCCTAAATGCCCTCCTGTGCAGTGCCGGTGCTTGACTCCCCGCTCTTGCCCCTGCAACTGCGCAGGCCCTGGAGAAGCCCTTCCCCCTGGATTAAGTCCTGGAGGCCATCCCCCTTCTGCACCTTGGCAAGACGCCTGGCCCAGACGGGTTTCCACAGGAGTACTGCGCTGCTTTCCGGGATATTTTGGCTCCCGGACTGCTGGGCATCTTTCATCACGTGGTGGAAAATGGCTCCTTCCCCACTGAATCGGACCTGGCCACGATTGTGGTCATCCTCAAGACCCAACTGCCCTCCACGAACTGCGCAGACTTCCGTCCGATCTCCCTTATCAATACCGAGATTAAGCTCTTCGCCACGATACTGGCCCAGAGGCTCAAGCACCTGCTACAAGATCTGGTCCTCCCGGACCAATGTGGTTTCATGCCAGCCAGAAGCACCCGTCACCTCCACCTGACCTTGGCTCACCCCACCCGCCTGTCCCCAAATTTGGCCCTACTCTTTCTCGACTTTGAGAAAGCCTTTGACACAGTGGGCTGGGCGTATCTATAAGACGTGCTGGAGGCGATGGGCTTTGGCCCGCTGTTCCGCCGATACATTGGGATTCTCTACGCTAATCCCATGGCCCGGGTGCTGGTCAACGGGTCGCACTCGGAGGCATTCCCGATCTGTAGAGGCAAGCACCAGGGGTGTCCCCTCTCCCCACTCCTGTTCGCGCTAGCGATGGAGCCCCTGGCGACGCTCCTCCGACAGGACCCCCTTGTGCAAGGGTGGACCTGGAATAAGAGCCACGTAGACAAAATAGCCCTCTACGCTGATGACGTGCTCCTGTATTTGGCGGGCCCACCTGGTTCCCTCGAGCTCGACGGAAACTTATCCAGATTCCTTTGGGGTGGCGGAAGACCGCGGATCTCCCTAGCACACAGCCGCATCCCCTCCTTTGATGGAGGCCTAGGGGTGACTCACCTCTACCTCAACTACCTTGCCACTAAACTGATAGTCGTCCACGACTGGTACGCGGGCGGCTGGTCCGACCCAGCGTACCGCGTGGAACTGGAGGATACGGACTTCTCACAGTGCCACAAACCACGGCACCAATCACTAGAGAGGTCCTCCTGGCCTGGTGCGCCGCCCTGCGTCACACAGGATGGGACCGTAAACTTACTCGTCAGACCCCACTCTGGCATGGCACCTGGCTCCGGGAGGTATCGTCCCTGAGCGGATTCCGTCGTTGGAACCTTATCGGTGTGTCGGTCCTTGGAGACGTCTGGGTAGGGGACCATATCCGTGCCTTTGCTGACCTACAACAGCGCCACGCACTTCCCCACGCCCAGCATTTTAGATACCTGCAGCTGCGCCACGCCATTCATGCACACCTCCCCTCACCAATCACCATCCCAGAGTTCAGCCCGCTAGAAGCTCAAGTGATGATGGAGAATCTGGGTAGGGGAGGAGTATCCCGCATCTACCGCTCCCTCGTTAATAATAGCCCCGCGTCCTTAGACCGGCTGCGTACACGCTGGGAGGGATGGGTGGGACCCCTAGAAGAGGCTGATTGGAGGGACGCCCTAATGGCTCCACGTACCCTGACCACGTCCTCCAAGCTGCGCCTGGTGCAGATATACTACTTACACGCGGCTTACCTCACCCCAGAGAGGCTTTTCCGAGCCCGACTGCGACCTTCCCCAGACGGCACGAGATGTGGACACTCCAGTGCCGATTTTTATCACATGGTGTGGCTATGCCCGGTGCTAGAGAGGTTTTGGAAAGGAGTGAAGCAGGAGCTCACACAGGCCCTGGGTTGGGAGGTTCCTCATGACCCACTGCGAATGCTGCTAGGGATCTTTGATGGCCTGGACGGCTCCAGGTTGGATAAGCACCCACTAGCAACGGCGGTGGCCAAGAGGGACATAGCGAGACACTGGTCACGAACTGTGGCACCCACTGTGGGGGGATGGAGGAGGGGGGTGAACTGGTGCGGCGCCCAGGAGGAGGTTCTATTTGATTTCCGGGGTTCTCCAGAACTGTTTCCTAAAATATGGGGGAAATGGTTCAACATGATCCCGCCATGAGCCCAGGTATACAAATTGCTTTAAGAGTTGATATTACTGTCACACAAGATGAAATGTTGGACTGGAGTGGACTGACCCTACCCATATGCATTTCTGATTTTGACCCGCTGTACATGTTGATTTGTGAGCTGCTGCCAATGTATTCTGTTTGCTGTTTCAAAACACTCAATAAACTTGATTATCAAAAAAAGAGTACTCACTGGATGCTGCCCCAGCCGTGCCAGGACTTGCAGAGGCTCTCATCTTATGGATTTCAGACCGGGCCCACTGACTGCACGTGCTACTGTCAGGCTAGCGTGTTGGTGAGCTCCGCTTCACCTCTATTGGGGTTGGACTTGCCTGGCTGCTGTGGTGGGACTGTTTCTGGGATTGGGGGGGGAGGGGACCCCCTGCAGGCGGGCTGCTCATGCTGCCATGTGGCAAGCAGGCCTGTTCTAACATGCTAGTCTATTGCTGCTCCTCACCGGAGACCAATTGATGATGGGGTGCAGTAAGCCTCCTCCAACCACAACGGCCCAAACTAAAATGGGCCAGTACACTGTTCCCCCATCAGACAGTAGAGAGACCGCACAGGCCCCTCCGCTCTCAGCTGCCCTCCAGTCTGGGGCAGACTTAAGCATGATCCTCAAGGTAATACAGGATTCGGGGGAGGCCGTGGAGAACAAGGTTGATGGCCTCCGGAGAGACTTCTCACTGTTGAGGCAGGGTTTACGCAAAGTAGCTGAGTGACTGAAGCTAAGACACACCTTTCCACGTCTGAACATGAAGTCACCACACTCAAACATCAAAAGTCCAAGTTAATGGCATCAGTTGTGACCCTCAACGCAAGGGTGGGAGAGGAAGAAAACCATTAATTGCTTAATAATCTGAGCCTAGTTGGACTTCCCGAGACCTTAGAGAGGTCAACTGCAGTCGAAAGCCTGGAAGCCTGGTTTCGGTCCTGGGTCACAGCAAACAAGATCTCTAATAGGTTTAACATTGAGAGAGCACATCGGTCTCTCACCCAAAAGCCTCTGGCTGGAGCTCCAGCTCAACTGGTGATAATATAAATGCTTGAATTCCGTGACCATGATGCGAATCGCAGAACCAGACTGCTCTCCAACAACTGAACTCCAGGGTAATGATTTTCCCCAATTACACCAAGGCGGTGCAACTGTGGTGACAACTCTTGGAGGAGGTGAAACAGAAGCTCTATGTCCTCAGCCCCCATTACATGCTTCTGTTCCCAGCGCGCCTCAAGGGCAACTTTCAGTCCTCCACCTATTACTTTGATATCCCTGAACAGGGCTGGGAATGGGCCACAGAGAGCTGATCGATGTGACTTGCCAAACCGGGGGAGCACCGGGACCAGGAGACCCCAACCCCTCGTCGCTCCTGACATGGAGGTCCAGAAAGAGGGACTCACGATCTCAGAGGCCGAGGACTTGTCCATGGGAACATCACTGAGCCTGCCCCCGGAGGTGGATTCTAACAGTGGTGGAACCAGACCAGACCGTTATGGATACCCCACAGCTATTTTGCTCCTTGAATGACGTTCCGGCCTCATTGGCATGACTTGTATGAAGTGCCCAAAGAGAGGGTGATTGGCCCTAGGGAAGCATGGCTGGTTGAAACCACTTGAGGTGGTGATGCAAAAACGTGGACTGGACCATGTCAGTGGAGGGGGGGGTGACTCATGTGTGCTCCATTGGGGGTATTGGAAGTGTTTTGAGCCGCATGGCTAAGTGTGCATTATAATTGCTGGAAACTTTCTAACCAATTTACTCTCTCTGAACACTGCCAGGCATAATATCTGTCTTCTGGGTGTGCGCACTGCCACTGAGTTCCCCGTGAGTTTTCTTCCGATGTTTTCTTTTATTTTCCTTTCTATACCTATGCCTTTGTTTTGGGCAACAGATGCTTTATAGGAAAAAGTATGGGGTGAGGGATTTAGTGGGAGGGACTTAGGTTGGTCCTGTTGGGATTGTTCTTTGGTTCTAACTTTGTTGTTACTTTTCAAGTTTTCATTCAGCATGCCCACTAATGCCATAATGTAGGTTTTTATAGCTGTGCTTGGGGTTTCCATGCAGGGATGATTCAGGCCCATAGAGAGTCCCCATATGTCCTATCGCCATCACACCGCACAATCACATGATCACGATACACTCTTGGAATATCAATGGTCTCTTATCAAGAGATCAGCTGCTCTGCGCTATGTCATACAGTACTGGCCAGATATAGTCCTGTTTCAGGAAACCCATTTATCAGGCACCCACTGCCCTTTTCTCGGCCGCTTTGGCTATGATACGGTCTTTTTTCAGGCTTTGCTAGAGGCTCCAGGGAAGTGGTCCTCCTACTGCACAAATTCCTTCAGTTGAAAGTAACCAAGATCCATGAGGATCCCAAACGGAGGTATGTGGGGGGTAAGGGCCATATGGCGGGCAGACAATACAACTTTCTCTAGTGGTACATCGCCCCCAGAGCTGCCGCAGCCCACCCTTCAAGCACTCTGACAATCCTTATTGGTTGCTTTTCCCCTGGGCACCACTCTAGTGGGAAGAGACTTTTATGCTGTACTGGACCCGAACGGAACACCTTGTCTGCCCTCCACTCTGGGCGTCGGACTCACTCTGCATGTCTATTGGCATAGGCTGACTCCATGGGCCTAGGTGATGCATAGCGTTCATGACACTCGTCGCTTCAGGCATACACACACTCATCCGCAGCTCACAACACAGAGTCTCGGATTGATTTGCTTTGTGTATCATGTGACTTCCTCTCACTGTGTTCCATCTGAATACTACCTTGTGGTGTATCTGACCATGCCCCCCTACTGGCTTAATTTGGCGCTCACCTAACGACTCTACATCCCATCTGGAGATTTAGTGCATGGCATCTGAAGGCTCCTAAATACGCCTCCCTTGTAGAGGTAGAGATGCAGGCCTTCTTTCAGGCTAATGAAGGCTCTGTATCGTCGACACTGTGGGCATCGAGCAAGCCCTCCATGAAGGAACTGTTCAAGAGCTACGTGATGCAGCAAGAGTCTCTGCAAAAAGAGTGGGTGACTGACCTTGAAACTCACATCCTTAATTTGGATCACCGCTCCCAACAATCTGACACAGAGGAGACACAGCGTCTCCTGGTGCTGGCACCGGCCGAGGTGCAGCAGGTTACACTTGAGGAGCCAAAGCAGTGCTGGAGGGACTCGACCCAGAGAGTTTACTAATCTGGGGACAAATCAAGTAAATTAAGGTACTCACTGGCAACTCACAATGTCTCCACCAGAGTGGTGCCTGCCATTAGAGGCTCGGCTAGCGTTCCTCAGGAAGAGTTGTCGGCAATTGCCCAGATCTTTGTGGCATACTACCAAGATACAGATTGCTATTCTCTGTGTTATTCCGCCTCCCTTTATTCCATCTTCCTTGGCCCATGAATTAGACCAGGCTCTGACTGAAGAAGAAGCTGACCAATCAATATATGGAGTACAGTCGGGGAAGACCTCAGGCTCAGACGGCTACCCCACTGAATATTATAAAAAGTTCCGTACTATTTTAACACCCCACTTGCTGAACTTCTATGCTGAGGCAATACAATGGGGATCTTCCCCCCTGACATAGACTGTGCCACCATTGTTGTTATCCCTCAGGAGGGCCTGCCTCTGAACTGGTGCTCCTCCTACTGTCTGATCTCACTTATTAATGTGGACAGTAAGATCTTTGCTAAAGTTCTGATGAGTCAGCTGACTCGCGCCCTACCACATTACATTCACCCAGATCAATGTGGGTTCATGCCTGGGCAGAAGCACACGTCACTGCATTCGTTGAGTGCAGATGGCTCTCTCCCAGGCAGAGGACCTGGATGGAGCCTTTGCCCTCCTCCTTGTGGACTTTTGTAAGGCCTTTGACATGGTCTCCTGGCACTTCCAGGAGGCAGTCCTACTGCGGGAAGGTTTGGGAATGCCATTCCGCAGAATAGTCCATCTCCTCCAGCACAACCCCACAGCTCATGTCGGGGAAAACTGTGCTTTGTCCGCCCCCTTCCAAATCCGCAGGGGCAGGTGCCAGGGCTGGAGGTGGGGGAGTGGGTATAAAGGCCACGTGGCGTTATACGCAGATGACATACTTTTTCTTGGGGACCCTCCCGCCTTTGGCTCCTGAAGCATAGTGATTCCTCATATCTATAGTGAGGCATCTGGTATTCGCATTAACGTAAGTTAGTCAGTATGGGTGGAGGTAAAGGTTGCAGCTGAAGGACATGGCTGGTGTCCAGCTATCCCCCTATGGTGGAACTCGTTTAAATATTTAGGGATAATACCGGACCTGGACTCTTGATTTCCAGCACTTGCCCTCGGCCCTTGATAAGGACCTGCACCACTGTAACAGCCTGAATCTTAACCTCATGGGGCAGCAGTGCACTTTAAGATGATAAGTCTCCCCCGCTATTAGCAAATTTCCCATATTCAAAACCCCGAAGGTGGTTCCAATCTCTGACCTCCAAAATCAGTACCTTTATTTAGGTGGGTATGCACCACAGAGTGGCATTCAGCTCAGCACGGAAATCACCTTTGATGGGGGTCTAGGTGTGTTGGACATCTATGTTTACTACCAGGTATCACAATTGGCACCCATCAATGATCGGCGGAGGCTGGGATAACCCTGCCTACTGCTTGAAACTCCACTTGATCGTTTTTGAGTGGCTCTTTGGCCAGCTCTATGGAAGCCGACTGCCCCTAAGGGTGCCCTCATGCACACAAGTGGCGGTGTATTGCCGGAAAGTGGCCTTGCGCCTTATTCGATGGGTCCACCCTTTGACGGAACTGACCGCCGGTGGCAGGGCATGTGGCTTGAACAGGTCTCCAAACTAGAGGCCTTTCACCTGTGGAACCGAATAGGAATTACTTATCTGGGAGATGTGTACAAGAGTAGTAACCTGATGTGCTTCCAAGAATTAAAGTATTAGTACACTCTAGCTAACACTCAATAATTTTTCCACTTCTTCAACGAGACACGCCCTGCGGTCACATCTTTCCCCAGATTCTCAGCTCCCTAAAACCAGACCGCAGGAGACCAATCTCTTAATGGGGCACCTGGGGATTTACCATTCCGATTGTCCATGCCCCAGGTGGCTTTGATGCCCTTCTGCAGAAATGAGGCGTGGGGCTCGGTGGGTGAGGTAGATGACGATGACGAGAAGGAGGCGTGCTTGGCTCCTAGTGAGTTGGCAATATCTGCACCCCTGTGTATGGTATATGTGAATTACCTACACAAGACCTATTTATCCCTGTGTCACATGCAAATGATGTTTTCTGCTGCTCCTGCTGTCTATACACGATGCGCATTCCCTGCTGCTGGTACTTGGGACTCATGGAGGAGTTGATGGGTCCACGATCTGAAAGGCTCTTCATAGGGGTGCCTGTGTAGTAGCCAAAAGGGATGTTGCCTGGCTGTGGAAGCAGCCTACACCCCCTTCGCTTTGGTGAGCGGAAGTCGACTGGTGCACCCAGCAAGAAAAAACAAGATGCATGGATGCCCTCACAAACAAAATAAAGTGTGGGGGAAGTGGTGGCCTTATTATGGACTGCCCTCATGAAAGGGTGGGCTGTGGTGGGGTTGTCTTGTGTACTGTTGTGACTCTGAATGCTCAGCTTTTACTGCTTATAATGCTGGATGGTGCTGCTATATAAACAAAATAAAGTTGGTTATTAAAACAAAAACCTGTGTTGAATTGAATTATAAGAATTGCCAGTGTGGGGTTGGGGCGAACAACATGTTGCACCGCATAAGGGTGCTGGGGGTTAGTAGAATAGGTTCTTTCTCAAGTGTGCATACTACTGATGTCATTTTAACCCGGTTGGGCTAGTACTGCTAGTAATAATTCCAAGTGTGATTTATTCCCCGGAATACATGATGTTCATGTAGTGTTGATTATTGTGTATATTGAATACAAACGCAATTTTACATACATCTTGTATGAAGTCCCTTTTTTGAAGCTCTGTGTATTTATTGTGAAGTGAATGCTAATGCTTTACACATTGCCTCTGTGATAAGCCTCACTGCTCAGTGCCCAGATACCCAAGGGTGAGCGCTGGTGATACAGGGCGTCTAATCACCCGCCCCTGATGAGAGTGCTAGGTTCTGCCTGGCTAGGGCGTTGCCTCAGTCAACCAGAAAGTGCCAGTTTCAGCAAAGGTTGAACAGAAGTTTTATTGTTCTACTTACTTATCAAATTAAAAGGAGTGCTTGGAGTTTGCGAATATTACTATGAGAAATACTGCACTACAAAAAGAGAAAAGATTTGAGGGTGTTATAGTTACAAGAAAAATACATGTGGGTTAGTGTTTTCATTTTCACTTTACTTGAATGTTTTCAGAAGACAGTCTTATAAGCGAAGGTGTCTTAACATTTAAAGGAGGCACCATCATGATGGTGGCAGCACAGGTTCCTCTGACAATCAACATCACATGTGACAGATGCAGGTGATTCTTAATATTGGTGCTCCCTCATGCACGAGAAAATACACTCTACATTGTGCCTGCACAGATGAGAGGAGCTACAGTACCAATTTTCTTAAAAAGGGTAGTCATACCCTACTGCCTAACACAAACACAATTGAGTCTGACCAATGTCAGGAGATGCTTTCAAAAGTTCATTGTATGTGTGTATTAAGGCACTCTTTACTGTCAGAACCAAGGGGGTTAAGAATTGTAAAAACCTATATATTTAGAATTGGACTTTGATGGAGAAGGGGAGAAAGGAAAATGCTACTTACCAGTATGCATCTGTTCTTGGCATGTAGGGCTGCTGACATTCATATCTTTGCATAGATCGCCGCCTAGTGTTGGGTCCGGATGATTGCACTTTGTTGTTTTGGGAGAGTCTTCGAAGTATCACGAGATAGGTGAATCCTCCCTTGGACTACAGTGCGCATGGGCTTCCACTCCATCCTTAGATTATTTTTCGCCATTGTGGCAAAGATGCAGTATAGTAGAGTAAAGATGGCCATGCAAAGAAAACCCTGCAGCTGCGACAGGCCCCGGGGAGGAGGGTGGGCAATATGAATGTCAGCAGCCCTACATGCCAAGAACAGATGCATACTGGTAAGTAGTATTTTCCATTCGAGGCATGTGGGCTGCTGAATTCATATCTTTGCATAGACTGTATAGCAGTACCTCCTCTAGCGGTGGATGCCCGTCCCAGCTGCAGCAGTTTGAAAAAGAGTTTTGAGGATAGCTTGGCCTACAGCAGCTTGCTGCTTTGCTTGCACATCTACACAATAGTGTTTGGTATAAGTGTCTATTGTAGACCATGTGGCTGCCTTACAGATGTCTTCTAGTGGAATGTTTCCTAGGAAAGCCATGGATGCCCCCATTTTGCGCGTGGAGTGTGCTCTTGGGGGTACTGTTAGAGTGCGTTTAGCTTTGTGGTAGCATATTTGGATGCATTTAACTATCCATCTAGCTATTCCTGATTTAGAGATGGCGTTGGTTACCTTTATGTTGTGGTGAGAAAGCAACAAACAGTTGCTTTGTCTTTCTGAATGGTTTAGTTCTGTCAATATAATATAACAGAGCTCTTCTTACATCTAGTGTGTGTAAGGCTCTCTCAGCTACTGACTGTGGGTTTTGGAAGAAAACGGGCAGTTCATTGGACTGATTGATATGGAAAGTGGAAATGACTTTTGGCATGAATTTAGGGTTAGTACGTAGTACCACCTTATTTGCATGTATTTGCATGTAAGGTTCCTGAATAGTTAAAGCCTGTAACTCACTTACTCGTCTGAGTGAAGTGATGGCAATTAAAAAAGCCACCTTCCATGTTAGAAATTGCAGTTCACATGAATGGAGTGGTTCAAAAGGAGGTCCCATAAGTCTGGTAAGTACTATATTTAAGTTCCAGACCGGTGAAGGTGGATGTTTGGGAGGGATTATCCTTTTAAGCCCTTCCATGAAAGCCTTGATTGCTGGAACTCTGAACAGAGACAGGTGTTGTCTGTTTTGGAGGTAAGCTGCTATAGCTGCAAGATGAAGTCTTGTAGAAGAGTATGCTAGATTGCATCTTTGAAGATGCAACAGGTAACAGATAATGTTTTGTATTGAAGTGTCTAATGGATTGATTTGGTTATTGTTGCAATAAATTACAAATCTTTTCCATTTGGCTGCATAGCATGCTCTAGTGGTTGGGCGTCTTGCCTCTTTGATAATGTTCATACAATCGGGAGGCAAATTGAGATATCCAAATTCTAAGACTTCAGGAGCCAGATCGCTAGGTTCAGTTGATTGGGATCTGGGTGCCTGATTTCTCCATGGTTCTGAGTTAGGAGATGTGGCGATAGACGCAGTCTTTGGTGTGGAACCAAGGAGAGTTCCAGGAATGTTGTGTACCATGGTTGTCTGGCCCATGTTGGAGCAACCAGGATCAGTGTCACAGACTGCTGACGTAGTTTGCGTGCCACTAGCGGAATCAGTGGGGCTGGTGGAAAAGCGTACGCAAATCTGCCTGACCAGTTCATCCATATCGCATTGCCTTGTGACAACGGATGTGGGAACCTGGTGGCAAAGTACTGGCATTTGGAGTTTTCGTTTGGGCAAACAGATCTATTTCTGGATGCCCCCATTCTTGAAAGAATGGTTGGAGAGCTTGCGGATGAATCTCCCATTCGTGTATCTGTTGGCTGTGTCGGCTTAACAGATCTGCTATTTGATTGTCTTTCCCTGGCAGGTGTTGTGCTAGGAGAAAGATGTTCTTTAGATTTGCCCACCTCCATATGCTCTGCGCTAGGTGAGAAAGCTGTAGAGAGTGAGTCCCTCCCTGTTTTTGGATGTAATACATGGCTGTCATGTTGTCCGTCCGGATCAACACCGCCTTGTTGTATATGTGTTTTTGGAACGCTTTCAGTGCCAGAAAAACTGCTAGCAGCTCTGAGTGGTTGATATGCAGTGTCTTTTGCTTGGCTGTTCAGAGTCCCTGGACTGTGTATTGTTGTAGGTGGGCTCCCCATCCTGTCAGTGATAGTGATGCGTCCACTGTCAATACTACTTGTGGAACTGGCTCTTGGAACAGTCGCCCCTTGGAAAGGTTTTGTGGATTCCACCACTGCAGAGAGTTGTATGCGCGACTGTCTACCAACACTAGGTCTTTTAGTTGTCCTTGAGCCTGTTTCCACTGCCTTGCTAGGCATTCCTGTAATTGACGCATTTGAAGTCTGGCATGGGGGACAATGAATATGCAGGAGGCCATAATGCCTATGAGTTGCATGAACACTCGAGCTGGTAGGGAGTGTTGTGTCTGAAACCTTTGGATTAGTGTCTGCATGTTGGCTATCCTGACTGGATTGGGATATGCCTTTGCTACTGAAGTATCTATTGTAGCTCCCAGATATTGTTGTATGTGGGAGGGTTGCAGGTGAGAATTTGGGTAAATTATTGAGAAACCCAGACTGTGCAGCAGCTGGAGCGTTTGAGACGTATGACTTGCACATTGGGTGTCTGACTTGGCTTTTATGAGCCAATTGTCAAGATAGGGAAACACGTGGATGTGTTGCCGCCTGAGGTGTGCTGACACTACAGCTAGGCACTTGGTGAACACTCTTGGAGCTGTCGTTACTCCAAAGGGGAGAACCTTGAATTGGTAGTGTTGCCCTTGTATTGTGAACCTGAGATATTTCCTGTGAGCTGGGTGTTTAGGAATGTGGAAGTATGCGTCTTAGAGGTCTAATGTGGCAAGGAAATCGCCCTGCTGAAGCAGTGGGAGAACTTGTTGTAAGGTTATCATATGGAAGTGCTCTGATAGTATGTATTGGTTCAGAGGTCTGAGGTCCAAAATGGATCTGAGCGACCCGTCCTTTTTGGGAATTAGGAAGTATAGAGAATATACTCCTGTTCCTTGGTGTTGAAAAGGGACTGGCTCTATGGCGCCCTTTTGTAGCATGGATTGGACCTCTTGCTGTAGCAGTGTTATGTGTTCTTTGGACATAGGACGGTGTTTGGGTGGTATGTTGGGTGGAGTAGAAGTGAGTTCCAGGCAATAACCATACTGGATAATTTGTCTCACCCACCTGTCTGTGGTAATTGCGTTCCAGACAGGTAGGAACTGATTGATTCTGCCTCCGACAGGTGGTTTGTGGTCTGTAGGGAGTGTGGTGAAGTCACTGTTTGGTGGCAGTGGAGGCTCTGTGTTATTGCCTCCACGTCCTCTGCCCTTATTATTGTTTCCTCTGTAACCTCCTTTATTGGAGCCTTTGTTAAAAGTGCTCTGGGTATTTGACTTGAAGTTGGAGGAGCTTTGCGATGTGCTGCCCCTTCCTGCACCTCTATATGAGGAGCGACGAAAGGAGCCCCGGTGTTGTTGGACCTGAAGCGCCCCCATTGACTCGGCCGTTTCAGTGTCCTTTTTCATTTTATCTAAAATGGTGTCAACTGCAGGGCCATACAGAAAGTCTTGGTTTACTGGCTGATTGAGGATGGGGGATTGCACCTCGTTTTTTAAATCCAGATATGCGTAACCACGCGTGTCTGCGCAGTAGAACGCTGGTGTTGATAGACCGTTCCGAAGTATCGGCTGCGTCTAGCGCACATTTGATGGAGGCATTTGTTATGAATTTGCCTTCCTGAATGAGGTCGTTCGCCTGCGCCTTAAAGGGTTCTGGTAGGTGTTGCATTAGAGTCTCGAGCTGGTCGTAGTGTGCTCTATCATATCTCGCTAATAAAGCTTGTGTATTAGGGATTCTCCAAGAATTAGCAGCTTGTGAAGCTACTCTTTTACCTGATGCTTCTAAAATTTTTGATTCTTTATCAGGAGGGGGAGCATCTCCTGTTGTCTGTGAATTGGCTCGTTTACGAGCATTTGCAACGACTAAAGAATCTAAAGGTAATTGTTGTTTTAAATAAGTAGGGTCTGCTGGTGCTGCCTTATATTTTTTCTCTATTCTTGGATTTATCACCCGCGCCCTAGCAGGATCTTTAAATATATCAGGCGCGAGCTTGAGGACCCCTTTAAGCATTGGAAGAGTTCTAACATTTTTCTCAGAAGTGGGGAAGGTGTCGAACAAAAAATCTTCCTCTATAGGGTCAGTGTGCATATCCACCTTGTGATATTTAGCTGCCCGGTCTATAAGCTGATTAAACATGATTGTGTCGTCTGTAGGTAACGGTTTTGTTGGGTATGGGGAAGTATCTGGGATGGGCTGTTGCTCGTCAGGATCATTTTGGTCATCCCATGTGTTTTCTTGTGGATCAGGATCCCCAGTGTCATCATAATTGTATAGAGGATCTTCCCCCATGTCCTCTCCCTCATTATCATCAGAGTGTGTGGGAGAGTAAGGAACGAAAGGCATATCAGGCAGAAAAGGAGGAGGAGTGAAAGGCCTTGAGGGAGATGTGCCAAAGTCTTTTTTCTTTAGAGGAACTGGAGAAGGAGTGTCTTGTGGCAAAGGCCTTTTCTTTCGGTGGTAAACTATCATGTGTCCTGTATCTGGATTGATATATAATTTAGCTTGCTCCTCAGTCACTGGATCTGGGTGGAATAGTTCTTCCTCAACAGTCTGTGGCTTTGGCGTCGAGGGTTTAGGTTTACGAATCTTTTTTGGAGTCTGTGGCTCGGTGTTTTTTGGTGTCGGAGCTCCTTTGGGCTCGACAGCTGTTTTAGGTTCGATAACCTTTCTCGGTTCGACGCGTTCTTTGGCATTAGAGTCTTTCTTTGGTTCGGCGGCCTTTTTAGGCTCGGCGACTGGTTTTGGATCGATACATTTTTTGTCCGAAGCCGGGTGTTTCTTTGGGTCAATTATCTTTTTTTGTGTGTTTGGCAGTCTTTTTTGGTTCGTCTGTATCAGTTGGATCGACAAACTTTTTCGGTTGGACGATTTTCTTTTCTTCTTTTGGTTCCGATGTCTTCGGTTCCGATGGCTTTTTGGGCTCGACGATTGTATTCGGAGCCAAGCCTTTTGGTGACGAGTTTTTTTGCGGCTGGACGCTCTTCGGTGCCGATGGTTTTTCGGCGTTGACAGCTTTCTTAGGCTGTACACCCGTTGGATCGACGACCTTACTTTTTGAGTCGATGATCTTCTGTCGGACCCCCTCTTTTGGTTGTGCGCCCTTCGGGTCAATCAGTTTTTTTGGTTCGATGACCTTTGGCTGGGGAACTTTTTTCGGCCTGGGCTACCTGAAGGCGTTTGTTTGTGCTTCGGAGCCGGCCGAGCCGAGAGGTGGGGTCTCCGAAGGAATCACTCGATCTTGGCTAAGGCCTTTCGGCGATGCTTCGACGGAGCCTTCTTTGTTGGGCTGAGTGGAGTGGGGGGCTGGGTACTCTCAGTTTTTTGCCCCGGTGTGATCTGGTCATCGGAGTCCGATTGGTCCTCAACGGTGACGATCTCGAGATCGGAGTCGGGGGCTTCGGGAAGCTCTTGGTCGTCCTCGAAGATATTCTCCGGTTCAGGTGCCGACTTCTGCATCTCTCGCCTGGCAGCCCGTCGATTCCGGATAGTTTTCTTGGATCGAAATTAGGCACACGCCGGGCAATCTTCTTCTTTGTGTTCAGGTGACAAACACTTGTTGCATACTGTGTTTTTGTCAGTATGTGGGAACTTTGAGTGGCATTGTCGCCACCTTTTAAATGGGCTCCTTTCCATCGACGCACGTGGCGTCGATAAGGCCCAACGGCCCGCGTCGACGACCGGATCGAGATAGAAATATGGATGGAGTCAAGGGGTACCGAGCAATACCGTCGAGTTCGAAGGCCTTTTGGCCTTAGAGAAAAGTTAGTTTTGATTCCGAGCTGGAGTGTAGGAAAAAAACATCCGAACCCAATGGCGTTGAAAAACAATCTAAGGATGGAGTGAATGCCCATGCACACTGTAGTCCGAGGGAGGAGTCACCTATCTTGTGATACTTCGAAGACTCTTCCAAAACAACAAAGTGCAATCATCTCGACCCAACACTAGGCGGCGATCTATGCAAAGATATGAATTCAGCAGCCCACATGCCTCGAACCAAACATTTTTGTACCCCCTATAATGTTGTTCCCTCATAACTTTAATAATATTAATTGTGTGAAGCACGTAAACTAATCAACAAAATGCACATTATATTAGACACTACACGTGGGAAAACTAACTGCTATTTGCAAAAAAAAACTAATTTATTAATGAAACATGAGTTGAACTAATATAGAACTGTGATAGCGTAAATATAATAGAGTAAACACATGTATGTGTACATATAGTAGAATTGTATTGTGACAAAAGAATGCAGATGGTAAGTAAAATTGCTTACATGTTGCTTCGCTAGGTAACACATAACATGGGTAATTAGAATGGCGGAAGGTAAACAGAAGGTCTTTTTTACTATATCTAATTTCTGTTGTGTTTGTTTTCATATTAGTTCCCATTACGGCCTGATCGGCCTAGTCTGAAAAGTGGCTGTTGCTAAAAATGCGATGGTGGAATTGAAATTAAAGATGGCCCCCCAACGGCTGCATAAAGAGAGGATGCTCTGTCACAAGTGTATGGCCTATGCCCGGAACAAGAGATGTCAAGGCCAGCCTGGCCTGCAAACGGGAGTTGTGCCAAAGTTGTCTGCATTAAAAAGTCTGGAAAAGAATGAATATTGAAACCTGAATGCGAGGAACTATTGCAAAGTACTAAACAAGTACAAATGTGAACATTTGATGAAGTCATGAGAAACCATGGTATGAATTTGCACTTTTTTTCGAACTGCTTTGAGAAAGGAGGACATGAGGTGATCATCGCCACCCCTCCAATGGACCAATGAGAGATGAGTGTAGCCCCTAAAGGTTTTAATTTTGGGTTTAGATAGTTAGTGAAATGGTATAAAATAGCTTGTGTAAAGGATCTCGGTGTGGCTGTTATTTTCGCACCACGACATGCTGTCGGTTGGGATGATTTTTTTTTATGGTGCAAGAGACTAACATTTTTGGACTTTGATGGGGAAAAGAAACGAGATCTGTTGCGGAGATTCTATGTCGGGAGGGAGACATCGAGGAGGTTAGAAAGACAGTCAGCTTGGGAACCTAGTCTATGTTCTGCGGTTCTATCATCGCCCTATGGCTAAGGTGTAATGAGTATTTTTTATTTTCTTTGCTTAAAATGTATTGAGTAGTGTTTTAGAATGTACTAGATTAATAAATCTTTCGCAACATAAAACTCACTCTTAATGAATCTATTGAGTAGTGTTTTAGAATGTACTTGATTAATAAATCTTTCGCAACATAAAACTCACTCTTAATGAATCTAGATAAAATATAAACTCTAGTCTGTGTTTATTAAAGTAAAGTCATGATGATTAGATGTTAAAAGTTATAAGAATATTATGATTGAGCTGGACTTAATCGCCATCAACTGATTCCTACTAGTTGGACCATCGACCAAATAGGAGAGTACCTTGATGTTGTTTTTATGACTGTTGGGCATTTAAAAATTCTAATGTGTATAATGTATAAAGTTACTGTATAGGTTAATAAGGTACCCCGCATGTCTTGAAGCTCATCTACCTGTCACTGATTCAGGGGCAGTGTGATGTGAGAGTGTGAGTGAGAGTGAGAGAGAGAGTGTGAGAGTGAGAGAGAGAGTGAGTGAGAGTGAGAGAGTGAGAGAGAATGAGAGAGAGAGAGTGAGTGAGAGTGAGTGAGAGTGAGTGAGTGTGAGAGAGAGAGTGAGAGTGAGTGAGAGAGTGAGAGTGAGTGAGAGTGTGAGAGAGAGAGTGAGTGTGAGCGAGTGAGAGTGTGAGAGTTAAGGTGAGAGTGAGAGTGAGAGAGTGAGTGAGTGAGAGAGAGAGTGAGAGTGAGTGAGTGAGTGTGAGAGTGAGAGTGAGAGTGAGAGCGAGAGAGAGAGAGAGAGAGAGAGAGAGAGTGTGTGTGTGTGTGTCTGTCTGTCTGTCTGGTGGCGCTAAGGGCCCCACCGATGAGTAAAATAAAGAGATTGCTCCTGGATTGGTGATATAGATAGAGGGTTGTATGTTAGACCCGCTGCATCAACTTACATCCGCACACCCACAGACATGAGAGAAACACGAGCTCAACATTAGCTGGGACAGAGTCCTGGCAGTGGTGAGACTTGAGCTACTGCCCTGCTTGGTCAATGCTTTCTTCCCTGATCCCAAGTTTCTGCTAAACTTCTAGAAAGAGTTGTGTCACTAGCATACAGTGGCTCACCCCCCTGCAATCCTATCTGACACTCGTCCTGGTACCGCACACACGCATCTCAAAACTCCTAGTAAGTAACACACAACTGTATCAAATAGCGGTCTACCATTGGTGAAAGATTTTAAAGTTTGACTGTTACCTCAAAAGACAGCTCATCCGCGGCTTGAGCATTGTACCGCTTGATCACATGCGCAGCAGCAATGGCAGGGACATTGATGGAGGATTCCTCGTGGACCAGCAGGTGGTTACCCTTGTTATCAATCTGCAAGAGAAAACACATAACTGTGCGGATTCTGGAGGAACTGCATCTCAATGAGCTATCACTAACGCTAGCAGGTGGGATCATGACATGGCATACGATGATGTCACCAACAACCACTGGCGGCAGGCGGACCCACGACCTCAGAGAACAAGACACTTTCAAATCACAATAAACCACGTCTAGAAATCGCGCATCTGGAAAATGCATGGAAAGGTGGACTACTGTTGCAATATCTAAAAAAAAGTATGATAACCGCATCTGAAGAAGAAGCACAGAGGCTGGAAAAATGAATACATCACCCTGTGTGTTCGCATTCGCCCCTGGATGGTGAAACTCACTAACCGCTACAGAGGGTTTTAAATCTAAAAAAATGACACTCATACAACAGTCTTCTGCATAAGACTTGACACTGAAATAGAATAACCGAAACCAGAGCAGAGTTGGAAACGTAGTTTGGACAGTACTATGCAGCACATGTAGATGTTATCTAGCATTACAGTTTTCATGCATCAACACATTAGACTGCACAACACAAACCTACTCTTTGAAGATTAGGAAGATAGAGTGATTTGCTCAGATTCACACACAGGTTCAAGTTCAAATAACTTTATTCGATTGTTAGCATAACAATCATAAAAGCACAGTTCATAAACATACAGTTAAAAAGACTCGTAGTCCATTCCATTTGTAAAAACGGGAAATAGTATACACATCATAAAACAAGAGTAACAGGCAGAATAAACACTTTAAAAATATAAATAATTATGACAAAGATAAAAAATTGGCATTATGCCTAACAGCAGCAGCATACTTATCCCTCCATACTTTTCCTGGATGTAATTGCTAATTTCAGAAAACTACATACAAATAGAGTGCAATCACAATT
Source organism: Lissotriton helveticus (assembly GCF_964261635.1). Lineage (NCBI taxonomy): Eukaryota > Metazoa > Chordata > Amphibia > Caudata > Salamandridae > Lissotriton > Lissotriton helveticus. The sequence continues at coordinate 1,327,107,548 of NC_136061.1, read as the reverse complement.
CAGCAGTTGAAGGTAATAAAGTGCTGGGTTAATCTGTGCAAATTTCAGTTTTTTGAGGCATGGTTTTAAATATAGCCTCCGGGGTACTAAGTAATAAGGATAAATGAATAAAAAGTGCGCCAGATCTTGCGGAGACTTTCCGTCGCAGCCGCAAGCTGGCAGCACTTAACCTCGGTGGGCCCCGCTCGGTACCGCCAGTAGAAAATGAAACAGATCAAAACAGAACCTTGTTAATAGATAACGTTCATAGCCAGTCATGAGCCATGATAAGTATGGTTCCATTTGTAAGCAGGTTTTAAGTAATACATGTTTCCTGACACTGTTTTTCTGTAGCTCAGCCCCTTCTCGCGCTAAATACCTGGTTGTCATGAGTGTGTTTTTCACAAAGATGACATCCAGTTTAGTAATGGAGTCTGGGATTGAAAACAGGTCAGGCCGTCCTATTTCGGTAAGGCTGTCACTGATATACTTCAGCCACGGAACCGTAAACCTACCATCCCAGGTTAGGGCTTCTTTTAATATTTCGTGGGTAAGCGGTATATCATTATTTAACCAGCAGTTCAACCAACACAATAGGGGATTAACTGCTATTCTATCGCTTACATGGGGCACCCCTAGCTCCTCGTGTACAGAGAAATTTCCAGTTCCCCTTGGCAGCCTCAATATCTGCTTCAGGAAATTATTTTCTGCAACCTCCAGATCCCGCGTCTGGCTATAGCCCCAAAGCTCGCTGCCATAGCAAGCAACAGCGATGCTCTTTGACTGATATAATTTGAGCAAAGCAGCCACTGGGCTATTACCAATTTTTCTTGCGAAGTCAAGTATAGCCGCATTGACGCGGGTTACCTCGCCCTTCTTCCTCAAGACAGCGGGGCCCCAAGATAGTTGGTGGTCAAAAAGGACCCCGAGGTATGAGAAGGTTCTGGTGGTTGGAATTTTTTCCCCATTTATATTAAAAAAGTTCGGTTTTCGTGAACCCAGGCCTGTCTTCATAACATAAGACTTAGAGTTGTTAATACTTAAGCCTCGGGACTCCATAAAATCAAAGAAGGAATTTAAAAGTGTCTGGAGGCCGATTGCTGTCCTTGAGATGAGGACAGCATCGTCCGCGTAGAGCAGAACTGGGACGCCTTTCTGCCCTACATTGGGGTAATCTGCCCCGGTTTTTAACAGATGTTCCTCTAACTCATTAATGTATAAGTTAAAGAGGAATGGGGCTAAGATACACCCCTGACGAACACCCCGATTAATTCTGATATCCCCCGTTACTTTCAGATCTTGGGTATATCGAACATTGGCTCTTGTGTCGGAGTGCAGGTCAGCCAGTAAATTAATTAAGTTCTGCTCTACACCCATCTTTAACATGGTATCCCATAACTTGCCTCTATCCACACAGTCGAATGCGGACGATAAGTCCATAAAGGCCATGTGGATTGTTCCCTGCCGAGCCATGGTATATTTACCTATAATCAAATACAGGTTCAGGCACTGGGTAACTGTCGAGTGACCAGGTCTGAAGCCGTATTGTATTGGGGATATAACATTATTCTCATTTGCCCATAGAGTTAATCTATTCAGGATTACACCCCCTACCACTATGGCTACAGAGTTGATTAAAGATATTGGCCTGTAGCATGACGGACTACTACGATCGCCCTTTTTAAACACGGGAACTATAGTCGATACCCCCCATGACTTTGGGCATCCAGAGGCCGCAGCAGCATTTACTACAGCAGTAAGGACAGGAGCCCATAATGAGATACAAGATTTAAAAAGGTCCGGAGGCAAACCATCCGGGCCAGGAGCCTTATTACCAGTTAACCCTTGAATGCCTTTCTCTATTTCATTAACTGAAAAGCACAGAAAAATTTCCTTTGGGGTCAGGAGGCCATATTCTGCCTGTTGCTCATTGCTTTTAAAAATTGCACCAAAGTGGGTAACCCATTCCTCCTCTGGGATGTTAGTGCCAAGTGCAATGTCACTAAGATCGTCAAACAATGGTTTATTAATAATTTCCCAGAATTTACTACTGTTACCCAGAACTAATGGGTCAAGCAAGGACTCCCAGGTACACGCCTTTATTTCTTTTTTACGTTTAGAAAGTGATTTCTTGTAAATCAATCGCAAGATTTTGATTTGACCTGGATCTCTGGGTTTAGTTTTTAGCGCTTTTCTCAGATCTCTGCTTGCTTTGGAGCAAGAATGGTCAAACCATTTAGGGGTACTTCTGGTTTGTCCTTTCACTGGGACTGTTAACATGGATCCTACTAAGGACACCACAACCTCAAAGACAGCTAGAGTTTGTTCTGGGGGTGTGGCTGGCAACACACAAACCGCAAGTTCCTCACCACATGACCCATTGATTTCGGTGTACAGGTTTTCACAATTTACCGTTGACCATTTCAATCGACGTTTACCATTTATGCATTTCAAGGTTCCCCGGCACTCACAGTTCATTCGCTGTTCAAAAGCACCACCACCCAATCTAATAATTATGGGATTATGGTCACTATAGATATTTGTTTTAATAGTGAATCTGGAGGCATGATTGGCCATCTCAGCGGATAATAGTATGTGATCTATAAAGGACCCATGGCCTGAACCTTTAAATGTAAACACATCAAAAACCTTGGACTCCGGCACCATGGACATAGCTACAGTTAGGTTATTTTCATTCACCAGATCATTAAGACATGTTCCCCGCCTAGAATGATCAAAATGAAAACCATTCACACTATTACAGCCCAGAGATCCCATGGGTGTGACTCCTGGATTACCACACGGGTGAACGTTAAAGTCACCTGCAATCAATAAATCCTGTGACAGAGTGCCTGCTCCCTCTCTCAACATTTCATTCAAAAGCAGTATATTACATTCCCCTTGACTATTTATGGCGTTATAAAAATTAATTAAAGTCAAAGCATGTTTGCCTCTCTTCAATACAAGCATTTGAATATTTTGATTTTCATGGTGACAATTGCTTACTTGACAGGTAAGTGACAGATTGATAAAAATAGCCAGGCCCCCCTTTGCTCTTCCACTAGTTGAAGGAGCTGCTGGCTTCAAGAAACTTTGATAACCCTCGATAAAAGCATTTTTGTCTTTCATCCATGTCTCTTGGAGGCATATAACTGCGTGTTTCTTAACAAATGCCAGCCAGACGGGGTCACATATTTTATCAGCCAAACCCGCTATATTCCAGGAGACTAAACTCATATTACAGGCATCATCAGGTTCTGTTCCAATAACAGACTCTATGGTTATTGGATCTAACAACAATCGGTTAGATTGTTCTACGAGAGTGTCTTCCTGAATTTCAACTGTAAAAGGGTTAGGTTCTTCATGGATTGGAAGAGGGCTAGAGGCCTTGGGCAAGTCATGCAATGTACTGGTGTGCTCATATGGCGCGGGGCTATCCGTTAAAAGATCTGTATCTAGCTCAACCTGGCTGTTAGTATCTAATTCAACAGCTGGAAAGGGGACAGTTACTGAATGTATGGCCCTAATATCCTCCTCCACTAGTTTACTTTGCATATGACCAGTATGTATTAGTGCAATTGGGGCAACATGTCGACACCCTCCAAACTTTGATCATAAAATACATCAAACCTATTTGAAATGGGTACATTATAGTGAGAACAAGACACTTTCAAATCACAATAAACCACGTCTAGAAATCGCGCATCTGGAAAATGCATGGAAAGGTGGACTACTGTTGCAATATCTAAAAAAAAGTATGATAACCGCATCTGAAGAAGAAGCACAGAGGCTGGAAAAATGAATACATCACCCTGTGTGTTCGCATTCGCCCCTGGATGGTGAAACTCACTAACCGCTACAGAGGGTTTTAAATCTAAAAAAATGACACTCATACAACAGTCTTCTGCATAAGACTTGACACTGAAATAGAATAACCGAAACCAGAGCAGAGTTGGAAACGTAGTTTGGACAGTACTATGCAGCACATGTAGATGTTATCTAGCATTACAGTTTTCATGCATCAACACATTAGACTGCACAACACAAACCTACTCTTTGAAGATTAGGAAGATAGAGTGATTTGCTCAGATTCACACACAGAAAACCAAAGCCTGCTTAGAACAGAGGCCACCAAAATAGTGAGTAGACCTATGTCCGGGGTAGAGAGGGTGAAATTCTGAGAAATTTCTCAACATGAGAATTAACATCTGTGATATTGCAATGTTACAAATTTCCAAATATGTAGGTTGTTCAATAAATATAGGGGAAGTGCATGTCACTAAATATTGTTCTATTTGATAAATGGGCAGAAGGCAGGTCGATAGCCCATGTTTCAATAAATCAAGAAACAGAATGGGCGACAAAACTGCTTCCTCGAGGGATATTGCTGGCTGTCTTTAACTGAGTTCTGAGTTATACCCCTGCCTTTATGTTCTTTATGTAACATCTATTGACACATTCACTAAACCCCAACGCATCCTGCCAGGCTAATGCGCCGCTGCAGATCTTGACAGGTACAAGAATTCAGAGGTTCAGTGGTCGCACAGATCACGGTGCTTACAATAAGGAGCATCACATTTCAAAATAATATTTTTTATAAGAAAGAGTGGATGAAAAACGCACCAACTTTTAACTTAAAACTAAAAATGTTACGGAAAATTACACTATTTCAACCTAGATAAAGCACAACTGCCTCAGCTTTGCCTTCTGTTAATAAAATAGACTTTGAGCCCAGCAATGCCTGTATCGGAGTGCCTCTGGGCCCTCTTAGAACAAGTGGGTCAAATGCAGGGGTAAGCTATAGTGACAGACAACATTCAGTGGTGAGCCATAGTGACAGCCAACATGCAGGGGTGAGCTAATAATGACAGACAACATGCAGGTGTGAGCTATAGTGGCAGCCAACATGCAGGTGTGAGCTATAGTGACAGACAACATGCAGGTGTGAGCTATAGTGACAGCCAACCTGCAGGGGTGAGCTATAGTGACAGACAATACAGATGCGCACAGGATGCCCCTACGGTTTGTCAGGATACCAGTCGTCATGCCGTGCACTGTATGGGAGCAGGTGACATTTCCAAGGGTGCAATACAACTTACCTCCATCCATGTTAGGGCAGGCCCACAGTTGATTTTGTTGCCTGCAATGGCGGAAAGCCGGGACAGGTAAGCCATCAGCATCTGGGTGACCACCTTAAAGAAACAGAAAATACACTTATCACAAACCACATAACTAGTCTTTTGCCAATGAGTGATGGTAGTCAAACAAACAAATGACCTGAGGCCATCAAAACAGAAGACCGCTTAAAATGGTCCCACTACTGCACAAAGCTAAATAATATAATGTTTTTGTTTAAAGAAATCGTTGGAGAGGCAACTATAGAATATTTTATGTTAAGCTGGGACTCTATAATGTGAGATTGAGGCAAACCATGTGACATGTAAGAGTATATTGGTGAAATGAAAGATTACTGAACTCTGATTCTCCAGCAAGACCATTATTTTAAGATTCATATCCTGCTAGAAATAGTTCATACCAATAGGGAGAATACTTTTAAAACGTACTTTAATTGTATGTGTGTTTATATTATGCAGTTATTCTGAAAACTTGGCAGGAGTCCCACACTCCCCACCTCGGTTTCAAATCTTTGCTTTAAAACAAGGGAGGCAAAAGCTACATTTCCGCACATGATTATTTTAAAGGTGACTACTAAGATGTCGGTTCTTCTCTAACTCTGCGGGGCCTCTCTCTGCTTTCATCCTTTATACTTCATCAGTTTCAAGGGTGCCAAACCGCATTTCCATAAAAGAGCAAATCCACCATTTTCTGCGAGAAAACCTTGGTATCAGCCTCATAATCCCAAAATAGTCCACAGGTCCATCTGGTGGCCAGGGACACCCGTTTGTTACACATGTGCTACTGATAAACATGCACCCTGTGCCTCAGTTTTCCCTTTCCCTGCTGCTTAGCACCCTTGAATAGTGTTGCTTAAAAAATAATCCGTTCGCTCTGTTGTAAAAAAAAAAAAGAATGCTGGTCAAGTCTGAGCAGGGAATATTCTTCCTTGTTTACATCTAACACTCTAAGCTGCTCTCGTATGTCAGTGAGCTTATTCCCGAGCCTATCATGTTATGAGCGGTTCCATTCCCCTCAATTAAATTTCTATTTCTTCCCTTATCGCTCCCCTCTCTTTATTGAATCTGCAAGCAGCAGATTAATGTTGTTCTAATCACTGACTCTAGAGTGTCATAGGGATTATTCTCAGCCAGGTCTTGAGTGTCTTCCTGAAGGTGTTCAAGGGGGAGGGGGGGAGCGTCTGATGTCGATAGGGAGCTTGTTCCTGGTCTTGGTGGCCGCTATGTAGGAGGAGGCTCTTCCGCATGTCCTGGTTTTGCGGATGCGCAGGCTTTCGGTGCGGCAAGGTCTGCAGATCGGATGTTTCTCTTGGGTACGTGGAAGGAGACTCTTTCGTTGAGGTATTGGGGTCTGCGGTTGTGGAGGCATTTGTAGGCGTGGGTAAGTAACTTGAAAGTGACTCTTTTCTCTATGGGGAGCCAGTGGAGGTTGCGCAGGTGTTGGGTGATGTCTTCCTGCCGAGGACGAGTTTGGTTATGAGTGCGTGGGTGACAGTCTTCCTTGATTTGAGGGGATCTATTTGAAGGTCTTTCAGAGGATGCGGAGGGTGTGGTAGCAGCTGGAGGCGACGGCGTTGACCTGTTGGCTCATGGAGAGGAAGTAGAGGAGTACGATGCCGAGGTTACAGGCGTGGTCTGTGGGGGTGAGAGGGCTGCTGGGAGCGGTGGGCCACCAGGTGTTGTCCTATGCAGAGGGGGAGGGGGAGGGTCCGAGGATGAGGACTTCTGTCTTCTCCGGGTTGAGGTTCAGGCGGCTATTGCTCATCCAGGATGCAACGTCCTTCATTGCTTCCTATAAGTGGAGTCTGGTGGCGACGGTGTGCTTGGTGAGAGAGAGGATTAGTCCTCGATTTAAAATCGGCGCTACCAGCAGTGATCCATTCCTGAGCCTCCAGCATCTGTATTCCACCTTCTAGCACTAGTATCCAAACAAATAACAATGGCGGCACTATCTGACAAAGCTATATGACGCATATACATCTCACACATCCTGGGCGTCGGTGAGTCCATTATCAGAACATTATCAATACTTGCGCATGTGTTGTGCAGGCAAAAAGAATGTAATGTCCTGCTGATCTTGGTGCTGCATACACCACACATTAGTGAGGCATATTATCTCAACCAATCCCTACCCAGTATAATAAGGGATCCTGTTTGACCCAGTCTTGTCGAGGATCTGTCCATTACAATGTCAATACTGAGGTTATGATCCCCTCCTATAATCAGATCTTTCGAGCCCCTCTGCAAGACCTCAGCAATGACACTCCTTAACAAAACCCTCCTGCCTGGTGTTTGCGTCATAGATATTAGATCTTGTAAATGCACACATTCTCGTCTTAAGTATTAGTGCAATTAACTTGTCTATGTCATCTGACATCACCTAAAGGACTTCACCTGCTACGTCCCTTGGTTTAAAGGCTAGCTACTCCTCCCCACTTCCCTTTTTAGATGATCCCGAGAAGAAGTCCCGGTAAGGAAACCACTTTGACCTCAGGTGGGACCACTCCTTTCTTTTCAGGTGTGTTTACTATATGAGGCATATGGTCAGTCACTTCTAGTTTCCTGTAGCATAATCAGCACTGCAAGGTACTTTGTCAGGGAATTTAATGCATATGTGTATCTATGATCTGTTCTCCACAGTCAGATTCCCCATGAATCTAATTCCACATTATATTCTTCCTTCTCAGTAGAATAACCCTACGTCACCAAAAAAGAACAAGTTGACTTTTACAGAAAAACATAAAAGAAAGACATTTAATCCAAGGGGTTTATCAGTCTTCTGCTGGCCCAGGCATCTATCTATCCATCCATCCGTCCGTCCGTCTGTCTGTCTGTCTCCTAGCAAGACTCCTCTTTAAGTGAGTCCCATCTAGAGTCATAATCCTCACTAGTCCTGTCTCATCCCCCTAGACTCCAGGAGTCAGCCTTCACCTGCTGCATGAATTGTTAAGCACCATTTGCCCTTCAGTCACCGCACACATAGAGGGCATCTGATGGGCCTGTCAGCATTTCTTCCCCTTGGATCCCTCTCCCTTGGAGCCTGGTGGTGATCTATTTTTTTTCTGTCCTCCACTGTACGTTTTGTGCATATCACAACTTCACCACTATCTGCCATCTCTCTCTGTGGTCCCAGGACACAACTCTGGTGTATCCGAGTTGGCCCCCACTCTACTTTCATCAAGGTTTAGAAGGACCTTTACTTCCATTAGAGAGAGGATATAATAAAGTTGGTCATACAAGGTAAAGGTCAAATAGAGCCAGCGCTATATAAAACTTTGCAAATAAATAAATAGTAAAAAAGCTGAACGCGACTGGAGAAAAGATTACCTACCAGAGAAAAAAGGTATTACCTAAAAAAGATAAAATCCTATCATAAGGAAGTCTGCAAAACACGCGCATCATTCTATGCCATGGAGATTAGCTCCAGTCCTAATCCCACTAAATGCATTTTTAAAATCCTTAAAGACCTCAGGACAAGAAAAGCTGGCACCTCAGTGGTAGCTTCTACGACCTTATGCGACGAATTGGCACTTTTTTTGTCAACAAAGTGCGCACTATTTACTTATCCTTTTCTGCCCCTGCACCCTCAATCTACGTCAGACCCACAGCGGAACCTAGGGCTTCCCTGACATCTATCCCGCTCCTTTCGGAGGTCGAACTTATCCGGCTTAGTGGAAAAATTAAGTCTGGCTCCCCCTTGGACCCGTTACAACCATCTCAATTTAAGGACTCCCTCTCAGTCTTTAAAGGACCCCTCTGCAATATAATTAACAGTTCCCTATCAACTGGAACTGTACTGACCTCTTGGAAGCATGCTTGGGTAACTCCAATTTAAAAAAAAACCAATGCAGACCCCAATAAACCGGAACATTTCCGACCAATATCCCTTCTGCCCTGGGTGGCAAAAATAACGGAGGCTCATGTCAACAATGTACTGACCCAGTTTGTGAACAAAAATTGTATCCTAGACCCTTCTCAGAATGGGTCCTGAACGGGTCATAGTACAGAAACTGCCCTTCTGGCCACTACGGAGCAGATCCGGTCTCTTGTGTACAAAGGTCAAAGTGCGGCGCTAATTTTATTAGATCTCAGCGCCGCCTTTGACACGGTGTCCCACGAGATTTTACTCCAGAGAGTCGAGGAAGCAGGGATAGAAGGCCTGGCCTTGGAATGGCTCGGCTCATTCTTGACCAATAGATCATTCCGATTCTCATTACCCCATGCACATTCCAGACCCATGCCATTGGTCAAGGGGTTCCCCAAGGCTCGGCCTTGAGTCCACTGCTCTTCAACATATACGTCCAGCCTCTAGCTGCGGTCGCCAAGCGATGGGACCTCACGATCGTCTCTTATGCTGACGATACGCAGCTAGTGGTCACCCTGGCGGACGGTGCCTCTCCCTCGGCCTCCAAATTCAAGGACGGCATGACGGCAGAGGCCAATTGGATGGCAGCCAATTGTCTACAGCTAAATGCCGGAAAAACGGAGGTGCTGTTGGTGGGTAAGCACGTCAATCTATGGAATGATCAGTGGTGGCCGGCAGCCCTGGGATCAATTCCCACCCCGAAAAGTGAAGTAAAGAACCTGGGGGTCATGATGGATTCCACACTCTCCTTCCAGGCTCATCGAATACTTTTCCCCCTCGGTCCGTCAACTTATCGTGCAAGCTACCATCATTTCATGTTTGGACTACTCAAACTCTCTTCTTCTGGGGGCAAACAAAGCAGAGATAACAAGAATGCAACGCATTCAAAATGCGGCGGCTAGAGCCTTGGTGGGTCTGCCACGTTTCTGCTCAGCCTCCAGTACTATCCGTAATTTGCACTGGCTCCCCATTGATAGACGCATTCATTACAAAACACTGTGTATCTCTTTTAAGATTATGAAAAGCGCTAGCCCAGCTTTGCTAAGCAATTTGATCTCGCACTATGTTCCGTCGCGCCCTCTTCGCTCAGCAGAGCTTTACTTAGCTAAGGTGCCCAGAATTAGGCTTTCCAGGACAGGAGGTCGGGCTTTTCAATATCTTGCGCCTAAGCTTTGGAATTCCCTTCCGGTTCACATCCGCGCTATTAATTGTTTGACATCCGTCAGAAAGGCTATTAAGACTTTTCTGTTCCCATCACTTAAGTCTCTTCTGGTAATTCCTTGGCTGGCTCATATTGTTTTGTTTCCTCATGTGACAGCGCCGGGACGCCCCTTAGCTGGGGCAGCTGCGCGCTTAATAAACGATTAACATAACATAACAATAAATATGTTACGTCTTTTGACACAAGGAAATCATTGAACTGGTAAAAAGACTGTCTTTTTTGCAGTGTCACAAAGGAGAGGTCTTGGAAGAACAAACGCCTGTATCCTTGATGTATAATCTTGGCATTTTCTGGCTCGCTTTCTTTTACTTTATTTGAAAACAATAGATGCTCATTAGGATATCAGGCTGTACTCTAGTCAGAGAAAAGGAGGAGGATAAAGGTCCCCTTTGATCTGTCTAGCTCAATGGGGGTCAGATCCATCGGATCCCAGTAACACTAGGAATGGTTTTTGCACATAGCCCTCAACGTCCTTTCCTTCAGCTCCACTTAGATTAATGCTGATGCTCATGTTATTTCATCAGTAGCTATTTTCAAAATCTTAAATCTTGTTGTGCCTGTAATACTTCGTGTTTGCTGTGCCATGAGTCTTCTTCCCCTCTGTTGTCTCCAACCTCCTCTTGGAACAACACCATCTACCCTTAGTTAACAAAAATGTTTTCTAATATCGTGTAGTTCCTCTTTTATTTCAGACTTCAAGACAGCAAAGCCCTCCTGGAGGTCCCTCAATAGGTTTTCTATGATCTGATTTGTGATGGAGTATTTGTGTTTCTGTTATCAGGTGAGAGCGGTGCACCCACAGGAAAATATACATTTATATGCTTACTTTTATAGCTTCAGTCCTGTTTTTGTGAAGGGTGTTTCACTCCCTTGTTCTCTTTGCTGTCTTCATGTTATAGTTTCAAGATGAGGGTCTTTGTTTCTTTCAACAATGCGACTGTCCTGGTGGGTGTCAAGCATACCCTTGCCTGTGTATCCCTATTGCTTGAAATTCCTCTCCCGAGACGGGGTCTTTGCTAGTGGTCAGTATCACCCAATAATGGCTAGTTCCAAGTCTGGGAATCTCTGCAGTAGTGTTTCCCCAAAGAAAAACTCGATAGACTTTTACACTGCTATGATGCAATCTGAAACTGGAAATCTTGTGATTGTGTGACAAGCGCAGATGGATTCCCAGATTTTGAATGATGTATGTCTACCCTTTAAGCCACATTGTCACGCCATTGTAGAATTCAGGTCACACAGGGGCCTTGCGGTTAGAGCTTCTGGTTTAGGAAAGAGTAGATGTCTGGACCCTTCGGTACTCTGCCAATCTCCTGTGAAGAATGCCTTTTCATCCTCACTGCGCTAACTTTCTCCGACTTTTTAGTTTTTTTCCCCTTGAACCCAGACAACAGGTCCCAACCCTACATGTGAAACCTAGGGGTACATGACGGTGCCCAGGGTCTTCAACCAGGCTACGGTAGAGGGGTGATCATGTATTATAATGTCAGTGTATGCTCTATCTTTTGTACTTTGGACCACTATGATCGCCAAGGCTATCTGTGGTCCTTCGGCAGCTATGCTTTTGAAGCCAGCATCCACTTGCACTGCAAGCTTAGGTGTCAGCTCTCTTCATGGCAGGCCCTGTGGAACGCAGGAATCATTATGGAAATGGGGGTAGATGCACCAGGAGCTCCAGCTACCCTCTTGGTGAACCAGTGGGGATCACCCTCTCCCTCATGCCATCCTCACCAGGCCTCATTGAACCTCCTCCAGTCCTCCTCTTCTTTAAAGCTTTGTGGCTCAGACAGGAAGGCCCAATGTCTCCGGTGGTTTCTTGTGACCCCCATGCCTGAGACAACGCCAAAGACAGCACAATTGTTATATTTGGCTAATTACCAGCAGAGTTCATCATGCACCATGGCTTGGACTCAATCAACCATACTGTAGCCAAAGTGTAAGGGCCACTCCCTGGAGCACCATGCAGCCCATTGTACTGGGCTCACCACTTACTGCTGTCTTTGTCTCCATCTGCCATCATGAGGCCACGTTAGCGCTGGCTCACCGGGCTCATCCCATTTCTTCCACGTGCTACAGCACACAACAAGTGGTCTCTTCATACCCTGGTGTTTGTCCTGATTCTGCATGGTTGTATCTCTTGGATCCCGCTTGATATGGACGGGTCTGGGCGGAAATTTCTCGCCGGTGGGACAGACAGCAGAGAAAACATGTCCTACCCTCAACACTGCATGGTCACGCGCCCTGTCAGGAGATTTTGTAGAATGGTGCCTGAGCTTGAGTGTGACTAGCCAACAGAATTTAATTTGAGGTACCTCTGATGGGTACTAAGGTGAGAGATTTCATTTCAGTCTTGTTTGTAATATGGGTCCTGCTCTGCTAAGAAACTGATGTCTGCTAAGAAATGTATGTGCTATAAGAACCCTGTAAATGTGCTAGAAGGTTGTTGTTACTGAATCCTAGCACCGGGTGAAGATACCATTTATAGTATTCCACCCTCATTAGAAATGATAACTTTGTGAGGAAGAAAATCTAACAATACAATTTGCAATCAGAGGTTGTAGGCACGGCGCTGTGTTCATTACTTTGACTTAACGTATACTGTTGCACACTCTTCGCGGCCGGCCTCGGATCAGAGGTTGTGGGCTTAACGCTGTGTATTTGTGCCCCTCCGGGGGTTTTGTTCCAAAATAAAACAGACTTGTAACAAAAAAAAAAAACAACAAAAAAAATGCAAAAATGACATGATCACTGTAAAAAGAGTGTCAACAATCAGACTTCATCCAGAGCAATAACAATAATGTCGAAGAGTTCAAAAAGAATAATGGTCAAAAATCATCTTCTTTATTTTCAAACGTTCACTCATGTATCTTGACAGTCAAATCCGACAGTACAGTTGTTTCACTATTGCTAGGTCAGTGGTTGTTATAGTCACAACCTGATGATGAACATAGTGCTAGACGTAGCCAACATGTGTTTCGTCATAGGGACATCACCCTTCGACTTACTCAGGGCAGTAATATCTAACAACGATTTCGAATGATAAAGTCAAGAACAGATCATTCCATGTTCTATTGTTCAACCTATGTCCTCTAATATTCCTCAGTGAGGTATGTGTTTTTTTATCTTGTCAAAACAGCGGAGAGTACTCACAAAAGTATGTTTGGCCGTACTAGCAATAGTAAAACACTGCACTGTCTGATTTGACTGTCAAGATACATGGAGTGTACGTTTGAAAATAAAGGAGAAGAGTGGGTGGTCGTTTCTCCTTTATCGTTGTGAGGAATCTAAGCGATTTAATTGTTTTTATAGCTATGCTCAGGTTCTAACCCAGCCACACACCGTACCTTGATAAAAAGAGTGTTAGTTTATGCATTCATGAGTTATCAGTTTAAACCATACAGTCTAATGTTAAAATTTGGGCATATTTTTGCAGAATAGTAATGAAGAATTAAGGCTGAATTCATCTTACTTCAATATTGCTGAACTCAGCACTGGTGTGCAATGTACACACAGCTGTATCCTCCATCTAACTTGTTCAATGGAAGCTCACACACCAGCAATACTACCTGATGCCAGGCTACTCATACTACATCTACAATGTAGCCCAAATAACCTCAACAACAGAAAACACCACCAAACTGTAGCTGATGTTGAGTTTCTGCAAGTATTTCTATCCTTTTGAAGATATTTTGTAGTAATTGTAGTTTCTTTAAATTACTGCATTGTTAGAGCACTCATGGAACTAGTATAATCTGATTTGTTCTTATAAAGCACCATGGAACTTCCAAGTGAATGAGCACTTAAAAGCCATAAACTAATATACATATAGACAAATAAACGGATCCTACTGAAGTAAGAATGTGCTCTTTAACCAACAGGATGGAACGGGAAACATCCTTTACAACGCAACTTTTACTCCGCACTACCATTACGACGCAACTATTACAACGCAAGTCATTACAACGACTTGCGCTGGAGGGCGCTCTAGGATAGGGAATAGTTTAATTACAATCCAACACCTTCCCTACTATCCACGGGGACTGGAGTTGGAATAGTAAATTAAACTATTCCACTATCCAGCGCCCCCCAACGCAAGTCGTCGTAATGACTTGCGTTGTAAAAGTTGCGTCGTAATGGCATGCGGAGTGAAAGCATGCGTTGTAATGACATACATCCGGATGGAACAACCTGTTGTTTGACTCAGCCTGTGCGGAAAAGGAGGCAGCTGATGGATTAAAAAGAACAAAGCATAGAATTCATAGCTCTTTATGAGTGTTAGATCTGCCAGCCTTAGGGTGGTCTTCCCCCCAACTTTTGCCTTCCTCCTCCATTTTTATTCAGACTTCGATTTGCTGGCGTAAGGACTCTCTGAGCACTTTACCACTGCTAACCAGTGCTAAAGTGCATGTGCTCTCTTCTCTAAACATGGTAACATTGGCTCAAACCCAACTGGTATATTTAATTTACTTATAAGTCCCTAGTAAAGTGCACTACATGTGCCCAGGGCCTGCAAATTCAATGCTACTAGTGGGTCTGCAACACTGATTTTGCCATCCACCTGCACCCACTGGCACTTCACCTGTTACAGCACATACAAAAGCTCACAGACCAGCCCCACCGAGCACACCACTGACACAATTTGAACAAAAACACCAACTGACATGCGCCTTTCTCAACTTACGTTCACTATGCAAGCCTTCCACTAAATTATGGGACCTCATTGACACCCTTGCACCCAATATAGCCTTCCTCACCAAGACCTGGCTCAACCAAAACTTCTGCCCCAGATATTGCCATCTGTGATAATTAGTCACTAGTGTTTTGAGCCCCAAGGTACCCTAATATAGGCTTAGGTAAATGCACAACCTTTTACCTACCTTTGTCCTACCTTACCTTACTCTACATACCAGATCTGACGCTGACCTTTTATCTAGTTATGTGCTGAATAAATGTAGGGTGTCTTTCTTCGAAAAGTAGCCTAATTTATTATGCATGAGGTTTCTTTGTATCATATTTTAATCCCCTGCCTAGTACATGCACAGCAGGATTACCTTCTTCTGTATAATAACTTTGTACAAAAGTCACTGCTATCGTCATTCTTGAACAACAGACCCACAGTACCATTTCACAGCTAGGCAGAACCCCTGAGGGTACTTTTCAGGTATAAAAAAAAACGCATCTTCACTGGCAACCAGAGGAGAAACTTTCACGCTGACACTAGAAGCTGAGGTTCCGGCCTGCAGAAGCTCCAGTACGCAGTGGTTTTACATCCCTTGCGTGGTGTCCGACTTGAGACCAAGATGGGGTCCTTCGGTCTCTCCCATCAGGTAATGGGTTTGGCTCTTTCCTAGGGCATTCTTGGCTGTATACCCACATATATGCTAGGTACACTTAGATAGGTACACTTGATTACTGTCATGTATCGATATACTTGCATATATTTACTGTTTTTGCACAATGGCAGAACCCTACCTTTTATTTACTCTCTCAGTGCTTGTAATCTTTTATATCTGTTTCTGTTTAATGATTATCGCAGCAAACGTGTTTTATACTAGAATGACGCTGGTTCAATGAATGCTTATTAAAACCGTCCCCATTGTTTATTCTGTGTATCTCTCTGAGACTAAGTGAACACGTTTGACTGAGCCAAAAGTACTGCCCTGTTTCCACGATCCCTGAAGGATCAAGAGTTGTCATGTTTAATAGTTGCCAGAGACTATTCGCTCCTTGGTAAAGTTAGGGGGCTTATGGTGGCACTGTGAGCTAGCTGGTCTAAAGGCTAACCTATCCTTTGGGGGTGTTTGGAATCAGTCTAGACACCAATCCCTTAGTTTATGTTATCTAAACATGCCGATCCCATGTATTACTAGGAACTACACGACACTAGGACCGCACCAACAAGCCGTGAAGAGTGTCCTACCAGTACTGCACTTGGAATCTCTGGTTATTTAATGCTTATAATACCTGGGATATGAAATGTGACACTCAACGTTTCAATGAAATTCCTAGGTTGCACTGCTTATATACCATTGCATACAAAATGTATAGAGTTTATTGAAGAAAAAAAACAAGCCGGGAGGCGGAACAGCCATCATCCAAAGAGATCATACTGTGCATCACCACCAACACCACCACCACCCCATTGAACTTCAAGCTCCGCAAGGACGACAAGACAACCATCAAAGGCACCCTCGCATACCGATATCCAAGCCTATGCTCTGGCTTCTGCAACACCAACGCAGACTTCATTGCGCTCCTAGCCTCAGACTCTAGGGACTTCATCTTTCTTGGGGAACTAAATTTCCACATCGACAACCCCAACAACATCAACACCGCACACGTCGGATAGACCAAGATGTACATGACCGTACACGCACTGCAGGACAGATTCTGGACCCCATTTTTACCTCCAGCAACCACGTCAAATACATCCACATCACAGAATACCCATGGATTGATCACTCCATCGTCCACTTCAGCATCCGCACCAACACCCTCAAGATGATCAGCTCCCCCCACAGGAGGTGGACAAATCTCAGAGACCAACTGGACGGACACTCTCAACATCTCCAATTCCACCACTTTCACCAACCTTGTACAGGGAGTAAAGAACTTTAATGCCTGGAACACCAATTGTGCAGACAGAATCATCCCCACGAAGATGAACATCCAGAGAAAATCCTCCATAAAGACCAGCTGGCACACCCAAGAATTCAGAACAGTGAAACGAGACAGCAAACAGCTGGAGAGGAGATGGCATGCCAGCAAGTACACCTCTGACAGGGCAGGACCTCCCTCAGCCTCTACCACCGCATACTGAGGGAAACAAAGAAGACAGCCCTAGTCTCAAGCATTGAAGCAAGTGCCTACAACAACAAGGAACTTTTCAACATCGTTATAGAATTCTCCAACCCGGCAACCAGCGAAAACAACATCAGACCTTCCAAAGAGCTTTGCGACTACCTCTCCAACTCCTACCACAACAAGAGCGCAACCATATACAGAACCTTCAAACCCACACCTATGGACTTTCTCGACAGATACGCCACCACCGAAATCGACACAAACCACAGACTGACCACCTTGAACCTCCTCTCCACCCAGGACGCCACCGCCACCATTCAATCCATCAACTTGTGAGCTCCCACAGACCCATGCCTGCACTACATCTTCAACCTTGAAATTGTAAGGACTGGCCAGAAACTCGCCACCCTGCTCAACACCTCTATCACCGCAGCAACATTTCCCGACACCTGGAACCACGCCAAAGTCAGACCTCTACTCAAAAAACCCTATGCTAATCAAAGCAAACTCAAAAATTACTGACCAATCTTCATGCTCCCATTCCCAGTGAAGGTACTGAAAAATGTCATTGACAAACAACTCATGACACACCTGGAGCAGAACACCTCCCAATCTGGCTTCCGCAGAAATCACAGCACCGAAACTGCCCTGTGCGAAGCCTCCGACGACATTGAAACCCTCCTCGACTGAGGAGAAACAGTAGCTCTAATCCTTCTCGACCTCTCAGCAGCCTTCAACACCGTAACCCACCAAACACTGATTAAAAGACTCCACATCGCCATCCAAGGGGTGTGCACAGATGGATCACCTTGTTTCTCACCGGAGGAACCCAGAGGATCTATAAAACAAATAACACAACAAAGTTGTACGGTGTCAGCGATACACAAAGAAGTGTACCCAGAGTGATAAAGCTCAAGGCTCTGGAGCCAATGTGCCCACAATGGAGCTGAAATCTTAGACTCCTAGCTTAAGGGGACGTCATCCTTAATGGAAAAGGAAACCTCACACACTTATTAGAGTCATGCTTCATCATAGGAATCCTCTCCCCACCCTGGTAGGACAATGCCACCCAGGCAGACTCACCCTCCTCGAAGACTGACTAATGAGGATGGGGTTCTTGCATAAATCTTGCTGGACAACTCCATATAATAGATTTGGGTATTGAAGTGCAATGTCTTACCCTCAAAATTTTCCCAACATGGTTCACAAGCCTAAGCGGTCTGGGGCATTCTTTAGGGCACACGGATCCCTATCTGAAGTACCTAGAAAAGATTTCAATTTGGAATCGATTAGGTGGTATGGTGGATTCCTAATCAAGGTCCTACCATACTTACCTACCTGTCGTTTAATCACTTGTCCTTGTCACCCTAAAGTGTGGGTGCTACCATCCTCAAGGTTACAGAGAGGTCGGGATCTTTTATATTCACACATTCGTCAAAAGGTAAATACTGGCCATTTTACCCACGTCTGTCCTGCTCTGCTGATCTATATTCAACCTTTCACCTCCGAACCCACGGAGATCACCTGCGAAGTCCCCCAGGCCTCATCCCTCAGCCCTATGATCTTCAACGCATATATGACCCTGGTGGCCAACATCGTCAGATCTCACCATCTCAACATAATTTCCAATGCAGAGGAAATCCAACTTATCTTCTCACTCACTGACGACGCCACCACCACCAGAAACAACTTCCACAGATGAATGAGAAGCATCACCGACTGAATGAAGAAGTGCCTGCAGCTGAACACAGACAAGACGGAAGCACTGATCTTCGGCAGTAGCAGTAACACATGGAGCGACTCCTGACGGCCATCAGACCTAGTCCCCATGCCTTTTCCCTCAGCTCACGACAGAAACCTTGGAATTATCATTGATAACAAGCTGAAATTACAGATCAATGCCACATCCTCTGCCCGCTTCTTCACTCTACACATGCTATACAAGATCTTCAAGTGGTTACTCCTACACAGGCCCTCATCACCAGCCTACTGCACTACGGTAACTCCCTCTACATAGGAATCACCACAAACCTCTTCCAGACACTTCCGACCATACAGGACACAGGCTGTCAGACTCATTCTTTGCCATCCCCGGGAAACCCACAACGCACCCCACGCAACTCCACTAGCTCCCCGTGCAGACGAGATGCCAATTCACGCTGCTGACCCACACATCCAACGCTCTATCCAACGAAAGACCTGCCTACATTAACCACCGCCTGAACTTCCACCAACCATCGCAAGCACTATCCTCCACCTCCCTCTCACTTGCTGATACTCCCTGAAGCTACCGAAGCAGAAGTGGAGGACACTTCTTCTCCCATATCACTGAAAAGACCTACAACAGCCTCCCCAGGCAACTTCAGACCATCACCTCACTTCCGGAATTCTGCATGGCCCCTAAGAACTGGATGTTTGAATAAGTCTGCAAGTGCCCGGATACCCTACCGGGTGTTTAGCCACACTTTTACCAGGGCCAAATCTTTCTATTTAATACACGTAAGCCATCCCTAGAGTAAGCCAAAGACAGCCCAGATGGCAGGGTGCAATATATTTAAAAAACAGGATTTGTACTTAAGTTTACATGTCCTGGTAGTGGAAAACTCTTAAAGTCATTTCTCATTACTGCAAGGATAACACTGGGATTACCGTATTACATTTTATAGATTTAATTGTCAAATGGGAAGATATAGCCGATTCAAGTTTGTATATCTGTCTCTAGAACACTAAATTAAAATCCTGACTTTTGGTGACTTCGGATTTTAAATTACAATTCTGGAAATGCTACTTTTAGAAAGTTGACCATTAAATGTAATGGGCAACCCTGTGCCCCTCAGAACCTGGTTATAGGTGACAAGGACTACAATGTGTTCTGTTGGGTTATTCAATTGCTTAGTCTAGATGACAATACATCAGAGTCAATCAATAAAACAGAATTACTTTATTTTGAAGTAGAAGTCAAAACACACCAAACACAAGACATATTTAATATGTATTATATTTATATATCATTTGAATGTATCATGTTATGTATGGCTGTTACACAATGAAATCACAGGACAAACAACATGAATCAAAGGACTGATACAACGTAAAGTGTGACAATATTCAATACATATTTACAAGAAATTACAAATACAAATAAAAAACATCAAGACATAAATAATACTTAGAAATCTGCCCTATTTCAACATATGTGGTTCAACTTCCACCCTTTTTAGACCTTGGCAATGACTTGAAGGTGAAGTGACTAAGGACATGGATTTAGGTAAGCGTCTACGTTTTGACCCAGTATGTGTGTGTGAATGTATGAACATCAACAACATGCTACTTATGACTAAGGAGATTAGGTGGTTTTCCATCATTCAACTTGGTTTCCACATACCACCAGATTCCACTTCATCAATAGATCAAACTCTTAACTGCATTTATAACGCCTTATAGATGCTTTGAATTTCTCAGCATGCCATTTGGGCTATTGTCAGCAGTCACTCTATTCAAGTAACTAATGTACTAACTTTTGACAGACCATAAATTGGTAATTCTTTTGTAAGACGATATCCTTGTTATCGGGAGAAACAGACAAGAATATGATCTGAGACTTAGATAAGTATTTGAAGTGGTACATAACAAGGGTCTTACTGCTGAATTTAAGAAGTGTAAATTCGTCTTGAACTCAGTTACCTATTTAGGACATGAAATAAGTGAGAATTATATATTACCAAAAAAGAACTAATCAAAGCTATCAGGACAGCCTCTTATGCCCCTACTGCGATGGGCAACGTTAGTTTTTCCTTGGCCTGGCGGGATTTAAGCTAAATTTGCACAGGATTTCGCAACTAAAACATTTAAGATTAGATAGTTATGCCATCTACACAGCTATTCCCTTTAGGGCTTTGATCCTCATATTTAGGGACATCTTGAGGATTTTGGGGGTCCTGGGTCAAACATATTTTGTGGGCCCCTGTTCAGAACAGCTTTGAACTTATGACGGAATTTCAACTCTTTCATGCCCTCTTTAGCCAGGTCACTGACAGTGCACAAGTGCACTCCTTCAAATTCTAAATATGTTTACATCCAATATTCAGGGATAGTGAACTGTGTTTTCAATATTGTAACACAGCAGTGGCTCTCTCATATTACTGCAAATAATCACTGTGATACTGTCCTATTTTGTATTTGTGAGGTCCTGTTCTGATGTAAAAAAAAACTTTTTATGGATGTTGCATGAAACATAAACACAACATTTCTCTGTAAAATGTCTGCAATAGACTCTCACACATTACCCAGATTAAACATAAATTAAAAGAAAATGGTTTTTAAAATAACCTGTTTAAGAATATCAGTACAAGACATTGTAGAACAGAGCTTGCTCTATCAGGAGGCCCCCTGAAAGGCTGGGGCCCTGGGCCAAAGCCCACTTTGGCCATGCCTTAAAACTTCTCTGCTTGTATTAGAACTATCATTACTACAGATGTTATTGGGAAAGGTTTAGGTGTAGTATATTCTTAAATAGCTAGGAAAGGCCAAGAAGTAAATATCTGCATTGAACCTTACTTTTCCACTGATGTAAAAATACCACTGAAAGAAAGGTGGAAGAGGGTGTAGGACGGATGGGTAAATTCAGACTGCATTGTCTGGGGGTTATAATTTCTATCCACAAAGACCACAAACCTCTCGCTAAAATACTAACAACTACAGAAACGTTTAGTGAGAATGCAATTGAGGTAGCTAGATTACAATGATAAAAGTACTAAACTTACCAGAAGCCAAAAATAAGGTGTAAGATTTTCTTAGCAGTGTTCCCATAATTGTTAAAAAACAATCTCTCGATATATAGGAAAGTTATACTGTAGCAGTAGTGGATAACAATACTGTAGAGGCTATTTCCAAAGAACAATGCAGAGAAGGGTATGATCCAGACCCAGTGTTGTATTACGTTCAGAAACCTATGACTAGTAATTCTCCTATAGTGTGAAGAACCTTTGGGAGTTTAAAGATGAATTATCTTGGGAAGCTGATGGGATCTCAAATGAGAGGGAACGGAGTTATATCACCCCAAAACAATTGCAAGATAATATTTTAGAAATTAATCATGAAGGGCACATCGGAATAACTGAGAACAAAAAGAGGATTAAGTCACAATATTAGTGGCCTGGAATGGATAAAGAGACTGATAAACTGTGGGGAATTGCATGGAATACTGCAACACTAAGAAGACACTAATTACTTTTAGACCTCGCCTGTGTCCTGTAAAATGCCCAGATGGGCCACGGGGAAACTATAGATATTTTGGGCCCCATTTTAGATCAGAAGCTAATATAGGACAATATGTTACAGTCATGTTCAATTTGCAGTAACAAATTTGAAAAAAGAACCTTCACACTGTACCTCTGGGCTGTCCTTCACGGAGTCGGAACGGGGAAGCTCTGAGAGCTGTGAGAAGCGCCGGTCATAAATACACAGGTGGAGGTGTTTGTCGAGTACTCGGAAATCTTCATAACTCCGCTTGACAATCCAACTCCTGCCCTGTATCGGGAACAAGAAAGCAAGGACAGTTTCATCAAAATTAATCAAAATTGAATGCGCCCAAATTTATTCTGACACTGATAAACGATGCATGGTTAGTGAACTATGCTGTACATCTGAATAAACATATTTCAATACAAAGAACAAGAACACCTGGGGACCAAAAAAAGAATGCTGGATTCAAAAGGTCCCATAACAAGAGGAATGACATTTTACACATAACTGTTCTTATCCCCTCCAGATGCTGCCAGCCCTACTTATTATAGTTATTTATGTAGTTCTTCTCTTGGGAGGTGGGAGGGGAGGTGTTAGAGTGCTGCTCAGATAACAGCAAAAATATCAAGTAAAAGAATTCAAAATGAAAACACGAGTGATTTGAAAAGGAGACATTGGTTTAGTGGAATAAGGTTACTTAGTTAAAAAAAATGAGTAAGAAACACCTTTGGAGGAAAAAGAAGGGTTATATAAGGAGGTGGTGCCTAAATAGCATTTTTCAGTTTTTTAATGGAACTGGATAAGGTTCTCCTATGGATCGCAGGTCTGTAGAGAGCATTCCACAGACAGTGAGCAGCCACTGAGATGGATATAGTTGAAGCAGAGTTAAAGTTGGAACGTTTAAATTGTAGGTGAAGTACTTTTTAGTTCTGAGATTTTTTGATAACTCCAAATACCTTTCTGGTCGCTTGGAGGTAAGCAAGTTGATGAATCTGAGGATACTGACCAGTTCGGGGCATTGGTGAAGCAGTAGAGAAGTGGGGGCCTTGCTTACCTAGAGAAACACACAGACTGTGATGAAGACAGGATGGGGCTTACCCTGTGCTGAGCACTCGTGGGAGCAGAAGAGCTTGAAGTCTCCCTCAGTCAAAGGTCAAAGTGTGTGGGGTTTATGGTGAATAATGTGCCCATACTTTAGTAATTTCCCCAAAACAGCATTGCGACTTTCTGTTTAAAAACACGTGCCCCAGAACATTTAATTCCACGATTTGAAGTGCCTCGTCTGAAACTGAAGGGGCAGGGTTTGCTGTGCTGTGAAGCCGAGGGAAGGGCAGACTTAGGTTGAACAAGAAACAAACCTTTTCCCAATGTGCTTGTTGCTTGAAAGAAATGTAAATGTATGCAATTTGTTTTTCAACCTTAATTGTTGGTGTCATTTGAGGTTTCTTGGGTGCAAGGATGTATTCTTTTTGAGAAGTAATGCAAAGGCATTACAAACTATGTTCTAGAGTGGGTCCTCTT
Organism: Lissotriton helveticus; assembly: GCF_964261635.1. NCBI lineage: Eukaryota > Metazoa > Chordata > Amphibia > Caudata > Salamandridae > Lissotriton > Lissotriton helveticus. The sequence goes on along the minus strand of NC_136061.1, from coordinate 1,327,083,778 downwards.
AATTTTCACTTACAAAAATGTTTGCACTGGGTACAGTCTGCTTGCTTAATACTAAATATATTTTCTGAAAGCACTTGACTTATCTTAAAAAATCTTTTTGTGGCAGCCTATGTTGTACTTAGTGTAATGGTTTTTTAAAATAATGACTTGCATATTAACAGTGCTTTCTGTAACAGTTAGGGCCTCGTAGCACCATGAATACACAATCCACTATCAATTCAATATCACTATTCCCCACTGCACCAACCAAGATTTAGGGTCTCATGTACAAAGGGTTTTAGTGTTCGCAAACACACTGATTCAGTGAATCCCTTCTTTTTATATACTGATCCCACTTAACAATTCAGAAAAGTTTACCAGCATTGTTAAATGGACTTAGAAAACCATTAGGAATCGCTAATTAGCATCCCTAACAAAAACCAATTCCTTATGCTAGCCACTGCCTACTCCTAAAAAAAATTTGTATAGCTTTTAATTTAGTTTTTCTAAACATATCAGGTTTTCCTTTAAGAAAAACAAGCTGCATTTAAAAATAATTTCTTTATTAAAACATGGTGGCCTGCTGACCCCAGTAGGCCAACATCGCTGTGATTGTAGCTAATCATAGTGAGCTGCAATTTGTAATCTACCTCCTCATGAAAACTGATGAGGTAGGTGGAACTCCGACTCACTACAATTCTAAATTTTAATTTTAGTACATAGTTTGTTTCGTAAAATACCAATGCATTAGGTAGAAGCCAATCTATTGCTATGTATGGGGCATCTCTATAGGTATTTGCAGCAAAATGTGAATTTGGGATTTTACAGATCAGCCGATTAGGGATCAGTTAGTCACTAGATGCTTAAATAAAATTAATTCCGGAATGTCTGTTACGTCAAGAACCTATTTCTTGAAGACATTTTATTCATGAGTTTTTTGTAGCGCAAACATGATCCGAAGGTATCAGAGCGCTTTACAGGGTAAGCACAAAAACAATAATAAGAGGTACCTAGAGAGTTGGAAAAAACTATATAGTAACAGTAAAGGGAGGAAACAGCATATAGTGGGATATGTAAAAAGAATTAGCAAGAAGTATCCAAGCTACCAAACGCATAATGGATTAGTAAAAATACATAGCAAACTTATAAAAAAAGAAGAATCCAATAGACAGTAGGACATGGGAACGCATCCGTTCTGAGGTAGCTGAGATAGGGAGATGTGAGGAAGGGGAGACTAGATGTATAGATATTGACTGATGTAGAGAAAAAACATGGCATCTTAGCACTTATGTTCATGATAACTTAGTACTGAATAGAGGAAGCACATCAGCAATAGCATGAGATACAAAGAGAGTAGATAAAAACATATAGTAACAGGAAAAAAGAGTAAACCAAATTCAGTGGGATATATAAACAGAATTGCAGCAGGTACCTGAGTTACATATAGTGTAAATAAAATACACAGCAACAGTAAATGAAAGAATGCAATCAACAGTGTACACAGGTGGTTCTGAGGTGGTTGTGGTAGGGGGGGGGCGTTGATGGGGAGAGTAGATATACAGTTTTCCCCAAGGTAGTGCTGCATAGATTAACGGACAAAATGTGGTCAGGGTCTAGACAGGGAACAGGGGCATGGTCAAGCCGCAGGCAGAGAGGAATTTGTTGGGTTGACACTTCTTTCCTGAAGAGGAACGTGAGTGGGTTGCATCTCAGAAGGGAGAGAGATTCAAATATTTGGGGCCATTCCAGAGAAGGATTTGCTGCAGGTTTTATTTTACTTTAAATTGTGTTGCTTGAGAAGTAAGGAGCTGGTACTTCTAGAGGATTTGTATCCACCCAAAAGGGTCAGTTTCTGGGATAGGTAGGAAGGGGTATTATGGTGCAGTGCTTTATGAGTGATGGAACTATATCCTGGGATCGAATGGCAGCCAATTCAGAGCTCAATGGTAAGGGGTGATGTAATCACTTTTTTTTAGATCCTGTGATGAGCCTAGCTGCTGGATTAAGGGTAGCCTTCAAAGGCGTAAGTGCATCAGCCGCAGTTGTGAGGTCAGTTACGAGAAGGGAAGGTTTAAGTTTCGTAAGGATATTCAGCTGATGGTTAGCTCCTCTGGGGATGGTGCTGATGTGTTTTTGCATAGAGAGGTGTTTGTCTAAAGTGATACCTAGGGATTTGGCAGAATCAACGATATGTGGGGTGCAGTTCAAGGCAGAGAGAAGGGGGAGCCAGTCCTTGATGGTAGAGGTGGTAGTGGGAGGTGTGATTAGTAAGAAGGAGTAGTTTCTGTCCTGTAACTCCAGTTCTGTAGTAGGGGTATCTCTGTTATAGTCATAATCTAGTGAATAGTCCCGCCCATGTGCGTGGATCCCGGAGCAATCAAAAATAATCTCTTAAGTTGTCAAAACATGCAGAACTGCACAGACACTTAAGAGAGAATTTAAAGACAGATAATGCAGCCTATATCACAGGCTACACTGTCCAGTACTTCAACTAGAAATTCCACCAAAATCCACAAACAGCACAGCCTGTCCAGATTTCTCCACAGAGAAAAACCTTGCTTTTAACAGCAAAACCCTCTGGAATGATAGAGAGGAAGAAGTGGACAGAGAAGCCCCATAGGCTGCCATTATGTGGCTCAGAACAGGATACTGTGCCTTTAAGAGAACTTTCCAGAAGCCTCACAGTATCCCAGAATGCACTGCATGTCCCTTTTACTTTCAGTTCTTTTTCAAGGCGTAACACACCAGACCTGTAGCATTTCTTACATGAATATCTCTCTCCACCGGGGAGGAGGGCGGGCGCTTATGACTATAACAGAGATACCCCTACTACAGAACTGGAGTTACAGGACAGAAACTACTCCTTCTGTAGTAGGGGATCTCTGTGTATAGTCATAATCTAGTGAATAGAATGGCAAGCCCATCCCCACACCAAAGCGGCGGGGGAGAAAATAGAAATAACACCACTACTGTGCTAACAGATTTCGCAGCGAATCCTGCCCAACCGGAGCGTCTGCCCTGGCATCAGTGTCCAGACAGTAATGCTTAGCAAAGGTATGGACCGACTTCCAAGTGGCCACCTTGCAGATTTCTGCAATAGGAACATTACGTAGCAAAGCAGTCGTGGCAGCGTTGCCTCTTGTGGAATGAGCCTTAGGTTTACCCCCTAAGGTCTTATTAGCCTTTTGGTAAGACAATTGTATACAGGACACAATCCACCTCGAGATGGACTGTTTTGAGGTAGCAAGACCGGTTCCGACTGATCCATAATTGATAAACAATTGGTCTGACCTACGAATATCCTTGGTTTTATCCAGATAAAATTTCAACACCCTCCTAACATCCAGGGAATGCAGGACCTTTCCGCTGGAGATGAAGGATTCTGAAAAAACGTAGGTAAAGTTATGGTCTGGTTAACATGGAAATCAGATGTAACCTTTGGAAGAAATTTAGGGTGAGTACGCATAACAACCTTAGCAGCATGAAATAGAGTATAAGGTTCTCGGAAACACAACGCCTGAATTTCACTCACCCTGTCGGCCGATGTAATGGCCACGAGGAACGCCGCCTTCCAGGATAGGTGCTGCTACGAAGCCTTATGAATAGGTTCAAAAGGCTCCTTCATCAATCTGGACAGCACCACGTTCAATTCCCATGAAGGCGAAGGAAGCCAAACAGGAGGGAACACTTTCTTCAAGCCTTCCAAAAAATCTTTGATCACAGGGATCTGGAAGAAGGAAGTCTGTGAAGGGCATTTCCAGTAGGCAGTCAGCGCAGCGAGATGAACCTTAATGGAATGGACATTAAGGCCAGACTGCGCCAAATGTAGAAGATACGGAAGGAGGACATCTTCCTTACACGTCGTTGGGTCATAGTTCTTGGACTTGCACCAGATGCAAAATCTCTTCCACTTGTACGCATAAGAAGTCCTAGTGGAAGGTCGTTTACCCTCCTTCAGTATGTCCATACAATCTTCTGGTAGATTCAAATGGCCATATTGCACTATCTCAGGAGCCATGCCGCCAAACTCAAAGACGAGAGATTGGGGTGCACCATCTGCCCCCGAACTTCGTGAGAAGGTCCGGCCTGCACGGCAGCCGTATGTGAGGAAGGAGAGACCGGTGAAGCAGATCCGTGAACCACCACTGCCTGGGCCATTCCGGGGCAATCAGGATCATCCGCGCCCTGGACTGGGACAGCTTGATGAGCACCACTGGAATCAGGGGAATGGGTGGAAAAGTGTACAGAAAGCTGTTCGACCAGTTGATCCATAACGCATTCACCAGCATCCCTTGATGGTAGTACCTGGAGGCGAAGTCTCGGCATTTGCTGTTTTCGGCGGTGGTGAACAGATCTACGTCTGGAGTCCCCCACCTTGCGAAGACTTCTCCTAGTACTTCGTCGTTTATGACCCATTCGTGGTTTTCCGGAAGCAGTCTGCTCAGTGCGTCGGCCTGAACATTCTGCACACCTGGTAGATGGGTAGCCGTTATCGTCAGTCCTCTGGCTAGAAGCCAGTGCCAGATCGCCTGCGCCTCCTGCGACAGAGTGCGAGATCTCGAGCCCCCCTGCTTGTTGAGGTAATACATCGTGGTCGTATTGTCCGTCTGTACAAGCAGAGAGTTGGTCTGGAAGGACGGATGAAAGGCCTTCAGTGCCAAGTGAACAGCTCTGAGTTCCAGGAAATTGATGTGATACGTGGATTCCATCGGGGACCACGTTCCTTGTATCTGTAAGTCTCCGGAGTGCGCCCCCCAACAGTGGAGAGAAGCATCCGTCACGATAGTCTGTGTGGGAATGTCCTTGTGGAAGGGAACCCCTCTGAGGAGATTCGCTGCTGAACACCACCACTTCAGAGACTGAAGAGCATGCAGAGACAGTCGTATCTTGTCGTCCCAAGATCCTTTCCTCTGATCCCACTGTTCCTCCAAGCACTCCTGCAATGGTCTCATGTGCAGCCGTGCGTGTGGCGTGAGGAAGATACAAGAGGCCATCGACCCCAGTAGAGAAGACACCGTCCTCACTGTTGTAGATGCAGCGGTCATAAGAGCCTGAGCCTTCCGAAGGAGTGATAATCGTCTCTCCTCCGAAGGAGACACGCTTGCTGACAGCGTATTGATGGAGGCCCCCCAAGTACTGTATGCACTGGACCGGAATCGGGACAGACTTGGACATGTTGATGTACAACCCCAGCTTGTTCAATAGAACGCACGTCTTCTGGAAGTGCGCTTGAGCTTCCGAGAAGGAGGAGGCCTTGATCAACCAATCGTCCAGGTACGGGTAGACAAACACCTTGTTCTTCCGCAGGTGTGCATTTACCACTGCCATGCACTTCGAGAACGTTCTGGGCGCAGACTTCTGCCCGAATGGCAGTACTGTGTACTGATAATGATTGGTGCCGACTTGGAATCGCAGGAACTTCCTGTGTTTGTGTGCAATGGGCACATGGAAGTACGCATCCTGTAGGTCTATAGCACAGAGCCAGTCTCCCTGTTGCAGCTGAGGATAAAGCTGATGCAACGACAGCATGCGAAATTTCTCTCTGCGAATCCACTTGTTTGCTTGTCGCAAATCCAGAATGGGCCTGAACTCGTTCTTGTCCTTCATGCGAACCAGAAAGAACCGGGAGTACAGACCTCTTCCTTTTGAGACAGAGGTACGTCTTCTATCGCCCTTTTCCTTAACAGGATATCGGCCTCTGCCTGGAGCTCGCGCAGCTGAAACTGCGAGCTGACCGGAGGAATCGCTGGAGGCGGGCCGGTGAACCGAACACTGTATCCATTGCAAACAATATTCACCACCCACTTGTCCTGAGTAATTCTTCTCCACTCTGCCAGAAAAAATTGAACGCTTCCCCCCACCGGAGCGGGTAACGGATGCAGGGAAAGTAACCGCTCAGGGCCGAGACCCAGCCAGGCCTTTGTTCTCTGCGGCGGACTGCTGGCCACCTCTGCCCTTCTGGCGCATCTGGAAGGGCCTTCGAAACTGCTGCTGCTGTTGTTGCTGCTGCTGTCCAGACGCCTGCCCACGCCCTCTGCCCTGCGCCCCAAGCCGTCTCTGGAATGGGCGGTAGGTCGTCTTCTCTTTGGGCTTCTCCAACCCAACAGCCGTCAGGGTCTCGGCCTCCGTCTTCATGCGGGCCATCTCATCATACGCATGCTTGCCAAACAGGGTTTCCCCCGAGAAAGGCAGATTGGCCACCCGCTGCTGAGCCTCTGGCTTGAGCGATGTAAGCGTGGCGTCTTTGGTTTACACCATGACAGTACCCATGTGCCGCCAGAAGAGACGCATCAGCCGCCGCGCTGATGAGTTGATTAGACACCAGCATCCCCTCCTTCAGAATCTCTTGAAAGTCCTCTTTCTTCTCTCGAGGGAGGAACTTGGCGAATTGCTGGAGGGACTCCTGTAGGGCACGATTGTACCGCCCTAGCAAAGCCGTGGCACTAGCCGCCTTCATTGCAGTAGAGGCCGTCCCACAGACCTTTCTGCCTGCCGAATCCATCCAGTGGCTCTCCTTATCAGGAGGGACCGTGGAAGACTGGGTGGTGGCATGCTGTTTTCTAGCCGCTGTCACTATGACAGAGTCCGGTGTCGGATCCATCCACAGGAAAGCCGGGTCAGAATCCGGGTGCCCGGTACTTCTTAAGGAGCCTGGAGGGAGCAGCCTTCGTCACCGCAGGAGTGAGAAACAGCTCCTCGGAGGGCTCTACCAATCCTGGTACTAAAGGCAGCAATGGCCGAGACAGGTGCTTCTTGTGTAGCGTCTCGAAGATCACGGACGTCGTGGGCGTAGGCACCGTCACCGTGATGCCCAACTGAGCTGCACCCCTCAGCAGAACATCCTGGAACGTGACAATGTCATCCACGGGCGACACCCTCGTCCCAGGGGATTCCGACAAAGTCGGTGAGTAGTCCCTGGTCCCCGAAGAGTCCGTGTGGGACCGTGATCTGTGCCTCCTGTGGCGTCGTCTCGATCTCGTTGATGACCTGTGACGACTTCGCGATCTCCCCCTCCGACCGGAGCGAGAGCGCGATCTCCTCGGCTTCGGACGCTCCACAGGCCTCAAAGCGTAAGCAACTCCGGCCTGACTGGGGGCCTCTGCCGAGGGGTCCCCTTAGGAGGCGTCGGATATCGTGGCAGCGAAGTTGTCCTTGGAGGAACCGGAGGCGGTCCACCAGCTGGGAGCCGAGGAAGAGGATGAGGCTGTGACTGAGGCTGAGGATGAGGATGAGGTACAGGATGAGGTGGGGGCGGGGGTGGAGTCCGCGGCGGAGTCTCCTTGGGTAAAGGAGGTGGAGGTGGATAGACCTCGGCTTAGGAGGTGTATACACCTCAGAGTACACCGAGCCCGGTGACTTTCCCTCCTTCCTAGGCGATGGAGAATCCCCTATCGGCACATGTCGCCGACTAGAATGACTCCTGGCGCTCCTGCGCCACTTTGGCGTCGAAGAACGTCGACTCGACGGCGAACGCCTCTTCCTCGACGGCGAACGCCTCCTCTTCGACTGCGAACGCCTTCGCCTCGACGGCGACCTTCGCCTCGATGGCAACCTTCGCCTCGACGGCAACCTTCGCCTCGACGGCAACCTTCGCCTCGACGGCAACCTTCGCCTCGATGGCGAGCGTCTCCTTGACGCCGAACGCCTGATGGATTAAACCCAGATCTTTTGACTGGGTGTGAGTGTTTGATTGATTCAGATGCTCCATCCATCACCACCCCCTTTTGTACCGCCTGCGAGACTTCGACGTCATCCTCGACGTCAAGGATCCCCTCGACGCCGACCTCCTGCTGTTCGCCGACGGCGAACGGCGGTGTCGCCTCGATGGCGAGCGCTGACGCCGGGCCTCCCTATGTCGATAACTCGACGGCGACGATGATGATGAAATCGTCACCGGTGATCTCGACGGCGGTCTATTCAGTACCCTCGACGCCGAACGTAGACGCCGCTTCGACCCAGAGCCCCGGGGAGACGGGGAACAGACTGCAGTCATCCCTCTCGACGCCGTTGTCGGTGCAATCGACGCCAACGGAGAATGGGGATGTTTGCTGGTCTTCCTGCCCCTGGGGAGCCCCCCAGACGCCTCAGCATGGGCAGAGGAAGTCTGTCCAGACCCACCTTTTGTGCCTTCAGTCTTCTGTCTTCCAGGCCTTGGAGCCTGATCTTCATTCTATCTCTCAGGGCCCTCCTGGAGAAGCCCTGGCAAATGTCACACTCTTCTGGGACATGAGATGAGGGAAGGCATATGATGCACACCTCGTGTGGGTCAGACCTCGCCTTCTTCCTCGAACACTCTGGGCATTTGTCAAACAATGCAGGTATTTCGACAGTAAAAGGGTGCCCAGAAACACACACAAGGAAGAAAGCAACAAGTACTTCAAATGAAATACAATCAAACACTTGAAAAAAGTGAAAACTCACTAAATAAACCCTTAGAAAGGGAGAGCTCAATGCTCCAGGGTCCTGCTAGAAGGAGCCAGAAAAGAAACTGAAAGTAAAAGGGACCTGCAGTGCATTCTGGGATACTGTGAGGCTTCTGGAAAGTTCTCTTAAAGGCACAGTATCCTGTTCTGAGCCACATAATGGCAGCCTATGGGGCTTGTCTGTCCACTTCTTCCTCTCTATCATTCCAGAGGGATTTGCTGTTAAAAGCAAGGTTTTTCTCTGTGGAGAAATCTGGACAGGCTGTGCTGTTTGTGGATTTTGGTGGAATTTCTAGTTGAAGTACTGGACAGTGTAGCCTGTGGATATAGGCTGCATTATCTGTCTTTAAATTCTCTCTTAAGTGTCTGTGCAGTTCTGCATGTTTTGACAACTTAAGAGATTATTTTTGAAAGCTCCGGGGCCCACACACATGGGCGGGACTATTCACTAGATTATGACTATCGTCTCTGGCATCGACTCAGTATTGGAACCTCTATCCCAATTCTGCTACCACTTCCTTCAACCTCTAGTGAAACAAATTCCATCCTACATACAGGACACAACTGATATGATAGGTCTACTACAAGATTATGAAGATGCTACCTCAATTGACTACCTGATCACACTAGATGTAGAGGCCCTCTACACTAACATCCCCCAGAGGGCCTCTCTAGGCGTTATTGAGGAAGTTCTCAATGAGGTACCATGGGTATCACACACCCCTACCACCTTCATTATGGAGTGTGCAGAAAAGGTACTCACAGAGAACTATTTTGAGTTCAAGGGCCAGCATTACCACCAAACACAGGGCACCTGTATGGGAAGCACGGTAGCCCCTAGTGTTGCCTGTCTGTACATGGCCGATTTTGAAGAAAAGCATATATCAGCAATATCCAACCCGTACCTGAGTAATATCAAACTATGGAGGCGATACATAGACGATATTTTTATATTTTGGGCGGGCAATGCAGAATTCTACAAAGCATTCTTCACATGGATCAACTTGCTGAATCCATATTTGAAGTTCACTATCACTGCATCAGACAGAGAAATAGCATTCCTGGATCTAAAAATCAGTATTGAAGGGGGATCCTTCAGTACTACCCTGTTTAAGAAAAGTACAGACCGAAACAGTCTCCTACATTTCACCAGCCATCATCCAATTGCCCTACGTAACAACCTACCATTTGGGCAATTCCTCAGAATACGACGGAATTGTAGTACAATGGATAATTACAAAACTGAGGCAGCGATCCTTTCAAGAAACCTGACAGATAGAGGTTATCTGACAAGGGAGATACAGAAATGCAGGAAAAGGGCAAAAAACAACAACAGACAAGGCCTCTTAGAGCCTAAAGAAAGGGAACCATTGGCCAATCAACCCATGACCTGTGTAACTACATTCACTCCAGTATCAAATGAGGTGAGGAGAATTGTGAGACGCCATTGGGCAATACTCAATACAGGGACGCTAGCAATAGACCTACCTAGATTTGCGTTCAAATGGTCAAAAAACATTACAAATATCTTGGTCCACACTAGGCCGAAGAAGTCAATACAGACATCCCGACAGACTACCCTGTGGAATCTACCAGCCGTCAGAGGTCACTACCCGTGCAGTGGCTGCGCAGCGTGTCCCTTCACAAAAGTCCACAAAACCATTACCCTGACAGACTCCTTCGTGTGGGAGATGAGGGGTCACACAAATTGTAATAGTTCAAACTGCATTTACCTACTCATATGTCCTTGCTCCCTGTACTACGTGGGTATGACGACACGAAATATGAAAACAAGAATTTCAGAACACCGTAGCAATTTTAGGTGCAAGAAAAACAACACCAAGATGTGCAGACATTATTTGGAAATGGATCACACCCCTGACTCACTGCAATGGTTGATACTCGAGGCCAACCAGAAGGTATCCAAACAGAGTCTTTTTTACAAAGAACAACGATGGATACATAGACTATCCTCCGACAGGCAAGGGTTAAATGAAGACATCCTTTGGAGTACACTTTGAACATTATACCCCCATACATTAAAACCACCACTCCCCTACCAGCAATGCTCAACTAGGGGTTCCATGAAAGTATGTAGTCACCCAACAGGAGTATCTCAATAAACGAAACCCAGAATACTTTGGTCTCTCCTTTTAGACAATGGCCATTGAGTAACAAGTAATCACAATGCCGAGTGGCTTCGAGGCACACGAAACATTCCCCTCAGTTCAGGACACTATATACATGAGCATTAGTCATCACCTACTACAAAATGGCTGATTGACTATTGCACATTATCATATCACCTGCGCTATTGTTGCCTAGAGTCAGCCTACAACATTACCACAAAACTAGTTCGTTAGTTGGGCATCTATTCAATTAGTAACATCTATGGGAAATTGTTGCCTTCTTACACAGCGAGCAACGCCCACTACCGCGTTTATTAGCAACCCGGCAATACTACAAAACGGCCCCCTTTAAATTTCCACCTCAGCCATGGGCTAGCTGAGAATATGGCAATATTTCAATATTTCGCTGTAATCATCCCCACTCAAATATTTAAGGTACGCTTTGTCCTCCCCGTCACTGTGTTCCAATATAAGAATGGGCACTACAAGATGGCCGCCTCCAAACACACGCCAATCACGTGTCCTTAACCATCAAGACGGCAGATTTATCCGCGCCACAGTCCTTTAAATCACGCCCCTCCACCACCTACCGCCTCCACCCGGATCCAGCGGCGAGGGGTAGGCACGAGAAAAGCAGCTCAGGAACTCCCAAGTAAGTTCCCCATATAGCGATGTCTCCCATTTTTAAAACCCCCCCCTTGCCCCCCCTCCTTTTTAACTTTAGTGCTAGCCGCAGGGGACCCTTTAATATTAAAATACAGGGGATCCCCTTCTGTGAGATATCCATTGTAAACCATTGACCCGATTTGCGGTAATCTGAGCCCCTTTCTGTACTGCTTCGTATTTACGATTACTGTGTCACAAACAGACACTAAGATTGTCAGGGAAGATCACGCTGACAGGTACACAGGTTGTGGACCTAATCGGACTTTTCAACCGCACTAACAGCCCTTAATGATATGGGGTAACGAGCGGGAGGGATAGCCCGATGCAGCGATATATTGACTAATTCTCAGGACTCTCAATCACAGGACTCAGCCACAATTCTGCCCGAAGAGTTCTAACACTTAACCCTCTAATCTTTAAGCCTAACAATACAGGGCAATGTTACCTGGGGGAACCCAATTCTCACTGTTCCTCCAAACTTAAATCTAATAATACAGGGTTTTATAAGTGGTTAGTTGTAACCGAGCGGGCTGTATAAATTAGCCATAACAGACTTTGCCTAATGAGTGAGCAGACCATCACCTTGTTTTACCTTTTCGTTTATATACAGACATGTCTACATTTGTTTTTATATTAGCGCTATTTAACCCCAGTTCGCCCTTGTACATAGCCTTGCGGTGGAAGACCTTACCTGAAGCTTTACCCGCTGGATACTGTTGCTAACTGTACATTACACTTTTTAGGTGAGTTTACAATCTGCACCACCCAAGGATTGCACGCTGTATCATATGCCATTTTGGTATTTTTAATGTTATTATCCACAGGAGCACTCTCACTCAAGATTCCACATAGAAGAGTGCATGTACACAACTCGTAGTGTGACCAAACACGCTGGTGATATACTTTACTGGCTTGCTGATATGCTGTCATCCGATGTGGTTGTTTGTATTCCATCTGTGATTTGCTTCTCCTCTTTCCTCAACAGGTATTGACAGCTTAACACAGACATACACATGGAAGAAGGGTAAAATAGGGACAACATAATTGTTTTTTTTCCCCCCCAGATTTTTCCATTTATGAAGTAGTTTTAATCTCACTGGTGTGCAATTTGAACACATTAGTGATTTACTGTAGACAGTTACTCATTAGATACTTGCTAAATAGTATTCATAGGTCCTGACGAATCGCCCGTTACTGAACACAAGCGAGAAACATGTCGACCAGATATTAGCACTCTCTGGAAGGTCTCTGGAAGCATAACATTCCAGACTCACCCTCTAGATTTTGATTTTAATTAGAGCAGCGGACCGCCAGAATAAATAATTCCTTGGTACCCCTAGCTTTATTTTAACCACCCCCGATACGTCTACAATCCTTACTGGCCCCACACCCGCACATCATCCAAACGGCTGTTGGAAAAAGATCTCCGCTAAAGAGCCCCTCTTTGAGGTGTCGCCCGTTGGGTATTGCACCGCCGACCCAACGAGGAGCAAGCCCAAATGATGAAGCATGACACCTGCAAAGGTGTGTGAGGGCATTAAATCCAACAAAATGGATATCCAGGGGTAATATCTCTTTACCCTCACAAACACTCTCCACATCCCATAACGCATATCTCTCCTCTCTGGGAAAAGCTCAGCAATTTTTTGTAATAACTATACACAGAGATCCCCTACTACAGAATTCCACTTTAAGGGCGTTGTGTTTGAGGCGATTAAGAGTCAGCCATTGCTGTGTTAATGTTAGGGTGTTATTGCGGGTGTGGATGTTGTCTTTGGATATTATTCTCCACTAGAGTTGCCTATTGTCAGCAAACATATGGTTGGAAATGTGGGAGGATATCGGTTAGGGGCTCCATGTAGAGGTTGAACAATGTCGGGGAGAGGATTGAACCTTGGGAACGCCCAGTGATAGAGGAGCCTGCTCGGATACAGTGTGATTAATTAGGACACGCTGCAACCTGTTGTGTAGATAGGAGGAGAACCATTTTAGCACGGTGCCAGAGAGGCCCGTCCTATGTTCAAAAGGTCGAGCAGGGTAGCATGGTTGATGGTGTCAAAGGGTTCTGACAGATCCAGTAGGATCAAGAGGCAAGGTTTATTCAGATCAAGCTAGTAAAAGGCGTCGTCGACAATGTGGACCATGGCAGTTTTGGTGCCGTGACCTGATCGGAAGCCAAACTTGCAATGGTCTAGGAGTTGGAACTGTTCAATATGATTGTGGAGCTTTAATTGCATACACTTTTCTAGGATGTTGGAGATTGGGTGGTGTGTTTTTTTTTTTAGCATAAGGGTAACCTGCCCAAGTTTAAAGCAGCCGTGTAGGTAGCCTTGAGTGGGAGAGGCATTGATTATATTAGCAAATACAAGTAGATGATGGACCGGGCCCTGCAACATTTCAGACACTCACCCCCAGTCACAGATCTGGGTAGTATCCACCATCGTTCTTTAGGGCATTCGGGACAGGTTTCGGGGTAACACCCCTCATTAGCCAGGCTAGCCTGAATCCAGGGGCAAAGTGAGCAAGGTCCACCCATGCGAATTAAACAATGGCTCATAAAGAGTCCACTATTTTACATTACAACATGAAACTCACCACAGGGCGACATAGGGGTCACAAAGTAACATGGATTACCGATATTGATATAAGAAAAGTCTTTGTTTCCTTTTTCACATTATTTAATTTGTATATTTTTATTCAAAACATTAGATTACATAAAACATCAATAAATAGTTTCACAGACATTACATCAATAGATGCACATCATACCAATAAATAAAAACAGGAATTACTGCTCGGGCTAATGAAGGAGGAGACCATCTCTCTTGGGGTAGCCATATGACTGAGGTAGAATGTACATGGAAAGTCTGCTGTCCTGTTCTTTATGTGATGAAATGTGATGTTTGATTTTTTCTTGCATCTAGGGATTCCTGTAGATTAATTCTGGTGGTTTTGATTTATTATTATTGTTCATTCTCTATACTATTCTCAACATTGGAGCTCACCTGGTATGGGTGGAGATTGTTTCGAAGCAAAATGATATTGGTTGATCTGTACATGACTATCTAATTTGATCAAATGAAAAGTGTATTAATTATAGAAATTGTTTTTCTCCACTGAGTATTGGTTCTATTGAGTATAGAAATTGTAAACCAGTAAACTTTATATTTTGACTGTTGAATCTAAACTTTATTTCTTTTCATAATAGATTGGTCACTGGTGTATCTTATATGTGTCGTGTCTTCCCCTTTCCCTCGGCGTGAAAGCCCTGACGAAGGTGCGCCCGTTGATCTGGGCTTTGCACCGAAACGCGCTTTGGCGTTATTCGGACTTTGGATCCTGCCTTATCGATCTGGGCTTCCTGGCGGTGTGCCACGAAGGTCCTGCAGGGTCCCCTCCTTGTGTCACTCTGGGAATTACGTTGAGAAATGTGTATTTAGTATGGTATATCTGTGGATGTCTGTGTGTGACTGGATGAGCAGAGTGTGGTCTTGAGAGGTTGAGGTGGAGGATTGGTATGATGTGTATCTATTGATGTAATGTCTGTGTAACTATTTATTGATGTTTTATGTAATCTAATGTTTTGAATAAAAAATATACAAATTAAATAATGTTAAAAAGGAAATAAAGACTTTTCTTATATCAATATCGGTAATCCATGTTACTTTGTGACCCCTATGTCGCCCTGTGGTGAATTCCATGTTGTAATGTAAAATAAGTGGACTCTTTATGAGCCATTGTTTAATTCGCATGGATGGACTTTTCTCGTGCAGCAGTGTCATTTTCCCCTGACGTCTGCCCTTATTCGTTGCAGGGGGCCCCTTTATTATTGGCAAAGTGAGCAAGGAACACATGTCTGGGCATTCCCTGCCAACTATGGGCAAACAGAAGGAGATGATGGACGGAGCGCTGAAACAGTTCAGACACTCACCCCCAGTCAGAGATCTTGGTTGAATTCATCATCGTTCTTTAAGCCACTTTGCCACCTCAATTCAAACCGAGCCATATGCAAAGCAGTCTTGCCCCTGTTCTTCATAGGAACAGTCCAGCTTGAACTGCCAAGCCAGGTCTTCCCTGGACCTGAAACAAGCATCCCGGGACCGGTTTCTGGGTAACACCCCTCATCAGCCAGGTTAGCTTGAATCCAGTGGCAAAGTGCCACTGGATCTCCTTGCGTTTGCATTGATTATCTCAGTCCACAGTGCGAGTAGGAGGTGAATGGAGTCATTTAGGAGTTTGGAAGGGATCAATAAAGTGGTTAGAATATTTCAAGGTGGTCAAAAGATTTAAAGTACAGCTCTCATTGAGGGTTATGAAGCTGGACCAGGAGGTGTCAATTTGGGGGGCGATGAGATGGTTATCTGAGCGAGCTACATGGTCCATTGTATAGGGGTGAAGCAGGGGTTTGGGTGGAAGAAGATTGAGAGTGGTCTGGATGTTGTTAGTGATTAACAATGTTTTCTCAGTAAAAAAGGAGGCAACAGTTTCACAGTTAGAGGGTGCTTTGTTGTTTGTCGAAGTAGGATCGCTTTTGCAGGTAGTTTGGTTTCTGTTAAATTTTGCACTGTTTCTTAGGACTATTAGTAGCAGTGTCAAATTGATTCTGAAAGAGAGCTGCATTGCAATCCCTAATGATCCTATTGTATGCGCTGTGTCTTTGACGTAGGATTTTGAGGTTGGCCAAGGAGGGTGTGTGTCTCCATGCTCTTTCAGCAAGTCAAAGGAGTCGCAGTTCTTCATTAAGATCACTTTTGAATCAGAGATTGGAACATTTGGACGGGATTCTTTGTAGTAGGGGCTAGGATGTTCATGATCTTTTACATGGATTTGAAATGGTGAACAGTGAGGTCTTGGGCATTGGTCATGGAGGAAGGCAGGAGCAAGGTTTCATAACTAAAATTAGATATAGAAATTGAGTTAATGTTACAGGTGTTGCGGATCCAGCATTTGGCTTTCTTTGGCTGGCCTTTGGAGGTGATTGCTTTTATATTTTGGGAGGACGTTACACAGAGGTGGTCAGTCCAATCGCACAGGAGAATAGAGACAACTTGTAAGGTGTTATCGTTGGCAAGGATTAGGTCCAGGGTGGTTCTTTTCTTATGGGCTTGGATTATGTTGAGATCCTGAAGGAAGGCTTTGAAACAGTTCATGACCGGGTCCTTGGTATTGCTCCAATGGATGCTTTAGGCACCAAGTGAGATCTGGTTGGTATGGTCGTCAATGTTGAAGGAGGGGTGAGAGATTGTTAGAAATGGGGGTCTCTAGTTGGCAATGGCTGGCCACTGTCCAAGTAGGGACCCTTCTTCCTATGTCAGAGTAAGGGGGCTACACCCTTTGATAACCCCTGCTCAACCCTGTGGTAACGTAGCACGAGCAGCTAGGCTTATCTCAGAGGCAGTGTGTAAAGCATTTATGATCATACACAGTAACACAGTGAGGAACACTACAAAGGGACACCACACAAGTAGTTATAAAAAATAAGAATCTTAATATATAGACTTAACACAAGACCAATAAAGTTTAGAAAGAAGCCACAATACTGTACAATAGGGTTACTCTTGAAATGCTGTAAAAATAGTTCAAAGTGTGCAAATAGGAGTTCAGTTCAAAGCAGTGGTCTCTGCGACCCTTTCACTTACAAAGTACCTGGATTCTGTAGCAAAACAAACAAAATGTCGCAAATGAGCTGTAGCGATGATTTTCCTCACGCGAGGCCGGCGATGCATTGAATTCTGGCCGCAAGGGAGGATGATGCGCCGATTTGCGGATGTGTGCGTGATAAAGCAACAAAGTTCTTCACGCTAGGCAAGCGATGCGTTTAATTCTTGCCGCAAGGGAGGATGATGAGCTGAGCCGGTTGCGTGTGCGACCCTGTTGCGATGAGAAGAAATGGCGCTCCACGAGGGAGCGACGCTCCGGGCATGATGCGAGGAAAAGGGCGGACGCACGGCGCCCGCACCGCGATGCGATGATCTCGATGCTATGATCCGGGGTTAGCGAGCACTCGACAGCCCGCAAACGTGCGATGCGATGATCTTTGGGGTTAGCGAGCACTTTATGGCCTGCAAGCATGCGATGATCTTTGGTTTGCGAGCGCTCTGTGGCAGCAGCGCAATGATTTTTCCTACGCTCTTGAGATGTGGCGGCTCGAAAACGGGCGTTAGCAACGATTTCAGCACTCTCTTCTCTGTAGTAGAACTAGAGGCCCTAGAACTCACAGGTGCCTCACCTGCAGATAGAAATCCTCGCTGGGAGGAATCAGGAGACTGGTGGGGGAGTCAGATGTGCCTGTGAATCCAGCAGGAGGCTAGCTCTCTTCTAGCCCTTGGGTGATTTCTTTAACAAAATAAAAGTGCTCTCAAAGTCCTTTTCCCTCTTCTTCCAAGTCCAAGGGGAACTACTGCAGGCCAATCCAAGAAATAGCACACAAGCATAAGGACAGTCTTCTCTTGCAGATTCCTTCAGTGAAACGGACAGAGGTTCTTCTTGACATCCAGGAGCAATACCAATTGTAGGGGTTTGGGCACAGATATTTATACCCCAAAAGTTTTTGTTCTAAAAAGTCACTAGTCACTGAACCCAGCCAAAACCAGTTCTGCTCAGGCCTGGATCATTTTGTTTACCAGGCTGCATCCTGCCTTTCAGAAAGAGGGGTCTGCCATCAGACGCACAGTAGGAGGTGGAGCCAGCATTCACCTTGCCAGGCACAGCCCTATTCATGTTAGGGAGCTACCACTCCCCAATACTCAATGCAGATCTCTCTATTCAACCCAGGTCTGACTCAGCCTGCCTTGCCCATCTAAATCCAGACAGCCAATACACATAACAGCAGAGCACACTGGAAGGCTTAGGCAAGAAATACCCACTTTCTAAAAATGGTATTTTCAAACACAGAATGTTAAAACCAACTTCACTAAAAGATGTATTTTATCATTCTGAGTGTCAGGTTTTAGACCCTCCGGTAAAGCGCTGATCTGCTGGTAATATACATATTGGTTGCGGCTGGACGAAAACTACGTTTCCCAGCATTCCTGGGATCACGTTGTGCGTGCAACGTGTGGCACGCAAATGAGGAAACAAATCGAGGCAGGGGGAAAGCAACTCTGCCGATAATTCCTGCTGAAGTTTCCTGTGTGCTTTGTAGCAGCTAGGCGGTAAGAGCTTTTGTTTCCTTCTTGTGGATCCGCCATTCTTGATTCTGGATCGGAGTACTCCTGCCCTGATAATTCTTCGCGTGCGCTTTGTCTGTGGGACATAGGCGCGTCCTGTTGGTCTCCATATCATTGAAGCAGACTATTTATTCGGTGAGCGCTCTCGGCTGAAAGTGCTCACGTTTCCCCGTTGGACGAGACCGGGTGCTTTCTGTTGTCTCATTGCGGGGAAACACGCTGCTACCATTACACTTCCCCGTTGGCAGAGGCATCGAGGCTTTGTCTCTTGTGGGGAAGCATTTACTAGGTGCAATCCCCAAGGGGGGGCATTTTGGGCTCAAAATAGACCCGTATTTACACCACGGAGTACTAGGTGTCAAGCCCAGCATATCGTGATTTACTGAGAACTCTTTGGACACCATAAACATTACCGTGGGGCAGACATCGTTAAGAGTCATTACCTATGTCTGCAAAAAACTGTTTGATTTCTCTCCACAATCCTTTATATATTTATCCAATCATAGGAGAGAGGAGCTTGGGTGTATCTTATCGGAGGGACCTTACTGACTACTGCATTAACACAGAATGTGTTGGGTATGTTGTATAACCTAGTCCAGTGTGTATGGTATGAGAAACAGAGTCAGTAGTTACAACGTGTTCTCTTGTTTTCCCTTTCCAGTTGGTAGGACTCCAGATATCACTCTATCCTCTCCTTGTACCTATAAGCACCATTATTTTTCTTTACAGGTAGGAGAGTGGAAAGTATCTATAGCAATCACAGGAGGATAGCGTTGTTGGTTATAGACACTGATAGTGTATGCCTTGTCTCTTTTGTGTCTTCACAGATTTCCCTCCCTGCTGTCCCCATCCTTTCCTTCCCTCGCTTGACTATCCCGGTAGTCTGTGTATTTATATCCAGACTCTGGGGCCGTCAACAGGTGGACCCCTTATAGCATCGGCACAGTCCCGAAGACGTCTGGAAGGAGGAGCCTGACACTGAGTTCAGTCATACTAAACTCGAATTTCTACCATGTTCCCTGAGTCAGTTAGGACTATTAGATGTAATAGTCAATCTGCCCATTCTAGCCTATGGAGAACAGGTAGCCTTGCAGTAGTGAAAAACGAAATGGGGTGTAATTCACTACCAGGACATGCTACACATATCAAGCCATGTCCTACCTTACACATACAATGCACCGTACCATAGGGGTGACTGATATAATGCCAAGGGAAGGTTCAGGGGCTGGGAAGTGTGGACACTTCACAGCCAAGATGGCAGTTCTGGACTGCACACAGACACTGCAGTAGCAGGTCTGAGGTACACTTTACAAGCTGCTTCTGTGGGTGGCGCAAACCAGCGCTGCAGGCCCACCAGCAGCATTTGGGTTACCAGCCCTGGGCACACACAGGCCACACTACTAGGGACTAACAGGTAAACCAGATAAGCCAATCAGGGATATACCAATTCAGAGTCATATTTACACAGGGAGAGCATATGCACTTTAGCACTGATCAGCAGTGGTGAAGTGCCGAGAGTCATAAAACCAACACCAGGAGGTCAGAAAAAGTACAAGAGGCAGGCATAAAGTTTAGGGATGACCCTGCAAAAAGGGCCATTTCCAACAGAGATGATAGTCTTGATTTTGGTGGCCGCAGGGGAAGGGTTACATGAGTCAAGCCGGTCGAGTAGATCGTCGTTTGGTAGCCCAGTAGAAGGGCTGAGTGCCCGCAATGTGGGCAGGGATACGGTCAGAGTAGTGAATGGAGATAGTGGGGATGTTGTTAGATAGGTGATGAGTTAAGTGGGGGGCACTTGTGTTCGAGACTGGATGTGATACGAAATCATTTGAGAATGTCTGCTCGGATCATATGCATATCAGAAATAATAGTGTTGAATATTAGGTCATAGGACAGGTTAGTGGGAGGTTTCAGGTTGAGGGAAGAGTAGGACTGAGGGGGAGACTCAGAGCGGTTAGGGCTGCTGGAGTTGGTGAGGTTCACCATTTGAGCCTTGGTGATCGTTAGGCGAAAGGCAGAGCTGGGTGGGTGGAACCTAGTAAATGGGAGTGTGGATGCGGGGGCTCTGAGGGATAAGGGAAAAGTGATGCCAGACTGGTGTAGATGCGGGGGGAGTTGGAATTCTCAGTGGTGATGCCTTACTGATGTAGATGAAGGGGGAGTTAAGATTTGTCAGTAGTGGGGGGTGCGGTGGGCAACAGTGATGTCTGTGGACAGATGGGAGACCAGCTGGGGCGAGTGGTGGGAATGGGAGGGGATGGTGGACTAGAAAAGTAGTTCGGGAGAGGGGATTATTTAAGGGGGAGATTCAGAGGGGGGAGGCGAGGGGAAAGATAGGGGGAGTGGCATTGTCAAATTTGTGTTTCAGGTAGGAGAAGAGATTGCTGAAGAGTTGCAAGTCATGATCTGAAGATTGATTGAATACAGTGCCGTTGTTATAGATGGAGATTGTGGCGTTGCCGTGGTACAGTGTGGAGGGCGCAATAGTAAGTTTATGGCCATGAGGGATTTTCTTGGCTGTGGCGGTGTTGAGTGAGGTAGAAAGAACATTCCTCCATTAGGCAAAGGTTGGTTTAAAGATGAGATCGTTGAGTAAGGTGCCCTTGTTGTAGCAGAAGTATGGGCCAGTGAAAAGGGTTTCTTTCCCAAGGTTAAGGATTATATGTTTGTGATTTCTCTTAGAATTTTTAGATAGGTTTGAGAGGTAGTTTATAACAAATGAGTCACTTCCTGTGGGGGCTAGCAAGGCGTGCAACAAGATGGCATCAGTTAGGTCTATGCCGAGGGTAGGGAGAGGACAGAGTGCTCTATGGTAGAATGACAGGGACACATACTGTGATCATTGCATGCATGGACCAGGGTAGGGATAGGAATGGGCAGAGGGTAATTCTCCTGATAAGGACAGCTGCACAAGCTGGGAGGTAGCAATGATGAGGGAGCAGAAGTAAAACAGGTCATGCACCAACAGACACTAAAGTCATGTACCACCATACCATGAATTCGTAATGAGGTAAAATGACTATCAGAATAGAGAGGAAAAGGATACATTACAGTATAAATGGGGCCTAGCAGCATGCGGTTAGAGCAAGAAAAACAAAATGACAAATAGTGCGTTAGATTACACTCAGCAGGTGACAATCAGGAGTTGTCTGTGGACATTGATATCCCAAAGCTGTGAGACAAAATCCTCCAGACAGGCACTGCTAGCAGGGACATCTGCCAAGGCAAGGGGGGAACAGCAGTGAGAGGGGGAATGAAGTAGGTCATGCATCACCATACAATGTGGTCACAGTGGGGTAAGACAAAACTATTGGATACTATTGGAGTTATCCAACAGCATCCATGATTCCAAAGAATATCTGAAAGAAATTAACCCCTTGCATGCTGATGACAGCCCCCAGCCGTCATGCACTACGGCGCTCGTGTGCTGATGACGGCTGGGGGCCGTCATGAACCCGCCCACTCTTTAAAAGTGCCGCACAGGCGCAGAATAGCGCAGCATGCAAGGGGTTAAACAGTATCATCAGATACTTTAGTTGTTGTTAAAAATAACATGCCTGGTTCAGCTACTGCTTCTTCTAACACTAGTTCACAACACAAACAAGAGTTTTAATGATTCCGTAAGCTTTAGGTGTGCCTCTAAAGAGCATCTTGGATCTTTTAAACAGTGGCCAGCGCTGGGCAAAGAATGCAATAACTGTAAGGTTATGAATCACTTTGCCAGAGTATGTAAAGGTATAAAAACATTTTTAAAGTCAAAGTCAATTGTGTGATGGAAGAAGAATCAGACCATATAGGTAATGAAATGAGTAATATGGTATTGCACGTAAAAGTACACAAAAAAGATGTATCTTTTTGCAAAGACCCTATTACAAATATGTGATGAATGGAATTATAATTTTTTGCTGACTGATTAAGGCGTCAAAATTACTATTATCTCTAAACAACCTATGTTGGAAAGTTGTCTTATGCAAGATCTTCCCCGCCCACCTGAAATTAGTCCAGGAAGGTACAATGGAGTCAAGATTGATTTGGAAGGGTATTTTCATTGCCTATACAATTTAAGGATAGTATAGTTGTGGGCAAAGTTTACGATTCGTTGCAAGGTCCAGCATCTTAGGGTCTCTGCGCCAACACCGTAGCACCCATGAAACAAACCCACCGACAGAGACGCCTGCCAGAGAGCCGGCTGGTTCATCCCGGAGCTCCTAGCCTCCAAGCGCACCTGCCGGAAACTGAAGAACATCTGGCTCAACGACAGAACACCCGCCAACCGCACAGCCCACAAAGACGCCATCCGCAAACATCACCACATCATCAGGACCACCAAAAAAGCCTCATTCAAAGACCGCCTCGACAAAAAAAGCACACAACAGCAGAGAGCTATTCAACATCGTGAAAGAGCTCTCCACTCCCAGCTCCTGCACCAAGGACATTCCGCCATCACAAGCCCTGTGCGACACCCTCGCTGCCTTCTTCCACCGCAAGATCACCGACATCCACAACAGCTTCACCCCCCGGATGCACCCCACGGACCCCACCACGACGAACACCCCAAGCCCCACCGACCACGACCCCCTGACCACCTGGACCAACGTGAGCACCGAAGACATAACTAGGACCATGAGCGCCATCCGCTCAGGCTCCCCGTCTAACCCGCTCCCCCATCACATCGCCAACAAAGCCGTCAGCATCATCTCACCCCACCTGCCTAACATCATCAACCTCTCCTTCGAGACCGCTACCTTCCCGAAGAGCTGGAAACACGCCGAGATCAACGCCCTCCTGAAGAAACCCAAGGCTGACCCGAGCGACCTCAAGCACTTCCGGCCCATCTCCCTGCGAAAGTCATGGAAAAGATCGTCAACACCCAGCTCACCCAACCTAGAAGACAACAGCATCCTGGACCCCTCCCAGTCAAGCTTCCGCAGCAACTACAGCACCGAGACCGCCCTCATCGCCGCCACAGATGACATCAGAATCCTACTCGACAACGGCGAGACAGAGGCCCTCATGCTCCTGGACCTCTCTGCCGCCTTCGACACCGTCTGCCACCACACACTGCGCACACGCCTCTATGATGCAGGGATCCGAGACAAGGCCCTGGACTGGACCACCTCCTTCTTCACCGACAGAACCCAGAGAGTCCGCCTCCCCCCGTTCCACCCCGGAACCACCTCTACCATCTGCGGCGTCCCCAGGGGATCCTCACTCAGCCCGACTCTGTTCAACGTTTACATGGCCCCCCTCGCATCGCCAGACTACACGACCTCAACATAATCTCCTACGCCGACGACACCCAACTGATCCTCTACCTCACCAAAGACCCCCTCACCGCCAAATCCAACCTACACCAGGGCATGAAGGCCGTCGCCGAGTGGATGGAGGCAAGCCGACTCAAACTGAACACGGACAAGACGGAGGTCCTCATCCTTGGGCCAAATCCCTCAGCGTGGGACGACTCCTGGTGGCCAGCATCACTGGGAACCCCCCAGCACCAACCGACCATGCACGCAACCTAGGGGTCATCCTCGACTCCAAGCTCAGCATGACCAAACAAGTCAACGCAGTCTCCTCCCTGCTTCCACACCCTTCGCAAGCTTCGCAAGATCTACAGATGGATCCCGACGGACACTCGGAAAACCGGCACCCACGCCTTCGTCAGCAGCCTACTCGACTACGGAAACGCCCTCTACGCCGGAGCCCCGTCAAAACTCATCAACAGACTCCAAAGAATCCAGAACGCCTCCGCACGCCTGATCCTCAACGTTCCACGCCGGGACCACATCACCCGGCACCTGAGAGAACTGCACTGGCTCCCCGTCGACAAAAGAATCACATTCAAACTCATGATCCTCGCACACAAGGCACTCCACAACACCGCCCAGCCTACCTCAACAACAGACTCTCCTTCTACGTACCCAACAGGAAACTCTGCTCCGCCGACCTGTCCCTGGTCGCCGTCCCACGCATCCACAAAACCACCGCCGGGGGCAGATCCTTCTCCCACCGTGCCGCCAAGTCCTGGAACTCCCTCCCCCTCCCCCTACAACAGACCGCAGACCTCCTGGCATTCAGAAGACTGCTCAAGACCTGGCTCTTCGACCACTAGCTGCAGCTCCCCACCCCCACCCCCCAGCGCCTTGAGACCCTAGCGGGTAAGCAGTGCGCTTTACAAATTCCCTGATTGATTCATTGATTGAGGGTGTTTAGGTCTTCAGTTGAAACCTGGATGTTATCCTCAAGTGCTAAGTGTAAATTAATTGCATTAATCTTTCATAAGCATGAATCACATGTTAGAGCACTACAAAGATATCTTTACAGAGCAAATGGGTACGAAAAGCAATTCTGGGCACCATATAAAATTATAAGCAGGGACGCTGTCCTTCAAACATAAGTTATGTAGTGTTCTGTTAAGCACAAGTCAAAATAAAATTCCCTTTGGGCGAATTACCAAAGAAACACAAGTTCTTACAGACATACATATAGACTCATCAATATTAGATCATAACAAGGAAGCAATATCAAAAACAGTGAAAACACTATAATAAAAGTATATCTGCACAGTTTATTAGCATACACTATATTTAGTTAAAAAATGGGAAACATATACAAAACGGAACACTATAAAAAATTATACATTAAACATTCCTATTAAAAAAGGAGGTACAAATAGTAGGCTAAATTCCAACAAAGGCTCAGAATTTTCCTTAGTCTGTTTTTCACGTATTCCTCCTTATGTATCAACGCGTTTCGGCGGTTTGTTTAGTATTTAACCACCTTCATCAGGACAAATGACAATAAATGTTTCCCAATGGTTCTCGATTCTTTTATATCAATCAAATCAGTGTCAGGGGTACTCTGCCTCCTTCTATATTCTAACCGTTTCCAGCTTTGAATGCCAGCACGCGGGTCGTCTATTCTCGTTCGCCGAGAGGGCTGCACACGCTGGTAATTTCACGTGTGATCTATGGTCCCTTGATCTCAAGATTCCTGACTAGCAAGGTAATTTTAAACAAAAACCCTAATAAAGTGTGCATATGTGATAACACTGAATCCGCGTGCGTGGCCATATCATCCCATATTTATATCTATATTGGTACATGCTGTTAACTATCAAGTCCGGAAACATCGGAGAATATAAGTGCCGAGATCCCCTAATCATGATGAAGATGTATTAGGAGGACAACAGTATTTTAACCCGGAAGAGATAATTCGCTGGACGAATATCTTTTGAGATATAGAAGGAGGCAGAGTACCCCTGACACTAATTTGATTGATATAAAAGAATCGAGAACCATTGGGAAACATTTATTGTCATTTGTCCTGATGAAGGTGGTTAAATACTAAACAAACCGCCGAAACGCGTTGATACATAAGGAGGAATACGTGAAAAACAGACTAAGGAAAATTCTGAGCCTTTGTTGGAATTTAGCCTTCTATTTGTACCTCCTTTTTTAATAGGAATGTTTAATGTATAATTTTTTATAGTGTTCCGTTTTGTATATGTTTCCCATTTTTTAACTAAATATAGTGTATGCTAATAAACTGTGCAGATATACTTTTATTATAGTGTTTTCACTGTTTTTGATATTGCTTCCTTGTTATGATCTAATATTGATGAGTCTATATGTATATGTCTGTAAGAACTTGTGTTTCTTTGGTAATTCGCCCAAAGGGAATTTTATTTTGACTTGTGTCAATTGTGGAACCCTATCCCTTTGGTCTTGGGGTCCCTCTCTCTTTTATTAGAGATAGTGTTCTGTTAAGCATCAGAAAAGAACTGACTGAACTGTTGAAAAATCTATGTCAAGAGGTTGTTATAGAACTTACAAAGTGCTCGTTATGGTTGTCTCCTATTGTTATTACTCGCAAGAAAAACAATGAACTATATATATGTGCATAGATTTAAGGAGGTTAAATAAAGCAATATGGGTTGATGGACATCCTCTTCTTAAGATCGATGACTTGATTATCATTATCTGGAGTGTCTATATTTTCTAAATTGGGTACACGCTCTGCGTATTATCAGCTTCTTCACAGTCAGGAATCCAAGCATATAACTGCTTTTGTCACTCAAGATGGTGTTTACCAGTTCTGTAGAGTACCATTTGGTTTGGCATTGGCAGCTGCCACTTTTCAGAGACTGATTGGGGATATACTGGTTGGTATTCATGGTGTTTCTATTTGTCAAGATGATGTGTTGTTTCAGGACAAGTATGAATGTAAACATAATAATAGACTGAATAAGGTACTAAAAGCCATGGGAGCACGAGTTCTGAAATTGAAAAAAAGGAAAAGTATGTGTTTGGAGTTAAGGAGGTATGACATGTGGTGTCCTTCAAGCAAATTTCACCTAGACCTGGTTTACTCAAAGCCATCATGGATGTGGCCAAACCTTAAGATAGTGATGAACTTTGCGACGTTATGGGCATGTGGGAATTCCACGCAAACTTGCTACGAATGAAGAACCTTTGTTAAAGTTGTTGAAAAAGAGTGCTAAATTTGTATGGGGTATGGGGCAGCAAGTAGCTTTTGATGTCATACAGAAGAAACTTAGGTCTGCTCCCTAACTGAATACCTTTTCACAGGTGATGAGTATTACGGTAGATTCCAGTAGTGGTGGGATTGGTGCGGTATTAACAACGTAGTGTGCAGGCAAAGAGAAGCCCTACGCATTCGCTTCATGTAACTTGATACCGCCAGACAGAATGTACTCTGTCATAGAGAGTAAAATATTGGCCTGCACTTGAGCTGTACAAAAGTTTAAATTCTATGCCTGGGGTACATATTTTGTTATCATAAGTGATCATAAACAGCTGATTCCAATTTTGAGTGGTTCCACTCTTAATACCAGTAGAGCTACTGCTTGATTGGTAAGACTAAGCTCGAAACCTTTGGACAATGATTTTGAGGTTCTGTATGTCTTGGGAGGGAAGAACAAAAAGGCGGATTGCGTTTCATGTCTACCGAGTCTTTTGGAATTTGACATGATCAACCAGGTTGAAGAGGAAGAAAAGAATGTGGAATGTTTGGTGGCTAGTATTTGTTGGTCAGATGTTGGATGTATGTCTGAACAGGAGTGGATAGATGACTTGAAGGAAGATAGGGCCCGATGTAGGTGGCCATTACCGGTCGGTAACGGCCGAATTCGGCCGTTACCGACCGGTAAATGGGTCATTGAGATGTAGGGGACCTTTTTTACTGAATCGGTAAATTTACTGAATCGGTAAATTTACCGATTCTGTAAAATACCGAATCGGTAATTTTACCGATTTGGTAAATCTCACATGTAGGTGACACTGCAAACAGTGCCACAGGCCTTTCAGATTCGGTATTTTACCACCCAATCCTATTGGGTGGTAAAATACCGAATCCAGGTGTGCATGCACATCTGTGCATGCACACCTGTGCCATGTGACACACAGACATGCCCTTAGGGCATGTATGTGTGCCACATGGCACACATGCCTGTAATTGGGGTGCCAGAGGGTGTCAAAGTGACACCCCCTGCACCCTTGCAAAATTCGGTATTTACCGATTTGGTAAATAGCGATTCGGTAATGCCCATTGATTCCTATGGGCTTCAATGCCCATAGGAATCAATGGGCATTACCGATTCAGTATTTACCGAATCGGTAAATACCGATTCTTTCCGATTCGGTAATTATAAAAATAAAATTACCTACATCTGCCCTCCTCTTTTTTACCACTTCTTAAATACCGATTCGGTATGAATCGGTATTTAAGAAGTGGTAAAAAAGATTTACCTACATCGGGCCCATAGTGTTGTGAAGGAAGTGAAAATGTATGTGACATGTGGTAGGCCTAGGGAAAAAAGTCTATCTTTGGCATTACAGAGTTTTTGGAAAATTCAGGATGAATTGTCAGTGAAGGGAGTTTTTTTTGTACTGATAAACTCATTCCACCTCGCAACGTTAGAAACAAGTGACTTGCTCTAAGGGCATTTAGGCATGACATCTAATAAGGAAAGGTTAAGAGTTCTGCACTGGTGGCCAAGTACTGACAGAGAAGTTGAAGATTTGGTGTCCAAGTGTTTTTATTGATTGTCAGTGCAATGACAAAGGGCTACAAACAAGGGCCAATTTTATTATCTTCCAGCTCAACACCATTATGCTATTGTTTTAGCAGACTATGTATCTTACTGGTTAGAAGTCAGATTTGTAAAAGAAACTCACACGAGAAGTGCCCTTACGTTTTTTTGACTGATATTTTTGCTAGAGGGTTTTCATACTGAATTGATGTTAGACAATGGGGTGCAGTTTACCTCAAAGAAGTGCTCTACTTGATGTTTAGACATGGATTATTGATGTTTGTTTTGATAGCTGGCTCTGCCTCCATGTTAAAGCGACATACCCAGGGCTGCGCTCGTCTCGCCTTTGATCACCCACTCATGTTGTCCAGGATTGATGTGGCACTAAGAACCTCAGCTACAGTCCAAAACTGGTCTGCCTACTTCTTAAACAAGCATTTGCAATGCAATAGGTCTCGCATTTGCAAGAGTTTAAGCTATTGGCATTGTAAATGACAATGCATTTTATGTGTTTTGAAAACCTGCAAGCAGTGCGTAAACCTTCACGTAAGCAAGGACTATAAGCACAAAGTGCGTGTTTAGGCATCGTATGCAGGTTTTCAAAACACATGAATAAAAGGCAAATGCGAGACCTATTGCAATGCAAATGCTTGTTTTCTTTCTTTGCAAGGAGAGTGACTTGGTACATCCTTTCTTTACCCATTCCTTCAGGACCTTTTAAAGTAAACCTTCTATACCTTCCCCCTTTTTAAATGTGAATTTTATGATGGATCTCGGAACACAAAAACACTCTAAGGTTGAAATCTAGGTCCCCAAAGAGCTTGTTGCACTTTCCGTGAGGGTGGATCGATGGGAAGAATATGACGTCATAGAACGTGCTTCCGTCACATGGAATCTCGTCACGGTTCTGGTCCTGATCAATATGAAGATTTCTTATGCCCTTTGGATCCGTGGTTTTCACCGGTCATATATTATAATTACCGGGAATAAATACATATCAGGCTGAGGTGGAGAATTGACGTCACACACTCCCTTTAGGACAGGTCGAGCTGCAGCTGGGAGGGTGTGCCCGGGGTGCCCTAGGGATGCCACTCTCCCTCCTGGCACCAGCTGCCATCCGTCCACCAGGGCACCGCCCACACCTGCCCGCCTCCATACCACCTGGCATCGGGCGGGGGCGCCAGGTGAGCCCAGGCCTCATCCCTGCATGGAGAGGGGGGCTCGGTGTCTGCTGAGAGCACTCGCCGAGCCGAGCAAGAGCGCGCCCGCGCAGAGGACGTGCAGTGCCCCCGGGCACGGAGAGCAGGCATGGACTGCCTGCCCCAGCCCCCCCAGCTGGGAGCCCCGGCCTCTGACGCCACGGACCCCGGCAGTGCTGCTGGTAAGCTCGGGGTGACTCACTCATGTAACTAGTTTCTTCACTCCCTGGGGCTAAAAAGCGGCCACCTCGGCTGTTTAGACCTGGTTGTCACGCCGAAGCGAAGGGGCCCTTTTATGAGGGCCGTGTGTTTTCAAACCATGAATATTAATATCCAACATACTGTTTGTCAGCAAAGTGTTCCACCTCCCCTCCGTTATCAGGCTGGCATTGAGAGGGTGGGTGGAAAAGAGGGCAGTGTCCGGACAGAGCATGGGCAGGCTACAGTAGTGCCAACCAGTGATACAACATATTATTTAGAAACAAACAATACGACCCAGGACAAGTGTTGCCACTGCTACTATTATCACCTTTAAAGGTTTTATCAAATAACCCGAGCATCTGTTCCTCCTAGTTTAGCAGGTCAATGCACCTGCTGCACAGATCTGTGTGCAATGTATGTCAAAGATGAAGTACCAGCAGAGCCGACTTGGAATGTTATTCTTATGAAGTCGATAAAGCGTAGAACACAGAGTGGAACGATGTTAGCCCCTATGATGGTTGCATTTTGGTTCTGGTTTAACGCCAGTCTCGTTATATTTTGCTTGAATTGGTGCCATGGCGGTGCATGTGTTTGTATTACCCTGTGACCTTCTCCTTAAGAGCAGACTTGCACTTTTAAAGAGATATTTCCAAAGGTGTTGTAGTGTTAGAAAGCCTGGCACTGTCGAAGTCTAAGGCCTTGATTACAAGAAGCCAAGAAAGGGTGCGGTGTTTACAGCACACAGGTCGATTTAGTGAAAATGTTGCAAACTTTGGACAGTGGCGTCTGACTGAATAGAAGTTTGCATTATGTGTTCAAGACGTGCACCCCTAGCAGCAATTACAGGGCGAACACTGGACGGGGTTCAGAGCAGCGGGTGTGCGCCAAGCTACGAAATCTATTGTGACCTTCACGAAAGTATAAGAAAGACCTTGAAACTTCACGTCTTTTGTATTGTTTTTCACTTTGTGAAATCCACGTGAAATATGCGACTTCCACAGCAATGTATGCATCATTTACTTTAGTTTAAACGAAACAACAGTCAGAAAAGCACACTTTGTAAACAAGGTATTACCCGTGAAAGGAAACCCGTGGACCTACCTGTGGGCTTTATGTCTGCAGTCCGGATTAGAACGGAAGCCAGGCAACTTGTTTTGGGACGGGGGCGGGGCCGCAAACAGGAAGCGGACGGGAGCCCCGCGCTTCTGTAATCAGCCGGAAGATTTGCCTGTGAACTAGCGGAGCTCCCGTGGTCGTGGAGAGCCCCGCCTGTTGTGAAGACTGAACCGCAGGCTGCCGAGGGAGACAGGGACACACGAAAAGACCCTGGTAAGTGTGGGGGGAGGGGGTGCGCGCGTGTATGTGCGTGTGTGTGTGCGTGTGTCTGTCTGCGTGTGTGTGTCTGTCTGCGTGTGTCTGTCTATGTGTGCGCGCGCCTGTATGTGTGTGCATGCAGAGGGGTGGGGGCTGGCTGTGTCTGTGTGCCATTAATGCATGCGAGCAGAGCGACGCGAAAGCAGGGGCTGGGAGTTCATCTGCGCAGGCGCGGCTCAGACGCTCGCTCCCGAGGTGAAATCCGACCTCGTCAAAGCGCGCGTCTGGTAGCTGTCCACTCTCCTTAATACGGGCAGCATAAGTTGGCGAGCTGATGCATTCATGCTTCGCATGAATGCAACATCAGCTCGCCCTAAAAATAGATGGCCCAACATAAGCATGGGAGTTCTTCCTTTTGAAGGCATAATTAGCCACGCAATTCTACAGATATCGTGCTTTCTGCCTGCCATATTAATATTATATGTTTAGTAATTGAATTAACTCGTGTTGAAACTAGATCTCTCATTTGATACGGTTAGACTTGTCAGCCTTAGGGTGGTCTTCTCCCAAATCCCCAATCCCTGCCTGCTGAGGAGGAAGATTGGACCTGCACCCTTCATCCCAAGCTGAACTGTCTCAAAGTGTCAGCTGATTGACCTCTTGCTCTAAGCTACAGGGATATAAAAGGCTCCAGAGGCCTCTCTGCATCTGCCCACTGACCTGCAGCCCTGATCTGCAACTGGAACTGCATAAGCCCTGCTGCTTTCAGCAAGAGTGAGACCCTGATCCCCAAGAAGTGCCCCAGGTCCTGGACCCTTGGGTGGGGTCAGAGTGCACTCCTCTGACTTAAAAATGGAAAATGATTGTGGTTTCTTGTCTGAATAAGGTATGTGGGGATGACAAGAGAGCCTCTGTTAAGTGGTGTGTATATGGGCGGCCACGGATCTCACCCGCTTGGACCAAATATTCATGACTGTGGGATTGATGGTAGCGAAACGCAACATTGCACGTAAACGGCAAGTCATCCAAGGGCCCCACGTGGTTGTTTGGAAAAAGGGCATGGATTGGTGTATGATGGCAGAGAAGGCTGCCCAGGAACTGGGTAAAGATTAGCGGGAAACGGAACGACTTTAGAGATGGCTAGTGCACTATGCCTTTCTCTCGTGATTACAATGTCCTTGGCTTGAGACCACCAAATACATCTTTTAAAAAAAATTATCGAAAAAAACCCCATGAGAAGTCAAACTTTTGGCCTTGTTGCTGCCACGAATGGTCTAGCTCACACCAAGAGTTTGCCCCCTGTTCGCATTACAGGGACGGCCAGCGTGAGCGACATTACAAGATCTGCACTTCGTGCTACAGTAGCAACAGTCTGTTGTTACCGCCGACACGAACCTCCAGCAATGACCGTCTACGACACCTGAAAGAATCTTCATGCTACAGCGACGACCATTCTCCTCTTTGTGCTTCAGCAACAATCATCTGCGACTCTCTCCCTGCTCTGCGGGACGTCCTTCCTCGGAACGGAACTCTTTGTGCTAGATTTAGAAGGTAACTTTTTCAGCAAGACTAACCTAGCCCCCACCCCCACTCCATTGCAGTCGGCCTGAACTTGTGACTCCGACCCGATCTCGCATGAACTGAAAACCGCAAGTGGGCTATTCAGCTTGTTGGTGCCATACTGATCTTAAATTTTGAAATTGCATAACTATTGTTGTCAATTTGGTAATAAACAATTTATTATGTTTTACTATATTTTTCTAATTTGGTGTGGGATTTTTCTTGTGTTGTGTTTTCACTTTATTACTATTTGAGTGCTGCACAAATACTTTATGCATTGCCTCCAAGTTGAGCCTGACTGCTTTTGTGCCAAGCTACCAGAGGGTTAAGCAAAGGTTGAGTGGCTTCTGTGGTTCACCCTGACATGGATTGTGGCTGTTGCTTGAGAAGGCTCATTTCCCCTCAACCAACAAACCCATTTCTCACACATACCTACGCAGATGCAACTCAGGTGATTCTAAACTCCACATTCCACCATTCATGCAGTCAAACTTTGCTACAAAGGGGAATAACCAATAAATTATCAATCCTCAATGAGGCCAAAGATGAGTGGCTACTGTTAGTCGTGGTGACAAAACTTGCTAAAGTAAATAATTGTTAATAACAGTTAACAGACACAAGCACCACAATGGCCTTGGAATAATGTTAAGTCTCTCAAACCCTCTTTAGGAATGGCTAAATTGTGGGGGTTGGGAAAAATCCAGCCATATACAACTTGGACCCCAAGAGTTCACTAAGAAATGGGCAGTTGTCATAGGAATCTGCAATTCATGGACTGATTATTTAGCTAATTCCTCCTTTTGCCCCAGAAAACAGCAGCCAAAATGTCAGAGTTAAAGTAAACAGAGTAAAAGAAAACAGATCAGCGGCTTCTCCATGGATCTCATATTTCTGATGGGAGGTGACTACTGTCATTAACCCCATCAGGATTAATTGGCCACTCGTAACAAAGGCCTTGTTGTAATTCCTTTTATTCATCTTTGACTATGTAAATTAATATATACCACAAAACCTTGCAGACCATGTGTAACCCTGGAACAGCAGAAGAGAACAATTTATAGAGTCATAACTGGTTCGATAAATGATTTGTATGTATTACAGTAGAAAGGTAAGCAGGCAATATATATATATTTTTTAAAGGGAGGGTACATGGATGAACCATGACAATGAGACAGTGGAGTGGCCAATCCCGTAAAAAAAAGTATCCTTAAGTGTCAGGAGAATAACGTTCACTCACGGTCAGGACGCCAGGAACAGGGTTTGAAGAAGTAGAGGTCTCATTGCCACCCTGGTAAGCCACTGCACACACCTAATTTAGCAAATGATGGCATGCAATTTTTCCAAAATATTGAACAAAACGGCTCCTTTATTTTTGTTTTATAAACGTATATGCTTTGCTATACCGGTCTTGTTATTTTGCTGTGTGCTGTGAAGTCTGGTAATACCAAATGATCAGATTCACCCAGGAACACAGTAACAAGCATTTGAAATGGAGGGCTTGGCCATGGAGGCGACCAAGATGGCCCTGCCGGTTGGGCCCGGTTGGGCCCGAAAAGCTGCTAATTAGTTCGATGTAGGAGCTTTTTTTCTGCAGCAGGAGCCCAGTCTGACGCCCGGAGCAGTGCGCCATTTGGGGGGCTTGGGGGAGGGAACTGACCGAAGGGAGGTCTCCTCCCCCGGGCATTTTGGGAGGGCTGCGAGGGGTTAAGCAATTGGTAGAACATTCTAGAATTGGGCTGGTCTAGTAGGTTTTTACCAGCCCAATTATAAACCCAGATGTCCACTCCTCCTAGCCACCATTTTAGGTTTGGTGACCTGGTGGCTAGGAGGACAGTTAGCGTTTTTTGTTTGTGTCTGGTTTATTGGTAGTTTGTGAGGTAGCTTTTTCAGGCTTATTGTACGTTAATTCTGTTATAATGGAGGATTACCGTGTACTCGAAGCCATGCGCCTTTTATCTGAGGCAGGTCGCATGGATTTGCTAGTGGGAGGGGGGCCGGCGCGCCCTCAGCGCCAGGCCTCTGCTGGCGTGTCCGCTGCTGTGTTGGCGTGCTCGTCGCCGAAGAGGAGATGTCCGAGCCAGGTAAGCGAAAGGGGCCGGTCCCTTACGAGGAAACCAGCCCCTCCTGGGCATGCGCGTCTGGCGGTTGGGGATGGGGAGGCTCCGGCAGTATCTGGCGTTTCAGGTGTGGGCGGGAGGGCGACGCGTGCGCCCCCCGCGTCTCAGGTGAGGGTTGCGGTGGAGGCGGGGGAAGCTCCGGTCATTTCCGGCGCTGTGGAGGGGCAGGCGCGTGAAGCAGGAGGCGCGCTGCCTTTCCCCCCGGCTGTGCGGGCGGGCGGGGCGGCCCGTGTGGAAGCGTTGACTTCGGTTTCTGCGGCGGCGGGAAGGCGGGGGAGAGGGGGTAGGGGAGGGCGCAAGAAGCGCTCCGCATCGGACCCGCTGCTCGAGCAGCGGTTGCAGCCTGTGGAGGTGCTCTCTGCACGAGGAGCGCGCAGGGGCTCGGTTCAATTTGTCTTACAAGGGGCACGCCAGGAGCAGTTTGAGCCCATTATTAATGTTTCTGAGCTGGTTGTAGCTGAGTCTCAGTTTGCTCCTGAGGCTGGGTCCCGTTTTTTGTTATCTCCCTCTGGACATTTAGTGCCAGAACCACATGCTGTTGAGGGGAGGGTTTCAGGTAGTTTTGTATCAGGTGTGGTGGTGGGCTCTGGGGGCTTGGAGCACCATGGTGGTCAGGTATTGTCTTCACATGTTTCTGGTACTGCTATGGTAGATGTGGAGGGTAATGTGGGCAGCCCTTTATTGTTTTCCACTCCTGGTTCTTCGGTGGGTGCTGCTTTGTCTGTAGGGGGGGGTCCAGGGGAGAGGGAGAGTGGGCCCAGATGGGTGAAGGGGGTTCCCTTTCTGGTTTTGCTTTGGGGCAGGAGGCTTCACGGTCAAGGGGCTTTGGGTCTTCTGGTTTGCTGGAGGTCGTTGACAGTTTTCAGAGGGAGGGCAGGAGTGTGTCCCAGGTGGGCCATGGTTCCTTTTCTTATGATAGCAATGTAGCGGGACATGCACCTGGTGCAGGGTTGTCGGGGTTTGGAAGGGCAGTTGTGGATAATCTTGGGGGGGTTTGCCAACCTGGTGTGAGGAGTGTAGGGGGTGTGGGTTTCCATGGCAGGATGTCGGGGCATGAGGGGAGTTTCAGGCAAGTGAGTGGTGGGCCTGTACAAGGGCCTGGGGATACGGTCCCACGTTGGACAGGGGATGCGAGGGGCCCCTCTTTTATGTTTGGTTCACCTGGGTGGGACCATTTTGGTGCTGCAGGTCTAGCGCAGCGGAGTTTACAAAAGGACGGTGAAGGTCACGACGGGCGTACGAAGGCTCTTGTTCCGGCTTCTTCTTCAGCGGTGGCGGTTGATAATTTGGATTGTAGTGAGGATGAAGAGGTGATAGGTGATTCTCCGGTCAGGGAGGTGCCTTTGAGAGTTGGTGTTCGAGGACGTTCTTTAGACAAATTTCAAGTGATGAATGTTGGTTCAAATTTGCGGGGGACAGAATCTGGTTTAGGTGTAGTTTTTAGGGACCCTAGCACACCAGTCCAAACTTTTTCTTTTCAGGACAGGGATAGGTGCGGCGGTCCAGACTTGGCAGGGCGTGGTCCAGTCCAATTACGCCGAGGTGAAGTGAGGAGAATGCCTAGCGCGGCCCTCTCTGTTCCATCGAGGGAACCCGACGCGGTCAGCACACAAGGGTCCGGCGTGACCCCGCTGGCCCCAACGAATAGCAGGTCTAGGTGGTCAGCCTTACCGGCGGCTATGGAGCCACAGAGTCAGCGCCAGGGGAGGTACGGGCATGTACAGTCTGCTCCCCCTCATGGATTTTCTCTACCACAATTAAAATGTAATGTTGCTGATGCCGGGTTAGGTAGGACCCGTAGTGTGGTGTTTCCTGCTGAACTTGATTCAGTGGTCCTGGATTATGATAAAGATAGTCCTGAGGAAGGAGAGTTACGGGACGTGGAAGGGGGGGAGCCCTCTCATGTTTCTAGTAGTGTTTTTCAGGCTACAGCGGTGCAAAGACAAGTAAAGGAGAGACGAGAACACGGCCTGTCAGTCAGGGCGCCTCGAAGACAGGATACTGTGGTATCGGCACCAAGGGCTGAGCCTGCGAGAGTGGTCTCTTTGTTACCAGGTGAGCAGTTAGCTACACAGGCCAAGCCAATTATGGTGTCTGTGGGCACAGGTGGGGAAGGGGCTGTGGGGGTTGGTGAAGGGAGGTTGCTGAAGGGACGTTATGTTAACGACACTGCTGTAGGCACTGACGATGTGTTGGACGTTACAGGTAAAGTGGAGTGTGGTACTGCCACTGAGGCTTCGAGTGGTGTAAAAGAGCCATTGGCTAGCAAGGAACTGAACATTAAGAAATTGCCTTATATGGGGGTTACGAAGCCTTTGGGTGCACATTTAATGTTGTCTACCAAAGAGAGAATTTGGACGGGTGAATATGTTGAACTTCTTAAGTTGCTACACCGGGAAGTCCGGTCCAAAGAAGGGTCCAAAGAAGAAGAATTTGAGCTTGCAAAGCGACCTAGAGTTCCGTTAACCATTGAGAATTGGACGGCCGCATTCCTTATATATGCGAGTGTGTATTGTGAGAAATTCCCAGAGCGCAGCGTGTCTCTTTTTAAATACATGGATGTTATACGTAAGGCACAGCTTATTGGGGTGGGGGGGTTTGCTTGGTCCCAATATGATGAGGAGTTCAGGGCCAGGATGGCTTGGGACCCGGAGGCCAAGTGGGGGGAGCTGGACACTGATTTATGGCAGCACACCATGGGGTCAGCATCGGGGGGTAAGACTATTTTTACTGCTAGTGGTCTCCCCTTAATTTACCGGCCCTTTCAGGGCAAGCCCACCAGGGGAGGGGTGGAAAGTAGCGCAAACACACAATCTGGAGTTGGCACGTGCTGGGAGTTTAACAAAGGGTCCTGTAGTAGAGAGTATTGTAAATTCAGACATGAATGCTCCGGTTGTGGTAAGCGGCACCCCTTGGCTAGATGCTGGGATAACAAGACAGCGGGAGGTCAACAGGGGAAACAGTCAGGTGCAGGTGATTCGGGGACATCCCAACAGTTTTCAGGGGGTAGGGGATCTAGAGGTAATCAGGGTGTTGGGCCCAAGGGCTCATGCACCGGTTAAGTTGGAAAAGTTGCGCCTTGCACTTCAGGATTATGATGATGAAGCTGTGAAATGGACATTGTTGGAAGGTTTTGAATTTGGATTTCGTGTGGGTTACATGGGTTCCAGACAAAGGAGATGGTCTGCTAATTTGAAATCAGCGCCTGAGCATGGCGCAGTGGTACAAGAAAAATTAAACAAGGAAGTGCATGAAGGAAGGATGGCAGGCCCTTTTCATGATTGGCCGATCCATAATTTGATAATATCACCGGTTGGAGTAGTCCCTAAAAAAGATCCGGGACAATTCAGGCTTATTCAGCACTTGTCATGGCCGGAAGGGTCGTCTGTGAACGATTTTATTGACCCTGATTCTACTTCGGTCTCTTATTCCTCAGTTGACGTGGCCATGTCACTTGTTGTGACCGCGGACGCAGCTGCTGAGATGTCTAAGTGTGACATTAAGTCTGCCTTCCGGCTGCTGCCGGTCCATCCGGATGACTGGTGTCTCCTGGGCATACAATTTTCAGGAAAGTGGTATGTGGATAAGGCATTGCCGATGGGTTGCTCCATCTCCTGTGCTCTTTTTGAGCGTTTCAGCACTTTTCTGCAATGGTACTTTACTCATCAGTCTGGTCACTCACTGGTAACGCACTACCTAGATGACTTTTTCTTTGTCGGGTCCCCGGGCTCCACGGAGTGCCAGTCTGCTCTGGACACCTTCCAAGGGCTTATGGAGGATCTGGGAGTTCCTTTAGCTGCCGAGAAAACTGTGGGTCCTGCTACTGTCTTGTCCTTTTTGGGAATTGAAATTGATTCGGTGGCAATGCGGGCTCGCTTGCCAGAGGACAAGAAAGTAAAGATGCTGGAGTTGCTTGAAAACATGTTGTCAAAACGGAAAGTGATGGTGAGAGATATTCAGGTGTTACTAGGTCACCTCAACTTTGCGTGCAGGGTGGTGAGAGCAGGGAGAACTTTTTGTCGCAGGTTGGGCAGGGCTCTTGCAGGCCAGCATTTGCCTCACCACCGTGTTCGCTTGTCTGCTGGTGTCAAGGAAGATTTGAGAATGTGGAAATGTTTTCTATCTTCTTTTAATGGTGTACCTTTGGTTCAGGATGTTGACTTCCAGTGGGACATGCAAATGTTTTCTGATGCAGCAGGCAGTGAGGGATTTGGCTTGTATTGGAATGGGAGATGGTGTGCGGAACGATGGCCGGATGAATGGTTGAATGGTGGTCGCAGCATAACCTTTTTGGAGCTTTTCCCTTTACTGGTGGCTTTGACTCTGTGGGGGGAGGTCTTGGCGCACAAGAAGGTTCTTTTTCGTGTGGACAACATGGCTGTGGTGGAGATTGTTAATCGTCAGTCTGCCAGGGATGAACAGGTTTTGAAGCTCATGAGAGTCTTTGTGCTGGGCTGTTTGAAACACGACATTCACTTTCGGGCTTTGCACATTCCTGGTGTGGACAATGACATTGCGGATGCTTTGTCTCGTTCACAGTGGGGGAGATTCCGTGTACTG
This sequence comes from Lissotriton helveticus, assembly GCF_964261635.1. Lineage (NCBI taxonomy): Eukaryota > Metazoa > Chordata > Amphibia > Caudata > Salamandridae > Lissotriton > Lissotriton helveticus. The sequence continues at coordinate 1,327,044,407 of NC_136061.1, read as the reverse complement.
GCCAGGGAGGCGGACAGATCACCAACCCCGATGCCGATTCATCTGTGGCATGTAGGCAACGTCGGGTCTTACAATTGGTGGTAGGTTCTTTATCTGTGTCTACGCGTTCAGCATATTCTCTAGCTTGGAGGGAGTTTCTGGAGTCCGGCGCTTGCAGGCGTGAGGAGGTTTGGCGTCGTTCTGAAGACGTTGTGAAATTCATTTTAGATCTCATGGATAAAGGTCTGACTAGAGTAACTATTGCTGAAAAACTTGCAGGAATAGCTTTCATGGGTAAGTTGGTTTGGGGTTATTCTCCTTCAGCAGGCGAGATTGGCAGGAGAATGCTTGAGGGCTGGGCTAGAGAACAAGGCCATTCTAGTAGATTACGGGCCCCGTTATCCTGGCAGATGCTGGCTCGGTTGATAGCTATCTTGCCTTCGGTTTGTTCAGATGACTTTGAGTCTTGCTTTTTCTCAATGTTAATGGCATTTATGTTCTTTGGAGCTTTTAGGGTATCGGAGTTGTTGGGTTCCAAGTGTAGGTGTGGAATTTTTTGGCGTGATGTGTTTTGTTCTGATGAGGGGGTACATGTTTGGTTAGCTAGTTCTAAAACTGATCAGAAACAGTTGGGGAAAGGAGTGAGGTTGGAAGCGCGATCCCCTAAAATTACTTGCCCTTTATTGTTGGCCCGGCGCTGGCGTTCTTTATCGGGGGGTGGGGATGATGCTCTAGTCTTCCAGCATATTAATAACACTCCGGTTACAGCTTACCAATTTCGCATGGTTTTGCGCAAGGCGTTACAACACTTGGGGCTGGATGGGAATTTATATGGTACACATTCTTTCAGGATTGGTGCTGCAACTGAAGCATTTAATAGAGGATGGACGCAAAGGGATATCATGAGGTTGGGTCGTTGGTCTTCCAATTGCTTTCAGCGTTACGTGAGAAACCAGGCGGAGGAGGCGCATGCGTCATCTTCCTTTCCATAAGCTTTAACTATGTTTTCTTTTATAGGATCTGTCGCTGGGCCCCGTTCTCCAGTGGTGACGGTCTGGATAGTTGGGCATTCCTTCGTGAAATGGGCCCGGGTCCAGGCGGCGCAGAGTTACTTCGGAGAGCTGTTGGGTTTTAATGCTCACATGTTTAACATTGTTTGGAAGGGGAAAGGTGGTATGCTATGGAAAGAGTTAATTCCATGTCTCAACAACTGTATGGTGGGTGGGCTCTGTCCTGACATTCTGGTGATTCATTTGGGGGAGAACGATCTCTGTACCACGAAGGGTGTTGTATTGTTGCGAGCTATCAAAAAAGATTTGAGTCTCATTAAAGAGTTTTGGGCTGGTTGCCATGTTTTCTGGACTGAACTAGTTCCGCGTAGGATTTGGAGAGGAGCGGTAAACCCCAGAGCTGTAGACAGAGCCAGGAAAAAGGTGAATTCCGAAGTTTCTAGATGTTGCCGGTTGCTTGGTTTCAGCAGGATTTCCCATAGGGAGATACGCTTCGAGACAGTGGAATTTTTCAGGGACGATGGGGTTCATCTTTCCAGAATAGGGATGGACCTATACTTGTTGGAGCTGCGTGAGGTTTTGGCACGATCACTGTCGATGCAGCATTGACTTTTGTTAGTTTCTGCTTCTGTTTTTCTAGTTGGGGGGGCAGAAAGGGGGGTGGTGTAGTTTTCCTCCCCCCCCCCCTACCTTTCTGGGTGGCGGGGTTTTTGCTGTTTCGGTGCTGTTTATTGTAAAGTTTTGGTGAGTATTGGTCTGATTCATTGATTGACAGGTAAAGGGGAAGTTGGTCATTGCTTGACCGTCAGGTTTTGGGGGGTCTTGACAGGGGTGAAGGGTCAGGCAGGCTTTGGTTATAGAGGGCCTGGTTTTCATTATGGGATGGGGATTGTTGATGACGTAATGTGTTAAGTGATGACGTAATGATTTAATGGATGATGTAATGCTTTATTGATGATGTTATGTTTATAATGTTATTGTAATGTTTTAATGCTGTATTCTCGGGTGGGGGAGGGGCCAAAGAACTTTAGGGGAGGGGGTGGGGGCGGGGTTTGGAGTTATTTATTTATTTAGTGAGGTCTAGTTTTGTCAGGCTTTGCCAGGTTTTACATTTTGTAATGTGCACCTGTTTCCTAATAAAGCGGCCTTTTTCACACTCAAATACTTTGGTCTACTTTGCTCCCTCACCCCTCGCCCTCCCTCCCAAGTCCCGGATCCACGTCGATGTGAGCCGACGCGGTGACCTGGAGCGACGTTGCGGCCTCCATCGCAGCTGAAGATCGTCGCTGACGGGGCGGTGAGTCTTGGCCCGCTTCCGGCCCTTGCGCTGCTTCATGCTCCTTTCTGCCCTGCCCGCGGGCTTCCCTCTTCCCGCCCCCCCCCCCCTGCCGCCCCTCCGTACAGGCCCTGTGGTTTCTGGTGCGCTCTCGGGGTGCTGCAGCCTTGTGGGCGGTCCCAGACCGGGGCCTGTGGTGCTGGGCTTGGCGGGGATCAGGGGTGGGTCTACGGGGAGTCCCGGTGCTCCGGCTGTGGCGGCGGTGGAGCTGGTTGGGAGTGTTGACTCCCCCCTCAGCCCCCCTGCGTGCTCCATAACCGGTGTGTTGCAGAGGCCTGCGCTGGATATTATCCCGGCGTCACTGGCACCGCCTCGATCTGGGCTGGGCGGTACAAAAGGGGGTGGTGATGGACGGAGCATCTGAACCAATCAAACACTCACACCCAGTCAAAAGATCTGGGTTTAATCCATCACTGTTCTTTAGCCCACTCTGCCACCCCAGTTCAGACATGGCCAAATGCTAATCAGTCTGACCCTGTGCCTCATGGGAACAGTCCAGCCCGAACTGCCAAGCCATGCCTTCGATCTGGACTGGAGCATCATTTGGGGCACTGGCTGCTTTGAGTCCCTGTTGTTGGTCGCATTATCGGACACTGACTGCATTCCTGCCCTACTGTTTTGTGTTTCCTACAACCTGCGGCAGCTTTGCTAATCGGGAGCCTGCTAAGACTCTGTGGCCTGTGCCTGTGCTGGGTGATCTCCACGTGGATGAGATCGTGCCGCTGGCAGCGCCTCGTCCTGTGCTGGAGCACTGCTGGGAACACTGGCTGCTCTGAAACCTCGTTACTGGCGCATGGTCGGACACTGGTTGCAGGCCTGCCTTCCTGTTGTGTGACAGTTCTCACCTGCGGCACCTTTGCAGATTGGGTGCCTGCTACCACATCATGACCTGTGCCTGCTACAGCTCCCCGCACCACAGTGCCTGGTGCGTGTCGCTGCGGCGCGGCTGCTGTGTAAACACGCAAACATACTCATATCTCGCCCGGTCCCTGCACTGGTCATTCGTGTTTGGTCCCGCATTGTGTGTCGGAGTCTTCTCTTCCCTTCCATTGGCACCTGCAGTTCCGGTGCCTGTCGTCCTACGATTTTGGCCTGGTGTTGACATTACTGCCTGGCGGCTTGGCTGCGTGTCTCCCATTCACTTGGCGATACCTTCTTCGTCGTTTGGACTGTGTTGTAGTGATAGCCTCGCCCTCTTGTCGTCTGGACCCCCTTCTCTTTTTCAACACGATGGGGAAGAAAGACCCTAAACAGAGCAAGCTGCATTTCGATAAAGCGCCTGGCGCCGCGTCAGATGTTCCTGCCGATCAGTCTGCTGAGGCCCCAGTCCCACAAGACGCTGAAGGCCCTGCCTCCCTTGCCACGGCCATGTAAGCTGAAATGAGGGCCGGTGTCAAGGCGCTGGATGGCCGGTTTGATGACCTGGACAAGAAATTGGCGGATATGGGAACTAAAATTCAGGTGCATGACCGGCGGCTGGATGTCGTTGAGTCCAGAGTGTCGGACGTCGAGGATGGTGCTGCATCCTCCTTGAAGCGGCTGGATAGGGTCGAGAAGATCCTCAAGGGCGTGGCTATCAAGAACGAGGGCTTGGAGGCCCGCAGTCGCCGAAATAACATTCGAATTCCGGAGATGACAGCTACCGACCGGATGGACACTTTCGTGGAACAACTGCTGACGGACCTCTTCGGCAGAGAGATGTTCACGCAGGGCTTCGTGGTGGAGCGCGCCCATAGGTCGCTGGGCCCCCGTCCTCGACCGGGCCTGCCTTCAAGGCCAATTATTGCTAGGTCCAAATTGCCATTTACAAACATTAGCTAGTTTCGATGATGACTTTGTGATGTAATATTGCTCCCCATGGTAAATTAAATGTGGGTTTGTTTCCAATTCTGTGATGTATTGCGCTGTGTGTTTTGGCAGATTTTCTGACCCAACTTGGCACTAATGATGGTGGTCTAGTGGTGTTTGTCAAGTTGATTTTTTACGGATTTCCTGAACCTCTAAATTGATGAAATTAAGTTTCCCGGCACATTTAGCATTAGTCCCATCCTCAACGTAATGCCCCCAAGCTGTTATTGCCATTTTTATATTAATAAAAAGCAATTCACCGTGGGGAGATTCTGACACAAAATAAAGGAGTAAAGAAGATTAACTGTTGTTGTATTGTGCTTGTACTGTTCAAGCATGTGATAAGATGCTTTGTAAAGGTGGCAGTGAATTGTAACTGAGGACAGAGTTGCAGATGGTTGCGGTCATTCTGGGAATAAATATTTTTTAAAGCACTGTTACCAACTAATGGTATTGTTTCGCTTTAGAGCAAAAAAGTGTGATACAGTGCACTACAGAGTACCACACTCTTCCATAAAGCGCACATTTAGTTCAAGCACATCCAGGCATTTTATGCTGGTAAAAAAGGGTGCATTCTCTCACCTCTGGATACTTCTCAGTCTATGTCCAGGTACCACGAGCCTGTTTAAGTCACTTGCCTATGCAAAACAAAGTACAGTAAACCCACGGCAGGCAGTAGCAGAACATATAAATAACTTTGGGCGCAAATAACTTTTTCTACATTCACAAGTCATATTACGTAAATTATAATGACTTATGATTATGCTGTGTCTGATCACTCATCGCAACCAAATAGGAGTTATCCTAGTACATGAACAGTGACCTTTTTCTAGAAAAGTCAACAAATAAATTAATTAGCCTGCACTGGCCTACTTTTTTTTCTTCTTCACAGTTCTTTATAAAGTTTCATAGGTAATGTGCAGATACGTTCTGGCGCTGAAGGGCGTAGGTAGGTACATTTGTTTATTGGTTAATAAAAACCATAAACATTGATTAAAACATACTAAACAGATCATATAAATATAAATATTCTGAAACAAAGTTGCCAATCATGTAATACACTCTTTCCTTTTTAGACAGCAGTTATGTTATGTTATGTTATCCAAGTTTATATTGCACACAGCTGCCTCAGCAAAGAGGCGTCCCGGCGCTGCCAGCGTCAGAGAGGACCAGGGGCTAAGAAACAGAACAGGTAGACACAAGGAACATACAGAAGGGCAGTAAACGGCTAAGCAGAAGGGAAGAGGAAGGTTTTGATAGCTTTCCTGAAGTTCACAGGCCGTCCAGGCTAGGCATCTGGAAAGGCAGAGAGTTCCATAGCTTAGCTGCTAAGCAGCGGAAGGATCGACCCCCGGCACGAAGACGCTTAACTTGGGGGACTCTAACCAGCTGCTGTCCCAGGGAGCGCAACTGGCGAATCCGGGCATACGGAGATAGCAGGTTAGCTAGGAGCCCAGGCGATGCAAGCTTCAAGATCTTTAAAGACAAGCAAAGAGCCTTAAATTGGATCTGCTTGGCAATGGGTAGCCAACGTAATCTCCGAATAGCACCCGTAGAGGGGCAATTACGCGGAAGCTCCAACAGGGCTCTAGCAGCAGCGTTTTGAACACGCTGCAGTCGCATGACCTCTGCCTGATTAGCCCCCAGGAGGAGCAAACTAGCATACTCTAGTCTAGATAGGATAGCTGATTGAACAATGAGCTGGCACGTTGAGGGATCAAAGAACCTCAACAGCGGCCTGAGTCCCCGAAGGAGGCCAAAACAAGTGCTGGCAACTTTTCTAGTATGATCTTGAAAACTAAGGGTAGAGTCCATCCATACCCCCAGGTTCTTGACCACGGACTTGGGGGTGGGAGCACTACCAAGAACAGTTGGCCACCATTGCTCACTCCAGAGACTCCTATCCTTCCCCACCAACAATACCTCTGTTTTGTTTGCATTCAGCTGCAGGCAGTTTGTGGTCATCCACTCCGAAACGGCGGCCAGGCCACTCCTAAACCTAGCAGCATCCTGCGTGTAATCATCAGAGAGGGCCACCACCAACTACGTATCATCTGCATACAAGACCATGGTGAGGCCCATATTCCTGGCCACCGTTGCAAGAGGTTGAACATATAGATTAAACAATACGGGGCTCAGCGCAGAGCCCTGAGGCACACCCTGACCGATGGAATGAGCCTGGGAAAGAAACGGGGGCCTGACACTTGGAATGATCTCGGTCAAAAACGATCTGAACCATTTCAGCGCTAGGCCCACAACACCCGCTTCCTCCAGACGCTGTAACAGAATCCCATGAGAAACCGTGTCAAAAGCGGCACTCAGATCAAGCAAGATCAGTGCCGCCGTATGGCCGGAATCGAGAATGGTCCGCAGATGTTTTGTTACTGCCAGGAGAGCTGTCTCCCTGCTGTGACCGGAGCGGAAACCATTCTGAGAGGGATCCAAGAAGTTATTAGTATTCAGGTACCTCATTAATATGTTGTTAACATGAGCCTCCGCAATCTTAGCTAACCAAGGAAGGAGGGATATTGGCCGAAGATTTCCCAGTTTGGCCAGGTCAAGCAACAGTTTTTTAAGTATAGGGGATACCCTTACCTGTTTCCAAGGCACAGGGACCACAGTTGTAGAAAAAGAAGTGTTAATACCTGGCACAAAGGATCTAGGAAGAGAGAGCGAGTCCCTGAACTGGGCGGGCTTTAAAGGATCGGCCGGGGAGCCGGATTTAACTTTCCTACTCAATAAAATAAACTCTTCCTGCGTGATACTAGGAATAGCTGCCAGAGAATGAAGTGGAGGAGATCCGCAAAGAGTTACTGATACAAGGTTTGCTAGGCCTACAGTAAGCAAGTCTAGCATAAAACGCAAAAGTGCCTAAACTATCTAAAACAGGGAAGGCCTAAGCAATGGGCAAATTTGTGTAGAAAGTGCTGATATTAAACCAGGGTAACATTTGGATAGCGGTCTTTGATACAGAGGTGCTAGGGCTACAATAAGCAAATCTAACATAAAGAGCAAAAGTGCCAAATATTGAAATCTTAAACCAGAAAGGCCTATGCAAAATGTAAATTTACGAAGGTGGTGCTAATGTTTAGCCACCTATATCTGCAGTGATGGTGATCTCACACCAATATCTGCAGTGACGGTCATCTCACACCTATATGTGCAGTGATGATGTTCTCACACCAATATTTGCAGTAATAGTGATCTCATACCTATATCTGCAGTGATGGTGATCTCACACTAACATCTGTAGTGATGTGATCTCACACCAATATCTGCAGTGATAGTTATCTGACACCTATATCTGCAGTGATGGTGATCTCACACCAATATCTACTTTGATAGTGATGTCACACCTATTTCTGCAGTGATGGTGATCGCACTCCTATATCTGCAGTGATAATGATCTCACACCAATATCTGCAGTGACGGTGGTCTCAGACCTATATCTGCAGTGATATTGATCTCACACCTATATCAGCAGTGATAGTGATCTCACACCAATATCTGCAGTGATGGTGATGTCACACCTATATCTGCAGTGTTAGTGATCTCGCAACTATGGCTGCAGTGATAGTGATCACACACATTTAACTGCAGTTATGGTGATCTCACACATTTAACTGCAGTTATGGTTATCTCACACGTATATCTGCAGTGATGGTGATCTCACACCTATATCTGCAGTGATAGTGATCTCACACCTACATCTGCAGTGATGGTGATCTCACCTACATCTGCAGTGATGGCGATCTCACCTACATCTGCAGTGATAGTGATCTCACATCAATATCTGCAATGATGGTTATCTCACACCAATATCTACAGTGATAGAGATCGCATACCAATATCTGCAGTGATGTGATCTCACACCAATATCTGCAGTGATAGTTATCTGACACCTATATCTGCAGTGATGGTGATCTCACACCAATATCTACTTTGATAGTGATGTCACACCTATATCTACAGTGATGGTGATCGCACTCCTATATCTGCAGTGATAATGATCTCACACCAATATCTGCAGTGACGGTGGTCTCAGACCTATATCTGCAGAGATATTGATCTCACACCTATATCTGCAGTGATAGTGATCTCACACCAATATCTGCAGTGATGGTGATATCACCCCTATATCTGCAGTGATAGTGATCCCACACCTATATCAGCAGTGATCACACCTATATCTGAAGTAATATCTGCAGTGATAGTGATCTCACACCTATATCTGCAGTGATAGTGATCTCACACCAATATCTACAGTGATGGTGATGTCACACCTATATCTGCAGTGATAGTGATCCCACACCTATATCTGAAGGAATGGTGATCTCGCAACTATGGCTGCAGTGATAGTGATCTCGCAACTATGGCTGCAGTGATAGTGATCTCACACATTTAACTGCAGTTATGGTGATCTCACACATTTAACTGCAGTTATGGTTATCTCACACGTATATCTGCAGTGATGGTGATCTCACACCTATATCTGCAGTGATAGTGATCTCACACCTACATCTGCAGTGATGGCGATCTCACCTACATCTGCAGTGATGGCGATCTCACCTACATCTGCAGTGATAGTGATCTCACATCAATATCTGCAATGATGGTTATCTCACATCAATATCTACAGTGATAGAGATCGCATACCAATATCTGCAGTGATGTGATCTCACACCAATATCTGCATTGATAGTTATCTGACACCTATATCTGCAGTGATGGTGATCTCACACCAATATCTACTTTGATAGCGATGTCACACCTATATCTGCAGTGATGGTGATTGCACTCCTATATCTGCAGTGATAATGATCTCACACCAATATCTGCAGTGACGGTGGTCTCAGACCTATATCTGCAGAGATATTGATCTCACACCTATATCTGCAGTGATAGTGATCTCACACCAATATCTGCAGTGATGGTGATATCACCCCTATATCTGCAGTGATAGTGATCCCACACCTATATCTGCAGTGATCACACCTATATCTGAAGTAATATCTGCAGTGATAGTGATCTCACACCTATATCTGCAGTGATAGTGATCTCTCACCAATATCTGCAGTGATGGTGATGTCACACCTATATCTGCAGTGATAGTGATCCCACACCTATATCTGAAGTAATGGTGATCTCGCAACTATGGCTGCAGTGATAGTGATCTCACACATTTTACTGCAGTTATGGTGATCTCACACCTATATCTGCAGTGATAGTGATCTCACACCTATATCTACAGTGATAGTGATCTCACACCTACATCTGCAGTGATGGCGATCTCACCTACATCTGCAGTGATGGCGATCTCACCTACATCTGCAGTGATGGCGATCTCACCTACATCTGCAGTGATGGCGATCTCACCTTTATCTGCAGTGATGGTGATCTCACATCAATATCTGCAATGATGGTTATCTCACACCAATATCTGCAATGATGGTTATCTCACACCAATATCTACAGTGATAGAGATCGCACACCTATATCTGCAGTGATAGTGATGTCACACCTATATCTGCAGTGATGGTGATCTCACTCCTATATCTGCAGTGATAGTGATCTCACACCAATATCTGCAGTGACGGTGGTCTCAGACCTATATCTGAAGTAATGATCTCACACCCATATCTGCACTCATGGTGATCTCACCTATATTTGTAGTGATAGTGATCTCACACCTATATCTGAAGTAATGGTGATCTCACACCTATATCTGCAGTGGTAGTGATCTCACACCTATATCTTCAGTGATATTGATCTTACACCAATATCTGCAGTGATTGTGATCTCACACCTATATCTACAGTGATAGTGATCGAACACCTATATCTGCAGTGACCGTGATCTGACACCTATATCTGCAGTAATAGTGAACTCACACCTATATCTGCAGTGATATTGATCTCATACCTATATCTACAGTGATCTCACACCTATATCTGCAGTGACGCTGAGCTCACACCTATATCTGCAGTGATAGTGATCTCACACCTATATCTGCAGTGATGGTAATCTCACAGCTATAGCTGCAGTGCTAGTGATATCACACCAATATCTGCAGTGATGGTGATCTCACACCTATATCTGCAGTGATAGTGATCTCACACCTAAATCTTAAGTAATGGTGATCTAACACCTATATTTGCAGTGATATTGATGTCACACCTATATGTGCAGTGATGGTGATCTCACACCACTATCTACAGTGATAGAGCGCTCACACCTATATATTGAGTGATAGTGATCTCACACCAATATCTGCAGTGATAGGAATCTCACACCTATATCTGAAGTAACGGTGATCTCACACGTATATCTGCAGTGATGGTGATCTCACACCTATATCTGAAGTTATGGTGATCTCACACCAATATTTGCAGTAACAGTGATCTCATATCTATACCTCCAGTGATGGTGATCTCACTACTATATCTGCAGTGATACTGATCTCACACCTATATCTGAAGTAATGGTGATCTCACATCTATATCTGAAGTAATGGTGATCTCACACCTATATCTGCAATGATGGTCATCTCCCCTATATCTGCAGTGATAGTGATTTCACACCTATATCTGCAGTGATGGTGATCTCACATTAATATCTACAGTGATATTGATCTCACACCTATATCTGCAGTGATTGTGATCTCACACCTATATCTGAAGTAATGGTGATCTAACACCTATATCTGCAGTGATATTGATGTTGCACCTATATGTGCAGTGATGGTGATCTCACCTATATCTGAAGTGATAGTGATGTCACCCCTATATCTGAAGTAATATCTGCAGTGACAGTGATCTCACACCTATATCTGCAGTGATAGTGATCTCACACCTATATCTGCAGTGATGGTGATCTCACACCAATATCTGCAGTGATGGTGATCTCACACCACTAACTACAGTGATGGTGATCTCACACCACTAACTACAGTGATAGAGATCTCACACCTATATCTGCAGTGATAGTGATCTCACATCTATAGCTGCAGTGATTGTGATCTCACACCAATATCTGTAGTGATAGGAATCTCACACCTATATCTGAAGTTATGGTGATCTCAGACCAATATTTGCAGTAACAGTGATCTCATACCTATATCTGCAGTGATATTGATCTCACGCATATATTTGCAGTGATAGTGATCTCACACCTATTTCTGAAGTAATGGTGATCTCACACCTATATCTGAAGTAATGGTGATCTCACACCTATATCTGCAATGATGGTCATCTCACCTATATTTGCAGTGATAGTAATCTCACACCTATATGTGCAGTGATGGCGATCTCACACCAATATCTACAGTGATAGTCAAGTCAAAAACATCTTAATTCGATTCATAGAATCATAAAAGAATAAACATTTATTCTCATAAAATTGATAGCCAATAAAAATCTACTAACACCAAATACAATGAGCTGTGTATTATCAGTTTTTATGAGACGTAACATATCAGTATATTTCATAACGCCCAAATTCCTGCCCAACGGTTTTATCCACTTTCTTCTGGCATTAATGTAGGCGGGGCAGAAAAATAGGACGTGTGCTATATCCTCCTGTCTTCCTAAGTGGCACACTGTACACTTACAATCTTTTTCCCCGTTCTGTGACAGTCCCTATTTGGATGTAAAAGCTTTGACTCGAAGAATACCGTATCTGAATTTCAGATATAGTATCTTCGCACGTTGGGGTTCAATTTGGTCTATAAATAATTCAACGCGGGGAGTTTTCTTGAACATAAAAAATTGAGTTGTAAGTGAACCAGATCCACAATTTAAAGTGGCTTTGTGCATAATAAAATTCCAGTAGATATTTTTAATTTCCCTTTTTGATTCAGCAGTCAGCATGTTAGGATGATCCCAAAATCTACTTAGGCCCAGCTCCAAAATCCATTTACGAATGTTAGCCAGCCAGGGGAAGGTGACATGGGTATCTAGTGCAAGTAATTCACCCAGCGCCTGCCTGTAGGTGCAAAGTTCATCAATAGTCCATATCCTTATCCTGTATGACAACGTCATCCAAACTGCCCTGTGCTCAACACGTTTTATCTCCAGATTGTACATAAAGGGGATCACTGGTGTATTTTTTGGGGGGGGGGGGAATCATCCCTCTTAAAACCCTATTTTCTCCCACAATTAGGGTTGAAAGTTGTCCCCCCCACAGCTCTGAGCCATACAGAGCGGCAATTTGTGCCCTGGATTTATACACTTCCAGTGCAGGTGTAATAGCCTTTGTCCCGGTTGCATGGAGTTTTTTCAAAATGGGTGCTGAATTTTGCAGTAAATCGTTCTAGATCTTTTTATGTGCAGATACCATGAAAGTTTCGAATCAATGGTTACCCCTAAGTAAACAAAACTATGGACCCTCTCTAAAATTACACCGTTCACCATTATATTGTTCTTAAAACGTTTGTGGGTCCTAATAGACATATATTATGTTTTCACTGGGTTTATTTCCAAGCCTTTTAGTTTACAGTATTTATCAAGCTTGTTCAATAAATGTTGCAGTCCCCTAGGTGTCTGCGACAACAAAATAGTATCATCTGCAAATGTCAATGCGCAGATATGGTTCCCTCCTAACTTTGGGGAGTCATAGTTTGACTTTTGTAGGAACTCAACCATGTCATTAACATACAGGAGGAACAAAGTAGGCGCCAGGACGCCCCCCTGGCACACTCCTCTCTTGACTGGTATTTCTTCTGTGAGCTCCCCCCCCCTTTACCCCAGCGCACTTTTGCGAAGTTGTCTTCATGAAGTCTAATGAGCTGGACCAGTATATCTTTTGGTAACCCTTGTTTCAGCAGGTTTATCCATAACAGATCTCTCGGTATTGAGTCAAATGCGGCCTTTAAATCAATAAAGGCCACGTACAGATGGCTAGATCTTAGCCTAGTATATTTCCAGGCAATAGTTAGCAGCCTAAACACTTGGTCTATAGTGCTCATTCTCTTTCTGAACCCTGCCTGGCACGGGGAAAGTATTTAATTTTCAACCAGCCATTCATTTAACTTGTCTAGTATCTGTGTGGAATAAACCTTTTGCATTATGTCTATCAGGCTGATGGGCCTGTAATTAGCGGGATCCTCCCTGCTGCCCTTCTTGTATATCGGGACGACCTCCGCACCCTTCCATGATGGAGGGATGGGCTTCCCTCTGCTAATTGCGTTATATACCAGGTTGATGTATGCGGCCCACACCTCAGGGGCATGTCTAAAAAGGTCTCGAGGAATATTGTCTGGGCCAGGGGCTTTGGATGACTTAATAGCAGCTATAGCCAGCTCAGTGTCTGCTATACTAAAATATAGAGGTTCAATCTCACTTGACATTATCAACTCTTCAATGATACCTAGATGGTCTCTAGCTGATGGTCCCGGGCATGCATATAGTTGAGCAAAGTGTCTGTACTTTGTATTTGGATCTAAATTATAATCCTGGGCCGACTTGCTTATCTTGCTACCATTTGCAATGATCCGGCAAAATAAAGTTTGATCACCTGCCTTCGCGGCAACTATCACATCCTCCCAACTTGAATCCTCCCAATTCCTGCAAGCTACTTTTAATACATGATTATACAGTTTCCTTTCTTGCCTAAATATCTCAGGCTCTTTGGATCTTATAGCCTTGATTAAACTTTTTTTGCGAGCGCACTATCTTCATTGAACCAAGGATTAGACAATAACGTGTTATTGTTATGAGCGATTTTCCCTCTCCCACCTTTAGTAAGATAGGGTTTTATATTTTCCACTAGCATTTGGTGGATCTGGGTGATTGGTAAGGCATCCAGGTTCTTATTTAAAAAGAAAGATAAAAGGGCACTAAAAATGTTATAAACAAAAGTAAGGGGTTCAAGTTTTCCCAGTATAGATGGCCATTTTACTGCCCTTCTATTATTACTCATTATGGGCTGTATAGCCTCTGTACCTAATCCAGATTGGTTCAGGAAGTATTTCCCTTCAAGAATTAAGCATAAAGGGAAATGATCACTTTCTCTCCTAGTGACCACTCTAAAATCATTCACATAAGCCCAGTATCCAGCGCTTATCATAATATAATCAATGCGAGATGACGAATGGTCCCTTGAGAAGGTATTTGAACATGCAAGGTCAGAAGGGCATCTTCCATTACAAGACCGTGATCCTGTCTAGATAGTAAAATCAAGTATCTGTAATGCAGAAACGGTACACCCCATGGACCTTTCTGTTCTAAGTAGCGTGATGCCCATTGCATTGATCTTACTCTTCGAATATAGTTTCCAGACCCATTAGTGGTTAGTAGCAACAATTGAAGTCGCCACCAATTATAATGGGTCCATTAGGTGTAATTGAGACAATAATTCCTTCAAGGTGCTTAATTAATGGCGATTCTTTAGAGCGCTCTCTCCGTCTTATATATATGTTAAATAGGTACAACCTGGACTTATTAGGGAATTTTAAACCTAATCCCAGTATGTCATCTATATCAGTGGGTAAAATTTCTATCGAAACATTTACATGATTTTTAATCCATATTAGGAGGCCACCTGAAGGTCTTCCTCTCTTGGGTTGTTGGGCCTCTATGCTAAATGTTCTATAGCCCACCTTATATAGTGGTTCCAACGCCCAGGTCTCTTGGAAGAGGCAGAGGTCATAATTATCTGTGTAATCCTGCCAATCATGTTCCTGGAGTTTTTTTGTAAGCCCAGCTATATTCCAGGACAACATTTTAACAGTATTTGTTTGGGAATCACCATTCTCTATAGCACTTGCCCCTTCTACCTCAGCACTGTTGGTTACTTGGTTTCCATTGGGGCACAGCCCTACATTAGGTACTTCCATACTAGTTTGCCTATCCAAAGAAGCTAGATCTTGTTCCCCAGCCAATCGATACTGCGTCCCTGTCCCCAAGGGAGGCAAGTCATTCCACAGGTTCAGTCAATCCACAGCTTCAAGGTTGTTTTGACCCACCAAAGGATTCGGGGAAACACCACCATTATCTACACCAGTTTTATTTTGCCTAAATCAGATTTTTGAATCAAATAAGGAGTGGGTTCTTAAATGCAGGGTTATTAGGTTGTCAACAATAGTTTTTGATTAAACTGTTAGCCTTAGATCATCCAGATCCCCATCCTCTTGCTGAAGCCGTACAGCACTCTTTATGTCAGTTCTAATTACTGAGAGACGTTGTCGTTTCGTTCTTATCCAATGTGTGACTTAATTTACCAGGGAGTCCCCATCCTCCCGAGTACCTGGTTTTAATCTCGGGACATTAGTAAGGAAGACATTATAGGATTTAGTACTCCCATATGTTGGGTGGTGGTGGGGTTCCCGACGTAGTTCTTGTTCCCATGCTTCACCCCTCTGTTCATTCCCACACCCCTAAACACCCTGGAATGGTCTATCTAAGGATGGTTTATCTCGTTACCTATTTGTATGAGGCACTATTTGCTGGGGCTTATGTACTCTGTGCTGTTCCTGCAGATTAGTCACAGGGTACCCCAAGTTTGGTCGAAGATCAGGTGCTGGGTCTATGTTATTACTCTGGTATACTGTGTGGTTTGCGGACGGTTCAGTACTCCTTCAGCCTGTTTCCTGAGCATGTCGGTTCAAGTGTTAGTGTAGCTGGAGATATTCTCTGTAGATTTACTAGCCCCAGATGGGAGAGCTGCCCCCCCTTGGCGTGTATGCAGATTACTAGTTAGTACCTCAATCATCTTTTTAATCGCTATAGCCTCTTCCTGGACAGTGCTCAATTTTGCAGAGAGGTCTAACACAAGTCTATGTATATCAATAGTATGTGTCTGCACGTAAGCTTCTGCTAAGGATAAGTTAGCAGGGCTTTGGCTAGCTAGGTCTTCCCCTATAGTATTCCTTCTGGGTTTTCTTTTAGAACTGAATACTTATTAGAACACTCAATACTTATGATCTGTCTTTGCAGACAGCTCCCATGGTCGGTATCTACATTATCTATATCATCATTTCTAAGGGGAGTTATCTTGCAGGTGCTCATTCCAGCCTTTGGGGGAAAGACAGCTGTTGTAAGCGACAGGGCCTTTTCATGGGTTTGATGTACTACAACTATGGGACTATTGGGATCTTCAATAGTCACTCTATCCTTTTTCCTCTAATAAGATGACATTTTAGTTCTCCCCTTTGAGCTAGTCTCTTTGCCTTTGGACAACATGTTTTCTACCTGTTCAATTAGGTTGTCAATGGCAGCTAGTGTACAGTTCTCAGCGGCTGATTTAGGCTGTTTCTGCGTCCTTGGTATCTTTTCTCTGCCTGCAATTGCTTCCGCAGCTTTTCCTTTCCCCATTATTACCCACAAAACACCCACAAAGATTTAAAAAGACTAAGATATTATATAAGCAGCCTTACTGGAGTCAGGGCGAATATGGGCAAACAAGCCATTTCAAGCGTGTACTAGTACAATTTTC
Source organism: Lissotriton helveticus (assembly GCF_964261635.1). Taxonomy (NCBI): domain Eukaryota; kingdom Metazoa; phylum Chordata; class Amphibia; order Caudata; family Salamandridae; genus Lissotriton; species Lissotriton helveticus. The sequence continues at coordinate 1,327,027,802 of NC_136061.1, read as the reverse complement.
TGTGCAAAAAGCTAAAAAAAGAAAATAAGACACTATTTACCATAAACAGCAACAAAAGAAAAAGGAAAAAGGGACTCATGTTCAATATTTCAACCACGGTGCATGAGCTTTACAAGAATAACCCAAGACGAAATAAAAACAAAGTGTCCATGTATTGTATCACTTTTAAAAAGTCTTAAAAAGGATGTCTTTGTATGAAATTATAACAAAAATTATTCTTTGGCCGCAATTCAGTATAAGCCACGAAATCTTACCAGCACAGAAGGATGGTGGGCTAAGTTAAAAGTAAAAATATCAGGGGGTGGCCCAGCCCAGCCTTTTCCGGGCCCGCCCTTGGCCCGGGCGCGTCCCGCAAAGCGGGACCTCCGAGGGTTTTTAAGCCCCTCTTGGCGCACAAAGCAATAACGGCGCCTCCGGGCGCGGCAGCCAGCAAAGGACTCTGGGCGGTGTAGTCTCCCCCTGGAGAACTCACTGCTGGTGGCTGTGATGGTGCGCGGGTCCCAGTGATAGTAATGTCATACCTATACCTGCAGTGATATTGATCTCACACCTATATATGCAGTGATAGTGATCTCAGACCTATATCTGAAGTAATGGTGATCTCACACCTATATCTGCAGTGATGTTGATCTCACCTATATCTGAAGTGATAGTGATGTCACACCTATATCTGAAATAATATCTGCAGTGATCGTGATCTCACACCTATATCTGCAGTGATAGAGATCTCACACCAATATGTGCAGTGATGGTGATCTCACACCCATATCTACAGTGATAGAGATCTCACACCTATTTCTGAAGTAATGGTGATCTCACACTTATATCTGCAGTGATAGTGATCTCATGCCTATATCTGCAGTGATAAAGATCTCACACCTATATGTGCAGAGATGGTGATCTCACACCTATATGTGCAGAGATGGTGATCTCACACCAATATCTGCAGTGATAGGAATCTCACACCTATATCTGAAGTAATTGTGATCTCACACCTATATCTGCAGTGATGGTGATCTCACACCTATATCTGAAGTAATGGTGATCTCACACCAATATTTGCAGTAAAAGTGATCTCACACCTATATCTGCAGTAATAGTGATCTCACACCAATATCTGCAGTGATGGTGATGTCACACCTATTACTGCAGTGTTAGTGATCCCACACCTATATCTAAAGTAATGGTGATCTCACAACTATAGCTGCAGTTATAGTGAGCTCACACATATATCTGAAATGATGGTGATCTCACACCTATATCTGCAGTGATAGTGATCTCACACCTATATCTATAGTGATAGTGATCTAACACCTATATCTGCAGTGATGGCGAACTCACCTATATCTGCAGTGATAGTGATCTCACATCAATATCTGCAGTGATGGTGATCTCACACCAATATCTACATTGATAGTGATGTCACACCTATATCTGTAGTGATGGTGATCGCACTCCTATATCTGCAGTGATAACGATCCCACACCAATATCTGCAGTGACGGTGGTCTCAGACCTATATCTTCAGTGATATTGATCTCACACCTATATCTGCAGTGATAGTAATCTCACACCTATATCTGCAGTGATCACACCTATATCTGAAGTAATATCTGCAGTGATAGTGATCTCACACCTATATCTGCAGTGATAGTGATCTCACACCAATATCTGCAGTGATGGTGATGTCACACCTATATCTGCAGTGATAGTGATCCCACACCTATATCTGAAGTAATGGCGATCTCACAACTATAGCTGCAGTGATGGTGATGTCACACCTATATCTGCAGTGATAGTAATCCCACACCTATATCTGAATTAATGGCGATCTCACAACTATAGCTGCAGTGTTATTGATCTCACACCTATATCTGAAGTAATGGTGATCTCACACCTTTTTACTGTTTGCACATCACTACAGCAAGGCCAAGCTAAAGGAGCCCCTTGGGCGTGAAGGGGTGTCTTGAGACCTCAATAAACAACAAAGGAAGACTGGACTCTGGTGTTGAGCAGTGACTGGTTGAAGAGTTGAAGGGAGCCTCGGCAGATGGCAGAGGGGGGGAGATGGTGCACACGTGTGCTCTGGAGGCAGAGGGGGGAGATGCTGCATGTATATCAGCACAGAAATCAGTTTAAACTAAACATTAGATTTAGGGTAATGAAAAATACAGTAGCTTGAACGTTTTATTTCAGTGTATACTGTGCGCAGTACTGTCTTGTAATGTTGTCACTGGCAGACATAATCACATTTAGAAAACAAGCATTTACAATGCAACGGTTTCGCCTTTTCAAAAGTTAGAGCTATTGGCATTGTAAACACAAACACCAGAAGTACATGAAAGATAAATTAAATGAACAAAAGTAGAATTAAGAAAACTTGCAGCTGTCTTAAAATAACTGGAATAAACATGCAATAAAAAAATGAATTTAACAAAGGAATGGATGCCACCTGGTAACGACATTGTACATTGTGTGCTGTTGTTTTAAAGTGCCAACATGGAGGACATGTTTTGGACATGATTTCTCGAATCTGCTGAGATGCTGTGGGGATGATGTGATCTGAAGAGATGGGGGTTCACAGGTGGAGACCTGTCGTCAAGCATTTGATGATTAGTGTGGCGGTGAGTATTTCAGTGGCTCTGCACCTGCCTCCCAAGTGCGGTAGCAATTTGGATCTTCAGCCCCTACCCGCAATATGCGCCAGGAGCTGCTTCCTGCATCACAAACAGGCGAGCCCTGGTTTAGTGAATTTGGCACTCCTGCACCACGGCGTCAGGACCTTTCCTGGTGCACCTAGTTTCAATGCAAATTTTCACAAAGTTACAACAATATAGGGATGCATATAAATGGCTTGCGCCTATCCGTTTTTTATTTGAAAGCATGTAAGGCACCAAATAGAGAAATAAAATAAATGGAAATACGTGAAAAAACAATAAAGCTCTATTTCTTTTCTGTCATTAAAAAACGTAAAGTTAACGCTGTGAATGCACATGCAGCTGATATCTGTGTGTAACATGAGTCCTGTGGGTTCAAATCCGGGTAGATCAATCAATTTAGCGTTTTGATATTCCAAGCGTGATGCTTCGGGTGTGAAAATTATTATTTACTGATATTCTCGTCGAAAGATTTGTTAATTGCCAGGACGTTCGGGAGGACAGGGGGTGTAAAAGGAGAAACGGACGCAGTGTCCTTCGCATGATCATAAGTACAAGTGCTTTAAAAAGAATCCACCCTTCTTTCTATTAAATATGTGTGTTGTGTTTTATTTACAGCAAACTGCACAGCAACCTGTTTGAATGGCGGGACCTGCTTTTACCCCAGAAAGTGTGTTTGCACCCCCGGCTTCGAGGGAGAGCAGTGCGAGACAAGTGAGTGCCCGCTTCCCACTTTCCCTTCTTCCACTTGACCTCAGCCTGCGCGCGCTCCCGTGTGTACTCGTGGACTCGGGTGACATGTGTCTGTGTTGGTTTAAAGTCTTACTCCCTATTCACACCGTTGCTTCAAAGCGTTTGTCCAGGAGATCAAAGGATTTGACCATTTTCAGAGGTTTGGCATCAAAGCCAGCCACACATGTTATCCCAAATCAATGGGAAGGCGTGCTTTGAAGCCCGGCCGGCTGGCACACTTTCCGAGTCAGCTGTTGGCCCACTGATCAAACACAGAGGCGAGCCATCTCACTCCACTGAAGACGAGATGAAGGCACCGGTGGCCAGGCCTGGCTGGTGCCAGGCGCTCCCTTTCCACAGCCAGGCCGAGTTTCAAACTCTTTAATTCAAAGGGCAGGTTTGCGCGCCGTACCTCTGGCACCGCTTGCGGAGTCACCGCAGAATGGCCTGTGTTTCCACACTGCAGGCGATAGTGAACTAGCTTTTGATAGGAGGTGTCAGTTTCAACATGGATGTGCGACACGAAAACACACAGCAGTGCCGGTCCAGCCGAACGATCCTTTGTATTTCCTCTTCCACGTAGTTTGAGTTCTATTTCTAAAGGCGATCTGTGTATTTATTCAGATACATACATGAAGTTATTTGAGCGCTTTACATTAGCACCAGTTGCATTACACAAGCACTCGTGCCTACAAAATGAACGCGAACTTGTGTTATGTAACTGGTGCTTATGTAAAGCGCTCCAAAACCATCGGGTCGAGTTCGCGCTATATAAAACTGCATAGATATATATGAATAAATACACGAATAACTAAATAAGTATGTAATAAACACACTACCAATAGACTCTCTTCATTAATAGTTAAGGGCGGCTAAATGGACTTTGGTGGAGGGGAAGCAAAGGATGCAGCCGGCGCAGTATCGAGTCCAGAGTTGCTTTGTTCCCAATCTGCCATGATAAACATGGTGTGATGAGATTAGGTCAATTTAGATCACAGTAAATGACAGCTGAGCCACATGTTAGGTGAAAATATTGTATCGGAGTGTATCCAAGTAGACAACAAGTCAGGTCCCGGGCCGGCAGCCAATCAGAGCGCGGCCCGGGGAATGACGTCATGGGGGTGTCCCGGGCCGGCAGCCAATCACTGCGCGGCCCGGGGAAGGACGTCAGGGGGTTGTCCCGGGCCGACCGGCGGTGATTTTCACACGGCAACAGATGAGGGGTGGGCTCCCTCGAAATAAATAAATAACGGGACTAAGTAAATTAAAAGAAGCGCTCCTCAGCGCGGACCTCGGCAAGAGGGAGGGTGTGGGGGGCGGGACTTAGGCAAAAGAGACAGAAACGCCCATGGATCGCATCAAGCCACGGACCTCGGCGAGAGGGAGGGTGTGGAGGGCGGGACTTAAAAAAAGAGACAGAAACGCCCCCGATTCGCGTTTTGAGGAGGAAAGAGCAATTGACAAACATCTCTTCCAATGGCTAGCCTCCATTTATGGAGCTAGCCAATTGAAGAGAAGGCGGGACAAAGCCCCACACTGTAAGATCATAAGATCTTCGGCTCCGCCCACTGCTTCGCAGTGCGACGGTAGCCTCAACCTAAAAAAACAGACTTCGGAAACATGATCTATCACTACACGCCTCCTTTAGTTAAGAAATACCCTCCCGACAGCCGTTAAGCAAACGATCCAGTCCAGATGGGCCGTCCCAAAAGGAGACCGGGCAGAAACAAAGAAGCCTCATTTTCAATCAGAGGCCACCGTTTAGCATAAACAATGACACCAGCCAATGAAAATGACCGGCAGGGCTTCAAGTCTCCTTCTGAAATCTCCTGTACCACAATATGTCTGGCAGAGCGAGCAGCACATGCGCGCTGCAATCCTAGGCGAGACCTAAAAAATATTAAACAAATACAACCATGTTTGTCCCAGCATACAGTACAAGTATTCTCAGCAAACCTGCATTTCCAGATGGAAGAATCAAGTTTCAGGAATGCATATGTCAAGCTTTTCCACGCTCCCTCCATGGAAGTGGATACCGGGTTGCTTGGTGTAGCAGTTTAAATACTTTTGCATGCTGGTCTGTAGAGACCTTGCAGCTGTCATGAATCAGCTGCAGTATCAAAGTCGGATGGCACTGAGGGGGACTGACCACACAATGCACTGATTGTTTCAGAACCACATGTACCTGTGGGTGGTGAGAGGAACTCAAGGAAGCCAAGGAAAATGCTCTCCCTGCCAAGGAAATTTCAAAGCAGGTCTACTCGTGCCAATGAACAAATAACATGTCTGATAGAAGCACAGTGTTAATATAGGCTACCGGACAGGGACGGACTTGGTTGAAAATCTTCACGAAAAAGACAATTGGAAGCTTAGATCGTGGATAAAACAAATCCAGGCCAATTTGAATTCATATATCCTGCTCCGTCCACGCCTGCACAGAAAGCAATGCATTTCAATATAGGATTTACTCCCATGTCCAACAAAGCATCTGGCTGCAGCTGAATTACTCAGATTTACAAATTATTAGCCCTTAGTCCTGTAACATTAACCGTTCTGGAGTTACCAATGGCTTACAGACTGAGAATGCTTTTCAATGGTCGGCTCCTTACTCCAGAGGGTTCTCAGGGCTGTGATTAACTGGAAGATCCTGTGATCATCATGGGACCGCTTGTTAATACGACCAGTTCTGAGATCCCACCCTGAGACAAACTAAACCTCGCCCTTACCCAAACCCAGTAGCCCTTTCCCAGAAGAATTGACACCCCCTCACCCATGCCAAAGCCGTGCAATATTTAGGAAATTATTGTCATCCACCTTTTTGAAGAGCACTACATTAAGTCATAGTAACTGTCCACGTCCTGTCTCGGAAAACAGATACCCTCCTTTCAAAGGATGACAGTATATTTACATTTGACCCTTAGCAGCCCCTCCTCTCCACTGCCTTTAAGGTAGGCACTATACAAATTACACATATACAAATGTAATTGACTTGAATTGTCAAACGTGTCAATGTGAACAAGCCCACTCAACCTGATCACATACTATAGACTTGCATGGTGGTTTTCGCTTTGGAATTGCAACTTCTGGTCTGAAAACGCTGTTTAGTTTTGAACAATATAGGAAATTTAGCGTGTAAAGAAGTAATGTTTTTTATCAAAGTCTGGACGTAGGTTTTTCTCCCAAAGTGCTGGGTACTTCAGGTCTGACCTACACATCTGTCATTTTACTGTTCGAATATTTATTTTAATGAAAGACCATATACGGGCACGAAATGTATCAGAGATCTTACCACACACCACATCATTGAAGACACCTTGACTACTTGACCTGCCTACCCCAAGAGCCAGGTCTCAAAGCAACGTCTTATCACTTGTAAGTAATAACAAAGCAGCTGGAAGTTTTTGGATTGATGTCAATATCTATAAGACCTCGGAGAAGAAACTCTGAGGCGTTTCTTACTTTGAGTCTGCTCTTTGGTTACTCCAACAAAATGATATTTCTTGAGCTATAAGCTCCTCTTACAGAACAAGTGCAACGCAACGTCAAATAAGTACGATTACCAGTGCGTGGAGCTAAAGTCAGTGGGGAGGGGGACGGCTACCATAATTTACTGCTGTGATCCACATTTCAGACAGAACTCAAAAGAAACACTGCAATAGTACAGATATTCATAAGCCCTGCTGGGTATCAAGTTTACAAAAGTACCACAATAATTATGCTTGACGAGGACGTTTATAGAGGTCCAGAGACAGTGGCATATATTTAGCACAGCGGGGTATTGTATAATGTTCAATATTAATAAAGTTGCAGGAAAACAGTGTACATCTTACAAACTCTCACAATGCAGTCCCTGTGTAACTACCTAACAAAACAGCTTTACATCAGCACCACTGCCAGCACCAGCTGTTCTGTTTATGGATTTTTGAAGATCCAATTTGTTTCTGGCCAGCACCACCAAAAGCACAAGGGCTTTTTCGAACCATCTCATTCACCCTCACCAGCAGCAATTCAGAAACTGCTGTCCACCAGGGTCACAGAAAGTCTGCAGCTTTCCAGAAAACTGCAGGGGACTGAAATTACTTCCTGCCGCTGGAAGAAAATACTGTGAATCTCCAGATACTTAGGATGTAATAGGACTCTAATGAGAAAGCGCAGTTGTTGCTCAAGAGATTTGATTCCGCCAGCCCCAGTTTGATTACTAGACCAACTCACTTTTTGCTTTATATTAAGTTTAACTCTACACTTTCTAGTAGCATCATTGAAACATTAAGTCATAATCTATTTATTATTAATTTCAAACAAACGTTTATTATTTTTGGAATTTTGGAATTTTGTAAAGTGCGGTTTACCACCCACCTATGGTTTTCTACAAAGCAGGCAAGAAAGAGGTAATTAAATTACAAGCCTGATGATAAAGAACCAAGTAAACCATCAGATAAAGGTGTGTCGTTCTTGGAACAAGAACAACAAAAGTGACCCAATAAGTCAAAGCTTTAGAGAACAGATTCCTAAAAGGCAAGGGTGTTGAAAGGCATGCTGGCCGTAGGTGTCTGATGAGCCAGGGTTTCAAGGACCAGCTGAGGAGGGAGGACTTACAAAGAAATGGATTATATCGTTGGCAGGGAAAACAGGTGGCTCTTTAAGGATTTTCGTATTTCGACAAACTCGTTTATCAGTCTCAATGTAATAGTAGGTAACTCCTCAATTAGAAGCCACAAATATAAAAAGTATTATCAACAACGGTTCTCATTGGAATTATAACAATTATATATGTATACTTAGTCAAAACAAAGGCACAATCGCACAAATAAAAATGTAGTAGGATGCAGATAGAGCAAGCCTTACAAAGAAGCCCAATACAACCAATAATGCCAAACCAAGAAATATTTTTGATATTATTCAGTATATATATTGTCGTACATACATGTGCAATGTACAGACACAAAAACAATAATGCAATGGTATAGGTATACATAAAGGACAAAACAAAAAAAAGTTTCAAAATGATAACAAACGACCTGAACATATATGTATATCAGTCAGATCCTTTTGCCGCTCAAAGGGTTGAGTTATAAGGTCAGTTTGACACTGTCGATGATGTTTTGACCCTCTATATGATATGGGGGTACCATCAGGGCCATATAAAGTTAGGGACACCTGAGAAAACAAAAGATTTCTTAACAAGAGGAAATGGAAAAAGCCCCAGACTGCAAATTATGGCATGGTAGTGTGCCTACCTGATAGAAGCAAAAGAAACTAAAAATGGTGCACCCGACCACACGTGCTCATGCTCAACAAATCAAATATCTTTATTCGATTCACACAAAGTGTATCATAAAAGAATACATGTGTTTTAAATTTCTTAAAACAAATGCATACATATAAAATTAATTAATATCAAAAATACAAAAGTGCAGTTCACATTGCCGCCAAGAAATCATAAATCAACACATTGCTACTATTGTTTTTCTTCTTGCTTGAGTTGCCCTAAGAAACCTTGCAAGTACCCCACACGTGTACAGGTTTGGAAGCAATTGCAAGTATAACAAAGCCGGCCCGCATTGTTTAAAATTTAGTGATTTCAATAAAGGTACAATGAAAGAACTTCTCGGATCCTTGTAAAACTTTAAAAAAAGGTGCAATGTGCATAGTTGATTGATTTGATACATTATCACAAGGGCATAGTTGTAGATCTTTTGACAAGTCATTGGGGGTAAAACAAATCGATGTTGGGCGTTAAGAACATTAAAAAGGTATGGTTGCAAGACGAAAGTAGTCAGGACCATTTGGTTGTATTTCACAGTTGGTTTGCCCAATTCCATGCATAATCGCAAATCCGCCAGATGCTTTAGAGACTCTGTTTTTAATCCTTTCCTCAAGATGTTTAACAAGGATTATGGACTTCTTCCAAAGTAAAGTTTAGAGCAGCTCAGTCAGGTGCGGGGGCAGTCACCTGTATTGCAGCCTCGTTATTTAGTATTGGATGATAAGGTACATAAGTTACATTAAACGAATAGAAGGCACAGAAGTGTGTTACCCACTCTTCCTCAGTCACAGCAATCTCAAATTTGGGTGTATCATTGTTAGTGAGGAATGGGGACTTAACCACGCGCTAAAATTCAGTAGTATTGATACATCTGCTAGCCTCGCGCAATTTCTTACACATTTCCTCTTTTAATATTTTCTTACTTTTTTTAAAGTGAGCCTATATTCCAGCCTCCAGTACTGAATCTCCTTCGTGTTTCTTGGGTGTTTCTTCAATGCTCCTAAAAGTTTTTTATGGGTCTTGCTGCATCCATGATCGAACCATCCCTTTCTGTGTTCTGAACCTGCCTTCTGCCGTGATAGTACCCCCGCCTTAATGAAGCCAGTTATTTGTTCGAACGATTCTGTAATATCGGTAGCCTCCTTTGTGTTATCCAAACACACATTAAAGGCGCTTTTATGTTTCTGAATTAAATTCTGCAAAAAGACAGTTGGATTGACCATCGGCCAGCATAGCGCAAGTCTGTTGTTTCCAGTGAGCTCTATATTCCCCGCGGCATAGGTACGGGGAGAATCCCGCCGCTTATTTGCTAATCCTAGATTTCACGAAAGGTTCTGGGGATGGTGATCACTTAGGGCACAATCGTGTATGGTGAAATTGCCAATGCACGATGAATAGCGGGTTGGGAAGAGCAAGAAGTCGATAACACTTTTTCCCATAGTGCCGTCAAAGGTACAGTGCACATGAGTTGGAAATTTACCAAGCTCATTACAGAAATCTAGATCATATTTAAAAATGAGCTCGTTGAGCTTCTTACCATACTCAGAGTGTGTAAAATGGGTGGTATCTTCATTTGTTGATGAAGTCAACCCACAAAAGGATTTTAAAGGCAGTTTACATAGTTGAATAATAAAATCCCCCACCCAGAGTATTAATTTCTCCCCAACCCCTACGGCATCGCCCTCTACGCAGGAAACCACGACTACACTCTAGAAGAAACTCCAACACAAACAGAACGCCTCCGCATGACTTATCCTCAGACTCCCTCGCCACAGCCACATCACCACCCACCTAAGAGATCTGCATTGGCTCCCGGTCAACAAGAGGATCACCTTCAAACTCCTCACCCACTCACAAAACACTCCACAACGCCGGACCTGCATACCTAAACAAACGACTTTCCTTCTACACCCCGAACCACCAGCTTCGCACCGCCGCCCTCGCCACCGTCCCACGCATCCGCGGAACGATCACCAGTGGCAGATCATTCCATCACCTCGCCGCAAAGAGATGGAACACCCTCCCTGCCCACCTGCGTCAGACCCAGGACCTGCTGACCTTCAGGAGACGTCTCAAGACCTGGCTTTTCGGCCGGTAGCTGCCTACCCCCTACCCCTTAGCGCCTTGAGACCCTCACGGGTGAGTAGTGCGCTCTACAAATACTTGATTGATTGATAGGAGAATGGCATCCAGGGCACTTTCAAGGGAGGACAATGTGGCCAAAATATCAGAGCCGCAAACATTATTATAAAAACTTACCAATTAAACCGTGAGCCTTCCCAAAAAAACGATGCAAACAATTTGATACAAGAAACTACTGGCCCCAAGTTTTACAGAGAAAGAAGAGTATTTATTTGATACATACGTACAGAGGCCACCCCTATTTCTACGGTGCCTAGATGGAATAGCCAGCAAGTTATAGGTTTTAAATCCATTTAGGGGATCTATAACCAATGTTTCTAGTAGGCAGATTATAGAACAATTACTTATAAATTTTAGCCACTCTTGTAGATTAAGCTTACTGAGTGACCCCGCTACATTCCAGGAAATTGCCTTAATATTAGTTGTTTTTAGGAGCGTGGGGTCACTTGAGAGCTCTTTGGATTACACAAAAGGTGACAAGGTCATTATTTCTTCAGGACGGGGACAAAGATGGTGTGCCAGATCTTTGCGCTGGAGTGGTCGTACATAGATTATCATTTAGTCAGTCTACCCCAGCAAGATTAGAGAGGGTGTCAAATCTATTCGAAATGGGGGTAGAAAATAGAGGGAAATTTGCATAGTTTGCTCCAGCAATTTGGGGTGAATGGTACCGTGTGCCTAGTGTTGGGGGGCAAAGTGGGGTAAATACATTCAGTTGGCTGTTACATTATATCGGGGGTTTATAGAAAAAGCCAAGCGGGAGGACCATAATTTGCTGTTCATTTAGATGCAAGGACTTAAACCTGCACAATATGTCATTGACTAGTCTTGGAGATTTAAATGATAGAATTATACAATCACCCGCAAATGCTTTGGGGTCTCTGCTGATCCAACCTATCCGTCTGGCCATTTTAAGGTCTGCAAAAAGTGTGCCCCCACAGCCCCACTTTAGAATTAAGCCAGTTGAGGGATTTATTCCTTAGTGACTCCCAAGTTTCGTGCTGGGGGAGACTCTATGGGTGGAATGTTGGTCAAAATGACCACATAAGGAGTAACGTCTGGTGGCAAACCTAGTCTATCCCTTGCTGCTGAAGGAGGAACAAAATAAAAGTATTTAAACCTTACACAGGGAACCCTGTCCGAGAACTGTGTGTATAGAGAGACAAGCAGAGAATGGAAGAATGGGTAAATAATTGCATACAGTAGACTAGCAACATGATGCATTATAGCAGACAATTAATAGCAAGGTGGCACATAGATGGTGTCAACCAAAAGAGCATCCGCAAACGTACCCCCATGTAGAGGGAATCCTGTGTATAATAAAAAGGATCAAACAAAAATCAAAATGGGGCGTGAAGAAGTAGTGCTAGGAAGCACTCAGGTGGGCGCACCCTCCTGCAGTCAATGGTATAAATAAACAACAAGGTCCACCTCTAAGAGGTTTCCTGTGAGCCAAGGTATAGCAGGCATACACAGTATTTGTTAAAATACCCCTCACACACCAAAAGGGCCCTTGGTGTCATGCTTCATCATCGGGGTCTTCCCGCCCCGCTACGGGGCGTGCTACGACTAGCGACTACGCTGGAGCACTTAGATATTGTAAGTGCTATGTGAGGTGTATTTGAGTGAGTGTAAGTAGGGTCAGGAGTGATTTGGAAAAGTGAGATTAAAAGAATACCTGGCCTTATGAAAGCAAAAAATCTTTATTGGTCATAGACTGGTATCGTTAAAAATTTGTGTAGCGGAGAAACTTAAGCTTAACAATGAGCTAGTTCTCCTAGTGATGTCAACATGTTTCGAGGCTGACTGCCTCTTCGTCAGGATGGTGTCAGATCCCTCTGTCACTAACGTTGCCATCAATGTGTGCTATGTGTATATACAAGTGAAAGGATGTAAAGTATAATACCTATGTGTTATGGGATTCAAATTACAGTTACAGCCCTATCCGTATTTCTGAATCGTGAGCCTGCAAAGATAAAATGAGAGCACGTAAATACTTCCAGCGCGCTTCCCAATGCGCGTTCATATGTCACCTGTGGAAGGAAAAGCATGGTGACATATATGGTGACTTTGCGATTTCAGCGAGTCTCTAAATATAAAACACACTAAGGTGCTGTGACCTGTTTGAATAGAGAAAGACACTACATGACAAAACATACACGCAACATAAAACACACTCTCTATGTCGTGAAGATCTGTACAGACCATTGGTGAGCTGCAAAATGAATGCAAATGGAAGACTTATGTCAAAATACATACTGGAATAAATAGGAGTCAGTGCCCCATGAGCCGATCTGGAAGAGGGGTAAATGAAACTTCCATCTGTTGGTAAAGGGAAGGAAAATGGGGTATGCCACAGTTCAGTATAAGATCGTGGGATTAGTTCTAAAGGTCAAGGTATTGGGCTCCCTAGCGCGGCTATGCCGTACTCACTAATCCTCGAGCAGTCCTCGCATCCTCCCCCGTCTGCGGCTTCCTTGGTGTGAGAGAGTGGAGCAGAGGATGTTGTTTTATACTCTATCGAATTAGATTATTGGTTACACCTGTATCGGTGGGGAGCGGCTGAGAGTGGTGTGAAAACTAGAGCGATCTATGCCCGTAAATGTTGGCAGAGTGCAGGGGCCATCTTGGAAAAGCAATGTCTAACTGAGGCTGTTTCTCAAGTGCGAGTGCCATATTGGAAAGACGGCAGTCGCTAATGGCTGATTGCCATGTCATGACCGCCGCTGTGGGTGTGGTTCTGTTTGCATTCAACTCGATACAGAGGCGCTGTGAGCAATATGGGTAGATAAGGGCGCATGCGCGGGGCGGTTTTCATTTGGGTATTGGAGGCTAGTATTCCCTGATATGGAAAAATGTAATTGTGAGCCAAACATCATTATACCAATACCGTGCCACATATTCAATAGGGTATTGGAGGCATGTTTTCTTTGAACAATGTTTATGGATGTTTAAGATACGGAAAAACTTCATTATGGGCTCAAACATCAATTGACCAATAACACACCGCATATAGTGTGATTATTGTGGCATGCCGACGTATATTAGTGCAGGGGAGAGAAGAGTATTGTTCAGAAGGGTGGGGGAGTGGATGTAATTAATCATTACCCTTCAGTGCCATGCAGTGTGCGAACATTTTTTAACATCACTGGGAATTTTGTAAATCTTACTAAGTTTCCCTTTTTCATGGCCCATACAACTAGGCAGTCTGTTTTCTGTGTTGTTTGTCTCGTATTTTGCATACGCTAATCACGCCCTGAGGCGAGCCCGGCAAGCAATGAGTAACAGCTGCTGCACGGTTACAGTCCACGACATGGCCACAAATGTTGTTTAAACCGCCTTAAGGAATAGCATTAATAGTGAATATATCACACAGTCGGCTGTTTAATCACAATACCGACCCGAACCGCACGAACACTGCCATTTTTCCCGCTCTTCACTAAGGCACTACTTATGATTTCACTGTATACAAGCCTTAGCCATATGTGTGTGCTTACGTGTTTGTACTGTCTAACTTCCTTTACAGGTACAACTCGAGAGGAAATCCTCCTCTTACAGTTCAAGCACCGTAGCAAGTGCTACACATTGGTACACATATACATCATATGTAGCTCCTTTTAAATCACACTTGCACATAGGTCCTGAAGAAAGCCAGATTTAACATGAGGCCTGGCTGAAACTAGTTGACCACACAGGATGTGGGAGACCATAAGTCCCTCCAACCACATCCACTAGCCTTATTTTCAATCCTGCCATGGGCCCATGAATAAAGTAATCCTCGAGAAACGGGGACCCTTAGGACAGTTTTTAAACCCCACTCTGCACACCATCACTGCACACTCACTTAACAAAAAAACTGCTCTGCTGTAAACAGTCGTCGCAGCACACCTGAGGCGCACTCGGTGCCTCGGGTGGTCCCGATGATGAAGCATGCCACAAACTAGGTTGGTAGGTGAGGGCCTTCATAAAAACTAATATGTTTTTCTGACACACACTACATGAGCAAACACCAGTCCAGCTAGTTACTTTTAATTATCAACATACATAAATATATGTACATACACCCACACACACACATGTAACGTTGGTTATCAAGCCTCGCTACGCAGAGCTTGTCATCTATCAGCCTATACATCGATCCTTCATAAACTCACAGTGGTCTGATGAATAAAGAGTTTTTGGATGTTATTTACAGTGCTATCTTACCCCATAGGAAGCTTTCACGCCTAACACTTGGAGTTGTGAGAAACTTTCTACATCGTACCAGAATTGAGGACTATCTTTTTGCTTTATTGAGCAAATAATTAGTACTTGAAGTTGTGAGAAGCTTCACCATATACACCATAATTGAGGCTTTTCTTATGCCCTATTGAACTGGATTTCCGTAATATATTTACATCTATTGGTATTTGACCAACAGCACAGATAAGAGCCCTGACGAAGTTCCCTCTGGCAAAGAATCGGGAACGAAACGCGTTGGCTGTGTGCCTGTTTTTAAAGATCTATTAAATAAAAAGAAACAACTTTGGAATAACTCTTAACTATGCGTGTACTGACTTCACTACGAGTGCACCTTCCATTCTTCTTTGTTGAACACATATGTATTTGTTTTCTTTTTTGTTATAACTTTGGAAACCTTTTTTTTGGTTTGTCCTTTTTGTGTACCTATACCATTGCACTATTGTTTTTCCGTGTCTTGGGTTTCCTCTCACATAGGGCACTATATATATTGCACATGTATACATGAATGTATGAATGACAATATATACTGAATATCAAAATAAAATTCTTGGTTTGCCAATATTTGTTCTATTGAACTTCTTTGTAAGGCTTTCTCCATCTACATCCTACTACAGTTATATTTGTGTAATTGTGCCTTTGTTTCACCAAGTATACATACATAGGATAGGATAGGATAGGATAATATTTACAAAGCGCACGTATACCCGAGGGTGTCAAGGTGCTGAATGAACGGGGTGGAGGGAGGTGTGCCAACATCCAGCTAACATGATTCCAATGAGAACCTTTGTTATTGATAATACTTTTTAAGGCCCTGGTTCTTATTGAGTTGCCTTGGTGTTTTGATAGACAGATATAAAAAGATTAACCTCTAAATCTTTGTATTTAGTCTGACAGGTAGTCAACAGCCATCTGTTGTCAGAACTGAGGCTTCTGGTTGATAGGTAAGGGACTCAACATTTGTTAAAAAGACTGGTGCTCAGCGTGGTAGCTACCTGTATAGCAGGTAGAGAGACTTAAAGGTCATCTTTTTACTTGACGCCAGTGAAGGGATTACAGTGCAAGTGTGATGTGACTGTGTGTTTCCTAATAGCAAAAAAACCCAGACTAAGTACATAGTTTTGAACTCTGAGGAATTTTAATTGCGAAGCATAAGGGAGTCCTTTTGGAAATAGTTACTGTAACATAGGATTGTCATAACTATGGCAAGGATTAGGGAGATTTTCTGAGACCACTGGAGCAACGATAGAACCACACACTAAAGACATTAACGATGTAATACAGATTTGGAGACCATATTTAATTTGAGGATAAATATAGATTACTATAAAGGAGTGCTCTCAAATATCAAGGTTTGTCCACATGGATTGGAAGAGTTTGACGTTCCATAGGGCAAGATCAGGGAAGGGAAATTGAGTGAACAGGGCCCAGGAGATAGATTGCAGCCAGTTTTATCATTGGTTAGGCCAAGACAGTTAATTTGTATTCAAAGGTAAGTGCATGGAAAGTGGTGAGAAAAGAGTTGGAGTCTGCCAGATTGATCATTTAGCTCTGGGTGGAACTGTGTTATCCGCATGTATTCTGTAACCTATCTTGTAGGCAGTTAAGATGGCAGTCAGCACAGCCATATAAACATTGCCTAGCTTTTGCGACAAGGTTCAGCCGTGGAGGAAGCTAACTATTATTATATCTTTTTTTTTTTTATAAATCTTTTTATTTGCAGAATAACATGAACAAAAGTCGGTCAGTACATTTTGTGCAATAGAGTCAGTCACAGCACCAGCACAGTACATCGACAGTATAATGTAGAATGTGAATTGAATCAGCTTTGGAGAGCAACATGTCACACCATATCTGCCACACCGGACCGGCGGGCCTGTGGAGGCTCACAAATGCCACCTCTGTATTTGTTCCAGCATGACCACATCTCCCCCCACTTTCGGGGGCATCCCCATACAATATAGACAGTTTTCTCCTGCAGCATGCACCAATCCATGTCTTTTTGCGATTCGGCTAGTTTCGGCGGGGCGGGCACACCCCAGAGGCGGGCGATGTTCCTCTTCGCCACCATCTGCCCCAGCGTGACCCAGAGTTTCCCTTTTGCAGGCAAGTCTGTGGGCTCCCAAATATTCAAGAGGCACCTCTTTGCCTCCAGGCGTATGTCCACCTCCCACACCTCCTGGATACATTGCACCACACGTCTCCAGTACCTCCGCACCAAAGGGCAGTCCCAAAGTATATGGAAGAAGGAGCCCGTCTCACCGCAGCCTCGCCTGCAGAGTCCCTCCCCCCCACCTCCCATCGACTGTAATCTAGTGCAGGAGATGTAGACTCTATGCAGAATTTTAAGTTGTATGAGCCTAAGTCTGGCCGATATCGCCACCTCCTTAGGGGACGCAAGCGCAGTCAGCCATTCTTCATCATCGATCTCAAGCCCGTCGGCCACCCACTTCTCTTTGAGGGACATGAGTGGATCAGGAGGATTATTTATCAGTTTTTTGTATGTGAGGGAGATGGCGTGTTCTGGCATGTGGCCGTCAAGCAGCCTGTCCTCGAGTGGGGAGGCCTGTGGGGGTTTCGTTCCCGGTGGTATGTTAGATTGGAGGGAGTGTCTGATTTGCATGTATCTGAAATATTCAGTGTGTGCCAAGTCATAAGTTTCTTGCAGGTAAGTAAAGGATCTGACCCCCTTGGGGCCCCACAAGTCTTTAATTTGCGAGCTGCCGATAAGGTCCCAGCTATGGAACCCCTTCGTGCGTCCCAGATTGCCTAACTTCTCGGATGCCCAAAGGGGAGTGGCTATGGTCAGAGTATTGGACCAACCAAGCTTACTCTGTGCCGCGTGCCAAATTTGTACCAAGTGTTTTGTCGGTCCCGTTAGCTGGTGTTTACCTGGTCTAGAATAGAGTGCTGCTTCATAGTTCCCACCGGGAAATAACCACTTGTCCATCCCATAACCTGGATCATTACCGTCGCTATACGTCCCCTGGTTGATCGCAGATAGGTGAGCGGCCCAGTAGTACTTGCGGATGTCAGGAAGGGCTATCCCTCCATCGAACCATCCCAGCGTGAGTTTGTGGAGCGCTATCCTGGGTGCACCCGACCAGGGGAGAGCCCGCTGCGCCGCCTCCACTGCTACAAAATAGGAGTTAGGTGCCAGATCGGGATAGTTTTGTAGGGCGTAGAGAAACCTGGGCAGGGCCATCATTTTGAAGAGTATTTACAACACCGTTTTTTAGCTCATTGCACCATCCCAGTTTCAGAACCTGGCTGTATGCAAATTAGTCTGTTCCTGTCCCAGTGCATCATGGGAACAGGGCAAACCAAACTACAAAAGCCAATTCTTACACTGGGAAGGAAACAAGCTTCCGGGGACCGGTTTCTGGCATTACAGCCGTCTTCGGCCCGGCTTGCTTGGATCCTGATGGTGCAATGAGCAAGGGACTCATGTCTGAGTATACCCTTCCACGCTTAGGGTGGACAAAATTATTTACAACAAGGGGTGGTGAGGGACAGAGTCTCTGAATTAAGCAGAATACTCTCACCCAGTCAAGAGATCAGGGCTAGATCCAACACCGTTTTTTAGCTCATTGCACCATCCCAGTTTCAGAACCTGGCTGTATGCAAATTAGTCTGTTCCTGTCCCAGTGCATGGTGGGAACAGGGCAAACCAAACTACAAAAGCCAATTCTTACACTGGGAAGGAAACAAGCTTCCGGGGACCGGTTTCTGGCATTACAGCCGTCTTCGGCCCGGCTTGCTTGAATCCTGATGGTGCAATGAGCAAGGGACTCATGTCTGAGTATACCCTTCCACGCTTAGGGTGGACAAAATTATTTACAACAAGGGGTGGTGAGGGACAGAGTCTCTGAATTAAGCAGAATACTCTCACCCAGTCAAGAGATCAGGGCTAGATCCAACACCGTTTTTTAGCTCATTGCACCATCCCAGTTTCAGAACCTGGCTGTATGCAAATTAGTCTGTTCCTGTCCCAGTGCATGATGGGAACAGGGCAAACCAAACTACAAAAGCCAATTCTTACACTGGGAAGGAAACAAGCTTCCGGGGACCGGTTTCTGGCATTACAGCCGTCTTCGGCCCGGCTTGCTTGAATCCTGATGGTGCAATGAGCAAGGGACTCATGTCTGAGTATACCCTTCCACGCTTAGGGTGGACAAAATTATTTACAACAAGGGGTGGTGAGGGACAGAGTCTCTGAATTAAGCAGAATACTCTCACCCAGTCAAGAGATCAGGGCTAGATCCAACACCGTTTTTAAGCTCATTGCACCATCCCAGTTTCAGAACCTGGCTGTATGCAAATTAGTCTGTTCCTGTCCCAGTGCATGATGGGAACAGGGCAAACCAAACTACAAAAGCCAATTCTTACACTGGGAAGGAAACAAGCTTCCGGGGACCGGTTTCTGGCATTGCAGCCGTCTTCGGCCCGGCTTGCTTGAATCCTGATGGTGCAATGAGCAAGGGACTCATGTCTGAGTATACCCTTCCACGCTTAGGGTGGACAAAATTATTTACAACAAGGGGTGGTGAGGGACAGAGTCTCTGAATTAAGCAGAATACTCTCACCCAGTCAAGAGATCAGGGCTAGATCCAACACCGTTTTTTAGCTCATTGCACCATCCCAGTTTCAGAACCTGGCTGTATGCAAATTAGTCTGTTTCTGTCCCAGTGCATGATGGGAACAGGGCAAACCAAACTACAAAAGCCAATTCTTACACTGGGAAGGAAACAAGCTTCCGGGGACCGGTTTCTGGCATTACAGCCGTCTTCGGCCCGGCTTGCTTGAATCCTGATGGTGCAATGAGCAAGGGACTCATGTCTGAGTATACCCTTCCACGCTTAGGGTGGACAAAATTATTTACAACAAGGGGTGGTGAGGGACAGAGTCTCTGAATTAAGCAGAATACTCTCACCCAGTCAAGAGATCAGGGCTAGATCCAACACCGTTTTTTAGCTCATTGCACCATCCCAGTTTCAGAACCTGGCTGTATGCAAATTAGTCTGTTCCTGTCCCAGTGCATGATGGGAACAGGGCAAACCAAACTACAAAAGCCAATTCTTACACTGGGAAGGAAACAAGCTTCCGGAGACCGGTTTCTGGCATTACAGCCGTCTTCGGCCCGGCTTGCTTGAATCCTGATGGTGCAATGAGCAAGGGACTCATGTCTGAGTATACCCTTCCACGCTTAGGGTGGACAAAATTATTTACAACAAGGGGTGGTGAGGGACAGAGTCTCTGAATTAAGCAGAATACTCTCACCCAGTCAAGAGATCAGGGCTAGATCCAACACCGTTTTTTAGCTCATTGCACCATCCCAGTTTCAGAACCTGGCTGTATGCAAATTAGTCTGTTCCTGTCCCAGTGCATGATGGGAACAGGGCAAACCAAACTACAAAAGCCAATTCTTACACTGGGAAGGAAACAAGCTTCCGGGGACCGGTTTCTGGCATTACAGCCGTCTTCGGCCCGGCTTGCTTGAATCCTGATGGTGCAATGAGCAAGGGACTCATGTCTGAGTATACCCTTCCACGCTTAGGGTGGACAAAATTATTTACAACAAGGGGTGGTGAGGGACAGAGTCTCTGAATTAAGCAGAATACTCTCACCCAGTCAAGAGATCAGGGCTAGATCCAACACCGTTTTTTAGCTCATTGCACCATCCCAGTTTCAGAACCTGGCTGTATGCAAATTAGTCTGTTCTTGTCCCAGTGCATGATGGGAACAGGGCAAACCAAACTACAAAATCCAATTCTTACACTGGGAAGGAAACAAGCTTCCGGGGACCGGTTTCTGGCATTACAGCCGTCTTCGGCCCGGCTTGCTTGAATCCTGATGGTGCAATGAGCAAGGGACTCATGTCTGAGTATACCCTTCCACGCTTAGGGTGGACAAAATTATTTACAACAAGGGGTGGTGAGGGACAGAGTCTCTGAATTAAGCAGAATACTCTCACCCAGTCAAGAGATCAGGGCTAGATCCAACACCGTTTTTTAGCTCATTGCACCATCCCAGTTTCAGAACCTGGCTGTATGCAAATTAGTCTGTTCCTGTCCCAGTGCATGATGGGAACAGGGCAAACCAAACTACAAAAGCCAATTCTTACACTGGGAAGGAAACAAGCTTCCGGGGACCGGTTTCTGGCATTACAGCCGTCTTCGGCCCGGCTTGCTTGAATCCTGATGGTGCAATGAGCAAGGGACTCATGTCTGAGTATACCCTTCCACGCTTAGGGTGGACAAAATTATTTACAACAAGGGGTGGTGAGGGACAGAGTCTCTGAATTAAGCAGAATACTCTCACCCAGTCAAGAGATCAGGGCTAGATCCAACACCGTTTTTTAGCTCATTGCACCATCCCAGTTTCAGAACCTGGCTGTATGCAAATTAGTCTGTTCCTGTCCCAGTGCATGATGGGAACAGGGCAAACCAAACTACAAAAGCCAATTCTTACACTGGGAAGGAAACAAGCTTCCGGGGACCGGTTTCTGGCATTACAGCCGTCTTCGGCCCGGCTTGCTTGAATCCTGATGGTGCAATGAGCAAGGGACTCATGTCTGAGTATACCCTTCCACGCTTAGGGTGGACAAAATTATTTACAACAAGGGGTGGTGAGGGACAGAGTCTCTGAATTAAGCAGAATACTCTCAGATGTGAGTCCCTTGCTCATTGCTCATTGCACCATCAGGATTCAAGCAAGCCGGGCCGAAGACGCCTGAAATGGCAGAAACCGGTCCCCGGAAGCTTGTTTCCTTCCCAGTGTAAGAATTGGCTTTTGTAGTCTGGTCTGCCCTGTTCCCATGATGCACTGGGCCAGGGACAGACTAATTTGCATACAGCCAGGTTCTGAAACTGGGATGGTGTAATGAGCTAAAAAACGGTGTTGGATCTAGCCCTGATCTCTTGACTGGGTGAGAGTACTCTGCTTAATTCAGAGACTCTGTCCATCACCACCCCTTGTTGTAAATAATTTTGTCCACCCTAAGCGTGGAAGGGTATACTCAGATGTGAGTCCCTTGCTCATTGCACCATCAGGATTCAAGCAAGCCGGGCCGAAGACGCCTGAAATGGCAGAAACCGGTCCCCGGAAGCTTGTTTCCTTCCCAGTGTATGAATTGGCTTTTGTAGTCTGGTCTGCCCTGTTCCCATGATGCACTGGGCCAGGGACAGACTAATTTGCATACAGCCAGGTTCTGAAACTGGGATGGTGTAATGAGCTAAAAAACGGTGTTGGATCTAGCCCTGATCTCTTGACTGGGTGAGAGTACTCTGCTTAATTCAGAGACTCTGTCCATCACCACCCCTTGTTGTAAATAATTTTGTCCACCCTAAGCGTGGAAGGGTATACTCAGATGTGAGTCCCTTGCTCATTGCACCATCAGGATTCAAGCAAGCCGGGCCGAAGACGCCTGAAATGGCAGAAACCGGTCCCCGGAAGCTTGTTTCCTTCCCAGTGTAAGAATTGGCTTTTGTAGTCTGGTCTGCCCTGTTCCCATGATGCACTGGGCCAGGGACAGACTAATTTGCATACAGCCAGGTTCTGAAACTGGGATGGTGTAATGAGCTAAAAAACGGTGTTGGATCTAGCCCTGATCTCTTGACTGGGTGAGAGTACTCTGCTTAATTCAGAGACTCTGTCCATCACCACCCCTTGTTTTAAATAATTTTGTCCACCCTAAGCGTGGAAGGGTATACTCAGATGTGAGTCCCTTGCTCATTGCACCATCAGGATTCAAGCAAGCTGGGCCGAAGACGCCTGAAATGGCAGAAACCGGTCCCGGAAGCTTGTTTCCTTCCCAGTGTAAGAATTGGCTTTTGTAGTCTGGTCTGCCCTGTTCCCATGATGCACTGGGCCAGGGACAGACTAATTTGCATACAGCCAGGTTCTGAAACTGGGATGGTGTAATGAGCTAAAAAACGGTGTTGGATCTAGCCCTGATCTCTTGACTGGGTGAGAGTACTCTGCTTAATTCAGAGACTCTGTCCATCACCACCCCTTGTTGTAAATAATTTTGTCCACCCTAAGCGTGGAAGGGTATACTCAGATGTGAGTCCCTTGCTCATTGCACCATCAGGATTCAAGCAAGCCGGGCCGAAGACGCCTGAAATGGCAGAAACCGGTCCCCGGAAGCTTGTTTCCTTCCCAGTGTAAGAATTGGCTTTTGTAGTCTGGTCTGCTCTGTTCCTATGATGCACTGGGCCAGGGACAGACTAATTTGCATACAGCCAGGTTCTGAAACTGGGATGGTGTAATGAGCTAAAAAACGGTGTTGGATCTAGCCCTGATCTCTTGACTGGGTGAGAGTACTCTGCTTAATTCAGAGACTCTGTCCATCACCACCCCTTGTTGTAAATAATTTTGTCCACCCTAAGCGTGGAAGGGTATACTCAGATGTGAGTCCCTTGCTCATTGCACCATCAGGATTCAAGCAAGCCGGGCCGAAGACACCTGAAATGGCAGAAACCGGTCCCCGGAAGCTTGTTTCCTTCCCAGTGTAAGAATTGGCTTTTGTAGTCTGGTCTGCCCTGTTCCCATGATGCACTGGGCCAGGGACAGACTAATTTGCATACAGCCAGGTTCTGAAACTGGGATGGTGTAATGAGCTAAAAAACGGTGTTGGATCTAGCCCTGATCTCTTGACTGGGTGAGAGTACTCTGCTTAATTCAGAGACTCTGTCCATCACCACCCCTTGTTGTAAATAATTTTGTCCACCCTAAGCGTGGAAGGGTATACTCAGATGTGAGTCCTTGCTCATTGCACCATCAGGATTCAAGCAAGCCGGGCCGAAGACGCCTGAAATGGCAGAAACCGGTCCCCGGAAGCTTGTTTCCTTCCCAGTGTAAGAATTGGCTTTTGTAGTCTGGTCTGCCCTGTTCCCATGATGCACTGGGCCAGGGACAGACTAATTTGCATACAGCCAGGTTCTGAAACTGGGATGGTGTAATGAGCTAAAAAACGGTGTTGGATCTAGCCCTGATCTCTTGACTGGGTGAGAGTACTCTGCTTAATTCAGAGACTCTGTCCATCACCACCCCTTGTTGTAAATAATTTTGTCCACCCTAAGCGTGGAAGGGTATACTCAGATGTGAGTCCCTTGCTCATTGCACCATCAGGATTCAAGCAAGCCGGGCCGAAGACGCCTGAAATGGCAGAATCCGGTCCCCGGAAGCTTGTTTCCTTCCCAGTGTAAGAATTGGCTTTTGTAGTCTGGTCTGCCCTGTTCCTATGATGCACTGGGCCAGGGACAGACTAATTTGCATACAGCCAGGTTCTGAAACTGGGATGGTGTAATGAGCTAAAAAACGGTGTTGGATCTAGCCCTGATCTCTTGACTGGGTGAGAGTACTCTGCTTAATTCAGAGACTCTGTCCATCACCACCCCTTGTTGTAAATAATTTTGTCCACCCTAAGCGTGGAAGGGTATACTCAGATGTGAGTCCCTTGCTCATTGCACCATCAGGATTCAAGCAAGCCGGGCCGAAGACGCCTGAAATGGCAGAAACCGGTCCCCGGAAGCTTGTTTCCTTCCCAGTGTAAGAATTGGCTTTTGTAGTCTGGTCTGCCCTGTTCCCATGATGCACTGGGCCAGGGACAGACTAATTTGCATACAGCCAGGTTCTGAAACTGGGATGGTGTAATGAGCTAAAAAACGGTGTTGGATCTAGCCCTGATCTCTTGACTGGGTGAGAGTACTCTGCTTAATTCAGAGACTCTGTCCATCACCACCCCTTTGTTAGGAGAAGGGCCAACTTCCACGGGAGCGAAGACAAATCCCCACACCTCCAAGACACAGCAGCAGGAATGCGCTAACAAGGTAGACCACACTCCTATCTGCTGTATCCTAAAAGTATGAGGGAATTTACCCAAGGAGTGTCCACCACTCTCCTCATACGTGGGGTAACAGAATAGTAGAAAAGGCGTCTCCGGGGGGGGGTGGTCCAGGCTAGGAAACAAAGATCAAGTTAGGAATAGACACAATTCCTATGCTTACATGAAACACCATAAAACATTGACAAGTGTGATCACTCATGGATCTTACCCCAAGTGTAGATCGGGCCGGCGTCAACGATGAGTCCAGGAAATCAGGGAGGGGTCCAAACAGGACTCACGAAGGACTCAACACACCTCTGACGCAAAGCAAATGGTAAGGGTAGGTGAGGTGAACTGGCCGGCTGACTAAAGAGGACTAGGCCAGCGGAGCAGTAACACCAAAACACCAGACAAAACACACACAAAACAGAAAAGGAGTGAGGGGCACCGACCGGCTGCACAGGGGGCGAATACAGCGGAGCAGCACCCACTCAGGAGGTGAGACACCCGGCCCCTAGGAGGATAGGGCGGAGCGCTCACTCTCAAGAGGAAAAACCACTAAAGCAAAGGGGCAAACCAAAGAGGTAACAGTGGTAGCAAAACCAGTATAAAGCAGAGAGTGAACCGATTACGCCCGCAAAATGCGTGAGGAATAGCAGGGCGTCGCGTTCACTGAAAACGAAGCGGCAAAGAATACCGCTTTCACAACCAGACACCACACGCACACTCACAGGGCAGAAAAGCGAGTAGCAGAGGGTCAGGAGAATCAGGTATCAGGCGACTAGAAGACAGAGCCCAGCAGAGCTCTAGACGGCAGCAAAGCAACTCGAACAGGAACCAGGAAGTGGGAAGGGGGCGTGGTCACAGCAAGTAGGCCAAGCAATGATGGGAGGGCCCAGCTCCTCCTTATCCCACTTAGGGAGCGTCAGGAAAGTACGGATTTTGACGCTAAGGGTTCAACTGAAAATGCACGAACCAGAATGAAGCACACTTGCCAATGCTAATTCCTAACAGTACCCCTCCTTAAAGATCTATTCACAGGACCTGGCTTTGTGGGGTGCAATCTGTGGAACTGTCGGATCAACCGCACTGCATGTATGTTTTCAGCAGGTTCCCAAGACCTTTCTTCCGGGGGATATCCCACCCAATCAATGAAGTACTGGAGTTTGCCTCGGATTCGTCTGGAATTCAATATTTTGCTGACTTCATATTCTGTTTCTCCGTCTATCTGTACTGGAGGGGGAGGGATTTCAGGGACAAGGGAAGGTATGTATTTTTTGATCAAGGAACTGTGGAACACAGGATGGATCTTCATACATGGGGGGAGCTGGAGTTTAAGTGTGACAGGAGAGAGAATTTTCTCTATTGGGTAGGGTCCTATGAAGCGGGGTTGGAACTTTTTTGACCCTTCCATTCTAAGGTTTTTTGTGGACAGCCACACCTTCTCTCCTATCACGTATACTGGTTCCGTTCTACGATGTTTATCTGCTTGTCTCTTCATTGCTTCTTTAGCCTTTTCTAGCTCTGTCTTGGCTGCTTCCCATGTGCTCTGTATGCGGGCATGTTGTTCCTCTAAAGCGGGTACTGTGTCATCAGGGGGTAACACAATGGGGAGCATTCTAGGGTGTTGGGCTTGAACAAAGTAAAAGGGAGAGACCTTGGTGGCTGCATGACTGGAATTATTATAAGCAAATTCAGCTAAAGGGAGTGCTTGAACCCAGGTAGATGGAATAGTAGTTAACAAACACCTCAGAAACTGTTCTAAAGTTTGGTTGGTTCTTTCGGTTTGCCCATCTGTTTGAGGGTGATATGCGGTAGAAAGCCTGTGATCAATTCCCAACACCTCACACATTCCTCTCCAGAACTTAGAGACAAATTGGGGACCGCGGTCGGAAATGATAACTGTGGGCAACCCATGTAGTTTCACCACAGAGTCCAAGAAAACAGCCACCAGTTCTTTAGAGGAAGGCACTTTCTTTAGAGGGATGAAATGACTCATTTTAGACAAGAGATCTACTACTACGTAAATGGTGGTATAGCCCTGACATGGTGGTAAATCAGTCATAAAGTCCATACTGATAGTATGCCAGGGTGCAGGGGGTATGGCTATATGCTTTAACAGCCCTGTAGGAGCACAATGAGAAGCCTTTTGGCGGGCGCATATGGCGCAAGCGTGTACATATTCCAAGACGTCTTGAGACAATGACTCCCACCAAAACCATCGGCGGCATAACTCAAGAGTCTTCCGCCCACCCGTATGGCCGGCCAAAGGGCTACTATGACACCATACAATGATCTTTTGTCTCAAGGGTGAAGCAGGCACAAACATCTTGTTATCATGGTAATAAATCCCTTCCTTGATGGTGTGAAGAGGATTTTGTAACCATTCATCCGATGGGATGGTGGGTAGTAGGCTTTTGAGGTCTTCTAGAAGTGTGTGATCTTTCTCTCCCACCCCAAGGATCTTATTTTCTGGGATGATGGGAAGCGGTTGTTCTCTGTTGGAATGGTCAGCTAGTCCTAGCCGGGATAATGCATCGGCTTTCCCCTGTTGTGTGCCGGGCCTGTAAGTGATCACAAAATCATATTCACTAAAAAACAATAACCACCTCATCTGTCTGGGCGTGAGCGCTCTGGCGGATTTGAAAAATTGCAGATTTTTATGATCGGAATAAATGGTGACCACATGAGGAGACCCTAACAAATGATGTCGCCATTCTTGAAAGGACAATTTGATGGCCAACAGTTCACGCTCCCCTATGGTGTAGTTTCTTTCTGCAGGCAGCAAGGTCTTGGAAAAATAAGCTATGGGATGCATTTGACCTGTATCTGTGTCTCGCTGGGATAGAATCCCTCCTACAGCATATTGTGATGCGTCAGCCTCCACATAAAAAGGTTGAGAGTTGTCTGCGTGACGGAGAATAGGAGCTGAAGTGAACTTCTCTTTTAAGGCACAAAATGCTTGTTCTGCCTCCAATGTCCAAACAAACGGTACCCCTTTTTTCAACAGTCTTGTGATGGGGGAAACCGTGTCAGAAAACCGATCAATAAAGCGCCGATAAAAATTGGCGAATCCTAGAAAGGATTGTATTTCTCGAACTGAAGTGGGGCTTTTCCATAGTGTCAATGCCTCTACCTTTTTAGGGTCCATTTGAAGGCCACCAGGTTTGATGGTGAAACCCAAGAAATCAACTTCTGAGGTATGAAAGGTGCTTTTGTCCAGTTTGGCATATAACTGATTCTCCTGCAACTTCTGTAAGATTTTCCGGACATGCTCTATGTGTTCTGCTTCGTTTTGAGAGAATATAAGAATATCATCGATATAAACTATAACGAAAACATCGATGTACTCCCTCAGAATGTCGTTAATAAAATATTGGAATGCCGCCGGGGCATTGCATAACCCGAACGGCATTACACAATATTCATAGAGACCATATTTTGTGCGAAAGGCAGTTTTCCACTCGTCGCCCGGTTTTATCCTGATCAAATGGTAGGCACCCCTGAGATCGATTTTAGTGAAGATTTTCGCCCCTTTTATCTGGTCTAGAAGGACAGGAATAAGAGGAAGGGGATACTTGTTCTTTATGGTGATTTTGTTCAGGGCTCTATAATCCAGGCATGCCCTGAGCCCTCCTTCCTTCTTATCAATAAAAAACAAAGGGGAAGAAACAGGCGACGAGGAAGGACGGATGAAGCCTTTAGCAAGCATTTCCTCCAGATAATTTTTTAGATAGTCATTTTCTGAGGGAGTCAAGGCATAAATGCGACTGCAGGGTAAGTCAGCACCGGGTATCAGGTCAATCCTACAATTATAGCTCCTGTGTGGAGGCAATTTGGTGGCTTCCTGCTCACTGAATACGTTTGAGTATTCGGCATACTGGTCAGGTAAGCATGCATCCACCCCTGCTTGTACTGCACAACATAGTGGCAAATCTGGTTCCTGGGCTTCTTGGTAGCAGTGTTGCCTACAGAAAGAAGAACCCAATGTAACCGTTCGTTTTTCCCAATCTATCGCAGGGTTGTGGATCTGCAACCAAGGGACACCCAAGATGACACCAAAATTGGGAGCATCAATTAGGTCAAATACAAGGGACTCGGAATGTCCGTTATTGAACACAATGGTCAGTGGAGATGTTTGGTAACTAATCATTCCAGAGGATAATTCCGAACCGTCTACGGCCCAAATGGCTTCAGGCTGAGGTTTAGCTACAAAGGCAAGCCCCAATTGTTTGGCTAGGTGGATGTCAAAAAAATTACCTGTAGCACCGGAATCTAAGAGAACTGACATGGTGTATGGTTTGTTCTCTAAATACGTGAGAGTAATGGGTACAATAAAATGTTTAACCACTAGGACAGGTTTAGAGGAGATCTGTGGAGGTTTTGAGCTTAAGGAATCGATCTCTCTGTTCCTCAAGCTTTCGAGTTTTCCGAACTAGTAAGACTGCTTACTGATTGCCTTGGATTTTTTGGACGCACAGGACATTCTCGAGCAAAATGCCCTCCTTTGCCACAGTATAGACACAGATTGAGCTTCCTTCTTTTCTCTTTTTCCTCCGAGGATAGAGGCCCGCGTATTCCCCCTATTTGCATGGGCTCAGGGGCGTCTCTGGTTATGGGTTTCTCAGTTCTGTGGAAAACCATTTTGGGCCCAACAGTGCGAGGCCTTTCTCCTTTTCTCTCATGCAATCTATGGTCTAATTTAACAACCAGATCAATAAAGGAAGCACAATCCTCTGGTGGATCTACTATCTGGGAGAGTAGGTCTTTAAGTTCTTCACCCAACCCCCTGTAAAACAAAGAAGTTCTCTTGTCTTCAGGCTAGTGGGTTTCGGCTACTAGGCGATTAAATTGTGTTATGTACGAGAGCAAATCCTTCGACCCTTGTCGAAGGTTTAGTAACTCAGTGTCACTGGCTTGCATGTAGGCGTGCTTAGCAAAAAGACTTCTCATTTTTTCTTTGAACAGGTCAAGGTCATATAACAAGGGATCGTTATTCCGTACCAGCGGCACCGCCCATTCTGCCGCATTCCCGACTAGATAGGATATGATAAACGCTACCTTAGCAGAATCGTCCGGAAAGGACGCAGCTTTGCACAAGAACTGGAGTTGGCACTGGTTCATGAAAACTTCGTATTTAGAGCTATCCCCTGTAAATCTTTCGGGCATGGCTAGGGGCACAGGGTTAGGGGTGTTTACAGTGACTTGCACAGGGGAGGCCTGAGGATCAGGGCTAGCTCGTGGGTCTTGTTCTGTTGGGGAAAGTGTAAATTTGGCAGGCTGGATATAACTTTTGCGGACTTTAGGGATGGTGCCTGTTCTCAATTGATGGACTTGCGCAACTAACCTCTGATTTTCTGTACCTAATCTTCCTACTTCTGTCTGTAGGGCCACAAAAGCTGCCATTAAGTCTTCCATGGAAAGGGTCTGTGGGACAGGGCCTGACGCCTCCATAGATGTGTCGGAATTCATCCTCGCTCAGGGGAAGGAAAATTCGTGGGCTTGGCTTTCTGTTAGGAGAAGGGCCAACTTCCACGGGAGCGAAGACAAATCCCCACACCTCCAAGACACAGCAGCAGGAATGCGCTAACAAGGTAGACCACACTCCTATCTGCTGTATCCTAAAAGTATGAGGGAATTTACCCAAGGAGTGTCCACCACTCTCCTCATACGTGGGGTAACAGAATAGTAGAAAAGGCGTCTCCGGGGGGGGGTGGTCCAGGCTAGGAAACAAAGATCAAGTTAGGAATAGACACAATTCCTATGCTTACATGAAACACCATAAAACATTGACAAGTGTGATCACTCATGGATCTTACCCCAAGTGTTGATCGGGCCGGCGTCAACGATGAGTCCAGGAAATCAGGGAGGGGTCCAAACAGGACTCACGAAGGACTCAACACACCTCTGACGCAAAGCAAATGGTAAGGGTAGGTGAGGTGAACTGGCCGGCTGACTAAAGAGGACCAGGCCAGCGGAGCAGTAACACCAAAACACCAGACAAAACACACACAAAACAGAAAAGGAGTGAGGGGCACCGACCGGCTGCACAGGGGGCGAATACAGCGGAGCAGCACCCACTCAGGAGGTGAGACACCCGGCCCCTAGGAGGATAGGGCGGAGCGCTCACTCTCAAGAGGAAAAACCACTAAAGCAAAGGGGCAAACCAAAGAGGTAACAGTGGTAGCAAAACCAGTATAAAGCAGAGAGTGAACCGATTACGCCCGCAAAATGCGTGAGGAATAGCAGGGCGTCGCGTTCACTGAAAACGAAGCGGCAAAGAATACCGCTTTCACAACCAGACACCACACGCACACTCACAGGGCAGAAAAGCGAGTAGCAGAGGGTCAGGAGAATCAGGTATCAGGCGACTAGAAGACAGAGCCCAGCAGAGCTCTAGACGGCAGCAAAGCAACTCGAACAGGAACCAGGAAGTGGGAAGGGGGCGTGGTCACAGCAAGTAAGCCAAGCAATGATGGGAGGGCCCAGCTCCTCCTTATCCCACTTAGGGAGCGTCAGGAAAGTACGGATTTTGACGCTAAGGGTTCAACTGAAAATGCACGAACCAGAATGAAGCACACTTGCCAATGTTAATTCCTAACACCCTTGTTGTAAATAATTTTGTCCACCCTAAGCGTGGAAGGGTATACTCAGATGTGAGTCCCTTGCTCATTGCACCATCAGGATTCAAGCAAGCCGGGCCGAAGACGCCTGAAATGGCAGAAACCGGTCCCCGGAAGCTTGTTTCCTTCCCAGTGTAAGAATTGGCTTTTGTAGTCTGGTCTGCCCTGTTCCCATGATGCACTGGGCCAGGGACAGACTAATTTGCATACAGCCAGGTTCTGAAACTGGGATGGTGTAATGAGCTAAAAAACGGTGTTGGATCTAGCCCTGATCTCTTGACTGGGTGAGAGTACTCTGCTTAATTCAGAGACTCTGTCCATCACCACCCCTTGTTGTAAATAATTTTGTCCACCCTAAGCGTGGAAGGGTATACTCAGATGTGAGTCCCTTGCTCATTGCACCATCAGGATTCAAGCAAGCCGGGCCGAAGACGCCTGAAATGGCAGAAACCGGTCCCCGGAAGCTTGTTTCCTTCCCAGTGTAAGAATTGGCTTTTGTAGTCTGGTCTGCCCTGTTCCCATGATGCACTGGGCCAGGGACAGACTAATTTGCATACAGCCAGGTTCTGAAACTGGGATGGTGCAATGAGCTAAAAAACGGTGTTGGATCTAGCCCTGATCTCTTGACTGGGTGAGAGTACTCTGCTTAATTCAGAGACTCTGTCCATCACCACCCCTTGTAGTAAATAATCATTTTGAAGAGGGCCGCCCGGCCCAGCAGGGATAGTGAAAGCTTCTGCCAAGTGCTGGAGTCACGTTGGAGCCGTCTCAGGGGCGGCAATAGATTCCTATCGTATAGGATAGCCTTGTCTGTGGAGACAAAAACTCCCAGGTATTTAAATCCGTCCTCCGCAACGGTGAGTGGGCAGTTGCTGGGGAGCCTGGGGGGGGCTGCCGTGGAGGACATATAGAAGAGACTTGCTCCAATTAATCCGGAACCCCGAGTTCTTCCCAAAACTGGTGAGTATGTCCATTGCTGCCACAATAGACCTCCGTGGTCTGGTCAAGTATAGGAGGATATCATCGGAGTATAGGGAGATCTTGTCCTCCCATTCGTCCGCCCAGCGTATACCTTTGAGGTATATGTCCTGATCCACGCCGCGAGTGGTTCAAGGGAGAGTGCGAATAAGAGGGGGGAGAGCGGGCAGCCCTGTCTAGTTCCCCTCTCCAGGGCGAAAACCTCATAGACCTTGCTGTTGATCACCACCTGGGCTAGGGGTTCCAAATAGAGAAGACGGACCCATGCTATAAAGTTTGGGCCGAAGCCCATTTTGCGGAGCACCGCGATCATGTACGGCCATTCTAGGGTGTCGAATGCCATGGTGGCGTCGAGCGAGACCACCACCGCGTCATCTTGCAG
Organism: Lissotriton helveticus; assembly: GCF_964261635.1. Classification (NCBI taxonomy): domain Eukaryota; kingdom Metazoa; phylum Chordata; class Amphibia; order Caudata; family Salamandridae; genus Lissotriton; species Lissotriton helveticus. Next base: position 1,326,994,955 of record NC_136061.1, on the reverse strand, counting down.
TGTGTGGCACCTCCACAGTACACCATTCAAGCGGCGGACGTTGAGCGCCGTGTTTCGATGGGGCATGAAGCCTGACTGGTCTGGGTGGACCAGGGTGGGCAAGACGGAGTGAAGCCTATTAGCGAGGGTTTTTGCCAGTATTTTCGGCTCTGCGTTAAGCAGGGAAATGGGCCTGTAAAAGGAGCAGGATTCTCTCGGTTTACCTTCCTTTGGTATAGCTACGATAGTGGCTATGCGTTGATCTCTTGGCAATATCCCTGCCTCTTTGCTCTCCTCAAACATTTGTTGTAGGTGCAAACTAAGGGTGTCCGGTTTTAGCTTGTACAGCTCTATCGGGAGACCGTTGGGTCCAAGGGCTTTACCTGGGGCGAAGGTCTGTTATCGCACACTCCAGTTCGGCCGTGGCGAGTGGGGCCTCCAAGGCGTCCCTGTCAACCTCGGACAGGCTTGGCATATGAATGCTAGTCAGAAGAGCAACAGAGTCCTCTTCCGGGCGATCTGACCCCTTGCTATACACCTGCCGGAAGTGCCTAGCAAATTCTGCTGTGATCTCACGGGGTTCTGTGACCTTGGTCCCCGAAGCGGTCTGCAGTTCCAGTACAATTTTGTTTGTCTGCTGTTTCTTATCAAGCCATGCGATAAGCTTGCCAGCTTTGTCTCCCTGGTCGTATATCCTACCCGCCTTGTGCCGGGCCACTGTTTGGGCAGCCTGCGTAACCATTTCCCTATATTCCGCGGTTTTAAGGGAAAGGGAAAGTAGAAGTTTGCCCAGGTCTGTGTAGGATGGGGTTTGGCGGCCAGGGGGAATATAGGCGGAAATCAAATTCAACCTGCGGCCCTCCCACCGTCCCGACAGTACTGCGAAGCGGCCCTGTGGGTCTGTTTTCGTGTCGTCAATGTGGAGGGACAGGGAGCGGCGCAGCAGGATTCCCACTCCCCTGGAGCAGGAGGTGAAGCCGGAGTGCACCGCCAGAGTGTACCCCCATCTGTTGAGGGCCTGGCAGGTGTTCCCCAGCAGGTGCGTCTCTTGCAAGAATATCGCATCGGGAAGGTGACGTTTAATAAATTGCAAGACAATGGTACGTTTAAGTCTATCACCCAGACCATTCACATTCCAGCTGAGGATCTTAAAAGTTTCTCCCTTGCTCACTTTGCCACTGGATTCAAGCAAGCCGAGCTGAAGACGGCTGAAATGCCAGAAACCGGTCCTCGGAAGCTTGTTTCCGGTTCAGGGAAGGCATGGCTTGGCAGATCGGGCTGGACTGTTCCCATGAGGCACAGGGTCAGACTGATTTGCATATGGCCATGTCTGAACTGGGGTGGCAGAGTGGGCTAAAGAACGGTGATGGATTAAACCCAGATCTGTTGACTGGGTGTGAGTGTTTGATTGGTTCAGATGCTCCGTCCATCAGCACCCCCTTTTGTACCACTTTGTTCGCCATAAGTTGGCAGGGTATGCTCAGACGTGAGTCCCCGGCTCCCTTTGCCACTGTATTCAAGCAAGCCGGGCTGAACACGGCTGAAATGCCAGAAACCGGTCCTCAGAAGCTTGTTTCCGGACCAGGGAAGGCATGGCTTGGCAGCTCGGGCTGGACTGATCCCATGAGGCACAGGGTCAGACTGATTTGCATATGGCCATGTCTGAACTGGGGTGGCAGAGTGGGCTAAAGAAAGGTGATGGATTAAACCCAGATCTGTTGACTGGGTGTGAGTGTTTGATTGGTTCAGATGCTCCGTCCATCACCACCCCCTTTTGTACCACTTTATCTCAGATGAGGGTCACCGTCAATCTGCAGATCCTTAAAGGGCAATGTCTTGAACCTGACTGCCTGGGGCTATTGAGTCCTGCAAGGGGCATTTTCGGTATGGCTGTGGAAACTGGGCATTTCTAAAGCAAGACTTTAATCATGCTTTGAGGAATCATCGCAATACTTTACAGGTTAAAATGTGCAAGCTTCCCTGACATACGAGTATACAAGCTAATGAAATTGCCTACAGATATGCTGGGAACACCTTGCTGAAGTGAAAAATGCCATCCATCTATCCTGCTGCCAATAACTGGTCACATGAATCTTGAATAGATCAGCCACATCCTATAAGATCTGCAATGGTTATTCCTGGAAGCACATGCCAGATTATCATGCCAACAAGTCTGTAATGTCAAGTGGTCAAAAAGCAATGTGCAGTGTCAACATTGCTGATTCTGAAGTTTGAAGTGTCAATGATGAGATGAATTAGCGCCATTTTTCACTACGCACCAATTATGGCCTCCCTCTCCAAAGGAGATTGTCAGCATCCCGCCTGCATTGCGTTCAAAATTAAATTAGCATGCTGTGGATTTCTGCACCCTCACCACCACTGTCGTCACACAACTCGCATCTTTGGGAAAATCAGCAAACACCTAATACTAAACAACCATCATATCCATTCTATAACCGTGTCTAAGTCTGAACCCCCTGTTAACACACTGTGGGTATTTGAATTCTGGGCATTGCTATGTTGTGCAAAGTGATGAGCTGACGAATCTGTGGCCATGGTTGCACTTGACAATACCCCAAATAAAATTAAATAAGAACAAAAAAAGAAAATTAAAAGGATCTCTGTCACCCTACCCCTGTGGGGTAAGTACAGAGTGTTCATTCTAAAATGACCTAGAGTACATTCTCAATAACCATACAAAATGTCTAGAGCCTCTGCAGCTCACCTGAGGTCACTACTAGATCCTTGGGCTATACACATCTTTGTATAGCTTCACGAGGTTGCAGGCCAGTGCACAGTTTTCAGAAGAACAGATTCTTTGGAATATAAAATCTGGATTCTTCGAAAACGAAAGCTGTGATACCTTCACAGAGAGTGCTCGAGCCTGGATACGTGCTTCGTGTAAACAATTTCCGTCTGCCTCCCAGGACACACCTATTTCCAAACAGTATTTGCATTTGAAACCTCCATCTCGAGTCCCATCCCCCGCCCTTGGGGAAAATCAGGGTGAACCATTCGCCTGCTAACATCAAAGGAGCATTCACTCTTCTGCAAAATTCATATTTTTACATGCAAATCTCCCAAGGCTCATAAAAATACAAATTTCATGTTGGACAAGACGACAGAATACACCTCGGAGCCGCACTGGCCCTGTTTCTGAATCATGCACAAGCCCCGGTCTGACTAGAGGTGCATTGCTTCTCATGTAAGGCAGCCTCGACCGCCACCATGAAGCACTTCTTTGCCGGATAGATGAACTCATTACACCCAGCACAGGTTGCTGGGCCCCCCGAGTCTCGTCTGATGGCAGCGGTGAGCAGGGGCGCAACTAGAGCCACATTTAAGGGGGTGGGGGCTCAGAAAAAAATTCGAGGGGGTGACTCTTCCAGCAATAGTTAGCGTGGAGTTGTAGGGGCTCTGGAAGGGGTGAAGAAACAACAAAGCCTAATTTATAAGCGAATGGTCTTTTAAAGACATGTGAAGGGGGGGTGGGGGGTGGTTGGGGAGCTGAAACCCTTGTACCCCAATGGGCGTTGCGCGCCTGGCACTGAGGGACGGACACTACCCATACACCACAGGGAAAAGCCCACAGCTCGGTAACATTCCCATGCAGCGCACTTACCTGGCACGAGATCTGGATGAGGTACACCAGCTCTTTGGACTCGCAGCCGTTCCGGGTCACTTCGCACTGTTCCTCCAGGAGCGACAGCTGCAGCCGAGAGAGAGAGAAAGGAGAGACCAGGTCAGTAGGCAGGGACTAAACCAGGCGTGTAATAATGCTGGGAGCGATAACGCCACCAGGACACCACAGCCAGCTCTGACAAATCACGTTTCTGAGTTCTCCAAATCCATTCTGAAACTGCCCTTGCGAGCGTTATCTGCGTTGTAAATAACGGTGCGCAGTCGAGGTCGCATCAGCACGACGAAAGAAGCGCACACAACTCCACAGCGTACATACACTGCCCTCTAATTGGTCCCAAAGCAGGACTGGCCATGGGATTAGACATTCTATTGTTTCTTAGTTATCCCTTCTCGCCTATGACGAAAAGAGGAATAACCCTCTGAAGAAAAATAACGAGGGACACGAGGCGAATTATTTCTAATGAAAACGGTTTCCTTTTGTTTTTCACTTATGGTAATAAAGAACGAATGGGATCCAATGCAATCCCAAATCTAACCCTAATCATGAATTAACGCAAACCTACCCTTACTGCAACCTCATCTCCCACACTTACTCCCCCTTCTGCACAAGCATCTAACCTCCATTTCAACATACACCCCAATCACTTGCTACAGACTTACACCTACTTGTAGTGTCTACCTCTACACCCATATCTACACAGACACTTTCTTCCACATGCAATGCTATTCACTGCCCCTTACTTCTTTTTTTATTCACTTGGCTGTTTAAGAAAAGATTGCAATTTACAAACGTAAATGTTATTTATTTCTTTGTTATTGTACCCAATACTAGCTCATTTTTTTTATATGAAATTGTATTTCTTACGTTGTTTCGAATTTTCCAAAATGTCCTTATATCCTGCCATCATCCTCACTGATCTTCAAGGCTTACCAATCGCCTTAACAATGTGTATGCATTCACTGGCTATTGTACAAGACTGATGTTTCATCTCATGCTTCCATGAGACATTTCTAAATGTGGAAGCCCTAGCACCTGGTGAGGACCCCAAGAAAAAAAGGGGAAGATTACAGGAGGTAGGACAAAAACAAGGGCAGTTGGTCCAGATGTATGTATGCATGTGTTTATTATTATGTGGCACTGCTGACATACATGACTCCCTGCACAATATTCTAGAGCTGTTGGTGCAGCTAAAGGAGAACAGCAGTACATTGGCATACAATCAAGGGATCAGGACATGTGCATTGCTACTGTGCAGAGTCGACTTAACACATATGTGCACATTGGCCAAGGTCATTGCTCAAAACGTATTGGCATTTAAAGCAATCTTTATGAGGCTACGATGGAGGGGTGCCAATAATTGCTTGGATCGATGTTGTTAGCCTCGAGTGCTTAGACGGATGTTAATTTATAGATGTTTACAGTTGCAAAGAACCCCTGCTTGAGATTTACAGAACAGTCCTGGGAACAACAGACAGTCAAAGACAGTGCGCAAACAAAAGAGGAAGGTAGCCAAGGAGAAGAGACACCAGATAAATCATAGAAAAACAGGGGGGAAAGGGCTTACAGTGTGAGAGAGCTTGCAGAAAAGTCAGGGACTTCATTTGATGTTACTTTGTGATAGGACGTAATCAGCCGATTTCTGATAGAAATGCAAAATCCGAGCAGATTCCACCAGTGGAATTCCCTCTACCATATCATTCCGATAGGAAGAAAACTCCAAAGATGGAACTGTCACCCGAAATTAGCATTTCTTGCCGAAACCAGAATATTTACCTTTACCTGCATGTTATTAACAATGTACTGTTTGCTGATCATTTTCTATTTCTCTCTGCCTACATTTGTTCGCCCATAAACCCACATCTGTGTGCTGAAAAGCACACATAATTTTTACCTTCTATTCTCTTTCTATATAGCACATCTGAACTCAGGAATGTGGTTAAGAACTATCATCCTATGTACACCAAATTATAACTAAAGTGGAGACAATAACTCTAAGAAAGAACAACCATAGTGGTAAAGACCACAAGCACCACGTACAGAACCTAACTGACTTCAAGGTTTAAGGAATCTTTCGAAAATATTTGTGCTACAAATGGCTGCTGTGTATGTCATCATACCTAGAACTGAAAAACCTAAACACTGAAGTTGGCACAACTAACAGTGACATTTGAGCTGCAACTCCTTATCAGGACAACAAACGCTGCTGCAAACATGAGGTAAAAAAGTAGAAAGTGTTAGAAAACAAGCAAATTAAAGGATCTTTTCAATCTCATCATGATCTGGGAGATTGCTTCAAATGCATCTTTGCCTGTTAGATTGGTTTTGATTACACTCAAGTATTTCAATCTTTCTCAAAACCATTCCTTGATGTACTTTTTCCCTTTACATTTACCAATGTAGACCATAACTGATGGAAAGCCTCAATTTCTTGAAGAATTAATTCTTGCAATGTAAGAAACGAGAGAGACGTTCCACGAGTTAGCAAATCTAACTAAAAACAAAAAAATATTTAATATACCAAAGAATTATTTTGAGAATTTTGGGGTGTAGAAATTAACATGAATCTAATGATCAGTCAAAGGTATCTTTCAAACATGTCGAGGGCACAATCTCCCAGACCAAGACGGATTGAATCTCAATAATTGAAGCATGTTTGGAAAAAAAGTTAGGATAGGCCCTCAGAGGTTGGCTAATTAATCAATATGGAGGTACTTTATTTTTATTTAAAAGACGAAATGTTGACTGATATGTTTGTGTACGTGTGACCTTATTTTCATATCATATTGTAGAAAAGGTGGCCCTAATATTTAGAAATCAGTCCGCACTTTATTGTATGTACAACCTCGTACCTTACCAGCTGAAATGCTACTTATTTTCTGTTTCCCTCAGTCTACCTGAAACACCTAGGGCCGTTCTGTTTTCTAAAGAAGTAGCATCCAGTACATTTTTCCTATTTCTGCATGGACTCATTTTATATGCGATTTATACAGTGGCAGTGTGTGCGTTACCTCATAAGTCTTGTAGCAAAATGGTTTCTACCCATTTAGGACACCCAGATTTAGTTGCACCTGTAATTCAACTGCATTTGCACCTCTGTATGCGTCCCCCCATAAGCCTGTGATTCCCGCGCACTTGATCCCCCACCCAAAGATCTGTGCATCCATAGAGCTCCTTGTACCTGCACCTGTTGTTTATTAGGGACTTGGTGCATTTTTCTTTGGAGTCTTTGCAAGGTTCCTCCAGTATCCCGCAAACCAATAGAATGCCTTGCACTTGCTGTTACTAGGACCTGGTGTTGTTTTGCATCATGCATGTTCGAACAAGGACGGTACATTCATTTCCTGTTGTTGGTACCAATGTTAACTTTGCACCTGCCCTTCCTGTAAGAGTCTGAGAACTTTCCAGAAGGCCATGTGTCCCACTTGACACATGTGACCTTCCATTTCCTTTGAACCCTCGAGAGGGTATATAAGCCCCCACCCAATCCAGAGTCTTTTATTCCTCACTCCCTGCGGAATAACCCTCACCCTTCCCACTCACCAGAAAATCGAGCCAGAACCAAGAAGCGATCCAGGCTCCTTCAAGTCTAAAGTGAACCTGTGGTTAGAACAACGAACCATGCTGTTTTCATCAATACAAATAAGGGGTTGCCTGCTTTCTGATGAAATCTTGCTGGATGTCTTATGAGGTTACCACATCGGGCCAGCTTTAATATGGTTTATTATTTATTGGCGTCAGCTATCACAAGCTTTTTTTTATCTTAGCACCGACAAACATGGAGCATATTTTAAAAAGGCTTTGCGTACAGAAAGCATCCTACTTTTTTTTACAATAATCCACTCAGAAAGATTTATATTTCAAATGCTCATATTCAAGTTTCAAGCTGCACATATTGAAAGGAGCCCTTTGAAGGGAGGGAGGGGAAAGAAAATCCTGGGCACAGGGATAAAAACACTTGCAGTGGGTGCTCTGCATCCATCGTATGCACCTGGGTCCTGTTGAACGGGTCCAGGTGGCTGGCATAACAATTCCAAGGAGGTCACACCTGCCCCTTCAATGTAGATGGCCTGCTGTACCTTGTACAGAAAGTGAGCTGTGAAGAAAGCTCTGGTGCAGGGGCAGGCTGTGAAAGCAGGTACACAGCAGAGACACTGTGTCAGGTTGGTACGTTTTTAACTGCCTACTTACTGATGCTTGTACAAGGGCTGCACAGTCCTTCACTGTAAGGTATGCCAGTTTCAACCCTGGCGGGCAGCATTACATAGTGAATCAATTTTTTTAAAGAAGCTCGCTATGAGCATCTGGCACCTGTGAGCTGCTCGCATTGAGTGGACGACTTGACTTTGTTTTACAAAAAATATGTTTTTTTGATTGGTAGTACTTTGTGATTAATGCAGCATAAAATTATGCTTACCAAACCCTGAGCAAGTGGGTAACTTGTGTTTCCTCAGGCTCCGATAACTATACATATGTGAACAGCGAGAGTTCATAAAAAGCCATTCATGCTGTTAAGTCGATCGTCGGAGAATGGGCTTTGGAGGGCAGACGACCTTGGGAGGTATGCCTCCTACGGTTTTTGGTAGATGGGACAGCCCATGCTAGTGGCACTAGTTATAACTAGCTATTTCTTAGAATCGGCCACCATTTTGGGTAGAGTGACAGTAGCCAGTGCTTAGTTAGGAGAAATGTTATTTGTTTAAAAGACAAACATGTTGGCGGATGAGCGCATGAGAGTGGCCATGTACTTGCTGGCAGAGGCAGGATAAATAGACCTTGTAACCCAGCACACGTGTGTGGCAGCACGCAGGCAAGACATGCGGCAGAGGGAGTCGCAGCAGCTGTAATCGTGTGCTCCGTCGAACCTCGTGCTAAGGTGAGCAGTGGGCCGCTTTCAGGTCAAGCAGAGCAGCCCCGACACCTTGAGTAGGCCAGCGCCTGATTTTATAGGACCACGGGGGAAAGGGGCCTGTCATCGTCAGGCAGAGGCCGGTCCAAAACAAGAGCCTGAGAAAGGCGGGGCCGGCATCGGCCACGCCACAAGTATGGCGGGTGCACCGTCCCCCTACCTCTATCGTGGAGGCAAACCTGTTGCGCTACAATGACGCGACAGGTGGGCCTCGAAGCCGATTGGTCCCCGGGGCTCCCAGTGGCCTGGAAGTGATATAATCACTTCCGGGTCACCAGAGGAACAAAGGCCAGGCCGGTTAGAACCGACCTGGCAGGTAAGGGGTTAAAAGGCCGGGGAACGCAAGAGTCTGCCTCTTTTACTCCGCGCTCCACGGCCTGCCCCACCAGCCTCTAGAGAGGCTGTAATTGTTTTCTTTTCTTTTCCCTACAGGTGGAATCTGATACGAGTTGTGTCGGAGTTGGGAGCATCGCTGAAAAAGCGGCGTCGCAGGAGACGTGGGTTTTCCAGCATCATACAGGTTCACCGGGAGAAATTATACTGCAGGCAGCGTTCGGGAAGAATAGCGATACGGCACCGGGGGAGGAGGCTGCATGTGCGGAGGTAGCTCGGCGTTGAAGGAGGACACTCAGTCAGCAAAGGGGGCAGCGGCGATCATGCGGAGACCGGGGCCTGCTCTATTTGAAATGTATCGGGTGGTTGCGAGAAGTGCACATGGCGCTTCTCTAAAGTACCGCGGAAGGGGGGAGGGGGGGGGTTGAAAAGCCGATAGATTCATTGCCTTTTTGGATTGCTGGTTTCGGGCGGGAGGAAAGCTCCGTGCGCCATTAACCTGCGATCTCTTTTAAAACGGGCGCAAGAGCGGGAGTAAGCCCCATGTAGTGGTGCTCAGTGCCAGTTTATGTGAAGCAGGCACAATTCATTCGGGCAGTGGGGCGGTTCATCTTGTGTAAATAATTAGCAGGGGGATTTGTTGTGGCAATTTAAAGTAAATCTGTTTAGCATTACTGTGTGCATACAACAAAGGCACAATTAATTCAGTCATAAAAGGCACAATCAATTTGGTTAGTGGGGCAGTTCATCCCGTTTAAAAGGCTAGCAGGGGGAACTGTTGTGGCATCACTGTGTGCATATAAAGGGTGACCTTGATCTAAATGTTTTGATAAGGGAACTAGCCCATTGAGCTACATTGTGCATTGCTGTGGGGGTGCTTTATTTACCTACTCACTTTGGATAACCTGGTGGCTAGCAGGTTTGCGTAATGGTACAGTACAAAGGAATACAGCTGCAGATTGAGCTGATATTAGTGATATAACATTCTCTTTGTCATGATTTCAGAATCCAAGTTCAAAAAGACTCTCCGCAGTGGCGCATCGGAGGTGGCACGAGGACATCACTCACAGAGGTCACAGACAGGCCTGAATTTCACTGCTTCTGTGGGTCGAACGGGCTTGAGATTACTCGCCTAACAACCAGGTTAGCTGGTGTGGCGCGGCTCCAGTTGCGTGGTGCTTACGGCCAGTTTGTGTACCTCCAACAGTGCTCAGGTAAGGACCTGGACAGGTTTCCAGGCCAGGCAAATATTGTGGGGAGGCTCTAATTTAGAGACAACACTTAGGTGCAGATAACATTGTGTTCGCGGTGTTATTGTTTATCAGCTTATAAGTGACCCTGCAATTTGGGCTCAGGACCTATGGCCAGTAAGCGTGGCGCGAAGCGTTCCCGCATGGAGCACGCGATGGAGTCAATGATGCGCAGGATGGTGACTATGTAGGAGATGGGGAAAGGTTGAAAAAATAGGGCAGAGCCTTGCATAACTCAGAGAAAGATTTGAAGAGCAGAGTGAGGCGGTTGGGAGGCCTAAGCAAACCATAGTGCCCCCAAAACCCAGGGGTGAATTGGATCCACTCCCCAGGCGGGCTAGGCCCAAGAAGGGGAAGACCCAGGAAAAAGCCCCCGTGCCAGTCCCCCATGTGGGGTGGGGGGCAGGGAAAGGCCCAGTCCATCAGGTGTGGTTCCTTCGGGCGGGGGTCCCTCTGGGGTCCCATTCACACCGGTCCCAGTGGTCCCCACACCTATCCCAGTGGTCCCCACACCTGTCCCAGTGGTCCCCATACCTGTCCCAGTGGTCCCTACACCTGTCCCAACGGTCCCTGTGGGGGTGGCCCCGCAGGTTGGTGTCCCATCAGGTGCCCCTACAGGCACCAATCAGGTCCCACAAGAATTAGTGGCACAGATAGCGGTGGTTCTCCCTTGGTTAGGGAGGGCAGGGATGTTGCCAAATTCAGTAGGGGCAAAAAAGGTAGGGGAGGACCCTTTGGCTGAGGCAAAAAAGATGGTGGCAAAGATTATTGCAACACCAGGTGGGACGCCAGGCGAGGGGCCAGGTACTCCATCTCTTCCGCAACCAAGTGGGGGGGTTCCTTTAGTAGGAAACAACAAAGATGTGCCAGTGAGCAGCCATGAGAAGGACAAGCTGACGGTGCCAGCTGGAGTGGCTTCAATAGGTAAGGAAGTGACATTACCATTACTGGGAGTGGGTGAGTCACTCACCGGGAGGGAACATTTGGCCAGGCATGTAACGCAGGAAGTGAAAGAATTGATATGTTCTGGTGCTTATGTTAATATGTTCTCTCTGCTCGTGGACAAAAGGGAAATGGAGTATTCAAGGAAACAGAAAGATTAGATGCTTCCTAGTGAATGGCGTAGTGAAATGTTGAAATTCAGGGTGGAGGAGAATTTGAGCAACTGGATTAGGGCTTTCTCAGTATTTATGGCAATAACAGCTGAGCATTCTCCTACCATACAAGCAGAAATGGCTTGTTACCAGAGCACGATTACTATGTCTCATGACAAATATGGGGGCATAGGGTGGAAGGAATATGACAGAAATTTAAGGAAGGCTAGGGCAGCTGACCCATCACTTTCCTGGGACCGAGTCAACACGATCGCATGGTTGGATCAGTTTGGGCCAGGGGAGCCTGCTAATCCAGTGCAAAACTTCAACAGGGGTCACACATTTCAATCTTCTCAGCACTTTCGGCCACCTCAAACCACGGGCACAGCCCCTAGTCCAGGTAGCGGTGAGGGACGGAAAGGGACATGCTGGGATGTTAATAGGCGGACATGCACCAGTAACCCAGGTACCTGTAAGTTCAGGCATGCATGCTCTATCTGCCCCAACCCTTCTCACCTAGAATGCAAATGCATCAAAAAATCAGGATATAGGGGAAAGAAGAAACAAGAGTGAGGAGAGGACACAAATTATAACACACTCACCCATTGAAGTAACAGCTATGACTCCTTGGTTAAACAAATACCCAGATCATGCTACGGCTAGGACATTGTAGGAGGGTTTTCTGTATGGCTTTAGGATTCCTGCATTTGATTACATAGGGACACCGGACTGGAGAAATCAGCTTTCGGTGAGGTCCAACCCTGGGGTGGCAGCAAAAAAAATTGCAAAAGAATTACGCTTGGGCAGAATAACTGGGTCTTTTGATCACATCCCTGTACACAATTTTGTTTGCTCGCCCCTGGGTGTGGTCCCCAAGAAAGATGAAGGGGAGTTCAGGTTGATTCATAATCTGCCAGCCCCTAGAGGCGGTTCATTGAATGATGTCATCAGTGAGGAGATCTGTAGTGTTAAATATGCTTCCTTTGACCAAGCAGTTGAAATGCTAAGGGGTTTGGGCCCTGGGGCCTTGCTAGCCAAATCTGATATTGAGTCTGCTTTGTATTTGCTGCCAGTCCATCCACTGGATTACCACCTTCTGGGTTTTAAATTCCAAGACAAATACTACATGAATATGTGCATGCCCATGGGGGGCTCCGTCTCCTGCGCTTACTTTGAAAAATTCAGTTCATTTTTGGAATGGGTTTTTAGACAGGCAACGGGGGCATCAATATGTCATGCATTATCTGGATGATTTTCTTTTTCTGGGATCGGCGGGCTCCCGGGAGTGTGCTTGGGCGTTGCAGGAATTTTGCGCGCTCATGCAGGCTTTCGGGGTACCCCTGGCGCCTGGGAAGACAGTAGGTACAAGACCACAATTGAATTCCTGGGCATCTAATTAGACTCAGTACAGGGGTGTTTCCGGTTGCCTATAGAAAAAGTTAAGAAATTTAGGACAGCATTACAACAATGCTGGCAAAGGATAAGGTAACCTTACATCAGCTGCAACAGACAGTGGGTCAGTTGAACTTTACGCTGAAAGTCATACCTATGGCACAACCATTCTCACGCTCCATCTCACAGGCCATGGCGGGTCTCCAAGAAAAGCACCATCACACAAGACTGTCGTCTGAGGTTCGCCAGGACATGCGTATTTGGATGGCATTCCTGGCGGATTTCAACGGCAGGGTGGTGTGGCCTGGTCCTCCCACTACTTCTGCGGAGTTAGGTTTATGGACTGACGCTGCAAGCAGTGTGGGTTTTGGTGCCATACTCGGTAACGAGTGGGTGGCGCAACATAGGCCAGCATGGTGGGTGGAGAATGGGGTGACAGCCAACATTGATTTCCTGGAACTTTTTCCCATCTGGGTGGCACTCATGCTTTGGCCTGAACATCTGTGAAATCAATCTGTGGTTTTTTGGTCAGACAACATGACTGTGGTAGAATGCATCAACCAACAGGCTGCACGGTGTAAAATGATCCTCCGTCTGTTGAAGGAGATAGTGTTGTCTATGAAACTAAACATACAGTTTAAGGCTAAACATCTCCCGGGGGTCTTGAATAATGCTGCTGACGCACTCTCTCGCTTCAAGATGCAGGTTTTCAGGGAACACCTACACTCTGCGGAGGCAACACCAACATTCTTCCCGGAAGTACTTTGGCAGATTGGTGCCCCCAACTACAGAACCTCGTGGCAGCTAGCCTAGCTCCCAAGATCAGGAAAGCTTATGAAGGGGCGTTTCGGGCTTACTGCGCTTTTTTGGGGAAGGATTGGGTAGAAATCTGGAATGACACATGGGCATTCCTGCGGTATTTAGATACTTTGAATAAGGAAGGGCGCTCAGCTGCGGCAGCCAGACGACATGTGGCAGCAATTTCCTTCTTCGCACAAATTAAGGGCAGCGGGGATCCTACCAATAGTTTCATTGTTAGGAAGGCCCTGAAGGGGTGGCGACGCCTCTAGGGATCTGCACCAGACACAAGATGGAAAGGATCACTGGTCCTGCATAACCAAGGTCTGCAGGTGGATCGGTAGGTGTCTCCCAAATAAAAGACCCTCATACACGTGTTTTCTCAGAGTCGTGTAGCGGTATATGATGTGTCCCCGCTTCTTGTAACACGTGTCCGTGCGTAATCCTTGGGTCAGTTTTTGTTTGCACCCTCCGCCAGGAGGTTGTACCATTGGTTAAAACAGTAGTGATGGTGAATAAGTGAAATAGTGCTATAAAGGTGTTCTAAAATACCCGGACAGCCAGAGGTTCAACTTTAATATTTCTGGATTCGGATAGAAGGTTAAGGCGTGTCGCTATGGAATTATTTAGGAATTCTAGCGCACTAATCTTGTGAGGTTAAAAGTGGTCGACATGTTTCAGCCTTATCTGCCTGTTGGTCAGTCGGCTTTCCTCAGGACCATAAAGTGATTAAGTGAAAGAAAGAAAGAAAAAGGTAAACTTGTAACCTGATTCGTTTTGTGGTAGTAGGTCACATTGTACCTCTACATTATGAAAGACTTGTCTCCTCGGGAACCACGGCAGTTAGGGGGAGGCTTCACTCTAGCCTTCAAACACCCGTCTAGCAGCATGTGCTGTCTCTGCCCTTGGTAAAACGAATCAGGTTACAAATTTACCTTTTTCTTTCTTTCTTTCACTTAATCACTTTATGGTCCTGAGGAAAGCCGACTGACCAACAGGCAGATAAGGCTGAAACATGTCGACCACTTTTAACCTCACAAGATTAGTGCGCTAGAATTCCTAAATAATTCCATGGCGACACGCCTTAACCTTCTACCCGAATCCAGAAATATTAAAGTTGAACCTCTGGCTGTCCGGGTATTTTAGAACACCTTTATAGCACTATTTCACTTATTCACCATCACTACTGTTTTAACCAATGGTACAACCTCCTGGCGGAGGGTGCAAACTAAAACTGACCCAAGGATTACGCACGGACACGTGTTACAAGAAGCGGGGACACATCATATACCGCTACACGACTCTGAGAAAACACGTGTATGAGGGTCTTTTATTTGGGAGACACCTACCGATCCACCTGCAGACCTTGGTTATGCAGGACCAGTGATCCTATCCACATTGATTTATAACTATTGAAAGGAGATTGAAAGGATCTCTACTCTCTCTCCCTCCACCAATTGATGATACCAGACACAAGATGCCCAATTGGGATAACTCTGCTGACATCTCTACTAGCAGCTCTTGATGGCATTTGCAGCTCTACAGGGGAGGAATTGCTATTCAGAGCCGCCTTTTCATTGGTCTTTTATGGAGCCTTTAGGATAGGGGAGTTGGTGGCGCAGAATAAACAGTATGTGCAAGGAGGGCTGCAGCTTGAACATGCAAAATTGCAGGGCGACCCTTTACTAATATCTGTTAAAAAATCCAAAACAGATCAGGAAGCCCGCGGCGAAGGGATAGTACTCCACCGCGCACATGATAATCCTTGCTGCCCTGTGACTCAGCTAGAAACATTCCTACGACACAGGAATAGTACAATGGGGGAGCATTGCTAATATATGCAGATGGGACCCCGCTCACCAGGTTCCAGTTTAAAAGGGTCATGGACATGGCAATAAACAGGGCAGGTTTAGATCCTCGGTGCTTTGGAAAGCACTTGTTCAGAATAGGGGCTGCCACTGAAGCAACAGCTAGAGGTTTGCACAGCAACAGTGTGAAAAGGATTGGGAGGTGGTCCTCCAATTGTTATAAGCGCCTTGTGCTGCTACAGATGCTGTGAGTGTGGCATTTCTTACTTGATGCATGTTCCATCTCTGCTTACATTTCAGTTTCTCAAACCTGTCTCGAGGGGGGGAAACTGGCGGCGGCGCACCAGCAGCAACATACAATACAAGGACGGGCACATCCACAGGAAGCAGGACCACATGTTGTTTGGATCATTGGCCACTCATATGTAAGACGTTTGAATGCAGTTTTTCTTTCAGGAAATTACAGACACAGAGTTGAGCAGGCCGGTTTTAGGGTGTCATTTCATGGAAAAGGGGGTCTCTGCCATAGTCAGTTCAGGGGTTTCGTTACAGATCTTTTGGGTTCCACCCAGCATAGTTATCCTACACTTGGGTGGAAACGATCTGGTAAATCTGGGTAGAAGAGGCTTGATGGAAGACAAATTCAGAGGTGGGTTGGTTAGCTAAGACATGCCAGAGGTGCACCATAGTATGGTCTCAGATGGTACCCAGATTTAAATAGAGGGGGGTAGATTCTGTAAAAGCGTTGAATCACTCAGTAAGGAGGATCAACAATAAAATAGGGAAATACCTAGTACTAGAATTATGTTAAGGTTAGACATCTGCCATCTGTATTTATCAATTGTAATCAATGTCATGAAATGTTTTCTGCGTAATCATGTAAAAATGTGTTTATTTCAATTTTGTTTTAATTTTATGTTTAATAAATACGTCCGGGGGTTGAATTACCCCCGCTTCCAAAGAAATCCCTCTCATGTCATTTTAATAAGGTTTGATAAAGGAGGGAGGGGGGTTTAGGTAGTCCCTGGCCATAGAGAAAAGCGGGACCGGCATCGGCCACGCCACAAGTATGGCGGGCGCACCGGCCCCCCACCCTCTATCGTGGAGGCAAACCTGTCGCGCTACAATGACGCGACAGGCGCGCCTCGAAGCCAATTGGTCCCCGGGCCTCCCAGTGACCCGGAAGTGATATAATCACTTCCGGGTCACCAGAGGAGTAAAGGCCAGGCCGGTTAGAACTGGCCTAGCAGGTAAGGTTTTAAAAGGCCAGGGAGCGCGAAAGTCTGCCTCTGACTCCGCGCTCCACGGCCTGCCCCACCAGCCTCTAGAGAGGCTGTAATTGTTTTCCCCACCCACCGTCCCCTAAAGCAGATTATTGGTCTTGTGATTTATGAAGGGTTTTTCACAGTTTTGTTGCACATGTAATGGAATATTTATTTATTTATTTATTTGATTTATATAGCGCGTTATAACCCAGGGGTCTCTAAGCGCTTTGTCAGGATCAACACACAGAGTACAGAGCAAAAAAAAGCAGCTGGTCATAGATTACAGTCCACCCCACGCTTGCTGAAAGAGCACTGTTTTTAATTTCTTTCGGAAGGACAACAAATTGGTTTCCGTCCGCAGTTCCATTGGCAACTTGTTCCAAAATGCTGGGAGAGTATAGGAGAAGGCACGACCACCAACAGTGGCCAATCTACAGCGTGGTTGAGTAAGAAGGGTAGCTTCTGCAGATCGAAGCACCCTACCCGGCCTGTAGGGAAGCAGGCGGGATTTCATGTAGCTTGGCGCCTTCCCATGAAGGGCTTTGTGCACAATGCAAAGCCCTTTAAACATTACCCTCTGCTTAATTGGCAGCCAATGCAGTTCTCGCAGGAGGGGGGATGCATGCGTGCTCCTCGACTTTTTAAAAATAAGTCTAGCAGCGTCATTCATGACAACCTGCATCTTGTTCAAAAGTTTTTGCGGCAGCCCTATGTATAACGAAATGCCGTAGTCCAACCTGGCTAGGATCGTGGCAGAGAGAATACAGGTGTGTCGTACTAATATGTTTTGTTCCTTAGAACTTTATCCCGTTTGCAGGTCATCATTCGTTGTATTTAGTGCTATTCCTTGGTCAGGCGGTAAGGTCATGATTGGTAAGCAGTAAATTTAAGGTCCTTAGAGGGCGGTGCCATTCTTGAATGGGGTCGCCCAAGGGAAGGGACAAGTGGTCTCTCCTAGAACTCCAGGGGCAGTTACAGCCAGTTGGCTAGATGGGTGCGGGGGAGGGAGGAGTCACGCTTTCTCTAAGCTGGTTGGCCACCCCGCACGTGCACAATGACGCCACCAAATGGACAAGAGATGCAAGGGCCCCCTTTAATGGAGTTAATAGAGCATACGGGGTAACCTGGGGGGGTACCCTCAAGGTAAACGGGCCCTCTGCGCATGCACACTCCGGCTGGAGGGCGTGATTAATTGATAAGGATCGGACACCTGTTAGTGACCTAGCCGTAGGCCCAAATAGGATACGCAGAAAAGTAAATGCTGTATGATTATGGTTAATATGTTAGATTCGGATAGAAAATACCTTGTACTAGAATTATGTTAAGGTTAGCCATCTGACATCTGTATTTATCAATTGTAATCATTGTCATGAGAAGTTTTCTGCGTAATCATGTAAATATTTGTGTCTTTCAATTTTGTTTTAATTTTATGTTTAATAAATATGGCCGGGCGTTGTACGACCCCCGCTTCCAAAGAAATCCCTCTCATGTCATTTTAATAAGGTTTGATAAAGGAGGGAGGGGGGTTTAGGTATTCCCTGGCCATAGTGGAGGAGGCTTCATGAGAGGCGGCCTTCTCCTATGACATTTATGATCAGGGAGAATGGCTTGGTGTGGGGGAAGAAGGGCAAAGAGGTTCTGGCAAGTGCGGAAAAAGCAAGAGGAGCAGGCACAATGTGAGGGGGTGGACAATAAGGTCCGAGGCTCAAAGCAAAGGAGATAGGGAAGAAAGGTGGAGTTGGGGAGAACAGAGGAGGATTGGTTGGCTAGGGACAGGCAGTGCTTAATTTGTAAAAAAATTAAACAATAAGTGCTAGGGCTCTTGTCAGGCGGCCACTACAGCTTGCACCACACACTGCCCTTACCATGCTGCCAAGGATCGTAACAACACAACTAGTAGCCATCGCACTCTGACAAGTGTGATAATTGGGACTATTCCAGGCTCCCAAAGCTATAAGAATGGCTTGGGCGGCAGGGAGTAGTCATTTTTTTAATGTATAGTGAATTCTTAATTAGCTGCTGTCATGGTCATCTCAAAGCCAGACAACTCCACCAAGTGCCTGTGTTGACAATTAAGTGTTTGCGCTGAGCACCGGAAACCACGGGCTCAAATTAAGAACTAGGGACAGGAGGTGGGTGACCACATACAGAGCTCCAGTCGGCTATGGGAGGGTTTGGTAAGAAAGGGGGACTTGGAGGAGGAGGGTTGCTGGGGGAGGTGGGGCCACGGTTACCGATGGGGGGAGGGAGAGGGAGAAAGGCAAGTGTTTGGAAGGGAGAGCAGAGGCCAATTCTAGGGTTGAGGAATGGTTGCCTCAGCGTTGTTCGCCGCAGGAGGTTGGCAGAGAGGGCCCTATGGGATATGCGGTCCTGATGGTCAGAGGAGGGTGGAGACAGGTGAGGCAGTGGATCCCAACCAGGAAGTGGGGTTAGGGTGAAGGGCGGCTTGAGGAGTAATATGGGGGCTGGGAGGTAAGCCCGGCCACAGCTTTGGTGGTGACCGTGTTTGAATGAAGTGGAGCAGTGAGGGGGGGGGCATTCAGTAGGGCCGATTTTGGCGACAGAATGTTGAGTGGGGCGATGAGGAGGTGGTACCATCACAAGGTCAGGGGAGTAGGGGGCGTTGGTTCTGGGTACCTGTACAGGTAGGCAGTGGCATTAACCCCGGGACCCTGGACCTACCCTTTATTTAACAGGCACATTTTAACAACGGGCATGGATACTCAGGAGAGCTTTATATGGCTCCATGGCCCAGAGAGGAAGACATGGCAGGGTCTAGCGCAGCCAGTCGGATGCCAACGGGTGGACGGCCATGGGGCATATCATGGCCCCCTGGCGTCCCTCAGTTGATGTGAAGGGACCATCTCTCTCAGACTCAATGCGATTGGACGAGAAGACCAGGTTATGGACAGGAGTGTGGGAGGGTGTTGACCCTCATCATCAATTGGAATTTGATGAGAGGAGTCTTGAAGAAGGTGAATTGGTGGAGTATGAGCCCTTCAGAGCAGGGGAATGCTGATAGTGGCAACGCTGTGCATGAATGGGGGGGGGCACTAATGGTAAGGATAGTGTTACAGGAGTGCCGTGCAGATTGGGAGCCCCGGCACAAGGCGATGGTGGATGCGGAACCCTTGCAGCTGGTTAGGCGGCTGGTTTTGGTGCAGAGGCCAACCATAACTCCTGGTAAGAACGCTAGTGGGGGGACAAAAAGAAGAGGTCCATTGGCATGGAGGCAGGGATGGACAGGGACAGTGGGGATGTTCAAATGAGGAAAGGTTTGGGGCCCTGGCCACACACCTGTTATGCCGAAGGAGGGGGCCATGCATGGTAAAGAACTTAAGATTAAGAAGTTCCCTTATATGGGGGTGACGAAAACCCTGGGTGCCTATTTAATGCTGGCTACTAAGGAAAATATTTAGAAGGCGGAGTAAGTGGAGATGTTGAAGCTGCTTCACAAGGAACTGCAGGTGAAAGAGGGTTTCAAGCAGCCCAACGTGCCGGCAACCATAGAGAATTGGACAGCAGTATTCTTCATTTTCGCGAACATTTACTGTGAAAAGTACCCGGAGCGCTGTGTGTCCATATGTAAATATATGGATGTGATCAGGAGGGCTCAGATCACATATGGGGTCAGGCACGGGCACAATGTGATGAGAAGTTTTGTGTACATTTTTGTCAAGTTGGAAGTAAATTGATTATTTAAAGAGCTGATTAAAGTGGTTTATTGCCTTATGTATTGGCTGAAGAGCATTACTAACTGGGATAAGGAACTTTCAGTTTCGTTTATATAGTGTGCACATCCATCGGGGAATGGTACGCCTGACCTGACCGTTTTCGTTTTACATTTTGAGAGACACCTCATCACGAGTGGAACACAATATTTATGTCCATATAAAAAGATATTTAAAAAATACCCTTTTTGGTTGAGCCTGCAGCTAGTGTGCATGTGCCATCACTTGGTGGCGATCAGCTGTATGTAAAGTTTAAAATAAAACTTTATAAAATGGGAATTTAAGGCTACCCATTACTTACCATTAGTTAGCATCCTCATCACTCTTACCACTAGTTAGCATCCTTATCACTCTTATTTGCTGGCTTTTTGGCAGCGCGTCAGATGCTGTCACTTCTTGCTTCACTTCCTTATTTATGTGTGGAGCATGAACCAGGTACATATTGATTTATCTTAAATAGCGTCCGTTTGCTGTTATTGGAGCACTCTTTCTTCCTTTTTTTTACCGGATTAAAAACCAAAAACTCAAACCGATCGGAAGGTATTGCAGCACTTTACATGAGCACCACTTACACTCAGTGATGGCCCTAAATCAGATTGACTGGGACAAGGCCCTGGCCAGAAAGAAAATGTGGTAATTGTTGTGGGGGGCATTGTGATGGGATGGCAGGAGGTGCGAGGAAGATGGGAAGAGTGCAGGAGGTTGATGGGTTGCTAACAATTACGCTGGGGCACATTTAGGGATGAATACAAAGTCTTTAACAGATCCGATTGAGACAACGTGGGCCCTGCTGCTGTTTGCATAACATTAAGTCAGCAACACCCTGCTGTGCCCCTCAGAATATTGGTGCCCCAGACCTGCCCCCAGCTCGCTCAAGGCCAGCCCTACTTACACTACACATATTCACATTCATTTTTTTCTTCAAGGTAGGGTGTTTTGTTAAAACTTAAGTAATTAATATGCCCTTCACAAACATTATAGCTAACCCTTTTAGTAGTGGGAGAAAACGCCTACTATGCTATATATTAAAGACATACATAATAAAAAGTTCAATTTAAGGCGACTTGCTAACAAAGTGCCAAAAACTGTTGGAATTTTTACTTTGAAAAACATTTATTGCTCAAGACATGTCCAGTTCTACTTTATGAACAAGTTTGTGATACCATCGAGTGTTACTGCCTCAACTGACTTCCAAAGCAAAGATACCCAAGGCTGTTAGTTTCATTTGGAATATAGTAATGATAAAGAAAATCAGGCATTTAACAGTAGCCACAACATTTACCACCATCGGATGGGGATTTTGCAGCACATCTCTTCTGTGCATGTGGCAGGAGTTAAGCCTTCTTTCCATGCCTGTTTACCTGTCCCAGGGAAGAAGAAAGGGGCGGGGTCTAGCGTGTCTTATCTGCCCAGCTAAGAGCCAGAGCTTTTAGTATCAGGAAAACAAAGAATGCTGCAGGCAGACAGTGGCTCGATAGGAAGAAGAGCAGGACCAAAGTCATCAGCACTACACTAGGTCTTTGCATCCAGATGTGCTGATGAGGGTATGAATTCAATAAATTATGATAATGATCATTTGTGTGTTTAATACAGTGCTTTTGCTAAGTAGTTAAATTAATCTTATAGACATTCGCAACTATTAATATACATACATATAAAATATATAGCTATATACCCTTGTTCACACAGATCCACATTTAGCGCTATGCCGACATTCATATAACCGTACAGCAATGTTTCTACGTAAATATATGTGGGTTCTCGTTTGTCCATACACATTTTCACATCAAATAAATTGATCAGTGCAGCAGTTGAACTGCACTGTAAAAGACAAGACGAAACTAAGGTAAGCTTTTATATCCCCAGTCCCCCTCTAAAAACTGACGTTGTCGTCTGATTATGGGATGAATGAATATTTACAACTTGCATTCTTGATTTCGCTCAAATGCACTTTTATCCTCAAAAGACTTGCCACTTTTCTAGGAAAATAAATACCGACTTGTTCATGTTTTTACAAAAAAGCCAGGAGCTAGTATGGGAACACCATTTTGTACAAATCCGCCATATTCCTTTTTGGGTCTTGCCTACGCAGCACACAAGTGCTACTTAGGGGGACCTTTAGTCATCACTCAGGACTTTTGCCTAAACACGTGCATGTGTTCCATTCGTTTGTATTGCAACTCGTACACGTTTGGCGTTTCCCATGTGGGAGCGAGCAGCAGCGCCATCGGTTTATAATTATCTTGATTTCGCTTTCAAACAGATGGCGCCGCTGCTCGCTCCTGCAAGGGAAACGCCAAACGTGCACAAGTGGCAAAACAACTCAATGCAAAACATGCACACGTTTAAGCAAAAGTAAACGCTGCGCGTGTCTGGTCCCTGTTACCAGGCAGAAACTGCTTGTTGTTTCTAATATTCGGCCTCTTTATGCTCTCTCATGTGCCCCCTTCGAGATCCTCCTCTCCTTCCACATTCTGCCAGCACCCTCCTACCAAATAGTCATCCACCACCACGTCCAAAACCACCACAGTAGTGAGGATACGGGTTCAACTGCAGACATTGCTATGTTAGCATAAGTGAGGTATATGCTTAAACGCCATTTTGCTGCTTTTGCCGCTTTTGCACATAACACTATATGGCTCTCGTAAATAACCTGCTTGTGCTCTTTCACATGAGAACGGTCTGTTTTTCACAATTCTAGACGCAAACTGTGCCCTCAGCGGGCACAGCGCGTTCAAGGTCGAATAACAATGTATGCTGTTAATTCATGTTGATCAGTCCCACGCACATTAGACATAACAGAAAAAGCAGCCTGCTCAAACTCGGGTGCTTTTAATATTGCATTGCATGCATGAGGAGGCACTTGGATACAACCCTTCCAACATCGAGGAGCTGTGCTAGTCCTGGGATGTGATTCATTCAATCTGAGCTTGGAGGTATGAGGTCCTCGTCGAAGCCTAGAGGTCTTTTTCTATCATTAATTTAAACTGGCTCCTAACACAGGGAGGGTGGTAACTGCACTATAATTCTGTTTCCACTGTCATTTATAATATGATTCCCCCTTTTGTGTTTTATGGAATTGTAACAATGCTGATCAAATTATTCCTATGAATCTGTTTGTTAGCATTGGCGAAAGTACTGCATCTTAGAGCACGCTAGTTAAAATAAACATTTTAAACTATTCTGTGTCTCTGATTACTCACGTTGTGGACTGGTATGAGAGCTAGAAAGAGTGTTCTTGATTCCCACTATTCCTGAGAGTTTCCTAAGTTGCATGTTCTAGGTTTTCTAATCATTGGTAGCTTCGCTGTAGCACGGAGAACGAATGAGACACTAATTAATGCTAGTCGGATCGGGGTTCTGGGCACTGAGGTGGGTTTTTTGGTATACCGCAATACACCAAGGTCCTTGTTTCCTCCGCATAGTTCTGTGCATGAGCAGAATCCCTGCACCTAACGTTTGGTCTTATTTTCGAGACACTTTAGTAGTGCTTATACTTGTCCACAATACCCTCACTCCTGTTTCCGGAAAACAGTTGTGACAGCATAACCTACCTATATAGATGAGTTATAGGTTCATTCAAGCTTGAGATTTAAAAAAAGGTTCACACTATTGTATTGAATTAATAACCCTTTTTTGTGCTATCACACATATAAGTTGTTTCCTTTTTCTTAGTCGTCATGGCACTCGAGATTGCACCGCATAGTGGTGCAGCGCTCCGTCATCATTTGACACAATATGGAGTGCCTGACGCAGGTCTAGCGCTTATTTTGTGGGTGGTGCCAACGCAGAGTTTCAATTTGAAATTTTCTACTCTTGGGTTACCTTTGAGGCTGTGGATGGGGATGATAACTTATTCCATTCATATACTCCCACAGCGATACCTGTAGCATATCGGCCATATACAACACTCAAAGTTCTGATTTCTGCATGGCAGCATCGTATTTGGTTTAATGGCGCCCTCCCCCACACTGTGACTCCATTCCGTTTAGGCCCTTTATCGATCCCAGGGGCCACTTGGCCAATTTTGGCCGGGTACACTTGGCCAGTTTTGGCCGGGTACACACCCCATCCACGATATCTGAATGTCGCAGTGGATGAATTATGTGTTTTGCACACCTCCTTAATAGGGGTGCATCGGGCTTTAGTCCAATACGTTTCCCGCAATCTCCAGGTGGGAGCACGTGGGGTTACAGTGCAACCAGCTGGACCGGTCGGGATGTTGATTAGTCCTGTCATGGTTAATTCGGTTATGGGCAAGCGTACCACGAATAAGGATGATATACCTTATTGGCTTGCTGAGAAATTTGACCAGCTGGAAGCAGTATTTCCTAATACTACGCATGTGAAAAAACACAGGATATTCACTATTAGTTTGCATAAATACTTGATACCAGAGGTAACAGATTGTGAGAACTGGGGTAAAGTATTTGCAGCAGTGTATAGGACCCGGATCCCCCAGCATGCTCCCCGCTCCCCCCACTAAACCTGTTAACCCACAAGAGAATCATCAACAGAGATTTGTGTGGGTGTAAAACGGCCATGTTTAATATTTTCCATTTCATAAACATGACAAGGCATTTCAAAATTCATTATCTACAGTTATCAACATAATTTGATTCTTGACTTCTTGATCTTCTTCCGCCAGATTAAGATTCTAATCCTCCAGCACTAAGGGGGCTTCTGGCTCCCCTCTTCCATGCCGTGCATCCGCGCGAGGTGGAACCCACCTGCGCCCCATGAGGAGTGGGCTCCCAACCACTGATCCTTGTCCGCCTTCTCCAGGGGCCCACCCTCTGACCACCAGGCTGACCAGGAACCCAGGAGGCTCGTAACCTGTCGCCCTAGCCTCCCCAGCCGGGGCCCTATTTCACAGCGGAGAGCTTACCGTCTCCCCCCTCAGTGCTGGCCTAGGGAGTACGCAAGGCGGACTCCCGTCCATTCCGTCGGTCAATTGTACTGTTCCAAGGTCTTTCTACCGCAACACGCCCTTCCAATCCCCTGAGCTAAAGGGACGGGTGGGTGGGAGTTTACAACTATACAAAGGGGATGTAGGAGGGAGACGCTTCTGGGAGGCCGCCACCGATCCGGTGCAACAGAGGAAGGAGAGGCCGGGGTCCCTGCCCCTAGGACCTAAATAGGTCACCAAGCTCCGCCCACTGTCGCACCGGAAATGCGTCCACCTGCCCCGGAAGAGCTAAGCGGCCGGTCGCCCATTGGGGCAGACCGGCCGCCCCTATCTAGAAAGGTAAGGGGCGGGGGCCGGGGGGCCGGGTCCTAAGTGCGCGCTCACCGATGCTCTGCTCGCGCTTGGCATAGGACCCGGATCCCCCAGCATGCTCCCCGCTCCCCCCACTAAACCTGTTAACCCACAAGAGAATCATCAACAGAGATTTGTGTGGGTGTAAAACGGCCATGTTTAATATTTTCCATTTCATAAACATGACAAGGCATTTCAAAATTCATTATCTACAGTTATCAACATAATTTGATTCTTGACTTCTTGATCTTCTTCCGCCAGATTAAGATTCTAATCCTCCAGCACTAAGGGGGCTTCTGGCTCCCCTCTTCCATGCCGTGCATCCGCGCGAGGTGGAACCCACCTGCGCCCCATGAGGAGTGGGCTCCCAACCACTGATCCTTGTCCGCCTTCTCCAGGGGCCCACCCTCTGACCACCAGGCTGACCAGGAACCCAGGAGGCTCGTAACCTGTCGCCCTAGCCTCCCCAGCCGGGGCCCTATTTCACAGCGGAGAGCTTACCGTCTCCCCCCTCAGTGCTGGCCTAGGGAGTACGCAAGGCGGACTCCCGTCCATTCCGTCGGTCAATTGTACTGTTCCAAGGTCTTTCTACCGCCACAAAGGTGACCCGGGCTCACAAGTCCGTCACCTTCCCCACCTGCTCTCTGAAAGAAAGACCCTAATCCTGGGGCCCAGCCCTCACCGGAAAAACCATTCGGTGCCGAAAGTGAAACCAGCGGCCCTTCACTGAGCACACCTTGGTCACCTCCAACCTTGTGATACCTCCCCTTACCGGAGTTCCTTCAAGTGAATCCATTCGGTGCGGGAAGTGAAACCAGCGGCCCTTTACTGAGCACACCTTGGTCACCTCCAAACTTGTGATACCTCACCTTACCGGAGCCCCTTCAAGTGAATCCATTTGGTGCAAGAAGTGAAACCAGCGGCCCTTTACCAAGCCCACCTTGGTCACCTCTCAACTTGTGATACCTCACCTTACCGTAGCCCCTTCGAGTAGAGTGCTACCCAAGCGGCCCCACACTGAGCATGACTTGGACCATTCCTTTTTGAGCCGCCTCACCGAGACATTCCAGGCTCTCGGCTCCTTCCTGGGGCCGCCCACCTCGACACACAGAAACCCGGTTCCCTTCAGGCCTACTGGCCATGCCACTCGCCACTGCCATAGTCGCCTCGCAGCTTGACGCATGGACGAGTGCCCCGTGCCCACACCACCTTCGCGGGCACACTATTGAACAGGAGAGAAATAGAAAAGTCAAGTATGGTCATTGGCAAATCATCGGCATTTCTGACACAACCCCACACCGAAACCCTGTTCCCTTCAGGCCTACCGGCCATGCCACCCGCCACTGCCATAGTCGCTTCGCAGCTTGACGCATGGACGAGTGCCCCGTGCCCACACCACCTTCGCGGGCACACTATTGAACAGGAGAGAAATAGAAAAGTCAAGTATGGTCATTGGCAAAACATCTGCATTCCGACACAACCATTCTGGCCAAATGGGCCTCGTGCCACCGCTGGACGACCAGCGCCCTACCTATTCGCAGTGCTGTCTGGTAAGCCTGCCTCTGCCGTGAACGTTGCCCTACCTATCCTGTCCGGGAGGGCCGAGTATCCCAACACGCTCAGTCCCAGTTCCGCTAATGCTAATCCCAACAGCTTGCACTGGTACTGCTACCAACAGCCAACACACCACCAAACAACCCCTTGCCTGTTCCACTCCAGACTCCAGCTGAGCGCCTGAGGAAAATGTTCTTATGCATTCATATGGAAACGCTCAGCCCGTTTTATTCCGTGTATTCCTAAAACAAACGAAGTGAGCAAGGGTGAAAGGGGGACAGGTATTGTCCAGTTCCCATGATCTTGGGGGGCTAGGGATGTCCTGCTCCGGGGATGCTAAGAACCAGGAAATTCAAGTGACCCTGTGCGCTCGCTGGCCCGGATAGCCCAATGTATTTGAAGGGGGGGGGGGGGGGGGCGCCAGGAGGCCGTCTGTCTACCAAACCTAGTCTATGCTAACCCAACCTGACGGACCAGTATGGGGTATAAGTGAACTACCCGCCGCTTCTTATCTACCCAACTCTGGCCTCCTTCACAGGTAGTAATTATAAGCAACTGAGACTACTATGTACGGTACCCAAATGGCGCTATCCTCCTTTTTCTCACGCCCTAGCAATAAACCTCTTTACTCGATGGTAAGGGGGGGGGGGGGCACACCTGCCCTATCTAGGTCCAACAGAGCGGTAGCAGTGAAAGCCTGCCTCGGGCACTTTGCGCTAGGATAAGAATTAACCCTGCCCACAGTCGTTGCGGAGTCCCTTGTGGCTATCTGAACCTCAACTCTTGAACGTTCTGCCCCTCTTGAACCCTTTGTTTCCTAATCCATACCCAATAACGACCAATATGGACTTGCCTGCTCACGAGAATCTGTTCCCATTATGTTCCTCTCCGGTCTTATCCTGAGTCTGTACACCATCTGCACTTACCAACAGAACCCGGCCATCGGGCGCAAGATGTGAACCAGACCATTGCCCTTAATTATGTCCAGATCCGATTACCGAAATGTTTATATATACAGACACCAAGATCACTGTACTCCAGTCCAGTTTCATAAAAATTGTCAAAACCACAATTACCAAAGAGATAATTCGTCACTCCTTGCCTGTTAGCAGGAGTGTCTTCAAGGTACAGATTGTTTACAAAAACTGTAGTAAATGCGTGAGCTAAGAATGTGTAATGATGGGCTTCCTGAAACCTATGAAGCGCGTTTCACACGTGGGCAACCCAGGGTCAGTGTCTGGGAAGTGACAATGAAATCCCCAACCAACGGGGTATAAAACCATGCAGCCATAACTTTTTTGGGATTTAAACACAAAATGAGGAGCAACGGTCACACTCATGCGCACAAAATTTTCAACGCACGTACACACATTGCCTACATTGCCTGCACCACGCTGTTAGAGTAATGACTGTGTGCCCATTCAACCCTGGACCTCTCGGCTGAAACTATCCCCGAACATAGGTGCAGAGCAGAGGAAAGTGTGATGGTGGTTTTCCGCGGACCCAAGGTGTTTATTTTATTCACTTAAAACTTCTTCAGGGTCATATTTCAGTTATTAGGTACCCGGACAAATCAAAGTTGACCTTTGCGAAGGACATGTGAATTCCTTCCATTTACTCGTAAAGAGGAGAGTAGGACAGCCTCACACTGCACAGGTGGACCCGCCTCCTGGGCACCAGCCAGGCACATCGCTCTCGTGGGCCGGGCCTAGAGACAGACTTCACTATTCTTATGGCATTTTTATAATTGCATTTTTTATCATTGCATCCCAAGCCTATCCTGCGCTCTACTTCCACTTCCAGTGCCTGTACCTTTAACTCTTCATGACACCACGTGCCTCCGAGTTGTTATTGTCCTCACGAAATATGGTATTAAACCGCTTCCTGCTCAATAGGACTCTTTAAAATCGTCCATTTCTCCTAACTCGGACGCTGGATTGTTATCCGTGCCCGCCATGTTGGCCAGGCGCGCCGAGGCCGTCTGCCCCACCAACCGTGAGTTATCCCGCGGCCATGCCAAATTGGCGAGTGAAACAAGTCCCTCCCCTCGAGTTACGGGGAATTATTTAACAGGCGAGGAACTAAACTCCTCCCGGGCAAATAAAAGATGGCGTACCAGCAGCATGGCCCCCTGAATCACCGAAATTCCGCCATCTGCAACATGCGCACCTGTATACCCATACTTTAAAACTATGATTTCTCCTTCTACCTCCCTAATCGTGCCTACCTGACGGAACCTGGCAGGAGTGCGGTATACACTTAGTTCACGTGATCCACACCCGTTACCTAAAACATGGTCCCCAATTGATCGGACACATTGCCTGTGCTCATAAATCCAGACACCCCAATGATTGAAAACACACAGGTTCTAAAATTGCAACTTTCAGCATAAGAAACAGCGAATGTACACTCCAGGCCCACTGGCTCGTATACACTAGTTCACGTGATCGACACCCGTTACCTAAAACATGGTCCCCAATTGATCGGACACATTGCCTGTGCTCATAAATCCAGACACCACAATAATTGAAAACACACAGGTTCTAAAATTGCAGCTCTCAGCATAAGAAACAGCGAATGTACACTCCAGGCCCACTGGCTCGTCCGAGTATATACATGGGGGGGGGGGTTATTGCCAAAGCGACCGGTACGATCTTCCTGTAACTTGCATCACCTCAAACTTGCTCTCGATTGACCCTTCAAATACTTCGATCGCGGCCCACGTGGACTCACCAAACCGATAGTTGCTGAATGTAGGAGTGTCGTGCCACCCTTCTAGCTACCCCCATATAGTCTGCTGCTAATTTCGTCCATGTCGCCTCCTCAGAGGGAGGGTACACCCAACACAAGGCCGCAGCAGCGCTCTCCAACGCGCCAACTCATCGCGACAAATCCCCCGGCCTCCCAGGAGCTGTTCGCCTAACCCCTCATGGTGAACACCCTCCACGCCAGCAATACCACCGAAAACACTCGCGCAAATAAATTAACCCACTATAGGCGCCATTTTTTGGACGGCCGAAGATGAAAGGCTGAGTAGGCCCCACAGAATCTCAGCTACGCATGTACACACCAAATATTTACCTCCGGCCTAATTCTCAATCCTAAGACACATGACTCACCCTCTAATACCCCTCTACTACTACTAAGAAATTAAAACAGTGACCCCGGGGCAAGACGCATCTTGGCTGTTACTGGGAGCTTGGAGGTTGAACCCTCGGGCCTTTTTACCAAGACGGCCACTACCAGGAAACGGCCTCCGCAGTTCCCCATGATCCTTCCATATAGTGCCTCTTTACGCCAACCTGATGCCATTCTAACTTGTGCCCTTAACGGGAATTACTCGCATGTGAATAACATAACCCCCATGACACGCTGAGTCAGAAAGAAGTCCACAGCGGAAGGCAGATGGACGGTATCGGGGTCTCTCCGAGAAAGCTGTATCCTGAACATTATTTAGCCCCTGTTCCACCCTGAACACACATAGCGCGCACTTTATCACGCAATACATGCGGATCGTTACCAAACCGTTCCTGTGATACCGAGCATTCCCCACTCTCCTCAGCCCGCCCACGTCGACCAAGAAGGAGCCTGCAGACCCAGGAGCCCTGTCGGCAGCCGCGGACCGCCAGAGCAGACTCACTATCATCGTCCGCCCCGGACACCACCCACGCAATCCGCGGCCGCACACAGGCCCCCCGGCACACCCGACTCCTTACCTGGCGAGATGGACGGCTGCAACCCGACGCGCTTCTCCTCCTCGTCGTCTTCCACCACGCGCTTGCTGTGCTGGACCTCCGGCCTCCCAACTCCGAACGAGGGAAAGTTTACAACTATACAAAGGGGATGTAGGAGGGAGACGCTTCTGGGAGGCCGCCACCGATCCGGTGCAACAGAGGAAGGAGAGGCCGGGGTCCCTGCCCCTAGGACCTAAATAGGTCACCAAGCTCCGCCCACTGTCGCACCGGAAATGCGTCCACCTGCCCCGGAAGAGCTAAGCGGCCGGTCGCCCATTGGGGCAGACCGGCCGCCCCTATCTAGAAAGGTAAGGGGCGGGGGCCGGGGGGCCGGGTCCTAAGTGCGCGCTCACCGATGCTCTGCTCGCGCTTGGCATGTGAAGTGCTTTGGCACACCTTGAATGACTGTCCTGCCCTCCGTGATCAAGCATGTTCAGGATGAGCATGGTCCGGAGGTGCCAGTTGAGTTGGGAATGAGGCTTGTCGGAGTGTTTGACGTACATGTTGATCTCTTCCTTGCAAATGTAAAGGGAGATGTGGTTAACTTTCAGGTGTCTAATGCTTTGCGCCTTGTTCCTGATGCCGCGAAAAACCGGTGATTTACTGAAAATTATTGCTGAGGCATACAAAACCATTGGCCGCAATAGTTTGGGTTTTAAGCCTTTTGCTAAAACAGCAGCACAATCGCAAAATCAGACGGCCCGGTGCGCTAAAGACAACCGTCCAGTTTTTCCAAAAAAGAATAGGAGAAATAAAAAGCAGGGGAAGCAGCAACAAGAAACAAGGGTCGCATGCTGTGTCAGCAATACCCGAAACTACTGAACGCACTTATGATTTGCACGACCATTAGGTTTCCTGATAGATTTCAGGTTCCTGATCAGCGTTCTCCTCGTTCTTCCCAGGAAACATCAGGCTCACAAGCCGGTGGCTGAGATCGCCAGGATCGCGGCAGAGGTCGAGGTGCCCCACAAGCAGTGGCGGCTGGCCCATAGGGGCGCCGGGGCAGCGCTCCACACGAAAAACTGCTCACTAATCGGGCAGCAAAAAATGTAAGCAGACAAATTGACAGCTTTGACAATTCGTCTGTTTACATTTCTGGCCTGTGCTGGCAGCTGCTTCACAGCCTCAAGTGCGCATGATAGAGTAACAAACGCACAGAAGACGCAGGCGAGAGCAGCAGGAGTCCAGACTCCGACTGCGCATCTGCGAGGGGCACTTTTTATTTCAGCACCCCCACTCCATTGATATTACATTAGGCATGCTGCGTATGCCTAGTGTAGTGCCGGAGTCTGGAGATGGATCCTGCTTGGGCGGTGACGTACAGTCGCCCTATGCCCTGTCAAATGCCAGGGATCCAGCTGAGTAGCCTCCCCCAGTCGCATCCAGTCTTCTGATTTGCCACTTGCCAAAGGAGACGCACGTGATGCGAAGCGGGACCGGCGGAGGAGATTCCTGGTAAGTTTGTAATGTTTTTATTATTAATTTCATTAAATGCTTCCCCCAACCCCCACTCCCCACGCGTACCCCTGAGTCATGCCAGCTGACTTCATTTGATTATCAGCAGTAGAGTTCGGGCCTTTTCCCGTGGGAATTCAGTATCCAATTATTGTAAACACATGCACTTGTATTTTTGCATTTCAAGCACTGCTGCCTAACTTAACCCTTTTTCCCACCCATTTAAGCCACGTTGAAAGATCTGACTTCAGTGACTTCTGAAACTCTGGTGGTCTTCGTCCCCTGACCCTCCCCCCGCCCCCTCATGTTGCTTTCATAACGCTGTCTCTTCATTTCCCTTATTTAGAAGCTGATGGCTGCTCTCCTTTCTGTGTTTTGTTGTTGTGGCCGGGTGCAGTGCATGGCAGAATACCCCTGCTGTTTTTAGGGCTCGCCTGCTGATGCGCTTGCGCATAGCTGGCGAGAAATATAGGGGCTTATCCAGAGCTTACCAAACTAGCGATTTGATGCTTTGCCCGTGCGCTTTTTAGGTCAATGCGCAAGCGCATTGACCTAAAAAGCGCGTGCACATCAAAGCCAGCGATCTGTTCCCCAGCTTGGTGCCGCCAGCAGCTCTTCCCGCTCTGCCCCCTGCTGCATCAAAGCCTTTCATTCCCCCCAGCGTGAGCTCTGACTCAGCCATTTCTCCTCCCCTAATTATTCACGGCCGGCCGGCCGTAGTTTCAGTTTCACGGCCGCCAGGCCGTGTCTCCTTTTATTTTAACTGTTTAGTTGCCCTTGCCTTTCATTCTGTCTTCGCAACCTAATTTTTCTTTTCTTTTCTTTCGTTCTCTGCTCTTCCCTCTCTGTGCTTCTCCCTTTGTCCCTTTTACATCCTTATTTTGTGATCCCCTAGAGATCTCTCCCTTCGTTTACTCAGTGCGTCCTCTCTCGCCCTGTTCTTTCTCTCCTGCGCATTCCCTCTGTCCGGCACATGTGCCCCCCGTCCCCCCCCCCCCTAATTATTCCCGGCCAGCCGGCCGTACTTTCAGTTTCACGGCCGCCAGGCCGTGTCTCCTTTTATTTTAACTGTTTAGTTGCCCATGCCTTTCATTCTGTGTTCGCAAGCTAATTTATCTTTTCCCTTCTTTCGTTCTCTGCTCTTCCCTCTCTGTTCTTCTAACTTCGTCCCTTTCACATCCTTATTTTGTGATCCCCTAGAGATCTCTCCCTTCGTTTACTCAGTGCGTACTCTCTCGCCCTGTTCTTTCTCTCCTGCGCATTCCCTCTGTCCGGCACGTGTGCCCCCCGTCCCCCCCCTTCTCATGAGCCCCCCTCCTCTCCTGGGTGTTTTGTCAGGCCCAGGTAGCGCTTCGCCAGGGCTGCTCTTTTTGGTACAATGAGCTATTGTGTTTTCGATGGGTGCCCTGGGGCTGACTCCTGCTTGGCACTGAAACACGCTGGACTCTTCAGGCTATTTCTGCTCTTTCTATATTTGTCCTTTTCTTTTGGCTTCTCGGCTCTGGGATGTGATTACAGAGGATTCTTAAAATGTGCGTGACTCTGGGATTTCTCTTTCCCTGGTTTTGAGTACCACCTTTGGTCTTCCAACCCACTCCTGCCCCCGCCCATCGCCCCCTGTTCTTGGATTTTAGTCACAATAAAATACAATGAACATAATCTTCACAAAAGTTATTTACAAAAATTTAAGCTATTTCCATTACAAATTAAATAAATTATTTAAGTATTATTTAAAAAAATTAAAAGCATTGTTATTTGTAATATCAATACACATAAGTCACGTAAATACAAAACATGTTGCATTACAAATGCTATAGGTGTCACATTTGCGAAAGTTATAACTATTGGCATTGTAAATGACAAAGCTATTAATTTAACTATTTGAAAAAATAACAAATACATAAAAAATAATAACAATTCTAAGACCAATAGCTCAAACTTTCCTAATGCGAGCCCTATTGCATTTCCAATGCTTGTTGTAAATGGTGATCCCTGCTGGACTTCAAAGCCAACCCCAGGACTCTTTCACTATCCAAGGTGGGTGCTTCTTAGTTATTATGTGATTAATATTTCACGCGCTAAATGTTTGCGCACAAATACAACATTCTACAGAAAAGTGTATTTTTTTCGAACCAGGCCTGAGGTTATAAGTTATTTGAACTAAGCTGGATACGGGTCGGGAATTCGGGATGCCTGCCAATTCCGCTTTTCATCCTTCCATGGCCGTTAAAATGAGTATCACTCAGTGGGGAGCAGTAGGTTTCCAAAGGCAGCTCCGTTCGTCTTCTCGGTGCAAATATTAAAGGTTGTCAGTGTTTTGCTACAGACGGGCTTCTCTGCCCACAATCATCTGTGCTCTGGGTACGTGGGTGGCACGCATGGCACGAGAGCCGTGGAGTGCAGGCTCTGGTCGTGCAGGTGACTCTTTACCTTTCTCTGTTGCCTTACCAACGAACCCATTAAGCGCATTAGTGCCCGCTGCATCATAGCACTTTTAAAATACTTATTTGCAGTCATGCTGAACAGCAGCCGCGCAGTGAGTTGTACACCATGGCAAGATGATAGTGTTTGTTTGAATAGTATTTAAAATGAGCTTTCTCGTAGCCTCTTGGCAGTGGCGCTTGGAGCAGCTATTCCAGTCAGGCTGGAATGATGGACCTGCGGCGCAAAGGTGTCCGGAGCAATATATGTATAAACACATCTACATTTAGAGATGCCAACAAGGTGCATCGGCGCACCTGTGTGTCCGTGGCGTGTCTTGAACAGCAGAGTGAGGGCGGTGCAGGACAGGATGAGGAGGGGGGGCAGGGGGCAAAGACAGAATGGTATGCTTATGGAATAATGGAGTGCCAAAGGTCATGGGTGACATGTGCTGGCACAGCTCTGTGTTGTAACTGTACTTGTTTACTTTCCATTTTTGATATAGCGCCGCATAGCAATAGTGGGTTTAATAAATTGCAGATATTTACACTGGAATTGTGCGAGCGCTGCCGATCGCCAGTGGAGGAACGGATCAAAGGGACGCTGTTACACAGAACTGAGGTGCATAGTTAGACATGTGAGGGGTCAGATACGGAAATAGGACGAGGCGCTGCATTGCCGGTTTGACTGGCTTTATGTAGGTAACAGCAGTGGAAAACCAGAGAATGCATATAGTTAGGCCTCTCTTCTCAAACAGCTGGTACTTATGACATCAGGATTCAGGTGCACTAACGGAGCTGTGTTTGGGTCCCATAGCAGGAGTGCTGCTGGGCTGACTTGTGTTCATTAGGAGGGCTGTGCCTTAGTCTCAGTATCGGAATTTAAGGGGTCCTGCAGGGGAGGATTGAGGTACACTGATCGAGCTGCATGCAGGCCTTAGTACTGGAGTAGCAGGTGGTTACTGGGGTGTCCTGGCCGAGCTGTGTGCGGACCCGTCCCTCTATTTGATAAGATGGGCGCAGCCTGGAAGGGTTGAGGTGCACAGGCAGGCCTGTCTGTGCGAGTCTCACCACTGGTCTGGAATCGAAGTGGTGCTGCACATAAGGTCTGGGGTGCTGTGTCAGAGCAGGGTGTGATATCTAAGGTGATTGGTGGTTCTGGTACACCTGTGTCTGCACGGATAGATGTGCACATTCCCCTCCCTCCTGTGATATGCTGGTTTCATTTCTTCCTTTTCAGTGAGTTATATTTATATTTTCAGGCTCAGACCTGCCCGGAGCTCTGGTACTGTCCTAGTTCACGAAGTAAAGTTATAGGGACCCTCTCTCCAGCAATCAATTTGGGGCCAGGGAGCAGAGGGGAATAACAATCTAACATACAAAAAACAACTCCCCCACGGCCTCTTATTATTTTCACAGGATTTACCTTAAATTACATGGGCATAACCAATCAATAATCTTACATCATTTTTACTTTTTCATTTCTTTTTTATAAATTTTTTTTTTCCTTTCCTTTTTTTTATAAAGATTAGAATGGTTATTTCATAAAAGTTTTTCAATATTAAAAGCAATTAATTTCTTTACATAATCCATTATAGTCAGAACAACATCATGATTAAAAAAAAACATTTTACATTATTCATACACAAAAGCTAAACCTATAACCAGGTAGAGTACAAAAACACACACTCCACACTTACTCTCAATCACACACAGTCATAGCATTCATATATCTGGACACGTTAACATTCCTATTAGTTGTTCTCTCTATTGTCCAGTATTTCTCCACTCTAATCAGTGGGATGTTAAAAGGACTTTGGTCAACGCGTTTCGGTGGAAGGTAAAAGCGTTAGAACCACCTTCATCAGGACCCGCCAGATTTACCAGTCTATGTTCTCTCTACCCTGGTAAGGATCTGTAAAGAAAAGACCTTAATTATCTTGATGCCCATAGTATTTCTAAAATTACAAAGAAGAACATTGTTTGGACCGCACATCTATATACATCACCTCTAACAAACACATCACCCTTAAGTGCTACCTTATACCCCAAAATAAAGGTGTTTCGCCCACTATTATACAGGTCACATTCTATAACTTTGGGCTCCAATTTGCCTTCACCTACTCAAGGCAAAGTGTCAGTTTCATACCCATGCATCATTTGACCACCATTTGTGATCATCCTACAACTTCACCTTGAATTCATATCATTTGCATACTATTTACAAATATTTATTAGAATCCCAACTTACTCAAAACTCTGATCTCTTTTTGTTGTTCTCTTTCTTCATACGACCTTACTGGAAGTACGTCTGGTTCTAGTTGCCAGCAGACCTTACCAATGTTACCGTAAGGACAAATGGAATAGAGTTCTTACACCTATTTACAACTAGACTACGTGGTGCCTGTTTCAACCATATCTCCACCCATTTTACCTGTAATTTTTTATGAGCGAAACGGAGGGGCATCCACTCTCTCCTTTTTTTTTTTTTAATACGACGGCAAGCTTTAAGTATTTCATAAGACACTTCTGTAAAATGCAAGACAAAGTTCTATCGTTTGTTGGTCGTATACAAAACCTATATCACTCTCTAACACACAGAGATTTTACCTTTAAATAGGTTGTGCCAAGGCTGAAAGAGCACATCCACCGTTAGGTCCTATAGTCAATATCTGAGTTCGCTGTTGCTACTCAACAAAGTTGTCACCTGTATACAAAAAAATATAATGACAGTACCTCAATTGACTGCATGTTTTCCTCTAAAGACTCATGGACGAACTCAATACATTCTTGTATTGTTTAAAGAGAGGTTACCTTAATGTTTGCGATGAATGTGTTTCATTCAGGGTACACTCCTACCGACGCGAATATTTTCACCAGGTGGATAATAACTGCAAGAGTTTGCGAACACTAATCACTTTTGTGTTCCACTAGTATCACGAAAAAGCTTACATGTTAAAGACTCTCTCTCGTAAACTAGATTTATATATCCGACTGTTAATCGAAATTCACGAGATAACAGATTTAAAAGGCTTCTCTATTATTGCAATACTCATTGCGGACACGATTAACTTTTTTGTTCTACTAATATCACGAAAAAGCTTACATGTGAGAGACTCTCTCTCGTAAACTAGATTTATATGTCCGACTGTTAATCAAAATTCGCAATATCTACCACGCTGATTCCCCGAGCTCTGACATACATTACTCAATATTAATTGCAGCTCCCTCACGGGGAGTTTAGCAATATTTGCCATTTTGGTTTCTCAGAACTCTAAGAGCGCTTACATACACTCACCAATTTTTCACGCATCATCTCCGTCCTGCATTTCACGCCGTCAGCATCAGATTCATAGTGTTCGTAAGCGATCTATTTATACGTATTCAGCCGTGTAACTCCTACCGCCAAATTCGAACAAGTGAACCCACCTGTCGATAATCATCGAGACAAACAACGGACTCGTCGCCTTTACAAAAAGTCCCAGTGCACTCAGCGTGTCTCATTAGTTATCAACCCAGAGCGCCATCTTTAAATAGCGAGAATGTATTTCACATATTTAAAAATGGACTACGGACTCCTCGTCTGTACAAAGGTCCCAATAAGATCGGCATATCTCATAAGTTATGAGTTCTAAGCGCCATAATTAAATGGTAGAAATATTATTCCAGTATAATACGATCCCTCAATGTCAGAGAGTAAAGGTTTTTATTAACCAAAGCCACAAATGTACAAATTTTTCGGGCGCCATCTTAAGATGGTAGTATCATGACACCAGGTATCCATCATACCTCTTGTAGGCATCTTATTACCCTATTTCTATTGCATACTTACACATGAGGTTATTCAAAATCACCTCTGAGAAGCACCATAAGGGAAAAGGGGGACCGTATTAGATATGATGCTATAGATAATACTTAGTGAATATCAAATATTCATATTTACAGTGCCAATCCATAGGCATTGCTAGTTTAAGACCGCTATTCCCTACCAAGTAGTACTTTTTTTAAAGGATTCATAACTACGCCATTCTCAAACGAAAAGGAGGGTGTAAGGAGACAAAACCCCTTTATTAATCAAATAAGAATCAAATGCCAAGTCTATATTCAGACATCCATCTTACCCACTAACTGATTCATATCACAGATGTCTTTTTAATTTTACCAGGGCTTGGTGATATTCCATTGGATTTCCTCGTTTAGGCCGTTTTTAACCGTGTCCATAGTGAAAATCCCAAAACATTCTATTTCTTTCTGCACAATATCCATTGGCGTCCCTGGCTGTCCTTTTACCTTTTCCAAAATACACCATTTAAAATCATTTTCTGTGTGTTGTTTGGCTAGACAATGTTGTACTAAAGGGGCATCACCTCTGCTTCTGCGCACAGCAGATTTATGGTCACTGTACCGTACTCTGAACTCACGCGATGTTTCTCCAATATAGGATAGATCGCAAGGGCAGTTTATACTATAGACAAAATTTTGGCTCCTGCAGTTTGTTAAATCTCTTAACTGGAATCTCTTTCCATGATACTCTACACAATTTGTTACCATAGCTGTATCACAGGCGTGGCAGGAGCCACATCTGTGATTGCCTATCACTAATGGTAGGCCTGTAACGGTTGTTTGTCGGATCCTGTCCTGCTTGTTGGGACAAGTGTGAACAAGTATATCACGCAAGTTTTGGTTTCTACGGAAGGCAACCAGCGGTTGTTCCAGCTTGGTTTCCTCCTCAACTGTATTCAAAATGTTCCAGTTTTTCTGTATAATGTTTTTTATTTTGAAGTTAAATGGTGAGTGATTCACAACACAAACCGCCTGTTCATTCGGAGTGCGTGCTCTTCCTTCTAGTAAAGCATCGTGATTATAATATTTAGCCCTCTTGTATGCGTGGCGAACT
This sequence comes from Lissotriton helveticus, assembly GCF_964261635.1. NCBI lineage: Eukaryota > Metazoa > Chordata > Amphibia > Caudata > Salamandridae > Lissotriton > Lissotriton helveticus. The sequence goes on along the minus strand of NC_136061.1, from coordinate 1,326,955,436 downwards.
AGCCTTCTTGGGTAGCCTCTTATCAGCAGTCTCTCTTTTAAAGCATCTCCGTGTTTATGGAATTCACCCATATTGGTACAGTTCCTCCTAATACAAAGGAATTCCCCAAAGGGGATAGAATCCTTTTGAATGGCAGGATGGTAGCTATGGTATCGCAAAATTTTATTTTTCGCAGTAGGCTTACGAAATAAGCTAACTTCTAGGACAGAATTACATCCTGAGATAAGGATGTCAAGAAACTCTACACATTGGGGGCTACTCCTGGCAGTGAATTTTAGATTTTGATCACTCGCATTTAACCATGCCACATATTCGTCAAGGGAGTCGCTGTCGCCCTTCCAGATGAAGAAAATGTTGTCAATGAAGCGCCTCCATGTGATAACCTGATCAATGGAGCCGCCTCATTGAAGACATTTCTTCTCTCCCATTCTCCCATATAGATATTCGCGACACTAGGCGCACATGAAGCCCCAATGCTTGTGCCCTTAATTTGCTGGTACAGGGATCCGTTAAATTCAAAAAAGTTATTCAGAAGGACCATCTCCAGGCAGTCAAGAATAAATGTGTTTGGTCTATCGCCTGGAGTTCTTTGTAGCAAGTCAGCCACTGCCTGTAACGCTTGTAACGCTTGACATTGAGGAATGTTGGTGAACAACGCTTCAATGTCAAGCGTTACTAATATTTCCATCCCAGAATCAAACTGCATACCTTCCAACTTTCCAATAATATCTCCAGTGTCCTGAATAAATGATATATATATGTCCTAGTTCACGCACACCAACCTGGCAACAGACATGCAGAACTTCACAGGAAACACTACAGGCACGCTTGGGGGTGGACAACAAACGTCTAGCTGTGATAACAAAAAAGGCAACTTGCATGTAACAAGTACACACGCTGGACACAAGGGTAAACACACACAATAGACCACTGTATCCTCCATAAAAGTGCACAAAAAAGTTAAACAGCACACTGCCAACAATGCAGCTAGGCACGCACACCAGGCTGATCCCAAAAAACAACATATACATGGGGACAAACAATACACATTCATAAGTGTCTTGTCTCTGAATCATTACAAGTGCTGTTACATCCTGTTGCACATTCAGTTCTATTTGCTGCCATTCGTGCTTGGGAATAAACAGGGTTGCATGTGTTACCCTGCATCTAAGCTAGAGAGGGGGCCTATGCTTAGAGTTCTAGTGCTCAGCGGGCATAGCTGTGTCAATCTGAAGCTAGTTCTGGGAGCACCAAAAACATATGTGATGCAAATATAAGGGTAGGAAGTCACTCTTCCACTGACACCGAGTAAGGTTCCTTCTCAGGTTCACTGAAACCAAACCTGTTTTTATTTACAGAACCAACAAGGCGCTTAATAAACAATTATTATCTTAATATACATTTTGGAAACAAGTAAGTAGATTTTGGCCAGCTTGATCATAGTTAAATGTCAGAAAAATATCTAAAGTTAATTTTGCCCGCATTTTGCAGAAGTACATTTATACCCATCTTGCTTTCTGAAATTTGCTTGAATATGCACATTTGTCCACTCTTTTTTCAAAAAAAATGTTTTGGGGGGGTGGATCCCCTGAACCCCGTTACGGTTGTTTGCGCCTCACCACTTTCAAATGTCACCAGCCGCCACTGCCCGCAAGGATGCGAGCAACCTCGTCAGATTGACGGTAAAGGCAAGCAGGACGATTTTCCTCGTCAACACCCTTTATTTCAGAAAAAGAAAGAAACTGCTTTAACAGCGAGATATACCGTGGACGGTGAGACCTAAACTTCAGAACCTAACTTGGGTAGTAAAGCTGCTAGACCGCGCAGCGTAGGTTACAATAGTGCGGCAAGCACTGCGTCCATTTCTGAAGGCGACAGCAACTGACACTTTCATCACAGTTGAAACTGCTGACACCCGAGTGACTCCCCCTGACAGACTATAGGACATAGTAGTTTTAATTGAAGGTGATATACAACCTGTGGTTAAAGGGATTTTTGGGGAGAATCTGACTTCTTTATATGACATCTTGTTAGCGGAGGCAGATTGGCCGCTGCCTTTTGTTTTGGCCATTCCGAGGGGGGAGGAGGTAATCCTCCCTAGTTTTTCACTCAGTGTGCCCAAGGAGCAGGCACAACATTTTGCAGAAGAGTGGGCTCTGGTGCTTGCACCGGCTTTGTACCGTTCTCAAGTTGGGTGGGATAAACTTTCACCACCTCATGAGATACCATTGCGGTTTATGCCACAGTCACAACCCCAATATCCATTCTGGGTGGAGGCAAAAGCTCCAGTTTCTGAATTTCTCAACCAATTAGAGTATTAAGGAGTAATTGAGACATGTGTGTCACCGACGAATAGCCCTCTTTTTACGGTGACCAAACCTGATGGGTCGTACTGCATAGTTTTGGATTATCGACATTTGAACCCTCATTGACGAACGAACATGTGCGGTTCAGAATACCAATAGTTCTGCCCTCGTGGATAGTCTTGTAAGAAAAAGATTTAAAACCACTCTTGATATTTCAGATGTCTGTTTTAGTCATAACCTGTCCTCTTTAAGTAGTCGATGGACAGCTTTCACTTCCAGCAGAAAAGAAAAACAATTTAAAAGATTAGCCATGGGCTACAAGAACAGCCCAGGCATTTTTGCTGCACGGGTCGTCTCTTTGTTAGACGGCATTGACCCTGGTGTGTACTCGTACGTTGATGATATTTATCTCACGGACGACTAATTATGGCCGCATCTCTGTCGCGTGGACCGCATCGTAGTTTTGTTTGCTGACTACGGAAACCATGGGTCATTGGGGGTGCAGGTCGAATTTTTGTCTCCATACAGGCCTGAGGGCAATTCAGTTGTGGAGCGAATGAACTGTGACTTAAACCAATCCTTGACAGCTAGAGTTTTAGGTACTGGTAGGAACTGGGTCGCCCATTTATGTAGCGGACAACGTGCACTTAATAATCACCCAAGAAGATCTCTGGGTGGGCGGACCCCATACAAAATGCTCTTTGGCATAAAAATGTTTGTCCCGGACCTTGCGGGTCTATACATGCGGCGACAGCCGCAGCCTTTGACGTAGATAATCATTCTGCTGTATCACAGAACCTACAAAAGATTCATGACAGTCTTGCAAAGGAACACTTGCCATCCGCAACAGAGGCTGCACTACAGATTTCGGTAGTTGGCTGGCTACCTAAAGCTGGAGACCTGGTCCGTGAGAAGGTGGAGAACACGAAAGAGTTTGGCCCCTCTTATCGTGCACCAGTTGCGGTGCTTGGCGTGAAGGGTACTCGTACAGTCATTTTACCACCACTTCCTGGTCACAAGGATAACAGATACATCTTGGTGGACAATGTCAAATTACAACGAATGGCTGATTTTTCGTAGTAGGACTCCAGCTGTTTCCGGCCCAGCAATGTTAAGGAATTCTGTCTTGGACTCAACGAACAACATCATTTGCCATAGAGATGCCCACTGTTACTAACCAATTGTTGAATCCTCCGGCTTCCAGTCCACATGAAGATACTGAGTATGCGTATCCCACTGATGCGTCATTGCCTGGTTTGCAAACAGATGCAGTTAAACAGTCACGTTTTTTTTTTAACACTGACTCCACAACATCGAGTTCCCCCTCAAAATTTTCGGTTTTTGTTACATGGTTTAAACACAATTTTTTAGTTCCACCTTGGACTTACATCTGTTTGGTCTTCATCGCCATTTTTTGTTCATGTCAATTGGATTTGTGATAGTCTTATCTTTTAATCAATGGTCACTACCTTACTGAACGCTCTGCTGTAAAGGTGATTGATGGAACTTTGGCACCGCACTCTTCTTCGCACATCATGAAACGTGACCAGACTTTTGTCAACATCTCTGCCTGGCCTGTGTTGGATGGAATTGTTTGTGATGCTGTAAAGTTCCAAATTCATGGCCCCACCGAGGTGGTTAATGTTCCAAATGTGCTTCGTGTTTCAATGGGGGATGTAGTGAAACAAAACATACGCTCTGATAATTGGAACGTTCAAGCCCTACAGTCTTTATTTTCTGATTTAAAATATTATGCTGCTTTTGATACTGAGTATTTGAATTTGAATTCTTCTAATTATGCTGATTTATTTTGTTACCAGCATTATGGCCATCATTTTCTGCATGAAGCTAATACATTTAGAAATGTGATTAATTATACACAATGGGAACATTGCCCAGCTCCCATTGAAGGCAGTTCAAAATCACTTTTGAAGAAATGTACATACTTCACTGATTTTAATAAAAACCAATCCTGATTCATTTTACTTTAAAATGAGTTCTACATCCAGTTCTAAAGTAAGGCTCACCCATACAAAATTACTATATTCTAAATCTTTTCTTGATCAATTGGCTATAGGTGGCTATGAGCTATGGAAAGAAACTGTCGATCTTAAATCTGTTTGGGGTTCTAGACCCTGGCAGGTTCTGGGCACAAAAGCTTTACATCGAGCATGCCTTATCCCAAACCAAATGCTGTTTTTAAACAGTTTAATTGATCAAACTACCTGTTTTGGGTTGGCCACTTCAAAACAAATGAATGCCCCTAAAATTCCTAATCTGTATGCTTATGACACTTGGAACAATCATACAGATGTGACCCTAGAAGAGTTGCAGTTATTAATTGTGAATGCTTCTTTTAATGTTTCTACCTTAGAACCCCGGGCTGGTTGGCTTGGCAAACAAATTCTGACTCCTGCCAATACCGCTTCCTGAGCGAAACTCCAGGCTACAAACAGGATAGACCTGATCCATGTTTTCCAAGTACCCATTCGGTTACAACCTATTCAGAAGGAAAATTACGTCAAAATTGGCTGAAACACTACACTAACGTCAATTAAACACCATTTGTCTTTATTAACTGAAGATGTTGATTTAACAGATTTTGTTAACGGGCCTGCAGGTGCTAGATCAAAACGATTTCTGTATGCTATATACAATGAAGTTTGGAAGCTGTCCAAAATTGAAGCAGCTTCACGTCTAAGGGCAATCGACCAAACAAATATTGAAAAAGTGCTTGCTGTCCGTTGACAATAGTATTAACATGCTTTCCTCCCGCATTTACACACTGGATAATATTGTTTCATCTGTTGTGGATATTGTTAATGATTAAGTCTCTGTGTTATACCATGGTCAAAATCAATTGAGTTCCATCATGCAGTTTGTTTGGACATTACAAACATTTAAGATGGGGAAGGTTCCTTGGGACTATATGAACACGTCATCTTCGTTTTTACCTTATAACCTGCCAAATAAACAACCGTTTACGTCCATGAAGGATGCAACATACAGTATGATGCATATTGAAAAGTTAGAACCTTTACCTATTTCAGTAGCCGAAACCGATTCTGCTGTCTAGCTTATCCATGAGGTGATAACTTTACAATTTTCCCTGTTTAAATGTAGTTCATGTATGAAACATTATGCACTTGGAAGTTATGAACCCCTGGGTGGTGCATATCTCCATGAAGTGTGGTCTTTGCCTTTCACATACAGATGCCTTCGGGATGGCAAAGAAGTATATTTGACTGGGGAATCGTGTGATTCCTCACCAGATCACTCTCTAATGTGTAAGAATATACAGTTGCACGGTACCGAATTTAGCTTGTTTTTTAAAGGGTAATCCAGTGCCAGCTATCACACCAACATTCACACTGCTTGCTAACAGTAGCTATTTGCTTTTAACTAATGAGGCTTGCTGCGGCATGCTGGCTGGCATCCCTTACATTGTAACTGTCTCACAACGTGTAGTTTGCTGTAAAAATTTGCTTTTTCTGCCCCCACATGGGAGGCTCTACATCTCAATTTGGCCTTCCATTCCAACCTTCAAAGCAGAGTTCAATAAATTGGGCAGAATAAGAGCCCTATTGTCCAAAAAAGAAGTTGCACTCACATCTTCCAGTGAAACATTCATCCTTCACGTAGCCAACACCCGCACAGAGGTGCAGGAGCTTTTACATACTGATCTCCCACTTCATTTCGGTGCCTTGATACATACAATTTTCATGCCTCTAACACAACTGGCTTGGCCCATTTTTTTTAACGTGTGGACACCGGCCTTGTGACTTCATTCCAAACTATATTTGGTGTGATACCGCCATTTTTTCATTCTCTTTTTTCCAGCATCTTTGGCGGCTTCCCATTAATATTTGCCTTGCCTGCAGGGGTACTGCTGTTATTGTGCTTGGTACGAAATGGCTGCTCTATCTGTGGCGCAAAACAGCCGAGCCTGGAAGATACAACCCCGTAGTCGAATGCTTCAATGCTACGGTACTCTGCCCCTAGCCACTTTAAGCGTGGCTTATGGATTATTTTTCACCGTTTCACATATTTCACTTGCGTGCAACTAGTCTTCCACTGCCTGGATCGTTCTTTCGAATGGGCACTGGATTCATGTCTCTCCAACACGGTGTCTCCTGACCCGGATTACAGAATGCTAATGAGTCCTCTTGTGACGCATGAGCTGGAGTGTTTGGGTGTTGGGATTATGGCCTGTGCTGCAGCGCTTGGAGTGTTAGCTGAATGGGACGTCTGTGCTGCTGCGCATGATTTCCTGCAACAAGGTTTCATTGAAGAACACGCAAGTAGTCCTCTGATGGTGCTAGAGGCTCCTTTCGTTGAAGAACATGTATGTTCATTCTCTTTGCTTGATTGGATGGCATCTCTCTTTTCTGAGAGCAACAATGACTTCCTCTTGGAGGTCGTTGCAACTTATTGCTCATATACACTGATGCATTAACTTGGCGTCCTTCCATCATCAGTCGAGAACTTTAACTGAGATTTTTTTTGCTGGCTTACGCCTTCATTTTTTTCTCTTTTCTTTCCTTTTTCATTTCCCTTCTAATTTACCCATTTGACATGGATGACCTTATATCTTGCTCACTCGAACTTGAACTCTGTGTTCTATTGAGTCATTTGTCCGTTGGTCCGATCAAGGGGAGGGTGTAGTGAGGATACGGGTTCATCTGCAGACATTGCTATGTTAGCATAAGTGAGGTATATGCTTAAATGCCATTTTGCTGCTTTTGCACACGACACTATAAGGCTCTCGTGAATAACCTGCGTGTGCTCTTTCACATGAGACCGGTCTGTTTTTCACAATTCTAGGCGCGCTCTGTGCCCTCAGTCGGCACAGCACGTTCAAGGTCGAATAACAATGTATGCTGGTAATTCATGTTGATCAGTCCCACGCACATTAGACCTAACAGAAAATGCAGCTGCTCAAACTCAAACTCTGGTGTTTTTAATATTGCATTGCATGCACCACCACCACCACCACGTCCACCACCACCATGTCCACCACCACGTCCACAACCACCACGTCCAGCACCACCACCACGTCCACCACCATCACCATCACCACGTCCACCATCACCACGTCCACCACCACCACGTCCACCACCACCACGTCCACCACCGCCACGTCCACCACCGCCACGTCCACCACCACCATCACCACCGCGTCCACCACCACCACGTCAACCACCCCACCACCATGTCCACCACCACCATGTACACCATGTCCACTACCACCACCACGACGTCCACCACCACGTCAACACCACCATGTCCACCACCACCACATCCATCACGTGGTCCACCATGACGTCCACCACCACCACCACGTCCACCACCACCACGTCCACCACCATGTCCACCACCTCCACCTCGTCCACCACCACCACCACCACCACTTCCACAACACCACATCCACCACGTCCACCACCACCACGTCCACCACCATGTCCACCACCACCACGTCCACCACCACCACCTCGTCCACCACCACCACATGTACCACCACCACATGCACCACCACCACATCCACATCCACCACCACCATAGTCCACCACCATCATAGTCCACCACCACCAGTGACGGGTAAAGTGGGGTAATAGGAGTGTCACCCCCAGCTGTACATGGGACATTTAACGATGCATTGGGTGCAAGATAACGGGAATAGGGGCTAGAAGTATTACACCAGACCCAAGATACATTTTGAAGAGGAGCAATGTCACAGGTGCTCCTGTAAAAGCACTCGCAGCATCTCTACCTCACAGTGGCATACCTGCACGAGCCACTCACTCAAAACAAGCATTGGCTTTGCCAATAGGTCTCGCCTTTGGAACCTTACAAGTGTTTAGCCATGCAACACTTGATGTTGCACCAATGATATTATGCTGGATAACTAAACACTTATAAGGTCCCAAAGGCGATACCTATTTGCTATGCCAATGCTTGTTTGTATTAGGAGCCAAACTTCAAAAGTCCCAATCACAGATCAAATACCACAAATTGTTTCATTTTCATTAATTGCCTCTTAAGGGTTACTAAAGAATCATTTGCTTCATGGTCACACTGGGACAAAAAATAGGCCTGAGCATCAAAACAAAAGTGGCCCCGATTAGCAATGGAATAGCTAAATGAAAAGTGGCTCAGGTTTGAAAATCAGACCAGTTTTGAGCTTGTAAAGACACATTGTAAGGGTATTTTGTAAGGTATCGGAGACTGCCTGCCTTTGTGCTTGCTGTAGGCAATATTTGTGGTGGCGGGATAAACCGACAGTAAAAACCAGCCCACATGGGCATAACCAGGCCCAAAAACAGCTAAAAGACAAGCATTTTCAATGCAAGTAGTCTTGCTTTCTTAAGCGTTTAAGCGATTGGCATTGTAAATGACAATGCCTTTTATTTATATGTTTTAAACCAAACACATATATAAAAGGCATTGTTATTTTTAGTGCCAATAGCTCAAACTCGAGAGCACTTTCATGTTAGCCATGTTAGCCCTGCTCACAGTATTCAGGTTACAATGAGCAGCGTCTAAACAAAGGGGCACGGACAATAATAAAGTGAAAGCGCATATGGTGCGCTTCCGGACAATGTAAAAATACATTAATTAAGAAACATTGTGCGCGGCCACTGAAGTGAAAGTGGCCCACGCTATTAATGGATAAAATAAATAAGCGCAGCCGCTAATATTAAAGCGGCAGCCTGTTAAATATTTAAACAAATAATCGTGGCAGGTAAACTGAAAGCAGACCATGACGTAAATTGAATAATTGTGTGCGTTAGTTAAAGTGGACTGTGTAGTAATTTTAAAAAATGCAGTAGTAGGTGTGCTGCTATGTAGTGTGTGGAATAGGGAAACAGCATTAAGGAAAATAGTGCTCACCAACTTAAAAGCAGAGCATGTAACAACACCAGTAAAAGGTCCAGTCCTTATGGGCGGTAACTAAAGGAGATAAGGCGGGACTAACAGGCCTCATAATGAATCGGAAGCCAACGTTCACGAAGGACAATGGCACAAGCCAATGAAAAATATGGGGGGAGATTGGGCGGGGCTTCTAGTGCGTGCCCTAATACAGCATGCCTCGCAGAGAGATCAGCGCATGCGCCCTCCTGCTAGACTCGACCTAAACAGCACACACACGCATCTGCCAGACCAGCCCACTGGGCACTGCCTTATTGCCCTATAGGCCTGATTTGATTTGCTTGTCAGTAATGTATGAGAAACTTGATAGCTGTGCAAGAAGTCTTTATTTTATTTTAGGCATTTAGAGTGTGACTTGCAACTTTATTTAGGATGCATTAGTAGTTAAGAGATCTTTTTTAGAGATCTGAAATTGTCAAGGGCTATAGTGAACCGCAACTTCAGTCTCAATCTCCTGTTTTAAGGAATGCCCTACTTACAATAAAAAAAGAAAAAAAGAAAAATCCATAAATATCATTTATCACTTACTTTACTGACAGGTGAAGCAAAGCCTTAAATATATTGGTGAAGCAGCTGAGTCTTAAGTTGCACTAAAGAAGCAATTGGTTACTACAAAAAGCTTGTGGTCACTAAGAGTTACTGTATAGAGATTCTCTTTATATGAGTATATAACGTACTCTAAATAATATTTTCAAACAGAATCTTTGATACCATATATCATACCATCTAAAGTTTGGATCATACACTGCATAAAGTGCATAAGCAACACGCTGACATATAGGAGAGACAAGTTTTTACCAAATTTCAGCAAACCTTTTTCTCCAATTCTGTTCCTGTTTGCTTTAATTGATTTAATACTAATTTAGGAATAGTTCAGTAAGTGCTAAAACACTTGAAGTGATTTCTGTATGTATTTGTTATAAGGTTGTATTTTAAATATCACAATATACTGGATTTTGCCAAATATTGTTATTATCCTCGATGTAAAAATACTGGCTAAGCCTGTAAAATACTGACCAGGTGGAAACCCTACCTTCAGGTAATTCTAAAGGCAAATAGTTTGCTGGCCCTGGGTGAAAAAACTGAAAAGCTCCTTGTAATGTTGTCTCTTTAACACTGTTTTATAGTAATAGGCTGCACTTTATTTTTAGGATTAATAAAACTTAGATATTTTATTTAGTTATTTGCTTATAGAGCGCCTGAATCACCCCATACGGGTATCTCCGCGCTAGGACCGCCTAAATGAGCTGATGGGGAATGATCAGAACAGCGAGGTTTTCAACAGTTTTCTAAAAGCCAGGTAATCCATGCACTTACAAGGGGAGTTTGTTCCAGTAGTGTGGAGCCAGATGGTAAAAGGCCTTACCACATTGGTGGGATTTTTTAAAGCACGGGACTTGGAGCAAGGCTTTGGAGCGGAGCGGAGTGGTTGATCCAGGCTCTAATTTTAAGCCGCCTGCTGTAATGCGCTGCTGATGTCAGCCAATGAAAGTGCTTTAAACAGACTCCAAGTGGTCCAGAACACCGCGGCCCGACTAGTGACCAATGCCCCTCCAAGAACCGCTTCACTCACTTTGCTTCAAAAACTACACTGGTACCAATACGGAAAAGGATCAAATTTAAGATCTGCTGTATGGCATACAAAGTACAGTTATACCGTTAGCTTTCCTGATAACGCACAATGTGAATGGCCCATGCAGGTGGCTTTTTTTTAAGTTGGTATATACCTTGAGCCATCTCTGTGGCACCCAAAGTCTCCGAATTACTGAGTGAACAACACAGGTCATCCATAGGAAGTTGTGTTTTCCGATGTCAAATGTAACAATTAATTTTCACAAGTATGGGCAAGTTTTCAAGAGTGTCTTTTTAGTAACCAAGGTAAAAATACGTTCACATTCGAGTCTAGAGTGAAAGGAAATGTAAAGTACAAAAGCACCGGGGTTCTTACGCTGTTTAGCTGCTAAGATTCAAAACGTGAGGTAAGCAAGAGCAACCCCAACATGTTTTCACATTAGAAAATCCAACCCTACTGGAAATGGCATAATATCTTGATGGGATCCTTTTGTTGATGAGGATATGTCTTTACATTGGTGATCCCAACAAGATCTCTGGTCACAGACTGTCTCAACTAGCTACCGCATAGTTGTTTAATTGGTAAGGGGTGAGTAATGCTGAATTGCACGTTCCCTAACACTGATTCTAATTTGAAATCATATTCATCCATTTTCACTTAATAGTGGTGAATACATAGCATCCACGTGGGGTTAAGAATGATTACACAAGTTATCATTCTTTTTTTAAGGCAGGAAAGATTAAGTGATTTGCCCAGAATCACAGCATCTTGAGGCAACGCTGTTCCTCAGTTCAGAAGTCTGCATCTTTGCCCATAGCACCACACCCTTCTTCTCCCTCCCACCCACTTTTCCATTCAGGTTAGGTGTACGACCATGTGAGAGCTCTTCTATTTTGTTTACTTTTAGGCATGTTATACAGCGGATGCGCTACTGTGCAACATGGCTATAAAACCAATGACAAAGCCTACAGATCTCGCAAACTAGAGACCTATCGGCTTTGTCAATGTTTGAAATAGACAGCACTGAACTAGAAGCTGCCTTAACAGTGGCTGAAAGACCTAATGCAAGTTCACAAATCTATCCATTTTGTAAGACAACACTGGTCACCTCAGCAGCTGTGGAAGCAATTGTTCTTGTGGCCAAGTACCCCCGCCCAGGACCGGCAGTGAGTGATAGCCCAGGCCCAGAAAAAGTAACCACTGGCACCAGCTGTCAGTAAATGACTGCTGAGGCTGGCACACATCATACACACTTTGTATAGTCAGATTGGCTCCGTAAGTGCCACTTCACCAGGACATTATTTCTAACCACTGCTTTCAGGAGAGCTGGTCCTAAACCAATGCTACACATAAATTGTGGCACACATTTAAATGTAACTGAGTTACGCCTGTAACAGAACAGATGAGAACTAGAGCTGCTGAGAAGTGCCACTTAGACACCCATTTAGGAAGCAACAGAGAAGCAGATGCTTTGGGGTGATCTAATCAGTGCCTGGGTCAATAACTATGGTTATGGGTCAGAGCTGGAATGCCTTAAGACTGGTGGCACTCGTAAGTATGCTAGCAACTTTAAATATTTAAATATCAATTTTGGAAACTTCCTATCTGAAAAGATGGTGCTAGGAGCAGTTTCAGTGTTGTGCTTTCAGGGAGATTAGGAGCATGTGCCAGTCAGGGCAGCAAGGCTCAAATAGTAATCTCCAGAAAGGTGGAAGCCGGAATTGATCTTTCCGAATCCTTTCTTTGTTTTTTCAAAGAGCCAGATGTTTCAAGAGGACCTGATTGTGCCTATTATTAAAGTATATTTCAGTTCTACTTTAGTGATGTGGAAATATCCAAGCATACCCCTGTCTGAAACTGTAAGAAATTGGGTAATTAGTGAGGTGTGTAAGCATACACCTCAAATAATAATTACAATAATTGTCGTGGTGAACCCCTAAAGTTACTAAATTAACCTGAGCTCAACTATCCTGCTAACTATGGCACAGAGCAGACAGGCTTAATTTTGAGACAATATGTAAAGCATTTGTGCTATACTAAAACAGTTTTAAAGTCGAGATGTAAAACAATTAAAGTCCCAAAATGAATTAGAAAAATAGAGTAAAATGTACAAAAAGCCAATGATTACCAAAGTGCCAGAAACCCAATAAGGGAAACCGGAGATATCAAATGTTTAACGGAGACACTTAAAGACACTCAGAGTGGCAGGCAGAAACCAACAGGAGAGTCCAGTCCAGGGCCAGATGCCCTGGTCAGCAAGTCAGTTGTAGGAAAAGGCCTTTGTAGCTTATATGTCCCTGTAGCTTTAACAGTAGAACAGTCTTAGGAACCTTGGAGTCAACTTATTTGACCTGGGTACAAAAGAGAGAACAGATCCAATCATCCAAGACTTTTTTTCAGGTTGAAGTCCTCTTCTAATCTTCCTCAGATCCAGGAATATTCTGAAGTGGGTGCCTGGAGGTGTCACATTTATACCTGGCAAAAGCTAATGACCCATAGGCACACCCCTACCACTGTGGTAAAAGTTTCCAGAGCTAGCCCTACCCACTTTGGACATTTTCAAGATGACCAAAGTGTTCGACCACACTAAAGTTAGACTCTGAGGACTGGGCTGTGTGTGCCATCCTGGAGCCCTCTCACATCTAGAAATAAAATCCAGTTTTAGGCAGTCCCTATACACCCTACAAACTAAGAGAGCTATACCTCAAGATACACACCCTAGAGGACATCAAATTACTTAACACAGCTCTTACGAATATCCAAACATGGCTGGCAGAAAATCATCTTAAATTGAACGCCCTCAAGACCGAATTTCTACTAATAGCTCCGCCAGCTCAAATCCCGAAAATGCAAAATTTGATCAAACATATCAAGGCGTTTAACGTACAACCTACCATTGTGGACTCGGCGAAGTCACTTGGAATGACTTTAGATAGTAACCTTAACATGCAAAAACATATCAGCAATGCTACAAAGGGAGCTAACTTCCAGATAAACACTTTAAGGAAACTGAATCCCTTCTTGCCACATAATGACTTTCAGCAGGCAGTTCAAGCTCTGGTTATACCAAGAGTGGAATACGGTTGTGTCTCCCTATGTGGCTTACCCAAAGCATCAACTGCACCTCTCAGAGCCTCTATCAACGCCGCAGCAAGACTCATAACTGGATCTAAACGCAGCTCCCACATCTCCCCGGACCTTCAATCCTTGAACTGGCTACCCCTTGAGGCGAGAATTCATTTGAAAATTGCGTGCATGACACACAGAGCCCTACATCAAAAGACACCCAGTTACTTGGCACAGAAACTTACGATCTCTGGTGGGGCCAGATCCTCAAGAAATGCGGAAAAATTACTTCTGAAACCACAAAAATTCGAGAAGAAAAAAAACTTATAACAGATCCTTCTCTGGGATGACACCCAGAATTTGGAACGCCTTACCCCCAGAAACCAGACTTAACCAGTCCTCTACTTCTTTCAAAAAGGAAGTTAAATCCATCCTCATGGCCCAATATACATGACTATGGTCTGCTGAATCCCTGTATGAGATGCTTCCGCGCTCTCAACTACAAGTCACTTACTGATGCTAAATCTAACTATGCTGCTTTATACTATATTTTATGTACATTTAATTTTATATATTTCTGTTTCCTGTATAAGTAACATTTATTGTATGTACAGCGCTCTGATATCCGCTAGGATCTTGTTCGCGCTTTATAAAACTCTCCAAAAAAATAAATAAATAAATAAGAGACAGATATCTGGTAAAATCAAAGCTGAACTTTCAGCAAGAACACAGCAGATGCACACAAGGAGTTTTTGGAATTATGTTTCCCTCTGTTTCCCAAATGTTATATGTAAACCCAGCAGACTTGTCAAATAAGATGTAACACCATAATGTCAGAGTCCCATGTGATTGGGGCCTGACTAGCAGGCAGGACAAAAGAAGGGCCAAATGTCAGGTAACATTTGTCTGTGACAGGAGAGGCCGCTTTGAAGTGGGCTCCAGGTGTCATAAGAAATACCCAAGCAGGATGGGACATTCAAGCAGGAGTGGACACTCTAATGTCAAAGATGATGCTTTCAACCCTTCCTTGGTGGTCACTCTAAACAAGTTGGGGGGCAGCTGCCTTCCCACTGGGGTTGGTACCTAGCTGATATGGACAAAAGGAAAGGCAGGCCCAGGTGTGAACTGCATCTGCCAGTGACCCTTTGAAGTGCACCATGGGTTGGGGCCCAGCCCCTAGGCCATTCTGTCAAAGGGCAGACAAATCCTCCCCACACCCAAGTCCAATTGTCTGTGCTCTGAAAGCAGTTCACACCTCACTACAGGGGAACCATACATCTGCCAGGTGACAGCTGAATACTTACAGAAAGGCCTCTAGTGGCTCAAAGCAGGCAACCTTAACTTGATAACTTTTCTAAAGTACCATTTCTGTAATAGACAAAATTAGACTTTACCATTAAACTGGATTTTTTAACTATTAAAAAGAGTCCTAGAAATACTTCTCTAGCTGTTTCCAAGGCGGAGGTAAAATGTTTTTAATTAATATTGTATCACAATGCTTTCCATTAGGACAACCAACACTACTACATTGAAAATAGTCTTAAGGGTATAGTCTTAAGGGTTTAACTTTGAATTTTTACAAGTCCTACTTTCAAATACCATGCACCCTGTCTTATGGAGCATTCCACCAGCACACCTAAACCAACTCTAATTACTACACACAGACTCATGGGTAAAAGTACAATTGGGGACAGGGACAACAGGGACACATCTATCAAGTTGCATCACCACCACCATAGGGCTGAAACAAGGGTGCAGCTTTGCACCCATGCTATTCAACCTCTTTATGGCAGACCTACCCACAAGGCTGGACAAATGCAACTCACATGCACCAAATAGCAGGCGGCACATGCTAGGGTGCTTCTGTGATGGGTAACAAGGTCAGGTGCTTATGGGAGGCTTACAGAGTTGACTCACCCACTCCTGATGCCATCTTGTTGCTTTGCCGACGCGATAGAAGCACCTGCACAGTTCATACCTTGCTGAATCTCCTTTAGGGTTGTATTATGCTGGTTGTGTAAGGTGATCGATGATCAAAGAGCAAACAATAAAGTAGTAATGAGACCAGAAACTGTAGGAGGAATAGTTTTCACTACGGGTGACAAACAGAAAGCAACATGGGTATGTCTCCGAGTACAAAATCATATTGTGTTCGTTTAGCTATGAACATAGTTTCATCTATTCTGTCCACTGACTACATGTTGTATATGTTACCTTTCTGTGACCGCTGAAGAAGGCCATCACCAGTTATTCTAACACACAAAAGCAACCAGGGGTTATTTCAAGAGCAGCGGCGATTCTCACCTAGAACAAAAGTCAAAACAACGAAATGCCAGGGTCTATATAAAGCACTAAAGAAATGGTATAAAAACGGAGATGTAAAGGAATATTTCCTTATTGGGTAGAGAACCCTCACTCATCTATGTTAGCATGCTTCATCACAGGGTTCCTCCACACACCACAACAAAAAGTTGTGGTGTGGACTCCAACTTCTAGAGAAATTATGAGGAGCTCTTCTGATGTTTTAATGCAACCCTTCAAGAAAAGGATGCCTCTTTACTTATTTTCAAAAAAATCAATTGTTGTACATCATATGTTGCTGGTAAGCATTAAAATTAACTAAATATACCACTTGCATGCCCGGTCAATATAACTAGGAAAATAGCCATTCGTTCACACACAGATTAAAAGACACAGCACAACCATTAACATACAAGTCACATTCATTCTTAAACGCATACGGAGTCAGTCACGCGTGAACAGGATTATTCAAGTTAGTAATTAATACACCACGTGCGACGAAAAGGAGCTTTTGTTTCCCAAACAATCCTAATACTCGGGGACGGTTTAAGTAAGGCACAGATATATCTTTCAACAAAAACTGCGCTCAACTGCTGGGATTAAGTTAACAAGTTCCCTTTCAATAAGTGTGGCTGGCAGGCGCCCACGCGTGAAGACTCGTGCCACAGCGTCATTCACAGCAAGAAACGGCAAGAAACGGCAGCTGCGATCTCAGACAGGACAGATCTTGTGAGCTGCTATTTTCGTGATCAGAAATGCCTGCCCACACACGGCTGACAAAGACGGATGTCTCAGATCTATGGTAGGCGTGTTAGCAAGCAGTCAAAACATTTGGACCAGGAACATCTCCAGCCTAAAATATAAGATTTTGTTTTAGATATAAGCAGCAGCATTTGGGAAAGGGCCCCCTCCAACGTCATCCCCCGGAGCGCCCGATCGGGCAAACGGAGCACTCCTTCAATTTCTGGAGTCTTTAATTATCAGCAATGGAATATCATTTTTAGGAATGGCTTGTTAACGTAGTTGTCTATCGACCTACTGTTATCAAGGGCAATATGTATGAAACTTTGCTTTTTGCGATTCTCAAATAGCGATTTTTTGCGAATCGCTATTTGAGAATCGCAAAACGCTATGTATGTAGGGTTTGCAAATAATTTTGCGAATCCTACATATTCCTTAATTGCGAATAGCAAATTGCAATTCGCAATTAAGGAATACCTAACCATTTATTCCTATGGGCCTCTGAATGGGAAGACATTTTCAATTTGCTATTTTCAATTAGAGAATCGCAAATTGAGAATGCAATTTCAAGGGTGCCAGGGTGTCCAAAGGACACCCTGGTGCACCCCTGAAATGTACATGTAACACACATACATGCCCTAGGGGCATGTATGTGCGCCACATGGCACTTTGAAAAATGCAAAAAAGTGCATTTTTCAAAGAAATCGCAAATTACAACCAACTTGAAGTTGGTGGTAATTTGTGATTTCTTAAGGAGATATCGCACAACTTGGGTGCTTTTTACATCGCATTTAAGCAATCTCAAATTGTGATTCCTTAAATGCTTTTGCAAAATAAGGAATTGCAAATTTTGCGATTCCCTATTTTGCAAAGGCCTTTTGGGATGATACATCCCAAAACGCTTTTTCCTGTTCGCAAACGGGCCGATTCTGAGAATCGGCCCGTTTGCGAACGGGAAATGGGGTTCATACATATGCCCCCACGTCTTTAAAATATACATAATATTGTTACCAGGTCTTTAAAATATACGAGTTGGCTTTGGTTTACCCAGAAGAGTATTGCTCCCCTACATCGTAGTATTGGCCGTTCAATGTGGCATTCCAGAAAGAATTTTCTTTGTAATGCACGCAGGGTATTTTCCATCTGAAAAGTGCACTTAATCATCACATTTTCTGTAAAAAAAAATGTATATAGCGCGTTTTGACCTAAAGGTATTGGGTATAAGAGCGCTTTACACTAGCACCAATTGCGTTACATGAGGAGGACGCATTCATTTTTGTTAGGCACGGAGAGATTAAGTGATTTGCCCAGAATCACAGGTTGTTGAGCGCCCTTGCCGAGACTCTAACCCGGTTCCCCAGATTTGAGGTAGACCGCCCTTGCCATTAGGCTAACTCTTCTCCAAAAATATTAAAGTCTTTACTTCCTGTGCACATTCTTCATAGCAAGACAATCCTTTTTTGCTATTTTCTCCACCATTAGCAAATCCAATAGGTCTGTCTTTAATGTGCTAGGCAGTTTTTATACATACACTTGCAAACAACATTTATGCATGCCTGTGTGTGCACGTGTTAGCATATTAAAACCAGACCGATTTGATTTGCAAATGCTTGT
Organism: Lissotriton helveticus; assembly: GCF_964261635.1. NCBI lineage: Eukaryota > Metazoa > Chordata > Amphibia > Caudata > Salamandridae > Lissotriton > Lissotriton helveticus. The sequence continues at coordinate 1,326,936,905 of NC_136061.1, read as the reverse complement.
TTATTCTGCTACTGCAGAGCAGACCTCCCAACAGTGCACAGAGTGATGAAGGGTATTATTCACCAATCCTTGCAGCCTCCAAATCACCCTGTATACTCCCAACAAACATGCACTGACCCTGTCTCTATCTATACCCCAGTAGGATTCAGTTCCTATTTTAAGTAAAATAAATAAATAAAATACAAAAAAAGTGTAGAGGCCCAACATCATTCTTTAAAGTCCAGGACGGAACACTAGGGTTTCCAAAAAGCTAGGCTACCTAGTCTTGATTCCATCTCTTTTTGCTGCTGCTGGTAATTCTCGCTATTGCCCCTTTTGCGTTCACAGGTCAGATGCTTGTGGATTACCTCAAATGGAGAGGAAAATATCCCTCCTGAAGTAACCTTGAATAAAAAAAGATTGACGTCATTTGTGTGCTACCCTTTGGATCCAGGTCCCCTAGGTCTGGACCCAGCTTGTTCATGGCTAAGGGCTGGCCCTCGCCAGGCAGTGCCTGCATTTTACAGACATGCTAACATTCCCATACTGTTTCTGTAGCTGAAATTCTGCTTTCCTTTCCATGAGTTTCCTTCACCCGCCTCCCAACAAAATTCATCCCAGGACCAAAATTGTTTTCAAAAAGGTCCAAGAGAGATGGGGTGTAGCGAGACAGTCACAAAGTGGAAAAATGTAAGCCACAGCACGTTAAAACTGTAAGCAGGGAAGTGTTCTTAATGTTTTACTGATCAGCCTTCAAACTACCCTGGCATATACATCTGTCCAACAACGTTCTCATATTCCATTCTGTGGGAGTTTTTTAAATTGAATATGCAGTGGTATGTGACCTGATGTGCAGCTGCATTTTAAACTGTATATCTAAACAATAATACCTGCTCTGGATGAATTAGTCAAGCCGCCCGCCCCCACATCATCTTTCAGTTGTCTGAATGCTTTAGGCAGGAGGCAGTGCACCAAAACACACTCCAATAATGCAACAGGCACAGTATTAAGTGCCAGGGATATAACCCCATGCAGAAAGGAAAGATGGCCAGCTATATGTAGATAACACAAACATATAGACGATTGAAGGGAGAGGCAATTAAGACTTAATATTGCTGTTAACAATGCCAAGATCTTGTATGTTTTTCAAATGCAGTACCACATTTTCATGCGTGCAGTAAACACTTGCAGGAAATTCCTCCCTGTAGTAGGATTTCTCTGACTCCTTCCCTAGTGAATGTTGCCTTGGAATCTCCACACAGAATAATAACTTCACCGATCATCTGCGAGAGGAAATCTCTCCATTCGGTTTCACTCACTTTGGCCTTCAGATCTAATTTGCCTCCAACACGAGGTTCTGAAGAAGTGCGCCGACTGCACTCTGGCACTGCTAGGGCCTGCTACGGCCCCAAAAGGAAGAACTGACAAACTGACACCACCTCAACCTGACTCGGAGATTACGAGAGGTACAAGCACTTCAACCCCAACATGACATAAGTAAAATGCCTCACTCTGAAGGCCCGCATCACCTTCAAAAGCTGCTGTGCCATGAATAAAGAAAGCACCAGCAGCCTTTGTAGTCGGAAACAAATCACCATCTACGTGGCCCAATAGAAATTAAATACTGCATCATTGTCAGGCTAATAATCAACAGATGTTAGAAAAAAAGCAAAAAACAAACAAACACTGGAATTCATGCCTTTTCAAGACATGCACCCAGGATCTGGAACAGCATGCAACTTCAACCTCACTCCTCCTTTCAACCAGTTAGAAAGAAGCAAGAAACACATCTTTTCAAGGACAGTCTCATGCAACATCCTTGTACTAGGATGAATGAGCAAACAACTGCTTAGTGGGTCTGCAACATAGAACAGAATTTCCCCTGAATCCATGAGCAAAGTTCGTTGCTTCCCAACTGGTTTTGTGCTAGACAAGCTCCCTTCTAGAAACACATCCATACACGGTGCAGAAATCTAAGTCCTCATACATGTTCAAGATTGGACTGGCCAAAAGGGATGCAGGGAAAACCCCCGGTGGGATGGGGTCAGCGGATTACGGTCAGGTCTTATGTTCAGAGGGATCCTCGGCACTTCCGAATCTGAAAGCAGCCAGGAAAAATCAGGGCACTCTTTTGATAAAGGCACATGCATGAGATGCAACTGTAACTAAATAGTGGTCCTTAGTGCTAAGCCAGGCCCCAAAGAGTTGAAATATTGCATTGGTTTACATACCGAACTGCCTGTAAAATGAATGGCTTCAGATGCACTATATTTAGGAAATAGTGCTACAAGATCAATGTCATAGTCACTGCATACACCACCCAGAGGGGGTGAGATTTGCTTGGCAATTTATGGAACTGGCATTAATACAATCTCAAGGTCTGCTTTTACCTTGAATTCTGTACTGTTTGTACAGAAAACAGCATACACTTGCGGTAACTGTGCTTGGAACTATCCGGGGTAAGTTCATTAAATGATGATGACTTAAAGTCAATGCAGAACTTGGAGGGTTAGCTGGGCCAGACGCATAGATCGGAGAGGGGGCCTTCTTAATTCTGCCACCATCATTTGGCATAGAGACACATTGGACCACGGGTGCTGAATCTTGAACACCTCTGGATGTAGGCATACCAGCATCACTGCCTGGGCAGGATGGATGAGGAGAGTGCCAGCCAGAGGGCCCCATGGAATGGAGAGCGGTCTGCACATTGTGGCGTCGGAGAGTGCTGGGCACCTTTGCGGGCCGAGAGAGCTGTGAAGCTCTTGTGCGGCTCAAGGAGGGATAGTGAGCCAAAGATGCTTAAGGGTGTGCTAGGTGAAAGAACATCTGTATTATTGGGCTGTTGGAGTGCTTGGATGGACAGAATATGGAATTGTTCTTGGACAAGTGGATTTTTGCGCCGCTCGCAGGAAGGATCCCTAACATTCTTTTCAACTGAAAGGGCTCATTGGGTTCCAGGGCACACTCCCCGCCCAGGGAGATTATGCCCTGGGAGGGGGAGCGACAAGGCCGATAGTGGCCAGACCGCCTAATTATAAGGACCGAGACCTACTTTTTAGAACCAAAGGCCCCTGGCTTAACAATGCTACCCACATCAATGTTTACCCGGTTTACACAACTGACGTTCCAAGGCAACATCATTATTTTACAGGCATCAAAAACTATGCACCATTGGCCTGGTATTTGACCTAATGTACCCAGCGAAACTCAGAGTAACCGCGAACAGTGAGACATTCTTTTTACAGCCACCAGAGGGGGCCTTGGCTTGGCTACAACTGAAGGCAGTGCTGCTTCCTCTGACTAGGAACCAACCTATAGCAAGATGAGAGCAACAACGACCGAGGAGTTGAAGAGCAGGAGGTCACAAGGATGCCCCAAAGAACAGGCGTTCATTGAAAGGATGCAGGAGGTGGCCAAAGCAAAGTTAAAGAGCAAGAACACCTTCAACGTATTGCAATTGAGCACAACCTGGAATTCGGGTCAGTCAAGTGTAGCTCGAGTGACTCAGGTATGGAGATGGCACATGGACCAGCTTTAATGCCAGGAGTGGCAGACGCTATTACTTAACTGTGTCTTGCAGTACTTGCTATATTACATCTCTGATAGTTCTGGGTATTGTAGTTATGAAAGTGCTAGCTTCTTGACACATAGGGGTCCGACAGACATTAGGTACCCTTTTGGGGGTGGCGGAGGGAGCACATTGTAGAGCACTACAGTACTAATGCGATATCCTCATTACCCATCTTGTAAATGGTGATTCAAAGTGTATACGTGTTGTTAAGTTTGCATTTTTGTGTATACTAAGGCAAAGACCCTGTTGAATTCTATTCTTTACTGGGAGATGGGGTTGTTGATATTGTTTTTTATGAAGGGGCAAATAACCCAGTAGTCACAGCGGGTATGAAGGTGGTATGCATTGGTTGTTGGGTGCAGGACTGGTAGATGCAGTGGGCTAGAGCAACAGCAATATGGCCCTGCTAGCCAATAATAGTAGACCCACGGGAAGCAGATACAATATGTTGACATGGACTATACGGGCCATGGCTACTCCTCTCAATTGAAACAAAATATACAACTACCTTAGACACACCTTTATTAACAGGAAGCATGCCTCATTATGACTGAACTCCATAAGGTGACCCGTCAGCCGTGAGACGAAGTGTTCAGCACAACCTACTCAGCATTCCTTGGGGGGGCACTGAAGGTTGGAGCATGGGTATGCTGATGTTTATATTCCTCTGGGGGTTCCTTTGTACAACAGAGAGCCTGCACTGCCACGGAGGGTAGATATATAGTGATCGAAAGGACGCTAGATGGAGCTTCACTGGTCCTGACACACTTTACACCCCCATTCTGCATTCAAGCCCTGACACTAGTACAAGATTTCTGACCGCCATGTCTCGGGGGGGGGGGGGGGGGGGGAGGGGGGAGCAGGAACTTTAATTGCATACCTAACACTCACTTAGATCAGTTCCCCCACTACCACTCACAGCGAGCATTAGGCTCACACAAACGTTTTGGCAATAGATGTATATCAGACAGGGATACAAAGGCTGAAGGTTAACGCACCTGGACGTTGGGGAGTATTTCTTTTTTGCCTGGGTTCACCAGCTAAGCACTGGACTAGACATAATTCACTGCAATGATGCCCTCTAGCCAAAGGTGGTTGATGCCGAGTACTTGGGCTGTACGCTATCTGATCACTGCCCCTGCAGACTGGTACTGATGCAGGGTACAGGGGTACCCCAGTCCTACGGGCCAGCTACATACAGAGGCACTGTTGGACGCTCTGCTTAGGGATATCCTGTTGGCACCCACATCTTGCAATATTTTGTGGAAAATGAAGGATAGATGTTTTCAGTGCAATGGAATGGGAGGCCTTCAAGGTGGTTAACCGGGACACTGCATCACGACTACATGGTGCACAAGGTTTGCTGTGCGTAACTATATTTAAAGGCAGGCCATCACTTATGAGATACTGAATATTCAGCAGTAGGCCAGTGGGAGTCTACCCACTAGACGTGTGCACATTCTGCCCCGTGTCCTTTTCAAAATTACGATTATAAAATATTGTGTAAAGTACAGGCCAATCAGCTGCACTCTAGTTAAGTCCCTGATACACCCAGATTAGCATGGGTTTATAGTGGGAGAAACACATTCGTAAACATTTGCTAGCTCTTCTTCTTGATGGAGGAGTGGGAGTGAGGGATGAAATGTACTTAGCAGTGTCACTACATATAGAAAATGTCTTCGACATTCTGTGGTGACCATATCTTATGTCAGTCCTGGAGACAGAAGGAGTTTCTCAGCTGGATCAGTTTGTGGTACACCAACCCACTGGACAGAGTTAGAATTGTCCAAGTAGTTTTCGAATCTTTCAACGTTAATAAGCGCATCAGTCAGGGTTTCCCATTGTCCCCAATTATCTTTCCGCTGGCTACAGAACCCTAGCATGCATGCTGAGGTCAAAGGGCCCAAACTGGGGAATCTCAGTATATGACACATCAGGCTATGCTCTTTTGGATTAGTCTGCTATTGTTTCTCTTGGGGCATGAGGAGATAACAAAGGAGCTGGTCTTCCAAAGATTTGTGTACTTGTTTGAGACGATACCTGTGATTCTCAAGAAGGTATTGTTCTACAGGCCACAGTGTATCTTTTCTGACCTGATATGGGGCAGCAGAAGAAAGAGTGGCACTCGGCAAGATATCACTTCTTATGATAGAGGGGGGCCTAGGAGCGTCAAATTAGGAATTAGACTATGCGCTGACTTGACTGCAGCGGCCGATGAGATAGCTATGGGGCATGCCTAAATCAGAGAGGATGGGCCTCCACAGAACTCATCGGGCTGCGGAGGTCTCCGAGTGGCTAATGAAGCCAGCACTTTCTTTTCCCAGGCTGAACAAGATCACTATAGTGGCAAAGACCTGTTGGCAGAAGTATGTTGAGGTGCAAGGACCACCTCCTCTGCATATCTGCCACTATGAGCACTGCTGGTACAGTCAAACATGATGGACATCGCGGATGGATGCCAAGGTGCGCTCTGTGGGGGACATGGACACAGTAGATTGACTGCACACTTTTCAAAACATACAGGGCATGTACGGGGTGGGTCCATGCCAAATTCTGACCACCAATGCACTAGTGACCAGACTGAAGCAGATTTGGGGCCAGGACCAATTAGAGCCTAACAGGTCAGAGGTTCTGTGATGTCTAATGATCCATGGACAAAGTTGACAAGCAATTGCAACACTGTACAAAGCACTACTTGTGCAACACTCACTTAAAAGCCCAATTGTAAAAACAAATAAGTCGGGGGCGTGGCCAAGTAAGATGGCGGAGCGGGCGTGATCCTGCTCAGCTCCGCGCTCGCCCAATCGCTCGATGGCCTTCCTTGTGCTCTAGGGGCGTAGTTTTTCGAGCCCTTGGTGTCCGCTATCCCCTAGGAGCTGACTGACCGGCGGACGATGGTGGTGGAGCCGGGAGGGGGCTCTTATGAGGACACGAATGAGAGCTCTCAGGGAGAGGCAGAAAGCATTGTAAGTTTCTCACAGTGCCTGCCAGTGGGTCATAAAATCGGCAGATAACCTGCACTTGAATCCATTCCTTGGCCTCTGCAGACGCACAGAGAGACAGCTGCATATGTGCCAATGCTAATGGTAGAAAATTGTGAGATATGGAGATGGAGGATTTCAGAAAGATGCAGGGAGAAAAAGTACAACAATGTGTGTAACAGAGCGAATATCCACAGACGAAAGTGGTGTGGAGAGGAGATACCCAAAAGGCCACTATTACTTCCACAGACCTTAGTAATGTTTAATTCAGTCTCATATCTTCTTATGTCCAGAACCGAAACATTTTTATTTCTACCTATTTACAACAAAATAATTGTTTTTGTTCATTTAGTTGATACAGCTAACAAGCACTGGCAAAGCCAAAATGCCTGACTTTTTTAGGAGTATAGGTTGGTTCTTTCTGTGACATAAAAGAAAAGATATTGGAAGCAATAGAAGAAAATTCACACAATATTGATCAGTTCACATGATGTGTGAAGCACAAGATTTTAATTTACAATTTATGCCATGCATTTAAATAAAGAGACAACGCCTCTTGGAAAGGATTCCAAATAATGCTTCTACATCTAACACTCTGGCATGCAAATTCCACACAGGGAAAGAGTAATAAAATCTCTTGATCTAACCTGATGCATTTACTAACTCCACTCACAGGTCTTCTTACTCACAGCCCATGCCATCTACTTTGGTTAGTCCTTAGGTCACAGCTATGTTCCATCTATTACACCTCTAAATTGGGCTTCCCCTAGGGTATCTGCTGCATTACATAAACTGAAAAGGGTATATCAGTGTACAGTACGGTCATGTAATGTCATTTATTTTAGAGCTTGTTCAGCAGCTACTTGATATACCGCTCTGAAAGTCCAATAACGTGACTGACAAATAATAGTACATGCTGCTATAGTAGTTGTCTCTCCTCTGTCACATTTGAGATCTCTTTGGCCAACCCTTGCATTTATTAGCTATTCATCATTATTCATTTTCACAAGCATGAAGAAACCCGATGGATATGAACTCAGACAGACTGATTCTTGAGTTTAGTACTCAGTATCATCATAATTGCTGGTGGTATAAAATATTAGGTCAACCCTAGAAATTTAGTAATCTATCAACACCATTATTATTTGTGGGCATGAAGAAATACTCACACTTTATCAACCTTATTCTTTAATTTTATATCTAATCATTGCTAATGGAGTGTGAAATTAACATGCATACAACCCATGATGACGTCCTCACGTAATGATGTAGCACGAGTCCCACCCCAAGTGGGAACTCCATGTGGAAGTCAGCATCCAAGACCGGTCTAGTTATATGTCACGTCCATGAAGAACGATCATCCAGACCTGAGCCAGCATAGCAAATATGCCATTGAGACCTAACTAGAAGAACAATGAGCCTCAAGATAAGCTTAATACAATTTCAATAATATAGCAGTCCGACTGGGTATTGCATGTTTTTGGGGTTCTGTTAGTATTAGAAAGGTGATCAAAAAGTTGGTATGACTGTGTTTGGCATTTTCCCCTTTTTGCCGGGTCACCCCAGATTTTTTTGCCTTTTGCTGAACCGTATTTTTGCAGTCTATCAAACTCTGTGCACTTTACCCCTGGCAACCTGTGATAAAGAAGGTCTTATACTCTTGTTTCAACCTGGTGTAATCGTTATACTCCTGATTGGCATGTTTAACTTACCTATAAGTCACTAGTATGAGGGCAGTGAGGGCAGTGGTAACCAGTAAGCAGTGTGACCCTGTTGTAGCCACGCCTTGCCAAGCCTTGCCGAGTTGAGCAGGATCGTCGGATCACCGCGGGAGGAGTGAGAAGTGACGTGCGGAGACGTACGCAGGCCAAACAATCGATCGCCGTGCACGGAGGTCGGAGACCGGAGGACCAAACGGCGCCAAACAAACGCGTACTAAACCGGCCAGGGAAGGGGCCGTTGAAAGACAAACGCCGCCGCCGCGAACCGTGCGCCCTGCGCACAGAGAGTTAATTTACCGTGGACTGCGGACTGCTGAGCCGCGAAGTAGGAGCGGCACGGAGAGGCGGTGGTGAGTGGACTCAAACCTCACCCTTACCGCCTCTCCTATCGGAATAAGACCGTGGGGACAGCAAAATTCCCTCAAGTGTCTCAGGTCATAGCCGGGGAGACCTAGAGACCTAGTGACCGAGCGCGGCGGTCCTACGTGACCCCAGGGGGACGACGTGGAGCTGAAGCCCTAGAGCCCCGGTAGCTGGGGCAGGGGCTGATGTAATAAGCCCGAAGGAAGTTGCCGAATTTGGGAGAGACAGAAACGGCATCAATGAATAAACGGAATGGCTAATATCTAGCCCAACTCACCCGAAGAAGATTAGGAAACCCTTGATTAGGGGCAGAAGACGGAAAAAGATCCCCAGAGGCGGAAGGAGAATACCATTTAATCCTCGGTAAGGCAGGCTGGCGGATAGTGCACAACAGAGGTAAGTGAGTGGAGTGTGCAGGAGTGTATGTTTAAATTTGGAGCATATTAGTATTAGCTGCCTACAACTTGCTCTCATTGGAAGTATGAAGAAACCTGGGAGCCCAGTAGGGATAAAGTTAATAACCGCATTAGTATAATTCCAAATATGGGCCCTAAACTTAGGCAGAAATCATGGAAAGAAGTTCAAGATAATAGCCTGGAGACGAGCGAGGCACCGGCAGGATCCAGGTCATGGGAAGAGAGCCAAGAAAGTCAGATTTCCCATGAGGACACTTCTGAGGGGAGACGTAAGAAAGGAAAATGTAAAAAAGGATCTAAAAAGGCCCCGCAAGCGAAAAAGGGGTGCACCACAACATCTTCTACAAAAAAGATCATTGCGCCCTCTAATCCCGTAAAAGACTTTGTAGGTAAACATTACAAAGTCCAAAATCCAACAGCAATTAACGTGGATTCTGAAGAGGAGTCTCGTGCCGAGAGAACAACAAACACAGAAACAGAAGACGTGCTCCAAGTGGTCCAAAGTAAGAGGGGAGCGCTAGAAAAAGAACTGGAGGATGAGATAGAGGACCCATTGTTAATAAATCTATCGCTTCATAATCTATCGCTTCACAATCATAGCTCAATATTGATGGCACCACGGCTCTCATCATCACCAAAAATGTTTTCCCTGCATTCACCGGGGAATGAAGAGCAAGCGAGAAGAGATAGCCTTGAGACTAGCTTTATTTGGGGTGCATCATCCAACCAAGAGCTACAAAGCCATGAAAGGAGAAACAACTCAAATCGGCAGGACCCTGGAAGAACTGGAAAACAAGTAAATCCAGAGAGAAACAGCCCACAAGACTCTGATATCTCAGTAGCACCTACTTCTTCAATGATGGACCTATTACTAATGTTACAGAAAACTCTGCAGGGAATTCTCAAAGTATCATTGTTGAACAATGGGGTTCTGAATGCTCAAAAGCAATCCCTAAAGAAGATAGAAGTCGAGCTGACTGGAATCAAAGGACAAATGACTACCTTGCTAAGACCAGCAGGAGCTTCCCAAATTATTGATCAAAGTACAGGAAGTGAATTGGTAGAGCCTTTAGATGATGTATATATATCTAGGCGCCCAATGCTGGTAAGAAGAAGGCGGTGTGAACATGTAAGAGCTCACACCAAAGGCAGGGTAGGCAAAAAGCATGTCCCGCAGGTAGTGACAAAGGAAAAGAAGAAGAAAAGGGAAACTGGAGGTACTCTAAATGTCACGGCCCGGACCTCTGTACCTACCGGATCCTCGGCAATAGAAGTCATAAGTAAGGCACAAAATACATAAAAGAAGAGTCAGAGTAGCAAGGACCCAAAAGAGAGAGTACAGAAAAACAAACCTATAAAGCAGAGAATAATTCCATCACTAAAAAGCCAAATGCAGACCCCCTTGAGGCATTGTAATCTGGAGGTAACATCACAGTCACATGAGCTAGAAATGGGTCCAACAGGGAGGAAAGAGCCTAGACAGATAATCATAGTGTCCCCAGAGACAGGAGATGAGCAGGGGAACAACAAATGGGTCTACCTGAAGAAGGCCAAAGGGGCAAGAAATCAAGAAAAATAAAGCCCTTAAATAGAACACAAATTCTGGCGATCTTCTCCAAATGTATTAGCCTGAGTGGGATTGGCACAAAAGATCTGAGACAGGTGGGCTTCATAGATAGCATGCCAGGTAGGGAAATAACAAAAGTATTATTATACTCAGACTTGGTAAAAAGGGCAATTATGAGAGCAGCCAGTGAGATACTCCAAGAGGGAGTAAGGGTGATCACCGAAAAAGACCTAAGGGGTGATGCATTACCAGGAAGGAATTTCCTAAATTGCCATGCGGGTTTGGGGAAGAGACAGGTGAGGTTACATAAGGGTAATGAAGAAGGGGGTAGCCGACTGAAGGTAGTGATAAATAACACTGTAAAGGAGGATTGGTGGGGTAACTGGAGTCAATGCAGTTATCTAGGTGATTCCATTGAGAGCGATTTGGATGAAAGTGGGGTAGCTGGAGTTTTAAGCGAGATAGAATAGGAGAGAGGGGTGCCGCATATCCTAAGTCTCTTAATGTGGAATGTAAATGGGTTAGGCAATGATCTAAAAAAAGAACATATAATGAAATAAGTTAATGAAGTAGCAATTGCCTGCCTACAATAGAAATGGGCATGCGGCGAAACCCCAATCTTCGAGGGCTATTACCAGTTAAATTGACTGGCCACGAGGCAAAGATTTGGCCGCCCTTCGGGGGGTAGTATGACTCTTATCTCGACGAGAATATGAAGTAACGTACCATTGCTAAAAGTAAAGTGTAAATGGTTACTGGCCTGCAGGATAAATCATCTGACCCTGGATAAGACATTTGAAAAAAGAATTGTCATAAATGTATATATGCAATGGGACAATGTGGGTGACTATGTAAGTGAGATGGGAAATTTTAAACAGGATATAGATGATATCTTTGAAATGTATACCTCAGCTATACTGTTAATTTTAGGGGATTTTAACCATAAGTTACATCCAATGAAGGCCGACCGCTGGTATACAGAACTATTGGACACCTATGGAATAAGCAATGCCAGTTTTCCAACATGTGTTCCCTCGAAACTGGATTGGGATTTGGTCAATTACTTAGGGGAAAAGGGCCTTTTCTGCTTAAACGGCAGGTTTAAAACAGACTGCCCAGCAAAAAAGACTTTTAAAAAAGGATTACAAAATTCCTCAATTGACTACGTCTTTATGCCAGCTAGGAACTTCCCCTTAGTGCAGGATTTTAAGGTACTTCACAGCGAGGGTAGTGACCATAACCAGCTCTCTGTGAGGTTAGAAGGGGGAAGGATGGAACCAAGAGAAAAGGTGATCCCACAACAAATGAAATACCCAAAACGGGCAACAACAAGATTAACTGATGAGTACTTGGAAAAGGTAAAATCGTTCCAACAAAAAATAGAATTGGTAAATAATGAGAGGGTGAAACCTGGAATGGTATGAGGAGAAAATAACCCAAATAGTCCAATGCCTTAGGATAGAATTAACAAGCATTAGAAATGCAATCGGGCTCGGATTTATTTGAGTTTGAGCTAATGGCATTGTAAATGCCAATGTCTTTTTGCCATGTGTTATGGAGTGTGTGCATGTGGTGTGTAGTGCAAGTATCTTGGTTGAATTGTAATTTTACCAATGGTGGCATGCTGTGCTTTATATGAATATGTTTAAAAGTAAAGTGTACCATACTGCGATTGCTTGGTGGAAAAGTGCACTGCCGGCTGGAGGTGTGTGTGCCTGGTGGAAGGGTGCACTGACGGCTGGTGGGTGTGTGCTTGGTAAAAGCGTGCACAGATGGATGATGGTTGTTGGTGTTTGTGCATGGTGAAAGCATTCATTGACGGCTGGGGGTGTGTTGTTGTGTGTGTTGTTTTCTGTGTGCTGGTGAGTGTGTGGTGGTGAGTCTGTGGGGGTGAGCCTGGGGAGTGAGTGTGGTGGTGAGTGTGTTGTGTTGAGTGGTGACAAGTGTGTGGTGTTGAGAGACTGAGGTGTGTGGTTTGTGTGTGCGTTATGTGTGTGTGGTGTATGTGTATGTGGTGTTTTCTGCACACTCACACACTGCCCCTACACATTCACACACTGCTCACCCGCACCCTCCCAATGTCACCCTGCATAGTCACACACTGTTTACCCTGCACACTCATTCTGCACACTCACACAATGTGCACCCTGACACACTGTCTCTGCAGTCACTCTGCACTCACTGCCACTCTGCACTCACTGTCACTCTGCACTCACTGTCACTCTGCACTCACTGTCACTCTGCACTCACTCTGCACTCACTGTCACTCTGCACTCACTCTGCACTCACTGTCACTCTGCACTCACTCTGCACTCACTGTCACTCTGCACTCACTGTCACTCTGCACTCACTGTCACTCTGCACTCACTGTCACTCTGCACTCACTGTCACTCTGCACTCACTCTGCACTCACTCTGCACTCACTCTGCACTCACTCTGCACTCACTCTGCACTCACTGCCACTCTGCACTCACTGCCACTCTGCACTCACTGCCACTCTGCACTCACTCTGCACTCACTCTGCACTCACTCTGCACTCACTCTGCACTCACTCTGCACTCACTCTGCACTCACTCTGCACTCACTGTCACTCTGCACTCAGTCTGCACTCACTGTCACTCTGCACTCAGTCTGCACTCACTGCCACTCTGCACTCTAAAAATGCACTCTCAATCTGCACTCTCAATCTGCACTCTCAATCTGCACTCTCAAACTGCACTCTCAAACTGCAATCTGCACTCTGCACTCTGATTCTGCACTCTGATTCTGCACTCTCAAACTGCACTCTCAAACTGCATTCTCAATCTGCATTCTCAATCTGCACTCTCATACTGCACTCTCAAACTGCACTCTCAAACTGCACTCTCAAACTGCACTCTCAAACTGCACTCTCAACTCTCAAACTGCACTCTCAAACTGCACTCCCACACTGCACTCCCACACTGCACTCTCAAACTGCACTCTCAAACTGCACTCTCAAACTGCACTCTCAAACTGCACTCTCAAACTGCACTCTCAACTCTCAATCTCCACTCTGCACTCTCAAACTGCACTCTGCACTCTCAAACACCACTCTCAAACTGCACTCTCAAACTGCACTCTCAAACTGCACTCTCAAACTGCACTCTGCACTCTCAAACTGCACTCTGCACTCTCAAACTGCACTCTGCACTCTCAAACACCACTCTCAAACTGCACTCTCAAACTGCACTCTCAAACTGCACTCTCAAACTGCACTCTCAAACTGCACTCTCAAACTGCACTCTCAACTCTCAAACTGCACTCTCAAACTGCACTCCCACACTGCACTCCCACACTGCACTCTCAAACTGCACTCTCAAACTGCACTCACAACTCTCATGCTGCACTCTGTAACTGCACTCTCAACTCTCAAACTGCACTCTCAACTCTCAAACTGCACTCTCAACTCTCAAACTGCACTCTCAACTCTCAAACTGCACTCTCAACTCTCAAACTGCACTCTCAACGTGCACTCTCAACTCTCAATCTGCAATCTGCACTCTCAAACTGCACTCTCAAACTGCACTCTCAATCTGCACTCTGCACTCTCAAACTGCACTCTCAAACTGCACTCTCAAACTGCACTCTCAAACTGCACTCTCAAACTGCACTCTCAAACTGCACTCTGATTCTGCACTCTCAAACTGCACTCTGCACTCTCAATCTGCACTCTCAACTCTCAAACTGCACTCTCAAACTGCAGTCTCAACTCTCAAACTGCATTTACAAGTTGTGAAATGAATTCTTTGGCAGACTGTTCAAAAAACGACATAATCAAAGTATGTGTTCCGAGTTGCTAGACTTGGGGAGTTCTACAAACTTTCCTACCAATGTTCTTTACTTTATAAAAAATAAAAACACTTATGCCTATCCATTTTTTTACTGCGCGGCCGGCCCCAGCACGGGGTTGTAGGCTTATCGCTGTGTTCACAATAAAAACAGATTTGAACAAAAAATAAAAACAATAAAACTTAGCACACTTCCTCTTTTGCCATCGCGCAAACGCTGCAACTAGCAGGATACCTAGATTCCATTCGGGGTTTCTCCCAGAGCTCGGAAGAATAGAATTTAAGTCAAGAACGGAAATCTACTTCTGCTGCTCCGCCTTTCAGCACGACGGTCAATATACAGTCCCCAATGTTGATAGGGCGCGAGCATCTGTATCAGCCCCACGCAGCCCTCGTGACACGCTTTGCCAGGCGCGTCTTACAAGCGCAGCTGTGGGCAGTCAATTTTCTCGCAAACACCAATCCCATTAGGAAAAACAATACCAATAAAAACCCCAAACGAAGGTCCGTAACTGCAAGCAAACAGTTACCTCACCTTTCGTTGTGTCAACAACTGACGGGCTCCTTGAATCATTCCTTTAAAACTCTGCTTGCTGTCTGAAGGAAGTAACAAGGCGCATTATTCAGAGAGAACAAAACTGTTGGAAATTCGTGTGTGGAAAAAAGTTGACGCAGGCGGTATGGGAAAATACAAACAATACAGCAGCCTGTCAGACTATGCTGAAGTTCAACACCACTGCAGGACTCTGCCCAGAAAGCAAACAGTTCTAAAAGGCGCTGCCTGCCAGCTTGCTATTCATTACCTCAGCTCCGAAAACAAAAGCTGCTGCAAAGAAACACATTATAAACTCGAGAGAACAATTCCATTCACACCGGCCACGGACCATTCCAGAAAAAAAATGAAACTGAGATTAAAAGAACAGCCCATGACAGAACGTCAGACTCTTGTTCTTGAACTAATGAAGCCCTTTCCCGGCCTGGCATGGAGCAGCTGCGCGCTGAGCGCTGCTGAATGGTGAACGCGCCCGGCCATCTGGATTCACTTACGGAGGCACCCTGACAGCTCCTAATTATAATTAATGTACTTCTTTGCGCGCACACGAACGAAAAATGCCCAACATGGCGGACGAAAACTACATTTACCCTATCACTTCAAGGCTATTAAAACGAAACCACAACGAAGACGAATCACTGGCCAGATGACATAACACACTAAGGAATGTGTGGAATTTGTCTCGCCAAAGCCCTAGGAGATACTTTTTTTTTTTCTTTAACATTAGGATCTCGAAACTCCTCCCACTTACGTGGGCGGAGGCCGAGCCCTAAAAAAGGATAAAAGAAAAGGTACAATAAATCGTGTCAACCGCTTGAAATGGTTTTCAATGGACTGCCAAAGCAAAAAAAGGGAGATAAGGGCAGAAGCTAGAAAGCAAAGGAAAGAATTCAATCTCGAGAGAAAAAAATACATCATTATTCTGAAAGCAGAGATTAAAAAGATGGTTCTCGACGCAAAAAGGGATTATAAAGAGAAATGCTGGGGTAAGCTGTTAGAATCAATTGAAGATAAGAACTTGAGACAATTCTGGAAATTGATAAAATCAGCATCGTCTCCCCCAGCCGGAAACATGATTTGCGTCGTAAGTGAGACAGCCCGGGATAAATACATAAGGGAACTGTATGAAGCAAGATTAGTCTTAGGAGCTAGAGTACCCCCAGGTTGGCAGAAAATCTCAGAAGAATTCAAATTAGACTTTACAGAAGACCATGTAGAAGAAACAATCAAGAAGCTGAATCTAACCAGGGCTGCAGGGCCGGATAATCTCCCAGCGATAATTCTCAAGTCCCAAACAAAATGGTGGGCAAGATTTCTTTCCCACCTATTCCAACTAATTTTAACAGAGGGAAAAATGCCATTAAATTGGAAAGGTGCAATAATTAGACCTATCCACAAAAGGGTAGTACTGGGGAACCGCAAAATTACAGACTGATAAACCTCCTGGATATAGGGGAAAAGGTTTTCTCAAAACTGGTCTTAAATAGATTAAATGACTGGGTTGAGGAGAAGTAAATAATACCTATCGAACAGGGAGGGTTCAGAGAGGGACACTCAACAATAGACCACTGTTTTTCTCTATGGGCAATGGCAAGGAAGTCGACGGAGCAGAATGGAAAACTCTGTTGCTGCTTCGTGGACTTCCGAGCCGCATTTGACTCAGTGGATAGGGACTGCCTCTGGGAAACATTAATTAAGAAAAATATCCCAAGAGACTTGCTGACGGTACTAAAAGAATTGCACCGGGACAATTGGGCTCAAGTGATTAGGGATACTGAGGGGTCACTGACGCCAAAAATACCTATCGGAAACGGTTTGAGACAAGGCTGCGTACTGGCCCCCCAGCTATTTTCCATATTTCTATCAGAATTACCGGAATGTCTTGAAGTGAAGGGTAATGCCAGCCCAAGAATGAACGGCAAAAAGGTACTGTGTCTGTTATATGCGGACGATCTTGTAATAGTAGATCAAACAGAAATAGGCCTCCAAAGGAAGTTGAATATTGTATAAAGACATTTTTAACGGTAAATTTAGACAAGACAAAAATCCTGTGTTTTGGGAAAAAAGGGATAAGTTTAATTGGTTTTTAGGGGATCTTAAATTAGAATCTGTAAATGAATACCGATACCTAGGTGTGTGGTTTGACAAAAGATTAAATTGGCAAACACACTTAGAAGCCCAAAAAGCGGAGGCACGAACTTCAATTGCTGGTCTAAAAATGTTCAACCGTGACTATGGGGATAAGTCTCATCGACCACTGTTAAAAGCTTTCAATGCAATGATCCCACCACAAGTACTCTATGGAGCAGAAATCCTTTATTTGAGCAGTAAGGGAGTCTGGGACCTAGAGGAAGGAAAATGCTTGAAAAACCTCTTATCCCTGCCCCCATCAGCAATGGTGCAAGCCATAAGAACAGAACTAGGGACAACGGCTTGGGGGGTACAGACACAAAGTGCAGTAATCAGATTTTTGAAACGCCTGGAAAATGAACAAAAAGTTGCACATTGGTGTCGGAAAGAAATACAACAAAGTAACTTAAAATGGGCAAAAATGTGTAGGAAGAGAATGATACAGACCTGCGAAAATATGAAAGTGGATATATGCCGTAATTCCCTAATAATAGAGTGTTCAAAATATGAGCTAAAATTGAATGGTCAAGCTGCTACTAGAAGTATGGATAGGGAATATCTTGGTAAGAAAATATCGGTGGAATTTATGATGAATGCATGGGCAAAGGAAAACTGGTTCCCCTACTTGGATTTCTTGCCAAACCCGTGGTTTAGACAAGAGATCCTAAGGTTACGTATTGGGATTAACCCTTGGTTATCAAATAAAGAGCTTAAAACCAAAATGTTGGACCCTAATGTATATTGCAAATGCAGGCTGGGTACAAAAGGGGATACCATGCACTTTCTGGTGGACTGTATAAATATTTTAGATCAGCGTAAACTTTGGCTGCGCCCAATATTTATAAAATATGATATATGAACTAGGGGACAAGCAATCGAGTTAATCACAGAATTACCAAGTATTGACATTGCAATCGCCCGTGGGAAATTTATAAAGGTAGTACAGAGTTTTATAATAAGTCAGAAATAGATTTTAGCGTTTTTTAAATGAAACTTGTCTAGAGATAGCCGGTTTTATTAATTTTATTAGGATAAAAATTAAATGGAGGATTCAATTGTACGCGCACCCAGTTTTAAATGTCATACGTCTTGGGGAAGATCATTTTCATTTTAACCAAAGGAATACGATTTTAACTATAAATTTGCATGAGTGGTTGTTGATGGGAATTATTTTAACTCAATCAAGTGCTATGTATTTGTTTAAAGATTACGATCTAAATAAACTTACTTTTTGACTTGACACAAGTGGACTGTAATACACATTGTGCCATTGATGACACTGCCAATGTAAACATGACGGCAGGCCTGACACCACTAGCCAGGCTGTGCAGGTTTTAACTGCAAATTTAACGTAACAAAATAACCTGTGCTGGGCCTAAATGTGCAATCTCCAGACACCCACTTTAGAACATTCCTGGATCTGTTGAAGATCAGAAAATGACTGATCCTGCTACCTGAAAACAGCCTACAAGTCTCGACCTGTTCTCCCTCTTGTACCCAGGACAAAAAAGTGGACTCCAAAGGTTATAGGGCTAACATATTGTTAAAGCTACAGGGAGATAATCTAATCTACAAGCGGGCGTTTCATACAACTGCCCAGCTGCCCATTGGCAACTGGCCCTGCTGTGCCTCAGCCTCACACCATGTGAGTCGCAGTCAGCATCAAATTACGTCTGGGTTCCGTGTCACCATGATCATTAACTATCATGGGAACTTTGGGTTTCTTGGACCTATTTCTACTTAAAACTTTAAAAATGCGTATCTCCAGTTCCCCTTATTGGATTCAGTTCCCCTTATTGGATTCTTTGTCATTTACGGTGTTTGGTGCACTTCACGCCGCAGATGGGGCAAATTCACAGAAGCAAACTGGCTCAGTGACCTCAGTACTGCTTAACCTAGCCCCACAGACAACCTCGACAAGGACATCCACAACGGCTGGATCAAAAACTGAGCAGACTCCCTCGCACCCATCAACCCCAACAAGCATAGTAGATCAAAAAAGCAGGCCGACTGGTACACAGAAGGCCTCTGAGACACCAACCAACACTGTCAACAGCTAGAAAGGAAATGGAAAGTCAGTGTCACCACCACCGAACGAACTACCTACAAGGCTTTGCTCAGACACTATCACCAGCAAATTTGAGGCACCATGAAAAAAGCACTAGGGCCCCGCATCAAAGAAAGCTCCAACAGCTGCAAGAAGATCTTCTCGGTCGTCTAGGATTTCACCTCTCCCTCAGCCACTGTCAACAGCATTGCTGCCTCCCAACAACTCTGCAATAACCTAACCAACTTCTTCTATAGGAAAATCGCAAATATCTACAGTAACTTCGCACACCAAACTGACCTCAGAGAACTCATTGCTAACCTACCCACCAACAACCTAGATGGCAACCTGACTGAATAGATAACCCTCACCAGAAACTACACAGCAGCAATCATGCAGACCATCCACTCAGGGGCGCCCAATGGACTCATGCCCCCATCACTTCTACAACCTGGGAACATCCTCAATCAACTACACCCTGACCCACATCATCAACCCCTCCATGACATCCACCACTTTCCTGGATGGATGGAAACTTTCAGAAATCAATGCCCTCCTCAAGAAGCTTACAGCCAGCTCAAATCAACTAAGCAAATTCCGAACCATCTCCCTGCTCCCCTATCTAGTCAAAGTGATTGAAAAGGCCATCAACAAGCAAGCCATAACCCACCTCAAACCTCAATATCGTCTAGACAACACATAAACAGGATTCGGAAAGAGCCAAAGCATTGAAACAGCATATACCATGGCCAGTGACAGCATTTAAAACATCCTGGGCCGAGGAGAAACAATGCCCTCCTCCTGCTCAACTCTTCTCCGGCCTTTAACACGGTCTCCCACAACATTCTCATCAGAAGATTCCAACAGACTGGCATACAAGGATCCGCTCTGAAATTGATCTCTTCCTTCCTCAGAGCTAGAGCCCAAAGGCTCAGACTGCCACCCTTCACGTCAGAGACCAAGAAACTGATATTAGGTGCCCCAAAGGGATCATTCCCCAGCGCCAGCCTTTTCATCATATAAATGATACTGCTCACAAATATCATCCTTTAACAAAATATCCCTCCATCTCTTCGCCGAAGACACCCAACTCATCCTCTCCCTGATGGAAAAGACAAAGACCACCAAAACCATCTTCACCAACTGCATGACCATCTTAGGAAACTGGATGTGAAACAACTGCCTGAAGCTCCACTCCACCAAGACGGAAGTAGTGGCAACAAAACCTCCCTATGGGATTACACCTGGGGGCGTCGGAGCTAGGACCAACACCCACAGATACACAAGAAATCTAGAGATCATCCTAGATGACAAGCTCAACATGACGACTCAAGTCAACATAGCATGCACCTGTGGCTTCTGCATCCTACATATCCTGCAAAAGATCTTGAGATGGTTGCTTCAGAACACCAGATCAACCATAATGCAGGGACTCATCACCAGCATACTGGATTATGGCAATGCTCTCTGTGACGGAATCTCCAAACAACTCCTACACAGACTCCAGACCCTTTAGAATGCCGCCGCAAGACCCATACCCAACCTCCCACACTGCGCTCACATCACACGGCACATCATGAAGCACCACTGGCTCCCCATTCACAAGCGCAGCAAATACAAATTTCTCACGCACACATACAAAGCACTACACAACACAGGACCAGAATACCTGAACAGCAGCATACACTTTCACCAACCCTACCAGACACATATGCTCTTCCTCACTCTCACACACTCCCTGCATCCGCAAAAGCAAAACTGGAAGTCGCTCCTTCTCCTACATTTCAGCCAAGACATGGAATGACCTCCCTCAAAACGTAGGAGCCTCCTCCTCACTTCTCGAGTTCTGCAAGAAGCTGAAGACCAGGCTGTTGACATAAGCACCTTGGGACCACATACCTAATCCAAGCGAGTGGATACCCTCTTGGGTGATTAATGTGCTACACAAATCAACATAACATAACATTTTGGTGATGACATTTTACTCTATTTTTTCAATTCATTTTGAGATGTCTATTGTTTTGTATTTAAACCTTACTGCTGTTTTAGTACAGCGTAAATATTTTAGACATAACTAGTAAGTTAAGCCTGTCTGCTCTGTGGCGTAGCAAATCGGTATGCTTAGGTTTATTTTGTGATTTTGGCATTTCACCCTGACCAGGACTGTAACTGGTACTTGTGCTGGGTACTTACCCCTCTCAACTAGTAACACAATTTCATACAATCTCCTAGAAGTTCTCCTTTTTGCCATGGTCATATTTGTATTTTGTATTAATTCATTTCATGTACCTACTGTTAACACACATCACTAATCACTATTGAGCAAAAGGACAACAGTTATAGCATCTCTGGAAGTGCAGGCAGGGCATGTCAGTCCTGATGAAAGTCTTAAACTTTACAAGCTTAAACAAGATGACCCAACTTCATGGCAGAATAAATACCCTTTTCATTTCTTATGTTATCAATGATACCCCCAATTAGGTTTTCTTTAACCCTTTGCCTGCAGGGCTGATTCCCCCGCTGTGCTGGGGGGCGCGCACAGCGCCCCCTTGCTCATGACGAGCTCAGCTCGTCACGCAGCACGGTGGCGCTGTGCTCATGACGAGCTGAGCTCGTCACGGCCACACCCGTTTCTGTGGAACGTTAAGCCCAGCGGGGGAATTAGCCCCACGTGTGAGCATTCTGGCCATTATGACGAGCTCAGCTCGTCATAAGCACACGGCCACCGTGGCTCATGACGAGCTGAGCTCCTAATGAGCATGGGAGGGGTTAAACTATTTTAATCTCCCTTCTTTTTTTTCTACTCTCACCTCTTTGAAATTCTGTTGTCAATTACAATGATAGTGTTTGTTATTTTTGACTAACACACCTTATGCATGATAAGACCTGTCTCAACTTTGAGTCAGAACCCACTCCGGTCAAGAGCGCTGAAAAGAGTGAGGGATGGAACTCATGACAAAGCATGTCACCATTAGATCAATAAGAGTTCAGCATCTTTTTAACGAAGAAGCCAACACCAGTTTGTTTTAATCCAGAGAGGGGAACTAATCCATATCCCCACAGACACCAAGATTATTGGTTCTCATAGCTTGATACTCTAGAGGACCTTTATGTCTATAAAGTAACTTGAGGTAAGATGTACTCTGTGATAGTACGACTATCCTTGTAATATTTTATCATTCTTTTATAATGATATTTATTTTGCCACACGTGATAGCCAATCAGTGACAGTTACTAATTATCCCCACAGTAAGTGGTTACAGTACCTCGCTCCCTCTCCCCCCCAGGAAGATCCATGTAGCCCTGAAATAGTGTGATTGAAGTAGGTGATATAATTGATAGACACCTTCATGACATGATGTACACTCATTTTTATGTTTTACGCAACAAACCTTGTTATGCGATGCATGATTGTAATACAGTTTTTCTGCATGATTTCAGTTATGACCATGCATCCTAGAAAAAACGTTTTTTTTCACTAGGGGAAAAGGATGCTGACTGGCATGGTATGCTTTGTGTGGTTGGTTGATAGTTGCTATTTGCCACACATGTGTTGACTTGGTGTGTAGAACAATGTTCCAGCATGATGAGCATACCTGTATGGCACCGGAGTGCTGCGCTGGCTTTACACAATTTCTTCAACACTATGCGCTTACCTTAATTGTCTGTATAATGCTTTTCTATTATACTCACCCTAGAAATTACAAGAAGGTTGGTGAAAATCGTAAGATCGTACATTACGAACCATTTAACACCATTTGTGCATGCCTTAGCGGACAAGTGACCACTGACTAGGGCCTCCCTAGAAATCTAGTCCTGAAGAAAGCCACTATAACTCAAAAAGCACACATATTTGGCTGAAACATGTTGACCTAACACTAGGATGAGAGAGACCATTATTATCTCCCCTCACGTCCACCATCACCCTTTTAATTCTACCCAATGCATTCACAATTAAAATTTCCTAAGCGACGGATCACCTAGAGGCAGCTTTAATTCACCTACAAATTCATGATTTCATACACAAAAAAACAGCTCCATTGTAATCAGGTGCCTCAGCACACCTGAGATGAATGAAACATCTTGGGTGGGAACCCAATGCTGAAGCATGCCAGCAACTAGGTTGGTGGGTGAAGGTTCTATTAAAAAACCTAGCGGTATTTCTGGATACAGGAGTGGAAGGCATTTGTACCGTTACTTTTGACTGGTAGTGTTTAATTAAACAGCAGGTTCTGATTATCAGAAAGGAGAACAGTGATGAGCTTGTTTTGATGTGAATAAATGACTGCACCATAGTATTAAGATTGTGTGTGAATCCCGTGCACTGATTGAATGTCCATGACAAACTACGCTAGTATCATTCTGAACGAGAACCGCTATACTGGATGAAGGCGCTATTAACCTTCTTAAAGAACATCACTGCACCGAATGAGTGTAACATGAAAGTATCATTCTGCATGAAAAACAATGCACTGCCTGATTGACCACAGCATGTTACTAACATTCTGAATGAATTCTACTGTGCAGAAGCAATGACAGCAGCACGCTATTATCAGTTAGAGTGATGCCACTGTACTGAATGAATGGCTATGGCTATCACCCTACTAAATGAAGAGATAGAACATACAGGGATTGTTCTTAATTTCACATAGAGGTACACGAGGAAAATGGGTGCATATGGAACAGCTACATAATCACCCGCGCGCTATGTTGTTATGCAGGAGATGTAAGTGATCAAAGTGCCAATGAGCTCATTGACGCTCAATGAAGTGATACAGGAAACTGGTTGGGCAACTAATGAGGGCGCGTGCTTCGCAGTCTGCGCACTGGCGATGGGTCGGCATCAGAGAACTAGCAAAGCACAAGCGCATTTGTTGCCATGCAAAGCAATATTGTCTCGACTTTGACAAATGTAAACCTGGTGTGTTCATTATCCCAAGCAGAGAGGCCGAGGGGATCTCACTGCTTGGGAATTCGTTCCATGGGCTGACTTGTTTAGGGGAGAGCGGTGCCTCGGAGGGTGGTGCAGAGCATTCGGTGATGAAGCACTGTCCTGGAGCATAAATGCCCTGGCATGCTTTTTATTCCGCTCAGGGATCCGGCCATGTTCTTTTTAGCCCGAGGGATCGTCTATAAATGTCTTGGAGCGCGCTCTAGAGCACCTTGTGGGACACTGGCCGATGGATATGGATACGTCAGTGAGTGCTATGCCCTAATGTTGTCGGACAGTGACGTATGGAGGGCGCCGGCACCCCCATGTGCTTTTGAATCCGACCCGCTCCTGATGTGAGAACAGTCAAGGTGACAAAGCCCACGTTCAGCCGCTCAACCCCAAACAAAACCCTCTCACATTTTACGTAGCCCCGCTTCTACAAATGCTCGACTGCGCTGAACGGCTGAAAGAAATTCTTTTAATTCCCCAAGGAGGGCAGAAAAAAAGCCAATACATCTGCATAGCTGTACAGAGAGTTAACCCTTTGCCTGGTTGCTTCTTCTTTTACACAGTTTTGAAGCATACGGGGCTTTACATTTCCGTAAAAGAGGAAAGTATAATGGCCCGACCTTAATCTATCTACGCCCATTTAAAAATGTTCTAAATGCAATTTGGACCCAAATATTGGATTGCAATCTCCAAAAGGTCCCTTTAATACAGCTCATCTTCCCTTTTTTCAGTTCTGGTGTTCTGGTCCAACTTCCTGCATCGGACCAGCCCCGGGAGAGAGGCAGCCTTCGGCGAGAGAGAACAATGGTGCCGCTTAACACTGGAGCTTCCACTTACCCGCAGGTTTCCCTCAGCCGGGTCTCCGATGAATGAGATTTGTCCACAGAGGCTGCTAATAGCGAGTTCCCTTCAGTATTGCGAGGAGCCGCGGATACAGATCAGGGGTTCCGTTTAAAAGGATTCCCCGGACGCCAGCCCCCTCTCTCCTCGTCAGTCTCCTCGTCTGTGCTCACGACGGCTGCCATTGCTGATGTTAATCTGCCCCGGCGGAGCCGTCAGCCGCCCAGCCTCGCCAGCTCCCGGCGTGTCCCTCCATGCTGACCATTTCACGCTCGGTTTGCACGGTGGAGAAATCATCCTCGCACTCTCGCTCTCTCTAAACCCCACAGGAGGAGCTTAGCAGGAGCCAAGAGAAACCGAGCTGGAGTGCAGGGAAGGCTGGCAGGGATGCCAGTCAGAGAGGCCGCTGCAGCAGCGGGTGAACTGTACCGCCACAGGCAGCCTCTCGCTGCAGAAGAGCGTCTTTAACAACGGAGCTCATTTTTTAGGTGTATCTGGCAGTTCGGGTCGGACTACTTCTATTGGAGTAGGCTCAAGGCAGGGTTGCATATGCTGGGTCCGAACGATGGGCTGGAGTGCTACCCTGATCGGCTGCCAGTGGTTAGGCTCATTGCAAGATTGACTTCTATCACCCTTTGGGTGTTTGCTGTTTAGGTATATGTTATATGTTGGGTGGTGTTTAGCGAAACAATCAGAAACGTACATACGTACAGACATCCATATACACCCTGAGAAAATACAGATGCATGTGCATGGCTATTTAAGACCACGATCTAACTACACACACAAGGGCACATGGAGCTAGAGGAGGCTGCTGCTTAGTTGCATGAATGGATTGTTGGCTCAGTGGCTGTAGAAAAGGTTAAATAAATGGATAGATGAATGGCTGTGGGTGCATACAATGGTTAACGAGTAGATGGAATGGTGTGATTGCATGGATGGATGTAGGTGTGGGGTGAATGAATGAATGTGCTTGGGTGTAGGGGTTGATGAATGAGTGCTTGGGTGTAGGAGATTGATAGGTTATGTACATGTGTAAAGGGGTGCATGAATGTCTGGATCGAAGACTATGTGGGCGACTGTGAATAGGATGGATGGCACTATGCCAGTTGGTGAATAGATGAGTGCATATATGAGGACTAAAGGATGCAAGGATTAAGTAATTTTAACAAATCAACATATCATTTTACACTGCAAACCACACACATGCTTACCACCTGACTCTCTTTCCACTCTCTGGACCTCATTTCACACTTTATTGCCTAAGGACTGACTGCTTGGACTGTCAGCCTGAGCACTTGTGCCATTTCTACTCTAGTGACTTTAAAAAACAAGCATTTACAATGCAATAGGTCTCGCAGTTGTTAGAGTTTGAGCTATTGGCATTGTAAATGGCAATGTCTTTTATTTATGTGTTGGTTTTTAAAACATAAATAAAAGGCATTGTCATTTACAATGCCAATAGGTTAAACTCTCGCAAATGCGAGACCTATTGCATTGCAAATGCTTTTTTTTAATGTAGTTGTCTGTGAAGTTCCACTTGCAAGTCATGGAGCACGCCCAGGTCAAGCAGAATCTGTGGTGTTTCTAGACAACTGAAACAGCCAATTGTTTTATGGCCATTTCTTGCAGGGTGTTAGAAGGGGCAATCTCCGAGGGCTAGGTTGTGCTCACCCAGACACCCCAAGATCCACCTCTCCCACAGAACTTGCCGAGTCTTGACTGTGAGGTCCTCGCCGGGGAGGCCTTTGGGTTTGGGATCGTACACACTGAGCTCACACCACACTACGAACAGACACCACACCGTTGGGTTGAAGGAACAAGTTCTTTATATAAGCAAATCACGAAGGAAGCACTCTTATATACACAGTGGCCACAGGACCACAAAGTCTCTGAGGATTCGGGAAGGGGGAAGCGGGACAGTCTGTTAGTCTCTGGGTCAGTACGAGGCGTACCCCACGCACAGCTCTCAATCTTCGAGCCGGGGGGTACGGGATGGTGGTCGTACTGGCTGCCTCACCTTCGTCGAGTCGGCTCGGTCGTGATGGTGGCCTCGATGGTCCAGCCGGACCAGAGTACTCCTCGAGCCGCGACGAGGTCAGCAGGGCTCGATCGGGAGAGGTTCGTGGGAGCCGCGACAGCGTCAGCAGGGCTCGGATAGTCTTAGAGGTCGAGCCGCGACAGCGTCAGCAGGGCTCCGATGGTCTTAGAGGTCGAGCCGCGACAGCGTCAGCAGGGCTCCGGTGGTCTTAGAGATCGAGCCGCGACAGCGTCAGCAGGGCTCCGGTGGTCTTAGAGATCGAGCCGCGACAGCGTCAGCAGGGCTCCGGTGGTCTTAGAGATCGAGCCGCGACAGCGTCAGCAGGGCTCCGGTGGTTCAGTTCCTTAAGGCGAAGAAGGAGCCGCGACAGCGTCAGCAGGGCTCAGAGGTTCCAGGTGAGTCTTCTTAGGGTCAGCCGCGACCAGGTCAACAGGCTTCAGGTCCAAGATACAACTGCCCGCTAGCTGTTGGGCGGGCCCAGTTATAGTCCTTTCGCTCTTTGATCTCCGGACCCTCGCAGGCGGAGGTCTCAAGCCCTGGGGGCTGGTCGTTGGCGAGGTCCGGCGGTTGGCTCTTTGATCCCTTTGAAAGAAGGGTCTGGGAATTCCCAGACGCCCAGCGGGATTGGAGCCAGCCCTCGGGGAGGCCAGAGGGGTGATCGAAACTGGGCCACAGGAGAGGCCCAAAGGTGTGACAGATACCAGTCTCTCAGGGGAGGCCGGAGGTGCCATCGAAACTCCCTGGTTTATCTCACTCGGGGAGCCCTTTACCCCCCGGCTGGGACTGGCGCGCCTTTGGAGGCTGGGTTTCACTGGGGCCGGGGTCACGCTAGGCCCAAGGAGACAGGGATGTCGGGAGGGGAAGATGGCGTTCGGGCCTTGTGGGGCATGCCAGGTCTAGGTGCTCGGAGCCGTGAGCGGGACGGGGACATGCGGCCTGGTCGTGGGTTTACGGGGGTTCGGGCTCATCGGGGGTGAGACTACCAGGCTGCTGGGTGCAGGCTTACGCTCGCAGAGTTCTGAGGGACAGAGACGGGCCACGCCACGAGGCCGGGTCCAACACACGTCCCCCCCAGCTGAAGGCGGGAAGAACTACCCATCCTCTTGGGGGTTCTCTTCGCTGAGGCGGAAGAATCGGGACAGGCCGTCTGCGTTGGCGTGGTCAACACCAGGCCGGTGCTCAACAGTGAAGTCCATCCCCTGGAGTGAGATGGACCAGAGCAGCAATTTGGGATTCTCCCCTCATCTGCATTAGCCACCGGAGGGGTCGGTGGTCGGTCTGGACCCGGAAGTGAGTACCGAACAGGTAGGGCCTCAGCTTCTTCAGGGCCCAAACCACCGCGAAGGCCTCCCGCTCGATGGTGCTCCACCTTTGTTCGCGAGGGAGTAGCCTCCGGCTAATAAATGCCACTGGTTGGTCTAGGCCGTTCTCGTTCACCTGGGACAGGACCGCTCCGATGCCATGCTCGGATGCGTCCGTCTGGACTACAAACTCTCGTGAGTAGTCGGGGGCCTGCAGGATGGGGGCGGTGCACATAGCGTCTTTCAACGTCTCGAACGCCTCTTGGCAGGCGGAGGTCCAGCTGACTTTCCTCGGCTGGTTTTTGGAGGTTAACTCCGTGAGGGGGGCTACGATGCTGCCGTAATTTTTGATGAACCGGCGATAGTACCCCGTGAGTCCTAGAAACGCCCGTACTTCCGTCTGGGTCGTGGGGGCCTCCCAGGCCACGATGGCATCGATCTTGGGCTGGAGGGGGGCTACGAGGCCGCTGCCGACCTGGTGCCCGAGGTAGATTACGGACCCTTGTCCGATCTGGCATTTGCTTGCCTTAATGGTGAGACCAGCCCTTCTCAGGGCGGTCAGCACCGCCCAGAGGTGTTGGAGGTGCTCGGGCCAGTGGGAACTGTACACTGCGATATCGTCCAGATACGCAGCGCTGAACTCTTCCAGCCCAGCCAGTACCTGGTTAACCAGCCTCTGGAAGGTGGCGGGGGCGTTCTTCATCCCGAAGGGCATCACCCGGAAATTGTAGTGACCATCCGGGGTGGAAAAAGCGGATCTTTCCTTAGCTCCCTCGGTGAGGGCGATCTGCCAGTATCCACTGGTCAGGTCGAAAGTGCTAAGGAAACGAGCAGCCCCGAGGCGATCGATAAGCTCGTCGGCTCGGGGGATGGGATGAGCATCGGTTCTGGTGACTGCGTTGAGCCCGCGGTAGTCAACGCAGAACCTCAGCTCGGGAACCGCACCGGGGGCGGCTGCCTTCGGAACCAGGACCACGGGGCTAGCCCATGGGCTGTCAGAGGCTTCGACCACCCCGAGGGCTAACATCTTCGATACCTCGGCCTTGATACAGGCCCGGACTCGGTCAGGGACGCGGTAGGCTCTGTGCCGTACCGGAGGGCTGTCCCCGGTGTCCACGTCGTGGACGCACCAGCTGGTGACGCCGGGGGTGAGGGAGAAGAGGTCCGAGAACTGTCCCAACAACTGGCGACAGTCCGCGCGCTGCTCGGAAGAGAGGGAGGAGGAGAGACTCACCCCCTCTACGGAGCCGTCTTTTTCTTTCGTGGACAGGAGATCGGGGAGGGGCTCCGTTTCTTCTTCTTCCCCATCGTCCGTGGCGAGGAGCAAGCTAAACTCGGACCGGGCGAAGTGGGGCTTGAGCCGGTTCACGTGAAGGACCCGTAAGGGGTTCCTGGGGGACTCTACGTCGATGAGGTAGGTCACCTGACTTTTGCGTTCGACCACCCTGAAGGGCCCTGTCCACTTGTCCTGCAGGGCACAGGGCTCTACGGGGGCCATCACCCAGACCCGCTGTCCGGGCTGGAACTCGACCAGAGTGGCATTTTGGTCATACCACCGTTTCATTTCTTCTTGACTGGCCTCGAGGTTCGCCTCGGCCAGTCCTCTGAACTTCCTCGTCTGGTTCCGGAGGGCCAGAATGTAACGAAACACATCTGGAGGGGGCTCAGGGGCCGCCGTCTCCCACCCTTCCTTGACCAGACTGAGGGGTCCTCGGACGGGGTGCCCGTAGAGCAGCTCGAAGGGGCTGAACCCCAGGGACTTCTGGGGGACTTCGCGGAACGCGAAGAGGAGACAGGGAAGGAGGACGTCACACTTACGCCTCAGGGGCTCTTCGAGACCCATGATCATCCCCTTTAGGGTCCGGTTGAAGCGTTCCACCAGACCGTTCTCCTGGGGGTGATATGGGGTGGTGAACTTGTAGGTCACCCCACATTGCTGCCAGAGGGACTTCATGTATTTCGAGATGAAGTTGGTCCCTCGGTCGCTGACGACTTCTCGGGGGAATCCCACCCGGGAGAAGATGGCCATGAGGGCCCGCCCCACTACAGGGGCGGTCACCGTCCGGAGGGGAATGGCTTCGGGGTAGCGGGTGGCATGGTCCACCAGTACTAGGATAAAGCGGTGCCCCAAGGAGGTCTGGGGGTCGAGGGGGCCCACAATGTCGATTCCCACCCTCTCAAAGGGGGTACTGACCACGGGGAAGGGCTGGAGGGGGGCCTTGCGCCTCCCGCCGCTCTTCCCGTTGGACTGACACGTGGGGCAGGACTTACAGTGAGCTTCCACATCGGGGCGCATGCCCGGCCAGTAGAAGTGGGTGACCAGGCGATGGTACGTTTTGTCTAGTCCCAAGTGTCCCGCCAGGGGCACGTCATGGGCCAGGTTTAGGAGAAAGCCGCGGAAGCGTAGGGGGACCACCAGCACTCGGCCGGACCCTAGCTCGGCGGACTTTTGCTCGCTGTATAAGAGGCCGTTTTCCCAATATACCAAGTGGGAGCCGGACTGGTCACCGGCGGCCTGGGCGGTGGCCTGCTGCCGCGGCCCAACCAAGGATGGACAGGAGGTCTGCTCTAGGCAGAATTCTTCACGGGACGGTCCTCCTTCCTGGCGCCACTGGGCCAGCTCAGGAAGGTCGTCCAGGCTCGGGGTCGAATCGACGCTAGGGCCGAGGGGACCTGCGTCGGGGGGGAAGCTCTCCCCGGGGAACAGTTCAGGGGCTTCGGAGGGTTCAGGGACCTCGGGGTCCTCAGGGTCATTGGTGCCGCCTCTAAGGTCGCCCCTTCGGGCGGTCATCGACCGGGTACTCACACAGGCCCACTCGGGTAGGCTCACCATCTCTAAGTGGGTCCTTTTCTCAACCCGCTGCCATGGGGAGCTCTCTAGATCGTTGCCGAGCAGGCAGTCCACGGGCATGTCGGAGCGGACTGCCACTCGTAACTCCCCCGAGACGCCCCCCCACTCGAACGGGACTTGAGCTATCCGGCAGGTGCGGACGGAGTTATCGGCTGCGATCATCCTGCAGGAGATGTGGGGAACAATCTGGGCTTCGGTTACTAGATGCCGTTTGACGGCGGTGATACTGGCCCCCGTGTCTCGGAGCGCCCCTATGTGATGGCCATTGACAGTCACCTGCTGTCGGTACTTCTCGGTATTGTCGGGTAGGGGGGCTCCTGGGACCATCTCTCTATCACCCAGGGAGACTAACATCATGGCTGCGGGGTCAGCTCCCTCGAACTCCTCTTCTCCCTCCTCTTCTTCTAGGGCTACTGAGGTGATGTGGCGCGCTGGGGGCCCTGCAGCGGCAGGCCTCTTGAACAAAGGGCAGCGGGGGTCATTGGCATAGTGCCCTGGTTGCTGGCAATGGTAGCAGGCTTGGCTGACTCGGGGCCCTGGTTTGGCTGGGGGAAACCCTGCGCGCGCTGTGGGAGGTGAGGTGCTGGGCTGGTTTCTGGGGGGACTGCGCGGGGACCCTCCCTGGGATCCCCTCTGTCTATTCTGGTTCTCCCCTCCTCTCTGGCGGGAAGACCCCTGTTCATTTCGGCCAGAATCTCCCCCGGGCCCCCGGGGGACTCGGGTGCTCACCCAGCGATCGGCCTCGACGGCCAGTTTCTGGGGGTCAGCCAACTTGCTGTCCAGGAGGTGCTGTCGGAGTTCCACAAAGCAATTCAGGGACAAATGTTCATACGCAATCAGGTCAATGAGCCCCTCGAAGGTGGACACCTTGCTGCCCTTGATCCACCCCTCGAGGGCCCGGCTATAGAAATTGACATATTCCACCCAGGTGGTGCCGGGGATTTTCTTGCACTCTCTGAAGCGTTGGCGGTACATTTCTGGGGTGAGCCCGTACCTTGTGAGGAGGGCTTCTTTCATGTGGCTGTAGGAGGTCTGTTCGGCAGACGGTAGGTCGAGTAGGGTGTCTCTCCCCTCACTCAGGAATCGACCCCACAGCCCGGCTCCCCAATCTTTCTGTGGAACTCGGTGTGAGGTCATAGCTACCTCGTAGGCCTTGAACCATTGCTGGATGTCATCGTTTTTATAATATTCTTTGACCACATCCTTGGGGATGTGGACCTTGGGTTCCACTGGGGGACCAGACTCTCGGGTCGCTGCTGTTTGGTTGCCTTCGTTCCGGGCCTTTAGTTCGATTTCCAATATGCTGCGCTCGTGCTCCAGCTGGAGCTTCTTTCCGTCATGTTCTCGCTGGAGCTTCTTCTCCTCCAGTTCTCCTTGCAGCCGCAGCTGCTCGATGGCTAGCTTCTTCTCGGCCAGCTTGAGTTCTCCTTCAATTTTCAAACGGGCTAGTTCTAGCTCGTGGTTTCGGTTGCGTTCTCGGTCGGTCATCTCTTCTCGAGACAGACCTCTCTCGGGGCTGTAAGTCCGCGTCGGGGACTCCGCTCTTTCTTGCTCTGGGGCGTGGGTTTCGATCAGGGGTGCTCCCCCTCCATCGGCTTCCGTCGGTGCTGGAGGTTGGGCTCCGGTCTCCACCCAGGGTGTTAGAGCTTGTTGGAAGTCCTCTTTGGTGTTTAATCCTGTTGAGGGGATATGGAGATCTTTGCAGAATTGCTTGAGCTCACGGTGCGAATAGTCTCCCAGAAGCTCCATCTGGAAGGTGGTCTTGTCGGTAGTGACGCTCATGGCTGCTCTTTGTTCGGGTAGTGTGTCAGTACTGTACGATCCCTAGACGTAGGTTCTTATCGCGACGCTGCCACCAATGTTAGAAGGGGCAATCTCCGAGGGCTAGGTTGTGCTCACCCAGACACCCCAAGATCCACCTCTCCCACAGAACTTGCCGAGTCTTGACTGTGAGGTCCTCGCCGGGGAGGCCTTTGGGTTTGGGATCGTACACACTGAGCTCACACCACACTACGAACAGACACCACACCGTTGGGTTGAAGGAACAAGTTCTTTATATAAGCAAATCACGAAGGAAGCACTCATATACACAGTGGCCACAGGACCACAAAGTCTCTGAGGATTCGGGAAGGGGGAAGCGGGACAGTCTGTTAGTCTCTGGGTCAGTACGAGGCGTACCCCACGCACAGCTCTCAATCTTCGAGCCGGGGGGTACGGGATGGTGGTCGTACTGGCTGCCTCACCTTCGTCGAGTCGGCTCGGTCGTGATGGTGGCCTCGATGGTCCAGCCGGACCAGAGTACTCCTCGAGCCGCGACGAGGTCAGCAGGGCTCGATCGGGAGAGGTTCGTGGGAGCCGCGACAGCGTCAGCAGGGCTCGGATAGTCTTAGAGGTCGAGCCGCGACAGCGTCAGCAGGGCTCCGATGGTCTTAGAGGTCGAGCCGCGACAGCGTCAGCAGGGCTCCGGTGGTCTTAGAGATCGAGCCGCGACAGCGTCAGCAGGGCTCCGGTGGTCTTAGAGATCGAGCCGCGACAGCGTCAGCAGGGCTCCGGTGGTCTTAGAGATCGAGCCGCGACAGCGTCAGCAGGGCTCCGGTGGTTCAGTTCCTTAAGGCGAAGAAGGAGCCGCGACAGCGTCAGCAGGGCTCAGAGGTTCCAGGTGAGTCTTCTTAGGGTCAGCCGCGACCAGGTCAACAGGCTTCAGGTCCAAGATACAACTGCCCGCTAGCTGTTGGGCGGGCCCAGTTATAGTCCTTTCGCTCTTTGATCTCCGGACCCTCGCAGGCGGAGGTCTCAAGCCCTGGGGGCTGGTCGTTGGCGAGGTCCGGCGGTTGGCTCTTTGATCCCTTTGAAAGAAGGGTCCGGGAATTCCCAGACGCCCAGCGGGATTGGAGCCAGCCCTCGGGGAGGCCAGAGGGGTGATCGAAACTGGGCCACAGGGGAGGCCCAAAGGTGTGACAGATACCAGTCTCTCAGGGGAGGCCGGAGGTGCCATCGAAACTCCCTGGTTTATCTAACTCGGGGAGCCCTTTACCCCCCGGCTGGGACTGGCGCGCCTTTGGAGGCTGGGTTTCGCTGGGGCCGGGGTCACGCTAGGCCCAAGGAGACAGGGATGTCGGGAGGGGAAGATGGCGTCCGGGCCTTGTGGGGCATGCCAGGTCTAGGTGCTCGGAGCCGTGAGCGGGACGGGGACATGCGGCCTGGTCGTGGGTTTACGGGGGTTCGGGCTCATCGGGGGTGAGACTACCAGGCTGCTGGGTGCAGGCTTACGCTCGCAGAGTTCTGAGGGACAGAGACGGGCCACGCCACGAGGCCGGGTCCAACACAGGGGCTTCACAAAAAACTACCATAAGGACTGACAGGGGAGACCCCTCAGCAATCCTGCATATTAATGTTTTAGGAGAAAAGATAGTTGCAAAAAAATACTAGGCGTGACCGTCTGGACAAGATTGGACAAAACCAAAGGAAAACAGCAGTCTTTTCCACGTTTGGGGTGTCTTTAAAGCCCTCGCCTAGCAACATTTTAACTGCACTCTGCATCTGCACTCTGAATCTGCACGCTGCACTCTGCACTCTGCACTCTGCACTCTGCACTCTGCACTCTGCACTCTGCACTCTGCACTTGCACTCTGCACTCACAATCTGCACTCACAATCTGCACTGCACTCTCAATCTGCACTCTCAATCTGCACTCTCAATCTGCACTCTCAATCTGCACTCTGCACTCTGCACTCTGCACTCTGCACTCTGACTCTGCACTCACAATCTGCACTCACAATCTGCACTCACAATCTGCACTCACAATCTGCACTCACAATCTGCACTCACAATCTGCACTCACAATCTGCACTGCACTCTCAATCTGCACTCTCAATCTGCACTCTCAATCTGCACTCTCAATCTGCACTCTGAAACTGCACTCGGAAACTGCACTCTGTAAGTGTGCTTACCCCTCTTCTAGTGCACCTCCTCAGAGGTAAGAAGCACTATATACATTCACCTACAATACAATACACGCCTTTCGCGAAATTATTTTCTTCCTTTGGTTGTCTGCCCTGGACTATATATATATAGATAGATATATATACTATGTGTAGAAAACAAAAAAAAGCTTAACACAAAAAAGAGACAGGACGCTTTATTACAGTTTTATATAGATAGATATATATACTATGTGTAGAAAACAAAAAAAAGCTTAACACAAAAAAGAGACAGGACGCTTTATTACAGTTTTATAATCAACTTTATCGACTGTTAACACCTCTCTTGGATCCGAAAAACCCAAACAGGAAATCACGATGATCACCACAAAATATGTAATTGCGCAGACAAAGCTTGAGAATACTTTCATCGTTAATAGCCCATAGCCAACAGCAAGATCTCAAATACTCTGTACCCAACAATACCTAGGGTACACTGCTAGATTGATTTAGTATGGCACTGGAAGGGGAGGTGTGTGTACGAGGCCTATCATACTGTCTTCATAAATGTAAAAAGCCTACCTGTTGTGCTGTTCGGTAACTTTGCCCTACGGCTCCGAGAATATTTGCTGAAAGAACAAGCGGGAGGCGGCTCGGGCGCAGCACGTCTTCCGGAGACGTGCGCGTCCACAGAGCTGAGTCGGCTCGTGCACAGGCCAGTAGCGGCTCGTGCACAGCTCTAGACTCCCTTGCCAGTGAACACGGTGACTATAGAACTCGCTGGCGGGAGCGCTTCGCGCTCCAACGCCAGCTCGACCTAAAAAAAAGACTAACATTACACAGTATACTAACAAGTCGCCCCTACATGTTTAGGGAGGTCGAG
Organism: Lissotriton helveticus; assembly: GCF_964261635.1. Classification (NCBI taxonomy): domain Eukaryota; kingdom Metazoa; phylum Chordata; class Amphibia; order Caudata; family Salamandridae; genus Lissotriton; species Lissotriton helveticus. The sequence continues at coordinate 1,326,900,990 of NC_136061.1, read as the reverse complement.
CACTGTGGATACATTTCTTTCAGATATATCTTTACCCTTTGTAAAATGAAATACATTGGCACGACGACTTTTGGGCAAATGGGCCAATCCAATTAACAACCAAAATGTGTGCCCACTTTTTCTTGGTGAGGGCCCAATAATCCAGCAAATCTACCCAAACCCCAAAAGAAGGAGTGTCAAGCGAAACAAGGTAGGAATACACTGATATCCAATGGAGATCAACTCTGAGTAAGATGGAACAAGCACTCAGAATCCAAACAACCACAGATTCAAGAAAAACCTCAAAACACAAGAGTTCTAGAGAAAGCCTTAGATCAGGCTGATGATTAGAGAAATTACCCTTTATATCTAGGAATCAAGGAGCCCACCAAGCAAGCACACCATAGACAAACAGAAACAACATATTAATCCTTCGAGCTTGTGAGATCTGGGTGTCTCTAGTTGGCAATGGTATTCACCCTTGTCCAAATAGGGACCCATACTTCGAAGTCAGGATAAGGGGATTACACTCCTTAATAACCCCTGCTCACCCCCTTGGTAGCTTGGCACGAGCAGTCAGGCTTATCTCAGAGGCAGTGTGTTAAGCATTTGTGAATATACACAGTAATACAGAGAAAACACTACAGATGGACACAACACAGGTTTTATAAAAATAAGTATTCTTTATATAGACTTAAACAAAAGACCACAAACAACAAAAATAACACAATACTACACTTAAGGTTACTTAAAAGATGATTAAAGTCTCTTAGTTCAAGTTGTTGGTAAATGCGACAAAGTTCTCAACGAAGTACCTGATGCGTAACGCAAAGTGAACAAAAGGCTCGCAAAAGGGGAGATGCGTCGGTTCCGTGACCCAGGGGAACGGTTGCGTCCTGCCTCAATGCTTGCACAGAGTAGGGGACTCGCTGTGACCGGTGCGTAGGTGATGCGTAGATTCTCGGCCTGTGGGCCTGTTGCCGTGTGCAAAATGCTGCATTGATGCGATGCGACAATCGGGTTGCGAAGCGAGAAGATGGCGCCCTTGATGCGGCGATGCGATAAAGATGCGATGACGCCCTGGGAGCCTTGTGACGACTCTGTACTTTGGAGCCGCGACAGCCCCTGCGACACGCTTCTCCGGTGATAAGATGGCGCCTCTCACAATGGCGTCACGCTTCTCCGGTGATGCGACAGCAGGCAGCTTCGATGAACACACGCTTCCAGGGAGATGCGGCGAAGGCTCGCTTCTCCGGCGTTGTGATGATTTCAGCTGCGGCAGCGACACGCTTCTTCTCGATGCATTGCGCTTCCAGCTCCCAGCTGCACGCAAATGTCTGGAGTCAGAATTCTCAGCAAGGAAATTCAGGGAGAGCTGGAGGTGAAGTCTTTTGTCCCTGAGACTTCAGCAGGAGGTAAGCACAGTTCAAGCCCTTGGAGAATATTCTATAGATGAAAGTGCTTATAAAGTTCCTTCTCCTTTCCCTTGGCAATGAAGCAACCACTGAAGGCCAACCCAGCAAACAGCACACTGGCAGAGGGGCAGTCCAAACTCCTGCAGCTTCCTTGGTTCTTCTCCTTGGCAGAAAGGTTTCTTGTTCCAGAAGTGATCTAATTTCTTGGGATCAGGGTCCCAATATTTATACCACAAAATACTTTGTTCTCTGAAGGCAGAGGGGCCTCTGCCTAGTCCAAACCAGTTTCTGAGCATTTTGTTGACATGACTCTCTTCTTCCTTTCACTGTGCAGGGCAGAGATATCAGCCACCCCACAGGAGGTGGAGCCAGCACAGGGGAGGGAAGATACAACTCTGGAGCACTCTGTTGACATGATTCCTCCTCTCCTTTCAAAGTGCAGTGCAGAGACATCAGACAAGCCACAGGGATTGGAGACAGCATTGTAGAGGGAAGGCCCAGCCCTATTCAGGTCCCAGGTGCAACTCCTCCCTCCCATCTAAATGCAAATCTCTCTATTCACCACCGGGCTGCCCCAGCCTGTCTCCTGGAATTCCCCATCCCTGTCACCCACAAACCCAGACAAAGAATAAACAACCCAGCAGAGGCAGGAAAATACCTTCTTTCTAAAAGTGGTATTTTCAAACACAGAATATTAAAACCAACTTTACTAAAAGATCTGTTTTATTATTCTGAGTTCAGGCATACTAAATTCGAATTTCTACCATGTTCCCTGGGTCAGTTAGGATTATAAGAATGTAATAATCTAACTGCCCATTCTGGCGTATGAGAACAGGTAGCCTACATTAGTGAAAAACGAAAATTGCTGTAATTCACAATTAGAACAAGCTACACACATCAGAGCATGTCCTACCTTATACTTATACTTTAGCGCGGGGACACGCGTCTGCGTAACCATGCGCTTTATAAACTACCCTTATTATTATACTTACAATGCACCCTGCCCTTGGGCCTACCATTGGCGTGTCTAATATGAAGAAAAGGGAAGGTTTAGGGACTGGCAAGTGGGTGCACTTGGCCAAATCGACATGGCAGTGCTAGACTGCACACAGGCCTTGCAATGGCAGGCCTGAGACACACTTTACAAGCTGCTTCTGTGGGTGGCACAACCAGTGCTGCAAGCCCACCAGCAGCATTTGATTTACAAGCCCTGGGCACGCATGGTGCACTGTACAGATAAATCAAATAACCCAATCAAGGAATAACCAATTAGTACTTTCATTTAACATAGGGAGCACTTGCACTGTGGCACTGATTAGCAGTGGCACAGTGCCCAAAGCATAAATCCAGCAAAAAAATATCAAAATAGAGGAGGCAATCTGTCAAAAAGTGGAAGGGAGACTCACGCCAATTATGCCAGGTCTAACAGAGCTAAACACAACACATCATACAAAATGATCCCCCTCCCCAAAAACGCAAAGGCAATGTACTCCAAGCAACAACCAAGTATTGGGTCACAAAACCTACTATGTACAAGAGAAAGTGCATGAGTTTATTACGTATAGATTTTGATGTGCAGACCTGGGAATTTCTGTTAACTCTCTTATACCCAAATTACACAGCACACTGTCAGGTGGACTGTATGAGCAACGATGGCTACAGGGAGAAAACAACCCCAATTTAGACAGGGGGCTGCAAGGCCAACCTAAATAGGATGAACATTCACATTTCCTTGAACTATGCATTAGCCCAATTTAAAAAACAATCGTTTTGGGAGTTGCAAATGTAGGAATTGTAGTTTTCCAACGTTTGAGGGACACATAAAACCCACCACACAAGGTACTTTTTAAGAGCAGCCTCCATTTCTTCTTTGAAAAAAAAGATTCAGGAAACCCAAAACTTGGCTCTACTGTTGTCATACACAAGTCTAGCTATGGACTCCCTTTAATTCTGCACAGAAAGGTAATGAAGGATAAGGCCTGCGTGGGACTGAAAATTAAAAAACCTGCCCAGAGCTGATGGGTGACGTCTTAAGACATACTGCATCAAAATAAAATTAGGTGTTTTTGGCACATAGAGAAAGGAAGATCTGCAGACGATCACACAATGCAGAAGAAACTTGTTTTTATGAAATTTGTAAGAAAATACCACAAGCTGCACCATTACCTGACATACTAATATAAGCTGTGGGTATGTATTAAAATCAATAACAGCAGTTAATGGCAATACAAACAGCACAGTAAGTACTTCTCAATTCCGCCTGAGTGGTAGCCAGTGTCTAGTACAGCGGGGACTAAATAACTTGAAGAAATGCACGACTGGTGAAACAAACAAGTCTTAAGTATACATAACAAACAGAACAAGTGTTAGAAATGGGGGTCTCTAGTTGGCAGTGGCTGGCCACAGTCCAATTAGGGACCCTTCTTCCTAAGTCAGAGTAAGGGGGCTACACCCTTTGATAACCCCTGCTCAACCCTGTGGTAACATAGCACGAGCAGCTAGGCTTATCTAAGAGGCAGAGTGTGAAGCATTTATGATCATGCACAGTAACACAGTGAAGAACACTACAAAGGGACACCACACAAGTAGTTGTAAAAAATAAGTATCTTTATATATATAGACTTAACACAAGACCAAGAACGGTAAAAAGCCACAATACTGAAAAAGGTGGTACTCTTGAAAAGCTGGAAAAAGAGTTCAAAGTGTTCAAATAGGGGTTCAGTTCAAAGCAGGGGTCTCTGTGACCCTTTTACTTCCAAAGTACCTGTATTTCGTAGCAAAACAAGCAAAAGGACGCAAATGAGCTGAAGCGATGATTTTTCCCACGCTAGGCCGGCGATGCATTGAATCCTGGCTGCGAGGGAGGATGATGCGCCGGTCTGCGGGTGAGTGCGGGACAAAGCAACAGACTTCTTCACGCTAGGCCAGCGATGCGTTGAATCCTTGCCGCAAGGGAGGATGATGCGCTGAGCCTGTTGCTTGTGCGATCTTGTTGCGATGAAAGAAAACGGCGCACTGTGAGGGAGCGACGTTCCGGGTGCGATGCAAGGAAAATGGCAGACGCGCGGCGCCCGCTCTGCGATGTCGTGATGCGATGATCTCGATGCGATGATCCGGGATTAGCGAGCTTTCGAAAAGCCCGCAAACGTGCAATGCGATGATCTCGGGGGTTTAGCAAGCACTTTGTGGCCCGCAAGCGTGCGATGCGATGATCTTGGGCCTGCGAGCGCTCGGCGGCAGCAGCGTGATGATTTTTCGTACGCTCTTCAGCTGCGGCGGCTCGCAAACGGGCGTTAGCGATGATTTCAGCACTCAGTTCTCTGTAGTAGAACTAGATGCCCTGGAACTCACGGGGGCCTCACCTGCAGATAGAAATCCTCGCTGGGAGGAATCAGGAGGCTGGTGGGGAGACAGATGTGCCTGTGACTCTAGCAGGAGGCTAGCTCTCTTCTAGCCCTTGGGTGACTGCTTAGCAAAATAAAAGTCTCTCAAAAGTCCTTTTCCCTCTTCTTCCAAGTCCAAGAGGAACTACTGCAGGCCAATCCAAGAAACAGCACACAAGCACAAGGACAGTCCTCTCCTGCAGATTCCTTCAATAACACAGACAGAGGTTCCTCGTGACAATCGAGGAGCAATACAAAAATCAGGGGTTTGAGCACAGATATTTATACCCCAAAAGTCTTTCTTCTCAAAAGTCTCTAGTCACTGAACCCAGCCAGAACTAGTTCTGCTCAGGCCTGGAGCACTTTGTTACCAGGCTGCATCCTTCCTTTCAGAAAGAGGGGATCTGCCATCAGACACACAGTAGGAGGTGGAGCCAGCATTCACCTTGCCAGGCACAGCCCTATTCAGGTCAAGGAGCTACACCCCTCCCCGGTACTCAATGCAGATCTCTCTTTTCAACCCAGGTCTGAGCCTGCCTTGCCCCTCTAAACCCAGACAGCCAATACACATAACAGCAGAGAACACTGGAAGGCTTAGGCAAGAAAATACCTACTTTCTAAAAGTGGTATTTTCAAACATAAAATATTAAAAACAACTTTGCTAAAAGATGTATTTTATTATTCTGAGCTCAGGCATACTAAACTCGAATTTCTACCACGTTCCCGGAGTCAGATAGGACTATAAGATGTAATAGCCAGTCTGCCCATTCTAGCCTATGGAGAACAGGTAGCCTTGCAGCAGTGAAAAACAAAATGGAGGGTGATGCACTACCAGGACATGCTACACATATCAATCCATGTCCTACCGTACACACACAAAGCACCTACCATAGGGGTGACTGACGTGATGCTACGGGAAGGTTCAGGGACTGGGAAGTGTGAGCACTTCACAGCCTAGATGGCAGTTCTGGACTTACAAGCTGCTTCTGTGGGTGACGCAAACCATCGCTGCAGGCCCACCAGCAGAATTTGGGTTATCAGCCCTGGGCACACACAGGCTACACTCCTAGGGACTAACAGGTAAACCAAATAAGCCAATCAGGGATACACCAATTCACAGTCATATTTACACAGGCAGAGCATATGCATGGAAGGCAAAAAGTTTAGGGATGACCCTGCAAAAAAGGCCATTTCCACCAACAACAATTTTTTGCAATGCAATCAGTCTTGCCTTTGGGACCTTATATGTATTTAGCCATGCAGCACATTAGCCTGGGTGCTGAAACATCGATTGTTCTTTAACATGGAGGGAAAGCGAGCATCAAAGCACAAGTTACTACTTGTGTAACGATATATCTGTAAGAGACATTAGTTAGTGATAGATTCCTTACCTTAGAATATCCCCAGGTATGAGACTGGATCCGGAATTTTTTTTGCGTAGCAGTACCCATGCGTGTCGGTAGGCGTCCGTCGTCGGCGCCGTGATGACGTCGTCGGAGTACTTAGACGCCGCCTCCGCGTGCTGACGTCAGTTCTTATACACAGCTTTTCCGCGCCAGAAAGGCAGAGCCATGATAAAAACCAACACTGGTGCCATGAAACTAGGGCCCTGAAAGGGGATGACCTTAACCCTAGATCTCGGTTCACAGAACAGGGAGGATGGGTGGGTCGGTAAGGCATCTATCACTAACTAATGTCTCTTACAGATATATCGTTACACAAGTAGTAACTTGTGCATCTGAAAGAGACACGTTAGTGATAGATTCTTTACCTTAGAATAGATACCCCAGCAATACCAACCCCGGTGGTGGGTCTGCGAACCAATAATCACACCAGGAAGTCCTGGTGGACGGAACGGCCAAAGAAGCCATCCCTCCGGACTTGGCTGTCCAGGCAGTAGTGTCTTGCGAACGTGTGCAGCGAGGCCCACGTAGCTGCCTGACAAATGTCCTGCAAGGGGACTCCCCGGCCCAGGGCAGTAGTAGTCGCCGTGGCCCGAGTGGAATGGGCCCTCAGCCCAACAGAAGGTTCCTTCTTGGCCAAGGAGTAACACGCTTGGATGCACAAGATGATCCACCGAGAGATGGTCCGCTTGTGCACCGCCCGTCCCTTCTTAGCGCCCGCGTAACCAACCAAGAGTTGGTAATCCACCCGGAACAGGCGTGTGCGATCCAGATAGTAAGATTGCGCACATTTTGGGTCCAGACGGTGGAGCCTCTCTTCCTCTTTCGAGGGATGCGGAGGAGGAAAGAAGCTTGGGCAAGGTGATGGACTGCCCGATGTGGAAGGCCGTGACAACCTTGGGCAGGAAAGAGGGTCTTGTCCGCAACACAACCTTGTCCGGATGGACAGAGAGGAAAGGGGGTGTGGAAGAAAGAGCCTGGAGCTCACTCACCCTCCTGGCAGAGGTGATGGCAACCAGGAAAGCAGTCTTCAAGGTAAGAAGACGAAGAGGACAGTTATGGAGCGGCTCAAAGGGAGCACACACTAGATAAGTAAGTACAAGGTTCAAGTCCCATTGGGGCATCACAAAAGGAACAGGAGGAAACATGTGAGTGATGCCCTTTAAAAACCTATTTACAATTGGGGACTTGAACAAAGATGGCTGATCAGATAGCCTTAAGAAGGCGGAAAGGGCAGAAAGGTAGCCCTTGATAGTGCCCAGAGCAGAGCCCTGCTGGGCAAGAGAAAGAAGGAAGAGGAGAACCTCAGAAAGGGGGGCAGAGGGTGGATCCACAGCCTTTGCTGTGCACCATGCCACAAATCTGTTCCACCTGCAGGCGTATACCGACTTTGTGGAGGGACGCCTGGCTGCCAGAATGACATTACAGACTTCGGGAGGCAAGTCAAATGGCCTCAACTGTCGCTGCTCAATCTCCAAACTTGTAGGTGGAGACTGGACAGGTTCGGGTGGAGGACCGTCCCCTGCTGCTGCGACAGAAGGTCCTCCTGAAGAGGCAGACGAATCGGGGGATCGACAGACATGCTGAGTAGCTCTGGATACCAATATCTTCGTGCCCAGTCCGGAGCCACAAGGATAACCTGGGCCCGGTCGCGCCTGATCTTCTTCAGCACTCTGGGCAGAAGTGGTATAGGCGGAAAGGCGTACATAAGACCGCAACTCCACTCGAGACGAAAAGCGTCTCTGAGCGAGTGCCGCCTTGGAAATTCCAATGCGCAGAACTGATGACATTGCGCGTTCTCTTCTGTGGCGAATAGATCTAACCAAGGCTCTACACACTGCTGAAAGAGGCCTTGCGCCACGTCCGAGTTCAGACGCCATTCGTGATCCATCATGCACCGACGGCTGAGTTCGTCCGCCCTGGCGTTCAGAGAACCTGCCAGGTATTGAACCACCAGGGTCACGCCCTGATGTTCCAGCCACGACCCCACCCCGCCCTGTTTGTTGCAGTACCACATGGCGGTGGTGTTGTCCGTAAACACCTGCACTTCACTTCCCCGGACAGAGGGGAGGAATGCCTTCAGTGGAAGCCGGATCGCCCGCAGCTCCAGAAGGTTGATGTGGAGCTGGGACTCCGCCGGAGACCAGAGGCCTCTGATCTCCGCCTCTCCCATGTGGCCCTCCCAGCCCTGGAGGGACGCGTCCGTCACAACTGCGTGCTCCGGTTGGGGTAGGGAGAGGGATCTGCCGCTGACCCAATCGCGGTCCTTGAACCACCACTGCAACTGTCTTGCAGTGCCCTCCGAGATCAAGACATGGTCGGACAAGTTGCCCTGATGCTGGGCCCACTAAAACTTCAGGTCCCACTGCAGAGCCCGCATCCGCCACCGGTCGTGATGCACCAGAAGGATGCAGGAGGCCATCAGCCCCAGAAGCCGCAGCGTCAACCTGACCGAGACGCGGGATAAAGGCTGAAAGATCGGAATCAGAGCCTTAATATCTCAAACCCGCTGTTCGGGAGGATAAACCCGAAACTGCGCAGAGTCTAGAACCGCTCCGATGAAGAGGAGCTACTGAGAGGGACACAGGTGTGACTTCGGCACATTGATGGAGAACCCCAGCAGGTGCAGGAGGTCGGCCGTAGTCTGGAGGTGGCTGACGACTGTCTGGGGCGAGCCCGCCTTCAACAACCAGTCATCGAGGTAGGGAAAGACTGAAACCCCTAACCTGCGCAGATGAGCTGCGACCACCGCCATCACTTTCGTGAACACCCGTGGGGCGCTGGTAAGGCCGAAGGGGAGCACGGTAAACTGAAAGTGCTCGTGGCCTACCGTGAACCGCAGGTAACGCCGGTGGGTCAGCAGGACGGGGATGTGAAAATAAGCGCCCTGCAAGTACAACGCTACCATCCAGTCTCCAGGGTCTAGGGCAGCTAAGGCTTGAGCCAATGTTAGCATCTTGAACTTCTCCTTCCGGAGGAAGCCGTTGACGTTCCGTAGGTCCAAGATAGGGCATAGGCCCCCTTTGCCCTTCTTGGGTACCAGAAAGTAGTGGGAGTAACAACCACACCCTACTTCTGGCCCAGGAACGCGCTCGATGGCCCCTTGGCCAAGAGGGCCGTAACTTCCTCTTGTAGAAGTGTCATGTGATCCCCAGACACGCGGTGGTACTGCGGTGGCATGGCTGGAGGGGACGCCTCGAAGGGAAGGGAGTAGCCCCTTCGGACGATTTGCAGCACCCTCCTGTCCAAAGTGACAGTGCGCCAGTGGTGGTGGTGATGGCAAACCCTGCCCCCCACTGGCATCACATGGGCCTGAAAGCACGGACCAGGAGGGTTTTGAAGCGGATGCTGCAGGGGTAGGTGTGGACTGGCCTCGCCATTGTCCCCGACAGCCGCCACGGCGGATTCCACAGCCACCACCGCGCTGGATGTTAGACTGCGGCGCGTGGTTGGCAGCCTGTGTGGGGGCGCCCCTTCCTTGGCCACGAAAGGAGCGAAAGGCACCCATTTGCTGGCGTGGGGCCGAGAGGCCCAAGGACTTGGCCGTAGCCCTGGAGTCCTTAAAGCGTTCAAGCGCATGGTCTGCCTTGTCGCCAAAGAGGCGATGGCCATCGAACGGCATGTCCATAAGTGTGTTTTGGACATCAGCCGAGAAATTGGCGGACCTCAACCAGGCGTGACGACGAATCGCCACCGTTGTTGCCATCGCTCTGCCTAGAGAGTCGGTAGTGTCCAGCCTACACCGGATGGAATACCGTGCCGCATCTCAGCCCTCCACAAGGGCCTGGCCGAGTTTAGCCCGTACCTCCAACGGGCATTCTGGCAGCACGGCCGCAACAGTGTCCCACAGAGAGTGGGTGTAGCGGCTCAAGAGGCACGCAGTATTGACTGACCGCAATTCCAAACTCAGGGAGGAGAATACCTTTTTCCCGTAATTCTCGTACCTCTTGGATTCCCCGTCGGGGGAGCCGACGGGAATGCGGTCTGGGAATTGGAGGCCTGGATAACCAGGCTCTCAGGGGTGGGATGGGTGGACAGAAAGCAAGGGTCACCCGGAGCCGGGCGGTGGCGTCTGGCCACATTCCTATCCACAGGCTGCCCTGTGGCGGGCCTGGACCAAGTGCCCAAAAGAACGTCTGACAAGGCCTCATTAAACGGCAGCAGAGGCTCGGCCGAGCTTGACTGCGGTTTAAGGACCTCAGTGAGGAGGTTAGTCCTCACGGCCGCGACGGGGAGATCAAGGCCCAAGGCCTTGGCCGCCCTCATCAGCACCACGCTATAAGCAGCCCCCTCCTCCGTAGCCACGCTAGGAGGGGAGACAAAACCAGTATCGGGCGAAGTGTGCAGACCACTGGCCTCCCCAAGCTCTCCTGTCCAGTCCGCAGAAGACTGACACTCACCCGCCAGAGGGTCCTCAGACCCCTCCCAGTCGTCCTCATCACCCACCGCCTGGTACTCAGGCTCAAAAGATGGGGTCGGGTCATAGAAATAAAATTCTCCCATCGGCGTCGAGAGCGGAGCCGCTCCGGCGCCGGACCCAAATCGAGGGCAGCACCAGGGGTGACGTCGTCCTGGGGCGGCGCCGGGGGGGAGGTGGGGGGTTCGGGGGGTGACACCCTAGGGGCCGACGCCGGCGAGGTCGTGAGGTCAACTGCCGGCGACCCGGAACCGGAACCGGACCCAGAGGGGCCCTGCGGCGTCGGGACCGAAGTCGCCGATGGCGCTAGGGCCGAAGCACCCGACGGCGCCGGGGCCGAAGCGCCCGGCCCGCGTGGGGACCCAGTCGGGCCGCTGGGCCCGAAGGCGCAGCGGAACCCGACAGAGCATCGAGCGACCTCATGGCCATGAGGAAGTCTGCAATCTCCCCCGGCGTCGCGTCCTGCCCAGGGACCGGCGGGTGTGGAGCAGGCCGCAACACCTGCTGCTCCAGCGGAGCCGCGTGGGCGGTGTCGCCCGAACCCCCGGCCGCGTCGCGCGAGCGTCGGGGGGAGTCAGAAGAGCGATGATGCCTCTTAGACTTCTTGTGCCTCTTACCTGAGGACTTCAAGCCCGAAGACCGATGACGACTCCCGGAACTGTGGTGGCTCCGGCCCCGCGACCGGTCCCTCGACCTCCTTGCGGACCGGGACCTCGAGCGGCGCGGGGCGGACTGCCGAAGCTCGAGTCGCTTACGGGAACGCTCCAGTCTAGCCTTAGACGTCAGGGCCCGGCAGTCGGAGCAGGACTTGTCGTCGTGGTCCAGGCCTAAACAGTGCAGGCACCGGCGATGGGGGTCGGTAAGCGACATCAGTCAGTTGCAGTCGGCGCAGGGCTTAAACCCGGGCATCCCTACCGGCACCGTCGGAGTCGAATAGACTTTGAAAAAGGATCAAAAACGATCTCAAAAGGTTAGTCAAAAAGTGACTAGGGTACAACTTTTTCCAGATCTGCTCTAGCTGGCGCAGTAAAAAGAAGGACTGACGTCAGCACGCGGAGGTGGCGTCTAAGTACTCCGACGACGTCATCACGGCGCCCACGACGGACGAGGACGACGCCTACCGACGCGCATGGGTACTGCTACGCAAAAAATTTCCGGATCCAGTCTGACGCCTGGGGATATTCTAAGGTATGGAATCTATCACTAACGTGTCTCTTTCAGATCTGCGTGACACGCCAGGTATGGGAACACATGGAGAGAAATATTGTCTTCAAGCGGGAAATGGTATAGTCCAAAGCTCTGTTTTTAATATAAAATCAGGGCCTTTGGTGGTCAAATCACTGAAAATACAAGATTTGAAAAAAATTATCTACGGATGCTCGTGGAAGATAATTTCTAGGAACTGGAATCTAGAGAACACTAAAGTGATTTTAGTATTTTACTGACCTCTGCTGGCCGTTTTCTACCAAAAAAAGTAAAATAGAGGCAGTTGCCAGAAAATAAAAAAAAGAAAATCCCTCAGTAGAAAGCAATTCTGATATTTTACTGACCTCTGCCGGTCGTTTTTTATAAAGACAGTTAAATACAGGCAGTTGAACAGAAAAAAATCCCTCCGCTGAAGCAGACAAGTCCTAGGGCTGATCTCCAGAGCCGGCAAAGTACATACACATATAAGTATATAAGTATATACTAAAGTATATACAAGAGGTCTCGATTGCTCGACCTAAAAAGCAAAAAAGGTTGTTCATGGCTGAATAAATGGGATTGGGTGAACGTAGGCCAGGAAGATTAAGATAATTAACAGATTACTGTTTAGAGAGGGGCATATTGGGGTGGGGATAGTGTTCCGGAGCGTGCAACGAGATTGCACGGGCCAAGTTTTTTTTGGGTGGGGGGGTCAGTAATTATACATCGTGGAATGAGGGGGAGCATGCCACAATGCAGCAACTGAATCCAGTCAAGGGAGCAGTGTACCATCTCTAGGGTCTTCTCCCAGAGCATTACAGAGAGCATCCTAATCGCCTGCACTTGGTTACTTTCGGAAGCCTCATCATCCCTTTCTGCGAAGGCCACAGCGCAGAAGAGAAGACCTGCACCTTAACAATAGTACGAGGAAGAGAAAACCCAGCACACAGGCACCGCCCAAGCATTTACCAGCACAACGCCCAGAAAAGCAGACCCTGTATACACATGATGACAATGGGCAAGTACAAGGTCATGCTGCATACAACACGGTGCATTCTCTGCTGAGACCATGGTGGCAGCACTAGATAAAACAGAACGTTTCATTTTTAGGCTTTCGAAGGTTTCAGACTGTTATGGGTGTAAAATTGCATCTGTGGATGTCATTGTGAACAAATGCTACACTTCTACCTACTAAATGTTGTGAGTCAACACAGATTAATTTGTATCCTTGTTTAGCGGTCATGATAATAATTGATAGGAAACTTGTTAAACCAGGATTAAGTGATGTATGGAATGTTTATATCATGGGCGGCAATAAGCTTGCCACCTCAATAGAGCAATCAGCAACTTTAAGGTGACAGTTAACTTGTTCAAAGAGGTCAGCACGTGGGTGGCACCATGGTTTTTTTGGTAATTTTTGTTCTGCTTGAGTTGGACACAACATTTTGTCTAGAAATCTGCAAAATGCGCAGCAGATGATGGATCAAATAGCAATCAAAACACATCCATAATTATGGAGAAATTGCAAGGCCGCAGAATTATTTTAATTACCCTGGTTAAAGAGGAACTCCAGAGAGATTAATAGCTGACAGCAATCAGCTGAGTGTTGGTGTACATGGGAGATTCTGTAAATAAGGTTGGTACATAAATCGTCAGAGCAAGTCACCAGAAATAGTTTTGATTCCAGATTCCTAGGTTGAATTCATAGTGATGAAGTGTTCACAGGCACATTTACAAGAAGACAAGTTGGTCAATTACGTTGAAGATTGACGTACCAAGAGAGTGACATGAGGAAGCAGTATGCGGATGATAGGAAAGTAAGGGTATCAGTGGGGCAGGAGAAGGCACAGTAGTAGAGAAGATGAGACAAAGCAGACCGTGATGGTCATGCATCCACTACCACTCGCTTGCAGCAGGCTTGTGCTACGGAGGACTTGGGGAGTGAATCCAATTTCAAGCCATCACTGTTTTAATGATGCCAACTTCAAAAACAAGTGCAAATCCAGAAATAACAGGACTTAGATCACATCTTATTTTTCCAGCAGAAGGTTAGTGGAGCTATCTACACTTGAACAGACGGTTTTGGACACTTTATTAGATATGTGAACCAAATGAAATGAAAGTGCCCGCTGTAGACAACTAGTGTTTGTCTAATGATTCTGTGCAAATTAGTAGTAAATCAGCTACTATACCTAGTTCTACTGTACGCCATTTTATGATTACCACAGCGGAAATTTACGAGGCTCCAGTAAATCTGTATCATCCTAGCTCCACATTACTTAATAATTCTTTTTCTACATTCTGTGAGCGGATATTAGTCTTTATCTCTCAGATTTTTATTGTCTGAAGGTCTATCTAGGCATCCTCTTCCTAGGTGGGCATAAAATGGATAGATAATATTCTTCTTCTTTTAATATTGACTTAGAAGATATGGCGTTGATGGGCACCGGGCCTCTCCTTCTCAACCTCTTCTTACTACGTCTTTGAACTCCACCAATACTACTCCTATAACTAAGGCAGAAACTCAGGTTACAAGTAGCAGGAGGCCGGGCTAGAGGCTACCCCACCATCCTTGCCAGTGCTTTCAATATAGATTTACACGTATTTTGGACCAGAGGGCGGACTAATGACTACATTAATGGTCACCGTTCTCTAAACCACTAGGCATTTATTGTTGGGATAAGTGGGGGGCTTTTCAGCCACCACGCATTTTGATTGTGAACTATAGTACAAAGCCTAAATACTTTCTCAAAGGAGTCGAGTTCAAAAGACTTGCCGATCGCTCAGACTTCTGAAACGTTGACAACCACACCTATTTTTAGGTCGAGCCTAGCAGCGCGCATGCGATGCTCTGCGAGGCTTCTTGTGTTTACTCCGTATGGGCCTGACTCCTCCTACACATTGGATTGGCTTTTGCGTGCGTCTTTCAATAATAAAAGCACGCAGATGGCTAAAGGCGGGTGCATGTCCCACCTCTTTTGTAATGTTCACTCCCACAGCGTTTTGCTCTCGGAAGCGAGTAGTGGCGCAGGGTGGCAGCTTTATTCCTTATGGGTCAGGTTACTATTTACAGACAACGCGCTGTGCTTTCGCTTGTTTTGTTTGTTTCCTAAATAGCCCACATTCCATTTTTGTTTTTTAATTTCTTGATTCTTGAGGTGGTGGTTAACTTGGCAGAGTTCTCAGATAAATTAAATAACTACTGGTGCTAGAAGTATTACTGTGTTAGTTTACAAAAATAAAGTTTCTATAATTTATGGCCGACTGGGGGTGTCTTGTGTGAAAGACGTGCTCCACTGGCTCCGTTGCTGGCGTGTGGCACATCCATCGGTGTACCTGACTTTCTAACTACATTGTAGTACCTCATTCATATTTCACAAAGTTCGGCAGATTGCATTCTTGTGACGAGTGAAAGGAATAGGGGTTGCAGCAACCTGTGTACACAAGTAAGCGGTTTTTGGAGAATATTAAATAAACTTCTTTGTTGCCCTCAAAGTCGACCTCTTTTAACACCTTTAATTGATTTCTTTGAGCTCATTAGCTGCACACGTTTTTAATGCTACTCCTCGGCAGCAGCCCATTTAAGGTTCAAGTCGAATGGAACAGTAGGCACTGTACTATAGTGCATGTGTTTTCCTGATGTGTCCCTCGTGTACTGCTGTTGCTCTCTCGCCCGTGTGCTTGTCTCTCCTCCCTCACTATTGTGTACGCCTACGTGTGCTTCTCGTAAAAGCTCCCCATTCCTCTTCATCGCCCATGTTGCTTCCTACCCGCCTTCCATATTTCTTCCCCCACTTGTGCCTTCCGGGTTGTTTCTACCCCCGACCTCCATGTTGCTTCCCCTTGTTATGCTTCATTCCCCACTAGCAGCCTTCCTGTTGGTTCCCCCCACGAGTCCTCTGTGTTACTACCTCCTAAAAAATGCTATTGTGTTACATTTTTTAATTTACCAATCCAACTCGGATTTGTAAAGAAAAAGAAAAAACAGCAAAGCCATTGCGAGATCTATTGGCTTTGCCAATGCTTGTTGTATCATTGTATTGAAGGCAATGTTGTCTATTTGGTCGGGTCACATTTCCTTATGAATAATTATAAAAAGGTGTTCACAACTGTAACAATGAAGTATTTGTAACGTCAAACTATTGTAACTTCTGGTTACATTGTGTTTGCTATGTAATATTTTTTAACTTTTTTTACCCTTTGCAATTTTTGGTCAATATAAATGTATTCTTTGAATACATATATCTGTGTTATAACTATTTTTTTGAAGATTTGTTCACACGCAAATAATTAGAGTTGTATCCGAAGGAACACAATTTCAGAGTTTGCCAACATTTAATGCAGAAATTAATGTGAATATATGGCTTAGATATTCCCTTGTAGGCTCACATACCTGATAAGAGTTGCTTTGAGCCTCATACCAATAGCACAAGGTAGGGGAATTTTGAGTTTGGGCCTCAGAAAGATAACAGAGAGGATGGAGTACGATCGGGTCAAATGTTTTTAACAAACAACAGAGGAGGCTGCCCACTTCACAAATCAATAGCAATCATTAGTAAAGCAGGTAAAGTGGCACTGGGGCCCAGGATTGTGAGAGATCCGCTGTATCATATTCATGACTGTTTTACTTTTCAAAAGAGGCACGGGGCATTGCTAGCATTGAAGCTGTGGAGATTCTTGCTGAAAGAGGGGGTAACACATGGGAGCTCATTTTTATCTGAAAGGGGCAGATCCTCTTTCAGGAATGGAGAGATGGCCAGGCATGGTGGGGTAGGGTGGAAGAGAAGACAAACTGATACCCGGTGCTGCAACTAAAATTAGAGCAGCAGATACAGTTGCATTGGGGCCTAAGAGTGTGAGGGGCTTATAACACCCCAATTATGTGGGGTAGTGTTTTTTGGTCGATTTCTGGTTTTATTTGATAATCTTGCTCCTCTATAATTCTCACAATTACAGAAGTGTTTGACTACAGAAAAGTATCCTTGAAATTATCTCATGAGCTTCAGTGCTCAACCCTCCCAATCCTGCTGCCCCAAGCCCTGCCATAAAGTTTTGGAAGGGAGGACCAACTTCAAAGCATTTTCCTTAGCAGGGCTTAGAGCAAAAAAGTTTGAAGACCTTTGCCCTAATTGGACAATTGGCAACTTATGACGCCAGTTGAGTAAAAAAAAAACAACAACAAAAAAGTTTGATTTTCTCTAAATCCAGAAATACAGGCTTTTGAACCCAACATCCCCGAGCCAGCACAAGTAGGGGATATAGGTACTCAATTTCTCAATCCAAGTGGATGCTCTTCTATCCCTCAGTTCCAATTGTTTGTACCAAAAACCAATTGAAATGTAAGTAACCAATAGAGCACCCTGATGACCTAGTTCCTGGAAGGGCAGTACCCATTGAGTTAATGGATGCATCCACTGTTAAAAGTCATGCTAGTTAGTTGGATATGAAAATGACATGTTGAGTGAGCTCGACTCTCCTCTTGTGTGCAAACTGCTTACAATTCTTTATCTGAGGACCTAAAGACCTTCTTCCCTGTACATCTCTAGGGGCCCTTGTTATGTCCAGAATCGAAGAAACAACTTGAAAATACTTGAAGTGTTATCAGGGTTGGAAAATATTTCCTCGCTCGGCCTTCTGGCGGTAAATTTCTTGGGCCAAAAATAGTGATGGATAAAGAAACCACAGAAACTCTGTGGTCTTCTCCAACCTTGGTCAAAGTAATCCTCAGCAATGCTGACATTTTGCTAAAAAAGGATATTTTCGTGGCATCTTCATCTAAGGAGATTTTTGATAAACGCCGGGACCACATTTGCACCTACCCATGTCTCTTCAGATTGACAGTGGACTTGGACGAATATGAGCGTAAGCAGCACCACTGCATCCACTGGTCATGACCTGAGTGAGGCCTTTACTGGGATAGTTCTGCCCTCTTTGGTTGCTTCGGAGCAAAGCAAATAATCATCCATGTTGTTCCTCTTTGGGATTAACCCTTAATTTCCTCTTTTCCTCCTCCATTCCCCCCCCATCTTTTTTTTATTTTAAAATTTTGTTTTCCTGAACCCTGCCTCCAAACTTCCTCTTTTTCTACAGACTCATTCTAAACAAAGGTAACAATGCATGATATCTCTCTTGATGTGATCCACTTTATCTGGAAGGTCTCATATATTCATTAACTGGAGACCATCTTTTTTATTTTAGGATTTTCTAATACGATGCTTAAAATCATATCTATCACTACAGTGATTTGGCAGTAATAACGTAATCAATTTTTTAACCGCATGCGTGCGGGCGGAATTCCGCCCGTACGCTGAGTTTTTAAAAATCGCATGTTACGTGACGAGCTGGGCTCGTCATGAGCGTGCGAGGAGGCTACGCCATGACGAGCCCAGCTCGTCATGAGCGTGGAAGGGGTTAAAACAATAGACATCAATCAGGTATCAATGCCTAGATTTAAGCCATTCTTTCATTAAAAAAAATCATTTACCTTTCTTATGATTGACCCGTCTCTACATAACCATATTTAAAGCAAAGTGACGACCTTAGGTAATAATCTATTTTCCATTCTAAAACAATACCTTAGGCCCTGTAATATAAAAGCTTGCTCGCCCCTCCTTGCATCTCCTTTGTGATGTCACTCTAACCTGCCCTTTGCGTATGATATTGAATCACACATCGCTAGACTTGTTACATATATCATTTACCATAAACATCCATTGTCCTTTACTTTAAATGTGTATTCACTATGCACTAGCTCAGGTATCACATTAGATTTATTCTCATGCTTGCTGTGCCACAAGTGCAATCACTATTACAGTAAGAGTATATAATTCCACCTGAGACATATTCATTTTAATATTTAATAGTATTTTACAATGTGTCTTTGTTTTCAGTCTGAAAAAGTCCTCAGCCTGCGTGCCTGACATGGCTAGAAACACATGTTGGCTGAGCTTGAAGTGGCCCACCATGTTGGTCAATGGAGGGCAATGCATTAACAACAAGATTTAGATTTTATTTGAACCAGTCAAAATTGTATAGAATATTACTTGTGTTACCTCTATACTTACACTTAACCAATACCCTAATATGATAGTCTGGATAAATTATCAAGCTGTTTGTACCCAGGTTGCATTTAGATCTATTAGGGGTCCCTTCTTAAAACGCATATGATTGAATAACCAACAAATGTGGGCTAGATATCATTTATAAAGAGAAACAACAAAAAATGTGCCTGTTCGCCTGCTACAATTTTATCACAAGCCACATTAAATGATGTTGGAGCAAGAAACAGTAGTAGAAGAAACTGCTTGGGGAATACCGGAAACAGTTATGAAAGCCTTAAGAAACAGTAGTCTTAAGAAACCACGCCTGGCTTCTTGCAGTCTACGGAGTTTAAATTGGGTGAAATTTTGGATACTGGAGTAGCCTTATCGACTGATGTAGTGAATATCCTCATTTTCCAAATTAAACACATTTAACTGAATGCCAAATAACACAAGCACAGTAAACGCAACAATTTGTAGTAGCTAATCATATTTAGGTGTTGTAAGCAAACTCTCGTATTAACCTATTTTAATGAAAAAGTTTGCATAATTACTGATGCCATTTAAAATATATTTTTTACACGTTAGGGCTAACAAGCGGGTTTTCGCATTTAAACTGTTGTTTGCACAATATGTTTTTCTCTTTCTCCCTACTGCAGAGGGCGTAATATTCCAGAAGCCTTCTGTTAGCTATTGAATAGGCATTTGTTATGTATTAAACAAATAATAATGAAGTTCTCACCGGGAGGAGAGGAGATGACAGGAAACACAACTCATGGAAAGAACTGCCTGAGCCACAAGATCTGTTAAAAGTAGCAAACCAAGGACATGGTTGTTAAGTCCATTGTGAAGACGTGAGAAACTGGGGAGTTTATCTGCTCCCAGTGTTTGTTGGAGACTGATTGTTGCAAGGGAATGGCAATCGAAAAACTGAAACACACAAAAGGTGAAGGAAGGCTGCTTGCAATAAGTCTAACCACTGACAATAGCTCGGGGTAGACCTCCAATCCATCATTCTATTGCTCAGCATGCCATTTCAGTTTGGACCCAGTTATATACAAACCAGTCTTAACCGTGCTCCTCAAGAGAACAGTCTGGCCTGAACTCCCAAGCCAAGTCCTCCCTGAACATGAATACAAGCAACCCAGGACCGGTTTCACCCTAGTTATGGGCTCCGCTGCTGTGTGCTCAACTCACTCTTGGCCTACTTCAGGTAGAAGTGAACTGCTGAGCAGCGCAGGAGTAGGTGGGTGGGTGGGACACACAATGAAGGGGAAAGGAAGAGACTCTCTTTACACTTCAAAATACAGCTCTTTGATTCAGCGATAGATCACAAGGAAGGGGCCTGGACACATCTCAGGAAGAGAGATAGGGCTGATAAGGAAATCATAAATAGTAGGGCTGGGGGTCTGGGATTAAAATGTTGATGCATATATCATTGTGGACTCTGGAAACTCTCATGAGTGGTGTTGTTGGATATTCCACTTCTGAGTCTTGCCTGCGGTGACAGACATTTTTCAAGAGGAAAGAAGAAAGTGAGAAGTGTCCACTTCAAAAAGAAGCAGAAACACTAGATAAAAGTACAACGACTCAGACAATACATCCCATTTGTTGGACCCGGCCACGTGGCGTGGTCCTACCCCTCCCGCATGGCGGGCCCCGGACGACATCGGCCCTCCATCCAGCCCGGGTCGGCCTCGGGCACACCTCTGCACGACCTCCAAACCACCAGATCCGCCACCCGGCGGCCCACAACCACTGACACGGCACACTCGGGCCGCCCCAGCATTACCGGTCCGGTGCCCACCCCGGACCCTCATTCCAGGCCCGACGCCATCTTGGGCCCATCACGTCACAGACACGTGGTCCCGGACCGGCCACGGCCCCAGCGAGCCCGCCATCGAGGCACCAAGAACCCTCCGGGTGGTAGAGTGGCCACTCAACCAGAGACAAGGAGAGAGGAGTTTCGATGGCTCTCCAACAATCCCCGGATGCCTGGTTTCGATCGACCTCCGGCCTCCCGGAGCGCTGGCCCCACCCCCTGCTGGGTGTCTGGACACCATCATCCCGGCCCCTCTGACCCCCAGGCGAGAGGGTCCGGACATCAAAGGACTCCAGACGTATATCTGGGCCAGCCCCGGAGTAGGACGGCAGTTGTATCCCGGAGTCGAGAAGCCCTGCTGACGCTGTCGCGGCTGACCCTGAGACGAACTCCCCTTGCTGCTCTACCTGGAACCTGCTGGCGCTGCCGCGGTCCATCTTCGCTGTAACCACCTTGGAGCCTGCTGGCGCTGCCGTGGTCCATCTTTGCTGTAACCATCTTGGAGCCTGCTGGCGCTGCCGCGGTCCACACTCGCTGAACCATCTCGGAACCTGCTGGCACTGCCGCGGTCCACACTCGCTGAACCATCTTGGAACCCGCTGGCGCTGCCGCGGTCCACACTCGCTGAATCATCTTGGAACCTGCTGGCGCTGCCGCGGTCCACACTCGCTGAACCATCATGGGACCTGCCGGCGCTGCCGCGGTCCACACTCGCTGAACCATCTTGGAGCCTGCTGGCGCTGCCGCGGCCCAACCTTCCGGAACCCCCCAGCTCGAGGTAGGGTCTCCTTGCAACCGACCATCTATAAGACTGTCCCGCTACCTTGCCCCTTGCCACGAGACTTTCCCGATCTCGGGATCTGCTGTATACATTGAAACGATACTTATTGCCCGATAAAGATTGAAAACTCTATCTACGTGTGGTGTATATTTGTAGTGGTGTGGTTACTCTGCTGTACGATTCTAGGAGAGGGCCCTCCCGTCGGAGGCCTCTCGACATCGCTCGGTCCCTTCTCTGAAGGAGGGGTAGACCTAGGGGTGGTCAGTCAGACACCTTCTGCCTCCCCCGGGTTCGCCTTTCTAACATTGGTGGCAGGCGCTGCGATCCGAGCCAACGCAAAATCGTACAGAGAGTGATCTACCCGCTACGACGGAAAAACACACAGAGACCATGACGACCCAAGGAACCAACCTACCTGCCGAATTCCAAAAAGAGAAGATAGAAGAATACAGCCACAAAGAACTAAAACAATTCTGTAAAGACATGGGTATCGCTACCACTGGCCTGAGCACAAAAGAGGACTTCAAATCGGCCCTACAAGCCTGGGTGGAAACCCGAGACAGACCACCCCAAGAGGAGAATGGCCCGAACGGGCAACAGGAACCCAGCGCACCCCCGACGGGGGAAAGAACCGCAACACTAAACGCGGACCTCATCTATGAAGACGCTCGAGAACGAGAGCGCAACCGGCTACACGAAGTGGAGCTTGCACGACTCCGGCTAGACGGAGAACTCCAGCTAGCGGAGAAAAAGATAGCCCTCGAGCAACTACAGCTGGAGGGGGATCTAGAAGAGAAACGGAGACAACGTGACCGCGAAGAAAAACGACTAGCATATGAACACGAACAAGGCCTGAGAGAACTAGAAATCAAGGCCAAGATCAACGAAGATAGCGCGGCCGGGACCAAGACCTCGGCCCCTCCCGTGGACACCAAGGTTCACCTACCGAAAGATGTAGTCAAAGAATACTACAAGAACGATGATATCCAACAATGGTTCAAAGCCTACGAGGTGGCCATGACCGCCCATCGGGTGCCCCTGAAGGATTGGGGCGCCGGCCTGTGGGGAAAGTTCGTCGACGAAGGGAGGGACGCCCTGCTGGAACTCCCTGACACCGAAATGACCTCCTATGAACACATGAAAACGGACCTACTCACGCGCTACGGACTCACCCCCGAAATGTACCGGCAGAGGTTCCGAGACTGTAAAAAAATCCCCGGTACCACTTGGGTAGAATATGTGAACTTTTTTAGCAGAGCCTTCGAGGGGTGGGTCAAAGCAGTCAGGTCACTACCTACCAGCAGTTGGTCGACTTGATGTTATGGGAGCACCTCTCCAACAACTGCTTCATTGAACTACGACAGCACCTCCTCGACAGCAAGTTGACCGAGCCGCGAAAGCTAGCGGTCGAAGCAGATCGGTGGGCGAGCAACCGCGTCCACCGGAACACCACAGGAGAATACGGACAAGGGTCCCCGGGGAACCACCAGCCGCGAGGCGGCGGGTCTGGCATCAGCCGAGGCCGAGACCTCCCGCCGGGGTCTTCGCCCGCCTCCTCTACACCAGCCTCCAGCCCGAGGGGGGCCCATCCAGCCCGACCGGGGCCACGCCCCAACGTTACGTGCCACAGATGCCAGCGGCTGGGTCACTATGCCAATGATCCTCTCTGCCCCATGAACCAGCGGCCCGGCACCACCGGGCCCCCCGGTCGACAAATTACTGCAGCTGCTCTGAGCGAAGAAAAGGATGAAGAAGAAGAGGTCCCTATGGAACCAGAAGAATGGGAGTCCGCGGCCATGTGCCTCGCCTCCCTGGGCGACAAAGACATGATCCCGAGACCAGATTCCGATCAACACCCAGAAGTACCGCCAGTGGGTCACCATCAACGGACGCCGGGCCGAGGCTCTCCGTGACACGGGGGCCAGCATAACCGCCGTCCGCTGCCATCTGGTGACCCCAGAACAAATCTTGCCCCACGTTCTGTGCCCTGTCCGGTCAGCGGACAATTCCGAGAGCCTGTGCCAGATGGCTCGCATCCCCTTCGAGTGGGGAGGAGTGTCCGGCATGCTGAAAGTCACCGTCCGAGACGATGCCCCGGTGGACTGCCTCCTAGGGAACGACCTGGAAAGTTCCCCCTGGGCACAGATCGAGCGAAGAGAGCATCTGGGGATGCTAGGCCTTCCTGAATGGGTTTGCGTAACGACCCGATCCATGTCCACCCGGGACGCTGTCCCAACCAAAGACAATCTGCCCGAAGAACCTGAATGGCCGGCACCTCCGCCACCCGCCACTGCCACGGCCGAACCCGAACCGCAGGGCCCCAGCCATGAAGAACTTCCCGAGCTCGGGCCCCTTCCCGAACTAGCCCAGTGGCGCCAAGAAGGGGGGCCCACCCGCGAGCAGTTCCGTCGGGAACAAAAGACATGTCCTTCCCTTCAGGGACTCCGACAACAAGCCGCCACGCAAGCCACAGGAGACTCCTCGGGGTCCCACTGGATCTATTGGGACCAGGACCTCCTGTACAGTGAACAAAAGATCGCCGAGCTGGGGGCCGGCCGAGTGCTAGTCGTCCCCCTCCACTTCAGAGACTTTCTCTTAAACCTGGCACATGATGTGCCCCTCGCCGGGCACCTGGGGCAGGACAAAACCTACAGCCGCCTGGTGACCCACTTTTATTGGCCGAAGATGCGCCGCGATGTGTACAACCACTGCCGAACCTGTCCGACCTGCCAAGCCAGCGGAAAGAGAGGGGGGAAAATCAAGGCCCCACTCCAACCGTTTCCCGTGGTGACCACTCCCTTCGAGCGAGTAGGGATCGACATCGTGGGGCCCCTGGATCCTCCAACCTCTCAGGGGCACCGCTTCATCCTCGTCCTGGTGGACCATGCCACCCGCTACCCAGAAGCTATCCCCCTCCGGACTATCACAGCCCCCGTAGTGGGTCGGGCGCTAATGGGGATCTTCTCCAGAGTCGGCTTCCCCCGATAGGTCGTCAGTGATCGGGGCACAAACTTTATATCGAAGTATATGCGGTCCCTGTGGCAACAGTGCGGGGTCGCGTATAAGTTCACCACCCCGTATCACCCTCAAGGGAATGGAATAGTGGAGCGATTTAATAGGACCCTGAAAGGAATGATCAAGGGCCTAGAAGAGCCCCTCCGGCGCAAATGGGACGTTCTGCTGCCATGCCTCCTGTTCGCCTACCGGGAGGTACCCCAGAAGTCCCTGGGGTTCAGCCCCTTTGAACTATTATATGGACACCCGGTGCGAGGCCCCCTCAACCTGGTCAAGGAAGGCTGGGAGCTGGCCGCCTCCGATACTCCGCCCGATGTTTTCCGATACCTCTTGACTTTCCGCAACCAGACTCGGAAGTTCCGGGAACTGGCCGAAACCAACCTGAAGGCCAGTCAAGAGGAGATGAAGCGCTGGTATGATGAAAATACCTTGTCCATTGAATTCGAGCCGGGCCAGCAGGTCTGGGTCATGTCCCCGGTCGACCCCGGCGCCCTCCAGGACAAATGGACGGGGCCCTTCAACGTGGTGGAGCGCAAGAGCCCCGTCACCTACCTAGTGGACATGGAGTCCCCCCGGAACCCCCTCCGGGTCCTACACGCCAATCGGCTCAAGCCCCACTTTGTCCGCACGGAACTGAGCCTGTTGTTGGCTACCGATGACGGAGCAGAGGACGACTCCGAGCCTCTACCAGACCTCCTGAGCACCTCCGAGAAAGATGGCTCTGTCGAGGGAGTCTCCCTCTCTCCCGCGCTGACACCCAAACAGCGCCAGGACTGCCAGAAACTGCTGGGTCAATTTGCGAACTTATTTTCCCTCACCCCCGGAGTCACCCAGTGGTGTGTTCGCGACGTCGACACCGGGGACAGTCAGCCCGTGCGGCACGGAGCCTACCGAGTCCCCGACCGAGTCCGGGCCTGCATCCAAGCCGAAGTTTCCAAGATGCTAGCCCTAGGGGTAGTCGAGCCCTCAGACAGTCCATGGGCCAGTCCCGTCGTCCTGGTCCCTAAGGCCGCCGCCCCCGGGGTGCCCCCGGAGCTGCGGTTCTGTGTCGACTACCGGGGACTGAATGCCGTCACCAGGACCGACACCCATCCCATTCCCCGAGCGGATGAACTGATCGATCGCCTGGGAGCCGCCAGGTACCTCAGCACCTTCGACCTCACGGCCGGATACTGGCAAATCGGCCGCACGCCAGGGGCACAAGAACGATCCGCTTTCTCGACCCCCGATGGCCACTTCCACTTCAACGTGATGCCCTTCGGCATGAAGAATGCTCCGGCCACCTTCCAGAGACTAGTGAATCGGGTGCTGGCAGGGCTGGAAGAGTTCAGTGCCGCCTATCTGGACGATATTGCGGTGTACAGCCTCTGTTGGGACGAGCACCTGACCCACCTCTGGAAGGTCCTGACGGCCCTCCAACGGGCCGGATTAACAATAAAAGCCAGCAAGTGCCAGATCGGTCAAGGGTCCGTGACCTATCTGGGACACCAAGTGGGGAGCGGCCAAGTGGCTCCCCTTCAACCCAAGATCGACGCCATCCAGGCCTGGGAGCCCCCCGTCACCCAGACCGCCGTCCGAGCCTCCCTGGGGCTCACTGGATACTATCGGCGGTTCATAAAGTACTATGGGAGCATTGTGGGGCCCCTCACAGAACTAACCTCCAAGAGACTACCCCCGAAGGTGCACTGGACCCCCGAGTGCCAAGTAGCCTTTGAGACACTAAAGACTGCCATGTGCACCGCCCGGTGCTCCAGGCCCCCGACTACAGCCGAGAGTTCATCGTCCAAACTGACGCCTCGGAACACGGCATTGGGGCCGTACTGTCCCAAATGAACTCTGACGGAGTTGACCTTCCTGTGGCCTTCATCAGCCGGCGCCTGCTGGCCCGCGAACAACGATGGAGCACCATCGAGAGGGAAGCATTCGCCGTCGTATGGGCCCTAAAGAAGCTCCGGCCCTACCTCTTCGGCACCCACTTCCGAGTACAGACCGACCACCGGCCCCTGCGGTGGTTGATGCAGATGCGGGGCGAGAACCTGAAGTTGCTACGTTGGTCCATCTCCCTCCAAAGGATGAACTTCACCGTGGAGCATCGCCCTGGCAACGACCACGCCAACGCTGACGGCCTCTCCAGATTCTTCCGCCTTGGCGAGGAGAATCCCCAAGAAGATGGGTGACTCTCCCCTGCCTTCAGCTGGAGGGGACGTGTGTTGGACCCGGCCTCGTGGCGTGGTCCTACCCCTCCCACATGGCGGGCCCCGGACGACATCGGCCCTCCATCCAGCCCGGGTCGGCCTCGGGCACACCTCTGCACGCCCTCCAAACCACCAGATCCGCCACCCGGCGGCCCACAACCACTGACACGGCACACTCGGGCCGCCCCAGCATTACCGGTCCGGTGCCCACCCCGGACCTTCATTCCAGGCCCGACGCCATCTTGGGCCCATCACGTCACAGACACGTGGTCCCGGACCAGCCGCGGCCACGGCCCCAGCGAGCCCGCCATCGAGGCACCAAGAACCCTCCGGGTGGTAGAGTGGCCACTCAACCAGAGACAAGGAGAGGGGAGTTTCGATGGCTCTCCAACCGTCCCCGGATGCCTGGTTTTGATCGACCTCCGGCCTCCCTGAGCGCTGGCCCCACCCCCTGCTGGGTGTCTGGACACCATCATCCCGGCCCCTCTGACCCCCAGGCGAGAGGGTCCGGACATCAAAGGACTCCAGACCTATATCTGGGCCAGCCCCGGAGTAGGACGGCAGTTGTATCCTGGAGTCGAGAAGCCCTGCTGACGCTGTCGCGGCTGACCCTGAGACGAACTCCCCTTGCTGCTCTACCTGGAACCTGCTGGCGCTGCCGCGGTCCATCTTCGCTGTAACCACCTTGGAGCCTGCTGGCGCTGCCGCGGTCCATCTTTGCTGTAACCATCTTGGAGCCTGCTGGCGCTGCCGCGGTCCACACTGGCTGAACCATCTCGGAACCTGCTGGCGCTGCCGCGGTCCACACTCGCTGAACCATCTTGGAACCTGCTGGCGCTGCCGCGGTCCACACTCGCTGAACCATCTTGGGACCAGCCGGCGCTGCCGCGGTCCACACTCGCTGAACCATCTTGGAGCCTGCTGGCGCTGCCGCGGCCCAACCTTCCGGAACCCCCCAGCTCGAGGATTGAGAGCTGTGCGTAGGGTCTCCTTGCAACCGACCATCTATAAGACTGTCCCGCTACCTTGCCCCTTGCCACGAGACTTTCCCGATCTCGGGATCTGCTGTATACATTGAAACGATACTTATTGCCCGATAAAGATTGAAAACTCTATCTACGTGTGGTGTATATTTGTAGTGGTGTGGTTACTCTGCAGTACGATTCTAGGAGAGGGCCCTCCCGTCGGAGGCCTCTCGACATCGCTCGGTCCCTTCTCTGAAGGAGGGGTAGACCTAGGGGTGGTCAGTCAGACACCTTCTGCCTCCCCCGGGTTCGCCTTTCTAACACCATTTGATGTCTGGAAAAGGACTATAAAAAGGGGAGGTTGAGTCCCCAAAAATGTGTCATCTGCCAAGCAGTTAGACGTGCTGAGTGAGGAGGGGAAGCTCTGCAAGACCTCTGCCTATGACCTTTACTGGGGGCCAAGGCTCCCTTCTGGGTGAAT
The DNA here is from genome assembly GCF_964261635.1 of Lissotriton helveticus. Lineage (NCBI taxonomy): Eukaryota > Metazoa > Chordata > Amphibia > Caudata > Salamandridae > Lissotriton > Lissotriton helveticus. Next base: position 1,326,872,909 of record NC_136061.1, on the reverse strand, counting down.
GGACATCACACAGGGAAACCAAGACCACCTGCATGGAAACCTGGAACACCAGCTCCAGCTTGCTTGCCAAGATCAGTGTGCTCTGTAAGGAAGAGAAGAGCATTGTAGGGAGCGAGATCCAGTGTGAAGCCCTACTCTGAGGACTCCCTGTGCAAGGTGTGAGGATTTGGCTGTGCACCAACCGGTTCGTAGCATGTGTGCAAGACTGTTTTCAGTGCACCTCGAATGCCAGAAGAGGTCTGCAGCAGACTGAGGCAAGCATTGAGCACTGTGCAGAGGGTGTCATTGAGGTAACCACTTACGCCAGAGGGGGCACCGCTGAAGTAGTGTGACTAACGTACTAGGACTCATGAATGCCTGATGGTTCAGGCCCCCTTATGCCAGGAGCCAGCATGGTATGGGATTCTACACTGAGTCCAGAAGGGGCTGCCGGGATCAATTCATCAACAAGACTTTGACCCGTCACCCAAGACTGGAATGAGGCTGCGACCAGTATTCTAGCCACACCGAGAGATTGGCCCTGACTGACCACTGAGGACCAGGAGGATGCCAAAAAGGACTACGCCTCCTCACGGGACTCCAATTGGGAACCGTAGGATTGTATTCCCCCCTCTCTGGATTAACTTGACTTCAAGCATCGTTGCAAAGCTGGAAGCTGCTCCGATCGCTGAGGAGACTTGGCTGCGTCACTTTGGGGAATGAGCTTGCACATGCTGATGCTGCCACGTGTACCGCGAGCAGTCTGACTCGAACTGGGCCTGTGGGCCCCGGGGGATTTGATGATGAAGGGGCACTATAAACACTTTTTACTAAAATCCTCAAGAGTCAAAAGGAACTCTTGAGTATGGCTCAATAGTGTGCATTCCCTGGATGTGGCCACCAGTAAAAGGGCAATAAACCCAAAGACTTTACACGAAAGAAGGTGGGACGTGGATTTGCCTGACAACTACTAGAGTCCCAACCCCAAGGGGGATTGTGTTGTTGCTTTTGAATGTCACATTTCTTTGCATGTGTAAAGTTAGAAATAAAATTACAACTTTTTTTATTTGGCTAGACATTGATTTATTGTTTGTACTGTTTCCACTTTGACATATGAGTTGTGTTCCATGACAATAATGGGTAGAGTTGGCCCCAGGAACGTCGACCTCATTACTTAGGGCTTTCTCAGGAGTCATACCCACCCACTAGATTGTGCTGGGTATAAATGTGGCACCTTCAGTCACTCTATTGAGAAACACTCCTGGACCAGAGGATGCATAGAAGAGGACTGGATCTGCTATCTGTGACCTGAAAGGAGCTCTAAAGGACTGTACCAGTGCCATCCTGTATCCAGGACAAAGAAGCGGATTCCAATGGTCATAAGACTAACCTTCAAATCTTTGTCATTTTGTTTAATAACATTTACTCTACGTTTCTCATTTGACTTGGGATTTTTATTGTTTTGCATTTTTATTACTGTTTTTGTACTGCATAAATACTTTGCACATAGCTCTAGGTTATGCCTGTCAGCTATGTGCCATAGCTACCAGGGGGTGGAGCTCAGGCTAAGTTATCGACTTTGAGGGTTCACCATTACAAGGATTGTGATTATTACTTGAGTTGGGTAAACACCACCCTCAACTAATACCCTATTCTCTTACAATACTTTCATTAAAAATTGTACAGTCAGGAAACTTTCCAGTTCTTTGGCTAAAATGCCAAAGCACCACATCCAGTGGCCGAGTTATGTTGCCCGCTAACCCAAGGGAATTGCCACTTGGAGGTCCAAAAACGTTCATTGGTTGCAGTTAAGGGATTAAAGGCAGAAGGAGACGGCAGCAAGAAAGAATGGTTTCTGATATGTTCATTTGTATTGTGAGGTTTAGGAATGTCACTAAGAACATTTTGTTTATTCTTCCTTTTCCCCCCTCCCACTTTTGTTTGCTTGGTGCATGACGATGCAAGGTTCAAGTACTTTCACTTATTTCTAACTCTAGTTACTCTGGAGAATTAAAAAAAAAATAATACAGCATACTTGAAAACTGTGATGACATGCCGACCATTATCATTATTTCCCATTCTCATTTGAGAACTAAGTGACTTTAAACGTTTATCGGAGCCTGCGCCTCAGAGACTACAGTAATTTTGCACAGAATCAATAGAGACCTCCTGCAGAGGCGAAAATAAAAGTGTCATGCACCTCCTGACCTTTCTTTGCACTAATAGGAATCACGGCAGGCAGACCAGAGAGGCAAATGATTAATGAAACAGCAAATGGAATTTATTCTTTCAATAAAGATCGAGAGCATTCCCTCCGGTTCCATTACTATAAAGACGTACCCTATCAGGTCGATCCAGTCCATCCCCCAGCGGCGGCGCATATTTATCGCACAGCATTCTCCAATCAGTGGTGCGTTTTAAACATCAGCAGCCCTTCATCAGCCTTGCTGAATAAGGTCAGTAAAGGGCTGAATTGAAAGAATAGCTGCCAGGAGGTGAGACCCCTGGCACAGCATCTTTCACCTACCTCATGCAAGGGTCAGTGTAAGGGCTTGTTTTTACTGCTATAGACAAAGCGAAATTTAGCTGAACCCGCTACATTAAATGTAGCTAAATTTGATGCTTTCGACAGCAATATGGCAGTTTATTGCTGCTTGAAACCTAGACATCTGCCTGAAATTGAAATGCTGATTAATTAGTTCTGCTTCTTAGTGCTGACTCAAACTAAACAAATATATCTAAATTAGGGCACCCTCTGTGACACATGTAGCACTCACACATAGAAATCATGTATGTAGATGAAATGAACATGTACTGCCTGAATTAGGTATGACATGGAAGAGGTTTGGCTTCCACGCTGTGCAAGACGGCGGCAGACCCATAACGCTCTGATGCGACACAAAGCTTAAAACTCGTTAAAAACTACTTTCAGCATGATTTTTGGACTGCTCCTGACTTCCACAGCGAGGCTGTGTGGTTGTTGTGCTTCCTCAAGCTTCCTTTATTTTCCGGTGCCGTGGCAGTGAGTCCTGCTGATTTGAGGGCGGCCATCATTTTGTTAGCATGCTGTTCGCATTCCACGTCCCACTGACAGAAATGCCACTAATTTAAACTGCAATCACAATCCTGCTTATGCCCTTGGGCCGCACTGGATGTTCACAAACTGACTCAGTTATAACCGCCTTCATGCCTGAGCACTTCAATGGTGCTTCCTGGTAAATTGTGAGTGGCAGCTATTTTGTCAGCGTGCCACTCACATTCCACTCTTTGCTTTAATTAAGTTTTTCTTTTCTTCATGAAATGGCCTACAAGAAAAACCAAAATCCCTGAGGTCATCCTCATCCTAACTCTTCTAAACCTAGAGGAATCATTATACTCTTTCTTGAATTCACCGCCTTTCTACATTACTTGAAAGCTGCTAAGGAAAAATGTTGTCTTGTCTGGCCAGATTATATAAGAAAGCACTGACTAAGACAGGCTGATTGTTAAAATTAGTAATTATATCGACCAACCCCACTATGTCTGCCATTGCATAACGCCACACAGTTAGACACTCACTCTGATTCTGTCGAGCATTGTCCGATCATTTCAGTGCAAGCATCCTTTTCACCCGGGAGGCGGCTGAGGGAAATGTGTCCCTGTGTATGCCCAGCGTCCACATGGCGCGACTGATGTTATTGCAGACAGGCAAACCAGATGGGCTACTAGCACAGGACCTATATAAAGGAACTTTCATGGCAGGTACTAGCAGAATGGGAAAGTGTGTTAATTTAAATGTTTTCACTCATGTTATAATTTTCTTTCATTTTCTTTTGGTTTCTGTAACCTTAATTCAGCTGTCATTGGTGCATAATGTTGAATGATAAAAAGGTTTAAGAAAAGCTAAAGACATTTTTATTTTGGTGATTTTGAGACATCTATAAAATTGTTTCCAATACAATGCTTGTAAATGTATAAACAAAAGTGTAAAAAGACTTTCAAAGACAGGTACTACCACTATGTAACCATGGCAACATCTGGTTTAAGCCTGTCACACTAATTGAGAGACACACCCATGTTTCTGTGCATATATACATGCCCCCAACATAACAGCAGATGTAGTGAACAAGGCGGTAACGCCGAAACGCGTCTAAGCAGCAACTGATCTTAAGAATAAACATTTGGATTCAGATTCACGGAGTCAGCGCCTTCTTTAATCGTGAAGTATGGCTTGTGAGAATATATATATATATATGTATATATATATATAAATATATAAAGAAAACCTCCTCCCAAAGTTGAAAGAAGCAGGAGCCCCGAGGGGATTAGAAGACAACACCTTTAATTCGTGGGTTTGGCGTATGCATTTCGGCCTCATCAGGCCTCGTCAGCGCCGTGGTGTAACAGGGGAATTGCATGCGCTCTGCGTTTAAATGTACAATACTGCATACCGGTTGGTGCAGTATCCGCTCCAAATATATATATCTCAAGATATCTGCAATGTTAACCAATGCCAGACAAAAGGAGTTCCTTGCACTACCACCTCAAATGAGACAGCTGAATGACCGCTACGTCATCCTTGCTTATGCAAAATCACTTATGAAGGCACCTCGAGATCTCTTGAAGATCCTGTCGAATTAAAAATGTTTCTTCACACTATCACACCTCATGCTATGGACACTAATGCTCAGAAATCCTAAGAACTTTGAGTTACACCAGTTTATTTTTATGCTTTCTAAATTACTTGAATATATAGCTTCAGCTACATAAATTGTAATTTCTCCTCTCTGCTGCTGTTCTTGGTATGGTGTTGACACACATGTTCATTTTCAATGCTCTTCTCAGATCTAGATTCCTATTTTCGATCTGTATCTTCAACTTTTCTACATTAAGTTTCTCGCCTTTCTATCTTCTTTTTACTCCTATTCTAGGAGTGTTTGTAATTCTTATAATAGTTTTGTGTTGCTTCAGTCATGCTTTTTGTTATTTTTAATATATGGTGTCATTTTGACTCCCTTTCCGTTTTGCAGCTTGCCACCTATGTACTTCATCTGTTCTCCCTGTGTTCCTAATATGTTTAATGTTGTCTTGTGGAACGTCCGTGGACTTGGGCTTCCGGTTATTAGACAAAAGGAACTTTCTCATTTGTCTAAGCTTAACTCCCATATTGTTTTTTTACAGGAGACTGACTCACTGTAATGATGTTGAATCGATTAAACTAAAAAGACAATGGGTTGGTCAGTTTTTTTTTTCTAGAACTACCGATCGCAGCGGTGGCGGGTCTATACTCTGTCATAAAAATATTAAAAGTACAGATCTTATCCACTGAATGTGGTACTCATGGACGATGTGCGTTGGTTAATACCATTATTTATAATAAACATTTTTCCTTGATTACTATCTATAGTCCAGTCAAACCTGGTCATGACTTTTGACACACTATCACAGTAAAACGTGCTAATATTGGCAACCTCAAATTATTATAGCAGCAGATATTAATGGTTAGTACCCTTTATGGATATGAAATCTAGGTGCAAATGTAATCCCGATAAATTCCATAAGGCATTCCAATCAGCTATCACCTCTCAAGCATTATTCAATGTTTGAATAAAATGTAACCCTGATCAATGTGAGTTTTCTTTTTTCCAATGGACATCATACAATGTCTAGAATTGTGTATATTTTAGTTAAAAAATCCTCCCTCTCTACAATCATCAGAAATAGGCTCCATTGTGATCTCTAACCACAAACCAGTATGTCCTCTTTAGACTTATCCTTCACTGACTCCAAAATTCATAGATGGAGATTTAATAACCTACTAGTCTCTGATAAAAATGGAACAGCAGTTTTTATTCTTGAGGTTTTTTCAAATTAATCACCCTGATGATAGATCCTTTTCTAACAATTGGGATGTTTTTAAAGCCTCTTTTCGGGGTTTCACTATAGCATATTCTGCCAAAAGGAAGAAAAGATTGAATTTTCATCATCTCACTTTATTCCAACAAACAAAAACACTTGAACATACATACTTCTCCTCCAAGTCTTCCTTGATCTTACACAAATTAATCACAGCTAAATCCATTCTCAACAAACTTCCTTCCAATGATGCATGTAACATCTTGCGTAACTTCAAATCTAAATTCCACGGCGATCAGAATAAGGCCGGCAAAATACTAGCTAACTATTTACAAATTAAAACGAACGTAAAAATATAGTACCCATTAGTGATGAATCTAATATCACCACCGTGATTTTTGATTCGGATATCTCCAACACCTCCCAATCCTATCACAAATCATTATGTGCAGAAGATACCACCCCATCAGCAACAAATATACAAAAGGTAGTCAATTGGCCTCCCTAAGCCTCCTTCACTATGCAACACTTTTGAAGAATTAGATGCTATTATCCTCCAAAACTTTTTAAACACCATCAAATCCCTAAAGAAAGCTAAGGTACCAGGGCCCTGTTTCCACTCTTCCAACATTTTTTGCCCTAAATTATATAGAGCTCTTCAACTCTTTTCTTTTGAATTTGAAGTCTACTGGTTCTTTTTTTGACGTTTTGATTGCTATTATCCCCAAGCCAGATCAAAATCTCACTCTCTGTAAAAACTGTCGACCTATTTTATTAATCACTTATGATTGTAAAACCTTTACTAAAATTCTAGCAACTCGTCTAGAAGCTGTAGCTCCCCCTCTTGCTAACCCAGATCAATCTTGTATAATTAAGGGTAGGCTTGACACAGATAAGGTCAGGATGTTTTCTAACATTCTTGCATTGGCTAAGAAGGGTAATACCCCTCTTGCAGCCCTACCTCTAGATGCTGAAAAAGCGTTTGACTGTATTAATTGGCAATTTATGTTCACTACTCGTCAATGGTTTGGCTTTGGTCCAAAATGTATTTAATTCAAAATGATTATACTCTGACTCTCATGCTAGTGTTTTTGTCAATAGTCGTTTCTCCCATTATTTTACTTTGCATAGAGATACCAGACAATATTGCCCCTTTCACCCTTTACTTTTTTTTCTTTGTCTAGAACCACTCCTTGACTATATTCGTTGTAATACATTTAAATCTGGATTAAAACACAGCTCCATTTAAACTAAATTATCTGCCTATGCAGAAGATGTTCTCATCTATATGTCCAATCCCTTGGAATCTTTTATACTTTTAAATAGGAGATCAATCGGTATTCCAGTATATCGGGATAGGGACTTCATTTTTCCAAAACTGAAATCTTACCATTTAACTACTTTTGCGATCAATATTTGTTTGCCAACACTAGTTTTCATGGTGTCCTTCTAAAATTAAAAGCCTTGATATTTGTCTCTCTCCTGTTATATCCAACACATGTAGTCATAATTTTACCACTTTAAAAACAAAATTACAAATGTTACTCCCATCTTGGTCTCCCCAACATTTATCATGGTGGGGTAGACTAGACACTATCAAAATGATGATTGTGCCACATGTTCTTTATACAATTTCTATGTTACCCTTCAAGATTCCTAATTATTATTTTACACAAATTAATTCAATTTGTACAAAATTATTATGTAACAATAAACACCAACATATTCCCCTATCTTACTAAAACACCCACAAAATGATGAGGGAATTTGATTCCCTGATTTTTAAGTTTGTTACTCTGCCTTTTTGATTTGACAATTTCATGACCTGATTAATGATTTTCAAAAATCACCCATTCCAAGATGGATAACATTTGAGAGGTCATTTCTGAAGGATTTCTCTTTCACAAAAGTTGGATATATGTCATATTATACTTTTATATCCAAACATACTATTTTAAAATACTCCCAAGATTTGATATATACATTATTCTCAGCTGAACTTGTTTTTCAATGTTTTCTATCCTCCTTATTTTGGTACATTTCTCAAACTTCATCCCAAATCCTTTTATATTAAACACTGGAAGGAGTAGGGTACTATGCCTGGTCCACACACACACTAACCTCAGACCTTGCTGAGGATGGGAACTAGAGGCACGGGGCCTAGGGGCTAGCCAGCCTCCAATCTGATATATATATATATATATATACACACAAAAATGGGCTGCCCCTAGCATGGGTTCCCACAGTTTCCTACAGAATTAAATTGAGATGTAGTTCCAGTGGGGACATCTCATAAAAAGTTTCGGACTGCTGGCCTCACACACCGCCCGGTGTCATGCTTCATCATCGGCTGTCCTCACCCTCTAAAAACTTCGTTTGATATAGGGCGGGCATACACCTGGAGACAGGGATGCACTTCTAAAGTGGTGGCCGTGTGAACATGAAAGGTGATCTAGAAACCATTACATTTGTCTCTAGACAATGTTTATTCAGGGAGCAATTGCGTGGTTTTAAAATAGGTAAATGGTGATCTGGGACATTATTCTCCCTTCACTGTATTAAGTGTGGTCAACATGTTTCTGCGTTCGTATCCCTGAAGGGTACGTCGCATTCGTCAGGACCAAAGTGTTTATAACTATGGGCGCTCCCGTTTATAACTATGGGCGCTCCCGCATCGCATCTTCTCCAGAGGCATCCTCTCAATCTCCCCGTCAGACTTCACCGACGGGGAGATCGAGAGGACGCCTCTAGAGAAGACCGCTGGGAGCGCTGAATTCAGACAAAAGTCACAAGTAGGCCCTCCCACCCTCGCCCTCTCATGGAGCATTTAGGATAGTATCTTAGAAATCACTCACATCTGTACTACACAGGACGGGTAGCTTGACCCCCTCAGCCCTCGTCCCTTGAGTGGCAGGCCCTTCTTGCATTAGATGCGACAAGGGAGCGCCCATAGTAATAAACCCTTTGGTCCTGACTAATGTGACGTACACTTTGGGGACATGAACGCAAAAACATGTTGACCACACTTAGAGGCCGATTAGGATTGCAGTGAATCCGCATCCTCCGGGCCGGCGGAAGCCGCAGGGTGCCTACAAAGACCCCCCCCGCCAGATTAGGATGGCTGGGGGTCATCGGCGGACAGGAAGACCGTCCGCCGCTTTTCCGCCGCGGTCGCCTTCCGACCGTGGCGGAAAAGCTCTAATATGGTGGCGGTGTCTATCCGACACCGCCAGCCATATTAGGATGGGGAAGAAACAATGCTTTTCCGCAGCGGCTTTTCCGCCGTGGAAAAGTATGTGGTCTTTGGTGTTTGGGGGCCCGTTGCGAGCCCCCAGATTGTTGGGGGGTGGGGGTTGCACATGGGGGGTACCTATGGTACCCCCCTGCTTTGGCATGCACAGGGTGGCAGGCACCACGTGGTGCCTGCCAAGTTGTGCATGCCAAGGCTACACATGCATATTTTACATTGCGGCGGGTGCTGCTTAGAGCAGCACCCGCCACAATGTAAAATATACGGGATGTGACCGCCAGGGAGGCGGTCACATCCTAATTCGCACGGAGGGACCGCCGCTGCCCCTGCGGACGGTCCCTCCTCCTCTGGAGTGGCGGACGGACGCAGGTCCGTCCGCCATCCTAATAGGCACCTTAATATGGTGAAGGGAGAATAATGTCCCATCACTGTTCACCTATTTTAATACCATGCATTTGCTCCCTGAATAAACATGGTCTAGAGACAAATGTAATGGTTTCTAGATCACCTTTCATTTTCACACGGCCACCACTTAGCTTTAAAAGTGCATCCCTGTCTCCAGGTGTATGCCCGCCCTCTATCAAACGAAGTTTTTAGAGGGCGAGGACAGCCAATGATGGAGCATGACACCGGGCGGTGTGCGAGGCCCGTCGGAAACTTTTTATGAGATGTCCCCACTGGAACTACATCTCAATTTAATTATGTAGGAAACTGTAGGAACCCATGCTAGGGCAGCCCATTTTTGTGTATATATACTATGTTTGTTCACCAATTGGTGAATGATGACTCCACCATATCTTTTCCTCCGCTAAAAATGCAATATCGACTACCCAATTCTTTTTTACAGGAATATGTACTATTATCCTCAGCTCTACATTCCTTTTTACTCACTCATAAGTTCCCCCTTCCCCCAGTCCAACTCCTGCCTTTGATACCATTTACCATCACTCTATTCCCAAAGTTGCTTGTATATACAAAAATGTAATGTTACCTCCTTCTACGCGACCAGACAACTCACTTGAAATACTATGAGAAGCTGATCTTTCCACATCATTCTCTGTACAATTTTGGTGCAGAATATCTAATACCTCCAGAGCAGCGCGTATTACATTACACAACCTCAATATTTTATTTATAATGGAGCTGTTATTACCCCAGAATGCATTTCTAAACTTGACTCATCCACTTCTACACTATGTGGATCATGCTCCACATGTAATGGTACTCTAACTCATTCATTATATTATTGTTCTCATGTTCTCAACTTATGGAAATCTATTTGGTCTAAATGCCTAACATGCTTTAAATGCAATATATTGTTGACATTCCAGACTGTTTTCTTAGCCCCTTCGCTGCAGGGGTTATTCCCCCGCTGTGCTGGGGGAGAGCTCAGATCGTCATGAGCTACGGCGCTCCGGTGCTCATGACGAGCTGAGCTCGTCACAGGTGCATTGCCTCCTGTGGAACGCTCAGCACAGGAGGGGAATTCTCCCCGCACCTGAGCGTTCCACGGGCCATGACGAGCTGAGCTCGTCATGAGCACCGGAGCGCCGTGGCTCATGACGAGCTCAGCTCGTCATGAGCATTGAAGAGGCTAAGATCTCTGTCGCCTGACTTTGAACATGTATCTCACAAGCCTTTGCTGTTTGGTTTATTTATTGCACTTGCTTTTAAAGTCATACTTTCATGTTGGAAAGAAGCCTCTAAACTATCCGAGATAACATGGTAGAATTTTATATGTCATGAAAACAGAATGTACACTGTTTCATTAACATTAAGACAGAGGAACTAATCAGATTTGTATTTGGTAACTTTACTACCTATCTGTCCTCACACTCATCACTATCTATCTCAATTAAATATATCTTCTTTTTTCCTGCTTCACCTTCAGTTGTTTCTCTCCTCCTTTCTTTATCTCTTTTTAATATAAAATAATAAGCATTTATCTGTATTAAGTAAATAGCTTTTCTTCTTAACACTGCAATAATATTGATATAAATGTTCCAATGCAAATAGTGCTTATCTTGTTATTGCCTGATAAATCTTCAATAAAAAAGTATTTAACAAAAATTAAAGGTATGATAGGCAAACCAAAATCAAAGGGCTTGACATTTTGGGAATCAGAATCACACACAGACAAAACGAAGACACAGCACAAAATAGTAGAACACTGGAAGGCATTCGTTATTCAATAACATTTTGTTATTGGCTGCTATTGTTACTGATAAGACGGTTGACATAGATTGGCAAAGATGCCGATACATCCCAGGGGTCTTTACTCCTTTCAAGGTAGGGCGTGTCTACTCCACAGGTTGACATTCCGTGATGTGGACTCCATGTTGCTGCTGTGCTGCCCAGCCTTTACTGAGTTTTTACACCAAATGTTGGAGGACACTATTTTACAAATGCACTGAGCACTTCTGACACCTTGACGCTCCAGGGTCTTTCTACTCTGTTTATGCACATATTTCAACGTTTTTGACCTTTTTAAAACATTTTTACCTTGGTACTTGGGCTTCTACCTGCTTAGGCTGGTCCCCCCTCTGATTCCTGCCTTGGTCCGGCATGGCTGTTGTGGCGATTGAGTGGAGGGCGGCTGAGTCGTCAGGGGCACTCACTTCCGGGGCAGTGCTCACTTCCAGTACAGAGCGGTCTTGCCACCTAATGCAAGTCTGTCTGCGTGCGTGCGTCCGACCGGGGCCAGGGGTCAGAAACGCTGGTCCGCTGCAACCAGGAGTTGGATTATACTCGGCCTCGTTTTTCCATAGTTTAAAGCCTTCCCCCTAATAAACTCTGTCAAATTGTTTAACCTGGCGCCCCACCTTTCAACTGTGCTTTTTGTAACTTCACCGGCACCTGCACAACCTCTCTCAGGGAGGGTCTGCCAGTTACCTCCTGGAACGAGCCTCAGGTGAAGGAGGCTGGGCACTCTTCCTATCCTTATTACCTGGTGGACCCCCTACAGTCCAACATGTTCACTGTTTAGTTTAATTTGTTGCTCTCTCCGTAAGCATCAGTGGCATTCATTCAATTTTCTCTGTGATGTAAACCCTGACGCAGTATTCCTTACGGAAACTTGAGAACTCACAGCCAGATAGCATTATTGCGCTTACCACAAACTTTTCCTTATCGGGGCTAAATAGACCCCATAGAACCTGAGGGGGCATTGCTATTATTTTTAAAAATAAATTCAAATGTAAAATGGAGGAGCTTCAGATTCCGAACTGCGAGGCCTTGCTTTTTTACTCTTTCCCTAACGGCGAAATGATGTTTTTTTCGGGGGCTCTCATTTACCGGCCCCCCTGGGTTGGTAAATGAGAGCGAATGGTATTCCCCCTCTGTCGGATGCCCACTTACATTCTGCGGGGTGCTACTTTCACCTTGCTTGGTGATATTAATCTTCATTTGGAAGATGTCAATAACAACCTGGCATCAGCCTTTATTGATGACTTAGGCATGTTCAATCTTGATCTCCTGAACTCAGCATTCACTCACATTGCAGGGCACCTTTTGGGCCCTGTTTTCTCCAACTTAAAAACTTTGACTATTGCCCCATCACTCCAGCTATGTTGGTCTGATCATTCTGTGGTGCCTTTTAGTATTAGGGTCCCCACAGTCTCTATGGTACGCCCAATGTGGAGCCTAAGGTTAGGAATTGGATGAAACGTAATATTGCTGAACTTAATCAACTGCTTCCCAATACCCAACCTAATATCACTTCTCATTCAGAGAGTGACCAAAATTCTGTTCACCTTTGGCTTAGGGAGGCTGTGGATACCATTTTGCCTTAAACCCCCAAGCAGTCACGTATTTGTCACTCCCTGCTCCCTCATTCACAGATTCCCTTAAATTGGTTAAAAAACAATGTAAAACACTAGAAAGACAGTGGAGGAAAAGCTATGCAGATGAGGCCAAATTGGAATATGTGGCTGCACTGAAAAGTTAGTATGCACCTTGCAAACAGGCCCGTGCAACATGCTTCACAGCGAAGATTGATAGATATCAACATTGTCAGAAGACTCTTTTTAAGGTGGTTAAAGATCTCTCGGTGGCTAATGATATCTCACCCAGGTCTTCAATTTCACAAGACCAGTGCGATGGTTTAGTCGGTTTCTTTCTAGACAAGGTGGACAAGATTCACCGCCAAGTAGCCACGGAGGCTACTCAAGCTCACAGGCGTTCGCATTTAAGTACCTCAATGGTCAGCAAGGTGGAAGATTCCCCTACAATGGCGAAGCCAGAGGAGACCCTCACTATAAGGGCGTGGTCTTTGCTGGATGTTACATCTTTAAAGAATATTCTGCAATCCATTAAATCGGGCTCTCCGCTGAACCCCTTCCCCCTCTAAACTTAAATTACTTAATGATTAGGTTCTGTCTTGTCATTTTGAAACTTCTTAATTTGTTGTGCGCAGGGATTGTTCCTCAGAACTGGAAGCATGCACTGGTTCTCCCCATCTTAAAAAAAGCTGAATCTCCTCTGCTAGTCTAATTTCCGCCCCATCTCGCTCCTTCCGGTCTTCTCCAAAATTTTGGAAAAGCATGTCAACTTTCAACACTCCACCGTCACTGAGACTCATTGTCTCCTTCATCCTTCTCAGGTGGGCTTTAGGGCAGCTCACAGCATGGAGTCTGCTCTGCTTGAGGTGACAATGTCTCAGACAACAGCTGGAGTCGGAAGGCAGGAAGACGCTCATTTTGCTTGATTTGAGAGCGGCATTCGACACAGTGTCTCCCTCCATTCAGATCAACAGACTTAAGGCTTCAGGCATTTGAGGCCTGGCTCTGGACTGGGTGAGTTCTGTTTTAAGAAAGTGCACCTTCCAGGTTTTAAGGTCTGACAATAGATCTAAGACTCTCGGTCTGTCCTCCCGAGTCCCTCAGGGATCCATTCTAAGCCCCCTTCTCTTTAACAACTACGTCTGCCCTTTAGCTGACTTCATTGAGAAATGTGGGCTCACTCTGCTTTCCTATGCTGATGATACTCAAATCATCTTCTCACTATCGGATGTTTGCGACAGGACCCGTCATTGCATCAAGCATGCCTGAGGAATAGTTCTGTCTGGATGAACGATAATGCTCTAAAATTCGATGGCGAAAAAAACTGAGTTTCTGGTCCTGGGCAACAATCCTAGTCTCTGGGGACCTAACCATTGGCCGGATTCTCTGGGGCCCATACCCTCTCCTGCTACGAAGGTGAAGAATCTTGTCTTTATTATAGATGACAAACTCTCTCTAAAGCCTCGAGTAGTTAAGGTCACTGCTGTTAGTTTCTTCAGGCCTCAAATGGCTGAATAAGATCCTCTGGCTTATACCTCTAGAGTCACAGAGAACGGTCGGTCAGGCCTTGGTTAAGCACAGATTGGACTATGGCAACGTGCTTTAACTTGGGGCTGACAAGATATTGATTAGACTCCTTCAGACCATTCATTATGCTGCTGCCCGGCTAATCTTTCGACTAGCGACGCAAGCCCCGGCCTCGCCTTTGACCCAGGAACTGCACTGGCTAAAGATTTCAAAATGCATCGAATTTAAGGCACTTTGCTATATGTACAGAGCCAAAGACATCATGGCTCCTGCATACATTCATGGACTAGTAACTCCATATGAACCTACTCGTCTGCTGAGGTCGTTCTCACAGGGTCTATTCGCTACACCGAGGTTCCGCCTAACTCGAATCAAAGGTCATTCTGTAGTGACTTATGCTTGTTATGGAATGTTATTGTCTGAGAATACCTTAGCCTAGGTGTTCCATACCAGGGTTCTAGGACGGACAGTTGACGGTCTTTCTCTGAGGTTGATGCTGCTCTGCTCCGATGGGCCGGCCTTAATGTGGAATTTAAAGAAGTTCAACCTACCTACAATGTGTTGATTCTTCATTCGTTACCATACATTCATTTTCCCGTCCCGGCACTAAGCTGTGGAATTCTCTCCCTACTTCCCTTAGAAACTGTAATCCCTTCATGTAGTTTCGTAAGAAGCTGAAAACTTGGCTTTTCTAGCTATTGGCTGACGTCCTCATGGTCGGCAACTATCCTGCGCCAGGAAACCCCTCTGGGCATGTGTGTGCATTACAAATCCATCATCAAATCAAATCAAATCATGAATAGTCCCCTGCCACGATTAATCGGAATACACTAGAGTTACCCTTTAAGAAGGGATCAATTCCATTGCTAGACATTGGAAGCGACTATTTAGTGTCATAGATTTTAATTAATGGCTACAGGAAGTCAAACATTGGGAGCAGGGGTTTCTGGAGGGATGTTTTTTTGTTTTTTGTTTAGATTTCAACAGTTTTTATTAGCAAATTTTCATATATACATACAGTACAGTGATAGCATTGCCTCGCGGGCTCCTTAGGGGTTACAACGGGCTTGGCGGGCTACATGGTGGGAGGGCATTACTTTGATCACTAAGATTATGCCTGCAAGATTGCCATTTCACTATCTCTCACCGCTAATCGCACTTTTTTTAACAATTGTTTGGTGGCACCCCTACATGTTTGAGGCAAAACGAGAAAACGAATTAGGTAAACAAGTGACTGGCAGTGACTTCAAGTTGTTGCACCAAACCTATCTTACCCTTTTGTTGATATATAAGATTTGCACGTCCAAAGTGTCTGAAAAAGACATATGGTATGCAGATACCTGGGTGTACACAGATTTTGGAAAAGAGTGATGATACAACTGAGAATCACTGTGGGAGGTGTTGCATTACCTCCCAGACCAAGTAGGACTCTATTGATTACTGGTTTGCTGCCCTTTCATCCCTACTGGCCAAGAGACGTACCATGATTTATTGGTTAAATACATATGACCAATTATTTGTGCTATGAAATGAGATGTGAAAGAATGGTTGGTAGTAGAAGAAATCAGAATGTCTGATGATGGAACTGCGTGACTGGCAAGAAATGACTAATACCTTATTAGATGAGGGGGAGAATTGGAACTTTCACTGAAAAAATATGAACATCTTTCAGCTGATCCTCAAACAGTCGACTAATCATCACGTATGCATGCATATAGTATTTCTATAGAGCAAACCTAGCTGCGTAGATAATTCTGATTTTAAGCACTCATGATACAATGTGGCAATGTCTTTTTTCTCTACTAATGAAGACAGTTACTAATACTTTTCTTGGTATTAAACAACAAAAAATGATTTAAAAAAAGAAAGAAATGAATGTGTGCTTCCTATGGGAGCCAGTAAAATGATCAATCTTATCTGTGTGCTAAAGTTTTTTTGTTTACGTTTCTTGTTTGCTAGTAAAAAAATGCTATTAAGAAAATTAGATATAACCATCCGCAAATGTTTTCAAATCATATGAAATAATTAGAAACTTGTCTTTTACAAACATACTTTTATACTGTAAGAGGCATAAATGTATTGTTGCTGGTTCAAAACTAAGGAGAAGATGTGAGCTTTATTTTAGATCACAGCAAACACAAGTACATGATGGATGGAGCCCTGAAACTTTTCAGACACTCACCCCCAGTCACAAATCTAGGCTGAATCCATCATTGTTCTTTAGCTCAGTTCGCCACCCCAGTTCAGACCCAGATATAGGGAAATCAGTCTTGGCCATGTTCCTCATGGGAACAGTTCAGCCCAAACTGCAAGCCAGATCTTCCCTGGACTGGAAACAGGCATTCTGGAACCGGTTTCGGGGTTACATCCCTTATCAGCCAGACTAGCTTGAATCCAGTGGCAAAGTGAGCAAGGGAGCCACGACTGGTCATACCCTGCCAACTTAGGGCAAACAAAGCAAACACAAGGAGATGACGGACAGAGCGCTGAAACTTTTCAGACACTCACCCCCAGTCACAAATCTAGGCTGAATCCATCATTGTTCTTTAGCTCAGTTCGCCACCCCAGTTCAGACCCAGATATAGGGAAATCAGTCTTGGCCATGTTCCTCATGGGAACAGTTCAGCCCAAACTGCAAGCCAGATCTTCCCTGGACTGGAAACAGGCATTCTGGAACCGGTTTCGGGGTTACATCCCTTATCAGCCAGACTAGCTTGAATCCAGTGGCAAAGTGAGCAAGGGAGCCACGACTGGTCATACCCTGCCAACTTAGGGCAAACAAAGCAAACACAAGGAGATGACGGACAGAGCGCTGAAACTTTTCAGACACTCACCCCCGTCACAGATCTGGGTTGAATGCAAAACATAGAAAACAATCAGATTTCCACAATGGCACAGTGCATATTCAGTATGGCTGCTATGGGAGGTGATAATCAGTTGTGACTCAGACTAATCAAACATAATGATAAGGAGCAACAGTATTACGGATTCTAAGCGAAGGTCAACAATAATGGTTGATCATGCACATCTCTAGTACAAATGAGTAAATAATTAAATAACATGACAGGCATCTCTCCGCATTAGCACCTGATAAGTTCACCCGTCACTATCCGTGGTCATAGTTATCGCTTGAAGATCTCTCTATCTCTCTCCTGACTGCACCGCATGCGCCCTAGGCCGTTTTCAATCACAATATAATCGGTATGTTGTGCATGACTGACGTTTCTTCAATAACTATTTCGTCTTCCATGTACCCTGCAAGTCCCGCTCACACCTGCTGTCACGTTATTTTATTATTTACTCATTTGTACTAGAGATGTGCATGATCAACCATTATTGTTAACCTTCGCTTAGGATCCGTAATACTGTTGCTCCTTATCATTATGTTTGATTAGTCTGAGTCACAACTGATTATCACCTCCCATAGCAGCTATACTGAATATGCACTGTGCCATTGTGGAAACCTGATTATGCTTTCTTTTTACCCCCTTCTCCCCCCCCCCCGTTTCCCTCATTCTGTATTTACAAATGTTTTATCAGTTGTGTTAAATTGTTTATTCAGACTGACATCATTACTGTCCTGTTGATGTTCCCCATTATTCCTTGAATGGGAACGAAACGTCGTCGACCTTAAAACAGCGTACACACAAACGATTCCAAATTATATGTGTTACGGTTGTCGTTGTTTATCATGTGTGGCGTGGGGTTAGAAATCGGCTGGAGGCTTTTTCTGCTCAGTTAAGGTTTTATTTTCAAAAGGGATTTACGACTACGGGAGGTCAGTCTCTCCCTTGCAAATTCCGCCCGGTCCGTGATGGCAACAGTCCTTCTTCCTGCTTTGGACGTTCTTGACCTCTTTGCCTGTCCGCTGCCTCTGTTTCCCGGCATTGTTCAGCCCCAGAAAGAAAACCAACAGAGGGAGGCCGTCAGTTATGATATCAATGCACAAGTCGCCCACGAGGAGACCAGGGTGTGAAGGGGACACCAGTGCTTCCTATCGACGTATTCAGGGACTGTGAGGCACAAGTGTGAGGGAAGGGGAGTTGAAAGGTGCGGGATATGTAAGGTAAGGGGTATTTACAAAACAAGTTAGAAATGAGGACCTCCTCCCCTTCTCCCGACCCAGCCTGCCAAACGCCGTTGTACCTGTGAAAGCCACACTCTTCCCTCGGGAGTGTGGCACGGCGGTTCGCCTGGTCGTTGGCCTCCTGGCACACCTCTCCCGTCTTCTCCGCTTTCGTCGCTCTCTTCCTTCGGTTCTTCGTCCCCTCCGCTAACGCTCCCGACCTCCTGGCTCTGCTCCTCGTCTTCCCTGGTGACACCTCACCCCGTGTAGAGGACTTCCGGACTCTTGACCAGTCTGGACCCCCGGACGTCATATGGGGGCGTGGTTTCGTCTTCTTCGTCGTACGCCCTCTTCCCATTCTCCGGTGGCAGGAAGTAGCGGACATCGGGACCCGTCCGTCTGAGGGGAAGGAGGGGAGGTACAGTCAGTTTTCCACCAGGCACTGTATGACGCCTCTGCCACCCTGCTACATCATGCTTGTCCTATTATGCACAAATAAGTACAAGCACTTTTTTTGTTCCTCCTGATTGTACTTGAATGTCGTCCGTTGTTTTCTATGTAATTTATCACCTTGTCACACTTTGTATATTGTCTTGCTTTGAATACAGGACTGTATCCCACTGGTTATTATATTTGTCCCTTGACAAAAATCTATTTATCCTGAATAAATTGCGCTATCCGGCTCGATAGTACATGTAGAATCGCTTCTGATCTATATTTATTGGCTTGCTATTTTTTCTTCTATCAAGGACCATTGCTTATTTTAATTCGTGCAGCTGCACAGCAGGCTTGCAGCGGAATAGGTGCTGTGATCTCGGACTTAGAAGATCATTGCACTCGATGCGTCGTGTGGCGATTTCTCGAGCCGTGGCTGGTGCTGCGATGGTTTCTCCGGCGATGCGTCGGAAACAGGTGCACATGTGACACGCTTCGATGGTGTGTCGATTTTCCAGCTCCCAGCGACAAACAGTCTCTAGAGCTCCTAAACAGCAGCAGGTACCTCTTTGCAGGTTGGAATTCCCAACAAGGAAAATCAGGGGAGTTGGTGGTGAAGTCTTTGTGGCCCTGAGACTTCAGAATAGGAGGCAAGCTCAGTTTCAAGCCCTTTGAGATCTTTTCTTCAAGCAGGTGACAAAGCAAACAGCAAAGTCCTTTTTCTCCTTTGCTTTGCAGCAAGCAGCCACTGCAGGCCAACCCCAGACAGCAAACAGCACAGGGGCAGTATTCCTCCTCAGCTTATCCAACTCTTCTCCAAGGCAAAGGTTCCTCTTGATTTCCCAGAAGTGATCTAGAAGTCTGGGGTCTGGGCCCCTTTTTATACACAAAATCCTTTGTTCTCTGAAGGCAGTGTGTCTGTACCCAGCCAAAACCAGTTCTGTGGGGCACCTGGCAAGAGCACAATAACCGCCATTGTCAGTGTGAGCCCTGGCTCCAGACACACCACAGGGGGCGGAGCCGGCATTGTGGAAGGCAGGCACAGCCCTATTCGGGTGAAGGTGCTACTCCTCCCAACACAGCCAGGCCTATTCAACACAGCCTTGACTCATCAGACTTCTGGAGCCGCTGCCCTTTTTCAGCTCCTGTTATCCAAAAGCCAAACATGCAATACACAAACGCAACAGAGGCACACTGGATGGTTAGGGAAGCAAATACCTACTTTCTAAAAGTGGTATTTTCAAACACAGAATGTGCAATCACCCTCACTAAAAGACACACTTTAACGTTCTGAGTTCAGGCATACTAAACTTTACTTTTCTATCTTGTTCCTAGGGTCGGTTATGTTTATAAGATGTTATAAACAAACTCCCCATTTTTTCCTATGGGAACAGATAGCCTTGCAATAGTGAAAAACGAAATTGGCTGTAATTCACTATCAGGACATGCCACACACATCAGGCCGTGTCCTACCTTTCACATACACTGCACCCTGCCCACAGGGGTGCCTTGGGCCTACCTTACAGGTGACTGACATGTAAGAAAAGGGAAGGTTAGGGCCAGGCAAGTGGGTACACTTGCCAAGTCGACATGGCAGTCCCAGACTACACACAGGCTCTACAATGGCAGTCCTGAGTTACAATTTGCAAGTTGCTTCTGTGGGTGGCACAATAAGTGCTGCAAGCCCATCAGCAGCATTTGATTTACAGGCCCTGAGCACACATAGTGCACTGTACTAGTGTCTGACAAATAAATCAAATAGCCAATCATGGAAACACTAATCCATAACACAATTCAAAAAAGGGAGCATATGCACTTTAGCACTGATCAGCAGTGGTAAAGTGCCCAGAGTCATAAAACCACCAACTACAGGTCAGAAGAAATACAAGAGGAAGGCAAAAAGTTCTGGGATGAGCCTGCGAAAAGGGCCAAGTCTAACAGGCCCGATCCAGAATTTTACTGCTCAAGTTATAGTAAGCATCTAACACCACCAGTCTTTTCCTAGGAGGTGGGAGTAAGGAAACACCTGCTACTTGCAGATGGAAAATCCACCTTTGGTAATGAGTAAAAACACCCCCATCTTCATTGGGAAGTCGTATGTAGCAAGAGGCGTGCTGCAAAAAAGCTTTATCTGCAGTAATAAACCACATATCCCAGTTCACTGTCTCCTAGCAAACAATTTCTGCCTACGCTTACAGTTTTTTACTTTAATGAAAGCCTTCCTTCCATCCTCCTAATAACCAATTCAATCAATGTCTAGCTTCACTGCGAAAGTTAGTTTGTGCCAACTAATACAATTTTCGAGCTACCTGCCAAATGCCCAGCATGTCTGGATAAATAACAAGAGTCCAACAACACTAAACGCCCCCTCATTATTCACTGCCTAGCATTTCTTGCTCACTTGCTAGACGATGTTCTGCACTGCAGCATAGTTTTGAAGCTAACTAGTGTTATCTGCACAGAAACTGAGCCCAGCGAAGTTAATTAATGTCCAGCACACAGCAGTAGCAACACTGATCTAATTCCAAAAACAACTGCAGAACAGCAGTAATGTAAGAAAATCAAGCCTTGCGCTGCTCACAACTCCTGCCCAAACTCTCAACAAGATCGCTCAAGCAATAATCAGACAGCCACCAGCCCTTGCTGTATCAATAATTAACAAGTCAGCTCCACTCCGTCTCCCCTCATTCAAGGAGATACCAGGAATCAGCATTTCAAAGACGCCAGGACAGGGGGCAGACCGATGAGGGGCTCCCATCGGCCTTCACAGTGGGAGGATAGCTCCTAAAAGTGAACATTTCCATGTTTAATTTAACTGACCGTTCACAGCAAGGGCGTGACCCCGTGTATTAATTTTTTTGTAGTGGATGGCAGCGACTGTTACCGCTTGAGAGCTAACCCAAACCAGTTAACCCTCGATTACAGCTTATATTCTTGGGTTGGAAAAATAACGAAGATTAGAGGTTTGGGGGAAATATGTAGGAACTGGTGTTTCTACATTGGATTCCCGTATGTTTTCCGACAGAGGTGCCCAGCAGCCAAGAATTATGTGTGAAACATCACAACATCATAACTAAGATGAGCCTGGGACCTCCTGTTTACAGATCCATCGAAATTTAGGGGGCACGCTTAATCTTGTCTTGCTTTCAAATCGTACTGATTTAACCGATCTAACTACAGAGTTTGATAACATAGTGAGGCTTTAGGGGCTCATTACGATGGCGGAAGGACCGTCACCGCTGGGCCGGTTTGCGGTCTTTCCACCATCAGACAGAAAATTCCCAATGCCAAATTAGGATGGCGGTGGGAATCACAATGGTTCTGTGGAGGACGGAAAGTCTGTACGCTATGGTTCCGCAAGGCGGTCCTTCTCTGGCCGCCTTTCGTAACCCGGAACCAGGGCAACATTGTGGTGGTGCCGTGCAGGCACCACCATAGGGATTATGGTATCCCTTTCCGTCTGTCTTTTTGCGGCGGGTATCCCGCTGCAAAAAGACAGGCATAGACTGGCTTTGGGGGCACGTTGCGGGCCCACTCTGTGGGGGGGGGTGCACTGGGGGGTACCCATGGTACCCCTCTGTAGGTCCATGCACCAACTGGAAACCACTGCGTGTTGCCTGCCACATGGTACAGGGAAATGCGGTGCATGCACCTTTATCATTGCGGACGGTGCTGCAGCCAGCAGCACCGCCCGCAATGATAAAGGCCCAGGATGCGCATCCTAATAGCAGTGGTGGGACCGCCGTATGTCTGGTGGGCAGTCCCAAACACAACGATGGTGGCGGGCGGACCAAGTCTGCCCGCCATCATATTGAGCCCCTTTGTTTTTGTAGGACACTGTTTCCTCAAGTCATAAAACAAATGTTTTAAAAAAGTAGGAGGGCCTGGAGGTCAAAGTTCATGTGATGTTATTTTTTTTGCCACATATCCAGGGGCATGTGGAGCTATTTTAGTAGCATACAATTTTGATGAAATGATAGCACTGCAGCACAAGACTGAAGCCAGCATCTGTTTACCATGCACTGAAGGTCCAAAAAGGATTTGTGCTACAGAATGGCCCACTGCTACTTTACAGCACTACACCCTATCAATGTGAAAAATTAGCACTACATTCACATTCTGTGTAATCAATTGTTATCCCACTAGTGTGGTTATTGCTGAAGATGTTGATTCCAAGGTAAAAATACGCAAGATTAGTAGTGAGTCAAATGGTAGGACATTTCAATTGGAATCAGTGAGTTATTTTCTCAAAAAGATAACCCTAAACAAAACAAACTTGTGCCCTAAAGTAACTATAACTGTCGCCGCCGCCATACACAGTATTTTCTTTTCTCGAAAAGATAGCCCCAAACAAAACAAAATTGTGCCCTAAAGTAATTATAACTGTGGCCACCGCCATACACAGTCTTGTCATGAAAGATATGATTTCAGATGCAGTGATGTCATCAATGTCATAGAGCATGTCATGTAATATGGGAGATAATTTACAGTATAGGGCGAAGACGCAAGTTATAGTTACCTATTGCACCCGTAATAGTAACTAGAGAAACTGGTGAATTTCAGTTGTTGTTTTTTTTGTTTAAAATATAACGTTTTCACTAAAATTTCACCTAACTTTAACATTTGTTTTTTTCAGTGAATTTCTATTTTTTTTTAAATATAAATAATATTGTATTACCATACGTAAACCCAATATCCTGCTGAGGTTGGCTGCCTGTTGGGAACTGGTCGCAGGCCAGGTCCTATGGCCAACCACTCGCAATTAAGCAGCCCACGCCCACAGCCGTGCACAGCGTGGGGTTGGCCGCAGGGCCTGCCCTGCATCCAACCCCTCGCAGACAGCCAACTCCCTGAGGGGTCCCCACAGGAATAGGGGGATTCGCATGCACCCCCACTTTCCTAAAGGCAATACTGGTCCAGGGACCCAATTCCCCAGAGCATTTTCTTTTTAAAAATGGGAGGGGGTGCGCACAGCCCCCTTTTCCCGACCCTTTGTTGGCCTTGGGGACCTCATTCACGGGGACTTCTATTTTAATATAAGGGAGGGTCCCCGGGCGCATTTGGGCTCCGAGAGGCGAGCTGCGACCCTCCCTCTTAAAAGTATGGGATCCCCTGGGCCACTATAAATTTGGGGATTCGGGGAGGGGGACCACCCGGTTCCCTCCCCCTTAATATATTTTTGGCACCGGGGGATGGAGTCCCCGGGGCCTCTTAAGGCTCTGGAGGCCAAGGGCCCTACTCATTTTTATTTATTTACCGTATTTAATTCAAACGCCAAAGGGGTTTAATTTAGTTCAAGTTTAGAAAGAACAGAAGGAAAATCCAGGCTTCGTTTTTGTATTCTTAAAGTACAGCTTTAATTATGCTCTGTGACCTGTTTGCCCCCTCGCTGCTGCCAACAGGCAATGTGCTCTCAGAATGTAATGGTAATTTTATTACACTTGGCCTGCTAAGTCATTGCTTAGTTAAAGGTGACTAGGGATGTAACAAGTCACCTATCAAAAAGAAATTAAGGACGGGCTTTCATACCGATAAGGAAATAAATATTACATATATATTCTAAAAAAAAATATGTACATATCCTAGACCATAAAACACCAATACAACCTCCTCTAGGCGCGCGGACCCCACCCGGCAGCTGGCGCTGATTCGGGAAGAAATCCGACAGATCTCATTGGACTCGGCCCAAATGCTGTGGCGGTCATCGGTGGCGCGGGTGTATGGCTGGGGGGACAAAAATGGCAAACTCCTCCATAACTTGGTCTCTTATCCCAAAATCCATCACATTATTCCAGTGGTTTATGCTCCGGACGGCACCCTCCAGGTGACCTCTGCGACCATAGCCAGAACCTTTGCAACCTTTTACGCGTGCCTCTACGCGGCGCGACCAACAGACGTGCCCCTGTCCACCCTCCTGGACGGGGCTAGTGTCCGGCTCCCCTCTCTCACGCCTGACTCCGCAGAAGCCCTAGAGCGACCCTTTACCTTACATGAGGTTCTGGAGGCCATCCCCCTTCTCCACTCTGGCAAGACGCCCGGCCCGGACGGATACCAGTAAGAGTATTATGCTGCCTTCCGGGATATCCTGGCTCCCTGACTTTTGGCCCTCTTCCAGCATATGGCAAAGAATGGCTCCTTCCCCCCTGAATCGGACCTGGCCATGATAGTGGTCATCCCTAAGACCCAGCCGCCCTCCACGAGCTGCGCGGACTACCATCCAATTTCACTTATCAACACCAAGATCAAGCTCTTTGCCACGATTCTGGCCCAGAGGCTTAATCCTCTCCTGCAGGATCTGGTCCACCCCGACCAATGCGGCTTTATGCCAAAAAGGGGCACCCGTCACTGCATCCGCCGCCTTCACTTGGCCTTGGCCCACCGTGCCCGCCTATCCCCATATCTGGCCCTCCTTTTTCTCGACTTCGAGAAGGCCTTTGACACGGTGGGCTGCGACAACCTGCAGGATGTGCTGAAGGCGATGGGCTTCGGCCCGTTGTTTTGCTGCCTTATCGGGGTCCTCTATGCCAACCCAAGCGCCCGGGTGCTTGTCAACGGGACGCTCTCCGAGGCCTTTCCGACCTGCAGAGGTACGCGCCAGGGGTATCCCCTCTCCCCACTCCTATTTGCGCTAGCGATGGAGCCCCTGGCGGTGCTCATCCGGCAGGACCCGCTCATCCAGGGATGGGCCTGGAACGAGAGCCATGTAGGCAAAATAGCCCTCTACGCTGATGATGTGCTCCTATACTTGGTGGACCCAGCGAACTCGGGCCCCAGGTGCCTGCTGATCCTTGCGGACTTCGAGAGGGTTTCCGGGCTGCGGCTCAACGCGGCCAAATCCACACTGGTCGCATTGCATCCCTCAAGGGAATGCTTTGACTGGCAGTCGTCTATTCCCCTTAGACACCACTCGGTTAAATATTTGGGAATATGGGTGGCCCTCCTGCCGGAACTCGAGTGGGCGCTGAATATCACACCCCTGGTGATCCGGATGAAGGCGGACCTTAAAAAATGGCAAACCCTAAAATGATGGTCCTCCCCCGCTTCCTCTACATCCTACAAAACATCTCCATCCCTCTCTCCCGCACCTGGTTCCGAGAGCTTGACGGGACCCTGTCCCGCTTCCTCTGGGGAGGCGGACGACCGCGGATGTCCCTGGCGCACAGCCGCATCCCCCCCTTCGATGGGGGCCTGGGGGTGACTCACCTTTACCTCTACTATCTTGCCACCAAACTGGTAGTCAGCCACGACTGGTACGCGGGCGGCTAGTCCGACCCGGCGTACAGCGTGGAGGCTACGGACTTTCCACGGATCCAGGCGTTCCTATACGGAAGCCCGGTCCCACAGACCATAGCGCCCATCACTAGAACGGCCCTCCTGGCCTGGCGCGCTGCCCTGCGCCACGCGGGGTGGGACCGTAAACTCACTCGTCAGACGCCGCTCTGGCATGGCACCTGGCTCCGGGAGGTTGCGTCCCTGAACGGATTCCGTCGCTGGGATCTAATTGGCATTTCGGTCCTTGGCGACGTCTGGGCGGGAGACCATATCTGTGCCTTTGCAGATCTGCAGCAGCGTCATGCCCTACCCAACGCCCAACACTTTTGATATCTGCAGTTGCGCCACGCCCTCCACACACATCTCCCCTCACCAGTTACCCTCCCAGAGTTCAGCCCACTAGAAGCCCAGGTGATGATGGGGAACCTGGGTAAGGGAGGAGTGTCCCGCATTTATCGCTCCCTAGTAAATAATGGCCCTGCGTCCTTAGATAAGCCGCACGCTCGGTGGGAGGGTTGGGTGGGCCCCCTAGAGGAGACAGATTGGAGGGATGCCCTTATGGCTCCCAGAACTCTGGCCACGTCCTCCAGGCTTCGCCTGGTGCAGATATACTACTTACACGCGGTCTACCTCGCCCCCGAGCGACTCTTCCGTGCCCACTTGCGACCCTCCCCAGACTGCCCGAAATGCGGTTCATCCCATGCTGATTTCTTCCACATGGTGTGGCTTTGCCCGGTGTTGGGGAGGTTCTGGGAGGGGGTGGAGCGAGAGCTCACACAGGCCCTGGGATGGGAGGCACCACATGACCCGTTGCGGATGCTGTTGGGGATCTTTGATGGCCTGGACGGTTCCAGGATGGATGAGCGCCTATTGGGAACGGCGGTGGCTGTGGCCAAAAGGGACATAGCGATGTACTGGTCACGTGCCGCGGTGCCTACTGTAAAGGGGTGGAGGAGGGGGGTGGATTGGTGCGGCACCCAAGAGGAGGCCCTGTTTGAATCCCGAGGCTCTCCAGAATTGTTCCACAAAGTGTGGGGGAAATGGTTCAACATGGTCCCGCCATAAGTCTAGTTGTATTGAATGTCTTACGATCTGCCAATACTGTAGTACTGGATGAGATGTTGGACTGGAGTGGACCGGCCCTGTCTAATTCTCTTATTGATTGAGATCCGCTGTATATGTTGATTTGTGAGCTGCAACCAATGAACTCTATTTTGCTGTTTTACATACCTAATAAAGTTGATTAACAAAAAAAAACACAAAAAAAAACACCAATACTTTTTTTGCATTAACATATTGCAGGAATGTATTCCATAGAATAATACTAATTGTGTGTGAGGCATCTTTCAATTGAAATCCTGGATTTAAACAAACTCATTGTGTAAGCTGCGTTGTTAATTCAAATACATTAAATAGACGTGAATTTAGTTCAAAAGTGTCAAGAAACATATCCTTATGCATAAAAAATAGGGTAGGGCAGAATTTGCGTAATCGCGTTCCGCAAATCTCCGCAAAACGGTAAAAAATCTCTGCGAACACGCAGAAATTCCGCGAGCACGCGGAATTGCTTGTTCGCGATGCAGTTTTACTGTTTGCAATCGCTGTGTGCGTGCTCGGGGGGAAATATCTCGAAAACACGCATTTGAGAATGCGAACAAGCAAAGAATGTCCTGAAGTCGCGGAACGCAGAAATTTGTGCAATTTTGTGTTTTCAGCAGAACGCAAAATTACTCAAATTCCGCGAGCGGAACGGAATTTACCACCCAGGCTTAATAAAAAACTGGAAGAACTGAAGTGATCCTGCGATAAAGAGTTGCTACATAATATGGTCTGCAAAAACATCCCTGCGAAGGAAGTTCCGAGTTTTTAGACTTAATACAAATTGTTGGACCACATATGACCCCGAAAAAGTTGTGATAGCATCTTTAAACTCCACCGTAAAGTAGATTACTTTTCTTATTTGAGTGACTGTAAGATTTACGAAGTGTTGTCTTTCTGAAAATTGGTGTCTTCAACGAATAATAGGACAGCTGAAGCAACTACAAACATGAAATGCTTATTGCACC
Source organism: Lissotriton helveticus (assembly GCF_964261635.1). Classification (NCBI taxonomy): domain Eukaryota; kingdom Metazoa; phylum Chordata; class Amphibia; order Caudata; family Salamandridae; genus Lissotriton; species Lissotriton helveticus. The sequence continues at coordinate 1,326,844,700 of NC_136061.1, read as the reverse complement.
ATATGTAAAGTGTAACCCAACAGTTAAGGCTAATGTTAAAGAGATGGTTAAAGAAAACACAAGTTTCAGCTAATAAGTAGGTGCATGAGTTAATTAAATAAGGATGAATTATAGGATTGCATGAGATTGGCACAGATTGGTTTCTGAGGATAGGTATCAGGGCCGGACTGGGAACCAAAACCGGCACTGGCAAAGTGCTCGGCCGGCCTCCCCTCCCCCTCCCGGGAGTTGGGGGTGTGACCGCGCTCTTTGCCAGGGCCGGTTTTCTGCTGATTTTGTTACAGGGCCGTTTTTGCAGCTATGCTGCTAAAACGGCCCTGTAACAAAAACGGCCCCCAGGGGCCCAAAAACTGCCCCCACCCATGCGGCCCACCGGGGGATCGCCCGGTGCCCGCAACGGCCAGTCCGGGCCTGATAGGTATAATGTAGTAACCTGTATTATATTCATCTTGTTACTTTCTCCCTAGCTCCTCGGCCAGTGTGAATGTAATGCATGGAATGTTGGTGTGTTGGACATGAATGGAATGTTTGGGTGCTGGTGTGGTGTGGCAGTTGGAGTATGGGCTGCAGCAGAAGGCCGACTGCTCCTGGTGGGACTGCACCACAAGAACTCAACTATTTTCAACCAACTAATATATCCACGTAAAGTACATCACTGATACCTGGAGTCAATTACCACATATAGCGAAAGATGTACTAAGTAGCCACATCTGGAGCAACACAAACACATTATGTTAAACAATGGACTTAGTGGTGGTGCAAAAAAGGCCAAAGTGATGCTAAGCCGTGCCTGGAATGACAAACGTGTGGAGCAAAGGTGTGGAAGGCAGAATTCTTAGTACTCAGAGTTGATACAAACAAGCGGACATGGATGCAAAGATGATCATAAAATGAATACTTTCTCACTGCGAACACCACTTTCTATCATCAGTGAAAGAACATACCATCTGCAGCAGTGCACGTTCATAATCATACATTAACTTTAAAACAAAGAATGGGGTGCCCTCCGTTACAGCAATGCTTTGACGGACTACCAACGGCGAGTTGGTTTACTGCTACAAATTCTATTGCAATTTCTTAGTAATAGTGAGCAAACGCTGCCCTCCGGTGGTCAAATGCAATTGCAGAATTCCGTCGATCAGTAAGAAAAAATGTTGACTTGGACTTGCTCGTTTTCTTTTCATATTTCTTTATATTACCTATAGTTGATATACTTTATGGTTACTATTATGTAACATATTTATTGGTATTCAGTTTACCAACCTTGCCTAAGGAGAGGCAGAGACACTAGGAGCACCCTGTGCTGTTGTGATATCAGGACTGACAGTAAGCTTCGGTATCATGCGCCTAGTCCTCTCCATCGTCAAAAGATTACGAGAGACAGCAAAAACAATGCTTTGTCTTGTGTCGTATCTTAAAATACAAAGAGCATCAACATGTTTTTTAGCCCTTAAAATTCGGCATTCTGGGAGCTTCCATTTTCAACTCCCCTTCTCATAGGCAGGGCAGAAAAACAGTGAATGCCCCACAGTTTCTTTCTGGCACCACAGAAGGGGTATGCCCACCTATCCGAACTCAGCCGGAGGTAAAGGAGAGCAGGGGTAGGGCATAATAACGAAATTGGTGATAGAGTTTCCTGGCTGTCGCAGGTTCAATCTCGTCAAGAAACTGCTCCGCCTTAAACTCATCCTTCACCAAAAGGAAAGCGTCAGTAAAGGGGGGCCGAATGAGGGTTGCGACTGCATTAGGTTCATTGGATACTGGTTATCATTGGCTTTGATGGTATTCTTACTAATAAGCCCAACTGTCATCGGGCCTTCCCAAAAAATCCTGTTACCCGACTTTGTCAAAGTATCTCTGATGTATCTATTCCATGGGAGTTTGGCAGAACCTGGCAGACCCAAAATTCCATCCAAAACCTGTCGGTATGAAATAAGTAAGGGAGTAGCCCAGAGTCTCCACCAATAGAGGAACGGTCTCAACACTAATCCCTCCTGAGATATACTGAATGCCCATATCTAACCCGAGTGGAAGCAATGGGGTGCTGACAGGAAGGCCTGTAAACTGGTGCAATATTCGATTTTCCACTTGGGTAAGGGCCGCCGCATCCTAGTGGCCCCAGAGCTTTAATCCGTAAAGGGCAGTCCCAATGGCCTCTTGTTTATAAATTTGCAGTGCTGGGGAAATTGGATGGAATTTAGAGCTTCTTTGTACTTTTAACAACCCCCAAGTATGTTGCTTGAGTTTAAGTCTGCACCAATCAATATGGCGACACCAGTGTAGCAGCTCAGGAAGGATCAATCCTAGGTACTCAAAAGTGTGCAAACGCTCCAGAGAGAAGCCTGTAAGCCGTGGATTGAGTATGGTGGTGCGACAGGCATTGAGTACCATGAATTTCGTTTTGTGACAATTTCCAGACCCCTCTTGGTGCAAAACTCTTTAGAATCTTCTGCAGTCGCATGTGTGATTTAGATGTTAATAAAGTATCATTAACGAAAATGAGGAAAGTCACCCTGATGTCTGCAAGACTTGGAGAATCTCCCTCACATCTGTTCAGATGGACATAAATTGTAAAAAGGGTAGGTGCTAAAACGCAACCTTGCCTAACGTGACAGGAAAGCAGTCTGTCAGCTCACCTAGTTGGCCAAAGCTCACCTCGGCATTATTGTGCTTGTGAAGTCTTATAATGTTGGGCAGTTGGTATTTAGAGACACCCATATCGGCGATCACCTGCCAGAGTGTAGGTCTTGGAACCAGTTCAAAAGCAGAATGAAGATCTACAAACACTACATCCAACCTCCTGCCTCCCATAACCACCGTCTTCCAGAAAAGCATTTGGAGGAGAAAGACCTGATCCAGCATGCTGGAGCTGTTCCTAAAGCCAGCCTATACAGACCCCCCAGGATATAGTGGCATGGATTAGCAAATTTAGCGGCACAAATATGGAAATTTAGCGGCATTTTTGCTGCACTTTATTTTACTCACAATCATTCATTCTCATCCTTAAATCAATGGAAACTGTTTTAGCATTCTGCTTTGTAATAGGCAACCTGGAATATGGAACAGAGGAAGCAGCCCATAGGTGAAGGCAGTTATCCTTTGGAAATGCAATCCTCCATTTGCTTTAGTATAGGTTCTGAAAGCCCATAAGAGATGGGCTGGTAGCATCCCATGGGAAATGGTATTCCAGAACCTACCCTAGTGAAATTACATTTTTGCCTAACATCACACAATTTCAGCATGAAAGCCACGATTTTATCTAGATTTTCTGTTTTCACTCTAGTGCGTGAGAGGCCCCCGGGCAGTGAGAGTCAGTGCCCCCTTTGTGGTGGGGCCAGGGGCCCTGTTGTGCGGTGAGAGGACCCCGGGCAGTGACAGTCAGTGCCTCCTTTGGTGTGGGACCAGGGGCCCTGGTATGCGGTGAGGTCAATATGTTTGTGTGGGGTCGGTTGTTCAATTAGGTTTTGTGTTCCTGCGTTTAGATGTAGAACGGCTCCCACCCTCCTGCATGATTTGCTTCAGGTGGAATTCAAACTGTCTCTCTCACTTTACCAATCTAAGTCGGACCTCAGGCAGGCACACATCACCTTCCGATTTCGCGGGAACCTTTGTGAAAATCGCTGCATTTTTACAAAAGTGCCGATTTTGCGGCAAACCACGAAATCGCGAAATCCTGGAGGGTCTGATTAAAGTCCTAGTGCAAAACAACCATTACGCATATATGTTGTGTTGAAGATGTGTTGTTTTTTGTGTGCTACTGTTCTTTTGTGCAACATTGTAGTATGGTATGTTGTTGTGTTGTAATAATATTGATATGGTATGTTCTGTTTCGAGTTTTTATTTTGTTAGATGGTTCCCTGTTATGTTTTTGTTGATATTATGGTTTGTGTTATGTCATTATGTTATTTTCGAGTGTACTTTCTAATCACTTTAGCGATATCAAAAAATTATGCTACACGTCCAGCCAAAAAGGAACAAATTCCTTTGAAGTTCGAATGACAAACAACCATATATCACTGTCAAAGGTGGTAAATATCAGTGTTAGAGATATTCAACCACCAAAGTCACCAGTCAGTCCAACATTGGTGGGAGAGACCCCCCTTAATAAGCACTTCCAGGGCCTCACTGTGTGTGGTAGGGCACTATTTATATTTCTGTGGAGCAAATGTGCACTGCAACAAGTGTACACTTGCATAAAATACAAAAGCCGTTGTTTTGACAACTCATCATTTATTCGTTTTTTTTTGCGATTTATTTTTCCAACCTAGAAGCAATTAAAAACATGATGAGCTGTTCGGATTGGTTAGAAATCCCTACTGCAAACATCTAAGAAATGCACGTAGCCTCCATCTGTAACACCTGGAACAGGTGGTTGCGACACCTCGTTGTCTTCACTCACAGCCAAAGTAGAGGCAGAGGTAGGATTTGTCATTTTGGCAGCTCTAGTTATGAGTGGATGACTGGAAATTCTAACAATGCACGGCAGTTCTATCTACATCTCGCCCCCTGTATAGTGCTCGGCCATTAAAGGTTGACGGCAAAGTCTGTGTATGCTGGTGAGGCACACATCTTACATGATCTACAAGGCCTGGGAATCATTCTTTAAGCAGCTGTCAGGCAAGGAGAGCCTTTTCAGGAATTTTTCAACATGATCTCTTTTAATTGACCAGGAAAAGAAAACTTCTGTTTGAATTCACTTCAGAATCGCCCATTTTGAAGCATCTTTTAACCACTTGGCTGCTAAGGGGTGTGCGAGGGGTTCCATTGACTTTCCATTGAAATCAATGGAAAGTCCATGACGAGTTACCCTTGTCATTAGCGCTGAAGGGGTTAAGCAGAGTGAAGGGATTAAGGACTCTTGTTTAAGAGCTGTCAAACACTGGCGACAGTGCAGATCCAACAGTCTTGTGAGGCTTTGTTTTGGGTATTGCCGATACAGTGACACTTTTGTAAAAATCCCGGCATTTTTACAAAAGTGCCGATTTTGTGGGCACTTTTGTAAAAATCGTGGCATTTTTACAAAAGTGCCGATTTCGTGGCAAACCGCGAAATTGCGAAATCCTGGAGAGTCTGCCTATAGGGGGGGTTGAGCCCTTTCTCTGCATCTGGCCATTCTTTTAACCTTCCTAGGAGGATTCTGCTCAATAGCTTCCGGGAAAAGGCTTATGGGCCTATAATTAGATGGACATGATGGGAAGTTCTTTTATACAGGAGCCAACTTTGCAGAGGACAAAAGGCTATTGTAAACTTTCGGTAGATTGACCAGATTTTGAAAACCAAAAACCAGGAAATTTTACAAAAACAGAATCAAGCCCTGTCAATGCGAATAGGGTAAGCTTTCAAGGAATGTTGTATGGTAATGTGAATCACTGCAATTAAATAGCATGGAAATGGATATGTATTTATGTTGAAGCAAAGAACTACAGAATAGTTTTGATGTAAGTTAAAAGGTCAGGTAACTGTTACACTGTCAAGCCAGACCTCAAAATCCATGTAGGTTAATGACTGACCTCCTTCCATCTGTGCTGCTGCCAGAGAAAACTCCATAAATAATCTACTATCGAAGACACTTTAATAGCATTAAAATGTAACATGTGTGCCCCTCAACATCAGGTATCTAGATAAATAAAAAGATCATAGCTACATAAAGGTCAGGCACTTTTTTGTAGAAGCACACAACGTCTGCCTTATCAAAAGAAGTACTCCTGACTCCCAACATGTGGGTGGAGCCAACGCCTCTCTCCTGGAGGTTTTCACGTACTTGTCTGGTGACAGCTGTGCTGTCAAGCCAGACCATAATAAGGTCTCCAATTTTACATCAACAGAGGGGCACAGAATGATAGCACTCATCATCACAAAAACACAGACATGGAGGAACTAAGGAAATTAATAAAATGCAAATTTTAAACTCAGTATAATACTGGTTAGTTAAATTACATTCTCACAACAGCTGCTACCTGGTCCTGCTTTGAAATACTTAAAACGTGCCTCTGCTGGAAATTAGGGGATCCTGCTGGATTCCAGTTCCAGCAACTATTTCTAGGCCAGATCTGGGATCCGGCTGACCTAAGGAAATATGCTGAATGTTCCCTGGACACAAGGACACAATTCAGCATTCCATAAGTATCTGCTTTCTGTTCGTTCAGAGTAGCAACCTGTCAGTGGCAAGGCAGCTTTCTCCTTTTCACCAAAACAAAGGTTTGATTTAAAGGGCCCTCGGCCACTGCTTTTTTGAAGTATCATCCTGGCTGGGGTCCATATCTAGCCAAACACCTCGACATTAATACAATGTAAGAAAACAACGGCACACAGCTTATCACTTCATAAGTACTTTACAGAAACTATGTCTTGGAGGCTGTTTTTTCACGTTGTTCACCTCCCCTCTGTTAGAGAAGCGCATTTACTACAAGAATGTCAGATGTATCTGAATTTATGAATAATCACACAAATGATGATTTAAATGGCACCTACTATTTTTTTTTATTCTTTTATAGCACAATCTACCCCAGTGTAGGGTGTCAGAGTGCCTTACATCATACACAGACTCAAGAAAGTATGCATGAGTGTAAATCAATGTACAAGAGATGCTACATAAGACATTGATGGTTATAAGAAATAGGAATTACACGTCATCCATATTTGTAGACTTTAAATGTTAAGACTGAATGGTCTAAAAAAACACAAAGTTTGGATATAACCCCCAACACAGTAATTGGCGTTGTCATATACTAACAAGACTGAATTACTTCCCAAAAGAACCCTTCTTTGCAGTCACAGAATAACATATCGGGATGAAAAACAATAAGGATCTAAACCCATGACTTACAGTTTGCAAGCAGCTCCTTAGTGCCGGTAAATAGATTAGTGTGCTATACTAGAAAGACTGCAACTTATGAACTGCAAGTGACAAAATGGTCTCAGTGTTAAAAGCAGTAACCGGCTTACCATACCTATCTACATAGGTTATAACTCTGTTTTTCATGTTACACAATTTGATTTGCAGCTGGCACATTTACCCTCTATGCTACTTTAGGAGTCAAAACTGTGAAAGGACACAACACAGGTCGCTCCCAGATATGCATTAGCCACGAGAGTTATACTACTGCTATTGTAATCCCCTCAAAATTGCTATGCACAGAAAGATATCTCTCTGTAGCAGATCGTTTTTTAAATACATGTATGGGTTGACTGTCAGATTCTACCTTTGAAGCCCCAGCCCTCGTGACTCCCATCCCCATCCTCTGCTGCATATTGAACACCAATTTATGGGTTCCTAGTGTACATTTTTCCAATTTCAAGTCGACCTTAGCAGCTCAGGATGGTTTTCATTGACCAAAAGTACCTCTTATTGCAGAAAATGTTGGAGATCACTGATTTAGCTATTAGTGCACAAAGTGATTCTGTGTCTAAACCACCTAAGGGTCTGAAGCTACCAAACAAGGAGGGTAGCAGTTGAAAGAAAAGATTCTAAGTGTCCCCGTGGAATAACCCATTAATAAACAACATTGGCAATGTCATCAGCTGATGCACACAGCAGTTTCACAGTTTGTATTCAAGCTGATTGTGACCCCATCCAACTGGGTAAAACAAAATATTTATAAAAGCAAGGGCTTAAAGCTGGCACAAAATTGACAGAAGATGCACCACCGTAAGCCGGGGGTGAGGAGGGCAACTGGACTCACACTTCCAGCCGCAGAATTCACACGAAAACACTTCCTAGTCAAAAGTGTGAATCTGAGCCTTCTTCGAAAGCTGTTCAACGACCAAGAGCGCAGCCAGTCTAAAAAACTTACCAGCATCACTTAGCAAGCATGGCGAAAGCCTATGTTTGGGAAGCATGGTAAAATGAAATAGAGCCAACACAAAAAAGTCCCCTCAGTTAATGGGGCCAAGGATGCCAAAGGAGGAGGCAAGAACAGAACTGGGATACTTAAAGCTGAGCTCCAGACAAAATGGTCTAAATAAAGTCAAACAACTCTACGGCTAGCACAAAGTACACTTGTGGATTTCCTCCATCTTTTTGCAAAAAAAGGCTAATCGGTCTAGCCTGCAAAGCCTTTTGCGGACATCTCTACTGTCCTCTGCAATCCCCAAATAGAAAATGCATTAAAGATGACTGGGTCTACTGCTTTCATCTCTCCTGATCAGGAGAACAGATCTCACACTCCCTAAAGTCGTCTTCTTGAAATGCTGCAATCCTTAAGCAACATAACAAACTAACCCATTGTATACAAACAGGAGTCACTTTAGACAAACACTAGGGGCCAGATGTAGGTCGGTCGGTAACGGCCGAAAATCGGTATTTTCGGCCGTTACCGACCGGTATTGAAGAATTGGTATGTAGGGGCTTATTTTTACAGAATCGGTAAATTTACCGATCGGTAAATTTACCCATTCTGTAAAATACCGAATCGGTATTTTTTACTGATTCGTTAAATTTGAGATGTAGGTGGGACTCTTCTGAGTCCCACAAGCCTTACCGAATCGGTAGTTTACCATCAAATCCAATTTGATGGTAAAATACCGATTCCAGTGTGCATGCACATGTGTGCATGCACACCTCTGCCATATGACAGGCAGACCTGCCCTTGGGGCATGTATGCCTGCCACATGGCACCCGAGCCTGTTTTGGGGGGGCCAGAGGGTGTCAAAGTGACACCCCCTGCACCCTTGTGAAATTCGGTATTTACTGATTCGGTAAATACCGAATCGGTAATGCCCATTCATTCCTATGGGCTTCAAAGCCCATAGGAATGAATGGGCATTACCGATCGGTATTTACCGAATCGGTAAATACCGATTTTTCTCCGATTCGGTATTCCAGCACATCTGGAATACCTACATACCCACCCCTCAGATTTACCGATTCTTAATTACCGAATCGGTAAAATTCGGTAATTAAGATTCGGTAAATCAATCTGACCCTAGATGTACTAAATGCGGTGTCATTTTTAAAGGCAGCTATCTATACAAATATTTTCTTTGAACAGTAAAAACTAAGAATAAAGGCTCTTTATATTCAGTTCAATTTTAGGTCTCGCGTGCGTTGCGAGCCCTGCTTCGCCTCCGCGAGAGATTTTGTAAGCGAGGACTTTGAGAAAATGGCTTTAAGCCCCGCCCCTCGTTTTCATTGGCTGGCGTAACTGTTTATGCTAAACGGTGGCCTGCCATTGGAAATGAGGGTTTTCAGTAGAGGCCTTTCGCCTCCGAGCCGGACTCGGTGGCCTGCTTCACGGCTGTCTTGAAGCACTTTCATATCTTTATGGGGCCATGTTGTGACATGTTTCCATGCAGCCATTCCAAAGTTAGCATTTACCGCAAGGTTATAACGCACTTAAGAGTATATGGTCTGGCTGCATCACAGAACAGTCTCAGAGAATAGGCTCCGAAAGCTGCAGAGGGGCTCTGCTTATGCATGGGCACCCTCTCACACAAATCCAAGCACTCTGCCTTCAGGATTGATAAGGCCTGCCATAGAGGTGACTGATAGGCTGATAGCGACCCTTGACCCTGTCATCAGGTAAGTCGCCCCCCTAGCCACCGCGTGGTCCTCCCCGTGCTGTGCTGTTGTTTCCTGCTGTATTTTCGCATTTACTTGTGCCTGTGATTTCGCCGTTCCCCGTTCGCCTTCTGTGCCCTCCCCGCTTCCCGCCTCTGACCGCTGTTTCCCTTTCTGTATTTTCCTGTTTTAACTTGTGCCTGTGATCTCGTCGCTCCCCATTTGTGACTTCTGTTATCTGTTTTTAGTTTCCATCGTTCCCCCTTGCCTACGGTGCCCTCGCGCTTCCTGCCTCGCCCTCGGCTTCCCGCCACTGCTCCCCCGCCCCCTGCCGTTCCCATTCGCCACCCCGCTCCCGCCTCCCAGCTGCTCCAACCTCCCTCAGCCCCTCATATGGCGGCAGCACGGCGAACGCGCGCAGCGGGTGCGCCGATTGTGCGAAGAAGGCGCGCCAAAGGCAAGCCCGTCTACGCCCGTCCGTGCCTGGACCGCGCCCAGCGCCAGGACACCTGGCCCCCGACGACACCAGCTCACACGACGGACCTACGACGCCGCCACCCTCAACGCACTCAACGCCGGCCGAACCCCCGCCTGCTACCGAGTCACCCCGAAACGCACCCACGGACCCTTCACCTGCCAAGCCTGCAAATTCACCTGCCTCCGGACCTGCACCGCACCCGACAAGCCAAGCACCAGCAGCAACCACCTCACGTGCATCCTGCTCAACACCCGCTCCGTCCACAGACACGCCGTCGAACTCTAGAAACTGCTCGACACAACATCACCAGACGTCGCCTTCCTCACAGAAACCTGGTTGAACGCCTCCTCAGCGCCTGACATCGCCATAGCCATCCCAGACGGATACAAGATCACCCGGAAGGACCGCGTCAACCAGACGGGAGGAGGCATCGCCATCGTACACAAGAACACCATCCGCATCACGACCAACCCCGACGTCACCTTCACCGCCGCCGAACACCTCCACTTCCAGATACACACCGACCAAAAGAGACCACCCTCAGAGGCACCCTCATCTACAGACCCCCGGGACCACGCACCCAATTCAGCGAAGACATTGCCGACTTCATCAGCCCGCACGCCCTCCCCTCCGCGGACTACATCCTCCTAGGGGACCTCAACTTCCACCTGGAGAACAACAAGGACAGTAACACCACCACCCTGCTGGACAACCTCGCTAACCTCGGACTCAAGCAACTGGTGAACACCCCCACCCACTACGCCGGCCACACGCTTGACCCCGTCTTCTCCTCCAGCAAGCACATCTCCTTCAGCCACTCCACCCAACTCCATTGGACTGACCACAGCTGCATACACTTCAGCTTCAGAAGAACCACAACCCCCCACCACCCGCAACAAATTCCTCGCAGGAGCTGGAACAAGATCACCACCGAGCAGCTCACCAGCTCCCTCCGCTAGAACCCTCCCGCCAGCACAACGGACCCCAACGAAGCAGCCAGCAACCTCACACAGTGGCTCACCAACTGCGCAGATGACCTCGCACCACTGAAGAACCCTACCAGCAGACCCGGCAGCAAGAAAGCCCCCTGGTTCACCAACGAACTCAAGGTCTCCAAGAAGCACTGCCGCACCCTCGAGAAAGCCTGGCGCCACGACCAGACCACAGACAACATGACGGCCCTCAAGCACGCCACCCGCAAACACCACCAGCGGATCCGCACCACCAAGAAGACAGCATTCAAAGAACGACTGGACAACAACGCCAACAACAGCAAGGAACTCTTCAGCATCATCAAAGAGTTCTCCAACCCCAGCGCCGGAAAAAAAGACATCACTCCCTCGCAAGACCTCTGCGACTCGTTCTTCCACCGCAAGATCGCCGATATACACAACAGCTTCAGCGCACCAACCACGCACCCAACCAACGCCCCCCACCACCACCCTCTGCGCCTGGACCCCGGTCAGCACCGAAGACACCACCCGCACGATGAACACCATCCACTCCGGATCACCAACCGACCCCTGCCCCTACCACGTCTTCAACAAGGCCGACTCCATCATCGCAACCCAACTCCGGGACATCATCAACACCTCCTTCAACACCGCCACCTTCCCGGAGATCTGGAAGCACGCCGAGCTCAGCACCCTCCTGAAGAAGCCAACAGCGGACCCCACCGACCTCAAGAACTACCGCCCCATCTCGCTCCTCCCTTTTCCTGCCAAAGTCATCGAGAAGACCGGTACAACAGACAGCTTGCCACCTTCCTCGAGACTAATGGATCCCTTGACCCCTCGCAGTCCTGTTTCCGAGCCAACCACAGCACCGAGAACGCCCTCATCGCAGCCACTGACGACATCAGATCCCTGCTCGACAACGGGAAAACAGCGGCCCTCATCCTCCTGGACCTCTCTGCAGCGTTCGACACTGTCTGCCACCGCACCCTAGTTTAGCGCCTCAGCAACATCGGAATCCAAGAGAAGGCACTGGAGTGGATCATCTCGTTCCTTGCCGGAGGAACCCAGAGAATCCGCCTCCCCCCGTTCAGATCTGAGGCCACCGAAGTCATCTGCGGCGTTCCAAAAGGATCTTCACTCAGCCCCACCCTCTTCAATGTATACATGAGCCCCCTCGCAGCCATCGCACGCCAACACAACCTCAACATCATCTCCTACGCCGACGACACACAGCTGATCCTCTCCCTCACCAACGACCCCGCCACCGCCAGAGCCAGCCTACACAAAGAGATGAAAGATGTCGCCGAGTGGATGAAGATCAGCCGCCTGAAACTGAACTCAGACAAGACGAAAGTCCTCATCCTGGGATCATCGCCCTCCGCCTGGGACGACTCCTGGTGGCCCCCTGCCCTGGGCACCACCTCCAAACCAACGGACCACGCACGAAACCTGGGCTTCATCGTGGACTCCTCCCTCACGATGACCAGACAAGTCAACACCGTGTCATCATTGTGCTTCAACACCCTGCGCATGCTCCGCAAGATCTTCCGATTGATCCCCACCGAAACCAGGAAGACAGTCACCCAGGCACTCGTCACCAGCCGACTGGACTACGGGAACACCCTCTACGCGGGAACCACTGCCAAACTACAGAAAAGACTCCAGCGCATACAGAACGCCTCCGCACGACTCATCCTGGACATCCCTCGCCACAGCCACATCTCTACCCACTTGAGAGACCTGCACTGGCTCTCCGTCAACAAGAGGATCACGTTCAGACTCCTCACCCACGCACACAAGGCTCTCCACAACATGGGCCCGAAGTACCTCAACAGCCGCCTCACTTTCTACACACCCACCCGCCAGCTGCGATCGGCCAGCCTCGCCCTCGCCACCGTACCACGCATCAGCAGAGCCACCGCGGGAGGAAGATCCTTCTCCTACCTGGCGGCCTAGACATGGAACTCCCTCCCCATCCACCTACGGCTGACCCAGGACCACCTCTCCTTCAGGAAACTACTCAAGACCTGGCTTTTCGAGCAGTAAACCCCCCCCCCCAGCGCCTTGAGACCCACTGGGTGAGTAGCGCGCTATACAAATACTGTTGATTGATTGATTGATTGATAGGCTTATATGTTTCAGTGATTTAAGGTAGATATAGGTAACATCTATCTTATTAAGGAGTGCATGCATCACCTTACCCAGGCTGCAGTAGCAGTCCTGTGGTGCCATTTTGGAAGGATTCCCAGGGGTGGCATAATACATGCTTCAGCCCCTGGTAGGCCTCTGGGGTACCTCGAGCCTTAGTACCTAAGGTACCATATATTAGGGACTCACAAGGGTGACCCAGTAACCAATCTGGAGTGTACCTAATGTACATGGAATCAATTTAGAGAGGAAGCAGCTAGGCCGGGGGCCTGGATAGCAGGGCCCCAGCCAGACTAAAGTCGAAAAACAGTGAAACACCTTCAAAAAGTGGGGGTAACCACAGTAAGCAGATCCTACTCCCCCACACAACCCCCACCAAATGCAGGGACATTAAACTAACCTTGACCAGTTGAGTCTTCATGTTCTAAGTGGAAATATATGGAGAGTCCATCTGCATTGGCATGGTTACTCCCAGGTCTGTGTTCCACTGTATAGTCCATCCCCTAAGTTTGAGGTTTTCACCCTTCATCTGTTTTAGCCATAAGAGGGGCTTATGGTCAGTCTGAGCAGTTAAATGAGTGCCAAACAAGTATGGCCTCAGCTTCTTTAGAGCCCAAACCATAGAAAAGGCCTCCCTCTCAATAGCTGACCAACATTTCTCTCTAGGGGTCAGCATTCTGCTAGTAAAAGATACTGGCTGGTCCTGACCTTCATCATTCAATTGTGACAGCACAGACCCTACCCCCAACTCAGATGCATCTGTTTGGACAATGGATTATTTGGAGTAGTTACGACTTTGCACAATTGGTGCAGTGCACTTGGCCTGCTTCAGGTCATCAAATGCCTTTTGACAGCTGACTGTCCACTGAACTTTCTTAGGCATTCTTTTTGAAGTTAAGTCTTTCAGGGGTGTCACAATAGAACCATACTCCTTGACAAATCTTCTGTATACCCAGTCAGGCCCAAGAAAGCTCTGACCTGAGTCTGGGTGGTGGGAGCAACACAGTCCATTATGGTCTGGATTTTGCTCTGTAATGGTTGAACCTGGCCTCCACCTACAAGGTGGCCCAGGTACACAACCGGACTCTGCCTATCTGGCACTTAGTAGCCTTGATAGCCTTCTGCAGGGCCTCCAAAACATTTCTCAGGTGGACCAGGTGATCCTCCCAGGTGGAGCTAAAGACAGCAATATCATCTAGATATGCTGCACTGTAGTCTTTCAGGCATGTTAGGACTTTGTTCACCAACCTTTGAAAAGTGCCAGGTGCATTCTTCAGACCAAAGGGCATTACCACAAATTGATAGTGCCCACTAGGGATTGAAAATGCTGTCTTTGGCTTTGCATCATCAGCTAATCTGATCTGCCAATAGCCAGCTGTAAGATCAAATGTGCTCAGAAACTTGGCGGAGGCCAAAGTATCTATAAGCTCATCTGTCTTGGGATTGGATGGGCATCAGTCCTTGTGACTACATTGAGACCCCTGTAGTCTACACAAAACCTCATCTCTCTCTTACCACCCTGGGTGTGAGGTTTTGGTACCAAGGCCACTGGACTAGCCCAAGGGCTAGCTGAGGGTTCAATAACTCCCAAATCCAACATCTTCTGGACTTCTATCCTGATACAGTCCCTGACATGATCAGGTTGCCTGTAAATCTTATTCTTCACAGGCAGACTGTCCCCAGTGTCCACTTCATAAGTGCACCAGGTAGTCTGACTTGGAGTCAGTGAGAACATGTTCCTATACTGATTGAGCACCTGTCTACAATCAGCTTGTTGCTGAGCAGTAAGGCTGCCTGCCAAGCCAAGGCTACACCATCAACTGACTCATCACCAGGTTTCTGTGAGAGCAGGTCAGGGAGAGGGTCACTCTCCTCCTCCTGGCCCTCATCAGTAGCCATGAGCACGCCCATGTCTGCCCTGTCAACATAAGGTTTCAATCTGTTGCCATGAAGCACCCTATGGGGCCTCCTGGGAGTTCCATGGTCTACCAGATAGGTAACCTCTCCCTTCTGTTCAACAATAGTGTGGGCTCCACTCTACTTGTCTTGGAGAGTTGCTGAGGCCACAGGCTCCAACACCCACATTTTCTGTCCTGGCTGGTAAATAGTCAGCACAGCCTTTTGGTCATGCCAGGCTTCCTGTAATTCCTGCCTAGCCTCAAGGTTTTTAGTTGCCTTTTTCATGTACTCAGCCATCCGGGAGCGGAGACCAAGTACATAGTCTACTATGTCCTGATTAGGGGGTTAGAGAGGTAACTCCCATCCCTCCTTCACCAGACACAATGTACCTCTTACAGGATGCCCAAACAGAAGTTCAAATGGGCTGTAACCAACCCCCTTCTGAGGAACTTCCCTGAATGCAAATGAAAGGCAGGGTAGTAGGATGTCCCATCTCCGCCTAAGCATTTCTGGGAGACCCTTGATCATACCCTTTGAGGTTTTGTTGAACCTTTCAACTAAACCATTGCATTGTGGGTGATAGGGGGTGGTGAATTTATAACTCACTCCACACTCCTTCCATATTGCAGTCAGGTAGCTGGACATAAAGTTTGCACATCTGTCAGATACTACTTCCTTAGGGAAACCTACTCTTGAGAACACTCCCAAGAGGGCTCCTGCCACCACAGGTGCTGTAGTGGTCCTAAGGGGAATTGCTTCTGGGTACCTAGTGGCATGGTCCACCACCACTAGGATAAACCTGCGCCCAGATGCTGTGTGAGGATCCAAGGGACAACAATGAAAATCCCCACCCTCTCAAAGGGAACCCCCACAGCAGGTAGTGGTATCAGGGGGGCCTTTGTGGTACCACCTGCCTTGCCACTAGCTTGACAGGCGGCACAGGAGCAACAAAACTTCTTTGTGTCTTCAGACATGTGAGGCCAATGAAAGTGAGGGACAATCCTGTATCAAGTCTTGTTTTGGCCCAGGTGACCTGCTAGAGGAATATCAAGGCTAGTGTCAATGGGAAGCCCCTGAATTTCAAAGGTATAACCAACCTCCTGGCTGTACCAGGCTTGGGGTCTCTACTCTCTGAGTACAGGAGTCCATCATCTTAATAAATCTTCTGGGTGCCACTAGCATTCCCGGCAGCCTCAGCAGCAGCCTGCTGTCTGAGGTGTTCAAGAGAAGGGCAGCTCAGCTGCTCCTGACTCCGATCTGCCTTGGAAGGGACCCCTGTCCCCAAGAACTTAACCTGATCAGGATAAAGCTCATCTGGGACAGTTCCTTCTTCAGGACTACAATCATCTCCCTCAAGAGACTGATCTGCATTCTGAGTCAGAGGGGAAGGCACTGCCTTAAACCTACTGCTCCTTTTCTTGGGAGGCACTTGGTCCATTATTCCAGAATCCAGGGCATGTACAGTGTTAGACATTTTGGCCTGTGACCTAGTCACAGCAAACACATGTGCAGAGATACCGAACATTTCTGCATGGTTCCTAAGCTCCACTTCAGCCCAGGCTGAAGTTTCCAAATCATTGCCAAGCAACCATTCTACAGGGAGGTCTGCACTTACCACAATCTTCTTGAGGCCAGTTACCCCTCCCCAGGAGAAATTAACAACTGCCAGGGCATGGTTGGTTCTGATATTGCTAGCATTGGTCACTTGGTAAGTTTCACCAAGTATGAGTTGCTCAGGAGCCACAAGTCTTGTGTCACCATAGTGACACTTGCCTGTGTGTCCCTGTAGGCCATGGCCTTTTTTCCATTCATCAAAGGATGCTGTCAGTATTTGCCCAAGTTACTGGGACTCACAAAGGAGGACATATCCATGCCTCCATCACAGATCAGTACAGCCGGAGTTGGAACTCTTACTAGGCCAGCGTCCATCTCAGAACCCAGGGTTAACCTTACTACACCCTTATTCTGAGTACTACCACTTGGAGCTGAACTAGGGGGAACAGTTGCCTTAGGGGCAATGGTGGCTGGAGTTGAGTCTTTAGGTTTAGTGCATTCACTAGTCTAGTGGGTATTCTGTTTACAGATTTTACACCACGGTTTCTTTTGGCCTTTTTTTTGGATGATTGGGAATCCCCACCATTAGAAGATTTTTGGGGGCCTTGTGAAGACTTCTGGTCTTTACCCTTCTCCCCACCCTTACTAGGAACTTGCTTCTTCTGGTCACCACCTTGGTTCTGTACCCTCTGCTTCACCCTGGTTATGACCCATTTGTCTTCCTTCTTTCCCAATTCTTGGGGAGAGGTCAGATCCGAGTCTACCAGGTGCTGATGCAACAGCTGATTCGGACAGTTATTAAGGATCTCATAATCAAGTTGTACAGTCTGTATAACCACACACCTTACTGCCAAGTAACCAGCCCTCCAGAGCCTTAGTAGCACAATCAACAAAGTCAACCCAGTCCTGAGTCTGAGCCTTTTGGGTATCTCTGAACTTTATTCTATATTGCTGAGTGGTTAGGTCAAACCCGTCAATCTGAGCACTCTCCAGGACTGTATAATCATCAGCATCCTCTTCTCTGACAGTGAGTAGCTTATCTCTACCTTTGTCTGCAAAGGAGAGCCACAAGATAGCTGCCCAGTGCTCCTGGGGGACCTTCTGAACTTTGCAGACCCTCTCCAGTGTAGTTATCCATTTGTGGACGTCATCCCCACTCTGGTAGGGAGGGAAAATCTAGTTTAAATTCCTGTGGTCATGAGACCTTTCTCTACCACTATGGAAGTTGCTGCCACCATGGAACTCTAGTTCCATCTTTTTTCTAGCTATTTCAAGCTCCAGGGACTCCCTTTCTAAGGCTACCAGTTGTCTCCTTATTCTCAGCTGGTGATCCTGAATTCTCACCTGCCTTTCTCTCTTCTCCTAAGAGGTGTCCCTCATATGAGAAGAGACAGAGGTCCCTACAGATGTGTCAGAATGGTTAGATTCATGTGAAGGAGATCTTGGCCTTCTAGGCACACCTCCAACTCTTCCTGGGGGGAACAGATAGGTCAATTTTGGCCTTCCTCTTCATCTCCAGTAGGAGCTGGATTGTCCAGATTCGGGTCACTGTCACCTGCCTGGCCAGCATCAGAGTCCAAGTCCTCTTGATTTGTACCACTGGGATCTGGCTCAGCTGCTTCCCCATCCCCACTACCTAACCCCTCAGGCTCTAAAGCCTTTTTGAGATCATCTAACAGCAGTAACTCTCTGAGGCGTTGGGTATTGGCACTTTGGCCTGTCTTCAATTTCCTCATAGGACACAGAATCCCTTAATTCTGCAAAAAGGGAATGTGTCATACTTGGATGTCTGTAACATACTGACATCTGGCAGTGACCCACTGGTTCCTGGCCTTGAAAATATTACTAGTGAAGTGTAGTGTATGCACCTACCTACTCTAGTTGTTTACCTAATAAACTCTCTTGAGTTGTAGAAAGAGTGTACTAAGCCCTTAACACACAACTCTAAGTTCAGTAGAACTTACTGTATTTAAGCTTGTATTATATGCACCTCTGGTACCTTTAGTGGTTTTCAATTAGTCAAACACTTGAGATTATCTGGTAAAACAATAGCAAGCTGGAATCCCACACGCTGCACACCGATGTGAGAAGTTGGCCTGGCATATGCTGTCCACTATTCTAGTGGGCACCTTGCACCAGTCCAAACGACCCTTATTGATGGTAGGTTAAAGACAACTTTATATAAAGCTATCCTAGTGGTAGCTGTGGAGAGCAGTCTTCAGGCTAAGTCTTGGAGGAATGTCAAGAAGCTTGTTTTACCAGTCTATAATCTCGTGAATGATCAAATGAAAGGAGAACCACACCAGGTATATATATAAAATATATGTATTTATTCTAAACACATCCCACTAGTCTCTTTCTGAGGCTAGATGCAAAAGTACATTCAGTAAACTTAATAACACACAGTAAATTAGCACAATATACATTGTGCCCTAGGGGCGTACCAAACCATATATCAATAAAGTGGTATAGAACCACGACTTGCATAGATACAAGGCTTAGAGCCTTCAAAACCGCTGGGGCCACCAGGAACCACCCGAGGTAGTGACACAGGGGACCCACGGGGGACGCGTGCAGTGTCTAAACACAGCCGCGAATCACAATTAACTTCTTTGGGAAAAGTCGGGTTGTAATTTTAAGGATAAAGGACACTTAGAAGAGGACTTGGAGCAAACCCCTTTAGAACTAGGTGGTTCTAGAGTCAACACCCAGGTGAGCACCAGAGTACTCAAGTTACCTCACCCAGGGAAGGCAGGTGCATAGGTGTCTTTAGATGTCAGGTTTTATCGTTAATTTCAATGGCGATCTGCTGCAAAAGTGCTGCTGGCATCCAAGTGGAAAGTCTCCGGAGTGATACAAGTGTGGATCGAGGATGAGAAGAACCTGAAAGCAGAGGGGACAGAGTCTGGATCACTAGCCAGTGACCACGGGCACGATAGTCGAATGCCCACTGATGTCGGGTGCTTGCAGGTGAAGAAGGTGAAGCTTGACTCTTAAGCCACGAGGACCAGGAGGCGTCGACAACGATCAGGCGCTAGATTCAAGCTGTCCCATGAAGGATGTCGAGTGCTGCGGTGTCGGTGGCCGGATTGGACCCAACAAGCCTTGGCAACAGCAACCCATGCAGAAAGCAGAGATTGGCTTCTGTGCAGACCAGCAAGTCTGAGGGACTCACCCTTTGGTGGGGAGTCAGTGGACGTCTGGAGCAACCAGGGAAGCCCACGGAAAAGTAGAGTTATCTTCGAGGGGACCCACCAGTCGACAGATCAGGGATCGCAAAGGAGCCTCAAGCAGAGATGCAAGAAGCAGGCCCACGGAACACTCGTGTAGTGTAGGCCCACAATCTTCGGTGCAGATGGTACTCGGGACTTCGGCTACAAGTAACCCAATGCACAACTTCGGGAAAGCTCGGCAAATCGATGCACTAGAAAATGTGCACAGTGTCCAGGAGTTCCGGTCCCACGTCACCCGTGAGGGCTGCAGGTCTCAGCTTTGCTGGGATCCTGTGTTGGCCTCTGAGAAGTCTGGAAGTCCGTGTCCTGTGTCGCAAATACTTCGGAGTCCGGTGGGAGCTTCGGAAATGCAGACCGGCAAGATGCTTCGTTGGTGCCTGTTGGAACAGGAGACTCACTCCTTGACCACAAGGGAGATTCTTCCATCCTCTAGTCTTGAGTAGAGTGTCTAAGTTCCAAAATTCAGTATCAGAGTTTCGTCCAGGTGTAATCTAAAGTCCAATTGCAAGGTTTCCCTTACTTATACTGAGAAAAGGGATTGGACATACTCTGGGGACCCACCTATGGCAGGGTTTGGAAAGAGGGGTGGCTACACCCATTTCCTTTGTCCAGTTTCGTGCCAGAGCAGGAGCTGGTAGCCCCTGCAAACAGTTTGAACTGGGCTCCGCACAGGGACACCAAATGTGCCCCCAGTGCAGACATCAAAGCACTCTGAGAGTGCACCCACCCAGCCCCAATACACAAAACCCTGTCTGGGAGGTGGTTACACCTCCCTGTGACAGGAAACCTATTGTCCAGGCCTACCTTGCCAGAGTTTCAGTCAGCAGCAGGAGTCCAGACTCGTGTCTGTGGCTGCAGCATCCATTTTGTGATGCTGGAGCTCGTTTAAACTATTACCGGGCAGACCTGTGTGTACATGTCTTCTCCCTCTAGAAGGGTGGAATTCTACCCCCGCTGTCAGGACTGGTGGGGAAGTAGGATTCCAAAGTGTTAGACACCAAACACAACATGTTTCCATGCAGCCATTCCAAAGTTAGCATTTACCGCGAGGTTATAATGCACTTAAGAGTATATGGTCTGGCTGCATCACAGAACAGCCTCAGAGAATAGGCTCCGAAAGCTGCAGAGGGGCTCTGCTCATACATGGGCACCCTCTCACATAAAACAAGCATTGGAAATGCAATAGGTCTCGCAGCATTAGAGTTAGTGCATTTAGAATTGTTTATGGGTTTTTTGTTGTAAATCTTTTGCATTTTTTTTTTTTTTTGCCAATGCTAAAGAATTACAAATCAAAAAAGCAATAAACAATTGTAAAAGCTGTAACTAAAAATCCTACGAGACCTATTGCACTGTGTGAGGGTGAGGTGTTGAGGGTGAGTGAGGGTGGGGGTGAGTGAGGAGTTGAGTGTGAGTGAGGTGTTGAGGGTGAGTGAGGTGTTGAGGGTGAGTGAGAGTGAGAGTGAGTGAGGGTGAGGGTGAGGGAGGGTTATTGCGAGTTAGGATGAGGGGTTGAGGGTGGGTGATGGTGAGGTGAGACATTCCTTTTAGCCAAACATGGTGTCGATTTCTCTGTTGATTCGACCCCTTCTATTCCTGACTCTGCTTGCCGGTCCATGCAAATGAAAAATCCCTTGTTTTACGCCCCTACCAGGTGTTTCTAAATGTTAATGTGCGTGTATATGTTTTATAAGACACAGCCAGTGAGATAACAGGAGGTTATCGCCCCGCCCCCACAAACACATGCTGGCCGGAGACAAAAGGCAGCTGGAGTATGTGTGACCCCGGATCCCTGAGTCCTGTTTGTTAAAGCATGTAGACTTTGTTTATGTTGGGCGCATGTTATCATGTTTTGTTTTAGAGAGCTCAAAGAGAACCCTGACACGCGCCTTACCAATAGCAGAGAGGTCTGGGTGGGCGAGATATGCATTTTACGATAACTAGGGTTAAGGGGCTTTCCTTTACGTACTGAAAGATCTGCGGCAGGAAGTTGTCAACGTAAATAAACACCTGGATACAAACCAAATTGTCCTATGCCTACTTTGTACAAACGTGCAGGTAAGAGCAGAAAAAGAAACACCTGGATGCATTAGCGACTTCGCAGAATTCTGTAAGAAGTGCTGCGACTGCTAGAGGTGGAAGGTGAATATGCCACAAACCGACCCGCACTTCCGACACAGTTCTGGGCAGTGAAGCGGAGGGCGGTCTGAAGTTGAATTGGGAAAAGCTTGTGCTGAGTGTTTGGTTACAGTTCTGGGCGGAGGCAGGAGAAGCTTGTGCTGGAGTTCCTAGGATGGGCGGTGCTGGCAGACTACCATTTACGTAGTAACAACAAGAAAGGGTGGAGGGGGCAGGGGAGGAGGGGGCAGGGGAGGAGGGGTCTGGGGAGGAGGGAAGGGCCAGAGGGACTTGATGGGAGTGGTGGGGGGGAGGGGGAGGGTATAGAGAGGGAGAGGAGGAGAGACAGGACAGGGGGAAGCAGCAGAGACACGGCGGGTAAAATAAACAAACAAGCCTTTCACCGTAACACGGCTGGCAGGGGAGGGGGCGGAGAGGGGAGAGGTGCGACACGGCAGTAGGAGGAGGAGGGGGGAGGAGAGTAGGGGAGGCACGGCCTAGCGGCAGGCAGGCAGGGGAGGAGAGGAGGAGGGGGGAGGAGAGTAGGGGAGGCACGGCCTAGCGGCCGTGCAATCAAGTAGTGAGGGGGCGGAGCTGGGGGAGGCTGTGAGAGAGAGTAGGCAAGGCAGGCGGCTGGGGGCATGTGCACGCGCTTTTAAGCTCAATGCACATGCGCATTGAGCTTAAAAGTCACGGGCACTGCAAGGAATCGCCACGATTCCTTGCAAGTTAGATAAAGTCTGGATGAGCCCCTATAGTCTCGCTTGCTCGATGCGCATGCGCATCGACAGGCGAGACCTAAAAAGCACTCTGCCTTCAGGATTGATAAGTCCTGCCATAGGAGTGACTGATAGACTTATATGTGTCAGTGATTTAAGGTAGATATAGGTAAACTGTATCGTAGTAAGGGGTGCATGCACCACCTTACCCAGGCTGCAGTAGCTGTCCTGTGGTGCCATTTTGGAAGGCTTCCCAGGGGTGGCATAATACATGCTTCAGCCCCTGGTAGGCCTCTGGGGTACCTATGCCCTTAGTACCCAAGGTACCATATATTAGGGACTCACAAGGGTGACCCAGTAACCATTCTGGAGTCTACCTAATGTATATGGAATCAATTTAACGAGGAAGCAGTTAGGCTGGGGGCCTGGATAGCAGGGTCCCAGCCAGACTAAAGTAAAAAAACAGTGAAACACCAGCAAAAAGTGGGGGTAACCACAGTAAGTAGATCCTACTCTCCTACACGTGTTTCTAATTAAGAAACACATGGCCCCATTAAGACCAGAGAAGGGGCGTGTGAACCCTCCTTTCTGTAACATGCTTGCTCTCCCTGCTCATTGGTTGGGCCAGTATCCACCCATGCTGCGGCTGCAGCGCAGTCCGCGCTTCTTCAGACTGCTATTGAGCCAGACTCCTCCAGACTGCCTGCCCTGATCTGACTGGGTTTAAAGTACCCGGGGTCTGCAGGTCAAAAGTACAAAAGAGCATCGCCTGGCTGGAGTAGCTGACTGGAGCCTCACGGCTCAGACTGGTATGGAGAGGGAAGGGTATGTGCGAGATAATGACCGGTGTTGAAGCGGGGTGTAGTAGTGCTTCCGCGTCATGTACTCTCCTCCGCACTGCCCTCGCATAGTCCACACTGGAGGCCGTGCACCTCCCGCTGCTGTACATAGCTGTTAGTTTACTTACCGAGCGACATCGAGCACAATGTCTCCATTTGCCCCCCCCCGCCCCCCCCGCACCTTGGCAATGGCTGGTGCTGCCACCGTTCCTTACCCCGGCTGTAAAAAGGCAAACCAGCATTGTTTTTTTGTGTGTTATTTGTTTATGTTTTTAATATTTTAGCACCAAGTTACACTCAGACAGTCGAGACCGTCTTAACTGTGCAAGGTGGTCCATGTAGGCATTGATTATGACGTGTATGTCTTTTGTTATTTTTAAATCATGAGCTGCGTTTCTCCTTTTAACCATCATGTGGTTCCACTCATATGTGCCTCCTTTAAATGAATGTTAAGCCTAGATAAAGGGGGGGGGTCATTATCAACGGTCAACCGCTTCCCTTAGCCGCAGGTTTCGGTGCATTTTGGGAATGCTGCGTCGTTTGAGCTGGTGGGATAAACACATTCGATCCCGCTGGTCTGTCCGAAGACGCCCCAGGGCTGGCAAGTGGTTGATGTCTTGCACACATGGCGCAGTGCACGATTTTACGATATGAATTTATTTAGCAAGCAGAGGTGCTCTTCTTGGATTCCTTCTTTGTTTGGTGCTTTTCTTTTGAAGGGCGATTTTATACAAAGCACTTGTTCTTGCAGTAAAACTCTGCAGAAAGTGCACTGCTGCGTGAAGAGACGTAACGAGAGCCCATCGAGGGACTCTTCAAGAAAAAAACGTCAAAACTATTTTTATTTCAGAAAGGTAGTGGACAACTGAAGTCAAAGATTTTAAGTATTGCGAGTTCATCTCCACCTTTGGGCAAAGGGGTTACCACACTGAAGAGACCCACACCAGGATAAATAAATACATTTTGTTCTGTGCTTTAGTCGCTCCGTAGTAAGCACTGCCTGGCAGATGACCTCTGTGTTAATTAAACACATTCAGAGAGGTGGTTGTGTACAAACAACCAACTGCCACAAAACCGTACATTTTGAATATGTAGTTAAATACCTGCTCTTCGGGTACCTCATTGGCTGATCATTCCATGGCACTACCAAAATTACATTTGATCACATTTCTCAACTGTAAAACACTCCATTCAATGGGTTATTTAACAACTCGGGACTTAACAGTTAGGTAACCTACTTTGGATACTGCAAAATAAGGTAAATACAAAAATGAATGCAATGAAGCTAAGCAACCAGTATTGTCTGCAATACAGCCATAACAGTACTTATTTATTTTTTTGTAATGCCACTACAATAGGTCTCGCTTTTGCAAGAGTTTAAGCTATTAGCATTGTAAATGACAATGCCTTTTAATCATGTTTTAAAAACCAAAACATAAAATGCATGTCATTTACAATGCCAATAGCTCAAACGTGCGTAAATGCGAGACCTATTGCACTACAAATGCTTGTTATTAGTTTTGACAGGATTCCATCTCCACACCATGAAACTAACAAACCATATGGTTTTCCACAAGTTCGCTCAGGAAGACACCCGCTGTGGCATCAAATAACACAAGCAAAGGTCTGAAATATTGTTACAAATTCCCAACTTCCCTTGAGAGAGTACGCAGAAATTGGACTCACCTGGATGCTTCCAAAATCCACATTTTCATAATGGAAGTGGGCGCATTCAGCCATCTTTGGGAAGTGTCCCTTTGTAAACGATAACCTAAAGCAGTGAGGGAGAGACCCAGAATATATGAGAGCAAGTCCAGCGAGAGCAATGAGTAGGAACAACACCTGTACAAAGACCAATAAAAAGAGGAGAATATGAACACATACATACAGGGCAACATGGAAGCAGAGCACATGCACAGTTAAAAAAAAAGAATATATACACGGTTGTCGATAAAAAGGGGGAGAACGAAAACAAATGATCAAATAAAAGGTGATAGCTAAAATAAAAGCATTCATGTCTTTCAACGTATACCAACACATGAATCTGCAGGACTTAAGAGGCAACATATGCTTTAGCTTCTTCCTTGTTCGTGAAAAAAAGAGTACATTTACCTCCACAAACCACAGAACCCTGTTCCATCTCTCCCAGCAACAGAAAACTGGAGGCTCAACATCGGGCATGCAAGACCCCACCTGTAGACGATATTCCACACATCCTCCCACTCATGACAACCCTAGCACCACCAGAACCAACTTCCACAGATGACTGACAAGTGTCGCAGAGTGGATGAAGAGCAACTGCCTGCAGCTGAACACAGGCAAGAGGGAAGCTCTGATCTTCGCCAACAGCAACAACACATGGAACCACTACTGGTGGCCATCAGACCTAGGACCGCCACCCACTCCCTCTCACCGTGCATGAAACCTCAGAATCATCAGTGACAAAAAGCTCACCATGAAATCACAGATCAACGTCCTCACACTGCTCATGCTACGTAAGATCTTCAAGTGGCTAACCCTACACACGAGATCCACTGTGACACAGGCCCTCATCACCAGGTGACTGGAATATGGCAACGCCTCGTAGGCAGGAATCGCCACAATCCTCCTACAGACACTTCTGACCATACAGAACGCCACAGCCAGACTCATCCTTGACCTTTCCTGACAAACACACATCACACCCCACTTCAGCCAACTCCACTGGCTCCCTGTACAGAAGAGATTCCAATTCAAGTTGCTCAATCATTCGCACAAGGCTCTTCACAACCAAGTAGCCGCCTACATTAACCAATGCCTGTACTTTCACCAACTGTTGAGAAGACTACTCTACGTCTCCCTCTAACCTACTCATACTCCCACCATCTGCCGAAACAGAATTGGAGGACACGCCTTCTCCCACAATGCAGCAAAGACCTGGAACAGCCTCCCCAAGCAAGTTTGGACCATCACCTCACTTCTGGAACTCCGAATGGCCTTCAAGACATGGCTGTACGAGTAAGCCTCCTGGACCTTCAAGCGCCTGAATACCAGATTGGGTGATTAGCCATGCTTCATAAATCCTGACTGATGATTGCAATCATAATGCAGAACAACACTATACTTGGAAGAAATTGCATGAAGCAAAGGAGTACATGTCGAATTTGATATTTTCACTTCCAGAACTGCTATTCCACAAACAATATCTAAAACATAATACAAAGCAGTACTTAAAAAAAGGACTCCATGACCATAGGGACAGCTCATCACAGAAGACAATATCTCTGGAACCCAAACCACCTCAGGAAGACCGATGACACCCATCAAACTTTTTCATAGTCACTGGACATAAGATTGTTGCCGATGTAAATGGCAAGGTTATTACATACAACTGAACACAGGATACCAGCCTGCTCAAAGACCTATACATTACTGAACTAAGGGTACTTGAGCGGGTGGGAGACAAAGTGACAAACAGGATCTTACAAAAAGGCTGGGCGGAGAACAGGGAAATCACATCTCCTTGTTTCAACAACCAAGTACCTACACATTAGAGAACTTCAGCCCAATACAGCAATATTAGAACCTCAGCATATTAGCCTTCCTTGACCCCTTGAAACGATTCACAAATCTTGAACCCTTATGCGTGTCTGGCAAACACATACCTCTTCCACATACTCAGATGCACTCATTTTTCGTAGTTTCCAAACCAACCCTCCAAACCCTAAAAACAGGCTGCTTAGGAGACCCAACTTTCAGCTAGCTCGCCTAAGGATCTTCCAAATATACAGTGCAGCAGGTCTATAAATCACTGCCGTAAAACTGAATAGTTGACATTTGATGCTCATCCTCCCTGACCCAGTCTCCGATCTTACTAGTACTCAGAACCAGCAGCAATTAAAATCAAACTTAGAACTGGGCTCTATAATCCTATCTTTAACTTTACTGGCAAAACACAGTACGATTTCACACCCCTGACAGAAAAAACCCTTTCTGTAATCCATGTCATTAATGCAGTCCATATAAATATCACACGTTTTACTGCATCTTGCATCGTCTAAGAGTATTTCGTTTTTCTAGATGGTGGTTTTTTTTCATGCTATATAGGACTCTTGTACAGTGCATACATTGAACGCCTTCACATCTGGGTGTCTGGGCGAGTTCAGGGGATGGAGGGGTGAGAACAATTGAGATCTCTGGAGTTGAGAGTAATGGCAGTGCAAGTTTCTCATAGTGCCTGTCTAGATTGTCTCATAGTGTTGATAGCTTGTCTGGAACCAGCATGCATGTATCATCTATGAAATGAACAGTAATAACCTATGGAACTAAGAGAGTAAAAAAATCCTTTAACACAATGAGGAGCATTTTGCAGTGGTACAACCAGGCATCCATGTGTTATGGTACAAAGTCGAGCTATCATACAATGTGAATCAATGCTGCAAGAGGTTTTGGTATGTCAGTTATGGAAGTGACAAAAAAGGTTAAGTGATCCCTTAATATGCACTTCAAGTCTCTCCATGACAGCCATGTCAGTCATTTGTATCCTTCCATGGTTATTGGCCCCTTTACTTGAAACACTATTTTCTTCCCTGTATCCCCCCCGCCCCCTCCCCAGTCTGTGACTTCTCGCTCCCAACCCCCACTCCCGTTTGTGCCTTCTTGGACGTCCACCCTCCCATTTACAGTGCAAATTGACCAAGCAAATCCCAGACAAACAAGCATTTGCAATGCAATACGACTCGCATTTACGCGAGACCTATTGCATTGCAAATGGGAGTGCTCTAACCTACGTTCGAGGGTGTCAGAAACCCTAGTCCTTACATAAAGGTAATTCGTGGATTTACAAGTTTACCCCTAATTCATGTTAGAAATGGCAGTCTGCAAGGAGAGGCCCCTTGTAGTCACACTTACTCCAAGGGTGGTACTCCTCCCGTTAGCTACTCGCCTGCTCTTGTCGTGTAGGTATACCTCGAACGGAGGTTAGACCACTACACTGATATATTGGGACCGGCAGAGTCCTGAAGAAGGCGGGCGTGACCCCAATCGAAGGGCACATACACACGTCGTTTACCATGTCGACTACCTGGCAGTAAGGAAGGCTGTAAGGAGCACATTACATCTCCCTATCACCACTGTCCTTCACATTTTTTATCCTGGCCGGAGGGTCCAGGAATTAAGTACAGGCATAGAGACACCTCTGGGCTAGTTTTAACTCGCACTGCATTTTCACCTCGGGCGTTCTCAGTCACTATTGAAATCATTGTTTTCTCTCTTTTGTGTTGTGCTTGTCTTCCCCCACCCAATTGCTTCACCCCAGGCATTGGCTGCGTGGGGGTGTTTTGTAGCAGCCCAATGATAAAGCATGTCACACAACCGTGTGAGTGAGGGCAGTATTGGGACACACAGTACGTGCCACCACTAGACCACGACACCTTTATTATTGTTCCCTACTCCTTTTGGTGTGCATAACGATACAGGGGTTACCCATTCTACAGTACATTCTGTTGAAGTCCTCTGAAGGTCTTGTGCTGGGAATAAAAAAGACAAATGGCAAGTGGAGAATCGTACAAGATCTTCGCAAGATTAACAAGATTGTTGTTACATGTTGTCGAATGTGTATTGTCATGTGAGTTTGTAATGACAGAATCATTGTGGCTCCTGATGGACACGATAGAACTGAGACAAAAGCATTAGAGCATAGAGAAGTGAATGCAGGTTTAGGATGTTAATTAAAGACGTATTATACTAAGCTTCGTGTGTGGCGTGGTCAATGGGGAGTACTTGGGCTGGGGAGGACGCTATAACTGGAACAAGATAGGTTATAAGTAACCCAAAGATCAACAGTGTTCGCCCACAGAGTTTGCCATGGTCCAGCAAACTGCTCGTGGGTGCCACATGTGCCTCCATTGAAGTGCGGTATTGACATTTGGCATTTGCAGAGTCAAAACACAGCCCCACTTCCATGTAGAGCATCTGAAGTTAATGAAAACTTCACTGAGGATGCTACACATCTGCAGCAGATAACCTGTTAGGAAGGCTTGCACAAAGAGGTCCTGTGCTACTGTAACTCAAAGTCATACATTCATATGGAGTGATAACACTATAGTTAGATGCCACCAGGTTTTAAAAGAGCAGCAACTGGAAGATAACACTGTGATCAGAAGGGCTGTGAGGCAAAGATCAACCAGGTGTCAGACAGCACAAAGACACCTAACGTAAAGTGATACAAGAAACAGTCATTTGCTTACCAGTACTAAGAGAGTCATCATGCCACAGCTCTAGAGGGAGTGACCCCAGAGAAAGCACCCAGGGTTTCCCTTGCAGAGCCATCCATACCCGAAGAGGCGCCCCACCAGTGGGGCTCAGAACAGTTCCAAAGATCTCCAAGGTACAGAAAGCAGAGAGTGGCGATTGAAATCGTGAAAGTTTGATTTTCCAAAGGAGACCAAGAAAGGGGTCACGTTTCCTGAAAGATTCAAAGATGATTCAGAGGCCAGCACGTCAGAAGGACTCAGAGATGGTTTGCAAGATCATCAACAAGCAGCATCAGAGAGAACTCTACTCTCCACATCAGTAACTTCCATCAATGGTTGCAATGCCAGCACCTTCATGAAACCAATGCCTTCATGAAACCAATGCCAGCGCCTTAATGAAACCACCCTTGGCATTCAATACCGCCAAAATGTTGAAAAATGGCAACACATTGTCTGCATGGATCGAGGCATCTGATCATTTTATCGATGCAGCTGTGGAAGCAGATAAGAAGATTATCAAGTACCTTAAGAATCTTGCTTGTGAAGGTGTAAAAGAAGTCATAAATAAAATGTCGTGAGCTGACGTGATTATTTACAGTTAAATCAAAGCAGCCTGAATTTGAAGTTCATTCCAATGCCAAACGTAGATTAAAAAAGGTACATCTTTAGTCAAGAACGACAGAAAGCCAATGAGACCATCAACAAATTTATTGAGAGACTCAATACGCTCATCAAACACTGTAAGTTCAATTAATTTAATGATGAGGAAGCTTTACGCCTCATAGTGATTGACGGATGTATGTCAGATTCATTTAGATGAAGATTTCTGAGAGAAACTCTAAGTCTGGAGCGAATTCTCGTTGCTGCAAGAGCTGAAGTGAGTGCTGACCGATAAGCTGCTAACAGAGGCGCCCAGAGGGAGTCAGTCATGAATGTGAGAAATAAGCAAAAGCACAAGGCCGAGCGACCTAGAGTGAATTGTCCACAGAAAAAGAAGTTATATATCAGGTTTGAATTTAGGTTTCCACACAAAGGTAAATGTCCCACCACTTGACACATCTGCAACGGCTCTGGTAAGGAGAACCATTTTGCGATGGTTTGGAAGTCGAAGGAGAGAGTGTGTCACGGCACGAATACAAAATAGTTTCAGTTTTGGGATTAGGTCTTTTCAATTAAAGCTAGAGGACCCAGTCAATCTATGTCCTCCAAATTAATGAAGGATTCAAATCTATTAAAAGGTGGGACAGAATACTCATACAATCCCTGAGACTGAGTTACTGTATTACAATCAACCCTGGCCGTTGGCAATAATGGCGTGGTTTGATAAAAAGAAAACCCTAGAGGTAGGATTTTGATGCCTTCCCCACTCAAATACCTAGATCTGGCCCTATCAATGATTGTTTTTACTAAATGAGGGGACCCAAAGTTCACCACCACACAATCGCCTCTACTTGTTTTCCTTGATTTCCCTATCCAGGCGATCCTACGTGCCATTTTGAATCTCCTATATAAGTGACCTCCCAGTCCTGTTCTAACATTTATTAGATGAAGTGCCTTGTTCCTAAGAGAACCCCAGTTTTCCTCAATTCCTGGATGTAGATGAGGTACATTCGTAAGTACAATGGTATATGGCATAGCCTCGGGAGGTAGATTGAGATGATCATTACAATTAGGACCACTCATACCTCCCTGTGGCAACCTTCTACTGTTGATCCCAGGCGGCTCCCTCCTATGTGAAACTAATGCATCAGAGACTGGAGTATTGCCCATTTTTTGAAGGGGGGCTTGTGAGACAGTATTGGCAGCCGTACCCATATTGCTGAGAGGAACATTTGGTACGGAGGCTGGCACTTCATTAGAAGTAATAGGGTCACAGAGCATACCATCAGAAGGATTACTTTTTGACAGTGATAGTTGATGCTCGATGTTACGCAATCTTTGGGCAATGTCTACAAGTTTTGATGCTAAAGGTTCAAGCATAACCTGCAGTTTTTCTTCAAATTTAACTAAAAGCCAATCCTCCATATCAAGTGACATCTGGTTGGAACTGGCCTTAGAACTGGTAACTATTAGACAAGAAGCTTTTGGTGTTACAACCTCTTGGACACATCCTTTATTTCCGCGAGCGCCCCCTCTAGTTTTTGTCACCTTACTGGCCTGATGCAAGGTATGGGGTAACCCACCCGCCTTCCTTTTCTTAGATGAGGCAGTGACCACACCCTCCCCCATCTTAACCTGGGTTTGCCGCTGCTGGCGAGTTAGTATCTGATCTGGGGATAAAATAGTAGGAGTAGGATCTCTAACTGGGGTAAAAGGAGCGACTGTTGGTGTTACAAAGGACCCAGGGAATGATTCAGGCATTAATTCTACAGATGGATCCAAACCCTCCTGGGAACATACTGATGAACCTTTAGCAGAAACTCTCCGAGGATCTAGCGACAATCTCTTTTGGGTGAGCTCAATCTTATGAATAAGCACAGATTCCACTTTAATAAGAAAGGCATTGAGTGTACCAACAACCCTGACCCCTTGTGGTTATTCTTACTCATTATGAACTTTTATCACAGATCCCGTTTACCTAGGAAAATATGAACAATAAGCAAGGATTTAACAAATTTCAAAGTCACTAACCAAGTCCTTGTAAGCGCCGATTAGCTGATGGAAAGGGGGTGGCCCAGCCCTGCCTCCTCCTAGCTACGAAGGACGTGAACGGGCCTGCCCTTGGCCCGGGCTACGCCCGCGCGCATCCCACGCAGCGGGAGGCTCGGCGTGTTTATAAGCGCCTCCTGGCGCTTACTAATGATAGTGATCAGCTGCGGACCACAGAAGTCCCGGGAATGCTGGGTGTTATGGTCCACGACCGTCCGCGTCGCCACCAGCGGAACTGTCTCCCGAGTAAGAACTCCGGTGGTGCTGTCGTGGTTTCTGAGCACAATTGCCAGGTAAGGCGTTAGGTTTAAGCACAGGATGGCCACCAAAAAAAAAGGAACCCAAAATAGTCACCCAAGCATTCCAGAAGTGACGGTCAACGCACGCCCATGAGGCCAAGCGACTACATCAGCTAAGACAAATCAATACCAAAAGAAGTTGATCAACATATAAATCTTCGTAAAACAGTTCTTCCATATCAATATCAAGTGAAAGTGAAGATAGTTGTGCTATGTCAATGTTTACCTAAGAGAAGCATGCGCATGTTGGATTGGCCACCTGTGAGGAAAAACATGGGTCCAAGAGAATTCAACATGACAAAGTACCAAAGTAATTTTAAACATTGGCTGAAGTTCACAATAAAAGTCAATGGTTGTTCAATATCTTTCATTATCAATAGTGGTAGGTTATTAAACCTTATGCGTCAGAAGCAATATAATGAACTGTCTCCATTGCCTCGACTTACGCTATTGAAAACTAAATTGTATACGTGGGCTGTATCAACGCCCCTAATGAGTCATGGTTCATTTGTAGCAATAAGCAAGAAGCATAAGAAAACAAAAGTATGAGCACCCACTCATGTACTTCAAGGTATGGCGTCAAGCGCCTGTTTACCCAGCTTTGGCACAGCTGCTGATATGGGACTGATATGCATGAACTAGAACGTGAATGTTCATCACGAAACAGTACGTCGATTCCCTTCATTGTTTCATGGGCTGGAAAACTCAAGACTATGAAAGTTCAAATATACATTAATCAGGAAGTCCTTCCTCTTCCTCAAAGACACAGACACATTTCCTTTCACTTGCAGGAAGCTGTTGAAAAAGAACTTGGATTCTTACTTAAACACGGTATCATTGAACCTGCTACTGGTCCAGCTCCAGGGAATTCTCCCATAGTGGTAGTACCCAAAAGAACAGAGAAGGAGCTGTACGCATCTGCATGGATATGCATCCAGCAAACAAGGCAATTGAAAGAGAACGACATTCAGGTCCGCACACTGCCAACATTATAACACAAATGAATAGTGCAAAGGTATTCTCTCGCCTGGATCGGACTAAAGGATATCAACAGTTGGAACTCGAGGAGAATTCAGGGTACATTGAAACCTTTTCTACACGTTTATCAGTTCTGTTACAAGAGGCTAAGTTTTGGTGTGTCATCAGCTGCAAAGCTAATCCAGGATGTAGTTTGATGCATCATATAGCCTGTCATTAACGCTTTCAATAACAATGATGCCATATTGGCTTTCAGAGCTACACAGAAGGAGCATGATACATCTCTTGTCCCGTGTTAGACCTGGCACCATTGGCGTGGGTCTCCCTTCAATTTTTTTCTGTTGCCTCATGTGTTTTTGCTGGTGTTAGATGCTTTGGGCACTGTGCCACTGCTGTTCAGCGCCACAGTGCAAGTGCTCCCTACTGTAAGTTGATGTACTAATCAGTGGTTCCATGTTTGGCTATTTGGTTTACTTGTCAGACCCTAGTCTAGTGCACTGAGTGTGCCCAGGGCGTGTAATCCAAATGCTGCAGGTGGGCCTGCAGCACTGGTTGTGCCACCCACAGAAGCAGCCTTGTAAAATGTGCCTAAGGCCTGCCATTGCAGAGCCTGCGTGCAGTCTGGTACTGTCATGCTGACTGGGCAAGTGCACCCAGTCCCTAAACCTTCCCTTTTCTTCATATCAGTCACCCCTACGGTAGGCCCAAGGGCAGGGTGCATTGTAAGCATAAGGTAGGACAAGCCCTGATGTGTGTGGCATGTCCTAATAGTGAATTACAGCCATTTTCGTTTTTCACTATTGTAAGGCTACCTGTTCTCCATAAGCCAGAATGGGCTGTTAGAATTGTTACACTTTATAATCCTAACAGGCTCAGATAACATGGTAGAAATTCGAGTTTAGTATGCCTGAACTCAGAATAATAAAATACATCTTTTAGTAAAGTTTATTTTAATATTCTGTGTTTGCAAATACCACTTTTAGAAAGTAGGTATTTGCTTGTCTAACCATTCAAACCTGCCTCTGCTAGTTTGTGTATTCTTATGTCTGGTTTCTGTGAGTGACAGGGCTGGGGAATTCCAGGAGACAGGCTGAGTCACCCAGTGGTGAATAGAGAGATCTGCATCTTGATGGGAGGGAGAAGTGCACCTGAACTCTGAATAGGGCTGTGCCTGCCTTCCACAATGCTGGCTCCACCCCCTGGGGAGTGGCTGATGTCTCTGCCATGCACACTGAAAGAAGAGAAGGAGTCCTGTAAACAGAGTGCTCCAGAACTGTACTTGCCTTCCACAATGCTGGCTCCACCTCCTGTGAGGCGTCTGATGTGCATGCCCTGAACTGTGAAAGGAAAGGAGAAGTCTGGTAAACAAAGTGCTCAGGAACTGGTTTGGACTAGGCACATACCCCTCTCCCTTCAGAGAACAAAGGATTTTTGGGTATAAATATTGGGACCCTGCTCCCAAGAGATTAGATCACTTTGGACTAAAAGAAGAAACCTTTACTGAGGAGAGGAACCTGAAGAAACTGAGAAGAGACTATTCCCAAGCTGAAGGGCTGCTTGGGGGATTGGCCTGCAGTGGTTGGCTTACTGCCAAAGGAAGGAGAAAGGAACTTTGTGTACTTTGCTTTCAACTTGTGAAGGATCTCCAAGGGCTTGGAAAAGAGCTTGCCTCCTGCTGAAGTCTCAGGGACATACATAAAAAAACAATATCCCAACAGGTATCAGTTCAAAGACAGTTAAGCATGTATGCAGAAAGCATTACAGAAACAGGAAACAAGGAGACTCAATTGGTTTGTCTTAAGGTTGTTAATCACCAAAATATATCAAACAAAGTTACATAGGGATATACAGTTGACGCAGCACTGTATAGAGAAAATCATATGACAACCCAAAGGCACTTGGTGTATAGTGATATATACAAGTGGATAAAGGTGACGACGCGAGTGATCAGAGTGAACAGCGTGGAAGGCGCAAGGTGAACAATGGTAAAAAAATATATACAGTGGTGGCTCAAAGAGTAACAATTTACAT
Organism: Lissotriton helveticus; assembly: GCF_964261635.1. Lineage (NCBI taxonomy): Eukaryota > Metazoa > Chordata > Amphibia > Caudata > Salamandridae > Lissotriton > Lissotriton helveticus. Next base: position 1,326,809,070 of record NC_136061.1, on the reverse strand, counting down.
CAATCGCATTCATTATTTTCCATTTTTGTCGTGAGCCAAATGAAAGAGATACGCCAAAAAATTGCACTGAGGTGTCGACGGCGTTTCGATCCTCTTTACTAGGGATCGTCTTCAGGACGGGGTTGTCAAATTTGCTGAGTGCTGCGGGGGAAAGGGTAGAAATCAGGGCGGTGAAAGGTGGGGGCTGGGCAAAGCAAGAAGGCATTAAAGACTGATGCGTGCAGCCAGTGGAGTATGGCTATGGAAGAATCGAGCTAATGGTTACCGGGTGAGACTAGTGAAGATCTCAACATAAGATCTGTGAGGATACATAACGAACAATCAAGAGTTGTGCAAAAACGCGGTAGGTAATACCTAGATGAACAGGTATAGTGATGCCCTGTGCAATTAAAGTCTTGTAAGTCTGTTCTTGAAGTGAGCTTTGATGCAAAAGTATAGGGCTACGCACTCATAAAGCGGACAACATTATAAGCGTGAAACCAGTCTATGTACATGCTCAAGGGCCGTTAGGGTACTAGCTGCTATCGTTACGCGGTAAGGCATGAAAGAGTGATGAGGGGGAGCATACCTATAGTGGCACCACCCTGGGTCTCGGGTGCCTGGGGAACCGGCCGGGGCGGCAGCGTCTCCTTGACTAGCTGGAAGGAAAGGCAGGGAGGGTGAGGAGGGTGCTGGTTGGCCAGGGAAAGGGCCGGGTGTGCGGTGTCAAAGGCGGTATACTAACATTGTAAGTGGAGGAATCAGGACGTGCTTCTGAGCGGATCCGGGGGCGCGGCCCAGTTAAAGGATCTGCATCTAGCGGGAAAAGAACAAGGAGAGCGTGCTAAGTTCGAAACAATGGTAAAAAGGTACGTGTACTCAGGGTATGAGCACGGAGCTGATCATACCTTGATGAATTCACACGAGGTGCGGGGGTGGTAGTCCAGGGCGAGGGTAGCAGCACCTGGTAAGGGAAAAGGGGAAAAGAGCGGATAAGAAAGCGCCGGTGGTACACGGATGAAAGCATGGGTGGCGTGGAGCTTCATAAGGGACACAGGCATACCTGAATAAATCGTGGCTGCTGGCAGGGGGCTGGGTCCCAGGTAGAAAAGACGGTGGGACGGCACGTTGGTTGGAACACCGACAGCCAGAATGAGGAAGTGTGGTGTTCATGTAGCTAGCGATTGGACGCGGGGCAGCAATGACAGAGAGGGGGAGGGGCATGAGGGGAAAGAGGTTTAAAGGGGAAGTGTGTGTGAATGTAACTTTATTGGAGGCAAAGCGTGAACAACGCATGTTGAAGAGCAAACAGTACAATTGCGCCGAGGTTGAGACTGCAGAACACACAATCAATAGGATGAGAGATGGCAGCACTTGATCATTAGATCGAGTCAAAGCAATGACATATAGGGTTTAAACAACACAGTATAATAGGATGTGGCAATCAATGAATGAAATGGGTGAAGGCCATTACATACAGTTAGGCTTTCCTGTTTTCAGTTTCTATTTTTGGTAAATTCTGGTGGTGTTTTCTCAGTGTTTTCCAGTGATTTCAATACCTCGAAAAAACAGTGCTTTTCAGTGGTTACTCATTTTCGCGCCATAAAAAACAACTGAAATGGTGTTTTACCGGTGTTTATGGTACCCTTTGCTTTTATTATTGCTTGCTTTCTTAATTGGTGCATGGTATAAAGCCAGTCTATGTACAGTGTATATGAGGTCCAAATAAACTTTTACACCATACAATATTTCTTCAGTGAATCTTTGGTCATTTGCGCTCTCTCTTTCCTTCCCATGTACACTTTCATTTGTGAAAAGGCCCTCAAGACATTGGCACTTGAGACTGGCAACGCCAAAACAGACAGTACACAATTTGCCAACTCTGGCCACCAAGACTCTTGCAGAAAGTGCATACATGACATCCTCGACGTTCTCACGCCCATTAACAAATTGCACTGAAACCAGGTCACCCTAGCCCTACTATCTCCCGTCAACCTACATGATGCATCCAACCAGTGTACGGGCAAAGGAGTGAAGTGCTTTACAACCTTCAATAAAATTCTTACATCATTGCAAGTTTTAACTGTGCAAAACTGACTCTGTCCGGTGGCACTAAGCTCCCCACTCTAAGAAGGGGTGAAAAACAAGATAGCCTTGTTAAGTAAAATGGTCGTATACAGACCTGCGAAGTACTTAGGTGCGGCTGCAGTTAGACAGACGCCAGAACACAATAGCTCCTCCCCCCCCCCCCACGTGAGCCAGGCAGGGGGCCTGGTGTTGCTCTGGCCCTTTGGCCTTTCACACCTCGGCTCCCCATTCTCTTGTCTGTCTTCGCCCCCTGCACTCTGTGTTGCACTAAACAATGCCAGAACGTTCTTTAATGGCCAGTGAGGTAAACAACGACAATGCTCGACCACTTCAGTGATTCTGAAAAATGTGGACGGATGGTAAATTGTTAGTTACATGCAAGGCAGGAGCCTGATATCCGACTGACTCGGTCTCACACCAATAGGTCTTTAATTCAATCTTAACGTTTCCCTAAACGATATACTTTTGATTTATGTATGGACTTTGCATTAAGCACTCGCTGTATATGAACAAGGTCAAGACACTTTGCAGTCGTAAATAACCTTACTTAACTGCAGAAACTAGGCACTCTCTGCAAACAACATAGGAAAGATGCTCTGGATCAGCAGAATCAGTCATCAAGAGCTCATATCTTTTAGAAAGTAGGCCTCAGAGGCAGGTAAAAGCCAGATGTAACAACAAAAATTGCATGTTTAAAAGTGGCAAGCTTGGCACAGATGAATTCCCAATGTGCAATACACTAAATTCAAATTGTAATTTGCAAAACGAACGATGGAACAATTTCAGACATCTTTCACTGTATGAGGGCCAGCTGATTAAGACGGGGTGAGGGCGTGACACACAAATTCCATGGATGGATGGCGACTTCTAGCTTGCAATGTTGGTGCAAGTCAAAAACTAATGGAGAAGTTTATTGCCCAGCCTCCATCCCTTCAATCACTTGCACTGGGTCAAATCCTGTCTCAGGAATATGAATGACCCGTACCATCTGTAACTCCATTGTGTATGGATCTAATGCACTGTGAACCAGTTGTTTCCGATAGCTGACCCCAATAATTTGCCTCAAGAATGTACCTTGTACAACTCCACCCAAAGGAAGAGGGGGAACCAGAGGTGGAGCGAAAGGAGGTCCCTTGCTCTGTAGATCATAGGAACACACTTAGAGTGGCACAAGATCGAGCACACTTGCAATAAACTAAAACACCCCATCGAAAGACCTGGTCAAAGACAAACAGTAAGCAAACGCTTAAAAATAGGATGTTTTGTTATTCAAAGGTCTATTAACACCTTAGCAGCTATGGAACGTCCAGCTCCAGTGCTGAACGTTCCATTGCGCAGGTGCAGTTGGAACGTCCAACGGCTGACTGCAGCACTCCCGAGGTAGTGGTGCCGTCGGCCGTTGGACTGGGCGCAGCACTTATGAGGTTAAAACACAAGCGGAACACTGATCCCCAATTTGTCACTATCTCTAAAAGTGGCAGCCAGGAAGATCTATTTCACTCAGTGGGCTGAGAAGAATGTTGTTGCTCTATCCATCTCTGTAATGCATGTGGACAGACAGAAGGGTAACACCTAGCCATGCAGTGAGAACTCCCACTGAAGGTAAACACCTTGCCATGTAGTGAGAACTCAAAAAGAAGATGACCACACACTGCCTCAGGGATATTAAAAAGCAAGACAGAACTGATGTACGTTTTCGATCCCCCACAGACCTTCTCTTCCTATGGCACAGACCATTCACAGACAAGATATTACAAAAACAATATCAGGAAGAAACAGGTCTTAGAGAGGTTTCAGGAACGACATTCCACTGTAGGGCAGCTTCGGACAGAGGAATCACTTGTGAGTTGTATCTCTGGTCAAAGAAAACTCAGTGGGTTAATGCGCTCGCTGCAGAATTCTTCTGTTTAATGCTAGAATTGTGGAGCTGCAGCTGATACACCCATGCCTTGCTCTTTGTTATTCTCAGCACTGTCCCATAAGCAGCGTAAGTCAGCACTTAAAACATGCGTGTATGTGAAGGCAACAAAGGCAGAGGCTGTTTGTCATTCTCTTGTTTGTCTTCGCCCCCTGCACTCTGGCGCTCATGTAAAGCGCTCTGATACCTCCGGGTTTTGTGTGCGCTGTCAGTACCCCTGGAGTTGTGTGCAGCACTACACTTCAGACCTCGCTCTGGAACTCACGACGCCTATGATCTTATGAAAAGGCAACTTCTCTTGTTAGGGCTGCACAATAAACACACACACACAGTGGCGCACTTGACATGTTTCAAAGAAAACTCAGTGGGTTAATGCGCTCGCTGCAGAATTCTTCTGTTTAATGCTAGAATTGTAGAGCTGCAGCTGATACACCCATGCCTTGCTCTTTGTTATTCTCAGCACTGTCCCATAAGCAGCGTAAGTCAGCACTTAAAACATGCGTGTATGTGGGCACACAATACAATTCCATTTTGTTGTTGCAATGTATCGCAAACTGGTGACATCTCCTCTAGATTAATATTCCAGATAAGCTCGAATGGAAATTTAAATAATTGACTGACAAACAATGTAGCTATTCATCATAGATATATGTTGCTTTGTGTAGAAGCGTTCGTATTTCACCTTTCACTTTACTGCCATTTTAGTACTTAAGTATGCATCTGAGGCAGTGGCTACAATTTACAGGTAATCAGAACAGTCCCTACTATTGCCTATAAGACAAGGATACAATTATCCACAACTATACTACCATAGCTCAAGAGATCTTTGCATTTATATCCACTCCAGACATTAATACATAATAAGCCAACAATAAAATCAGAGTTATACACAATTTATTTTAAAATATACAAAGACAAATATAAAATACAGTACCACAGTGCAAAAAAGTGTAAAAAACAGAATGTTTACGGTTTTTGTCTACACCCTACCAATGGGTCAATGGTGCACACACAATTCATACATGAACAGATAATTTAAAAAAGCAAATCGCTATTAAAAACAAGTTGTAAAGAAACACCGTACCGTATAGAACCCTGTCCTGATGAAGGTGTCATCATAGAAACCGAAACGCTGCGTCGACAACTTGTTTTTAATAGCGATTTGCTTTTTTAAATTGTTGGCTTATTATGTATTAATGTCTGGAGTGGATATAAATGCAAAGATCTCTTGAGCTATGGTAGTATAGTTGTGGATAATTGTATCCTTGTCTTATAGGCAATAGTAGGGACTGTTCTGATTTCCTGTTTCTTATTTCTCCTCGTCCCGTCATTGGATATGTGAGGAGACCTCCCTTTCTATTTTTTTCAGTGTATACAATTTACAGGTTCCTTTAAGTAATGCCTGGTCTCAGGTGACGTGCGTCCTTTGAAGTTTGTGCATACAATGATGGTTGGTTTACAAATGAAGGTTTCAAAACTCGTCTCTGCAGATAAATCCATTGTCGGGTAAGCCCTTGACAAGCCTTTCTCTACAGGAGATTCGGTAGCTAAAAGTAGTTTTGCCCTTAAGCTTACGTCTCAGTTTCACTATGTGATGAAAAATGATACTTTTTAAAATATCCATAAATACATTGCATTTCCACATTAAAAAAGTAAAGGTGCATAATAATTTTTTTTTTTAAAAACATGCGTGTATGTGAAGGCAACAAAGGCAGAGGCTGTTTGTCATTCTCTTGTCTGTCTTCACCCCCTGCACTCTGGCGCTCATGTAAAGCACTCCGATAATATGTAAATGGTCTTTTCAAAGACCTGTGAAGTACTCGGGTGCGGCTCTGTCTGTGCCCGGGAGGTTTTCTAAGCAGGGGCTGGGGGGAGGGTTTAGACTGCAGCCCTTTGAGCTCCATCGGCGTTGTGGGTCTGCCTGCCAGCATCTTGACCTTTTGACACAGCCTCCTTACTGCTCACTGACTAACTCCGTTAATTTTATTATTGATAATAATAACGCAAAGGCAGGTCAATTAATGCACCACTGAATGATGCCCTGCCACCTTTCCTGTGAAACAGCTCCCTCGCAGTATTTATCTGCTGAGTCTTGGAGCACCAGCAGTCGTCTTCTCCTCTTGATATTCAATGCGGGCAGAGATGTTTGGGGACAAATAATCATGACATCAATTAAAATACGATCTGTATGGTAATACATGTGTGCCTGTGCTTTTTTTTTTTAGAGGGAGTGACTCTGTTATTGTTCGAGGTGAGTGCCGGATTGACCTCCCTGGAAGCCGGTTACCTCCCACACTGCCCTCCCACCCCCTCCATGTATTTCATCTTTGCTCTTGGTAGGAAAGCTGGAAAGCAATCAAATCATTATGCGCCCACCCTAATTAGGGAGTTTAGCAACTTTAACAATGAATACATTACGCACAGAGCACCCCACTGTGGAACACCACAAAACCTAGCGCAAATAAAACTGACACTTACAGGGGTTGCTCAGTACGCAGTTGCCAACAAATTGGGTGCCCCTAATTTAATGGGGGTGACTCATTGTTTCCCCGCTGTTTGCTTCCACAAAGCAAGTTCCAGGATAGTCCGTGTCCCTTTATGAGCTGTGAAAGCTCCTTTTGTTGGTGGCGCCCCTCGGGCTGTTCTCAGACAGAGGCGCGACAGGAGACACTCTGCTGCCTTTGTCCAGCGAATGCGGGTTGTGGGCTTCTCTCTGCTGTCCCGCGACCCTGCTGGCTTAAATCCGCAGCAGTGGGAGGACATTCCTCAAGGATAGTTCTTTTTTGTGCTCCTTTGGCTCCCTCAAGTGGCCAAGCGGAGCAACAAATATGTAAAAAAAAAATCAGTGACACTCGAAATATGTAAAAAAACAGTGACACTCGGTTTAAACCAGGTCACCTTATTTTCAATCGGTAGGGTACTATCGTTTACATTCGGTTTAAACCGAATTCCGAACAGCCTACATACAGTCTAACTAGACATTCAGACATACTAGTGACAATAACACGGATGTATGCCAGGACAACAAGGTGTGAGTAGAGGAACAGTGTCACACCGGGTAAACAGAGAATAGGTTCAAGGGGCACGCATGTAGAAAGAACAATGTAAGTCATCAAAGACGGCTGTATGTGGACCAGTTGGGGTAACTGAGGAAGCGTGCAGAACCCCAAGGGGTAGATGTGTAGTCATGGGAGGTGTACTGGAAAGGAGGGAGACTACGTGGCGACAGTACTGTTCCACTCATCGAGTGTGTTCAGGCCGTGGTTGACAGAGTGCACAAGAGCAATCCATTTGCATTCAGCTCTGTTCAGTAGGCTAGCGATGTTACCTCCTCTGATGGGTAGTGAAGGTTTCTCAATGACTTGCCACCATATGTCTGTGTCAAGGTGATGAAGGTCGATGAAATGTGCTACCAAGGGAGCAGTCAGGATTTTACAGTTTATTCTGCTCTTAAGTTGGATGATATGCTGTTTGACCATCTGTGTTGTCTGGCCGATGTATATCAGGTCGCATGGACAGCGAATGGTGTAGATCACATTCTGCGTTCTACAGTTGGTTTGGTTTCTCAGTTTGTGGATTCGGCCGTTATAGATAAATTCTTTAGTGTTGGAGGTGAGGTCGCAGACACTGCAGCTCTGGCATTTGTAGTGGCCGACCACTGGCTCCAACCCCCAGGCGGCAGTTATAGTGTGTTTGTCTTCAGGTGGGCTTGGTCAGGTGATAGCATGTACTAGGTGGCTTGCTAGATTATTGCCTCGTTGGTAGGAGAACAGGGGTGGATCGTGAAACTGTTCATGGGGGCGTAAGAGAAGCCAATTCTTCTTGATTATTCTGCTTATCCTGTTGCTGTCAGGGCTGAAAGTGGACACAAACGGAATCCTGGTCATGGTTTTCTTGGTATTTGGAGTGAGGAGGTGCTCGCGATGGTTGTACCAGGCATGTTTTTTAGCTCTGGTGACTAGGCGGCGTGGGTATCCTCTGTGTATCAATTTGTTCACAAGTATGTCGGCCTCGCGGAAATAGTCTTTACGCCATTTACAGTTGCGCCGAATCCGCATAAATTGGCCGTATGGCAAGTCTCAGGGACAACAGACTTCACCACCTAGCTCCCCAGAGTTCTTGTGGAAGTGCCTTCTGCTGTTTTGGGCCTTCTGAGGAACTGCGTGTCGTAAGGAGCTGAAAGCGCGACTCAACGAGAAGAAACGTGTCGCCGTCGCTGTGCCTGCCGTCGCAACTCCGGAGAAAGGAGGGTGTCGCCGCTGGAACTGTCGCACTGCACCGCATCGAAGAGAAGCGTGCCGCAACGAAGAGGAAGCGTGTCGCAATCGCAACTCCGAAGAAGGAGGGTGTCGCCGCTGGAGCAGTCGCACTGCACCGCATCAGGAGAAGAATCTCACAACGAGGTGGGAGCGTGTCGCTGTGTCTGCCGTTGCAACTCCGGAGAAGGAGGGTGTCGCCGCTCGAACTGTCGCATTGCACCGCATCGACCAGGAGCACCTCGCATCCCCGAGAAGCGCGCCGCCATCGGAGCTGCTGCCGTCGCATCTTGGATGTCGCCGCTGTAGTTGTCGCATCGAGCGGAAGCTTCACACATCGTGGGAGAAGAGTGTCGCCGCTGGAGCTGCTGCCGTCGCATCTTGGATGTCGCCGCTGTAGTCCACGCATCAGATAGAGAACTTCTTGCATCCCCGAGAAGCGTGCCTCATCTGGAAGATTTTCACGTCTTTACTTCTTTGTATCTGAACTTTGCTGCATTTCCCATCGCTGCGACATTGGTTGTCGTGGAAGCCCAACGCAACTAAAGGTACATTGACGCAGAGTGTCGCATCTAAGAACTAAACTGAACTAAGCTTAAATCTACCATCTTAAAGTAATCATAGTGTGATTTTTTGTTGTTTATGGTCTTGTGGTAACTCTAGATAAAGTCTACATATTTTTTATATAAAACCTGTGTGGTGTCCATTTGTAGTGTTGTCACTGGGTTACTGTATGTGGTCACAACTGCTTAACTTACAACGCCTCTAAAATAAAACTTGACTGCTCACGCCACGCAACCTAGAGGGTGAGCAGGGGTTATTTTAGGAGTGTAATCCCCTTGTCCAGACTAGAGGGGAGGGTCCCTACTTGTCACAAGTACCTACCTGTGCCAACTAGAGACCCCCACATCTAACACCTCTGTATGTCACCTGATCGCTGATGCTGGTTTAAATTTGAATGCTGATAAATAGAAGTTTTATAAGACAAACTTAAAATTTGTTGGTCATTTCTTTTCTGATGGGGGCACGACATCTGATATGGCCAAAGTGCAGGCCCTGTTAACTGCAAGGCCCCCCCCCCCCCCAAGAATTTTCCAAGTTACATTAATTCTTGAAATATATTATTACACATCAGTCTTGGTACCAGCAACTTCAATCTCTTACCAGTGACAGTGAATATCAGAAGTTTAAGAATGTCAAAGATGAGCTTTCTGTTACTCAGGAAACTATTATTCTAAGAGGTCCAAGAATTGTCATTCGAAAGAGTCTGTGACAACAGATATCTGAAGGACCCCATGAAGGACATCGTGGAATGGTTGCCACCAAATGAGCTCTCTAAGACCAAGTCTGGTTTCCACATCTCGATGGGAGAGTTGAAAGAGAATTAAAGGCCTGTCATCTATAAACTGCCTGTTATCAAAAACCACAAAACATGCGTTAAACACATCAGTTGCCAATCCATGTATGGGAAAGAATTACAGTAGACCTCTTTGGTCCTACTGAGAACGGACATCACCTGATGGTGATCGTTGATGAATAGTCCCATTTTCCATTTATCGAAAATCTCTCATCTGTCACTCAAAAACGTGTCATTGGGAGATTAGACAGCAACCTTGCAACCTGGGGTGTTCCTTTGATCTTAAAATATGACAATGGCCCAACTTTCAAGAGTTCAGAATTCAGAGACTTTCTTAATCATCTTAATGTGAAGCATCAGAGGAGCACCCATCTTCGGCCACAGGCCAACGGCCTTGCCGAACGGTTAATGAGTACTGTGAAGAAAGCCACCGCTCGACTCCTCACTCGACTACAGGGGAAAACCCTGCAACCTAGATGTTCGGTAGAGCCATGACGACCAAGTTATCTCAATGGACCAACAGAAGAGCAAATACAAAGGATGTAAGACACATGAAAGACTTGGATCGTAAGAGGAAAATGAAGGCTTATGTAGACAAGCATAGACATGCAAAAGATGTCACGTTCCCTAGTGGAGATTGAGTGTTTCTTCGTCAGCATAGAAAACAAAAGTCTGATGCGCCTTTCGATGCTGAATCATTTCATATTGTGACCAGCAAAGGACAGATGGTTACTGACCAACGTCCTGGGAAGTCCATTACATGACACTCCTTGCAGTTCCGACATGTGGCTTGTCATGCACTGATGTCATTGTAGAGACTGGGTCTGAAGGGACAAGTGAAATACCCCTGACTGCTGCTGTTTCTCCATCACCAATGGCAGTCATGGACCTTTCCAATGCCTGTCCACAGTTGTCCAAAGACACGGTCGGAAAGTGTGATCCAAGCACCACGAAGATTCACTGAAGAGCTCCAATTGTATATATTTGTAAAAAAAATGTTATTTAACAGAGGGGAGGATGTAGTGCTGTGTGAGTTTGTAATGACGAAACCACTGTGGCTCTTGATGGACTCCGTAGAACTGTGACGTAAGCATTAGAACGTAGTGAAGTGAATTCAGGTATAGAATGTTGAGTTTGCGAATTCATGCAAAATAAAGACGTGTAATACTAAGCTATGTGTGTGGTGTAGTCATTGGGAAGTACCCGGGTTAGGGAGGACACTATAGAGTGGTACCAAATCGAGCAGTGATTTTGTTTCAGAATCTATCAGAAGCAGAAATGGTATACAGTCATCGAAGTATGTTTAGCGTTCGCCTCAATTCCTTTGCATTAGGAATGAAAAATGTCTCAAAGGATAGTTTCAATTCTATTAAGGATATCAAGAAGACGATTGGGTAATTCTTTCTTATTTTTAACAGCACCCATGTTAACCAGCAACAACAATCAACATTGGACTTAATTTCCCATGATCCCAGGGAAACCATGAAGTTTTAAAGAAAGCACGTCCATACAATCAGGAGCCTCCATCCTCTGTAACTGGTGTTGTCCCTCGTGGAACCAATGTTGACGTGTAGTGATGTCCAAGATACCGTACTATATGATGATGAATGCTCTGATGCATTTAATAAATTGAAAGAGAGTTTATGCCATGTGTCTGCACTCTGGATGCCCTATTACAGTTTAACTTGTTTTTTTGTTCTGTCCTGAGAGAAATGGGTATGCACTTTCAATTCTTGCACAGAACCATCAAGGTTTAATGCGCCTAGTGGCATATATTTCTGCTGTGTTAAGCCAAGTAGTTGTACATTTTCCAGGTCATTTGAAATCGGTAGCAGCTGTTTGCAAATGCATTGAACAAACTAAAGGAACTGTTATGGGTCATACTTTAATTGTATATGTCCACATTCGGTGGAGATTCATTTTAGCCGGACGAGATATAATGCTTATAACGAACAGCAGCCTGACATGTTATGAGTTGATCATACTTGCAGCAGAGAATATCAATATTATGAGATGCAATGTTTTAAACCCAGCAACACTGCTTTCTATTTCAAACAAGAGTTGTGGAGCCAGGGTAAAAAGATGAGATTGATGAGCCAGATCATAACTGTATAGAAGTGACTGAGTTAAGTACAAAACCAAGCCCAAACATTAAAGAAACGCCTTTGGAAATGGCTCATCTGATTAATTGTTGATGGTTCTTCTTTGGGAGACCACCAAATAGCATGGAGAGCTGCCTTTGCAGTAGGTTTCATTTCTGAGACTATAGAAACATTATTTCCACCAAACATAACTTCCGCAAAAGTGGTAGAATTGGCTCCACTAACCAGAGCTTGCTGCTGATCAGAGAATTTGGTTGTGATGATTTATACAGAGAGCTAGTATCATTTTAAGGTGGTTCATGACTATGGTCACAAACGGGTTTTATGACTTCCTCAGAAGCCCCTATAAAAATGTGCTTACATACTGGATTTATGGAACGCAAGTGGGCCAGTGGCAAAATATTGTCCATTACAAGATAAGAAAGATGTTCAAGAGGGTTGAAAATGAAGCGATGGGTACTAATTCAGTATAAAATGCAGAGAATGTAAACTGTATGTTAATGGATTCAATGCACACTTCTTTGAGGGAATTGAGAAATTTACAGGAGGATGCCCCCCGAAAATGAGTGAAGAAAATGGGAGAGACTAGGCTACAAAAACATATCAGGATTTATATGCGTATGGTAAGAATAAATATATCTTTCCTAAGTCAATGTTATACTCCATGTAAAAATATATTTGCACAGCAGGTCACATGAAGGTAGAAATAGTCTGTTTGGAATATTCAAGAAGTACTGGGAAAATATAGATTTTCGAAATGTTGTTGAAGATGCTGCAGTTGTTGTTTGAATAAACAAGGCAAGAGAACAGTTACTCTTATGAACCATATTGGAAAATCAGAAGGTCCACCATTTACAAGACTCCAATCGAATTTTACTGAGATCCCAAATTGTAACAGTTTAAAGTACTTCTTGGTAATGATCTGCTTGTTTGCTAAATAGGTGGAGGCATAACCCACCAGGAGATCAGATCGCCTTACAGTTGCTAAATTGCTATAGAGGGAGTTAATACCTAGATTTGGCCTTCTTACTTCTATTGAGATTGATGATGGAACTCATTTTAAAAATGACATTTTGCAAATAATCTGTACATCGTTTGCGATAAACCAAACATTTCATTGAAGTTATCGACATCAATCTGTAGGATTGTGGAGAGAGCCAATAGCAAAGAACAACTCAGCCAAAGTCTGTCCCTAGTGTATGGTACCCAGGATACCTAGGGCATGTAAGGCAGAGTGTCGACTCAGGCGGGCTGCAGCACTGGTTGTGCTAACCTGCATATGACAAAGTACAAAATATCTCCAAGCCTGCAACTGCAGACCGGAAGAGTAGTTGTCATACTGCCAGTTCAACTTTGCCATTTAAACTGAAGGCGAAGACAGCACTTCTCTTTCTTTTGGCAAGTAAAAGAGGCCACACGGAGAGTGGCATTTCAATAATGTAAAGCTTGAATCTGCACCCTAATATAAATATTTGGGAATCTTCCTCGGCACTAGATGTTCATTCCTCAAGCAGAAAGAAGTACTAAGGGCCAAAGCTTTGTCACTCGAGGCCGCCGCTGCAAAATTGTCTCAACAACTACTTGGCCCAAGCTTAACTCCTATGCTGAAGGTGATGAAGGCGAAGTTAACCAATTCCCTGTCATATATGGGCACGAGATCATGAAGGGTACAACAAGCGTTTTACTAAATAATCTAACTATTACAATTTTTAAACGCGTGTTCCGCCTGCCAAGATGAGCTTCGCCAGCCCAAGTTCGCCTCGAACTAGGCCTACTAGACCACCATGGCGCAAAGGCTGTTGCGTTCATAAAGCTTTGCAACAGATTGCGCCATGCCCGGGAGGGATCTCTGGACGCTAGACTTTGGCAGGAAATATTGAAAAGCCACACCAGCCATAAATATCAGCATCACCTGGATTACAGCATACAACTACTGGGAGTCAAAGAATTCTGGGGAACAAATCCCTCACAGCCGGCGCTAAAGGCAGTCATCTAGAAGAATGTTCGGCTGTGGTCTTTTCATTCAGAAAGGGCAACACAGTCAAGAAGGAAACATGCTTGGTCAGTGATTTCGCATTTTAAACCAGGCTCTGAGTCACCCTATTTATCAAGCGTGTTTGCACTTTATTGGAAACAACAGTTTATTGCTCTGAGGATGGGTGAATGGCCTTTTTTAAAGAATCTCCCTGAACTGCGCCAACCCAGCATTAGTATTACATGTAGGATGTGCGGCTATCATTCTGAAGCAATGGAGCACATAGTTTGTGTATGCCCTGCAATGCTTACAGCTAGACGGTCTTTACTGCAGGAAGAATGGAACAGGCTAGGAGTACGATCATGCCGCCAAGCCATAATAGTAGCCTTAAACCCAGATAACACAAAGCTGAATATAGGGCTCACCAAATTTGTCAAGGTAGTGTCAAAAATGTTGGTAGATACTAGTACTGCATGTTAGATTTTGCATCTTTTGGCGTGTTTCCCTGAGTTTTTGCTTTCTGCCCTCCAGGTTTTGACTCTGTTTTTCCTGGCGTAGTGTTTCTGTACACTTTTCTCACTGCTGATCAGTGGTAAAGTGCACGTGCTCCTGTGATAATGTGTCTTATGGATTGGTGTTTCCATGATTGGATATTTGATTTACTTGTTAGTCCCTAGTAAAGTGCACTGCGCGTGCCAGGGCCTGTTAGTCAAATGCTACCAGTGGGCCTGCAGCACTGATTGTGCCACCCACACGAGTAGCCCTAAAAAAGCAACTCAGACCTGCCATTGCAGTCTGCGCGCAGTTGGTAACTGCTGTGTCAACTTGGCAAGTGCACCCACTTGCCTGGCCCTAAACTTTCCCTTTTCTAAATGTTAATCACCCCTAAGGTACTCCCAAGGTAACCCTGTGGGCAGAGTGCAGTGAATGTGAAAGGTAGGACATGCCCTGGTGTGCAGTATGTCCTGATAGTGAAATACAGCCCATTTCGTTTTTCACTATTGCAAGGCTACCTGTTCCCCCACAGGACAGAATGGGAAGTTTGTTTATAACTGGCCCTGGGAACTAGGTAGGGAAATAAAATTTAGTATGCCTGAACTCAGAATCTAAAGATGCATCTTTTAGTGAAAGTGATTTTTACATTCTGTGTTTGAAAAAAACACTATTAAAAAGTAGGTACTTTCTTGCTCAGTCATCCCGTGTGCCTCTGCTGGAATGTGGATTGCCTGTCTGAGTTTTGGATGACCGAAGGCTGGGGAGGAGGAGTGGCTCCAGATAGTCTAAGTGTGTCAGGAAAGGGCTAAATAGACCTGGGTTTCACACCAGAGAAGGTAGAACTAGTTCTGACTGGGCACAGACACTCTCTGCCTAAGAGATCAAAGGACTTTGAGATATAAATATTCGGGCCAAGACCCTTGAACTTTAGAACTCTTTTGGATCAAGAAGACTGCCAAGAAGAAGAGCTAGAGAAGATGTGAGGAGGAACTACCACTTGCTGTGTGGTTTGCTGTGTTGGCCTGCAGTGGTTGCTTCTGTCTTGGGCAGTGAAAGGACTGGTCTGAATCTTCTGCAATCTACTTTTATGAGTTTCTCCAAGGGCTTGAGGTAGAGCTTGCCCCCTGTTCAAGATGACTCAGTACCAGCAAAGACTTCAAGCTCTTCTGCCCTCAGCACTGGAGACTGTGTGGTTTGTGCTGCAACAGAAGAAAAGCAACCTGACAACTTCTACGACGCAGCTGCCAACTCCCTGTCCTGAAGGCACAGCAGAGGGCACCGCGACCCTGGTCTCACGGACACCTGCTGACGCCGCCACCGAGCCGCTGCTCGCACCGCAACCGGTGGGCACCGCACTCCACACCGCCTACCTTCACGACAACGCCTTGGCACCGCCGCAACGCGACCCTGGTCTCACTTAAGATGCCTGCTGACGCCGCCACCAAGCCACTGCTCGCACAGCAGCATGTGGGCACCGCACTCTGCACCGCCTCGCTTCACGACGACGCCTTGGCCTCCCCGGGGACGCCGCTCCACGCCAAAATTGAAGCCGCTGCTTGCACCGTGGTGCGAGGGCACACTTCGTAAAGTTACACGATGCACCGCCCTCATCCCGCACAGCCGCCTTCGCCTACTGACACTGGCGCCATCGACTGCAGTTTGTCAGCCAATGACAGCCCTTCAGCAACAATGATGCCCCTGCTTGCACCGTGACCTGCCAGCACAGTGACGAGCACCGGCTCCATCTCGCACCGTGACCCGGGTCTCACCGAGAACGCCATTTGACGCTGCCACTGAGCCGCTGCTAGCATTTGACTTGAGAGCACCACACTGTGCACTTCGCACCGCAGCACACGACGCCTGCCGACACCAGCGCTCCTGACTCTAACAGAGAGGAGATCGACCTGCAAGGCATGTGACTTCATGCGCCCGACGACTCCTGCACCGACCTCCAGAACCGACACCTGCGGACGCCGTGTTTTCGGAAGCTCAACGAGAGGTCGCCGACGCCCTGCATTTCTAAAAGGTACGGTTTGCGAGTCTTCCCGACACCGTAGCTAGCCAGCGACGCCGCAGTCAGCCAGAACTGTTTGACTTCTTTGCGCACAACGCCGTGATAGCCCCGGACGGAGCTATCGACATCAAGGAACTGTTTTTAAAGCGTATTTTGATAACTGTGGATTTGTAAGTACTGTAGTGTGGATTTTTATTGTTTTTGGTCTTGTCTTCAGTATATAAAAATATTGGATATTTTTCTAAACTGGGGGTGAGCAGGGGTTATTTTAGGAGTGTAACTCCCTTATCCTGACTTTTTGGACAAAGGTGCAAGCCCTTGCCAACTGGAGACCCACATTTATAACATTGGTTGTCAGCGATGAGGTTAGGACTTGCGTTTGCACTTCACTTACAGTGATTGGTGTGCACTACTACCATATCGCCGACCATTAGGTGCCACATACTAGTTCTTTTTCTTTTTGGCCCATTTTTGATCTTGCAAGGTTGAACTTTCTATTCATCGTGCCGGAATCAAGAGCATCATCTGTTGCATCCCTGGAAATCGCCTTTGAGAGGGATAAGCTGGAAGCCTACAATGTTAGGGAATTGAAATCAATTTGCAAAAACCTAAAAGTCAAAGTCAGAGGCCTCACTAGGAAGGACAAGCTACAAAATGTGCTGAGGGCCTGGGTAGCAGCCAGAGATGCAAGGGGGCAATCTGGTGATCTCAGTGGAGAGCCGGAGGAGCCTATTCCTAGGGTGGATGTGCTTTTGGGAGGGTGGCAACCTCCAGGCCAGGCAGCAGTACCCAGAGAAGCTGGAGGACAGCCAGGAAGCAAGTAAGTTCGAGTTGAAAAAACTGAGGATGGAAAATGAGAGGGAAGACAAAAGAATAGCCATGGAGGAAAGGAAGATGCTCTTAGACCATAAGCGAGGTCTTAAGGAGCTAGAGCTAAGCAGTAGGCAGAGCTCAGATGTTAGCAGCAATTCGACAAGACAGGCAGACAGAATTATACACATCCCTATGAATGGTCTTACCCCTAAAAAGTACAGGGATCAGTTCAGGTCCAGCAAGAAGTCTGATGCCAACACTTGGTTGGAATGTGTGGATGCGTTTTTCCGATCACTGGATGGCTAGGTGAACGGCAGTAATATGAACGATTTTCAGGGGTGCTACAATTTGATTGCATGGGAGCACTTGTCTAGTCTATGTTTTGCAGATCAACATCAGCACCTAGCTGATAGTAAACTGACTGACCCTAGGAAGGCGGACCGCTGGGTGGGTACCAGGGTCCACAAGAAAGAGTTTAGGGGAGACTCAGCCAAAGGTGGGCAGGGTCTCCAGCAGAAAAGTGGGGGGAAAAGGGTAAAACACAGGAGTTCTCTAAAGGGCCCCAAACTAACACCCAGGGTAAAGGTTCCAATTCCCCGAAGATAAGAAGCAAGGGGTCTCGTCGGGAAAGCCTGCTGAGATCGACTCCCGCAAGTGTTTTGCATGTGACCAGGTGGTGTTATATTCGATATCAGTACCCTAATATAGGTCCAGGGAACATCATACATTTTCCCTACATCAGCTCCTGGCATTTCAAATGAATAAGCCTTATAAGGACATAACTCCAAATAGGGAAAGACTGCCTTGTATGGACATAACGTCTTATAAGGTCTGCAGCCTTTTATGGACTAAACATTTCACCTAGTTCATGACGAGGGTGGGTTCTGCCCGATCGATACTGCTAAGACGTCATCCTTAGCACATATGAATAATTAATGAGTACACTCTCCAGGAGGTACACTTCACCTCTCCCATCGACGCACAAGGTTTAATACCCAAACATCATCCTCATACTGAACAATGGGTAACACACGCACATAGACTGTATAAATACAGCACCTCTTGCTATCAGTAAGGAGGAGGGACCCAAGACTTCAAGGCCGACACACTGACCAGAGACGCTGCAGCTCCGGCATGACATCGCTCCAGCTGACAGTGGTCTGATGATCCCTTGACGGGTGTCCAACTCGAGACCAGGACGGAGTACCACACTCTCACTATTCAGGTATGGGGGTTGGACTAAATCCTAGCAGGATTCTTGGCTCTTAGATTCTAGGCTATTACGCTCTTAGTCTCATTAGCTCTTTCGCACCTACTCACATGCTAGGTACACTTGAGTACATCTAGTCAGGCATCTTAGGAGTACGCACTTTATTTTATAACTGCATTCTATATTCATGTATAGGTTCATGACTGTTGCAAAAAGGTAGAACAATGCTATTTCTTCTTATTCACTGTAGTGCTGGCTCTATATCTGTTACTGTGCTACAGTCATAACAGCACACTTATTCTACATGAGAAGAACTACTGTACAATACATTCTTATTGTAAACACGTACAACTGTTTCTTCTCTGTATCTCTCTGAGAGCAAAAACAAGCAAGCACGAGTGACTGGGTGAAAAGTAGTATATTGTTTCCACGAGTCTGAGGTTATTGTGTTCTAAAGTTGCACAAACTAATCTCTCTGATAACAGAAGATTCTAGAGGCACTGTGAGTTAGCTAATGCGAACCATAGGCTAATATATGCGGCGGAGGTGTACACAAAGTCAGTCTGCCACCAGACCCACAGTATATGTTATCCGTAATCATCGTAGGTCCTGCATGATGGTACTTTTTGGGATTACACTACATGACGCCCAATGTGTTCTAATGGTACACAACGTGTCAAACATGGTTTTCCCAACGTGGTAAATACATGGCGCACTTACTCAACAGTAGAATCTGAGTAGCTCAGTTGTGCTTATTCTCAGAGACCCTTCTTAAAAAAACCAGAAACGGCTGCAGTAGGTGGGAAAAAGCTCTGCCACAGCTGAGTAGGCGAGATATCCTATGTATTGGCTGTTGGTTAATTAAGCTTGAAAGGAAATATTCCCAAAATTGTGCATTAAGCCTTTGCATAAAACCTTTCATAATCTTCCCTGGAAAGTTAGCCTGCGTTCTAAAACACAATGGTTGAACAAGGGGAAGATTTAAACCATCTACCCAAGGGACTTAATAGGTCTGGTGAGGTAGATACGGATGCAATACATATTGCACCCAAAGTAAGACAAACACTTACAGTCAAACTACTCAAACATGGGTTACAACCCAGAGGAAGTATAGTAATTTTCGTGATAGAGGCACACGAATATTTCAAAACAGAGGTATTCTACTCATGGGTTATATTCCCAGCAGCCGATTCTGTAACAAAAACTTTTCATCATTACATATATGATGACATTCAAGCGGTCTACACTCCTTTTGAGGAGATTGAGATTCCACTTACTTTCCAGGAACATATTTTCTGGTTTAATGGCGCCCTACCCCACATAAAAACAAGAGCAAGGTTTGCTCCTTTAGGGTTCCCAGGAGCAACATGGCCGATATTAGCGACCTATTCACCACATCCAGACATTGACACAATGCCAGGTGTTGAACTACTTGTTCAACTCAAAGAGTTGATAAAACGCTACAGAAACATGACACATTTTGTATTAGGGACACTAGTGATCCAACCTACAGTAATCACAACTACTGCAGCTCCTACACAGAGCACAGGTACTTGAATTACTCCACAAACATTACACGCAGTAATGGGCAAAGTGCCCACAAAACGTGAACAAATTCCTTTCTGGATAGCTCAAAATATAACCCAGTTAGAAGCAGTATCTCCAAATACAACACCATTTGAAAAACACAGAATATTAACAATCTATTTACCAATGGGATTACACCACAGTTAGAGGATTGCACCTCTTGGGGTACAGTCTTTGCTGCCATATATACCAGAACACATAGTATTCCTTCATTAGCAGTAGTACCAGATGTATTAAGACAAATACAAAACGACTATGAAGCAGAACCTGCCCTAAACTTAGGGATGCAGTTATTAAATAACTACAACCAGGTGTCAGCCATAATACTACCTAATATTAAAGGAGAAGCAACATCAGTGGCAATCCGCCAACAGCTAAGGGAGTTCTCACCAGTAGATCAGGAGGCTGAACTACTCAAAATAATTGACACTGCATATGCAGAATTAGGTATGGATAGTTGGGGGGGGGGTAGCTTTGAAACCTCAACTACAGGGCAGTCCTGAAAAGGACAATTTAAACAAATACCTACTTCTTCTAAAAAGAAGTGGGATAATAAAAAACAAAACACAAAAGTGAAGACATCTCAGTCCCAAGGTAGGTCTCCTCACAAGGAGCACTCTGAAAAGAGGTATAAACTCAGGAATAGGGATAATATTAGGAAACCGGACAGGTATCAGGATACTGATACACCTTCCTCTAGTTCTTTTCAGGGCTCGCAGAAAAGCTCAGAAAGGGAAGGATGGTCAGAAAATAGATAGGAGAGCACACAGTCCAGAGACAAGCAGCGCGCTCAAGACTTTACTTCTAAAAAAGAAGAGAAGCAAAATCCAAAACCTTAATTTAAGTAAAAGAAAGTTGCTGGTCTGAAATTCAGACATGCCCAGAATTCTGAGGACACAACTTTTGAATGAGAAATGGGCTCTGACGATGCTAGACAGCGCAGCAGGAGTAACAGTAGCTCGCCTGAACCTGAAAGAATTTCTGGTGACAGCGGAGTTGAATGATTACATCATAGTGGAAACACCAGATACCAGGGTGAGCGTCCCACATAGGTTATATGAAGTAACACTCTGGCTGGAGGGGGACAAGCCCAGGAAAGTGAAAGCTCTTTTTTGGAAGAACTTATCATCTGGTTATCACATCCTGTTAGCAGAACAAGATTGGCCGCCTGCATTCGTTATGGAGTACCCCTGGGGAGAAAGTATAATTTTTCATGCATTTTCCAACTATGTTCCTGTTCACTTAAAACATGCTTATGTGCAGGAGTGGGCAGTAGCCCAAGCTCCAGCACTGTACAAAAATCACACAGGATGGGATGAGAACTTGACCTGCCACGTGATCCGGTTAAAAGTTTCACCTAATGCTCAGAAGCAATATCCTATAAAGCAAGAAGCTAAAAAACAGGTCAGGGAGATCTTAGATCAACTTGAATACCAGTGGGTCATTGAAAGATTTACCTCTCTAATGAACAATTCTCTGTTTCCTGTCGCTAAACCCGACAATACCTATTGTCTTGTTTTTTATTACAGACATCAAAACTCATGCACAAAGACTTTTGCTGTCCAAAATGCACATAGTGGTGCATTAATGAATAATGTTGTGCGCAAAAAATACAAAACCACTCTTGATATCTCAAATGGATTTTTCTGCCAAAATATAGCACATGAAAGCAGGTATTGGACCGCCTTCAGCGCGTTGGGGTCCCAGCGACAATTTTGTTGACTAGCACACGGGTACAAAAAAAGCCCAGGTGTATTTTCAGCAAGAGTAACAGAGTAACTTCACAAATTTGATAAAGAAGCGTTGTCCTATATGGATGATATTTATCTGACAGACGACGACTTAGATAGGCACTTGACCAGGGTAAGCACCATTATTATGGAATATGCGGCAGAGGGCTACAAATTCAACTTTAAAAAGTCGAAAATCGCCCACCTCAATGTCCTATTTTTGGGACATGAGCTGTCAAGTGAAGGCAAAAGTCTGGCAGCCAACTTTTTTAGAAAAGTGTGCGCTGCTCCAGCCTCCAAAATCTTTAAAAAATCTACAATCAATACTAGGATTCCTACATTTCGGCAGGATGTACATTTTAGATTACGCACAAAGGGTAAAACTTTTCTATTAATTAATAAAACCTGACCTTTCGGTCAAAGATTGGACACAAGAACATACTAATATTAACTCCAGCAAGACATGATTGCTTCCAAACACTTCCAAACATGCGTAAACATATGCCACTTGGTAATACGAATAGTTGCGGGTCAATGCGGGTACACTTATTTAACTTTTAATTAAGGAGAAACTATACCAATCGCATACAAATCACACCTGTACACAAATGCAGAAATGTGTTTCACTTCAACAGAAAAAATCCTGACAGCAGTTCAGACATGGGTAGCAAGAGAAAGAGCATTGGCTCAGGGGAAACACATTATTGTGGTAACTCCAGTACCAGCTTTAGAACCTGTTACAAAAGCTAGCATCCTGAATGCAAAAGCATTACATCCCAGGTGGATACAATAGGCTAATTCTCTTACTGCAACAGATGTTGAATACAGATTTGATCCCAGTTTAAAAACACAGGCATTCCTGCAATATGAACAAGAATATCCTCTACCAAATGAAATCTTGCCTCTCGATCAGTATGAATATATAATTTACACTGACGGATCTGCTCAATCGGCGATAGGGAGTAGGCAGCAATATTTTTTCAGCGTATGCAATCGTAAAAGGTAGCATGCATGATGGGAAGTTCAATCCTAGTTGCACAAAGACGGTATCTCTAGGAGAATGCACGGCTCAGATGGCAGAATTAAGAGCACTGATACTGGCACTTGTAAATACGGATCACAAATTCCCCACACTAATCATGTGTGATTCCTTTTACTGTGCACAGTCGTACAATGAGTACTTACAACATAGAGAGCAGAACAGGTTTAAAATGGGCAAAGGTCACACAAAATGCTATGGGAACTGGTAGCGGAATTGAAATCCGAGCTACCGAGGACTCGCGTGATCCATACACTGAGTCACCAATGTGATGGCGTGCACTTGGAAGGGAATTCATTGGCTGATGAAGCAGCAAAGAGGGCTGTTCTGCGCTGACTCATTCAAAGACGAGAATAAACGGAGATATAGTGATAGCTGTCATCGCATCACGCAAAGGCAGCACAGCAGTACCTAAAAAATGTCCACTCAAACACTCCCACAAGATAGATGCACAAAACATTCCATATGCTCAGATTCCTGGAGTGGAGGTGTGGGAAGGGGGGTCGGGGGAAGGAGAGCCTCACAAGTATGAAGGTGTCTTTAACCGGGTTTTTATTAAGTACTTCTCTACCACCGGTTGGATTGTAAGCAAAACAAGGGTTAAAGTACAAAGAACATAGGTCTGGAGTCCCTTTAGCGGCGAATTGTCGAGGTCATCACTTCCAGTCTTTGCCTCAAGGAGAGAAGGCCGGCTTGTTCCAGGGATTTGTACTCGAGAGAAAAGAAAAACAGAAAAGAGCCACGTTAGGGCCGAGACCAATATATACAAAGGTAGAGAGGGGGTTAGGGTAGTGAGGGAACACCAGGGTACTACCACCGTCTGTAACCGCCTATCTGTGAAGGATAACAAGGCACGGCGAGAGTGTCCACCCTCAGGCTACCCGGTCCCACCCCGTGAGAAAAACAACCCTTGAAAACGCCCTCGTACCTTGTGTAGTCACACTTCTCCCTTGGAAGTGTGGCGGGGCGGCTCATGGGAACGTTGGCCTCCTGGCTTGTCGACTCTCGGCTCCAGGGGGCTCAACAGCGGTTCTACGACGGTTCCTCCTTCTTCCTCCTTGGCGGTGTCTTCCTCGTCTTCCCGTTCCGTTTCCAAAGGATCCGCGCTGCAGTAGGGAAACGGGGCTTCCTTAAACGCCCCTAGCTCCCGTGATTGGCCAGTGGTGGATGACGTCCAGGCGCCGGATTGGTCGGGTGCAGATGCAGTCGGTGGGAACGCCCCCAGCGTCTTGGAGGCTGGACACGGAAACGGACGTGCTGGAGGCAGGGCCGGGGAAGCCCATGAAACGTCACAAGGATCCTGCGGACGGGGTGTAAAGGAAGAGACGTTAGCAGGCACACCCCGTCCGATTGCGTCAGGGAGCTCGTCCAGGTCAGGGAGCCCGGCTTCGTGACAGGAGGATAAAGTATTACCAAATATGGATCGAAGGCAAGGGTTAATACTAGCTGCACACAAGGGTTTGGGCTCTGCGCACACATTTCTTTACTGAAACAGCGCTATTGGTGGGCAGGGTTATCTAAGCAAACTAAAGACAATGTCTCGAAATGCGACACCTGCCAACAGATAAAAGGCTCCACCGTTGCACGCCCGGCACAGACGCCATTACTGAAATCAGACAAACCTCTTGCATGTGTGTACTTGGACCATTGCGGCCCCTTACAAATGGACAGGGTTTACAGATATATCATGGTGGCAGTGGATTCCTGCTCAAGAATCCTATGGTAATGGCCTCAGCGTTCTGCTGACGCTCTAACTGTTATAAAAGATGTGCGAGTCTTTAATCGGTACAAATGCAATTTGCAGGTTACACTCGGACTACGGCCCTGCGTTTAGCTCTCGGGCTTACAAAGAGGCCATGGAAGGAATGGGCGTACCATTGCGGTTCTCATCTCCGTATCATTCTGAGGAAAATTCTGTTGTGGAGAGAAAAAAACAGGACTCAAAGCAGTCTTTAACAGCTAGGGTATTAAGCAAGGGCAGTACTTGGTTCATACACCATAATGGGGTCAAGCGGGTATTAAAAAAACAGCCAAGACACCAACTAGGAGGTGTCACTCCATATGAGGTCCTCTTTGGGACACAAACGTGGGTACCTGATCTTGATTGTGAAGGCGCAATGGCGGATGAAAAACCATTTGATATCCATGATCGTTTAGCTGTTTTACAGGATCTAGAAGAATCCAGGATGAAACAAAGCAATGTCGATCTAAAACAGACCGCCACTGAAGAAGTCAAGGTAGTCACGGCAAGAACTGTCTGAATCCCAAAAGTCGAGGATCTGGTTAGAGAGAAAATTGCGGACAAAAAGGAATTTGGACCTTCTTACTGAAAACCTGTACCAGTCCTTGCAGTACACGAAACAAGAACTGAGCTGCTTCCGCCTCTTGCTGGAACAAAGGAGAAAAGATTTGTCTCGATGAACTTAATCAAACCGCACTATGTGGCCGATACTAAACAGTAGGCCTAGTGGACTCCAATGTAGCAGACGTCCTCCTCTAGCTACCATTCAAGAAGTTCAAACAGAAAGAATCATCACGTTTGAAGAGCCACCTGTAAGGAATAAAGGACTTAGAAACAATGCAATGGAACTTGCTCCACTTGAACTGAACATTCCAATTCAAGATGAAATTGAGAATAATTCACAAGTTGCAAATTGACCAAATACAGACATCCACATCAACTTGCCTCATCGAAAGGATAATAATATTTCAACCAATCCCGATGCAATTCCTACAATTGATCGAACAGCATCTGGCTATTTCATTTACTTTAATACATATTCACTGGATCCAAGCGAGCCAGAAACTACGCCAGCCGAAACACCATTCAAGCAAGAATTAAAGAACTTTCTTCTCTTTCTTCAAAAGACATACCTGGTATCACCTTTGATTGATCTCTGGGTAATTTCTGGGATAATGTTTTTCTGTTATGGCTAGGTTTAGTACAGACTTTTAGCATGCTTATTAATGGACATTATCTTCAACAAGATTCCACAACCCGAAAGGTCAACATCCTCCTGAAGCCACATACATTGTCACATCAGGAACAAAGAGACTTGTCATCAGTGAACATCACAGCTGTTCCTATACCTCATGGTATAGTATGGGACAAAGTTGATTTAAACATATTCGGACCGACTGAACTTTTAAAAATGAATCATGTATTTAAAATCTCATTAAGTGGTTTCATTACTTCCAGTACATTTTCTGATGATTGGGATACTGAAACAGTTAATAACGTTATGTGATCTGGAAAAGCCTGCTGCATTTTCTAATACTGACATGTTGGAGGGTTCATCAGACTACAACAAATTGTACTGTTAACTATTAAAGTACGATAGATCATACCCCAATTGGAAGGAGTGGGTGGTTTGGCGCTTAGACACAAATAAATGTCATAAACGGTTCCTGCACATCACCGAGGGACTTAGTTTACATAGGCCAGACCCACAATATGTACAGAGAGAACATCCAGGGGTAGTGACATCCTATAGTGTTGGGAAGTTGTGCCTAGATTGGGTAAAAACCTCAACACTTACAGTGGTAAAACAACACATAGCTTTACTTTAAGAAATCTTGGGATTTACCATATAAATTTTGATGCCGGAGTGGGAATCGAGAAGTGTTTCTTAGTGGTACAAACTGCAAGAACGCTTTAAGTGGGTCTCTCATATACCAAAACATTGTTTTACACGGAGCCTGCAATGGTTCAGTTTTAAATCTGTCTTGCCACATGGAAGGAACACCAGCTGCCGTGATAACACCAGCGTTTGAGCTACTTCCGAATGGGAGTTACTTGAAGCTGGGAGTTCAAGGTTGTTGTGGCATGCTTCCAGGCATTACATATCTGGTCACTGAGAACACCAGGGTTAGTTGCTGTATGCAAGTATTGCTTCATCTGACAAATACAGCCAGGGAGGCGCTAGTATGGCCTTTGCTGGATGGTTCATTGATACAGTTTAATGCTTTGAGCAGAATGAAAGCCATGCTTTTACAACAAACCGTGCAGTTCGCCTCCGCTTAAGAAACCTTTCAACCGCAAGTTGCAAGGGCCTCGACAGAGATACAGGCACTAATACACCTATTTAAGACCATAGGGTCTGGATTACTTAGCACTGTCCAAACAATCCTCTGAGTTATTCCTAACTTTATACACTCCATATTTGGAGGTATTTTCGGGATCTACCTCTGATCTTGCTCGCTCCAGCTGGAATACTGATTATTGTCTACCTGCTGCACAATGGACGGACCATCCGCCAGCGAGATTGCAAAAGCTCTCCTGGAGAGATATTACTGTGAGTGCATGGTACAGCATCTGGGTGCACCTCGCCTACGGGAACTAATTCCTTCTTGGTTCCTATCCTTCAGACAAGTCTTTGATGACTGCATCGTACCGGTCTTCCGATGCCTGTTCTGCGGAGAATGCGAGTTAGACATCTGCCTGAAATCTGACACGGAGACAATCGCGGACTTAGACTCCAGGCTGGAACCCTTGTGGTCCCATGCACGACTCTGTCCCTAGCGTATTCCCATCTTGATGCATGCCTTCCTTGAGGAACCGCAGGTGCCTTTTTCAACTGAATTACATTTCAACTCCAACATTGACACCGAGATTTTGAATTCAGCAGCGGAAGCCCACATGCACGCTGCCGTCAGTGAGGAGTTTCATCTATGCACACTTGACACCCTATGCAAGGTATTGAAGTGTTTGTCCCCTGCTGTAGCGGGCAGCGATAATGTTATGTCTCCCAGCCAGGACTTCTAATCTAAATGTTGCTCGCCGTGTGCTAGGAACGAATTCAGTAATTTTCTTTCCCCTTTTCAAAATAACTTTGCAAATTGACACTTTCTATAAGCATGGTCTTCTAAGTACGCTTGCAGTAGTTCTACTTGTGTGATCAAACTCATTTAGAACTGTGATTTGTGGAACTTTACCACAATATCAAACACTACCAAAGAAACTTTTTCCTCGTTTTTAAAAATGTTTTTAAACGAAAATTTTAACGTTTTTAAACATTTTAAATGACCGCTTGATAATTTTATGCACCAACACTGTTATCAATGTGTATTTCAACAATATGTATTATTATTGTTAAGTATTTGGTGGAGTGGGTGTTATATTCGATATCGGTACCCTAATATAGGTTCAGGGAACATCGTACATTTTCCCTACATCAGCTCCCGTCATTTCATATGAACGAGACTTATAAGGACATAACTCCAAATAAGGAAAGACTGCCTTGTATGGACATAACGCCTTATAAGGTCTGCAGCCTTTTATGGTCTAAACCTTTCACCTAGTTCATGACGAGGGTGGGTTCTGCCCGATCGATACTGCTAAGACGTCATCCTTAGCATATATGAATAATTAATGAGTACACTCTCCAGGAGGTACACTTCACCTCTCCCATCGACGCACAAGGTTTAATCCCCAAAAGTTATCCTCCTACTGAACAATGGGTAACACAGGCACATAGACTGTTTAAATACAGCACCTCTTGCTATCAGTAAGGAGGAGCAACCCGAGACTTCAAGGCAGACACACTGACCAGAGACACTGCGGCTCCGGCATGACATCGCTCCAGCTGACAGTGGTCTGACGATCCCTTGCAGGGTGTCCACTCGAGACCAGGACGGAGTCCCGCACTCTCACTATTCAGGTATAGGGGTTGGACTAAATCTTAGTGGGATTCTTGGCTCTTAGATTCTAGACTATTAGGCTCTTAGGCTCATTAGCTCGTTTGCACCTACTCACATGCTAGGTACACTTAGGTACATCTAGTCAGGCATCTTAGGAGTACGCACTTTATTTAATAAATGCATTCTATAATCATGTATAGGTTCATGACCGTAGCAAAATGGTGAAACAATACGATTTCTTCTTATTCACTGTACTGCTGGCTCTATATCTCTGTTATGTTATGTTATTTTTACTTATACCGCGCACAGCTGCCCCAGCGAAGGGGCGTCCTGGCGCTTTGACAAGGCAAACACAACACAACACCGGAGGAAAAACAAACGGGCCACAGGAACAGCATAAGGGCTAGACAAATAGGAAGGTCTTAATGGCGTGTCTAAACTGAAGAAGGTCGTCCATAGCCCGGATATGAGGAGGAAGAGAATTCCACCAATTCACCGCTAGCACTCGAAAAGAGCGGCCACCAGCTCTACTCAGCCTGAAGCGCGAGACCACAACCAGATTCTGACCCAAAGATCAGAGGGTTCGCGGGGGTACATACGGTGTAAGAAGATTCTCCAGAATTTGGGGAGAAGTACCCTTGAGGATTTTAAACGCAAGGCAAAGAACCTTGAATTTAATCCTCTGATTTACGGGGAGCCAGTGGAGAGAGTGCAAAGATTTAGAGACCGAGCACCGCCTAGGCAGACCTATCACCACTCTGGCTGCAGCATTTTGAACTCGCTGCAGCCGGGTAAGTTCTGACTGGTTAATCCCAGCTAAAAGCGAGCTGGCGTAGTCCAGCCGGGACAACACTGATGCTTGAACCACCAGTTGTCTGGTGGAGGCATCAAAAAATTTAAGGATAGGTCTAAGTCCTCTGATAATGCCATATCAAGAGGCCGCCAACTTCTTGGTGTGACAAATGAAACTGAGGGTAGGGTCAAGCCAGACCCAAAGATTTTTTATCTCCGATGCTGGAGAGGGGGGTCACACCTAATTCAGGAGGCCACCATTTGTCACCCCACAACCCCACCTGCTTGCCGACCACCATAACCTCAGTCTTCTTGGTGTTTAACTGGAGACAGTTGGAATACATCCAGTTGGCCACTGCCCGTAAACCATCACGGAACCTGGGAGCCTCCATGTCTGAGTCCCCACTCAACGTGACCGCCAGCTGCGTGTCATCTGCGTATGACACCATCGTCAAGCCCCATTGCTTGACGACCGCAGCCAGCGGCCTCACGTAAAGATTAAATAGAGTGGGACTCAACGATGAGCCCTGTGGGACCCCCAGGTCCAGTGGATAGGATTTGGATTTATCGGGTGGAATCGCAACCTGGAATGACCTTTCCGTAAGAAAAGATCAAAACCAACATAGGGCAGTGCCCGTGACGCCCACTTCCTCAAGTCGCTGAAGCAAAATCCTGTGCGAGACCGTGTCGAACGCGGCACTGAGATCTAATAACAATAGTGCCGCCGTCCGACCCGCATCAAGCACAGAACGCAGATGTTCGACCATAGAAAGTAGGGCCGTCTCCGTGCTGTGGCCCGCACGGAACCCATTCTGGGTAGGGTTAAGAATGTTAGCCCTAGTGAGATGGTCTGCAAGAATGCCATTTACATGGGCCTCAACAACTTTCGTAGCCCAAGGGAGAAAGGAAATAGGGCGGTAGTTCTCAGGTTTAAGTGGGTCAAGGGTAGCCTTCTTCAGAATAGGTGTAACTACAGCCTGTTTCCACCTAATGGGAACTACACCAGAAGAAAGTGATAAATTGATCAAAGAGAGCACCGGAGTGCGGCATAACGGCGACATATTCTTAAACTGAGTCGGTTTCAGCGGATCAACAGGAGATCCAGACTTAATTTTAAGGCTCAGGGAATCGAAGGCCTACACAGATAGGGAGGGCAGGGTAGTAAGAGACTCACTACTTCCCGAGATGCAGCCTACCCGCTCTGCATTAAGATTTGGAGATCCTATCGAGAAGGTTCGATAGATGGCTTGAACTTTCTCGAGGAAAAAGGAGGCCAGACCCTCACAATGGGAGTCCGAACATATTTCTGCTGTCGTTGTCCTCTTAGCCATGAGATCCTTTAACACCTTAAAAAATAAGTTTCGAGGGATGCAAGCTGTTCTGAAACTGTTGGAAATAAAAGGCTGCTCGTGTTCTACACACCGCCCTATGATAGATTTTAATTTTAGCAAGATAGCAGGCCTTCAGTTCGGGATCAAACGATTTCCTCCAAAGCCTCTCAGCCTGTCTACAGGCTCTTTTCAGAGACGCTAAGGCGCTGTCGTACCAAGGGCTGGGCTCTTTCAAACGGCACTTTGACCATACCAGGGGGATCAAAGAATCCAAGGCCCAGAAGATCCACTCACAGAAAGAATCATATCCGCGGTCAACATCAGTGAAAGGGCCCAGTGGTGCCTCCTCCAACAAATGGTAAAAGTCTTCCAGTTTCAATTTGTTCCAATGTCGTCTCAAAACTAATCTGTCCTGGGGTATAAAAGAAGGTTCAAATATGGGGCATAACATTTTCACCAGCATATGGTCTGTCCTGACCATCTGGGTGGGACTGAGTGCCCTGACTCCCTCTAAGTTAGTGAAAAAAGGGTCAAGGATGTGGCCATCTCTATGAGTAGGGGAGACGACCAACTGGGAGAGCTGCAAGGCCTCTAAATCAGCCAGAATGCCCCTAATGGGGGGCGAGGACGGGCAGTCAAAATGAAGATTAAGGTCTCCGAGAACATTGAAATTAGCGCAGCCTAGTGCCTCCGTGCTAATTAGATCCGGGAGCGCTGCCCTAAAAGCGGAATCGCACCCCGGAGGGCGATATATTAATAAGCCAGAGAAAGTAAAGTGATGGCTGAACGAAATCTTAAAAAGAGCACTTTCACATCCTGGGAGTTTTAAGGCCTTCCACTCGCAAGGATAGCACAGCTTAATGGCCATTGCAATTCCTCCCCCCCTAGTAGCACGATTAAAAGTGAAGATAGATTAATCTGGGGGGAAGGCCAGGTTAAGTATGGAAGAATCCGAGTCCTGCAACCAGGTTTCGGTCATGAAAAGCACGTCAGGAGATTCATCTTTAAGGAGATCATATATCTCCTGATGGTGCTTTACCAGTGATCTGACATTCAGATTCCAAATGTTCAGGTCACGCAATCCTACCGTTCTTTTATGCAGAGATGGCGACTCCAACGATCGAATAAGGGACGGAGTGTTTAATGCCCAGCCACCACAAATGCAACGATAAGGGCCACATATCGGGTCCACAGGCGAAAGATCGCAGGTAGTAATCCGGCCCCGAATAGCCAGCAGATCCTCCCTTTGATACCTGATAATGGGCGGAATCATGGTGAAAAGACTACTGCATAGAGTCCTGCCGCGACCCGCGCTTCCTTAGCGCTGACGGGCGCAGACGGGCAGGACTCTGGCGCGACTCAGGCGCAGCGAGGGCGCGCCCGCTGCGCGATCCCGCTGCGTGATCCCGCTGCGCGATCCCGCTGCGCGCTGAGGGAAGCTTTAAATAAGCGTCCCTCTGATCATCCGGAGCGCTAGACCGCTCGCAAGTGACGCCCACTGACAGTCCACAGCACTCTAAGATGGCGCCGAAAAGTTCCCCACCCCAGGAACCGGACCCTCTAAACAGCGGTGAATGCCGATTAAAGTGCGAGTAATGGGAAAAAATGAGTCCCAGTTAAAAGCAGGGGAAAAAGCAACTGATAAAAACTCAAATAGCAAATAGGTAGGTTAAAAAGTAACAGCGCGGCAATTAGAGTGTGTTACAGTCATAATAGCACACTTATTCTACATGAGAAGAACTACTGTACAATAAATTCTTATTGTAAACACGTTCAACTGTTTCTTCTCTGTATCTCTCTGAGGGCAAAAACAAGCAATCACAAGTGACTGGGTGAAAAGTAGTATATTGTTTCCACAAGTCTGAGATTATTGTGTTCTAAAGTTGCACAAACTAATCTCTCTGATAACAGGAGATTCTAGTGACACTGCGAGCTATCTAATGTGAACCGTAGGCTAATATATGCGGCGGGGTGTACACAGAGTCAGTCGGCCACCAGACCCACAGTATATGTTATCCGTAATCGTCGTAGGTCCTGCATGACAGGGTACTTTTTGGGACTGCACTACAGTGGGGCACATGAAGGGGGGCCGCAGGTGCTCAAAGGGGGCTCAGCCACCCACCGGTGGGCATTCCAAAGTGTTGGCTAGTGTAGCGCTTGGGGAGGAAGAGGAGTACCCACAGTAGGAATACCCACTGGAGGGGGGACCCTGCAGAAATGACCCTTCTCTCAAGGGACAGTGAGATGGTCCCAGGAGACCAGGTGCCCCCTAACAAAAAGAAATACAGCCTCTGGGTGACCATCAATGAGAAAAGGGTAGAGGATGTCAGAGATACTGGAGCCAGTGTGACCTCAGTCCAGTGTCACCTGTTCTTTGAGAAGCAGGTAGTCCCGGGGGCATTCCACCAAGTAATTGCGGTAGACAATTCAGAGCGCCAGTGTCCGGTGGCGCAGGTTTCCTTCGAAGGGGAGGGGGGGGTGGGGGAGTCTCAGGTCCCTTGAGGGTGGTTCTGAGCCCTTCCATGCCTGTAGCAAGGTAACAACCTGGAGCAGTGCTTGTGGAAGGATGTTGAGCTCAGGTCTCACTTAGAATTGCTGGGATTGCCAGAGTGGGCATGTATGTCCACTTGGTCAATGGTGGCCAGAGAGGGTGGTCAAGAGGACTTGGAGCCAGAAACAGTGGCCCTAGTCCCTGCCAAGAGAAAGGGCAAGGGGCGTGGGAAACTGGCCTCTAAAGTTCCTACGGACCGGGAGGAGGCGGACCTTGAGGGGGACGCCCCGGATCCTACATGGGAGCAGGTAGCTGAATTGAGCTGCAAGAAGGGGGTCCAACCAGGGAGGAATTCTGCAAAGAGCAGAAAGGGTGCCCTTCTCTAGAGGGTCTGCAGCGGCAGGCTGCAGACCAGGCAGCTGGTGATCCGTCTGGATCACATTGGATCTACTGGGAGAATGATCTCCTGTATAGTGAGCCTAAGGTCGCTGAGCCTGGGTCAGCCCGTGTGCTGTGGTACCCCAGCGTTTCAGGACCTTCCTACTGGGTCTGGCTCATGACGTGCCTTTGGCGGGACATTTGGGGCAGGACAAGACCTTTGACAGGCTTGTCACCCACTTCTTTTGGGCCCAAATGCAAAGGCAGTCAGATGGACATTTCCGGTCGTGCCAAACTTGCCAGGCAAGTGGTAAGAGTGGGAGGAAGGTCAAAGCTACTCTCCAACCGTTTCTTGTTGTTGGAACACCCTTTGAAAGGGTAGGGATGGACATTGTGGGGCCACTGGATCTCAAGACGGCCATGGGCAACATGTACATCCTGGTTTTGGTGGACCATGCCACCTGTAACCCAGAAGCCAATCCCTCTCAGGACAACGACAGCGCCAGTGGTGGGCCGGGCGTTAATGGGTATCTTTTTCGGAGTGGTGTTCCCCAGAGAAGTGGTTTACTGACAGGGGGACCAACTTCATATCTAAGTATATGACATCCCTGTGGAAGGAATGTGGTGTGACTTAAAAGTTCACCACTCCTTACCACCCACAAGGTAATGGTCTTGTAGAGAGATTCAACCATACCTTGAAGGGCATGATTAAGGGTCTAACAGAACCCATGAGGTGTAAGTGGGACGTCCTCTTGCTGTGCCTTTTCTTTGCATACAGGGAGGTACCACAGAAGTCTCTTGGGTTCAGTCCTTTTGAGCTCTTGTATGGTCACCCTGTGAGAGGACCTCTAAGTTTGGTGAAGAAAAGCTGGGAGGTAGCTCCGAGGAAAACTCCCCAGGATGTGATGTGTTCAGTTACATGCTGGCCTTCTGAAACCAAACTGCCCGCTGCATGAAACTCGCTCAGGCTAACCTGGAAGCAAGCCAGGAAGAAATGAAGAAGTGGTATGACCAGAATGCAACTCTGGTTGAATTTCAACCTGGACAAAAAGTATGGGTGATGGCCCCAGTGGAACCTTGTGTTTTGCAGGACAAGTGGACTGGGCTGTTTGAGGTGGTGGAGCGCAAAAGTGATGTCACCTACCTGGTGGATTTGCAGGCTCCCAGGAATCCTTTGAGGGTCCTCCACGTGAACCGCCTCAAACCCCACTTCGAGAGGTCCGAAGTGAGTGTGCTCTTGGTGACAGATGACAGAGTGGAAGAGGAGAGTGAGCCTCTCCCTGACCTCATGTCTGCCAAGGATGGTGATGGGTCAGTGGAAGGTGTAATCCTCTCCCCTACAGTGACCGCAGAGCAGCAGAGCGACTGTCACCAGTTGTTGGGACAGTTTGCCCTACTGTACCCCTACCCCTGACCCCCGGTGTTACTCACTGGTGTACCCATGACGTGGACACCAGTGACAGCCGCCTGCCAAGCACAAGATTTACAGGTCTGGCCTGCTATCTACAATTGGAGAGGTGAGCGGTGAGCAGGGTAGTTTGTCAAAAAGGGTTGCGGGGTGCTATTTACTAATCTTGAGTCAGGGGAACTTCGGCAGTTATACGATGACGTGTTTATGTTTCACTATACGTATGGTTTGATATGACGCCGTGCCGACCATAACTATCGCGCTGTTTGGTCAATGATTTTTATTGCTTTACAAACTTATCAAGGTCTTTCATCACGTGTGTACAAATACTGAAGAGTGACCTCCACTCAGCAATGGCGTTTAACAGATTAAGTGAGTCTTACGCATACATTTCTTTTGTCTCTCTTATTACTTAGCGTAGTGAGATGTTAAGATCTCCACCATTTTAGTGTGTGCTCTCTATTTATTGAGCGGGTGCTTATTACCTTTCAGAACACAGTGGAGCGGTAGTCTAATAGTCTGACATGGCGAACTGAGCCTTCGTAAGTGCGACAGGCGCCTTCATTATCATTCTATATCGTGAAACGTCTGGTGCAATTGGATTGTATATAAAGGGTGCTCTTTCACTTAATTTTAATACAGGTTTAAGGATAGTTATGGGATGCAATGTTATCATAGTAGGATATCGTGTGTATTGGCGTTAATATGCCTTGAGAGGATTCTGTCGCAATAGTTACTATGCAGGATATGCAGTTTTACAAGAACTTTACCCTAAGACAACCACAGATATCTAACACTGATTAATCCTTCTTTTTCTTTGCAGCGTGTTCTCTTTTTCAATACAGAACTCATACTATTGGTGCGGATACTTATCATAGGATATCTTGTAGCTTGACCTGGCTTCAGTATACTCTACAATCTCTGGTGAGGGATGGTATATACCTATACAAGCTTTATAATTGAGGAGTTACACGTTTAGTATCAATCTTTACATATGATTGTGCTTTATGTTTATTCCCAGACATATTGCAACCGCTGTTCATTAAATGCAACGATTAGCTGAAGACTCTCCACACAAATTGAATCCTGAGGAGAGGTGAGTGGAGTTTCGTTTATAGATGAGGGCTTATTAGTTGCAACAGGCAACAACCGGTAGTAATTATGTGAATAGCACTGTAGGTCGACATGCATATGAGGATGGAGAAAGAGTCTGAGGATCCTCGTGCTAATTATAGAACAGGCTACTCAGTGTGTGCTGTTGTCTTTTGTTATTTGTAGGAACTTTGGTTAGTTGGTCGACTTCACAACCGACACTGGGGAGTCACAATTTGATGGACACGGGTCGACTTATAAAGGCGGAATACGAATTTAATATCCGTCCACGTATTGATTTTCCTTGGTATGTCTTTTTAACATGTGGTGATAATTGACCTTCTGATGGATTAATACGAGTTCATATGTCATGTTGATGGTATAAGGGGCAAGGGGATAAATATTTACAATAATTTTGACTAAATTCCCCTAGTATAATTCTTGCTCACTAGTGATTCCATATGTGTATTACTATATCTGTACATTTTTTAGTTTGTACTTCTCCCAGCACCATGACTAGCTTCTATCTGAATTGCATCTACTGTGCTTGGACTATGTATAGGTATAAGCGATTCAGGAGTATACTTATACGTTATGAACTGGGGAATTGCATAACAACAGTGTTGGTATAGGATTAAGATAAATGCATTAATGGTGCTTATGTATGTCTATCAGATATTTATGATGTTGATTTTGGCGTTGGTGGTTTTTCCTGAAAGGCTCAGATAATATAATATGTGTTTTTTTAAAGTGTAAATACAAAAAAAAGTACAAATAAGTGTTTTTATATATTATATTTATTGTAATTTTGTTCTATGCTTCCAGCCTTGAAAAAGTCTCTATGAGACGAAACACGTGTCGGCGGTGTGAGCTGTGAAGTTTTTTTATATGCCTATGGATACACAATAAAGAGTTGGAAGAATACGAATTGGTTTGGATCTCTGAATTTGGAGTTTGTGTGTAATAATGGACGTTACATATTGTTGACTGTGGATGAGCATAAGATACATTATTTTGTTTCGATACATCCTGTTTCGATACATCCTGAACACTAATCTAGGCTTTCCTAGATCGATCAATAATTGGACATTGGCGGGAGTGCTGTGTGGCCTGCTCTCATTTTCTTTTTGATATTAGGCACTTTGTGCTGTTTGACACCCCTGGTGGTGGGTGTGCACCAGGCCACAAGAGCACCTCTTTGAGGGAGACTAATACTTATTATGCAATATACTTCACGTTTATAATTATTTCTGTGAGAAGTATTTACTCTATGTGCGGACGTTTTCCCTCTTGGTAGGGGAACACTACCACCGATTCTCTTTTGTGAATCACAAGATTTACAGGTTGACTGGCTGGGTCAAGGTCAGCATTAAAGAGGTGGTCTCTAAGATGTTGGCGTTAGGGGTGGTCGAGCTTCCAGCAGTCCTTGGGCCAGCCCAGCGATCTTAGCCCCAAAGGCTGCTGCACCCGGTGCCACTCTAGAACTGCGGTTTTGTGTGGACTACCGTGGGCTCAATGCCTTCACCAGGACTGATGCATACCCCATCCCCTGAGCTGATGAGCTCATCGATCGGTTGGGAGCTGCCAAGTTCCTCAGCACGTTTGATTTAACGTTGGGATACTGGCAGATTGCCTTAACCGTTGAGGCCAAGAAGAGGTCGGCATTCTCAACCCCCGAAGGACATTATATGTTCCGGGTGATGCCCAATGGGTTGAAGAATGCCCCTGCCACCTTTCAGAGGTTGGTCAACGAGGTGTTGGCTGGGCTGGAGGATTTTAGTGCTGCCTATCTGGATGACATTGCAGTGTTCAGTTCCAGCTGGGAAGAACACTTGCAGCACCTCGGTGAAGTGTTGAAGGCATTGCAGAGGGCAGGCCTCACAATCAAGGCCAGTAAGCGCCAGATTGGGCAGGGTTCGGTGGTGTACTTGGGACACCAGGTAGGAAGCGGCCAGGTGGCACCCCTACAACACAAGCTTGATACCATTCTGGCTTGGAAGCCCCCTAAGACCCAGACAGAGGTGAGGGCCTTCTTAGGACTCACCGGGTACTACCGGAGATTTGTTAAGGGGTATGGCACCATTGTGGCCCCCTTAACAGAGATGACTTCCAGGAAGCAGCCCAAGAAGGTGATCTGGACTGAGTCCTGCCAGAAGGCTTTTGATGACCTGAAGGCCGCCATGTGCACGGCACCCGTGCTTAAAGCACCCAACTTCTCCAAGGAATTTGTTGTGCAGACGGACGCTTCAGAGCATGGTATGGGAGCGTTGCTCTCACAGCTGAACGAAGAGGGCCTAGACCAGCCTGTTGTCTTCCTTAGCAGGAGACTACTCCCCAGGGAACAGAGGTGGAGTGCCATAGAAAGAGAAGCTTTCGCTGTGGTCTGGGCACTGACAAAGCTGAGGCCATGCCTGTTTGGGACTCACTTCCGGGTTCAGACAGACCACAGGCCCCTCAGGTAGTTCATGCAAATGAGGGGTGAGAATCCAAAACTGCTGAGGTGGTCCATCTCCCTACAGGGAATGGACTTTACGGTGGAACACCGTCCTGGCCCAGAACACGCCAATGCAGATGGTCTGTCCAGGTTCTTCCGCCTCAGTGAAGAGAACTCCCAGGAGGTTGGGTAGTTCTCCCTACTTTCAGCTGGAGCGGACATGTGTTAGACTTGGCATCTTTTGGCGTGTTCCCTTGAGTTTTTGCTTTCTGCCCTCCCGGTTTTGACTCTGTTTTTGCTGGCGTAGTGTTTCTGCGCACTTTTCTCACTGCTGATCAGTAGTAAAGTGCAAGTGCTCCTGTGGTAAAGTGTGTTATGGATTGGCGTTTCCATGATTGGATATTTGATTTACTTATTAGTCCCTAGTAAAGTGCACTGCATGTGCCAGGGCCAGTAAGTCAAATGCTACCAGTGGGCCTGCAGCATTGATTGTGCCACCCACACAAGTAGCCCTAAATAGGCAACTCAGACCTGCCATTGGAGAGTCTGCGCGCAGTTGGTAACTGCTGTGTCGACTTGGCAAGTGCACCCACTTGCCAGGCACTAAACGATCCCTTTTCTACATGTTAGTCACCCCTAACGTAGGCCCAAGGTACCCCTGTGTGCAGTGTATGTTAAAGGACTACCTAGTTGGGTACAACTGTAAGCTACCAAATTAATTATGGCATTAAACCCAACCAAATGCCCAAGTCGAATTCAATGTGAGTATTAAAAGCTATGCAACTCTGGTACCCAGCTGGTCCTGTGGCTGCACGCAGGCACTAGCCCACAGACAGATTTCTGCCAGCCTGAGGAGTTGTGAGAACGACTCCCAGACTTACAAGAAATAGCAGTCCACTGCAGGGAGAGGTGTCAACTCCCTCTTACAGGTAGCCACTCAGGATGTGAACCCAAAAGGGGAACTTCAAAGGAGAAGCCGCCTTCATTGGGCAAATGGCAATAACATTACTGAGGGACTGTCCTTTGTTCAGGTATACAGGCTGGAAAGGGACAGAGATGGGAAATCGGTGTGTAGTCCTTAGGTAGCCACACTTCTAGGGTTGGCTACCAAGCTCCTCGTAGTGGAGGATGGGTGCAGACATCTTGGGAGTGGGCAGAACAGTGCACTCTGGGATTTTTAGGTGCCACACATTGACGGAAAGCCTTCACCAAGAGGGAGGGGACCTGGTAGCCCATCGGCTAGTGATGGCATTGTCCCTCAGAGCACTTTCCTGGAATAAATATGGCACCCTGTGCACCCTGAACCTCAGTTCACATCAGAACTGGAATGAGGACCGAGAAAGGACTATCCTGCTGGCCCCTGGACCGTACAAAGGGAGGTTGCACAGTCTGTTAGATTACATCTGATGCACCTAGCGCTAGTGAAGTTAGGACTGAGCCTGCGGCTCCTGGAAAAGTCATTCCCCAGCCCTATCCGGAAGCAGTGGTTCCAGGGGTCAGTTGGCTGGCTCAAAAGAGCTATTTTAAACAACAAGGGAACCCATTCGGTTATCCAGGGACCGTGGGTAGCTATACTTTATAAACAACAGTTGTCCCAAGGAGTATGTAGATATGGATTTAGCAGATAAAATACAGTCCACGATACGAGCTATATTGGCCACTGTCCAGCCGGACAGGGTATTTTTATTTTTCAATGAAATCTATAGTGGAGTAGACAAAGGCACAATCCTGTACCGTTTTGTGAACACACAGAGAGGGTTTTTAGGCAAGAGAGAGCATAGTTGGCCACTTGTAATTCAGTAGGGATTTTAAGTAGTGCCAAGCAAGTGCTAGACACAGCATCAATCAAACATAATAGTTAGGCTGTGAAAACACTTTCAACAAGTCGACGTTTCGATCCCTTATGCTCAATATTACGGGATCATCATCAGGACTAACAATCCATATATTTGCTTGCCTGGTATAAACATTTTAACACACAACCGCCCAGTGGGGGTCGGAGGGGTTCAGGGATAGGCTTGAAAGGATGGACACTGCTTTAAAATGAGACCTGGTAAGTACCGGTTATCATGTGCACTCTGCCTCGTCTTCAATTAATTAAGAGTTGTCTTGAAGTTACTGTTGGCCCGCATGGTCAATTGCTTGCTCGAAATCGAGTCTTGGGAGGAGAGAGCCTCCTCGGTGTCCGTTACCCTGGGTGTACTGTAGAATCACAGTCACTGATTTGAGACGAGGCAGAGTGTTTGTTTATACCAGGCAAGCTTGGCACTACTTAAAATCCCTACTGAATTACAAGTGGCCAACTATGCTCTCTCTTGCCTAAAAACCCTCTCTGTGTGTTCACAAAACGGTACAGGATTGTGCCTTTGTCTACTCCACTATAGATTTCATTGAAAAATAAAAATACCCTGTCCGGCTGGACAGTGGCCAATATAGCTCCTATCGTGGACTGTATTTTATCTGCTAAATCCATATCTACATACTCCTTGGGACCACTGTTGTTTATAAAGTATGGCTCAAAAGAGCAGCACCAGGGAGATTAAAGCTGAAGAAGCCCAAACTGGCAAGCTGCTAGCCACGCAGAAGATTGGCTGCTAGCTGCCGTTGGGCGCACCAAGAGACCGATCCTCAACCTCTCCCGACATAAAGAGTGAGGCAACTGTTCAGAACAAGGGTGTCATCCCTGAACTGACAGAAGAAGGGGGGAAAAGGATGACTGCCACTTGAGGTGGTAACTCCTCACATTAAAAGTAAGAGAGGCTCGAAGAATCCACAGTAGTCTCTCAAGCAGCCTGTCCATCTGTCAGTGGCGATCACAGGATGTGGTTCTTGACACTGACAGCTATCAGTAGCCTCTGTTGGGTGTTTTCCTCAATGGCTGCACTGTCCTTGGCACGGGAAGCAGACCCTGGCACAAGAAGTAAAGTAGGCCACCTGACCCTGGTGGGGTTACTTATGTGTTGGGTGAACTATTTGGGTCAGCTAAGTGTTGCCATATTGAAGGTAGGGTAGGAGGAGGTAGGCACCCCACAACCCAAGACAAAAGATAAGGATGGTAAAGACACAGTTTCAGCTAAGGTCCAATTTAGGTTGAGTCCTGTCATAGTGAGGTTGGTCAGCTTCCCAGAGGGATTCACCCATACAGAAGGATGTGAAGCAGAGTAGTCCCTACAATAGGTCAGCCAATTTCACTACATCCTTCCTCACTGTACAGTCAAGAAAGCTCACCAACAGTGGGGTTGCGTACTTAGGGATGTGTTAGCTGGGGAGATTAAGGGTGTGTGAAAAGAAAACAACTTTTTGCAGGCTCCCCCCCCCCCCCCCCACTTCTTGCACCCATTTGGACTACTAGCTACTAGTTTTTCGACTCTGAGTGTACTGAGGCCTATTAATCAGACCTCAGTGTCAGTGATCTCACCCCTTACAAAGTGTATGTTGAATTGACTATTCCCGATTGGTAAGGACTGACTTACTAATAAGTCTCTAGTATATGGTACCCAGGGTACCTAGGGCATGTAAGACAGAGTGTCCACCCAGGGATGCAGTACTGATTGTGCCATCCTGGATGTGACAAAGTACAAAATGGCTCCTAGCCTGCCACTGCAGACTTACTGAAAGGACAGTTGTCCCACTACTTCCCTTTACAATATATGTACGTCTTCCTTGAGGAAGGCCTATAGAGTTTTAAGGTAGGGAGCTATATATTATTAAGTAGATCATGCATTTTATATATGTCTTAACAGCAGCACTTTTAATTTTCGTTTTGCTGTAGAGAGGTGAGTATCTCCATTGGCTAACAATGGTTACCGGCTGACATCTCAGCCTGGGTAACTTCTGGATGGGACTAACTAGCTGGGTACTGTAAGGTAACAATTTATTTGTGATATTAAACCCAACCTGATGCCCAGGTCAAATTTAATGTCACTATTAGAATTAAAGTAACTTTTATAAAGTTTCCACTCTGTGACCCAGCTGATTGTGGGCTAGTGCTCGTGTGAGGCCACTCAGACATCTTTCTGGCCAACTGGTGAGTAGTGTGCAGGCTTAGAAACAAAAACAGCCCACTGTAGGCAGAGCCGTCACCTCCCCCGTATAGGACGCCACTCAGGGTGCTAGCCCAAAATGAGAGCTTCAAAGGCAAAGCCACCTTTGATGAGAAAATGGCAATGACACTCCAGAAGGGCTGCTCTTTGTTCAAGTAGACAGGTTGACGACAGGGACAGAGAGGAAAAAAACAGTGCCCAAGCCTGTTTTCCCATGGGTGTGTACCCTCAGGTAGCCACACCTCTACGGGGGGCTACCAAGCTCCTCGCAGCCAAGGAAGGGTGCAGGCATCTTGGGAATGGGCGAACAGTGCACTCTGTGATTTTTAGTTGCCACATATTTCTGGGAAATCCGCACCAAGAGGGAGGGGAC
Source organism: Lissotriton helveticus (assembly GCF_964261635.1). Taxonomy (NCBI): domain Eukaryota; kingdom Metazoa; phylum Chordata; class Amphibia; order Caudata; family Salamandridae; genus Lissotriton; species Lissotriton helveticus. The sequence continues at coordinate 1,326,766,525 of NC_136061.1, read as the reverse complement.
CTGGTACCCCTTGGCTAATGACTGTTTACCCTCAAGGCATTTTTACAGGATAAACATGGCTCCCCAGACACCCTGAACCTCAGATCACATCAGAACTGGAACGAGGACCGAAAATGGCATGCCCATCAATAATTTCTGAGTGAGCCCTTCTCAAGAGAAGAGATAATACAGGGTATTGATGCTATGGATGGCTCATAAGCACTGGGTCTAGATTGCTTCTCTGGAACAGTTTATAAAGCCTATAAACACCTTCTGGCACCTAATCTCCTGGATGTATATTCAGAGGCACTGACTGAGGGAACCCTGCCGCCCACAATTAGGGAAGCGGTTATCGCACTAAGATGTTAGCTACCCGCTTGGCTCTCCTTATGGGGCAGATTATTTCGCCTGCATAATCTGGATTCATAAAGCATAGATCCACAGCTTTTTTTCAATCCTCCGTAGAATAGACCCAGGAGTCCCAGTGGTGGCTGCATTACTGGATGCTGAAAATACATTTGTTTCTATGGAATGGCCCTTCTTGCATGCTGAGTTGGGAAAATTGGGTATACCAAAGGGTTTTTCTGCATTGATTAAATTATTGTACACTGCGCCCACAGATCACATCTGTTTCAATGGTACGATCGCGGAGCCTTTTTCTATATCCCAAGGCACTAGGCAGGGATGCCCATTGTCCCCATTATTGTTTATAATTGCAATGGACCAACTGGTGAGATACTTGCAAAAAGATCACACGCATAGAGGGCAGCAGTTCAAACATGGCTGACTACTAATAAACCTATTTGCGGATGATATAGTGCTATACGTAAGGAAGCCGTCCAACAAACTCCTGACGATTTTGATAAAAGTTGACCTGTATGGAGCTCTGTCTGGACTCCATATTAACTGAGGCAAATCAGAGATTTTTCCACTGACTAAGTGCGCGATAGGAACTGTGGGGATTATCCGATACAGTGGTGTGAGGCGGAAACCAACTACTTGGGAATATAGCTTAAACAGGATAAAGAGAAGATATTGAGACTAAACTATGGGCTCGTGGTGGACAAGCTAAATACACAGGTGGAAAGATGGATTTCTCGCCCGCCTTCTAAAGCGCGGGCATAGCCATTATTAAAATGGTAGTCCTACCCCAGCTGCTCTATCTTTTTCAAAACGTACCCAACCCCTTAACAAACGCCTTTTTCTTCAAATTTGAAATCTCTGAACAAAATTAATATGGGGGGAGTGGTGGGGGGGGGGGGAATTCAGGCAATCAACCAGAAATATGTTGGAACACACTGATCTTACCATACGAAAAGGGATGATTTGGGGTGCCGGATATGCAACTACAACTATATTACTTAGTGGCACAATGTATCTCTTCCTGGTTCTGGTATCAACCCTACGCGCCACTTCCTTATGCCAAACCAGCGAGAGACTTAGCGGACCCCACCCCACTAGACGCTCTGTTACCAGCTAGGATGACATGAGACCCTCACGATATCCAAACACTATACACCACTTGCTGGGCATGGGTGCAATTACTTAGGAGAACAGGAGGGGAAACATTATATTCTCCAGCGCTTCCAATCCTTTCTAACCCATGGCTACCCCCTACGCTGGACCCATTAACAAAGTGTACCCTTCAGTGATTGGAAATATGCAAAACTGGTGACTGTTCCCCAACGAGCATGCCTTCTCTCGTACAGAAGACCCCCAGTTTCAAAATGTTTCTATCATGGACCATTTTATCAAGGCCCGTATGCAAGCAGCACTAAGGAATACCATTTCAACCTACCCCATTAAACCTAAGGAATGTACACCACTTACCCTTATAATTGAGGTTCATAGTGGAAAACATACCTTTTCCCAATTGTACAAAGCTTGCCTGTTGCTCATACCACGACAAGATACTATAGGAGATGCCTGGGAAGCAAACTAGGGACGGCCCCTCAGCGATAAAATTTGGAAAAGCTGCTGTACTCAAACTAAATTTGTTTCATGTAATCACAGGCATAAGCTAATCCATTTTAAATTCTTGAGAAGGGCTTACGTTACGCCACAACAGATGGCTCGCATAGACAATACCCGGTTCACACACTGTCCCAAATGTAACACACATGCGGTCACTTTCGCACACATGACATGGGCATGTAGAAGGATTGCTTCCTACTGGCAAGACCTATTCAGAGAAGTGCAGCAAATGAATACGCTGCAATAAGAACACTCTCCACTATTGGCACTGCTCGGGTATGTTGATAATATCCCCAAATGCGCAGATTTGTAGCAATAGGGATTCTCCTGGCAAAGCGAGAGATAGTTACACAATGGGGCACCAAAAGGAAACCCACAGTAATGGGCTGGATTAATAGTATGATATATTGTGACACTACAAGCGAGTTGTTTGCAGAATTACATCTCCCTATATCTTGTCCAAATGACATATGGCAGCCCCTGAGAGAGTATTTAAAATAACCAGACAAATGGACCACACAACAAAACCCGGAGTGAACATCTGTTAATACTATATATAAGTGCACACACCTTTTAAATGTATATCATGATGTTGAACTGTATTGTTGGGAATGCATAGTGAAATACCCTAAGCTGCCTACCCTAGCATACTTAATAGTGACATTAACCACGAGGGATACTATGAATAAATTGTATATCGCTCAAGAAACATTGGAACTGACCAACTGTACTAAACTGCTGCAACTGAATAAATACGGTGATGCATGTACTGTGTAATTGTGACCATAAAGTTGAAAATGACAATACATTTATTTTTAAATTACTCGACAAGAAGACTGGTGTATAGCCCCATTAGGTTATCATGGGAAAAGCAATGAGACGTGCATGTGTTTTTTCAGCTGCACTAGTTTCGATAACTTATAACTTTGCTATATTGTTGAAATGTTATAGCTGATATGGTGAAATCTCTCATCAGGGCAATCCTGCCTACCATAACCTTAGCTCTGGTGGTTGGATTGTGATGCAAAAGCATGCCAGGAAAGGGTGCTTGGAGAAGCACCACTGGAAGGGGCATTGCAGAAAAGTAGGATCTGCTTTTTACGGCTACCCCCTTTTTGCTTGATGTTGCACTGTTTTGACTAGTCTGACTGGGATCCTGCTAATCAGGACCCCAGTCTATCTGCTTTCTCCTTTAAATTGTTATCCATGTACTTTGCTACACTCCAGATTGGATACTGGGGCACCCTCATAAGTCCCTAGTATATGGTACCCATGTACCTGGGGCATAGATACCCCAGAGGCCTCCCATGTGCTGAAGCATGTATTATACCACCCATGAGAGGCAATGCATCATGGAACTACATGTCTACTACTGCAACCTGTATAAGCTGGTGCTTGTACCACTTAATTTAGATATAGGTTCACTATATCTATAGGTCACAACACTTAAAACGTATAAGTCACCCCTATAGCATGCCTTCTCAATCCTGAAGGCTGGGTTTTACGTGAGAGGGTGCCCCTGCATGAGCAGAGGCCCTCTGCAGCCTTCGGAGACCATTCTCCCAGGTTGTCTGTGACTGAGCCAGACATATAGGTAGAGGTGCACTATAACCTCATGGTAAATGCTATCTCGAAAACGACTGCATAGAAACATATTGTGTTTGGTATTAAACACCTTGGAATCATACCTGCACACCGGTAACCGGCGTGGGAGGTATGATTCCACCCTTCTCAAGAGAGCTTAGTGGGGTCAATGGTCTATCCGGTGCAGCCTTCTCGACCCGGTCAGCACAAAATGGATGCTGCCTACCAGAGGCACATTTCTGCCCTCCTGCTGCTGGGCCAAGCTAGAGCAGAGGAAGGCAGCACAATAGGCATCCTGGCACAGGATGCCTATTGTCCAGACAGGATTTAGTGTATTGGGGCTGGGTGGGTACACTCGGAGAGTGCCTGAATGCCTGCACCTGGGGCACATTTGGTGTACCTGTGCATATTCCAGCTCAGACCAGTTCTGGGAGCAATTGGCTCCTGCTCTGGACATAGGCCATGGGAGTAACTTACCCTCTGTCCTGCCCCACCCCTACGAGGGCCCCCAAATCTGTCCAACCCTCTTCTCTGGGTACAAAAGGGCTTACCTGACTGTACCTCTTAATATTTTGCGTGGAAAAGATTCTACAAGAAGAAACCACTGACCTTAGACCGTCTGGACACTCTGGACTTTGATGGACTTCAGCTGGGCCCGACATAGTCTCCCTCTCCGTCCAAAGCTTTGTCTGTGTCCTTGCTCCATATGGGCTTCATGCAGGACCTGTGATGTACTAAGGACAACAAAGAATCTCCCTTGGGGTGAAGGAGTCATTCCCCTACATTCACAGGCACCTCAAAACAACTGACCGGTCTGCTGCTCCCGAGCTCCTGCGGACTCTGAAGTCTCCAGCAACACAGGAGGTGGGTTACGAAGGTTCCTGAGGTTGAGCTGCCCTCTCAGCAAATTTGAGACCAGTATCCCTCGTGGGGACTGCATAACCAGAACCTGTGTGCACCGCGTCTATCTGCAAGTGCATATGCTTGTTGACGATTACCGAGCTTGTGCATTGCACCGAGTGCTCCGTGGGCTGGTACTTTGTGATCTTGCTTGAGGTCCCCTCGAGACTCCTGGTCATTCAGCCTGTGGGTCCTCCTGAGGGTCATCTTGAATTCTGTTGGGCTTTCCTGGTTGCTCCAGATGTGCTCTGACTCCCCATTGCTTGGTGAGTCTCCTGGACCTTGCTGGTCCACACGTAACCTGCTTGACCTTCCTGTGTCGGATTGCTTTTGCCAAGGCTTGTTGGTGCTCCAGCCGGACACAAACCCCTCAGCATTCTGCATCTGGCTCCTGGTCGTCGTCGACGTCACCTGGTCCTTGTGGCTGCAGAGTCAAGCATCCCTTCTTCGCACCTGAAGCACCAGACATCAGTGGACATTCATCTCCCGAGTCCCTGGTCACTCAAAAGTGACTCACTCTGTCCCCTCTGCTTTCAGGTTCCTTTGTTCCATAATCCCAGCTGGGATTCCACTGGACCCTTTTCACCTTCACAGTAGCAGCACTTCTTTGCAGACCTCCATTGAGAACGACGGCGGTTTCCGACACCACTGCAGACCTATGCACCCGGCTCATCTGGGATAGGTAACTCAGGTACTACGGTATTCCCGGGTGGGGTGGCTCTCCAACCTCTTAAGTTCCAACGGGTTTCCTCGAAGTCCTCCCAGAAGGGTCCTCAAACTGTTACATTCCCCATAGAATTGTACGGAGCCGGCGATAGAGTTAGCACACTGCACCCGTCTTCCGTGGGGTCCCTATCTACTCACCTTGGGTGATTCCTTGGGGTCCTAATGATTCTACATGCTCCAGACCTTGTCTTGACCCGAGTTGTGGTTGTTATACCACTATTTTAGTATATGGTTTGGTCTACCCCTGGAGCCCACTGTGTATTGTGCTTCTTACAACTGTTCTATTGATCTTGTATTGTGTGTTTTGTGTTCTATCCTCGGGTAGAGGATATTAGAGAGTGTTATATTAATAAATACATATTTTTACATAACTCCTGTGTGGTTCTCCTTTCATTTAATTAATTCAGAAGGTGATATTCTGGTAAAACAAGCTCCTTTACATTCCTTCAAGATTAAGCCTCAAGGCTGCTCTCCACAGCTACCACTGGAATAGCTTTCTAAAGGTTACCTTTGACCTCATACATCATGACGGTCATTTGGACTGGAGCAAGGTGCCCACTTTAATTAGTGGACAGCATATACCAGACCAACTTCTCACAGGCTCTATGAGAGAATATTGATGACAAACACTACTGTGCAATGTGCTGGTGTGCCATAGTGGATTTACACTGCTCACACAAAGAGAGTGACAGTAGCTGGAGCAGCTGGTCCAGAATCAAGCATAAAGCCGAGCAGAGCAGCCGAGCAGGGTGAATCCAGACGGAGTGAAAATTTTGAAACCAGAGAAGACAGCTAGCAAAAACACAATTAAGTTGTGAAAGCACTAACGAAGAGTCAGAAATTCCTCAAGTATAGACCTAAGCAGAGGTCAGAGTGAAGAGCTATTTCAGTGCGAAAGACAAAGGCATGAGTGGCAGCAACAAGAAATAGACTCTGATCCAAGCAGTGAAACGCTGCACTTGAAGATCAAAGTTACAACCCTCCACCCCAACAAATAAAGGACAGAAGAAGCAGACAGTCAACAGAGCAGACAAAGACAAAGCTTATCAAAGTTCTATTTCAAGTTTCAGCTCCAGCCAAGTTTCTTTAGAGAATTAAGAGACTGAAAAAGACTGTTGCTGAACAAGAAAAAATAAGCAAGATATTCAAAGGAAGATATCTTGCTAAAGAAAGCACCTGTGAACGAGAAGAAATGCCTGAGATACAAATATATCCTGAAAGTAGTGTAAGTGAATAGTTAGTGACACAGAGATCATTGAGAAAGGGTTTCAAATCTGAAATATGCCTCACCCGAGTGACTGTATTGAGATACAGTTTCAGAAGATGATGATGAAATTGTGTTGGATGACTTTAGTGGTTCCAAATGAATGTCTGGACAAGCTTTAGGTATTTTCTTTTTCTGGAGTAAATTCCAAAACAAGGTGTGTAGGGTGAAGATGTTTAATTGCTGGTTTTTTTCGTGTTGTTGTTACTCATTTGCACAGCTTTGAGTCACAGAGGAAAATGAATTGTGACAGCCAACACGTGTTTCGCCCCTTTTACATGGCCATCCGGCATGGGGCTTCCTCAGGGCTGTATGAATGATATTGAACATCATATGGTGGGGAATATATGATGGGGGAGAAGGCAAAAAACACAGTGATAGAAACATGATATGTGCGGTGTATATACAATATATGCAGTAATTACATCGTAATAGCAATTGAGGAATAAAAGGTTGTGAAAGGAGTCCCAGCAGTGACAAGATACATGTAGTAATAAGTTGGTGTTATGATGGGTACGGTATCCCAGAGGCAAGACATAGGTTGGAACAGTTTGTGAAGGGAGGAGATCGTGTCAAGGGGGTAGGTGGTTAGAGCGGAAAAAAGGGTGCATGGTAGATGTGAGAGAGTGGTGAGGGAGTAGGTGATTAGAACAGAAGAAGCGTGCATGATCGAAATAAGATGTATTTTTGAAGTGAGGCCCAAGGAGGAGAGTGATAGGGGTTGGTGCATGTAAGCTAAGGGAGTTGGTGGGGAGGAAGATAAGGACTAGAGAAAGAGGAGCGAAGGAAAAAGGGGATGAGAGCGCAAGCGAGACAAGGCAAGAGTAGGAGAGTTGTTACGGTAGAAAGTGTGCTCAAGAGATATAGGAGGCGTGTAGAGAAAGAGTTTTGGTAGCTATCAATATCAAAATATTCGTTGTACACAGTATGGTTAAGAAGCAGTTTAAAGTTTAGTAAGGCGATACATCACATTATAAATTATTAATTATACCGACAAATCACACGTGTTTCGTTACTTCACATGAGTAGCACATATTGGAAATGGAGGATAATATTTACAGTATACCAACAAAACATTTGAAGGCATCATGACATGCATTTTTTCAGGATCATACATCAGTCATTTTTGGAAAAGTTGTTATATTTACATAGTATCATGGGAGGTGGGCGAACGCCTTCCATGGTCAGCGTTAAGATTTATGGAATGAATGTGGAAACTGTGTTCTGGAGCCTGGGGAGGAACATGGCGGCAGCAGGCTGACGGCTGTCGCGGAGCTCCTCGCCACAGCGGCGCTACAATATTGGGGTTTCTTTTTCATGAGTGATTCCACCCAAACTATGCGGTGAGAGCTGCGTGCATTGTGTCCATAAGCAATTTCAGGGGTCTATTACCAGTGCGCGCGTATGTTCTTTTCTTCCAGCGACGGCTGTATGCAGAGTAGCGCTCGGGGGCATTAGGACCCAGCAGTACCGGTGAATGTGGGAGCTACGTACAGCAGGGCTGGAGACAGAGGCGAAGTTGGCGTCTACTGAGGTCAGCGGGGACAAACTGCTAACGGCGGCGCCCGAGGTGAAGGTTCGATCGGCAAGCGCAGGGGTAGCAGCTGGAGAAGGAAAGGAACAGCAGCGAGAGCCAGGATACGTGAAGTGGAGGAGTGTGTGGTATCGTTCTCGAGGAGCACTTCTTTTCCATTTCAGGGGTCCAGTGTGTTGGGGGCAGTTTTCAGCTGCTAAGTTCCTGGGAGTACGAAACACTGGTAAGGAGCTATTGAGGAGGGAGGTCTGTATGGAGATAAATCCTACGGCAGTTGGAACAGTTGTAGCGGCTGTAGGTGCGGTCATAGCATCAGTATCTCCACAGGATCAGCCACATTTGAGTATTGCTGTAGGCACCCCCGGGGTTAAGCAAAACATATCTAGATCTAAAGAGGTGGTAGGGGAACCAAGAAACAGGTACCAATTAAGGTCAAAACAGGACCTGCGACGACAGGGGGTCTGGGAATCTGTAGATCCAAGTGAAAAAGGAGGTCCGACCCCTTTAACCCCATACAAGAAAAAAAGAAAGTGGGGGACTAAGAAGGGTGGGGGCACTAAGGCAACCCTACAGCCGCAGGCACAAAAAAGCACGCCCTCCCTTAAGAGCTACTTCCAGATCATGGCGCACATGGCGGGGTCCAAAAGCCTTAAGGACACAAATGGGAAGCCAGTAATAGCTGACATAGCTCAACCAGATCAGACTGCATCCCTGTCCTCTTCCTCCCCGACTTTGGGGAATAGATATGCCCTGCTAGAGACCATTCAGGTTAATGAGAATTCAGAGGACCCAGAGGTCTCGGGGGTCCCAGAGGTCTCGGGGGTCCCAGAGGTCTCAGCACGCCTAGGAGGTGGTTTACAGTCAAGTACTATTCCTGACACTATTTTTGGACCCCACTTACTCTTACTCCTCGACCAATAGCACAAGGGCTTTCTGATGGCGCAGGTTTCATGAACCCCACACCCTCCATGGCCTCGGCGAGTTCGGGAGAGCAAAATACACCTCAATTACTCCAACCACCTCCGGTAAAATCTCCTGTTTTAGCTCAGTCTCTTCCTGAAAGCAGTTCAGCTACCCAAAACTTTGCCAGAACCACAATTCCCCCCGAGTGCGACAGAATCGGCTCACTATTTCAAACACTGTGGGAAGATATACTGGGAAAGTTCAAAGTCTCTGAGGGTAACCAAAAAAGATTGCATGACAGATTCGATTTGTTGGAGGCCAAATTAGACGATATAGCAATCCGGACCAGTTCATTGGAAAGTAAGGTATCAACGCTCTCGGAAACCACTTTGGGGAACACTAAAGACATTGACACTCTCAAAGCACAAAACCGATCCCTCATGATGGATTTGGAACGGCTGGAGATACAAACCCGACGGAATAACATCAGAATTCTAAAAATACCAGAAGGAGAGGAGGTGGAAGATATTAAAGGGTTTGTTTGTAGACTCTTACGTGAGGGGGTGTTGAAGGACCGGCCAGATATTGATCTTGAGGCTGAAATCCAGAGGGTGCATAGAGACCCCTTTAGACTACATCCTGATCGGAAAGCACCTAGAAAGATTTTAGTTAACTTTCAAACCTTTAGTGTTAAGGACTTAATACTAAGTAGATGTCTCACACGATCTACTCTCCACTACCGGGTTAATCCCTATCAAATTAGATCTGATATAGGGGGTCGGACTGCTCAGAGGCAGTGGGAATTGGGATCCAGGATGCCAGAACTTAGATCCTTGGGTGAGGAAGTGCAAATGAAATTGCCAGCCCTATTGAAGGTGATGTGGAATAATAAAATGCACAATTGTAATCACCCCGAGGAGGTGGACGAATTATTGTTAAAAATGAGGAAATAGTTAGACTTAATCCTGTAAGATATAACCATGATCAAGAAACCTACTACATACTCACTTACTTAGATGTATAAATACACGTATTTTCTCTCTTGGTTCTTTTTCTTTCTCTTCCCTTGTAATTGCTATTCGACAAAGAGAATAATAAGATAGCCTGGGTAGAACTTGTTGGTGAAAAGTAGAGAAGTGGAAAGGAGGAAGGGGGAAGGGAAAAAAAAAAGAATATATATATATATATATATATATATATATATAATAAAGAAAATCAGTTTTACAGGTAGTGTTGTGTGTGCGAGGGGCTCTCTAAGGCGAGATCAACGCCTGATATAATGGGAGGGTTCCTCAGGGGGGGTTTGGGGGGCACGGGGTTGGGGTTGAAAAAATAAAAATGTCCTCATATGTCATAAAATTGCAGAGGGGGGGGTCATCTGTTTGATTAAACCAGATAATGGCGGGTAGCATGGCAGCAAGCATCACATTTCTCTCCTGGAACTTAAACGGTATGGGGAGCCGTAAAAAGCAATTGAGGGTCTGTGAATTTAAAAAAAATACTCAAGCCCACGTCCATCTATTGCAGGAAACACATCTAGAAGCTGAGTTATGTAATCAAGTTTTTGCAAAACTCAGTTGGGTCCAGGATGTGTTGTGCTCCAGGCAAAAAGGAATAAAAAGGGGGGTAGCCATAATTGTTCAAGCAAATAAGGGAATAAGGGTCCTGAGGTGGGAGACCGATCAATCTGGGAGATGGCTAGTGGCAGTCCTCTCTATAGGTGGTCTATCTTATACCTGCGTTGTATACTATGGTCCCAATGAGGATAATCCTAGCTTCCTTCTAAAGTTACTGGGAGTTCTGATACAGTACACAGCGCCACTAATATTTGGAGGCGATTTTAATTTAGCGCTAGATAGTCAGTTGGATCGTACTTCTAAAGCTAAATATAATGTCCCAAGAAACTCTCTCTCGGCTCTGGGACATATTATGAAGGAGTTTAGTTTGGAAGATATATGGAGAGCTAAGCATGGTGCCTTAAGGGAATATTCCTTCTACAGCAAAAAGTATAGGCAATATTCCAGAATTGATTACTTTCTGGTGGACCGTGGGTTTATGTCTGACATTGCTTCAATTTCATATATTCCAGCAGGTCTTTCTGACCACTTCGTGGTCGAACTAAAGGTCAATTCTAAGGCCAGACCTTTAGACTATAGATGGACCCTAGATAGAACACTCTTACTAGATGAGGAAATTAAAGTTGAGGTTAAGAACAGTGCTTCCGAGTTCTTTCTATTCAATATGGGCACAGCCACGGAACAAATAGTCTGGGAAGCATTTAAAACCTATATGAGAGGGATCTTGAGCTCTCAGATGGCCCATAAAAGAAGATCTATTAAGGAAAGGGACTCTAATGACCTTGATTGCATTAAAAAGAAGGAGCAACAGTTACAGTTGGCTGCCCTGGAAGACAGAGGATAAATACCGAAATTAGAAAAGGAACTCTTAGAATTACAATCACGATTTAATGCTAGAGCTGAAAAATTAATTAAGGATAGATGGGAGAGTAGTAAGCTTAAGAACTTTGAGTATGGAGAAAAGTGCGGTGCCCTTCTCGCCTGGAAATCAAGATCTGAGAGGAGTAGGAATAACATTGACTCTTTAATCCAGCGAGACACGGGGGGGGGTATTAACGGAAGATGAGGACATTAGGGAAGAAGCAAGAGGTTTTATGATGGAATTGTATCAAGAAAATAACCGCTCGGGAGTTGAATAGTTGGAGCAGTGGTGGTATTCGAGGGAATTGCCCCAACTGAGCGAGTCCGATAAGATTATTTTAGCCAGTGATATCACCGAGGGGTAGATAAGAGCACCGGTGAATAAGATGAGCAGAAGCAAGGCTGCTGGCCCAGACGGTTCACCGACTGAGGTCTATAAGGATAATCTTGAGGAGATTCTACCTGTATTACTGTCACTCTTCAATAGAATCTTTCGATATGGAGGTGACATTCCACCCTCTTGGTCAGAAGCCACCATTGCCCTGATAGTAAAATCTAATAAGGACCATAAAAAGATCGAATCATACAGACCCATTTCCCTCCTAAATTCAGATCTAAAGATATTCTCCGAAATATTAGCAACTAGACTGGCTAAAGTGATCAAGACCATAATTCACTCAGACCAGAGGGGATTTATACCCGGCCGTCAGCTAAACGAGCTCACATTTCAGGTGATTGGAGCAATAGACGTAGCTGAGGAGAAAGGACTGCCACTCACCATTGTTGCGATTGATGCAGCAAAAGCATTCGACCAGGTCAACTGGGTCTTTTTATGGGAGACTATGGCAAAGTTTGGATTCCCCTCTTCCTTCATTGAAGGAATAAAATCATTATATAGGAGCCCTCGTGCCAAGGTTTTGATTAATGGCGGCCTGACCAACTGGTTTCATATCTCCAGAGGCACGAGGCAGGGCTGCCCTCTGTCCCCGCTTCTTTTCGATATATATATCGAGCCCTTTGTTTGCTCTCTGAGATTAGATACAGTAATTATTCCTTTTAAATTGGGAGAATTAGAGTTAAAGACTGCATTATATGCTGATGATCTTCTACTCTATACTGTCAATCCTGTAGAGGCTATTCCCAGATTATTTAAGTTAGCAGAAGAATTTGGCACAGTGTCAGGATATAAAGTAAACAAAGAAAAAACAGATATCATGAGCTGGAATATCCTGACCCCGATACCTGGTGCTAAACAAAAAATTAGATATCTGGGCATATACCTCATTCAGAAACTAGCGGAAGTTCCAAAAACCAGTTTGCAGGTAGTGGTAAAGGAGATAAGTAAGATGTTGAGCAGATGGGGCAGTCTACCCTTGAATATTTATGGTAGAGTCAATCTGTTCAAGATGATCATCCTCCCCAAAGTCACCTTTTTATTTAACAATATTCCCCTGATCTTTAATCACAAAGATATTAGTAGTTTACAGGGGAAGATTGGGTCTTTTATTTGGGCCACTAAATCCCCAAGGATTGTGTGGAAGAAATTAAGAAGGGGGCTAAAAGTGGGGGGGGGGGGCTGGCTCTCCCTGATTTGCTCTTCTACTGTTACGCTTTCCAGTCTAAAATTTTTAGACTCCTCGCAAATAACTTGGACTCCTCCTCTCATGGCCGTCTCTTTCGAGTTTTGTTATCTGACCAGCCACAAGGCCTAGAATTCTTCCTCTACAAATTCAGGGATCAAAAATACTACAAAAAGGTCCGCTTGAAGCTACTACAGGCGGCATTATAGAACTGGCAGTCCATACGTAAGATTCTGGGGATCCCATATTATAATGCCCAAGCCCCAATATGGGATTCCCCGGGCACCCCTGACTGTTTATTAGATCGATTGGCCCTCCCCTTGAGGGAGGCGGGTTTTGTGAAATGGGGTGACCTCTGCAATAATTCTCAATTAATGGATTGGGAATCTCTATCTAATCTAACGGGGGGTCCCTCACAAGATTTAAATATTATCAATTGTCTTCTTGGTGGGGGAGGCAGGGATGGGGGAATGAGGAAGGGATCCAGATCCTAGACTTAACCAATAGAGGGAGAGGCAGGAAAGGGGAGATCTCACTTTGGTATAACTCTTTAGTGGGTGTAAAGGATAGTATAGAGTCTGAAATCACGAAGCTTTGGGATAACCTTTTAATTGATAACACAGATGAGATGATGAAGGCTTGGATAGACTCATTTACAATCTCACAGAAGATGATAAAACCTGCTAACCTCAGAAGGAACCACCTGTTTACCGCATATAGAATTTATTGGACTCCAGCAAAACTATCTAAGATCTCAGTTAATCTATATTACTGCCCAAGATGTAAATTCCCTGCAGCTGACGACATACATATGTTTGTGGACTGCCCAGAAATTATTAGTTACTGGCGACATGTGTGTGGGTTCCTATAGGCGGTACTATTAACACCAGTTACTTGTAGTTCGACATTGATTCTCTTAGGCCTCCCACGTGGATATAACATCAGAGACAGTGCCACACAGTTTATATTCTATGTTATTGTTATCGCCAGGAGGGAGATTTGCAGAGAGTGGAAATCTGAGGCCCCCCCGAGATTCGCTGACTGCCTAAGAAATGTCATGGCTATTAGTCAGTTTTATATGTTGTGTAGCGGAGAGGGTGCTACTAAGGTATGGTCTGCTCTGAAAGTATGGTCTGACAAATAAAGAGTCCAATGATTATGCCAGAGGTTTGTGGTCCGGTCCTCCCAAGGGGCAAGGTACAACGGAACGGAAATGGGAGTTGGACAAGGAGACAGCCTACCTCTGGGCGACCTCTGCAGGCCTAGCACTCAATCCAGGGGCGGAATCTAAATCGATTGGTGCCAGTGGCCCTGTGAGAGAGACATCATCTAGAGTTGATACTTTCTGGTGGCATATATGAGGCCCAAAAAAAACAACAACAAAAAAACAAGATTTATGGAATGAGAAAAAGGGGGTGGAAGGGGGAAGAAGAATTACTCGGTTTAGTTACGCATTTTGTCTGTAGAACTTTGCCGCATTCGGCGGTACCTGGATTTCTCGTGAGCTATTTTTTAAATGGTAGTGCGGAAACTGTGCTACTGAATCTAATCGCTAGGGTGCCTTGGTGATAAGATGATTGAATATACTTGTAGTAAGTTCAAACTTTGATTCTAGCTTGTGCCGAATATAGGGGTCGACGTGCTAGTCAGTGCACATTAACCAGAATATCTGTTACGGTGGGTCTATGCAATAATAGGGGCGCTCTAAACGTATCGGAAAGCCCTTGGCATGTACAGCTTCCATGCTTACTGTGGTGAATAAACTCCTCGGTTGGATGGTTCCTTCGTTAGGTATGTATTACTTCCTGTAGGGTGAGAGAAGGCAAAGGTGGGGGTCAGCATGGGTGCTGAGGTGAGGCTCGGGAGCCAGAACCTCTACGCATCGCTGCAAAGTTAGGGTGTCAGTGAGAGTCTTACCTTAAGTTAGGTCTTGGCATATTGCCCTCGTATCTGCATTAGTCCGTCGGCATCCAGCATCAGCCTCAAAGAGCTGTGGTCTTTAAGTACTGTGGCTGATGCCGATTGAGTCAGGGTCAAGCTCCTGTTTTTGCGGGGTCCATCTTGGAATGGATATTCCAGTAATGCTCGTGGGGGGCGGTTCTTCTCATGGTCACATTTGGCTATATGTATCCGATGAGACTCGGTCTCATGAATGATGCAGAGATAGAAGGATTGTCTGGTCCCGTTGCGGCTGGCCCCAAGTAGAAACCAGTCTGGGTCTTTGGCATAATGGGTGACATATTGGGATGGGGGATTGGAGATTGCAATGTTTTGCGCGAAGGGTGATCCCTCTCCTGGTTTAGTTTGGCTCTCCTGATCAAGAGAAATCTTGATCGCTGGCATCTAGTTAGAATGGCAGAATTTTAAAACCTGTTTTATCGTATGTGTGCGAGATAGATCTTTGTGTCTCCACACATGGTTATTTTCTGCTCCTGCAATCTGCCATACATTGGGAGCACAATCTGCCGAGTGAGGACTCGCATACAGGAACACTACAGGAACAAACACAATAGTAACCATCCATTGCCTGAACATTTTCACCTAACGCACCCACAAAAGAAAGAATTCACCTTCTTTGGACTTGAAATGGTACACCAAGCCAAAGGTAGTGGAGACCGTGAATTAAAACTGAGACGAATGGAAAGCGAACTTATTCTCGTGCAACACACAGTCACACTGGGTCTTAACAAGGATGCAGAAATGCATGTGTGTCTTGGTAATGAATAAACTGAATGCTCATGAAAGCCAAATATCAGATATAAACAAGCAGCAATTCTCATCACAGATGATTTAAACAAGCAGGACCCCCGGTGGTCCACTTGGAGGGAATTATCCCCCACTTCCCATCTGTAATTTCAGAGAGATCACTATTAGGGACTGTTTTAGACACCTAGTCCCCACTCTGACTTAGATCTTTACTCTACCCAAAATAACCATGTGTGAAGACCGGAAGATCTATCTCGCACACATACGATAAGTCAGGTTTTAAAATTCTCCCATTCTAACTAGACGCCAGCGATCAAGATTTCTCTTGATCGGGACAGCCAAACTAAACCAGGAGAGGGATCACCCCTCGTGCAGAAGCCTGGAATCTCCAACCCCCCATTCCAATATGGCACCCTTTATGCCAAAGACCCAGACTGGCTTCTACCGCAGGCCAGCCGAAAAGGGACCAGACAATCCTTCTATCTCCCCAGTCACACCCAACAATAGAGAGGAATTTCCCCGATGTGAGAAGTTGGCCTGGTATATGCTGTCCACAGTTCTGTGGGCACCCTGTATCAGTCCAAACAATCCCTTATGGTGGTGGTTGTAAGTCAACCTTATAGACAAGCTATCCTAGGGGTAGCATGGACTAAGCAGCCTTATAGACTTAACTCCAAAGGACATGTGAAGCCAGCTGTTTTACCATATACAATCCTGTAATATCAAATGAAAGGACACCACACAAGTTATATATTATCAAAATATATGTATTTATTCTTAGAATAATCCCCACTACTCTTTATGAGCAATGAAGCACAAGCGTTTAAATAAAAGCACAGTATAACATAGACAAGTTGCACGTTTTTGGATGAGGCCGGTGGCCACTCAAACCATATATCAAAAAAGTGGTATAACAATCACTAATCGATGGGGGGTAAGGCCTAGGGCCTTGAGAATCGCTGGGACTACACTGGACTAACAGCAGTTAGGACGGGAGTAGCCCGCGGGATTCGGGTGCAGTGTGGGAATCACGGCTTGCACCAATGTAAAGTCAATGGTGCGTAAAAGTTACAAAGTTATTGCAAAAGGAGTCTTCCGACTGGACTAGGACCACCAAACTTTAGACTTAGGCACTAGAGGTGTGTACCAGTGTGGGAACACCGGCGCTAGTAAGTTACCTCACCCACAGGAAGCGGGTGCACAGGTGCCAATGTGTGTCGGGTTTCGTCACGCAGTTCGATGGTGCCTGAGGATGAAGATGCTGCAGGCGTCCAGAAGAGAAGTGTCCGGTGCGATCCAAGGGTGGATCGAAGTTGATGGGTACCTGAAAGCAGAGGGGACAGAGTCTGGGTCACTAGCCAGTGACCAGGAAGGAACCAGGCGATGTCGGGCGCAATCAGGTTGATGTTGGGTGCCTTGTCTCCGCTGCCACGTGGACTCTGGGGCACCAAGGATGTCCTGGAGTGAATAACGAGCTGTCCCACAAAGGCTCTGGCTGTTGGCGGTGTCGGCTTCACGATCGGAGTCAACAAGCCTTGGCAAAGGCAATCCACGCAGGATTCGAAGATGGCTTAATACTCGGACCAGCAAGGTCTGAGCGGGTGCTCCTTTTCAGGGGAGCGAGTGCCAGTCTGGAGCAACCAGACCAGCTGTTCAAGTTTGAAGGTTCGTCGGTTCTGGGGCCACTAGTCATCGGGCAAGCGACCGGACCAACGCGTCGAGCAGGAAAATGCAAAAGGGCCCCACGCAGCACTCGTCGAGTGTGGAGGGGTGGGCTTCGGTGCAAAAGCAGCTCGGGGCTGGAGCTTCTCAAACTCCAATGCACAGCTTCGAGGGAGCCTCGGGTGCTGCACGGTCAGCGCTTCGTGGTTTATTCAAGATGGCCGCTCCCACGCTTCAGGTCGCCTCCACGGGTCCCAGCTCTGCATGGACTGTGGATCGGCTGTTGGAAGGCAGGATAGCTGGCTCTTGTCAGTCTCTGTCGCTCGAGTTCCGGCGGGAACTGCAACAAAGCAAATGTCGAGGTGCTGGATGGTGCCTGTTTGCACAGGGTGGTCACTCCTTGACCACAAGGGAGATTCTTCAGTCTTCCACGTCGAGTGGGATGTCGAAGGGTCCAGAGTTTCGTTTCATAAGTTTCAGTAAGGATAATCTGATGTGCATTGGCACTGCTCCCACCTATATTCCAAATCTGGGGGCTGGATTACCTGCTAGGTCCCTCCTATGGGTGGGACCCAGGAAGGGGGTGGTTACACCCCTTTCCTTTGTCCAGTTTGCCACCAAGACTGGGGCTGGAGTGCCCCAGAACCGGTTTGACTGGAATCTGCCCAGGGACACCTTGTGCGCCCCAGGCAGTGTCTAGTTTCATTCAACCCTCCCTGCTACAATCCACTATCTCCTGTCTGGGGTGGTGTGACACCTCCCTGTGACAGGAAACCCTTTGTCCAGGCGTCCTCTGCCAAGTTTCGGTCAGCAGCAGGAGGTCAGACATGTGTCTGTGGCAGCAGCATCCATTTTGTGATGCTGGGGCTCTGGTTAGGATTAACCACGTTTTCAGTAAAGTAACATGTCTTCTCCCTCTAGAAGGGTGGAATGCTATCCCCGTCGCCAGAACTGGCGAGGGGGTAGTATTCCAAAGTGTATGACACCAAACACGACATGTTTTGATAAAGCCAAACCAAAGTTAGCAATAACCGCGAGGATTATAATGCACTTAAGAGTATATGGTATGGCAGTATCACTGGAACAGCAGTAAGGAAATGGTTCCGAACACTGCAGACAGGCTCAGCTCATGCTAGAGCACCATCTCACATAAAACCAAGCACTCTGCCTCCAGGATTGTAAAGGCCTGCCATAGGAGTGACTGATAGGTATATATGTGTCCAGATATAGGTTTAGATATAGGTATACTATATCTAAGCAAGGGGTGATTTCACCACCTTGCCCCAGCTGTGTGAACAGCCAGTTGTGTCGATTTAAGTACCAGCCAGGGGTGGCAAAAGATATGCTGCAGCCCCTGGTAGGCCTTGGATGCAGCTATGCCCTGGGCACCTAGGGTGCACTGGATAGGGGCTGACAAGGTGTCCAGTACCAAATTGGTTATGTACCTATAGTACATGGAGTCCATTTAAAGAGAGAGCAGATAGCCTGGGGCCCTGATTAGCAGGATCCCAGGCCAACTAAGTCGAAAACCAGCTAAACACAAGGCAAAAAATCAGGGGTAACCATAGTCAGGTATCCACCTTCCTACACCCGAGTTTTGGCTGCATCATGCATGAGACCGAGTCTCATCGGATAGAAATAGCCAAATCTGACCATGAAAAGAACCACCCCCCACGTACATTAATGGAATATCTATTCCAAGATGGCGCTCACAAAACCGGGAGCTCAACCCGGAAATGCTCGCTGACTTGACCCTGACTCAATCGGCATCAGCCACAGTACTTAAAGACCACGGCTCTTTGAGGCTGATGCTGGATGCCGACGGACAAATGCGGATACGAGGGCAATATGCCAAGACCTAACTTAAGGTAAGACTCTCACTGACACCCTGACTTTGCAGCGATGCATAGAGGTACTGGCTCGCTACCCTCACATCATCACCCATGCCGACCCCCACCTTTGCCTTCTCTCCCCCTACAGAAAGTAATACATACCCAACCAAGGAACCATCCAACCGAGGAGTTTATTCACCACAGTAAGTGTGGAACCTGTACACGCCCAGGGCAATACGATAAGTTTGGAACGCCCCTATTATTGCATAGACGAATCCCACCCACAGTAACAGATATTCTGGTTAATGTGCACTGACTAGCACGTCACCCCCTATCGCCGGGCACAAACTAGAATCCACGTTCGAACTTACAATCAAGTATATTCAATCATCTTATCACCCAGGCACCCTAGGGATTAGATTGAGTAGCACAGTTTCCGCACTACCGTTTTAAAAAACGTGTTATTGCCTCAGCTCACGAGAAATCCAGGCACCACAGAACTCGGCAAATTTCTACAGACAAAATGCGTAACTAAATCGAGTACTCCTTCTCCTTTTTCTCATTCCATAAATCCAACGCTGACCATGGAACGCGATCGCCCACCTACCATGATACTATGTAAATATAGCAACTTTGCCCAAAATTACTGATGTATGATCCTGAAAAAAGGCATGTCATGATACCTTCAAATGTTTTTTTGGTATACTGTAAATATTATTCCCATTTCCAATATGTGCTACTCATGTGAAATAACAAAACACGTGCGATTTAACAGTATAATTAATCGTTTATAAAGTGATGTATCGCCTTACCAAACTTTATACTGCTTCTTAACCATACTGTGTACAACGATTATTGCCTATATTGGTACCTACCAAAACTCTTTCGCTACATGCCACCTATATCTCTTGGGCGTACTTTCTACCGTAACAACTCTCCTTCTTTTGCCTTGTCTCACTCGCACTCTCATCCCCTTTCTCCTTCACCCCCTCTTTTTCTGGCCCTTATATCCCTCCCAATCAACCCCCTTGGCTTCGCGACTTACATGCACCACCCTACATCACTCTCCTCTTTGGGCCTCACTTCAAAATTACATCTTATATCGATCATGCACGCATCTTCTGTTCTAATCACCTAATTCCTCCCCACTTTCACATCTACCATGCACTCTTTTTCCGCTCTAACCACTTACTCCCTCCCACTCTCTCCTCCCTTCACAAACTGTTCCAACATATGTCATGCCTCTAGGATACCGTACCCATCATAACACCAACTAATTGCTACATGTATCTTTTCACTGCTGGGTCTCATTTCACAACCTTTTATTCCTCAATTGCTATTACAATGTAATCACCGCATATATTGTATATACACCTCACATATCATGTTGCTATCACTGTGTTTTTCGCCTTCTGTCACCATTATATGTTCCCCACCATATGATGTTCAATATCATTCATACAGCCCTGAGGAAGCCCCAGGCCAGATGGCCATATAAAAGGTGCGAAACCCGTGTTGGCTGTCACTCTTCTTTTTCCTCTGTGACTCAAAGCTGTGCAAACGAGGCACAAACACGAAAAAATCAGAAATTCAATATCTTCACCATGCACACCTTGTTTTGGAATTTACTCCAGAAAATTAAAGTACCTAAAGCTTGTCCAGACATTCATTTGGAACCATGTTTTGGAACTAGGGGGTTAGGGGTCTCCCCCTGTCACGGACAAGCATCATTACTACTATTTGCTCCATTAAAACGGCTAGTTAGTGTTTGGGACCGATTGCCCCTCTGTTTCTTACAGACTTTATATTAGTGACTCAATGCCAGTACAAGTTTGCGAGTGAATCAGATAATGCAAACTTATCTTGTATTAGATATTCTCTTGGCAAATGACGGCACAGTCAGTAAGCTGATAAAAACTAAGAGGTGTTGTACATTTGTACTGGATAATAGAAGAATTATTTATTCTTTTTCTTTTGTGACAAATGTAACTTATCTTTTGCATGAGATTACGTCTTTTGGGGAACTTGGCTTATGGGAAACTGTATGTTCATTGTTTAGTGAGATTGGGAAGAATGATGGTAAGGTTGGAGAATGGCTATGGTAATTTAGGTGGAAAGGCTTTCCAAGATATACTAATCCTTTATAACAATCTTCATGATTGATGCAATTGTTCTGTTCCTTTTGCTAAATTTTTCTGAGTGGATGATTAGTAGATACACAACTTAAAGTAAAGGTGAAAATAGGTTTAAGAACAGGAAAAGATCTACGGAGATGGAACTGGAATGTCTCAAGGATTATGTTTACAACTAAACGAAATTGGCCGAGGAAAATCCTTCAAAGTAACTGAAGATAATGACATTTACTAACTGATGCCTTCTTAATATATTTTGATTGTGTTTTAGTGATTATAATAATAATCACAGGGGGAAGTTTGTGGTAGCTTTTTCCAAATGCACAATTTTGGGTGACAAATTATTTTGAATACTAATGATTTTATTATGATTCTAGTCGACACTGATTAATTATTTATATTGCACTTGAAACGATGTTTATTAAGTGTTTAGAAGTTAGTTTATGAATATAGTTCAGTTAGGCAATATAGCTTTTCAGATAAACCATTTTATTAATATGGATGCTGTTTAAGTGTGTTGTTAATTTTGCTCCTGCTCATTACCCCTCCCAATCAATACTCGTCTTTGTGTCTTCCCTTCCCACCTTCTTTGCAGAGCACAAGGCACTGTAACACAACTAGTTATTTTCATTAGAAACAGTGTATTGTGAATGAAATTTTCTTCGTGTAAATTCAAGGACACTTCTGCTGGAAGTTCTGATGTAGACATGCTTGGAGTATAGGTCTTTGTTCGGAAAATGTTTTATATTGTGTTGTGCATCTACGGACTGCACTGTTGTTGCAGAAGCTGCTGGATCTTTCTTTTTCCTGGAAAAGGGCGAGTGTTGTATTTTCTTTTATCTGTGACAATCTAAATTTTGATTAATAAATGTTACTCATGCCATGCTGAAATTGCAGTTTTCACTGATTCATAAAATAAGTATAAAGGGGGGTGAGCAGATGACTATCTTATTCCTACTAAGACGGCCCTTTCTATTTATGCCTAGTTTGAGAATTGTGTAATAAAATCCTTTAACTGATCATTGATTCAGAACTCAGTAATGAGTTGTCCAAATCACGATTTTATTACTCTGCTAAGCTAATGTTGGGTTTGATTTCAAAGAGGATTGCGACTTATCACACGATCAAGGGTGCGGAGGTGGAACCCAAGCTGTATTTTGGGGTGGTCTAAAATATTGGAGTGTATTAGAATATTGGGTTCTACTAGAACGCAGTCATTGATCTCTCTGAACGCACCTCTTCCTTTATCCTACTGGGGATGTCACCTAAAAGGCACCCAACAACTTCAGAACACCCTCCTTTCCCAACTACATTCTGATCCCTCACTACTAATCACACAGCCCACACTAGCAAGGAATACATGCATCTCATCCTAATACCTGAATATTCCTTATTCTCGCTTCTGGCTATTGATCCCTCTCCCTTGGGCCGTGAACCGATAAGCACTGTGGTAAATATTCCTTTAACAGTAAAACCAATAACCCCTTCTATTATACTTAAAAGAAAAATTAATATGTTCCAGACTCTCTCCCTACTTTCATACAGCAAATCTACAATGTTTTACACCACTCAAGAACTTCACATGCTTTGACAAAATCAACAAATCTATTTAACTGGCTTTTAAAACACACTATCTCCTAAGCAGATACTCTCTAGCAACTCCACACCCAATCCTGGATCACAACCGATGGCCACATACTGAAAACTAAGATGAGGGTCACTCCTGTACATAATACTTCAGAAAACCTAGACATATACAGACTTGGCTCAAACACTCTCTTATTCTTGTTAACGCCAAATCCCGGTTCTTCCAAAACATTTCATCACTATGCTCTCCAGCATAGTTCACATATTATCAGTAACTTAAATCTCCCCACCACGTTCACCCCTTACTCACTCCACACTCTCAGTCATAGACTTTGTATCTTACGTTTCTTCCAGGATGACCATGAACACAGACATCCTCAATACCTTATTCTGTAAGCCTCCTTCACCCTAAATACTTCGACTTGACATTGGCTTTTCTACTTTTTAATACTTGTTTCCACTTCCCCCAGGATGCGCAGGCCTTTTTTAATCCTGGCAAAAAATATTATGCACATCATCGGACACATTCAGTCGTAAAACTATTAAATCCTTAGTTTTTATCCAAAATCCTTCCCTGTCTAACCTCAATATTCAATCACTCCTTCTAAACCGGTATCTACACACTGTTTCTAACCAGCTGCTGCACTACCTCTACTGAATTCAAGCCTGTTGCTGGCCATTCCTCTCCTTCCGTCATCCATTATCCTGATGTTGTAACATCTTTTCAACTGACACTACATATCGCTCCATAACATTCTCAGCCCTTTCCAATCTGTCTTCCATGACCTTAATTAAACAGTACCTGCACTCTCCTGTCTCACAACTTTATTATCTCTATTCACCACAACCACCAATCTTCTATTCTCATTGTTCTTGATCCATCTGCTGCTTTTGACACTTCAATTCACAGCATATTATTTTCCTTTATTCAAACTATTGGCATTAGCAGCACGGCTTTTCAATGGCTTTTTCTCATATACATCTGATCACTCTTTCTGAAAGAGCGCAAATCCAAGAATTTCGCATCACACACCCTTCTTGTTGGAGTCCCTCAACGGCCTTTTATAGAGCCTCTTCACATCTTTCTGAGCACCACTTCACCTAGGAACAACATCTCCCTTGGTTTCTCCTACCATCTCTAAACTAATGGCATGGAAATTCCCCTTCCTTTGCCCCACTGCCTTTTCCTAACACTATCCATATACCTCTAATTGTCTCACTGTTCTTTCCCACTGGATGGCTCTCAGCTCCCTTTTGTGGCACACCTCCAAACTAGAGGTCCTCTACCTTAACGCATACCCTCCTCTCATTGCCTCATTTTCCTCTATCCACTTCCCTTTCGATGACTGAGCGTTCTCTTCGTCAGCTAGAAATCACTCTTTACGCTTCAACTTCTTGATGTGCGTGGAAGAGTTGAAAACTACCGCCACCACAGCAGCACGATTCCACATAAGGAACATAAAAGAAATTGCCAATGTCTACCATTCCACACAGCTAAGGCAACAATGAATGATCTAGTACAGAAACTATATTATTGCAAGAGCCTGTTCATGGGCCTTCTAAATATTCACTTCCCCAGTGAAAAAGGTGCATAATTCACCATCTGAAGCTTATTCAAATTGGCAGACACAACCCTACCACTTCCATCACAGAGCTGGCTGTCACTCAGCTGAGAAAAAAAAAAAGACCCTCTAGAAGACGCATTTCACCCACCTTGCACTCTACCAACCTGGACTGCCTTGCATGGCATTCACATTCAGAACTGTACATTTCCTGGTCTCCATCACTGGAACATACTCACTTTGGAAATCAGAGCCTGCCTCTCACTCAATGAGTTTAAAGACAGCTGGCAGTGCCATCTCGTAACTTCATTGGGGAAGAGCAACTAAGGCAGGCATGATATCAGTAGTGTGACTAAATCACTAAACGTACCTGTACGTTGGTTTATATGGCAATTCTGCTAGAAATGCCTTGTAGCTATTGTTAAATAAATGTGAAAATAAAAGGATTTGTGTTCAAAATAGTGCTGCTCTTTCAGTGAATAACACGGTTTATTATTTTACAATGTAATGGCTCTCAGTTGTACATCCTTCTGATGATATTTAATTGAGTTGGTATTTCTAGGGCTCAAGCTCATGACCTAAAGATTTCTGCAGATGTCAGAGTTGAGCACTTAAACGTCTGTTTTGTCTCACATTTTGTGCTAACCTATACTGCATGCCACCTATTGCTTGCCATTGACTTTGTGCTTTGTTACTCACAGTTGCTTGCTTGCTTTCTATTCGCTGGCTCCATTTGTTTTAGTAGCCCGTCCAGCATGTCTTTTTCTCTCCCATTGAGAATTACCCTTTTCCAGCCTCTCTGATTGGCTCCTTCTGTTCTTCCGCGACTGCTTGCTTTTCGGGCCTTCCTTTTTTTCTTTTTCCTGAAGCACTCCATGAGAGTGGATGTTTTATCCAGTTATCTCCCTTATATGCTTCACTTTCCAGTCTCTCATGTTGTTCTCAAGCAAAGTGTGCTTCTGTGCAACGCCTGCGCTTCATGATAGTGTCTCGCTCTCTGTGCTTTTCCATCCCCGCCCCGCGCCCATATTGCCCTCTTTCGTCCCAGTGCTTCTGCACTTTTCCTTATAAATGTATTGACAGTACAAACTCAGGCCAAGGCCATTGAAGCTGCTTCACCCCATCGCTCTCACGGTTTCTGAAACCAGATGGGAGCCTGTCTTAGTGAAGCATGGTTGGGAAGGGTGTGTGTTTGTGCTTTTTGTTTGCAGCCACCCCCTCTGGCTAACAGTGCTCCAATCACCTCTCTCCTCCTGACTCGCTACTGAGTGGTGCCAAGGCCCCTTTAACAAATGTTACACCCTCATGCCACCCTCCATTCCATTCACTTATGTTTACTACAGAGAAATGCCCCATTTGCTTATTTTGAAAGTGTTGTGCATTTCCTTGCTTTGTTTTCTTCAAACACCCGCATGCAGTCTCCCACACAGGCACTCTTCCCTTCAAAAAATCAGACCTTCAATCACCTTTTTTGCAAGATTTCCCTTGTTTTATCATGTTTTATATCGGTCTTTTTATTAGCCAGTGCCAGGACCCCCACGACCATGCGTTTCTACATGCCCACCTTTTTGCCCATAGCTCATTCTTACCACATAGATATTTTTCTCGTTTCAATAAAGTGCTACTTTAAACTTTGTTTTACTTTAATGATTGGCTTTTTCTTTGCTAAGAAATGCATATTTCAAACTTTCAACAATCTTGCTGCCCAAATTGGCTTATTAAATGCCTTGATGGACCACCTCCTCCCAGGTCAGAAGAATGCCTTCCTTCTTCACTTATATATTTATTGCCCTTACCCATTCTCTGGCTGCCTTGGTTCACATTGGCCAGGAAGACAGTTATATTTCTCGCTCTCTGATGGGAGATGTATTGTGGCTTACCAAGAACAAAAGAGAACTTGGAACCACCATTGCTCTCCTTGTCACTCTCATTTGCCTGCTTCTTATCCATGTCACAGCTTGTCAATCTTGTGCTTGTCCCTTTTGAGCAGTACATTTCATGTATGTCCCTTTGCCCTTCACCCTGTGTTGCTGTCTGTCACTCATCTACTTCTTCATGCCCACTCTCTCTTGTGCTTGCCCGTGTACTTCTCCCCACTGCGTCCGCCCACCCGTGCCTTCCATATTGCTTTTCCCCAATCCGTGTGGCTTCTGCGTACCCACCGCCCTCGTTTTTATGGAGTCGCCCAACACCCTCCCCCTTTCACCTCCCTTGTGTCAGTGCCCTTCTCACTCTGCCACATGTTGCTTCAGTGTACCCAACAAAAGATTTATGAAATAAATTCATACACTTTTGCACTTTTGATTTTCTTTTATGCTACCAATCCAACTCTTTTTGCTTATTAAAGAGAGAAAAAAGGGCCTGAGTAATTTTGCAGGGACTCTCATGAGAGTGTGCCTACAAAATTATGTGGGCGGCTGCGTTAAAGGCTTTGCTTTTAAAGTTTAGCTACTCAGCATAGCATCGCAGATGCTGAGCAGCATGGCTTAAAACCACTGGCAGAGAGTCAAGAGGTAAGAAATGCGAGATCTATTGGCTTTGTCAATGCTTGTTGTATTCAGGTCTGAGGTTTGCAAGGTTTTTTTATTTTACTAAAATGATATGTATTCTATAATAATGGGGGCTTTCAGCCAGCCATCTTAATCCATTGTTCTGTTGTGTCATTCAAATTTTTCTTCTGCATAGTGTAGCATACTGCACGGCGGACTGAGTAAGCCCACTTCTGTCATCAGCTGAATTTACTGTAAGAGAAGCTATTGTGCTCTTTTTACAAGGAGCATATATGCACACAAAGTAGTTCCCGTACGTGCAAGGGACAATGTAGGGAAAGTGTGCTTTTGGAGGCCAAAAACTATTTTTTTGCGTTTACCCTATTTGTGTTTTGGGACTAGTGAGGGTTCAGCAGCTTACCCAACAATTTTGCAAACACTATGACAAAAAAAAGAAAATAAGCACTGACACATTCAAAAGGCTTGCGGCTATCAACAGACCAAATTCCAATATCAATGCTTGTTTATTATGTATTATAATTAAACATTTATGGGACACTGGGGCTTCCTTTATCCTCATTGACCTTTGGGACTTAGATCACCCAAAGCATGCCAAAGGTGATGGAGCAGGTTTTTGAGAAAATAAAACCTGCTCGGATGATTCCTCTGTAACATTTATTAACAGTGTGCTGTAAGATTAACGTGCACAAATACAAAACACGGGAAAATGCTTTGTGCATGCACGCCTTTATGCGGAGACTAATGCATGACAGACTAGGCCGCATTTGCGTTCAGCTTTTAAATATAATAAAAATAATGCTGCTTTTGCACATTAATGCTCTCGCTAGGAACATAATATGGGTTAGTACAATGGAGGGTGGTAAACAGTAAAAAGTATATTTCGGGAAATTAATAATGTCTGTTTCTGTTCATTGTAGTGAAAGTTGATGTAGGTCTACATTTCTGCATGTCTGTAACGGGTTAAGAGAAAAAATCATTTAATAAGCCGAAAATCGAGCTCTGAGAGAGAAGTGGCAGAGGCTAACCTTCGAGAGGCATTTGTTTGTCTGCCAAGTAACGGAAAGACGGCCGTGAGAAAGAGACGATATGTACAACTTCTTCCATCTGAATAATACAAATGTAGAAATTTGTAACATGTTGCCTTCTCAAGGAAATGTGTGGATAGAGTAATGAGAAAGTGTACTAGACAAAGAACACTAGGAAAACATGATCATGACTATGGTGGTGTGATAAATCCCCTGCCCGAATCAGCCAATGAGAGACTGAGTTTTTGTAAATGTTTCAACTACTTTGGATTGGACATGTAGGTTTTAGGGTGTAACTGGGGTGCCCTAGGGGGTGTGGTTACTGTAGCTGTGGCGCGGTTGGGTAGAAGCTTAGACGGAGATCGTCTCTGTCCATTAGTTTCCTGGGGCCTGCTCGTTTCCTGTCCTGTTAATCTTTGTTCCCTGAAACTATCTCAGGGGACCCCTACTTTCTACATGGCCAGGGGGTAGTATTTCCTTAGGTTAGTATCAGCTAAATGATCCGTACTTTGCATAATCCCTGAAACTTTTGTCTCTTCACCTATCCATTCCTTCATGTGCATTCATTCATTTTGATATGTCTTACACTGTTTGTATTGATTAATGTTCTCTCTCTTTGTGAATAATGTTTTGTTTGCCTTGTGATTCTGTACATTATGAGCTCTTATTTACTTCAATATTTGGTGATAAACATATATTAACTTTACATCGAGTTTGTGGTTATTTAGAAAGATAGATAGATAGATAGGTAGATCGATAGTTAGATATTATTACCATCAACTTCTCAACTTTAGGTCCATCGAAGAAAGGAAAGAAGTTGATATGCTCAGTTAGGTATTTAGAGGTTAGAAACAAGCCTGAATAATTAACAACTGATTACGAGTGTCCATTAGTCTTGAAATTCACCTGCCAGCATCATAGTGTTTTGGGTAAATGTGTATGGGCCTGTGTATTGTCATAAATTATCGATCCATGATTGGCGCTGGATCAAAGGTGAGGGGAAGAGCGAGGGTAGGAAGCGCCCATACCCACCCACAAAAACACACAGAAAGAGATGTCAACTTACTTCTTCACGTTTTTTACTTTCATGCTTGCGGTGCTGCCACATGACCGAAGTGGGAGGTCTCCTGGTATTGGTAACTCTGGGAAATCAGCTCCTCTGGCCTACAAAAAGAGTTTGAAAGACAATTAGACACATAGGGTCAATAACTACCCCGCTCCTCTGCAGCTCATTTGCTTTTGCAGAAACACTGTTTCACGGCGTGGCTCGGAATACCTTGCATTTCTGAGTCATTACACAAATTAACATTTTAATAACATTAACTATTAGTGAGCGGTAATATAACTTTCTTCACAATGCAGACTGTTTCTTATCAATGACAGGCCCAGGTTTACCTCTAATAATTACCAAAAAGCAGAGGTACTGGGAGGAAACAGGGTGGGGTCCTGACCTCACAACTTTCTGATAAATTTCACTGTGCAAAAGGAGGTTGGAGCTTATAGATAGAGTTGGTAGGGGAACGGGGTGGTTAACCCATAGCTTTTGTGAGGCATGAGGGTGCGGGGCTGTGTGCTGAGAACTGACTCCCCGCCCTAATCGCGCTCCCAAAAAAACAAAAGCTGTTGAGGCTGCTGCTGATTTCCTGGGGACTTCGCAAAATACCCCCAAAACATTCGCAGTATCCAGCTTCCATATATGAACGAGTGAGAAATCCATATGGCACTGGGTTTCCAGCTCATTTTATCTTGCCCAATATGATATTGGTCTGTTACTGGGAAACCGATATCGTGTCACACGATGTAGGACCATGTGTGTTGGCAGGTCTGTGGGGTCTCGTTGCTGAAGTGCAGACTTTGGAACTCCAATCATGGCTTCGACCATTGGCCATTGACGAGCTTTTGGCAGCTCACGAGAACCATCAGTTTGATCAAATCTAGTGATATCAACTCAGACTAAACACATACGCGGGCTGAGTCTGAAGGTGGGATTGTGGTATGGCCGGAGAAGAAAGAGGGGCGGGGATGGGAGGATCAACAAACATGAAACAAGAATTTTCTTTCAAAGAATCACAGGCAAAAACAAAGGGAACAAGACTGGAAAAATATATTTCATTAAATCTTTCTGATTCATATTTTCATTGTGTTGTCTCTGAAATATGTATTTACCATGAGCTGGTACACTGCAGGGAAATAAGCAAATGTTACTTCAAACACTACCACAACGGCCTAAATTAAAATAATCTCAGTTTAATTCATGAAAAAGATTAAAAGATATATGCCTATTATGACAAAGTATAGAACCATTATAGAAAACATCTAAATTTAGAAAGAAAACAAATAGATAAAATAGTAAAATTACTTGTCTGGAGATATTTTTTCTACAATGCAGCCTCAGTGGGGTAATATTAAAATAACTACCGTAAGTCATACTTTAAGAAAGGCGAACCCGGGGGAGGCAGAAGGTGTCTGACTGACCACCCCTAGGTCTACCCCTCCTTCAGAGAAGGGACCGAGCGATGTCGAGAGGCCTCCGACGGGAGGGCCCTCTCCTAGAATCGTACAGCAGAGTAACCACACCACTACAAATATACACCACACGTAGATAGAGTTTTCAATCTTTATCGGGCAATAAGTATCGTTTCAATATATACAGCAGATCCCGAGATCTGGAAAGTCTCGTGGCAAGGGGCAAGGTAGCGGGACAGTCTTATAGATGGTCGGTTGCAAGGAGACTCTACGCACAGCTCTCAATCCTCGAGCTGGGGGGTTCCGGAAGGTTGGGCCGCGGCAGCGCCAGCAGGCTCCAAGATGGTTCAGCGAGTGTGGACCGCGGCAGCGCCGGCAGGTTCCAAGATGGTTCAGCGAGTGTGGACCGCGGCAGCGCCAGCAGGTTCCAAGATGATTCAGCGAGTGTGGACCGCGGCAGCGCCAGCAGGTTCCAAGATGGTTCAGCGAGTGTGGACCGCGGCAGCGCCAGCAGGTTCCGAGATGGCTCAGCGAGTGTGGACTGCGGCAGCGCCAGCAGGTTCCAAGATGGTTCAGCGAGTGTGGACCGCGGCAGCGCCAGCAGGCTCCAAGATGGTTACAGCAAAGATGGACCGCGGCAGCGCCAGCAGGCTCCAAGGTGGTTACAGCGAAGATGGACCGCGGCAGCGCCAGCAGGTTCCAGGTAGAGCACCAAGGGGAGTTCGTCTCAGGGTCAGCCGCGACAGCGTCAGCAGGGCTTCTCGACTCCGGGATACAACTGCCGTCCTACTCCGGGGCTGGCCCAGATATAGGTCTGGAGTCCTTTGATGTCCGGACCCTCTCGCCTGGGGGTCAGAGGGGCCGGGATGATGGTGTCCAGACACCCAGCAGGGGGTGGGGCCAGCGCTCAGGGAGGCCGGAGGTCGATCGAAACCAGGCATCCGGGGACGGTTGGAGAGCCATCGAAACTCCCCTCTCCTTGTCTCTGGTTGAGTGGCCACTCTACCACTCGGAGGGTTCTTGGTGCCTCGATGGCGGGCTCGCTGGGGCCGTGGCCACGTGTCTGTGACGTGATGGGCCCAAGATGGCGTCGGGCCTGGAATGAGGGTCCGGGGTGGGCACCGGACCGGTAATGCTGGGGCGGCCAGAGTGTGCCGTGTCAGTGGTTTTGGGCCGCCGGGTGGCAGATCTGGTGGTTTGGAGGGCGTGCAGAGGTGTGCCCGAGGCCGACCCGGGCTGGATGGAGGGCCGATGTCGTCCGGGGCCCGCCATGCGGGAGGGGTAGGACCACGCCACGAAGCCGGGTCCAACACACGTCCCCTCCAGCTGAAGGCAGGGGAGAGTCACCCATCTTCTTGGGGATTCTCCTCGCCAAGGCGGAAGAATCTGGAGAGGCCGTCAGCGTTGGCGTGCTCGTTGCCAGGGCGATGCTCCACGGTGAAGTTCATCCCTTGGAGGGAGATGGACCAACGTAGCAACTTCGGGTTCTCGCCCCGCATCTGCATCAACCACCGCAGGGGCCGGTGGTCGGTCTGTACTCGGAAGTGGGTGCCGAAGAGGTAGGGCCGGAGCTTCTTTAGGGCCCATACGACGGCGAATGCTTCCCTCTCGATGGTGCTCCATCGTTGTTCTCGGGCCAGCAGGCGCCGGCTGATGAAGGCCACAGGAAGGTCAACTCCGTCAGAGTTCATTTGGGACAGTACGGCCCCAATGCCGTGTTCCGAGGCGTCAGTTTGGACGATGAACTCTCGGCTGTAGTCGGGGGCCTGGAGCACCGGGGCGGTGCACATGGCAGTCTTTAGTGTCCAAAGGCTACTTGGCACTCGGGGGTCCAGTGCACCTTCGGGGGTAGTCTCTTGGAGGTTAGTTCTGTGAGGGGCCCCACAATGCTCCCATAGTCCTTTATGAACCGCCGATAGTATCCAGTGAGCCCCAGGAAGGCTCGGACGGCGGTCTGGGTGACGGGGGGCTCCCAGGCCTGGATGGCGTCGATCTTGGGTTGAAGGGGAGCCACTTGGCCGCTCCCCACTTGGTGTCCCAGATAGGTCACGGACCCTTGACCGATCTGGCACTTGCTGGCTTTTATTGTTAGTCCGGCCCGTTGGAGGGCCGTCAGGACCTTCCAGAGGTGGGTCAGGTGCTCGTCCCAACAGAGGCTGTACACCGCAATATCATCCAGATAGGCGGCACTGAACTCTTCCAGCCCTGCCAGCACCCGATTCACTAGTCTCTGGAAGGTGGCCGGAGCATTCTTCATGCCGAAGGGCATCACGTTGAAGTGGAAGTGGCCATCGGGGGTTGAGAAAGCGGATCGTTCTTGTGCCCCTGGCGTGAGGCCGATTTGCCAGTATCCGGCCGTGAGGTCGAAGGTGCTGAGGTACCTGGCGGCTCCCAGGCGATCGATCAGTTCATCCGCTCGGGGAATGGGATGGGCGTCGGTCCTGGTGACGGCATTCAGTCCCCGGTAGTCGACACAGAACCGCAGCTCCGGGGGCGGCGGCCTTAGGGACCAGGACGACGGGACTGGCCCATGGACTGTCTGAGGGCTCGACTACCCCTAGGGCTAGCATCTTGGAAACTTCGGCTTGGATGCAGGCCCGGACTCGGTCGGGGACTCGGT
Source organism: Lissotriton helveticus (assembly GCF_964261635.1). Lineage (NCBI taxonomy): Eukaryota > Metazoa > Chordata > Amphibia > Caudata > Salamandridae > Lissotriton > Lissotriton helveticus. The sequence continues at coordinate 1,326,733,541 of NC_136061.1, read as the reverse complement.
AGGCTCGGTGCCGCACGGGCGGACTGTCCGCGGTGTCGACGTCGTGAACACACCACTGGGTGACTCCGGGGGTGAGGGAAAATAATTTCGCAAATTGACCCAGCAGTTTCTGGCAGTCCTGGCGCTGTTTGGGTGTCAGCGCGGGAGAGAGGGAGACTCCCTCGACGGAGCCATCTTTCTCGGAGGTGCTCAGGAAGTCTGGTAGAGGCTCGGAGTCGTCCTCTGCTCCGTCATCGGTAGCCAACAACAGGCTCAGTTCGGTGCGGACAAAGTGGGGCTTGAGCCGATTGGCGTGTAGGACCCGGAGGGGGTTCCGGGGGGACTCCATGTCCACTAGGTAGGTGACGGGGCTCTTGCGCTCCACCACGTTGAAGGGCCCCGTCCATTTGTCCTGGAGGGCGCCGGGGTCGACCGGGGACATGACCCAGACCTGCTGGCCCGGCTCGAATTCAATGGACGAGGCATTTTCATCATACCAGCGCTTCATCTCCTCTTGACTGGCCTTCAGGTTGGTTTCGGCCAGTTCCCGGAACTTCCGAGTCTGGTTGCGGAGAGTCAAGAGGTATCGGAAAACATCGGGCGGAGTATCGGAGGCGGCCAGCTCCCAGCCTTCCTTGACCAGGCTGAGGGGGCCTTGCACCGGGTGTCCATATAATAGTAAATGGACTGGCACGCGAGACCGGTGCTTCCACACATTTCTTTTCCAATACCTGCTGATTCTCTTCCTATCTGGTTTTGTTTGTCTTTCACAGACAAACATACACTCTCTATCTGTCTTCACATCTCTAAGCACAAGATCCCTCCCGCACTCACTTCTCTCTCATTTGTAGCTGATTCTGTCCCACTCTCGTTACCCCATTGTATCCTATCACTCTCTCTCATCGCTCTTTCTATTTCTATTTCTAATCTGCCCTCTCCGCACCTCACTTCTGCTTTCCATAGCCATCTGGATCTCTTCCCTATCTCTATCTGCGCTTATCCCTTTTGCCTCCCTATCATTTCCTACTTTAAATTCTCTGCTTCTTCCCCCTCACTTCACCTTCACTGAGTCACCCCCATTCTCCCTCCTCTCCCTTCGGCAGAAGGCCCCAAGGCCATAGAGCTTGCATTGGCAGACAGTGAACTCTGCTGGGTCCTGAGCACGTGCAAATGCCAGCAGGGCAGAGGTAAGGTGAACAACAATACTGGCCTCCGATGGGAAGTTCAGTTGACCTCCTCCCACCTCATCTCGCCACCAAGGTGGCAGCTTAGGCTCATCCCCGCCCATCATGGACTCAATGTCCCAGCAGGCGGGCGGGACTGGCTTTATAGGGCCAAGTGAGTCAGGTGAAAGACAGTCACACTCAGTGGGGGGCCACGGGGTGAAAAGGGCCCTTTTTACATTACACGGCTACATTCAGGCACACGCCCTCCCCAATGACCCACAATTAACAACACGACCCAACATCGACGCCTGGCGGGGGTGGGGGGGGGGGAAGGTGAGGACAATGAGAGCTTCCATTTGGGTAGAAACGAAGCAGAGGCCCTCTTCCCCCCGCGACAGGCATCCAATAGGCCGTTCAGACCCCATTGGGCAGCTTGCCACAGCTGAATAATGTAGAAAAACGGCAAACGGCCAACATGCTGCCAAAAAAAGGGCACGCACCAGTCTAGTGCCCAACTCATCAATCTAACCCTGAAGTCCGGTACTCTGTTTGATAGAGGAGAAGTGCCGGTACTCAGCTTGGAAAAAATAAGAAGTGCCGGTACTCAGTACCGGTGAGTACTGGCCCATTTAAAGCACTATCATATTGCCTTGGCATTATGTACAAGGCCTACACCCCGAGGGCATCATCATTAAAGACTTTTACCTTTATACTTCTTGAGTAGGTCAATTGTGAATGTGCTTTAAGCCTGGGTGGCTTTGCGAATGCCGCTCTACTTTTTAGCCATTTGAGCATACCTTTTGTCTTTGTACAGTTGTTGCCTGTAAAATCCAGCCCTCAGTGGGAATAGAAGGGCAGGCTGCTAGATGAAGGGAGTTTACATGTGTGTTTAGTTGTGATTACCATCAGAAATTGCCGACCCTTGACAAATATTATCTATCCTACCCTCACTGGAACTCATATCTTTTGGCGGCTTGTGCTATACTCTTTAGTAGATCCAAAATTAATATTTAACAACTTAATGCCCTTAGTCCTTTGTATCCTACCGTTTTCTGAATTTTAGAAGACAACTACGAAGAGCAAATTTTAACGCCATATCATGAAGTTGCACTGCTTAATAGGATATGTTTATTTCTCACTTTAAGAAACTAAGTAATCAGCTGATGAGAGCCAACTTTATTGTCTCATGATGAAGTTGCACTGATTAATATGGTATGTTGTTAATTCCTACCTCAAGAAGCTTTCATCGCAAACTGCTCCACAGCGATAAATGCCAAAGATCACAAATCTAAGTGTCTGCTAAAAGCTTTGGCATTGACACACGCTGTTTGGCCCAAGCGTAATCCCTTTATGCTTACGTACATAGCATCAGTTTGACACGTTTCAAGTTCTGCAAGCTTCAAGTTTGTATTTGTCCTTTATTCTACTCAAACTTAATTTAATTTCATTATTGCAATGCAGTTGTTTGTCTTCCATTTTTCTCAATCTTTTCAAAATGTATGCAATGTGCTGCTATTTTTACTCGCGTTTTGCACTTTAATGGACTTGATTGTCTAAATAAAGTAAATGTTTTATTTCATACAAGGACCACACATACGTTGTGCAAATGTGTTTGTTATTATGTCTGTATGGTGGTGCAGCTATCTGTATAATACAAACAATAACAGCCTGATCAAAATCTCGGCCCAAGGCAAGGATGCATTTTTCTATATATAAACATCTGTTTCCGGGTATAATCAGATGAGCCACTTCTGCTAACTTTGAGAGATCCCTACATGCTGAAGCTTTCACCCAGCAGCTGACTGACATCTCCATGAGGGGTTTCCAGATTGTGACCTATGGGGTCATACATTCTTATTCATCGCAGAAGGAGGGACTGGGGCTTGACAGGTGCAGCATATAGGCCCCTTGTATCAGCGAAAGCAAGAGAATGCAGTTCCTAAAGGGGAAAAGGGTGGAGCAAGGGGGTGTACCAGGTGCTCACAAGGGCAAAATATGGTAGCGGTGGAGTAGCTCCAATTAGGTGCAAGGGCTCTCACACACCCCAGGGGGTGTCAGGCTACATCTCCGGGCAGCTCCATATTGGGCTGGCACTGCAATGCCCAAAGGGACCTGCGAGGGGGCTCTTTGGTGGAGGTCTTCTCTTTATGCGGAAGTGAAGTTTAAAAAGTAGTAGGTGGGGCATATGTGTAAAGAGTAGAGATCGGAAGGCGTGAGTGTGAATTAAAAATAGCTATCAGAGTCCAACAGAATAGTTTTGTTATCTGGGTTCCTATACTATAATAGAAACAGAAGACTGTAGAATCGTGACTAAAGAGGGGGAATTATACCCTCTTGAGCTCTAGATTGTGTGTAAAGTGAAGGGTTTCAACATGTTTCATGCCTTTTATCGTCCATGGGATCTTGCCATTTCATCAGGACCAGAAGATCCTCGTCTACTCCAGTGGGGGCTGTGAGAGTGTATGTATGTAAAGTCCCGTCCCCTACGGTCTGGACTCGTGTGGTAGTCCTGCTTGAAAGGGAAAATAATATATGTATAGATACCTTCTGGAAACACCAAGAGGGGGCGGGCCTACTGGTCCCAGCAGTGATGTCCAGGGTGCTTGCGATTTTGCGAGAACAGTAATAGTAGGAGTACGCTAGATTGTTATATTATTTCATATGCCTACATATATACGTTTCAGCACAGAGGTGGAACATTTAGTGCAGTTTACAGTCCTGATGCTTATTATAACTTTCATCCACTTCTGTCTATTGATCATTGTAGCACATATTTTCTATACAAGATTCACTTCGGTTGTTTAGGGACTTCTGGAGTACCTCCCGGTAGGCGAACAGGAGACATGGCAGCAGAACGTCCCATTTGCGCCGGAGGGGCTCTTCTAGGCCCTTGATCATTCCTTTCAGGGTCCTATTAAATCGCTCCACTAGTCCATTCCCTTGAGGGTGATACGGGGTGGTGAACTTATACGCGACCCCGCACTGTTGCCACAGGGACCGCATATATTTCGATATAAAGTTTGTGCCCCGATCACTGACGACCTCTCGGGGGTAGCCGACTCTGGAGAAGATCCCCATTAGCGCCCGACCCACTACGGGGGCTGTGATAGTCCGGAGGGGGATACCTTCTGGGTAGCGGGTGGCATGGTCCACCAGGACGAGGATGAAGCGGTGCCCCTGAGAGGTTGGAGGATCCAGGGGCCCCACGATGTCGATCCCTACTCGCTCGAAGGGAGTGGTCACCACGGGAAACGGTTGGAGTGGGGCCTTGATTTTCCCCCCACTCTTTCCGCTGGCTTGGCAGGTCGGACAGGTTCGGCAGTGGTTGTTACACATCGCTGCGCATCTTCGGCCAATAAAAGTGGGTCACCAGGCGGCTGTAGGTTTTGTCCTGCCCCAGGTGCCCGGCAAGGGGCACATCAAGTGCCAGGTTTAAGAGAAAGTCTCTGAAGTGGAGGGGGACGACTAGCACTCGGCCGGCCCCCAGCTCGGCGATCTTTTGTTCACTGTACAGGAGGTCCTGGTCCCAATAGATCCAGTGGGACCCCGAGGAGGCTCCTGTGGCTTGCGTGGCGGCTTGTTGTCGGAGTCCCTCAAGGGAAGGACATGTCTTTTGTTCCCTACGGAACTGCTCGCGGGTGGGGCCCCCTTCTTGGCGCCACTGGGCTAGTTCGGGAAGGGGCCCGAGCTCGGGAAGTTCTTCATGGCTGGGGCCCTGCGGCCCCAGTTCGGGTTCGGCCGTGGCAGTGGCGGGTGGCGGAGGTGCCGGCCATTCAGGTTCTTCGGGCAGATTGTCTTTGGTTGGGACAGCGTCCCGGGTGGACATGGATCGGGTCGTTACGCAAACCCATTCAGGAAGGCCTAGCATCCCCAGATGCTCTCTTCGCTCGATCTGTGCCCAGGGGGAACTTTCCAGGTCGTTCCCTAGGAGGCAGTCCACCGGGGCATCGTCTCGGACGGTGACTTTCAGCATGCCGGACACTCCTCCCCACTCGAAGGGGATACGAGCCATCTGGCACAGACTCTCGGAATTGTCCGCTGACCGGACAGGGCACAGAACGTGGGGCAAGATTTGTTCTGGGGTCACCAGATGGCAGCGGACGGCGGTTATGCTGGCCCCCGTGTCACGGAGAGCCTCGGCCCGGCGTCCGTTAATGGTGACCCACTGGCGGTACTTCTGGGTGTTGATCGGAATCTGGTCTCGGGGGATCATGTCTTTGTCGCCCAGGGAGGCGAGGCACATGGCCGCGGACTCCCATTCTTCTGGTTCCATAGGGACCTCTTCTTCTCCATCCTTTTCTTCGCTCAGAGCAGCTGCAGTGATTTGTCGACCGGGGGGCCCGGTCCGCTGGTTCATGGGGCAGAGAGGATCATTGAAAACTGTGTTACCCCTGTGCACTCAAACTTAACAAGACAGATTCAAAAGTTCTAACGTTCAGTTATTGCGCTGCACTTGATGCACGTCGTCACTCCGTGCCTTGTAACAATCAGTATGTAGAGTGAGAAACAAGTCCTCACAAAGTGCGCACACGTTATTACATGGAGCAATGAAGTTCCTTCACAATTTATTTTTCAATCTTCCAAGATCATAATCAAAGCTTATATGAATTCAAAGTTTTTATTTTTTTTCATGAGTTCATAATTTTTCACGTCGGTTATTTCAACATAAATTCATCTCTCAATCTTCTTCAAAACCCAATGCATTTCGGGTCACAAAACCATAGGACCCTTCGTCAGGGGTCTGTGGGAAAATCATACAGGACCAAGTTAATAGCAGAAATGGTTCCCACACAACATAAACATATACAATGCAAACAATCAAACAACAATGCAATATGTAATATATTAAGCGAAAAAAGAAAAGCGCAAAAGAAAAGCGCTCTGCTCATCCTGTGTTATCTGACATAGAGCGAGACTATCGGCCAAACAAATGTCAATATCTGCGTAACTATACATAATCCCTCCAACGGTCTTAAACTCGGCAAATCCGACTTACTGTGAGATTGAGAATGGAGCGTCTCCGTGAACGCTGAAACAAACGCCGTAATCAAATTACTCAGTCCTATTGAAACGATAAGTCTGTGGCTGACGGAAGACCCTGACACGTGACCATGGTCACATGATCGGGGAGTTTCGCCTGCAACAACCACATTATGGGTGTCAGCGTGAAACGCAGCGGCCATATTTAAAGATGCAATTAACATCGCTAAATCTTAAAGCACTATTCTTATGCAGGATGCTGCATTGAACCAAATATGGATTCATGTAGTATAGTGTGTGAGACATCATCAACTTAAATATGAACAAAAAATATGGAGCACATATTCCCAATGTAAAAAATAAATAAAATGAAATAACAGGAATAACGTAAATCATTTTAGCGAATCATTTTAGCGAAGGTGAAAATAGTCCTGCACCCAATGTTCGTGGTGAAACTATAAAAAGCATGTGTATTCAATCCTATCATTCATCCCGATCGGATGAAGAACATTTAATTTTTTAATCCAGAAGAATTCAGCTTGTAATCTTTGTTTATTGGGATCCATGTCTCCGCGCTGTTTCATCACCTCAAGAATCGTGCATCTCAGTTGTGCGATCTGATGGCGGGCCTCTATCCAATGATTAGCCACTGTGGATTTGTTGTTTGCCATTCTAATGTTGCTTTTGTGCTCTGTGATGCGCACCTTTAATTTTCTTTCAGTTTGGCCCACATACACTTTTCCACACGGGCATTTAATTGCATATACGATGTTTTTTGTGTCACATGTTGAAGAATGTTGCAATTCAATTTGATAACCTTTAGTAGGATGAGTAAATTGGTTTCCCACAATCACGTTGCTGCAATGAACGCAGTTTTGGCATTTAGCCATACCGTTGTAAGTTCTTTTAGGTTCACTTGTGCTGTTCAAAATTTCTTTCAGATTGCGTAACCTTTGAAATGCAAACGTGATTCTGTCACTGAATAGTTCTTTCAAATCAGGTTCTGTGGCAATAAGTGACCAATGGTGATTCAAAATACGTTTAATCCGTGTGGCTTCTGTGGAAAATTTCAATACACATACAGTTTTCTTATCAGAGCTCGGAATGTGAGGTTCAAGTAAATCATCTCTTGATTTATTTTTGACTCTTTCTAGAGATTCCTTCAGAATGGTTTCAGGGTATCCTCTTGCCCGATATTTTTGGGTTTGTGTCTCAAATGATGTAGTCAACTCATTTGCTTGAGTAGTGATGCGTTTCAATCTGATGAATTGTGATGTAGGGAGATGCTTTTTTAATGACTCGGGGTGGAAGCTTTGGAATAATAAACAAGAGTTGCGATCAGTTGGTTTTGTATGTACCTTCGTACTCAATGATTAACAAATGTAATTCTGACATCCAGAAAAGTAATGGACGATACATTGATTGTGTGGGTGAATTTAATCCTTTCATTGTAGGTGTTCAACAATTCAATGTTTCTTTCGAGGTCACTCCGTGTGCCTTTCCATATAAGGAATACATCATCAATATAACGTTTGAAAAAAATTAAACCTGCTGTCCATATAGGATTTTCCAAAATGTGATCATGTTCAAATTTTTGCATGAAAATGTTCGCATATGAGGGAGCCCCCCCAAAGCCCATAGATGTTCCATTACATTGGTTGTAAAAATTGTTATTCCACTCAAAGTAACTGTAGAACAGGGCATATTGCATTAATTCAAGAATGAACAATTGTTGAGACTCGTCCAAATCACTTTGTAACAGACTCCACTCGAGTGCTTCGATCCCTTCATTATGTGGGATAGATGTATAGAGGGATACAACATCTATCGTGCACAATAGATAAGTAGAACCTTCATCAAATTGAATGCCATTTAACATCTTCAAGAAAGCTGTAGTATCCTTGATATAAGTCACACTCTTTTGGACGATGGTTTGATATAAGTCACACTCTTTTGGACGATGGGCTGTAGAAATTTATCTACAAATCTTCCTATCGGTTCTGAGATGGAGCCACAAGCAGAGACGATGGGTCTAAACGGAGGATTGACAGGATCCTTATGAATCTTCAGCAACATATAAAGTTGCGGTCTTCTTGGGTATTTAACTTCAAAAAATCTTTTGGTCTTTTCGTTAATCCAATTCATTTCTCTAGCGTGATCCACTATTTTTTGCAAAATGCTTTGGTATTCCAGTGTCGGATCATGATCCAGAGGTAAGTAAATGTTTTCATCTGCTACATGATTATTTACACTGTTAATGTAAAACTCAGTATCCATGACGATAAGGGCACCTCCCTTATCCGCTTTTTGGAATGTCAAGTTCTTATTGAGACTCAAATTTTTCAAGGTGTTCCACTCTTTGATTGATAGATTAGTTTTGGACGGTTTGGAGAAAGGGATTCTTTGTACATCCGCGAGCACTGACCTTTCAAAAGCATCAATCGTTTTGTGTGATGTGGGCGCACAAAATGTACTTTTTGGCTTGAAATCTTTGTTCCAACTGTTTTCACTGACTGTAGCTGGTGTGTCTTTAAAGAAAAACTTCAGTTTTAAAGATTGAAAGAATTTGAACAGAGCTACTTCCGTTTCTCCTAATGATGATCTATAAGTGGGAACAAAAGTTATTCCTTTATTCAAAAGATTCTCTTGTGCAGGTGTCAAGACAGTCGAAGAAATATTGATAATTAAGTTGTTTTCGCTATTTGACTCCTTGTGCGTTTTGCGATCTCTTCTTCTGTTTCTTTGTCCCCTCCTGATGTGTGTGGGGGAGCGTTTGCTGCCGGGCTGATCTCTAAAAAAGACACTTGTTTGGATGTACTGCCTGGCTGTGTTTTTTGTACTTGTTGTACTGGTCTTCTTGATTGTGAGATGTCGGAATCTGATACCACACTTTCTTGGGAGGATGTTACAGTGGTTTTCTGAGGTTGAACTGAAGGTTGCCATTTTTTCTGATTATAAATCTCAGCCCACGTGTACACTTCCTCTAACTTATAGTCGATAGTGTTGCGGCGGTACTTGCGTATTTTGCGTTCATTAACCTCCTTTGCATACCGGTCTAATTTAGAATTGATGTCCTCTAATGTCTTATCCAAATCTGGAATAGTATTGATTTGGGATTTCAAAATTTTTATCTCATCTTCCAGTTCAATTAATACTTTGGACAATTCTTCAACGATTAACAAAATCAAATCCAAAGAGCATTTATTTAAGATTTGGTACCATTTTTCCACGAACTTCTTACTGTTTCTGCATAACATTGGTTTTAGGGCTATTCTCAACCCTCTGGGAATCCGTTGATTTTTATTATAGTGGATTAACGTGGTTGCATGCAACCTTTGGTTAATTTCCTTTTTACTGATGTACTCCAACTGTTTTAAAAGCTGTGCAGTGGTTGTTTTTTGAGTAGTGAATAGCCTGGTGTCCTGTATGAGCCCATAGATGTCTTGAGCAGCTTCAACTGTGTAACCCAGAGTTTCTGCTTTGTTACTTGTAATCAGAGCAATATCATCTAATTGCATGTTTTCCGGTGGTGCAGACAGGGATGAGGTTGACTGTAGAGGATTAATGAAAACGGTGTTACCCCTGTGCACTCAAACTTAACAAGACAGATTCAAAAGTTCTAACGTTCAGTTATTGCGCTGCACTTGATGCACGTCGTCACTCCGTGCCTTGTAACAATCAGTATGTAGAGTGAGAAACAAGTCCTCACAAAGTGCGCACACGTTATTACATGGAGCAATGAAGTTCCGTCACAATTTATTTTTCAATCTTCCAATATCATAATCAAAGCTTATATGAATTCAAAGTTTTTATTTTCTTTCATGAGTTCATAATTTTTCACGTCTGTTATTTCAACATAAATTCATCTCTCAATCTTCTTCAAAACCCAATGCATTTCGGGTCACAAAACCATAGGACCCTTCGTCAGGGGTCTGTGGGAAAATCATACAGGACCAAGTTAATAGCAGAAATGGTTCCCACACAACATAAACATATACAATGCAAACAATCAAACAACAATGCAATATGTAATATATTAAGCGAAAAAAGAAAAGCGCAAAAGAAAAGCGCTCTGCTCATCCTGTGTTATCTGACATAGAGCGAGACTATCGGCCAAACAAATGTCAATATCTGAGTAACTATACATAATCCCTCCAACGGTCTTAAACTCGGCAAATCCGACTTACTGTGAGATTGACAGACTTATCGTTTCAATAGGACTGGGTAATTTGATTACGGCGTTTGTTTCAGCGTTCACGGAGACGCTCCATTCTCAATCTCACAGTAAGTCGGATTTGCTGAGTTTAAGACCGTTGGAGGGATTATGTATAGTTACGCAGATATTGACATTTGTTTGGCTGATAGTCTCGCTCTATGTCAGATAACACAGGATGAGCAGAGCGCTTTTCTTTTGCGCTTTTCTTTTTTCGCTTAATATATTACATATTGCATTGTTGTTTGATTGTTTGCATTGTATATGTTTATGTTGTGTGGGAACCATTTCTGCTATTAACTTGGTCCTGTATGATTTTCCCACAGACCCCTGACGAAGGGTCCTATGGTTTTGTGACCCGAAATGCATTGGGTTTTGAAGAAGATTGAGAGATGAATTTATGTTGAAATAACAGACGTGAAAAATTATGAACTCATGAAAGAAAATAAAAACTTTGAATTCATATAAGCTTTGATTATGATCTTGGAAGATTGAAAAATAAATTGTGAAGGAACTTCATTGCTCCATGTAATAACGTGTGCGCACTTTGTGAGGACTTGTTTCTCACTCTACATACTGATTGTTACAAGGCACGGAGTGACGACGTGCATCAAGTGCAGCGCAATAACTGAACGTTAGAACTTTTGAATCTGTCTTGTTAAGTTTGAGTGCATAGGGGTAACACAGTTTTCATTAATCCTCTACAGTCAACCTCATCCCTGTCTGCACCACCGGAAAACATGCAATTAGATGATATTGCTCTGATTACAAGTAACAAAGCAGAAACTCTGGGTTACACAGTTGAAGCTGCTCAAGACATCTATGGGCTCATACAGGAAACCAGGCTATTCACTACTCAAAACACAACCACTGCACAGCTTTTAAAACAGTTGGAGTACATCAGTAAAAAGGAAATTAACCAAAGGTTGCATGCAACCACGTTAATCCACTATCATAAAAATCAACGGATTCCCAGAGGGTTGAGAATAGCCCTAAAACCAATGTTATGCAGAAACAGTAAGAAGTTCGTGGAAAAATGGTACCAAATCTTAAATAAATGCTCTTTGGATTTGATTTTGTTAATCGTTGAAGAATTGTCCAAAGTATTAATTGAACTGGAAGATGAGATAAAAATTTTGAAATCCCAAATCAATACTATTCCAGATTTGGATAAGACATTAGAGGACATCAATTCTAAATTAGACCGGTATGCAAAGGAGGTTAATGAACGCAAAATACGCAAGTACCGCCACAACACTATCGACTATAAGTTAGAGGAAGTGTACACGTGGGCTGAAATTTATAATCAGAAAAAATGGCAACCTTCAGTTCAACCTCAGAAAACCACCGTAACATCCTCTCAAGAAAGTGTGGTATCAGATTCCGACATCTCACAATCAAGAAGACCAGTACAACAAGTACAAAAAACACAGCCAGGCAGTACATCCAAACAAGTGTCTTTTTTAGAAATCAGCCCGGCAGCAAACGCTCCCCACACACATCAGGAGGGGACAAAGAACCAGAAGAAGAGATCGCAAAACGCACAAGGAGTCAAATAGCGAAAACAACTTAATTATCAATATTTCTTCGACTGTCTTGACACCTGCACAAGAGAATCTTTTGAATAAAGGAATAACTTTTGTTCCCACTTATAGATCATCATTAGGAGAAACGGAAGTAGCTCTGTTCAAATTCTTTCGACCTTTAAAACTGAAGTTTTTCTTTAAAGACACACCAGCTACAGTCAGTGAAAACAGTTGGAACAAAGATTTCAAGCCAAAAAGTACATTTTGTGCGCCCACATCACACAAAACGATTGATGCTTTTGAAAGGTCAGTGCTCGCGGATGTACAAAGAATCCCTTTCTCCAAACCATCCAAAACTAATCTATCAATCAAAGAGTGGAACACCTTGAAAAATTTGAGTCTCAATAAGAACTTGACATTCCAAAAAGCGGATAAGGGAGGTGCCCTTATAGTCATGGATACTGAGTTTTACATTAACAGTGTAAATAATCATGTAGCAGATGAAAACATTTACTTACCTCTGGATCATGATCCGACACTGGAATACCAAAGCATTTTGCAAAAAATAGTGGATCACGCTAGAGAAATGAATTGGATTAACGAAAAGACCAAAAGATTTTTTGAAGTTAAATACCCAAGAAGACCGCAACTTTATATGTTGCCGAAGATTCATAAGGATCCTGTCAATCCTCCGTTTAGACCCATCGTCTCTGCCTGTGGCTCCATCTCAGAACCGATAGGAAGATTTGTAGATAAATTTCTACAGCCCATCGTCCAAAAGAGTGTGACTTATATCAAGGATACTACAGCTTTCTTGAAGATGTTAAATGGCATTCAATTTGATGAAGGTTCTACTTATCTATTGTGCACGATAGATGTTGTATCCCTCTATACATCTATCCCACATAATGAAGGGATCGAAGCACTCGAGTGGAGTCTGTTACAAAGTGATTTGGACGAGTCTCAACAATTGTTCATTCTTGAATTAATGCAATATGCCCTGTTCTACAGTTACTTTGAGTGGAATAATTTTTACAACCAATGTAATGGAACATCTATGGGCTTTGGGGGGGCTCCCTCATATGCGAACATTTTCAAGCAAAAATTTGAACATGATCACATTTTGGAAAATCCTATATGGACAGCAGGTTTAATTCTTTTCAAACGTTATATTGATGATGTATTCCTTATATGGAAAGGCACACGGAGTGACCTCGAAAGAAACATTGAATTGTTGAACACCTACAATGAAAGGATTAAATTCACCCACACAATCAATGTATCGTCCATTACTTTTCTGGATGTCAGAATTACATTTGTTAATCAACAATTGAGTACGAAGGTACATACAAAACCAACTGATCGCAACTCTTGTTTATTATTCCAAAGCTTCCACCCCGAGTCATTAAAATAGCATCTCCCTACATCACAATTCATCAGATTGAAACGCATCACTACTCAAGCAAATGAGTTGACTACATCATTTGAGACACAAACCCAAAAATATCGGGCAAGAGGATACCCTGAAACCATTCTGAAGGAATCTCTAGAAAGAGTCAAAAATAAATCAAGAGATGATTTACTTGAACCTCACATTCCGAGCTCTGAGAAGAAAACTGTATGTGTATTGAAATTTTCCACAGAAGCCACACGGATTAAACGTATTTTGAATCACCATTGGTCACTTATTGCCACAGAACCTGATTTGAAAGAACTATTCAGTGACAGAATCACGTTTGCATTTCAAAGGTCACGCAATCCGAAAGAAATTTTGAACAGCACAAGTGAACCTAAAAGAACTTACAAAGGTATGGCTAAATGCCAAAACTGCGTTCATTGCAGCAACGTGATTGTGGGAAACCAATTTACTCATCCTACTAAAGGTTATCAAATTGAATTGCAACATTCTTCAACATGTGACACAAAAAACATCGTATATGCAATTAAATGCCCGTGTGGAAAAGTGTATGTGGGCCAAACTGAAAGAAAATTAAAGGTGCGCATCACAGAGCACAAAAGCAACATTAGAATGGCAAACAACAAATCCACAGTGGCTAATCATTGGATAGAGGCCCGCCATCAGATCGCACAACTGAGATGCACGATTCTTGAGGTGATGAAACAGCGCGGAGACATGGATCCCAATAAACAAAGATTACAAGCTGAATTCTTCTGGATTAAAAAATTAAATGCTCTTCATCCGATCGGGATGAATGATAGGATTGAATACACATGCTTTTTATAGTTTCACCACGAACATTGGGTGCAGGACTATTTTCACCTTCGCTAAAATGATTCGCTAAAATGATTTACGTTATTCCTGTTATTTCATTTTATTTATTTTTTACATTGGGAATATGTGCTCCATATTTTTTGTTCATATTTAAGTTGATGATGTCTCACACACTATACTACATGAATCCATATTTGGTTCAATGCAGCATCCTGCATAAGAATAGTGCTTTAAGATTTAGCGATGTTAATTGCATCTTTAAACATGGCCGCTGCGTTTCACGCTGACACCCATAATGTGGTTGTTGCAGGCGAAACTCCCCGATCATGTGACCATGGTCACGTGTCAGGGTCTTCCGTCAGCCACAGACTTATCGTTTCAATAGGACTGGGTAATTTGATTACGGCGTTTGTTTCAGCGTTCACGGAGACGCTCCATTCTCAATCTCACAGTAAGTCGGATTTGCCGAGTTTAGGACCGTTGGAGGGATTATGTATAGTTACGCAGATATTGACATTTGTTTGGCCGATAGTCTCGCTCTATGTCAGATAACACAGGATGAGCAGAGCGCTTTTCTTTTTTCGCTTAATATATTACATATTGCATTGTTGTTTGATTGTTTGCATTGTATATGTTTATGTTGTGTGGGAACCATTTCTGCTATTAACTTGGTCCTGTATGATTTTCCCACAGACCCCTGACGAAGGGTCCTATGGTTTTGTGACCCGAAATGCATTGGGTTTTGAAGAAGATTGAGAGATGAATTTATGTTGAAATAACAGACGTGAAAAATTATGAACTCATGAAAGAAAATAAAAACTTTGAATTCATATAAGCTTTGATTATGATCTTGGAAGATTGAAAAATAAATTGTGACGGAACTTCATTGCTCCATGTAATAACGTGTGCGCACTTTGTGAGGACTTGTTTCTCACTCTACATGCAGAGAGGATCATTGGCATAGTGACCCAGCCGCTGGCATCTGTGGCACGTAACGTTGGGGCGTGGCCCCAGTTCGGCTGGATGGGCCCCCCTCGGGCTGGAGGCTGGTGTAGAGGAGGCGGGCGAAGACCCCGGCGGGAGGTCTCGGCCGATGCCCGACCCGCCGCCTCGCGGCCGGTGGTTCCCCGGGGACCCTCGTCCGTATTCTCCTGTGGTGTTCCTGTGGACGCGGTTGCTCGCCCACCGATCTGCTTCGACCGCTAGCTTTCGCGGCTCGGTCAACTTGCTGTCGAGGAGGTGCTGTCGTAGTTCAATGAAGCAGTTGTTGGAGAGGTGCTCCCATAACATAAGGTCGACCAACTGCTGGTAGGTAGTGACCTGACTGCCTTTGACCCACCCCTCGAAGGCTCTGCTAAAGAAGTTCACATATTCTACCCAAGTGGTACCGGGGATT
Source organism: Lissotriton helveticus (assembly GCF_964261635.1). Classification (NCBI taxonomy): domain Eukaryota; kingdom Metazoa; phylum Chordata; class Amphibia; order Caudata; family Salamandridae; genus Lissotriton; species Lissotriton helveticus. The sequence goes on along the minus strand of NC_136061.1, from coordinate 1,326,718,048 downwards.
TTTTTACAGTCTCGGAACCTCTGCCGGTACATTTCAGGGGTGAGTCCGTAGCGCGTGAGTAGGGCCGTTTTCATGTGTTCATAGGAGGTCATTTCGGTGTCAGGGAGTTCCAGCAGGGCGTCCCTCCCTTCGTTGACGAACTTTCCCCACAGGCCGGCGCCCCAATCCTTCAGGGGCACCCGATGGGCGGTCATGGCCACCTCGTAGGCTTTGAACCATTGTTGGATATCATCGTTATTGTAGTATTCTTTGACTACATCTTTCGGTAGGTGAACCTTGGTGTCCACGGGAGGGGGCGAGGTCTTGGCCCCGGCCGCGCTATTTTCGTTGATCTTGGCCTTGATTTCTAGTTCTCTCAGGCCTCGTTCGTGTTCATATGCTAGTCGTTTTTCTTCGAGGTCACGTTGTCTCCGTTTCTCTTCTAGATCCCCCTCCAGCCGTAGTTGCTCGAGGGCTATCTTTTTCTCCGCTAGCTGGAGTTCTCCGTCTAGCCGGAGTCGTGCAAGCTCCACTTCGTGTAGCCTGTTGCGCTCTCGTTCTCGAGCATCTTCATAGATGAGGTCCGCGTTGAGTGTTGCGGTTCTTTCCCCCGTCGGGGGTGCGCTGGTTTCCTGTTGCCCGTTCGGGCCATTCTCCTCTTTGGGTGGTCTGTCTCGGGTTTCCACCCAGGCTTGTAGGGCCGATTTGAAGTCCTCTTTTGTGCTCAGGCCAGTGGTAGCGATACCCATGTCTTTACAGAATTGTTTTAATTCTTTGTGGCTGTATTCTTCTATCTTCTCTTTCTGGAATTCGGTAGGTAGGTTGGTTCCTTGGGTCGTCATGGTCTCTGTGTGTTTTTCCGTCGTAGCGGGTAGATCACTCTCGATTTTGCGTTGGCTCGGATCGCAGCGCCTGCCACCAATGTTAGAAAGGCGAACCCGGGGGAGGCAGAAGGTGTCTGACTGACCACCCCTAGGTCTACCCCTCCTTCAGAGAAGGGACCGAGCGGTGTCGAGAGGCCTCCGACGGGAGGGCCCTCTCCTAGAATCGTACAGCAGAGTAACCACACCACTACAAATATACACCACACGTAGATAAAGTTTTCAATCTTTATCGGGCAATAAGTATCGTTTCAATATATACAGCAGATCCTGAGATCTGGAAAGTCTCGTGGCAAGGGGCAAGGTAGCGGGACAGTCTTATAGATGGTCGGTTGCAAGGAGACTCTACGCACAGCTCTCAATCCTCGAGCTGGGGGGTTCCGGAAGGTTGGGCCGCGGCAGCGCCAGCAGGCTCCAAGATGGTTCAGCGAGTGTGGACCGCGGCAGCGCCGGCAGGTTCCAAGATGGTTCAGCGAGTGTGGACCGCGGCAGCGCCAGCAGGTTCCAAGATGATTCAGCGAGTGTGGACCGCGGCAGCGCCAGCAGGTTCCAAGATGGTTCAGCGAGTGTGGACCGCGGCAGCGCCAGCAGGCTCCAAGATGGTTACAGCAAAGATGGACCGCGGCAGCGCCAGCAGGCTCCAAGGTGGTTACAGCGAAGATGGACCGCGGCAGCGCCAGCAGGTTCCAGGTAGAGCAGCAAGGGGAGTTCGTCTCAGGGTCAGCCGCGACAGCGTCAGCAGGGCTTCTCGACTCCGGGATACAACTGCCGTCCTACTCCGGGGCTGGCCCAGATATAGGTCTGGAGTCCTTTGATGTCCGGACCCTCTCGCCTGGGGGTCAGAGGGGCCGGGATGATGGTGTCCAGACACCCAGCAGGGGGTGGGGCCAGCGCTCAGGGAGGCCGGAGGCCGATCGAAACCAGGCATCCGGGGACGGTTGGAGAGCCATCGAAACTCCCCTCTCCTTGTCTCTGGTTGAGTGGCCACTCTACCACCCGGAGGGTTCTTGGTGCCTCGATGGCGGGCTCGCTGGGGCCGTGGCCGCGGCTGGTCCGGGACCACGTGTCTGTGACGTGATGGGCCCAAGATGGCGTCGGGCCTGGAATGAGGGTCCGGGGTGGGCACCGGACCGGTAATGCTGGGGCGGCCCGAGTGTGCCGTGTCAGTGGTTGTGGGCCGCCGGGTGGCGGATCTGGTGGTTTGGAGGGCGTGCAGAGGTGTGCCCGAGGCCGACCCTGGCTGGATGGAGGGCCGATGTCGTCCGGGGCCCGCCATGCAGGAGGGGTAGGACCACGCCACGAGGCCGGGTCCAACACATACAAATTCCGTTTTCAGATTTCTTTATTTATTTATTCATTTATGCATTTTTATATACCGTGGACTTTACCCAAAGGTGTCAGAGCGCTTCACAATAGGAACAGAACTGATACATGAGAACATTACAAGTGAACAAATTACAAAAGCAAACATTACATTACATGAGGCAAAAGTGACAATCGTGAGCCAACAAAATACAAGAGGTAGCAAACGGTGCATTACAGGAGGAAAAAGTGACTTGTGTGCAGGTTACAAAAGCGTACAAAGTACAAATAGAGGTATAATACTGCAATAAATGGAGGACACTCAAACACAAGAAAAAACGTTAAGTAGGCAATGGTGGCACTTGATATTTAAGCCATACGTATATAAAAGAAAGCACTACATGGGTATAAGAAATAACCGTACAACATTTCATACAAACAGAACTGTAGACATTCAGTCAAATGTCATACAGCCATAACCGATTGTTAGGACCTTTCATACCCAATCATCAAATGGGAACTGTCCTGTTTATGAAATATGACCACAGGCCTCTAATTAATTAAATGGCCAGGGTTTTTATCAGGAGTCCACCAATTGACTATATTGTGTGATCCCGTGAAAATCACACTACCTCCACACGCACAAGCTGTCTAGCCTGCCATCCTTTAGAGCACGCTGCTCCAATAAGTAACTTGTGAGCTACTGGTAATTCTCCAGTTACCTGCAAGTAGTTCTCCTGTGTGCATCCCAGTCTATTAAACTCGAACCCTTTGCTTTATTGAATTAATGTAAATGTGCCAAAACTGCCTATTTCAAGACGAAAATGTGTGTATTTTCAGAATTCATAAGTTGTGTGGAGAAAAACAGCTACATTTCCAAAATGTATTTAAAGCAGATTATTAAGTAATAAATCAGGTGGGGAGACTTATTTATAATATAATTACTTTTGTGTCAAAGCACTGTGCTGTGGCCGGCATATATTTCCGATGTAAGTGAATTTCAGACAAAGACTTTTTTACCTTACTGCTGGCAACCCTGCCTGATACACTGAGGTGATCAAGGCTGGTAATTCTGGATATAGTGGTCACTGATGTACTCTTGTCTTGTGTGTTCATTACTACAACACCAATAATAACCCTACCTCGTGATGGTTTTAATTGAACATAGGAAACTCTTTTTACATAAAAGGTTGGAGACCCCCGATTTTGAGTATCTAGATATTAGCAAAATGATAATATTAAGCATGGTTTAAAAATCTTAATAAACAAAGAAACAAATTATATGAAATATCCTGTTTGTGAAGAGTCTGAAGCTAAATGTAATTATGCTACCCAGATGTGCTAACAAATGCAACAACTGCCAGTCTGTATAAAAGTATCAGATTTTTGAAAGTGCGCCGTGAATTTCACATGAACAACTTCTTCCTTTCTCCGCATTAAGGGCCTCATTACTATGTTGGTCGGAAAGCATTCAGACCGACTCCTTGTCAGAATCTGTTATGACTCGAATTTGGGGTGTTCGACCGACTGATTACGATGTTTCCGAACACTGTTTGGTCGGACTCTCACTGACTTCAATGTGAGACTGTGTTCCGACCGACAACATAGGCTCCCATTGAAGAAAGAGGTGGTTGCGGAAACCTTGAACCCTGTGGTGGGCACCCCATGGTGCCTGCCACACTGTGCATGTTTGTAAAGAGGGGTCCCATAGGTACCCCCAGGGGTCACAACTGGAGGCCTCAGGGTGATGGTGCCCCCCAAAATCGATCTCAGACAGTTGTTCTGTGCCGGACAACCGAGTCGGAAAGGCTGTCCGAACCCAACGTCGCAATATGCCGGTCGGAAACGCGCTCCATAGACCTGTACGATTCAGTGCCAACCGACTTGGATTTTCCTAATGCGGATCAGAACCGAGTCGGAAAGATTGAAAGGTTAAGTTGCATCGTAATCGGTCTGACATGTTTCAGAGTCGATCGTAAACATGGGTTCCGAGACGGATTCAGACAAACCAAGTGCCGTTCAGAGCCTTTCCGACCGACATCATAATGAGTCCCTAAGTTCTTGGAGTGGTGGTTTTCTCTCCCCTCCAGCTGTATTTAATAGTCCTCTTAGATTTGAAGGTGTGCGTGTCTCTTTCCAAGCAAGTGATTGTGAGGACCAGATGTCTTTCGTTCTCGCTCCAGAATGGCTCATCAGTAGGGATATTCAGCCGAACATCAGTATACTTTGTTGTTATCAAAAGGAGAACATGATAGGAGTAAATTATAAATAAATGGTAACAGAAAAATAAATTGCACTGAAAGTATACATCCCTACTGAGGCATGACTCCTGATGGCATCTTCACAGTTCACATTTTGCACAATGTCAAGTCTCATGTACAGTTAATTATTTTTCTTTTAAAACACATTTTATTGGAATTTAGTGGTGATACTCTATGGCCTGAATAGTCCGGATATATAGACAATATCACATGTAGTGTGGTAAATAAATAATTAATTACCGGTACTATTTTTCTATGCATTAACTAAAACAGATAGCTCAATAAATAAGAGGCAGGATCCGTGGTATCTGAGTCGAATAGGCTTTAATCAGATGGCTCGAGCCAATGGACCATCGGGTTCCATCACCTGCAAAGGTTCAGGAAGGGACAGACACAAGGAAAGGGGAATGGCAGCTGCAGCATCTCATTAACATCATACAGTATATATAGTAAAACAGTACAATTGCATTGCATACAGTAGGCGTAACAAGTGACAAACGAAAGATAAGGACACATGAGCGTGAAAAGAAGGCGTGCACAGAGCGTGCACGTAGCCATGTGATGTAAACGTCACAGAAGTGTCATAAATGGGTGGATACATGGAGGGGGCTACCTGGGCAGCTGGAACCTTTAACCTACTGGTGCGCGCAAACGGGCCATGACGTGTAACTGGGGAGAGCTGGGGGCTCTGACTTCTGGCACTAGAAGAGGAGACTAAAGTCTGGGATGTCAGGACGACATGTACCTATAGTATATCTGATATCTTGTGTTTAGAGAACATGTTGATAGAATCTAAAAGTCATCAGGGCAAAGGCTACTTGTCACTAAGGCTGGTGCAAGCATATATTGCTTAGTGTATTGCGTGTGCTATGAATCTTCTATGGATATTAATTCAGTAATTCTCTAGCATGGAGACAGAAAGACTAGACTATAGCTGAAAATGTGTATGCGGTTCGTTAGCTTAGGAATGTGAAACCGGGGAGCTGAACTGACTAATTTGCATATAGCCAGGTTCTGAGCTGGGATGGGCAGTGAGATAAATAACGGTGATGGATCAAGCCCTGATCTTTGGACTGGGTAAGAGTGGTCTGCTTAATTCAGACACTCTGTTCATCACCACCCCCTTTTCTGAATCGTTTTTGGCCACTACAGGTGTGGCAGGGTATACTCAGACATGAGTCCCTTTCTCACTGCTCCATCAGGATTCAAGCAAGCCGGGCCGAAGAGGCTGAAATGCCAGAAACCGGTCCCCGGTAGCTTGTCTCCTTTCTGGTGAAGAATTGGCTTGGTAGTTTGGTCTGCCCTGTTCCCATGATGCACTGGGCCAGGGACAGACTAATTTGCATATAGCCAGGTTCTGAGCTGGGATGGGGCAGTGAGATAAATAACGGTGATGGATCAAGCCCTGATCTTTGGACTGGGTAAGAGTGGTCTGCTTAATTCAGACACTCTGTTCATCACCACCCCCTTTTCTGAATCGTTTTTGGCCACTACAGGTGTGGCAGGGTATACTCAGACATGAGTCCCTTTCTCACTGCTCCATCAGGATTCAAGCAAGCCGGGCCGAAGAGGCTGAAATGCCAGAAACCGGTCCCCGGTAGCTTGTCTCCTTTCTGGTGAAGAATTGGCTTGGTAGTTTGGTCTGCCCTGTTCCCATGATGCACTGGGCCAGGGACAGACTAATTTGCATATAGCCAGGTTCTGAGCTGGGATGGGGCAGTGAGATAAATAACGGTGATGGATCAAGCCCTGATCTTTGGACTGGGTAAGAGTGGTCTGCTTAATTCAGACACTCTGTTCATCACCACCCCCTTTTCTGAATCGTTTTTGGCCACTACAGGTGTGGCAGGGTATACTCAGACATGAGTCCCTTTCTCACTGCTCCATCAGGATTCAAGCAAGCCGGGCCGAAGAGGCTGAAATGCCAGAAACCGGTCCCCGGTAGCTTGTCTCCTTTCTGGTGAAGAATTGGCTTGGTAGTTTGGTCTGCCCTGTTCCCATGATGCACTGGGCCAGGGACAGACTAATTTGCATATAGCCAGGTTCTGAGCTGGGATGGGGCAGTGAGATAAATAATGGTGATGGATCAAGCCCTGATCTTTGGACTGGGTAAGAGTGGTCTGCTTAATTCAGACACTCTGTTCATCACCACCCCCTTTTCTGAATCGTTTTTGGCCACTACAGGTGTGGCAGGGTATACTCAGACATGAGTCCCTTTCTCACTGCTCCATCAGGATTCAAGCAAGCCGGGCCGAAGAGGCTGAAATGCCAGAAACCGGTCCCCGGTAGCTTGTCTCCTTTCTGGTGAAGAATTGGCTTGGTAGTTTGGTCTGCCCTGTTCCCATGATGCACTGGGCCAGGGACAGACTAATTTGCATATAGCCAGGTTCTGAGCTGGGATGGGGCAGTGAGATAAATAACGGTGATGGATCAAGCCCTGATCTTTGGACTGGGTAAGAGTGGTCTGCTTAATTCAGACACTCTGTTCATCACCACCCCCTTTTCTGAATCGTTTTTGGCCACTACAGGTGTGGCAGGGTATACTCAGACATGAGTCCCTTTCTCACTGCTCCATCAGGATTCAAGCAAGCCGGGCCGAAGAGGCTGAAATGCCAGAAACCGGTCCCCGGTAGCTTGTCTCCTTTCTGGTGAAGAATTGGCTTGGTAGTTTGGTCTGCCCTGTTCCCATGATGCACTGGGCCAGGGACAGACTAATTTGCATATAGCCAGGTTCTGAGCTGGGATGGGGCAGTGAGATAAATAACGGTGATGGATCAAGCCCTGATCTTTGGACTGGGTAAGAGTGGTCTGCTTAATTCAGACACTCTGTTCATCACCACCCCCTTTTCTGAATCGTTTTTGGCCACTACAGGTGTGGCAGGGTATACTCAGACATGAGTCCCTTTCTCACTGCTCCATCAGGATTCAAGCAAGCCGGGCCGAAGAGGCTGAAATGCCAGAAACCGGTCCCCGGTAGCTTGTCTCCTTTCTGGTGAAGAATTGGCTTGGTAGTTTGGTCTGCCCTGTTCCCATGATGCACTGGGCCAGGGACAGACTAATTTGCATATAGCCAGGTTCTGAGCTGGGATGGGGCAGTGAGATAAATAATGGTGATGGATCAAGCCCTGATCTTTGGACTGGGTAAGAGTGGTCTGCTTAATTCAGACACTCTGTTCATCACCACCCCCTTTTCTGAATCGAACTGATAACTAGGGCATAACATATTCTTGGCAGACAGGCAGGCAGGCCAGGCCGGGCACCGTGCTGCTTGGCAGAAAGTAAGTGAAGGGTCAGGAATACGGGAGGGGCTGCATCGCTCCTCGGAGTGGTTTCAGGAGACTTGAGACTCGAATCTGGTGTCCGGGCCCTTTGAGGCCTAGAAACGAGGACAACTCGATGATTTAACGTGCACAATGTAAGGACGTTGGCAACATAAGTCTAAAACTCGATGCTTTCACGAGGGACTGGATAACTGGCATACTAACGTTTAACACTACTATAATTGCGTCTTTATTCGGTCAAGGGGGTAAATATGCATAGCGATCATGCACATATAGCATATAATGGGGAACACGTAGGGACACATGACAGGGCAAAATTCAATTTTCCTCATTCCCTCCTTGTTCCCTACTTGTTCCTTCAGGAAACATCAATATTCATGATACCATCTATCTGTTCATAGAGCATCATTTGCTCGTCTCGAATCTTCTTGGAATGGGACTTAGGACTTGGAATACAAGAGGTAGCGCACAAGCCGCAAATCGCAGGGCCACATTGTAAACATAGACAACAACTGAATATGATCATTACTACTATTCCTAGGAATGACAGTACTTTCCATCCCCAAGCAGATATTATACTCCAGAGGCAACCGGACCATGTCCAGGTGCCTGGATTCTGGTGCAACTGATGGGCTATCTTGTGAAGTCTGGTTATAGCTGAATAAACAGACGGTGCGTTATTAGGAATGAAAATGCAACAACTAGATCCGATGACTCTACAAGCTCTGCCCCTATCGGCCAGTATGACGTCAAGTCAAGGCGGTTCTGAAGAACGACAAATCTCATAGCAGATTGCTCTTCTGTTAAGTTACCTAGAGCGGAAGTAGTCTCATTCACTACTGCTTCAAGGGTTCTGGTTAACCTACGTATTAGCTTACTATTCTGGATAGGTCCTATGAAGAAAAAGAAACCTTTATTGAAGTCTGTATACTGTTCTAAAGCAGTTTCAGTTTGATCGACAATTGGGGACTCGATCTCCCTTCTATGTCTAATGTGTACTAGATGTGTATTTCTGTGATAATCGGATGGGGCTAGAAAAACTGGTGGCAGTAGGAAGGCAATGTAACATGTTCCATCCCAATCTAGGGGCAGACGTACATATGCGGTCTGACCACATACAAAATACGAATGACGTGAGGCTTTGAAATTAGATTTCCCACTGTCACTGTACTTGACCACAGTAGTACAATCACTATGTCCTAGATGTACTGAACCATTCTTTCGGACACATAATTCGCCTTTTACTGGTAAAACTGTAATAGCAGGCAAGTCTGGAGTAGTCTCGGACTGAACATTCAAAACCATGAAATTCGAGGAATAATTACCTAGATCATATACTTCATTTTCTAGATCTAACCCTGTTCTATGGGAAAGACCTTCCTTGTCTGGGAAACATGTTCTATTCAGAAGGGACTTATCGTCTAGGGATGATGTTATCGTAAACCATGCTCCACACGAACCATTGTGTGAAAACGGATAGGGAAAGAGTGGCAGAACTCCCTTCGGTGTCTGGAAAGGGGGGAGTCGACCACACACCCAACAATTAGTGGCATTGCTAGTCTGGTGTGAATAGTGTAACATTCGGATAAAAGTATTGTTGCGCATGGCAAGTCGATAGGATAACTCGTGAGGAGGTAGTTCACTAAAAGTGTGCTCTACTGTATTATTAGAGGAAAGATGTACATGCGAATCAAGAGGAGGAAAAAATACATGTAAAACGTAACTTATACATGTGATCGTAAGACTCAGAAATAACATAAACAATAACGTAATAATACATCTGCTTCGCAGATTTTTACAATAACGTATTTTCTTGGAGTTTCGTCTAACTCTCTCACTATGGGGGTCTATCTCATACATGTCAGGAACCTGTCTAACCGCTTCACCCGAGAGGGACTTAAACAATTAAACTGTCTGACTTGCTAGACCTCAATTTCATTTTATACTCCTGCTGCGGAGTTTTCTCTAACAGGGGGAGTTTAGAGTCAGTATCTGGGCAGTCCTTGAAAAAAGTCTTTGGACGGAGTCCATAAAAACGCTTGATGTGGCTGGAGTGAAGCCACCCTTTTCTTCCTTCTATCTTTACGGCGGTCCTTGTGGTCATCAGTACGAGTTTCGGCTCTTTCCAGCGGGGCTCCAGCGGACTTGAACGATCAAAGTTTCGGATCAAAACCAGATCACCTGGAACGACCTCGTGCGGTTTCACCTGGGTGTTGTCTGGAAAAGCAGCCGCGACCTGTGAACGACAAGAGAGTAGTGCAGACATCAAGGAAGCTAGGTAATCTGTCAGCATATTACTGTCAACATCAGTAATTTTACGTGGCATAGGTGTACCCCACATGTTCGGGGGACGACCGAATACAACCTCGAAAGGTGACAGACCTGAACGGGAGTGAGCGACCATTCTCATGTAAAAAAGGGCGACTGGCAGGGCTACCATCCAATCTACGCCTTTCTCTGCGCAAACTTTTGCAATGCGGATTTTCAGAGTCTGATTATGTCTCTCGACGAGGCCAGCTGCCTCGGGATGTCGTACGCAGTGGAACTTCCACTGGTACCCTAACAGAAGAGATACTTGTTTCATGAGTTCGGATGAGAATGGCTGGCCGTTGTCTGAATACACGACCCTGGGCAAACCATAGCGTGGGAAAAACTCACGAACCAACTGCCTGGCAGTGGTCGCGGCAGTGTAATCTGGAACTGGATATGCTTCAGTCCATCTGGACAGAGCGCATACAACTACGAGGACATACTTGAAACCTCGACATCGATCCATCTGAATATAATCCATCTGGAGGACTTCAAAAGGGTGGTCAGGAGGATGGAATCCACCTTGTTCCACCGCAACACCTTTACCTGGATTGAACTGACAACAGATCATGCAGGTACGCACTTTCTGCTTGGCTGCTGCTCGTAAATGCTTGTTAAACCAAAGGTTCTGGATGCTGTCTAACATGGCTTTTTCTCCTAAGTGTGCTGGACTATGTGCTGTATTAATAATGACTTGAACCATAGAGTCGGGAAGAAACCATGTGGCTTTTCCCTTCGTCAACCATCCCTGATCTGTCTGGACCCCTCCTTGTTCAGACCATTTCTTGATTTCGTCTGGGGTAGCATGTGACTGTATGTCTAGTACGTCTTGTGTAGGGTCTTTAACTGTCATACAAGTAGTCTGATCTGGAACATCTGTCTTTGTCTTGTCAGCTGGAATGTCTGGAGTCTGAGCTGTAAGCTTGGCTGTTCGATCTGCTAGATCGTTACCTTGGGAAATGGTGTCAGGTTCTTTCGTATGTGCTTTGCACTTCATAATGGCAATGGCTTTCGGTAAATGTATTGCTTCTAACAGAGCTTGAATGAGGGGGCCATGCTGAATCTTGGCTCCATGAGAGGTCATGAAACCTCTTTCTTGCCAGAGTACTCCAAAGTCGTGAACGACTCCGAATGCATAACGTGAATCTGTATATATGTTTACTTTCAGGTTCTTGGCTTGTATGCAGGCTTGGGTCAGAGCGATAAGCTCTGCTGCTTGAGCAGACAGGGTGTCAATACGGCGTGTTTCTATAATTTCAGTTTCAGTAGTCACTGCATACGCGGCTACTAACTCTCCTGTACTTGTTCTCATACATGAACCATCCACATAAAGTGTCAGGTCTGGATCAGGTAATGCAATGTCCGTCAAGTCTTGTCTTGGCTTTGTCATGGTGTTGATAACTTCCACACAGTCATGTGTGGCAGGATTCGATGTAATCGTGGGTAACAGTGTAGCAGGATTTGATGTAATCGAGGGTAACAGTGTAGCAGGATTTAAAATGTTGCAGCGTCTGATGTCTATATGTGGCTGAAACAGTGTCAGTTCATATCCTGTTAAACGTGCAATTGTCAGGTGCTGAGTCTGTGTTCGGTTTAAAAGAACTTCCACGGAGTGTGGAACTTGTACTGTCAGGGAGTGTCCTAACACTATGGAATCACTTTGTCTGATAGCTAGAGCTGTGGCTGCAACTGACTTGAGGCACGCAGGCAGAGCCTGGGCTACTGGATCTAATGTGCTAGAAAAATAAGCACAAGGCTTGTGTTGTCCTGCTTGATCTTGCGTGAGAACAGATAATGCTGTACCATCACGTTCAGTAACAAAAAGTGTAAAAGGCTTACTGTAGTTTGGTGTCGCTAACACAGGCGCATTACATAAAGCTTTCTTTAACTCGTTGAAAACAAGTGTATGTTCCTGGGTCCAAGGGAGGACAGTCGATGTGGCTGCCTCCTGTGTCGTTAACTGTATCAGTGGTTTGGCTAGATATGCATACTGAGGGATCCATTGTCTGCAGTAAGAAGTGAGGCCGATAAAAGCTCGTACCTCCTTCTGTGTCTTGGGCTGTGGAAGATGTGCTATTAACTGGATACGGTCTGGTGTCAACTGTCTACCCCTCTTGGACAGTAAGTGTCCAAGGTATACCACTTGCTGGACACAGAATTGCAGTTTGGAAGGGGAAACCTTGTGCCCCATGTCTGCCAGGAAATACAAGACTGTCAGTGACGCACGTTCGCAGTCACGTTCTGTACGGGCTGTGATCAATAGATCATCGACATACTGGAGCAGGGCAGTGTCAGTTGGCATGTGAATACTGTCTAGTTGTCTTTTAAGTGCTTGACTGTAAATACTAGGATTTTCTGTGAAACCTTGAGGTGCTCGTGTGAATTTATAGCTACGTCCATTTAAACAGAATCCGAAAAGGAACTGGCTGTCTGGATGAATGGGAACACTAAAGAATGCGTTCTTGAGATCAATAACAGTAAAGAACGTAGCTTCAGAATCAATGGCAGTCAATAGGGAAGAGATATCTGGAACCACTGGGTACTGAGGTATGATACATTTATTAAGTTCCCGAAGGTCAATCACTAATCGATAAACTGGAGGTGCATTTGGATCAGTACGTTTAAGAATCGGAATGATAGGAGAATTACATACATTGGAGTCAGTTTCCACAACTACTCCTTGAGCGATGAGTTCGTCAATTATTTTCGATAAGGCTGCTACAGCCTCAAGGGGTAACTTGTACTGTCGGATTCGTGGTAATACAACACCTTGTTTCAGAGTGACACGATATGGTGTAATATGCATACAACCTACATCAGTTGGACCTTGCGCCCATAAATGCTGTGGTACATTCAATAATCTTGGATCAAAATCCCGTAACACATAATGACCTTTAAAATCACGTAAAAACAATCTCACTCCTTCCGGAGAGCAGCATATTACCGCTCCTAATTCTTTCAATGTTTTAATACCCAGTAAATTTTCAGGACAGGATTTCGTAAGTAACAAATCTGTAGTTCGGGACAATGGACCAACTTCTAGGGAAACTGGTTTCGATATTTCATTAACAATAGGCTTTCCTGAAAATCCCAGGGAAACATTTCTTGAGCCTGAGAGTGGAGCCCCTGGAACCTCGTCATGACTGATGGTAGTCCTACTTGCCCCTGTATCAATCAGAAACTTTCTGTCTTTCCCTAATACTTGACTGTGTACATAGGGACCCTCTTGATCTACAGGAATCTCGATGAGAGGCAAGCCAACTTCCCTCTCTAGGCTATTTCATGAATACTGCTGATATTCTGGATAATCTGACTGTGCGTACTGGTACATCTGTTGTGTAACGTGTTGTGTGGCAGCTATAGGCTGCGGTACTGTAACTGTCTGTTGTGCGTTCTGCGGTGGTTGCGTATTTTGCGGAACATGTTCTTGTCTAGGAGGACGCGGTCTCTCTTTCGTCTTACCTGTAGCTATGTTATGTTTCAGAACTGCACATTCGTTTATGTAATGACCTGGCTGTTTACAGTAATTGCATGTCCCTTTAACGGGAGCTGCAGAATGACTAGTTTGACTCGTACCCCTCTTCTGACTATCTGATGGAACAGACTGTGCAACTAGTACTTTCATTTTCGTGTCTTTCATACGTCTTCTTTCGTGTTCTTGCTCTTCCCTGATTCTGTTCTGGTGATACTGTAACATCTGGAGCATTTGGGACGGGGTATTAGCTTGCCATGTACTCTCGATTTTTAATACTCGATTTTTAACTTGTGGTAAAGAATTCTCAACTAATTTGGTAACAAAAAGATGTGGATACGATTCACTACTTGTTTTCAAACCGCTATTAATAATGAAACATTTCTCAAATCTGGAATAAAAATCACTAGTGTCTTCGTCCTGTTTCTGTTTACAGGCTGAGATGGCGTCCCAGTCTTCCTTTTTCGTGGCTAGTAATCTTGGCAAGACTTGTATTAACAGCTCGGGCAACTCTTTGGCTTTATCCCCAAGACCAGTACCTGGGACTCGTGTGTTATCTTCGGTTTCTAACGCGGTCCAATCTATCTTTTTCTCTCCCACCTCCCATTCTTTTTCTTTGAGTTTTTCATATATGCCCGCAGGCAGCAGGACCTTTAACATTTTGATGATATCAGGATACGTGTATTCTCCCATACGGAGCATGTCTTTTAATTCACGGTGGAACCCTGCTGGATCTTTATCGTGACAGGGCACTAACTTTTTCATTTCTAGTAGCTCTATTTTCGTTATAGGGGTGTAAACAAATACTCGTTCGAGCTCACCCCCCGTTCCCTTAACAGGATGCACTTCTCGCAAGGGATTCTGTCTATCTATGTAGAATGGGGGTGAAACAGAAACAAAATGCGGAGTCAGGAACGTTCTGTATTTGTGGCACTGTTCTAGAATGACGTTAATTAAATCGGTACCTAGACCTCTCCATCTGTTTAGGAGTAACTCGTTCAGTACATTATATAAGGGACCTGGATCAGAATGCTGACTCTCGTACAGTGTAATGAGGTGCTGGATCATGTACATACCCACCAGTCGCTGCTCGGCTGGCGGTAGTTTCAGAAACATTTGAGCCACTACTTCGTCTGGAAACGTGGTAGAATCACTAGTCCATCGGACTGCTGATCGGGCGAGTTCTTGTTCATGCATGGTACTAAGTTTACTGTAACCAATTCGTAATTTCAGAACTTTATCGGTAGCCTGAAACAATTGTTCAAGAGAACACTGTTCCGGCATGGGAGGAGGAAATGCTTTCTTGTAGTCTAGGCGTGTGTGTCTATCAGAAGGTCTCGTCCTACCTACATACGCTATTCTAGTGGGATTCTCGTTGTCTACCTCTTCGTCTGAAGAGTCATTCTCTTTCTCTGCTATTATTCTTGCTTTCTCCCTCTCGTGTATGCCTATAATTTCTTTACGAATCTTCCTGCACATGATTTCTATACTATTTTGTGTTCTGTGTTTTCCTTCTGCTATATTGTCACTCCATCTGGTCAGGACTCTCATCTCTTCTGGATTTTTATCAGGATGATCCTGTTCTCTTATTAAACAATTTATTAAAAATTGCAAAATCATGCCTTGAATCTCAACTTTTCTGTGTACCATAGCTTCGTGAATACTTTCTGGTTTCTCCCCTGTTCGGATGAAATGATATATTCTGTCTAGATGTTCTTTCATATTTGATATGGTAACCAAGAAGCTTGCAACTCGTCGTAAGCGTATGGAATATATTATCATACTATCTTCACCGGGTACTGGATCATATCTACAATCAGATCCGCACTCATTGAAATACTTTCTGAGGGCTTCGTACGTAGTCACTTTCGGGGTACGTTGTAACGCTGCATCTCTCAGCGTCAGTCGCTTTGTTTGAGGCGGGGTGATAGGAGTACCTCCCCCTGCCCCTCCTGAACTGGAATCGTCAATTAATACTGAGTGTGCGGCCACTGGTAACGTGACTGGCAAAGTAGGGGTACGTAATGTGGGTTGGTCCTGGGATACTGGCACATTAACAGGACCAACGACTGGAGGCACAGTAATTACATTATTAACAGGAGGTGGAAGTTGAACTGGCGGAGGATTCGTATTAGCATATTCTGGGACAGTGTCGTCCAAATAGGAAGAAAGGAAAATTTCAGCCGCGGTCGGTTTATGACGTAGCTTAATCGGGACCAAGGGTGGCGGTAAATTACAGGATGTTTCCGGGGTCGCCTTAGGCAGACCCTCGGCGAGAAGGGGATACATACCTTTAATAAGAGCATTCCTCTGTCTGTCTGACTGTTCTGCTCTAACTCGTTCACCTTCTTCTAGTAATTCCCTTTCTTGGGCTTTTTCGGAGGATTCCCTACTTAATTCTGCTTTTCTGAATTCTTTCTCTGTTCTTTTATGCGATTCTTTACGCCATAATTCTATGGCGTCTTTCTGGGATTGTCTGGCTTTCTTTTTCCATATTGCCTCCTCTACTCTCATGATGCACTCGGCATCCCACGTTCCTGAAACAGGCCATCTATATTTCTCTTCAAGATGTTTGGTGTAATCCACCCATAAATCTAGATACAGTATGGCATCTAAGCCATGCTTATGATACATGAAATGTCCAGGACTGTCCCTGGGAGGGACAGGAACTGATTCTTCGAGTAACCCTTTTCTGGTTTTTATCTGACGTAACTTCGAAAACAGCGGCATATTTGAACCGTACTTGAACACAATACACAATGAACACAGTAATGAAATAGCAAAACAATCACTCATACCACGACATCAAAAAACACCTTAATAACAGTTCCAACAGATACTACCTAATACATTGAAAACATAATACTTGAATTTCTCGAGAACAGACTTACTAGAATTACTGGATGCACTGCTAAAACAGTACAGAACATACCGGTCTCCTAAAGAGACACGTCATACCGCATCCACCTAGGTGAACACGTCGGACCGGATCTGTGTACCCAAACCCGTCGGACCGGGCACAAACTAATGAACCCGTCTAGATACTTTCCAGCAACGGTACTCACCAGGAAGCAAACTGAAGGCCTCGGACTGGACTGGACTGCTACGATGTCTGGTTACTGCTACGCACTACGCATGCGCCTCGGGCTTCGGAAACAGGTGGGCCTCCGGATACCTCGGACCTTGCTCTCTCGGCTTGGGCTCTGGTCGGGACGATCCGCCTTCCTCACCGCCTCGTCTGGATGCCGGACCGTAGTCTCCGTCTCCTCCGTGGGCCTGAGGGAGACTTGAAGCAGAAATATCTGCAGGTGCACAGTACGGGTCCGTCACGGCTATAGAAGGGTCAGGGGGCCTGCGTTACATCGCCGGCGCGTGGGGAAGGGGCTCGTCCCTATTCGGGCGCCATTATGTGGTAAATAAATAATTAATTACCGGTACTATTTTTCTATGCATTAACTAAAACAGATAGCTCAATAAATAAGAGGCAGGATCCGTGGTATCTGAGTCGAATAGGCTTTAATCAGATGGCTCGAGCCAATGGACCATCGGGTTCCATCACCTGCAAAGGTTCAGGAAGGGACAGACACAAGGAAAGGGGAATGGCAGCTGCAGCATCTCATTAACATCATACAGTATATATAGTAAAACAGTACAATTGCATTGCATACAGTAGGCGTAACAAGTGACAAACGAAAGATAAGGACACATGAGCGTGAAAAGAAGGCGTGCACAGAGCGTGCACGAAGACATGTGATGTAAACGTCACAGAAGTGTCATAAATGGGTGGATACATGGAGGGGGCTACCTGGGCAGCTGGAACCTTTAACCTACTGGTGCGCGCAAACGGGCCATGACGTGTAACTGGGGAGAGCTGGGGGCTCTGACTTCTGGCACTAGAAGAGGAGACTAAAGTCTGGGATGTCAGGACGACATGTACCTATAGTATATCTGATATCTTGTGTTTAGAGAACATGTTGATAGAATCTAAAAGTCATCAGGGCAAAGGCTACTTGTCACTAAGGCTGGTGCAAGCATATATTGCTTAGTGTATTGCGTGTGCTATGAATCTTCTATGGATATTAATTCAGTAATTCTCTTGCATGGAGACAGAGAGACTAGACTATAGCTGAAAATGTTTATGCGGTTCGTTAGCTTAGGAATGTGAAGCCGGGGAGCTGAACTGATAACTAGGGCATAACATATTCTTGGCAGACAGGCAGGCAGGCCAGGCCGGGCACCGTGCTGCTTGGCAGAAAGTAAGTGAAGGGTCAGGAATACGGGAGGGGCTGCATCGCTCCTCGGAGTGGTTTCAGGAGACTTGAGACTCGAATCTGGTGTCCGGGCCCTTTGAGGCCTAGAAACGAGGACAACTCGATGATTTAACGTGCACAATGTAAGGACGTTGGCAACATAAGTCTAAAACTCGATGCTTTCACGAGGGACTGGATAACTGGCATACTAACGTTTAACACTACTATAATTGCGTCTTTATTCGGTCAAGGGGGTAAATATGCATAGCGATCATGCACATATAGCATATAATGGGGAACACGTAGGGACACATGACAGGGCAAAATTCAATTTTCCTCAGTAGCTTAAATCAAGGCAATACCAATATTATTACATTCAAACCCCCTGGCAGAGACCAAGTACTATGTACAGATAATTCTTTGACCCACATTAGTCAGTTTATGTCTTAATCTGAGGGCTCTATCGTTTTATGAGTAAACCCAATATGGAATAAGCAACATTTCATGGTTGTGTTATTAGCATTCTATTTAAATGAATGTGATTTTACTCAACTAGTCTGACAACATTCATCCTTCTATGCTATATGCTTTGTCCCAGGCTCCTATCTGGGTGCTTCATTTTGCTGATGTCAGAGCTGTGCCTTTCCGTGAGCAAGTGTTTCCTATGGGACAGCTTTACTCTGGTTTTCATGCCCTTCGTGCATCTACAATGACATGCGTGTGCTGCTAAGTGAGTGCATCATACTGCCATTGGGTTAAATCGTGCTTTCTCGAGGTCAGACTAGGCAATCTGGTAGTGGCAGAAGAGCTGCTCCGACAGGGGTGGGGAGAGGTGTGTGTGTTTTTGACTGTGCTTGTTTTTTGGTCTGGTGGGCTAACTTAGACAGCTGGATTCTCTGATATTACCCGAATTTTGCCTACAAAAAGCACTACTCCCAGCCGTCTCCCGATGCTTTGTGGCAAACGTTTGCTAACGATGTATATACTCTGTTGACAAACGAAACTCGTTTAGAAGTGATTTAAAAATATGACGACGTTCTTATATGTTGTAAACAAAAAGTGCTTGCATGAAACTGAAACACCATGCTTTATGTGAAACTGGCATTATATAACAAATGAAGTTCATTGTGAGTTACTATTCTAGGCATTATCTTTCTAATACAAACAACGATCCGTGTTGGTGGGATTTGCTCAGGATGTGACAGTCTAAAATAGAAAGGCTAAAGCTGAGTTCGGTGGTTCTAGGGACTTTTTGCTGGGTTTTTTTATATTTTTTTATAAGGCTGAGTTCTCATATGTTTGAAAAAAGGTCTAGAAAGCAACTATTCAGCCATGTAAACATATGCGCTAAATCAGCGTATCCTGGTTTTATAATTGAAACAGTAGATTGCTTTTTCGTTGCTATACTACTTAGGAACCGGTAGAGGGCAATAACTTCCTATATTAAAAACTCTTCAGCAATCCGACTCTTTACAGCAGTATATTTCGCTAAGTAGCTGGGGTACATACAACATCTGGGTTACAAGATCTTTGCCTACTCCAGAACACACCTTAAAACTGATCCTATTGGCAAAAAACGTTTGTCTAATTGTTATATCAAATATGAGTTTCTTTCCTCCTTGATATCCTGATTTATGACCAAGGTCTACCGGACTGCCCGTTTCTTTCCTGCAGTTTGGAAGACCCTACTTAGCCTCAAACGCCAGTAGCATTTCATGTACTTTTCAGTAAAATGTAAGCTCTGGAAAACTATCTAAACCAGTCTCACAGTAGAAAAGATGAAACCCATGGATACTCGTCTGGGTATATTGAATATGCGTAGCATCTACTTTGAGAAAGACGTCCCTGACTAGAATAAAGCAGACAAGGCAACACACGTGAATAGCAATCTCTAGGTTTAAGAAGAAACAGGAAAAAGGCTGTTGATGTGAGGAAAGATGAATACAAGAGAAGATGTTATCACTGTGGAAAGTCAAATGGGTCTCTTTAGCGAGTCGCAAAATTCAATTTGCATTAATGGCACAAAAACATGGCACAAGTTCTACAAATATAAGTGGGGGGACTCTCCAAGTTAGGTGATTTCACAGGAAGTGACATCACAGCAGGAAGTTTGTGAAAAAATTCCTAGGCAGTCAAACCAGTAGGCAAACAATTAATCTGACCCAATAGCAAAAGGAACATTCAAGAAATAAATTTATAAAACAAGCATACTTTTAATTGACATAGTAAAAATCATATAGGAACCTGAACAAATATCAGACTATATGATGAAATCATACAATAATCAAAACATATACAATTAATACATAACATTTAAAAAAGATTTTTAACAATTTAATAAAAAGACACCCTAAATCATAAGTGGTGCCTGGAGTGCAATGACGAATAAGAACTCAAGAGCAGGAAGTGACATCACAACACGAAGTGACATCACATGAGCAGCAGACGCACAACATCCTATTATTCTAGGAAAAACTCACTGATAAGCCTTGGATACTTGGCCCTGGTCTCTCCTATGGCTGAATGAATGTATGAATGTGAAACCGATGTTGGTCGTGACAGACTTGAGCACTACATCATACATGGACCAGGAAAAAAAAACCTTGGTAGGACTGAATCTTTGTTGTTCTTTCGCCTTCTGCTGATTTAGATTTGTTGATTAACCGCATGCGTGCGGTGCAGATTTCCGCGCTGCGCTGCAGTTCACAAAAACCCGCGGTTCATGACGAGCTCAGCTCGTCATGAGTGTACGAGAGGTGTACCTCATGACGAGCTGAGCTCGTCATGAGCGTCGAAGGGGTTAAAGAGTCATAGTGCCCGAAACTCTGTTTTTAGGTCTCGCCTGAACCAATGCGCTTGCACATTGCTCCGACGAGATTATAGTAAGGGGAAAAGAACAGTCTACCAAAACGGCGGATTAGACACAGTTCATGTGATCTATGTGCGTGCACAGCGCCAGCCACGTCACACACCACCATTTGTCTGTGCCTCGCATCCGACTTCAAAGGCTGCCGCTCCCCCCCCAATCAGACTTCAAAGGCTGCCGCTCCCCCGCATCAGACTTCAAAGGAATGCGCTACCGCTCCCCCGCCACAGCAATGCCGAGAGCTTGTTTTGCTTGCTACTCCTTGCCCTCTGGTGTCCGCCTCCTCTCCCGTGTGCTTGCATCTTCCTTCCTTGGCCCTGGGTGTTTTCCGTGTTCACCCGTTCAGTGCCTTCTCGACCCCGTACTGGATTGCTGTCCAAGCCCCAGCCCTAGCTGCCTCTATCATTATACACTCTCCCTGTGTTTTCCTGTTTCCCATTGCTTTTTCCCGGCTCCATCATTCTGTGCTTTGATAAACTGAACACGCTTTGTAGCCCTCAACCCTGCGTGTTCTTAGCTTCAGTCTCTGTGCTGCTGCACCACATCACTCAGGGACACCACCACATCACTCAGGGGCACCACCACATCACTCAGGGGCACCACCACATCACTCAGGGGCACCCCCACATCACTCAGGTGCACCACTCACGGGCACCACCACATCACTCGGGGACACCACCACATCACTCAGGGGCACAGCTCAGGGACACCACCACATCACTGGGGGACACCACCACATCACTCAGGGGCACAACTCAGGGACACCACCACATCACTCGGGGACACCACCACATCACTCGGGGACACCACCACATCACTCGGGGACACCACCACATCACTCAGGGGACCACCACATCACTCGGGGACACCACCACATCACTCGGGGACACCACCACATCACTCGGGGACACCACCACATTACTCGGGGACACCACCACATCACTCGGGGACACCACCACATCACTCTGGGACACCACCACATCACTCGGGAACACCACCACATCACTCGGGAACACCACCACATCACTCGGGAACACCACATCACTCAGGGGCACAACTCAGGGACACCACCACATCACTCGGGGACACCACTACATCACTCGGGGACACCAACACAACACTCTGGGACACCACCACATCACCCAGGGACACCTCCACATCATCGGGAACACCACCACATCACTCGGGAACACCACATCACTCAGGGGCACAACTCAGGGACACCACCACATCACTCAGGGACACCACTACATCACTCGGGGACACCACCACAACACTCTGGGACACCACCACATCACCCAGGGACACCTCCACATCACTCAGGGGCACCCACCACTCACGGGCACCACCACATCACTCAGGGACACCACCACATCACTCAGGAGCACCACCACATCACTCAGGGGCACCACTCAGGAGCACCCCCCCATCACTCAGGGGCACCACTCAGGGGCACCACCACATCACTCAGGGACACCACCACATCACTCGGGAACACCACCACATCACTCGGGGACACCACCACCTCACTCGGGGGCACCACCACATCACTCAGGGGCACCACCACATCACTCAGGGGCACCACCACATCACTCAGGGGCACCACCACATCACTCAGGGGCACCACCACATCACTCAGGGACACCACCACATCACTCAGGGACACCACCACATCACTCGGGGACACCACCACATCACTAGGGGACACCACCACATCACTAGGGGACACCACCACATCACTCGGGGACACAACCACATCACTCGGGGACACCACCACATCACTCTAATACACCACCACATCACTCAGCCCAACCACATCATCACTCAACACCACAACAGCACTGTCCTTGCTTGCTACCAATAAGCATTGCCATAGCCAATAGGACTCGCATTAGGAAAGTGTAAGCTATTGGCTTTGTGAATAACAATGCTATTAATTTATATATTTTCAAAGTCAACACATATTAAAAAAATGTGTCATTTACAATACCAATAGCTCACACTTTCCTAATGCAAGACCTATTGCATTGCAAATGCTTGTTTTTAGTTTTATATAGCGCAAACTCCGTACTGGAGCACTTTGCATGAGCAGGACCAGGTTTAATTGACACCAGTTACTGTACAGAAAGACACATGTCTCTTTTAGGCCCAGCGAGATGAAGTGATGTTGAGGCGACGCCGGGACTAGAACGCTAACAATTGTTACTGACAGGAACTGTGCCTTGGGGAGCGTGAGAAAGAAATGGGGCTCACGGAATTAGATTACATCAGATGTACGAGGGCTTTGGGAGCCCCCGTACCAAAGAATGCATTTCAACCGTGTGAATTAAAGGATGCAGGGGTTTCAAACAGACCGGCTCTGCGCACCCAGTATACCATTCATATTTAAGGTATTAGCAAGCAGCTGTTATGGGCTGAACTCGGATTAAACGTGAATGCCCTCCTCTGTCAGCTACCACCACAGGTCGGTCACTTATGCTACGTTCTTGTCGATGGTGACAGCCACCACTCGGCGAATGTGCATATTTCACTGCTCACGTGTTCTAAAGCCCGAGCAGTAAATTAAGGGTGACTGACAGGTCCACACTGGGAGCATAAGAAGCAGGCCCGGTTCTAGAGGGTGGGCCGGGGTGGGCCAGGCACACCCAAACAAGAGCCTGGCCCACCCAAACATGAGCCTTGCCACTTGCAGTGAATCTGCCACTGATGTACAACAACAATAAAAATAATTCGGATAACTGGTGATTTATGATCTCTGCTGCAGAGCAACCATTTGTCTGTTAGTAGTTTTTAAATGCCGATAAACTGAATTTTATGGGAATAGCTCAGTGGGTTACTACCTTTGTCAAAAATATCCTTGTGTTACTTGCAGTTCAGAAGTTACTATCCTAACATAAGACAGTGACCTATGAACTGTCATCAAAGAGCTGCATACAAACTTCGCTTTTTTATGTTGTGATATAGTTAGAACTTCTCCAGTCTTTCATTATTCTAATGTTGTTAAAGAGAGTTTGTTTGGGCAGTTATCCATTTTTATCAGTAAAGCCAACCCCCAACCACTGGAGTACTCTTTAAATCCTAAGTTTGTGCTTCTCCAGATCAAACCCTCGTAAAATATATTGCTCACCAGTATGGATGACATGTCATTTCTACACCTTGTAATCCTCATTGGCTTACGTGACATTCCCCGTAGACTGATTTATTCTCTGTATAACGTGTGCTGTTTAGTAAAGTACTGTGACACCCTACACTGATATGAGTAGCGCTATACAACAAATGGAATGGATATGAGAGAGGAGCTACGGAGAGATGAGGGGCGCGGGTGGAGGGTGACAGTGAGGGAATCCTAGGAGGAGGTCACGGGTGGGGGTGGAGCTTTGGAGAGATGGGGGCACTAGTGGAGGGTGACAGTCAGGGAGTCAGAGGAGGAGATCATGGGGTGGGGGGGAACTACAGAGAGATGAGGGGTACTAGTGGAGGGTGGCAGTGAGGGAATCCGAGGAGGTCGTCACGGGGTTGGGGGAACTACAGAGAGTTGAGGGGCCCTGGTGGAGGGTGGCAGTGAGGGAACCTGAGGAGGAGGTCATGGGGTTGGGGGGCTACGGAGATATGAGGGGCACTAGTGGAGGATGGCAGTGAGGGAAGTCGAGGACGAGGTCATGGGGTGGGGGGAACTACAGAGAGATGAGGGGCACTAGTGGAGGGTGGCAGTGAGGGAAGCCGAGGAGGAGGTCACAGGGTAGGAGGAACTACGGAGAGATGAGGGGTAATAGTGGAGGGTGGCAGTGAGGGAATCCAAGGAGGAGGTCACGGGGTTGGGGGAACTACAGAGAGATGAGGGGCTCTGGTGGAGGGTGGCAGTGAGGCAATCTGAGGAGGAGGTCATAGGGTGGAGGGGACATACAGAGACTTTAGGGGCACTAGTGGAGGGTGGCAAGGAGGGAATCCAAGGAGGAGGTTATGGGGTTGGGGGGTTATGGAGATATGAGGGCCACTAGTGGAGGATGGCAGTGAGCGAAGTCGAGGAAGAGGTCATGGGGTGGGGAGGAACTACAGAGAGATGAGGGGCACTAGTGGAGGGTGGCAGTGAGGGAATCCACGAAGGAGGTCATGGGGTGGCGGGAACTACGGAGAGATGAAGGGCATTGGTGGTGGGTGGCAGTGAGGTAATCCGATGAGGGGGTCATGGGGTGGGGGGGAACTACAGTGAGATGAGGGGCACTGGTGGAGGATGGCAATGAGGGAAGCCAAGGAGGAGGTCATGGGGGGGGGGAATTACAGAGAGATGAGGGGCACTAGTGGAGGGTGGCTGTGAGGGAATCCGATGAGGGGGTCATGGGGTGGGGGGGAACTACAGAGAGATATGGGGCACTGGTTGAGGATGGTAGTTAGGGAGTCTGAGGAGGAGGGGCTAAGGAGAGATGAAGGGCAATGTTGGAGGGTGGTAGTTAAGTTATCTACAGAGAAAGAGGTCATTGGTGGGGCTCCAAAAACGACTTTCACACCAGCACTAAAGTCGGCCCTGTCATGGCCTTTCTGTTTTCATTTATTTAATTAACAGGCAGATGATTAGGACAACTGTGGAGCATACTTTAAAAGTGCATACTAATTACATTTACTGCTATATTCAATGTTTCAAGTTTGAAGGTGATTTTACTATTGTTTTTTTTACTGGGAATAATGAAAGTGGAACCGAACGGTGGCTGATATGGGGCTGGTGACCAAGGTCAGTTGTGAGATAAGGTGCAATGGAGAGGGTGGTAGAAAAGTGGATAATCAAGCCTGTAGGGGAGTGTGCTGCAGAGTCAGGGGTCAGGTGGAGGTAGTAATGAAGAGGTTTTCTCCCTGAAGGCTCGCACAGAGGGAGCCCGAGTAGTGTCACTAGCCTGATACTCCCACCTTAGAAACCTCCTCTTCCCATCAAAGGGACATTACATGAAAAAAAAGTACTTTTTGAGAGTAATAACATCGAGAAAGAGACTTGGAAAAGAGTGTGTTTTACTGGGCCTTGTAAGACTAAGGAGAGATAAAGGAGGGCCCAGAAGCAGGGCTGGCTAGATATATAAGCGATAAATCGGGCCAGCAGTGGCCCACCCGAATGCACCCTTGGCCCAACCCAAATAAAAATTCCTGGAGCCGGGCCTGATAAGAAGAGGGAGAGAGCCAATGACAGGCAGCTTCTGTGTAATTGACAAACAGACACACACAGCAAAAGATTGCAGCTCCCTACTGCAAAGCAACCAAGTGAGAGTCTCCGCACAGCCCACTGGTTAGCGGCGTGATTCTCGCTCTAATTGCAGCTCCATATTGAGTGCGCATCATGGGCACGTCGGGGGTACAGTGTGTGACACCCCGGTGATGAGTGACCAATCAGTGGCTGCAGCATTAACTCTGCAACGCTCGTTTGGGCCGTAGGGGCACAGAAATGTTCACCGGCGCCATAGAATAGTTTACCCCCCCCCCACACCCAAGTGCGGGCAGCTCGGCTAAAGGTGCCAGCTGCACAGCCTCAGTGCTGGGGAAGCACCTCAGAGCCAGCCTGGGCCGAGCACGGTGCCCATGATTGCCGCGGCCGGAAATGCGTGTTTGGTGCGCTTGTCTTAACATACTTTTGATGAGCAGGGCAGGGTGGAGGGCGTTTTAATGAGTAGGGTGGACGGCGTCCCCCCTGTAAAATAAGTGGGGGACGCCTTCTACCCGTGGTACCCCGACTCGTACCCTGCTAAAAAATAACTACTGAAGAAAGAAATCTTTAGAGATCCCACTGAAGATAATCAGGAACCAATCAAATGCACCTGTTATTGCTTTGCTGAGGAGACAAAATGACTCATTGGACTATTTCTGTGTGCGGCAATGGCAGCTAGCAATTATTTGCACCGTTCAACCTGAGTAAGTTGTGGCTATATTTAAACAACTTTGCATCCCAAAAACAACAATGGAAGGAACAACAATGAAGCATACCACAATGATGTGGGAGAGAGACGTTTTTAACAAATGTTTTTCTGCGGGATGCAGACACAGTAATTAGACATGAAATAAAATAAGATTGAAATTAAACAATCATAGATATTCTCTAATTTGTATGTTGCTTTCTAGTGCACTACATCTCTTTTCGAATGGGTTACATTATTGTGCGGAAGTGAATTTAGCCTGCGTTCATATCTTCTGTGTCCTTCTTGATAAAGGTGAGGTGTTTATTACATCAGATTTTATTTGCATTTGATGATTTAATAATATCCTCCTTCAAGATGAATTCAATTGCATTACATGTTTATTTGCGTCTAAGTGTCTTCACTGAAAAAGGTTAAAGAGAAGTTATAGTTAGGGGTCCGTGACAACAAACCGACAGAAATGTACCAGTTATAGTTAGCATAGCTAACTATAACTTCTCCCTGCCATACACTTCTGATAACCACACATTACATAAATCATGACATGTTCTAGGACATCACTGATAACATCGAAACCCCCACAGGCAGTTAACGCCACGCTGTGCCCAACCTTTGGCCGTGAACAGCAGGGGGTTGGCAACTTGGTCAACTCACCTCCCCCGCGGTAAACAACCGTTACAACGCAACTATTACAACGGACTACTTTTACAACGCAACTTTTACAACGCAGGATCCATTACAACGAACTACCATTACAACGCATTTTTTACATCTCAGATGCCTTTACAACGCATGCCATTACAACGTAAGAATTGGTAAGTATATAATTATATTAAAAATGTTATAGGTTTGGGTTTTTGGGTACAGAGGTATTTTTAGGGTTCAGGGCTAGGTTTGGGTTTTTGGGTAAAGGGGTATTTTTAGGGTTCAGGGCTAGGTTTGGGTTTTTGGGTACATTGGTATTTTTAGGGTTCAGGGCTAGGTTTGGGTTTTTGGTTAAAGGGGTATTTTTAGGGTTCAGGGCTAGGTTTGGGTTTTTGGGTACAGGGGTATTTTTAGGGTTCAGGGCTAGGTTTGGGTTTTTGGGTACAGAGGTATTTTTAGGGTTCAGGGTTAGGTTTGGGTTTTTGGGTACAGGGGTATTTTTAGGGTTCAGGGCTAGGTTTGGGTTTTTGGGTAAAGGGGTATTTTTAGAGTTTAGGGCTAGGTTTGCGTTTTTGGGTAAAGGGGTATTTTTAGGGTTCAGGGCTAGGTTTGGGTTTTTGGGTACAGGGGTATTTTTAGGGTTCAGGGCTAGGTTTGGGATTTTGGGTACATGGGTATTTTTAGGGTTCAGGGCTAGGTTTGGGTTTTGGGGTACATGGGTATTTTTAGGGTACAAGGCTAGGTTTGGGTTTTAAATAAAATTAAATTAAAATTAAATGAAATTAAATAATATTAATTTTAATTACTTACATTTTTAAAAATATTATATACTTACCAATACTTACGTTGTAATGGTATGCGTTGTAAAGGTATCTGCGATGTAAAAAATGCGTTGTAATGGTAGTTCGTTGTAATGGATCCTGCGTTGTAAAAATTGCGTTGTAATGGTATGCGTGCTAAAAGTATGCGTTGTAACGTCATACATCCCTCCCCCGCAGGCAGCCAACCCCATGCTACGCACAGCATTTGATCATGCTTAGCATGGGCTGGCTGCAGTGCCAAGATTGCAGTCAGGTGTCGTGTATTTCTATAGGTTCTGAATCGATCCCCCTATTCCTGACCCTATTCTGGTTAAACTAACTATCAAGTTAACTAACAGTCAGCCCATGAGGCAAGAAAAGCCCCCATGATGCAGATACCGTTATCTGATGCAGTCACACTACGGCACAGGAACGTGTTATCTGATTAGGTCATAACGCTTGAGATCTAATTAGACAAGCGACATTCCTCCAGCCCCTGATAAGGCATACGACGTTCTCATAACAAATCAAACCTATGACAACCTGGAAAATCCGTGCGGCCATTGTTTTGATTTCACAGAGAACTTTAGTAAAGAATGTGCTAACGAGCAAGTCGTATGACATCTTTATTGACGTATCTATGTCCATCCTTACGTCAATCTCGGCACCTTTAAGGTATAAATATTGCCGATCTTGCCCTATGCAAACACACGCGTGGTGACAAGACGGAGCAGCCATACTTGCCGAAGCCGAGAGCAGAAGCAGACCCCGCTGGCAGCAGCCCCGCCTTCCTGACGCGCTGAGAGACGCGCTGCTATCTCAAGCCGAGAGACCCAGCACCGGCGCTTTCGGGCAGCCCTCGCAGGCAGCCTGGAATATCGAGAGCAGAGAAAGAGATACCATTCCTCATCCATCCTAAATTCCAGGTACAGAACTGAACAACCCCTCACAGAGAATTCTTTAGTTATTCACTTGGCAAAAACAAACTTAACTTAAACTGTAACTTTCTATTCCCGCCCACGCATTAGACTTAGGTCAGGTACACGGGGTAGGCGTATTTAGAAACACCAGTTGAGTACGTTTAGTCAAATGTATATGTGTATGTAAATATATTTTAATCATTTTAAACATCATATGGCTCAGAAACCATATCAATGTTTTTACAGTATTATTTTATACTATTGCTTTTAATGTATGCACTTTACTTAACTATAAGTATTGCAATAATATCGATCCATTTCTCATGTATGAGAAAAGAGACTGATCAATAAATAACACCTTTTTATTGAACACGCCCGTCTCTTCCTTTTCTCTACATTCTGATGAGACTAAGAATGCACGTACTGACTGAGTAAAATAATTGCCTTGTGCTCACACGACTCTCGAGATTGACTCTTGATTAGGGGAGAGCAAAGTTGTCATGTTCTATGGTTGTCAGAAACTAAATCCCTTCTTGTCTAATCAGGGGAGTTAATTCCTTCCTTGAACATTCGAGAAAGTTTCTAGCGAACTCTGAGCTTAGCTGGCAAACCCAAAAATTAAGTCTAGTATCGACAGTAGTAGACCTAGTTAACGTCTGGCCTAGGCCTTTACTGCTGTAGGTACTATTCCAATGCGCAGAGCCTATTGGGAAAATAGGAGCTACACTACATGGCGCCCAACGCGTTTGGAAAGGGCGATAAAACTAACGTAAGACATTTAGAGTAACTCAGTCGTGCTTTCTCACTCAGACCCCTTTTCCCAAATACTCCAAAGACGTCTGGAGTGGGTGAAAGGTCATATCCTCCAAAACCTCGCAGGAGGGAACTCCTGTGTATGGTTCTTGGTCAAGTCAACGTTGAAGGATAAACAGTTCCAAAATATTGTGCATCTAATCTTTGTTCCATAAAGAAACCTGATCTGCAAACAAACATAATACCATCCTGTCTGTAAAATGGCAGAGAGTGATGATGAAAGAGAGGCAGTTAGATTAGCAACTGAACTCGCAGATGCTGATGCTACCATGCAAGCAGCAGACCCGAATATAACACTCATTCCGGTCATTAAAAGGAGATCTATAACCTTAAAACTTATAGAAAATGGACTGACACCTAGAGGTGGCACAGTCATATTCGTAATTGAGGCACACGAATATCGGCAGACAGAGGTATACTATTCATGGATACATTTTCCGGCAGCAAATGCTGTAACAAAGTACTTCCACTATTACAAAGTAGAGGAACCTCCTGAAACGTACACTCCTTTCGAGGAGGTGGAAGTACCACTCAAATTCCAAGAGCATTTGCTCTTATTTGATGGCGCCCTAAAACATAACAATCACATTACAAGGCTCGGTCCTTTAGGAAGACCAGGAGCAACGTGGCCGGTCTTAGCCGGATACACACCACATCCAGACATCGAAAGAATGCCTGCAGCAGAGCTGTTAATACAGCTAAAGCAACTACTAAAAATTCATAGACAATTAGTTCAGTATGTAATGCAGACTTCAACAATTCAGCCAGCGATTAAACTTCCACAGCTGACCCCTCACCAGGGGAACACAAATAAAATTACACCACAGAACATCCAATCCTGCCTAGGTAAAGTTCCAGCTAAACGGGAACAGATACCATTCTGGTTGGCACAGAAAATTACCCAAATAGAGGCGGTGTTTCCTGACACCACCCCATTAGAAAAACACAGGATTCTGACTATATGTCTCCCAATGGGAATCGCACCACACATTGAGGACTGTGACACTTGGGGTACAGTCTTTGCTTCTATCTACACAAAAACGCACGGTGTTCCATCCATTTCGGTAATACCAGATGTGCTAAAACAAATTCAAGATGAATACGGTCCAGAACCTGCTTTAACTCTTGGTATGAAATTACTAAAAGACTTCAAGCAGGTCTCGGCTATATTATTAGCCAACATAAAAGGTGAAGCAGCAAACGTGGCGATCCGCCAGAGGTTAAAAGAGACAGATATAGCAGACCAACCAGCTGAAATTGCCAGAATCATAGAAAAATCCTATGAAGAACTAGGCAGAGATAGTCTAGGTGGAATACTAGTAAAACCGCAACTGACTACAAGTCCAGAAAAAATATTTTTTAATAATAATAATTCACCAAAAAAGAACTGGGATGGAAACAAACAATCCAATCCTAAAGAAAAGAAATTCCAGTCCCGAGGAAGGTCTCCCAGGCGAAGAGAGAAATCTCCAAACCAAAGACAGAGGTCACCGCAGAGTGACCCCTCTGGGAATAGATATAACCTTAGAAATAGGGATAATATTAAAAAACCTGATAGATATCAAGACATTGATACACGTCCCTCTCAATCTTTTCAGAATTCCTCGCAGAAATCGGAAAGAAGAGGACGATCAGAAGAGCACGCCAAGTCCAAAGACAAGGAACCTGCTCAGCTAAAAAAGAAATTACAATTTCCAAAAAAGAAGGTAGCCAGTATCAAGGTAGTTAAAAATGCCGAGAATACTGAGGACACAACTGAAAAACGGAGAATGGGCTCAGACAATGCTAGACAGCGCAGCAGAGGTGAGCATAGCTCGCAAAGTCCTTATGAATCATCTGGAGACAGTGGACACGAATGAATACCTTCAAGTGGAAACTGCAGACACCAGAGTTAGCAAGCCCCACAAGATATACGAGATAACATTACGTATAGAGGGAGATAAGACTAGGAAAATAAGGGGACTATTTTGGGATAACCTCTCCAAAGGCTATGACATCCTTCTAGCTGAAAAAGACTGGCCACCAGAGTTTGTCAGGGAGTGCCCTCATGGCGAAGAAGTAATGATGCCTGCCTTCTCGAATCATATCCCGATTCATAAAAAATATACACTTGCTAGAAAGTGGGCAGTGGCCTTAGCACCTGCTTTATATAAAAATCATGTAGGATGGGATGAGGATTCTCCTCCTCACAAAATCCAGTTAAAATCACAACCTACTGCACAAAGGCAGTACCCAATTAAGCAAGAAGCTAAAAAACAAGTAAATGAAATACTAGATCAGCTAGAATACCAGGGGGTGATTGAAACTTGCACCTCACAAATGAACAATCCTTTGTTTCCGGTCTCCAAACCAGACAATTCATATCGTCTAGTTTTGGATTACCGACACCTTAACACATGTTGCAAAACATTTGCAGTGCAAAACTCACACAGGGCTGCACTAATGAATAACATAGTGCGCAAAAAATACAAAACAACACTGGACATCTCCAATGGATTCTTTTGTCAAAACATAGCACCAGAGAGCAGATCTTTAACTGCATTCTCAGTAAATGGCACTCAAAAGCAATTCTGTCGGTTAGCCCAGGGGTACAAGAACAGCCCGGGGGTATTCTCAGCGAGAGTAACAGAATTACTACAACTATATGATGATGAAGCATTATCCTATGTCGATGACATTTACTTAACAGATGATGACTTGGATACTCACTTGAAAAGAGTGAACACCATAATACTTGGGTTCGCTGCAGAGGGTTACAAATTCAACTTCAAAAAGTCCAGAATTGCCCATCTGACGGTCCTATTCTTAGGATATGAGTTATCAAGTGAAGGCAAAAGCCTGGCAGACAATTTCCTAGAGAAATGTGCCGTAATCCAAGCCCCTAAAACACTAAAAAACCTACATTCGATTCTAGGTTTTCTAAATTTCGGAAGAACATACATTGCAAATTACGCAGAAAGGGTCAAACCCCTTTATGATCTAATTAAACCAGACTTTAAAAGATCCAGTTGGACTCAAACACACACAGAAATTTTGAGATCCTTACAAACAGACATGCTAATTAAAACAAAATTAGAAACACGTGATAACACACGCAACCTTGTGATCCGAGTCATCCCAGGAAGATGCGGATTCACATACCTGACTTCTAATGAAGGAGAAAAGGTACCAATTGCATTCAAATCACACTTGTACACTAAGGCTGAAATGAAATTTAGCCCAACGGAAAAAATTCTTACAGCAACACAGACAGCTATAGCAAAAGAACGAGCCCTGGCACAAGGTAAACGAATAGTAATCGTGACACCAATACCAGCCTTAGAGGCGGTAACAAAGGCAAGCATTCCAAATGCTAAAGCACTCCATCCGAGATGGATACAATGGGCTAACTCTCTTGCTGCAACAGACGTGGTGTACGAATTTGATCCTTATTTAAAAACACAAGAATTTCTCCAATATGAATTTGAATGTCCTCCGCCAACCGAAATTCTGCCTCTAGATCACTACGGCTGTATAATATATACAGACGGATCAGCACAACCCGCAGTAGGGGGTAAACAAGCTTACAGTGCTGCGTGCGCGATTGTTAAAGGTCGTTGGCACGAAGGGAAATTTAAACCAACCCTCACTAAAACACAATCCCTAGGAGATTGTACAGCTCAGCGAGCTGAACTACTAGCATTCAAGATGGCGCTTGAAAATACCGATCGAGAATTCCCCACACTCATAGTGTGCGATTCGTATTATTGCGTTCAGTCTTATAATGAATACTTGCAGATCTGGCTTCAGAACGGTTTCAAGGATGGGAAAGGTGGCACAATCAAGCATAAAATGCTCTGGGAACAAGTAGCTCTTTTACAAAAAGAACTACCAAAGACTCATGTGATACATACACTGAGTCATCAACGTGATGGCGTTCACGTTGCAGGGAATTCATTGGCTGATGAGGCCGCGAAGGCAGCTGTGCAAACGGCTTCCGTAGCTGCCGTCACCCGGTCAAAAACAAAAATAGACAGCGAAATATTACAAGCTGTCAGCGCTTCAGAAAAGGATTCGATAGAACCACTCCCTAAAGGCTTTCCAGTAAAATACTCATAGATAACTGATGCAAACAATGTTCCTTTTGCTCAAATCCCTGGAGTGGGGGATAGGGCAATTCCAAACATGGAACATAGGTTAGGACTAATAATAGCGGCACACGAAGGGCTTGCTTCTATCCATGCTGGCGTCTCAGCCACAGTATCATTATTAAAACAGAGATACTGGTGGCCACAAATGAGAAGACAAACGAGGAACTATGTTCTAGCATGTGAAATATGTCAAAAAATGAAAGTATCAACGGTGAGACGTCCAGCGCAGACGCCCCTTCTAATCTCGGATAAACCATTAGCCTGTGTTTACCTAGACCACTGCGGTCCCTTACAAAGGGATGGTAACTATAAATATATCTTGGTCGCAGTGGACTCATGCACGAGATTCATATGGATGTGGCCCCAGCGAACGGCTGACGCCAGAACTGTTATAAAAGATTTGCGAGTCTTTATCGGCACATACGCAATTGGCATGCTGCATTCGGACAATGGTCCTGCTTTTAGCTCTCGGGCTTATAAGGAGGCCATGGTCAGCATGGGCGTGCAATTGCGTTACTCTTGTCCATTTCACCCTGAGGGGAACGGAATTGTTGAAAGAAAAAACCGTGACATAAAGCAATCTATAACGGCAAAGGTATTAGGTTCGGGAGCTGGGTGGGTCAAACATCTAATAAGTGTCCAACGTAGTCTAAATAACCTGCCAAGAAATTCTCTGAAGGGATTCAGTCCGTACGAATTATTATTCGGAACTAGGATGTTGATCTCTGACCTTGATAGTCAGACTTCAGTGGTAATAGAAAAAACCTTTGATGTCAAAGACCGTTTGGCTATTTTGCAGGACTTAAACAAAACAAGAAAAGACCTGAGCAACATACAGTTGAAACAACAGCCAACAACCACTGAAGAATCACCACCTGTCCCAGCAAGACCTGTCTGGATTCCAAAAGTCGGGGATCTAGTCAGGGAGAAGATCGCGGTAAAGAAGGAATTTGGGCCTTCTTACAGAAAAGCAGTTCCTGTCTTGTCTGTCAACGGGACAAGATCAGTTGTACTACCGCCACTTGCTGGAAAAAAGGAGAACCGAGTTGTATCCATCGACCTGGTAAAACCACAACATGTGGCCGATAACAAACAGTAGGCCAAGTGGACTCCCAATAAGTAGCATAACACCTAGGTTTGCTACCAGTACAGAGGTCCTATCAAAAAGGCTCATCACATTCGACACGCCTGCAGAAAAACAACAAGGACTATGCAACAATGCAATAGAACTCAGACCTCTGACAACCCAAATAAAAACATTTAGCAGAGACACACCAATCTACAATGAAGTACCAAGTGAAAATGCAAGAAACAAAAATCCTGAAGCAATTGGAACAATTGACAGAACTGCATCCGGTTACTTCATCAACTTCGATGATTCCTCTGAAGGCTTCAGTGAATCAAAGACACAGCCATCATCAAAATCCTTTAAAGACAAAGCGAAGGAACTTTTGAAACATCTGAAAGAAACATATCTGGTTTCTCCATGGATTGAATTTTGGGTGGGTTTTGGTGCATTTATCCTCATACTTTGGCTCATCATGGTATTTACTTTGGGACGCTTCATTGAGGGAAAATATGCTAAAATGGACACAGCAAGTCAGAACATCAACTTGATCCTCAAACCACACACATCTTCACACGTCGAGAAAAGAGAACTTTCTTCAGCCAACTTCACAGCCAATCCGATACCTGGTGGGGTAGCCTGGGACAACACTGACTATGAAATTTATGGTCCGGTCGAGATCCTGAAATATCCACACCAAATCAAGATCTCCTTGAGTGATTTTGCAAAACCAAACTCATTTGCTGATGATTGGGACTTCGAAAGTATTAACAACATGATGTCTGACTTAGTAATGTCTGCTAAATTTACAAAACATGATTATTTGCAAGGTTCTACAAATTATGACAGTATGTATTGCTATAACCACTATGGTAACCATTTTTTGCATAAATCAGCACAACCTAGAAATGTTTTAAATTATAATCAATGGGAACATTGTGCTACACCTCCAAAAGGGAGCTCTAGAACCGTATATGACAAATATTCATATTTTTCAGGTTTTAACATAAGTAATGCTGAAACATTTTATTTTAAATTGTCAAACAAGACAGGGATGAAAACCATGATAACCAACACAAAATTGATATATTCAGATTCATTCTTTGAAAAAATGAATACATTTGGATTTGATTATTGGGACAAAAATGTTGATTTGAAAAGTGTTTGGGGTACAAAAGAATGGCAAGTACAGGGTATAGAAGCTTTGTTTAGAGCCTGCATGATCCCAGAACAAATGATATTTTTAAATGACACTGTTCAACAAACCACCTGTCTTGGCTTAGCCAAAATCAAAGATTTAAATAAACCGTCTATTCCAAAGCCAATAATGTTTAGCAATAACTCTGATACAGATGAAGAAATAGACGTAAACCATATATTAAACCAAAACAGAACACATCCTGATTGGAAACAATGGTTGATCTGGCCCACAGATACAAATAACTGTCAAGATAGATTCCTGAATAAAACACAGGGTTTCAAAATGACCAGGCCAGACCCTAGATATCCCCAAAGACATCACCCAGGGATAATAACAACCTACAGTGTGGGCAAATTATGCCTTCAGTGGCTACAAACTTCCACACTGCCTGAAATTAAGCAACACCTAACTTTACTTACTGATGGTGCTGACTTGCGTGATTTCATACTGGGACCACGCAAACAGCGTCAAAAGCGTTTCATAGCAGCCTCTGTATATGCAGCATACAATGAGGCCTGGAAGGTTACTCAAATTGAGACAGCAGAAAGAATACGGGAAATTGACCGTATCAATTTGGAAAAATCACTTTCTGTAGTGGACAATGGGTTAATGACTCTGTCCTCCAGAATTTTTTCATTGGACAGCATTGTGTCTTCAGCAATCGATATATTATCGCAAGACTTACTGTTATTACAACATGGTCAGTCACAATTGCGTTCCATTGTACAGCTTGGCTGGACGTTACAAAATCTGCGTTCAGGCTATGTGCCTTGGCGTTTAATCAACACAACGTCACTATTCCAAATCTTTAACCTTACTGATAGACAAATCGGTATGGCGCAAAAGGGTGCTGATTATACAATCTTGAGCATTGAAAAACTAGAAAGATTACCAATGACAATGTCAGAACGACCTGTCAGTGAATGGATAATCCACGGAATCATAAATATTCCAATCTCAACCTTCAGGTTTCAATACTGCCAAAAATATATACAGGCTGGCATGTACGAGAAATTGGGAAAGGGGTACCTTAAAACAACTTGGAACCTGCCCTATTCACATGCATGTGTCAGTAATAAAGGACAGAAAGTGTTTCTTAGTGGCAACAATTGTGCTATGTCACTAAGCGGCACGCTTCTGTGTAACGGAATTAGTTTGCATGGAGCCTGTGAAGGGAATTCATACAACCTTTCATGTCACCAGCAAGGCGCACCTGCAACTGAAATAGAACCATTCTTTCAAAGACTCTATAATGGGAGTTACATTCTTATTGTAGACCGCAGATGTGGCAGTCTTATGCCCGGGACTCCTTATCTAGTCACTACGACGGCGAAGGTCAAGTGCTGTGGACGCTCTTTATTCCCCAGCTCCTTTCCAGACAGGGAGGCAAGGGCATGGCCCAGTTTGAAAATTACTTCTATTCGAATAGATACTTTAAGCAGAATGAAAACAGTGCTTCTTCAGACGCCTACAAGGCTCACGTCATCAAAAGAAACGTATGATCTACAAGTCGCAAGGACGACTGCAGAGATACATACATTATTATCAACTAATTCCCCCGTACATTTCGCGGAAATCCTAAGCGAAATCTTAAATATTTCTGATACCAATGGGATCTCAGGGGTATTTAAGACAGTATTTTCGATGGCATTAACACCATTCAAAGCCATACTGGGTATTTTTCCAGATTTCGTCCATTCGATTTTTGGCGGACTTCCCCTGATCCTGGGACTAATTGCAGGAATCCTATTCCTAGTCCTTATTTTTCGTTATGGCAACCCATGTCACAGATCAAACTCTCGCGACAATGGAAGATACGATCCTAGCCATTGGATACCGGGACCGGATATCAAAAATCCTGGGACTCTCCCGGCTTAGAGACCTAAACATGACTTGGTTTCTATCATTTCGACCAATGTGGCAAAGGTGTGTTTTACCTGTACTAAGGAGTCTGCTATGCGGAGAAGAATGCGTGTTAGACACCTGTCTGACGCTACAATCGGATGCGCCAGTGGATGCAGATACACTGTTGGTTCCTACCAAGGTTCACGCTTTGTGCTGCCCTCAAAGGCTGCCAATCCTGATGACGGCATTCCTGGAATCTTCACCACTGCGATTGAAGAGTAGTGAAGTTCAAGATGAAAGCAACATCGAACAGGTACGACCTTCTGTCAGCAATGCGAATCAGAATGTCAATGCAGACAATCATGCGCACGAATGCATGGTTACACCTATTTCCGACTTAGTGGAACTTTCCCATGAAGCTGTTGACAGTTTTTTCGAAAGCCTGAATGATATGATGTTCTCTCCTGAACAGAAATAGAGACTTTTGAGTAAACTCGCACACGGCGTTCCCTGAATTCGGCCTTCAACTTTAAAAATAAAGTCACATGAACAATTCTTCCCACCAGTTCACGGACAACAATTTTTTAGCAGCCCCAAATTATTTTTCACAAATTTTTCGGGACACTTATCTTCTGCTTAAAGTAAGAAACTATTCCTAGAGAACTAAGATTTCTATTTTTAGATACTTTATAAACTTTAGTTGCCCGCTGGGATGTTCACAAATATTTTATTATGTGATGAGATGGTCTCGAACTTCCTTTCTGTATAGCCATATTAAGAGCCATTTCATGTGTATTTCTCATATACCAATAAGCAATAATGCATACAAATGCGTGTTTACTTTTGCATTTAATTCATAGCTTAAGTGCATACAATATATATGACTGCAATTTTTCAGTATATTTGAAAATTTCGAAATGCATTTATGTATTTTGGGGTGGTAAGGTATACACTATACTCTATAGTATGTTGTACTATGTTATACTATGCATAGATTAGTAGATATGACCATAGTTAGCGTGGAGTGGGTGTTGTGTATTTCTATAGGTTCTGAATCGATCCCCCTATTCCTGACCCTATTCTGGTTAAACTAACTATCAAGTTAACTAACAGTCAGCCCATGAGGCAAGAAAAGCCCCCATGATGCAGATACCGTTATCTGACGCAGTCACACTACGGCACAGGAACGTGTTATCTGATTAGGTCATAACGCTTGAGATCTAATTAGACAAGCGACATTCCTCCAGCCCCTGATAAGGCATACGACGTTCTCATAACAAATCAAACCTATGACAACCTGGAAAATCCGTGCGGCCATTGTTTTGATTTCACAGAGAACTTTAGTAAAGAATGTGCTAACGAGCAAGTCGTATGACATCTTTATTGACGTATCTATGTCCATCCTTACGTCAATCTCGGCACCTTTAAGGTATAAATATTGCCGATCTTGCCCTATGCAAACACACGCGTGGTGACAAGACGGAGCAGCCATACTTGCCGAAGCCGAGAGCAGAAGCAGACCCCGCTGGCAGCAGCCCCGCCTTCCTGACGCGCTGAGAGACGCGCTGCTATCTCAAGCCGA
This sequence comes from Lissotriton helveticus, assembly GCF_964261635.1. Taxonomy (NCBI): domain Eukaryota; kingdom Metazoa; phylum Chordata; class Amphibia; order Caudata; family Salamandridae; genus Lissotriton; species Lissotriton helveticus. The sequence goes on along the minus strand of NC_136061.1, from coordinate 1,326,678,553 downwards.
GAGACCCAGCACCGGCGCTTTCGGGCAGCCCTCGCAGGCAGCCTGGAATATCGAGAGCAGAGAAAGAGATACCATTCCTCATCCATCCTAAATTCCAGGTACAGAACTGAACAACCCCTCACAGAGAATTCTTTAGTTATTCACTTGGCAAAAACAAACTTAACTTAAACTGTAACTTTCTATTCCCGCCCACGCATTAGACTTAGGTCAGGTACACGGGGTAGGCGTATTTAGAAACACCAGTTGAGTACGTTTAGTCAAATGTATATGTGTATGTAAATATATTTTAATCATTTTAAACATCATATGGCTCAGAAACCATATCAATGTTTTTACAGTATTATTTTATACTATTGCTTTTAATGTATGCACTTTACTTAACTATAAGTATTGCAATAATATCGATCCATTTCTCATGTATGAGAAAAGAGACTGATCAATAAATAACACCTTTTTATTGAACACGCCCGTCTCTTCCTTTTCTCTACATTCTGATGAGACTAAGAATGCACGTACTGACTGAGTAAAATAATTGCCTTGTGCTCACACGACTCTCGAGATTGACTCTTGATTAGGGGAGAGCAAAGTTGTCATGTTCTATGGTTGTCAGAAACTAAATCCCTTCTTGTCTAATCAGGGGAGTTAATTCCTTCCTTGAACATTCGAGAAAGTTTCTAGCGAACTCTGAGCTTAGCTGGCAAACCCAAAAATTAAGTCTAGTATCGACAGTAGTAGACCTAGTTAACGTCTGGCCTAGGCCTTTACTGCTGTAGGTACTATTCCAATGCGCAGAGCCTATTGGGAAAATAGGAGCTACACTACACAGGTCCTTTGTTGAAATCTCCACAGGCAGCCAACTCCAAGCTGTTCACGGTCTTTGGTCGTGCGTGGCATGTGGTTAGCCACAGGGCCTGGAATACTAAAATAACTCAACATATTTACTTTCAATATTGCACATTTTTAATGAAAGTTTAGAACAATCTGATTACACAATCTTGTATCATATTAGTTAAGCACATTTCAATACATACACTTCCGGTCGTTTGAGCGATCACCTCTAGCGACTAGAAAGGGGGCTGGGGGAGAAATGAAAGATTTTTACAGATGCGCATGGAGATTCTCCTCCATATTGAGACCCACATGTTCTTTGGAATTGAGTTCAATTATATACCATGACTATAATTTCCTAAGTGCTTTTTAACAATCTTCACCCCTAATTTCTCTCCGTATGGAGTCTATCAAAAATTAATCCAAGTCCTCGTCATTACTGCTAGGCACTACCTAAAAATGGTGGGCTATTGGAAAACTCCTGTCTGTCTTTTTTTATTGCTGGTATGTGTTGCAATATTCTTTTATGTAAATATCCAAAAGGGGGGGTCTAAGGGAATGCTTAAAGTCTAAAACAGATTCAATCCTCCTAATTCTAGTAATCACAAAACGTAATAGAATCCGTGAACCTGAAAACCGCACCTCGAAAGCCAAGTAAAGAGGCACTAACAGCCCGGAGTGCTGATATGTATTAGGCAGAGCAAGGAAAACAAAGAGAAACAGAGAAAATGTACTCAAGAACCACCTAAGGATGGTTGGTGTCGCATCAATACACAATCATGTGCCCAGTGTCATCATCTGGGATTCCAAGAATTGGGTGCAACCTTCCCCCATTGTCTGATTATCTTGGCCTCCGTACAATTAAATGTTTTGGCCTATTTAGATGTGGGATGTGAAAATGGACCCAACCAAAGAAGCTGTTGAAGGCTTTTACAAGTTAAAGAAGTAAAATTTGTAAAAATCAGGTCAAAGTATGTCCAGCAACATGAGTGGGGCCTATAATTTTTGGAGTGAAGCAGCTAAATCGGTCATAAGCTGCTAGACATCTAAGTTTTGAAGGCTCTCCCCTGATAATTGAAGTCTCCCAACAATAAAACTGCTGTGAGGCCAAGACATGAGGTACAATTAATTCCATGAGCTAGTGACTACATTGTTTTATGGGCCCAGGTGGCCGATAAATTAAGGCCCCACGCCGACAATCATTTGGGGAAAGCTCAAATTTAAAAACACATATTTCGGATCAGTCAATAATAACGGAGTCTATTAGTGACATTTTGACAATATCTTTAAAACACTAGCTAACCCACCCTCTTACCTGCCCTCTCTGTCTAACCTTAACATACAATAGTTGTCAGGGAGGGCTGTTGCAATGGCACAGTGGAATTTAACAATGTTTCAGTTAGAAATCCTATTCTGGGCGATGAGGAGTGAAGCAAGGTTTAAAGTTCTAATGCAGGTTTAGGCAGGCACCTAACTTTTAATAGGAAACAACTGAAACAAGTCATTGCAGAGGACCTAAGGGCGTGGAGAACAGTATTGGATGGAACAGAATCTGCAGATAAGAGCTTCCTCTGGGGGCAAGCAGTCGCTCTTGCTTCAGCCGGTAATATCTTAGAAACATCAGCAAAACAGTGCCATTTACAGCCACAAGCAAGCAACTGGGCCTTCTAGGTCATTAGAAAAGGCACTGCAACAATGGGCCTCATAAACTTAAGCAAATCAGCAGTAGTATAAATAATTCTGCTAGCAGACCTGCTAGCAGATTAAAAACAAACATTGGCATAGCCAATAGGTCTCGCCTTTGGGACCTTGTGTTTAGCCAGAACTTTTGGCTATGTTGTAGAGCATTGTGACTGCTGTGCATCATGTTGAAAAGTTATAACAAAAAGTGTTAAGCATTTTTGTCAACTTTATACAAACCAAGACGACATTATGTACAACTGAACAACCTGATTAAAAAAAGATTTTAACATAAAAAATGTCTTCTAGTTTTTTTGTACTTGCACTGCTGGCAACTTCTTCCTGCCTGTTGTCATTCTTGTTTGTAATAATTTGTTTTGTTATGGGGGAGCGAGACATAAATAATGGGGGAGTGGAGGTTGTAAAACAGTAATTTAATTAGAACATGAGCAGCGAATGGACACTAGGGGAGAATGAACAGATGCCAGATTCCAAGGGCAGACTGACGTGATGCCTAGGTGATGGGCTGATGCAAAATGGTTGTGGTGAGTGATGTTTGGTGCTCAGGTGGTGCGGATTGGAGGTACATTGTGGATTGTGGAGTAGTGGAGTTGATATATGTTGTTTGGTGTGTAATTATGTGGTGTGTATTGGAAATGTGTGGAGTTGAATTGTGTGGCCTGGAACTGTGGTGTTGAGTGAAATTATGCTTAGTGAAATTGTCTCATGGTGTGGAGTGCATTTATGTTGATTGGTGGTAAGTGGCATAGAGTGCATTTGCGTATGTGCGCTGCCGCTAGACTCGACCTAAAAAGGACAGCAATACAATCAAATATGGCCTAAAGACAAACTGCCAGTAAAACAACGGCAAGATTTCTAGCACCTGCCCAGACCCACCTACACCTCTACACAAATTGCTTAACTCACTTGTCTATTGTGCCTATTCTGTAATCTTTTACTTCAATCCAGGAAGATGTACGCATCCAAGGTAATTGTAGGTAGAGTATTTGATGGATGCAAATCAACAAGCATTCAATGCAAGAGTACTGGGCTTTTATTTAACAATTGATTTCAGGTGTGTTAATTCAATTGGATCACCTGAAGTGAAAAAGGACTAAACCTACAAGAATGCTTTAAGATGTTAAATAAATACCCAGTATTGTAGCACTGCTTCCTTGGTGACATGGAGTTGTGTGTTAACCTTACCAGCAGACAGAGAAAATTTGGCACGACCGATTAACCCGATCCTTCTCAACACACAGCTGACATGTAAAAACTGGTTTTAAGTATATGGCATTCATCTTGGAGCTAAACGGAAAGACCAGCACAGGTAAACAAACATCTCCATAATGTAAAAAAAATGCCCCCATCCACGGAGTATGATGCAAATATCATCAGTAAGACTACCATTGCGCTGTTGTGCTTCACACAGGATATTTGTATTCACAATTTTCATCACCCAACCGAAATTAATATTCTTCTGTCAACTGGAGAAGGATAAAAGACTGGATAGGCATTTCCAGGATGAAGATGCAACCTTCTGATCAGGGAGAATTCCTAGAAGAGCGTACTTAAATGTCTGAACAATCTTACTGGTCTTCCATCTTAATATCAAATGGTTTAGCAAACAAGGGTTATCAAAGTGTCTCTGGGTGTAATTCACAGAAAAATGGGTGCAAAGATTGCATCTGTAAGGTGGTGTCTTGAGTAAAATGAGATAGAGGGAGTTAAAATGCCCTATAAAACAACTGCGAATAGAAGTGTCTAGTAAATCTCAAATACTTTTCCCAAGTGTGCTTTAACATTGAATATTTGCCACACTTTTCCCCAGAAATTCAGAGATAGAAATCCCTGCAACACTGTGTGCAATTCTATGCAGTATTAAACACAGTCCCTGTTAAATGCACATTAAAAGCTACATTTTTTACTAATCTCTCTAATTTCTCAAAAATTTCTTGGGACAGGACATAGCAAAATGCATTCTGTACTTTAAAATAGTATCCTCTCATACCATTTATTTCCTGAAAAATCTGATGGGCAGACAACTTCTTCTGCATGATGTGTTCTAAATGGGGACAATGCTCTCATAATTACTTACACTAGGCCTAAACACAAATACAGTGCGAATCTACCGCCCCATCTAATTCATGGAACACTCTCCCTGCCAACTCTCTCGAGTTGCAGTATAACAGTAAGATCAGTAACATTCAGAGCTACACCACATACATTCTTTAACCAGAATAAGGCCAACTGACTGCGCCTTTCCCTAACTGGCAGGAGTGATGCTTTGGTAGGATTGCCACTTGTATACAAATTAAATCCAAGCACTTTAATCCTTGATCTCCAATAACCAACAACGGTCCTCTAGGCGTTGACATCATCATGGTGTTCTCCACAGACCCCTTCCTCCCCTAGTACATTGTTCTCAATGGTCATCATTGGCTCAGATCCACCTATAACCCAAAAAAGCTACGACAAACACTCCCTTCTGTTTTTGCACAGATTAATAGATACAAGATAGAATGACATCAGAATAGAGCTATGAGCAGTGTGATACCTCAGTCAACTTCAACTGACCCCCAGACAGCAAATGGAGAAACCGTACTAAAATAGGCATACTATAGAAAGTCTAACAAACAATGCAAGGCAACGGATGACTCCAACTTAACCAGAGGCTGCAGGTCGCACTACCTATATAGTTTGATCTTCAATTATCACCCTACCATGCTGATCACATAGTAGGACGACAGCCTTACAGTACAACCAGGGACATTTTTGACACACTCCTATCCAGCCTCATAATATTGTAAGTGGTCCACCTTAACGCTGCAACCAATACAGAAACTAGGCTGGAATATCTTTTATAATAACTATAAGTACCACAAAGGTTCATGAACAGCTCATTCTGCCACCATATCTTAAATGTAAATCGGGGATATATCCCTCATAAAGTCTTCAATGCACCACACTTGTAAGATCTGCATCTCCCAACACGATTATTACAGTAAGAGATCTGTGTGCTGTCCTGCCAGGTACCAAGCATTAGGGGTGAGACTAATGCATGTTACTAATAGTGTCCGCATCACTATACTAAAATGCATTATTCGGGAACATTATAGTGCACTTGGACTAACCCCACGAGGTGTGCAAGTGCTCTACAAGGAGCTACAGTGAGCTGCGCTGACAGTGAGCATGCTGCTGTGTCTTCACACATCAATCAAACTCTATTAGGGGCACGGGGAATCATCATCACTCACAATCAAGCCAAGTCCGGCTCTGAACATACCATGTTTTCTTGTCAGCACAGCGAGGTCATGAACATAAACATTATACAATTTGAACCCAGCAGTGCCCTAAGATGGATCAGGGTGCAGAGCCTTGCATGTTGTTGTTTTCCAGCAAGTCGCCTGGCCACTGTGACCACGCAGGGTCTGACTGGCCCCCAGAGCAGCTCAGGCAGCAACTTTGTTTTACATCCCCTCTTGTCCAGGTCGACGGACTTACAGCAGTTGTACACTGAGCCCCGAGACACCTCTGACTGCCTGTATGAGCACGATACCTCCAGCAGTGAGCATCACAACTTCCTCAAAAGGACCAGACTGGAGGTAATACAAAGTCAACAAAGCTAGACACCAAGACAGCTGAAGAGAGCCATAAGAGTAACATAAAACCCACAGATACTTTCCAGAATAGAAAGACCAAAAGTCCACTTTTAATCAAACTTCTTGACCATTAGCCAAGACCTTGCGATTTCTCCATATCTTGCACATATTGACACACACACATAGCAGCAGAGTCCCAATCACAGCACAGGATGTACCAGTGTCAACAGTACAGCCCTGTGTACTCAAGTCTCCAGAGAGAGCTTGCAGACTAAATGCTCTTAAAGCTACATACTGTTTTCTAACGAAACAATCAGTATTTACATGCCACCAGTGTCTGCATCTCGGCTACAGGATAAGGGGTAAGGGAAAGGTTGACATCTGTCATGGTGTACACTGTTTTACGAGGCTTATGGTGGGTGGTCTCTGCTGTGTGCAGGAGCAGATAAGTTTTAATACAATGGCACTGGCGCAGTGAGCGGCATCACCTCAGTGCAAGTAAGTTGATCAAAAAGTATTAAGTACCTAAAGTGCTTTATGTTGCGCCACAGGAGACTCTTTCTGATTAGCTAAATAGCAATTTAGATTTTGCTCACAGTGTCACACATAAGGCGCAGAATGTCACACATGAGCACATTTAAACCATGAAGATGTCACACATAGCCAATCTAGCAACTATGCCTGTGGGCAAGTACTTCAACCCCAAAATTAGGAGTGGTAAGAGCCATATAAAGGTTTTAATAGGACACCATATCTTTCACCACCACACCCCGCCGGTTGGTCATTCGCATGCCTCGACCCCACATTCAAACATCTCTCCCACCCAAAACCTTGTCCTCCTCACAAGTCTGCCATTCAAAGATCCAGGTCTTACTCTTATTTACGACTGTCCCCCTTCAGGTCGTAATGCTACTCCAGTGTCTGTCTGTCTACTCCGTTCTTATGTCTTCCCTCCAGTCCTCTGTCATCTAATATTCCCTTTTCACCCCAAGGTTTTGGAACCAACGTTCTACCGGCTTCTACTGCTGCCGCCCTCACTGCCACTGGGTTGCTGCTTTCATCTCCCAAGCAACGTGCTCCAGTACTGTCAACTGCCAAACCCCAACGACCCTCACTCATGGGTAAGGAGGCCCCTGTTTCCATCTCTTACCCGGTAGCACTGGCACACGGCGGCCGCCGCCTTCTTGGTAAAGGCAGAAGTGACCTTCGGCACGCAGTCACACTGCTCATTAGCCAGGAAACGATAACTGGTCACGTGACAATTCACCGGCTCGGCGTACGCACAACATTTAAATCACCCTTCGCCGTTCTAAGAGTCAGGCAGGTCTTGGTCTAAGAGAAGGGGGCGGCATGTAGATTAAAGGAGTGTTTTAGCGGTTCCAGAAAAGCCAGTGAGACCTGTTTAAAGCAAACTTAGGTTGGGGAGGTATGAATCTAATGGGGACCAAAAGACGTGTCTGCAGAGAGCTCTACGCAACACATGGATCTGTGTAGAGGCGGGCGACCAAGCAACTTTACAGGGAGAGCATCGGGCGAGCGGCAGTAAAGCCGCGCGGCAGTGAAAGTGGCAGCAGGGGGAGGGGGCATGGGCGATTCCCTTTCGGGAGTGCGTGAGCCTATGGCGCAACCATATGGTGCCGCGCGCGCGCCCGGAAGGAAATCGCCAAGTTGTGCACGCCTTGCATTGCAAGCAATGCAACGAGTGCACGTGTTTGCGGGGAAAGCTGTGCCCATGACATAAGGTCCCTTTCCTATGCAGCGCATGCGCGCTGCGTAGGCCGAGACCTAAAAAGGCAGGGGTCTTGCCTCCTCGTGAGGTTTGGGCATGGAAGGGCTGCCTTTGGTGCGCCACTGTGCGTCCACGCTTGCATCAGCTCTTATAATGGCCGAGGAGCACTTAACTACACTGTTAACCCCCCTCTCCCCTTCCCCACAGGAAGCGAGTAAACACTAAGCTCTCTCCACAACAAACGGCAGTCACCGAAAATACCAGTGTAATCGCTAGCCTAGGCAGAGGCTATTCTTCATCAGAGTACTGCTCTGCACCACACCATCTTTCAATGATCTCGCTCTTCTGAAGGGGACCCCAGGCTTACTAGTAACCATAGCGCATGTTTCTTAATCACTTCTAATTGAATGTAAGTATTTTTTAACTATCCTGTGTATGGCGCCATACTCAATTTTGAAAGTGGTTACCCATTTTGGGCCTGTGTACTTAGATGATATTCTTTTCTTTCATTTTTCATGAAGAGCACTTTCTCCTCTACTTCCCGATTGGCTTTCTCTATGGCACCCTTGACTGTTGTCATGGAATACCTGCCCTCCTTGAACCTGATTTTTGTATTCCTCCTGTGCCACATCCCTGTGTTCTTTTTCACTACAATTCCTTCTCACCCTCAACCTTAATAATAAGGTAGTCTCTTTTGCTGCACACTGGAAGCATGGACGGCTGTATTCCCTGCTCTCTGCTTCCTGTATAGCTTACTCTCAGATTATTTTTTTTCACATACACTTTTAGATCTAGGAAGGTGACTTTCTCCTTGCTGACATCACAAGTAAAGTGCAAATTAAGACAATTAACAATGACCTTTTCACAGACTCCCTCGCAGTTTCTACAGACCCCTTTCAAATCAAGAAAAGGTAATTGATGTACCTACACCATAACACCACATTTTATGACCATTCCTGCCGATATTCATTTTGTAGCACCCTCTTCTCCAGCCATCACATATGCAAATTAGCTTAGCTGGGTGGCGAAGCAAATACCCATCACTGTACCTCTTAACTGCCTGAAAAGCTTATTATTGAACTGGAAACTAATATTCTCTAGGCAGAGTCTCCACCGTTTAACCCGTTCGGTGCGTCGGATGGGCCCCTGCTGTCCGACGTCACACTGGACGTGTGCGGAGGACGGCAAGGGGTCGTCCAAAACACACCTACTCAATAAATCACCCGCGCAGCGGCGGAATTCGCTCCGCGACAACGGGTTAATAAGTATTTGTGTATGTTTCCATAAAAACAATGACATTGCACTTAAAAAAATCAATTTCTCTTAATTCATCACAATGCATTAAGTTGGTATGCAATGCAGTAGTATCAACTGACAATAATACATAGTCTGTGTCCCAAGTTATATAAAATATTTTCTTTAAAAAATATTCTGACTTGTACAAAAGAGGGTAAATTCCTGATGTAATCACACAAAAAGTGGTAAACATATTTCGAAGTAGTATCAACTATGCTTCCAATTGCTGAAATTATGGGACAACCAGGTGGCTCCCTCTCATGTTTAGGGATTTTTAGAATCAAGTAAAGAACTGGAGTCCTAGGATGGTCGTTCCTCAGAAACACATATTATTCCTGACTTAGAAAACCCCTCATTTCTCTACTGCAATAGATCTTCATTGTATTTCTTCCTGATTTTTGACAACTCTTGAGAGGGGTTGGCCTAACGGCTAAGGCGCTCGACCTCGGACCTGGGGATCTGGGTTCGAGTCTCGGTAACGACGCCAAAAACCCCCTGTGATTCTGGGCAAATCACTTAATCTCCCCGTGCCTAAAATGAAAGTGTGTCCTCATGTAACGTAACTGGTGCTATGTAAAGCGCTCTGATAACTGATTTGGTTTGGTTCTAGTTCGCGCTATATAAAACTCTGCAAAAAAAAAAAAAAACTCTTACCTAGGGATTCTCATGTAACATGATCGATCATTTAAATTAAGGTAGGCTTCTTTCAATAATTTCTCAATAGGCCACAGTACCACTATATTTAATCACAAATATAACGGGGTGAGGGTCAACTACTCATCTACCCAAAACCCCCTGTATCAACATACTAACACCAGAAGGGGTAGAGAGGAGACACAAATGATCGGCATGCAGTGGCACCAGTCGTGTTGTTGAAATCTGCCCTCACTCACACACAAATGTGTGTGACATGCTTCACCTTCTGGTCTGCTTACAATACACCCTGACGTAGCCACGTACAGGATGGAGCATAGGGAAGGGGAAGAAGACACACAACATAAAGTTGATCAAATAAGTGCTTATTAGTGCTAAAGCAAACAGACTGGGAAAAGTAATAGAAATGGTGCAGTGAAAAGCTGGTTAAAACTGGCTCCTGGATATCCTATAATCCAACTTTATTCCAGGATCCCCCATCCAGGATTTAAATTGTGAAGGATGGACGTGTTTGTAGCTCACTATGTACTCCTACCACCCCTCCTTAAACTGCCATATATGTCAACATGTTTCGCCCATATTAGTATGCCCACAGTAGAGGGTAAAGCCAGTCTTCCTCAGGACTTCTATCAGTCCCAGTCGCAATGCCCCTATTACCTTAACTTGGTCAATTTACAGGGCTCAGAACCTAAAGAAATCCATACGTGTGGAGGGAGTTCCCCTTACACAGGATACAAATACAAGTACATCAACTTGTCGAACTAGAAATGGCGGGGGGCCAGGGAGATCCCCTGAGTACACATTTGTTCCGAAGGAGGTCCTCTCAAAAAACGCCCGCCTCTCACCGCCGTGTTGTAACTACACGGCGGTGAGAGGCGGGCGAGTTCGACAACAAAATACTGCGAGAGAAGTATCAAGTGAATTGTAGAAAGCGTCAGGAAACAGTGGCGCAGACTGAGCAGCAAAATAACAAGAGAAGGCATCAAACGAACAGCGTGAAACCTGGAAACAGTAAAGTACAGCAAACAACAACAGAAAAAGAAGATACAACAAAAACAGCAGAATAACCGGAGGTAAAACGGTCATAACAGAGACAATAGACAACAAACATTTGACAGCACACATAACCGGAATAAATATCTGGCAGATAGTAAGGCCATTGGGGTCATGACGACCGATAATTGCGAGTGACAATAACGAGGGATAACAAAAAGGAACAACGGAACCTGAAGAACTAGCAGTCAAGCAACTCAACCCACATCATTAGGAGAGTAAACCCTGCAGAGCTGCCCTCGTACAAGCTCTGTAACAAATACTACCTCTGCGCAAAAATGGCAGAAAAATAAAATAAAATTACTTTAAAGAGAGTGAAAGCCGACTCCCCCAAATCCAGACTCTCCAACAAAAAAAAAAGCAGGACATCAATTCCACCATGGAAACCATCCTAAAAATACTCACAGACGTACATGACCTGGCGAAATCAACAAAAGAGAATACTGATATTACGCAGAGTGAGATCTACGCAATCCGTCAAGACATGAAAATGACCAACTCTAGAATTGCAGAAGCAGAAAGCAGGATCAGCCAGTTGGAGGACTTTGATTCTAAACTGAGCATATCCTTCCAGGCACTCAGTATCACCACGGCCTCAATGATTACGCTCCTAGCGGATTTGAAGGACAGGAACAGACATGGAAATCTTCGTATTTTTGGCATCCCAGAGGATGAAGAGGATTCAGCTGGATCATGCATCACCTTTCTAGAAAAATGGTTCTCACAAGTCACAAATCCGGTTTTCATCAAACCTTTAGAATTCGACAAGGCACACAGGGTGTCTAAGAGGAATATCCGAAAGCAGAAATCTCAGAGATCAATCGTATGTAAGCCACTTCGATACCAACACATCGAGCTGATATTGACCTTCATGAGGAAACAAAATCACATACAATAGAAGGCAACAAAATATTCATATCTCAGGACTATTGCAAGACCACAGTTGAAACAACCAAAGGCTTCCTAGCCCTTCGCCCAAGACTCAAGGCCCTGAACTACCAATTTTCTTTTGCTGGTCCGGCGAAATATTGCGTCCTAGTGCAAGGGACTACTTACATCTTCACGAACCATACTTCTCTAAAGAAATTTAACGGAGAGAAAGAAGAGTCTTTAATGGATACGTCAAAACCGCATCATACCTAGTAAGATGTCAATCATAACTCCTAATTTATAGTGTATAGTGTATAAGATTGTGTCAGCTTTAGACAGTGCACTGTCTTAAGACTCATGGATTATACAAGGTCCCCACATATGTAAGCTTTTGTTATGGTATAACAATTGTGAATATGCTCACTAGTGTTAGTAATCACTTACTCTGGTAGAGAATTGCTCCACAGTGTGTATAAGCCAACACTCAAGAATACTAAGCATGGGAATAGCACACTTATTACTGCATGAATGCTACAATTGTGCTACCACACATCACAGCTGTTGCAAGTGCACTACCTAAATCTGCTGCATTTCAATCTTTACTTGATCTTGTGTTCTCTTGCTCCTAACAAACTAGCATACTAGTTACCGTCCTGGACTCTAAGGTTCTTATCAAAATGATTAATATGCGATCATAAGGTCAATCAAAGTCTACCATGTCCATAGGAATCTCACACTACATGCTCAGGTTCATACTGACCTACATGGCAAGAGTTAACAACTCTACTGACTCCACTAACATACACAGTGGCTCATTAATGTTTTCAAAGAGCTCAATAATGTTTTCAATGTGCTACAAATCAATTGTGCGTTATAGTTAACATTTGTAATAGTTGCAGTATTATGAACTCTTAGCAGAGTTGTAACAAAGTTTTAACTGTTAATTAAAATGCCTACCTTCACCTTCTGTTTTCAGATATTCAGGTTAATATTAAGATCTCTCTTAGTAGGTTCATAACACAAGGTTCTCACTGGTAACCAAAATGCCTTAACTTTAAATACTGATTGCAGATATTTAGATGAATATCTATGTCTTAGAGGAATGCTTCACTACTTGGAAGGGGAGGGGGCGGGATATCAGAAGGGAGATTCGGTTTCTCTTATTGTCTTATTTAATTATGTTGTTTTCTAATGTCACTGTTTTCTCAAATCTTGTCAGCCTCAATTTCCAATCTGTCAGCATTCCCAAGAGGAAAATTACCCAATCTTACCACACAGAGGTAACTCGACTAATTCACAAATTCACTGGGAAGGTGAACCCCACAGACTTGGTGTCTGCATGATGATAGTGTTTGGTCACTTAGGCACCGCTCATTACATTCAATGAATCCCACACAAACACAGATGAACCTCCAAAGACAAACGTTGCTCACCCTAAGAACTACTAGACACCTGGACTCCTACTACACAGTTCCTTGTAATGATCTCGTCTGTATAGACCGCCTGTACATCAATGACGATGAGTTAAACACCTCAGAATATTAGGATAATATCCCTGAATGTTAAAGGTATCAACCACCCAATCAAAAAGAGGAAAGTTCTTGACCACATCTATTAACAGAAAGGTGATATTATTCTATTGCAAGAAACTAAGATTGATGCAACAAATCTTAACTCACTTAGAATTCATCAATACTCCGATGTGATAGGTTCTGCTGCCATGGGTAAGAAAAATGGAGTGTTAACACTAATTTAAAAAAATCCAACATAGACTTAATTACAAGCACAGCTGACTCACAAGGGAGATGGATTATTTCCAAACTAGCCAAACATGGGACAGAATTCTTTTTCGCAAACATATTTGCGCCCACCAAGGACGACTCAGACTTTTGGAATGAACTTTCTAAACAACTCAAGCTAATCCCTGACTCTGCAACAACCATTTTTACAGGCGATTTCAACGTACCACTGGATTCCGCACTAGATAGGAACTCACACTGCTCTTTCAGACCGAATAATTCACACAAAGCGATTAAAAAACTTTGTGAGGGTTTTAACCTGATTGACACATGGAGAACACAAAATCCCACAAAATGCGACTACACCTTTTATTCTCATCCCCATAACTCATATTCGCGCATCGACTACCTTCTTATATCTGGAAACGCCATTAATCGGATCAACCAAACTACTATTTAACCAAGGGTGATAACAGACCATTCCTGCATCACCTTATCTATTACTGATCCGGCTCCATGCACAAAACAACCCTATCTGGAGATTTAATGACAAAACCATTTCATCGAAAAAGAATAGATTACTAATTGAAAAGACCATCAGAGACTTTCTGGAAGAGAATAAAATAGGTAATACCTCTGACCTCATACGCTGGGAAGCCCTAAAAACTACAGTGAGAGGGGTAATTATTAAAATAAGATCAGCCATGAACAAGGAAGCAAAAAACACTCTTCAGGAACTATAAAAAGAGATCTTAGACTTGGAGAAACAACACATCTTATTAGAGATTATCCATTTTTAAATAAAATAGTGAACAAGAAGTAAGAATACAATAAACTTTTAAGTACCAGAGCGGGAGTCTGGATGTGTAAAAAAAAATAAGCATCGAAATATGTGAATCTAACTTTAGCATCCTATTTGAAATTCAAAATGCAGAAAAATACAATAAATGCAATAAAAAACTTGAAAGGCGTCGGTCACATAGACCCAAATAAAATAGGAGATATTTAAAGATTTCTATCAAAAACTATTTGAGAAAAATACAACACTGGACTTCTTGAAGTGCAAAAACCACCTAAACGAATGTAACCTGCCTGCTCTTACAGAACAAGACAAACTCTTTAATGAATGGCTCAATAACTTGTGAAGAAATTATAGACACAATTAAAAAACTAAAAACAGGGAAAGCTCCAGGCCCGGATGGGTATAGTGACAAATTCTGTAAGACCTTTGCCAACTGATAAATCTCTCCACTGCAGAAACTGTTTAATCACTTCTCCGAAACAGGACAAATCACGGGCCCCCCAGCAGGAGCAATCATTACTGTGATACCAAAAGATGGTAAGGACCTTTGTCTCCCTAAAAATTACAGACCTATTTCATTGATAAATTTGGACTGTAAAATCCACGCCATGATTTTAGCAAATCATTTGCAAATGAATATCTCTAAACTCATATACCCCTCACAAGTCACATTTTTAAGGAATAGGCTCTCCAGTAACAATACCAGGATTTTATGTCAGGCAATAGAGAAATCCAAACTTTTGAAATCCTCAACAGTTGCTATCACACTAGATGCTGAAAAAGCGTTTGGTAAGGTGGATTGGTCTTACTTGAAAGCATCGCTAGAATAATTTGATCTAGGCAAGAACCTATTTTGTATGATCATGGCCCTATACTATAAACCAACCGCCAGGGTAAGAGCAGAGGGCATTATCTCCTCCCCCCTAGACCTAAAACAGGCACGAGACAGGGTTGCCTACTCTCCCCATCCTTATTTCTATTCGTAATAGAGCCCTTTCTATGTCATTTAAGAGATAAAGTAATTACAGGTATACAGTTTGGAGACACTACAGTCAAAATTAGTGCCTACGCAGATGACGTTCTAATCATCTCTGAAAATGCTGACAAAGCTATCACAGCCTTAATGTCCACGATACAAAGAATCTCAGAAATCTCAGGATACACGCTTAAAGACAAAACAGAGGTAAAGCTTTTTAACAACTTCGGCAACAAAGGAATCATAGGGAATACTCGCCCAGCATGGCAACCAGGGTGTATTAAATACTTAGGAATACAGTTTGAAAATGACCTAATCACCACAGTGCAGACTACTGAAAGTATTCTTATAAACAAAATCAACTCGCTTCTAGATGGTTGGTGTCCAAAGTTCCTGTCCTGGTGGGGGAGAGTGAAAACCTTAAAAATGAAGATCATGTGACTGATCAACTATCTAATCAGCATGCTCCCCTTAACCCTGTCTAATGACTTTCTTAACAAAATTGATAATATCTTCAACTCCTTCCTTTGGCAAGGGAAAAAATCCAAGAATAACACTTAAAAAACTTCAACTATCCCAAGGAGAATGGTGGTTAAGGCTACCCAACTTCAGGAATTACCAAACAGCATATATCTGCAAACAGGGGCTCTTGTGGTTTGACGATAATCTAGATTATTTGTCAATATGGGTGAATGAAGAGAAATCTTTTCTAAATAACATCCCACGTCCTGCAATCCTAACAATGAACATCAATCACATACCACACCAGCAATATATCATCCAAAACACGAAACATGCGCTCCTGCAGCTAGACCACCTTTCACAGATAAAAATCAAAAAGTCCATCCTGACCTCTCTATGGTACAATCCCACTCTGAAAATAGATGGACAAATGACATACTGGCAAAAATGGTTGATTCATGGTATTAATTTAGTCAAAGACCTCTTTGAGGACAAAGAACCACAACCTTTTACAAGTCTGCGAACACGTTTTAGTTTAGATCCACCAGACTTCAAACGTTTTTTAAAATTAAAAACTCAACTAACGAAACTCCCATTACTGCCCATGCATCCATCCATTCTCACACTGAGGGGCCTGCTCTTAAAATCTGGGCACATAGTTTCTAAAATATATAAATTACTACTCCCCAGCCCAAGAAAACCACACTCCCGCAACGGGCTGAAATGGGAATTGGAACCAAACTCCAAAAATATACCATTTGATTGGAAAAGTATTCAGAAAACACCCCTCTCAAACAAGATCTCAACATCACTTGCAGAGGCAAAATACATGATCATTATTAAAGCCTACTGGACGCCATCCAGAATATCCATTATACAAAACTACTGGGACAAAATCTTTAGCTGTCTAAAAAACACTTTCAATATTGAGCCCTCTGGAGAATTCTCCTGTATCCTTCTGGGTCATCTAAATCCTCAACTACACAACGAGGGGGCCGTTGTCTCTTAGAGTTAATGCTTACACTTGCATGTACATTAATTCCTAATAACTGGAAAAAACTAAGAGTCACCTTTAAGACGTGGCAAGAATGGCTCTCCTTTCTTAGAGGGGAGGATAATATATCTCTACAACTATCACCTAGCCGGTCAAGCATTAGAAAGATGTGGGACTCACTGGACGCAACTTCTTTAAATTACGAAACACCCTGATTAACCGTATATCCATACTTCACTTCTGGGGTTAGGTTGGTCATAATGTTAACTACTTGATAAATAGACCATGGTAGGTCATTTCCTTTCAAGGTCATACTCAAAGAAATTAATGCTGACAACCTTTCTTGCATCATATCTTACATTTCCACCATAGTTTATGTTTTATTTTCTATCCTTTTAGTTATTTATGAAGTATGGACGATGACATGCTTTTTGACCTGAATTAGATGTACTCACCTAACTATTAGAATATTATGTAACAAGATGCCTTACACACAACCATAGGTACAACACATGTATACAATCTACCAAGCCTTCACTCGAATTGTTATCTCCATGGGTATAGAGATGCTTCAACATGACCATAGGCACATTATATGTTGTCAATGTATCAAGGTATCAATCCAATGGATGTCTTAACATGTACTAAAATGCTTTCCATGTCAAGGTGTCAATTACCCTAATGCATACTATGTAGTACGCAACAAGACGCCTTAAACACGAACATAGACACGAGTTATACGATCAATGTATCAAGGTGTAAATCGACTTAATGTTTCAATATGTTTCAGGATGATGTCAAAGCCATGATGTGCTATAGCTTTTTGCGGGCTACACCGACCTGAGTCTTAAGTATATCATCTCACGTGCCTCCAACTTCCTTTACTTTAATCTTATACACTCCATTAGAAGCATGTCTTTGACCGGAACTATGTTTACTTTCCTTCTGTTGTGTTTTTACACTTTGTTTTACTTTCTGAGTACTTTGCTGTTTATTTTCTGGAAATCTCAACAAAAACTATTTGAAATAAAAAAAAATTAAAAGAAATTTAATTTAGAACTAAATAACACACTGAAATTCACCAGTTATAGTTCACTGAACTAACTATAACTTGAGCCCCCGCTATGCACTGCTTATGAACTCACATATTACCTCACTTTTGACGTGTATGATAATGGACATCTTACTTACACTAAAAAATAAGGATTCAAAGGACCTTATAATTAAGTGAAAATGTCAATTAAAACATATTGTTGTAAACTAACAAAACAACTGAAATTCACTAGTTATCGTTATCCCAAGTAACTATAACTCATGTCCTAACTAGAACTCACGCTTTGAATAAACGGAACCTAGTAGTTTCAGTGACGCGGATAAACGATACATTTATGTGTAATGATGAAAAAACACTTCTTTTGGACTTGAGAATGAGGGGAAAAAAGCTTTTTAATTCTCGATACCCAAAGCCTATTTTGAATTCTTGGAGCAGGTGAACCACATCATACTGATTATCCCAACAAGGAACTGTTATGACTGGGTAAGAACTCTGCCTGAAATCACATTTAAATTGAAAAAGTGAAAATGGACTATAGATGTTGACCTCATAGTAGGTAATGTGTTCAAAGGAAAATAGAAAGTAACTGAGGATACGCTGTATACTAGACTTAAGAAAACACTTATGATTTGTGTGGTGATAAATAGAAAGAAGGTAAAGTCAACAGGCTTCCACTATAGGCAAAAGAAGCATCTGCCAACACTTACATTCTTTCTGGTTATATAAGTTAGAATGTATTACAGAATTTGTGACAACATAGCAGTAGACAGCTGTTATTAAATCCAACATCAGTTATGCCTATGGATGGGCGTACAACAAGGCTGAAAATGTCGGAATTACATATTTAAAGATATAGTTCCTGCTCCATGCTCCCCCACTACAAGTCGGACGCTCAAAGCCAGACTCCAACAACACTCTACTGTTCCTGCTATAGGATACTAGCTTTTTGGCGAAAACAATCCAATTCACAAGGTTCTTTTATCCTTCCAGATTTCTTGTCAACCTTTCCTCTCTCCTTGTTTCAATTTCCCTTTTGGCCTTCCCCATTCAAATGCTTTAAATTACACTGCAGTTTACAAGTACTCAGTATAGCATAACAGCGAAATTCGAAAAACCAGGAGTGAAAAAAATGGTGTACAAATCTAAATATGCACTGACACATTACTGCCACCCGTGTCCTGCACAAGATTAGTAAGGTAAAATCCAAAATGACACAGAGAGATGGTGCATTAAGTACAAACCACACTATTGCTGACCTCAATCCAAAACAAAGTGTAAATTGCTGCAAGACCGCCCTTATTAGCTATCTGCTATGTAATTAAGACATTGTTAAACTTTTTCTAAAGGAACAACAATGACCAACGCTCACCATCATAGAATTTGATGATTTCTAAATTGCTATTTCCACTGATAACTGTAAAAAATATGGTGGTTAACATACGTCGAGCTCACATGTAAATGTAAGACCACCTGCATTCCATGCAGTAGACCATTCGCCTAACACACAGCAATGAGTCAGAAAGCCCCGTAGAGTTGATCATCCTGGCCTGCCACAACAGAGATAAGCAGCAGTGCTGAGAGTGCCAAATCTCAGAATGTCATTTGGGCAAGTAAATTATTTACTCCTAAGTATGTTGGAAACAGTGGACAAAAAAGATTGAGCCAACTTCGGGTTTCACTGTTTCTTGGAGGATACAGATATAAGTGCACTGCTAAGGCCATTTACCGCCTCATATCAAGAAACTTTGTGTAGACATTTAAGGAACTCATCCTGATTGCCATCAGATAAATGTAGAGATGTAGTACTTATTGCATCCTATCCAAGTGATTAAGGAGCATGAAGTAAGTTCTGTGCCTATTGTCTACAAAAGTGGCTCTAAACCTTTTGACTTGCGTGAACCTCCATTCAGCTGTTACTGAAACTCAGGGATCCCATCAGTAATCATTACTGTAATCCATTGACACCCATATTAATTACTGGAAGTCAGGGATCTCGGCCTAAGCATTTTTGATCATTTGAACCGCTTTACAATTCATTAATAAAATACAGAAACAAGCATTCATAAAAGAAATATACAAATGCTGGAACGTTTACTTAGTTCACTAACTGCTCCCATTAATCAATTAGAAAATACTTAATTTTTAGCCTCCAATTTCAAATGTCTTCCCATTTACAGAATGAAATTTTCAATTGTACATTTTGCTTCTTTATTTATATCCACTTTCTTAATCTGATAATTTTATTTTATTTTCCAAGCTGTCATGGACCCCTGAATAGGATTCGCAGACCCCCAGGTGTCCCCGGACCACACTGGACTAGGACATATATGTCTACATACAAAAGGTTCCTCATTCCAGTGGAAAAACCTCCAAAACTGCCTTGCTAAAAACTAAAAGATGCAAAGCAGATAACTGTCTGAAAATGTAATGCAGTGCAAATAGCGATTGTCTTTGGTTCAGTAAAACACTAGCAATTTGAATTGGTTGCAAGCATTTCCCCAGTGCAATGGCATTAGAGAGTTATAAACAGTGATATATTCTTGATTTCCAAATAAATGCCACTGTTAGACGTTTTGAATGTATACAATGTAAGGAAATCACTACACCTCGTACCACCCAAATCCTGGAAAGTAGCCTGGCTCCAGAGGCTAATCTAAGGCTGTACGATATCAGTGTACTATCATTTGTGTCCTCTCAAAAACTTAAGAAGTGTCAATCAGTAAGGGGAATCATCCCTTAAGGATTAGAACCCTCACTCTTCAGGACCAGTTGTAATAAATTATTTATACAAAACCAGTATTCCTGTATCTTCTTGTCAGGTAATACACAAGGTATCTGTGATTTTGGAAGAAAAAGAGAGAACAACCAAACAATAATATCATCAATGTCATGCTGGCTAATGATTTATACCATATCAATATCAATAGCTTATATGTACTGTTACTAGTCACAAAAAAATAGGACTTACCCTCAAAAGTAGGATAGCCCTGCCTCACCTCAACCTGGCAGGCTGCTCAGGATGGAGGCCCCCGTGCTGCGGGAAAAAACATAGGTATTTATCAATTCATTTGTGATTTCAAAGTACACATGTATGACCAATTGGCACCATCATGTTGATGGTGCCAATTGGTCATACATATTGATATGGTATAAATCATTAGCCAGCATGACATTGATGATATTATTGTTTGGTTGTTCTCTCTTTTTCGTCCAAAATAACCAGTCGGAAGCAAGCATAAGATCTTCCGGAGGTGCTCTAAGTGAAAACGCATTTGAGGCCATGGCCCCACTAGCTGAGTGGGCTCCAAACACCTTGGTCTCAATACCAGCTTCCTGCTATGGTCAGAGAAGAGACCGATTTGTACGGTTTTCTTAATGCAATAAGCAGTTGTCTCTCAGCCGGAGTGTGGGCCTTATCAGTCAAAGCTTCATACGCCCTGAGGCACTGTACCACACTCAGCTTGGGGGAATTCCAGGGATGCTGCTTATGAAATAGTCCTAGAATTGAACTTGATCCTTCTACTGACCATAAACAAAACTCCTTCTGGGGAGAAGACTCTTACCGAGCTATAAAGGCCTCTCACGTCAGAAACACACCTTTTAGAAACCAGACACAACTGCAAAGCCAATTTAGCTGAAATCTTCTTGCGTGCTAAAAACCTATTTGGCTGCCAGTATAAGAAAAGATCGAGCACCAGATTAACATTCCACAGGGTGGAATAACGCAGTTCTAGATGAAGGAAAAGGCAAATTCCCCTGAGAAGTCTAGGGACATACGCATGTTCCCACACCGGCACCCCTTCAATAGGGGCATGGCCCGCAGAGATTGCGGAGTGGATGCATGAATAGAGCAGTAAGCCAACCCTTTCTCTGCAAAGCCCACCAGGAAATTAAGGATCTGGATTACACCTGCACCCACAGGACTGACAACTCATCACATACTCCAACAGTGCCACTTGTTCCAGGAAGATCAGTCCCGCTTAGTCGTACTGTTGACCCATGCTCTGGCTAGCAATGACATAGCATGCCCCGAAAGGCCTGGGAGCGACCAGGCCATCATCCGCAACGCTCCTTTTACTACCAGACGGTGTGGACTGAGATCTGGATTCAGCCCGATGTGAGGAAAGTGGGGGAGTCGGATTGGAGAATCCCAGGAAAGTTCCAGAAGAACTGGAAACCACACCTGAGATTGCCAAATCGGAGTGATAACACAACCTTCGCCTGCTGGCTGTGCACCTGGGCAGACACATGCGTGATTATTGAGAAAGGAGGGAATGCATAACCTTGTTCCTGACTCCAATCCTGTGGGAACTCGTCCGTCATCTCAGTGTGTGGATCTGGTCTCCAACTGAAAAACCTTGGTAACTCATGATCCAGACGTGATGCAAACAGGTCGACCAAGAAGGGGCCCCACCTCTTCAAACAACTGGGAGAAAACTTGTGGGTCCAATTTCCATAGACTGTAGTCCAGTAGGTGGCGTGAGTGCCAATCTGCCACCTGGATCGCCTGACCTGGAAGATATTTAGCTGCAACTACAACCTGGTTCTCCAGGCAAAACTTCTAGAAATCTTTGGCTAAGTTCGCCAGGGCACCTGATCTTGTAACGCCGAGGTGATTGATGTACCTGACCAAGGAAATGTTGCCCATCTTGACAGAACACATGATTGCACCCTAACTTTCGTCCAGCACTGAACAGCGAACTACCCCGCTGGGAACTCCAAGCAATTGATATGCAAGGACTGCTCTTGTGGTGGACCAAAATACTTTTGTGGAAAATCCCCACATTTGGCGCCCAGCCTGAATGGCTGGCGTTGGACTCAATCACAATGTCTGGCGCAGAACCGAAGATGGCTCTTCCGTTCCAAGCCTCCATGTGACCTCCGTTTTAATCGGCACAGAATGAGTACGTCAGTTCCTTCCTGAGATGGTGGACTTTGAGTCGGTGCATTGCCCAATAATGTAAGGCGCTGGCGAAAATGGCCTGAATTAAGGCAGAGAGGAGGCCCACAAGGCGAGCAAGTTGCCGCAGGGACATATGGGATTTAGCCAAGGTTTAGGCACAGCTCATACCTGATCTGAGCCATTTTCCATGCTGGGAGGCTCAGAGAAGAGGAGACGGAGTCTATTGTAAATCCCAGAAAGGTTGCACATGGAACCGGGGTCGGAAGAGATTTCTTTTCGTTTATCAGAATTCTCGACCCCTGCAACAAGTTCACCACTGTCTGCAAGTGCAAAGTCAGCTTCTTGGGACATTGAGCTAGGAAGAGCATATCGTCCACATACACTATCATTCTGATTCCTTGCACTCTTTGGAATTCCACAACCGGCCTGAGGACCTTTGTTAAACACCACGGAGCCGAAGATAGCCCAAAAAGAAGAGTGGTGAACTTGAAGATCTGGCCATCCCTCCTGAACTGCAGGAAGCGACAGTGAGGGAGAAAGATAGGGACACATCCCTGAGTAGGTGGATACCTTCCATTTTGAAATGGCGGTATACCAACCACTTGTTGAAGTCCTTCACGTTGATTACTGGCCTTCGACCCCCATCAGCTTTGTCAACCAGAAAACTGTTGCTGACGAAACCATTGGAGTGCTCCTCTGAGCATCAAATTGCCCCTTTCTTGACGGCAAACATCTCCTTATCTATCAATTCCATGTTGTGCCGGAACAATTAAATAGGATGACAGCGGCCCTCCTGACGAGGGCAACCGTAGAACTTCACGTGGAAGCCCTGTACAGTCTGGAGCACCCAAGCATCACTACTGATAGAAGTCCAAGCAGTGAGGAAGAATGCTAGGCAGCCTCCCACTCACAGGTGAGCAGATGGCAGAACACTCAATTTTCCAGAAGCGTTTGATTGACTTCTGTAGTCTCCCTGACCTCAGAACCACTGTCCTCTTGTAGGGTAGAACATGTTGAAGCGTGCGGTCTCTTGGTATTTCCTATGTCCAGAGCCTTGTCCCTTGACAGGGTTGTAATAGGAGTAACAGTCAGCCGAGATGGCCCCTGCAACGACCGGCCCCTTGGGAAACCCATGGGGTAAATATCCTCCTTATGTTGAAATGGGCTTTGTCAAGGGAGGTGACCGTCACCACCAGCTTGATAAGTTCCTTGACAAAAGGGTCCTCAAATAACCCATCTTGGGCCAGAGCCCCAGCCTTCGAAGAGGCAAGGTCTCCCAACTTCGGGCCTACCTTTATTAGAAGGGATCAACGTCGCTGTGTGGAGAGCGCGCAGTTCGCATTCCCTAAGAATACGATGCCGCGCTGCACCCACCTTATCCTCCTCAACCATATCGAGGATCTTGGTCGTCGGACCGCCTACGTCCAGGCGCTTAACCCTGCAAGAACGCCAGGAGCGGTCAATACCCTTCTTAGGGTCCTTAACAAACTTCACCAGAAATGTAGCTATCTTTGGATCGATATCAGGCTTAAAGGCCACCTTGCCATCTAAGAGGGGGTGAGGGCATTTCGCCCAGAGGCGATTGCAGGAGTCCTTCTCCATGGGTTTGAGCAGACAACTCGCCACATACTTGGCCACTTTGTCCCCAGGGTCCCAGTCTGCAGACCTAGGGTGGGCGATGTCATAAGGGTGTAACATATCTGAAGTGCCCTTTGGCACCGGGGTGGAAGGGGCAGTGGGAAGCCACGGTCTGGAGGGGCCCGCATTGTCATTGGTATACCCAGGGGTGTCACCTGTGTCCTGGGGCTCTGAAGTGGCGGTGCGTGGGTGGGTCCAGGAAACTCTCTGTGGGATCGACTGAGTCCTGTTGCGGGGGCTTGCACCAAAAATACCTGCTCTAGGCGCACAAGCGCATCTATGTCCACCCCAGAGTCACATTTCCACTTCAGGGGGGAATATAGTCCAAATAGCCCAACAAGTATCTCCAGTATGCGCCAGGGAGCTGCGTTGCAGACAGTTGTTCAGAGGCCACGCCCCTTTTTACACCTCGTTGCAACGCAGCTCTGTGGCACTTACTGGAGGTACCTAGTGGGTTAGTTTGACCCTAGGGACCCTTAGGATTGAAGGGGACTTAATCTCTGAACTTAGAACTGTAATAGGACGCATTTACACAGTGGTGAAGGGAGGGGAGGGGCCTGACGTGATGTGTGCAAACACGCCCTGTGGCGCGTTTTAAGTTGGGGAAAAAATTCCACTTCAAACCTGAGGGACCATGTGGGCCAAGTAGCCCACCAGGTGCTTCCAGGAAGCGCCACTGCGGTGCGTTGCACAGAGGTGGTGCAGGCCGTGCTCCTTTTTACATCTTTCTACTACTCAGCTCTGTGGCGCTTACTGGATGCACTACCAATTCTGATTTTCTCACCTGTTATCAGGAGAGAACTCAGTGCTGCATCTTTTAGCCCAGCACTGACCCTGAAAAGTAATTCTAACCATACTTACAAGTAAATTGTATTTCCTTCCATAGGAATCCATGGTCTGGTTTTCACCAGAAAAGTTTCTTAGTGTCTATTTTCACAAACTACAAATATTCCTTAAAAATCACTTTTATGACTTAAACGCATTCTTTCAACTGTTTACAGGAGGTGCACCAGTGCTGGGTCCAGGATCCACCACTGAGTAAGAAAAAGTAACGATAACACTACTTACTTGCTAACTGAATTTCCTCCCATTGGATAACATTGGTGATTCTATGTGAAAAAGTTTTTAAGTGTCAATTTTTAAAATACAGTAATATTCTTTAAAAATCACTACTGTAACCAAAACGCTTTTACTCAACTGTTTACAGGAGGTGTCCCAGGACTGAATGTAGGATCCAGCCCTGTGGTTAGAAAAGTAATCCATAAAGTAACTAATTGCATTTAACTAGAAATCCCCATTCAGCTCAATGTTGCATTGTGTTTGAAATTGTGTTGCCCATTGCAACAACTGTAATTGCTGTACTTAAAACTCTATTGCCTATTTGCAAAGTATTTAAACTAAAGTAATTATTTCTGAGAAAATATATTTTGTAATGTAATGTATAATGTAATTATAATGTAATTAAAAAAATAAAATATTTAAAAATAAATAGTTTTAAAAAATTTAGTAAATCGGTATCAAAAAATAAATATAAGAAGTATAGTTGGGAATTATCATTTAAAAAACCTTTGAAATTCACTGAAAAAACCCATAGGTTTCAGACATGTTATAGTTAGGAATTAGCTTTGAAAAAACCTTTGAAATTCACGGAAAAAAACATAGGTTTTAGGGGTGTTAGTTGGACATTTCACTCGTACAAAACCATTGAAATTCCCCCGTTATAGTTAGTTGTACTAACTGTAACTCGCGCGCCCACAATCCACTGCTTATGATGTTACATATTACATCATTCATGACGTGGTCAGTGACATCACTGATGACATCTCAAATGACATCACTGATGACATCATCCACATGACAATCTGATACATCTTATCATACATTAGTATAACCTTTCAACACTCATTATAAAATATGGAGTACCACATTTGAAACCATTGACACACCAATACAAGTTTCTAAAAACCCACTCAGTGATTCCTACGTCTACACACACATCTAAACACTTACCTATAGATTCACTCATACATGCTAACAAAGATCAATAGAACACTATTAAATATACTTATACACCTACATCAACATTACACACCAGCACACATCCTATTCACTTATGCAGTCATCCTACTCACTTAAACAATTGATCATACCTATATTTACTAAGCTACACACTTGCACAAACACCACTTTATTTATTCATATAGATAGTAACTCCTACTTAATGTGTTATAAAATCACTATTATAAGTATACAGTTATCCATACGTCACTCATACAATCACTAAGTCTTATGTATACTTATTTATATACAACAACTGTCATACACTGCCTTTTATATTTCTAGTTTGTTGGACATGTATCATTGAGAAATATATTTACTCATCACCACACCCATAAAGAGATTCACTCACCCAAACAATTGTTTCCACATACAGTCTTAACCTCATATACCTACTAAATCAACTATTTACACATCTTTGGACAGTCACACACCTCCCACCCAACCACACACATTCATTCACTATCTCATACAAATACTCACTTAACTAATTAATAACTAATATAGACTTTCGCATAGCTAGTAACCAACTTATGTAGTAGTTTACACAACAAGATATAGAGTGATACAGGTATTCACACAGTTTAATCACTATCCAATATATTTAGTGAGACACTTTAAATTCGTCACTTAGAGAGTCAATCACATTGCTAATAAATCCTCCATTCAGACACGTATACATCCACTCCGTCTTCAAGGCAGTTTGCTATATTTGAACCCTTTTTGGACGACATCTTACCCCCCATAGCAAGGAAATTATATGTGCAGTTCAGATAAAGTACTTTACCCCTCGGGCCTTTACTTCCAAATTGGCTGAACCGCCCCTTCGAGGGTGTCCTGCCTGTAATAACCAGGAGGAGACCGAACTTCAGGTCATATTTTTTTGCCCCGGGTATAAAGCAGCAAGAAGATCCCGGATTTTACAATTGTGCAGGAATCTGGGGTTTGTGCAATGTATGGCGGCATTCAGAGTTTTGAAATATGATACCTCCAAGCCCATTGTTTTCGCTGTTTCTCGATTTCTAAATGCTATGTGGCGAAGGAGAAGGGCTTTCCTGCAAAAGGAAAAATAGCCAAAAGATACTAGCCAGATTGCAGTACTAATACAAGTGTCCAATGTCAAGACTACTGTAATGGGAATTTGCTTTTAATTTTTTTTTTATGACTAATGTAGTTGTTTTTAACTGATCCTTGTGTGTTTTTTTTTTCCCTCATCTCACCTATAAGCATATTGCAGAATGTTACAGCCGTTGTTGTAAACCTGGGTGCCCTCCGGCTACCTGCACTTGCTTAGGTCTCCCGACCAACTCTTTTTGTTAGAGTTAAGGTGTAATCATAGGACCGGGTAATTTTCCGCATAGTTATCAAAGCAGTCTCAGATCTCGGCCCATAATAATTAGAGGTTGCCAAAGACTGGTTGAGGTGTAACTATAGCCAACAAGGTCAAGGCGAGCCATCGCTAATGCAGATTTAAGCCAATCCTCCGTTCTTGGGGGACTAGGATCTTTCCATTTCATACAAATTTCTGTGTGCCAGCAGATAAGACATAGCAATAATCCTCTATTAATCACTGCCAGGTCCATTGTTAAGAGTCTATCGTTAGCGAACAAGACTAAATATCCATTAAGCACGATGTTGACACCAAAAATCCTGCACAGATAGTCCCCGATCCCTTTCCAGAACGGACCCAGCACTGGGCACTCAAAAAAAATATGAATGTCATTAGCTTTAGACGCCTTACGTCTGTGACATTTCGGCTCGGGGTTTGGGGCAAATTTAGCTATTTTAGCTGGGGTGTAGTAGATACTGTTAGACACAAAAAAATGGTTCTCCTTTAAGCTAGCTGAATTGGTATATTTATAAAGAAGTTTTAGGGAAGGTTCTAAGAGGTCCCCTATTACAGATTCAAAGGGGGATTGATTCCAAGCAGATGCCTGTGTTGGAATGTGCTGATCGTCTGCTTCAACCAGTTTCCCATACCAGATCGAAACTTCTTTCTTCAGCTGTTGGGCAAATGTAAATAGAACCTCTGCATCCCAATATCCCCTAATACCCCCGCTATCCGCCTTGAACCAGGATTTTAGTTGTAAGAACTTAAATTTTGATATGGGGGGGCCTATCCTG
The DNA here is from genome assembly GCF_964261635.1 of Lissotriton helveticus. Lineage (NCBI taxonomy): Eukaryota > Metazoa > Chordata > Amphibia > Caudata > Salamandridae > Lissotriton > Lissotriton helveticus. The sequence continues at coordinate 1,326,650,091 of NC_136061.1, read as the reverse complement.
GATCTCTATATTTCCCACGAGTGGATACCATTAGCGTCCCCCAAATCTGACCGAATAGAGACTCCAGCTCTCTTGATAGGGGCGGCTAGTCCGTCTTTAAGACAGAGAGGAGTCCCAGGGGAGTTCCAAACAGGATTATGGTCAGAATAGTAACCTAAGGACCTTCAGGGGCACTCTTTTAAAAAACTTCAGGTGACCCAAATTTGTGAAGGAACCCATCTGCGCTACCCCCACCTTCATTCCTTGCCAGTTCACTAAGCAGTATCCCCCAAGCTGAAACCGCAGGTTTTTTCAAAAACACCCTGATGGCTTTAAATTGGAATGCTACCAGATACCAGCTGATGTCTGGGAGGGCTAACCCGCCTTTGACTAACCTCCGCCTCAGTTTCTTCCATGACAGCCTCACTCCCTTATCTCCCCATACGATCTTACTTTGAATTTTCGAAATACCCTGTTGGGGAAACATCAGGGGGACAGCGTTGAATAGATAAGTCAACTTGGGGAGGATAGTCATTTTAACTAGATTTCCACCTTATGAAAAGACAGTCTACTTCTTTAGTAACTTTTTTCAGACTAATTGGGGAATCTTCTCAAGCTCTTTAACTATAGTAATGCCCAGATATTTAAACTCTGTACTGATCTGCCCCCTCCACTGCTCAATGTTCCAGCACATTACCTCCATTTTGGAGGAGTTAGCTAGATAACCAGAGATTAGACCAAACTCCCCCAGGAGGATCTCAACCCGTGACATTGTTACTTCTGGGTTGCTGGTATAGAGGATAAGGTCATCCGCATATAATACTATTTTAGATGAATACTGCTGAGATTTAAAGGGAGGGATTAGTTCATCTAACCTTATAGCCTGGGCCAACTTCTCTATGTATAAATCAAACAACAGGGGGGAAATAGGGCACCCCTGCCTAGTTCCCCTCTGAATTTCAAAGCTGGAGGTGAGCGATACGATGATCACAATTTTTGCTGAGGCTCCCTGGTAGCATTGTCTTAAGGTATGAATAAACACAGGGCCGAACCCATTACTTCCAATAACTCCCAAAGGTAAGCCCAGCAGACCCTATCGAACGGCTTGGTGGCATCTAAGGCGATTACCGCCAAGGGTTCTGATCTTACTGAGGCCAGGTTTATGTAGCCAATAAGCAGCTGCGTCTGTTCCTGGATGTAACATCCATTGCTGAATACCTTTTGGTCGGTATTGACCAATCCAGGGGGCCAGTTTAGCCAATCTCCCATCTAATATGCCCATAAAGATTTTATAATCGGCATTCAGCAGGGAGATTGGATGATAAAAGTCTGCTCCCAGGGGGTCTTTCCCAGGTTTAGTTATTAAAACGATAGTTGCTTCCCTCCATGAGCTGGGGATTTGCCCACTAGGGTTATAAATTGACTGAAATAAAGTCCCCAATGCTGGAGTTACCTCATCCGACAAAAGTTTATAAACCTAGTTTGGGAGGGCATCCATACGGGATGCTTTCTTATTTTTGGATATCTTTGAGTTTTTATCTCCTCCAACGACATCGGTGAGTCCAGGAGATCTTTACCAGCCTGCGTCAGGGAAGTTAATGATTTAGTGCTCAGCCATGCCCGTATTTGTTGTTTGGAGGGGATCAAGTTCTCCCTATAAAGTTCAGTGAATAAGGTGAGGAGGCAGTCCTGTATGTCCTCAATGCTGGTAGATTTATCCCTGCTGTTATTTATTACTAAGTCGTTAATGCTGTTTTTTAAGCGGTCAGTTCTGGCTTTCCAGGCCAGCAGGGCACCAGCCTTCTCACCATACTCATAGTTCTCCATATTCTTATTTAGCAATTGAGCTTTACATTTCTCATCTAACTTCCCTCTAAAATCTTGTCTAGTTAGCTCTAGATCCTCCTGTGCTTTATCCATCCTTCCAGGTGGCCCTCCTATTGACAAAAGAAATTCTGCTTCTAACTGCTTAATTTTTTCCTCTCTCAGTTTTAACTCCCGGGCTTCAGCGTGATTTTTAGAGCACATAAGGCCATGGAGCCGACCCCTAAGATTAGCCTTAAAAGCGTCCCAAACAACCTCCATGGTCGTTGACCCTATGATAATATCAAAAAACTCTATGGAGGATGTTTTAATGTCCTGGAAAATGTCTGGGTCGGTCAACTTTCCCCTATTGAATGTCCATCTAGTTTGAGTCGTATTTGTGTTTTTTTTTTGTATGAAAACAGAATGGGGGCATGATCGAAAGGTGGCTTGGGAGAATAGAAACAGCAGACATTTTAACCAAGAGATCTCTGCTCACTAACATATAAACAATTCTGGAGGAATGATGGTATATTTTACTATAAAACGTAAACCCAGCTAAATCTCCCATCTTGCCCCTCCAAGCATCTACCGACTCCAGGTCGTGCATCAGATTCTTCATTGCACGCCGAATACGAGGTGCCCCTATATAGTGACCTTGATTTCACCTATCCTTAAGGAGATCTAGGAGGACATTAAAGTCCCCCCCCTACAATCATTGGAGGATTCACCAAGATTAACTTTGAGTAAAGTTTAGAAATATATGACGAGTCGTCCACATTTGGGCCATAAAAAGGAAGCACAGGTTAAATCAGTACCCCCAAGGACCAGATGTGCGACGATCCACCTCCCAGTTTGATCGATCTGTGTTGATTTTATAGAACACGCTAACCCCCGCTTCATCAGAATTGCAACTCCACGACTGTTTATTGTTTGTTTAGAAGAACAATATCTATCAACCCAGGGCGTATCAGAAAACAATTTTTTAGATTCCCCAGCAGTTAAATGTGTTTCTTGTAAGAGGCAGACCTCTGACTCAGAGAGCTCTAAGTATTTCATTATCAGTCTTTGTCTCCTTCAGCATCTCAGTCCGTTCACGTTCCAGGAGATAAAACTAATCTTACTATGTTGAGCTGCTACTCCTGCCATCCAGCTGAAATTCCCTGACCCAAGTCCATCAGCCCATATGATAAATTCCTAAAGTGAGAGGAGTTTTTTTTAAATTTTTATTTTATCCATTGTTCCCCACCCAGTGCCCCCCATCCCACCCTCCCACCCTCCTGTGCCCCTTAACTCCCATGAGGAAACCTCCCTTCCAAAAGGCAAAGAAAAAGAAAAAGCTCCTTGTGTTTTAATTATTTATTGCAACATTACTGTTGTGTCGTATGCTTTGGGCCTGTCTAGTTTTGCTAAATGAATTCAGCAACTATTTGCTATCCCAGCCCTCTGAGGTTTTCTTTGTGCAAGTGTAGTGATGTACTCTTGTAAAGGAAATTTCATGTCATTTTGTGTATCCAAATCACCCTCGATGTAAGTGGCTCTATTTTTAGTGTTTGGAATGTTTTAAATCTATAATGCAGTTCTACTTATTTTTGTATACTTTTATGGTCCTAGTGACTGAAATAAAGGTTTTTGAACTGAACTGAGTTTGCTATATATATATATAATACTTATTTAAATATCGAACCAAACCACATTCACTGGATGATGTCATCAGTGATGTCATTTGAGATGTTATCAGTGATGTCACTGACCATGTCATGAATGATGTAATACGTGACGACATCAGCAATGGATTGCGGGCGCGCGAGTTATAGTTACTACAACTAACTACAACGGGGGAATTTCAATGGTTTTGCACGAGTGAAATGTCCAACTAACTATAACACCCCTAAAACCTATGTTTTTTTCAGTGAATTTCTAAGGTATTTTAAATGCTAATTCCTAACTATAACATGTCTGAAACCTATGTTTTTTTTGTGAATTTATACATATACATATATACATACATACATACATACATATATATACATATATATATATATATATATATATATATATATATATATATATATATATATATATATAAATATTCACTGAAAAAAACATAGGTTTCACACCAGTTATAGTTAGGTGGAAATTTTACTCGTTGTTGTAATTGGTATTGGTTTCTCCTTTTTTAAGAAAATGTTAGTTTCTATTTTTGAATGTGTGTGTCAAAGGTTATTTTATGCTGATAGGAGGGCTGCCACTTTGTCACAAGGATGTTGTCATCAGTGATGTCATTTGAGATGTCATCAGTGATGTCATGAGTGATGTCATTGACCATGTCATGAGTGATGTAATATGTGACGTCATCAGCAGTGCATTGCACGCGCAGGTTATAGTGAGTCCAACTAACTATAACGTGGGAATTTCAATGGTTTTATGAGAGTAAAATTTTCACCTAACTATAACTGGTGTGAAACCTATGTTTTTTTCCAGTGAATTTAATAGGTTTTTTTAAATGCTAATTTTATAACTATAACTGGTGTGAAACCTATGTTTTTTTTCAGTGAATATATATATATATATATATATATATATATATATATATATATATATATATATATATATATATATATATATATATAGAGAGAGAGAGAGAGAGAGAGAGAGAGAGAACATTTCTATGGCAAAATGAAACCCCTCATTTTGTTCCTTTTCAAATTAAATGTATTAAGTGCCACTTTATTCCAATCAAGATGACTTCAGGTGTGCCATACTTTTGTCATAAGTAAGACTGCTAGCGTTCTAGTTGTTCTTTAGAACACTCTGGGACATTCTGTCATTGGGCTATAGTTTGGCTACATCTGGCTGATATTTGGGCTACATTTGGGCTCTTTTGTCTCTGGTGGCCATCTTGGGAGACTGCATATCAGAATTTATTTTATGAAATATAAGAGGATTTGAGAAGTCACTCAAAATGTGCCCTAATTTTTCTTTCTTCAGCACTAATCATAATTTCTATGGCAAAATGAACCCCCTCATTCTGTTCCTTTGCAAATTAAATGTTTTAAGTGTTAACACTTTATTCCGATCAAGATGACTTCAAGCGTGCCATACTTTTGTCATAAGTAAGACTGTTAGCGCTCTAGTTGTTCTTTAGCACACTCTGGGACATTCTGTCATTGGGCTATAGTTGGGCTACATCTGGCTGATATTTGGGTTACATTTGTTTTTTTTTGTCTCTGGTGGCCATCTTTGGGCTACATTGGGCTACATTTGGGCTCTAACATATATATAGCCCAATGTAGCCCAATATATATTTTTTCAAAGTTCATTTTCGTAAAAACCACTGGAGCATATATCTTGAGAAATAGCAAAGGCACATTGGGGTACCAGTCCCTACAATTTTGCCAAGTTTGGTGGAAATCCATTCAGCCGTTCGAGCTAAAAGTGAGTCCAACCGCCCTATGGAAATTAACATGGGGAAAACACATTTTGGGACCCCCTTTTATCTCGGCCCCCGCTTGACGGATCCCCCCGAAACTTTCAGGGAAGGAGCGGAGCGCAGCGAGGCAAAGTTAAGGAAAATTACAGGCAGATCCCTCATTCGGCGCCAAAGTTATTCCCAATAGAATGTTGCGGATTTCCTATGGAAAACGATCCTAACTATAACTACCTACTGGCGACCGCCAGTAGGTAATATATATATATATATATTCAATTCAAAGAGGCTTTATTCGAGTATTTCTCATAAAAGCACTGTACATACAAAAGTTTAAAACGCATTAAATGGTTGCCTCGATCAAATAAAAACAAATACTTTAAATGGAAAGCATAAAAATACATATACTATAAAATGACAAACTACATCAAGTAGATTCAGTAAAACCATCCCAATGTAAACAGTTACTCGACTAGCGCTTTATGCCTAATAGACCAAGCCCACCCCAGAAATGTCGCTACTGCTATGGCCAGTGGCAAACAAGAACTAGTGCAAATGATTCTCAAAGCTACGCTGCCACTGTTGGTACCTAAGTTTTTACATACAGGTTTTAACCAAATTCGCCTAGGGACAGCATAGGCTTGACAAGAAAATATAAAATGCCCAATAGTCTCCTTTACCGATCCACAAGCGGGGCAGGAAGTATTAGATGAACCCCTCCACCTGCCAGTTAGGGACCTGAGCGGAAGAGCACCTATCCTCAATTGGAATAGAAGCTCCCTATCCCATGGCTTAGTTATATTGTCCCAATAAAGTTCTTGGTCGGGAGAGCTTTTGACTTCCAAATCGCATCCTGTCATAGATCTAGCATCAGTGTTTCTCTAATCCCGCTCGGCCACATAGTCCCAATACAACTCCTTAAGTGTTTTTTTGCCAGGAAAAAGTGCGCTTGACGGGTATATATATATATATATATATATATATATATATATATATATATATATATATATATATATATAAATATATACACACATATAGAGTCAGGTGGAGGGGTGACCCCAGGCAAGCTTCTGTAGTACCCAACAGGAACCTTAAACACTTTTTTAAAGGATGTGGAGGAAGGAAAGCTTGCCACAGAACCCACACTAGGCAAAGCCTATGCACAATTGTTCAGCCCCACACAGTCAGAAAGATGCAGGGCGTCAGGGGAGCAAAATGGGCCATTTAAGGCAAGACAGTGGGTCAGGAGCTCTGAAAATGCAGCTCCGGCGTTCTTTTCAATGCTCCAAGAAGGAAATTCCCAAAAATGGCCGCCGCGCATGCGCGATGCTAAAGATAGAAAGAGGAATGCGCATCCACGCGTCCTCACTCCCCGAGTCCTCCTGCTCCATTGCCGATCGCCAATAAGGGTGCGCGCCGGGCAGAGACGGTTTCCCTACAGTCACGAACGGGGGAACCAAGATCAACAGCACTTCCAATGCGCTCACAGCGGACGCGCTACAAAGAACCCGAGCGGTACGATCCGCTCGTAATCCTTGGAAGAGAGTGTGTGCCCTCTGGCAGAACTCCACATGAATAAAGCGCGCTGTCAGAGCGCGGCGACTACGAAAAAATGCATAAATACACAACGCTTTAAAATACCTTCAAATCCTACAACAGTGCAAGCACTAAGCATTAATAGAGCATCTACAACACTGTAAGTACACTTTAAACACTGGTAACAAATCGTTCAGGCATTAGCGAGCACATAAGCAATACAATGGAAAGGCACTTAACTGGCTGCGGAGCGGCAAAGAAAGAGGACTCTATGTTCATGCAGGGACCTTATATACCCATGGACTCTATGGTTGATCACACGATATTGTTTTTCTGTGTTTTCATTGGCTGCTGTGAGCTTCAGTAAAGAAATGAGAAGCATAATCGGAGCCTCTGGTCCTGACATAGAATTGTATTACTTTCCACATATGAAGAAGCAGAACTTTACAATCCTCTGGCAAAGGCCCTCTGGCCTCCCCCACTTCACTGACAGTATGGTCAGTGGTAAGAAGCTTAAGGTAGGGTGTTCAAGCCTGTGGAACGTCGAGAGAGAGCACAAGACATGGTATTTTAATAGGATCAAAAAAAGGTTGAACGCCTGGCTTTTAACCGGACTGGCTTAGGGTTTTGTAGTACAGCACCTGAATACCTACTGGGTTTGGCCCTACCACATTATTAAAATCAGAAGAACAATGAATTATTGTATTTTCAGGTGGAGAAAACAGTATTTACTACAGCTGAGGTAATCTACCTCCTTTCCTACCACATATTATTCAAGATACTGACCGCACAATGATGGAAATGTGAACTGTCCCTTTCAGGATTCAGACTTGTGATCTGGTCATCACAGGAGATGTCAGCAACCAGCACATGAACTTGAAATGCTGAACGCCTCGCTGGATTCAATGTTTCAAGAATTTGAAATCTCACACAGAAACAGCTTGCAATGATCATTATTGCGATTTGCAGCGTGTAATCTGTGTTAGGGGTTCATGAACCCGAAAACAAACATGATGTGAGGAAGTGGACAAAGACCTTAGCACGCAGGGAGGAATATGATAATCATTTCGCCATTTTATGATTTGATGACAAACTTGGGAACCAGGCAATTGCATTAAGGTATAATATGCAAGGTCAGCGTGCACGATCCAGAGCTCTTCCACGGAGCTCGCTCCATCTCTTTCTCCTCTAAAACAGCTCTAAAGAGGCGTCAGAGCGAATTTTCACAGATGAACAAAGAAACAGAAATGTGGGTTGGCGTGACATTTGCCTTTAATGCGAGAGCTGCCAGGCTCAACAACCCGGGAGAGCCGTGACATCGCTAAAGAGAGAATCCGCACTGAGCAAAGTGGACCCTACAGGGGGAGAAAGGACGCGGCGCAGCTGGGCAAGGATTGATCTTTCACGACGCAAGCACGCGCTAAGAACAGAACGAACAACGAATTACAAGCAGTCACGGAGAAAGGGCGCGCGCAAATTAGAGGCGCACACCTGCGCTTTAGCACGAAAGCTGGTATAAAGAACCAGCTGTTCTTGGCCTCTTACCTCAGAGGTGTCTAATATGCAACAAGACCATAGTGAAAACCTGTCCTTGCGTCGTCTTCGCTTCAAGTACTCAGCATTGCTGATCATCTAATGTTGGTACGTGCTTCAAAAGCGTGTGTGCGTGTCTGTGTGTATATATATGTATATATACACACACACACACACGCCGTTAAGTTAGAAGCTACACACGTGCATGAGTGTATTTCCGTTTTGTCACGGGGGCGTGATCATGGCGGTACGCTTTTTTTCTTTTTCAATTAGATGTATGTCACTATATCTGACTTGGATAAGTATATTTCTATCTTCTGGCACGTGGGAAGTATGCAATGGACTTTGCTTTGTAATTGGACATATCTCAATATAGCGTGGTCGAAATCTCTGCGCAGAAACATCCACAATGGGGCTTTGCGGGGGGGTGGCCGACCGGAGGGAGGCTCGCCCCCCCGGGGAGTTTGGGGCCCCGGGAGGAAGGGTGGGGGGAAGGATTAGGAGGGACACAGGAAGGGACCTTGGGCTGGTTGGGCTTGTTGGTGGGTTTTGGGCTCCTTTTGGGCTCTGGCAGTTGAAAAGCAGCCATTTTGGGTCACTGTGCACCATTTCGTGGGACAGTGACCCAGCAGCCGGGGGGCATAGTCTAGCGTTGTGATAGTCTAGCGTTGTTGATTGCAGGCTAAGGGTTTTTTGGGGATAGCGGTAGTGTAAAGGGGCGTTAGCGAGGGTTTTTTTGGGTCTGTGGCTGGTGGTGTGCGACGGGCCGAGTTTGGAGATTGTGAGGCGGCGGGCTGACGGCGGAGGTACCTGTGCAGATGTCGGCGGAAGCAATGGCGGATCCCCGGGTTCGGGAGGCGTTGCGCCTTCTAGGCGAGGCGGGCAGGACTGACCTCCTGCGCAGCGATGTCAGGGTAAGGCCACCGCGGCGCGCTGCAGATGGCGCCGCGGCGGCAGTGGCGGCTTGCGAGCCCCCGCGTTCGCGTGCGCGAAAGGGGGAGGGGGCAGGAGCTGCGAGAGGAGCAGCGCGAGGTGGCGGTCGGCGGGCGGCTGGGGCGCCGAAGCAGGGAGGGGGACCGGGTCTGAGGCGCGGCGGCCGGAAGAAGGCGCCGCTGGAATTTGTTGAAGGTGCGGAGGGCCTGGGGGGGGGGGGGGGGAGGCGGGGGGGGCGACGGGGAATGCGGTGGGGGGGAAGGGCCCGGAGGGGGGTGAGGAGAGTGGAGGGGAGTTTCACGTGGCGAGGCGACGCACCAGGATGGGGGGGCGGCGGGGGGGAGAGGGGGCCAGGCACCGAGGGGAAGCGGAGGGGGGATGCACGGTGTTGGGGAGGATGCAGGGGGGCGGGGAGAGGGCAGGAGGGGGAAGATGGAGGGGTGCCGGGGAGGGTGGCCAGCGGAGCGATGGAGGAGGGGGGGACAGGGGGGCAGGGAGAGGCGGGGGGAATCGCCGCTACTGATCGAGGGATCAGAGGAGGGGGAGGGGGCGGGAGCAGGGGGTGAGAGCGAGCTGGAGTGGGGGTCTTCAGCCGATGAGGACATAGTGCCTCCCAGTAGGAGGGGCTCGCCGCGGGGCGGGGGGAGGGGTGTGGGGCAGGGAGGGGGTGCGAGGGGTGGCGGAGGGGGGCGGAGCTGGGGTTCGGGGATGCCACAGGGGTGGGGGGCGGACGGAGGAGGGTGCGGGGGGGTTTTGGTGGGGGGGGCCACGGGGTAGGGGGGGTAGTAGGGGGTAGCGGGGGGGACGCTGGGATGTGGGGAGTGTGGGGGTACAGGGGGGGGCGCGGGAACAGACAGGGCGAGGCGGGGAGCTGGGGGTGGGGGGGGCGCCCAGCGCGGCGGGGAGGCCATTCTGCGGCAGGGGGTAGAGGTGGATGGGGAGGCGACGGAGATGGTTTTGCCCCGGCATGCTGGACTTCCCCGTTTTTCTCTTGGCAGGAGCAGTGGGGCAGGGGCTCGGGTGAGCAGCATGCGGCTCCACCCCGCCGAGTGGATGGGCCGGCTCTGCCTAGTACGGGCGGTCGCGCTCCAACGAGGGACCGTGTGTGTACGGACGGCGGATGGCTGGGTCATAGGTCTCCAACGCCCCCCTCCCGATGGGTCGATCCGGCCGCCGGGGGACGGGGATGGAGCAACAATGTGGCAGGTTACTCTGATTACCAACCGGAGGGTAGGAGGAGAGTGAGTGTGGACTTAGGAACATTGATGACGGCGTGCAAGGATAAGGCGGGTCTCAGCAGGGTGTCCACAGGAGGGGTCTTGGCAGACGGCGGAGGGGGTGGAGAGATGGAGTCGGAAGAGGAGGGGGAACTGCGGGAGGGCGGGGGGGAGGTCAGTAATGTTGTTGGCAGTGTTTTACAGGTATGCCCCTGGCAAGTGGTGCCGCGAGTGACGGCCCCCCCAGCGGAACTGGTTAGGCGGCGGGATCCGGTGAGGACGCCAGCCTTGACGCCAGGTAAGACCAGTACGGGGTCGGGGAGTGGCTTGGGCGTGCCTCATGGAGGCAAGGCGGGTGGGGGTGTAGATGGTGGTTGCCAAGTGTCGGTGGGGACGGATGCTGTGGGGGGGATGAGGTGAGATTGGTGAAGGGTAGGTGTAGGTATGTGATAGATGCCGGGGTGTGTACGGATGCGGATGGCGCGGCGTCGGTGAGTACGGGGACGGGCGAGGCGCACGGCGGGTCGGCGGCGGCGGGCGCCGGGGCGAAGGAGAGCTGTGAGGTACCTGTCAGGAAGCTGCCGTATATGGGGGTAGCAAAGCCACTGGGGGCACATTTGTCGATGGCGACTAGGGAAAAGATCTGGAAGGGGGAGTATGTGGAGATTTTGAAGTTGCTCCACCGGGAATTGATGGCCTAAGAAGGTTCGAAGGAGGAAGAGCAGGAATTGGCAAGGCGGCCGAAGGTGCCGGTGACCATCGAAAATTGGTCGGCGGCTTTCTTGATATATGCGAGCGTGTACTGTGAGAAGTACCCCGACAGGGCGGTCGCGCTGTTTAAATACATGGATGTGGTGCGGCGGGCGCAAGTGACCTACGGGGGCAATGCTTGGTCGCATTACGATGAGGAGTTCCGGGCGCGCATGGCGTCGGACCCGGAGGCTAAGTGGGGGGGAGTTGGATGCGGACCTGTACCAACAGACGATGAGTGGGGCAAAATTTGGCCGCACTATCTACACGGCCAGTGGGTTGCCACTGGCTCCGCCCCCCTTTTTGGCCCGCCCCACCCGTGGGGGGGTGGGGACAGGGGGAGCCGGGAGCAGTCACAGCGTTGGGGCCTGCTGGGATTTCAACAGGGGTTCCTGTCTCCGGCAGGTGTGCCGTTTTCGGCACGAGTGTTCCGCTTGCGGGAAACGCCACCCAGAGGCGCGCTGTTGGGGGCTCGGGGGAGGCCTGGCTCAGGGTCAGTACCCGGCTCCAGTGCCCGGCAGGGGGAGGGGAGGAGGAAGGGGGGAGCGAGTACTCTGGGAAAAGGCTCGTACACCGGTTAGGCTGGATCGACTGGAACCGTTTTTGGAGGCGTATCCGCGGGCGGACGATGCGACGGTGCTGCGTCGGGGTTTCAGGGAGGGTTTCAGGTTGGTGTACGAGGGTCCGCGGATCGCTCGATGGGCAGAGAACCTGAAGTCCATGAACGCACACAAGGGTATCGTCCGGGAGAAGCTCTTTAAGGAAGTGAAGGAGGGGAGGAGGGGAGGATGGTGGGACCTTTCGAGGAGGCGCCATTGCCAGATTTGATCATTTCACCCATTGGAGTGGTCCCAAAGAAAGAGCAAGGTCAATTCCGCCTGATTCAGCATCTCTCATGGCCGGAGGGCGCGTCGGTGAACGACTTTATCTCAGCGGATTTGGCGTCGGTGTCATACTCGTCCGTGGACGTCGCGAGGAAGTTGGTGACGACGGCAGGTCGGGGGGCGCTCATGGCAAAATGCGATGTAAAATCGGCGTTTAGGTTGCTGCCGGTTCACCCAGCTGATCATCAGTTGCTGGGGATCCAGCTTGATGGGCTCATTTTTGTCGATAGAGCGCTTCCAATGGGGTGCTCCGTGTCATGTGCCTTGTTCGAGCGATTCAGCTCTTTCTTGCAGTGGGCTTTTTCCTGGCGCACAGGCTCTGAGGCGATAACGCATTACCTGGACGACTTCTTCCTGGTGGGTCGGCCCGGTTCGACGGACTGCCAGCAGCATTTGGACAGTTTTACGGACCTGATGGGTTACCTGGGGGTTCCTTTGGCGCCAGAGAAGACGCAAGGGCCCAGCACGGTGCTATCGTTCCTCGGGATAGAGCTCGACTCGGCGGCCATGGAAGCACGCCTACCGGAGGACAAGCGGGCGGTGATGGTGGACTTGGTGAGGGGCATGTTGGCCAGGCGAAAGGTGTTGGTGCGAGAGGTGCAGGTGTTGCTGGGGCATTTGAACTTCGCGTGCCGCGTGGTGCGAGCGGGGCGGACCTTTTGTAGGCGGTTGGGATTGGCCTTGTCCGGTTTGTCGCTGCCCCATCATCATGTGCGACTATCGGCGGGCGCGAGAGAAGATCTGAGCATGTGGTCGGCTTTTTTGGAGCGTTTTAACGGTGTGCCCATGGCGCCCCCGGAGGACTGGGAGTGGGACGTGACGATGTCATCGGACGCGGCGGGAGTCGGAGGTTTTGGTCTCTACTGGGCGGGCAGGTGGTGCGCGGAGCAATGGCCGGAGCGGTGGCAGGCAGGGGGTAGGAGCATTGCTTTCTTGGAATTGTTCCCGTTGGTGGTGGCTGTGACAGTGTGGGCGCAGGAGTTGGCGCACAGGCGTGTGTTGTTCAAGGTGGACAATATGTCGGTGGTGCAGGTGGTGAACCGGCAGTCTGCAAGGGAGCCCCAAGTGCTAAAGCTGATGCGCGTTTTCATTTTGAGGTGTTTGGAACACGATATCTTGTTCCGGGCTCAACATGTGCCGGGAGTGGACAATGACATTGCGGACGCTTTGTCTCGTTCACAGTGGCAGAAGTTCCATGGGCTAGCCACGGAGGCGGCGGCAGTCAAGACGAAGGTGCCGGAGGAGATGTGGTTGGTGGGAGAGCGCGGGTCGTTCAGTTGGTGAGGTCGTCCCTGGCAGCGTCCACGTGGAGGAGCTGCGAGCAGGCCTGGTTGGAGTTTTTGCGTTTTGGAGCGGTAAGGCAGCGGGGCAAGTGGCGTCGGGAGGAGCAGGTGGTGCGATTCATGCTGGGGTTAATGGACAAAGGTCTGGCGAGAGTGACTATTGCGGGAAAACTGGCAGGTTTGGCGTTCATGGGCAAGCTCTGGTGGGGGTATGCCCCCTCGGCGGGAGAATTGGGAGGGCGTCTTCTGGAGGGTTGGGAGAGAGAGAGAGAGAGAGAGAGAGAGAGGGGCTCGGGCGCGGAGGAGACGGCCGATTACGGAGGCAATGTTGGAAGGACTGGTGGGCCGTTTACCGGTAGTGTGCAGGGATCGGGAGGAGACGGTGCGGTTTTCCACATTGATGTCGTGGATGTATTTCGGAGCCTTTCGGGTGTCGGAGTTGGTGGGTTTGAAGGGGCGTCGGGGTCTGACGTGGGGGAAAGTGGAGTTCCGAGGCCGGGAGGTGGCAGTGCGGCTTCAACGGTCCAAGACTGATCAGCGAGGATGGGGTACTTGGGTGTTGCTGGGTCCTGGGGGAACGGAGGCGGTGTGTCCGGTGGCGTGGGGGAGACGGCTGGCGGACGGAGGGGTGCAGGATGGGGCGGAGGTGTTCGGCAAGAGAGAGGCGGTACGTGTGACGGCTGCGCAGTTGCTGTGGGTCCTGCGGCACGCCCTGCAGTCTATGGGTGAGGATCCAAAGGAATTCGGGACGCATTCATTTCGCATCGGGGCGGCGACGGAGGCGGCGCGGAAAGGTTGGGGGAAGGAAGAGATAAAACAGTTGGGGCGCTGGAAATCAGACTGTTATAAGACGTATGTCAGGTTGCGAGGGGTAGTGGTGGAGTAGACTGGATTTTGGACTTGCTGTTTACATATGTCTCTTTGCAGGTGCGGTGGCGGGGCCTACGGCGGCAGCAGTGTCTATATACGTGGTGGGCCATTCTTTTGTAAAGAGAGCGGAGAGGGCCGAGTGGGAAAAATGCAGGAACCTTAACCTGGAATTGGATGAGCAATTGTTTAGGTGTCATTGGAGGGGAAAAGGGGGCATGCGTTGGCACGAGTTGGTGCCGGTTTTGAATAAAGTTGTGCGGGGGGGGGGGGGGGGGTGCCCGGATGTGTTGGTCATTCACCTGGGGGAAAACGATCTGGTGCAGTGTAAGGGACTGGCACTGGTGAAACAAATGAGGAGGGATTTACTGGAGATCAAGAGGCAGTGGGCGGGGTGTTACGTCATCTGGTCTGACTTTATTCCCAGGAGATGTTGGAGGGGGGCGGAGAGACCAGGGGCTATTGACAGGACTAGGAGGAAGATTAACAGGGAGATGAGGGCCTTGTGTGAGAAGGAAGGGGTGGGTAGAATGGAGCACCCGGAACTGAAGTATGGGGCGGTCTACTTTTTCATGGAGGATGGGGTGCATTTATCGAGATATGGGATAGAGCTTTATGTTGTACAGCTGAAGGAGGCGGTAGACCGGGCAATAGGGGTGCAAAGGTATCCGAAGGTGCAGGGGTCCTAGGGGGGGGGTCGAAAGCAGTGGGGGGCTTTCGAGTGGCGCTTTTCCCTAGTTAAATGGGGGAGTTTTACTGGTTGAAGGGGAGGGAGTGTACATATGGCAGATGTTAAAACAGTTGAGGCAGGCGTTTGGGTAACTGATAAGGATGTTTATGCTGTTGGCGGGGAACTGTTTAGGGGTGGGGGTGGGGGGTTTGGTCAGGTATATGTATAATTAGTTAGGCCTAGTTTTGTACGGCAAAGGCCAAGGTTAGGGTATGGTCTCAGGATGCACCTGTTTCCCAATAAAAGCGGCCTTTATCACACCTTACATCTGTGTCCGGTCGGTTCTTCCCCTCCCCGTCTCCCGATGGGCCCCAATGGGGCTTTGCGGGGGGTTGCCGACCGGAGGGAGGCTCGCCCCCCCGGGGAGTTTGGGGCCCCGGGAGGAAGGGTGGGGGGAAGGATTAGGAGGGACACAGGACGGGACCTTGGGCTGGTTGGGCTGGTTGGGTTTTGGGCTCCTTTTGGGCTCTGGCAGTTGAAAAGCGGCTATTTTGGGTCACTGTGCACCATTTCGTGGGACAGTGACCCAGCAGCCGGGGGGCATAGTCTAGCGTTGTCCCACCTGCCCTCCCTTAGGATTGTTTTTTTGTTAGAGGGGGTAGGGAGGATTAGGTCCGGGGGTTCTTTTCTGGATTGGAAAAGGGTTTTTGTTGGTCGCAGGTGCTTTCTGTGTTAGGTTTGGGAAGTGTTGTCGCTGGGGGCAGGTGCTGGAATGTTTATGTCGGATGGCGCTTTTCCCTAGTTAAATGGGGGGGTAGGATAGGAGGAAGGAGTTTTACTGGTTGAAGGGGAGGGAGTGTACATATGGCAGATGTTAAAACAGTTGAGGCAGTTTATGCTGTTGGCGGGGAACTGTTTAGGGGTGGGGGTGGGGGGTTTGGTCAGGTATATGTATAATTAGTTAGGCCTAGTTTTGTACGGCAAAGGCCAAGGTTGGGGTATGTTTTCAGGATGCACCTGTTTCCCAATAAAAGCGGCCTTTATCACACCTTACATCTGTGTCCGGTCGGTTCTTCCCCTCCCCGTCTCCCGATGGGCCCCAATATCTGATACACAATATCATCATGGTAAGTATACAGATAGGGAAGTATAGACGTAGTATTTCTAACTACGCATCTACTTACTTTTGTGATATAGTGGTAGTCGATACTGTGGATGTGGTATGACTGCAGGTCGGTTTTTTTACCACGAAGTAGCCTTACATCACTATTTATTTTTTTCCATGGATGCGTTTTATAATTATTTACGTTCTGAATTAGCTGTAAACTGGAATACAACGTGTAGACATGTTACTTTAAGTTAAAATTATTACAACTAAAATATCCCTTATTGGTTTTAAATCCAACTAGAAAAATCAATCGTTGGCTACGCGGCAGAAATGCGTGGCCTTGATCTGAGCAGTGTGAGCAGCACCTGCCGGATGCTGCGTAGATTGTCGCGGACCGTTGTCCCTCCCTGCACTCAGAAACGTCTGCCGCTTTGTCGGCACTTGAGGCCATTGCATAAGTGAATGGATAAACTGCCTGACAGCCCCTGTTTGTCGGTTTTGTACGTGAATGAACAAGTGGGGGAGACTCTATGTTGTATATCTTAAAATGGGGTAACGATGTCTTTTTCTAGCTTAGGCCGCTGGAGACTCTAATTTTCGGGTGAGGACACAGCCTTGGAGAGAGCCGAGCCAGGTCTGGTTTGGCACTAAGAGGCAAAGCAGGAGTCGAGCCATCTAAAGGTGTAATCAGGCAACACATACCATACATTTTGATAGAGTTTAAAATGTATACAAAAATAAAAAATTCTCATTTTTTCTTAATTAAATACATACGATTAAATCACCGAATCGACATTTATTGAAAGTATTTTTTAAACGTGAAACATTTTTCAATACCACATGCACTGCCGACTTGGCCACACGTTACCCAACGTGTCATTCGGTCATGTTCTCTGTTTACAAAGCCTTTATTCTTCTCAAAATGAAGCATTGAAGCCAGATTATTTTTTATTAGCTGCATGTATGCGAGTGGAGCGCATCTCTTATACTAAACTGTGCTCTCAGACATATACATACTTCGTGAAGTAAATGGATGGGCCGCGGATCACACAATTCGGTCAAGTGAGGCACCAGGGATTAGAATTCAGGGCTGTATTCTACGCAGTTCAGAGTCTGAAGGGTTGCTTCTTCACTCTTCCCTATAACACCAAAGATCAGTACTTTGAGTTCAGTTATTCAATGATTGCTATACAATTAGTGTTAGCATATATGCAATACATTAAATACACTTATCTCACCTTGAATCAAAATTATGCCATACACACGTGTATGCTTGAGTTTCTTCTGTTTCCACTAACACCGAAGATCACAGAAAGTGAGAGAACACGCCTGTCTGGAACCATTCTGCACTTCGAAAGTGTCTCCTAGAAGAGCTGTAATGTAAGGAGCAAACTCTGTGGGGGCTTCTCTTTTTTTGATAATTATTTTAATTGTGGTGATTGGGGTGTTCAGCATCTCCTAAAATTTGTATTTCTCTTAAGTCAGTGGTGGCAGTAATAACATTAACATAACAACCTTTTCTTGCCTTCCCTTACTGTGCTGGCTCGCCTGGCTTGACAAACGTAAGGACTTTAGGAGAAGCTCAACACTCCAATGTCTCTAATTAAATAAATACATCGAAAAGGACTCGCAGCCCCCACAGGGTTCAGTCCTCAAGCTACAGAGCTTCAAGAATATCACTTGCAACAAGTCTTCACAGAAAAATGTTCTGTAGGCACCTGTTTATTCAGAAGTTAGGGCTGCAAAAACATGGAAGTGGGGTTGTACATTTTCGACTACATCCCTCCACTGCAAAAGTAGTCTCCCCGTCCCTCATGGTTCCTACGCCCGTAGTGGGACAGATTTGATTTGGCGTCATCCTAATCAAAGTATATTAGAAATCTGAAGGTAATCAAAGTATATTAGAAACCTGAAGGCAGAGAGCTTAGGGGTCTATTAGGATGGCCTTTTACCCTCTGCCACATTAGCATGGCGTGGGGAAAGCAGCGGATGGAAAGACAGTCTGCTGCTTTTCCGCCAGTAGGCAATCGTCACGATTGCCTACCGGGCGGAAAAGGCCTGCAATATGGTGAGGGTGCCTTGCAGGCACCACCATCCATATTACGATGGTGGCGGTGTAATGCCTTTCCATGGCGGAGACTCCGCCATGGAAAAGCATGTGGTGTTTCCTTTGGGGGCCCGTTGCGGGACCCCCGGGGGATGGGGTGCTGCACTTGGGGGGTTCCCATGGTACCCTCCAACATTGGCATACACATGGTGGCAGGCACCGAGTGGTGCCTGTCACGTTGTGCATGCCAATGCACAACATGCAAATATTGCATTGTGGCGGGTGCTGCTTTCAGCACCGCCTGCCACAATGTAATATGTGTGGGATGCGACCGCCAGGGTGGCGGTCGCATCCTAATCGGCGGTGCGGGACCGCCACACAACTGGCGGCCGGTCCCAGCACCGCTAGGGTGGCGGGCGGACTGGAGTCCGCCCGCCATCCTAATAGACCCCATGTATTTTTTAATGAGTGATTTTGAGGGGATCAAATGATTTTTTCTTTTTCATTCCTTATTCTTTCTCTCTGGGAGAACTCTGTTCTGCTTCAATTTCCCACTTCTGGTATGCTCTAACAAGTGCTGTCTGAAGTCCTGTGGTTGGCTGGGACTGTTTCGCTGTCTGGTGAGCTTTTTTCATCCTCCCTGATAAAGGAGATTCCTAACTTTGCTTTCACCAACTCACGGTGATGCCTAAACTCTATTAAAGGGGTATCCAACTCTTTGCTTTAGGTCTGACATTATAACGCAGTGGGCTTTAGCCATACTCAGAGGAGTACGAGTCTCTCAATTTGTGCTATTGGCTATTTGATGTATCATTGCACTTTCCAGCTCCAGGAAGTGATTTCACTGGAATGTATGAGGCACTACTTTATATCTGAAAAGAACCCTAGATCATAATGTGGTTTGTCATATTCAATCCTTTATCTCTTGTGCATTCTGCTCAGAAAGCAAGTCTTATTGCTAATTTTTAGCCAGCATTGTTAAAGCCAGCCGGACAGTCTTTAGTGTGATGAAAAGCATGTGTGCAATCAATGCATGTTGAGAGCATCTGTGTTTACATGTGTGGACACGCTCAAGCCACACCTACTGTCTTTAGCAAGACATGTTTTCTACAGTGCTCTGGGTACAGTGGTATACAGAGATGTAAGGGTATTAGTATGTTCTTCCCCATATATGGATGGCACTTTTTTATTTATTTAGTCAAATACTTACGTTGTAAGACATCCTGTATGCAAGTCCTGGTGCAAATGTAATTAACAATGACTTATATATATATGTGTGTATATATATATATATATATATATATATATATATATATATATATATATATATATATATATATATATATATATATATATCACTAGCTACCACGCATCTTTCTTTAAGTGTTGCATATAACAGGTGCCATTATTACCCAATTTAAGGGTAATCAATTTACCAACTGCACACATGCCAACAGGTCTGATACAGGCAGGAGACTCCCGAATTTCGAGGGGCCTGAAATGCCTCAGCTCGCATAGAAATCAAAGGGAAAAGTCCGTTCCCTCCATTTCCGTTCAAAATCTCCTATGTTCCTTATTCTAAAATGCTGTCATGTATGCAACGGACTGATTTTTGTAAGACTGGAAAGTTGATTTGGCCAAGCCATGATTCAAACTCGTGACCTGAAGGTCAGAGCACATTTCAACAGGGAACATTTAGCTGTGTTAGCTATCCTACCATTTGTATTCCCTTTTATCAAAGCCACTGATAAAAAATCGAGGGCTTATGCCGGTGGCTCCTCATTGTGGATTGTACTCTGCAATCAAACAGTGGCCCACCACGGCAGGAAGGGCAGAATAGCTTAGTAAGGCCAAAGAAATCTGAGCTACTGACATATGTCCTTGAAATCGTGCACTACATCGTCCACCTTGAGCTTTTATGAAGTGATTTCACTGAATTGATCAAGGCACAGGAAACAACATGTTAATTTTACTAGTCATTGGCTAAAATGCATCAATAAAATGCTTTGCAATAAATTGTTTGTTGTGAAGAATATCATTGACCATAAATCTTTTCCGATTCGTTTACTTGTCATGTTGTTCAGGTTGTATGATCGTGTATCTGTCCAAATGACAATTAGTTTTGATATGTGGTCAACCTAATAATCTGAGCATTTAATTTTAAGGATTTAGAAAAAAATGTGAACATGAGTTTTCTCTGTTTTCACATTCAGAAAATAGGTCCACAAACCCATTTTGAAAGGTTGCAAAATCTATCAAAATAAGCCCCTGCTAATCACATTCCTATTACCAGAACGGCTCTGCATTCTTCTCTTACTTCTTATCTCCACTGCCAGTTCATCTTCCCTGGCCGTCAGGGCCCCAATCCTGGATACAAATCCCCACAGTTGGTAAATGTAACTCAAAGGAGAATAACACAAATTCAGTAGTAGATTCTCTCTGCACAACTGTGGGCAAGCTTCTGCTACAGACCACTGACGGGGTTGCCCAGCTCATCTAAATTCAGAAATAAAATTGAAAGGTATGAAATTCCACGTCCGTATTCTCTCAGTAAAAGCTGTGATACGGCTTGGCTCTGGCTTCAGAAAAGTGATCCCTTTTCAACGTTCCCTATGCATTAATATGTCAACTTCTCAAGACTTCATTAAGTATAGGTTTGGTACCTCAGAGGAGGAAACATTCACTCGTCCTTCCTCTACTAAAAAAGGTAGGTCTTGATCCCCTCTGCTGGTCTAATTTTTGTTCTATTTCTCTCTTGCCTGTGTTCTTCAAAATCTTGGAACAGCACATTAATACTCAACTTTCTTCTTTTGTTACTACCCGCAATTTGCTGCACTCCTCTCAGCCTGGCTTTAGTGGCCATAGTACATAGTCTGCTCTTCTCAGGGTGATTGAGCATCTCCGGCAACAACTCGATTCGGGAGGTACTTCCGCCCTCATCTTGCTGGATTGAAGTGCAGCTTTTAATACAGTGTCACATTCCATTCTGATAGACCGTCTAGAAACCTCTGGCACTGTAGGTCTGGCTCTGAGGTGGTTGATCTCATTCTTGAATTACCGTACCTTCCAGGTCTTTTCAAACGAAGATGTAACACTCTAGCTGTAACCTCTGGAGTTCCTCAGGGTTTTATTTTAAGCCCGTTGCGTTTCAACATCTATGTGCACCCTCTGGCTGACATTGCTGAGAAGTCCAGACTTACTATTTTTTCATATGCCGATGATCCCCAGAAAGTTTTTTCCCTTTCCACTACCCAGCACCTAGATACCTCCCTACTCAGCCTGGTCTGAGGAATGTCTCCTCGTGGCTGACCAGTAATGCCCTGAAGCTCGACAGCACTAAAACTGAGGTGCTTGTTCTGGGTAACAGACCTGAGCTTTGGGGGATCAAGCATTGGGCTGACACTCTAGGCCCTGTGCCTGCCTTTGTCCCCAAAGTCAAAAACCTGGGGTTCATTAATGATAAAAATCTTTCCTTTAAACCCCAGGGGAGACGCTGCGTTGTTGTGGAAGGAGCCGGAGCAGGGACAACAAGCTCCAGAGGGCGCTGCGGGGGCTGTGAGAGACGACCGCCCCTCCCCTTGACACCGGGGGAACTTGTAAATACCTCTTGCGCATCCCGCTTCGCGGGAGACGCTGCGTTGTTGTGGAAGAAGCCGGAGCAGGGACAACAAGCTCCAGAGGGCTGCGGGGGCTGTGAGAGACGACCGCCCCTCCCCTTGACACCGGGGGAACTTGTAAATACCTCTTGCGCCTCCCGCTTCGCGGGAGAAGCTGCGTTGTTGTGGAAGGAGCCGGAGCAGGGACAACAAGCTCCAGAAGGCTGCGGGGGCTGTGAGAGACGACCGCCCCTCCCCTTGACACCGGGGGAATTTGTAAATACCTCTTGCGCCTCCCGCTTCGCGGGAGACGCTGCGTTGTTGTGGAAGGAGCCGGAGCAGGGACAACAAGGTCCAGAGGGCTGCGGGGGCTGTGAGAGACGACCGCCCCTCCCCTTGACACCGGTAGTTCATGAGTGAGTTGGGATCTCTGCCACGCGGGACGCGCGCGGGCTAAGCCCGGGCAAAGGGAGGGCCCTCTGTGGCCCTCAGAGGCTGGAGGAGGCTAGGCAGGGCCACCCCATTTGACTCTTGCCTGATTTTCACTGGAAAAAGGAGGTACACCGAACTAACCCACACCAGTGACTGCCTTTATCTACACCTTGGCCCACCCTATGGGACTACTTTTGGTTATTAAGTTACGCACCCGACCAGAATAGGTGCCTGTTGTTGTTATATCTACACTGCTATATACACAAAAGCAAGCCACACTATGACTGATAAAGGGTTTCCCAAAAATATTATCTCTCGGGGGGGCCACGGAGGGGGACATTGGACAAGTATTTAACTAGGGTAACATCGGAAATTGAACGCGAAATAGAAAGAACAGAACAAAGTCTTTCCCTAGAAACTACATCTAGCATCCAATCTCCTCTGGTGGCAGCAGACCAAATTCACAATTTTACTTTACTGGAGGAATTAAATCAGATTTGCAAAACTATATACACTAGCGTTGAAGAGGGAAACAAGCAAATTGGTGCTCCTACATGTGAAATGAGAAACACAAGTCCCCAGCTTAGCACACCACCCCAACTAAATGTAAGCCATCTGGGTACCCCCCTTTTACTATCGGCTAATTACAATACACAACCGATAGCGAACCTTCTGGCCCCTGTTTTCGATAGAAAGCGCAAAAGTGCTAAACAAAGGGGAAGACCACTAAAAAAACAAAAATTGCATTTAAGTCCCCCCTCGGTCATTATCAACACCCCAAAAACATCTAAGGTATGTTCAATCCTGGAGTCCCCTCTATCCACTATATCATCTGACCTACTGGCCCAGATTGAACTTCTGGTCAAAACATTAATATCCCCGCTGGCAAAAAGAATCAAGGTAATAGGGGAAAAGGTCACAAGTATAGAGGAAACAACCAAGGCAAATGCGATACTTATAAAAAGAATGGCAGGATATAAGCAAGTAGAGTCCCCTGTCGTTACTGACGTCCCCAATACTTCTGCACAAAGTAATACTGCCCAAATTCACTCAGTTGCCCCAAAAACATCATTAACATCAAATATTCAGTATGTAACAACATCAAACCCCCCCGATAGTCCAGAGCTCCGCCATCGGAGTAGGGCTGACCAAAGAATCCACGTCCACAGAGGGGATATTTTCCAACCATGGCAACTTGCAAAGAAAGATTAACCAAATAGACCTACCGCCGGAGGCCGCACCATTTGGGTGCATCCTCTCAGGCGTCCCTGAACTCACTAACGGCAAAATCGAAGGACAACTGGAATTGGTAAATAAGGTATCTTTCTGGCTAACCAAAAATAGACCCCTTCCACCTAACATCGATGGAAAAATCTTAAATGTTAGAAGGGTGGGGTGGTTAGGATCCCTCCCGAAGGACATAGCTGGAGACTTGGTTATAATAAACTTTAGGGATACCCATGTCGTCCCATATCTGCAAAGTTGGCAGCCACAAATGGGAGACGGCCCCATAGCAACTTGGGAACTGTGCGACTTTTACCCTAGAACTACATACCTGCCCCCTGTAAGAACAAATGTAGAAAAGAACTACTGTATGGGTGGCAGAGGCCCTGTATTTAGTAGCTATAATATACCCATTCACAACCGATTTGCTTTATTCTCCGGTATAGATTTGGTGCACTGATCTGTTAAACCCATTTCTGAATATTTTGTTAATAATGATAATGACAACCACACACCCTAAGCAGGGGGATGGTCTATACAAAAGTTAGCATCCATGCACTTTGCTCTTTTGCACATTCTGAAGCCTATTTGTTCTTAATTTTGTCTCTACAAATCGTCCATGTTAAACAATACTACATGTAATGGTGCTGTGAGTCTATTGTTTACCTCAGGAGAATTGAAGTGGAGGCATTTTTTAGTACTGAAAAGCTGCTAGGAGTAGATTGTTTATAAATTGAGGGGTGCTTCTACTTAATGTTTAATGAGTTATGTACGATGTTTTAATGTAATTACTTTTTTTGGTGCTGTTTTTTTTAATTTTTTTATTTATTGTATCTAATGTATTTTGACTTTTGTACTGTGCTTTTATGGTTGCTTGGTCACAACCGAATAAAGCTTATTGATTTGATTTGATTTGACCTCAGGTATCCAGGGTGATGACATCCAGGGTGATGGCATCCTGCTTTGCTGTTCTTAGATAGAAACAGAAAATCCTCTGGCTTATTCCACCGGCAGCTCAGAGAACGGTTCTGCAGGCTATGGTGATATCTAGGCTGGACTATGGCAATGTGCTGTATCTGGGTGCAGACAAAGCTTCAGTACACCGGTTACAGGTCATTCAAAATGCAGCAGCTCGGCTTATTTTCCATCTGCCTAGATGCACCTCTGCGTCTCCTTTGCACCACCAACTCTATTGGCTTAAAATCAATAAGTGCATTGAATTCAAGGCCATATGCTACATGTTTCGGGCTAAATGTGGTTTTGCTCCCTCCTACATTCAGAGATTGGTAACCCCTTATGTGCCGGTCCGACAGCTGAGATCCTTCAGTCTCTCTCTGTTTTCAGAACCCAGGTTTCCGCTTGCGTATGAGGTGTAGCTCTTTTTAGTATCTGGCCCTGAAGCTCTGGAATGCTCTCTCAACTGACCTTAGGAATTGTCATTCTCTGCTAGTTTTCTGTAAGGGCTTAAAGACTCTGCTTTTCAGCGACCTGGCTTGATTACTATTCTT
The DNA here is from genome assembly GCF_964261635.1 of Lissotriton helveticus. Classification (NCBI taxonomy): domain Eukaryota; kingdom Metazoa; phylum Chordata; class Amphibia; order Caudata; family Salamandridae; genus Lissotriton; species Lissotriton helveticus. The sequence goes on along the minus strand of NC_136061.1, from coordinate 1,326,625,291 downwards.
CCTATTCGTGCCTGTTGCATAAGTTACCTTCCTCCATTTGTCCAGCGCCAGAAGACCTGTAGAGTAGCTGCGCGCTTAAAAAAAAAAAAAAATGAACAAGTGCAAGTGTCCCTTACATTTGTTAAATACGTACAATCTATCTTCATCTACAGTTTTGTGAGAAGGAATAGAGCAAATATTGCCCAATGTCGAGTGAAGAATGCATGGGAGTTTTGCGTAGGACAACTAAGCAGACAAACACTGAACATGCTTTGGCAAATCAATAGGCTTCACTGTTCAGTGGAATTACCCAATATTTTGGCTTTGCCAATGATGTTGTCCATCAGCAAAAATAATAAAAATATTCATTGCATTTGCTTATGCACACAGCTTCCATATGCACAGGAAGTGACATCAAAGCATTTCCCATCATTCACCAGCATAGGACGTGCTATCACTGCATTTCCCATCACCCATTTGCACAGGAAGTGACATCGCATCCTGCTGTCTCCCTACTTCAGTCAATTCTTCAAGGCAACCCATCACCCAGACATCCTCCGCAAAGAGCGTATACAGAAAAGGGCATTGTCTGTTTGGGCCCGAAAGGGGCAGGGATCAGAAGCCCTCTTCCAGTAAAACCTACAAGGTCAGATCTAAATAGGTGTTTCAAACGGCCAATCCCCACGATCATACCCAGATGTACACAATCCAGACACTCATAGTATTTGCACAACACATAGACCTAACCTGGTACACATCCCACTAACTACCACACACCTTCAATCTACAGAACACATACCTGCTCATTAAGACTTGATCTGCAGTACTTCACGCACCAGGCATCACAGATCTCATCACCTATCACAAGCTGATGCTGTCTTCGTTGCAGAAACATGGTTCACCCATTCATCTCATCTTCACACATTCTAGACGTCCTTCGTGTCACAGGCTACAGCATCCGTCTTATGGACATCACATATAAGAAGGGAGGAGGCCTCGCTGTCATCATAGGTCCTACACACTTGGCAAGCCAGTAACTCTCAACTCCACAGTGCTGCTGAGAAACTATTTCTCTCTCTCTATATCTAAGACAATCTTACCTACAGGCCTCCGGGTCAGAAAAAAGACTTCATTGATTAATTCTAAGAACTCCTCAACACCTCGCCCATCAGATTTTCCCATGCCACCGTTTTTGGTGACTTCAAACTCCCAGACAACACAAGCTATACAAAAAATAAATAGGAATAGATGACCTCATCAATACACTAAACTTGGTAACGCATGTTACACAACACACTCAAGAGGCCACATCCTGGTCTCTGTCTTCTCAACTTCACCAACAATCCAATGCAAACCATCCATACCTTGGACTGGAGTGATAACTTTGCCATCTCTATCTCCATGCTCAGCATAATACCAACAAACTAAGATCATCATAAAAGAGAAGGCCAAATCTTCAGATCTTTCAAAGATTTCTCCATAGACAGCCTAATGCTTAAACTAATGCTTCACTCCAATGCCACATCCGACGCCAACACTCTTCTAAGCTGATTCAAACACTTTTTTGGAAAGATATGCGATTGTCCACACCCCAATTACAACACACAAGTGCAAGCCAAAGCCTTTAGCACCCTAGTATGCTTAAGACATTGCTGACAACAAACAATCCATCTGTAGACAAGAAAGAAAATGAAAGAAAAACAGAACTTTAGAGGACCTTCTGACACGAAGTTCCTGCAGGCAACATGAAGACAGATCATCACACCAGCCATAGCAAAGTATTACACCATCAATGCCGTCACCCACAGAAGCCAACCGCTAATCAAGACCATCAAGCAGTGCATCAACCCCCTGCTGGGCCCACCTATTACTCACTTCACAGAAAAGTGCGGTCATCAACCTCTTCAGTGAAAAAATACTGAAGATCTGACAGCACATCAACGATACCAAGCATGCTTCATCTCTTACACCTGCCACTTCTTCTAAAATACTACATTGGTCAGTTTTCAAAGCCTTATCTCTCCCAGATCTGGCTGACATATTCAACTTCTTCAAAGCCACTTCTTATGAAAATGATGTCTTACCTTCGTCCTTCATCAAATCTCTCTCTGGAGATGCTCGCTTACTCATAATTACCATTGTCGATGTATCTCTCACTCAAGGCACCTTTCTAAAAGCTCTTCCTGGCCAGGAAGGAACCTACACTACACCCTGCTTTATGCGCCAACTACCGGCCCATCACTCACCTACCATTCATCAGTAAGGTCATTGAAAAAGCAGTCTATGCTCAACTCAAAGATCACATCAACGCCAAACATCTCCTGCAAACCTATCACTCTGGCTTCAAATCACGCAGCATGGACACTGCCAACGTAGACATAGACATCGTAGACGATACCCTCATGGCCACAGATGAAGTTGACTCCTACCTCCAGATACTGCCGGACCTCTCAGTTGCCTTTGACACAGTCGACCATCCCACCCTCATACGCACCCTCAAGTCACAAGTGGAATTCACCAGCAATGTCCTTTACTGGTTCTCCTCCTAGATTTCCAACCAACACCAGTTTCTCCACATGGGCACCTCCAGGTCACAAAAGATGCCTATCAACTGTGGAGTCCCCCAGGGTCCCCCAGGGTTCCATATTGTTTTCTGCCATCTTCAACCTTTTCATGGAGCAGTTTAGTGATATACTCAAGGAAAAAAGCATCAAGGCTCACCAATATGCAGATACTATGCAATTCTATTTGAAAGTCTCCTCTGCTTCAGATATGCAATGCCTCAAACACTGCTTGCACATCATCAAGACCTTGATGACTAGTGTCTAACTGAATGCAAAAAGAACAGATGATGTACGAAATGTGGAACTAATCTAACATTCGCCCCCAATCACAGATCTGGGTTAAATCCATAAATTTTTTGCACGCCACGCCATTCCAGTTTAAACTCGGCCATATGCAAATCAGTCTTGACCCTGCTCCCCGAACTGCCAGGCCAGGTCCTCCCCAATCAGAAACAAGCATCCTGAGACCGCTTTCGGCGCATCATTCCTCAACAGCCAGGTTAGCTTGCATCTGGTGGCGTAGCGAGCATGGGACCCACGTCTGAGCGTACGTTTTCCACTTAGGGCAAAAAATGCAAAAAGAACAGGTAATGGATGAAATGCTGAACAAATCAAGCATTCACCTTCTGTCACAAATCTGGGTTAAATCCATTGTTTTTTTGCAAGCCACGCCATTCCAGATTAGACCCAGCCATATGCAACTCTGTCTTGACCTTGCTCCCCATAGGAATAGTCCAGCCTGAACTGCCAGACTAGGCCGTCCCTGACCCAGAAACAAGCATCTTGGGACCATTTTCGGAGTATCACCCCTTCATCAGCCAGGGTTGCTTGAATCTGGTGGTGGAGTGAGTACGGTACCCATGTCGTACATACCCTTCCCACTTAGGGCAGCAAATTCAAAAAGAGCAGATGATGGACGGAATCCGAGAAGCAGGGTCAAGACTGATTTGCATACGGCTGGGTCTAAACTGGGATGGCATGGTGAGCAAAAGAACAATGGATTTAAACCAGATCTCTTGACTGAGGGGGTGAGTTTTCCTCATTCGGTCCATCATTTGTGTGTCTTTTGCTTTCTCCCCTTAAGTGCGCCGTGTATGCCCAGACGTGGGTCCCGGGCTCTCTGTGCTACTGGATTCAAGCTAGCTTGGCTGATGAGGGGTGATACCCTAAAACCGGTCCCAGGATACTTGCTTCTGGTCAAGGGAGGACCTGACTTGGCAGTTGCCCATCGACTTTTACGCCCATAAGCATCAAAATTAGATATAAAAATGTATGTGAAAATGTTAGCATTATGTATGTATGTATTGCGACTTATATAGCGCATGTATCACCCGAAGGCATCAAGGCGCTTGCCTTGGGAACCCGTCCTGGCTTTTTCCCTGTGAGATAACCCCTACTGGGTATCCCGAGGGTGAAAGCCAGGCATCCCGCAGCGGGTGGGCCGCCGTAGTGGAGATTAAGCAACTATTGCCCAGAGTTGCAGCGTGGGACCCCATGATTAGAATAGGCACCGAGGCGAGAATTATCGAGTCCGTGGACATTTTGTTTGGGCTCAGGACCCTGCCGCGTCGGGAATTGAACCCTGGTCCCGGGCCAGACCTCTGCATCAGGGTCTGCCGCTCTAATCAGTGAGCCACACTCCTCCATTAATATAACCAATTGCACACAATGTGTTTAGGAAAGTTTTATCACTTTTTAAAAACTCTATACTGTCACAGGCGTTGCACAGGCGTTGGTCTGGAAGTCTTGAATGACAGTACATTAAATCATCAAAAGGAAGACTAGTTTTCTGTGTTTTTCTGTTTTTAAAAATAAATACAGGCAGGAAAACATATTTTCAGCATGTATTTATCTTTAAAGATCAGTAAAAACACGAGCCTGGGAGCCTAAGCTATAAATACCATTTTACCAAAAGGAAAAGTCCTTGGCTAATACCAGAATTTCACAGTTGTCCCCTAGTGTGGAGCTATGAAAGGATTCAAGTCATCCAATAAAGGCATGGTAAGGAACCTTTGCTCCAAGCATGAGACAAAGACAAAAGGCAAATGGAGATTCACTGAATAAAATGCAAGCAAATGAGACCGACAAGATAGCCAACCAATGGTAAGCAATGGGCTTTTGTCACTTTTGTTTCTTTTGAGATCCCCTGATTGCTCGGGCCTGCCCTGACTCCCCAGGTTGTGGTGAGTCCCCTGGACCTTGCTGGTCCCGACATTGCACTTTCTTCGACTTTTGTATTGGTTGCATTTGCCAAGGCTTGTTGGTGCTCCTGCCAGATACCAACCCATCAGCACTCGACATCAGACGTGGGACAGCTCGTGCACAGCTCCTGGTCTTCCTCAGAGTGACCTGGTCCTCACAGTTGCAGAGTCAAGGTCATCGTCGATTCTCATGCAGTACCCAACATCGGAGGGCATTGGTCTTTCAAGTCTCCTGGTCACTCCTGAGTGACATAGACTCTGTCCCCTCTATTTGCAGGTACCTCTCAGCTAGAATCCGCCTTCGGATACCACCCAACACTTTCTCCTTCGTCAGCAGCACCACTTTTCTGAAGTCCTCCATTGGGTTTGACAGAGGTTTCCGACACCACTTCACACCTATGCACCTGGCTTCCTTGGGGTTTCTTCAGGATCCACTGGGAAGGGTCCTTTTTATTTAAAACTCCAACCGTAACGTACATGTTGATTTGTACGGAGCACGAGGTTGTGTTCCCACACTGCACACTCCGTGGGGTTCTTAGTCACTCACCTTGGGTGGTTCCTTGGGTCCCCCGCACTTCTACGTCCTCCCAACATTGTCTTGACCAGTCGTGGTTCTGGTACCACTTTCTTAGCATATGGTTTGGTCCTCCCTGAGGCCCACTGTGTATTTCGTGGTATTTACTGTATTTCTATGCAAAGTATTGTGTGCATTGTGTTTATCTCCGGATAGGAGATAGCTAAAGGTGTTAGAGAGTATTATATAATAAATACCTATTTTTATAAATACCTTGTGTGGTTCTTTTTCATTTAATCTATACTATTGGATTGCATTCTGGTAAAAAAAAAAAAAGCTGCTTTACACTCCTCCTGGACTAAGCCTGAAGGCTGCTCTCCACAGCTACCACTTAGAGAGCTTTTTACGGTTGTCTAAGACCTCTTAATTCACCATAAGGGTTGTCTGAACTAGTGCAGGGTGCCCACTTACATTATGGACATCATGTACCAGGCCAGCTTCTCAAATGACCCTCATGTTATGGAGCCAGTATGGGTAAACTAGAGCAAACTGGAGCAGCCACATAAGCTGCACTTCTACTCCTAACTAGTTGACTCCACTCACAGATGGTGTTTAAGGCTATGTAGGGCAGAAGCATTGCGGTGACCCCTAGTGCCTCCAGTAATAGTGATAAATAACTGAATAAACGATCGAGGATCACCTTTTTCATTGTATAGGAAGTGATGCAGTAATCCAAAGCCTACTGTAAAAGCTTTCTGTGTTGCTGACTCCACTCTTAACCCCTTCCCTGCGGGGTATAATCCCCCGCTGTGCTGGGGGAAGGGGAGGGGGCGCGCACAGCGCTTCGGTGCTCAAGATGAGCTCAGCTCGTCATGAGCCACGGTGGTCATGTGCTCATGACGAGCTGAGCTCGTCATGACCACACCCGTGTCTTTAGAACGCTCGCAGAGCAGAGGAATTTGCCCAGCTTGCGAGCGTTCTAACAGTCATGACGAACTCAGCTCGTCATGAGCACACGAGCACCGTGGCTTATGACGAGCTGAGCTCGTCATAAGCATGGAAGGTGTTAAAACAATGCCAGTCAACTTGCACTGGACTTCGAGGGCCAATCATATTCCTGTGCCTCAGTAACAATTAATATAAATCCTGGCGACTATAAATCTCAAAAAGGTAAAAAAGGATGAGAAATATGGTAAATGCAACTACATTTTTCATGAACTGAAGCAGAGGAATATTAAGTTAGAAGACCTTCACTCGCTGTATGTTAGCATTAAGAAACCTGATGACACGAGTAGTGAGTGAAAAAGGCAACTCAAACTACCACAAGCACTGATCTTAGCGCTGTCCTTCTGCTCATCCATTGGGGCCCATCGGGAGACGGGGAGGGGAAGAACCGACCGGACACAGGTATATGGTGTGTTAAAGGCCGCTTTTATTGGAAACAGGTGCATCCTGAACATACCCCAACCTTGGCCTTTGCCGCACAAAACTAGGCCTAACTAAATATGCACATATCTATCAATCCCCCCACCCCCACCCCTAAACAGTTCCCCAACAACCTGATAAACTCCTTATCATTTACACAAACGCCTGGCTCAATGTTTTAATCTCTGCCCTCTGTACACTCCTTCCCTTCCAACCAGTAAAGCTCCTTCCTCCTATCCTACCCCCCCATTATACTAGGGAAAAGCGCCACTCGAAAGCCTTTACCGCTTTCGACCCCCCCCTAGGACCTCTGTACCTTCGGATACCGTTTTACCCCTATCGCCCTGTCCAACGCCTCCTTCAACTGTACCACATAAAGTTCCATCCCGTATCTGGACAAATGGACCCCATCCTCCAAGAAAAAATATATAGCTCCATACTTCAGCTCCGGGTGTTCCATCCTGCCCACCCCTTCCTTCTCGTAAAAGGCCCTCATTTCCCTGTTGATCTTCCTCCTGGTTCTGTCAATCGCCCCCGGCCTCACTGCCCCCCTCCAGCATCTCCTCGGAATGAACTCAGACCAGATAATGTGACACCCTGCCCACTGCCTCTTAATCTCCAATAAATCCCTCCGCATTTGCTTCACCAGGGCCAAACCCTTACATTGCACCAGGTCGTTTTCACCCAGATGAACCACTAAAACATCCGGGCACACCCCTCCCCGAACAACGTTATTTAAAACCGGCACCAACTCGTGCCAACGCATACCCCCTTTGCCTCTCCAATGGCACTGAAACAACTGTTCATCTAATTCCAGGTTAAGGTTCTTGCATTTTTCCCATTCGGCCTTTTCCGCTCTTTTAACAAAAGAATGTCCCACCACATAAATGGACACCGCCGCCGCCGTAGACCCTGCCACTGCACCTGAAAAGAGACACATGTAAGCAGCAAGTCCACACACCCTCTCATTCCACCACTACCCCTCGCAACCTGACGTATGTCTTAAAGCAATCCGACTTCCAGCGCCCCAACCGCTTTATGTCCTCCTTCCCCAAACCCCGGCACGCCGCCTCCGTCGCCGCCCCGATGCGGAAAGAATGCGTCCCGAAGTCTTTTGGATCCTCACCCATAGACCGCAGGGCGTGCCGCAGGACCCATAACAACTGCGCGGCCGTCACACGTCCCGCCTCTCCCCTGTCAAAGACCTCCGCACCCGCCTGCGCTCCACCGGCCGCCAACCGCCTCCCCCACTCCACCGGACACACCACCTCCTTGTCCCCTGGACCCAGTACCACCCACGTGCCCCTCTCCCGCTGATCGGTCTTGGAACGTCGGAGCCGCACGGCGACCTCCCTTCCCCGAAACTCCACGTCCCCCCACGTCAATCCCGCCTGCCCTTTCAAACCCACCATCTCTGACACCCGAAAGGCCCCGAAATACAACCACGACATCAATGTAGAAAACCGCACCGCCTCTTCCTGATCTCTACACACCACCGGCAACCGACTCAACAACCCCTCCAACATTGCCTCCGTAATGGGCCGTCTCTGCCGCACCCGGGCCCCCTTCTCTCTCTCCCAACCCTCCAGAAGACGCCCTCCCAATTCCCCCGCCGAGGGAGCATAGCCCCACCAAAGCTTGCCCATAAACGCCACACCCGCCAGTTTACCCGCAATGGTCACTCTCGCCAGCCCTCTGTCCATCAACCCCAGCATGAATTGCACCACCTGTTCCTCCCGACGCCACTTGTCCCGCTGCCTTACCGCTCCAAAACGCAGAAACTCCAGCCAGGCCTGTTCATAACTCTTCCATGTGGACACCGCCACGGACGACCTCACCAATCGAACGACCCGCGCTCTCCCACTAACCACATCTCCTCCGGCACCTCCGTCTTGACCGCCTCCGTGGCTAGCCCATGGAATCTCCGCCACTGTTGACGAGACAAAGCATCCGCAATGTCATTGTCCACTCCCGGCACATGTTGCGCCCGAAACAAGATATTGTTTTCCAGGCACCTCAACACAAACACGCGCATCAGCTTCAGCACCTGAGGTTCCCTCGCAGACTGCCGGTTCACCACCTGCACCACCGACATATTGTCCACCTTGAACAACACGCGCCTGTGCGCCAACTCACGCGCCCACACTATCACAGCCACCACCAGCGGGAACAACTCCAAGAAAGCAATGCTTCTCCCCCCCGCTTGCCACTGCTCCGGCCACTGCTCCGCGCACCACCGGCCCGCCCAGTAGAGTCCGAACCCGCCGACTCCCGCCGCATCCGATGACATAGTCACGTCCCACTCCCACTCCTCCGGCGGCGCCATGGGAACACCGTTGAATCTCTCCAAGAAAGCCAACCACATGCACAGATCTTCTCTCGCGCCCGCCGGCAACCGTACGTGGTGATGAGGCATCGACAACCCAGACAAAGCCAGTCCCAACCGTCGACAAAAAGTCCGCCCCGCCCGCACCACGCGGCACGCGAAATTCAAGTGCCCCAGCAACACCTGCATCTCACGCACCAACACCTACCGTTTCGCCAACATGTCCTTCACCAGAACCACCATCGCCGACCTCTTGTCTTCCGGCAGGCGTGCTTCCATGGCCGCTGATCGAGCTCTATCCCGAGGAACGACAGCACCGTGCTGGGCCCCTGTGTCTTCTCTGGCGCCAAAGGCACCCCCAGGTAATTCATCAGGTCCATAAAACTACTCAGCTGTTGCTGGCAGTCCGTTGAACCGGGGCTACCCACCAGGAAGAAGTCGTCCAGATAATGCGTAATCGCCTCAGAGCCTGTGCGCCAGGAAAAAGCCCACTGCAAGAAAGAACTGAAACGCTCGAACAAGGCACATGACATGGAGCACCCCATCGGAAGCGCTCTGTCAACAAAAATTAACCCGTCCAGCTGTATTCCCAGCAACTGATGATCCTCTGGGTGAACCGGCAGCAACCTGAATGCCGATTTTACATCGCATTTTGCCATGAGCGCCCCTCGTCCCGCCGTCGTCACCAATTTTCTCGCAACGTCCACGGACGAGTATGACACCGACGCCAAGTCTGCCGATATAAAATCGTTCACCGACGCGCCCTCCGGCCACGAGAGATGTTGAATCAAGCAAAATTGACCCTGCTCTTTCTTTGGGACCATTCCAATGGGTGAAATGATCAGATCCTCCAAAGGCGCCACCTCAAAAGGTCCCACCATCCTCCCCTCTCTCACTTCTTTGAAAAGCTTCTCCCGGACGATGCCCTTGTGTGCGTTCACAGACTTCAGGTTCTCCGCCCAACGAGCAATCCGCGGACCCTCGTACCCCAACCGGAAACCCTCCCTGAAACCCCGACGCAGCACCGACGCATCATCCGCCCGCGGATAAACCTCCAAGAGGGGTTCCAACCGGTCCAGCCTAACCGGTGTACGAGCCTTTTCCCAAGGTACTCGCACCCCCCCCCTTCCCCCCCCTCTCCCCCTGCCGGGCCCGGGAGCCGGGGATTGACCCTGTGAGGGGCCTCCCCAAAGCCCCCAGCAACGCGATTCTGGATGGCGTTTTCCACAAGAGGAGCACTCGTGCCTAAATTTGCACGTCTGCCGGAGACAGGAACCCCTGTTGAAATCCCAGCAGGCCCCCCCACTCTGGAAGCTCCCGGCTCCCCCCGGTCCCACCCCCCCACGGGTGGGGCGAGCCGAAAAGGGTGCGGAAGCCAGTGGCAAACCACTGGCCGTGTAGATAGTGCGGCCAAATTTCGCCCCACTCATTGTCTGCTGATAAAGGTCCGCATCCAACTCCCCCCACTTAGCCTCCGGGTCCGACGCCATGCGCGCCCTAAACTCCTCATCGTAATGCGACCACGCATTGCCCCCGTAAGTCACTTGCGCCCTCCGCACTACGTCCATGTACTTGAACAGCGCGACTGCCCTATCAGGATACTTCTCACAGTATACGCTCGCATAGATTAAGAACGCCGCCGACCAATTCTCAATAGTAACCGGCACCCTCGGCCGCCGCGCCAATTCCTGTTCCTCTTCCTTCGACCCCTCTTTGGCCATCAATTCCCGGTGCAGCAACCTAAAGATCTCGACATACTCCCCCTTCCAAATTTTCTCCCTGGTCGCCAATGACAAATGCGCCCCCAACGGCTTCGCCACTCCCATGTACGGCAGTTTTTTAACCGGAACGTCACAGCTCTCCTTCGCCCCGGCACTAGACGGAGCCGACCCGCCTAACGCCACGTCCTTCCCAGCATGCCCTACCGCCGCGCTCGCGACCGGACCCTCGCCGTTCCCTTTTGCCCCGACACTCGCCGCCACCAACTCACTAGCGGACCCGCTCGACCCCGCACTCCCCGCCGACCCGCAAACCGCCTCTGTACACACACCGGCATCCATCACATACCTACCCTTCACCAGTCTCACTGCATCCCCTCCCGCCGCATCTGTCCCAACCGACACGTGTTGGCCTCCAACACCACTTCCTCCCGCCTTGCCTCCTTGAGGCGTGCCCAAGCCACTCCCCGACCCCGTACTGGTCTTACCTGGCGTCAAGGCTGGCGTCCTCACCGGATCCCGCCGCCTAACCAGCTCCTCAGGGGGGGCCGTCACTCGCGGCACCACTTGCCGGGGGCATTCCTGTAAAACACTGGCAACAACGTTACAAACCTCCCCGGCCTCCCGCAGCTCCCCTTCTTCCTCCGACTCCAGCTCCGCACTCCCTGCCCCTTCTACCACAATCCTACCAGGAGATACCCTGCTCAACCCTGCTCTGGCTCTACACTCCGTCATCAAGGCCCCTAGGTCCACACTCACTCTCCGTCTACCCTCATGTTGGTAAGCAGAAGAAACCGATGCCTCGTTGCTCCATCCCCGTCCCCCGGCGGCCGGATCGACCCATCGGGAGGGGGGCGCTGGAGAGCTACTTTCCGTCCATCTTCTTTCGGACCACCCCAGGTCCCTCGTTGGAGCGCGACCGCCCGTACTAGGCAGAGCCGGCCCATCCACTCGGCGGGGTGGAGCCGCATGCTGCTCACCCGAGCCCCTCCCCCACTGCTCCTGCCAAGAGAAAAACGGGGAAGTCCAGCAAGCCGGGGCAAAACTGTCTCCACTACCTCCCCAACCGCCTCTCCCCCCAGCCGCAGAATGTCCTCCCCGCCACGCCGGACGACCCCCCCACCCGCTCTCCCCCCACCCCCAGCTCCCCACCCCGCCCGAACCGCCCCACACGCCCCCCCCATACCCCCCCACCCACCCCAACCACGCATCTCCCCCCCGCCAATCCCCCCCGCACCCTCCCAAACGCCCCCTCCCCCGCTGTGGCCCCCCAAAAACCTCCCCCCTCCTCCGTCCGCCCCCACCCCCCGGCGCATCCCCCACCCCCCCGCCTGCTCCCGTCTGCCCCCTATCGCACCCCCTCCCCCCTGCACCCCCCGCCCCCCGCCCCGCGGGGAACCCCTACAGCTGGGCGGAATGATATGCTCATCCTCAGACTCCTCCCCCTCCTGCCCGCTCCCGCCCCCCACCCCCTCCTCCTCCTCCTCCCCCTCCGTGTCCTCAATCAGCAATGGGGATTCCCCCTCTGCCCCCTCTAGTCCTCCTTGCTCCTCCCCCCCAGGTCCCCCACCCGCTCCAACCAAAAGCCCCTCTCTCCCCACACCCCCCTCCCTCTCCAGGCCACCCCCCACCGCATCCTCCGCCTGCCCCTGCCCCCGGCCCCTCCCCCCTCGTGTCCCTCCCCCGCCCTCGCGTCCCCGGGTAGCCTCGCACCTCTCTCCAAGACCATGCCCGATCCTCCAGGGCCATTCTCCCCCGCCCCCCCGTCATTCCGGGCCCCCCCCCCGCCCCTCCTCCTCGCCTACAAAAACCAAGGGAGCCTTCTTTCCAGCACCGCGCTTCTTCCCTGTGCCTCTCCTCCGCTTCGGCGCCCCAGCCGCCTGTAGGCCGCCACCGCGCGCCGCCCTCTTCACTGCTCCCGCCCCCTCCCCCTTACGCGCACGTGACCTCGGCGGGTCACAAGCAGCAACAGCCACCGCGGCGCCATCAGCAGCGCGCCGCGGTGGCCTTACCCGCACATCGCTGCGGAGGAGATCGGTCCTGCCAGCCTCCCCAAGCAGGCGCAGCGCTTCCTGAACGCGAGGATCCGCCAAGCCATCCGCCGCCATCGTCTCTGTTCTTCGCGTCGTTCGCGAGCCCCGCCTGACACCTCACGCGTTCACCGACAGCAAGCCGACCCACAAGTAAGTGAAATCACAATCTTTCAACCACGCGATAAGCGCGCCAACGCCCTCAAACTCCCTAACTGCTCACTACCACAAAAAACCCCTACACCTCCCCGGCTGCTGGGTCACTGTCCCATCAAAATGGTGCCCAGTGACCCAAAATGGCCGTTTATATACCCTCCCAGCCCAAAAGAAGCCCAAAACCGCCGCCAAGCCCAAACTGCCCAAGTCCCTTCCTGTGTCCTCCTTATAGTTTCCCCTCCCCTTCCTCCCGGAGCCCCAAAATCCCCGGGGGGGCGAGCCTCCCTCCGGTCGGCCACCCCCCGCAAAGCCCCAATGTGCCGACTCGAGGTTTCCAGGGCAATGGAGATGATAAGCAAAGCTATGATCCAGCCGCAGCGGAGTCCGTCTACTGCAGGCTGAGGAGCTCGACGCATTGGCAGAGGTCCAACAAATCGAATTCATCTTACTTCAATTACATTTGGCCTGCAAAGATTGGCTACACACCAATAAGAAAATATTTTAGAATTCACGAGGGTTTGTGAATTAGATCAACCACCCACGTATTGAAAAAAAGAAAAATCAGAGAAGAAAATTAAATGCTTTTCATGACCTAAGAAAAGGAAAGCTTTTACATTTAGTCACTCTCCCATACAGGCGGATGTTTCTGAGGCCTTTTCGCATGAAAATGTGAACTTCCTCTACAGAAAGGATGATTATATTGCTGTAATCACTACCAATTACGATTTTTGTGATGGGAAGGGGTAATTACAGTATAGCAGTACTCACCAGAAACTCCTCAAGCACCTACCAATCAATACTCTTCTGCTATACACTTTGGTGGCAGCAGATTGCACATTTTCAGTTCTACCACTAACAGGGTGTGCCTACTTCTACACAGGGCTTATTCCTGAACTAAGTCCTGAGCTGAATGTGGTACAAGGGAAACGACGTGTTTAGAGCATACACATATGACGTTTCAAAACACTCCACACCCATGCATATTTTCAGTATTCTACAGGACTCCTGTTTACCCTAAAATAATAAACAACTGATCTATTATCACTGATCATGGTACCAGTAAGCTGTCTGAATATGAAATTTGACGAGCCGCAAAGCAACCTTAGGAGCTTCAGTTTTTGTAGCATCATTTACATTCTCTGGCTATCTCCAGGCAGTGCAAAAACGATGTGGTGGACCAGGTCTTCTCCAGTTACATCCCTTCGGCCACACTCGTAAATAGGCATCTGATATGCCTTCCATGTCCTCATCTTAGTTGTAAATGGTACTCCGATGCAAAATTACCATGGTAGGAATGAATATTGCCTCTCCCCCCTATAAGTGGGAGTCAGCCTAGGTGCTGCTGCTCATTCGGGCAGAGCTCATTCTGGCCGAAACCTAACCAGTCCAGGGACTCCCTTACCTGTGGAGACAGCGATGGGGAGAGGCCAGATATACTCCTCATCCTGCCCTCTGATAAATCGGCCATAAGCCAAAAATCCCACATCCTTCCAGGGCACGGTAAACGTTCAGACACAACTTTTTTAAAACACTACACATGTGCTCCAAACGCTGTAGCTGATTTAGATGGCATGCTTTTTGTATATTTGTTCTATGCGGTATGTTAGATTAGTATGCTTAAGTGCTGTTTTATACACGATCTCTCTTGATTTAATTTTTTGTTTGAGTGTTTTATGTTAAGTTCTTATATTGTGGTTTCTATTATGACTTGCGTGTTTTTCTTATGTTATGTGTTATGGTTTTCACTGAGTGTTATTTCAATCATTCTGATGCCTTCATAAAACTCTCTATTTGGTCGCCAAATCTCAAAGGACGGATTATGATAATGACTGTTTAATTTATGCCGCTATGTAACAAATAGTAGGAAGGCAGACATTCGAATGCCTCTAGAACTTGGAGGACGCTTACACTTGTGTGTTTATATACGTGGGACGACCTGAACAGAGCCCCGTGTTAACAGAAAACCATGTCCTAGTTTTGAGACCTAAACACATGGGATCTTTGTAACTGAGGTGGTGGAACTGGATTCATCTATAGTGAAAGAAAGCGGCCCCAGTGGGAGAAATAAGATATAGCCTCTTAAGAAAAAATGTGGGCACCTGAGCTTATTTATTTATTCATTTATTTGACAAATTAGGCACAGGTAAAGTCCCAATCTGGTTGAGAAAGTAAAGTAAACCATAGATTCTCTTATAATGCCAAAGTTATTACACCCTTAGATAAATGTGATAGCCATGAAGACCTACCTCCAACATAAAAGGTTAAGGAAGATGTGCAGCTGATCTAGACAATCCATACTGCAAAATTATTTATTTTTACGGAGATCTGTAAAGTGCTGTGTTTAATTGTTTAGTTACTACAGAGCCTTGAGGATGGTAAAATAAAGGAATCAAATATAAAAGGATCAAAGGCATTGGAATCCTGGTGGATAGGTCAGAATATTTTTTCAATATCTTTCAGTTGTGTTCCCCAAGTCTGGTTAGCATCTATTTGAAAGTGAGTTCAAATAGTTCCGTTTTCAGATGTGACTGCACCACTTTCTATTGGATATCAAAGTCGGATGGGGGCCGATGGCATACCACATTCTAGGTCCTTGAAGTCACAGGGCAGGAATCTGTCTCCATGCTTCAGTGCTCATTAAGGATCACTGTTTGATCGGATGGACAGAGGCTAATCTAAGGTGGGTCTACATTGAGAAGCTAGTTTTACCAGGTATTCTGGGGCTTTGCTCAATATGATCTGAGCACAGTATGATGGAACTATCATTTGAAACAGGCAAATTCTTGATAGCTTCTTCTGTAGCCTTTGTAGCATAGAAAGAACTTATTGGGGAGGCCAATTTAGTTGGCATTACATCAGTACAGGCATGCCATAACTAAAGGTTGGTTTGGCACATATGGATAATGGGTTTAACATAGGGATATTATTTCTCTGCCTAAGGCGAGCTGAAGATCAATGCACTTGTCTACTGTCTTGATATGAGGAACAAGAGAAAGTTCAGACTCAAACAATGTCCCTAACTTCTTTAAACACATCCTTTTCCTGTTGCTGTGGCAGAACTATTGCAAAATCCCATACCCTGCACTATAGGGATTCAATCCAAAATCGACAGAGCATGCAAAACTTAGAGCCCAGGGTGTAACGCCTGAAAGAATCTAAACATGTTATGCCTATCCTGAAGCCCTCCTTTAGCTACTGGTGGATGAAACAATGCAAACAATGAATTGTGAACCGAGAAGTTCGTGGTATTGGCTCCAAACATTCTTTTGGAACTTGCCACACTCTTCATGCTTACTAGAAACATGATGACAAGGTACCCCACAGTGACATACCAATGCGAGATGAACCAGAATAAACATAAGAAACCTCCTGCTGTGGACCATTACTAGACATTCCAAGCACACTATGCAAAGCTGAGAAAAACCTATACATTGACCTTCTGAAGCAACTGTTCCCATTCTCAATGGCTGATAAAGCGAGTTTCAAAGAGAGGAGTCCTTAAGCTGAAGAGACTTACCTCGAAATCTTTTAAACTTGAGAGGATAAATAGCCAATATGTTTGTGAAAATGAACTCAAGAGCCGACTTGGAAAGTAGGGTTGAAAGAGTCGGCTCAGTTAACTTGCCGTACAGTCATTAACAAATTGTGTACAACGCAATGGTTTTCTAAAGCGGGGTCTCTCTTTGATAGTTGCTCTATTAGTCGGAGGGTGGGTCTTTGCAACTTAGGCCACGAATGGGACTTGCGACTTGATTTTGAACTGCTAGCAATTTGTCTAAGAAGTTCCAAGGGATATCAGTAAGAACGATGCTGAAGTAATCTAGGCAAGAAAGCAAAATGGCGTGGGATAACCCAATCTTTTGTGGGAATAGACTGAAAGACAGAGTGTCGGGAACAAACAAAGATAGTACAAGACACATCTGGAGACTGAGTTCACATGAGTTGTAAAGTAAAGATTGTTCGATCTGCCAGGAGAAGATACGAGGTGTTTGGTTAGCAGGAGGAACTAGCAAGTAAATAAACATCATACCTCATCAAATAAAAACGTTTTCCTTTCTGAGGGTTGTAATTTGGCTTGACTTACTATTTTAATACAGGGCTGCCTCATTTGCACATATCTTCCCCTATGTCTTTCATTCCCTATTTTGTTCTGAAAGTCACACGTGCGTATACGTTTACTTGTCCATTCTATTTCTTTGAATTGATTCAATTTTCCCTTGCCCTTTAATTCCTGTGACAAAGACTGGTGACCCACATTCAATTTTATTTCTCTCTTACTGCTTTGTTTCATTTTTAGTGTGACGATTACATTGAAATTTCAACTTAGATTATTGGTAATTGTTATAATATGGGTGTTTTTATAGCACACTAACTCGCCCATGGGGATATCTAGGTGCTCTGTAGCCAGTGTGTGAGGCCAGCCCTGGAGGGCTTATTTGAAGAGCCAGGTCTTCAGCTTTTTGCTAAAGTAAAGAAGAGAGGAGGTGGCTCGGACATTTTGTGGGAGGTCGTTGCAGGCTTTAGGAACCAGCTGTGAGAAGGCACAACCTCATGCTCTGCTTTTGAGTGTGCTTGGCATGCGTGCTAGGAGAGACCGGCAGAGAGAAGGTGTCTGAAAGGTTGCTGCAAATTAATGCAGCTATTCAGGTAGGCAGGGCCTGTATTGCTATGTGCTTTGTAGGAGTGTGTGAGGAGGTTGAAGTGTGTACGTTTGTGTATACAGTGGAGTTCCTTATGGTGCATATTGTCGATGTTATTTGCTCTGGTCCCCTTCACTTTTACTGTGTCTACTTATCATAGCGCCCGCCTATACCTGTGACTAAGCCGCTTTCTAGCTTAATGTCCTTTTCTTATTTAATGTGCTTCCGATATCGGCTACATTCCAGAGTTGCCTGATTGGGCTATTTCCCCGCACAAATGGGTGACATTTTTCCCATTTGTGCGGGTGGCTATTTATTTAGGCTGATATTTGCCCATTGTGTGCACATTTATGGCTGGGATGAAGCTGAAGATGGCAAACAGGCACATAGGTCAGCGGGGATTGGTGTGCGGTGAAAGCACGCTGGATAGCTTGTGCAGTAAGTTTGACAAGGCTGTCAATCATTGGTAGCGTGACAGCTCTTCTTCATCCTGCTGTCCCACCCCCAGAGTGGCTTCTGGACCAATGTGGTCATGAGAGGCAGGTCCGTTTGTAGGTGTTTGTTGTTTTGATTGCCTGGTCGTGGTCTGGGCAGGGCCTCGAGGGTCTTCCACTTCTTGCCACAAATAGGATGATCGATTCAACTGTGGAAGTGGAAATGAAGCAAACATTATTTAAAGAGGACCTGGGGCCCCCTGGAATTGCTTCCACCCGCCGTACTTAGGCAGTCCTCCCTGACCTCAATATACATGCTGCTGCCCGGTCGTGTGTATATACGGAGCGTGGCGGCGGGGGTCATTGAGTGTCTGGTAATGGTGAGAGCAGAGCTGCCGACTGTCTTTAAAAGTGTAAAACAACAACTTGGGGCCCATTGGGGAAAGTGAGGGGGGGGAAGCAAAGCACCGACCCGAGACACAATGTAGGTGTGACAAAGGCCGCTTTATTGGAAGCAGGTGCGTACTACACAATAACATCCTTGGCCTGCGCCGCACAATCTAAGCCTCATAAATATGTAATTTCCTGACTCACCCCCACCCCCGCCCCTAACTGATTCCCACAATCCACAAACAGTAACAATTAGCATAAGGTCAATTTGCCTCTCCACCTGGCTAAATACTTTATTGTGCTTGACCTACCCCCCGATAATCCAACAGTTCTCCTACTCTTCACCCATATATTAGGAAGAACCGCCCCTACATGCAGAATGCACCCCACACCTGCTCCAGCGACATGCGAAACCCCCCACCCAATCATACAACCCCCTAGCACCAGCCTCCAACAAAACATCGCCCAGGAACCCCTGCGCCCCTAGATCCCCCGAAAAAAGAAAAATACCTGCCCTTGAGGCCCCCCCCCCCACTGTAACATGACCCAGGGAGGGAGGGAAAAAATCGTCCATCTGCCACCCCCCGCCCGGCGGCCGAGACACCACACTTAAAATGGTGTCTCTGCCTCGTGACCGGCCGGATACCAACATCCAGCCCAAAAGGAGCCCAACAAAGCCCCACCCCCAGCCCAAAAGCTACCAAAACATCCAAACCCGTCCCCGGGCGGCGCCAGCTCCCCCCCCCCTTTCCCCGGCCCCCAAATTCCCCCGGGCGGAGCAGGCCTCCCTTTGGTCGGCCGCCCCCCCCAGGACCCCCATTGGGGCCCATTGGGGAAAGTGAGGGGGGAAGCAAAGCACCGACCCGAGACACAATGTAGGTGTGACAAAGGCCGCTTTATTGGAAGCAGGTGCGTACTACACAATAACATCCTTGGCCTGCGCCGCACAATCTAAGCCTCATAAATATGTAATTTCCTGACTCACCCCCACCCCCTCCCCTAACTGATTCCCACAATCCACAAACAGTAACAATTAGCATAAGGTCAATTTGCCTCTCCACCTGGCTAAATACTTTATTGTGCTTGACCTACCCCCCGATAATCCAACAGTTCTCCTACTCTTCACCCATATATTAGGAAGAACCGCCACTCGAGGGACGTTCTAACGGTCCTCGACCCCCCCTTAGCACTCCCCCTCCCTTAAACCCGGGACGTGCCGCATGCCCCAGCCGGCAAAAACACACCCCCAACCGTAGGGCGTGCCGCGGACTCCCTTCAAGCGCCGCGCTGTCAGGTCAATGCCTTCGTCCCACCGGTCGGTCCTCCCCCCTAACCATAGGGCCATGCCCTCCGTCCCAATGTATAGGGCCATGCCCTCCGTCACCACGTATGGGGCCATGCCCTCCGTCACCACGTATGGGGCCATGCCCTCCGCCACCAATGTAAAGGGCCATGCCCTCCGTCACCAACGTATAGGGCCATGCCCTCCGTCACCCCTGTATAGGGCCATTCCCTCCGTCATCAACGTATAGGGCCATGCCCTCCGTCACCAACGTATAGGGCCATGCCCTCCGTCACCAACGTATAGGGCCATGCCCTCCGTCACCAACGTACAGGGCCATGCCCTCCGTCACCAACGTATAGGGCCATGCCCCCCGTCACCACGCATAGGGCCATGCCCTCCGTCACCAATGCATAGGGCCATGCCCTTCATCACCAATCCTAGGGCCATGCCCTCTGTCACCAATGCAGAGGGCCATGCCCTCCGACACCGATGCATGGGGCCATGCCCTCCGTCACCAATGCATAGGGCCATGCCCTCCGTCCCCAATGTATAGGACCATGCCCTCCGTCAGCAAGGTATAGGGCCATGCCCTCCGTCACCATTGCATAGTGCCATCCCTCGTCAGCAATGCATAGGGCCATGCCCTCGTCACCAATGCATAGGGCCATGCCCTCCGTCACCAAATGCATAGGGCCATGCCCTCCATCACCAATGCATAGGGCCATGCCCTCCGTCTCCAATGCATAGGGCCATGCCCTCCGTCCCTAACTGTATAGGGCCATGCCCTCAGTCAACGTCACCCCGGGGCGTGCTTCCAGGCCACGGAATAGAGCTCCTCACCAAGTATGACCGCACTGAACCGGGGCCGTGCCCTCCATAGAGAAGCCCTCCGGATGGTGCGTCCCACACCGGAGCCTGTCCGCCAGGAAAACCCCTGCCGCAGTGCCCCCAACACCCCAGTCACCTACCATACCCCGCTGCCCCCAACATGGCTGCGTCTCCTTTCCCCGTCAGCCCCCCCGCGCGTTGCGACCCCCCTGTCCTCCGACACCAATGCATAGGGCCATGCCCTCTGTCACTAACTGTATAGGGCCATGCCCTCAGTCAACGTCACCCCGGGGCGTGCTTCCAGGCCACGGAATCGAGCTCCCTACGAAGTATGACCGCACTGAACCGGGGCCGTGCCCTCCATAGAGAAACCCTCCGGATGGTGCGTCCCACACCGGAGCCCGTCCGCCAGGAAAACCCCTGCCGCAGTGCCCCCAACACCCCAGTCACCTACCAGAAACTCCGCTGCTCCCAAAACGGCTGCGTCTCCGTTCCTCGTCAGCCCCCCCGCGCGTTGCGACCCCCCTGTCCTCCGGCGGGCGTGCTTCCTGACCACGGAGTCGAGCTCACTACGGAGAATGCCACACCGACATGGGACCGTGCGCCCTCTCTGGCGCCCAGGGAGAAGTCCTCCACACAGTGCGGCACCCCCCAGAGCCTGTCCGCCAGGAAAAAGCCCACTACAAAGAACGTACCTCTCACCCACGCACGACCCCCCAAATGTCCTTGAAATGCCCGCGGCCTAATCGCGACGCTTTCCCTGCTCCCGCCCATCCGCTTTGGTTCTTGTGCGAATGGGTGTGGCGTACTGGCCAGAGAGCCACTAACTTTGGAGCTCAGGAAGCAGGTTTGCATCTCAGCAGCAGCTCAAGGTACAGTGTGTCTGAGCAAATCGACTAATCGCCAGTGCCTACCAAATGTAACTGAATATGTCGTTGTTGACTCTCAGGGCAAGCCCTTCGAGTTTTACCACATATAACTATAAACGAATAAAACGTTAGTCAAAAACAGTGCACTGCTGCAGAGGAAAGATTTCTTTCCATCCAGAGAGCTAGGAGACATCGCAACCCCTCCCAGGGCCAAGACCTCAACCCAGCCTCCCCCAGTCTATCCTATAGGCAGAATGGCCTTTCAGCAGAGAAAACCAAATGGAGTGACTTTCCCCGTCAGGACATTACACACACCTTAGTACATGTCCTACCTATTACCTACATCCCACCCCGCACAGGATTACCCGGGCCTACCATCGGGGTGCCCAATATGTATGGAAAAGTGAAAGTCAGGCCCGACAAGTGGATGCACTTATCAGGAACACATGCTAAATTAGCAAACTGTGCGCAGGACCTACCAGCAGCCTAGAGTTCCCATCACCACGCCCCTTGAATTACTAGCCCTGGCACACCCAGTGCACGTAAAGGTTCTTTACTAGTAAAGCAAACATACCAATCATGGCCATCCAATTACCAGTACACCGTACATAGGGAAACTTGTACTTTGACACCGATCAGCAGCTGCAAAGTCCCCAACCATCTAGATTGGCAGCTCTACGTCAGGAAAATGGTCTACGGGGAAAGCCAAACATTTAGAGAACCTTCACTAAAAAGGGGCAAGTCCTACAGGGCCCTTAGGGGTCGAATAATCCTTAATCACCTCAAAGTCATTTCCGTCTAAAGTTGCCTTTGCATGATTTTGACCCAGGTTTTACCACCAAACGGACTAGCTAAACCCATGAACTCTCATAAATCTTCCCCAGAGATTCAATGATTCCTTGTCGGAACTACCAATTCGTAGGTGGAACCCCCCAGAATTGCCCCGTCCTATACCGAACCTGCTTTTGTTAGCCATTGGTAAAATGCTTGTGCTTTCCCGCGAAACAATGAAACCCGGCCTTCACCTAATTTGCACATTTAATTCCCGATTAAAATCCCTAGTATATAGACCTACCTGTCACTAGGGCCTGCCACTCAATGCTACTAGTGGACTGCAGCACTCATTGTGCCCCCACTAAATTAGTAGGTTTAAAACATGTCTCCAGGGTGGCCAATGCAGCCTGAGTGTGCAGGTATATAACATGGCTTTCAGACCTGGCAAATTAACCCTTGTTCCAGGGCCAACCCTTCCCTTTAAAAGTACGTTTGAATCACCCTTTAGGTAGTCTCTAAAAGCCGTAGTAGACCCTAGTGCAAGTGCATGGTATTTAAAAGCAAGCACGTATAATAGCTACCGGTTCTGGCCATGTAAACCTCCAAAGTCATTTTCACTGTATCCTGACTGGATCTCCCCTATAATAACACTGGTTTACCGTACTGCCTATTCTAAGTGCAAAATGCAGTCTGTGTACCGCTATAAAATCATTCCAAGGGCTCATTTTAATAGCAATTTACAATTCAACGTAACCTTCCCAAAATATAAACTTTGCTGTTCCCGTACCAGCATCTTATCATTGAATTTTTCCCAGTACAGAGCTGATTTGTCCTGCCCAAATATATCGTAATATGTGCATGCACTATCCAATGCGGAAGACTAAAAGCCTACCTAGGGAAGTCGCTTTGTACCCGCTGAAGCCATAGTCTGTGCATTGCACTTGAGAAACCAACCTCCCTATATATAATTTCCAGTATAGGTAACTAAGAGGGGCCCATGAAGTCACTGGCCATGCGTAGTAATGAGGAAGAGCACAAAAGCGATGAATGGATTACTTAATTAATCTCAGCCCTTGGCGATTACTCAGGACACATATGCAGCGCAACATACCCCCAGCGTACACTCCTACAATCCCCACCCCCCAAGAAGTCCATCAGTCCTTTCTCTCCTGCCCCGAACAACAAAAACCCCGGCGGCCGTAGTGACCCTTCGGGTAGGGGCAGCTGGGACTCACCTAATCCCACGTGGGGGCCCGACCGCCCGCACCAGGCAGAGCCGGCCCATCCGCTCGGCCGCGTGGAGCCGCATGCTGCTCTCCCGAGCTCCACCAACATCAAGCGATGTGTCCCGCATACTTCCTGCCACGGCCCATCCCTGCCCCAGCGAAATGTCCAGCCGAGCCCCGGTACTGCACCAGGGACACGAGCTTGCCCTTGATGTTCACCGCCTCCAAAGTGGAAAAGTCCTAGTCCTCTTGCTGGGACAGGGAGAGCGCCAGGAGCAGCAGCGCGAGGGTGACCGTGACCATGGCGACATAGACCCTGACCCTCTGCCTGCGCGAGATGCAGCCTGCGTGGTGCTCGCTCCTCACAGAGGCGGGAAGCAGGCAGCCAATGTGTTTCGCGCTCTCCGTCGCGGCTTCCTCTTTGCACGGGGACAGTCGTCTTTGAACCCGCCTTCCTTCATGATACGTGATATAGTCCAGAAAAGGTTTGTTTGATATAGTCCAGGAAAGGTTTGTTTGATATAGTCCAGGAAAAAATCGTCCATCTGCCACCCCCCGCCCGGCGGCCGAGACACCACACTTAAAATGGTGTCTCTGCCTCGTGACCGGCCGGATACCAACATCCAGCCCAAAAGGAGCCCAACAAAGCCCCACCCCCAGCCCAAAAGCTACCAAAACAACCAAACCCGTCCCCGGGCGGCGCCAGCTCCACCCCCCCCCCCTTTCCCCGGCCCCCAAATTCCCCCGGGCGGGGCAGGCCTCCCTTTGGTCGGCCGCCCCCCCCCAGGACCCCCAGTCTCAACCAGTATTATTGAGAGAGGTAGTTAGCAAGTATGTACAAGACACTACAAGGATAAGAATTAGCGAGACTCGTTGTTTGTTGTAAAATGTGCTCAAGGCATCATACATTTTGAAAAAGAAAACAATAATTGTAAATACAATAGGAACAGTGGTATCAGTGATGGAGCAAGGTTTCATACGTACAGAAACTTGCTTGGACTCAGTCCTCTCGAAATAACCTATAATTAATTAATCAACATGTTTTGTTTATTAACATTTGCATTACACGACCTTTTCAGTTTCTAGGGGATGCTTACCTATGTGCTTTTACTAACAATAATCCGAATGTCCTAAAATGGCCGCTGAAAACGCGGGAACTCTTCTGCACATGTGTCTGCCACATCTACGTGGTGTGACGTATCTGTGCTTTTGGTGGGAATTTCTTGCTTCTGCGCACTAGTGCCAAGATGGCCGCTTCATGCTTACTCATACTAGCACACATGAAGCTGCTTGTACTAAACTTTGTTTGTTCTGCTTAACGATTAATGCTATCGTTTAAATAAAGTAATGGGGTTAGAATAGAGATAAGTGGTATACAGTGCATTCTTTTATTTTTGTGTCCTAATGCGTCTTTCTTTGACTTTGTTAATAGCTCGTATTTGGGCCGAGGGTGACATGAACAGCCATATTGAAAACCCAATCTGCGCATGTGTACAAACTCTGAGAAACCTCTAACAGTGGCATTGAACTGATGCCAGTCACTGTCTTTCCGCCAACTCGCCTGGGAAAACTTCAACCCTAACCTGGGAAATAATATTGGTGGGCGAAATAAAGACATGGGAAAATAAATTGTGGGCGGAAACTTTGATCAACTATATTGAATTGAAATGATCTCATCTTAGTATGGTGTGATGACCTCTTCTTGTCTTTATAACCAATCACTGAAGGGGAACACATAGATTTGCAACATTTAGGGGTGGTACATTGCCCTGAGAATAGTATAACTAAGGTAGGCTTAGTTAGAGAAATTGTCCGACTTGTCCGAGTAGCTGACCTGTCACTGACCCAACGTATGCTATAGGAGATCGAGAGCAGAGGTGCTGGTGGAGCTCCCTGTCAGAAGAATCGAGATTTGTTGAGGGAGAATTATCGATTACCCAGTCGGGGTACCAAATTGGTGTATAGAGAGAGGTGTAACGCTGGCGTTGCACTTAGCAGAGGTCACCTGTCCTTTGCCCCAGCCTGTGGCCAGGATTGGTCCTTGCACCATTCTAGGTAAATATATTCCATGTGGTATGTCCTTGTGCTATTTCCCTTTATCATCCTTCCCAGGTACCAATGTCTAAAGGTGTTACCGTGATATCTTGCAAACTTTATGTCCTATTAATCATTTTCTTACTTGTAAAATGTATGGTCACTGTAATTTGGACAGAGACTCACAGAAACTTGCATAGATAAAGTGTTTTTAAACTTTTCCTGAGTCTGTGGTTATTTCAGGAAAGGTAAATTATTAGACTAATTGCTTATTATTCTAACTCTCTTTTTGATCCCTAGGACTTATAACATAGGTGAAAAGGATTGTTAAGTCATGGTTTATAGGTATAAGTCCTATAAGGACTCAAAGTACTGATTGGCAATAGTAGAAAGCAGGACTGCTAGTTCAAAAGTGTGAATGTTTATGGGCCCAGGTGAGTATGATAAATTGAGCTAGTGGTCCCGCGCGCCATCATCAGCACTGTAAGCAAAAATTGCAAAGGTAACCCAAAGACTTTGTGCACACAAGTGCTCGTGACACTCAAAGGTGAACGGCGCAGGTGACAACTTTGTTTACATCACATTGCAAATCCAATGACCTCGCATTTCTGGACATCACCTTACACGCCGAGGACGGCAAAACTGGTACCACCCTTTACAGGAAACCTACAAAACGTAACACCTTGTTACACAACTCCTATTACCATCCTCTCAGTCTCTGGGACGGCCTTCCTTACGGTCAGTTTCTGCGAATCAGACGAAATTGCAAGTGGCGCAAAGACTACTTTCGGTAAGCAGACATCCTCTCCAACAAATTCATCCATAGAGGGTACCCACCACGCTTGGTCTCCTGAGCCCGAAAAAGAGCCTGGTATTGCCACCGGAAACAACTCTTGACGCCCCAAAACAGAGAAGTCAACACTCTGATCCCTTTTGTCACTAATTTTAGCCTATGCAGTAATCAAGTTAGCTAAATCATTAAAAGGAATTGGTCCATACTAAGAACACATGAACCATTTCAACAAACTCCGTTCTTTTCCTACAAAAGAGGCGACAACCTCTCCAATCACTTGGTTCATGCCATCACGTGGTCCATGAAACCAGGCCCACAGGATTCCATCACTGCCACATGGGGCCTACCCCCCATCATCGGACACTACAGATGCCAGAATTGCGGGGTTTGTGGTTCACATTAAACACCAAGGAATTCAATACCAATACAAGACCTACAAACTTAAAACCCTCACCAACTGCCGCTCCCACAACCTAATCTATGCCATCTGATGCCCCTGTGACCCAATCTACATTGGCCAAACAACCCAAATGGTCAAATAGAGGATCATTCAACATGAGAGCTGCATTCATTGTAAGGTGATGACTGCCCCCATGGTGTCCCATTACATTGAGAAAATCACAGAAAACTGGAAATGACATGGCAGGTCATTGACCAACCCTTACTACGAACCAAAGGGACAGCTTTCAATTGTTACTCAATATAAGCGAATATAAATGGATCGCAAGATGCAAATCAGTAGACATTGGACTCAACACCATTGATGAATGGAATAGTACTGTACATTTATAACTCTGCTTTACGCTTCTTCCTCTGGCAATTCATTGTTCTGCCCCGCACGCCCTCACTGGTCTCTTTCTCCCCTCCCCCCCCCCATGAACTACCTGATCCCCTTTACTGTCAATAATTTACTTCCCAACCTGCATGATAATGCCAACTTGCACGACCCTTGTGCCTTATAAATAGGACAATTAACCATCATCTTGTTCTACTGCACATCACTATCTTGTTCTACTGTACAAACTGTATATTTAGATCATTCATGTATTTTCTTAAGTCACATGGCACTGGCAATAATGTTCACCAATTTAACCTATATGAATTGCCAATATTTATGGACTTATGTGCCAAACGAATGGTACTATTAATCACCAGTCGGTGTGGTCTAAAACAATTGTTTATATACTTTATTTCCCAATTCGTTTTTGTATTCTCCATGACCTCTCCTCCCCCTCCCTTACCCATTCCCACCACATGCGCTCCCACCCCCTGAGCCGGCAGCCCATTACACTTGCCTGGTCGCCATGACGACCACATTTACACACCCTCCCCCACCGGCACGCCTACACAGGTGGATGAGGCTTCCTCCTCATTTCTTCTACCCATCAATGGCCGGCACTTGGCCGTCCCCATGACAAACTCGCCAACACCGGTTAGACACTCCCACTAACGTAGTGATGCTCTTGTCACTGTCTCTTGCGTGCATACGTCCACACCGCACCCAGGAAGCCACTGTATTGACATATACAGCCAGCCTCCATTGTCTCCTTGGACACGAGCTTGCTGACCACGAATGTGGCGGCCCCGTACAGATCCTTATACCCACGTTGCCATCGGATTGGTTCCACGCATCCTGCAATTTTCCTCACGGTAAGCTATACGGCTAACACCTCCTACCATACACAGACCCGTCTTGTTGATGGACACCCAGCCCATGACTCCTCCTGTTCTTTCCCTGCAAGCAGGACATACCCACCGGACGGCTGCCTTTCCAATTACACTCCCTCGCAACTTGTCGACAGTGGATCGGGGCTCCGACCCCATCATCGGCTCCTTCGTAAGTCTTGCGCTGCTACTGCTGGGTAAGTTAGGTTGGCACCTGTCTCACTTTCAGCCCACACTATGCTCGTAGCCCTTTAGACCATCTAGTTAATTATGCACCGCTCCTTCTAGGTCCCTTGCTTGTCTGGATTGCCCCCTTCGGAGGCCAGCCTCACTACAATTCTTTACACTGGATCCACTGCACTGACCAGACCTTGTTCTTAACTGTTTGTGCATCAACCATTTTGCACTCTGACCTTGGTAAGGCGTCCACCTCACCCCTGCATATTTGTCCTGGTCTCCTGAGTCCTTTCTCTTACCGCTTGTTTCCTTGCCACCGCAGGACCCTTCGCAGTGGACTCCATTGCCACCAGCCCAGGGCAAGCTACGCTGTACCATCTCCATCGCTTCAATCTACCTTTCCAGGTAAGTCTCTCTACCCCACCTCTTGAGCGCCCATGACACTCCCTAGCGTGTTCTGATCCCCTTCTCCCCCTCACCCTCCCCGCCTCCTATCCCCCTTCTGATTTTTCCCTTTCCTCCCCCGTACAGCACCTTCAACATGGTAACCCGGTCCTGATGATGATCCTAAATGATTAGGATCTAAACGCCGTGGACATATCATCGCTATTTGTGGCGCTTTTTTGAACTATGGTTCATTCAAAATGTCTCTAAAAAACATGACCAATCACTGAATATAATCCTTTATGAACCATATATTCTTGTACATATTGTTAACCTTTTCAGGTTGCGCCCGCCTCTGTTATTTTTACTTGTCACCTGTGCCGTTCACCTTTGAGTGTCAAGAGCACTTGTGTGCACAAAGTCTTTGGGTTACCTTTGTAATTTTTGCTTACAATGCTGATACAACTGTTCCCTATTGTCTTTACCATTATTGTTTTCTTTTTCAAAATATATGGTGCCTTGAGCTCATTTTACAACTAACTACGAGTCTCCCTAATTCTCCAGTATTGGGGTGTGTTTCATAGATTCACATGCTTGAATATTCCCCGTCGTCGAAGTGGGAGCCCCACGGTAAATAAAATAGCAATAAAACCAATAATACATGTATATAAAAACATAATTACATACATTCCAAAACCATGAATACTTATAAGTACCAAGGTTAGCATTAACACATAGGAATACATTAGAAGGAAAAACACTTTTATAGCATATCCATGTCATTATGTTAGTCCAAACTACAGCCAATCAGGCGCAAGCAGCCCTCTAGAACTTTCTCCTCAGAGGCTGAGGCCCTCAGATTGTCTACCGCACGTTGTGTGAAGGGAGTCTCCCTGAGCTCTGCTCAGTTTTCGACTTATTTCTGGATTTCTACAGTTTTCTGGAATGTCTTCAAGTAAGAAGTCTTTGTTTCGACCATGTGCTTCTTGTGGGAAATTGCGGCTCTTCTCAGAGGACCCTCACAAGAAGTGTATTTACTGCCTCTATCCAGAGCATGAGGTAGGAAAATGTAAAATTTGCAGGACTTTCTCAACCAAGACCCTGAAGGACAGGGAAGGGCATCTCCTCCTGTGGTTGCAGAGGTTGAAGGATAAGGATGTACCTCTTTCAGACGCAGAAAGCCTTGTGTCAGGTGTGTCTAGAGCCACTTCTAAACATAGCAGTGTGCAGGATTTGCCATATCTTTTCCTAAAGAAGAGGAAACTTCAACTCCAGAAGGCTCCTGCTGTGTCTCCACCTCCTCCTGCTACGCCTACGCCCCCGAGATCTGACTCTCAGGCGTCCACAGCTCCTTCTACGCAAGTTTCCTCTAAAAAACATGCTAAATCGTCGACGTGAGCTTCGACGGTCGTTCCGACGATGAAATCTGCTGTCTCCAGCTCTCTGACGACGACAGTGACGACGACTTGTGCCAACGGGTCGACGACGGCAGCTGCGTCGACATTGTCAGTGTCGATGATGGTGTGTGTAAGCTTCAAGTCTGTCTCGTCGACGATTTCAATCTCCTCGTCGATGTCAAAAAAGGGAGTCTCGTCGTCATCAAAGAGAGAGAGAGCCTCTTCGTTGGCGGGGGCTCAGTCGACGACAGCTCCGTCGACGGCTGCGGCTTCATCGACGGTGGCTCCGTCGACGACAGCTTCGTCGACTGCGGCTTTGTCGATGGCGGCTTTGTCGACGGCGGCTTCGTCGACAGTGGTTGTCCAGTCGACGGTGTTACTGTCGTCGACGTCTACTTTCGCATCATTGCCTTTGGTGCCACTTTCTTCATCCGGCTCTGGGGCTCCTGCTGTTGACCCTCTGCACCAACATCGACATGTGCCTTTGGATCAGCTTCCGATTCCACGTCACTCTCAGCCTCCATCACCTCTTTTTGCCACGGGTTCAGAGCAGGACTCTGGTTCTGATGAGGAGGACGATGATAGATTCCGGGCAGCTCGAAGCCCTTCAGAGCTGGTCATTAAATGTCAGGACTATGATGATGATCACGAAGATCCTTATTTCCATGAGGAGGAAACTTCTGTTCAGGTTCCCACAGCCCAATTACCGCTCTCCCTCATTTCTAATCTCCAATACATGCTGGAGGATTATAATAGATGTTTTCCACCGTCTCATCCAGGGTCTCCTCATTCTAGGGTGCCTGCAACTACATCAGATTCTCCCTCTACTACACTGCCAGAGCCAACTGCGCTTTCTGCACCGTCTACAACCTCTATTCAGGTCCATGCAACTGTTTAGGAGGAAGATGACGTTCGCCCAGATCATGAAGTTGATGATGATGGGAACATGGCAGATTAGGACGATTATCAGATCCAGACACAGTCTCCGCCACCTTCGGGTCCAGGGAATTCCCCTCCTGTGGATATAGCTGGTTTTCACCAACTTATTGAATGAGCGGCGCTGCGCTTTAAGCTTCCTATGGTTCTGAAGGAAGACAACAGTTTTCTTTATGATTTCAAAAGTCAGCCTTTTAAACAGGTCCGGACAGTGCCCATAATTGACTTCATTTGGAACGAGGGTGTCAAAATCTATTCTATTCTATTCTATTCCGGCACTTCTTCCTCGTTTGGAGAAGAAATATAGGGCGCCCCAGGGTTCTCCAGCTTGCCTGTTAGCGCAGCCTAAACCCGATTCTGTTATCACCCAGGCCCCACAGCGCCGTTCCAGGAATCCGTCTTCTCCTATTGCCGCTCCTTCTGACCGTGAGGGACGTCGTCTTGACACCATTGGACGAAAATGTTCCACTATGGCTTCTACTACCGTGTGGACTGCGAATTCTCTGGCCATTCTGGGGCGCTACGACCGCCAGATATGGTCGGATATGTCTTCTTTTATAGACCTCATTCCTGAGCCCTCCAGAGCAGAGGCTCTCAAGATTCTTCAGGAGAGAGAGAGAGAGCGGCATCAGAGATTATCGACTGCTCTGTGGACATTGCGTGTACTGGTTTTCATCAGCTTGCGGGGGCAGCCGTTTTACGTCGTCAAGGCTAGCTTCGTTCCACCTCTTTTCGCCAGGAGGTTCAGGCGAAAATCCTCGACATGCCCTATGACGGCGAATCGCTCTTTGGCCAGCATGTGGACGAAGCGCTTCAAACCATCAAAAAGGACACCGAGACGGCTCGTGCCCTAGGTACTTTGTAGTTTCGCAAGCAGCCTTTTCGTGGTGCGCGCGGACATGGCACAGCCTCTTCTTTTCGCGACGGATCCAACCAGTACTACTCCTACGACCAAGGAAATCGGAGATATTCCTCCCAGTCACAGCAGTCCTGAGCACACACGCTTTCTTTGCTAAGGGACAAATAGGCATAGTTTTTGTAATGTAGATGTTCCACCAGCCTGGCCTTGAGCCAATCACTTTCTTATAAGGCAAACCAAAGGCCTCTTCACACAAGGTCTAAAGGAAAATCAAGTCTGTGCTATTGTCTTGAGGAAATTAGCCTAACACAATGGTTTAGACCTCATTTCCCCTACAAACCACATCAACGGCTGAAAACAGACTTAAGCACAATGTCCAAGCAATTGATGGATCTAAAAGAAAGTTTCAGATAGACCTAGAACTATTAATTATACAATTTGATTTTGAAATATTATGAAGAAAGTGGGATAGTAATGGGATGATGCGACAAAACGTTCAAGAAAGCAATTTAGAAAGCAATTCAATAAAAGTATATATATATATTTTTTAAATACACTGAACAAAGGTCTCCATACACTCAAATCTCTAATCACTCCCCATTGAAAGCATTTCAAAGTTAAAATGTGATGCCTAATTCGGAAGGAATTCTGAGATAAGCACCTCTTCAACTATCGTAAAAAACAGAACTCTGAAGTGTCTCTACGAGGTCCTGAAATCAAACCTTGCAGGTTGCAATTTCCGCTAAGTCAAAATCCTGAACTTGGACCACAACCCCATCTCACTAAGAGCACAACAGGACAAAAAGATTTTTTTTTTTTTTAAAAAGGGTTCAAAATGGCGTAGTCATCTGATAGTATTTAACAGTGATTCTTAGTTCAGCACCCAACTAGTCTATTTAACTATCATATTGACGTTGATGGTGCCTCTGTTGCCTCTACGACGTACACTGATACATATGCACTGCCATAAACATCATAATATCACTGTGTTTTCAAGCTGTCCTCTGAATACACCTCCTGATATACCTTTGCATGATGCAAATTGCTTTCTTATTGTCACCACTGAAATTATAAGATTTTGCTCATGCAGAGATGGAGATCTGCTGTTCACCACAGGCCTTCATTAGTGCATTCCAAGGATTTTTAGAGGGAATCATGTATTAATAATAAACTTGCAAGATAATTTCTGTGACTCCTTCCAAATGGCACTTTGTGTTCTGACAGATTAGTACACAAGTGGCAGTGCAAAAACAAAAGGGCTGGACTACATTGTAAAAATGGGCAGACCTTATGTGACCCGATCCGTGGTATAACACACCCTCAGTACCAACAGGAAGAGTAGATCTGGGATTTTAAAAGGTATGGTTCGATTGTTCCTAATACATGTTGGACAAGTTGAGCATAGATAGTGGAATACATATTATACTCCCAGGCACACTTTGAGTCCCAGGTCTGTGACGTTTAAAAATGTGTCTCCAAAGATATATAATCTACATTACTATTATCTTCCTGCCCAAGTATGCCTTTCCTCCAATAGCACCATGCCCCATTAAATCACCATGTCTTTCCAAGTGTTCCAGAATTACCAAAGTCCAAGAAAAATACACTTGGAATGGACAGTGGCCTAGCAAAAGAGCCCAGGTACTGGATGCAGGTATGGTGACTTACCAGCCTGCCCTCCAGTTGGATGTTAAAAGACAAATACTATTTGGGTACAGAGGGCCCATCTGACCCTAGAGCTCTGGTATCACTGCATCTGCTGAAATAATATAACTACGCCGCTGGGTATGATGCAAAACCTAAAGCTTCCATACCCTACATAACATGGGTGAAATTTGGAAAAATGTCCATAAAATACCAGCAAATAATAGTGTTGGGCATTACTGTAGAAAGCAGGTGGTGCCAGCTGCCATTGTGGTATTACCTTTGATGGGATCCTGTTTAAATATATACCACATTTCCCACCAGATCATGAAATCCAAGGGGAAAGTTAGCAGAGTACACCATGTTGCTTTGCACAGCTGAATTTTGCTTTTAAAATCTGTATCTTGGGCAATGTTTTAACCCCATCCGCGCTAAGCGTTTTACCGCTGTGCACTAAAGATTCGCAATTACCGCGTTACATGACGAGCTAAGCTCGTCATGAGCGTACGACAGGCGTACCTCATGACGAGCTGAGCTCGTCATGAGCGTGGAAGGGGTTAAACAGAAGCCAGACAAAAAATTAGCTCCTTGGTGGGCAGATGATAAGGTATCCAAGGAGAAACCTACCTTGAACAAAAAACTGAATTTCATTTCATCAATGGAAACTGCTGCAGATTACATCAACTATTAACCAATGTAGGCGTTCCTTGAGTGTGATCTGAAGCCTACAATACAGGCTTGAAAGCCATTAGAAGGGACTCAGCTCCAAACTCACCCTATTTAAACACAGTGTGAAGAGTGTTGATGAAGCAAGGACTCGTGGAAAAGAGACTTGCTCATAAGCAATCCGCTTGTTTAACTCACTAACATGTCATTAAATACGTTTTGTGAATAACTAACGTGCACCACATAAACACACAGGTTAGTGTAGCTTGCCTATGTGTTTGCTAGCACTAATAACATGAACAAATATTTCACGTTATTTGCAGATGTTCTTCTCTCTCTGTCCTCTCCTTTCTGGGCATTGATCATTGCGTGAGTCCAAAGTATGTGTTTAATTGAATTTCCTCTCCTGAAATTAATGGTGACTGCACTGTGTATTTGAGATGGTTCACATGAATTCAATTTAGATAAAGGTTTCAAAACTTTCCAGAGTCTGTGGTTATTACATTTTGAATAAAAGAATAAGTTAGCTTATGTCTTTTCACCATCAACTAGTTCAACTAATGGTCCATCGACCAGAGGAAAGAACTTTTTGATCAGTGAAAGGTTAGTTGGGAGTAAGGAATCTAGAATTGCGAAATCAAACTTCGACTCCAGTGGTTCACTCAATTGTAAGTGTGTATATGGGCTCAGGTGAGTATATGGTATTGGAGTTATCTGTTGTTAGTACAGTGCTGGATCAGTTTTCTGATAGCAGAGGATGGATATTATTGACTAGTTTGGTGATGAGTATTGATTATTGATTTATGTTTAACAAAAGAGTTAGCGTCTTTGTTTTATGTTGTCCAGAATTCCTGGGGAATGAATATCGGGTGGTGACAGAAGCCATACTGCAGTGAGATTACTCGTCTGTTGGAATAGCACTGAGAAGCTATGCAGGGCTGGCAGTGTGAAATTAGGGACTATTTTCGTATAAATGTTAAGAGTGAGTAATAGCAGAAGGTACGCTGGTGAAACTTTGGTCTTATGTTTCCTAGTAAGGGTAACACTAAAGGAGTAACAGGTTCTCTCGAGCTTGAATGAAGGGTAAACAGAGGTTTTATTCGCAGTATAAGAGGAGCAATTCTGAGACTCCAGATTAAGTCGGAAATCTATCCTTTGTTTAATGGAACAGACAGAGTAACAAATCTTTTTATGTTGTGACTAATGGACTTCATTCAAAGAAAAGAAAAGTGAAGAAATACGTTTTTCGTGTTACCTTGTGAAGTGATGGTCAGTCGCCGTAGTTACACTGACGTCACCACTGACGTCACAGAGAGCCGTGCTGGGATTGGTTAGAACAGCGAGCGTGCAACAGAACCAGATTTTAAAGGAGAGGTCAGTGGTAAGGAGCAAAACTGACATCACAAAAAGGCCGTGATGGCATTGGTCAGACCACGAGCGTGAGCCTGAATTCTGATTGGTCGATTGAATAGAAGCTGCGCTAGGATTGGTCGATGAAAATGTGTATGTTTGACTCTGATTTGACTGATGGTTTGAGTCACACTGATAGAAGAGCTCAAGGGTTTGCAGATTATGGTTTTATATAGCGTGCATCTAGTATGTATGGAGAAAATAGAAAAATGTCATCAGTGTGAACATGGGAAAGCTTATCATGCTTCAGTCTCTGTTTGAGCTTCTGAATTAGTAATATATACATATACTGCAAACCAGAAAATAATTGTAAACCGATTCTGTAAGTAAAAAAGGGGCCCAATATCTAGACTTCTGCAGGGATTTGGGGTGGACTGCACTTAGTCGTGCCTGCACCATAGATGGCAGCATTGCCTGCAGAGAGTACCATGCAGAGACCTCCTACCTTCTCCAAGCTAGAGGTAGATAATCTGCTAAACTATCTACATTATCGAACTTGAAACTTGTCCTGTTGATGGCTCGCTAGAAATGGGTCAATCTTTTGCACCTGGGGTAGTTACAGATGCCGTATGGTGATGAAAAGGACATTATACTAAAAGCAACTTGTAACGAGGTCAAATCCAACCAGCCTTCTTTCCTCCTAGGTCTTTGGTAGTCATAAGGAACAACACAAGCAGTAACAAAATTATTAGTTTCGCCTTTTGTGATGTGTCAATCTTTCATATGTGGGAGCCCATAACTATCTATCTATCTACCAATAATATCGATATATAGATAGAGAATTACTTTGTCATGTGTTCCATCTGAAAAATGCTTTTTGTGTTGCTAATAACTTTAGCACCGTCAGACGAATCTCCTTGAAACTTTCCAAAAAGAGGCTACTTTTCAAATAGCGTGTGCATGGAAAGTTCTGGGGTGATCCGTCAAGCAACGGAGGAGAAAAAAAGCGAGGCCCCAAAATGCTAAATACCCTCAGACAGGGCTGCAACAAAAAACTACTGAACGCAAATATACCAAATTTGTCAGGAAGCTAGATCTTAGTACACAGATTGTCCTTTTGTGATTTGGTGTAAAACTGTTCTGTAATTTTTGAGAAATTAAGTTAAAAAATATATAGATATCTGGATGGTTAGGTCAGCGAGAGTCTCTTGAGACACTTATAGGAGTGCCAGTTCAAAAATAGAACATTCTGATTGGACGAGGGAGCTTTGCTTACATTGGCTGATCTGGCTCCTGCAGGAGCGAGCGCTCTGATTGGGTGCCAGCAACACCAGAAACATTTTGCTGGCAGCCATTAAAGGGTATAATCCCCTGTCCTGACCTAGTAAAAAAAAAAAAAAATAGAGATGTACCATGACTCGCTGACCCTGGGACAGTTCCTGCCTTCTCTGAGAAAGGCAGCCATAGTGACCATATTAAAACCAGAAAAAACCTGCTGAGCTTTGCGACTCCTGCCGTCCCCTGTACCTCATAAATATAGACAATAAGATCTATGCAAGAGTACTGGTGAATCGCTTACTGCCCCTTATGGCCCTAATATTGCGGTACAAAAGGATTGGCACTGGATTCAAGCAAGCCGGGCTGAAGACGGCTGAAATGCCAGAAACCGGTCCTCGGAAGCTTGTTTCCGGTCCAGGGAAGGCATGGCTTGGCAGTTCGGGCCGGACTGCTCCCATGAGGCACAGGGTCAGACTGATTTGCATATGGCCATGTCTGAACTGGGGTGGCAGAGTGGGCTAAAGAACGGTGATGGATTAAACCCAGATCTGTTGACTGGGTGTGAGTGTTTGATTGGTTCAGA
Organism: Lissotriton helveticus; assembly: GCF_964261635.1. Taxonomy (NCBI): domain Eukaryota; kingdom Metazoa; phylum Chordata; class Amphibia; order Caudata; family Salamandridae; genus Lissotriton; species Lissotriton helveticus. Next base: position 1,326,588,166 of record NC_136061.1, on the reverse strand, counting down.
TGCTCCGTCCATCACCACCCCCTTTTGTACCACCTAATATTGTGGCCAGACCAGTCAGGTTTTGCCCTGAACGTGCCACATATCACAACCTCCATACCATATTCACAGTAATGCACCATATTCACCATACCATTCTAGCAGTGACTGCTTTATTAGAAATAAGCATGAGCGCAAAATCCGCTCCGATCGCGGATTTTGCGGATTTTCGGCAAATCCGCGATCCGCGAACTCTCGCGGATTTGCCGAAAATCCGCAATCCGCGATCGGAGCGGATTTTGAGGTCAAAAGTTCAAGCGCGCCTAATTAACGATGGCGCCGGCAAGCTGCCAGCGCCCATCCTGCAATAGTTACTTAATTAGCTTCAACAGGAAGCTCTAACAGATAAGATACAGCAGGGGCTCGAGCGCCTGCTTTATTTTAGCAGTTGGAGCTTCCTGTTGAAGCTAATTAAGTAACTTTTGCAGGATGGCGCTGGCAGCTTGCCGGCGCCATCGTAAATTATTTCAACAGTGGTGTCTTCTTGAATAAATATGAAGGGCAGGGTTCATTCGGGCACGACGGTCCTGGCACAAAAAAATAAACCTCAACAGGAAACACTTGCAAATATCAATAAAGCATGTGCCCTAGTTGAAGCTTAAATTCAGTGACTCATTCATCAGCCCAAAAATTAATCTGCTGATCGGTCTCTGCCCTTTTATACACACAAGAGGCATGCTCGCATGGACGCCCCGTCCGTTTGGCCCCGCCCACACACTCGAGGTGTGCACCGTCTTCCCGCCATTTACCCACTATGATGGACATTTCACTCAAGGGACCCCTGCGCACTTCGGCGCGATTGCATAGTGACACACACTTGGTCGCTGGAACTAGTTGAAGCGCAAATGCAGTGACTCATTCAGCATACGAGCGCAACCCCCGTGCTGTTCCTGTGACCAGGGGCTTCTGTCTCTTAATCTGCTGCTCTGATCGGTCTCTGACCTTTTAGACACACAAGAGGCATGTGCGCTCGCGTGGAAGCCCCGTCCGTTTGGCCCCGCCCACACGCTCGAGGAAGCCCCGCCCCCAAATCCGCAAATCCGCTGAATCCGCGGATTTTGCGGATCCACGATCCGTGAATCCGCTGAATCCGCGAATCGTGGATCCGCAAAATCCGCCCATGCTTAATTAGAAACCACTAAGGCGTTTGGTTCCCTTGAATAGACCTTTTTTTTCCATTGCTCCGCCGCCTGGGGCTTACTTCTAACTTAATCCGGAAAATAAAACTTTTGCATACCTTCCTGACAGCTCGCTTTAGACTGAATGGGCACCTCTCGGAACCGATAACGATCATACGTGGCACCAGGCAGGGATGCCCCTTGTCCCTGCTCCTATTTGCCATAGCTATGGATCAACTGGCAGTCAGACTACGTCCAGTGTTGTTTAAATACCCCTCACACACCAACAGGCCCCTTGGTGTCATGCTTCATCATCGGGGTCTTCGCAAACCTCTACGGGATGCGGCGTGCTACGACTCACGACTACGTAGGAGCACTATCTGTGAACTATGTGCTGGTGTGTGTGAGGGTAAATGATGTGAGTAGTGGGGTGAAAGTGAAAAATTAAAAGATACCTGGCACGTAGGTACTGAAATTTGTTTTTTATTTGTCTTCGGCTGGTATCATTAAAAGTGCTAGAGTGGTTGTTTTTTACTGATTAGGGTAAAACAACCATATTAGTGCGTCGACATGTTTCGGAGTAGAGAACTCCTTCTTCAGGACGAGGATGTGCACTACTTATCCCCACCTTACTCACATGTATGTAGATATAAAAGTGTGCTCTACAAAAATAATCTTAGGTGAAAATGTACCTATCTGTTTTAAAGGTCATAAAGTCCGTTGCGCCCAATTGGCGAAGAACTGAACTTATAGTCATGGGCCAGATTGCCTCATGAGCCAGATACGTGGTATGGGGGTCCGTTCCGCCCGGTGTGGCAACGGTTACTTCCAGGGCTGTTTGGCTCTCTTCCCCTCCACGCGGCTCCGACGAGCAATCTGGCCCATGACTATAAGTTCAGTTCTTCGCCAATTGGGCGCAACGGACTTTATGACCTTTAAAACAGATAGGTACATTTTCACCTAAGATTATTTTTGTAGAGCACACTTTTATATCTACATACATGTGAGTAAGGGGGGGATAAGTAGTGCCCATCCTCGTCCTGAAGAAGGAGTTCTCTACTCCGAAACATGTCGACGCACTAATATGGTTGTTTTACCCTAATCAGTAAAAAACAACCACTCTAGCACTTTTAATGATACCAGCCGAAGACAAATAAAAAAAATTTTTCAGTACTTACGTGCCAGGTATCTTTTAATTTTTCACTTTCACCCCACTACTCACATCATTTACCCTCACACACACCAGCACATAATTCACAGATAGTGCTCCTACGTAGTCGTGAGTCGTAGCACGCCGCATCCCGTAGAGGTTTGCGAAGACCCCGATGATGAAGCATGGCACCAAGGGGCCTGTTGGTGTGTGAGGGGTATTTAAACAACACTGGTTGCTCCTCACCATTGCAGTGACAACCAAACCCCACTTAGTGGATTCCTTTTGTTTATGAATATTGTAAGGGGAGACAGAATCCACTTCTCCCTCTCCCTCCCCCCTTTGTTTATTACTAGTCAGACTACGTCAACACCATGCTGAACCCAGCATTGGCTTCACTACACATAGCCTAGTCATGTCTATGTATGCAGATAATTTGGCTCTTTACATATGCCAACCGCGGACGAATTTGGGACCCATGAAATGTGAAGTGGGCCGATATGGTGGATATTCAGGAATCCAGATAAACTGGAATAGATCGATTCTGTTGCCACTTGTTGATAACCTTCAAGACTGATTACCCCCTGAAATGGGCAGTGGAACCTGTAAGATATCTGCGTATATGGCTCAATAGACACCCAGAGGAGTTATGGAGGGTGAATTAAGGACATGCAGTGGACTGGGTAGAGGCACATAGCCAGCTGTGGGTTAACCTACCATTATCCCTCGCTGGCCGCATAGCCATCGCAAAGATGGTAATACTCCCAAATGTTTTATATCTCTTAGTGCACATCCTGCTCCTACTTATGCACAGTTCTTCAAGAGACTACAGTCTAATCTGATTACGTTGGCGTGGGAAGGTCGGCAATCGAGGGTATCCTACGAACATCTCATGCTGCCACCAGCCCGGGGAGACTTGGGTACACCGGATATGCAGTTATAGGCACTATGCGCCCAAGCGCATTTCCTGCACTATTAGCTCCACCCCACCCCACTCCAACCATATCTTTGAGCAAGATGAAGCTTCCCCGTGGCCACTCTCAAAAGTGCTGTTCCAGCCCTTCAAGGCACCTAAACCCGAAATTAGCACCGTGGAGTGCGTGCGCTGGGCATAGGACGGCCTCCGCAGACAGGCTGGTTTTACGACACTGTACACACCTTCTGCATTGCTGACAGATAAACCCATATTTCCCCCATTGCAGGATAAAGGCGCCACTAGACGTGCATGGGCGCTTGGCATAAAAGTTTCGCTGCTCTGTACCCGGACTGCAAGTTTCTTCCCTGCTTTGCCGGATCCAATACACCCACACCTACACTATCACATACATTATTATACTATCAAAGTAGAGCTGCCTACTGCACACTACATGACACACATCCTGCTCCTCCTTCTGTCTCATAGCTCTAGAATACATGCATACATCCACGTCACCACGTAAACTTATCATTAGGCTCTACACACTCACACAGGCTGCCTCCCCAGTGGACACTATGGTGGCTCGTGTGGCCTGGGAGAGGGATCTTGGTTTAGCTATATCAGAGGAGACGAGGAGTTACTGTTGTGGTCAGTGCCAGAGGCTGCCTCCTAATTATAGATTGCAATTAATACATTTCAATCATTTACATAGAACATATCGCACTCCATCGCAGCTCCACAGAATCCGACTGGTTGCCGACTCGCACTGCCAACGCTGTTGAGAGCCAGTGCTACTTTCTTGCATCTTGCATGGACCTGCCCTCGAGTGGCGAGCTTCTGGATTATGGTTTGTGACACGGTGAGCGCCATCATTATGGCCCCATGCCCACCGGACCCAATTGTATGTATCCTGGGTTATGTAAAAGATGCTCTGGATGGATACCATCACCTCACTGCAATGTTACTTTTGTTGACCAAGTGCATAGTTGCGATACACTGGGAGGGGGGGGCTGGTTCTGCCCAAACAGGCGTGGTTGGCAGACGTTTCCTCCTGCTAGGAGCAAGTCACAGCTTACTGGGACCTTGGGCTACTGACAACCCGTCCCAAGAACATTTGGGTACCTTTCGTCACTTACCTTCGACAGCCTATCACTGACACAGACGGACACCCTGACTTCTAACACACCTAGTACATAGCTGCATTTAGGTGTAATTTCCCAGCTAGGTCAGGACATCTCTGCCACCATTTTTGGAGTGTGCTGGGCCGGATGGCAGGTTGAAAAAATGCTGGGTTACCATTGTCGTGGACTGTGCTTTATGTATGATTGTTACGTATCACACCGTACTCTGTACCATGGTGAATTGGGACATAGAGGAACAGTACCATGAATGACACTGTTGGAGTTTTTTACTTTTTTTTAGATTTATCTTTGAAAACTAAAGTTGTATGCTTTCCCTCTCTGTGTTCCAGTAACAGTCATCCAAAAAACCTACCACCAGTTTGGCACAATCAGAAAATTGATTGCACATTGAGCGTTAGCCCCTCCCACTTTCTAACACGCGTTCTTCTTTATAGGATGTCACCACAGCTTTTCAGCCATCTTGAGGTTGTTCCAGCCCGGATATATTTGCAAGGCGGTTGTGGTCGCCAATATTTGTTTACATCCCTCCTTCCTTACTTTCTTCTCGGGAAGAAATTCTTCTTGAGAATATAGGGAAAGAAAATCAACATTAATTGGTTCTTTTCCTTTCCAGTAATGTGTCTTAAACCTGAAGGTTTTTAAGGCCAAAATCCATCTTAGTATTCGAGCTCTGTTATTTTTATTTAGAGACATCCACTCAAGAGTGGCATGAGCGGTATACAATTCAAACTCTAGCCCATCGAGGTAATATCAGAGTGTTTTGATGGTCCATTTAACAGCCAGTTCTTCTTTTTCCACTATCACATTATTACGCTATTTAGGAAAGAGTTTCATTCTGACAAACGATGGGTTTCTAAATTCTCTTGTTGTCTTTCTAGGAAAGAATGCCTCCTAATCTAACCCCCGAAGCATCAGTTTGAGGAATTAACCTTTGTGAATAATCAGGGGTACGTAAAGTGGGTTCTGCCGTTAGGATGTTCTGTAACAATTTAAAGGCCCTCACTTCGCTGGGGGGTGGGGAGGGGGATTCTGGAGTTTCCTGTTAGATTCTAGGTTATTCTTTAAGAAATCAGTTAGGGGAATGGCCCAATGGGAACACTTTGAAAATAACCTTTGGTAATACAAACTAGCCCAAGGAATGCCCACAGATCTTTCTTGGTTTGTGAACAAGGTGTCCGTATTATGGCAGACAGCTTTTCCGCAGTGGTCAGATCAGTCCCTTCCCTAATAGATAGCCTAAATATTTTACCTGTTTGGCTGCTAGATGACTTTTCGCAGGGTTGACTTTAAGTCCTACTTCTTGTAATGCTTGAAAAACTACTTGGAGATGGATTAAACATCCTCACCAAGTAAGGATGTGAATGATTATGTCATCTATGTAAGTGGCTGTATAGGCGTCATGAGGTTTCAGTATTGTGCTCAGCATTCTTTGAAAGGTGGCAGGGGTGCCATGTAAACCAAAGGGAAGTACTGCTAATTGATAAAGACTCAGGGGTGGAGAAAGTGGTTCTTTCTTAGTCCTTTGGATTTAAAGGGATATTCTAGTACCCTTTACAGAGGTCTAAAATACTGATATATTGGTCCCTTTTTATTTAATTAACTTCTATAATAATTATTTTTATTCTGTTCCTAATAGGAACTTTATCGAGCTCTTTAGTAATCTTTCCAATTTAGAAAGACAGCAAGGCTCAGATGAGCCTATTGGGATCTTTTTCAGTGGGGATTTTAATGCCAAACTTCCAACCAAACCATATGGTGTGAATCCACCCCACGTGGATTCCGCCGTACGAAGGGGTTTGGAATTAGATACCTTTTTGAGTGAGCACATGCTTACTAACGTAATGGATATTGCTGGCATTGAATCTATCCATTCTTCTACAAACCAGCAGCCACCCACATTTAGAGGAAGTGATTGCTCTTCAATTATTGATTTTATTTTTGTTTCTCCTTGCCTCGCAGACCGCTTACTGACCGCTGAGGTTCATGTAACAGACTTTAGAGACCATAATCCCCTCAAAGTGGAATTAAGATTAGCAACGCGACCCGTGTACACCACCCTTTGTGGAGCAAGAGATCTAACTCCATCAACAGATAAATTAAGATTGAAATGGAGGGGGGTTGATAGCGGAAAATTACTTCAGACTTTGTCAGAGGGGTCTACGCATTTAATCTCCTCATGTTTATCAACTGAAGGATTACATTCAAGGGTAATTGAAGATTTCACCAAACTTTGTTCAGTGATCAAATCCCTCTTGTCGGTACCTCTCACTCAGGAAAAAATAGAACCGAGGTGGTTTGATCACGAATGTTCAGAGGCCAATAGGAACTTACACAAGGCTCTAACCTCTAAACCAAGGTGTTGCGTAGATGTAAGAATAGCAAGGAAGAGGTATAAAACTGTAATAAGTGAGCGGAAGGGTGTCCTCCTTGGTGAACGCTGGGAAGTATTATCAGAGTCAGCTGGCGGAGAGAAGGTCAATATATTTTGGTCCGCAGTTAGGGATATGCGCAACATGGGCCAGCAATTAACACCAGTGAGTTGTACTATTTCCAGCAAGTCATGGGAGAACAACTTCTCCAAAATTTATGCCACTCCGCCACACGGTTTAGATCATTATGTGCAGGGTCAACTGTGTTGCCTGAAAATCACATCCCTAGAGGTGGAAGAGGCAATTGCACAGAGCCTTAGTAATAAGGCCCCTGGCCCAGACGGGCTTCCTATAGATTTATTCAAATGCAAACCAGAGTTCTGGGCCCCGCTCCTCTTGAATGTTTTTAATGATTTACCCAAAGCCCCTACGCCTAGCACCTGCGCCACGAGTGTCATCGTCCCAATCTACAAAAAGGGCGATAGATCGGAACCCATTAACTACAGACCCATTTCTTTGCTTGATAATACACTAAAGATCTTGGGCCGAATTATATACAATAGGGTCTTAAAATGGACAGAGGAAAGTGGCATATTAAAGCCATGTCAACTGGTTTTTCGAAGCAAGGTCGGAACCACTGAACAATGTCTAAATCTTAATTTGGTTATCAGTAAATATAACATTGCCCGACTTATGGTCCGCTTTCGATTTAGTCAATAGGTCTAAGCTTTGGTCTATTTTATTGGATTATGGTTTGGATGAGTCCCTGGTTCATTTTTTGGCATATTTGCACACAGATCTCAAAGCCCAAGTGATGATTGGTATGGGGGGGTGCGGTCTCGGGACCCATCAAGGTAGGAAGGGGAGTAAGACGGGGGTGCGTTTTAGCACCCCTGCTTTTTATCATTTATATCAATGGGCTGAGTAATTGCCTGAAATTGTCAACTCCAGACGTCCCGATACTTAATTTTAAACCGTTACCGGTGCTCCTGTACGCAGATGATGCGGTCCTTATAGGTCGCACACCAAACTCCTTGCGTACTTTGGTTAAGACCTTTGTTGAGTACATGGACGGTCTGGACTTTGTGTAAATTTAAAAAAATCTTTTATTATGTCATGTGGACCAGAGAAACGCCAGCTTAATTCTATATTGGTCGGGAATGACAGACTAACCTCCACTGGTACTTTTCCCTATTTAAGGATAGTCTTTGCCGCGAACGGCTCGTGGACTGGGCATTTGGCCCACTCCACGAGCAAGTTCTCAAAGGCCATCAACTCTATTTGAAGTCTCCCCCGCCCGAAGAAAACAGGTGCTATTCCAGCTATTTAATTTTTTTTTAATTGCAATGCCTCCCAGTAGCCACGTATGGGGCCGAGATATGGGGATGACGAAGAGTCATTGCATCCAGCAGGACGAAAATCGGTTTTGTAGAAAGCTGCTGGGTGTTCCAATCTCCACCGCCCAGCATATATGCCTTAGGGAACTTAACTTAAATTGTATTTGTGATTTTATTAGCGCTCGCCCTGCTCTATTTTGGCTCTCAGTTTGGAGGAATAAATCTGCATCCTTAACGCAAGAAATTATAAGCGATTGCCTTAAGTGCGAGAGAGTAATGGATATTCCCTGGCTCTCGGGGGTCTATCAGAGTCTATGTAGCATTGATAAAGGCAGTCTCTTTTTAGACCCAAGTAGAGCCGAATTATTTCACAAGAATGACCTGAAAACGCACTTTATACACTTTACAACTCAGAAAGGATCAGTAAGGAATCTAAGAACTCCTCCGTTCTTAGTTACATGTGCAAAGACCTGTATAGGTATCCCCTACCAATATATCTTACTTTGCCAATGACTAACTGAGAAAGAAGCCTGCTATTTCGGTTGAGAGCAGGTACTGTAAAACATTTGTTATGTTTCCCCCTTGGCTATCGGCCAAACCTCGTAAATATATCATGCCCCTGTGATGGAGTGAGCGCACAAACTGATTTGCACTTTCTCTTCTTTTGTAAATATTATTTAAAATATGTGAAATGGCTTTTAACCCCATTTTTTAAAACACATAGACCTGTTTCCTTGGAACAATCTCATCAGACGCTGCTTTCTTTAGAAAATGAAGAAATAGTTTTTCGCACTTGCACTTTTCTGAGAATCGCCCCCGAGCCCGGAGGATGATGAACAATCCCGGACTATTTTAAAATTCTGTATGGAAGCCTTGCTAAATTGTTTGGTGTTTTTTATGGTGTATCAAATCAACTGTGTGATATTTTTATAAGGATTTTATAATATTATTGTAAATTTGTGATTGTGCTTTTATGAATTCTTCGAATTCGAATACAGATTTATGAACTGAACTGAACTGATATATTGGGCTTGCGCTAAACTTTCAACTATTTCATCAATATGTGGGAGGGGATAAGAGTTATATTTTGAAATGTTATTTATCTCCCGAAAGTCAATACAAAATCTGATAATACCATCAGGTTTTGGGAACAAGACAGTAGGAGTTTTCCACTCGCAAATTGAGGGTGTGATAACTTTCAACTGCAATCTTTTCTTTACTTCTACTTATACGGCTTTAAGTCTGAGCTCAGGGATCATAAAAGGCTTAAGCCAGACCCACTTACCGGGTTCTGTAAAAACAGAATACTTAAATATCAGAGTACGTTCTGCGGTGGTAGAAAAAATACCTGGACACCCTTTCTAGCTGTATTTGTACCATATTTTTCTTCTCATTTTCCAGTTCGGGATCTATACTTTGTAGTCCAGGTTTCTTACCTATCCCCTTTTCTGCATATAGAACTGCTAGAGACCCCTTCCATTTCTTTAATAAATTAACATAGTAGACTAGTGTCAGGATAACTGTCACCTCTGGCTTGCACAGGAGCAGAATGATGCACTCTCTTAATTCCTCTTCCAGACCCTCCAGAAACCTGATTATGAACTGGGTATCTATAAAGGTCTGGGGGGAGGGGGGATTGGTTCTGTGTATTCACATTGTCTTAATTTTATGTGTTTCGAAGGAGGGCCTGAGAAACTGAAAATACAATGATTTCTCTAGTATAGATTTACTGAATTCTTGGCACAGAGTTACTTAATTTGGATGTTTCCTGTATTCTAACCTATTCTACTTACCCTGTAATCCAAGACTTGAGCTTCTCTTCTCATAAGTAGAATTGAAGAACTCGTTGGTACTAAGAATAGAGAATATCTTACAGAGTTATCTTTCTTTTTGTTTTTACTTAGAAATGAAAATAAAATAATAAATAATTAACGTTATTCTTTTCTCAACAGGAGAACTCTTAGAAGAGCGAGCGAGAGAAAGGTAAGCATTCTTCTTTCCCTATTTGGTGTGAGAGTTAAGATATTTGGTTTTCTTAGAATATAGTAAACAATAATAATTTCGTTCCACTTAACAATTTTACTTTAATACTGTACTGAATATATCACTTAGCTTGCATTTGCAGATTGAAGAAGTCTTTCTCGAATGTCGGAACGAGTCTGCAGAAGGAAATCTCGGGTAGGCGTTTCTTCTTAACTCGGGTTCATGAAAAACTGGCCTCTATTTCAGTGTTGGAGATACTACTTCTAAGCGCTAGCTGGAACTAGGAAGAGACAACCTTAATGCGTTGACTATTGCTAGAAGAGAAACACTACTCTAGTGTTCTGACTCCAGGAACACGCCTTCCTAGAATTCTGCAATTAATATTTAGTCATGCACGAACAGAAAAACCCTCAAAGCACAGACTCCGTTTAAGGAAGAAAACTTCCTTTGTTCTGGAAAAAAAAAGGTTGTCTGTATACCAGACTGGCTTCGGAAACGAACACTAGCTCCATGACGCTTTCTAATACTCGATGAATCAGACGCAAACTACTTCACAACGGCCTCACAACTAAGGTGTGTACTTGGGCATTTACTTAAATAAAGTGCACTGTCTCCAGAAGGTTGCGCGCTTCACATAGAATTCTGAGCTCCATCTTTGAAGTGAACAACTAGTTGCTTCCTTGACTGAAGGCCTGAGCAGCCATCTTGGAATTCCAGTTATGCCATGCCTTTCTACAAGAGTGAATCTTGTTTCTAAATCTTTCTTCAGAACAGATTTGGTAAGCAATGGCACACGTAGGGTAACTGAGTTCTTTAAATCCTGACAACTTGAAACCCGTTATTTACAGCATTGATCTCTAGCCAGTAGGTTACAGAGGTCACTTGTACAGTGACCCTAAATGGACCTTGCCGCTGACTTAACATTTTCTGGTAAGAGATGGGTTGCAGTAGCAAGACAGTCTCCTGGAGTAAAAAGTTTGTGTTAGAAATGGGGATCTCTGGTTGGCTAAGGCTTGCACCAAAGCCAGGCAGAGACCACGACTCTAGTCAGGGAATGGGAGTTACACTCCTAAGATAACCCTTGCTCACCCCCTTGGTAGCTTGGCACGAGCAGATAGGCTTATCGCGGTGGCGATGTGCAAAGCATTTGGACAACACACACAGTAACAACACACTAGGCACACCACAAAAGGAACTTCACACAAGATTATATAAAAATAGCCTTTGTATTATAATAAAAACACATCAGATACTAATCACACAATATACACTGTGCCAACTGGCACGGGCAATATTTACAAGGGACTATTTACACATGACAGGGCCACGTGGGCCACTGTCAGAATTAACACTTGGTAAAGAAATAGTAAAAAGTAAGAATACATATGAATTTAGAACACAGCCAGTAATCACTGGCAGACACTATACTCAGCATGAACCTGTAATATAAATCAGAACAGGCACAGTAACACATAAGGCGAGAACTCTATTCTGCGCCAACCTCATAAGCAAAAATAAGATAAACCATAATCTCCTAAACATCAGGAAATACACTTAATCACATAACCTGCAGTAGGGAATAAATCAAACCTAGACCACAGTAGATAATTAAAACATAAGGTAAAACCTAAGAATCACGAAAGCACATCTATGAGGATAAATCAAGGTGCATAAATCATTCAACAAACATTACATTTCCTAGCACCTATATAAATGACCTTAGGGCCTTGCGCCCTATAAAACCTAATAGTCCCCAGGGCCAACTGGCCATCTCTAAGGGGCTCAAATGCCCTCTGTCCATGAAGTCAGGGCTGCTGTCTAAACAGCGACAGTCGCGGGGCGCGCTTGGCGCAAACCTAAACGTGGCAGCTGCCCACTACTTGCTGGGCAGCTGGAATACTGAATGAAGGCCTAAACGTTGCAGCTGGCACTAAGTGCTGCGCAGCTGTGCAGGCCAGGGTAGGGAGAAAGGAGTGCATCTCACTCCTGAATTAAAGTACATGTCCCCCCTAGAAGAAAGATGAACCTAAACGGTGCAGCTGTCCATTAATTGCTGGGCAGCTGGGAATCAGAAAACTGCGGCATCGGCTCTCAGAAGCCCTGAAAATAACTTGCACAAAAAGGTTGGAGCCCTCGAGGCTCTGGAAACTACATGTGCACTCATGGAGCGCACTAGCGCTTTAAAAATGAAATATGCCCCCAAAGGTGGAGCCATCTGGCTCTAAAGGTAACTGGGGCCTCGTGGGAGCCATCAGGCTCTTGGAATCATGGGGTCAATACATGGATGCCCCCACGAGGCTCTGTGGGCCAAATGAGGGAAACCCGGGCCCTGAAACACTTGGGGCCTCGTTGGAGCCACGGAGGCTCTGGGGGCTATGATGCGGAAATGCGGGCAGTGCCCCGGGCCCCTCGGGACCCGTTAAACAATTAGGGCCAGTCCAGAGCCACCCATAGGCTCTCGAAACAAAGAATGCGGTCAATGCAGGAGCGGCCCGCTGCCAAGTGGGGCCGCTCGAGAAAGCAACAGAGGCGACTCCAAGCCCCCCTCCTTACCGGGTTGCTCACGCTCTGCCACGGCCGTCTCCTTTCTCGCGCGGCGGCATGCGGGGAATCCTCTGGAGAGCCTCCACCTCTTTTCGGGGACTCTCTCTCTCCGATGGGTCGACGGGACTCCCAACAACTCACGGGAGCCCCGAGCAGCAAGAGGCCATTGCTCGGCCTGCCTTCCTTCTGTGGGGGCGTGCGCGGGGCTTTCCTCCACCACACGGGAGTCCCGTGCGGATTCACCATGCTGACACCCTTCCGGCCCGGTTGCAGGCCCCGCCCCTGTCACGGGCAGGAGTGCCTGACTTCCGGTTTGCCGCGACCCAGGGCCGCAAAATGAGGGGTAGGCTCCCTCGGGAATCATTAAATAAATAAAAAGGAAGATGCAGGGTGGGCACCTGCGCATCGGGGATAATTAATTAAAAATCCAGCGGACATAATGCAGGGTGGGCACCCGCAATGGGAAAGCAAAAATAAGCGGGCATAAGGCACACAGCGCTCCCAGGGAGCTAAATGCAACCAGAGGTCCTGGAATAAAGAGGAAAGCACTCCCAGGGTGCTAAAAAGATGCAGCAAGGTCCTGGGGCAAGGAAATGGCAAAAGTCAAAAGGGTTCCAGGGCAAAGCAAAGTCCCCCAATCAGCCCAGGCAAGGCAAAGGGGTCCCCAAAAAGTCCTCCAGGCATCCAGGGGCTGGGCAGAGCCCAGGGAGGCAAGCCTTCCCCTGAGCTCCAGCAGCAGCACGCCCCTGGCAGATTCCAGTACAAGACAAGAACATTTACTTGGGGTCACAGCCCCTCTTTTATACACAGAAATCCTTTGATGTGGCAGTGTAGGCAAGGGGAGAACCAGATGCAACTGGTTCTTGAGGACTTTGTTTTCCTCAGCCACCCTTTCCATTCACTAGGCAGGCTACGGTCATTAGACGCATCACAGGGGGCAGAGCCAGCATTGTGTGAGGAAAGCCCAGCCCTATTTAGGTCCCAGGTGTACTCCTCCCTCACATTACTCATGCTAATCTCAACACTCACCACCGGGGCAGACCCATCATGACTCATGGAGCCAGGCTCACCAGCCAGCTCCAGCCAATCACAAGCCAGACACAAATTACACAAACCTGCCAACTTCTAGAAGTGGCACTTCCACACTAGCTACAATAAATCCGCACACATCATCGCGCAGCATTTAATCTCACAAGTTCACACATACCAAACTTGACCTTGCACTCCCCACGCATCAGGAACTATCATGGACACACATATTCCCCATGCATTCCTATGGGAGGGCAGACCAACTCAGCACACACACACTCAGAGTGCGCACGCACTTTACACTGGCCCACAGTGCTAAAGTGCGCAGAGGCCTAACATCACTATCACCATGCCAGAGACTAAAGCCAAAAAGGCCCAAGTCCAACAGTTTGTGTTTAATTTTTTTGTCATAATATTCCTTTTGAGCCCATTATCCCTGTTCTAGATTTATTCAAATTTTCCTTCTAATTTCATTCAAGCGAAATTTTTGATCATTCACATATTCTAGGAGATGTTTAGACTCATCGCGTTCTTGTTCTCATACCTCTTGGGCTATATCTATGAGTGTGCAGCGTTTCCACCCACATAACTTGAAGGGCGAATATCCTGTGCTGTTCTGTTCTTTCCACCATATAGGAACAGAGCCATGGGCAACATTTTTTACCGCCTCCTAGTTTCTAGTTCTAGCAGTTCTTTAGAGTAGTTTTTAGTGTACCATTATATCGCTCAACCAACCCATCCTCTTGGGGGTGATAAACTGTAGTTTTTATTTGGTGTATTCCCAACTGTCCACAAATGTGCCTCTTAAGTCTGGAGATGAAGGGGCTACTCTCTGTAAGCTTTTTCTGGGATAACCCGACTCTTGAGAATATTTCAATCATAGCTTTCGCTATTTTGGTTGCCGTAACGGAACTGCTTCTGGATACAGTGTAGCATAGTCCATCATGACACAAAAACAAATTGATATCCTCTCCTAGAGTTAATAAGGGGCCCTGTAATATCCATCCTCACCCAGGAATCTATATTAGGTAATGAGCACAGGGGAGCCTTTGGGGGGTCGATATTTACTGTTTTTTAACAGACATCACATTCTAGGCAATATTATTTTACCTGTCCATATATGCCAGGCCAATGGAATTTCTCTATAATGGTTTTTTCAATTTTCTCAGCCCCAAAATGATGCTCCCATCAAATTACTATGGTCCAAGAATAGAACTTTTTCCTGTAAAGGTTCTGGTGCTAATAACTGTACAGGTTGGGTCTTTCACCTTTTCCGGTATAAGAGGCCCTCCCTTTTAAAGAGATGGGGACTTACCACTTGTAGATCCTCTTCTTCATTGGCTCTAACCCATGCTTCTCAGAATACAGGATCTTCTCTTTGGGCAGCCTTAAAACTCCTGTACGCCTCCCAAATTCCCTCATCTTTATATACAGGAAAAGATATTGGAGTCCAAGGTTTCTCAGCTTTTCTATGTTTCTGGCTTTTCCTGTGTTTGGGGGTGGGCCATTTTGGATTTCCTGGGTTTGGGGGAGGGCCTCATTTCCTATTCCGGAAAAAGGAGCATTCTCTCACCAGGAACCTCCATCTTTCCATGACTTCTTAATCAGGAACTCCAATTTGGAATAACTAAAACATGGGTTATGGGTAATTTTGGGATGAACCCCGCTAGCAATTAAATAGGTTTTCTTCTCTATTCTGTACATCTATCTTCACTACTGGGTATAATCTTTTAACTCCATGTACACATTGGATATTTACCAAACCAGTTTGTTCCATAGGGCCCCTGTGAAGAAGCTGAGGACTTATCACGCTCTGCTGACACCCCATGTCCAGTAAGGCAGGTACTGTTTTTTCATTCATTCTTAAAAGATGATAGGCGGTTTAGGATCCTGAATTTGTATACAATATAGGTTTGGAGACCCCAATGTCCATTGGCTCAACCTTCTGGGCACAATACCGGACTATATGTCCCATAGCCCCACAATTAAAGAACTGCAGACAAGGGGAAATATGTATCTGACACACTCAGGGACACAGTGTTGGGTTTCTTTGTTCCGATCGGCCTCTAGGGTCTGACTGGACCGATTGCCCTTCCCTTACGATTTTCTTTGTCTCCCTCCCCAGGTCTCTTGGGCCCTACTATATGTGCCTGCTATTTCCAACACAGTTTCTAATATCAACTGACTACATTGTTTGACCCATTTTTGTACCAGGATGTAAGGAGTATAAAAAAATTGCTCAATTCTTTTTCTGACATTTCTTATTTGGTGGTGATTTCAGGTTTTAGCTACCTATCCATCATATCCTTGACCATGTAGTATAAGGCTCTAAGGGTTTTCATTGGGCCCTTCTTTGAATTGCTGTAACGTAATATGGTATGCCTCATCATCAACCCTTAATTGTTCTAGTACGAGGTTTTTCTTTATGTCAACGTAAGCAGTTGGATTTACGGCCTGGCAAGCAGTCTGCAGCTCTCCAGTTACCAAGGGACCCAGATATTGCCCCCATCAGCCTGCCGGCCATGCAGCTGCTTCTGCTAAACATTTAAAATTGTTAAAAAAGAAATTGGGATGTTTTCCACACACATATTTCTGTAATACTACAGAAGGCAAGCAGTATGTCACTGATGTTGTCCCACTACATATGCCAGTTTACAAATTGCGGCTTCTTCTTGAGTTTTGGAAAACTTCCCCACCTGTCCTACTTGCCTATGAAAAGCCTTATGCAACGATTCATAGTCTTCAGTGCGCCCACTGCCAAACTTTTCTAGCGTTTTCTCTAATCGCTGTTGTCCTCCCCCCCACCATCTTAGCTATGAGAGCCTACATTTCCTCCGATCCTACTTCTGACACCACCAAGTGGAGGGAGGGTCGGAAACAAGGCTTAGGAGACTTGTCCAATTTACGTACAATGGCTTTATTGGTGATGACACAAAGACAATGAGAGAGGCCCTTTACCACAAAAGGGGAAGGTACGCTAAGTAGAACGTAGTCAGAAAAGAATCCCCCTTTGGGCAGATAATTATAACCAGACAATAACTCACAGCAAAACCAGTTAATCACCAGAACAAAACACCAACACCCTCAAAAGGCCAAGTGTTCACAATTAAAGAAATATTTATTTCAGTTAAAAAAAGATTTTCATAACATTTAAAAATCTACAGTAAATGTCCCGCAATTTTTCAAAAGTTAACAACATTATTCGAAAGGTGAAAAAACTATAAAGCATTGTATACACATATTACATGCTAGGGAGAACATGCAAGAAAGATACTTTCTTATCAACATTAAAGGTAAAAACATTAGATCCAGATCCTTCGTTCTACATAGAATTGTTATTCTGGATACTTGATTTGTTAGAGTGACAAATGTCTCCCCAATCTACAGTCTGCCTCCTTAGTCTTGCGTCAATGCATTTCGGTGGATATCACTGATTAAAAACCACCTTCTTCAGGACAAGAATGAACATCTCCCATATAGAATTTTCAGTCTATATTAAATAATAAAACATCAATAAAACAAACAATTAGCCCATGGAAAGTATACACTTAAGAAGAAAAATAATACATATTGTCATACAAAGTATTCCATCTATATCAAATGATGATACATCAATAAGACTTCAATAGAACAGACAGTTCGCCCATGACAGGTGTATGCCAAAACAGAAGAGATAATGATACCGTCAAAAACACTGTTTTTATCCTGGTTATACATCCAACATCACATTCATACAGATAAATAACCATTCATCTCTAGTAGATGGTACTAATCCATACATCCTCTGATAAGTGTTCAGCTTCCACATTAAATATTTCTATTCTCTTATAATTTAATCAATACCTGTCTTGATGATGCAAAACACATTCAGGTATGTTGCAGGCAGGGAACCGTGCGAAATCGTGTAGGAGGAATTGTAAATCTCTCACTGAGGCCGTGCTCTAGATCTGGCAAGTCAATCTGTGAAAAAGGGGCCCTTATTAGACGAGGACCCTTTGTAAACCGGGACTCTAAATAAACAAAAGGCCCCAGATAAAGTAACCCAAAAAGTTACCTGCCTACTATCAATCATGATACTTCTAGGACACAGTTGTAGAAGACGCATTAATCTGCAATTAATTAAAAGATTCAAGGCTTTAGTAACACCTATTGCTATATAATTCACTGTGATTACAACATTCACGAGGGTTTATTACCTTTATCACTAAATTGAGCGTAAAGCTTCTTAGATTTGTGTTCCTTGATTCATACGTTCTGTGCCCGTTTTGTCTTTAGGCAGTTCATTAGTTTAAAAAAACAAAAAACACATAGAGGGTAATATGTTGCTGAATTACTCTTGGCTTACCTAACTCTTATTGCTGGGGTAATTTTTGTCAACAAATATAACTCACCACACTTACACCCACCCGAGATCATGTTGTTCACCATATTCACAACTTGCTCTTAGGCTTACCTAACTTTTATTACTGGGGTGATAAAGTCAACACATATCCCTCATCACACTAACACCCACCCGTGTTCATGCTGTTCCACAGAGAATTAACTCTCGGTACAAATACTATGGTGTATACATCCCGCTTTTAATTTATGGGCAGAATTCAAATTCTTTTTGCAGAGTTGAGCTGTACCACCAGACACCTCACAACATAGTTGAAAAAAGTTATCTAAACTGAAAACTAGCCTTAAAGACACTCCTCTTACTAACGCATACCCAAATTATAGTTTGCTTAGCCATGATTACGCAATAAAAACGCGATAAAAAGGACCGGGTCTAAGTCGGGCTGGTACCGCTACATTGATGACATTTTCTTTTTTTGGAGGGTGATGAGGATCAGTTAGAAGAGTTCCTACTCTGGTTAAATATGGGTGATTCCAATCTGAAATTCACGTCCCAATATAGTAGGTCTAAAGTGGACGTTCTTGATATCTCCATCAGAAAAATTAGATTAAAAAAGTTTTTGGAGGGTCGTTCAGTCAGGGAAAATAATAATAAATCTGGCCTTAAACCCAAGCCTAATTTTACTCCAACACTGGCAATGGTAGGTAGGAACCATGAGACCTTTGAGAGGGCTTTTGAAAGCGGTATACAAAAGGTTTTATCTGAAAATCCTAGGCATTTTGAAGAAAATACGAGTAGAGAAGAAAGGATAGCCATAAAGTCTTTAGAACATTATTTACAGCTAACAATCAATCCAGTTGATATGGGTGGGGGGGTCGTGGTTTTTAACACCACTGATTATGAACACAAAATGCAGGAAATGCTCAAGGTGAGAGAACACTATGAACCTGCTCCTAGAAGTCAACTGGCCACTCTAACCAGGGAATGTCTTGCGCTTCTCAGCAAGGCAAAGGACAAAAATGGATCTGTGAGGAGGAATTTAAAAATTTTGAATAATGTAAAACCTAGGATTCCGTCCTTGTACGGCCTACCTAAAATACATAAAAACTGTGACAATCCCTCAATGAGACCTATAGTTAGTAGTATCAACGCACTGACAGAGCCCTTAAGCAAATATGTTGATAATTATTTACGTCCTATAGTGATGGGCTTGAAATCATATGTTAGAGACTCATCTCATATGATTTCATTGCTGGAAAGTAAGCCGTTCTGTGGAGAGACTCAGTGTCTGATCACCCTGGACATTGAGTCTCTCTATACGATCATCCCCCAAGTAGCAACAGTAGAGGTTGTTCGCAGAGCGATCAATGAGGTTGAATTGGAAGGAGTAGAAAAGAGCTTTGTAGTGGAATGCACCAGGATTGTTTTAATGAACAAATTTTTTTGTTCAAGGAGCAGCTTTTTAAACAAAAGAAGGGTACCAGCATGTGGGCCACCTGTGTGCCTAGTCTAGCATGCCTCCATGTAGGGGAGTTTGAAAATAAACACATCTACAACAAACTTGCACCGTTCTTTGAGAATGTAGCGGGCTGGTACCGCTACATTGATGACAGTTTCTTTATTTGGGAGGGTGATGAGGATCAGTTAGAAGAGTTCCTACTCTGGTTAAATATGGGTGATTCCAATCTGAAATTTACGTCACAATATAGTAAGTCTCAAGTGGACTTTCTTGATATCTCCATCAAGAACGAGGATGGGATTTTGGCGGTGGAACTTTACACAAAACCTAAGGCTAAAACACCTTGCTACACTACTCAAGCTTCCACCCCAAATCCCAAAGGGATAATATCCTGTTCAGTCAATTTCTTTGGCTTCGTAGGAATTGTTCCGACATTAATGATTTTTATAAGCATGCTGAGACTATGAAAAAGAAGTTCAAAGATAAAGGTTACCCCAAGAAGCTAATTTCGCATTTGTATAAACGCGCGAGATTCTACAATAGAGAGGCTATGCTAAACAAGACTGTAGAGAAGAAGAGGGAACTTGATAAGGTTGTATTTGTCAGTAATTTCTCTTATATTAGCAATAGAATTAAAAACATAATAAATAGCAATTGGCACATCATCAATAATGAAAAAGAGAAAAAGCTAGAAAGACCCATTTTTGCATTTAAAAGAAATAGGAACTTGAAAAACGAGCTAGTACACACCTATAGGGAAAGTCAAGGAAGCACACAAGTACTTTAGGTAGAAGACGAGCAATAGGAAATGTTAAATGTGGCACGTGCAATGTGTGCGTGCTATGCATAGAATCTAAAAGTCTGGAACACAATGGTTGCCATGTCGACTCCAGATCAATTAATAACTGTAGGAGTAGAAAACATAGTGTATTTTCTGCGGTGCCCATGCAGCAAGGGCTATGTAGGAGAAACTGGTAGGGAGCTCCAGATCAGACTCCAAGAACATCGCACGGCCACTAGAAACAAGAAGGCCAATGCTCCCTTAGTAGCCCATTTTATAGAAATGGGCCACAATGATTTTGATATTGAATGGTTCATCTTAGAGAAAATCTGGATTGGGGCATGCGGAGGCAATATGGAGCAGAAACGCAAAGCAAGGGAACAATGGTTTATTTCACGTTTTAACACAGTCCGAAATGGCCTTAATTTTAGAGAAGAATGGGACCGTCTGATTGGGTGAAATACACCATCTCTATAATGTCTACCACTAATGTGCGTAAGGATTCGGCCAGGCAACTAGCTTACAGCAGTGAAGTTATGAGGTGTATGGCAAGAAACTACTGATGTATTGCAGGCAAGAAACTCCTTATGCAATGTGGCCTGCATTTGGTGGTAGCATAGTTTACATTATGTCACTGGCATTTGAACCGGATCGTTAGAAACTTCATGTGCTTAGATGGATGCTGATCTTGGCAATAGAGACTATATAGACCTGGATATTACCCCTTGGGTAGGTTAAGATGGCTGCCTTGAATGAAATCGTGTAGTTAAGAGAATTACGTTCACAAATCGGAACATGCCCGAAAAATTAAATAAAAGTAGTAATTACGTGTAAATAAAAACTTTATGGGCTATAATTTAATCCGTAAGAAAGTCTAAGTCGGCCGCTATAAACACAATAGAAATTACAAAGGAATCGGCCGGTTTTTACAATATAGAGAGAATATGCAAGAGGTAATAGACTTATTAGTTGCGTCGCTTTAAGGTGTCAAGATAGAGGCACAATGGTCATAAATACCAGAATAGATTGAGGAGAATACAATCAGTTTTATCATTATGTAAGGGAAAGCTAAGATGGCCGCCAGAGTAACAATACGCTTTGCTTCATTTCGCAAGAAAGCGCAGCTGTACCCTATTTCGGAATTAATCACAGGGACACAGTAGATATAAGGATCAAGGTCTCCGTGGGGCTTAGAAATCCTAAACCACGGAGAAGTTACATACATGAGGCCGGAATGCTTGGACTGTAGGTAAGAAGTAGGATGATTAATAGACTTAGACTGGGTCCTTTTTATCGCGTTTTTATCGCATAATTATGGCTAAGCAAACTATAATTTGGGTGTGCATTAGTAAGAGGAATGTCTTTTAGGCTAATTTTTGGTTTAGACAACTTTTTTCAACTATGAAGCGAGGTGTCTGGTGGTACAGCTCAACTCTGCAAAAGGAGTTTGAAAGCTGCCCATAAATTGAAAGCGGGATGTATACACCGTGGTATTTGTACGGAGAGTTCATTCTCTCTCTGTGAAACAACATGACCACGGGTGGGTGTTAGTGTGATGAGGAATATTTGTTGACTTAATCACCCCAGTAATAAAAGTTAGGTAAGCCTATGAGCAAGTTGTGAATATGGTGAACAACGTGACCTCGGGTGGGTGCAAGTGTGGTTAGTTATATTTGTTGACAAAAATTACCCTGGCAATAAGAGTTGGGTAAGCTTATGAGTAATTCGGCAACATATTACCCTCTGTATGTTTTTTTAGAAACTAATGAACTGCCTAAAGACAAAACAGGCACAGAAAGTATGAATCGAGGAACACAAATCTAAGAAGCTTTGCGCTCAATTTAGTGATAAAGGTAATAACCCCTCGTGAATGTTGTAATCAAAGTGAATTATATAGCTATAGGTGTTACTAAAGTCTTAAGTCTTCTACAACTCTGTCCTAGAAGTATCAGGATTGATAGTTGGCAGTTAACTTTTTGGGTTACTTTATCTGGGGCCTTTTATTTATTTTGAGTCCCTGTTTACAAAGGGTCCAGGTCTAATAAGGGTCCTTTTTTCACAGATTGATTTGCCAGATCTAGAGCATGGCCTCAGTGAGAGATGTAAAATTGCTCTGACACGATTTTGCCTGGTTCCCTGCCTGCAACATACCTGGATGTGTTTTGCATCCTCAAGACAGGTATTGATTAAATTATAAGCGAATAGAAATACTTCATGTGGAAGCTGAACACTTACAAGAGGATGGATGGATTAGTACCATCTACCAGACATGAATGGTTATTTATCTGTATGAACGTGATGTTGGATGTATCACCAGGATAAAAACACTGTTTTTGACGGTATTATTATCTCCTATCTTTTGGCATACACCGGTCATGGGCTAACTGTCTGTTTTATTGATGTATCATGATTTGATATAGATAGAATACTTTGCATGACAATATGCATTATTTTTCTTTTTAAGTGTATACTTTCCATGGGCTAATTGTTTGTTTTATCGATGTTTTATTATTTAATATAGACTCAAAATTCTATATGGGAGATGTTAATTCTTGTCCTAAGGACTGTGTTTTTTAATCAGTAATGTCTCCCGAAACGCGTCGACGCAAGACTAAGAAGGCAGTCTGTAGTTTGGGGAGACATTTGTCCCTCTAACAAATGAAGTATTCAGAATAACAATTCTATGTAGAACGAATGATCTGGATCTAATGTTTTTGTCTTTAATGTTGATAAGAAAGTATCTTTCTAGCATGTTCTCCATCGCATTTAATATGTGTATACAATGCTTGATTTTTTTTAACCTTTTGAATAATGTTTTCAACTTTTGAAAAATTGCGGGATCATTTACTGTATATGATAAATTGTTATGAAAATCTTTTTTAATTAAAATACATATTTCTATAATTGTGAACACTTGGCCCTTTGAGGGTGTTGGTGTTGGTGTTTTGTTCTGATGATTGACTGGTTTTGATGTGAGTTATTGTCTAGTTATACTTATCTGCCCAAAGGGGGATTCTTTTCTGACTACGATTTATTGGTGATGATACAAAAGAAAATTAAGGATGAGTGGCTTGTTTGAGTTTTTAGCCTGTTTTGTACTCTCTTATTTAGGCACACAATAATGATTTCTCTCACTTTCTTTTCGCAGGGCTCTTGGTGATGTCCGCCACCAGTGCCCTGCCAGGGCTACAACTCTCTGGAGTTGTGGTGGATACTTGCAGGTCTCCTGGTGGGGTACACCACTCCTCCATCTACCAGCTGGCTGCATTCTTGGCCTCCACTTCGAATCCTACGTCAGATTCGAATCCCTTCAGTCCTTGGGTAACTGCAACATCCTTCAGCTTATTTCCAACTCCCCTGAGCTCCTTCTACTTGTTCCTATCATTGTGCTCCTCAACGTCGGGACCTGTGTCCTGTTGGCTGAACACGAACAGATGGTGACTGTTTTCCCTGCGTCTCCTGTTGCAGCTGCTCCTAAAAGAAATGGATCCAAATTTCACCATTCCTGTGGCATCTTCCACCGAGGGCTAAAACTCTATTTTGATATATATATATATATTCGCGCTCCTTCTCCACTGGAATACGAGGCACTCGCAGGAGGGTGCTGGTTGCGGTCGTGGAAAACCGCCAAACATAAAGCTCCGTTTTTTTATATAAAATAAAGAAATACCGAACTCGTGGGGGGCAAGTAAGCAAACTTATTTAATTATCGTTGCTGCCAAACAAACAGACGCGTTTCGGCGTGCAGCCTTCTTCGGTGTTTACAGCACCGCGCGTCGGACACGTTAATAAAGTGTTACATGGTCATCAACAAAAGACAAATAACCTTAGTGGAACGAGCGAGCACCATATTGGAGCCTGTTCGTTCTGTTCGAATTGCGCCGTGAATCGGCACCAGACTTCAATTCATTGTTACATATAAAACAAATCAAAACACAGAGGTACAGAGATTATCTCGCCGTAGATCGGCATATGTCCCATGTTCGGCCATGAAAAACACTTTACATTACCAAGAAAGCAGACTAGTTGCTAAATCCAAATTTACATTCAAGATTAGAGATAAATGGGAATCAAAAACAAAATTTCATAAATGCAAATGCAAATATATACAGTGCATCAAAAGTAGCTTCAGATACGCAAAATCTATTAATCATGAATTGTTATGCTCTATGGTACAGTTTTAAACCAGGTTCCAGAGTATTAGATTTCATAAAACATTTTATGTAATAATTGGAAAGTGGATTATGTTAGCCATAGAATAGCCATTCTATGAGCCCAGGTGAACAGCTAGTTCCTCCCCACTATTGAGGCCTTTAGGAAATTTGTAGACAGATCAATAATGCATCTAAATTCTAGACGGCGTAACTTACGCAGTCTGTCGCCCCCTCTAATAGAGAGAGGGATATGATCTAGTCCATAGTATTGTAGCTTGCTTCTGTTGCTATGATGACTTTCGGCAAAATGCCTAGCGACAGGATAATCAGGATCTGCCTTATCAATCACCCTCAGATGTCCCAGGACCCTAATCTTAAGTTGATGTATGGTACTCCCTATGTAGCACAAGCCACATGGGCATACCAAACATTACCCCGCAGAAAAACCAGAAGAGCGGGGGGTGGCAGGAACAGGAAGAACCCATAATTGGACCAATCGCAGCAAAAAGAGAACAATGAAACAACAATAGATAACACCAATGTGACTGTAGTCAATCTCACTAAGAAGAATCTAACGGATGTTGAAAACAAACTGCTGAGCCTGGGACTCACTTTCTGCCCTAGTAACCATCTTGAGTACACGCAGACATGCATAGACCTCTTCTGTTTCATACGCAAACTCAAGTTACACAAATACTTCAAGCTACGACCCATACAAAGGATCCGAAAGTGACTCTTTTAAGACTCACAGCCACAGATATACTGAGCAGTAAAGACCTGTTGGGGTTCAAGGGGGCCTGGTTCCTTCTGTCTAGTTCCCCATTAGCGGTTTTGTCTTAAAAGTGCCAAGTGCATATGCGAATTTATGGACGCTCCCTAGAGCTCGCTTTAAAAGGGGGCTGCCAACAGGAAACTGGTGCTTGGTTTCTTTATTGGTCCCTTGCCGTGTGTTTCCTGTTCCTGTGGTTCTACCTTGTTTCCCTTCCTTCGAGCTCCTTTCCAGCGGTCTTTTCTAGTGCTGGGTTTTGATCCCCTTTTTCCCCTGCTCCCTTGTTTTCCTATTCCCTTGGGCATTTCAGAACCCTTTATTGGGGACCTGTTTTTGATCTTCGGTGACGTTTTGGGATTCGCGGCTGCGTTTCCTTTGAGTTTTAACGTCCCGTTATTATCCCTTTTTTGTATCCAAACCATCTTGTTATACGCTGTGTTTGGGTCGTTTCACGAAGGAGCTGAATAACGGCCGTTTTTGTGCTACCTTCGTGTTCTTTTTTACATTCCAGGGGTTTTTTGGGTGTCTTTCGTATTCCCTTTGATACCATTTTTCCCCTGTCCTTTTTTTTGTCCTAAGAATTGTGAATTCCACCCCTTTGTCATTCTCGGTGTTTACCGAGGGGGCGTGGTTGGTCTGGGGTTACGCAAGAAACAACCAATACGATTGCAGTGGAAGGATTCCTGTTTCGTATCAAGCCACTCCAGTTTGTTATCTGGGGTAAGCAGGGAGGCCGGTGGTTCGTGTGTGTACTTGGCACTGGTAATAGTAGTAGGGGTGTGTTTAATCTTGTCTCCTTTCATTTTAGTGGTCTCGTCTGTGTCAAGCTGTCAGCTGCCAGGAAGCCAGAGGAGACGAGTTGTGTTCCCCAAGACCTTGGGTTCCCTTGTTTTGTTACCCACCTTCTCCCGGTGTCGTGTTCTCCACCATCCGTTTTGATTGCGGGTGTTGGGGGTCACGGTGAGGGTAGAGGATTGGGACGTTCTTCACTCCTGCGGTGTTGGGCCGGTCGGCAACGGAATTAGACCTGCCAGTCATGGAACTCCTGGAAGATTTGAGGACTGAACAAAATACTCAGCAGGACTCAACACCGGTAGAGAACATGGACTTGGCAGAGAAGGCCTCCAAACAAGGTATTGAGCAAGACAAGGAGGAGAGCCATCATCATTGTTCAACCCTCAATTACCGTGGGATGCCATAGATGTCTTTTCAGAAGCCATGTTTAACGACCTTCGGAAAATTCAGAAAAAGTAACAAGAACCATGTGCTAATAACGAATATCACTAAATCTGAAAAAACAGCGTTACAGGGCTTGATGAACGATACCAACATCATAATAAAGCCCTCAGACAAAAGAGGAAACGTGGTGCTGATGACTAGGGTCGACTATCGCAATGAGGCTATTAAACAACTGTCTGATGTGCAGTATTATGAATTATCCAACATTGAGTTGTACAAGTGTGGAACAGTATGATGGACTCATAAAGAAATGGTACAATCAAGCGATGATAGGGAATGATTAACATTTATTTCTACGCAGCAGCAATCCTACTGTTCCTACATTTTACCATCTACCGAAATTACACAAAGACTGCATTCAGCCCCCTGGCAGGCCCATTGTGTCTTTTGTCAATGGACTAACAGAACATCTGTCAATGTTTATCGATAGCTTCTTGTTTCCTTTTGTTATTCAACTCCAGTCGTATACGAAAGATTTTCTTAACACAATTTCTACTATCACCTGGGACTCCACGTATTTATTAATTGTGTTGGATATCACTAGCCTTTATACGTGTATCAAACACGAACATGGTCTATCTGCTATCCGACACTACTTGGATCAGCGTCAACTTCGCTATGTGAAACACAATCTGATGATACTAGAGCTTGCTGAGTTCTGTCTCACTAATAATATCTTTTTGTTCGAAGACCAATTCTATCGACAAGTGTCAGGGACAGCTATGGGTACCTGCTTCGCCCCCAGCTATGCGAACTTGTTCGTTGGCTGGTGGGAGGAGCAGGTGCCCAGACACTATGAGGGACAGGACAGCGGCAGGGTTGTACAACGACATCGATATATCGATGACTTGTTCATTGTGTGGCAGGGGACAGTGGACACAGCTCAGAGATATATCGATGTCCTGAATGACAACAAGTACAATCTGCACTTCTCAGGTAGAATTAGTTCGGAAGAAGTTAACTACTTGGACCTGAGGGTGTTCATTGAGAATGATGAACTGCATACGGCATTATATCGTAAATCTACGGCCGGCAATTAAACTCTGTACACCAGCAGCAATCATCCGCCTAAGTTGATAAGAAGTATACCCTATGGGGAACTTCTTAGACTATGGAGGAATAGTTCCAGAGAGCATGATTTCGAGGCGGCTGCCTCGGATTGTATAAGAAGGTTTAGCATAAGGGGCTATGATAGTAGCTTACTCGAGGACATATTGAAAAAAGGTAGAAAAATTCCCAGGGAGGTCCTTCTCATAGAAAAACCTAAAGGAAAGACCACAACTAATGAAGGAAAATTTCGTATGATCACCCCCTTTTCATCTGAGGCGAATTACCTAAAAAAGATGCTACGTAAGAATTGGCATATCCTGAAGATGGATAATGTAATCAGGGACGACATACCTGAGTCACCCCATGTCACATTTAAGAAGGCTAGGTCGTTAAAGGATATGCTGGTAAGAAGCCATTTAGATAAGGTTCCACCTACAATAAACACCTTGAAAGATATGAAGGGTTTCTTCCCTTGCGGCAGGTGCAAGGCTTGCACAGCCAGCAAGAGGGTTCTCACGTACACCATACCTGATACAGGCCTAACCAAATCGATCCCAAAGATTTTTTTTTATTAGTTTTTTTTTTTAAATACGATGTCCGGACCCAGCCGCTTGATGTATGCGTTCACCAGGCCCCGCTTGATTCTGCTACCTAGCCCATTCACATTCCATGTCATTATCGAGAGACCCTCCATTTCCTGTCCCCCTTCTATGTGTCTACACAGCATCCCTCCATATCTTGTTGTGTGTGGTGCCCTGGGCTCTCTCTAGTGGAGTGTCCTTCAGCGCGGCGTGTGTGGCTTTCCTGACATGACCTGAACCTTCCCTCTCCCCCGCCCCCACTCCCCCTCCATTCCCCCAACTCCCTGAAACTGGAAACAACCGTAACTTCCCCCCATGCCCCCCTCCCCACCACCCCCCCCCCCCTTCAGTCTAAACCTCCGCAGAACCAAGACTGCTGGCGGAGAGGGTCTGTCGCCCTCCCTTGGGTCCCCCCCATTTAGCCTACAATTGCACTTTACGTAGCGGGTGCGTGTCCCGTCCCCGCCCGGTCAATCTGCAATGTTCAAGAACATAACATAGAAATAAATAACAAACAATAAGTAAAGGGGTGTTGGTAACTTGCGTGCCCCCTCAACGATGAGCTGCTTTCTCAGGTACCAGTCCTGTCCCTTTTCAGGAATGTGAGTCCTGTGTCCCATTGCCCAGATCTTCTGCCAGGCCGGGCGTCCCCTGCTCCAGTTCTCGGATTGCAGTCACCAGGGGATGTAAGGAGCGTCACTCCTCTTCCTCCCCTTCCGATGTCCGGCCTCCCGAGTCGGCGTCCCCTTCGGAGCGAACATGAGTTGTCAGGCAACTGAACCTGGACCCCGGCGCTGCACTCCCTGCTGAAGATGCCGAGTTTCGTCGTCTCCGTCCCGACGTGTTGAGACCCCGATACGGTGTCGTCTTCATGCGTCTTCTGGTCCGCGGTTTTTTGGGTCTTTGGGTCTTAGGAGGACTGCGTCTAAGTCTGGCAGCTGCCATCTCGTCCCTTATCCTGTTTACTTCGTCCGCCGCCCCACGGAGTATAGGACGTTCCTCCAGCCACTGCCAGGCCCCTTCCGGGCGGTTGAATAAGTGTGTTTTGCCTTCAAATATCACTTTCAGTTTCGACGGAAAGAGCAACATGTACGTTATGTGTAGGTCCCTCAATTTCGCTTGTACCGCATCATATGAGTGCCTTTGTTTCTGTACTTCCTGGCTGTAGTCTGGGAAAATGATAATGTTCGTATTTTCAAGGCGTATCTCCCCCAACTTCCTGGCCTCTCGGAGTATTAGATCTCGGTCCGCAAAGTTAAGGAAACGTGTAATGACCGATCTCGGCCTCGCTCCCTCCGGCGGCTTCGCCAGTAGCGCCGTATGCGCCCGTTCAATTACAAAGCAGTTTGAGAATTGTGCCTCGGAAACGTTGTCTTCAGCCAGGAACGCAGATAGGTCGCCATGTCCGCCCCTTCGATGCCTTCTCTAAAACCCACAAAACGTAGGTTGTTGCGTCTCGCCCTGTTTTCCGCATCATCCACCTTCCATAGCAGTTGCCGGTGTGATGCTTGAAGTTCCGCCATGTCCTTCCGGAGGGTGGTGAGGGAATCTTCCGCCTCGCTAATCCTTGTCTCCGTCGTCGTCACCCTCTCTGTCAGATTCCGGAAATCTTGACGCAGAAGCAGCACCTCCGAGCCTACCTCGCCAATCTTGGCCTCCAGGGCTTCCCTCAAATCCTGAATATCCGTCCTAGATGCTTGTATTGCCCCTATAAGCAATTCAGTGTCCGACCGCGTGCCAGAGGCCGCCGGGGTTGCCTCTTTCTGTGGACGTGCCGTGGCATAGCTATCCAGGGTCTCCTGTCGTGAGGGTTTAGCAACCGGGTCTCTCTTCCCCATCTCACCCTCCTCTGGATTCTCCCCCTTTGGACGGGTCCCTCACGTACTCCTTGCCGTCCGTTTGTCTTCTGTGGGAGAGGGGGGGTGACGTCCCTCGTGGACCACTGGTATGGTGGTGATGTTTTGTGCACCACTGTTATGGCGGTGATGCTCGACTCCATGTGCCTTCCCTTCTGAGCTCCTCTGTCTTGGCACCCGCCTTTTCCTACAGTATTGTCCCACTTTCGCCTTGATTCTTCTTGTGCTCCGGTGACCTAGTGGTCGTCTGTGTCGCGTGAGGTCCGGTATGAAGCGGATGATCCTCCCCTGCTGCACCCCACACCTCCCCGGTGTTGCTGGGCTCTCCGCACCACCTGGGCACCCTTCGGCAGCCGCCTTCCCTTGTGGCGCTTATGTCTCGTACTCCTCTGCAGCTCCCTTCCTCAGCCCTCTCCAGATGTCACCTCGGTGGTCCAGGCGTCTGAGGGCCCGGTCCAGCTCGCTCGGTCCTCCGCGCTGAGCCCTGCAATTCCGGTCTCTCTCGTCAGGTCAGGTGTGGCGTGCGGGGGGGCATCAGGCCACTTTTTGTACTCGTAAAGTCGCTCTGCCTCAACCGCCAACTGATTTCCCTGTCTCCCTCAGCCAAGCCAGGCCCAGCGTTTCGGTTCACGGCCCTCACAGCGAGCACTCTCCGCACCTGTGTATTTCCTGTGGGACCCGGCTCCCGCATCGCCCCATCTCCATCACTCCAACTCCCGGTGTAATCGGGCGGGTCCGCCGGCTGCCTCTAATCGTCAATTATCGCCCTCTCGGGCGTCCCATCTGATGCTGGTTGAATGGCCACTCCGCGATCATCCCTAGGCCTGGGGCGCTGCGTGATCACAGTCCCGTACGGGACTCGGACGCTCTCTGGAGCCCGCTCCGCTGGGCAGATTCCAGTGTCCTCAGGACGGCTGCAGCAGGGTCAATACTTGTTGCAGCAACGCTCCGCTTCACCGCGTCAGTCTCCCACCATCCGGCTCTTTCGTTGTCGGATCCCGGGATCAGCGCACTATCTAACTCGGCCTGTTTCAGTTTGGCCGGCCGCCATCTTGGTGCGTCTGTCCCGCGCGGCTGGCGCTCCTATGTCGGATTACTCCGTTTTATTGTGCGGTCAGGCAGTTTCTCTGTCTCTGCGGGCTCCTGGACCTCTGTGGACCCACATCTGCCGTTTCAGGGTCTCAGGACTGTCTGTTAAGTCGGATCATAGAACAGCTCATCGGGAGCTCCTCCGGAGCACGTCCTATCCAGCCATGCTGTTGGCCACGCCCCGATCACAAATTTTTTGACCTGCAGTACACCGTATGCGGTGTATTGCTTGGTATGCCCATGTGGCTTGTGCTACATAGGGACTACCATACATCAACTTAAGATTAGGGTCCTGGAACATCTGAGGGCGATTGATAAGGCAGATCCTGCTTATCCTGTCGCTAGGCATTTTGCCGAAAGTCATCATAGCGACAGAAGCAAGCTACAATACTATTGACTAGATCATATCCCTCTCTCTATTAGAGGGGGCAACAGACTGCGTAGGTTACGCCGTCTAGAATCTAGATACATTATTGATCATCTATGAAATTTTCTAAAGGCCTCAATAGTGGGGAGGAACTAGCTGTTCACCTGGGCTCATAGAATGGCTATTCTATGACTAACATAATCCACTGGCCAATTATTACATGAAATGTTTTATGAAATCTAATACTCTGGAACCTGGTTTAAAACTGTACCATAGAGCTTAACAATTCATGATTACAAGATTTTGCGTATCTGAAGCCACTTTTGATGCACTGTATATATTTGCATTTGCATTTATGAAATTTTGTTTTGGATTCCCATTAATCTCTAATCTTGAATGTAAATTTGGATTTAGCAACTAGTCTGCTTTCTTGGTAATGTAAAGTGTTTTTCATAGCCGAACATGGGACATACGCCGATCTACGGCGAGATAATCTCTGTACCTCTGTGTTTTGATTCGATTGATTAGTTTTATATGTAACAATGAATTGAAGTCTGGTGCCGATTCACGGCGCAATTCGAACAGAACGAACATGCTCCAATATGGCGCTCACTCGTTCCACTAAGGTTATTTGTCCTTTGTTGATGACCATGTAACACTTTATTAACGTGTCCGACGCGCGGTGCTGTAAACACCGAAGAAGGCTGCACGCCGAAATGCGTCTGTTTGTTTGGCAGCAACGATAATTAAATAAGTTTGCTTACTTGCCCCCCACGAGTGCGGTATTTCTTTATTTTATTTAAAGAACCGGAGCTAGCTATATATATATATTTATAGAAAATTCACTGAAAAAACCATAGGTTATAGACCATATATAGTTAGGAATTAGCATTTAAAAAACCTTATTTTACTCACACAAAACCATTGAAATTCCATATATAGTTAGTTGTACTAACTATATATCGCGCACCCGCAATCCACTGCTGATGATGTCACATATTACATCATTCATGACATGGTCAGTGACATCACTGATGACATCACTGATGACATCTCAAATGACATCACTGATGACATCACTGATGACAACATCCAGTGACTGTATGTTTCTGTAAAGTTAAAATATGTCTTATATATTGAAGAATGAGTGGATGTATAAGTGTCTGGATGATGTATTTAGTAGGTGCATGACTGACTGTATAAGTGAGTGATTAAATGTGTCTCACTGAGTGCATGGGTTAGTGACTAAACTGTTTTAAATTGTGCACCATTGTGTCTGTTGTTTTGTAATCTGATGCATGTGTTGATCATTAGCTATATGACTAACTATATGGGTTATTGATTAGTTGGCCAAGTATTTGTATGGGAGACTGAGTGTGTGTGTGGGTGGCTGGGAGGTGTATGACTCTGTGCATAGATGTGTGAGCAGTTGATTCACTAGATGTATGGGTTCAAAAGTGCATGTGGAAACAGCTGTATGGGCGGTTTACTGTGTGCATGAGTGTATTGGTGAGTGAATGGATATCTCAGTGCTACATGTCAAAGTAAGTACATATGTAAAACACAGTACATGTGGTAGTTGACATATATAAATAACTGTGCATAAGAGCCAGTGAATGTGTGAGTGGCTGTATGGATTATTGTGAACTTGTATCAGGGATTGTATAACAGAGTAAATATGTGTTATTATATGTTTCAATAAGTAAGGTGTGTTTAACGATATAGTTGAGCAAATGGAGGTGTGATTGATTCTTTGCAAGACTGATTAGGTGTGTGAGTAACTCCATGGATGAGTGACAGTCTGTGAGTGTCTGTTTACACTGAGTGTATCTACGGTTATATTAGAGTCTGAAGAGGTTCATCGTATCATCACATGAATGATGTCATGAGTAATGTCAAATGAGATGTCATCAGTGATGTCATGAGTGATGTCATTTGAGATGTCATCAGTGATGTCATCAGTGATGTCACTGACCATGTCATGAATGATGTAATATGTGACATCATCAGCAGTGGATTGCGGGTGCGCGATATATAGTTAGTACAACTAACTATATATGGAATTTCAATGGTTTTGTGTGAGTAAAATAAGGTTTTTAAATGCTAATTCCTAACTATATATGGTCTATAACCTATGGTTTTTTCAGTGAATTTTCAAGGTTTTGTAAATGCTAATTCCTAACTATATATGGTCTATAACCTATGGTTTTTTCAGTGAATTTCATAGGTTTTTTAATAGCAAATCTTTATAAAAATAATACATTTTAAATCTAATTTTATATTTTATAATTTTTTTATTTTTTTTTAATATTATTTTTAGTGCGCTCCCGGGGCGCGGACAGGTGAACGTACGGGTAAGCGCAATCTTGCGGCGCGCCCCAGGGCGCGTACTAATGCGCGTCCCGGAAGCGCTATTGCCGAGAACGAAAACAACATTGTGACGTATCGCGTAGCTGCCACGCATTGCGTCATAAGACACGTATCGCGTAGCCGCGAGATGCGTCTTATGACGCACCGCGTAAGCGCACCCGGAAGCGCATACGATCGCGCAACGTAAGCGCCCCGATGCGCTTACGATACACGCCCGGGACGCGCCCCGGGGCGCGTAGCGTAAGCGCGTCAAACCATGTGACTTTAAAATAACACTTTTCATTGGTTCAGAACTTTTTTTTTTCCAAATTGTGTGAAACCCACCCATTTCTCTCACTATTGCTTTGTACTTGGAGAGAGCAAGAGCTGTTGTGTCTACTCTATCGCCTACTTTTCTGATCTCCAGCAATGGCTGCAAGAGAGTCATCCAGCAGTGATTCAGAGGGATTTTTAGATGAGGACCCTCCTCAGCAAAAGAAAAAAACCCATTTCATCTGGAAATTTTACGAAATCCCAGAAGGACAGAAAAAAGTCAACGCTCCCAAAGTAACATGCAAAATATGTGGGAGTAGTTTATCCAGAGGCAATCCTCTGAAAAAATATAGTTTTGGGAATGCTAATTTGATCCGGCATGTGAAAAGAAGACACTCTAACAACTTTGCCAGGGAGAGTGTCAGAGAGCTGGCACGGAATGTACCCACAGATGGCGGCAGCACCTCCACTGGTGGAGCAACACCTTCGGAACCACCCCGTGGAAGAATGGTCCCTTACATTCAGCCGGTGTTTGCGGGCATCAAATTTTCGTGCACAGAGTGTGACGAACTGCTCTGCTATGGGGAGCAGAGTGTTGAACTGATTGCCCTAAAGAAACAGCAACACCGCTGCTCTTCCAGTCCCTAAATGTTCAAATTTTTTTGCTCCTGTTGAGCAGTTTTGGAATCCTTGTTTTTGTTTTTCCCTTGAAAAAAAATCCAAAAAAAATATACAATTGTTTTAAAAAGTCTAAAAAAATATAAAACAACAAAAACAAAAAAAAATATATAAAACAACAAAATCAAAAAAAAAGAAGTTCTTTTCAGAACTACCTCCAATTTTTAAAAAGAAGATTTATTTTTTTAAAAGTCTGTCATTTTTAATCTCCATGGTACGCTCCCCCGTACGCTCCCCGGTGCGCGTACCGGGCGCTCACCCCCGCGAAAATCGATTTTTTTTTTTATTTTTTTTTTCACCCGCGGGAGCCTTTTATGGCCCCCACATGAAACCTAGGGGGTCAGGGGGTGTGTACCCTGCCCCCTCTTGCTCATTTCCCCCTTTGATTTTTGCCACCTCTTGTGTCTCAATCCTACCGAGACACAAGATGGCGGCCGCTGCGGACTGTTTCGAATGTTTACAGACACCCGAGAACCAATCAGCTTGCCGTGCGCAAGTCGCGTTGCGCGCCTGGAGCGCTCCCCGGTACGCGTACGGAGGAGCGCTCCAGGCGCGGCTCTAGATATATATCTTTTTTTGAACGTTAATTTCTCAAAATCCACTGGAGCACATATATTGAGACCTACAAAAGGCACATCGGGCTACCAGTCCCTACAATTTTGCCAAGTTTTGTGCAAATCCATTCAGCCGTTCGGGCTAAAAGTGAGGCCAACCGCCCTATGGAAAACTCAATGTTAAAAACACGTTTTGGGACCCCCCTTTTTTCTCGGCCCCCCCTGGACGAAACCCCCCCAAATTTTCAGGGGCTGCTCAGAAACAAAATGTTCCATTTTCCTGAAAATTTCAGCCAATTCCGTCTACAAACGCCAAAGTTATTAGACATAGAATTTTCAAAAATCCCATAGGGAAAAAATCCTAACTATATATACCTACTGGCGACCGCCAGTAGGTAATATATATATATATATATATATATATATATATATATATATATATATATATATATATATATATATATATATATATATATATTCACTGAAAAAACATAGGTTTCAGCCACGTTATAGTTAAAAATTAACATGTAAAAAACCTTAGAAATTCACTGAAAAAACCATATGTTTCACACACGTTATAGTTAAAAAAATAGCATTTAAAAAACCTTAGAAATTCACTGAAAAACCATAGGTTTCACACATGTTATAGTTAGCTGGACATTTCACTCATACAAAACCATTGAAATTCTCCCGTTATAGTTAACTATAACTCGCACGCCCGCAATGCACTGCTGATGACGTCACATATTACATCACTCATAACGGGGGTGAAACCTACGGTTTTTTTGTCAGTGAATTTCAAAGGTTTTTTAAATGCTAATTTTTAACTATAACGTGGCTGAAACCTATGTGTTTTTTCAGTGAATTTCAAAGGTTTTGTAAATGATAATTTTTAAATGTATTGTTATTTTTTTTATACTGATTTACTACATTATTTTAAATTATTTATTTTTAGATATTTTTTTAAATTACATTACATATTTTTTATATAAATTGAAAGATAAATGTTTTTAAAAATACTGAAATTGTAATATTTTTATTTTTTTTATATTTTTTTAATTTATATATATTTTATATAGCAGGCAGTGATATCCTATGGAAGAAAATTCAAGTTACTGGTAAGTACAGTTAAATTTACTTTTCAGGAACAGTAGTGAGCTGAAAGATGCTGCACTGAGGTCTCTCCTCAAAACAGGTGAGTAAATCGGAATTCGTACTTCGGCTCATTTTTAAGGAATTTTTAAACTTCTAAAACTCCACACTTAGAAGAATTTCCAAGTAAAACCAGTCAATGTTAGCCTATGGAAGGAAATTCAAGTTACTGTAACTACGGTTAGAATTACTTTTCAGGATCAATAGTGGGGTGAAAGATGCAGCACTGAGGTCTCTCCTGATAACAGGTGAGTAAATCGGAATTCGTACTTCGGCTCATTTTTCATGAATTTTTAAACTTCCAAAACTCCACACTTGGGAAGAATTTCCAAGTGAAACCAGTCAATGTTAGCCTATGGAAGGAAATTCAAGTTACTGGTAAGTACAGTTAAATTTACTTTTCAGGAACAGTAGTGAGCTGAAAGATGCAGCACTGAGGTCTCTCCTCAAAACAGGTGAGTAAATCGGAATTCGTAGTTCGGCTGATTTTACAGGAATATTTTGCTCAAAAGTGAAGGAAGGGGGTGGGGCCTGAGGTAACATGCGTGCAAACACACCCTGTGGCGCATTTTAGGTTGGGGAATTAATTCCTCTTCAATCCTGAGGTCCCCTGTGAGCCAACTAGCCCACCAGGTACCTCCAGTATGAGCCCGGGAGCTGCGTTGCAGACAGGTGTTCAGAGGGCACACCCCCATTTTACAACACTCTGCAACGCAGCTCCGTGGTGCTCACTTGAGGTACCTGTTCGACTAGTTGGCCCCTAGGGGACCTCTGGATTGAAGAAGAATTAATTCCCCAACTTAAATCGCGCCACAGAACATGTTTGCACACATATCACCTCTAGCCCCGCCCCCTACCTTCACCACTGTGCAAACACACCCCGTACCGCGTTCTAAGTTGGGGGATTAAGTCCCCTTGCATACTGGGGGTCCCTGGGGGCCAAGTAGCCCACCAGGAACCTCCAGTATGCGCCAAGGGGCTGGGTTGCAGAGAGGTGTAATGAGGCCCAGCCCCTTCTTACACCTCTCTGCAACGCAGCCCCCTGGCACTTTTTCAGAAGGGGAACTAATTCCCCTTGCATACTGGGGGTCCCTGAGGGCCAACTAGCCCACCAGCAACGTCCAGTATACGCCAGGTATGCGCCAGGGGGCTCCATTGCAGAGAGGTGTAAAAAGGGGCGTGGCCTCTTTACACGTCTCTGCAAGGGAGCCCCCTGGCCCATACTGGAGGCTCCTGGTGGGCTAGTTGGCTCCCAGGGACCCCCAGTATGCGAGGGGAATTACTTTCCCCTCTGCAAACGCGCTAGGGGTCGCGTTTGCAGAGAGGTGCAGGGAGGGGGCGTGGCCTGCTCCTGATCCCGTTTTTAAAAAAAATTTAAGAAGGGTGGCTGTGTAGCCCCCCTTCTTTTTTTTGGGGCCCTGGTGACCCCATCCCCCAGGGCCTGTCCCCAATTTTTGTTACTTTTTTAAAAAAAAAAAAAATCGGGAAGGGGGCCGCATGGCCCCCCTCCCGTGGCCAATTCCGGCCCCAGGGACCCCATCCCCCGGGGCATGGCCAACTTTATTATATTTTTTGCCTCTTTTGCCCCCTTAAGGCCTCGGGCCTGGCCTTTCTCGTTGAGGGGTCCCCAAGCCCCCCACGGTCCCTGCCGACCCCCCGCATCCTGCGGGAGCCGGCATTGCTTTTCTGCATGGGGAGCAGCTAACATGCTGCTCCCAAAACAGAAAAGCAATCGGATTTGATTTTTGAAAGAGAGAGCAGGTTTCCTGCTCTCTCTTTCAAAAAACAAAGCAGTTTGCTGTGGTAGGGTGGGAGCCGCGAGGCTCCAGCCCTACTACAGCAAACAGCAGTGTCCCAGGGGTAGGCACCCCGGGACACTGCCAGAGCCAGCCCTCGGGGGTGGCGGTCCCAAGGTCCATCGAGGGCTCCAGAAGGGGGGCCTTCTGACCCGGGGGTGGCGGTCCCGGGTCAGTGTGGGTGGGGATTGGGCCCCCCCCCCCCACACTTTTTTAAAAATATGCCCCGGGTTTTGGTCCGCCGGGGGGTAATTTTTAAAAAAAGCAAACTTTTTTTGTATGCGGGGTACGCGTACGTACGCGTAGCCCGCGATTTAAAAATCGCGGGGGACCCCCTGAGCAGGCCTAGGGGGGTCACGGTGTGTCTTCCCTGCCCCTTTGCGTGTATTGCGCGTTTGTTTTCAGCTTTCTTGTGCCTCGGTCCTATCGAAAATTGCACAAATCACCCCC
Organism: Lissotriton helveticus; assembly: GCF_964261635.1. Taxonomy (NCBI): domain Eukaryota; kingdom Metazoa; phylum Chordata; class Amphibia; order Caudata; family Salamandridae; genus Lissotriton; species Lissotriton helveticus. Next base: position 1,326,549,606 of record NC_136061.1, on the reverse strand, counting down.
AAACTTTCAGGGAAGAAGCGGAGCGGAGCAAGCCATTTTCTTGGAGAAATTCGCGAAGATTCGTCCACCGGCGCCAAAGTTATTCCAAATAGAATGTTGCGGATTTCCTATGGAAACTAGGTTTTAACTATATCTACCTACTGGCGACCGCCAGTAGGTAATATACATATGTGTGTATATACATATGTGTGTATATACATATGTGTGTATATATATATATATATATATATATATATATATATATATATATATATATATATATATATATATATACTGATTGACAGAGCACAGCACAATAAAGTTAACAACTGACTCTACAAAGTCAGAATTCAGTTTAGTAAAAATGACACAAAACCAATAGTGAGAAATGACAAAGCATATGTTGTAATCGCAGATCTTCACCACTGTTGACACGTAGATACAACAAAAAAGACAGCCTCCTAGGAGTTTGGACAATCGTATCCATACCCTATGTGTTATCTCGAAATAAGAAGCTTTATCAAACTGTAACCATCACAAATGTAGTTTTGAGCCTTGAAAAAGTCGTCTCACAATGAAACACGTGTCGGCTGTCTTTTTGTTGTATCTACGTGTCAACAGTGGTGAAGATCTGCGATGTCACCGCTGCTTTTCAGCCGACTTGAGGGGGTTAGGGTACTTGATATTTGTTCCTTTGGGTGCCGTTGAGAGGGGAGTTTTGGAGATATTTGGACCCGGAGTCTCCCTGTCTTGCGCATACCATTGAGCTGAGGGTAAATGGAAAGTATGAATGGATCATTGTGTCCCTAGATATACAGTGGTTACTAAAACCTACTCTGATCCCAGTTATAAAAAGATCAGACCTGTGCCGGATAGCACCATTTCTTTGTTTTACAAAAAGATGATCAATGACCGGTCGAGCCTGCTTGACCGCCTTAGGGACACTTGGATTGCTGATGGTATTGAATTAGACGACGAGGACTGGCAATCTGCGATCTCCTCTCCCAGGGAGGTTGCGATTCCGGCCCGCCTCCGCCTGGTCCAACTCAAGATCCTCCATCGAATCTATGTCACCGGCCCCTGCCTGATCCATATGGGCTATTCTGCGGATGGTTTATGTAGGCGTGGCTGCGGTCTCCTTGGCACCTTTCTTCATATAATTTGAGAATGCCTGGAGGTGGTGCGTTTTTGGAACCGTATACATGATGTGATGAATGATGTAACGGGTGTTGTGATGATGCCAGAAGCCCGACAATGTCTATTGAATGTGTGGAGACCGAATGGTTATGACGTGTCACAGCTTCGATGGGCGACTCTTGCCAATATGATAGCCAAACGAGATATTGCACAATTATGGGGGTCCCAGAGGCCCCCCACAGTGAGTGCCTGGAAAGAGAATATGGACTGGTGCATGTTTAGAGAGAAAACGGTGTATGTGGCGAGAGGTAGACCCAGAAAATGGGGGAAAATTTGGAACCAATGGAACTCGTACCGGGGAGATATATGTACGCCCCCACTTACTGAGATCTCTAGCCTTCCCCAATCGCCCTGACCCGGCATTCCTGCTATGATGTGGTGTACCTTATTGTTGATATGCAATTCTCAGCTCCGACCCCCTTACCTGTAATCGATATATTTTGTCTTAAGCTATCGTGTATCTCCCGTCCTCCTTGAGCACACGCCTAATGGTTGCACTATTTGTTATATTGCCTTGTTTGTTTTTTGATGTTTTATTATAATAAAAAAGTTACAACAAAAAAAAGATCAGACCTATATCTACTGAGAATACACCTTATTATTTTGAATTTCACAGGTACAGCAGTAGTGTTCACAACCAACTAAATATTTTCCTACCACAATCAGCAGTGCCAAAGTTCAGACAGGAGTAACCAAGGAGCAGCATAGGGTTTAAATAGAAGGGTGCCAGATTGGCCCAGTTAGCAAAAAGTATGGCCCCTTTGCAAAGGAAATGGGGGAGGTTTTATATTTCACATAAGGCATTAATGGAGAGATTCTCAGGCTGAATTGCCACCTCCCCCACTTGAATACTTAGGGGTAAGTTGTGATTGCAATCTGCAGCCACAATATTTAGAAGAGACATTCTGTCATAAGGCTGAGAGCATGGATTACTATCTCAAAGACAGAACTTTTGATGGAAGCACCGGAATACACTTGGACTGATACTAGTGGCTCTTCTCCGCAGTATCGAACTGTAGGAAGTTTGTGTCATGTCCGGATTGGGGGACACTCTGATGCAAAAGGCCTGTAGCTTCAGAAGTCTTGGGAGCATCCATTTAAACACAACATTGGTTCTAAAACAAATATTCCATGATTTTAATTGATGATTTCTACTTTCTCAGGGCAAGTGAAGGCAGTTTTATTTTCTGGGATCAGAATTCCACAGTTAACTTGGTCATCTTTGTGGTTTTAAAGGATTTGTAGAGCGTGGCTAATCACCTGTGGGCGTATCCAGGCGCTAGGCTCTTGCTGGGATCAGTTGAAAAGACAGGTCTTGAGTCCCTTACTGAATTACAGGTGAGAGGATGATGTTCGAAAGTGAAGGGGAAGGTCTATCCAGGCCATAATGGCGAGGTAGGAGAAGGAGTGTCTTCCACAGTAGTTTCAGCAGATGGGGGAGTGTTTGCGATGACAAGGAAGGCGGAACACAGGTGTCTGGAGGGTTGGTGAAAGTTAAGGCAGTGGCTCCTGAATGCTGGTCCTTGGTCACTGAGGGCCTTTTAGGCGTGTCAGCATCTTGAAATTGCATCTTTTCTGGATGGGAAGCCAGTGGAGGTTCCTGAGGTGGGGGGTGATGAAGGTCTGTTAGGGGAATTCAATGATGAATCTGAAAGATGAATGCTGTATTGTCTGGAGTTTCTTCAGGAGCTGGGTGGTGATACCTGGGTAGAGCCTGTTGTGTAGTCCAGTCGGCTGGAGACCAGGGCTTGAGTGACAGTTTTCCTAGCGCTGACAGGGAGCCATCCAAAGATTCTTCGGAGCATGCGTAGCGTGTGGAACCAGGTGAAGGAGACTGCGTTGATCTGGCGTTTTTATGATGAGTTTGCTGTCCAGGATGATGCAACGGTTGCAGACGTAGTCTGTCGGTGTGGATGTGGGTCTGAATTCAGAGGGCCACCTGGTGTCATTCCACAGAAAGGTGTTGTTCCCAAAAATAAGTACTTCCACCTTGTCCGTGCTGAGCTCCAGGCAGTTAGTCTTTATCCAATTGGCAACATTTATCATGCAGTTGTGGAAGATGGACCTAGTGGTGGAGGGGTCTTCCGAGAGCGAAAGGATAAGCTGGGTGTCACCTGAGTAGGATATGATATTGAGGCCATGGATTCTGACGATGCTGGCCAGGGGCATCTCATAAGTGTTAAACAATGTGTGGCTGAGGTATGAACCTTGAGGAATGCCGCAGATGGTACACTTGGGTTCTGAAGTGAAGGATGGTAGACGGATTCTATGGGCACTAACCATGAGGAAGGATGAAATCCATTTGAGGGGATCTCCTTGGCTCTCGATGTGGTGGAGTCTCTAGATGAGTGGGTGGTGGGATACGGGATTGAACGCTGCTGAGGGGTCGAGGAGGATCAGGGCCGCTATTTTCCTTCTATCAAGGAGGGTTCTGATGTCATCAGTGGCAGCGATCAGGGCGGTCTTGGTGCTATGGTTGGGGTGGAAACCAGATTGGGAGGAGTTCAGACGGTTGTTTCTCTCCAGGTGCTGTCAGGATGACTGAGCGGTGTTGTTGGCACAGGTAAATGTCAACAATAGTTTAACAATATTGGTAGTAAACTAATACAGCTTAGGTTGGGGGAGGCGAAAAGGGTGTTTAGTGTTTAATATAAATTTTCAGACAACACTTAAATTCCGTGCACAATTTAGGACTATGACATTTTTTTTAAAATAATATAAAAGGTGGATCCACTAAACTGGCGTTAATATTTTTAGTCTGAAACGAACATATATGATTAACTCATAACGGTAAAGTAGACAAAAAGATAATTGTGCAAAATTGTATACAGCACTGTGTGTGAAGTTTAACTGCAATAAAGTCATAGCCAAATGAAACCCAAACGTAATAATTTCTAAACAGGATTGTGAATGTATAACAGTATTAGCTGTTTTTTAAAGTTCATAAATACAGATGAAACAATGTACACCTACATCATATTTTTGTTCTAATGGAGTCTTAAACTATGTTCGAATTGCGCGATGTAAAAAAGTTTACCAAACAATTTAACCTCTGCAGCGAAGGCTTCGGGGCTTTAATTAAAAGTGCATTGTACGTTGAATATGCCACGAGGTGCAACCTCTTTGTATTGCAGCTCATGACATGTAAGTAAAAGGAAATTGGCGTGGACAGTCCAAACTTTGATGGACAGAGAAGGCTGCCATATCTCTTTTTTTACATATGTGCTTAGTGATATTATGGAAATACGTTTATATTCCATTAAAGAAAAAAATAGGTTTCATCTACAGGATTTCAAAAATAGATTCCATACAGTAACTAGTACCATATAATTATTCACATTACATCGCAAAAGATATAAAACACTCACACCAATTAGTAGCAATCAACGGCCTCGGTTTGCCATTATATCCCATTTTAAGAAAAATTGGTTGCTCTAAATATGCATGGCATGTGAGATACCAAACTAAAATAAGACATAAGGAACTTTAAATCGAATGTGCTTCACTAAACAAAGTCTAAGCCTGGCAATGTTGTTGGGATACCAGAGGAGATATATATATATATATATATATATATATATATATATGTGTGTATTTGTTGCCTAAACTGTGCCCGTTGTCTTTGGCCCTCACAAAACCCAAATGAACACACCAATGCCAGCGTGGCCACTGCTCGAGAATCAGCAGATACGCGCGCTCGAGAGGAGAAGGCACGAGGGAGCACAACAAGCCTAACACCGTACCCGCTCAGTGGAAAAAACGATTAAAGGATATGAAGCCTTCAAAGAAGGGTAATACGTGCTCTGGCCCGTGGTTAACTTGTTAGGAAATGTGCTCACCTACCTTCTACTGTCAACAAGCTGACACAGGTATGGGGAAGACAAAGACGCGAAGAGGAGTCTGAACACATAAGCAAACTTGAGCCTTCCAGGAAGTGGCAACAATTGCTTTAAAGGAGCCGTCTGAACAGATGATAAATTCGAACCACGGATACAAATCAGCGCAGAACTACACACCTCGCCTTAGAACGGTCGGAATAGCCATTCGACGGCTCTGGGAGTTCCCAGGTGGTCGCAAACTAGGGGGCTGCTTTAAGAGTTGGAAAGCCAAGAAAGCCCCTTTGGCGCCACTCTAGGGTAGCGCTCCTGCAGAGTGGCGCTTGTTTGAACATGTCAGTCAGGGCTGATTTATTATTGAAGGTATTTTTAATGTGAATTGATAAACTGCTGTTTATTTACAAATGTGCAATTGCCTCCTGTGGTGTTTGGGCCTCAGGCCCACTTTCGGATAAATGAGGGACACAGACACATAGAATACTGATGCAGTAACTGGCCCAGAGCACGTGCGCTAGGCCCCTTTTATTGTCAGGGTTACCTAACTGGTGACGGTCGGCCCCTTTTATTGTCAGGGTCACCTGACTGGTGACGTCTGTGGTGGGTGGGTGTACAGTGTATGTACATCATCAGGGAAACACGAGAATGTATCCAGCCAGATACTATATCCCTCCCAAACTTTAAGGAAGGTAAAAAGTCTGAACCTGTGGGAGAATACAATTTGCAAACAAAACATAACACAACACAATAATAACGGCTTCCATGTAGTCTCTTTCGCTGCTGGTCAACCGCTGACGATGGTGTACTTGCCGCCAGGACCACTAGTTCTCCTTGGCACGATGTCAGGGTGCCCTGTGGATGTAGTCTTTTCTTGAACTCACAGCGTGGAAGTGTGCTCTCCAGTCTCTCTCTTCCTGTTCCACATACAGTGAACGTACTGGTGTAGTGCTGGTGGATCATGCCTGTGTTCATTTCCACCATGCAGTCCTGGTTGGCGTGTTTTCTCCATCTGGTGGTTCACTACCTCCAACAGGATATTCAGTTGTAGGATATCCCTCTCACGGATGCCCCCCTCTCGTGGGTGTCCCCTGTCACCGGACGACCCGGAGTCCCTTTGCTGCCAGGCTTCCACTGGACCCGTGGACTTCCGCCTTGTTGCTCCAACCAAGTTGGAGAAATCGCTACAGGTCCTCTCTCCGTGTCCCAAGCTCCACCTGAAAAGGGTGTTATTGTCACTTGCTCCTTTGCATGCTACCATTGCCCTCCCAAGATTTCCAGAGCGAGCTTCAACAGTCCAACTCTCGTGTCGGGACCTGCTGCCACCGGTGTCCCAGAGGCCTCTGCGCCCCTTGGATATCCACGGTCCTGTGTCCGTTCCATCCCAGAGGTGGTTGTTACCAATGGACCGGCCTGCTTGCCTCTGTCGCCACCGGGTGATCTAAGGATTCGCACGTGGATGTTTACTCCCAGTGATGCGGATATTCTCCAGGTACTGTGTTTGGATGTTCATGCCCCTTTGCACTTTTCCCTTCGGGTGTTTCCCTTCTGGTGTGTGAGTTGACCTGTCACGCACACCTATTTACTCTTCTCCTTTTTCTTCTTTCACCATGGCGTCTTGCCACTCAAATTCAATCTTCTCTTTCCTTCCCTCGTGACGCGGTCCGGTCTTCTCTCATACTGGTCCGCCCTAACCAGGCCTCTCCTTGTAGCGTGCACTCCACACGTGTCTCCCTGGTCTTGTCCTCCCCTAGGACACTATCTTCACCTCAATCTGTGACTGGACCTGTCGTCGCGACCTTCTCTCGCTTGATTACTTCTGACTTCTAGTTAATGTCGTTAAACTTCTCTTCTGTCACATCCTGGTCCTCTTCGTGGACCTGTCCTGGGGTCCTCTTCATGGACATCTCCTCGGTCGTTCTCTTCACGGATGTCTTCTCCGTTCTTCTTGTCGGACGTCTTTGTCAGATCTCCTCCTTCTATCTGACCTCTTGTAGGTCAGCGTCATCCATGCGACCATCTGGCAGGTCGGCTTCTTCCTCCTTGCGACCAAACTGGCAGGTTGGCTTCTTCCTCCTTGCGACCATCTGGCAGGTTGGCTTCTTCCTCCTTGCAACCATCTGGCAGGTTGGCTTCTTCCTCCTTGCAACCATCTGGCAAGTCGGCTTCTTCCTCCTTGCGACCAAACTGGCAGGTTGGCTTCTTCCTCCTTGCAACCAAACTGGCAGGTCGGCTTCTTCCTCCTTGCGACCATCTGACAGGTCGGCTTCTTCCTCCCTTTGCGGGTCTTCGTGCTTCTGGTGGTCGGTGCAACCACTTCTTCTCTCCGCAGTCGCAGTGCTTCGGCGCGCTTCTGAATGCGCCATTCTGTCCCTTCAGTGACTTTCTGCTTTAGGCTACTGTTTTGGCTTCTGCCCAGTGTCTGTGTGTAGTGCTTCACTGTCGTCTGCACTGCCAGTGGGCGACATCGCATGGTCTTCACCAGTCCCGGTGGTTTCGGTCCTCGCAGTTCCCTTCTTGACATTGAATTCCTCACAGTATATGGGCTTGCTGCCACTGTGGCTGTGCTGCTGCACATTTGCTTCATGCTCCTTACGAGACACGCCCCTGGAGCCATCCCTCCTACATGTCCGCATGTCCTGGCAGTATTTGCATTGTGATAGCATGTGGTTGCAGCCTGTTCTCTTTTCTTCGTGTTTAGGGAATGCTATAATGCTTATGTCCATATGTGTTTTCTTTGCTGATGCTTTCCTCTATTTCTTCTTCTCCCTTGGGGCAGCTACTTGCCAGCAGGGTGGCTCTCCACTGGTTACCCTGTTTCTGTGGGTCACAGCAGCCTAACTCTATGTTGCAGGTCTGTCTGTGATTAGTCTTTTATGACCATGTATGGTACCACATTTGTTCACTAGGTGGCGCTGCTGCTCCTTCCATTCCCCGGCAGTGCTCCGATCGGCCCCAGGAGCTTCACACTTGCTGCGGGCCTCGTTCCGGAGACCTGATGGTCTTACACGCACCACATGGAGGGGCAGGGTATTTCTTCTGACTGCCACAGCCCGCGATACTAGCAGGCTGCGAGAGACCTTCTCCTTTACCCCCGTACGTGTCTCTGTTTTCCTTTCTCCTTTGGGGCTGTGCTGCCACATGTACTTTGAGTAGCTGGAGAGGGACACTTCTTACAAGTCCCAACGCTTCCTCCTTTGATTGGATCTTCTGGGCACTTGCCGCACACAGTCACTTTGTGTACACGGCCCTTGGCAGCAGACCCTCTCCCCTTCTGGGCTGTATGGGGGCTTGTGTTGCTGCAGCTGCAGGTGGGCTCCGCTTTAGTCATTTGTGCGGGCCGTGCAGGGGGGGGGCACAATGCACGTTTAGTGCTTGGGAGACCTTTCCCCTCTCCCGCCTACGCAGCTCAACGCTTCAGCAGTGCTGGCCGCACACAATCTGTCGGAGTTCCCTGCCCCTCGCAGCCTCAATCACTTCCTTTGCTGCATGGGGGAAAGCTGGATCTGCTCTTCTTCTTCCCTCAGGCTGCGCGGGGATTGCACACGTGTCAGGAGACCCACCTCGTTTCTCCACTCCCGGTGAGTTTTGCGTCTGGTGGCATTCATGGTCGGGGGGAGGCGCACTCGCTGAACACCTCAACGCTTTTACAGGCGTTATGCTTCAGGCTCTGTATCTTGAGGCGGGCTGTCTCGCCACCTTCTCCTGTACGCCTGCGGCTCTGCCTCACGCTCCGCGGCTTCATGCACTCCCCTCCCTGCCCAGGGGCTGGAGCAGGGGCCGGAGACCGGGACCTTAATCCACGTCCTGGCAACTTCACTCTGGGGTTGCAGTCTCTCCTCCACCCCACTGCCACCGGCTCGCTCCTCACACGCCACGCGGGGTGGGGGAGAGGCTGGAGCTACTCCCGGGGCTGCTTACTCCTTTGGGGGCATTGGACACAGTCTATGTCTCCTTAAGGGGACATAGAGTGATTATCTACTCCACTCTCCTTCACGCTGCAGTAGACTCACCTTCTGCCTGCTGCTGACTCAGGCCTCCTCCGCAATGGTGGCCGGCGTCCTGGCAGTCCGGCCCCGCCTGCCGTTACTCCTGCTCTCCCAGGGCTTTACTTCGCCTTCCTCAGGCTCTTCTGATGCGGGGTGGGCTCCCGCTCGGCTTCTCGCACCCCTGGGGCTCCTCTCACGTCCCGTGGGACATCACGCGCGTTGGGCGCCCCCACATAGGGGCAGATTCACTTCAGGCACATGAGGTACGGGTTGGGCTCCCGACCTTCTCACCTGCATAGGGGCACTTCACACGCCACGTGGGACTTCACGCCGGTGTGGGGTGGGCTCCCGATCACCGTGGTTAAATCACTATAGGCCCAGGGCTCTACGCATGCCCCGCGGGCCGATAAGACGCGTCCTGCACCTACTCTCAGGGGGTGCCCTCAGCAGGGGCAACTCTCTCCCCGTTTTTACAGCATCCGGGCTGCTGCACGCACGGGCACAGCCCCCACGTCGCCAATGTCTACCCTGCCAAGAATTTGGTCCCGACTGAATAATGTGTGGGACTCATCCCGATGTCATTTCCAAACACCAGGACAGGGACACTTTCAGCAGCGCCTACACGTGGTCTGCTTTCCATCTGCAACAAGCAACAACTGCAGCTGGGACAGGCCTTTATTATTTTAGTCTCCTGCTGGGCCCATAACAAAGGCAGAATCTGAGGGGTCATCAGGCCTGTTTTGTGAGTCTCTTGGATGGGAGTAGTCAGGAGCCTACATCTAAATGCAAATGAAGCGGAGGGGAATTGAAGGTTAGCACTTCACACATACTTAAGAAAGGCAGCTTTTCACTTTGTTCAGTCCTTGTTTAGGAGATATGCATGCACTCTCAGAATGTCAGATGTTTTAGTCTTTCCCAGTATTTACACACAGCTAAATTGCATATATATACCATAGGTTTCACACCAGTTATAGTTAGCTGGAAATTTTACTCGCATAAAACCAATGAAATTCCCACATTATAGTTAGTTGGACTCACTATAACTTGCGCGTGCAATGCACTGCTGATGACGTCACATATTACATCACTCATGACATGGTCAGTGACATCACCCATGACATCACTGATGACACCATCCAGTGAATGTGTGTCTTTCCGAGAAATAAATATGTGTTATATATGTATATGTAAAAGTTGATGGAAGAATAAATGTTTAAATGAGTGTTTGGATGTTTAAAAAAAAAAAAATTGGATTGGTTAACTGGCTTATTAAGTGTATCTTAGGCAATACATATATTAGTGAGTAATGTTTAAATATTTAAATATAAGGATTAGTGTTTCACTTTCTGTATAAGTGGCTGCATGGGTTGGTGAGTAGCTACATGTGTATGTATATGGGTTATTAGATGTTTGGTTTAGTATCAGTATGAGTGTTTGTATGGTTTGGTGGGGGTATTATTTAGCACATAGATGCATGAATAACTGACTCTCTGTATGTGTTTTGAAGACAGCATATGTGCAGGACTGTATGGGTGGGTGAGTGTGTATATGTGTGTGTTAGTGAGTGAATGACTGTCTCACTAGTGTATTTATCAGTAACTACATATGTTTTAATCTAGTATATGTGAATATTGATGTATGTGAGTACATGTGAGAGTATGAGATTGTAAGAGTTCCTGTTTAAATAAGTATGTGTTTCTATAAGTGATTGTTTAAGAGAATAAATATGTGTAAATTTCCTTAGAAGTAAGGTGGTAGTGTGTGTATAGCTCTATATGCAAATAAATGGATGTTCAATAGTTTATTTGCATGTGTGAGTAACTTTTGGATGACTGTCGGTGTGTAACAGGATGTATAGGTGTATCACTACATATGATGAGTGAGTATATGTATGAGTGACTATATAGAACTGTTTGTGAATAAGTGGATGTGTATATAGATGGTGGAATTACTGAATTGGTTGTTGTAACTGATATGGGTATCTCAATTTTTTTGAAAATTTTAGTTTCTATTTTTGAATATGTGTTTCAAGGGTTACATTACAGTGAAAGGAGGTCTGTCACTCTGTCACAAGGATGGTGTCATCAGTGATGTCATGAGTGATGTCACTGACCATGTCATGAGTGATGTAATATGTGACGTCATCAGTAGTGCATTGCACGCGCAAGTTATAGTGAGTCCAACTAACTATAACTAACTATAACGTGGGAATTTCATTGGTTTTATGCGAGTAAAATTTCCAGCTAACTATAACTGGTGTGAAACCTATGGTTTTTTCAGTGAATTTAATAGGTTTTTTAAATGCTAATTCCTAACTATAACTGGTGTGAAACCTATGGTTTTTTTCAGTGAATTTCATAGGTTTTTTAATAGCAAATTTCTATTGCTATCAAATCTAATATTTTTTTTAATGAATCCTATATTGTATATTTATGTAATACTATTTTTTATATGTATATTATTCTTTTTTTTTTTTGCCCTGGTGTGCTCCCGGGGCGCGTACCGGGGAGCGCCTCGGTCAGCGCAATTTTGCGGCGCGTACCGGGGAGCGTCCCGTTAGCGCTATTGCCGCGAACGAAAACAACATCGTGACGTATCGCGTAGCCGCGTCCGCGTGATATGCACGGCGTAAGCGCGCCCGGAAGCACCCACGCACATACGAACGCGCTACGTAAGCGCCCCGGGGCGCGTAGCGTAAGCGCGTCGGGTCATGTGACCTGAAAATTACACTTTTGATTGGTTCACAACAGTTTTGTTTTCCAAATGATGAAAGACCCCACCTTTTTTCCTCATTCTCACTTTGTTGTTTGAGTGAAGAAGACCTGCATTCATTTTGTGAGAAATGGCTTCACTAGTAGCAGCTGCAGGTGCATCTGCACCACCACCACCTCCACCACCACCACAAAGACCACCACAAGACCACATTGGTGGTCAAGAAGAAGAGGACGAAGAAGAGGAGGAGGAGGAGAGGCACTTTCTGCCTGAGGACAATCCCCCATACAGACCCAAGGAACATTTTATTTGGGAGTTTTACAAGATGCTAAGGGGTGCAAAAAAGTGAATGCAGCTAAGGTGACTTGCCTCATCTGTGGCGAACAACTGTCAAGAGGGAACCCAAACAAGAAGTACTCTTTTGGGAACCACACTATGATTAGACATATGCAGAGGAAGCACCTGAACAATTATTTGGCAGCAGAGGTCAGGGAACTGACCAGGAACCCTCCCCATCCTTCTTCTTCAAGCGCCTCCAATCAACCCACTCCATCGGGTGCAGAAGCTAGGGAGATGGTCCCTAATGTACAAACCAGGTTTGCAAAATTTAAATTTGTTTGCATATATTGCAACAAAACAATTTCATATGGTGAGCAAAGCATCACTTTACTCAATCGAGCTGCAGACAACCATCACTGCAGCAAGCAACTTTAATTTTTTTCTATTTTTCTTTGCTCCAGTTGAGCTGTTGGAAATTCCGTGTTTTTGTTTGACCCCAGAAAAACTACAAAAAAATATAAAAATGTTCAAAAAAACAATAAAAAAAATATAAAACAACAAAAAGAATAAAAAAACAGTTTTTTTTAGAACTACCTCTAATTTATAAAAAAAATGCTACATTTTTTGAAAACTCTGTCACTCTTTTTTCTCCAGGTTACGCGTACCGGTACGCTCCCCGGTGCGCGTACCAGGCGCTCCCCCCACGAAAATGGAAATTTTCTTTTTGCCCCGCGGGGCCCTTTTATGGTCCCCACATCAAACCTAGGGGGTCAGTGGGGCTCTACCCTGCCCCCTTTTGGTCATTTCCCCCTTTGTTTTTGCCACATCTTGTGTCTCGATCCTAGCGAGACACAAGATGGCGGCCGCTCCGGACTGTTTGGAATGTTGACAGACACCCGAAAGCCAATCAGCTTGCCACTCGCGAACTCGCGGTGCCCGCTGGAGCGCTTCCCGGTACGCATACCGGGGCGCGCTTATAGATATATATATTTTTTTTAACCTAAATTACTCAAAATCCACGGGAGCACGTATCTTGAGACATAGCAAAGGCACATCGGGCTACCAGTCCCTACAATTTTGCCAAGTTTGGTGGAAATCCATTCAGCTGTTCGGGCTAAAAGTGAGTCCAACCACCCTATGGAAATTGACATGGGGAAAACACGTTTTGGGACCCCCCTTTTATCTCGGCCCCCACTTCACGAATCCCCCCCCAAACTTTCAGGGAAGGAGCGGAGCGGGCCATCTTCTTTGAGAAATTCGCGAAGATTCGTCCACCGGCGCCAAAGTTATTCCCAATAGAATGTAGCGGATTTCCTATGGAAACTAGGTCCTAACTATAACTACCTACTGGCGACCGCCAGTAGGATATATATATATATATATATATATATATATATATATATATATATATATATATATCTTACAACACGTGAGGAGGCGTTGAAATAATTTAACTACCACTATTATTTCTGGTATAGCCCTACACAAGCATATTACATGTACATTATCTACGTTTGTAAATGAATGTACAGGATGTGTTACATAAAACTTGGTGATCGCAAGGTGTAGAAGTCACATATTATATTCCATTTCTCACTGTGCTACTATCCTCGCAATGCGCTCAAACATGCACACGATAGACCTGCTAAACATATATGTGAAGGCTTTAGATCTGATGTAATTTCTTGTGATGCCACTTCCTGTAAAGTTTGTGGCTTGTGATGCCACTTTCTATTCCTGTGCTGCCATGCGCTGTTAAGTCGTGCTCCGTGATGTCGTGCGCAGTGACAGCCACAGCCGGCATGAGGGGAGCGGGGGGGGGTCGCACTGGTTCGGTGGTGGGGGCCAGAGTGGGACTGTAAGCCGCAGCCTCAGCTCCTGCTGCTCCTGGCCAGGTCCCGCATCAGGAAGAAGGCTTCCTCCCTCCCCTCCCTAAGCCAATCACAACGCTGCATTAGCAGCGTCGTGATTGGTGTGGACGGCGTCCAACCGGGTGCCTGAAGAGAGGCTATTTTCTCTATGTAGGCTGCATGCAGCCTCATAGAAAAAATGTAGAGTGCGCATGACTTGTTTGGTTGAGAGGTCCGACCAAACAGTTGGGGCCCACAACAGTGGGCAAGCCACTCCTCCCCAACCCGACCACCCCCAACCAGTCATAACCACCCACCTGCCCGCCCCAAACCAGGCATACCCTGCCTTCTTGGGACTCCAGCCAAGCCTCCGACCTTCAGCCCAATTTACTTAGAATCCAGCAGTACTAAGCCACGCAGGCAGAGGTTTCGGATCTTCATTCTGCAGTCAAACTAACCACCACTCATGACCTGCAGAGGTAATGACTAGGAATTAAATGGCATAGTGAGCTCAGGCCCTCGAACAACACACATGTAGTCAAAGAAATCATTTTTTAGAAAAATGTGTAAAAGATTTGTTATCCCAGGGCGAGAATCAACTGCTAAATCCCTGGTTGATAAAGAGGGCATAAACATCTCGTTTAACTAAGGAATCATTAACAAGTTATAAAATCCCTCTGGGCGTGGGCAGGTTCTGCAAGATTAAGGTGGGAATCTTCAACCACATCTTACCTTACACTTGTTTCCAAGGATGTGGAGGAGCAAAATATAACCAGATTTCTTCTCATCAGTTGCTCAACTGGGTTCCAGAAGGATTAAGAAGTGTATTTAAAAGAGCTCAGAGAAATCCCTTCTGAACCCCAAGACTGCATCAGCTATCTTTCTACCAAGATGAGAACTCTTCCTTTTAGTGTTCAAGGTAAACTATTGGGAAGGGCTGAACTGGACTCCCCATCCCCTCACATGGGTGCCATGAAGGTCTTAAGACTCCTCTTTTAAGAATTAGCATCAGCCAGGGGTAAGCCCTTTGTTGGTGAAGTTTGGCTAGCCTGTCGATCTTTGCATCTACATGGCCTTCTTAGTAGTCCCATTCAGGCAATATGCAAGGATGGCAGAGAGGTGCCAAAAAGATGCAAGAAACAAATGTAATCCAGAGAAGAGACAAATATCTCCAAATATAATATAATTCTGAAAGCCCCTTTGCCATCTCTCTGGAAGTACCAAAAGAAACCCTAGCTAGGTACGGAAATGTGTAGGAGTGCAATGGAAAGAATGTGAGTAGGTAGAACTTGCAACCGTGATGTTTTAAAAAACAATTCTCAATAAGAAGTGAAATGAAAAAAAAAAGTTTTATGCGAGAAGACGGTTGATGCACATACTTTCCAGGTAATATTGTTTGAGTGTGGTAGTTATGTCTGGTCTACTGTACCACCTGGGTGCCCTGCCCTAACCAGGCGGCCCTATACATGATTTAGGGTAAAGAACCACACCAGAGAATCCACACCTCTACTATTGGTGTTATGTATACTCTTTTCCTTCTCTTTAATACGTTACATTTCACCTATAGTCTAGGCACAAAGAAAGCCTTCTGGGGTCAAAATCCTGACCAATGCCGTACACCAGTATGGCTCTCTTGGGCAGATACACAGTGACCAATACCATCTGAACAAACCTATTGTTTTAATATGGTGATAGGGAGATGACTATAAAGAATGCATAACCCACCACCTACACAGATGTTTATAGTTATATAACCCTCTTGTAATGATTATAGTCAGCCACTACACTCTCATAAAAAAAGACTCCAGTAAAGGTGCAAGGAAAGCCTGTCTTAAGGCATGGGATTATGCTTTCAGCCAGGAGCACCTGATGATGAAGAATACCTTGCAAGGGTTTGCATTTGTTTTTTACAGGGAAGATCTATTGTCATTTGTTTGTTGAACAAAATTGCTGATAAAGATTTTTTTTTGTCCTACAGTGTTCGACCAGTCATCCTTAGGGTGGTCTTCCCTCAAAGATTTTGTCTACTTACCTCCTCTTTTTGCTGTATCTATTTGTTGGTCTTAGGACTCTTTACAACTGCTGACTAGTGTTAAAGTAAATGTGTTTCTCCCCTAAACATGGTGACAATGGTGTATAACCAAAGGACATATTAGTTTACTTGTAAGTCCCTTGTGAAGTGGTATACCATATACCCAGGGCCTGTAGTCTAGATGCTACTTGTGGATAACCGATTCAAAAGGGGGTGGTGATGGACAGAGTATCTGAATTAAGCAGAACACTCCTACCCAGTCAAACGATCAGGGCTTGATCCATCACCGTTTTTTAGCTCACTGCACCATCCCAGTTCAGAACCTGGCTACATGCAAATTAGTCTGACCCTGGCCCAGTGCATCATGGGAACAGGGCAGACCAAACTACCAAGCCAATTTACTTTACTTGTGGATAACCAACACTGGTTGTGCCGCCCACAGAAGATGCCTTTCAAACCTGTCTTAGGCCTGCCATTGCAAGGCCTGTGTGTACAGTTTACTGACACTTTGACTTGGCATTTAAAACCACTAGCCAAACCTTAAACTCCCCTTGTACTACACATACGTCACCCCTAAGGAAGGCCCTAGATAGCCGTAAGGGCAGGGTGTTGTGTAACTAAAAGGTAGGACATGAACTTTTTAGTTTTACATGTCCTGGTAGTGACAAACACCCAAATTCGTTTTTCCCTGCTGTGAGGCCTACTCCTCCCATAGGCTAGCATGGGAATTCCTTGATACACTTTTAAACCGTAGTTCCCGATTAGAAAGGAGTAGCTGCATCATGTTTCATATCCTTGAAATGATAATATTAGATCCTCTTTACTGGTAAGGTTGGCTTTATCATACCTATTGTAGAAGTGCAACTTTTAGAAATGACTTTTCTCTGCGGGCCTTGCAGCCTGTCTCCAATACATGTCTGGGGTGGGTGACAACTCCACTTTGCGCAGTCTCTATAGATAGCCACAAACACAGGAAGGGTGGGTGAGACAGTGAACTCATCTGCATTCTGATAGCTCTTCCTGGGCAGGAAGAGAGGGGGTGCTGACACACCTGAATAGGCAGTGTCCTGTTTGCCACACAAAGCACTGATTGCACCCTACTAATAGTCTGCAGCCAGGCTGGGAAGAAAGAGGGACCGGAGGACTTCAAGGGTCTGCTTTGAAGTCACCTCCACTTCAAAGGCACAAAAGGGTATCAGTACTGGACGTCTGACTCTAAAAGACTGCTGCCCTACCTGGATTCCCACTCTGCTTAACTGCTGGTCTGAAAGAAATGCTTTTCTGCTTTGCTGTGCTGCCCTGCAACCTACTGATATCTGCCCTGCTGAGGACAAGGACTGGATCCATCTTACTTGAACATAGATTGACTTCAAAGGATTGCTGGCTTGCCCCTCTGAAGTCTCAGGGCCATCAAAGACTTCCTTCAACCCAGCAACAACAACTGGACATCTGTGAATCCTGCCCTGCCAAATAGTGCCAATCCAGTCCTGGGCCCTTGAAAGGTGATTTCTGCTGTACAGAACCCTCAAAATCGATGCAGTAACAACTTTACACTGATCAGAATTGGCCCATTGCCCTTGGATGCCGATGCAGGAACTGATCGACAACACAGTTTAGACAGACTGCACAGCTCAAAGATGACGCATCGCCTGCATCATAAAGGGGTTTGTCGACAAAGCCTTCATCGTCTATGCCAGTGGTTCCCAAACTTTTGACTCCTGAGGACCCCCACTGAATCACTACTGGAAGCCGGGGACCCCCAAGCAATTTGTACAATTTCAAGTTCAAAAAATTAAAACAGTAATTCGCAAAAAATACACAAACAAGTACACACCAAACAAATACATGCATTAATAAAGCTTTTATTATTTTATATTGAAAAATATGCAAAAAGCAAAACATTTTAATGGGAAGGATGGTGCTGCATCTCGGCTACTAACTTTTCAATGTTTGGTTTATTTCAAAACCCTCTCACCCTCACAACCCTCTCACCTTCACACCCCCTCACCCTCACACCCCCTCACCCTCACACCCCCTCACCCTCACACTCCCTCACCCTCACACCCCCACTCCCTCACCCTCACACTCCCTCACTCACCCTCACACTCCCTCACTCACCCTCACACACCCTCTCACACCCTCTCACCCTCACAAACCCTCTCACCCTCACAAACCCTCTCACCCTCACACACCCTCTCACCCTCACACCTTCTCACCCTCACACCTTCTCACCCTCACACCTTCTCACCCTCACACCTTCTCACCCTCACACCCTCACACCTCACACTGCTGCACGCCTCACACTGCTGCACGCCTCACACTGCTGAACACTGCTGCATTACTCATACTACTGCATGCTGCACACTGCTGCCCGCTGCACACTGCTGCCCGCCTCACACTGCTGCCCGCCTCACACTGCTGCCCGCCTCACACTGCTGCCCGCCTCACACTGCTGCACGCTGCACACTGCTGCATTACTCACACTGCTGCATGCCACACTCAGGGGCATCACTCAGGGGCACCACCACATCACTCAGGGGCACCACCACATCACTCACGGGCACCACCACATCACTCACGGGCACCACCACATCACTCACGGGCACCACCACATCACTCACGGGCACCACCACATCACTCACGGGCACCACCACATCACTCACGGGCACCACCACATCACTCTGGGACACCACCACATCACTCAGAAACACCACCACATCACTCATGGGCACCACCACATCACTCTGGGGCACCACCACATCACTCTGGGGCACCACCACATCACTCAGCCCAACCACCACATCACTCAGCACCACAACAGCACTGTCCTTGCTTGCTACCAACATGCATTGCCATAGCCAATAGGACTCGCATTAGGAAAGTGTAAGCTATTGGCTTTGTAAATAACATTGCTATTAATTTATATATTTTCAAAGCCAACACACATTAAAAAAAATTGTCATTTACAATACCAATAGCTCACACTTTCCTAATGCGAGACCTATTGCATTGCCAATGCTTGTTTAAAAATACAAGCTTGCCTTTGTCTCCACTCATGGTGTATGGCAGGTACCACTAGTCAGAGTGCCCACTGCAATGTTAGCACGCTGGATTGTCCAATTCATGAATTCTCTCTGCACGCTGTGCGGGCATCTTGGTCCAAGCACTGCACTTCTGTAATGGGCTCACAGGCCATAATGAATGTTAGAAGGGTTATGCATGTAACAAAGGGCACAACCTATGTTAGGGGGTTTGTGGGGGGGGAAACAGGAAGAAGTCGAGAGACTAAAGCAAACCTTTCTGCTACAGTGGAAATGCTATTTCAAAGAGGTAGGTGATCATCGAATTGAAAACTGTGGTAATAATCACACAATCCTACTATTTTTCAAAGTTGTAAGTCAGCAAAAACATAAATCTTAACAGTGCCCTGTGTTAAAACGTTTCCTTCATAAACTTCAATGGTGGGGGCTAGCATGTAATGTTGGTGAGCCAGAGGCTGTGGTCAAAGCAACAGGCTTAAGTATTGCGCCTTCTGATAAGACTGGAAAAACCACTGCAAAGAACTCGAGTGGAACACTTTTTTTGTAAAGGTCAACTGGAAAATAAAGAAATAAATATAGTCCTGAGTGGATGCGTCACAGATTTTGGACTGCTTTCTTAAATGCAATTACAAAACAAAACAAAACAAACAAATCTACACACAAACACGCACACACAAATGAAATACATGCAGTTCCAGAAGAAGAGCCCTCCTGCCCATTCAACGTGCTCCAGCGCTCTTCAATCTCGCCACGCAGTTGCTTTCAGGGCAAATGGGGACAGATAGGAAAATGCCCGGGGCCTGGTCACAAACAGAACAGGAACCACACACACTGCTGTGCGAGCTCGAGGTCGGGTGAAGGGCAGATTGAATAGCACAATATATCAGGGCAATCACCCTTCACCTTGCACCTACAGCTGAATGGTGATTGGCCCGATTTCATTGCAGTCTTGCCGCCCCAGCGGCAATGACATTCACACCTCTCCTGTGTGGGGAGCCTGAGGGGCAGATTGAATGGCAGTCTTGGCGCCCCGGCGCTAAGTATATTCACACCTCCTTATGTGCTGCGAGGGCTCATGGGTGTTTAGTTTTTTTATACCGAGTTAGGCACTCAAGTACTGCGGACCCCCTGGGAATGTGTCACGGACCCCTGGGGGTCCGCGGACCACACTTTGGGAAACGCTGGTCTATGCCAATCAGAGCTGCCGCATTCAGTCTTCAACGTCAACACTTTCTCCATCCAAGGTAATTTTTCAGCTGGACCTGCGGTAGTCTTGTAGCCGGCCTGTCCTCCAGCACGGTCGGTCTGAACTTTGGATTTACCCCGGTCCAGCGCAACCTCAGGTAACCCCTTAGAATTATTGGCTTCTCAGCACTACATTTTCATTTAAGCTTTAATGATTCATAACTCCGGGTCTACTTATTGGACTTTTGTTGTTTTTGATTCATTTTGCTCATAAAAATATTATCTATTTATCTAACACTAAGTGGAGCATTTTTTGTCATGTTTTCATTGTGCTCGTGTGTGTTGCACAAATACACATTGCCGCTTTAGATAACTCTGACTGCTCAGTTGCAAGCTACCAGAGGTTGAGCACAGGTTATCTTTTAGTGTGTATCTAGCTTACCCTGCCTAGAGTGGTGGTTCCGGCTTGTACACGTTGCATACTATCACAACCAGAAACCCCAGTTCTCGCACAGTAGTATACAAGGCAGTAATCCTTTAAAGCTTCCATCCCTGCCAGTACTATGCCAGCATGATGGCTCAGCCAGTTAAGCGCTCGACGAGGTTGAAGCCAACAAACCCAGCTCATCCTTTCATCCCTCTATCTATATATATAAAAACGGAAGTATGTCTGTTTGTCCTTTATGCATTACTACACCATTCATCCGATCGCCATGAAACTTTGGGAAGTTGTTGAGTACACACTTGCGAAGGTTTCTGGCAAAAAAAAAAAAGATACATTTGTTAAATATCGGCCCTCCGGCCCCTCAGGGCCCTCATAATCTTTCCAATACTGAACGTTTACAGTTTACCGTGCGACTCGCTTTTGCAAAGACCATCAACAAAGCACAAGGACAATCGCTGCAAGTGTGTGGACTAGATTTGGAGAATCTGTGCTTCTCACATGGACAACTGTATGTGGCCAGCTCACGCGTCAGAAAACCTTCTGATTTATTCGTGTACGCACCAGACGGAAAAACAAAAAATAGCGTGTATCCACAAGCTCTCGAAGAAATAAACAGAATTAAAACAACACTTTAAAATGTGTTCCATATTAAAATGAAAACGTTTCAATAAAAATTACACAATGTAAATTAAATGTTATCTTAACAAGTTTCCTTAAATTTCCTTTCTTCTGAGATCGCAGCAACGCGCAACGGGTAAGCTGGTGGTCTATACAATTTGTGCTATTAAATTGGGGACTAGTAACACATGGTATTGAAGGCATCCTGAAGGTGTAAAACTTAAGGTATAAAGTGCTACATGAACATAAATAATCACCGTTTTGTTAATATATTTGCATACTCACTTGAAAGGTACCTATTCTGTACTCTTCCTACCTGTTATGCTCATTCATTTCACACCCTTTATTTTAGGCTCTTGTTTATTTCACCATTATTTTGTTACAATGAGCTGTGTTACCCTTTATATATTCTGTGCCACTGAACATTTTTGCAAAGTTTAGCCAGGTTGCTAAAATGCAACATAGCGAACATGCCTTCGAGGTGGGTGTGACATTTATATTAAGCACTACTTAGTGCAGCGTTGTCCTCATTTGCAGAACCTGAAACAAGATAAACCCCCAGGAGACTCGTCAACGGGCACACGTCATCTGTCTTTCATCTCACATGCAGAGGGATGCTAACACTCTGTGCAGGGCCTCAAACAAACACTCTGATGAAATGCTGATTTAAGGGGCGTTTCATTCAGGCGGTGAGTCATCTTCAGGGCACTTTCCTATCCCGTCTCTAAATGCCATACACACAAATAATGGTTGAAGAAAGCTTCCCTTAATGGGCAATTGCTTCCCGCGTCATCTTCTCTGCCTTTCAGTTCCGTGTCATTCCGCAAATGGTTCCTTTGATCTCTTCCATCCTAGGAGTTCTATTTACTTCAGCATCTCTCAAAAAGCGGGTGCAGAGGGACGATCTTACATTCAATGGTTTCTCTTTTTACCTTTCTCTAGCCAGCACTAGTTACAAGACAAGTGTCTACAGCCCACCGAAATGAAAAAGGCACGTGTATAATCACAAAGCATTACCAACCAGTGCCTCGCCCACGACAGAGTCCCCAGGAGGCTCTCCTTGAGCCATAAGGATTTCCAACCCTCCCTTGACCCGACTTAAGAGCATAAATATCTCACATTTTATAAGGCGTTCTATGTGTGCTTCCGTGTAAAAGATCATGCGTTCGCCCTCTGTTTAGAGAAGGCTTTTCTCCATTGTGCCTCCGGCAAGATAGCTAGGGAGAATGGCTATCTACCAGCATTAGGTTATAATGGTGAATCATTGTTTTGCCTCTTTCTTGGCCCTTGGTTGCTTCCCGAGTCAGTTTGACACCTCACTTTATACATCCATGCAGACTGTCGGATCCCTATCAATGGAAATATATGGACGACTGGCGCATATATAGCACACTTTCACAGAGTAAGTCTCAACGCTCCTTCTGAGACTTCACACGATGGCGGTGGGTGACATTTGAAAGTGGTGAGACGCAAAGTGATTTGCATACAGCACCGTAGCGAGCGAGCGCAGCGAGCGAGCCCGAACCCCAAAAGGGGGGGTTGGGGGGGTAACCCCCCCCACGAAAATTTTGAAAAAAAAGAAGAAAAATCATGCATTTTCAAGCAAATTTGAGAAAGCAGGAAGGTTAATAAAGCAATTGTGAAAGTGCAGTTATTACATTAATAGATGGCATAACATAGGTAGCTGCTTATTAAGTATAACTACAGAATGACCATGCAAGGTTCTACAGCATATTCTAAAGCAGAACAAAACAAAACGCCCACTCTGCGACGTTTCCCACTTTCACTGAGCTATGATGGACTCTCTGCCCTCCTGCACTCTATTGGGAATTCAACAAAAGGAGGTTTGGGTCCTATCACTGACCAGCTTGGACCTCAATAATCTCACGAAACAGAACAAAGTAGCTAGTCAGGTTTACTTTGTAATTATTTAGGAAACACCCAGCCTGTCTGTACTGCGTGAACCACAAGTTTGTTTAAACAAAACTTTTTATTCTATTTTGTTCAAATTTCATTAATTTATCAGTATGTCTTCAAAGGCACGTTTGTCAAAACAATCAAGTAAACATTCAGACAATACTGTGCGCAATATATACAAGTGTGGAAAATGTTCACAATAAATACTCAAAGTTCAGGACACCAAAAACAATAATATATACAAATCAATTGAAACATGAAAAACATTTAACAGAAAGCACCAGTCCTTCTAATAGTATACCAATGGACAGGCGGACACAAGAATTCAATGAAACTGCCTGCCTGTCTCAATAGACCTGTGATTGAGTGTTTTAAGGATTGAGCAGCT
This sequence comes from Lissotriton helveticus, assembly GCF_964261635.1. Classification (NCBI taxonomy): domain Eukaryota; kingdom Metazoa; phylum Chordata; class Amphibia; order Caudata; family Salamandridae; genus Lissotriton; species Lissotriton helveticus. Next base: position 1,326,526,144 of record NC_136061.1, on the reverse strand, counting down.
AGGGAGGGTGACAGTAATATTAATTATTCCCTGGCTGCACCCTTCTTCCTTGTCACAGGCTGGGGGTCAACGCGTTTCGAACCACTGGTGAGTTGAGGGTTCTCCTCAGGACGTGGACTGGGTAAATCCTTTTCTGTAAAACAGGGGATTTGGTTTAAATATTGTGTTGCAATGACATAGTAGTGACCTCTCTGACTGGCCGAGTAATAGTGCGGAAAGTACCTGCTAGAATCGCGCAGGGGCTGCAGCAGCGTTGAGCAGCTTCACACGGTATGGGATTTCTGAAAAAATAATGGTTGTGGCGGTAAGGACTGCTAGGCATGACTGGGCAAAACGAGGAGCATAATGAATTAGATATGCTGCCTACTGTCCTACCTGGACTTGAAAACAAATAGAAGACATGTTGATTGGGACTGACTAGCTACTTTGTTCTGTCTCCTGCACTCTATGGCACCCATGTCCTGTGCACCGTCTACCACTGCGTCACACTCCCCCATTGCGCATACCACTCGGTTTGTTTGGCAGGCCGGTTGCGTGGTTTGGAGTTCTTTGCCGTTTACCCCCAGTCTTGACATGCAGCACAAGTAGTGCAGGGCTGTGGTAAATCCCAGCCGTACTTCAGAAAAGCTGCAATTGCAGCTTTTCAGAGGTGCTCGCATGCATAAGCATTTAAACGTATACATTTACAAGGCGTACCTTTCACGATGCAGCTCTAACTGCTTAGAAATACACATTTATACTTTAAAATACTTTTCTTTTTGACAAGGAGAAACCTCCTGTCCTATGCTCCTATTACATTTTGAGGATGTCCCCTTCTCAATTTCCACCGTGGATAGGGATTCATTCCCACCATTGGAAGGGGTTCATCTCCAGCAGTGCCTGTCATCTATTCCTTACATTCCCATTCCAAAGCAAAGCTATGCAACTCTTCTCTGTCAGAGTGTAAACGTAAACCCCGAAAGTGCCATTAGACCCGGCTTAGAAGTGAAAGTGCCTCTTCGTTAACTGTGTGCCTAAGATGGCAGTGGAGTGTGTGGATACAAGAATGTTTCAGTGATTGAATGAATGATTGAATAGGTGTGAGAGTGCATAATGGAAGGCTAGATGAATGGGCAAGTGCTTCAAAGCCTAAAAAGAAGGGCAGTGTGTAGCTGGCAACGGCAATGCGAGAGGCAACAGCAATGTGAGGGGCAAGGCAATAGTGGCAAAAAAGAGTGAGGTATTAAAGCTAGAACTACGAGGGTGTCAGTGTAGGAAGGGCCAATGGAAGGGGCAGGAGCAGGGATGGGTGATCCAGTGCATGGATGGACAACGTAGCCCATGGATGCACAGATAACTGTGCGAGTAAATGCATGGATGGGCTGATGGCTAAATAGGTAAGTGAATGAACTGGTGAAGACGCAATGCTATTAGGTTGGAGCAAGGGTGTTTTGGGTTCAAGGGTAGTGTGTATGGGTAAATCCAGTGTGATGATGTTAGGGCAAAGGTAGTGATGAAATGCTGGGTGAGAGAGTGCAGCGAGTGGAGCAGTGCATGCTGGGGCTGCAGCTGAGGGCAGACGCAGTGCAGTGAGCACGACATTGCGTAGTTGAAATCATCCTGCAGACAAAGTGTAGGCTCGCTATCTGGCTGTTAAAAAGCATTGTTAGCTGTAATCCGTCAGTCTGTGATCCCTTTCCATTCGAACTCCACTCCTTACCCCTCTTTTCCTCGCCCCTCTTTCATAGTCATGACTAGAAAACACTAATTCATAAAAAGAGTGACTGTCAGAAAACCAGTGTGTGAGTTGGGGTGGAGAGGGCTTACTGATTTGTGGGTAGAGGAGACCGGCTTTCGGTTTCCAATAACACATTTACAACTTTACATACTTACTTCCCTTTTCATTATCTTTCAATATTGCAAGCACTTAGATATGTGGTAATCCCAAGCATCAATTTGTAGTTCTACGACCGAGGCACTCGTCTGAGAAGAGGCACTACCAGCCGAGGCATCTCAGGGGCCTGGAAGTTACATGGAGGTCTCTACAGCAGGCTCATTAACCTGCTCAGCTAGCAATCTGCAGCCCCCACGTGAGACACTGAGGCTAGACCCATATCTATCCAACAGGACCTTTAACAGACCGACCAGTCTTACTGGATCGTAACCTTTCACCTGATGATCTTACCCATACCTACACCTATGCTAACCTTCTGAACCAACTTGCTGGGATCTGAACCCCTGGCCTGAAGCCTACACGCAGGCAATGGCAACAGGAACTCCAACCCCGTCAGCCTGTGAAGTCCTGTTCACGGCACAGAACACGCATGCAGTGACTGCTCCATGGCGCCGCAGGCCTCGTGGCGCTTTAGTCCCCGGCGCCGCAGGCCTCGTGGCGCTTTAGAAGCAGCTCTGACCAGCCTGTACCGTTCTCGGCACTTCGCGCCACTCCTCGTTTGGCAGAAGAGCCCAAGCCCCACTTTAACTTCTGCGAAGGCTTTGAAATAACCGCTCTCCAAACACGGTTCACAGGAGGCCGGGCGGGTGTTTTTTACAGGCACGGTTTTCTTGAAAGCCCAGTCTCTGCTTTAGCATGCAGCTGCACAGCCCGGCTTTACACGGCGAAATAAAACCAGACAGCCCTGTTTCTGCCTGCTGACTTGCATACCAAGGGTATATAGCGCTTGGTGTGTTTGCCTTGCGCCCCTGTGACAGGACTCGGCGTTTCAGGTGCATTGCTTTATTACAGGCATTGCTTCTCTGGGAAGAACACCTCCAGCTAGGGAGTGCTTCTACACAAGAACTCGCTTTAGGCTGCAGTTTCTTGCCAGCTCATACTGATACTTAAGACTTTGAGCCATCCACAGCATTCTGGGGGACTCTACAGAAAAGTGGCTACAGAGCAGCAGACACTTTATTGCCATCAGTAGACATGTTGGTCCTTGTTCCATCTCCTTCCATCCTAAGTGAAAGGCCCTGTACGCTGCTATGGCTCCTGCAGCAAAGTTCCTTACACGCATTAACCAGTCCGCAGCCCCGACAGAAACAGAATGCACCGGAAGCTTCTCGAGTCACCCATCAGGTAAGGTTGAGAAAACATCAGGTTCAGCTGAAGGTCACATGTATGCATCTACTGGACAGCTCACCCTTAGCATGGCGTGTCCCTGCTTAGGGTAAGATCCCACTGGCTGCAACTACCAGACCAACCCAGTGAAACTACAGCATTCTATATAGCACCATACTCGCGGTGGAGTAGGGACACACAGAACAGAGGGAACGCGATGCAACACCAATCCACACCAGCCGCTGCCTTCCTACAAGGTCTGGCAGAGAGAGGTTTATTGTTCTCACTACCCACAGAACGGGCGGGGCAAAAAAAAAACAACATTCTCGGTCCACTTTCACTGGAAGGGATATCAGAGTAAATAATTACTTAGGTGGTGAAGTAGAGTGTTGACGCAGTTATGACACACTTGCTGGTCTCTGGGCCAAAGAGGTAGCGATTCGGTTCCGACACAATGGAAAAACCCATGGATGTTTTAATTATGACGCAGTCTAAGGAGACAGCATGGGGACCTGGGTTCTTCTTACATAAACACATCAACTTGTGTCAAAAGTATCATTAACTGTGTTCTACTTTTTATGCATATGGGAAATATGTTAAAACTGTTGTTGCTGTATATATTTTATATGTAGCTAGGCTATTTTTATGGACATATTGGCCTAATAAACAACAAAATAAGGTTGAGCTTGTTCACCTCTACCCAACATAATTGGTGGCCACTTTCCAGTCAAAGGAAACGTGGAAGTGGGCTCCCTACAATGTAAGGGGCTTCCCTATGTGTTTATGAAGCTCCACAGTATGTTGGGCATATGAGCCAGAGCCACAGGGTAAAGGTATTAAATACATTACTTGCTGTGAAAAGTATAAGGAGTATTTTAAATGCCAGAGTAACGTTGGAGGAAGTTGCCAGAGCCATCACACATTGACTATTAAATCAAGACGTGTTAAAACTAGACGTGTGCTGGCTGCAGTTTTTAAATTCATTTAGAATACAGAAAATGCTATTTCGTTTTCCTTTTTTCATAGTCAGCAGCAGCCATTCGAGGGCAGGCCTTCTGAGACAAATGGCAGAGGCAGCTCGAAGTGGTGTTTGCATTGCACACACTGCATTTTGCTGAGTAACCAAGCCCACTTCCCAGAGTTCAGCCCGTTGGAGCCCGCCCTGGGCTGCCTACAGAGCCTGTGGGTGGAGGTGTGTGCTTCGGACAGGTGACACTCGCCGGAGGCCGCAGCTGGCACCCGCTACCAAGAGACCTCTCCAAGCATAAATGCTGCACTGTGAAAAAATGCTCCCTTGTCACTAGCCTGGGGGGTCTCCTGGCAGGGGGCAGGCAGCACAGGAGGGAATGTTTGCGTTTGTTTTTCTGCTTTACCAGATCTGCAGGAGGTTACAAAAGGGTAAGAAAAAAAGAATCAGTTTGGGTCGGAGACAGGTAAAAAGTCTTAAGCAGACTGGTGTGAGAAGTGAGGGCAAGCAAGGCTGTTTGGTTCACCTCCAAGGTGGGGTGCACACCCTCGAACCTGAACCCCCTGCAAAGCGTGCAATAAACTGCCTACACCACCCCACTGCTATCAGACTGAGAACAGTGTCCCTGTTCATCCCCCCCCTCCCCTTCTCACCTAGTAAACTCTCCCAGCGTCACTCACCTCAAGGAACAGGCAGCAAAAGGCAAGCACAGGCTGCCGGCGGTGATGCGCACACAGTACTGTCTCCCCTCCACACGAGTCGACTCACACTCCACACACAACCACGAGGCGAGTCGGACTAGTGAAACTGAACAGTTACCGCGGCGCTTACCGGATCCAACGGGCCGACAGCAGCGCCACGCGCCAATGGCCAATCACTGCATGACTACAAGAAGTCAGATACAGTGATTGGCCATTGTGCACTGCGGCTGAGCCACCCACGCGCGGCATCCAATATGGATTGCCCCTGCTCTGCGGAATGGTGACCAACCAATCCTGGCGCTGCATGCAGCGCCAGGATTGGCTTGGAGGGCACACTAACTGCTCGCCCTGTCGCCCTTTTAACGCCAGGGCTGCGCCGCACGCAAATAAACCTGCACCCCCCCGTCACTATGTGGGGGCAGCGTAATATGCGCATGCTCAGGCAAGTTTCTGCCCCAAGCTGTGATGCGCGTTCTGACTTGTCTCGTCACGTGACATCTGGACTGACTCTCGACTCGCGCAGCCTGTCAATCACTCACACCAGCCCCGCAGCCCGCCCCCTGCGCACTCCCATTTCAGTCAGGTGCTGCCCGGCGGCGCGAAAAATAAAAAGGAGTCAGGAAGTTGGAAAAACATTTATTTAAATTATTTACTGGCAGCCGCGGGTCCATGGGCTGGTGGGGCTACGCCCCTACGCCCCAATGGACGCACCGCTAAGTTACCTTACTTTGCTTTTCTTCTGTATATTGGTTGTGCCATGCTTCTGATACACTCTTGCAATAACATCTAAAAAGCCCTTTGGTTTCTTTCTTCATCAGGATAGGTTTTGCTAGGTGGGCGCAACTCCGGGAGACCATGCATTCCTTAAGGGGTATTTACAATTGAGATCCACAATCTGCGCAGTCCAGATTGTACTAGCAAGAAATTGGATTATTATGTGCGGAGGGTGATTACCTACCTCAAGGAAGAATCTCAACCTTTGTCAAGGGGAACCCCCATCACTAAATCAACATGATCTCAACCGCCTGGTAACTATGACATAAAGCAGGCAGGCTTCACTCTACGGAAATGTGTTAAGTATTTCTGCAGTAACAAAACACAGACTGGACTGCAAACTGGTGTCAGTGGACGCATAAGGCTTTAGAGACAGTGTGCTCCATCTAGTATGGTATGCATGTTTATCATATTTACACTGGAACTTGAATACAAAAGGCACATTTCGTACCAATCTGTGTGGAGCCACTTTATTGGACTGTGACATGGTGTTAAAAGACTGGGCATTAATATTTCTCGTTCACTATCTAAGACTGCCCTGCATGGGGCATTTAGAGGTGGAAGTCCCTCAAACGTGGATTCCCTTTTTTAAATAGATGAGCACAACTAACTTCCTTTCATGACTGATGAATTAATACTTTGTTTCTAGTGTGTACCCTATGATCCCCCCCATCCTATTTTAGGTCTGGCTACATAGCGCAGCTGTCACCTGACCAGATGTGATCAAATACAGAGCTTCCAAGAGTACTATTACATAGGGGGACTTTGGCTCCATCCAGATGTTGGTTTATCTAAGTACAGCTTTTAATTTGTCCAAAGCTGTGTGATTCCACAGAAATAGTGCTTTCCCTCCAAACAGCTAAATAATGTGTTTATCCAGCTGCATAAACCAGGCCCTTTATAAAGGAAAGCTGCTGTGTTTGACCTTTCAGTCTTACATGCAACTGAGATAGATGGAGCTTTCCCTTTAAGGTCAAACAAATGCCACTGAGATGATATTAAACAACTTTGCCTCAGTAATTAGATAATTCTGGTGTTTGCTCTTTGGTTGCCATGAGTGAGAGTGTCGTATAGCGTTTTAGGACCCTAGTGTAATTTTACCGATTCCTGCCCTTATATAGGTATAAAGTACTGTATCCTTATATAGTCATAGAAATCATAACCATATTAAGACATAGCTCATGCAGTCCTAATACGGCATGGCTACTTCCACTAGTTCCGAAAATCTACAACGATTTCTTGGAAAAACCCGCCTTCAGCAGTCAGGAACTTCCCCCAGCTTGAATATTGATTTATCCAAGAAGTCATGGAGTTTTCAAAGAACTGAGACTCTTTGATGACGTTTTATGTCCAACCTTACGTCAAACTCGGCACCTTCAAGGTATAAATATGCCCACACTTGCCCAAGCACACACACGGTGGTTTGGAGCAGTTCTACTATCTACTTGCCCGAGGCATCTCGTTGCAGCAAGTGCCGAAGAAAGCCGACCCTCTAGCAAACGCACTGAGAGAGAAGCTGTCTTTTCTCCTGCCGAGAAATCCAGCTCCAGTGTTTCCAAGCTACCCTTGCGGGTTGTTGGAAAATCGAGTCCTGCGAGAGAGATACCAGACCTCCTTCATTCTAAAACCAAGGTACGGAGCTGATTAGACCCTAAGAGAAATCTTGGATAGATTCTTGGCAGAAAGAATACTAAAACTTAAGCTACACCTTACTTACTATTTCCCTCGTACTAGACCTAGCTTAGGTACACCGGGGTAGGCGTATTTTAGAAGCACCAGTTGAGTACTTTTATTATTTATTATTTATGTAGTGTTATATGCATTTTATGGCTTAGAAACCATATCATGCTTTTACAGTATTATTTTATAATACTCTTCACACTGCATGCACTATACTTACCAGTATAACGATTGTAGCAGTTCATTTCTTCTGTATGAGAAAGAAGACTTCAATAAATACCTTTTATTGAAAATTACCGTCTTTCTATTTCTCTACACTTCTGGTGAAACGAAGCATGCACGATTGACTGAGTAAAATAACCATCTATTGTTTCCGCGGCTCTAGAGATACATTTCTTATTCTTGGGAAACAAAGTTGTCATGTTTATGCGGTTGTCAGAAACTAATCCCTTCTTGTTCATTCGAGAAAGTTTCTAGTGACCTCTGAGCTAGCTGGCACTCACAATTAAGTCTAATATGTTTGATAGAGACCTAGTCGACCTCAGTCTGATTAGCAGGCCCACAGCCACACTAAAGTCGAGAAACCAGTATATCAGAGCAAAAAGTGGGGGTAACCATAGGAAGCAGACCCTACTCTCCTACACCCAGCGTATTGCTGAGTAAGCATGGAGATTCAAAATAGAAGGTACAGGCATACACAGGAGTCACAAGATTGAAAAGGGAGTCAGAAAAGTAACATTAGAGCGTATCCGTGTGATCAAAGACATGAAACCCCCGACAACTCAGAGAGAAGTGCAAATGTTCTTAGGAGTGGTTGGATATTGTAGACAGTGGATTAGTGGCTTTTCACTAATTGCAAAACCTCTACGAGGCTGACAAGAAATGATGGGAAAGACCCAATTGATTTGGATAAGGAGAGCATGGAAGCTTTGGTGAAATTAAAAGAGAGTCTGTGGGGGGCGTGGCCACGGAGGCGACCAAGATGGCCGCCTCTGACTGAAGCTCCGCTGTCCGGGCGGATGAAACACGACATCCTGGGAGCCTGAGACGCTGCTAACGCCTCTCCCATCACCCATCCTTCTGCGGCGGCGATTTGCTACCGATCAGCGCGGGGTTCGAGACCGGAGGTGCTAGGAGGGACCATAACTGACGGAGGAGCGGGCCGCCACCCCATCGGCGGCCGCTCTCACTGCGCCCGGAGCTCGGGTAAGTGCCGCGCTGAGACACTGCGCCCGCGATCTGGGGGTCCACTGTTGGGGCTGAAGGCCTGTTGCTGCCTCCCGCGGTCGCCTGCCCGAGGGTGCACCTGCGTGGGCTCCGGGTTCTGTGCCGTGCACGGCCTGCGGCCTAGTGCGTGTGCGGGAGCCGGGGGCTCGCGTGTCGGCTACCCGGGGCGGGGACTGTGGGGCGAGACGGGCGCCGGCGCCTGAAGGGGTCTCCTGGACGGGGGTGGGTGCTCTGGGTGCGGGTCTACCTCGGGCCTGAGCGGCCCCGCCTGGTCCCCTCAGCTAAGCTCTCCCCTCACCCAATGCTTGCACTGGAGAGGCGCAGAAAAGTCTCTTTTAGGCGTTTATCACGCCCTGGGCCGCCCACTTGCCCAGGGATCCTGCCCATAGCCCGGTGGGCGCTCTGAGGACTTGCTGCTAGAGGCCCAATAGCCATCCAAACAGGCCTGGGGGATCTACTCCAGTCCGGTTGCCACCCTGCTGACCCTGGCTACTTGGCTGCCACACTACCGGCCCTGACCCATCGCCTCCAAGCTGTCTCCGCAACACGAGTGTGGCCGACGATCCACCAGACCAGAACCCACGGGAGCGGTGCGTTAGACTGCTCACTATCGACCCAGATCTTCGCGTCTGTGTCCTGCCTCTCCCTCCACTGGGCCCACGCGGAGTACTCCATTGCGGCCGCCATGGGGAAAAGAGACCCCAACCAACGTAAACTTAGTTTTGACAAGACTCCACTACTGGGCGGCGACGGAGCCTCTGGCGCCACGGAACCGATCCCACCTACCCAACTGGACAGCGCCGCCATGATGGTCGCAACCATGATGTCCGAAATGAGGGCTGGATTCAAGGCACTGGACCATCGCTTTGACACGCTGGAGCAAAAACCTGCAGATATGGGCTCTAAAGTGCAGGCACATGACCGCCGCCTTGACGTCGCAGAGGCTCGCATTTCCGACATAGAGGATTCTGGCTCGAAGACGCTGAAACGCCTTGAAAGAGTCGAGAAAATCCTGAAGGAAGTTGCCATTAAAAACAAAGATTTAGAAGCGCGCGGACGACGCAACAACCTTCGCATTCTGGGCGTGGCGGAATCGACTCAGACTGGTCGTATGGACATATTCGTGGAAAAACTCCTTATTGAACTGTTTGGGAGAGACCAGTTTACTCAGGGATTTGTGGTGGAGAGGGCACACCGCTCTCTGGGCCCGAAACCACAGCCGGGCCTTCCACCTCGCCCAATCATTGCCAGGCTAATGAACTTTAGGGATCGAGATGCAGCCCTGCGGGCCGCCCGTGAAAAGGGCGAGGTCAGATGGCAAGGTGACTCTCTGTCGTTCTACCCTGACTTCACCGCCATGGTCCAGGAAGCGAGGAGGAGATACACTGGGGTGAAGGCTACACTGCGCAATCTGGGCCTGAAATACGGCATGCTTTACCCTGCCCGCCTCAGGGTGGAAGTGGCCGGCAGGGCTCGCATCTTTGACTCACCGACGGAAGTTCAGGAGTTTTGTCGCACCTACAAATCTGGAGGCACACAGCACTCGGACACCTCAAGGGCGCAATCACCGGCGCAGGGTGGCTCTCAACAAAGTATAGACCTGTTCACAGACGCTGGGCAGGGCTAACGCCTGTTCTGCTCTCTTTGGCTACCGCACTTCCATGGTGATCCGCTGGCATCGCTACCGGTGCCTTCTTGATCTATCCACTCCACAAAAGTGTCCTGACTGCCCGGATGTCGAGGCGTCGCTGCCCCCCCCTGGCGATCGCCGATTTAACTGAGTTTGGTTTGATTTCTTCTACATCCCGGGGGTTCGTCCTCCGTTCATTTTCTTGCTCTTCATGCTGTTATGTTCTTCCTTTGTGCGGGGTGGGGTGGTCCTCTCGGGGTGTTGTTGGAGGCTGGGCGGAGGGTGGGATTGGGGTTTTTTTTTTTTTTTTTTTTGTTGTCTGTTATTTTTCTGAACGAAGGTGTTTGACAGTCCTTACAGTTTCTGTTTTGATCCTTATCGAGTCATGCTGCGATCCATTTAACTCTGTGATATCGCCATGCCTGCCTTAGGACTGCAGCAAGGCCCATCGGACTTGTCCCTCATGTCTTGGAATGTTAGAGGTTTGAACAACGTCAGAAAATGCAAACAGGTCTTTAATTACATATCCAGACACAAGATCGATATTGTCTTCCTACAAGAGACACATTTGTCAGCAGGTTCGGTGTCCGGGGTGGCGAGGGGTTGGGGCGCGCACCGCTTTTTTGCCAATTACAACAGGTACTCTAGAGGGGTGGCGATCTGCATCCACAAGCGGCTCCCATTTCGGCCGCACCACACGGTCCTAGATACGGAAGGCAGATACGTCATCATCACTGGCACCCTACTGGGCCACAAGATCACTCTCATTGGGATATATGGTCCCAGCACTGACACCCCCGCCTTTTTCAGAGATATCCTGGTGCACTTATTGGCTTCTGACCCGGGCCTGATTCTAATGGGCGGGGATTTTAACCTCCTATTGGACCCCCCGAGAGATAGCACTGCTACTACCCCAGACTCCCGACCACGCGCCCGCCCCGTACTGCGGGATATCTGCACCCACTTCTCCTTGGTCGATATTGAAGCGCTACTGCACACTACCACTCCGACCTATTCCCACTACTCAGCATTTCATGACACCTGGACCAGGATTGATTACTGGCTAGTATCCCCAGAACTGGTAGGGTGGGTAACTGACCTGTTAACACTTCCGCGCACCTTATCCGACCATTCTCCAGTTGTACTTAAACTCCGGGTCCCACGGGAAGGGGGTTACGAGAGGGTTTGGCGCTTTCCAGGAAAGGCCTTACAAGATCCAGTGTTCACTGAAGGAATCAGGGAGGCTATAGTGGATTACTTTGAGCTAAACGAGGGAACGGTGGACACGCATGCGGTGCTTTGGGAGGGGTTCAAGGCGACCATCAGGGGGGTATGCATCGCTAGACACACTGGACTACTTCGGGAGGTGCGGGCCTCCCTTTCACGCTTAGAGCGCGACATTGCAGCACTAGACTTGGAGCAACTTCACCAGCACACTGTGGACAGGGAGGCCAGACGCTTGCAACTTATGGTGGAGTTCAGGGAGGAGGCCGATAGGGAACTTCGTTTCATGGAGAGATCATACGCTGCCAGGCAGTATGGGGAGGGGGATAGACCCGGCAAACTGCTTGCCCACCTTCTCCGCCCCTCCCGCTCACATTCCTACATCACTGAACTTAGGGGGCAGGCGGGTGACATGGTGCACACCACTTCTGAAATTTGCAACACCTTCCTATCATACTACACCGACCTCTACACTTCCACCCTGATGGACGACGACGCGGAGAGGGGGGATTACTTGAATGAGATTGCTATGGTGTTCTTAGACAGGTGGATGATTGACTTTCTGGCACACCCCATAACAGCGGACAGTGTTGAGGAGGCCATAGACTCTATGAAAAGCTCATCCGCGCCGGGACTGGATGGGTTTACCGCAGATTTTTATAAGGTTTACAAGGACCTACTGGTCCCCCACCTGGTGGAAATGTATGCAGAAGCGCTGGAAACGGGCTGCCTCCCCCCCACATTGAGAGAGGCAGTTATTGTATTGTTGCCGAAGCCGGGCAAAGACCCCACCCTCTGTTCCTCGTACCGCCCACTGTCCCTCCTTAACCTTGACTATAAAATCCTTGCAAAAGTTCTGGCCATGCGACTTTCACTTCTGATGGACACCATAATCTCGCCGGCCCAGTCGGGCTTTATCCCTCACTGCTCCACATCCCTCAACCTCCGCACACTGTTCTCGGTTCTACACCGGGTGGATCCCGATACACCAGCAGCTGCGATCTTATTAGACGCCGAGAAGGCTTTTGACTCCTTAGAGTGGCCTTTTCTGATGTCGGTGATGCGCCGCATGGGCATTCCGGAGTGCCTGGTCAATACAGTGGAATTACTGTATACTCTACCAATCGCCCGACTCCGCCTTAACGGCACCCTCACTGCCCAGTTCAGACTGGGCCGCGGCACGAGGCAGGGCTGCCCATTATCCCCTCTATTATACATTCTTGCAATGGACCCTTTGGTCCGACACTTCCAGGAGTTGCATCTTCACCGCGGCCTCCAGTTCCGCACGGGTCCGCTATTGGTCTCGCTATATGCGGATGATACCATCCTCTACGTTAGGCACCCACAATCCAACCTGGAGCCGCTCCTTCTGGAAATCACCCGCTTTGGGAAATTCTCTGGCCTTCGCATTAACTGGCACAAATCGGTTATTTTTCCGCTGACGCCCTGCACTGTCGACTGGCCCTGCTCCTTCCCTCTTACGTGGTGCCATGACTCTGTAAAGTACCTTGGCATCCATATTCACATGGAAACGGAGGCCATCCTCAGATTGAACTACGGTACTGCTGTGTCAGCCTTGGAGGGGCAGATTGAACAATGGACCAGGCTCCCGTTATCCATGGCTGGCCGTGTCGCTATCATCAAAATGATAGTTTTACCCCGGTTTCTGTATCTGTTCAACAATACACCCATACCCCTCACCAAGGTTTTGTTCACGCAGCTTCGCTCTTTGCTCCTGTCGCTGGTATGGGGAAACAAGACCCCCCCGAGTGTCCTGGCGGGTACTGACTCTCCCATATGAGAGAGGCGGGCTGGGCGTCCCTGACTTTTACCTCTACTTCCTTGTGGCGCAGTGCGCATACGCTTACCCATGGTTCCACCCTGACGCCAGGATACCTTATCTGAAACCTGAAGCCGACTTGGTGTTGCCTGGCTCCCTGTCTACGACGATACCGTCGGGCTTCCCTAGAGACCCAAAGGACATCCAAACGGTGTCCACCACGTTCTGGGCATGGGGGAGGCTGAGGCGTTTGGTCGACCTCCCACATCTGTACTCTCCGGCACTTCCACTTCCTAACGCCACTTGGCTTCCGATAACTGGGGAGGTAGTGGTGCGTAACACGTTCGCCAAATTCCACATTGCCTCGATCGGGGATCTCTTCCCGGAGGGGCACGCGTTCACCCTGACTGAGGACCCCAGGTTCACTGATAGGACATTCATGGACTCGTTTGTCCTAACTAGACTGCGCTCTTTACTGCGCGTGTCCTTCCCGTCGTTTCCCCTCCCCCCCGAGGAGATGACACCTCTCACTCTCATTATCCAACACCCCTCGAGTGCACACCTGGTCTCCAAGTTGTACCGGATGTGCTGTGATCTCCTTCCCTCTCGAGACCAGGCGGTGAGGGCTGCCTGGGAAGCTGACCTTGGGTACCCCATCTCAGACGACCAGTGGCAATGGTGCTGCAGGGCGACCAAAACTGTTTCGCTTAACAGCAAGCACAAGCTTTTGCACTTTAAATTTCTGCGCAGGCTATACTTTACACCCGCGAGACTCCACAGAATAGATCCATCGCGCTCCCACTACTGTCCCAAATGCGGCGACCAATTCGCCGACTTCGCACACCTCTCCTGGACATGTCCCAAAATACATGACTATTGGTCCCGAGTGCACGTGACACTTGGCACCATGCTCGGTTTGCCACTGGCCCATGTACCGGAAATAGCCCTTCTGGGTTATGTTGCGGACTTTCCGAAAACAGTGCGCAAACTAGCGGCGCTGGGCTTCTTGCTGGCCAAACGGGAGATTGCACTACGTTGGTGCGACCGACGCCCCCCCCTACATAGCGCCTGGCTCCGGAGCATGGCACACTGCAACCTAAACAGCTCTGAATACTCGGAGATGGTCCCCTCTGCGTCACGACCAGTTGACATCTGGGGCCCCTACCGCGCATACATAGCGACCACCATTGAGGGTTCCCAGGCTACACCAGCCCCTGCGAGGGTCCCTGAGGGCATCGGCTGAGGGGGGGGGGGGGCTTGGCCTCCACTGAACTCTGGCTGAAGTACAGAGGGGTTGTCCACCCCTCTTCCCCCACCCCCTTTTTCTTACTGCCCCTCCTCTCTCTGGGTGGGCGTCTTGCTACGACTGGAATACCCAGTTAGCTAGTGTGTTTGCGCTGCCGACTGAATGTGCGGCCGTGAGTGGCCACGGTTGGCATACACCATTGATGATGGTCCCCGTTTCTATGCTGGCCATGTCTTGACTATAGGATCGATGAATGATACCTCTACTGGCGATGACTGACTGTGTCACCTTCTGAATCGTTATGTCATGTTGTAATTATTCCCTTATTGTGTATTTGGTTTTTCTTTTGGGAGAAAAGTATACATCCAATTGTCCAGTGTCTTGCATGCATTCCTGCCGAGAAAAAAGGTCCAACCGTCCAGATTGCTTCATTCTGACTTCCGCTGTGCGCACTATATGCTTGATGTTCCGCTACTGAACGCCACCGGACCCCCGGGTTGTCGGTATTGTCGGTATTGTGGCTGTGTCCGTACATCTCACTCCCACTTATTGCCCTTCCTTGATGCTGCCGGCCCCAGGGTTGTAGGCGATGTAGCTGTGTGCATTGTGAAAGCTTGTAATAAACGGTGGACCACCAAAAACAAAAAAAAAAAAAAAAAAAAAAAGAGAGTCTGTGTCAGGTGCCTGCTTTGGGAATGCCTGATTATTCAAAATATTTTGCATTATATTTTGCATTATATTGCAGTGAAAGAGATGGATGAGCACTTGCAGTTTTAACACACAGGCATGGAATTGCTAGACGTCCTGTGGCTTGTTTTTCGGCTACTTTAGACTCAGTAGCTGCCGCATTACCTGGATGTTTGAAAGCAGTAGCTGCTACACGTGTGAGTCTGGAACAGAGTGAAGGAATCATAATGGGTCATCCTGTGACAGTGTGTGTGCCACATTCAGTTGAGATCCTTTTAACAAGAACACAGACTCAAAACCTTACCTATAGTTGGCTGACTAGGTATGAGAGTGATTCTGGGTGCAGAAAATTTCACCATAGTGAGATGTACGAATGTGACTCTATCCACATGATTATCAGTTGCTTTGAATGAAGAAGTGAGAGACAAAGCATAACATGCTTGTTTGGATGTGACTGAATTTTGCACCAAGCCACGTCCAGATATTAAGGATCTTCCCCTTGACGAATCTGATTGTGAGATGTTTGTTGATGGTTCATGTTTGCGAACTGAATTAGGTATGCCAAGTTCTGCCTATGCGGTCTGTACTGTAGCAGCAATCCTGGAAGCATCCTGTCTAAAAGGGGTAAAATCTGCACAAGTTGCCAAATTGGTGGCTCTAATTCAAGCCTGCAAATTGGGAAGAAATCAGAAGGTGACTATAATTACAGATAGCCAATGTGGCTTTGGCATTGTGCATGACTTTGAAGAACTATGGATGCAGAGGGGATTCCTGACCTCTTTGGGGTCCCACATCAGGAATAGTCAATTTGTAGAAGAGTTGCTTGAAGCATTACAATTGCCAAAACGAATTGCAGTGGTCAAATGTGCCACACAGAAGTCAGGAGATGATTATGTGACTAAAGGCAACAGATTCGCTGACCAAGTAGCACAATATTGTGCAAAGAATGAGACTTCCATAAAAAAACAAAAGAAAATACGGTTTGTCAACTTATGTTTACTAACAACATGAAATATGGGATGAAGTGAGACAAATGTAGGAAGAGGCAGGTGAAGAAGAGAAACAGGAATGGAATGCGGGATGTAGGCGACGAGCAGATAATGATGTATGGGTGTACATTGATGGGAGACCAGTCATGCCAGACAGTTTACATTCTCACATGGCAAGAATGTATCCCGGACTGATACACATTAGCCGAGACGCTATGGTCTAATCCTTCAAACAAACATGGTTTATAACCAAGTTTAGGACCATTGCAGAGTCTCTGCCAAAGATGCTGACGTGTTAACAGCAAAACCCAGGAAGAAAAACAGTAGTTAGTATGGGAACAATAAGAAGAGCAGGAGGTCCTTTTACCAGACTACAACTCGATTTTATCAAGTTGCCTTTGTGTAACAAGATCAAGTATGTGTTAGTCATTGTGTGTTTGTTTTCCCGTTGGGTGGAAGCCTATCTCACGAGGAGGAATGATAGTTTAACAGTGGCAAAACGTCTGTTGAGCGAATACATTCCTAGATATGGTTTTCCAGTCACTATAGAAACAGAGGCACACATTTTGCTAGTGAAACAATCAAACTGATTTGTGAGGCATTGAGCATTCAACCAAAACTTCATTGTGCCTGTCGACCAGGGGCTTCTGGAATAGTAGAGCAGATAAATGGTACAATCAAGAACAGATTAGGAAAAGTGTGTAAATCCACAGCACTGAATTGGCCTGAAGCTTTACCCCTAGTTTTGATGAGTCTTAGAAGCATTCCTGACAAAAAGACAGGATTGAGTCCTCATGAGATCTTGATGGGAAGACCAATGAGACAAGCATTTATACCTGCTAACAAATTGATAAATATATCTGATGATCTCATCCTTGAGCTGATGTAGTACGTTCTGCGTTTCATCAGGTCGGAGCAGATGCAACCACAACCTAGCAGACTCAAGCCCATGACCTAATCCCTGGTGAGCGGGTTCACGTGAAAAGGCATAGAAGAAAAACTTGCCTAGAGCCCCACCGGGAAGGACCACACCAGGTCATATTGGTGACAACTATAGCAGTAAAGTGTGCTGGCTTACCAAATTGGATCCAGACCGGTCATACTCAGCGATTCCCAAGTCCACTTGAAATACCAGTAGAGCGCCATCTGGAGATCTCAAATCCAGGCTTGGAAGCAGAAGCCGAAGTTGAAGAGAATGGTGAAGCTAGAGCAATGGACTCTGAAACTGGTGAGTCCAAACTAAATGACTCTGAAGAAAAGTTTGATGGTGAATGGCCTATCAGAAGTCAAGTAAAGTGGGCAACAGCTACTGGGACTAAGGAAACTGCTGTTGAACAAGAAGAAATGCACATTTTAAACAGAGCGAAAGTTTAGACTAGAGACAGGTGAAACAAATACAGAAGAAGAAAAATTAAGTGAAGAAGAAGGCAAACTCAGAGTAGATGCAAAGAAACGAACATACGAATTGAACAAATAAGAAGTAGTTCAACCAAAAAGGGCAAGGAAAGACGACCATTGGCCAAGTGAAGTTAAAAGACTGAAATATAGGGTAGTGAAAGGAAGACCTGAGGATAGGCCAGAACAGATAAATGAAGTTTCAAGTCAGACAGAGCGGGGAGAGTCAGATGACGAATCAGTGCTGCGACCAAAGAGTGAGAAAACCAAACCAAAAGTTCAAGTCACCTGACTGGACCTACATAGTGTTGAAGGAGATTGAAGAAAAAGATCTAAGCAAAGAAAGAAACAGTACTGACAGCGAGCAGGTTGAAAATAGTGATTTAAATCCATCTTAAGAGACTGTAAGCAAAATAAGGTGCAATGTTATCAATTGAAGAAAATTTCTGAAGATCCTGGAGACGTCCTGGAAAAACTGGATTAGTTAAAATAAAAGAAGGGTAAAGAAGAAAGCCTTTGAAGTGTGGGATCAGACTACATCAGAACTTCACTTACATTAATGTTGCTATGGCAGATACACAAGTAACAAGACCTAGATGTCTTACTTGTATACTAATAGTGTTTTGGGTGATACTAACAATTGTCACACCTTTACATCTGAATAAAGAAGATACACCTCGTCCTAACAATTTGACAAGTTCAAGAATAGATACGGACATTAAGCAAACTCCTATTACTCACCTGGATCAGAAAGATGCTAGAAGTTTTCATCACAATAGATCAGTTAATAACTTTTCTTTGAACCATGGATGTGAGTGACTGTTATGTGTGTATGCAGTTACCATCATCTGTCTCAGAAGGTGTGACATATCATCAAATTCCTTTGACATATGGTGTGACTTGTAGTGTCTTGTCGAGTTTGTTGTATAGAACAGGAACATTGGAATACTATTATTCTAATGTAGATACAATCTTTTAAAGTCCCTGTAGTAACCAAGTTAAATAAGATAGTACCTGCACATGTCAAGGGAGATTTGTTCCTGACAACCAAGCCCTAAGATATAGAGTATGCTTATAAAAATAATTTAACATGTGAATTGGAGAAGGAGGAGAAGATCTTTTTAGAGATGGTGGAAGAAAGAAGGACTAAGTTTCAGAGAAAAGCTGTTGAAGAGAAATTGCAGTCACCACCTTGGGTTTACAGAGAAGGCAATTATGAGAAAAGGCAAGACTTATGCTGCCGTGGCCCTAGACTAGCCTCTAAAGGGAAAATTATGCTTACGTAAGGAAAAGACTAACTACAACAATTACTTCCTTGACCCTGTTTTTCCAGGCATATATTATGTCTGTGGGAGGAAACCTTATTATCGGCTACCAGATCACTGGTATGGAACTTGTTATCTTGGGATTGTCTTTCCAAAAGTCTACCGTGTAGGCGAAAGCACAAATGGAATCCATGAAGGAACGCAAGGACTAACACGGGTGAAAAGAAAAATCTTTTCGTAAATTGTAGGAGATATATTTGGAGAATTGATACCTGGAGTTGGAGGTTCACTGAATACATATAATATTTGACAATTGTCCACAGTGGTTGATCGTTTATCAACGGATAAAGCTGGAGGATTCTATGTCAGGACCGGAGGCTCTGATTATGCTTTTCTTTCTACGCTTTATTCACAATATAGATTCCACAGCAGCCTGAAAAGCATTATAAATGATTTTTATCCCCACAACATAGAGAAAAAAATTCATTTACACCAAGAAAAAACAAATCCAATCTACATTCAGACTACAAAACCCATAGATCCAAAGGGTATGAAGCATCATAAGTCCTTTCATAGTGTCTATAACCAACAGAAGGTTCCCCAATTGTAGGTGTCCCTCCTCTTTCTTCACTGCTTCGCAACCAGCTAAGTAATTTTTTTCTCGCTCTCGTTGAATTGATGGTATAATGTCTTGTTGAGGGTATTTATGGACCCGGAGCACTGATGTTCCAAAAGCGGACTGTGCCCGAGGCAGTCCCTTGCAGGCTCTTGTTGTTCTTGCTGGGTTATTTTTCACTTTCAGATCCCCTGCTGCCGCGGGAGCGTTCTTACTCCTTACGCAGCCGCCTCCATTTATCGCGGTGCTTCTTATGCCCGCTAGGGGGAGCTTGCGCGTCTCGTTGTTCCCGCTGCACGGTCTCCTCAGATGAGGAGCTGCGCTGCGAGAGCTGGTTGACCGCGATCCTTGTCCCCTGCTGCCACACCATAACACTCGGAGAGGTCTGTATATCCTGCATTTTTCACTACTGTATGCCCCGGCGGGGGTTCGTATTGCGGCTCTGCTGCGTTGATAGCCTTAGGGCATTTTGCACATTTGTTCGTGCGCTGGGTGGTGGTTAGCGCCCATCAGCTCGCTGAGGGTCGGCGCGAATTTGGAGGCCAGTGCAGTCTCTACAGCGGTTTTGATCTGTACACTTTCGTGCAGTCCTCTGGTCTGCCGATATTTATTCTGTTTTTTTCCAGGCTGCACAACAGTGAAGCTAGCGCTTCAGCACCCACGCTGTGAAGTGGTCTTTGCCCTGCTGGTTTCAATTTACTGGGGTGTTAATTCTGTGACCGGACACCATGGACCAGGATGGGCCCTATGAGGAGGAGGAAGTGCAACAATACCTCCGATATGATGAGGACTTTATGGATGCTGTGGACACCTCAATTTATAGGTGTGTAAATGAGGTCGTGGGTCCTAAGGAACAGCGTCTGTCCGATCGTATTGTTAAGGAGTGCGCAAAGTTGGCGCAAGCCCACTTGGGAGCCCCGGGACCAGTGCTTGATCCCACCCCTGGGGAGGGGCCCTCCCAGAAGAGTTGTGCTGAGGGGGTCTCGGGGGAGGTGCAGGGGGTGGACAAAGACTCTTTTGAGCGCCTCAGAAGCGATTTTATGGCTATGGCGGTTGCGCCCCCCCCTGTGCCTCTTCCTGCCCCAGGGCCTACTCCTTCTCCTCCGTCGACCTCCCCGTCCCCTGACGGGGGTACGCCGGCAGATACTGATGACAACAAGGGATCTTCGCGGTCTTGCCGCCCGGCCAGTTCTTCTACCACACTGCCACAGGATAGTTTGGGCATGCTGGACCCGGATTAAATAATCCATCCGTGGTCTGCAGCCTGGACGCCTGGGGAATAGGTGGCCAAGTTTGTGGCGGTTCGCCTCCGCAAGCCCCTGGAAAAGGAGGCTAGGGGATGTTTAAGGGCAGAATGTCTGCGACCCATGTTGGAAGGGAAAGCAGCTTTAACCCCGGAGCCTGATTCCAAGATGGCCACCTTCCTGGCCAAGTACATGAAATATCCCCGTAAAGGCATCGATCGCTCTTGGCGCTCCTGCCAGGATAAGCTTTTGGATGCAGTAGGGCCCCTAACGAAAATCCTGGATATGGCGGAGGAGGTGAAGGTGACAGGTTCCACCATATCCCCTGAAGTTCCGTATAACTGGGCACAGCGGGCGGTTATCTTTTTGGGTAACGCCAATTGTGCCCTATCGACCGAATAACAGCGTTCGTTCCTGCTCAAATTGGACCCAAAAATGGACAATTTGGCCTCCTCAGAGGCAGGGGCGGTGGAGCAAGGGGGTCTCTTCGGTGATCCCTTTGTTAAAGAGCTGGGAACATTTGTGGCCACATTCACCTCGTTGGACAAAGCCCAATCCAGCATCAAAAGGGTTTTCTAGCCCAGTTTTTCCCAAGGGGCCGCGCGACCGTCCGTGGTGGACAGCAGATTCCCAGTAGGGGACAAGGCTCCGGGCAGGGACAGTATGACTCACCCACAAACTACAGGAATTTCTACCCTACCAGGGGTCAACGCTTCTGAGGCCGTGGTGGCTTCAGAAAACACAGGCGGCAGTGCTGCCAACGGCAAGTGTTACACCGGCATCTCAGGTCTGTATCGGGAGCCGGCTAGCGGCCTTCCAGGGTGCGTGGGCAGATATCACACCAGATGTTTGGGTTTTGTAAACCATCGGGGATTTCATATTGAATTTTACGATCTTTCACGCCAGGAAAGCTTTCTGCGACCGATCAACTTCTTCATTGCTGATGCACAGCTGGTCGACGAGGAGGTATCTGAGCTGCTCTGCAAAGGAGCCATTTGTCGTTCAGCTGTGCAGCCCAATGGTTTGCTCCGCAACATATTCTTGGTGGACAAGACCGATGGGGGTCGGCGCACGGTAATCAACCTGAAAGAATTCAACGGGCGGTTGGTTTACCGTCATTTCAAAATGGAGGGGATTCACCTCCTCAGGGACGTCCTTCTCCCGGGCGATTGGATGGTCCGGCTGGACCTCAAGGATGCTGACCTGGTGGTCCTCATCCATCCTCCCCACCGACGGTTCCTTCAATTTTGCTAGAAGGGTCAGATTTACGAATGTACCGCCCTTGCGTTCTGGCTTTCCTCAGCACCTTGGTGCTTCACAAAGGTGCTCCACCCAGCGGTGGAATTCTTGAGGAGTCAAGGGATACGTATGATCGTCTATCTGGACGACATCTTACTTGTGGCACAATGTCCCAGGAAGCTGACCCTTCAGCTACAACAGACGGCTTCCCTCTTGCAGGGGTTGGGCTTCGTCTTCAACGGAGACAAATCAGTCCTCAGCCCTTCTCAGCCTATAGTGTTCCTCAGGTTTGTAGTGGATGCACTTCGTTCTTCCCTAAGCCTGCAGTCTCTAAAACAGTTAATAGCTCAGTCCCTGTTATTTCCAATGTGAGGATTCCCTGCCTGGCCTCAGATACTTTTGGAAGTTGTTTCTCTTTAAGCTACCTCCTGTTCCTCTACTACCTGAAGGTCTTCTCGGTATACCTCTTGAAAGAATTGTGCAAAGGCTTGTTCTATATCCCCTTTATCCTCTATGATTTGTGTACCAACTTTGATCTTAGTGATATAGTTATTAGATCGGTCAACCCTACTCTTCATAGCAAGGAGCTTGCCACAATTCTCCCCCTGCTCAAGTCCCTCATTTTACTTGCCTCCCATTTTTGGAGTAAGATCTCCTCAGACTTAAGTCTGAAATTCAACTGCAGCTCTTCAACTCTCTTTATTAGGTTGTTGTTATCTGTCCCAAGAAGACCGCTTGCCTTTAAATCTGTTTCTGCCCCTGCTATTTGTTCTTCTAGGTCAGCTAGTTCTTTCCTCTCTGCCCTAGCCCAGCCACAACAGCTCCTTTTAGTATCCCTCTCAACCAGGCCTTGAAGGTGTCCCAGACCACATGCAAAGGGGCAGACTCCAAATTATCCCGAAAGAAGCTGGCTGTTTCTGACTTCAGAAAGCCAGGAGATGAAGATTGCAAGAGAAATCTCCTTTTTAAAGTCCACCTCCTCAGAGATAGCTCTGGGGGGAGTTCTAGTTTGAGAAGTATGGCACCATGGTCAGATAAGATAGGGAAAGCGGCAGGTCCCGATGCGATCCCGATTGAGGTCCACGCTATCTTGAGGGAGGAAGTTATCCCCTTCTGGCTGAAACTGTATAACGAGATCTTGGATGGTACATCCCCTCTGCCTGATTATTGGAGCGATGCAGTTATTGCATTGATCTTGAAGCCCGGGAAGGATCCAACTCAGTGCCAGTCATACCGGCCAATTTCGTAACTAAATGCTGACTATAAGGTCTTCGCTGGAATTTTGAATCATCTGCTCAGTAAGATCGTAGGGCCAATAATTCACGAGGACCAAAAAGATTTTCTTACCGGGGTGGCAGATGTCGGATCTGGTATATACCTTAACCGGGGCGGTCGATTTGGCTTCATCACAGGATCTACCTCTTTCAATCATTACTGTTGACGCAGCCAAAGCCTTTGACGGGGTGAACTGGCACTTTTTGGATAGGGTCCTGAGGAGCTTTGGCAACGGTTTTAGGGAAGTCCTTAAAAAGATATACAAGTCCCCCCAGGCTCAGATTTTGGTTAACGGTAATCTCTCCCCTGTAGTTTAGATAGGGTGTGGTACTAAGCAAGGCCGCCCGCTCTCCCCCATCTTGTTTGATTTGTATCTAGAACCTTTAGCTCAGAGTGCAAGATTAAACCAGAAGATCGCTTCTTTTCAAATAAATGGGTTAGTGAGGAAGTTAGCCCTGTATGCGGATGATCTGATATTATTATCTTCAAATGTCAACACCACACTCTCGGAGCTTCTAGCTGAAGCCCAGATTTTTGGGTAATTATAAACACTGATAAAACTGAGAACATGGCTTGGACAATCGTTGATCAGGAGGGGATCTGTGCTAGGGAACTCAGATACCTGGGAGTTACCCCGCTCAAATCCCAAAATCTAACTTAGACAGCGTTTCAAAGGAGGTGGATGTTTTATTAAAAAGATGTCAGACATCCCACTTTCCCACTATGACCTGGTTAACTTGATCAAGATATGTATCCTCCCGAAATACACTTATCTATTTAATAATATCCCTCTAGAATTTGCAAAAGCCGATATTCTTAAAATCCAGGGTAAGATATCTTCCTTTTTCTGGGCAGGCAAAGCTATCAAGTTGTCCTGGAAAAGTCATAGGCGCAAATTACAGCGAGGGAGCATGGGCTTACCAGACCCCCACAGTATTGTTGGGCCTACCAATTAAAAAACGGCAGGATGTTATTGCTTACTCCAGACGACTCCCTGATAGGTTGCATGTTTAAAGCTATGCTAGTAGGTGCAGTGGAGCTAGGATTCATGTGCAAATTCGTCTCTCCTAAATTCTTTTAAAAAGTTTGCCTGAAGACATTGCGTATGGCGGCCAAGTTGTGGTCGGATTGCCGTGACTGCTTGGGACTTTCTTATTATAGTGACCGAGCCCCAGTGTGGGATTCTCCTGGTACACCGGAGTGTATTTTGCACGCTCTTGCCTAGCCACTATTTATTTATGTGTCTTATATAGCGCATGAATCACCCCGTACGGGTATCTCTGCGCTCAAAAACAACTAAAAGAAGCAGGAGTCGCACACTGGAGGGATCTCGTACTGGGTAATAAGTGTCATTCATGGGACTTTGGAGTCATACTACGAGCGGAACTCTGTGAAGGTTCAAGTTTTATCAGCTTTCTTCTTGGTGTAAGAGTCAATGCTGGTCCCTCTTGGAAGACAATAGCATGGAAAATTAACTACAAGACTTGGCCCCAAGGAAGAAAGAAGTGGCGCAATGGTATAACCACCTCCTGGAAGCAATGGATAGAAAGATGGAACAGCCATACCGGGTCTGGGAGAATTACTTGCCGAGGGAGGAGCTGAAAGATTTATGGCAAGTATCTCTAGACATTCTTCATCCCCTGATTAAATCTGCTGCACTCAGAAGAAACCACTTTTTCACACTTCACAGGATCTACTGGTCCCCCTCAAGATACCCAGGATAAAGGGTGGTGGAGAAGCTAGCTGTCTGAGATGTGGCTGTCAGAATGTAGATGATGTCCATGTATTTGCTTCTTGCTCCAATATACAAGAATTTTGGAGAAGTATGGGTAAGACTATCTCGAGGGTCTTGGATTTCGTTGTAGAGGTAAGCACATCTCTTATATTATTTGGTATTGTTCCTGCATCAAGGGGAGTGCTGGGCCCAACAGGGTTGTGACATAAATTGGTGTTTGATTTGATACTGCTGGCTAGGAGGGAGATTTGCAAATTGTGTCGTCAGACGGTACCTCCCACTGATTCTAGTTTAGGGGCCGCAGGAGGAGGTCCTCCTCAAACCCCGCCGCCACACAAGCGTTTAACGTTAGCCGAATTACATGCACAAGCTTCACAGCGTACGCCTAGATATCAGTCTGTTGCAGAAATAAGAAAATCCCTTGCCGAATGTTGCTATGATCCAGACCCAGGCGAGGATAATATGGTTTTATATTCGTTCCGCGTAAGAAAGGTGGCCGAGTATCTAGTCACCTTACCGAATATGAAAGAAGATCTAGACAGAATATACCGTTTCATCCGTACAGGGGATGATCCAGAAAGTATTGGCGAGGCCATGTCTCAAAGGAAAGCCGAGATCCAGCTCATGATATTAAAGTTTCTGATCAATTGTCTAATAAGAGAACAAGATTACCCGTCTAAAGATTCCGCCGAAATGAGAATCCTGACAAGGTGGAGTGATAATATAGCCGAGGGTAAACACAAGACCGTCGGTGCCATGGAAAGTATGTACAAGAAAATCCGTAAAGAAATAATAAAGATACACGAACAGCGTAAAGCAGCACAAGTAAGCGAGAAAGAAAGTATCTCTGATCCCGAAGAAGAAGAGGACGAGAATCCCGCCAGAATAGCGTATGTAGGAAAATCTAGATTTCCAGATCGCCATTTACGTCTAGAACACAAGTCTATTTTCCGTCATCCAGTACCAGAACAAGGTTCTCTAGAACAAGTATTTCAAGCTACCGATCACATTCTGAAATCACGAATCGGTTATAGTGAGTTAAGTACCATGCATGAACAAGAACTAGCCCGATCAGCCGTCCGATGGATTACTGATTCTACCACTTTTCCAGACGAAATAGTGGCACAAATGTTTCTGAAACTGCCCCCAGCCGAGCAGCGACTGGTGGGTATGTATATGATTCAGCACCTCATTACTCTGTATGAGGGTCAACACTCTGATCCAGGTCCGTTACATGATATCCTGAACGAGTTACTCCAGTACAAATGGAGAGGTCTAGGTACCGATTTAATTAGTGTCATTCTAGAACAGCGTCACAAATATAGAACGTTCTTGAACCCGCATTTTGTTCATGTCTCACCCCCAGAAAGTAAACCGTTTTACATAGACAGACAGAATCCGTTACGAGAAGTCCACCCAGTTAGAGGGACGGGTGGCGAAATGCAACGAGTGTTTGTATACACTCCAATATCAAAGATGGAACTTCTTGAAATGAAGAAATTAATTCCCTGTCATGACAAAGATCCAGCAGGGTTCCATAGAGAATTAAAAGACATGCTCCGTATGGGAGAATATACTTACCCAGATATCATTAAAATGTTAAAGGTTCTGCTACCCGCAGGGGTGTATGAAAAGCTAAAGGAAAAAGAATGGGAGGTGGGAGAGAAAAAGATCGATTGGGCAGCTCTAGAAGCTGAAGACAAGGCACGAGTACCAGGTACCGGTCTTGGAGATAAATGTAAAGAATTACCAGAATTATTGATTCAAGTTTTACCCAGATTATTGACAACGAGAAAGGAAGACTGGGATGCAATCTCAGCCTGTAAACAGAAACAAGATGAAGATATTAGTGATTTTTATTCTAGATTTGAAAAATGTTTCAGTATCAACAGTGGTCTCAAGACAAGTAGTGAGTCATACCCTCACCTTTTCGTTACTAAATTAGTCGAGAATTCAAGTCCACAAATTAAAAATCGAGTTTTGAAAGTCGAAAGCACCTGGCAAGCAAATACTCCGTCCCAGATGCTCCAGATGCTCCAGTATCACCAGAATAGAATCAGGGAAGAGCAAGAACACGAGAGAAAACGTATGAAAGACACGAAAATGAAAGTGCTAGTTGCACAATCTGTTCCTCAAGACAGTCAGAAGAGGGGTCCGAATCAAGCCAGTCATCCTGCAGCTCCCGTTAAAGGGAACTGCAATTATTGTAAACAGCCAGGTCATTTTATAAACGAGTGTGCAGTTCTGAAACACAACATAGCTACTGGTAAGACTAAAGAAAGACCACGTCCGCCTAGACAAGAACAAGTTTCACAGATTCCTCAGCCACAGAATGCACAACAGACAGTTACAGCACCGCAGCCTATTGCTGCAACACAGCATGTCACATCGCAGATGTACCAGTATGCACAGTCTGAGTATCCAGAGTACCAGCCATATTCATGAAACAGCCTAGAGAGGGAGGTAGGCTTGCCTCTCATCGAGATACCTGTAGATCAAGAAGGTCCCTATGTTCACAGTCAAGTATTAGGGAAAGACAGAAAGTTTCTGATTGATACAGGGGCAAGTAGGACCACAATTAGTCATGCCGAAGTTCCAGGGGCTCCGCTCTCAGGCTCAAGAAATGTTTCCCTTGGATTTTCAGGAAAACCAATAGTTAATGAGATTTCAAAGCCAGTTACTCTAGAAGTAGGTCCATTGTCCCGTACTACTGATCTGTTACTTACTAAGTCATGTCCAGAAAATCTATTAGGCATTAAGACACTGAAAGAATTAGGTGCAGTTATTTGCTGTTCCCCAGAGGGAATACGATTGTTCTTACGTGACTTTAAGGGTCACTATGTATTACGAGATTTTGATTCCAGACTGTCTAATGTTCCGCAGCATCTATGGGCACAAGGTCCAACAGATGTAGGTTATATGCAAATCACACCCTATCGTGTGACTCTCAAACCAGGTGTAGTGTTACCACGAATCAGACAGTATAGACTGCCACCCGAGGCTGTAGCAGCCTTATCCAAAATTATAGACGAGCTCATGGCTCAAGGAGTAGTTGTAGAAACTGACTCCAATGTATGTAATTCTCCGATCATTCCAGTCATGAAACGTACTGATCCAAATGCACCCCCAGTATATCGATTAGTGATTGATTTACGAGAGCTTAACAAATGTATTATTCCTCAGTACCCAGTTGTCCCAGATATCTCTTCCCTATTAACTGCTATTGATCCCGAAGCCACGTTCTTCACTGTCATAGACCTCAAGAACGCATTTTTTAGTGTTCCAATTCATCCAGACAGCCAGTTTCTTTTCGGATTTTGTTTAAATGGAAAAAGCTATATGTTCACACGCGCTCCTCAAGGTTTCACAGAAAGCCCTAGTATTTACAGTCAAGCACTCAAGAGACAACTAGACAACATTCACATGCCAACTGACACTGCCCTGCTCCAGTATGTCGATGATCTACTGATCACAGCCCGTTCTGAACGTGCATGCGAGCGAGCATCCCTTACAGTTCTGTATTTCCTAGCCGAGATGGGGCACAAGGTGTCACCTTCGAAGCTTCAATTCTGTGTCCAGCAAGTGGTATACTTAGGACACTTGCTGTCCAAGAGGGGTAGGCAGTTGACACCAGACCGTATCCAGTTGATAGCGAGTCTTCCCCAGCCCAGAACCCAGAAGGAGGTACGTGCTTTTATCGGCCTTACTTCTTATTGTAGACAATGGATCCCCCAGTATGCATTTTTAGCCAAGCCACTGATACAGTTAACGACACAGGAGGCAGCCGTATCGACTGTCCTCCCTTGGACATCTGAACACACACTTAGTTTCAACGAGTTAAAGAAAGCCCTATGCCAAGCTCCAGTTCTAGCTACACCGAACTACAGTAAGCCTTTTACACTTTTCGTTACTGAACGTGAAGGTACAGCATTATCTGTTCTCACACAAGATCAAGCAGGACAATCCAAGCCCTGTGCTTATTTTTCGAGCACACTAGATCCAGTCGCCCAGGCGTTGCCTGCA
Source organism: Lissotriton helveticus (assembly GCF_964261635.1). Taxonomy (NCBI): domain Eukaryota; kingdom Metazoa; phylum Chordata; class Amphibia; order Caudata; family Salamandridae; genus Lissotriton; species Lissotriton helveticus. The sequence continues at coordinate 1,326,497,407 of NC_136061.1, read as the reverse complement.
TGCCTCAAGTCAGTTGCAGCCACAGCACTAGCTATCAGACAAAGTGATTCCATAGTTTTAGGACACTCCCTGACAGTACAAGTTCCACACTCCGTAGAAGTTCTTTTGAACCGAACACAAACTCAGCACTTGACAATTGCACGTTTAACAGGTTATGAATTGACACTGTTCCAGCCACACATAGAAATTAGACGCTGCAACGTTCTGAATCCTGCTACACTGTTACCATCAGTCAGTTTGAACCCTGACCCACATGACTGCGTGGAAGTAGTTAACATTACGACAAAGCCAAGACAAGACCTGACAGACATTCCGTTACCAGATCCCGATCTGACACTCTATGTGGATGGTTCATGTATGAGAACTAGTACAGGAGAACTAGTCGCCGCGTATGCAGTGACTACTGACACCGAAGTTATTGAAACACACCGTATTGACACCCTGTCCGCTCAAGCAGCAGAGCTAGTTGCTCTGACACAAGCCTGTATACACGCCAAGAACCTGAAAGTTAATGTTTACACAGATTCACGTTACGCATTTGGAGTCGTACACGACTTCGGAGTGCTCTGGCAAGAGAGAGGTTTTATGACTTCTCATGGAACCAAGATTCAGCATGGTTTCCTTATTCAAGCTCTGTTAGATGCCATACATTTACCAACATCCATTGCTATCATGAAATGCAAAGCACATACGAAAGTTACTGACATTATTTCCCAAGGCAATGATCTAGCAGATCGCACAGCCAAGCTTACAGCACAGACTCCAGACATTCCAGTTAACATGACACACACTCCAGATCCGACTACATGCATGACAGTTAAGGACCCTACTCAAGATGTCATAGATATCCAGTTACATGCTACTCCCGATGAAATCAAGAAATGGTCCGAACAAGGAGGGGTCCAGACAGATCAAGGATGGTTAACGAAGGGTAGAGCCACATGGTTTCTCCCCGACTCTATGGTTCAAGTCATCATTAATACCGCACATAGTCCCGCACATTTAGGAGAAAAAGCTATGTTAGACAGTATCCAGAACATTTGGTTCAACAAGCATTTACGAGCTGCAGCCAAGCAGAAAGTCCGTACCTGTATGATATGTTGTCAGTTTAACCCAGGTAAAAGTGTCCCGGTGGAACAAGGTGGTTTCCAGCCCCCTGACCACCCTTTTGAGGTCCTCCAGATGGATTATATTCAGATGGAGCGATGTCGAGGTTTCAAGTATGTCCTTGTAGTTGTATGCGCTTTGTCCAGATGGACAGAAGCATATCCAGTCCCAGATTACACAGCCGCGACCACTGCCAAGCAGTTGGTTCGTGAATTTTTCCCTAGATATGGACTCCCTAGAGTCGTATATTCTGATAACGGTCAGCCATTCTCATCTGAACTCATGAAGCACGTTTCCCTGTTGTTAGGGTACCAGTGGAAGTTCCATTGTGTACGCCATCCTGAAGCAGCCGGTCTAGTCGAGAGACATAATCAGACTCTGAAAATCCGCATTGCCAAAGTATGCAAAGACAAAGGTGTGGACTGGCTAGTAGCTCTGCCAGTTGCTTTGTTTTATATGCGCATGGTCGCACATTCTAGATCAGGTCTGTCCCCGTATGAGGTCGTATTCGGCCGTCCCCCTAATATGTGGGGTACTCCTAGACCCCGAAGTATTACCGATGTTTCATGTAATATGTTGACAGATTACCTAGCTTCCTTGATGTCTGCCCTCAACTCATGTCGTTCACAGGTTGCTGCCGCATTTCCAGACAATACCGAGGTGGCACCGCATGAAATCGTTCCAGGTTCGCTTGTGATGGTCCGGAATTTTGACAGATCAAGTCCGCTGGAACCTCGTTGGAAGGAGCCACGTCAGGTCCTCTTGACCACCCGTACTGCCGTCAAGCTGGAAGGCAGGAAGGGGTGGGTCCACCTTTCTCATGTAAAACTTTTCAATGGACTGAAACCCGTTTCTAAAAACATTTCCAAGGAGTCCCAGGATTTTAAAGACTGCCAAGACATTGTTTTAAAGGACTGTCCCGCAAAAGACATTGTTACAACCCCTTCCCTGTTAGAGAAAACTCCGCAACAGGAGTATAAGTTAAAGCTCAGGTCTAGTAAAATAAGTCAGTCAGTTTGATTGTATAAGTCCTCCCCTAGGTGAAACGGTTAGACTGTTTCTGACATGTATAAAATAGACCCCCATAGTGAGAGAGTCAGTCGAAATTCAATTCAATGTATCGTTTTTCTAAGTTTCATATTGTTTCTCAGCATAATGATTTCCTGCACCAGCTACGCATTTTTCCTGTATTTTCCAGTTCCTCATGTAAATAAGTCTGCTAATGTTACAGTAGAGCACACGTTTAGTGATCTGCCTCCTCACGAATATTCATACCGCCTCGCTATGCGTAACAACACATTCATCCGCATGTTACATTATTCACACCAGACCAGCAATGCCACTAATTGTTGGGTGTGTGGTCGACTCCCCCCTTTCCAGACACCGAAGGGAGTTCTGCCACTTTTTCCTTATCCATTTTCACATAATGGTTCGTGTGGAGCATGGTCCACGTTAACGTCATCCTCAACAGATATGTCTTTTCTTAACAGTACATGTTTCCCAGACAAGCAAGGTTTCCCCCACAGAACAGGTTTAGATCTAGAAAATGAAGTGTACAATTTAGGTAATTATTCGTCGAATTTCATGGTCTTGAATGTTCAGTCTGATACTACTCCAGACTCCCCTGCTATTTCAGTACTACCAGTCAAAGGCGAATTATGTGTCCGAAATAAGGGTTCTGTACAAGTAGGCCATAGTGAATGTACTACTGTTGTCAAGTATAGTGACAGTGGGAAATCTATTTTTAAAGCCTCACGTCATTCATATTTTGTTTGTGGTCAGACCGCATATGTTCGTCTGCCCCTCGATTGGGAGGGAACCTGTTACATTGCTTTCCTACTGCCACCTGTTTTTCTAGCCCCACCTGACTACCATAGGAATTCCTTCCTAGTACACACTAGACACAAGAGAAATCTCCCGATTGTCGATTATACTGAAACCACCGCAGAGCAATTTATTGATATTGATAAAGGTGTCTTCCCTTATTTAGGTACAGTTGTAAATAGTAAGCTAATTCGTAGGTTAACAAGAACCCTTGAAGCAGTAGTAGATGAGACTGCCTCCGCTCTAGGTAACTTAACCGAAGAGCAATCCTTTATGAGAATTGTTGTGCTCCAGAATCGTCTCGTCCTTGACGTCATACTGGCCGATAGGGGCGGGGCCTGTAGAGTCCTCGGATCCAGTTGTTGCATTTTCATTCCAAATAACGCGCCGTCTGTTTATTCAGCTATAACCAGACTCCATAAAATTGCCCATCTGTTACATCAAGATCCAGGCACCTGGACATGGTCCGGTTGGTTCTGGAATATAATTTCCGCATGGGGATGGAAAGTCCTGTCCTTTCTAGGTATTGCAGTAGCGATCATATTTAGCTGCTGCCTCTGTATACAATGTGGCCCTGCGATTTGCGGCATTTGCGCTACCTCTTATATTCCTAGTCCCAAGCCCCGTTCTAAATCCCGTTCCAAGACAATTCGAGACGAGCAAATGATACTGTATGAAATGATAGATGGTATCATGAAAATTGATGTTTCCTGATGGAAACGTAGTGACAAGGAGGGAATGTGGAAAAGTAAATTTTGCCATGTTCTGTGTCACCACGTGTCATCCATCATATGTTATGTGTGCATGACCAATATGCATATGTTATTCCCCATGTCCGATTAATGACGCAATTACAGTTGTGTCCACCTCTAATATGCCAGTTTCCAGTCCTCGTGAATACTACGGATATCAGGCCTATGTAAAGCTACGTTGCCACGTTCCCCAGTGTGCACGTTATTTCATTATAAAGTCCCCGTTCCTAGGCCTCAACAGGGCCTGGACATCAGATTCAGCTCCTGTCTCCTGAAGCCTCGCTGAGGAACGATACAGCCCCCACCTGTATCCTCGACCCTTCACTTACTTCCTGCCTCGCAGTGCCCGGTGCAGCTTGGCCCTGCCTCTGAGTCTGCCAAAAGTATGTTATAGTTCCAGTTATCAGTTCAGTCCTCCTTCTTTGCATTCCTAAGCTACTGAACTGCATCAATAGTTTCCGTCATTGTCTAGCCTTCACGTCTCCATGTTAGAGAAATACTGTATTTACTGGTCATTTAATATTCTTCATCACGCACTACATGTAGAATAATGCATGGTCCAGTCTTAGAATCAAGTTAGCCTTTCCCCTCCTGACTTCTAGTCTATATCAACATGTTCCCTAAACATCAGATACCAGATAGGGTTTAGGTACATGTCGCTCCGACCCTCCAGACTTTAGTCTCTGCTCCTAGCACAGAGTTCATAGCCCCCAGCTTCTCCTAGTAATACGTCATTGCCAGTTTACGCGCACCATTAGGTTAGAGGTCCCGGCTCCTTAGGTAGCCCCCTCCTATGTTTCCGCCCCATTCATGACATATTCTGTTACGTTTGCACCACATGTCTATGTATACGCCCAGTTACACCCACTTTTACTGTTATCTTTCGCGACTGCTACGCGTCACACCTTCTGCTCCACCCACTGCTACGCCTACTGCAATGTAATGCTATGTGTTCGCGCTATGTATAAATGCTCATGTATTGTTATTAAAAGTTAGCGCGCTCATCCCAGACCCAGCCCCGGCAGCTGCCGGGCCACTCTAGCCCTGCCATTCTGTTCCTATGCAGGTTGTCCTGATCCTGTCCTTATGCTGTATTAAACCTGCAGAAACTCCTACTACCTCGAATCTTGACTCTTATTTATTGAGCTATCTGTTATGATTTATGCCTAGTCAAAAATAGGGTATTATTTATTTATTTACCACACAGGGACAGTATGACTCACCCACAAACTACAGGAATTTCTACCCTACCAGGGGTCAACGCTTCTGAGGCCGTGGTGGCTTCAGAAAACACAGGCGGCAGTGCTGCCAACGGCAAGTGTTACACCGGCATCTCAGGTCTGTATCGGGAGCCGGCTGGCGGCCTTCCAGGGTGCGTGGGCAGATATCACACCAGATGTTTGGGTTTTGTAAACCATCGGGGATTTCATATTGAATTTTACGATCTTTCACGCCAGGAAAGCTTTCTGCGACCGATCAACTTCTTCATTGCTGATGCACAGCTGGTCGACGAGGAGGTATCTGAGCTGCTCTGCAAAGGAGCCATTTGTCGTTCAGCTGTGCAGCCCAATGGTTTGCTCCGCAACATATTCTTGGTGGACAAGACCGATGGGGGTCGGCGCACGGTAATCAACCTGAAAGAATTCAACGGGCGGTTGGTTTACCGTCATTTCAAAATGGAGGGGATTCACCTCCTCAGGGACGTCCTTCTCCCGGGCGATTGGATGGTCCGGCTGGACCTCAAGGATGCTGACCTGGTGGTCCTCATCCATCCTCCCCACCGACGGTTCCTTCAATTTTGCTAGAAGGGTCAGATTTACGAATGTACCGCCCTTGCGTTCTGGCTTTCCTCAGCACCTTGGTGCTTCACAAAGGTGCTCCACCCAGCGGTGGAATTCTTGAGGAGTCAAGGGATACGTATGATCGTCTATCTGGACGACATCTTACTTGTGGCACAATGTCCCAGGAAGCTGACCCTTCAGCTACAACAGACGGCTTCCCTCTTGCAGGGGTTGGGCTTCGTCTTCAACGGAGACAAATCAGTCCTCAGCCCTTCTCAGCCTATAGTGTTCCTCAGGTTTGTAGTGGATGCACTTCGTTCTTCCCTAAGCCTGCAGTCTCTAAAACAGTTAATAGCTCAGTCCCTGTTATTTCCAATGTGAGGATTCCCTGCCTGGCCTCAGATACTTTTGGAAGTTGTTTCTCTTTAAGCTACCTCCTGTTCCTCTACTACCTGAAGGTCTTCTCGGTATACCTCTTGAAAGAATTGTGCAAAGGCTTGTTCTATATCCCCTTTATCCTCTATGATTTGTGTACCAACTTTGATCTTAGTGATATAGTTATTAGATCGGTCAACCCTACTCTTCATAGCAAGGAGCTTGCCACAATTCTCCCCCTGCTCAAGTCCCTCATTTTACTTGCCTCCCATTTTTGGAGTAAGATCTCCTCAGACTTAAGTCTGAAATTCAACTGCAGCTCTTCAACTCTCTTTATTAGGTTGTTGTTATCTGTCCCAAGAAGACCGCTTGCCTTTAAATCTGTTTCTGCCCCTGCTATTTGTTCTTCTAGGTCAGCTAGTTCTTTCCTCTCTGCCCTAGCCCAGCCACAACAGCTCCTTTTAGTATCCCTCTCAACCAGGCCTTGAAGGTGTCCCAGACCACATGCAAAGGGGCAGACTCCAAATTATCCCGAAAGAAGCTGGCTGTTTCTGACTTCAGAAAGCCAGGAGATGAAGATTGCAAGAGAAATCTCCTTTTTAAAGTCCACCTCCTCAGAGATAGCTCTGGGGGGAGTTCTAGTTTGAGAAGTATGGCACCATGGTCAGATAAGATAGGGAAAGCGGCAGGTCCCGATGCGATCCCGATTGAGGTCCACGCTATCTTGAGGGAGGAAGTTATCCCCTTCTGGCTGAAACTGTATAACGAGATCTTGGATGGTACATCCCCTCTGCCTGATTATTGGAGCGATGCAGTTATTGCATTGATCTTGAAGCCCGGGAAGGATCCAACTCAGTGCCAGTCATACCGGCCAATTTCGTAACTAAATGCTGACTATAAGGTCTTCGCTGGAATTTTGAATCATCTGCTCAGTAAGATCGTAGGGCCAATAATTCACGAGGACCAAAAAGATTTTCTTACCGGGGTGGCAGATGTCGGATCTGGTATATACCTTAACCGGGGCGGTCGATTTGGCTTCATCACAGGATCTACCTCTTTCAATCATTACTGTTGACGCAGCCAAAGCCTTTGACGGGGTGAACTGGCACTTTTTGGATAGGGTCCTGAGGATCTTTGGCTTTGGCAACGGTTTTAGGGAAGTCCTTAAAAAGATATACAAGTCCCCCCAGGCTCAGATTTTGGTTAACGGTAATCTCTCCCCTGTAGTTTAGATAGGGTGTGGTACTAAGCAAGGCCGCCCGCTCTCCCCCATCTTGTTTGATTTGTATCTAGAACCTTTAGCTCAGAGTGCAAGATTAAACCAGAAGATCGCTTCTTTTCAAATAAATGGGTTAGTGAGGAAGTTAGCCCTGTATGCGGATGATCTGATATTATTATCTTCAAATGTCAACACCACACTCTCGGAGCTTCTAGCTGAAGCCCAGATTTTTGGGTAATTATAAACACTGATAAAACTGAGAACATGGCTTGGACAATCGTTGATCAGGAGGGGATCTGTGCTAGGGAACTCAGATACCTGGGAGTTACCCCGCTCAAATCCCAAAATCTAACTTAGACAGCGTTTCAAAGGAGGTGGATGTTTTATTAAAAAGATGTCAGACATCCCACTTTCCCACTATGACCTGGTTAACTTGATCAAGATATGTATCCTCCCGAAATACACTTATCTATTTAATAATATCCCTCTAGAATTTGCAAAAGCCGATATTCTTAAAATCCAGGGTAAGATATCTTCCTTTTTCTGGGCAGGCAAAGCTATCAAGTTGTCCTGGAAAAGTCATAGGCGCAAATTACAGCGAGGGAGCATGGGCTTACCAGACCCCCACAGTATTGTTGGGCCTACCAATTAAAAAACGGCAGGATGTTATTGCTTACTCCAGACGACTCCCTGATAGGTTGCATGTTTAAAGCTATGCTAGTAGGTGCAGTGGAGCTAGGATTCATGTGCAAATTCGTCTCTCCTAAATTCTTTTAAAAAGTTTGCCTGAAGACATTGCGTATGGCGGCCAAGTTGTGGTCGGATTGCCGTGACTGCTTGGGACTTTCTTATTATAGTGACCGAGCCCCAGTGTGGGATTCTCCTGGTACACCGGAGTGTATTTTGCACGCTCTTGCCTAGCCACTATTTATTTATGTGTCTTATATAGCGCATGAATCACCCCGTACGGGTATCTCTGCGCTCAAAAACAACTAAAAGAAGCAGGAGTCGCACACTGGAGGGATCTCGTACTGGGTAATAAGTGTCATTCATGGGACTTTGGAGTCATACTACGAGCGGAACTCTGTGAAGGTTCAAGTTTTATCAGCTTTCTTCTTGGTGTAAGAGTCAATGCTGGTCCCTCTTGGAAGACAATAGCATGGAAAATTAACTACAAGACTTGGCCCCAAGGAAGAAAGAAGTGGCGCAATGGTATAACCACCTCCTGGAAGCAATGGATAGAAAGATGGAACAGCCATACCGGGTCTGGGAGAATTACTTGCCGAGGGAGGAGCTGAAAGATTTATGGCAAGTATCTCTAGACATTCTTCATCCCCTGATTAAATCTGCTGCACTCAGAAGAAACCACTTTTTCACACTTCACAGGATCTACTGGTCCCCCTCAAGATACCCAGGATAAAGGGTGGTGGAGAAGCTAGCTGTCTGAGATGTGGCTGTCAGAATGTAGATGATGTCCATGTATTTGCTTCTTGCTCCAATATACAAGAATTTTGGAGAAGTATGGGTAAGACTATCTCGAGGGTCTTGGATTTCGTTGTAGAGGTAAGCACATCTCTTATATTATTTGGTATTGTTCCTGCATCAAGGGGAGTGCTGGGCCCAACAGGGTTGTGACATAAATTGGTGTTTGATTTGATACTGCTGGCTAGGAGGGAGATTTGCAAATTGTGTCGTCAGACGGTACCTCCCACTTGGAAGGCCTGGTGAAACTCTGTAAGATATTTCAGAACCTTAGATCAGAGAGTATTTGCTTATAGAGATAGGCCAGATATGGGCTTGTTTTGGAATCTATTGGATGACTCTTCTCTTGGATGAGATATAGTAGATTAGGGATAGGATAAGTTCCAATTATTAAAACCTCTGGTCAGCTCAGGTTGTGTTAAGGGTACTTACTGTAAAGAACATCAGCTAGGAGTGGAACCACCAAGTTATTGCACCAGAGGGTGGAACAGGTCGAGTGGTTGCTATAGCTACAGAGGTCACATGAGGAAAAAAATAAAAAAGTAAATAAAAAAGCCTGCAGTCTCTGAAGATAGTCAAAATTCGGCACAAGTAGAGGCAGACCATATCCAAGACTCACACGTCTCTCCGCCAGGTGGTGGGCATCCCCTCGTCCATCTAGGCAATCTTTCAGGGCCCCATCACTATTGCACCTTACAACGTCTGAAAGCGCATCACCTCAGGAGAGGTCTGTTATACGATCAGTCAGTTCCCTTCTTGGAAGAAGTCAAAGAAGAAATGTCCTGGGGGGGTTCACCCACATGGAAGCCTGGAATGGCTGGGCAATCTTAGGGTCAGTTCCAGACATGGTTATAGAGTCCAACGCCAGTATGTGGGGGTGTGGGAGTGTGGGAGGGGGGGTGCTCGCTGTGGGGACTTCTCCACCGGCGGCACCTGGTCAGTAGACGAACAGGCGTTGCACATCAATTGTGTGGCGCTCCAAGCAGGGTCATTCACAGTTCAATGCTGGACCAGGGAAAGCGTGCGTTCATGTTGTTTTATTAAAGATGGACAATGTCTCAGCGGTCCGCTATGTCAATCACCTGGGGGGCCCTCATTCCCGGGCGCTGGAGAATCTGGTGAAGGAGTTTTGGGACTATTGTCTGGCTCACCACATTTAAGTGACGACAGAGTATCTCCCGGGCCAAGCCAACGAGGTGGCAGATTGGCACTCCAGGCATCTCAGAGACTCCAGCGAGAGGAAACTGGACGTTCAATTCTTCAGGTGGTTAGACAACCTCTGGATCCCCGTTCTCGGTGGACCTTTTCGCGTCCCGTCTGGATCACCAGCTCCCGCGATTCTTCAGCTGGATCCCCTCGTGGAGGCCACGGATGCGTTCCTCCAGGACTGGGGTCAGGAGAGGAGTTATGCCTTCCCTCCTTTCTCGATGGAAGTGCGGTCAGCGGGGCAGATCCGTCGTCAGAGGGCAGAGGTGGTGGTGATGGTGACTCCGTATTGGAGGTCCCATGTTTGGTTACCAGTTCTTATGGAACTTTCTTGGGATTCTCCAATCCCACTCCCCCAGTTTCCTCATTTCCTTCTGAATCCGGACGGAGAACAGCATCACCTCATTCTCCAGGGTGTTCTCCGCCTCATGGCGACTTCCAGGCGATGTTGGTCGCTCCCAGGCCTATCGGTACAGGCTGAGGTTCTCTTATCTAAAGCCTGGGCGGACCAAGTGGATGCGTTGGTGTCTTCGACGGAGCTTGGATCCCATGGTCGAAGGCGTCGTTCCAGTCTTAAACTTCTTGGCGGAGTTGGGGGCGGAGAGGCTTGCGCACCGCTCCATTAACGAGGTGTGTTCCACTATTTCAGCGGCTCACTATCCGGTTGAGGGGGCTCCAATTGGAGAACATCCCTGTGTTTGTAGGCTCCTGAGAGGTATACGTCTTTCCTTGCCTCCGGAACCGCGCTATTCGGTCCTGTGGGACGTCAATCTGGTTTTGAATCTCTTCCTGTCTTAGCAATAAGTATCTTTCTTTGAAGGAAATCTCAGCTAAGTTGGCCATGCTTTTATGCCTGATCTCATGTCGCAGAGTCTCAGACGTGCGAGCGCTGGACAGATCAGCCAGAAATTGTTCTCCAGAATGAGCCACGTTTACGGTGGGTCACTGTACTAAGTCTTCCTTGCGACCGATTTCGTATCCGGCTTTCACTGAGGTTTTCAAGTTGTGTGTTGTGAATTGCCTTAAAGCGTATGAAGATGTAACACTAGAACTTCGCCCTCCAGGCGAACAACTTCTTATTGCTTTAAGGAAACCGCACAAGGCAGTCACTTCCCCCGCCATTGCTAGGTGGGTGCGATGGGTCATGCAAGAAGCGGGTATTGATACCAAAAGATTGGAGCTCCCTCAGCCTGGGGTGCGATGGCTTCGAAGGCCTTTTCCCTCGGGGCTCGTTTGGAGGACTTAATGCACGCCGCGGATTGGTCCTCAGATTCCACCTTCAAACAGTTTTATTTTAAACCGGTTGTTGACGTTGCTCAGTTGGTGGTAAGTAAGCTTTGAACTAGCATAATCAGAGTCTCCGGTCCTGACATAGAATCGAAATTTGCCTAGCATAAGTAACGGTAAGTTTCAATTCTATAAAGGCCACAGAGGCGAGGATTATCCCTCCCAGAGCATGACCTTGTGCGAACCCTCCTGTATGGGTGTAAGTAATCGGATTTTTTCCCGATGCTTCCTCCCGTTGCTATTATGACATATAACGTTTATTGTGAACATGGATGTCTGAGGATAACGAATTGGATATTCCCGGGGAGACTCTCAGCTTGTCTCTTTATGTTTCAGGGAATAACAGTTCCAAACAGGACCAGTAACTCAGTGACGTGACTCACGCGAAGAAAGAGGAGGGATACCTAAAATGAGGAACCTTCTATTGGTTATGGACACTGTGAAAGGACTTCTGAGGCTTCATGCCCTTTGGACCTATGGGTTTTGTAGTCTGAACGCAGACTGGATTTGTTTTTTCTTGGTTTAAATAAACTTTTTTCCCTGTTGTGGGGATAAAATCATTTATACTGCTTTTCTGGCTGCTGTGAATCCTATATTGTGAATAAAGCGTAGAAAGAAAAGCATAATCAGAGCCTCCGTGTCCTTAATAGAATTGAAACTTACCGTTACTTATGCTAGGCAAATTTTGATTTATGCTGAATGACACTGAAAGATTGCCATGAGATCTATGATTATGCAAAATCGACTAGCCCTTGATATATTATTGGCAAAAGAGGGTGGAGTCTGAGGAATGTTGAAAGTTCAACATTGTTGCACTTACATTCCTGGAAAAAAAGTAAGAATCTGGAAGGATATATTCAGAATATAACAAATTTGCATAAGGAAGTAACACAACTGGAGGTTGACGGTGTCTGGGAGAGATTAAGAAACAGTTTCTCTGGTATAGGCAAGTGTTTTTCTTCTATAGGTAGTTCCCTAGTAGAAAAATATTAGTACCAATAGTTTCTGTAGCCGTTATAACATTAACAATGAGAATGACATTTTTATAAAGAAAAGACGGAAAGAAAAGAAAGAAAGAAAGAAAATTAAGTAAAGAACGCAACAAAAGAAAAAGAGATAGAAGAGATCGAGTTGGAGAATTTTAAAGAAAAATGATATGTAAAATGTAAGGAGCAAGGGCCAGAAGTTATAATAACAGCTATGTGACTTGACAAATCGTATGTTTAAGTTTTTTTATGATGGTAAACCATCAAAGGGGGGAATGATGGAGTGAGGTTTGTGAAAATACACCCTCATGAAATTAAGTACCTCCATAATAATGTATTAACTGCATGTACTAACCAACCCTGAATACACACACACACATGGGGCATGCGCATTTTACCTTGTATACTAAACCATGATGGCATGATCACGAATTAACTGTTTACGCTGTGAAAAATCGTACTAGTGCATGTTTATGCTACGTTGTACATTGCACAATTTGCATGTTGTGCACGAATAACAGAAAAGCCGCTTTAAATTAATAGCTTTCGCTAAGTAATAATTAACACAGGGTAATAGTATGGTTGGAGGTAAACATAATGGGTTTATTTAAAGAATTAATATTCTTTTGTGTTTACTTGCTTTAGTATGAGATTGGGCCTGCATGAAAATGGCTTCTTGTCCGAGCCCGCATGTGGTTGTCTTGATCTGTACGAAGTACGCATGTGCTGAGAGCTCTGCCTGCTCACGAACTGCCGAGTGCACCAGCTGATGTAATCTGTTTGAAGGCCATGTTGACCTGTGTCCTATTGTTTATGTGCCAAGATGCAACAGCAACTGTGGGAACTGCCATCCCTACATGCAATTTGAATGTGAAGAGGATGTCATAATACGAGAATGTTGCAAAATGTATGACTATTGATATTAGTAGTATATGATTGTATTTATCCTTAATACTTCCTTTGTTAAAACCGGTATGGGATGGACTTAGGATGAGAACCTGATGAGGAGACCCTAACATGACAATCACAGGCCGAGTTTCTACTGATACTGCACCATTGTAAGATAGTGAGCTAGGAATTAGGGTATCATTGATAACCCAATTTTGGGTGTGATATGAATCGAGAACCGAAGCGTCAGAACGAGAGCATCGAGAGAGAGAGACGTTGAGACAGAGATCGAGAGATAGCACTTTAGGTACGAGAAAATAGCGTGAGTGCTTGGGAGGAGACTGCGTTTGAGGAGAACTAGATCAAACGTAGATAGGTTGGGAGACTATTGTCTTGTTTGCCGGTTATTTGCAAGACTTAACTGCATCTGTCTTGTTGAATTTGTCCTCTGAGCCGATCTCTGGGGACCTTTGCCACAACCTCGGCCAAGGACGTGGTTTTCCCGATTCTTTGGTGGGTACCATCCTCCTTAAATGTATTAATTCTGCAATATATTTCTGCAAAGTAGTTTTGCTGTACCTTCTTTCCCTTATCCTTATGCACGCTTTGATGTTGAGGCAAATGATTCATTTTAATGACATTGCTTGATAACTGTTCTCTTATGAGTGGTCTTGTGTGTGCACTGATTATCTGAATTATGAGCATTTAATTTTAATAAGATAAAATTATTAATCGGATAAAGGACTCTGTGGTTACTCAATTAAAGTGTTAAACTGTTTAGTTAATCATAGTCACCATCAACACATCAACTTATGGTCCATCAACCAGAAGAAGACAGTTGAAATTAAGAATAGTTAGGAATATTTCAAATGTGTAATTAATGTGAAGTATAGAACTGTACATATACAAAAAAACTGACAAATTAAACACCCCCAATCCAACGCTCTTCTTCAGGGATCGATTATGGGTAATGTGAAATGGGACCCGTTGTTTGGTAAGTGATTTATGTGTGACATATTTCCTGGTCCCTGGTTCATGAATTTTGGGGTTGCGCAGGATCAGGTGCAAACGTCTAGCCTACTGCTTAGCCAATGCTCTTTATCCTAGTACTTAACCATGAACATTAACTGTAAGATGGTTAACACTAGGCAGTAAATTGAGAGACTGGGACAAATTAAACAAAAACAAATGTAGCGCCCATGAGTACAGCTAAATGTACAGTACATCTAAGTCTTCAGTTCAATATGAAGAGATTGGGTGGCTATATACATATTTTACTGTTGAATTAAATCCTGCAAGCCATCATTTATGGAACCCAAATATTCAAGCAACGTTTGTAAGAAATACATTTTTATTTAATAAAACAAAACACACTACCAAGGGTCGTATACCTCTTTCATGGGCTCCCAGTGGAAGTAGACTCTTTATCTCGCTGCGTTAACCAAATTCATCTGGCGGAATCAAAGGGCGGGCCTATCTAATAAACTATTAAGGCTATCGAGAAGGAAAGGAGGATTAGCTCTCCAAAACTGTGTGGCATACTATAGAGCAACGCATATCCGGGTGATTTCTGAATGGTCCATGAGGGAATCAGAGGAGCACTGGCTCCATATGGATAGGGCAGTCACAGGGAGGACAATATGGGATCTCATATGGCATTTCAGAGATTTAGACCCCCTCCAAATGTCTACTTAAGCACTCCTACTAAAATACGTTAAAAGTGTGGGACGTGGTCATCCGCCAGAACAGTCTCACCACTTTCCCTTCCCGGTACACTCCCATACACTTCAATAAGGCTTTTCCACCAGCGCTCCTGCAAGGGGCCTTTGACTGGTGGAGGGAGGGGGGGCTGTCTCACGTTTCAGACCTGTTCCACGGATGGGCGATAAGTTCATTCGCCAATTGCTGTAGGGACTTTAATCTCCCCAACACAGCGAGATTTCATTATAGCCAACTGGTCCATAGGGTAACATAGATCGAGTATAGACAAGCAGCCACTAGAGAGTTACTCCAGATTGCGCAATTTGTTAGCCAAGGAGGGGGAACCAAGGGGCCTATTTCACTTCTCTATTCTATTCTCAACACATCGAATACTGCTCCCACACTAAGATACAGGACCTTTTGGGAAGGGGTTTTGGGCACTGCTATCCCTACAGATCTGTGGACCACACTATTTAGAGACATCACTAAGCATAACAGATCGGTGGGTCTTCAGGAGGCCCATTATAAACTTCTTTACGATTGGTACCTCCACCCAGCAAAACTTCACAAAATCTACCTAACCACCTTAGAGAAATGTTGGCGAGGGTGCAGCCTAATGGGGGACTTTAGACATATTTGGTGGGCCTGCCCCTCGATCAAGCCATACTGGAACCAGATCCTGGCCCAGGGAGATACTGGGATACCCCTGCCCCACACACCTGAGTTTGTTCTACTGGGACTTCGAGACCCTTCTTTAAAGCATCAAACGTTGGGGGAAAGGTCCATAATGTGGCTGTGTTTGGGGGCAGCCAAGATGGCATTAGCAGCAGAGTGGAAAAACCATTGGCCCCCTCCAGGCCACAATGACATGTACGGTTGTGGCAGGGTCTAACCATGGAGCGAATGACAGATGAGCTTATCGATGAACGAAAGGGGTTTGATTATATATGGGGCCCCCTGGCAGAGTATACTTATCAAGAGGCGTACCACTGCTTTCCTGCCACCCCCGCATTCGAGCCCTTCATTTATTACAGGTTTAGGCCACAGAGGCAAGCAGCTGCCAACCTCGTCTTCAGCCAAGTCAGCGCTGGACAATAAAATATTTACCCACAAGCTAAAATTGTATAGTATCACGTCATAAGAGTTGCTGACGTTCGATGTATGCTTATTCCACCTTTATTATTTTGAATATTATTTTACTTAATTTCTTAGTTGTTTGTACAGTAAGGCTAATGGAACAGTTGATGCAGCTAGAATGACAATTTCTACGGACATATGAAAGAACCATATGGAGTAACTCTGTTTCTACTGTGGCATGCTTTACGCAAGTAGTTGGATCGCTGCCATATTTCTCGTTTGTCTATGTGTCGACAAAACGAAATAAATACAATTTGAGGGGAGAAAAAAACACTCGAAAGAAAATACATACATTTGAAGGAAAACATTTTTTAAATGTATTTTAGTCTCCAAAGAACTTTCTAATACTTGCTAGACACAATTCAACTTTAATATATAGAGTAGCTCTATGTTCTACTGTCCAATTGTGCTACTACTTTAGATGCACCGATGAATATTTATTTAATATTAAAGATGGCTTTGTTATCAGTGTCTCACAATTTGAAGTAAGCATTTAACCAAATGACCAAATTATATAACACCTTGTTTTCTTTAATTCCAGTAGCTCCCCTCCAACTACCTTTATCCCACTCCCTCTACCTTCAGCCTCACTCCCTCCCACGGGCTCTAACCTCCAGTTTGGCAACTGAATAGATGATTAAGGTAAGGGGGCAAGGAGTAAATGTGTGACAAAATGCTGGTCACTGATCTGAAATATAGAGCCAGAATGTGACTAGTGAACACAAAGGGGCGCCACACGAAGCTCACTAATTGGAAGGGGTAGATGGTTGCAGGGTGGAAGAGGAGGACGATCAAGAGGAGATGCCAAATTTAGTTTCACATGGGACGTTGTTTGAGGAAAGGCCAGCCCTGCAAAATGGGTAAATTAGAGGTGGTGAAAACATTAGTTTGCAAGACATTGAAGGACGAAAGACAAAAAAAGTAAATTCAAAACTCTGAGAGTATTAAATTGTATAATAATGTTCCTAGCAGGCTCAGGGTTCATGGTGGCTGATGTAGGTAGTTGAGTGGGTATGCACTCTTGGCATCATAGGTGGGTATGAGCAAGTGGGTTCGTTGGCAAACCCACTACAATAGGAAGATGAAACTTATTCAAGAGCAAACTGATTTGTTATCGGATTGTCCAGGACTGGAACACTAATAATATAGAACCATATGCCAATCATATTCTAGGTCAGCACCAGAGGTGAGGATTACACTGTTCCTTCTAAACGTTAACAGCAGCCATTTAGACAACATCTAAAGACTTAATTTCCCATACCTCTTAGGGAAAAAGTCAACAGTTCAACAAAAGGCAACGTCCAATCTGTTGAGGCCAGGACCCCTCGATAGCCCCTCGTTGATGCTGCCCCCTTCACTTTCTTCATAGCTCCAGCAGCCCAATTAATAGCCTCCGGCCTTAATATTATTTTATTCCCATGTTAATCTGTGTAATTTGTGTGCACTTTGCAGTGTTTATTTGTCTGATTTACTGGGCGGCTACAGGATCGTTAGTCACTCCTCCGCGACCGCTGACATTACTGTGAACACGCTATGGCACCTGGGGCTATTGTGGTGTGGTCCTACGACCACTAGAGGGAGCCACATCTAACCTTTCCCGCCACACAATTTCAATTCTACTGAACAGTACAGCCGGCCGGGTGCTCAGCTTCCAAGGCTCTTGTGCCCAGTGGTCGAAGTGGGGAAAAAAAGTAGGGGAACTGTGGGTGCAGAATCATGGGGCGGGAATTACCGAAGATTGAATCAGTGGGCGGAGTCAGGGGTGTGGCTAGAAATAGCAAAACATACCAATTTTTAGTACGTTTTGCATTTCACTGACCAGGTACAGCTTATAACGTTATTTAATTGAAACAATGGATAAACATGTTAATTTGAGGTTTAATTCAGGAAAAAGCAAACACTCATAGGGAATACAGGTTTATGTAAAGCGTGTGAAATATAAGCAGGAACAACATGTTACCTTAATGCTTTTACTCTCATTGATCAGAAATCCATGATTATTTTTGTCTCAAACATTGAGGTCATGAATACAGGGCTCCTCCTGTACACATGTGTTAAGCAGGGCTCAGAAGAGAAAGGGACTCTTCAGGAGAATCTAGACTCACGGAAACCCACAAAGGCTCCTTCATATTCATGTCAGCCAGCTAACTGCTCAATCATAATATAGCAAAAAGAACAACTGGTGGACAGAATGCAGAACAATATCATACATTCACCCCAGTACAGCGATCTGGGCCTAAATCCATCGTTTCTTTGCTCATCATGCCATTCCAGTTTGGAGCCAGCCATATGCAAATCAGTCTTGATCCTGCACCCAATGGGAACAGCCCAGCCCGAACTGCCAGGCCAGGTCCTCCCTGGACTGGAAACAAGCACCCCAGGACCGGTTTCGGGCTTTCAGCCCGCATCAGCCAGGATAGCTAGATTCCAGTGGCAAGGAGAGCACAGGACTCATGTATGAGCATACCTGTCCCACTCGGGGTGACGAATGCAAAAAGAACAATTGATGGACAGAATGCAGAACAATGCCATACATTCACCCCAGTACAGAGATCTAGGCCTAAATCCATTGTTTTTTTGCTCACCATGCCATTCCAGTTTGTACCCAGCCATATGCAAATCAGTCTTGATCCTGCGCACAATGTGAACAGTCCAGCCCAAACTGCCAGGCCATATGTATTCAAGTGTCCTTTCATTCGGGAAGTGAACACAAAGCAGTACCCACTGAACTATGCACATAACATAATGCTCTTTGATATGCATGGTACATGTTCTTTGCAGCAGGCATATTACCCCTCTGCGCTACCTTAGATGAGTAAAACAGCCACTAGATTAAACATGCTCCCATATCTCTCCAGCAGGTACATTGATCACCAAAGTTATCTTGGCACTTGTATTGTTGACCGAAACCTGCTGAATATACATAGAACTTTGCAGTGTTTTTAAAACTCCTGCACTTGTACAAAACCGGTCCCCCCAAACTAAACTGGCCCCCAACCCTTCCAGTCGCCCTGGGAAACGCCTGCTCCTGCCCTTTCAATGCTCCTGTACAGTCAGTACTCCTGCTCATGCTCGACAAACACTCCTGCTTCGTCAATTTCCCTGCCCCCTCCCTTCTCCTGGCCCTGGCACTTCTCCTGGCCCTGTCACTGCTCCTGCCCCGTTCACTGCTCCTGCCCCGTTCACTGCTCCTGCCCCGTTCACTGCTCCTGCCCCGTTCACTGCTCCTGCCCCGTTCACTGCTCCTGCCCCGTTCACTGCTCCTGCCCCGTCCACTGCTCCTGTCCTGTTCACTGCCCCTGCTCCGTTCAAAGCTCCTGTCCTTTCAACGCCCCTGTCCTTTCACCGCTCCCGCAGGTTACTGCTCTAGCTCATGCCCAGTTACCTCTCCTGCCCAGTCACCTCCCCTGCCCCAACACCTCTCCTGCCCCGTCACCTCTCCTGCCCGTCACCTCTCCTGCCCCGTCACCTCTCCTGCCCCGTCACCTCTCCTGCCCCGTCACTTTTCCTGCCCCGTCACTTTTCCTGCCCCGTCACCGCTCCTACCCGTTCACTGCTCCTGCCCGTTCACTGCTCCTGTCCAGTCAGTACTCCTGCTCATGCTCGATCAACACTCCTGCTTCGTCAATTCCCCTGCCCCCTCCCTTCTCCTGGCCCGTCACTTCTCCTGTCCCGTCACATTTCCTGCCCCGTTCACTGCTCCTGCCCCGTTCACTGCTCCTGCCCCGTTCACTGCTCCTGCCCCGTTCACTGCTCCTGCCCCGTTCACTGCTCCTGCCCCGTTCACTGCTCCTGACCCGTTCACTGCTCCTGCCCCGTTCACTGCTCCTGCCCCGTTCACTGCTCCTGCCCGGTTACAACTCCTGCTCATGCCTAATCACCGCTCCTGCCCTATTACTTCTACTGCTTCGTCACTTCTCCTGCCCCGTCACTTCTCCTGCCCCGTCACCTCTCCTGCCCCGTCACCTCTCCTGCCCCGTCACCTCTCCTGCCCCGTCACCTCTCCTGCCCCGTCACCTCTCCTGCCCCGTCACCTCTCCTGCCCAGTCACCTCTCCTGCCCAGTCACCTCTCCTACCCCGTCACCTCTCCTACCCCATCACCTCTCCTGCCCCGTCACCTCTCCTGCCCCGTCACCTCTCCTGCCCAGTCACCTCTCCTGCCCCGTCATCTCTCCTGCCCCGTCACCTCTCCTGCCCCGTCACCTCTCCTGCCCCGTCACCTCTCCTGTCCCGTCATCTCTCCTGCCCCGTCATCTCTCCTGCCCAGTCATCTCTCCTGCCCAGTCATCTCTCCTGCCCAATCATCTCTCCTGCCCAATCATCTCTCCTGCCCCGTCATCTCTCCTGCCCCGTCACCTCTCCTGCCCTAGTACCTCTCCTTTCCTGTCGTCTCTTCTGTCCAGTCCCTGCTCCTGCCCAGTTCACTCTGTGTACTACATTGACAAATTACACATGGTGTCAAGTTCCCCACAGCACTCTGTTTGGGGAAAGCTCCTCTGTAATCACCAACTCTGATCTCACTGACACTTGATATGCTAAAGGCAGAGGACGGGCGCATTGTCATTCTCCTGCCCGTTCACTGCTCCTGCCCCGTTCACTGCTCCGGTCTGTTCACCGCTCCTGCCCGGTTGCAACTCCTGCTCATGCCTATTCACTGCTCCTGCCCCATTACTTCTACAGCTTCGTCACTTTTCCTGCCCCGTCACCTCCCCTGCCCCGTCACCTCTCCTGCCCCGTCACCTCTCCTGCCCCGTCACCTCTCCTGCCCCGTCACCTCTCCTGCCCCGTCACCTCTCCTGCCCCGTCACCTCTCCTGCCCCGTCACCTCTCCTGCCCCGTCACCTCTCCTGCCCCGTCATCTCTCCTGCCCCGTCATCTCTCCTGCCCCGTCATCTCTCCTGCCCCGTCATCTCTCCTGCCCCGTCATCTCTCCTGCTCCTGCCCCGTCATCTCTCCTGCTCCTGCCCCGTCATCTCTCCTGCTCCTGCCCAGTCATCTCTCCTGCCCCGTCATCTCTCCTGCCCAGTCACCTCTCCTGCCCAGTCACCTCTCCTGCCCAGTCACCTCTCCTGCCCTAGTACCTCTCCTTTCCTGTCGTCTCTTCTGTCCAGTCCCTGCTCCTGCCCAGTTCACTCTGTGTACTACATTGACAAATTACACATGGTGTCAAGTTCCCCACAGCACTCTGTTTGGGGAAAGCTCCTCTGTAATCACCAACTCTGATCTGACTGACAAATAAACAACCACAAAGGTGCACCACAAAGTACTTCAAGTAACAATATTATTAATGAGTCGTGGAAAGGTGATATTTTTCTTGTTTTTCAAAAGTCTTTATTTTCAATCGTTAACACCATACAGCCGACGCGTTTCGTCCCAAGGGGACTTCTTCAGGGCTTGTTAAATGGAAGACAATGCTTCCAAGTAGATCCTCAAAGTCGAGATTCTGTGTGGCGCCTTTCCCAATGTCAATGTCTTTATAAAAACATGATGAAGGCCTGAGCTAAGTCTTCTATTCCGATTCAGTGGAATTCTTTCTATGTCTGGAAAATCTAAGATGTGGGTGATACGGACTTCGTGTGGTTATAAAACAGCTCTGCCACGTAATGGAGATGTGTTTATAAACCATCAAAATAATCTGTATTGATTTCTATTGTCCTCTGGATATAAAATTATGTGAACCACTTGGACGACGATGTGGGCACTGGAAACCAGTAGGCCGATCGTGATAAATCGACCTGAAGTCATCCACAAAGCCTTCGCCCTTTCCAAAATCAACAATCCGATCCGCCCAGACACTACATTGACAAATTACACATGGTGTCAAGTTCCCCACAGCACTCTGTTTGGGGAAAGCTCCTCTGTAATCACCAACTCTGATCTCACTGACACTTGATATGCTAAAGGCAGAGGACGGGCGCTTTGTCATTCTAAAGGCGATAATCAGCCTCAATCGGAATGACAATGGGCCTGCCCTCAGTCTGAGAGCTCCCGGAGGGGTTGCTGCAGCCTCTAGAGTTCAACAGAGAAGTGCGAGCAGCCCCTGGAATCTAATGAAGAAAGTTATCGTTTTAAGTAGGACTATTCTTGCCGTCCCGGGGTGCTTTTTTTTAAAGTAAAAAGTAGGGGAACGGACTGAAATAGTTTTTAGAAGTAGGGGCACGCCATGCCCTTCTGTCCCCGCCCACTTCTACCACTGCTTGTGCCCCATATGCCTAGAGCAATTACGCCCTCAAAAAGGTCTGTATTTGCAGCACTTAGCGCGTTTCTGTGCTCTTAGGCGAGTGGACATCCCCCCAGGCAAGTCAAATTACCCTGTACATTTTGTGGGTGTGGGGTGTCCTGCCGGGCCCAGACCCGCTGTTATAAGCTCTTGGGGCTGCATTACTGCGCCAGGAGACCAACACCTTGTTGAAACCTTCAATTACCCAGCTCTTATACTCTTGCCTGCCTTGCTATGCCTGCCCTTTTGTCTAGGACACTCTTTTGATTAATAATGAGTGATATTCAGGAGACTTACCAGGAGAAAGACCGCACGACTTACCTCCCCACTGATGACCATTTTTGTGAAGGAATGGACACCTATTTCAAAAGCGGTTTTGTAGGCAGCAGCCCCCCTGCAGAGAAATCTGTTGCAATACGCAGAATGCTTCTTTAAACCCCTCCCTGGGAAGGAAGACACTCTAGGGTGTATACCCCTTTTACCTCCGTTTGACAGGCTGAAGTGGGCCATCATGGACTACTGTTGGACTCCGCCTCTGGACCCTCTGGAACCCGTGCCTTTGGAGTTACAACCTTAGGGGACCTCTTACTCCTCCTGCAAGCCCACACCCCGACAGGAGTCACACTCACCCTCCGGCTCTGATTTAGAGAATGAGACAGGGTCCTGTCCATGGCGCCCCTCGCCCCATCATGCACAAGATGTGCCAACTGACGATGGTCCCCTAGGCTATCCTTGATATGCTGGAACTAGAGCACACCTCAGAACGGGTACCGGTGGATAAGGTGGCGACCTTTGTCGCATGGGGCTTCCTAAGCTACTGTGTAAGGAGATCTGCAACTGCCTGCAGACGGAATGCCCACGCCCATCCCTGGGAGACAAAGTGGCAATCACACCAGACATCGACAAGCGCATGGCTACCTTCCTGGGAAAGTACATGACCATTCCCCAAAAGGGGATCGACCGGTCCTGGCGGGCTTGCCAAGACAAGATCTGAGATATCTCCGGCCCCTTGACCAGTATCTTAGACAAGGTTGAAGATGCTAAGGCACCTGGGACTCTGATTTCCCCTGTGGCCCTGTGGTCCTGTCCGGTTGGGCCCAACGGACCATTATCTTCCTGGGGAATGTAAACTGTGCCATCTCTACGGAGCAGCGCCATTCGCTCCTCATCAAGGTTGACCCTAAACTGGGTGGACCGTGCCACATCTGAGGCAGGCCTCATTACCCAAGGGGTCTGTTCGGCTACCTGTTTATCTGGGAGTTGGAAAAGCCGAGGCATCCATAAAGCACATCTTCACGCCCCAGGTTTTCATTAGGGATGGCTGAAACAGGTGGCGTTCGGCCGGCCACGCACATCACCCAGCTTCCAGCAGATTAACAGTATCAAGACGCCTCTAAGTTCTGAAAATTTTGCTCCACTAGAGGCTACCCCAGACACTGGGGTGCGAAATAAGTGAACCAAGGTGGCTGCAACCAAGGAGCAAAACAAGGTGAGTGTTCATCTTTTTCCTCACCAAAGTCTGGGGGCAGACTTAAAGATTTCTTTCACAATTCTTACCTCAGATGCATGGGTCCTTCAGATAATACAGGGTTTCCACGTAGAATATAATTGCTCCCCTGTCCAGGAAAGTCCCCTGTTCCCTTGATGTTCTCTCCTGCACATGCCGATCTAGTAGATGTGAAGGTATCGGGGTTACTCTGCAAAGTGGCAATGGTGTACACCTCCCCTCATCCAAGGGGCTTTTTAAGCAATCTCTTTGTAATGGATAAAAAGGATGGCAGCCAAAGGCCGGTGATCAACCTGAAAGAGTGGTTGGTTTACTGCCACTTCAAGATGGAGGATATCCATCTGATAAGGGATCTCCACATCCCCAGCGATTGGACAGTGTCCAATCTCAAGGATGCCTACTTAACCATCCAGAACTGGACTCCTCACCCCCACTTCCTCCAGTTTCAATGGCAGGGAATATGTTTGAGTTCACAATTCTCCCCTTCGGTCTGTCATCAGCCCCATGGTGCTTCACAAACGTTAATGAAACCGGTGGCAGAGTAACTCTGGGCCCATAGTGTTTGGCTCATCATTTACTTAGACATTCTCCAAATGTATCAATGCCCACTGAATTTTTCGCTGCATTTACAGATGGCAGTCTCTCTCCTGGAGTGCCTTGGTTTTATCATAAACCAACAGAAGTTGGGTCTTTTACCCTCTCAGTCGCTGGTGATTGAGGGGGTTTGTGGTCCGAGCCACCCTCAGTCTTTCCGCCAGGAAGAGAACCAAGATTAAACACGAGCTGCACTGCCTGGAGGTCAGAACTTTCACCTCCCTATGCCAGATAGCAAGAGTGGTGGGGCTTCTGTTGTCCTCCATTTGGGATATTTTCCCGGACCCCTTCATTATCAGGCCCTCCAACGGTTGAAAGACTTTCACCTCAGGGAGGGTCTCAGGCGCTCCCACATGGTTCCCTTGTCGGAGGAAGCTCAAGAAGAGATTCAATGGTGGCTGGCTCATATGGAAGCATGCAATGTTCAGGTGATATTTGGCTACCTTCCAGATTTGGTCATAGAGTTCAACGGCAGTGGCATGGGGTCAGATGTTAGAACTTCTCAACAGGAGGACAATCGTCCTCTCAAAAAAAAAAATCATGCACACCAATTGCCTTGAACTATTGGCAGGATCGTTTGTGGTCTGGAGCTGGACCAAAGAACGAGTGCAGTGCTGTGCCATATTCAAAATGGACAATGTAGCAGCAGTTCGATACCTAAGCCAACTCAGAGGTACTAGATTCAAGAATCTGTCAGATCTGGCCCACAACTTCTGGAACTATGGCCTAGAGAACTAGATCTGTGTCAGCCAAACATCTCCCGGACAGGCCAATTAAATAGCTATTTGGCATTCACAACATCTTCAAGAAGCAAGCCTCTGGCATCCATCAGCGTTCCAAGCCTCTACGACAGATAGGGACCATTTACAGTGGACCTCTTTACGTCTTGTCTGGACAACCAACTCCGGAAGTACTTCAACTGGCACCCAGACCTGGACGCAGACGTCACAGACACTTTCCTCCAGAACTGGCAAAAGGAAGGAGGTTATTCCTTCCCTCCATTTATGATGATCATGCACCGCTCTGCTCTGGTAAGAAGACAGAAGGCGGACATCGCACTAATGGATCCTGACCTGGAAATCAAACGTCTGGTATCCAGTGCTTCTGGAATTCTTGGGATTTTCCAATCCTCTTACCCTTCTTATCAGATCTCCTCAAGGACCCCGAGGGGAATCTCCATCATCTAGAGTTGGAGAGGTCTCTGTCTCATATGACATGGAGGATTACAGGGAACGGTGGACAGTCCCAAGTCTTTCAAGACAGGCTGCATCTCCATCTCCAAGGCGTGGGCAGATAGCACCACCAAGCGTTATAGAACGGCACGGGCTCGATGGTTGAGCTAGTGTCATCAATGATGTTTGGATCTCGTGGGGGCAGAAATCTTGAACTTCCTTGCTTTGTTGGCATTAGATGGGCTTGCATATAGATCCATAAATGTCTTTGGCATGTAGTTCCCACTAATCTGTAGGACCTGCCTGTTTGTGGACAACATAAACTTTGGGTGAGGTGCTTATACTGATTCTATGCACCCCCATAGTATATGTTGGCCTAGCTCACAGTGTCACCATAAGCCGCCCTAAATTAAACAGGGAGCGAATGGCTTCTGGCAATCACTGAACAGGAGAACCCTGACCACTCAGGAATTATGGTAACAGATCTAGAACCCTTTCGCCCAGTCACTCGTACACTGTTGTTCTCAGAGAAAAATACTGAGAATACACAATGGGACATTTGAATATATTTATTGCAAAGAATACATGTGCTGTGATAATCAGTAGACAGAAGCATATGAAAGTGATTACAAGCACCAAAATAGTGACTAGCAGATATAGTTCCACCATGGTGCTAAAACAGTGTATATATGCAGGCATATAAGACAAGGTGGTAATCAGGCATACTCCTACTATGCAATCTCTACTCTAGGTGAGTCTAGAGTATTTGTAGGTGTGTGTATGTAGAGCCAGGAGCCCCCCAAGGGATGATTTCCCCCCCTACTATCCGGCAGGAAGGAATGTAGTACCTCGTCTTGGTCACGACCTGGAGTATTCACCCCGAGGGGGACACCTTCCATATTTCAAGACGTACAAAATGTAATTCTCAACTGGTTAATTATTCTTCTTTACCAGATTACCTGAAGCAGTTTGTTGTGAGGTCTATAAAGAGTTATGAGGATATGATGGCGGACATTCACCCCATGGAGAGAGGCAATTGCTAAAAGTCCTAAAGAAACCATTCGAGGCAGTCTCTTCACCTGCCAGCGCCAGATGGGACCAGTGGCCAATGAAGGAAGCTGGAACTGATACAAAGATGTTTGGGGCTCACTCCACTAGAGGAGCTATGGCATCAAAAGCTTCTCCCCTGGGGCCCACCTGGGGAATATCCTCAATGCAAAGGACTGGTCCTCAGATTCGACCTTTAAGAGGTTTTATTTAAAACCAGTCTCTAGTATTGCTCTGCTGGTTGTGGATAAGCTTTAAACGAGCGTAATCTTTGCCTTCAGTCCAGACATGGAATGAAAAATGGCCTAACTATCGTAACAGAAATTTTCAATTCTATTAAGGACACATAGGTGAGGATTAGCCCACCGGTCGTCATACTCTCCCTCCTTATAATAAGAGGTTTGCGTTGAGGTGGGTATATCCGACCTTCTTTGATATTTTTAAGTGTATTGCTTATAGCTTATTGTGACCATGTGCGTTTTCTGTTGGAGTTATGTAGGGAACTATTGGTTTCCAGTATCATGCACCTCTGTTTATTTACCTCTATGATTTGATGGGTCGAAACAGGATTAAGGATGCTACTATCGATTTGCAGTCGCAGGAATAATCAACGAGGGATTATCAAGGGGCCCTGCCCTCAACTTATTGGATGTTGCCTATTGTTGAACTGTTGACTTTTTCCCTAGAGTTATGGGAAATGAAGTCTTTTGCTGTTAATAAAGCGAAGAAAGAACAGCAAAATCCTTGCTTCCTTGTTCTTAATAGAATGGAAAACTTCCATTACGAAAGCTAGGACATTTTTCATTGCACCAATGAACTTGGAATTATATCAAAACCAAATCATAACAAATCCACAAGCCACATCAAACCATACAAATTTTCATCATTCCAAATCACTTGCCATACATATATAAATAGTACACTCAAAGCAAGACAAGTGGGAATGTCCTTTTGTCAACCCGGCTTCTTATTCTCTCTTCACAATGAAAGTTGTACCTACTAAGTGGTTGAAAGCAGTGAAGGGCAACTGTATTATGACATGGGGACACACATCCGCACCATCCAAAAGACGTTTGAAGGAATGAGCTCATTTATTATATGAAATGAAGAGGTGGAATGGGGATTTACTGGGGTAAACTGAGGTAAAGGAAATTATACATTTAATATCTGCCTATTATCCTGCTGTTGGGGATGTAGAACGAGTTATAAGTGATTCTTTTTCTAACTGTAAATTAACCAGGGACACATAACTAAAAGGTCATTTGATTGTATCAGGGAACAAAGAGGAGGAAATATGCTTTTATTGAGCATTTCATATATTGAACATATGCAGCGTTTCTGCTTCAGCAATACATTTGATTGCAGAACGGCTTATGCTGAAAGGTCAGAGGCAGGACAGGAGTGATAATCATCCTAAATCAGACACTGCACACTAAACATATTCCAGTTTTGCAGTCACATATGTTTGCAAAATAACATTCTTGTCTTGAAAGCATCCATGATACAAAGTGCAGAAGCAGCGTATGAAAACACGGTCATGTACGTTCTTAAACTCCACAACCGAAAATGTAAGAAGAAAACAAAGTCTGTAGCAAGATCGAAGTAGCAACGCCTGAAAATCTGAATTATAAAATGTATTGATGAGGACATGACTTTTGGATCAATTACATGCTTAGCTAACAATCAAAGCAAGTAAGACATTTTAGTTAAACATCACCTGAGAGAAAATTACGCAAGTGGCGAGATGTGAACCTGGTCTTTTGCTCCTTTCAGCATTTATATTTTACCCATCAGCTCCTGAAACAAAGACCTGAAGACTAGTGGAACTGCAAGGACCACAAATGTGTTAAATGGACTAGAAGGAAAGTAAACGAGGTAGAGCGTTGAGAGTTACCATAGCGCAGAGAGTCTCTTCCCAGTCTGGCCGCTCCCTTGGATGGATGCTCCTTTGAAGTTCTGGGACAAAGTCATCCTCTTCTAGATGGTGAGAGGACTTCATGGTTCTATAAAGACAAAATATAAAGAAGACAGGAACTTTTAGTAGGACAATTCACATTGGTTTAGTCCAACATCTTAGAATCTGAAAATCAGCAGGTACCAACCATTAAAAGCATCGCAACTTTTGCTGCCTCATGGAATTTTTCAGTTATTGAAAGCGATACTTGAATAACCCTGCTCTGTGATCAAATTTGATTTGAAGCACTTATAAAGTCTACAGCAGTGGTGGCTCCCCATAGGGGTGTGGGGGCGTGGCCCAACTGCTTTCTCGCAGCAGTGCGAGAAGGCAGAAACATAAAATGGTAAAACTACTATTTTATGTTTCTGCTTCTCGCACTGCGGGAAAGCAGAAGTGCCAGGTTGAGGGCGGGTGGGTGGTCCTGATCGATGGGGGAGTGGCTTTGCCCACTGTTGTGGGTACTGACTGTTTGGTCGGCCCCAGGACCAACGATCCCAGTCATGCGCATTCCCCCATTTTCTCTATGTAGGCTGCAGGACTGTAGTATTGGAAGAAAGGACGCTCCAAGCCAGGTAGTTTACCACGTAGATTTATTGAGGTGGTAAAGTTAAATACAGGGAGGTAAAGTCAGAGTCTAAGTAGGAGCCCCACCAGGAGCAGCTTCCTTGCTGCTCAGCCCTTCAGCCAAATGATTCACGCACACATTCCAAACACTAACATTCCATCAGGCAGTCATTCTAACTGAGCAGCAGGATACTACACTCATGCAGCCTACATAGAGAAAATGGCCTGGCTGGGGAGCTCTCCGCTGAGCCTAACCAATCACAATTTCCTTAGCCTAGGGTAGGGGCTTAGGCTGCCTGCTGGCTGCTTCCTGTTCCTCCACCAGAATTAATAACATGTGGCCAGGAGCGGACTCGAAGGCAGCGCGGTACCGGCGGTAAAGGTAACTAACTTTTCATTTTATTCCCAACCCGCTCCCCGCCTCTCCCGCGAGCATGCCGGCCGCGGTTGGCTAACTGCCTGTAGTGTACAAACTTTCATTGCGCATACAGAATATATCACCGAAAGCTATTGTTTGGCCAACTGGGCTGAATAGTTCAGTTAGTATTTATTACATGACCCTTAGCGGTTAAATAAAACCCCAATCAAACGCGGGCTTGTGTGAAATATTACTCATTCACTAAAACGTGGACTGAATTGTTGCGCAATTCGATCCTATCGCTTGTTTAATAGAGCATAATCTTTGATGACTGTGGATGCCGGAAGATACATTTCTTCCACCCTCAGTTTGCCAAGGTTATCACTGCATTGTATCCGGCTGGGACTGAGCCCTGTTTTTGGTGTGATGTTTTCACTAGGTCAGATATCGAAATTACCATTTTACCTTTTTGTTTGTGCAGCTCTTCCTTAACTGCAATACAAGGCATATCACACATCGCGTCATATTCTGATTTACTGTTATTACGAAAGTCGTTGCTCGCTATGCTTTTAGTGGTTCGATAGAATAGTAATCTCTGGACACAATACATTTTTGATGGGTGTGACTCCTGAGTGATACAACGCCTGCCTGAACCTGTCCAGACACCCAGGTGCAGCGGATCTAACGCAGTGTGAGCATGTTACTGCAGTGTGGCGCCAATTCAGGGCAATTTGTGTTCCCCTTTCTACCTACCTATCTTTTTAACTCTGATCTTTCCTTACGGTTACCTCTCTAGTTATGACGTTTTCTATTTTTCCAACCGCTCCGTTTTTTCCCCTTTTGGGATCATTTTGCTTTCTCTATGTCCTTCACCGTGGGTCGGCACGCTCCCTACACCCCAGTCTTGGTAGCTCCCAGCATAGTTATTTATGAGCACCAGACAGAAGAGGATCATGAATAATTAATTACATTTTAGTGGGACTGGGTTCACTAGGCCCGGTGGCAGTCCCGCTTGAGGTGCTCTAGTTGGATGGCTCACTAGTCACTACATCCCTGCCTTTAATAGCGCATTTTTAATTGATTGCTGTACTTAAACTCTGGACAGCATTTCATTTTGTTTTTTCAAACCGCAAATTGTCAGTACGATGCTCTAAGGATGTTACGTCATTGTATCGTGTTGTGTTAGTGTACTCACTGTTTTGTTGATTTGCTGATGTGCTGATGCGGTGTTACTTTTGGGGAAACGTTATTTTGTGTATTGGTGGGTTGACTTGGAATATTTGTGTCGGTTGTGTTGAGATACGTCATCGAGAACTCACGTCTGGGAGGATGGCTCAGTGAGATGAACGTTCACTGATAATCAGCGCACGATTGCCGTAAAGGTTATCCTTACACAGGATACAATTCCTGGATAGCAGAAAAGATGGAGCCAGTTATCTATTAAAATTCAAGGTTCGTAGGACTTTTGGTCGCGGGGTTGGGGCATTCAGTTCCAGGAATTCACTGCCTAACAAGAAAAACAGAGCAGTCTTTGACAACATTTATTGATTTTAGGTAAGGCACCTGTCGAATGAATGTAGTTCTTGAATAATAGAGGGGCCGTTTTGTGCAGAGATTCTGCACAAATACAGAAATATTTTAACAACTCCTCTTTGTTTATTGACAGTCAGTAGAGATCCCAGTCAAGTATGTACTTTATTAGATAAAAATAGTTATCATAAAAGTATGTACATTTTCTAATCGTTAAAACAATCCATTAATACATATGGCCAAAATGCAAGGCAATAAATACAATAAAAAACATAAATACAATAAAAACCAAGAGTCCTAGAGTGCTACAGCGGTATAATCGAGGAACAGCAATCTGCATATGCCCACAGTCGCCTATATCATATTGTTCTTTAACAGCTTTGTGCGCGTCTGCCAGGCACTGCCCAGGTACTTTGCTACCCCACACACGATGGTCAAAGATGTGGTATCAGTTGTTAAGATACGTTGAGCCATCCTGTGGTACCTGAAACCCAACTCTTTACAGATTGGTTTCAACCATCTTCTTCTAGCCACCATGTAAGCTTTACATGCAAACAGAAAGTGGGGTAATGACTCTCTAGGGGCTGAACACCCTGGGCAGGAAACGTGTGGAGAACCAGACTTTTTCCAACCCTCTGTAAATTCATTGAGTGGGAGCGTCCCAAACCTCAGCTTTAAATAGAGTGTCCTGTCTCTGGGATTTTGTATGAAGTCGAAAAAAGGTTCGAACTTCCTAACAGGTTTATGCTCCAGAAACTGTTGGTTAAGGGACCCCATTTAGAGCTGTGTAACTCCTCTGCCTCCACCCAATCCAAGTATATTTTCCTGATAGTTTGCTTGGGTGGAGGGCATGGACTCGTCCAGGTTTCCCCCAGCCCCAAATTTGAGACGAGCTGTCTCAGTTTACTTAACCACATGATCTTGTTACAGCTGTTTAATTTAATAAGTTCGTCAAGGACAACCGCATATTTTGCCAGTTCAGGTGTCCTTCTCAAACGCACCCAGAATAGTAATGGGCGAAGGCGAACTATATCTTTGATCGAGCGTTTTCCCATATCCTGACGAAGGGGCTTTAAAGGGGAAGAAACTGGGAGAGAAACCAGATCTCTAAGGAACTTATTCTCAGATCTGACCAGATCAGTAGTATTCTCGAACCCCCAGAGTTCGGACCCGTACACTGCTGAAGACAGTGCTTTCCCCTCATACACCACAAGGGCCGGAGCTATTGGTCTACTGGTAAACCCCCGTTGTTCTCTTAAAATTGCTCCTGAGACTCGCTTGTGATTGAGGAGCATTTTGGCCATGTGGGAGTTCCATTTCATCCTATTTGAACAACTCCTCTTTGTTTATTGACAGTCAGTAGAGATCTAAAAAAAAACGGCCAAAAATAGAGGCATGATGAGGAAAACTAAGTAGCTGTGCAGTACAACTATCATGTAACGCCTCACCAATTTCAAATGTCACCAGCCGCCACTGGTCTCCAGAAAAGCATTTCATTTTCTTGTGATGAACAGTAATGCAAATATCTACACAAGAGGATCAATGTTCAGATATTTACCATCCATTTCTCAAAATCCTGACTCAACCTGAATCTACTGCAAACACCAGTGAAGAAAACACTGCAGTATCCCAGAATACCAAACCACAATGTTCTTTGCTTTCAGACTGTGAATGTAAACAACTCTTTTTTTATACAAGGGTACTCGTTTATTGTGCAATCAGCTTTACGTTTGCTAATACAATTTTTTTTAATTCAAAGACAATTTATTTTAATATTTGGCAAAAACCTACGTGAATCGGGTAATCCAATCAAGACATCAAAACATTGTTTTTAGATGTGGAATCTCCGGAACTTTGCACATTTGATGACACTAAGAACTATAACTATCAACATTGTACCTGAATGTATGTACTGCACTCTTAAGTGAGGAAAGCTGATGCAATATAAAACACCTAAATGAGTTGAGGTTTGTAGGTACAGGTGTTTACAGAGGGCAACCCAAGCTACAAAGCAACACAGCACTGAACGAGGGTGAGAGCCCAGCTATAATTCATTTACATTAAAGTAAGATATTAGCCGGTGGAGAGTCCTGTCTGTCACTGTGGTGTTTCCTGAAGAGATGGGTATGTAGTCCATCTAATGGATTGTGTCGCAAGCCCATTTAAATTAAGAAATGTATGTCCGTTTTTAAACACACCCTTCTAAAAAGTAAAGGTGATAAAACATGCATGTTTACAATACAATTTCCATATTTAATGAGGAAAGAAGAATCTATCAATCTTTGTAGGAGTGCTTCAAGCAAATGGATTGAATTTGACAGAATATTTGTGTTGCTAATTTCTAACAAAACTTGAAACAATGCTGGGACTTTCTATGTCTGCTAGATGTGGCTGTCACGATGCCTATTCCAAGTATTATCCATGTTCAAGTCATCTTTTTACCATCTCCAGTGCTTACATCATATTGAAATGTCTCTTCCATTCAGCTTTTCAGTGAGGGATCACACAGCCACTAATGAACAGTTACAATGATACATGTTCACTAGCAAAGTAACACAATACATTTGTCTTTATGTTTTGTGCCAATTTAATTAATAATGAAATGCCTACTCAAATAAAAAAGTAATTGGAAAAACCAGGAAAGTTGGCACTTGAGAGCTGACAAAAGCAATAAAAAAGCAAGCTCATTTGAAAGCAATTTAAAACAAGCACTGGCAATACCAACGTGTCAGGCTTGCCTGTAATATCTAGAAGACACATATGGAGGTTCCATCGTTCCAGGCATGCAACATAGTGAAACAGAAAATGTTGCTCTTTCACATCCGACATCATAGTGTCAATTACACATTGTGCACATTGCAATATGAGGTGGGTCCTAGGGTAACCCTTGTTAGAATACCAACAGACCGTATCCTGACGTTAAAAAAGATTGGTTTGTATGTACAATGCATTGATGAGCGAAAGAATTAAATATGTAATTACAGAGTGAACTTTTAGTTGTAAAATAGTTCCTCACGCATGCAAGTAGAAGAGGAATGACACCCAATGAGTCATGAGGAAAGAGGTGAAACTAAAACACTTGTGTTGGGTTGATCCAAGATGCAATTGATAGGGCCTCAAACACACAGCTGACGGTTCCTGAGTCAAAGAAGCTAATGGCACATGGTCAGCGACTAGCTGCCGCCCCCCCCCCAATCCGGCACCCAACACCAAGGAACGTGGACACGAGACGTGTTTACTCTTTGGAAGGCGGGCGCTAGTCGCCCGGCCGTATTTATTAAAGTATGAAATTAAAAAAGGGTTTTAATTGCATAATCAACAATGAAATACAAAAATCAGCAGGACATTCAGTTATACAATCGTTATCAACAAGTTTGAGAGCCTGACCTTAACAAAACTCTAATACAAATTGTTCCTAGCTTAACTAAACATCCTATCTTGATTTTTGTACATTTCTGGCCATATGGCAGGGTCACTACCGGTGTCAGGTCCTACAAGCTGCGCCTTCCCCTTAGAAGTGCGCATGCGCAGTGTTACCCCGGGAATTGCCCGGTCTACGCCCCAAACTCCATTTACCCACTAAAGGAGGGCCCTTACTCTGCGCCGGTGGCGTCATGAGTCCACGCGCGCGGGGTGGCTACCAGCCTAAGGAAAGCGTGAACTACTCCTACCCGCGCTCCTTTGCATATTACCTTGCCCCTGGAGTACTGGGAGTGGCCCGCAGGCTCCTCCCCCTGGGCGGGAACCTCCATAGGATGATGCCCGCCCCCTCAGACCTCAAATATGTGCTCACCGATAATGACCTTACCGCATGCCCCATACCTAATAAATACGACGACCTATGGAAAAAAGTCTAAAGGACAACTACACTGGCTAATAAATAACAGTATCCACGCATAGCTAAAGGGGAAAAAAGGCCTAACGACACATGGCATAAATTACAACTCGGTTCACGCATGTTGCCCATAATCACAATAACTACGTATATCTACAAAGGGAAAAAAGGCCTAAAGACACATAACTTCAAATCTAGTTCACTTCACATTTCATTTTTCTATAGAGGGAAAAAAGTCCTGACAACAGATCACAAAATACCACAACAACCTACTCTCTCCCGCGGTCTATACCTATGAAACTTACCATTAGACCGGACATAACGCTGCTTAAACTTTGTACCAAGGGATGGTGGGTGGGAAACAAAGAAGCCCCGAACGCGGGGCACAACGTTCCGTGAGGGAGCGTCCAGGGACAAGGGAGTCTCCTGGGCGCTCCCTACCTCTTATTCCCGAGGGGCCGGGTGGCCCCTCCTCACGCCCGCCCCCCCCGACCCGGAACCAGTCCATTGATTCCGGGTCAGGAGGGGCGCCGGCCAATCGGCGGTGGGCCGCGCCCCCAGGGCACGCCCCCACCGTCGAAGGACCCGAGGGGAGAGGGGGTGAGGCGGTCGCCGCGCCGCCATGCGTGCGGGGGGGCCGAGGGCCCCCCCTTTTCACATGGTCAGCGACTAGCTGCCGCCCCCCCCCCAATCCGGCACCCAACACCAAGGAACGTGGACACGAGACGTGTTTACTCTTTGGAAGGCGGGCGCTAGTCGCCCGGCCGTATTTATTAAAGTATGAAATTAAAAAAGGGTTTTAATTGCATAATCAACAATGAAATACAAAAATCAGCAGGACATTCAGTTATACAATCGTTATCAACAAGTTTGAGAGCCTGACCTTAACAAAACTCTAATACAAATTGTTCCTAGCTTAACTAAACATCCTATCTTGATTTTTGTACATTTCTGGCCATATGGCAGGGTCACTACCGGTGTCAGGTCCTACAAGCTGCGCCTTCCCCTTAGAAGTGCGCATGCGCAGTGTTACCCCGGGAATTGCCCGGTCTACGCCCCAAACTCCATTTACCCACTAAAGGAGGGCCCTTACTCTGCGCCGGTGGCGTCATGAGTCCACGCGCGCGGGGTGGCTACCAGCCTAAGGAAAGCGTGAACTACTCCTACCCGCGCTCCTTTGCATATTACCTTGCCCCTGGAGTACTGGGAGTGGCCCGCAGGCTCCTCCCCCTGGGCGGGAACCTCCATAGGATGATGCCCGCCCCCTCAGACCTCAAATATGTGCTCACCGATAATGACCTTACCGCCACAGGCCAGTATTGTTAACCGACGATCTGGCCTCCCCCTCTAGCCCCTATCTAAGGACACATCCTCCTACCCCAGCCCTCCAGCCAAGCCCAGATATTGTCAGCCCATAGGACATTACCCTCTTCTGTCAGATGAACCCCGTCTTTCAAATAATACTTTTGACCCCAGATGCACCCATGAGGTATTGACTGTAACACGGGGGTTCGGAACAACCTATCCAGCCGTGTGTTGATCCTCTTTACCGAGTGATTCAACGCCCTGACTGAATCGCCCCCCCGCCACTGAAGTCGAGGTATTAGTTGTGACCATACTAGTGTGCACCCGGGGCAGGTCCTAGCTATCCAACCCGCTGTTGAGATAATCTCCTCAATCAAGGTGCGCCTGCCCAGTGTTGCCAAATCGTTCTCCCCAAGGTGAAGTATCACCACTGACGGTGGAGCCCGCTGGCGTGCTAACAGCCCTTGGAAGAATCCCCTAAACTCGTGAAGACACAACCCTCCTCTACCAAAGAACGTGATATTCAACCCTAGTTGTGCCGCCCTTTCCTTCTTGTCACCTGACAGGAAAACACATTCCGCTCGCTTAACATATGAATGACCAACAATCCAGACATTGTTCTTTGTTGTTTCCTGGTCGCCGCTCCGTGCCGATGAATATTGGCGGTGCCCGACGACAAATTCCTCCCCTGCGTAACAGGTCTGAGAAACTGTAAGAGAGCGGAAAAGAGACCAAGCGTGAGTGACAGGTAATCATAGCATGTCAATCCGAACATAACGTTTATAGCAGTCTGACGACCACCTCCCAATTGTCTTCACTCTTTCCACTGGGAGGCCCCCCGCCACCGCCTCAGTTGCTGCCCCAATCCTGAAAGAATGAGATCCAAAATCTCTAGGATCAAGACCCGCTTTTGTAACCCCAATTTCGAACACTCTCCTGAATTGATACCTGGTCAAGGGGCTCCCGTCGGCGTGACAGAGCAACGCCCTGCCTACTGAACCGACCAATAATCCCAAGAGTGATTCCACGTGCCTCACCGGGCAGCACGGGTTGGCGGGGGCCCGTTGCAGAACTATGGTGTGACCCCTAGCTTCTTGATCGGTCTTTGATTTCTGGATAATCACCCACATGGTGTCACCCCTTATCGTCACCCCAGCCTTCTGCAAGCCGCCTAGTATGTCAGCCTTAGATCCTGCCACAAGTTCACTAATTCTCAGTGCCCCATAAAATGCCAGGGAGAATGCCGCCCTAAAAAGAAGCACTTCCCACTCTGAGTTACACACCATCTCCAGCTTGCCCAGTAAGGCTGTTAGCCGGGCCAACCCCATGGGCTTCCTTTTATCCTTCTGGTGTCCTTGAATACTGCGCCATCCCCTTAAAGCCTTGCGTATCATAAAGGTATTGGTGGGATCCCGAAAGCCCCTAGCTTGAGCAAAGAATGACACTGCTGCCCTATGTCTGGTTGCCGCTGCTACCGAGCGCCCCTCTTTGTGCATCCATTCTAAATATGCTGCAAACCCATCCTCCTTCGCCCAAAGCACTTCCCACTTAGGCCCCAAAAAGGAACAATAAGACAGAAACGCCCCTTCGTAAGCCGTCTTGGTCCTGGGGGCTAGGCTAGCGACCACGAGGTCTTGTAATCTGGGGCACCAATCTGCCAAAGTGCTGCTGGGAAGTGTGCTGGCGAGGGGTCTGCTGTGGGGAGATGCTCCCTGAAAACCTGCATTTTGAAGCGAGAAAGGGCGTCAGCAGCATTGTTTAAAACACCAGGGACATGTTTGGCTCTAAAAAGTGGCATTCAGTTTAAGGCAACGCAGAACAATTTCTTTGATCAGACGAAGTATGAAAGGACACCGCGCCCCCTGCTGATTGATACATTCCACCACTGTCATGTTATCTGACCAAAACACCACTGATTGGTTACATAGGTGTTCGGGCCAAACCATCAGTGCCACCCATATTGGAAAAAGTTCCAAGAAGCCAATGTTGCCGAGCAAACCCCATGTGTTCCATTCCTCTGGCCATTGTTGAGCGACCCACCTATTCCCTAGGATGGCACCAAAGCCCACACTACCGGCCGCATCGGTCCATAGTCCTAACTCCGCTGATGTAGTGAGCGGGCCGGGCCAGACCACCCTACCGTTAAAATCCTCCAGGAATGCCATCCAAATAAGCATATCCTGGCGAATTTCAGCCGATAGGCGCGTGCGGTGGTGCTTTTCCCTCAGCCCCTGCATCGCGTGCGCGATGGAGCGAGAGAAGGGGCGAGCCATTGGGATGATTCTTAGTGCGAAATTCAGTTGCCCTACCACCTCCTGTAACTGCTGCAAAGTGACCTTCTCCTTCCGGAGGCATAACTGTAGCGACGTTTTGAATTTGCGCACCTTGTCCTTAGGTAGTCTAAAACATTTCTCAAATGAGTCAATCTCAATGCCCAGAAATTCCAAGCAGGTGGTCGGGCCCACTGTCTTCCCAGGCGCAAGCGGGACCCCAAAAGCCCGCATGAGCACGCAAAATTCCTGCAATGCTAGTGCGCACTCCTGAGAACCCGCTGTACCGAGAAAGAGGAAATCATCTAAGTAATGCATGACCCTTTGATGGCCTGTCACCTGTCTCATGGCCCATTCAAGAAATGAACTAAACATCTCAAAGTAGGCGCAAGAAATAGAACAACCCATAGGCATGCATTTGTCCATGTAAAACCTATCCCTAAAGGTGAAACCTAAAAGATGTTGGTCTGCCGGGTGGACTGGGAGGAGGCGGAAGGCGGACTCTATGTCTGATTTCGCCATCAGCGCCCCGGGCCCAGTGGCCTGTAATAAGGTCACAGCCTGATCAAAAGAGGCGTACTTAACACTACAGATACCTTCGTCAATGGCATCATTCAGGGAGGCCCCCTTTGGCGCTGATAGGTTATGAATCAATCTGAATTGCCCCGTCTCTTTCTTGGGGACAACTCCCAGTGGGGAACACACAAAATTGTGTACTGGCACTGTAGAAAAAGGGCCAGATATCCTACCTAAGGAAAGCTCCTTGTCAATTTTGGCGGCCACAACAGCTGGATTGTGTGTGACTGATAATTGATTCCTACAGTGCGCACTGCCTGTGTATCCCCCGGCCGGGATCCTAAAACCTTTGGAAAAACCTTCCTGAAGTAGGGTGGCCGCTTTGTGGTC
Source organism: Lissotriton helveticus (assembly GCF_964261635.1). Lineage (NCBI taxonomy): Eukaryota > Metazoa > Chordata > Amphibia > Caudata > Salamandridae > Lissotriton > Lissotriton helveticus. The sequence continues at coordinate 1,326,458,396 of NC_136061.1, read as the reverse complement.
AGGGTATCTGTTCAAGAATGGAATCATTGCCACCACATCCACTGGAGTGGGGGGGCGTGCCGTGTCTGACTTATAGTGGCCTTCCCCTACCCCTCTGTCCCGTGTTACCTTGCTTGGACCTACAGGTAGATTCTGGGTGAGAGGGGTGCCCACAGGAGGCACATGCATGCCTAAACTTACACGCGGCCCTTGTGCAGGTACGCTTATTAAAATCCCAGCACACCCCTTTCTTTTCTGGCCCACCTGCCCTAAATTTCCCAGGCACTTCACTCGTTTGGGGGGGCCGAAAGGGCTGCTGTGGTCTAGTGAACACCCTGCCCGCACCGAACTGAGGGGGAGGTGCAGTGTCAGAGAACTGTTTGTGCCAGGCCATGGAGTCTACCGTGTCCCATGGTAATGCTCTATTGAATTCCAACGCCTTCCTAAAATTCACATCATAACCCTTCCATGCTTCCCCAGAATACTGTTGACTCCACCCCACAATCCTGCTCGAATAGCAGGCCAATGCAGCCTGCAGATCTGGAGGACGCTCAGCCTTAACTGCAGTGAAAACGGCCCATGCTTGCATCCAATTATTGAGATTTTCCTCAACCCTGAATCTAGTACACTGCGCCCTCCATTCACTCGGGAGCATCCACTCTTTCAGTGCTTTTGCTTGCTCCATTTCCCTATTATCCAACAATAAAGAATAAATGTACACGTATTTATCAGCCCAAATCATTTCTTTGACAGCTAAAGACACATGTTGAGCTAGATTTTCGCTCCTGGAAGGTACTACGCCGTCCCCCAAGAGCGGCAATGCCACTTCCTTACCAAGTGCGGGCACCGGGGGCGGCTGCCCTTGTACTCCGTCCAGCTGGGGAACACTTGAACCTGCAAGGGGAGAAGAAATTGGCAATGCAACACTGTCGGCGATCGGTGCCGCTCTGATTTTTTCCATGAACCTTGCCGCCTCTGCCGCATAGTCTGCTGAATTCGGGAAGGCTCCTCCTTTTTGGAGCCATGGCATCATGGCTGTCAAGTGAGATAAGAATTCGGGTGGCATTGAATCTACGTTACCCCCCGGGACAACAGGTACAACTGGGGTTATGCCCATTGGTCCTGGCACCGCTGGCAGAGCGGGTATCGGGTGTGGCCCGCCTGTACCCGGGATTGTGGGCACCGGTGCGGAAGCAGCCCCAGCGTCTACTGGTTGACCTGTCGGCACCGGCACCACAGGGGCAATGGGTGTAGGCACCTGCGGGGGTGGGACCACCGCGGGCGGTGCGGCGGGTAACGCATCCCCTGGGACTGGGGTAGGTACCGCCTCCTTGGGTCTTTTGGACCTAGGTTTCCCTTGTGGGGTGACAAATTCACCTCTTGGCACTGGTGCCACCCTCTTGCGGACTGGTCTCCCGGACGGGCCTGGTGCCTCGCCATCTCTATCCTCCAACCGGGCTTCCCGCTCCTTAATTTGTCCTAGCTGTTGTTTAATGTCGCTCATCTCCCGCATCATAGCCCGCATCATAGCCTCCATGTTGGACCCCCTTTTTCCACCCCTTGGACCTGGCATGATGCTTAACCTCACAAACAAAAAACACCCGCTGCCTACTTAGTTCCCAACAGGTCAACTGTGTGTACCTTTCAGATGGAGGGTCACCAGGGGGCTTTCGGCACCATGCAACGGCGACCGCAACACTAGCGGCTTGTCCGCTTATGTAAGGGGTGAGTAAACCTAATGTAGACCCACCCGGCGGCCACCAGGAGCGATGAGTGCCGGCCCCCCGTACCCCTCTTACCGATCAGTCCTGCGCACTTGCTGGCGATCTCCCTCTGTAACGACGCCCCACACCAGGGTGCTGTCTGGCCTGACGACCTGACGCTTCTCCAGATGAGGATCTGCTCAACAACAGTGACGTAAGATGCCTGAAATAGAAAATTTATGAATACCGTGTGATCACAGCAGGATCAATTATCAGGACAGACCAAATTTATCCACCGCGAGATGAAATGAATGAAAGGCTTGGACCCCTGAGCGATGTGGGCCTCCCCCACGACCAGAATTGTGGCTCCTGGAATTATGTCTGCTAGTAATAACTTAACATTCGTCCCACGCCTGAAAAAAGGGGGGGGCTGGAAGTCGGTTGGATGTAATGCAGTTTCAGATTAGTACGTGAAAAAACACTCCTAAACACCATTCACTGACTTATACTTGTTTCCAAAACCACCGAACAAGAACAGTCCTAATTATGAGTTTGATATGCTAGACAAGGCATAATTCTGACACAACAGTGAACTCACTTCTTAACCACAACTGCGCCTTTTGTTAGCAGTCATAAATAGCAATCCCCTTTCAGCCCAACTTCAGCTCGTGTTACACCATCAGTACATATCCCTTAGAAACACATTGTTTATGTAGAAAACACACAGCTTATCCAGAGTCCCAACCCACAGCTTCAGCGGTCGATTCTGCACTTAACCCGACCAAAACAATATTTATATAATCGTCCCTTCGGTCTCCCCTCCGCTCGCAGCCCTAGCTGGCCCTGCCTCGTTTCGTTTAATAAAATTAACGTGCTTAGCTGTGATCCCGCCAAAATACTAGCCAGCGACGATCCAATCTGCTGAAATCTGAGGAGCGGGGAAGACGGGGGCTCCGTATGGGGCAGAACCAGCAGTTAACCAGAGCGGGCAAAGAAACTGTGAGGTGCGCGGAAGGCGGGATCTCGGCCTGCCGGTTACGTACGGAGCACACAAGCAATTAATTCAATGCGGGCCGGGCAGCGGGAAAGAAAGAGATGGCCTGATGCTACTGATTTATTTCTGGGGATCGGCTCCCGAGCAGCCAACACGGGAAGCAGGTCCCTCGTCGACCAGGTCTCCCGAAGTGCCGCCCGCCCCCCGCCCCAATACCTCGCACAGCTCCGCACACTGTCTCCCGTGACCTGTGACCGGCTCCCCCCCGTCGCACGGAGTTCCTTCGCGACGTCCTCCCTGTGCTCGCCAAAATCTTCCGTAGCCCTGTTGCAGTCCGGAATTAACAGCGGGAAAACGCACTCCACAACACTCCTGGTGGCTCCCGCGGGTCGAAACTGGAAGAAAAAAGGGTACAGTAGATTAAAAAAAACAAAGAAGCCCCGAACGCGGGGCACAACGTTCCGTGAGGGAGCGTCCAGGGACAAGGGAGTCTCCTGGGCGCTCCCTACCTCTTATTCCCGAGGGGCCGGGTGGCCCCTCCTCACGCCCGCCCCCCCCGACCCGGAACCAGTCCATTGATTCCGGGTCAGGAGGGGCGCCGGCCAATCGGCGGTGGGCCGCGCCCCCAGGGCACGCCCCCACCGTCGAAGGACCCGAGGGGAGAGGGGGTGAGGCGGTCGCCGCGCCGCCATGCGTGCGGGGGGGCCGAGGGCCCCCCCTTTTCAGAAGGAGGCTGAACAAAAGCCTCTTTAAGTATGCATAAATACAATATGTTCACCCTCAATACTGTTTAAGAAATGGCAGTATGCACACCATTTTCCACTCAAAACGTCAATAAATTGTTGTTTTCTTTAATGCTCAAACGCAATGATTTGTCGTGGAACCCCGGTATTGCGCACCATCCATGCACATGTAAATAACCAGACGCTGGAACCTAGTGAGGTAGCCCAGGCTCGGATTCACAACCATGGAACAACATTTGGATGCAATAAACAGGTTTGATTCAGCTTTAACTGTTTCTTCCATAGTTTTAATCCAATGGGTATTTTTTCTTTAATCTTCCAAACAATAAATTCAAGCAACAAGTTCAATAAGATGATAATTCAGGCTTTCCTATAACAACGCATGGTGGTTCACCATTGCCCATGAATCAGCGTGAAAAATCTACATCCAATACATTTCGGGAAACTGCCCTTCGTCTGTGCTAAGTGAGATAATGGAAGCACTCATATCAGAATAAACATTCAGTAGCATTTAATCAAACTGTGCTTGTTCTGTTACCACATGCAAAACGACAAATTGTTATTCGATTTAAACTTACATTAAAGTTGTGACAGGAAAACAAAACTCATCAAATAATAAATAACTTTAAAAACTTAAATAAAGTGAGTAAATAAAATGCCCCAAAGGCTCAAAACGTGCCTCTTATCAAAGATAAAGCACTGTTCGCAGGTCACACCCACGTCTGTGACGCCCTTTCTTGAGCCAATCATCCAAGGACCATGCTTAAAGTCGGTTAGCTTACCTACAGAGGTCGAACAAACTGAAACTCGTCAATCTGTCGCTGAAAATTAATTTACCCGAAATGAATAGTGACATGCCATTATAGATAAAAACTAAAAATGAGAGCAACTATAATCTTATTTACGAATTTGTGAACAGTTTAACACACTCCAAAACCTTAACTTTTCCTTTATTTTTGTCCAATGTTGCTCGAACTGAATTATGAGTTAGAGCGCTAGTTGAACGACGAAAGAGGGGGATGAAAACAGCAGCTATTGTAAAGAAGGTGGCAATTAAAAAATACCGTTATGTTAGACAAAATATTTGATGAAAAAGATGGGTCTTCAAGATTTTTGGTCATTTTCAGAGGCCTGGTCCTGGCAAAAAGCAAGGGAGGACGTTCCAAAGGAAGGAGCGTGCAGTGTAAAGGTCTTCCCCCAAACTACATGTACCTCAAAACTAGCATTTGGAAACCATTCTTAAGACTAACTGTGAAATATAGAGTGAACAATTTAGAGGTACTGCAGAGCAACGCCATGACTGGCCTTATGGACTTGGCACTGAGATTTAAAAACAACCCATTTTGCATTTAATTAGAAGTTAGTGGCTGGATTTGAAGATCAGTGTGGTATGATCAGATCTTCCATTAATCAACTTAAGGCTGGAAAATAAAGCCAACTCTAGCCCAATAGCTATAAATATGCTATATTACAAAATAAAATGTACTTAATGTAAACCCTTTAATTTTCCATAATGATAATAGCAATGGTAAAATGTGTAGTTACAGTCACCCTGGTCCATCAGGAGGCCTTGCATTGCTAACCTCATGTTCAGAGCAAGAGTTAACAGACTTAAACTGTTGCTCATGAAGCGAAAACTTAACATGTTGGGTCCATAAGAAGATATGTTTGCTTGGTAAATACTAGCTCCTTTGCATTCACTATAATCATTCTCTGTTTACACATCCTCTTATATCCCTTTGTAACTATACCATTTTTTAGGGAAAGGGCAAAATAAAACATACAAGGTAGAGAATTGTTAAATGCTCAGGGAACTGATTATCATAGTTAAATTTGTAGGTATAAGTCTTTTTAGAAATAATTATAACTGAAGCAGCATTGGTATGTGGAACTGCTTCTACTGAATGTGACGTTATATCATAAAATGAAAACGGATCAAAAGCAGCTTGGTAGTCTTACTGAAATTGTGTGTAAAGAAAGCATACTTTGAAATCGCATAATAGAAAGTAAACAGACCTTGCCATACTAAGTTATTTTGCTCAATCGGTGGAATTAAGTAAAGAGGTTTAAACAAAACTAAGGGGCTCATTAGGATGGCAGACGGACTGGAGTCCGTACGCCATGCATGCGGTGGTCGCGGACACCCAAACAGGATGCGACCACCACCATGGCAGTCGAATCTTGCTTTTTAACATTGTGGTGGTTGTTGTTTACAGCAGCACCTCCCGCAATGTTAAAATACCATGTTGTGCATTTCACTGCACTACCTGACAGGCTCCACACCGTGCCTGCCACGTAGTGCTGTGAAAGGTTGGGCGACTCTGCTGGGAGGTGAAGCAGTGTGCTCCCACACCAGTTTCTTACTTAAAGGCTCCCTCGAGCCGCTTTGAGCTGACGAGCTCGTGGAGAGGCACCTGCGCGCCTGGAGAGATACTGCGTCCCAAGAATACGGCAGCCTGCTCAGCAACCCCAAATAATTTTGCCTAATCTCTGCTGATGACGGATAGTAATACAGAAACACGTGTCCAGAGATGGCCAGCACTAATCTGCACCCACCTGGTGAAACTCTCAAGACTTTCCAAGTGTACTCGCTTGTCGATCTGAACTGCTTCTACCATGATGCCCAGGGGCGACTCTACTGGGAGGTGAAGCAGTGTGCTCCCACACCAGTTTCTTACTTAAAGGCTCCCTCGAGCCGCTTTGAGCTGACGAGCTCGTGGAGAGGCACCTGCGCGCCTGGAGAGATACTGCGTTCCAAGAACACGGCAGCCTGCTCAACAACCCCAAATAATTTTGCCTAATCTCTGCTGATGACGGATAGTAATCCAGAAACACGTGTCCAGAGATGGCCAGCACTAATCTGCACCCACCTGGTGTAACACTCAAGACTTTCCAAGTGTACTCGCTTGTCGATCTGAACTGCATCTACCATGATGCCCAGGGGCGACTCTGCTGGGAGGTGAAGCAGTGTGCCCCCACACCAGTTTCTTAAGGTTGGGGGGGTACCATGGGTACACCCCAGTGCACCCTCACCTCCCCCCAACACAAGGGGGGCCCGCAACCGGCCACCATAACAAATACCCCCCAGCCTTTCCAAAGGCCGGATGCAGCCGGCATCCTAATTTGGTGGACGGTGCCTGCTAGGCACTGCCACCATTTTAGGCTATCTGGACTGTCCGCCAGGCAATCTGTAAGATTGCTTTTGGCGGTTCCGTAGCGGACGGTCTTTGTGTTCGCCACGGTACGAGCACGATTCCCTCAGTCATCGTAATGTGGCTGGTGGAATATCGCAGTCTGATTGCGGAAGGACCAGCACCACATGGCTGGCGGTGACGGGCCTTCCGCAATCGTAATCGGCCCCTAAGTGCAGGCAAACTCAATATTCAAACTAAGCCAGGACATATATTACAAAATATCTGTAAATAGGAATGTTACAAAATGAAGTTAAATGCGTTTTTTGTAATAGAAATTGTCTGGTATTTCTTAAGCAGCAGATGTAATACATGAAACTGAAATAAGTAATGTGTTAACATGTTATCTCCTATTACAGAGGAATGACGTTTTCTTAAAAAACGTCATTTGTACAGACATTAAATTTAATATGAAAAGTGAGAGCCTAATTGAAAGAACCTTTTTGAAAATCACAGCCATTTAGCAGAGTAGAGGAAATCACATTTTTCAGCCTGCTGCAATAAAGTTTATTAGATTGCATCAGGATTTGAATTCTCCAAACGATTTAAATTAACGTCATTAAACTTCCACTGCAATATCAAAAACCCATTTATATAGAATGATTGATTTATGTTTTTCTAAAGATCGTGAGACTGGTAAGAAGAAAAGACACATGGTATTGGTGGTGTATCAGTTGCAGGACATGAGTTTTAAGGAACTTAAACATCTTCAACTAGAGTCTCTTCATCGAAACAAGATTGACCTACGGCAGCACATCAATCATTACTGTGATTGGGTGGCTAGAATTCCTCAACTCCAGAATGAGGCATTCATCACTACTTCCTTTAAAGAGTCTTGTCAAAGGGAACATTTTGGATTAATTAGATTGCACCACAAGAAACACCTGGTACTGATAGAGGCTCACTAATAAGGATGCTTTTGAGGGTATGAGTAAACAAAACCATGGCGGGCCCTTCTCCACTTGGTGGATAAGAAACCTATTGTAGCTATGCGGTTACCATGGGGTATGCTGTGTGGCTCATGCTCAGAAAAGCAGAAGCATGTGTAGCTTATGCTTTTCGATACTAAACTCTTCCTCCATTTGGGAGCCCAGCTAGAAAAGGGTTGTAACTTCAAGAAATGTATACTGTTTGAGGGAAATTACAATAACCTTCAATAAGACATTTCCAACAGACATCCCTGAGTCAATGGCTGATCGATGGTATAACCAAGCAAATAAACTATTTCAAAATGCCATTTGACTTTAGCTACAACTATTGTGGGCAGAGTTGGCAAAGCCATATAGCATATCCCAAACCAGTAATGCCAGCAGGTTCATTATTTCCAGAAGCAAAAATGGAAAACTGACGAAAGCCTCATACCAGCAATTATTCTAAAATATTAAACAGTAAGAGTTGAACAGTTCATTGACTACCCACAGTAGATATCTGCATATAACCTGTTGGTCACAGAGTCAAACTCGTTTGAGAACTAGCCTTTCTTTCCAAGCTCAAACAAGGATAAGATGAATGATAAATCATCTAGACACAATTGATTCTGGCCACGAGACACAGAAATTGTCATCATCATAAATATTGAGATGAACGCTAAAAAATAAACGATAATAAATGTGTTAAAAATATTGATAATGAAAATGCCAATAATGCCAAGGATACTGTTATTGTTTTTTCGGAATTTGTAAATATATCGTACATTATCAATAAAAATCATTTGCAGGTTACTTTTCGGCATTATTAAATTGTCATCCAAAAGAAAAAGGAAGAACGGATCCTTGTGCATAGAGAAGCTTAATTCTTTAACCATTTAGTATACATTTTATTCTAACACTACACATTTCCTAATATTCTTCTTTTAGGAACAATGTTCTTCTCAATCATGCTTTAGGTCTTGTAAATTACCAATGAGAGATCGCTATAAAAACTAATTGTAATCATTGCATGATCAAAGATCTGGTCGCTGTGTAAACATAACATGATGATTACTCATCTGTCCTTAAAGGACTTGGCTACCTTTAGACAAACACCCTAATATTTCCTGTGGGGAAAAGAACACTCAAGTGCTGTTGTAACTTGCTATACCTTATTTGTTAAATATAGGACCTAATAAGAACACAAATGCAGCTGTGCTGAGAGAAATATACTATTTATTACGAGTGTTGAGAAATGCAATGACTTGCACAAGTGGAGCTTGGAGTGGGGACATGATGCGACTACCTCCCTCAACTATGCTGATAAATAGCATGTTACTCTCAAAGGATCAGCATGTGTGGCTTTATACCACGCAATGTTTTCATGTTTGGAAGCTAGATCACTACGCCATGCAAAAATATTAAGAGAAGCTCCAACACCAAAGAGTGAAGCTTCACGAGTAATGGTTCATTCTTCCGACCTCGCAATCCCTGGGCGAGGGATGTGTAAACAGTACATGGCAGGCTGCCTGCTGAAGGAGACTGCGGCAAGCTCAGGTTTGTGGTGAGGTGAGGGGTGAAAGGCTTTCAGGAAGTGAGTAAAATCATTATTCACCACACTCACATTGCTCCGCTGTGTCAGCTAGCTTTGCGCTACACAAATTCCACATATATAGTTGCAGCATTATTAAACTATCCTTGAAATGAGTCACAGTTATTTTTAAGAGAAAAGGGCATAAAACCAAATTGATTTCCTGCTATTTTTACAAGTCACGTCAGTTATTGTTAAGGATCACTAGCGTCAGAACTGTACGCCGTATAGTATTGGTTGGTCGAGTCACACTGCTGTATTTATTTATGTTTTTGGTTGTAGCACGACCTGCAGGCAGGATCCACCTTTCGGAAGTCTTTACGGGGACTTACAAGAAGCACACATCCAGCATGCGGTTTTTTATTAACACTTTGTGCATTAACTATATGGTCAAACAAGAATTGAGTAAGAGTCCAATGCTTCAATAGGGATTGCAGTAAACAGGCATTCCAGAGTCCAAATAGTAATTCTATTTACATCCAAGAGTGCTGAAATCATGCGAGATTTTCAGGCTAACCATGGATTATGTAAATAAATTCAATTAGGACTAACTGAATGGAAATATACCCTATGCAGGAGCCCTGAAAATACACATTGTTTAAATATGTTCTCATCATTTGTATTAGGTCTTCTACAATTAGTATTAAACAGAGATATTTTTTCACCCTAGGTGCCTTTCTCAAATGCCTCTGGGGTGTCAATTCGTTGGGGGTGTATTGTTCTTTGATTGTGTAATGGTAGTAGTGATTGTTTTAATGTCTTGCTTAGTGATGTTTGTGTTATCTAATGTGAAAGAATATTGAGTTTGATGTTGCTGAAGATCTTTCTGCATTTTCAGGTTTTGCCTGCACAATGCGCTATGCTTGTGAAATCGGTCATTTTTAACATATCTTAAAAGGGGCTTCTCTTATCAGTTCTCAAGGCCAAAGTACTCATCCGAATCCACTTTAGTAGGTGGAACTTTTTTCTTACATTAAGTCTGCACTACATTTACTATTTGCAGATTCCTATCGCACCCTGGCTTCACCCATTTACGATACTTATCTTCTACTAAAGCGGTTCACACTGTTTAAGCCCCATTCACTGTCTGGATATCAGGGACTGTTAAATATACGATTAGATCTCTTTCCAGGGAAAAGGCAGACCGCTTTTAACAGTCGGCGGGAATGCTTGTTTTTTTTATTACATTGTTATGTAAAGCAGATGCTGTAGCCTTAGCATGTTTGTGGCATTTCCTATTCATGAATTAGTAACATTCTTTACACTTTGTAGGCAATATCAGATCGATTACTACGATACAGGCAGTCACAATTGCAGTTAAAAGGGGGGTGATTTAAATGGTGCAGCAAGTCAGTGGCACCAGGGCCAAATGTTGTCATAACGCCACTAAACAGCAAATATTGCTATAATTTACTACTAAACAGGCAGTCATAAGTACAATTATCTAGCAGATGTTAGGGCCATGATTTCAAAAGTGCAGTGGCATTGGGGTCAAAAGCTCTAGGCACACCACTAAACACCAATTATTGCTATATTTCACGACTAAACAGTCAGTCACGAGTGCAGTTATCTTTCTGGCACTACAGTCATGATTTCAATGGTGCAGGAAGTGCAGTAGCACTGGGCCCAAACGTCAACATGGTAATTATTTGAATGGTGCAGCAGGTGCAGTGGCACCGGGCCCAAAAGTTGTCAAAACTCCTTTAAACACCTAATATTGCTATATTTTACAACTAAAACAGGCAGTCATAAGTGCAGTCATCTAGCAAGCGCTAGGGTCAGGATTTCAATACTGGAGGAGGTGCAGTGGCACCGGGACCTACAAACTCAAGGCAGCCAACTAGACACGGATTATTGCTTTATTTTACAACTTAATAGGCAGTCAGAAGTGCAGTTGTCTTTCAGGCACTAGGATCATGATTTGAATGGTGCAGCAGATGCAGTGGCACCAGGCCGAAAAGTTGTCAGAACTCCTCAACACACCAAATATTGCTATATTTTACTTCTTAACTAACAGTAACAATTGCAGTTACCTTGCAGTTAAAAGGGGCATCATTTGAATGGAGCATCAAGCACTGGGACCAAAAGCTCCAAAGACCTCCCTAAATGCAGAATATTGCTACATTTTACTACTAAGCAAGACAGTCACAAGTGCAGTTGGCTTGGCTTCTGCATCTCCCTAAATGCCTCCATGTCCCTCTCAGGAGCTCTGATCTATCGCCCACCTGGTCATAGCGCCACCTTCATAGACTCATTAGGAGATACCCTAAGTGATCTTCTGCTCAGATATGCCAACTTCACTTTGTTAGGAGATTTCAACCTCCACTTAGAAGGCAGAACTCAGCTAGGAGTCGACAACTTCCTTCAAATTACAGAATTATTTACACTGCACCAACTGGTGGAGGCCCCAACACACCGGGCGGGCTATACTTTGGATGGGGTCTGCTCCAACTTTGCCTCGCTCTCTGCTGATAGCCCTACCCCTGAGATATGGTCAGACCACCACTTTGTCCCCCTCACACTTAAGCTCCCACAGATGAGTCGCCGGGATAAGTCACCCACCGACCTTCAACCCAGGCGCAAATGGGCACAACTAGCTGACAACCCTAAGTTGGCAACCACTGCCCAAGCTCAGACCCCTGTTTTAACAGGGAACACAATGGCAGATTCACACCTCTTCCGCTCCTGGTTAACTACTGTAAGCAACAAACTTATCCCACTAGAGAAACCTGATAAGAACAAGAAACCAAAAACTCAGAAAGTCCCCTGGTTTACGCCAGCTCTCCATTGTAAGAAACAAGAGCGCAAGTGGAGAAGATCTTACGATGCTGGAGAAAAAAAATAACTTTTAAAAACAGTACGAAGCTCTATCATAATCAGATTAAACTAGCCAAAAAAGAGTACCACTCAAGGAAAATACAGGAGGCAAACCAAGACCAAAAAGTCATTTTTATGGTCATAAAGTCCTTTACCAACCCTAAAGCGCAACAGAAAGAAATACCCCTTCCCAGAATATAAGCGATCAAATATCAGTCTTCTTTGAAGAAAAAATTAATATAATCCAAAAGGACTATTTAACGATTCCCGTCCCGGATAGGGACGTCGCCCATGAGCGCGACCCCCTATTACTGCTCATTGTATCCGAACCTTTGAACCAGTGTCGTTGGAATAGACTTGCGATGTCATAGTAGCATGCAAATCAGGTTCTCCACTGGATGCCTGCCCTTCCATGATCCTCCACAAAATCACAGACATGGTCCATCCAATAATAAATCAGATAGTTAATTCCTCTTTAAACTCAGGTACAGTACCAAATGAATGGAAGCTGGCACTGGTAAACCCACTGAAAAAGAAACAAAACATAGACCCATCGGTCCAGAAATCACACGCCTTCTACTACCCGGTACCAAGCCAAGGCGTACATACCCTCTACAAGTAGCAGTGGCACGCCAATGTATGCTAAGAGTGCATCGCATGTCACCAGGGACATCCCCATACTCCCCAATGCTCCCGCTAGTCGGCTGGCCTAGATGCGAAAACTATTACACGGCTAACATGCTAACCGCATGGACGGAATGCGGGATTACCGACATGGGAGTCCCTATTCGAGGACGGACAGATCAAATCATTCGAACGTCTTATGGACGAGTACGACCTCCCCCCGGGCCCGTTCCTACTGTACCGCCAACTCCTCGAGAGTTACCGCCCACATCACAATCTCTTGGCTGGGGAGCCTAACACACATCCGGTCATACATAAGGTCTTGCACATGGGAGTGGGGCGACACTTAGTCACATGGCTTTATAAAGCCCTCCGAGAACTCGCAAACAAACCCTTAACGGCTTTACGCACCACCTGGGAGGATGAAATTGGGCGTCCACTACACGAGAAAGAATGGGTCAGTGCCCTTGAATACCCCAAAAAGGTGTACAGAAATGCACGCTTTAAAAACATATAATTTTATATACTCCACAGAGCGTATCTAACAATGGCGGGCCTGCAAAAGTTCTACCCTGACACACAGTTCCTCTGCCCCAGATGCCACTCACCGGAAGCAGACTTCCAGCATATGTTTTGGAGTTGCCCTACAATTTGGTCCTTCTGGCAAAATATTCATGACACCCTGGGAGGCCTCACAGGGCTCACACATCTAAACACTTGTGAAGCTAGTGCGCTAGGCATATTCAGAACGCAGAAACATCATAAAGTGCACCTTCGCTTTACCTCGCTAGCTGTTTTATTGGCCAAGAGGAGCATAGCCATGCACTGGGGATCCCCCACAGGCCCTCCGCTTGCGGCATGGGTGGGAGCTGTACACAAATGGGCGGCCGCAGAGGAGGAGGCATTGCGCGAGGTGGAGGTCAAGGGGATACGTAAACACCCCATCTCCATGGAGTGGGCCCTACTGGTACACCGCTTCAAGCAATCATCATCCAGTGACGATCCGGGTGCCGGCACACCCATACCAACAGACCCTCAACCACCGGCAGAAATCACAAACGCAAACATTAGACTCTCACCGTTGGCACGTTCGTAATGCTGCCAGTTGCACCACGCACCCCATCACACTAGGCGGTCAGGCTCTGATATCGGTTCAACAGTAACCATCCCCACGATTCAACAGTACACCGCTGCGCTGATTTGTGAGACTCACAACACCCAGACCCGCATCCGATACCTGTACCTAGTAATTCCATGCACCTTTTCCCAGTTCTTACACCCCTGTTCTATAAGGCATTTACACTGCCCCAAATATCACCGTTGACACAATGTCTACCAAGCAGCTTCACATATAACTAAAGGTATAATCGGCTATAACAGATGAAGTATATCACTTGAATGTATATCTTGTATTGTAAATTGTCATGGTAAACGAAAAATGCCAATAAAAATATGTTTAAAAAAAAAACATAGACCCATCGGTGCTCTCGAACCTCCGTCCTATTTCACTGCTTCCCTTCCTAGGCAAAATCACAGAAAAATGTGTTCACAAGAACTTACCAAATTCATTGAGGCCATTAATATCCTCCACCCTCAGCAATCCGGTTTTCGTCCCAAGCACTTCACAGAATCTACACTCCTGGAAATAACAGACGCACTAAAAATACAAAGACAGGAAGGCAGTGGTGATCTTACTCGACTTGTCGGCCGCGTTCAATACCATCTCACACAGTATTCTCCTGGAGAGGCTCAAATTCAGCGGAATTCCGGGTACTGCACTGGAATGGATAAAATCCTTTCTCACTAATCGCAGACAAGCTGTGACCCTTGGAACATTCCTATCTGTGGAACGCAACATAACAACAGGAGTGCCACAGGGCTCGTTGCTGAGCCCACTGTTGTTCAACATTTACATGACCCCACTCATATCCTTGATAGCATCTTTTGGGATTGAAGTTAAGTCCAAAGCAGACAATACCCAAATGATCCTTTCCCTGGACAACAACTCCACAGATGCCGAACTTAACTTTAAACATTGCCTAGCTGAAGTCATCCAGTGGATGAAGGAGAACCATCTCAGATGCAATACTGACAAAACTCAGATCCTACCCATAGGGAAAGATGTTTCATTCAAGCCTTGTGATTGGTGGCCAGAGGGGACAACACCTCCTCCGCCTGATATGGTGAAGGTAGCCAAAAATGTAGGAGTACAGTTCGATGCTGCTCTTTCCTTCCATCCACATGCTATGGCAGGGACCTGCTTTAGCCTCATCAAATCTCTAAAAATATGATTTGATTTAATTCCACTTACCGCAAGAAAATCAGTGGCAGTGGCCCGGATTCTCTCGCGCCTGGACTACTGCAACAGCCTTCTGGCAGAAGCCAACAAATCAACACTAAAAAGACTCCAAGTGGTCCAACATGCTGCGGCGAGTCTAGTTCTAAAACTCCCATGAAGGTCCTCGGTTCGCCTTGAAAGCCCTTCATTGGCTCCCACTGCATAAGAGAATACTTAAAAAAATTCCTCCTAATCACCTTTAGAGCAACGCTTAAATTGGGCCCAAAATACCTTTCAGCGAGGTTCACTCCCTACATCACAACCAGGACCCTTAGGTCCTCGTCAGCCAACCTCCTTTTTTTTTTTTTGCAGAGTTTTATATAGCGCGAACTAGACCCGAACCGAATTGGGTATCAGAGCCCTTTACATAGCACCAGCTACATTACATGAGGACACACATTCATTTTAGGCACGAGGAGATTAGGTGATTTGCCCAGAATCACAGGAGGTTTTTTGCGTCGTTATCGAGACTCGAACCCAGCTCCTCAGGTCTGAGGTCGAGCGCCCAAGTCGTTAGGCCAACTCCTTGAACCACCCACTTTCAGATGTAAAACAAAAGGAGGAAAAACAGTGGCCGCCTTGGGGACCAAGGCCTGGAACCTGTTGCCATCTCATCTAAGATTGCTAAAAACAGAAAGCCAATTTAGGAAGGCACTGAAAGCCTGGATATTCAGCTCCTCAGACGAATTCTGTCTTTCACTCATTTAGGATTCCACCGGCCCCCTCTCACCTCCAACCAGCGCCAGGATGCTCCTTTCTGAGTGGCAGCCATTGCTTTATAAATACTGCATTACATTACATTACAGTTATCTAACAGGCAATAGAGTCATAACATCAATGGTGTAGCAGGTGCAGTGACACCAGGACCAAAAGCTCTAGGCAAACCACTAAACACCTAATATTGCTATATTTTACTACTAAACTGGCAGTCGCAAGTGCAGCTAACTCGCAGACAACAGGGTCTTGATTTGAATGGTGCAACAGGTGCAGTAGCACCAGACCCAAACGTTGTCAGAACTTCTCTATAACCTGATATTGCTATATTTTACAACTAGTCTGGCAGTCATAAATGCAGTTATTTAGCAAGCACTAGGGTCATGACTTAAATAATGCAGGAGGAGCCGTAGCACCACATTAAACACCAATTATTGCTATATTTTACAACTAACCAGACAGCCACAAGTGCAGTTACCTTGCAGATAACAGGGTCATGATTTTAATGGTGCAACAGGTGCAGTGGCACCGAGGTCAAAAGCTCTAGGGACCCCCACTAAACACAGAATATTGCAAAATGTTACTACTAAATAGGTGTAGTTATCGAGCATGTACTAGAGCCATTATTTCAATGGTGCTGCAGGCGCAGTGGCACCACAGCCAACAGTTGTTAGAACTCCTCCAAACAACAAATATTGCTATATTTTACTACTAAACAGGCAGTCACAAGAGCAGTTACCTTGCATGCAGGTGAGCTGTGATTTCCATGGTGCAGCAGGTGCAGTGACCCGGGGCCCAAAGCTCTAGGAACCCCTCTAAACACTACATTTTGCAATAATGAACTACTAAACAGGCAGTCACAAGTGCAGTTCCCGTACAGGCAATAGGGTCATGATTTGAATGGTGCAACTGGTGCAGTGGCGTCTGGCCCAAAAGTTGTCATAGCCTCTAATATTGCTACATTTTACTACTAAACAGGCAGGTACAAATGCAGTTATCTTGCAGGCACTAGGAGTATGATTTGAATGGTGCAGCAAGTGCAGTGGCACTAAGCCAAAAAGTTAACAGAACTCATTTAAACACATAATATTGCTATTACATCAATTAATTTTACTTTCCTATTTCATTTAAGTTTTCAAAATGTTGCTATTACTTACCTTCACTATACCACTTGTAACAACATGTATTGCATTTTTGTACAGACAAGTCATAACACTTTCTGTAACTTATATTGTACAACTACTCAGCAAGCCACAACTTACACCACAAACAACTTATTAATCTTATAGACAAAACCTAATGCATTTACCAATGCTTGTTTTGTAGAGCCGCTTGATCAATTGTCCTTTGTAGGGCCTATGCATATTATTTCCTGTAAAGCAACATGATCGAGGTCAATAGCTATTATGAGATATTGTGTGCATGAGCAAGACAGTTTAGGGTGCATGGCTAACTAGTCGAAAGAGGAGGATGCGTGGGCCTGTTGCTCTGCACTGGCCCTTTCCTTATCCTGCGTCATCCCATACCCAGCGGCGACTCTGTCCTTGCTGGCACCACATTAATAAAAGCAGCTTCCTAGGGTTCCTGTACGTCGGCAGACACCCCTGTCGCCATCATGGTAGAGGCCGGCAGAACCAGAGTTTCCCTGGCGGCCTAGACACACAAGATGGCCACCAGGGCCAGATGCAGCTACTGCAGCTTACTTGGCTGGGTGAGAGAGTTGATGCAGACTTACTATTGGAGGTTGATCTGCCCATGAAATGGCACCTGAGTTCTGCTGGGTGGAACTGGGGAGGATCAGTTAAAAGCAAACACAAGGTAATGATGGACAGTGCGCTGAAACTTTTCAGACACTCACACACAGTCACAGATCTGGGTTGAATCCATGATTGTTCTTTAGCTCTCTTCACCATCCAGTTCAGACCCAGCCATATGCAAATCAGTCTTGACTCTGTTCCTCATGGGAACAGTCCAACCCGAACAGCCAAGCCAGGTCTTCCCTGGACCGGAAACAAGCATCCTGGGACCGGTTTCAGGGTAACAACCCTTATCAGCCAGGCTAGCTTGAATCCAGTGGCAAAGTGAGCAAGGGACCCAAGTCTGGGTATACCCTGCCAACTTAGGGAGAACAAAGCAAACATAAGAAGATGATGGACAGAGAGCTGAAACTTTTCAGATACTCACCTCCAGTCACAGATCTGGCTTAAGTACATCATGGTTCTAACAGCTTAAGCCAGAGAGTAAAACAGGCGCTCCGGTCGGCAGACGTTACCCCCTGGGAGGTAAGAGAGCTCAGGCCCGGATAAAAAGCCGGGTACAGATAAGTGAAGCCATGGCAGTATCTGCCCTGCTGTGTGTGAAGCATGGGAGAAAATAATTGGACCCTGGCCGAGTACTCTGAACAGGCGGGGTATACCCTTTGCAGGTCGCAAATCCTATGAAGTCGCCAGGGAGGAGGCAGAGACACTTCTATATTTGCCCGGCAGCCCTGCAGTAGACTGGAGGCAGGTCTCCTACAAAATGGGAAAGAAAAGACGCACAATTTGCCTCAGTGAGGTACGGGCGTGGGCAACGAGTCATGACACTGCATAGCGGCATGGAGTGAAAGCTCCCGATGCATAGCCTGAAGTGCGGAGAGAGCAGAATACCTCTGGGCCTATTTCGGGGCCCGGCGCCAGAGAAGCTGTGGGGAGACAGATTGGAGACCTCCACTCCAGTGGTGGAAACTATCAGAAGATCCAGCCTGCTGCCGGAGAGGACTGGAAAGCCGTGAGAGAGGGTTGGGGAGGCCCTGGGGGCTGTGAATTGAAATCACCTCTGTCACAAGCACAGTAAAGGGGGAACAGATCGCTACCTTTACCGTACAGTGTCATCAGTGGGGCCCCTAACAGAAAACTGAAGACCTGCTGAAACCAAAACAAGAAAAGAATTAGGGCTACGGACCTCCCTTAGATGAGCGGCCAGTGATCTGCAGATGCTTCCTGTGCTGTGGCCTCTCGTAGTAGGCGACTACTGGAATGCTGGCTCTGAACCTGGATATTGCCATCTACTGGTGAGACAGACATATAGAGAAACACATAGCCAGGTGACTGCCCCATCTTTGGGGTTGGTGGTTCTGAACTTTGTAGAGGCCTTGAACAACTCACCATCATGGGGAAACCAAAGACTAAGGCTGCGGGGTGCCCAGCCTGACCCTGTGGAACACTCTCAACTTCGACCACAGAACCCTGAGTGGTCTGCTGTCCATTGCACTTCCATCCAGCCATAGCTAGATAAGATTCTTGTTGTGATATCAAACACTAAAGACCGCCTCCAACAGGATATCATCACAGTATCACTAGGCCTAGACCTCTTGCAAGCTGAACACCTCAAGCTGGTGGACCAGGCTAAAGAGGTAGAAACTACAGTGGGGGTACAGGAGCCAGAACACCAAACCCGGTCTCGTCGGATGGATATACTGACCTTTAGGGTTCGCATCTTATAACACAGGACGGAAGATGCAGGAGACCACAATCACCTAAATAGCACCTGGGTGATCGGATTACCAGAGGGTACAGAAGGGGATGATATGGTGTTCTATCTCATACGAGTAGCCCCGAACCATCTTACCCTCTTCTTTGTCCTGAAATGGTCCCATAGAGTGCCGTCCGGCCCGCTAATGCCGGGTCACCCACCCTGCCCAGTGGTGGTGCGGTTGATACATTACAAAGACATCATACTCCAATAGACACAGGCTGGAGGACACTTCAAAGTGTGCAACAGTATAGTATGGTTTCCTGATTTCACAGTGGCAGTGCAAGTTAAGCATTCTTCATTTCTGGAAGTAAAGAAAGCCCTCAGAGGAGAAGGCTTGCAATACTCTTTGATGTTTTCTGCTAAACTTAGAGTCATACTTGATGGCACTACTCATTTTTGTCAGGATCCAGACATGGCCTCAGACTGGTCGGAGGCCCACAGGGCTGAAACAGCATTGCTGGCCGCCAGACCCAGGGAAGGGATGCCTAGGCGCAGGCCTTGGAAACAACCACGGAGGACCCCAGTCGACAGGCTATTGAACGGACTCTGAGACTGGCATTCCCTCAGATCAATAGTCTCGAAATCTGGCACTTTCTGGGTGGATGGCACCGCCCTTCCCTCAGTGACCCCCAATCAGTGGGCGATCTGATCTGAGAGGTTGAGTTACTTACAAGATTACTGACCGAGAGAAGTGGACAGGAGGTGATATGTCTTTCCTGCTGCTGGGCGGAGGTTTGTAGATACTGTAGGTCTGTGGAGGTTACCTATAAGTATTTGGAAACATCCAGAATTACGCGGCCAGAGCCTCAAGTTCCAGAAGCCCGCCAGCCTGACCACGTTTTCCCGAACAACGAATTTGCCTCAACCATGCATATGTGTGGTTGAGGCAAATGCGCTCTAGTGTTCGGAATGGGTGGGGACATGAAAGAGGCGCGTCGGAATAGGAAGCAGACACGGACAGGTAAGTGGCGCTGGGGCCGGGTCTGGGGGTCATTTTCAGGGGAGGAGGGGTAGCTTTGAGGGTTGGGTTTTCACGGCTGGGGGGTTCGGGGTAGTTTTCAAGGGTTGAGGGGTTTGTGTTAGTTTTCAGGGATGGGGTTCTGAGTAGTATTCAGGGGTGGGGGTGTTGGTGGTTTGGTGTAGTTTTCAGGAATGGGAGTTAGTGGTTGGTTTCTGGGGTTGGGGGTTTAGGGTAGTTTTAAAGGGTAGTTTTTAGGGCTCATGAGTTGGGGTAGTTTGCAGGGTTTAGTGGAGGTCGGGTAATTTTTAGGGCTTGGGGGGAGAATTTAGGACTGGAGGTAAGGAAGTTTTTAAGGCTCGGTGGAGGGAGTTGGTTTTCAGGCAGCACATAAGACAGCAGAGGGCTTTAGGGATAGGTTGGATAGATGGCACTTTCGGACGCTTAGAGGACCAAACATTGGGTGACACAAGATTATTCTTATTATTCCCACATCCCTCAACTACACATTAGGCTGGACAGATAAGTGTGCTCCTATAGACTCAGTCAATATGTCAATCTCACTGAATATCTGGGGCATACTTGTTGGACCACATAGTCATTTGATGTTGGGCTTTTAGCTGATTGAGGACCACCTGGAAATATCAGAGTGGCGTCTTAACCCTAGGTCTCTTGAAGATACCTGTTTGAGGAACTCATTGGGGGAAGTGGTTGCAGGGTACTTTGAACTTAACCAGGGCTCTACATCCTTGGGCCTGCTCAAGTGAGACACTTTTAAAGCGGTGGTTCGGGGTCATTGTATGGGCAGCTTGTTCCTAGTTCAGACAGAACTGAATGGAAAACTTCCGACTCTAGGTGGCAGACTAAACAAACTGGATAATGCTGTGGGGACGACGAGACCGCAAAAGACTCTGGGAGGTTAGAGAACAATACAACACGATCCCAGAAAGGTTGTGCTGTCATGATTACAAACACTACATTGCCAGTACGCATGAGGAGGAGGCTCGGCCACGTAGGCTTTTAGCATGGCTGATTAAACCGGAGTCCCGAGGGTCACCTATCACACAGCTCCGGACTGAAGATGGAGCATGGCAGTAGTCTCTCAAGGTCATCAACACTTCGTTCTGGGAATATTATGAAAAATTATATGAACATCCTGTGGATCTTCCACCGGTAGTACAGGCTGCCTTTATGAAACAATTGTAATTGAGAGCTCTTCCTACAGAGGCCTAGGAAAGTCTGGGAGGCCCAGTTACTACCCAGGATATCTGAGCTGCCATTAGGGAAATGGCTACGGGGAAAACCCCGGGCCCGGATGGACTCCCCCGCCTTTGCGAAAACCTTGGCCACGAGGTTGTAGTCATTTTTTTTTTTAAGCTTTGTTTTTATTGCAGAATGATAAACAAACTTCCAGGCCCGATGACCAGTCTTCCTCTCACATTACAAGGCACAGTAGCGTTGTAACTAGTACACAGCCATTCAGCCCACATCCCGGAGGCTGTGCGGCGCACCAACATATCCCAACAGGAGTTCCCATGTACCGACCAGAGGGACACCAGGTCAACAGCACGATTATGCATCCGCTTTTGTTACCTATTGAACTCCCCTCCCCGCTACCCTCCCCACCGCCAAGACGCTCCAGCACACTGTGTTTGGCACTGCCCGGGCCCCCAGTGTCCGCACTGTGAGGACTATGCCTATGCACTTCTAGGACAGCCGTCCAGTAGCGTCTAACGTCTCCCGCTCCTTGTCAGCCCATGCGTGCCGCCCTACTCTCCACCCACTGGGGGCCCGAGTGACTCTCCCTGTCATAGTTGCCCCCTGTGGTATGACTGCGGTGTCCTAGTAACACCCCCCCAACCCATCCCTCCCCTGCTG
The DNA here is from genome assembly GCF_964261635.1 of Lissotriton helveticus. Classification (NCBI taxonomy): domain Eukaryota; kingdom Metazoa; phylum Chordata; class Amphibia; order Caudata; family Salamandridae; genus Lissotriton; species Lissotriton helveticus. The sequence goes on along the minus strand of NC_136061.1, from coordinate 1,326,436,442 downwards.
CCTCTGACGTGGGTGGTACCTATGGGTTCTATTAGGATGTCATACTACCCATCGGGGTCAAGCATTCGGCTTTCCAAGCCTCATGGAACCTCCCTGTCTAGATGTCCCTCCTCTTCATCCTTGGTCAATTGGTCATTCAGATCCTGCACAATCATTTCCCATGCCCTCGCAAGCTCCAAGCTCTTCTCGTTACCAGTCCTCGTGGCCTGTCGCATTCTGATCTCACTCTCACATTTGGACCATTTCCGCAGCTCATTCGACCACCTCCTAACAGATGGGCCCTCCCTAGACTTCCAGCGCCAGGTAATTTCTCTGTGCGCTAGCATGAGTCCCAGGTCAATAAACTTGCTCGTGATTTTGGTCTTTGATGTGTGTGGGAACCAAAGTAATATGCACGCAGCCATATCAAATTCCACCTCCCTCTCCGTGACTGCATTCAAAAGCTCTCCCACCTCTGCCCAGTATGTGCCTAATTGAGGGCAGCTCCACAGCATGTGATCAAGCTCAACTTCAGGCACCAAGCATCTCGGACACGCTGCATCCCGTACCTGAAAGTGCCTTCTGATTTTCCCTGGTGTTCGAGGTTGTAGTCATTATACGGTGACTCGCTGAAACATGGGGCCCTGCTTGACTCTACCAGGGATGCAATTGTGATCCAACTTCCTAAGACTAATATACAGGGCGCACCTGTTACGGCGTATCGCCCTCTGTCCATGCTCAACATGGACTTCAAAATCCATAGGAAGGTTCAGGCCCTTTGGCTGCGCCCCCATATGCCCACCATGATACATGAAGACTAAGATGATTTAAATCCGGCCTGCAGCACTTGTGATAACCTGCAGCAGCTATATCTGATATTCTACCACCCGCAGGAGCAATCACAAAAGGGTGCCTTGCTAATATCAGTGGACGGTACCATGAAAATGCCTCTGACTCGGTGAGATGGGATTTCTTGTTTGAGGTCGTGCAATTGATGGGACTGGAGGAAAGGTGGATTAACTGGGTTAAGTTACTCTGTACGGGGCCGACTGTGCAAAACAGAACGGGCACAACCATCTCTCCACAATAAAGAGTTTACAGAGGCACCATATAAAAATGCCCACTAACCCCCTTCTCTTCGCGTTAGCTATTGAGTCACTGGCGGAGCTTTTTCAGACAGGGGGTGCTCTGGAATGGTGGTGAACGACAGAGAACGTATTTCTCTGTATGCTGATGATCTTTTATTGTACTTGGCTGATGGATCAGCGGGCTGTGCAAAGGCACTAAGTCTCTTGGTGGAATTTGAGATGCTTTCTGGCCTGGGAGTAAATACATTAAAAAACATACTTGTTTTGTATTGCTCCAGACACCCAGCAACATAATCCCGCAAGACCTGTCTTGGTCACCCACTATGTTCAAATACTTGGGTATTCAACTATTTCACTCTTTGGAAGATTTATGGGAAGGTAACATGGGGAGGGCCCCCCGATTACTGAATACTTCGGTCCCCTTTTGGATATCTCTGAAATTGCGAAATATGGCCAGGATCTCCATGCCCATAATGGTTATACTCCCACAACTGTTGTATTTTTTTTACCAACCTTTCAGTGGAGGTACCGGCTTCTTGGTTTAACAGTTCAACAACCTGCTCAGAGAAGTGATATGGGATGCAAATTGCCACAGAGTATCACTGGAGGTTCTTTGGTGCCCATCAGAGGAGGGTGGCATGGGGGCCTCGGACTTTGAGCTGTAATTCCTAGCGGCACAGTTGTAGTGGGTTACCCAATGGCTCGATGGGACCCACAGGAAGAATTAGGTATGATGGGCATGGCCCAATCAAAGTGCTCTGTTGGCTAAGTTGCTCTGCCCGGTGATGGCAACCCTCAGACTGGGCATGCTTCCGATAGTTTAGTTCAAAAGTTGGGGAGCTGAGTCCGGAGAACTGCGGGGATACCACTTTATGCCCCACTTTGCCCCGGCAGGTCTTTCACATGGCGACCCCATTACCTTCTTCTCTGCAGGCAATTATCGGCCTGGACAGACACAGGCCTGGTGAGGGTTGGCGATTGTTACCAGTTGGAGTTCTACTCCCCCTGGAGGATTTAGTGACCCACAATGACCTACCCCCGAAACAGTTTTTAACTTATGAGGCCTTGACACGGACGTGTCGGGAATTGTTGGCTGGTCGGCGCGATGGTCCAGGGACGCAACCTGTATTACAACTGCTGATGCCCATGGGCACACTGAGACATTTAGTGAAGTGGTTCTATAAATCTCTGGCCGAGTTGGTCTGAAACCCCCTGTCGACACTTTGGTGCAGGTAAGGAGCGATACAGGGGTGTGAATTTACAGACCGTGGGTGGCGCAAAGATTTGGCAATCCTAAGAAGGTCTTCAGGAATATGAGATTAAAATACACCTAATTTAATTACTTCCACATGACTTAATTAACACCCCAAAGGCACCAGATCATTTATGGTGGTGAACCTTCAGGATGCCCCAGATGAATGCTCCTAGGTGTAGACTTCTGCTACATGACCTTGAGTTGCCCTCATTAACTGCCATTTTGGGACACAGTGATCCGTACGTTGAATGCCACTTTGAGCAGCACTCCTGATTATACTCTAGAGGTTTGTCTCTTGGGATTGTTCCATAGGCCTAAATATCAGAAGGTGGGATCTAGATTCGTGGATTGGCCTTAGCATTTGCTAAGAGAAAAACAGCGATGGCATGGAAACCAAAGCTGGGTCTGATGGTAGATGGTAGATACGTGGGTAAAAGAGGTCACTATGTGGGCAAGAGCCAAGGAGAGAAGATGCTTGAGGGATAAGAAGACCACCAATTACAGGGCTGTGTACGAAGGTGCTGAAGGCATGGGAACACCATGCGGGTGTCATAGATGGGAGCCCCGACAGACAGGCTGGGTAAGGTCAAAGGGATGGAGAGGACTCTTCAGGGGATTCGGGTGACGGAGAGAGTGAATGATAGGTTTGGTGAGTGCCCTGTGAACCCTCCTTCTGGCAGTCTTCTCGATGCAAGTCTTTTCTCAATCCAGACTCCCCAGGTTGCATAGGCAAGGTCATCCTACATTTCCATTACTGGAGTACTGACTCCCCCTCCCCCACCCCCAACCCACTGTTGCATGACTTGCGGGATTTCTGGCACAGTTAGATTAGGTTTTATTCTTTGTTCCATGGTTTCCTTGTTTTACTTTTATTTTGGCTTTTGTGTTCCTTTTCCCCCTGCTTACGAGTTTTAGAAGGCGAGACTAGGATTGAAGCATATCAGTACACTTTGGTGAGCTTTCAAGTTCAAGTTCCAAAATTTGTATAGCGCACTACTCACCCAGAGGGTCTCAAGGCGCTTGAGGGATGGGGTGATTTACTTCTCGAATATCCAGGTTTTTAGTTGCTTTCTGAAGGAGAGGTGGTTCTGAGTGAGGCGTAGGTGAGTGGGGAGAGAATTCCAGGTTTTGGCCGCTAAGTAGGAGAAGGATCTTCCTCCCATGGTGGATCTGTGGATGCGCGGAATTGCGGCGAGGGCTTGATTGGACGATCGTAGTTGGCGGGAGGGGGTGTAGAAGGATAGACGCGTGTTGAGGCATTCGGGTCCTAGGTCGTAGAGGGCTTTGTGTGCGTGGGTGAGGAGACGGAACGTTATTCTCTTGTTGACAGGGAGCCAATGAAGATCTTTCAGGTGGCCAGAAATGTGAGCATGCCGAGGGATGTCCAATATGAGTCTGGCTGAGGCGTTTTGGATGCGTTGGAGTTTTTTCAGTAGTTTGGCTGTGGTTCCGGCGTAAAGGGTGTTGCCGTAATCCAATCGGCTTGTGACCAGTGCGTGGGTGACCGTCTTTCTTGTTTCGGTGGGGATCCAACGGAAGATTTTTTTGAGCATTCGTAGGATGTTGAAGCAACATGATGAGACGGCGTTGACTTGTCTGGTCATCGAGAGGGAGGAGTCCAGGATGAAGCCCAGGTTACGTGCGTGGTCTGTAGGTATGGGTGCGGTTCCGAGGGCCGGTGGCCACCATGAGTCGTCCCAGTCAGAGGGGGATGGCCCTCAGATGAGAACTTCTGTTTTGTCCGAGTTTAGTTTTAAACGGCTGTTCTTCATCCACTCGGCTACTTCTTTCATTCCTTCGTGTAAGCTGGTTTTGGCGGTGATTGGGTCTTTGGTTAGGGAGAGGATCAGCTGGGTGTCGTCTGCGTAGGAGATGATGTTGAGGTTTTGTTGGCAAGCGATAGAAGCGAGAGGACTCATGTATACGTTGAAGAGGGTGGGACTGAGTGATGAACCTTGTGGTACGCCGCAGATGACTTCGGTGGCCTCTGATTTGAAAGGGGGGAGGCGGACTCTCTGGGTTCTTCCGGTGAGGAACGATATGATCCAGTCCAATGCCTTTCCTTGTACTCCGATGTTGCTGAGGCGTTGTATGAGGGTGCTACGACAGACTGTGTCGAAGGCTGCGGAGAGGTCAAGTAAGATGAGAGCAACTGTTTCTCCGTTGTCCAGTAGTGTTCGGATGTCATCTGTTGCTGCCATGAGGTCGGTTTGGGTGCTGTGTTTGGCTCGGAAGCCGGACTGTGAGGGGTCGAGGGATTTGTTAGATTCGAGGAAGGCGGCGAGCTGACCGTTGACGGCTTTCTCGATGACTTTGGCGGGGAATGGGAGGAGCGAGATGGGACGGTAGTTCTTAAGTTCGGTTGGGTTAGCCGTGGGTTTCTTCAAAAGGGCGCTGAGTTCGGCATGTTTCCAGTTTTCCGGGAAGGTGGCGGAGTAGAGGGAGCAGTTGATGACGTCTCGGAGATGGGGTGCGATGATGGAGTTTGCTTTGTTGAAGATGTGGTGGGGACATGGGTCGGTTGGCGATCCTGAGTGGATGGAATTCATCAGGCGGATGGTGTCTTCAGTGGTGATTGGGTTCCAGGCGTTAAGGTTGTTAGAGGGGGGTTTTGGTTCAGAGGTGGGTGGAGTGGGCTGATCTTCGGATTGGTTTTGAAAGCTGTTATGTATTTCGGCGATTTTGTTGTGGAAGAATGATGATAGAGAGTCGCAGAGGTCTTGGGAGGGGGTGATGTCGTTAGTGCCTGCGGAGGGGTTAGTGAATTCTTTGACGATGTTGAATAGTTCCTTGCTGTTTTGGGCATTGTTGTCAAGTCGATCCTTGAATGCTGATTTCTTGGTGGATCGGATCAGTTGGTGGTGTTTGCGGGTGGCGTTCTTGAAGGTGGCTAGGTTGACAGTGGTAGGGTTTTTTCTCCAGGTTTTCTCGAGAGTCCGACAGAACTTCTTGGATTTCTTAAGGTCATCGTTGAACCAGGGGGCTTTTTTGTTACCTTGCTTGATTAGATGGTTTTTCAAGGGTGCTAGTTCGTCTGCGCTGTGGGTGATCCATTGTGTGAGGTTGGTGGCTGCTTGGTTTGGGTCCGATGAATTGGCAGGGGGGTTTTGTTGAAGCGATGTGAAGAGCTGGTCGGTGGTGATTTTGTTCCAGTTTCTTCGGGGAATAGGTTGTGGGGGGTTATGGGTCGTGGATTTTTTGTAGTGGAAGTGAACGCAGTTGTGGTCCGTCCAATGGAGAGCTGTGGTGTGATCGAAGGAGATGTGCTTGCTGGAGGTGAAGATAGGGTCAAGCGTGTGTCCGGCAGAGTGGGTGGGGGTGTCAACGAGTTGTTTGAGACCGAGATTGGCCAGGTTGTCCAGAAGGGTGGTGGTGTTGTTGTCGCTTTTCTTATCCAGGTGGAAGTTGAGGTCCCCCAGTAGAATGTAGTTCTCGGATGGGAGGGCATGAGGGCTGATGAAGTCAGCGATGTCTTCACTGAATTGTGAGCGGGGTCCTGGGGGTCTGTAGATAAGGGTGCCGCTGAGTGTTGTTTTGGGGTCGGTGAGAATCTGGAAGTGAAGGTGTTCGGCCGTAGCGAGGTTATCGTCGGAGCTGGTCGTGATGCGGATGGTGTTCTTATGGACGATGGCGATGCCTCCTCCTGTTTGGTTGATGCGGTCCTTTCGGATGATCTTGTAGGTGTCCGGGATGGCTATGGCGATGTCGGGGGCTGATGAGGCGTTCATCCATGTTTCAGTAAGGAAGGCGACGTCCGGCGATGTAGTGTCAAGTAGGTTCCAGAGTTCGATGGAGTGTCTGTGGATTGAGCGGGTGTTGAGCAGGAGGCACTTTAGGTGGTTGGTGTTGGAGCTCTGTTTGGAGTTAGAGGATTTGGTGTGGGTTCTGATGCAGTCGAACTTGTAGGAGTGGCAGGTGAAGGGTCCATGGGTGTAGCCAGGGACGGCTTGTATACAGGTAGGGAGCCGGCCGGGGTTAAGCGCAGAGAGGGTAGCAGCGTCGTATATTATGCGGGTGGAATGGGATTTGCGAGGACCAGGAAGTCTGGCGCTGGGCGCGGTCCAGGCGCGGACGGGCGTAGACGGGCTTACCTTTGGCGCGCCTTCGGCGCGCATGGGGCGCGTCCGCTGCGCGTGGACGCTGCGCTCGTAGGCATCTGCCATATGTGGATAGTGGAAGGGGAGGGGCGAGGGAGGAGCAGCTGGGAGGCGGGAGCGGGGTGGAGATCAGGGCAGGGAGGCACGACAACAACAACAAAAATGGCAGCAAGCCAATATCGAAATAGGATTGGGGCACAATCGGAAATAGCGCGATGCAAATGGCAGTGGCACCGGCACAATCAGGCACAAATGAGTCTACAGGCAGCACAGCACAATTTCAAATTATCATCAAAGCGCACCTTGGCAATCAAGCGCTACGATCTAATTGACATAAGCAATGAATAAATAATAAACAGGCGGGGCAATCTGGCGCTAAGATCTCAAATTAATAATTGATCAGGCTAAAGCAGTTGTGGGAGCAAGGCGAGATAAGCACTCAGCAGTGTGGCGGTAAGCGCTACGATACTAGGCGAAGAAGGGAGCAGCGTGGGGAGCGACCGCTTCTGAAGGTAGCAGGACGGTCACAGCGCTACCACGGCAGAGAGGAGCAAACAGTATCAGTGGGAGGGAGGAGCAGCTGGGAGGCGGGAGCGGGGTGGAGATCAGGGCAGGGAGGCACGACAACAACAACAAAAATGGCAGCAAGCCAATATCGAAATAGGATTGGGGCACAATCGGAAATAGCGCGATGCAAATGGCAGTGACACCGGCACAATCAGGCACAAATGAGTCTACAGGCAGCACAGCACAATTTCAAATTATCGTCAAAGCGCACCTTGGCAATCAAGCGCTACGATCTAATTGACATAAGCAATTAATAAATAATAAACAGGCAGGGCAATCTGGCGCTACGATCTCAAATTAATAATTAATCAGGCTAAAGCAGTTGTGGGAGCAAGGCGAGATAAGCACTCAGCAGTGTGGCGGTAAGCGCTACGATACCAGGCGAAGCAGGGAGCAGCGTGGGGAGCGGCTGCTTCTGAAGGTAGCAGGACGGTCACAGCTTTCATAGCTTGACCACTGGATCACATGAGGGGTGCAATGCGATTAGAAGAGGACAGAAGGGGCAGGTATTGCACTACTGTATCTGTAATATGAGACTGGACTACCACTCAATTGTTATAGTCATACCAATTGATTGATGAAGCTTCTTTCGCCAATAAATTCTACTGGTCTCACTTATTCTGCCTATTTCTTATTTGATGTATCCTGTACCTAATACTATCAATTGAATGATAAATCAGGAGCACACTGTATCACAATGGCAAAATGCCAATAAATAAAGTTGGTTAAAAAAAGAACATGTGGTAAGTTTATCTGAAAGGTTCTACATTTTATCTTGAAGAAGTACAAGAGAGAGATTCGCCCACCATATAGTGCTGGCGCCTTACTGTGCAGTATTAAATTCTTGAAGTATTCGTTGTTGGTGATCCTGAGCAATAGCAATTTTCTCAGCAAAGACCAGAGGGAGAGTCAGTTTGGTCTTTAATGGTCAGTTGTCAGAGCTCATGCATGGTCTCATAACATTAAGACAGTGTTGCTATAGGGAATGATACTACATGGTGGTAAAGTTCAAATATTTTAAATACCAGGTGTTCAAACAGGCAAAAATGACTGGCATTACAGCCAGATTTGACCTCCTGGCACTCAAACCTTTGATATGCCTGATGTGCAGAAATTGACTTCCAGGCACTCAAACCTTTGATATGCTCGCTGTGCAGAAATGGCAACAGTAGATGCAAGTTAAATAATTTTTGCAAAGGAGTAAGAGGTGAAGCTCTGGAAAAGGTGTACAGGAATGGAATGTTAAGACAATCCTGGGTGCAGTTTCAGGGGGATGTGTGCATTTATGTATGTGCTGCTGGTCTTGCGGTACCTCATCTGTGGGTCTATCATCAAAGCCAGGCTCACTTAGTGTATAAAGTAGAAGGTGTTTCAGGAGTGAAGGTCTTATTTAAAGCAGGTCTTGTGGTATCGCATCTGTTGGTCTCTTACCAAAGCCAAGCCCACTTAGTGTATAAAGTAGACGGTGTTTCCGGGGTAAAGGTTTTAAAGCAGGGAAGCTGAAACGAGATTGCATCAATGCATTTGTTTTGTCATCTACTGAGACATTTTTGTGGTCAAACCGGTTAGATTTCCTAAAGCCCAAAAGAAAAAAATGATGTTTTCTGAGGAAAGGAAAATTGACATATCTCCTATTCTTCCCAATCCATTACGTGGATATGAAGTAATAATATTAAAACATCCTACTAACCTGTCAGAGAATCTACCACATCAGCACGCGATACTTAAGAGTCAAACCCTAAAAGCCACAGATTACACACTCAAATAATGGTATTGTATGAGGCATTTGAATTCTGATGTGCTATTCCTGTATAAAGAATATGAATCATAATTCTCACCCTAATTATAAACCCTCCAAAACTAAAAGTGAAATAGTAGTGAAAGCTAGACACACAACAAACATTGTTCAACACACATACCCCAACTATTGGTATATTTCCTTAGCTATGTTATATATGTCAGTAGGCCTCAAATCAGAGTCCCTATTGTCAGCATCTCTCCTCAGAAACAAGCCAGCTGGGCTGCCCTGCTCAAATTGCCTTCTTCTTTTATACCCTTTCAATGCAGGTCTCAAGAGAAAGTAAGGGTCTCTTTCACTCAGTTTCAACATTGGTATAGTTGTAAAAAGACCATGCTTATGTATGCCTATTAGGAAGCATATTGAGGCTACTGTGTTGTATCATTTGTAATCTGCCAGCACGAAACTCATACAAAGCCAATCTCCAAACAGATTTCTAGTTACTATGCAGCACAGAATAGAATGTTTTTTCACCGGCTTTCATACAGTGAGATACAGAAAATGTACTACAAATATGTGACAATTTAGCATATACTACCTCTGTTAGCAGGTACTAGAAATGAAGCTAACAGACAGCTCACACTAGTAGAGGACTGATCCCTTTATTAATGAAAAGAGAGACTCAATGCACAAACAGCCACGTTATCATGCATTAAAGGCGTGTGGTACATTTAACACGGACAAACATATGAGAAAATCCTAAGTAAGTGACAGTTTAGATTTGTGGTGAAACGAGTGAATATGTGGGTTTGATCACTAGACTGTGATGCTGAAGCCATCATTTACGTAGGCTGTTTCGCACTAAGCAGGCTTTACAACATTAACTGTATTGCTGTAACGATCCTCTTCACACCAACTCGTTCTATTAAAAACAGTTTATTGAAGTAAAGGGAACATGTTCATACAATAAGAGACACCGGAGTAAGTGAAACCTGGAATGCAGTGGTGTTTCCCACAGTGCACCAACGCTCCATCTACTATATCACCACACATATCCCCTTTTTAGGTCTCGTGACCTATCAATGCGCATGCGCATTGAGAGAAGCGAGACTATAGGGCTTTAAACAAAGTTTACCTAACTGTGGCGATTTGGTGCTGTGCCCGTGGCTTTTAGGTCAATGCGCAAGCGCATTGACCTAAAATGCGCGTGCACATCATCAAATCGCCGTCTGTTCCCTCAGCCGCACTCCTCCCACACCTTTGAAGTGAAGCTTAGCTTCACTTCAAAGGCCCCGGCTGCTTCACACCCTCATGCCGCTCTCCCCGCTCCGCCCCCTCCCGCCGTGTCGCATTTCTCCACCCCCACTTTCACTTTGACGGCCGCAGGCCGTCTCTCGTGTTTCTCCTTGTTTTCCTACTACACTTCCCTTTCCTGCCTTTATTACAGGTACTCTTGAAGTATATCCACGGTGACACCGCCTGGAAGAATGCGGTATAAAGCGATCTGTACACTGAAAGCTTCCTTTGCAAGTAGCCATTTCCTTTTCTGTGTGTAGTAGAGAATAATAATACAAACCGAGGCAGATGGAAGTCAGTGCAAAGATTTTTATTTGTGAATCACGCACATGGATATCTTGTTTTTTTATGTAGCGCTTTAGATCGCGTCCGTGCCATTTCTAAGCGCTGCAAAGGGCATGCGCTAATGTTTCCTAATGTAATATTACCCGATCTAGCCACCTCTGAGTGTTGAAAGGCTGGTGGGCCGTCTATGTCCTTACACTAAGGAACTTGTGACACGGAGACCACCGCATGTCTCAGCCGCGATCGTGCAAAATCATGGCGCTAGCTATCCTACCGGCATAAATTAGCTTGAATTAGTGCAGCAGCGTAAACAAGGCTGCGACACAGCACACCGCAGCGACGGACATTAGGCGGCCTCTGCTACAAATAAAAGGGAATATGAATGCAATAAATTCGCTGAAGTGCCTGTGTGCTTCAAATAGCGAACTACCACGCCACGCGTCCTTGAAACGAGGTTCACTTACTGCAAGGGAAGACTATTAAACAGCTTTAATGGAAAGCTGCAGACACGGTGTGGTGCTGCATTAAGCTGTCTCTTGAGGAAGTAGGCCTTAAGTGCTTGTTGTTGCGCTGCGCGCTCAGTGCCCGGTCTGTCTGAGCATCCCGGCTTCATCCACCACCACATCCACCACCACCACATCCACCGCATCCACCACCACCACATTCACCATCACCACCACATCCACCAGCACATCCACCACCCCATCCACCACTACATCCATCACATCCACCACCACATCCACCACCACCACATCCACCACACCCACCACCACATCCACCACCACTACATCCACCACCGCATCCACCACCACCGCATCCACCACCACCACATCCACCACCACATCCACCGCATCCACCAGCACATCCATCACCACATCCACCACCACATCCATCACCACATCCACCACCACATCCACCACTACATCCATCACATCCACCGCCACATCCACTGCCACATCCACCATCACCACCACATCTACCACCACATCCACCATCACCTCCACATCCACCATGACATCCACCGCCGCCACATCCACCACATCCACCACATGCACCACCACCGCATCCACCACCACATCCACCACCACATCCACCGCATCCACCACCACCACATCCATCACATCCACCACCACATCCACCACCACATCCACCACCACATCCACCACCACATCCACCACCACTTCCACCACCACATCCACCGCATCCACCACCACCACATCCACCACCGCATCCACCACCACATCCACCATCACATCCACCACCACATCCACCACCAACACATCCACCGCATCCACCACCACCACATTCACCATCACCACATCCACCGCATCCACCACCACCACATCCACCGCATCCATCACCACCACATCCACCACCGCATCCACCACCACATCCACCACCACATTCACCACCACATCCACCGCCACATCCACCACCACCACATCCACCACATCCACCACCACCACATCCACTGCATCCACCACCACCACATCCACTGCATCCACCACCACTGCATCCACCACCACTGCATCCACCACCACTGCATCCACCACCACATCCACCACACCTACCACATCCACCGCCACACCCACCACCACGTCCACCACCACATCCGCCGCATCCACCACCACATCCAACACATCCACCACCACCGCATCCACCACCACCACATCCACCACCACCACCGCATCCACCACCACATCCACATCCACCACCTCATCCACCACCACCACATCCACCACCACATCCACCACCTCATCCACCACCGCATCCACCACCACCACATCCACCACACCCACCACCATCACTTCCACCACCACATCCACCACCACATCCACCACCACCACATCCACCACCTCCACCACATTCACCACCACATCCACCACCACCACATCCACCACCTCCACCACATCTACCACCACCACATCCACATCCACCACCACCCCCGCATCCACCCCCACATCCACCACCACATCCACCCCCACATCCACCCCATCACCACCACATCCACCATCACCACCACCACATCCACCACCACCATATCCCCCAGATCCACCACCACCACATCTATATGTGTGTGTGTGTGTGTGTGTGTGTGTGTGTGGCTTTGTGTGTGTGTAGGTGCAAATGCAATGTTCTTGGATTTTCGTCACAATAAAATACACTGAACATAATCTTCACAAAAGTTATTTACAAACGTTTAAGCTATTGCCATTATAAATTACAATACATTTTATTTAAGTAATTATTTACAAAATTAAAAGCCATTGTTATTTGTAATATCAATACATCTAAGTCACGTAAATACAACACACATTGCATTACAAATGCTATAGGTGTCACATTTGCGAAAGTTAAAACTATTGACATTGTAACTGACAAAGCTATTAATTTTGCTATTTTCAAAACCAACACATAAATAAAAAAAATCAAACTTTCCTAATGCGAGACCTATTGCATTTCCAATGCTGGTTTATAAAGGGATATAACTTCTTATCTCTACCTAACAGTGAACCACTACTTACACAAATTCCTCATGTAATAACACCACCCCACCCATCGACCCAAAAAAACAATTATACATGAAATGCTGATGGACATAAAAATGATATACGTGAAACAGTGTATGATAAAATACAATAAAATTCATTTTCATTGTTTGATAAAACTTTGCAATTTTTTAAGTGTAAATCTAGTGTGAATACTCCTTAGAGGAATATTCAATTTACCCACTCTTGAATCATCATTTGTTTTTTTATAAGTAATGTTACTGTATTCATCAGGAATCAATGCAACACGGGTAGTACTCCACTAATTGCCATCTAACAACTTCAAAGAATTATTTTGTAACTAACTCGCTTGAGTTGGTTCTTTCACCTTGGATAGTCCCTTTTCAACCAAAATGCAAAAGTTAATACACACCCAGTCTATTTCCTACTTACATACTTTATTTTGTCTATCAGTAGCCATGCTTCCAAAATTAGTCAAATTAGACTTCTTTTCAGCATGTTTCCAAAATTCACAAACATCCTCCTTCTTTTTGAAAACGTTGAACCATCCAAAAAGGACAAAGTTCTGAGACAGCTTTCCTCCGTGTTATCAATTGAAAAACCGGGTTCTACCAGTGATACTGTGTGGTGTGGTGAGAACTAATTCCTTGACTGCTTCACCTACATCCATATTGCTTCTAATCGTGGACTGCACATACCCTACCAAAACTCTATTGAAGCGCTCTACCTTACAGTTACTTTGGGGATGATGTAATGGTGTTCTTACATGCTTTACAGCACATCCATTTAACAAGCATTGGGATAGCCAATAGGTCTCGCCTTTGGGACCTATTAAGTATTTAGCAATGCAGCACATTATCCTGGGTGCTACAACATCTACTAATACTTTATGTGTTATGTTATGTTATGTTATGTTATGTTAAGAAGGGTTTTATAGAGCGCACAGCTACTCCATTGAGTGTACCGGCGCTAGGCGTGATGGAAATGTCACTAAACTGCAGTGTCCGCTAGACTAGGCGTTAGAGCAGAAACAGCCACTTTTCAGTGATTTTCTGAATGACAGGAGATCAGGCTTCATCCTTAGTCCAACTGTCAATTTATTCCACAGTTTCACGGCGTGTACCTGGTGAATGGGGGAGCAGAGGCACCAATCAAGCCAGGCGTGGCTTTTACAGGCCACAAGAGAGTGAAGAAGCTGCGAGGGTGAGGTACTAAACTATAGAAAGGCGTGTATAGAGACAGAGAGAGTGAAACACGAACAGTGAGACAGGGACAGGCATAGATAGATACGTAAGCATAGACAGGGATAGACAGAGCAAGATAAGGGCAGTGAGACAGGCTATACAGATAAGTGTACCTGCAATGTAAAGTTTTTATGTACCACTTTCTAGAAACCAATATGGATGGCTGGGCGCTTTACGATATGAGATAGGCAACGAAGAAAATGACGTACGATAGAAAAGCTGAACAAACAGGTTGAAGATAGAGGAATGAAACGGGGGAGGGACACCACAACCACCCAGTAAGGGCTGCAAAAATGGATAAATACAGTTGGAAATGTAAAAAAAGAAATACCATAGAACCGTAAACCCTAAGTATAATTCTGCGTTATGGCTTCTTAAATCCCCAATCCATTTCCTAAGGTCTTCGGCAGAAGCAGAAGCGTTGTTTACTAAGTCAGTGATTATCACACAACAAAGAACTGGGAGTAGAAGTATGTAACCTTTCCTTCTTTTTCAAAGGAACTGAAATGATATTCATTAAAAGGTTCAACCCAAAATGTGAAAGTGGGGAAGTCAAGGGAATGGTATAAAGGGGTTTAAATTTAGTTTTTTCCAAAAACAGGCCTTGCAGAGACTTCCAATGAAAATCTAATCACCAGACACTTGACTCAGTGCAGTCTGTAATGAACGGTCCCCTGTGCACTGGAAGCAGAACCAAGCTCTTCTTTTTCTAGTCCCCTTTTTCAAAGCTCAACAACTGGCAGACAGTGCTCACTGTTACTATGGTCCTAACTATTAAGCAGTCATTTTAAATAATTAAAAACACAACTCAATGACTGACATTCACATGTGCACTCATTCTTGGCCCTCTCGACTCATTACAGCTGTGCTGTACAGAAGTAGAGAACACCCTCCTTTAATGAAGCATTGAATACATTAAGACATCCCTATGTAATGGAGCATGATTACTGCCAGGAGATGGGATCTAGTAAGTGAGTTACTGAGTCGTGAGCTCGTAGCAAGGAAGGCTTTGCAAAAGCAACTCCTCTGTGTTTTTAGTGTCGTACATTAGTCTACTCCTCTGCTCGTGGTTTTGGTCCTGAAATCCAGGCATACATTGAGAGCGGGAGAGGAGGATGACAGATGAGATCTCAGTCTTTCCAACTCCTGCAGATCTATGTTCCGCAGATAGTTCACTGCTGGCAGACTCGTCTTTGACCATGGTGGGTGGCATGAATTGTGGCATGTGTTGGTAACCATAACTGGCAAGTTTAACTCAGAACCATAACTTATTTTCAGTGATTTTTTAAAATATGTTAATTTCTAACCCCAGCTGTCCAGCACCTTTGGACCATAGGGCAAGGCCTGCAGCTAACCCCCACTACCCACTGCCTTTGACCAAACACATAAGCGGTTGGCTGAAGGGGCTGGCACCAAACCCTGTGGGCTAACTCCATTCAGCTGTGCACTGGCCTGGGTTGCAACAAGGTGTTTTTATACAACACGCTGCCAACAGCCTTGTGTTCTGCACACCCTCTAGGTCTCCAACCTCTGTGCTATGCAGGGAGACATTTGTTATAGTGCCTCCACTTACCCGTGGATTTTTTCCCTGTTTAATTATATAGTCAGATGAGCATTGTGAGTCCTTCTTTGGTTTCATGTACTCCTCTGACCTGCGCTCTGACCGTCCACCTCTCTCCAATAGTTTTTCGAATTACTTTTAAGACGAATGAGAGGAATGTGTATCCTGATACTTATCAGGCGGTCTAATATTATCAAGGTTATGTAGGGTATAGCGCTTCTCAGTGGCTTCCTGTTGAGGAGACCCACCCCACGATTTAGCCTTTTCTTTATTTTTCTTATTGTCCCACTTCTCCTTTGTAGAAGATTTAGGTGCTTGCTTGGAGTAATCCTTTTCAGAATTACTATTTTTTTGTGGTTTACCTAATCTGGCTCCGATATTATCCCTACCTAGTGTTGCATAGATTTCTTCAATAATTTTAGGCAAATTGCAACACTGTTGCCAAGAAACCAAATTTGTGAGTCACTGGCATATAGCCAACAGTGCTGCTTCTAACACTTAACATAATGGCAGACACTGCAGCAAAATTGCCCATCAGCTTCAGCCCCAAATCAAGAACTGGGGCTGCCTTGTACTCATTCTGGATCGGTATAAGCACTTCTGACGAAACAACTAATGAGGGTGTACCATGTGTTCTCATATATACTGCACAAAGACCGTACTCCAAGTGGCGCAGTCTTCCAAAGGTGGAGCCATCCCCATTAACTAGCATACTGTAAAAATTATCTGTTTTCCGGGGGTCCCGTATGCAGAAACACTGCCTCAAGTGTACTTGCTGTTTGTGCAATCCAGAGCGAAATTTCCTCCCGTCTGATGGGAATCTGACACATGACTGCATTGACTATTTGTGGGTTTATGCCCAGTGATGCCAATAGTGGTTATGCAGCTCGAGCAGACCTCGCAGGATTTCATGTTAATGCATGCATAACAAACTGCATCGAACATCTATGCAAGGTTACTAAACTGTAGTACAATCAGCGTACCTGTGGTGCTATCATGTTTCCTATATTAAGATGTGGTCTGTAACCGGCTAAGACTGGCCATGTTGCTATCTCATTCCTAAGGGGACCTAGTCTAATGTAATTTATTGTGTGTGGTAGGGAGCATTCAAACCACTTTCTATGTTCTTGGTATGTTATTGGTATTTCTATTTCTTTGTATGGCATTTAGTTATCTGGAACTTCAGCTGCAGTGTAATTGTGAAACAGCCTAGTTGTGCTGTATGTTGCTGGGAATGTAACACACAAAAACGATACCGCTTTCCTAAATGATTTGTGTGCCTTAACCACGAAGGTAACATCCCCATCCGTAAGTGCGAGATCATGTTGTAGCAGCTGTTTAGTAACCACATGTCTGCAGTTCTCAGCTATATTTAGTGTAGAAATCAGTGGGGGTATCACAATGGGATAATCCTTTGACAAGTTCAAGCTTGAACAACCTGCAGCCAATAAACAGAGGTTACCTACTCAGCTGAGCATTTTCTCCCTCACCACGGATGTCTTTGGTTAAGAGGTGAGTAGGGGGGTTTGGTCATACAAAAGAGAACTACTCAGGTGAGCCATTAAATAAGAGCCCACACTACCATCAATGGATGTGCCATGTCGTACGTCTTTTACTTTCTCAGTTTGTTGGACAAAATAAACATTGAGATGATGCCAGAACGATTCTATGCACCCCCTCAGGATATGTTGACCTATAGTCGTGCCAGCTAACTGTGCAACCATAAGTTACCCTGAATCTAGGAAGGTAACCACCTCAGAACATGACAACCCTGACTGCCCAAGGAATCATGGCAACAGATTTAGAAAACTTTTACTCAGTCACTAGTACATACTCAAAGCGTTTCAATATTTACTGACGCACAGCGAATCTTGAATAAAATATATGTGCTGCAACAATCATTTGACAGAAACAAAGAGTTATTAGCATCACGAGAACAGTAAATAGGATAAACAGTTCCACCATTGTGCTAAAGCAGTGTGTATATGATGCCATATAAGTACTGTGTATAGTGCACTTAGCACAACAACTTGGAGGAACAAGTATGCAAATCACTGAAAACCAGGCTAGGCAGGTCAAATTGCGTAGTCTCCTTTCAATTTCTGACAGAGTATAGTCCTACTACTTCAATTCGACCGTGCAGTCTCAATTCGATCAGGAGCGTTATGTAAAACTGGAGGTTTGATTAAGCCGCATACCAAATCACCTGAAGACATGTTCGAAGACACACTAAGTATTGCACAGCGAGAGAAATCACTTTTAAATCTCTAAATAAAGTCAAGGTAAGCTGCCACTGAGTTTACTCGCTGATGTGCGCTTGTGCTGAAATACATCTGCAGCTGTGCGCATGTAGAAACATTGGGAATTGCACGTGGCGGGCCGCAGTCTACAAATGGAGGACTCACAACTACACACGCTGCACCTGGGACCGTTGACAGCCAAACAAGGTCGCAGCTTGCACCCCCACATAAACAACATCCGCGGCTAGCGAAACCTAGCCAAAAGTTTCAAAAAATGATCAGTGTGCAACACTAAATCTAAAGCGGCACCTCTCACCTTCAAAGTGCTAGTAAAAAGTAACATGGTCACCCTGCCTTGATGCCGGCAAGTCCCTCCTCACGCTGTTAGCAGTAACTTACTAGCCCCTGCAGCACAGCACACCTTGAATACAAAGATTTCTACACATTGAATCGTTCCATAAGAAAAGGTTTATTGAAGTAAAGGGAACACTTCCATACAATAAGGGGCACAGTAGGGAGTCACTGACACACCTGGAATACATCACTGCATTCCATGATGCACCAACACTCTCTCATTGTGACTGCAAGGATCAAGATTAGATCTGAAAGTGATTGCTCTTCACCAATTTAAGATCTTTAAACCATTTAAGAGCCGGTGAACACCATCTACTTGTTGACTTACGCAACTAGTAGCAAGCCCGGCAATCTAATAGTCCGTTCTTTCATTTATGAAACAGAGTCCAGTAAGTTCTTACAACGTTCCTCTGTTAAACTACTGCTATAAGCGTGTTCACACTCACTTTTCTTATGTAATGCAAATATATTAACCAGTCCTTTTTTAATACATCATTCCACTCTCTTTTATGTTTTACATATGAATTTAATTTGAACAAACAATAAAAAAATCAATATTCTAAATTGTCAAAAACAAATTAATGAGATGTACCTTTGCTATGCTATAGGCGAACAAGTGCCAAAAAGAGAAGATGAAAAGATACCTTCTCTCCTAAGAATTTATATTCAGGAGCAACATTTCAGCACAGAAACATGCAGCACTATTGCTCTTCCTCTTCAAAAAGGAATTTAGGCTCACCTCTTCCAAGAATATCTGCTAACAGTAACTCCTTTTGTATTTTCGACATCAATAACTTTGACAGAATTATAGCTCAATCTTACACATCACCCATCATGTTTGGTTCTATGTTACTTTAACCCCTTCGATGCGTCGGACGCGCGGGAGACGTCTGACGCATCAGTGCTCATGTGCGTCGGACGGCTCCTGCGCTTCCGACAACATGGCACTGGGAATCCCTTTGGTGTGGGCACCAGAGGAATTCCCTTTACCCCCCAAGAACCTCAGGAGCTGGGGAAGAGCTTCCCCAGCTCCCGAGGAACCCAGGGTTTCCCTGAAAAGATGATCAGTGTGCAAGTCGCGCTGACGTCGTTTCAGTGAAACCGAAACTGAAATGAGCCAAGAGGCTCATTTCAGTTTCCCTTTCTACGTGCTCAGGGGGCTATCTCAGCATGTAGAAAGACGGGAGAGGTATTGTTGGAAAGAGGAGAATCTCCCCTTTCCAATGGTACCCATCCACAGCATTTTCCTGCTTGGGGATTGCCCCCACTCGGTGGGGGCAGAAAGCCCACTAGACACCAGGTTTTTTTCCCCCCCAAAGGATTTAGAGGTGGGGGTTGCCCAATAAGGGCATGCCAATGTCCCCCCTCCCTCCCCCCCCACAAAATTCCCGTCGTTCTGCCCCCCGGGGGCAGTAGCCCCCCAATCTGCCCCCCCCACCCAGGGACAGAAAGCACCCTAGATGCCACAGAAAGCACCATAGATGCCAGGGATTCTTATTTTATAGACCCGGGGTGGGGGCTGCCCAGAATGGATATGTAAATGCCCACACCCTATCCCCCCCCAAGGAAAACAAAAAACGTTCTGCACCCCTCCCCCCCCCACCCCACGAGGGAGATGGGGGCATTAGCCCCTGATCTGCCCCCCGGGGGGGGGCAAAAAGACCACTAGCCACCAGAGATTTTTTTCCCCCAATGTTCAGGGTGGGGGCTGCCCAGAATGGACATGCCAATGCCCTCACCCATCCCAAAAAAGATGCCACAGTATTTCTGCCCCTCCCAAAAGGCAGATGGGGTAGTAGCCCCTGATCTGCCCCCCCCCCGCCCCCCCCGCCGGGAGGGGCAGAAAGCCCACTATGCACCAGCGAATATGCTGGCTTTTTTATACGCAGAGTTGGGGGCTAACCAGAATTGGCATCCCAATGCCCCCGACCCCACAAAAGAATAGCCACAGTCTTTCTGCCCCCCTCGGGGGTTTATTGGTTCAATAGCCCCTGATTTCCCCCCTCCCTAGGGCGACAGAAAGCCCACTAGGCACTGACTGTTTCGGAATGTGCCTACCTGTGGATTTTGGGTCCTAGCGCAGCAAGCACCTAGGGAAACATAGCAAACCTACATATTTTTGAAAACTAGACACTGAGGGGAATCAAGGATGGGGTGACTTGTGTGGCTCTCACTAGGTTCTGTTACCCAGAATCCCTTGCAAACCTAAAAATTCGTTTTTAAAAATCACGTTTTGCTCACATTTCTGTGGTGGAAAGTTCTGGAACCTGCGTGGATCCACAATATTCCACCCACCCTGCGTTCCCCAAAGTCTTCAGAGAAAAATGGTACCTTACTTGTGTGGGTAGGCCTAGTGCCTGCGACAGGAAACGGCCCAAAATGCAACGTGGACACCACATTTTCACAGTGAAAAACTGACCCTTTATTTGCAAAGTGCCCAGCTGTAGATTTTGAACCCTAACACTGCCGGCACCTCGGGAAACCTAGCAAACCTATACATTTTTGAAAACCACACACCCAAGGAAATCCAGGATGGGGTGACTTTTCTGCCTTTCACCAGGCTTTGTTAACCAGAATCCCCTCCAAACCTAAAGATTTGTCAAAACAAACACATTTTCCTCACATTTCTGTGGTGGAAAGTTCTGGAATCTGAGTGGATCCACAAAATTCCACCCACCCCGCAAGTCTTCCAAGAAAAATGGTAACTCACTTGTGTGGGTGGGTCAAGTACCGCGAGGAAAGCCCCCAAAACTGGCGGCTATCTAGGGAAACCTACCAAACGCACACATTGTCCAGCAAGGTATGGCTTGTATGGGTCCCCCAACATTCGCCTACCCAGAATCCCCTGCAAACCTCAGATTTTGATGAAAAAATCATTTTTTCTCACATTTCTGTGTGGGAAAGTTGTAGGATCACCAAGCTGACACAAATTTCCTACCACCCAGCGTTCCCCCCAGGTCTCCCGATAAAATGGTACCTCACTTGTGTGGGTAGGCATAGTGGCTGCAACAGGAAATTGCCCAATTCATACTGTGGAGACATCAAAATTACCTATTGCAAAACAACCTAGTTTTGCCAATGGGGTCACCTCGGTTTTTCGGCCAGGGCTCGGTGGCCATCTTGAAAAACCACCAAACCCACACATTTCTGAAAACTAGACCCCCAGGGGAGTCCAGTGAGGTATGGCTTGCATGGATCCCCCAACGTTTTCCTACACAGAATCCCCTGCAAACCTCACATTTACCTGGAAAAAACACATTTTCCACATATTTTTGGGTGGAATCACCATGCCGGCACAAATGTCCTACCCCACAGCGTTCCCCTCAGTCTCCCGAGTAAAATGATACCTCACTTGTGTGGGTGGGGCAAGGGGCTGTGACTGGGAAGAGCCCGAAACATATGGATTAAGGGTATAGCTTCGAGAATTCGAAGCGCTACATTTTTTTTAAAATACGGTTTTAGCCAATTCTGCATTAGTCACCCACGCAAGTGAGGTATCATTTTACTCGGGACACTAAGGAGAACGCTGTGGGGTAGGACATTTGTGCCGGCACGGTAATTCCACAAAAAATATGTGGAAAATGTGTTTTTTTTCTGCTAAATTTGAGGTTTGCAGGGGATTCTGGGTAAGGGAACTTTGGGGGATCCACGCAGACCATACCTCAATGAACTACCCAGGATGTCTAGTTTTCAGAAATGTGCGGATTTGGTATGTTTCCGTAGATGGCGGCGAGTCTGGGGCCAAAACCCCAGGTGCCCCCCCAAAACCAGGTGGTTTTGTTATAGGTATTTTTGAAGTCTCCCCAGTACGATTTGGGCCATTTCCTGTTGCAGCCACTAAGCCTACCCACAAAAGTGGTACAATTTTTATCGGGAGACCTGGCTGAACGCTGGGTGGTAGGAAATTTCTGGATACACGCAGATTCCAGAACTTTCTCCCACAGAAATTTGAGAATAAAGTGACTTTTTTCAGCTAAATTTGAGGTTTGCTGGAGATTCTGGGTAGGAAAACTTCTGGGGACCCATGCAAGTCATACCTCGCTGTACTCCCCCGGGTGTCTAGTTTTCAGAAATGTGTGGGTTTGGTAGGTTTCCCTAGATGGCTGCCGAGCCCGGGGCCAAAAACTCATGTGACCCCCCTTGCAAAACCAGGTTGGTTTGTGATAGGTAATTTTGATGTTGCCTCAATAGGTTTTGGCCCTTGCCTGTCGCGGGTACTTGACGCACCCACACAAGTGAGGTACCATTTTTCCCTAAAGACTTTAGGGAACGTGGTGTGCATTGAATTTTGTGGATCCACGCAGATTCCACAACTTTACACCACAGAAATGTGAGGGAAATGTGTTTTTTGGACACATTTTTAGGTTTGCAAGGGATTCTGGGTAACAGAACCTGATGAAAGCCAGTCAAGTCACCCCATCCTGGATTCCCCTGGGTGTCTAGTTTTCAAAAATGTATAGGTTTGCTAGGTTTCCCTAGGTGCCAGCAGAGCTAGGGTTAAAAAACTACAGCAAGGCACTTTGCAAAAAAAAAAAGGGTAATTTTTCATTGTGAAAATGTAGTGTGTTCATGTTGCGTTTTGAGCCATTTCCTGTCGTGGGCACTATGCCTACCTACACAAGTGAGCTATTTTTATCTGGAGACTTAGTGTAATTCAGATTTGTAAAGCAACTGTTATTACTTATTGACTTTCAATGTATTTCTGCCTCCCAAATGAAAGACCATGTGTAAAAAAAAAAGTCATTTTGAAAAATTACCGATAATTTTCATGCTAGTATGAGTATTCCCAATTTCGGAAATGTGCGAATATCTACTGATTCGAAACTCTATATTTTGTTACCATTTCAGAAATACATAGGTGTCTTTCATACCGATTTTTCCATGTATACATTTTCCCAGAATAATTTCTATATAGCTGGTACATAATAAAAAACCATTGCAAGTCGCTGCTCAGTTTTTGGCTCTGGGTTCGTCGGGTTCTTGGTGAACCTACAAGTCCTATATATCTCCAAGACCAGTAAGGTCCAGCAGATGTAACGGTATATTGCTTTCAAAGAGCTGTCATAATTAGAAGAAGTTACAGGTGAAAACGGTGCCACAAATGGCTGTGTTTTTTCAACTAATTTTCAATTTATCCTATACTAGCAGCCCGTCCCGACTTTGTCCGGGGCAGAAAAGTAAATTGTGTAATCTTGTTACTGAAGAAATATAGAATCATAGTAATATTTCGTGGTAAACGGAGTTAATGGTAATCGTGTTTCCTTGTTTGTCCCTGCACCCTCCCTGTGAGAATGTTGTTGCTTGTGACAACACGAAATATTATTTAGTCCTTGGTGATGTTGCCGAGTGAAATTCTTGCTTGTGAAAGTGGCTTATCTTGTTTACAGTGCAGAACACTGTGATATAGTGCCAGCTTGCAAAGTGCTGTTTATTTATTTGTTAGGACGTTTTTTAAGCACTGAACTCAACTTTTATCCTTAGCGCCGCAATTACTGGGAGGGTTACAGTGGTAACACACATAGCGGCAAGTGAATCCCTTGCCGTTTCTGCAGCTTCTGAACGCAAGTACTGTGATTGTTATAGTGGTGAACGCTGACTCGCTTAAGTCCTAAAACGTGCGAAAGCCTGCCTTTTTTAATTTATCTCATCTCCGTGTGACAATTTTTTCAGCTTCAGAACGCAAGAATGCTGACTCGCTCAAGCCCTGAAATGCCGTGTAATGTGAAAGGCGTTATCTACTGTGTGAAAGCTGCGCCTCTTTTGATTGAGGTCATCCCTCTGTGACAAAGTGGGAGCTTGACTAATGGTGAAAACGTTTTGAAAAGATTCCTCACAAGCCCTGCGTGTGTTTGGAGAGTTATGTGGCGTGATTGGTCGGCTGTGAAAGCCGCGCCCCTTCGTGTATGCGAGGCCCCGAGCGCGCGAATGTTGCTTGCAAGCCGCGCCCCGTACATGATGTCAGACTACCACCCTTCATGCAACGGTAACGCCCAGGTGAATGTATCAGCCTACCCGAGTGCGTGAATGTGTGTGCGAGTGATGTGTGTGCGAGTGAATATTGCGCCTTTGAAATACGCTGCACTGTGAGCGTTAGAATGAATGGAGCATGAATGGTGTTGGAAGAATGTGTGTGCGAGTGAATATTGCGGCTTTGAACAATGCACTGCAATTACGCTATAATACTGTTTGGTTTGGCACCATCTCCTCGCATCGTGGACAATGTTAACGCCCACATCTTGCCCCTCTCAATGTTAACGCCCACATCTACCGCCCACATATCCTGGCATCGTGGACAATGTTAACGCCCACATCTTGCCCCTCTGACAATGTTAACGCCCACATCTTTTCACATGTTAACGCGCAACGCCCACAAGGTACTACTTTACCACTGAGGACGCCCCCCCTTTTTAATGTATATGGTGTCCATATATATAGCCTATGTCCATCTCCTGGACCTCCCCTTTCCAACGCTGTATTGGGTGTTGTGATTAGTGGTGTACTTTCCGAGTTTACTCACCTCAAAGGACACAGTTCTCTCTTTATAATAGTAGTATAGATTTAAATGTTATTTTCTATAAAGAAACCTTGAAGGATCTACACAAATTACCCCTTGCTGAATTCAGAATTGTCTACTTTTCTAAAATGTATAGCTTTCCAGGATCCATTATTGCTTTCATACCCCTTTCTACCATTAACTGGAAGGAGGTTGAAAGCACAAAAAAAAGCAAAAATAGGCTATGTCCAAGAAAAATGGCAAAACTGTAAAAAATGTGGTTTTCTAACTAAAGTCTGTCATTCCCTAAATGCTGGGAAATGGTGATTTCAGCCCCACCACTTCTTTTTTGATACCATTTGCAGGGGGGGGAAAAACAGAAGCTTCAATTAGTAGCACATTTTTTCCCAAACAACCAAAATGTAGCTGTATTTTTGGCTAATTACTGGGTCCACTCCAGGGGAATCCACAAACCCTGGGTCCCTTTAGAATCCCCATGATGTTGGAAGAAAAGGACCCAAATTTGGCGTGGATATCTTATGTGGTCAAAACGTTACAGGGGCCCAAGCGCGAACTACTCCAAATAGCCCCAAAAATTCTTAGCACAGGGGCTGAAAAGGTCTAGCAGCGAAGGGGTTAAAGCCACGTGTGTGCTCTAGAGATGCAATACACGCATACAGATTTCAGGCCTCACAAAGCTATTGCCTACAAAAGGAAGAGATTGTAGAACAGTTCCAAGTACACAGACTTCTTCTAGTGCCTAATGGCCACAACCAAACATTGAAATAAGCCAGTCCATACTGATCACCAATAAATATACACATCAAATGCACAAACTCTTGACACCTCACCCCCACTAGAACCTTTAGCATTTCTCTACGGAAGAGAAAGCGCCAAAGCCTAACAAGCATTGGCATAGCCAATAGGTCTCGCCTTTGGAACCTTATAAGTGTTTAGCCATGCAACAATTGATGTTGTTTAACCAAGGATATTGTGCTCCATAACTAAATACTTATAAGGTCCCAAATACTAAATATTTATAAGATCCCCCAAGGCGAATGAAGTGATAATAAACTTCAGTCGAGGTAGCCCAATGAGCCTTGTATTCCGCCGGCGGCAAGTATACCCGAACCAGCAGTGAAAATTGAGCAGCCCTTTTCACTGAGGGATCCTCTACAGCTAATTGGATTCATTTTTGCCTCAATTTTTCTCCAACGAAGACATAGTTGTTGCTTATTTATGTTATGCAACTAACAACCATTAACCCCTTCCATGCTTCAGTCGGCCGTCGCGAGCACTACCTGGCTGGTGCTGCGAACAGCCAACGGCCGACGCGGCCCCGCCCACTCCTTGGAACGCCTGCACTGCGCCGAAATAACAGCCGCGTAAATGGGTTAATAAAGCCAATAGTAATGGCTTGTTGTAGGTGTAATGTTGCTTGTTGTATGCTATCTGGACGTAATGACAGATGTAGCAAAATGCCAGTTGGGCTGCACACTAAGCTAAAAACAGATCTTCAGCTTTTGTGTTTTTAAGCAACGCCCTTAATTACATCGGCCACGCCCCTTTGAGAGATTACCCCCCCTTTTTTTATCCCACTTAAAGCCCTGACATTACACCCCTGAACATTCCACAGGATACGGGCAGGTCGTGCGCTGAAGGAGTGAGTCATGGCGTTTCCGTGCTAGCTGAGACCGCATCAGAGTAGATGAAGGTAGACGGCCGCATTAATAATTCACTACGGAGAAGCCCCGGCCGACCCTCTCTTTTTATTAGCCCGCTTTGTTCCAATCTCCCCCTGTCTAACAGCCCACTGGGACTAGTTATGCTGGATAATTTACTGTTTTTTCACAACCTGTTGTGCAAAAATTTTCTTTTGTGCGATAATAGTAGCTATTAAGTCGCAGGTGAAGAACTAGTAACTACGTAGTTATGTGTTATTTATTTCTTGCTCAATAATTTACAAGAAAAATGGCATGTTCTGTTCATTCTTCTTGCGATGGTGCGCCCCTTTCCTAAGGAAGCATGTAATTAAAGACTGTGGTCGCTTGTGGGTGAGTTGTGGGGGGCCTGCTCCAGAGACCACCTGCAAGTCACAGTTGCAAATATATCGACCCAAAAATATCTAATTTTCTTGACATAAACCTAGGTAAGACTGTGTGCAGTGCACACGTTCAGCGACATACCATTCTTTTGTATTGATAGCTCTGGTAATAACTGTACCTTGAATGGAAAAATCTGGAAGCAAATTTCGAACAGCACATCCAAAGTCGCATAGAGTTAACAGCTTTTATAGCGGCTTTCAAAAAGTTGCCTATCCCTTTCAGAAGTACAAAGAGAGTTTTATTGTATGTTGAGGGAGGAAAGGAAGGGACTCCTGTAGTGACGTCACAGTCGCCAGTCAGTTTCGTTCAGTGAGGTCAGTGCCTAGCGCCAGATTTTTGTAATGATGTCACAGTCCGATTGAAGGCTCTTGCCGAGATCTCAACGGCTGGCGTCAGGTTCTTGCATTGACTATCAATGGCTTACAGTGATGTCAGTGGCTGTTGTCAGTTTCTAAAGTCCACCTCTATCGTTAATTTAATGCTTCGACGCTACTGGTTGACGTCGGGTGCTGGGAATAGTGTCGTAGGCGTCAAGGTCTTGGCCTAAGTAGATGAGATGATGTGCAGCCGGCAAGCAGCAGCTGTTTTCAAGCACAAGCACACTCATGCTTGTGGCGGCATCCACCTCGTGGGAGTAAGCAGCGGCCAATTAGCATGCGCGCCCCTGCTCGCTCCTGCAAGGTGGATGCCGCCACAAGCACAAGTGTGTGCTTCCAAAAAGCGCAGAGCGACGGCTAAAGGTCCTCCTATGCAGCGCATGGCGCTACGTAGGCGAGACCTAAAAAGGAAATGCCATCTTCTCATTAGCAAAGGTATCTGGGGAAATATCGTGTTGACCTTTTCAGCAGCATTCAAACTTAATTTGACATCCCTGGTAATTATTGTTTTTCAATTTTGTTTCAGATGAGGTGCTAAATTAAACCTCAACATTGCATTAGAGAGATCTATAACCTCGCTTACACAAGCCAGACCTTCAATTAATTTCCTTTATTTCAAATCTAATGTGTCTGGCTGTAATATCTGACTACTTGTTATATATTTCTCTGAACATAATCGACAAACTAAATTAGAAAGGAGAGAGGTTATGATTCAGGCAGGAGTCTGCGTTCTCATTGCACAGCTACACCCCAAACCTGCCCTTGCATGAGGCTATCTACAAGTAGAGTGTATCAGAAGCCTTTTGGTTTGTTACGGTAAACAAATAAATGAAACACCTTCCCGAACACTACAACATAATCACAAGGAAGCATAAACAATCTGCAGATCATTCATTTTTAACATGTCTGCTACTTATGTTTCCCTTAATAGCAGAACATGGTCTGTGTTCATTTTCATTCTGTTCTTTTTGTTTCTTATTTTGTCTCTCTTACAGTGGTTGACATTTTAGTCTAATCATGTGGGCCAAGTAAACAGTGACAGAATAGACCTTTGCAACTGCTTCCAAGAGGTAAGAACAACTGGTAGAAAGTGCACTGTCACACTGGCATGACCGGTTTTCCTAAAATATCTACATGTTCTAGGTATCACATTTATTATTGTTTACTACTGGTATCTGCTAAACAGTGCTTAGTATATTCCCCTATGTACTGCTCCTCTGCAGGTGGTTGCAATTTAAAAGATACTGAAATTAGAAAAACATAGTGAATCCATTTTGTAATTATTTATACACTCGATGGTTATCCTGAAGACCTGAAGGCCTTTTATCCAATCGTTATAAACCAACATGTACTTGCTAAAAGAGGAATTATGTTTTAGCTAGACCCTAACCTCGCAGACCATCTGGGCAACACATTTGTGAGTTTGCTAATATTGGACTTGCTTTACCATACTAGCCGACATTTATTTAAATTCAAATGTGCATTTATTTGTGTAACAATCATTTTTACACAGCACAGAGCACCAACAGGAATGTGAGCGATTTACATGTGAAAGAAAGGAGCAAAATGACATAGAACATCTCTTACAAGAAGAAAATAAACATGGTAAACGTGGTTAGGAAGTTGATGGGCAGATGATGGATTATTACATTTAGAGAAATAGGCTTAACTGTAAGGTATTCTGAAGTTGGGAAAACAACATACATTAACAAGGACAGAGAATTTGATTAAACATTCAGCAATACAAGAGTACTTGAGTATCAAAATTGTAGGGGTAGGATGGATATAAGCAGTTGGTGGTTTAATTAGTCTGGAGAGAACATTTCAAGTGCTTACGAAAAGACATTATGGAGGGTTTTAATTTAGTCCACTGAAAGCGAGTTCCACAAGAGAAACGCCGACTTGAGAAAGATTAATTCTGGGCATTAGTGGTGTTGATGGCGGGTGGTTTGAGTAGAAAACTATTTTTGCTTCTTGATTCTCTGTCACCACCCAACTGTTTGCGCAAGGAAGAAATTAATTAAATAAAATTAAAATAAAAGTATAGAGTGCACACATACCCTAAGGCTTCAACAAACTGTAACCTAAAAGCCCAACGGAGGAAGAAAACATCTCGACCAAAACCTAAAAGGAACTAAAGCATAGAAAGCCAGGTTTTTAGGCTTTCCCGGAACAACCAATGATTCTCCTATAGCTTTAATAGGAAGAGGCAATGAGGTTCCCCAATTTGACAATGGCAAAGAAGAAAGATCGACAACCCCACCTGGCCCGCAATAATCTAGGAAAAACAATCGCCATACCGGCAGCTGAACGAAGAGGACATCTGGGTAAGTGACACTCAAATTTGAATCTTAAGAATTTAGAGCCTGACTTGTGTAAAGCTTTGTGTGTGCTACGTATAATGCCCTAATCAAGATCCTTTTTGTCAAGGTGAGCCAGTAGAATATATGGAGCTCCTGTGAGACTGACTGAAATTAAGGAATTTCTCACATTTCAATTATGATTAATATGAATGTGCAATATAGGCTAACACATTTTCTTTTGGAGATTATCGGATTAGCATGGGTTGTACAGTTTCTTGTGTTTGCATTTTATGGATTGTTACATTCCCTTGAGCACCAGGTCGTTTTCACTTTGTATACAAGTACACTGATGATTATGGAGATTTGTGGAGAAATCAGCAAAAGGAAACCCTTGTCAGACCTCTTATTTTGTGTTATAATTGAGAATTTTTCTATATATTTTATCAGTGACTGCATTATTTGTGGGAATCACTTATTGGGAGTATGATTCCCACCTACTAAATGGTGCCCATAGCACTTTGTACATATATATAACACTTAGCTATATCCTGTTTGGCACATAGGATGGTCCTTGTTATAACTTACAAGGATCAAAGAGGCAGCAGAATTTTTTTGCACTGCCTGGAGCCTATTGAGAGAACTTTGATTAATATTCAAACATAGCACATTGCAGTAGTATAAACGGAAGAAACAACTGGAGGACAAACAAGGTATGAAAGGAAATCTTTCTTCAAAAATCTGATGATATTGAAGAATAAGGATGCTGTATGACTGACCTGTTTATCAAAGATCAGCTTATCATCAAAGATCATCCCTATGTTCTCAGATGACATGGTTGGGAACGACGGAGAGGCAAAATAAGTTGGCCACTAGATATTACACCAAATAGACTGCTCTTTACCAAAAATATGAATATCAGTCTTGTCAGCATTTCATTTAAATTATATTACTCACAAAACGAGAAGGATATATGTATAAAACTAAATAAGACTAACATAAAGAGGGAGAAAAAGACTTGAAAAGAAGAAAAAGAGAGATTGGCCCACTTAATTACTGGCCAAGTAACCCACATTGGTAAACCACTAGGAAACCCACTATTGGAAAACCCTTAGGATTTTTAAATTGCTCTTACCCACTAGATAGTGGAATGCTTCATCATAGGGCCGCTAACACACCCTGGTGCAAGCCAACGTTTAGAGAGGAGCGATATGGTTTTGGAAGAAAATTATTTCAAACTAGGGATACCTAGTGTTGAAAACAAATTAAGTTAAAACTGACTAAGTGGGTAACTGCATATAATTTATTATGGGTCCCACTTGGCAGGATTAAAAACACTCTCGACAGGTATATGTGAGAACCAACGACCCCATTACCCTATCTGTTGAACCGACATGTTTCAGCCTATCACAATTGCCCAACAGGGTCAAAGGTCTTCCTCAGGATACAGATCCCTTATAATTTGTTAGACTACCTCCTAGTCCGCTCGCTCTTGGGATCTTCAGGGACTGGCTGCTGAGTACAGGGACTCCAAGGACCAGGAGCCCTGCAACGTTGTCCACCTGTGCTGCCTGTTTCCCCGCCCACAAGCCCTACATTACATCTTGCGGCCCCCGCTTCGTGGGAGCGGTTCGCTCTTGGGATCTTTAGGGACTGGCTGCTGAGTACAGGGACTCCAAGGACCAGGAGCCCTGCCACGTTGTCCACCTGTGCTGCCTGTTTCCCCGCCTACAAGCCCTACATTACATCTCGGAGTACCCGTTGCGCGGGACGCTCGCACGGGCGTGCACCGGGTGAAGCCCGGGCGAAGGGCGGGCCCGTTTGAGACTGTGTGAGGCTGGGCTGGGCCAATCCCTTTGGACTTGTAACTGGAGACTGATAAAGAACTTGTGAGTAACCGGTTATGCTAGTGTATTGTTAAAGCTTATGCAAACCGGTTTTTTTGGACATGCTTAACCGTCCTGTAGTTTTAATATTAGTAGATGTAAATTCTCTTTGAAATTTAGTTGATCAATAAGCTTTCTATTTTATAATTTTAAGGGCGTTTATGTAATTAGGATATTGGACCCGACATCTTTTCTCATTCCGTACTATCTTTCCCGAGTGTTGGTTACACTAGAGTACTGGGTTCTGGCCTTTGGAATAAGGGCTACATCTATAACACCCAATATATAGGGGTACCTGTGTTCCTGCTATTATTAAGTAAAAAATCTTATTAAGTGGGGTTTTTACTCCCTGTAATTTTCGATTTTTACTTAATACGCCATTAACAACATGTCGAAACGTAAAACCCAAAAAGGAAATAACAATGTTAATGAGACCCCAGGCTCTACTATTGAATGCTACCTCATGAAGGCGGTTAGCGCCATTAGCGTTGAGATAGATAAGGCTGAGCGGCGTCTCTCGTTAGGGCCAGGAAATGTACCCGTTCCTGCAAAAGCGATTGACTCACTACTGGAGTCTAATACTGAGCTTAATACTAGTAAAGAATTACACATTACCCCCCATTTGAATGTTATGTGCCAAGATCCTGCCCCAGATTCTTCTGAATCTAGAGAAGTACACAGTGTACAGGAATGTAAAGAATCACCTACCTGTAAAAAGAAAAGGAGTTGTAGGAAAAACCAGCAAAAACAAGGGACAGCCAATAAAGGCAGTAAGGTTTTATCATATAATCCTGTAGTGGAAGATCCATCTAATATGGGGATTATGTGTGATGCGCAGGTTAATAAGATCATAACAGCCTTAACCCTTACATTACAAAAATATCTTGAACCATTGGAAGATAGAATAAACAAACTTAATGGTGAGGTTGTTAGACTTAACGGGATGTTTAACAATTTAGAAAAGGTGCTCAAAGAGAATGCTAACAGTCAGCATAAAGATCTACAGGGTACAGGAACAACAACCGCCCCAGGGGCCGTATCTGATACCCCAGGGCATGGAAGGGCTGGGCCATCGATAAGCTCTTATCTCGGAGTATCTAATACAGTAGATAAGTTAGTCCCTGTAAGACAAAGAAAGGAACTACTAAGGGATAGTTACTCCCGTGAGGCAGAAAGCCAAGGCATTAGGAATAAGGACCCTATTAAGGTACCCATAAATCCGACAGATAAAGACCCAGAGGCAGGAATAAGAATTAGATCCATTAATTTGCCCCCGGATTGTTGTCTGTATGTGGCAGTATTAGTGAACGTCCCTCCTCTTAGCACGAGTTCAATAGAAACACATGCATCCCTAAAAAATAAAGTGGTAGACTGGTTAAATCGTAATTGCAGTTTTCCTATTAGTCATGCAGACCAGATCCTTACGACCAGAAGAGTAAACTGGATCGGTCCCACAAGGAAAACAAAGAAGGGGGACTGTGTCATTGTGAATTTAAGAGCCCATATTATGCCAGGATTACATTGGAGAAAGCCTCTGTCTTGACAGATAATGATAGTAGTATTCTAGCCCTGCCACTTGTTTTTTTCTATAGCCATTTAAAACGAGATATACCTATGGCATCAGATCGGGTCTATCCAAGAGCTAATTGGTCATTGCCATCTTTGCAACACTTTGCCCTCCCTATCCATAATAGATTCCTACCACTTAGTTCCCTCGAAGATAACGATTGACACAGCCCCGCCCGCAACAATAAAAGAATGGCAGGTTTTAGGAGTTTTAAGCAACAAGGGGCCGAGAAGTCAGTAGGGCAATTGTCATCTAGTCAGGTCCCAAGTCTACAGGGGGATATAAGCATTTTGGGAGGCAGGAATCTGAGTGAAGAACAGGGAGAGACTTTAGATGGTAATGGGAATGAACCTATAGAGGCAGATCTTTTGTCCATGCTGTGACCAATATGGTCAATGCAACCGGGGATGATCAGCGGCTAATGACCCAGATAGCAGAAACCATAGAGAGACCCAAAACTAGAGGGTTTAATATAGCTTCATGGAACATAGCCGGACTGACTAAGAAAAAAAGATATGTTAGGATGGATGGACTTTGTTAACATACAAGACATTATTTGTCTCCAGGAAACCTGGTGTTTAGAACATGTACATTTTGATGGGTTTGTCTCCTATAATTTACCTGCTTTGCGTTCTATAGCAGGTAGAGCAAAGGGGGGTTTGTTAATACTCATGTCCTTTGACCTGCCGATAGAAGTTAAAATATCTATTAATGTTGGCTGTCACTCACAGGTACTTTGGCTACATCAGAAAAATGGAAAGGAAATTCTGTTAATCAACTTCTATAATAATTTGTGTGATTATACATGCCACAAGATAGTTACAGAATTGAAGAATGCAATTGATAAATTGTGTTGTGATGAAGGTGTTATTTTTGATATAATTTGGGTAGGTGATCTTAATACGCAATTATGTCCCCTGTCCGCAACCAAGATATGTGGGTTTAGGAATGATTCAGGAGATGACTGTGTGCACTTCCCACACAATCATTATGGTGAAATTTTAAACACATTTATGGCTAAATTCGACTTGGACATAATGCAGTGTGCAAAAGACGGCAATGGAAAGTTGATTCCTACTTTTACAGGCAGAAATGCCAACACCATTATAGATCATGTACTGGCCTCAACAAACATGGTCTCCTTATGTTTCACACCCCGGGTAGAAGATTTATTATTAAGTGACCACAATTGTATTACAATGACTTTAGCTGTATGGGGCAATAGATGCCCAGTAATCCAAATAAGGATCGGCAATATTACCCCATGTAGATCCAATGGTACCAGGATAAAATGGAAAGGGGTCAACCCGGAAAAGGCATTAAAAAATATTATTACAGTTGGTTACACTGAGATTATGGAGAGTCTGGAAATTAACATCGAATCAGCCCAGATTTTAATGAATTTTTGTAAGATCAATGGATCTATTGATAATATTATGACTAGGACTTCTAACAAGAAATCGACTCAGAATAGAGGATGGTTTAACCATGCATGTACTCACTCCCTGAATCAGTTAAAACATGCACTGTCTAGTAGGAGTAGGGATACGGTGCTTGTTAAGAACTTAAGACTGACCTATAAATTGCAACTTAATCAGAGAAAGAGAGAGCTCCAAGAGGAGGCCTGGGACAAATGAACACTGGCTGTGGAAACATCTAACAGCCAGTTGTTCTGGGAAACAGTTAACTCACCTTCCTTAAAAAATGAGGAGGTCCCTGAAATGACATCACATGTCAGCAAGTGAGGCATGGGTTGCACATTTCTCTAACATTTTTATCCTTGTAAATGTAATTACAACGGACTCCGGGGATTCAGGCATCTGGCCAATTTTAACACAAAATATCACATTAAAGGAGGTAGAACAAGGTATTAATAGCAGCAAGGGAGGGAAAGCACCTGGCCCGGATGGTGTTCCAATAGAAGTCTATAAAGCCATACCTGCTCTCTGGGGCCCCAAAAATAAATAGAGTTTTTAATGTCGCTGTAATGGAAGGATCCCCTTCTACATGGGGTGAATCAATAATTATTCCCATTTTTAAGAAAGGGGATAGATACGTAGCAAAACATTACTGGCCGATTTCTCTCTTTGACTCAATCAAAATTATGAGGAGGGTCCTACTAGTTAGGTTAGAGGAGTGGGCCGAGGAAAATGGGATCTTAACACAGTCCCAATACGGTTTTAGGAAAGGGCGAGGAACCCTTGAGCAGTGCATTAATCTGGATTTAATAATAGGAAAATATACATGTGCAAAGCTAGGGTCCCTTTTCCTATGCTTTGCTGATCTAAGCAGCGCATTTGATTTAGTGGATCATGACCTGTTATGGCCGATCTTACTAGGTCTTGGTGCCCCAGAGCCCATTATCTTTTTTTGGCTAGGCTTTATGAAAAATTATTGACATCTGTGCGGTATGGCCAAAGGGGCGAGTGTACCCCCAAATTTGAAGTTAAATTGGGCATCCGGCAAGGCTGCTTCCTTGCTCCATTGCTTTTTACACTCTTTATTAATGCAGTGGACGCAGAGCTTAAAGTTGTAAAGAACTCCTATAGGATTACAGAGGTTAACAGATAAGTTTGTTGATTTTATTAAGGGTAGAAAATTGCAGATTAATAAGACCAAAACTTATTCTATGATTTGTGGTTCGAGGCCCCGGAAAACCAAATCTTTTTTTGTAGAAGGACAGAACATACAAACAGTAGATAAGTTCTGTTACTTAGGGATAACTTTTTCCAGTAACGGTAAATGGTCACAGGAAATGATGAATGTTAGGTCCAAATTGGTAAAAACTGTGCACGGGGTCTTTAGGTTTGCTGCCAAAATCGGGGACCGTGGAATTAAAGATATGGTGCATATTTACCAGTCCAGATGTACCTCAATTGCACTTTACGGTGCGGGGGTATGGGGCCATTACCATCATGATGACTTGCAAACAGAGGAAAATACATTTCTCAAAAAGTTGCTCTGTTTGCCCACTTCTGCATCTTCTGATCTTATACATAGCGAAGTGGGGATTAATTACCTGACAGATCTAATTGGGTTAAGACCATTATTGTTATGGAGATCTATATGGTTGAAAGAAGAGACTACATTTAACAGAAACATCATTAAAGATTGTCTCCAATTAGATAATTGTTTAAAGATTCCTTGGCTCAACTATATAGTACAAACCTTCAAAGACCTATTTAATATAAACATCTTGGAAAACCCCAATGGAGTAATAGAAATTCCCAAGATTGAACTGAAAAATACGTTTTTGCGGGAGAAAAATTGTGACCGTAAAAAAAGGAGTGAGCTTTTGACAACTTGCCAGTTCTATTACTCTCATTTAGAAACTGAGGGGTTCCAGGCTTATCTGCGCCAGGTAACCAGGTCATCACATCGATTCGTTTTTACAAGAATGATATTAGGCCTTGTCCACCATTTGGTAGCATTTCCTTGTGTTAAAAAGTATCCCGCAACCCCGTGCCCATGTGACGGACATACTAAACAGAGCACTTTGCACTTTCTCCTTATTTGTGACTTGTATTTGAACCTCCGTATTGCTTTCCTTAAACCTTTGTTTAAAAAATACTGCACTTTAACCACGAATGCTGCTATGAGTCTGCTGTTTACCATGCAAGAGCCTGACATCTGTTTTTATACTGCAACTTATATTTTAAAATCAATTAATTCAAGGAAAAGTATGATTTTTTTAAAAGTGCACTAACAGTCAAGAATGTATTCCATTGATATAATGATTTGTATAGGTTTATTTATTATTTATTTATTTATTTTTTACACTTGTAATGCGCACAGATACCCACAAAGGGTTTCCCGGCGCCATGGCTAAGAGAACGAAATACAGAAAGCAAATGCCGTCAAAAGATCAACAACCATTTATTTAAACAATTATTTATTAAACAGCCAGGTTTTAACTTTTTTCTTGAAACTGGCGAAGTTTTCCTCTTTGCGCAAGGCTAAAGGGAGGGAGTTCCAAAGAACGGGTCCCAAATGGGAAAAAGATTTACCTCCCATTCGGGCCAGTTTGAATCTGGGAACCACGAAAGTTGCTCCATTTAAGGAACGGAGATTCCGTACAGGAACATGGGGCCTAACCAATTTCTGCAGGTACCGTGGTGCGGTTCCTGCCCTGATCTAGAACATGTAGGTCAAGGCCTTAAACCGGACCCGGTTTTCTCCTTTCAACCAGTGTAGGTCTCTAAGGTGCTTCGAGATCCTTGCTGTCCTAGGGATCTTACACAACAGCCTGGCTGCGGAGTTCTGGACCAATTGTAGTCGTCTGATTACGGCTAAATTGGAGCCCAGATAGAGAATGTTACCGTAGTCAAGCCTAGATGTTATTAGCGCATTGACTACGGTCTTCTGGGTGTCCACAGGTAGCATCCAGATAATCTTCCGCAGCCATTTAATGATGGTGAGACAAGTACCAGCCACTTTATTGGCCTGCTGCTTCATCGACAAAGAATCATCGATACACACCCCAAGGTTTCTAACCTGGGTAGCCGGACTGGGGAAAATGCCCAAAGATGGCGGCCAATGCCTATCCTGCCACAGATCACGATTTTTTCCCAAGAGAAGGATCTCCGTCTTCTCCCCGTTAAGCTTCAGCTGGTTAGTTGACATCCAGCTGAAGACCTCCTGGAGACCAAGTTTCAGGACTGAAGGGGATGAAGACTCTGAGTTGGTAAGGGAAAAAATAATCTGTGAGTCGTCCGCGTAGGTCATAAGTTCAAGACCTACCCGCTCTGCTAGATCAGCGAGGGGGCGGAGATATAGGTTGAAAAATAACGGACTTAAAATTGAGCCCTGGGGCACGCCATGAGATGACAGAAAAATGTCCGACTGTGCGTGTAAGGACGAGATCTGAAACGTCCGATTGCTCAGATAGGATCTAATCCAGTCCAATGCGGTCCCTCCGACACCATCCACACTCAGCCTGGCAAGCAGTCTGTTAATCATGTTTTAATATGTGCTTTTATGGTCGTTTTTATCTCAACCGAATAAAGCTTATTGAATTGAATGGACTACCTCCTAGTCAATAACTGTATGGTAGGGAGAATATATGCTTGCCCTTAGTAGACACACTTCAAAAGGCGTACCTACAAACCTAAGACAAAACAAAATCATTATTAGGTCTTCATCCCTCTGCAAGGATGGCCCCTACGTAGTTCACCAAATCTTTATTCACAGAACCCACAGAGATCCTCTGTACTCTGTGTTCATCTCAACCCAAACACCGCATTTGGGGAGACATAACAAGGTTACCAACTATGCCAATAATAAAATCAATAAATGCCAAGCGGACATGAGTCGAAGCCTCCCCTCCTTACCAGGGTTTCATTAACCTTAGTCCAAACTCGGGATAGAGTGGGAACATCGCCCTATAGTCACAGACTATTAAAAATAAGAGGTATAAAAACACATACAATGTGAGGTAGGCAAAAGGATTTCAATATCAAGACAGGAGGGATAGGAAGGTCTCATGTCTGGTTGTCAATCACTCTCTCAACAGTGACTAATAATAGCCATAATAATGTGGGGAAATTCCCTGATACCATGTATCTAATACAGGTTAACCAAGTCTTCTAAGTTTAAGTACTCTTGAGAAGGTGAAGCACTAGTTACAATTTTGTTTTTTTTATCCTTTAACAATAATCTTCTACCTTCCTATTTATCTATAATTCTGTATATGTGCCTTTGTCTCTGTAGCTTAATCACGCAATGGTCTCAAAGGTAAATCTAACAGAGCTCAACTCTCTAAAACCAGCTACTTGTTATAATTTTTGCCCACCTGCATTGTGTTACCATAAGTAAGTTTGTGCAACGCCAAAAAGTCGATATTTTGCATGCTGTCGGTAAACCTTGTCTGTCTGCTCGCTACACGGGGCAGACAGTGTTTCCCCAAGGCACTCTTACTCACTTCATGAAGGTATGATGTGGCTGTATGAGCCTGGATAGGCCCCTGGATATTAGATCTGAACACTGGCCAAGAAGCCCTCTGCTTCATGTTAGCTTTCAGTTTAGGCCACCCAGTTTGGTACTGCTGTGCTGTTCACAAAGTCTCTTAACGTCCTGAGGGATGTATTCCTGCATTCTTTCCGACCACCTTTGTGTTACGGGGGAAGGAAAGAGGTTACTGACGGTTCAACTAGATTTGGTGGTTTAAATGGGTGGTATAAGTGGAGATTTTGTTATGTTTTTCATTTGTTCCCATTGTTGCAGAGCACATACACATTGTTATACCATGACATGCTAAGATGGCTACCCTTGGATGTCTGACTTGGAACGGACGTGGGTTGAATGATCAGCGTAAGGCCCGGCTAAGGCACGCTTACTTATACCGACCCCATATCAATATTTGCTACATGCAGGAACCTCACCTCAATAGTGCCTCTTATAACCGGCTACACGCTGTCTGGCTTGCAGAAACGCATGCTGCAGTATACTCCAGTTATACTCACGGAGTCACCATTCTCACCCGGAAGGGTTTACTGCGGTACTCAAACATGTCTATGTGCAAAACACAAGGTAGATATGTCATACTATATGAAACACTCAAGGTAAGGCCTTTTACATTGGCCGCCATCTATGGGCCTAATATTGATTGCCCCGCTTTCTTAGCAAAACTCTGGTACCTAATCAGTAGTGTGGGACTTGCAACAGGTCTTGTGAGGAGGCGATTTCAATGTAGTGCTTGACCCTCATCCAGACCGATCCAGCGACATGAGGCGACAGTATATAGGAGCGTTTGCTCAAATGAGCCTTACAATAGGAGACTATGGGCATATTGATCTGTCGTGGCGCACCCATCCCAGGACAGAGATGGTAATGCATAGGCGTCACACATACTCTCTGGTCTAGAATGGACTATTGGCTGACTACTAGGGATGTAGTTCCTTTGATGAGGTCCATTGAACACCTATCAAGGACATTCTCTGATCATGCACCAATCCTCCTTTAACTCACAATCCTATGCATGCCACTGCATTCCTTTAACCTGGTGACTCACAACTAATGCTCTTCGCAAAATGATATTCTGGGATGGAGTCTGATAGAGTAGTGTAGAATACTTTTCCCTTAACTCACAATCCATGTCCTTTGTTTCCACACTGTCGGTGGATTTCAATGCTGCTCATTCGGGGTGTATGCCTATCTAAGCAGGGGTTAACAGACACCCTTGCCTCCATCAAATGGAAGCTTGGCGAGTATGAAGATGAGGCTCTATGGGAACTGACTATTTCAGCAAAGACGTTGTGGCCAGGTGCTGTGGCACATTGAATTGCCATTTCAAAGATCCTTTTCCTCTGAAATTCCCATATCTATTCATCAATATTCCCCGCCCCTTACTGCCCATTTCTACAAACAACTCACCAAACAACTCCTGACTCTGAACTGGGCAAGCAACCAAGCGTCTCCTGAGAAAACGTTAACCCTTCTCTTCGCATAGGTCTGACTGTGTGGCTCAGACTTGGAACTATACTATTAATTGTGCACAATCGTAATATGTACACTTCTGGATACACCCACCCTTCTTGCAACCACATCTGGCCATTGAGTCTATGGAATAGAATGTGACTCTGCACCCACAGGAGTACCTTCTACTCGCCGAACGCTCTACTCAGGGTCACCCGCAACTCCC
Organism: Lissotriton helveticus; assembly: GCF_964261635.1. NCBI lineage: Eukaryota > Metazoa > Chordata > Amphibia > Caudata > Salamandridae > Lissotriton > Lissotriton helveticus. Next base: position 1,326,395,861 of record NC_136061.1, on the reverse strand, counting down.
AGGCGGCAGATGATGACTGAGTATCCTGCCAGTTGACCCGTTACGTCTCCTTATGCTAGGCAAATTATACCCAAAGGACAATTCCTCTCGGCGCATCGCTTAATTGCACTGCCACAGCACACTCCGCTTGACATTTTCATGTTCTTCACATTTCAAGGTGCTTTTGGAGCCCTGCACGATAGACTCCCAGCTTTGCCTCCAACATTCCATGTGCAAGGCTTGATACTGCCCCAGACCCTCGCCGTGGAAATTGATCACGCCCCTGCAGAGGGTCATGCAAGATAAGGTGCCTATATTCATTGCTAGGGCGTACTCTAATTGGGAAACTGTGCTCGACACCCCCCCAAATCCTCTCCCAACCCCACTGCTGCACAATGGCGATATTGCTGCAGGCTACCTAAAGCACGACTACGGACTGCGCTCAATTCACATTTAATAAAAAAATCAAATGTATCACTCCCTTGCGCAGTAACACCCCATGGGACTCTTGGATGATGCACACAATGGTGCTTCATTCCTCCATTTAGCCTGGGACTGTCCTACAGTGCAAGGTTTTTGGTCATCTTTTATGATGCCATTACCTCAATCACTAACAATCAGCCCCAAAGGACTCCACTGACTGCTCTTCTGGGATATGTCAAAGAGATTCCTGGTGAGGTCTGACAGCTGCCACAATTCTAATACTCCTGGCAAGAGGGCGAGTTGCAATAAACTTGGGGGGCAGTCCAGTACCACAAATGACTAACTGGTTGCATGATGTAACTTACTGCCAAGAGCAACTTACAGCATAGTGAGAATTATTGCCTGTGGGCTCCCGCCCAGTGGATATCTGGCCCCCTTTCATCACATGTATTGCTTCCTGAGCAGACCTTGTTGGGGGCCCAGAGTGCCCCTCAACTCTCCTGATCCATGTGAGGTTCGCTCATGTGCAAAGCCCCCCTTGACTTGTGGAAGCCCCACTGATCAAGGTCTCACATGCCCCACTGTCCTCGCAGCTCCTGTGTTTGTAAAAAGATTTATTGTATTACAAATGTTGATTGTTGTTGGGTCTGTGGTGTTATTACTCACACTTGTCAACACTCTGCACTGCTATTATGCTTCGGTCTACCTTTTTTTTCCTGTTTACCTACCTCAACCTAGAGTTAAAGCAAAATCTGTTCTCGGCCCAGGTAGCTAGTAGATTAGGGGCCCTGAAAAGAGAATCATTACATTTCATATCAAATGTAAAAGCTTCACAATATGGGGAGGCAAGAGGTGAGATATTATACTCTAGTGTGTTTTGAAAAACCACTACAAGGTCCCCCTCCGAATTTGTTCAAACAAACAATCTTACCTAAGCAGGGAGTAGCCTATTGCTGAGGCCTCCAATAATTCAGACTAGAGGAGTCCAGACCAGGTTTAAGTCACAAAAACATAATCTGTTTTTTGTGATCATACGAATTCCATAAATTCTACTTTTCACTAGCGATCTGGCAATAATGAGAACAAATTAGGCTGTCCACTGGCAATTTTGACAAGTATGCTTTCATTAGACGCTCTCTGTAACCTTGCAGTAGGACTGGGTTTTGTAAACCCCTTCCTACTCTCCAACATCATTAAAAGGGATACATAACTGGTGTTAGCTGCTTTCGGCATCTCCAATAAGTGAATACGGGAGCAAGCAATGGGTACTGGTACTGGATGATGTTTGAGTGCCTTCAAAGCTCGCCAGCGGCACAAACGTGTTGCGATCCGATTTTAAAAGCCTGCCATAGAAAGGGGGTATAGCTACAGCCATTCGACCGAAAAAAACAGAAGGTGGGGGTGAATAAAAACCCCAACTGGAGTCCAGCAACTACAACTTGCTCTCAGAGATTTCTATGAGACAAGCTTAATAGGCACCCAAATCTAACTAGATAAATTGTGAGAAAAGTCAACCATAAATTAAAAATAAAGAAGGTCCGTCTCTTCAAGATGGCACTCCGAGATGTCAGGACCCTGGCACATCCATAAACCAAATACCAATCCTCTGCACACGTTTGGGATATTACTACATAAAGTTGCATTTATAAATCACAATAAGGTTTATCCTGTGTTTTTCATAAATGTGTATTCGGTTTCTTCTTAAAGTGAAGTTCATCCTGTGCTTCACGTGGTCAGTTTCTTAGCCAACACGTGTTTCGTCCGTGTTACATGGGATTACCCCGCGACTTCCTCAGGGCTAGGGGAATATACAAAAGTGCTTGTTCGTATATGCATGTATAGATTGTACACTCATTTTTAAGGTGACTGTGGTGACAAGTGTAGGCCTTTGATTCCTAAAGTGTTGATCTGTGTAATCCATGCGGTAATTAACATTGCAAATATCCTAAACACAATATTTATTTATGTAGCAGTATATATATATGGGGGAAGAAAGAAAAAAACAACCCCTTACTGCTTATTCTTATCATTAATGTTCATTTATTGTGGTTACATGAATTACTTATGGTTCCCTCATTGGGAATCCACCTCAGTGGGCAGGTGCATTTGTGAGCATGCAATTATCAGATGTGGGGTTTCTGATTTTTGTTAACAATGACCATAATATCAGATTCACCTTCCAATACACCCAAAAGAGTATAACTTTTCTAGATGTAGAACTGTTCATTCTAGACAAGAAGATCCAAAGCAGACTGTTTAGAAAACCCCACGGCTTGCAATTCAACTCTTCATGCCTCAAGCGCACATCCAGGACATCAGATAAATGCTATCCCGTATGGCGAATTTATGCTTGCGAGACGTAGTTGCACACAGAAACTGACTTAAAAAACTGCATACAAAGCATGGCTACAAGAGTTTCACGTAGAAGATATGCCAAAAAAACTGTACATAATGCTATTGAGAGAATCTCCAAGGTCAGCCGACAAAGTACAAACAAACTAAAGAAAGACATCAAAACGGTATATCTAATCACAGACTTTAACAAAAACGCACATACATTAACACGTAGCATGCAGAAACACTGGCACCTACTCACAGCAGACAAGATACTACAGGACTTCACAACATCCAGGCCCGAGATAACTTTCCGTAGTGGTTTCTGTCTGAGGAATATTGTCAGCCCTAGCTACCCAAAAGTGGAACATACACCTAACTGGCTTCCCCAACAGACTCTGGGTTTCTTAAAATGTGGCCACTGTTCTATGTGCAGATGGGCCGCAGACAAGAAAAAACTATTCTCGGGACCGAATAAAAGGATATACAAGATTGACCCCAACATTACATGCTACACCAAATGTGTGGTGTATGCTATTGAGTGTAAGTGCAGACTAACATACATCAGTAGTCTCAAGGAACGCATTGGAGAACACATGAGGGCTGTCAATCAAGGGGACAGCAGGTATCCAATAGCCACACACATAGCAGAATGCAAGTCCCAGAACACCCACATAACCTTCTCCTTTTCTGGTTTGGATATCTTACCCAGGGACCTGAGGAGAGGTAATAGGGAATTACTACTCAGGAGAAGGGAGGTACTTTGGATCATGAGACTTAAAATTGTGGAGCAGGGCCTCAACACCGATCACGAGCTTCAATATTTCCTTGGTGATTAATGAGCTACTGGGCTATCACCACCTTACACACGAAGTCTCTCAATAGGACATCAACATGGCAACTCTCACGACCATTATATCAGATAAAATTAACTTAAGGAACTCTAGCATACTTGGCTTTAGCTGGACGGATCTAGGATACTGGCAGATCAGCCATAAACATATACATTAGAAGAGGAGTGGCAATGCCAAACTGAGACCCAAACATAGGTCACGACAAAAAAAAAACATATGCCTCTCCGCGTGTTTTATTTGAAACTTTTATGGAAACAAACTTGAACTAATGAACTGAATTGCTAGTAATACCACTAAGGGGTATCCGTAAACGATACAGCTTACTTTGACCACCCGCCTGAATCGCAAAAACAAATAAAACAAAATGTCACAGAATAAGTATAACACCGTATTTGATGTACACTTAATAATGTGAGAATACTTGGTTTGGTTTATGAGCTCAGAAATGGACAATATGTACTACAAAATGCCTTCTACACAATATATTATTTACATGTAAGAACGTACATTATCGTTCCCGTCTGCCTCTTGAAAAAGCTGTTTTTTCAACTGTATCAAGCGTGCATCACAAGATAACCACATTGTCCCACGTGTCACAACACCTTCATAGTGCACCTTCACGCGGACAACTGCCATGGGCTTTTAGCACGGAACGTGTGGAGCTTTATATACCTAATATCACCTTACTTAAATTATTTAATGAATTAAGCACTGCAACTACCTCTGGAATAATTTGCTTCTAGAACAATTGGAGACCAGGGATCATTGTCCCAATCTTGTAAATTTAGCAATAACTCCAGATAATCACCACTTACATCAGCAATGCCCCAGAGATCCTAAAACACCACTACAACATGGCGGCTATATGAGGGACGTTATCCGGCATAGCCCACCTTTGATTACCATAGAATAAAGCAACGCCTGGGAAGGAGTGCCCCAGAACGCTGCAGACTCGCTTGGCGCACATGCCGAGAACAGGGAGACCTGTAGACCAACTACCCTGCTGGATTGGGCAGCAGGTTGACACAGAACAACTGTCCTCGCATAACTAAAAAGATACACTGAAATACACAGACGACAACTATGGTAAAACGTTACCCGACAAGCTGAAACCCTTTTTGAGTCGGAAATATCACCGAAAATATGAAACTACAAAAGACTGATCATAGGTATCGTATTTTGTCTCTATTTATGGGAAGCCCTTTCGTGCGAACACCTACAATGGTCAGCATGCCTACATTTACCTTGACAACTTGATGGTGCAATATACTTTTAAAAAAATCTGAAATCTCACATCTGATAATTGCATGCTCACGAATGCACCTGCCCACTGAGGTGGATTCCCAATGAGGGAACCATAAGTAATACATGTAACCACAACAACAAATGCACATCAATGATTAGAATAAGCAGTAAGGGGTTGTTTTGTTCTTTCTTCCCCCATATATATACTGCTACATAAATATTGTGTTTAGGATATTTGCAATGTTAATTACCACATGGATTCCACACAACAACACTTTAGGAATCAAAGGCCTACACATGTCACCACAGTCACCTTAAAAATGAGTGTACAATCTATCTGTGTACATTCGAAGCACTTTTGTATATTCCCTTAGCCCTGAGGAAGTCGCGGAGTAATCCCATGTAACAGCGACGAAACACATGTTGCCTAAGAAACTGACCACGTGAAGCACAGGACGAGCTTCACTTTCAGAAGAAACCGAATAAATCTTTATGAAAAACACAGGATAAACCTTATTGTGATTTATAAATGCAACTGTATGTAGTAATATCCCAAACGTTTGCAGAGGATTGGTGTTGTCAGTGAAGAGGCCTTGTGACCACAGTTGTGGGGATGTGGTGGTTTTTCCCTACCTAATGCACCGTACCAGATTTCATGACACAATCAGATTATATGCGTGAATGACCTGAGAGAGCCACCAGCTTCATATATACATCCATAAACCAGCACAGAGAATGCATTACAAAGAAATAAAAAACACCCCACCTCTAGAAAACATGTAGTGGTGCAGAACGCTGGTAGAAGGACCCTAAGCACGAGTTAGTCTGTGTAGAAGTGCTGCAATCTAATTCAAAACGTCTGCCATAGAAAGGGGATGTGGCAATGGGAGTGATGCAAGAGCCAAAGAACTGGGGCCAGAAAATAAAAACCCACCTGGAGCCCAGCAACTCCAACATAGGGTGGGGAGATGAACTGGAAAGCCTTATATTCCAAACATCCCAAATTGAACTTTAATCTGGCTCCAAGAAGTAGCCGGCACAATACAACTAGAGTGTGATGAGGATGGATGTCCAAATAAAACCAAAGTATCATATCTCATTACCTTCTCTACTGTTTGTTGTATTGTTTAATTGTACATTACCTCAGAAGCCTCCAAAGCAACTAACAAGGTTGCAAGATACAAATAAATAAAGAATATATTTTGGATTGAATATACCCAGGACTCCTTTTAAGCTTTGAATATGGGGGTGGAGGCAGTGGAAGGTGCTCCTGATAAAACCTGTAGATATGATGTGGGAATTATCCAGATAGGCAAGACTTTTCTGCCTTCATTGTATGCATTTTGACACACCGCTCATGATGTCTATGACACCAGCACAGTGAAACCGTAGGCCCTCACTCAGACTCTGTATCTACCATGGATGGTCTTACACTGTGCCCGCCATCCGTTCACAAATTGACTGCTTGGCTCTGGCTCCCCACGGGTATGAGGGTCACAACAGTAAGACGCCAAAGAGCAGTAGGATCTTGCGGAGCCGCTATTGGTGCTGTGCAACCAGGGAGCGTCTGGACATTTCTGGGGACTATACTTACAGTTTAAGAAATAATGTTCATGACAGAGCATGGCTGCACACAGCTATAGTTCAACCATTTACAAAGCATGATGCATTCAATCAATCAATCAATAATAAACTTTATTTGGTTCATGAAAAAAAATAAAAAAATGATACAAATTAAAAGATACAAAAATAAAATGCAATTAATTGATACGAGATTAAAACCAGAATCAACAGACAAAAACATATATAAAAAACTCACTTACACAAAGTGCATATTCATTCATTAAATCTTTATTCAGATATCAAATATCCATAAAAGCACAATTAAAAACCAGCATATAAAAACAAAAAATAAACAGGGACTTGTAATATATGGCATACTCAGCAGTAAAAATACACATGTTATAAAAACCTAAATATATAGTGCAACATCTTCTTCAAATCTTATGGCTAAATTGTTCCCAACAAGTAGCAACATAATATGGTAAAGTGCAATTTGGTAGTCAACAGCTAACAGGTAAAATCGATATGGGGGCAATCAAGTATCGACACATATCAGCATGATATATCAAAGTGCAATTAGGTCTAGACATATAGCAGCATAATGTGTTAAAGTGCAGTCAGATATAAACTATATAATAAAAACCATAATGTCCAAGACAACAGTTTCTATGAAGCACCGGCCAATTCACAGCATGGTTAATCAAAGTGCAGTCAGATCTGGACAAATAGCAGCATATGGTATTAAAGTGCAGTCAAACAAACTATATAGTAAAAATCATAATGTACAAGGCAACCGTTTCTACGAAGTGCATATTGCTATGGATCGCACAGCTGAACAAATAGACTTACAGAGATTCTTCATCTAGGAGTTGCTGAAGATAATGATACGCCTGTGTGCAGTGCTGAGAATTCCTAAGTTATAAAAAGGGCAATATGTAGGTCCTGGTGTAGTCCTACAAAGATCGCAAAAAAGAGAAAATGGAGAAGCGATTGGCCAGAAACATTGTTACAGGGGCAGACCTTGCTTTCCAAATTTTGCTGATATCTAACCAAAAGCAGAGTACTGCCTGCCCCTAAAAAATATTTTCCCCTGCATTTGCAAAGGGGAATGGGTCCCCTGGGGACCCCTTCCCATTTGCAAGTGCATTACCACCCTCTTGAAGAGGGCGGTAAATTGCGAGTGTTTTGCGCCTGCAATTGCGGTTGCAAAACATTCTTACATAGGGTAGCGAGTCGCAATTAGGAAGGGACGTCCTTGGAAAGCCCCTTCCTATTTGCGAGTCGCAAATAAATTGTGACTCGCTAAATAGGGTTTGTATATGGCCCTATTAGTTTTTGCATGCGCATACGGGTCGTAAACCCGTTTGCGCATGTAAAAATGGGTTGTACATCTGGGCCATAGTTGTTTTAGTTATTACCTCACAATTCCTTTTGGCAAATATAGTGAGGGGTAGATAGGGAGGCAGACGAAGGTTTCCTAAGAAAGTGTTTTTCTTCCTTTTGAAGGTGTTTCGTAATCTTTTAAACCCCAAATCTTAGACTCATATAGCGCTATGAGAATGAATTGGGCAGCATAAATCTGCAACAATGGGGCAAGTGCCTTCCCTCATGACGGACAAGGAAAACTAAGAAGTGAACCTACGGTCCTAATTAGTTTTGATCTACAATGTGATATATGTGGAGCCCCGGAGGCTTATGAACTAATAAATACTCTACATAAGAAAGAGTATCAGTGCTAGCTAAACAATGGGTACCTGTTTGTATACTCATAAGTTTGGTACGTTTGGGGCCACAAGTCACGATGTAGGACTTAGCTAATATGTTGTTAAATCAACATTGGCCATAACAGACACAAAAGATCGAATTAACAGACGTAATGTTTTAGGGGTACAGGCAATAAGTACAGCGTCATCCGCACAGAACAAAACAGGTGGCGGTGCACCATTTATTTTAGGAACATCAGTAGTTCTTGAACTTACCTCAGGGGCAAGCTTGTTAATGTAAAAAATGAATAACAGTGGTGCAAGCACGCAACCTTTTCAGACTATGCTGCCAATGCTAAGTTAATTTGATTCCTCCCCATTTTGACCTAGTCTAACCCTAGCTTTGGTGTTGGTATGTGGTGATAGCAGTAAATACATTAATTTGTAGTCCAAACCCATTTCAGAGAGTAATTACCATAATTTTGACCAACTGATGTAGTCAAAGGCCATTGACAAATCCATAAAAGCAAGAAAAGTAGAAGACTGCTTGGCCACCGTGTATTTTCAAACAATTAAATTCAAATGTAAACATAGTTCTATTGTACCAGTGCAAACCCCATACTGACATGCATTTAAGATATGATTTTCCAGAGTCCATTCCAATATCCTTTTATAAAGGACTCTGTCTAAAATTGTTGCTTGGATATCTAATAATAAAAAGGGACAGTAACAGTGCAGCTTACAGTGATCTCCCTTTTTAAAAATTGAGACGATCACTGAACTCACCCACAAGTTCGGTATACACTGAGCACTTAAGTTATTAAAAACATTTGTCAGGCGTGGTGCCCAAAATTCGAATTTACATTTAATTAAATCAACTGGGACACCACCTGGCCCTGGAGATTTCCCCCTTTACTTTGTTGTATGGCAATTCACTCATTTATATTGTATTTGAAGAGCGACTACAGCGATACCATCTCTTGGTCTCTCACTTAAAGGCTCTGCAAAGGAGAAAATTAGCCTGGAAACACTCACGATTAAACCAGTGTGGGACTTGATATGCTGGTTTAGGGGGCTTGGACAGGGACTGGCGAATTCTAAAATATAGGGAGACAAAATAATTAACTATTTCCATCTGTACCACTACCTCCTCCTACAAGCATCCCATAACTAATTCTGTGTTCTCAAAAATCTCGCTTCCTAAAAAGCTCAAATGGGTTTTAATCTCTAGACAAGCCTAAGATATCTGTAGTTGGAGGTAAATTGCTAAGTTTCACACAAAACAGAGGATCCCCAAAATCTGTACTGATAACTTTACCATATATCAACTGATTTGATAGATTCTGAGATAGAAATATATAGTCAATTATTGAAGAGCAATTTCTCCCTCTAATAGTAGGCAGCACAAAATCATTGTGCCCGCAACATTCAATGCATTCTGCAGGTGAGAGGAAGGATAAAAGACATGATGCATTCTTATAGTGAATTTTATGAGTTTGCAAAGCTTGGGAAATGGAGATTTAACAAACAAATCATGGTAACTGCTAAGATTCAGTTCATGCCCTCAACAGCACACTCACTTTTCCAATATCTGTCTAGTCTGTTTAAAACGGATTTAAACGTTCATCACCCATAAAACTGTTACAGGGCCTGGCTCGGAACTACAACCAGCCCTCAGAAAAAAATGATAAAATCAACCCAACTACACGATGTGCAAGTGAGCTTAGCAAGCAAACCGGACTCTCAATTGGGATTATAACATGGTGAGGTTCCTTACACCAAAACAAATGTGCCCTGGCAGTGCCAATAGCAGAACAATTTCTTAGATATCCAGACTAGGAGCTTTCAGGTCTGGATCACCGAAGTCCATTCATTCTTAAAAGAGTTTCCCAAACTTTCAAAATAGATTTGCAACTACACAGTTTTGACACTGTGGTGAAATTTCTGCTTTTGCAAATTAGGCAGGAGGGTAATCTCATAGAAAGCAGCAAAAGAAAGAACCCTTGGCGCTGACCTACCTAAAGATCTATTTTATCCTCAAATCCACATGGTAGTGCCTACAACCTAAAGGGGAGTAAATTCCAGCACGTGGATAGAAAACAAAACATTCCTAAGATAAGCTTAAATATAAAAAATTATCTGCCATTTAAAAGTAAATATAAAGTCAGATTTTATGTCAAAACAAGAGGTGAAAGGACACTGACAGAAACTTAAGCGTTAGAAAGTGATTTGTCATGAAATATTGAACCACTGGCATACAGGCAGCTGAGAACAAATTCTTTGTTAAGGAGATGCTGCAGTCTTTAGGCTTGAAGGAACTGAATGTCATGTGACAAGGTGCTTAACTAATTAACTCCAAGACAGAATCTGCTTAGTTTGGATTACTGGATAAAAAAAATTACTATTGCCACTTTCGGTTTCACGTGGTGAAAGTCATGTTCATGCCAGTCTTTCTCCATGTGGCCCGTTACATGGCTTTCAATCAAATAGTGCACCTTCTACATACGGCATGCCCACATCAGCTTTCATTCCTGTTGCAACATAGTGGGTTGCTAGCTTTAATACTTTAGCACGCTGATGAGCATGAGATGGTAATGCCCAAGTAAAAAAAGGCAGCCATTTTTACTATCCCTTGCTATAGTCCGAGAAATTCCACATCCCAGGGAAAGCTTCTTAGTCCTTCCAATTTAAATTGAAGCAACTGGTTTTCCGTCAAGTAATGAAGATCACTCAAAGCCCTCCATTATCACAGGTTGTACACTGAACCGGCTTCACTTAAAATTTACAAATCCCTGCATTACATACTTCCTCCCAAGACAGCCATACATTTTTGAATGTTTAAGGATTTACATAATTTAAATGAGAATGCCAAATAAATCAGTGTGAATACATTTGAGAGCACATGGCAGCAATGTGCAAATGTATACCTGCCCTAGCGCTAGCTCAGGAAGCTGCATGCTCATCATTGAGGATATGTGACAAGCGGATATCATAAGTGCGAAGACCAAGCAGGAGATACTTGTCATTCCATCCATTCAAGGGTCAGCAAGTTGAGTATCATAAATTTGCCAATTACACCATCTCTTAATTACAACGCTTGGAAATGGCAGACGTGTGATACGTAGCTGTAGTGCTATATAAATCACAAGGTATTATTACTAACCATCAAGAAATGAAATCCAGCAGGAAGAAGGAACTCTAATGCAGCACGGATGCCAACTATTATAGCCACATATTCAACATTTGAAATACAACATGCTAGCCACAGTCAGTGTGGAAGGCTTTGCCAGAACAATAGAGGTTTCTAAAACTGCTGTAATATCATGCTGTCTGTATGAAACTAGCACGACCTAAACAGGCTTGCAAGGACACCATTTCTTGACAATGAACTGCCATGTGTAAAGTTCTTTGTTACCAACAATAATTTCCACATGTTGAAGCTTGGCGAAGTCAAAATAAAAATTGTTTGTGACCTACAGAAAAGACAATAAAGTATTGATTTTTCTAAGAAAGTAAATAAGAGATAACAGCTGGTTAAGAGTAGGTCAGCAGGATGTCTGTTCCCCGAGTCTAAAAATTCAGCCAGCAGGCAAGGCAGAATTTGAATATGAGGGTGAAATATACACAGCTTATCGCACAAGGACAGGTGTGAGAAGTTGGCCTGGTATATGCTGTCCACTAATTAAAGTGGGCACCCTGCACCAGTCCAAACAACCCTTATGATGTAAGAGGTCAAAAATAACCTTTAGAAAGCTATCTTAGTGGTAGCTGTGGAGAAAAACCTTCAGGCTTAATCTTGAAGGAATGTAAAGCAGCTTGTTTTACCAGAAAATCACCTCCTATATTGACTAAATGAAAGGTGCACCACACAGTAGTTATATAGAAATATGTATTTATTAATATAACACTCTCTAGTATCCTCTACACGAAGATAGAACACAAAGCACACAATACGAGAGCAATAGAACAGTTGTAAATAGCACAATACACAGTGGCTTCCGGTGGGGAGACCAAACCATATACCAAAATAGTGCGATAACATCCCCCGACTCGGGTCAAGACAAGGTCTGGAGCACGTGGAATCGCTGGGACCCTAATAAACTACCCATGGTGAGTAGATAGGGACCCCACGGAGGACGGGTGCAGTGTGCCAACATGATAGAGGGCTCCGGACAATTCTATAGGGAAGTCGCAGTTGCAATTTTACAGTTTAAGGGCCTTGCTAGGAGGATTTTGAGGAAACCCTTTGGAACTTAAGAGGTTGGAGAGCCACACCACCCGTAGATACCGTAGTATCCGAGTTACATATCCCAGAGGAGCCGGGTGCATAGGCCTGGAGTGGTGTCGGAAACCGTTGTCGTTCTCAATGGAGGGCTGCAAAGAAGTACTGCTGCCATGAAGGTGAAGAGAGTCCAGTGGAAATCAAGCCTGGATTCTGGAAGGAAGAAACCTGAAAGCAGAGGGGACACTTCAGAGTGACCAGGGGTTCGAAAGACGATTGCCCAATAGTGCGAAGAAGGGATGTTTGACTCTGCAGCCACGAGGGCCAGGAGAAGTCGATGATGACCAGGAGCCAGATGCAAGCTGTCCCACGAAGTATGTCGAGTGCTGAAGGGTCTATGTTTGGCAGGAGCACCAACAAGCCTTGACAAAAGAAACCCACATAGGAAGGTCAAGCAAGTTATGGTGAGGACCAGCAAGGTCCTGGGGACTCCCCAAGCAATGGAGAGAAAGGGCACATCTGGAGCAACCACGGAAGCCCAGTAGAAATCAAGATGACCCTCAAGAGGACCCACAGACCGAATAACCGGGAGTCGCAAGGGGACCTCAAGCAAGATTGCAAAGTACCAACCCACGGAGCACTCGGTGCGAGGAGGCCTGAGTTCTTTGGTGTAAATACTGCTCAGGGATAGGACTACACAGAGTCCAATGCACAAGCTCGGGAATCACCAAAAAGCATATGCAACTGCAAATGGACGCGGTGCACAGGGGTTCGGGTTATGCAGTCCCCACGCGGGATACTAGCTTCAAACTTGCTGAGAGGGCAGATTGAACTCAATGGTCCTTCGTAACCCACCTCCTGTGTTGCTGAAATCTTCTGAGTCCGCAGGAGCTCAGGAGCAGCAGACCGGTCAGTTGCGCTGAGGTGCCTGCGAATGCAAGGGAGTGACTCTTTCACCCCAAGGGAGACTCTTCAGTTGTTCTTAGTGCACCACAGGTCCTGCACGGAGCCTGTATGGAGCAAGGGCACAGACAAAGCTGTGAAGAGAGAGGGATCCGAAGTCGGGCCCAGTCGAAGTCCAGAGTGTCCAGACAGTCGAAGGTCAGTAGTTTTGTCTTGTAGAATCTTGTCCACATGGAATCTAAAGTCTTACAGTCAGGTAATAATAATAATAATAATAATCCACATTTGTATAGCGCACATTCACCCGTTAGGGTCTCTAGGCGCTGGGGGCCGTCGGGAAGATTAAGCAAGCTATTGCCCAGAGTCGCATGGTGCTGGGCTAACCTGCCGCCGGAGCCGGGGATCGAACCCTGATCCCCAGATTCCAGCGTCAGTCGCCCTAGCCGCGGCACCACACCTCTCCCATGGTGAGCCCTTTTGTACCCACGGGAGAGGGCTAGACCGATTCGGGGTCCCTCCTAGGGGAAGGGCAGGTCAGAGGGGTGGTTACACCCATGTCTTTTGTCCAATTTCGCGCCAGAGCAGGAGCCAACCGCTCCCCAAGAACTGGTCTGAGCTGGACTATGCACAGGCACACCAAATGTGCCCCAAATGCAGACTTTCAGGCACTCTCAGAGTGCACCCACCCAGCCCCAATACACTAATTCCTGTCTGGGAGGTGGCCACACCTCCCTGTGACAGAATGCCTATTGTGCTACCTTCCTCTGCTTAAGCTTGGATCAGCAGCAGGAGGGCAGAAATGTATCTCTGGTCGGCAGCATCAATTTTGTTCAGACCGGGTCGAGAAGGCTAGCACTGGATAGACCAGTGACCCCCACGAAGCTCGCTTCAGAAGGGTGGAATCATACCTCCCATACGTTACTGGTGTGGAGGTATGATTCCAAGGAGTTTAATACCAAACACAATATGTTTCTATGCAGCCGTTTGCAAGATAGCATTTACAGAAAGGTTTTAATGCACCTCTACCTATATGTCTGTCTGAATCACAGGAGAATGGTCTCCAAAGGCTGCAATGGGGCTCCGCTCATGCAGGGGCACCCTCTCCCGTAAAACCCAGCACCATGCATTCACAATTATTAAGGCCTGCTGTAGGGGTGACTTATAAGTTTTAAGTGTAGTGACCTATAGATATAGTGAACCTATATCTAAACTAAGTGGTGCAAGCACCAAGCTTACAAAGGTTGCAATAGCAGACCTGTAGTTCCATTTTGCATGGCCTCTCATGGGTGGCATAATTTGTGCTTCAGCCCATGGGAGGCCTCTGGGGTGCCTATACCCTGGGTACATGTGTACCATATACTATGGACTGATAAGGGTGCCCCAGTATCCAATCCGGAGTGTACCAAAGTACATGCAACAATTAAAAGGAGAAAGTAGATAGACTGGGGTCCTAATTAGCAGGATCCCAATCAGACTAGTCAAAACAGTGCACCATCAAACAAAAATTGGGGGTAACCAGAAGTAGCAGATCCTACTTTCCTACAACCGGCTTATGTTCTGAGGCAACGTTCAATGTTGGGATTATGACAACATCTGTTAAGTATAGATTGTGATCCTGAATAGTGTATGAAGTGGTATAATGCTTATGTCGAATTCATGAATCAATGTAACGAATGACCATGTGCCTCGAGGAGGCGGATTATGAAAATGCAAGAGAATACAATAACATTAGTCTAGAAAACGTTCTAAAGATCATTGAAGGTTTTAATGACTAAACATCAGTGTGTGTGGGATTCAATGTAAGAAGGTGATCTGAATTATGCAACAAACTCACAGATCACCTGTAAACATTATTTGGCAACATGTTTTTCAAACTGGGATACAGATGACAGGAATTGTGATGTTCATGCCATGCTATATACACAAAAAAAGACAATATTGGCAGAACCCATTACTGCTCAAGACTCAGGACACCTCAGTAAGCGGTGTCATAAAGGTTTATATGAGAAAGAAGGGTAAACATTCTGAAAGGAATGGAGCGACCTTTGACCCTGTCCTCAGGTAGGTCGCCCCCCAGCCGCCACACGGTCCTCCTGTGACGCTGCCCCCGCTGATTACTGTCGCCTCGCTCTTGCCGCTGCCTGTGACTGTTGTTGCGTAAGTCCTTTGCCTCCTCTGGTTTTTGTATCCCTGTTGCACTTGTTGCCTGTTTTGTACTAATTTTCCACCACTGTTGTCCCCTTTGTGCCCCCTTCCCCCCGTTTTTGCATTCTGTGTCCCTTTTCCCCCGTTCTGCCTTCTGTACCACTTCCCACTTTCCCGCCGCTGCGTCCCAGCGCCCCCGCCCCCCGCTGTCCCATTCACCGCCCCGCTCCCGCCTCCCAGCTGCTCCTCCCTCCCACAGCCCCTCATATGGAGGCCGTGCAGCGGTAAAGGGAGCGACCTTGGACCCTGTCCTCAGGTAGGTCGCCCCCCAGCCGCCACATGGTCCTCCTGTGACGCTGCCCCCGCTGTTTACTGTCACCTCGCTCTTGCCGCTGCCTGTGACTGTTGTTGCGCAAGTCCTTTGCCTCCTCTGGTTTTTGTATCCCTGTTGCACTTGTTGCCCGTTTTGTACTGATTTTCCACCACTGTTGCGACCTGCGTGCCCTCTTTCCCCTGTTTTTGCATTCGGTGTCCCTTTTCCCCCGTTCTGCCTTCTGTACCACTTCCCCGCCACTGCGTCCCTGTGGCCCCGCCCCCCGCTGTCCCATTCGCCGCCCCGCTCCCGCCTCCCAGCTGCTCCTCCCTCCCACAGCCCCTCATATGGAGGCCGCGCAGCGGGCGCGCCAAAAGCAAGCCCGTGTTCGCCCATCCGCGCCTGGACCGCGCCCAGCTCCAGAACCCCTGGCGCACGCCGGAGCTAGGGCACCCGACTGAGATACGACACCACCACCCTCAACGCACTCAACACCGGACGACCACCCGCCTGCTACCGAGCCACCCCGAAGCGAACCCACGGACCCTTCACCTGCCAAGCCTGCAAATTCACCTACCTCCCAACCTGCACTCCACCCGTCGAACCCAGCAACAACAACAACAACCACCTGAAAGTGCATCCTTCTCAACACAAGCTCTGTCCACAAGCACCCCATCGAACTCTGGGACCTACTCGATACTACAGCACCAGACGTCGCCTTCCTCACGGAAACCTGGATGAACGCCTCCTCGGCCCCCGACATCGCCATAGCCATCCCGGACGGCTACAAAATCACCCGGAAGGACCGCATCAACCAAACCGGAGGGGGAATCGCCATCATCTACAGGAACACCATCAGCGTCACAACCAACGCCGAAGACACAATCCCAGCCGCCGAACAGCTACACTTCCAGATCCACACCAACCCCAAGACCACACTCAGAGGAACCCTCATCTACAGACCCCCTGGCCCACGCACACAATTCAGCGAAACCATCGCCGACTTCATGAGCCCGCACGCCCTAGCCTCACCCGAATACATCCTCCCAGGGGATCTGAACTTCCACCTGGAGAACAACAACAACAACAGCAACACCACCACCCTGCTCGACAACCTCGCCAACCTCGGACTCAAGAAACTGGTGAACACCCCCACCCACTACGCCGGCCACACGCTCGACCCCATCTTCTCCGCTAGCAACCACGTCTCCTTCAGCCACTCCACGGGACTACACTGGCAAGACCACAGCTGCATCCATTTCACCTTCAAGAAGACTACATCCCACCACCACACGCAACAGATCCCCCGCAGATGCTGGAGCAAAGTCACCACAGACCAGCTAACCACATCGCTGAGCCGGAACCCACCAGTCGACACCCCCTGACACCAACAACGCAGCCCAGAATCTCGCACAGTGGTTCAACAACTGCGCCGACGACCTCGTTCCTCTAAAGAACCCTCAGGCAAGACCAGCAACAGGAAAACCACATGGTTCACCGACGCCCTCAAAGACTCAAAGAAATCCTGCCGAACCCTGGCGCCACGTACGGACGCCAGAAAACATGACAGCACTCAAGAACGCCACTTGCGAACACCACCAGCTGATCCGCACCACCAAAAGAACATCGTTCAAAGAGCGGCTGGACAACAACACCCACGAACTCTTCAACATCGTAAAAGAGCTCTCCAACCCCAGCGCCAGCAACAACGAAATCGCACCATCGCAAGACCTCTGCAACTTCTAACGCAAGATCGCAGACATACACGACAGCTTCAGCACCCAGACTCCGCCCCCAGCCACCGAACCAACGATTACACCCACCACCCTCAGCGCCTGGACCCCCATCAGCACTAAAGACACCACCCACGTCATGAACACCATCCACTCTGGCTCTCCCTCTGACCCATGCCCTCACCACATCTTCAACAAAGCCGACGCCATCATCGCACCCCACCTCCGGAACATCATGAACAACTCCTGTGCGACAGCCACCTTCCCAGAAAGCTGGAGGCACGCAGAAATCAATGCCCTTCTGAAGAAACCCACAGCCGACCCAAAAGACCTCAAGAACTTTCGCCCCATCTCTCTCCTTCCCTTTCCGGCAAAAGTCATCGAAAGACCGTCAACAAACAACTGACTGCATTCCTCGAAGCAAACAACTAGCTCGACCCATCCCAGTCCGGATTTCGAGCCAATCACAGCACCGAGACCGCCCTCATCGCAGCCATCGACGACATCAGGACCCTGATGGACAACGGGGAAACAACCGCTCTCATCCTCCTAGACCTCTCGGCCGCCTTCGATACAGTCTGCCACCGCACCCTACCAACCCGCCTCCACAACACTAGGATCCAAGGAAAAGCCCTGGACTGGATCACCTTGTTCCTCTCCGACAGAACCCAGAGAGTCCGCCTCCCTCCCTTCCGCTCCGCAGCCTCCAAGATCATCTGCGGCGTACCCCAAGGCTCCTCGCTCAGCCCAACCCTCTTCAATATTTACATGAGCCCCCTCGCCGCCATCGCACGCAAACACAACCTCAACATCATTTCCTACGCCGACGACACCCAGCTGATACTCTCCCTCACCAAAGACCCAGCCACCGCCAAATCCAACCTCCAGGAAGGAATGAAAGACGTTGCGGAATGGATGAAGCTCAGCCGTCTGAAACTGAACTCAGACAAGACAGAGGTCCTCATCCTCGGACAATCCCCATCCGCCTGCTTGCAACGACTCCTGGTGGCCCACTGCGCTGGGCACCGCACCGACACCCACGGACCACGCACGCAACCTGGGATTCATCCTGGACTCCTCCCTCACGATGACCAAACAAGTAAACGCCATCTCATCTTCATGCTTCAACACCCTGCGCATGCTCCGAAACATCTTCCGATGGATCCCAACCGAAACCAGAAAGACGGTCACCCAGGCCCTCATCACCAGCCGACTGGACTACGGGAACACCCTATACGCAGGAACCACAGTCAAACTTCAGAAACGACTTCAGCGCATACAGAACGCCTCCGCACAACTCATCCTCGACATCCCTCGCCACAGCCACATAACTGCCCACCTGAGAAACTTGCACTGTCTCCCTGTCAGCAAGAGGATCACTTTCAGGCTCCTCACCCACACACACAAAGCACTACACGACATGGGCCCCGAATACTTCAACAACCGCCTTTCGTTCTACACACCCACCCGCCAGCTCCGCTCCACCAGCCTTGCCCTCGCCATCGTCCCACGGATCCGCAGAACCACAACAGGAGAAAGATCGTTCTCCTACCTGGCCGCCAAGACATGGAACTCCCTCCCCGCACACCTACGACTGACACAGGACCATCTCACCTTCAGAAAGCACCTCAAGACCTGGCCATTCGAGCAGTAACAGCACCCCCTCCCTTCAGCGCCTTGAGACCCTCACGGGTGAGTAGCGCGCTCTACAAATGTACTGATTGATTGATTGATTGAGCAAGTGTTGATGGTTCCAAACGCAGCTACTCCAACCGAAACAACACAAACTCATCAAGCTGCACTAATAAAACTTTCTCATATTGGATTCAGGCAGAATGCCAGTGGTTATTACAGTTAAACAGATGTATTTAAGTGACAGAAGAAACATCTTATTCTGTGAGTAAATATAGAGCCCTCGTTTTGTAATAAAACTTTTATTTTTACTGGCATTATTTATCTGTTCTTATGTCTGAATCAATCAATCAATCAATCAATCAATCAATCGGTATTTATATAGCATGGCTTACCACACTGGGTGAGTATCCAGGCACTGAGGTAAAGTGGGCCTTAGTGGAAGAGCCAGGTCTTGAGCCCCTTTCTGAAGTCGGCAAGTGAAGTTGAGGTTCGGAAGTGGAGTGGGAGGTCATTCCTGGCGGCGAGGTATGAGAAAGAGGAACCTCCACTGGATGCAAGGGATGTGAGAGAGGGAGGTAGATTAGAGTTGTCTGGTGCACTGTGGAATGTCAGGCCGTGCTTGCTGTAGGAAGGTCAGGCATTGGTAGAGGGCCCTGTAGGTGTGAGTCAGCAGCTTGAAATGGCACCTCTTCTGGACGGGGAGCCAGTGGAGGCTTCGGAGGTGGGGGTTATGCTGGTCTGTTTGTGGAGGTTGATTATGAATCTGGTTGCTGCATTCTGTATGGTCTGTAGTCACTTGGGAACATGGGTTGTCGTTCCAGCGTAGAGTGCATTTTGGTAATCCAGTCAGCTGATGAGGAGAACTTGAGTCACCGTACCCCTGGTGCTAAAGGGGATCCACCTGAAAATATTATGAAGCATGCGGAACGTGTGGAAGCAGGAGGAGGCTACTGCATTGACCTGGTGCTTCATGGAGAGATCGCTGTCCAGGACGATGCCGAGGTTGCTGGCGTCTGGTTGGTGGTGAGGTGGTTTGGGGTTGATGAGGGTTTGAGTGCAGTGGGCCACCATGTGTGGTCCCAAGGGGAGTTGCTCCTTCCGAATATGAGCACTTCTGTCTTGTCAATGTTCAGCTTCAGGTAGTTGGATCTCATCCAGTCGGCAACTTTGGTCATGGCGCACAGGATGCTGGATCTGTTGGTGGCAGTGTCTTCTGTGAGCAAAAGAATTAGTTGGGTGTTGTCAGCATATGAGACGATGTCGAGTCTGTGGGTACGAATGATATTGGCCAAAGGCGTCACGTAGGCATTGACAGGGGTCTGGCTGAGGGAGGATCCTTGGGAACGCCGCAGATGATGCTCTTGGGTTTGGAGGTGAAGGGAGGTGGGCAGATTCTCTGTGTGCATCCTGTAAGAAAGGAGGTGATCCACTTGAGGATGTTTACACTGATGCTGATGTGGTGGAGTTGGGTGAAAAGGGAGTGGTGGGATACAGTGTTGAAGGCTGCAGAGGGTGAGGAGACTCAGGCTGCTGTCTCGCCACGGTCGAGGATGGATCTAATGTTGTTGGCTGCGGCTATCAAGACGGTCTTCCAAGTGATCTGTGTGCTGGTGGTTGATAGCTCTCTCCTGGACCATGGCAAGGGAAGGGGAGCAGTGAGGTAGGGAGTTCGTTTTTGAGCTCGCTGGGGTCAGCTGGGTGTTTCTTCTGGAGGGGTGTAACCTCTGCGTGTTTCCAGGCTCAAAGGAAAGTGGCAGTGGTGATGGATGTGTTGAGGATTTTTTATTTTATTTTTTGATTTATTTTATTTAGGGGAGTTTGATATAGTGCGAACTAGACCCGATAAATCGGGTATCAGAGAGCTTTACATAGCACCAGTTTTGTTACACAAGAACACATTATTTTTTTTTCTTAGGCACGGGGAGATTAAGTGATTTGCTCAGAATCACAGGATGTTGAGCGTTGTAGCCGAGATTCGAACCCGGTTCCCCAGCTTCGACGTCAACAGATCTAGCCGTAAGGCTACATCCTTTCTCCTACGCATATGCGTGGTTAAGGTAAGCGTTGTTGAGCTTGCATAGTCGAAACAAACGTGGTTAAGACCATAGTGTTCCGACTGTTTCCCGATTTACACACCATTAAACAACATTAATCAACTTGTACTCGTGTCCCTTTCATCTTTGAACCCTATATTTTGTACAAGAAGGAACACAGAAAGGTAGCGTGTTGTCACATCATTAGCACAACACACAACTTTCAGATGTGACACTTTAAAAAGAATTCAGAGGGAACAGACATTATGATTTCAGAGAAGAGGTAGAACCAAAGCTATAAAAACTAATAATGGCAAGTGTGTGCAGTCCCTACTTAAGTCACAGACTTTGTCCTCCCTATCGCTTACGAGCAACAAAGAGGCTGTAAATACCTAGCCTGAAAGAAAACACAAATATTACTGCAGTCACTTAGTTGCCAGGGGTGCAAAAAAAATTTGCAAACGGTACTTACGCTTTTCTCATTGAGATAGCATCAGTTAGAAGTACAAACAAGCATTTGTAAAGGTTTAGGCCTTGCATTTGCCAGAGTTTAAGCTATTGGCATTGTAAATGACAATGCCTTTTATTTATCTGTGTGGATAATTAACACAAAAAATGCATTGTTATTTGCAATGCCAATAACTCAAACTCTTGTAAATGCAAGACCTATTGTATTTGAAAGAAGCGCACGCCTTGTCCACGCTGAATGTTGCAGGAAAGTATGTTGTGCTTGCATTAGGAGAAACTCATTTAAGAAAAAAGTGCTTACAGACTAAATAAGCTGTACCATGTAACAACCAAAGTAAAAGGGCCCGTACTCATGGGAGTTACAAATAAAGACAAGGCGGTACTAAGGAGGGACTAACAAGCCTATTAATGAATCAGAACCCAGCATTCACGAAGGACAGTGACACAAGCCACTGACAAATATGGGCGGAGAGTGGGTGGGGCTTCAAGTCCATACTCGAATACACCATGCCTCGCAGAGCATACTTCCCAGGCTCGACCTAAAAATAGGACTACAGGCCTTTTTCATCTACACACCCGGGAACTGGAACAACATCCTGTATAAATCACGACCGCACAAATCCTGCTCCAATTTATGGAAGAGTTGAAGACTCATTTCTATAAAGAGCACTGCATCACAATACATTAACCGTCCCCAACCTAGCTTCTCTCCTATTACACACTGGCTTTAAGCTTGCCTTTGGCGACGTACACCCGTCCGCTGTGTTCTGGCTAGGTTTGTGCTACAGAAATACCGTACACATTCATACTTCTCTCACCTCCCACAACACCCCCTTCGGTCCCATTGGGTCTGTGTCCTCTCCGTTTGGACATCGATGAGTGGAGCTCTTAGAGCCACTCACAAATGCCATGAGTGTGTCTACATTTCATTACACAACCTCACTCTGCAATCGTATGGGCACGTCTCCAAGCTTTCAATATATGACAAATGGTGAAGCTCCTACTCCGTCCCATCCCTTTCCCAAATGACATGGGCACTTCTCTTAGTGAAGCAGGCGCACAGGACTTTTTGTACACCCACCACTGCAGTATCATTACCCCCAAAATCTCTACTTTGGTGGAGGAGGGTGCTTTCCAGTGGCCTCCTTCTTATGAATAAATCTTTATTCACTCCGTTCCCTGGTTTTGAGAATGTGTCTATCATAGTACTCCCCCTCGATACACAGACAGTATTTCCCACAACACATTCCCTGGGGATGGGCGTGTCCAGTCGGTCATCCATGCATTTCGTATTCCTGACCAGGGAGTATCCCCTTTCCTTCAGGACAAATTAGGAAGAGGAGCATGGACGGATCACCCTGAGTAGGCCAATGCACTTTCTCACCAAACACAGGGAATCACAGTTCCTCTACCCAGAATCTCCTGTACAGATCGGTTTCTTGGTTAAGTAGCATTAAACACATTTACAAGCTGTACCTTTAGCATTAACCCTCTCTTCACGCATAATTAAGCTTTCTCCCCAGCTGCGCTCATCCTGCCCCTCCCCTTCTCCAATGCTGCAGCGATTAAACAGCATCCCTACCCCGTCCTGGGTGCCATACCTGGTGAGTACAGCTCTGCCAGCTTCTTGGCCCTGCATGCCGGGGAACCCATATCGGGCCGCTGTCACTGTCCCTGTGTTGGACCACAAGAGAACAATTCTCAACCCCGGCTGCAACCTTCCCTCACTCACACCATCTTCCCGGCGTGCCCCCTCTGACCAATCCGAGCTACGACCGCTTCCGGATGAACTCATGACCTGCCTCTCCTGTCAATAGTGACACTATAAAACAGCAGCCATTCACAGCCACTCTCTCACCAGTGACGTAATGACCAATGGTAGAGCAACACAAGTATTTGCAATGTAATAGGTCTCGCATTTATACAAGACCTACTGCATTGCAAACAGGAGTGCGGGCGGGTGGGAGGTGAGGGGAGTGAGAAGGCACTGACAGTGGGATGGCGGGGGAGAGAAGGCACGGGCAGTAATAGAACCTCATTAAAGCACATACTGCTCACAATCTAAATAACACAAACCTAGCAACACTGTTACGTAAAGGGGCCAGTAGCCATGGAAGGATACAAATGACGACATGGCTGTCATAAGGAGGGACTAACAAGCATATAAACCAATCGGAAGGCAGCATTAAGGAAGTAAGAAAGACACAAGCCAATAAAAAATATGGGGGGGCGGGGTTTCCCTCTCTTACTCCACTGCCCCAGATCTTCCCTAGAGCAGCCCTTGCGCGCTGACTCTAGGCTCGACCTAAAATGGCACTCACAAGTTTTGCAAGTCAAATTTACCCACACACTTTTAAGAGGGGTGCTAAAAACTAAGGTTAAATGCAACAAATGCTAAAATAATATTGCTGATGACCATGACTTCCTAAATTTTGCCCTGAGGTGCAAATCAGGTGATAAACCACACACTAAACTCACTGCAAATGTAATATGTTCCACTGTATTTTAGGTTAAGATAAAAAGGGCAGTTTATAAAATATGCAAACAGCAGAGAAAGAGGGCCTCAAGTCTCAAACTGAGAAACGATGATAAACAGAGTGAATGTGACCAGAATAAAAATACGCAGCCTTTAAATGATCCTGAAGATCATCAGGCACCACTAATATTAACCGGTGACCTTTGCCTGCGCGCACAAAAACTATTTTGTAAACCAATGGCATAGCTCAGCACAGGCTCGCAACACCCATTGGGCTCACCGGGCTTCAGCCCCCCCCCGTCGCCTCCTCTGCCCGG
Organism: Lissotriton helveticus; assembly: GCF_964261635.1. NCBI lineage: Eukaryota > Metazoa > Chordata > Amphibia > Caudata > Salamandridae > Lissotriton > Lissotriton helveticus. The sequence goes on along the minus strand of NC_136061.1, from coordinate 1,326,371,515 downwards.
GCTAAGATGACACGCACTGAAATCATTAACTAACGCTGTGCATCGGAGCCGAGAATGTGATTTTTATTATGCATTCTGAGAGGCCCAGCAGCCCGAGCAGACAGCCAGCCTCTGAACAGTTTCCTCGAGTGAACACCCCCTGCCCTCACCTCTTGATTGCCTTTAGAGTGGCGCCGCCGAGGTGAAATCCTTGCCTGAAGGCAGGGATTTCACCTAAGCACTTGATGGGTTATAAGCATGGGGTGTGAAGTGCACAGCAGGGGGGAAGGCATGGCCAGTGCAGGTGACGCTTTTCTTTTGTATGGGAATTTCTGCTGGTGTCATAGCCCAGGGTGTGCTGTCTGTGCACTTGTATAGATGTGCATTCCATACAAGTGCACAGACAGCAAACCCTGGGCTAAGACACCAGCAGAAATTAATTTTCAAAGGAAAAGCATCACCTGCACTGCCATCCCTTTCACCCTGCTGTCTGTGCACTTGGATGGAATTCACATCCACCGCACTGCTCACCAGATAAATGGTGAACAGGGCCATGGATCTTTCTATTTTCGCATCAAAGGGCAGCAGCGAAGAAGCAGAGGAGGCCCAGGCAAGGAGAATCCAGGAGACCTATCTACTCAGACCTTCGAGGGGCTGGATGCCAGGACGCAGTGCTGCTGATCAGCCCGACTCCACAGTATAGTATCAGAGGAGCAGGCAGCAGGGGTTAATTTTAGGGTTCTGAGCGGGTATGGGTTTTTGGGTTCCAGGGGGCAATTTTAGGGTTTAGGGTGGGTATGGGTTTTGGGGTGCCAGGGGTCATTTTAGGGTTCAGCGTGGGTATGTGTTTTGGTGTGCCAGGGGTAATTTTAGGGTTCAGGGAAGGTGTGGGTTTTGGGGTGTCAGCGGGCGATTTTAGGGTTCAGGGTGGGTATGGGTTATGGGGTGCCGGGGGAATTTATGGTTCAGGGTGGGTATGGGTTTTTGGGTGCCAGAGGGTAATTTCAGGGTGTGGGGTGGGTATGGGTTTTGGGGTGCCAGGGGGGCGGATACTTTTAGGGTTCAGGGTGGGTGTGGGTTTTGGGGTGCCATGGGATTAATTTTAGGGTTCAGCGTGGGTATGTGTTTTATAGTGCCAAGGGTAATTTTAGGGTTTAGGGCAGGTGTGGGTTTTGGGATGTCAGGGGGCTATTTTAGGGTTCAGGGTGGGTATGGGTTATGGGGTGCCAGAGGGGAATTTATGGCTCTGCACGGGTATGGGTTTTGGGGTGCCTGGGGTAATTTTAAGGTTCAGGGTGGGTATGGGTTTTGGGGGGCAAGGGGGGAATTTATGGTTCAGCATGGGTATGGTTTCTGGGGTGCCAGGGGTAATTTAAGGTTCAGGGTGGTAATGGGTTTTGGGGTGCCAGGGGGTAATTTTAGGGTGTGGGGTGGGTATGGGTTTTGGGGTGCCGCGGGGGGGGGGATAATTTTAGGGATCAGGATGGGTATGGGTTTTGGGGTGCCAGGGGTAATTTTAGGGTTCAGGGCGGGTATGGGTTTTAGGGTGTGAGGGGGTTAATTTTAGGGTTCAGCGTGGGTATGTGTTTTGGTGTGCCAGGGGTAATTTTAAGATTCAGGGTGAGTATGGGTTTTGGGGGGCAAGGGTGTAACTTTAGGGATCACTGCGGTATGGGTTTTGGGGTGCCAGGGGTAATTTTAGGGTTCAGGGTGGGTATGGGTTTTGGGGTGCCAGGGGTAAATTTAGGGTTCAGGGCGGGTATGGGTTTTGGGGCTCCAGGGGGGTGATTTTAGGGTTCAGGGTGGTAATGGGTTTTGGGGTGTCAGGGGGCAATTTTAGGGTTCAGGGTGGGTATGGATTATGGGGTGCCGGGGGTATTTATGGTTCAGCATGGGTATGGGTTTTGGGGTGCCAGGGGGTAATTTTAGGGTGTGGGGTGGGTATGGGTTTTGGGGTGCCAGGGGGGGATACTTTTAGGGTTCAGGGTGGGTGTGGGTTTTGGGGTGCCATGGGATTAATTTTAGGGTTCAGCGTGGGTATGGGTTTTGGGGCTCCAGGGGGGTGATTTTAGGGTTCAGGGTGGTAATGGGTTTTGCGGTGTCAGGGGGCAATTTTAGGGTTCAGGTTGGGTATGGGTTATGGGGTGCCGGGGGGAATTTATGGTTCAGCATGGGAATGGGTTTTGGGGTGCCAGAGGTAAATTTAGGGTTCAGGGCGGGTATGGGTTTTGGGGCTTCAGGGGGGTGATTTTAGGGTTCAGGGTGGTAATGGGTTTTGAGGTGCCAGGGGGTAATTTTAGGGTGTGGGGTGGGTATGGGTCTTGGGGTGCCGGGGGGATAATTTTAGGGATCGATATGGGTTTTGGGGTGCCAGGGGTAATTTTAGGGTTCAGGGCGGGTATGGGTTTTAGGGTGTGAGGGGGTTAATGTTAGGGTTCAGCGTGGGTATGTGTTTTGGTGTGTCAGGGGTAATTTTAAGATTCAGGGTGAGTATGGGTTTTGGAGGGGCAAGGGTGTAATTTTAGGGATCACTGCGGGTATGGGTTTTGGGGTGCCAGGGGTCCTTTTAGGGTTCAGGGTGGGTATGGGTTTTAAGGTGTGAGGGGGCATTACCCGATCCTGATTATCTGCCATTTTAGCTCCGCCCCATTGATTAACATTAGCCACGCCCCTTCTTTTGCCATGTTAGCCCCCCCCCCGAAATGAAGACCTAGTTGCGCCCCTGGCTCAGCACACATATGATTGAAGGTCAGAGAATACAAACTTACCTTAGCTGGATTACCACCACATCTTTCATAGGTCAATGGAATCAGTGTCATGAAACTAAAAAATTATAACTATTATCCAGGTGCCAATTGACTATTTTAGCTTTTGGTCTGCACAATGTATTGATTGTGTTGTGTTTATATCACAGTCATGCAGATGAAAATAAAGATCGCGAGTTATCTTTGTGTGTTTGTGTTAAAGGGTCTGGTCTGGAGGCTGAGAGGATTAATGTGTCCACTGAAGATCTATGTTTTTATCCCATGGTCAAAGGTTCGAATCCCATGGGGCAATTTTTTCGTGTTCATTGACCTGCTGCCAATAAAATTATTCATTCCAGTTCGGTACCAATAAACATCTGGTAAACATCACGTAACTATGCGCTTTACACCTAAACATGTATTCTATGGTAAGGGTTGCTTGTAAAAAACCTAGGAACCTAAAACCGATAAACTGAATCCACCCATCTTCATCACCAAATGACAAATACATAAATGAACTCATGGGCTGATCAGTGGATGTGTGGAATATATAATGTGCAGAACTAAAAATAACTAGAGCAGGTGGTACCAGTTTGCAATTTATAAAGACAGAGAAAAACAATATCATCACTGTCGGACCCTCCAAAATTGGTAACTCCTCCCTATCTCTTTGGATCCCATAGCTTTGAAGTTTTCACCCGATTCCTACTTTACTCCTCATCCTATTTCTTTCCAAGTGCATTCTTTCCTCTTCCATTTATGCAATCTTCCCCACTGTGTCCAGAAATATTTATCTATGCCCACCCGATCTTGATAACCCTTTATCTTTGCAAACCCTATCCTTCTAGCACCCTACTTCATCAGTCACATCCATCCAGACTAATCTTGGGCTACGCATGCTTGCATTCGGCTCCAGCATCATCACTGTAAGCCCACTACTGTACAGCACTCCATTGCTTTGCAACTAGATTTACATTCAATAAACCCCATGTATACGAACTAGTGGATCACCAGTTCAACCACTTAATGCTCCTCTTGAATTAATTAGCACAACGCAACAAACAGATAAACCTTTGCCCAGCAGGCAGTCACTAGCTCCCACGATATAGCATAATTTGGAATTACCTCAACTAGGAAAAGAAAAACAAGACCATCCTTGTTGCAAAACATCATTTCTAAGCAATTAGTAAAGCATAAATCAGATATGATTGAATATTTGAATGTATTAGATAGAAGCAGGTGTGAAGCATTTTAGTCCCTAATACAGTAAATTTGCTCTATTGATGCCAAATGATCTCACTGTCCGAAAGGACTTCAGAATCTGGCATTATTCAAGCAGACAATACATATAGATGATCACAGAATGTTGGGGTGGGTGCTCCGGGTAATTTTTGATTTAGTGAAATGAAATGCCTGACGTTCACCTCACCCTCTACTCATGTACAATCATTTGATGTCACAGTGAGCAGAATTCAGAGGGGATGTGTAAGCCGTGAACATGACAATGCTGAATAAAGAAGCGGCAAGAAAGGACGGCTGGCGCCTGGCATGGCTGATTCACAACACGGCCTTGCAGTCCCATGGGCCGTGTAGGCGAGATCAGTCTCACTAGGCATTTGCTAACATCGGAGCAATGTAAGCAGTCCCTCTGCCCTTCCATTAGCCCCTGCCCTGTTGAGAGCAGCAAGGGGACCAAGAGGTGGTCCATGACATCTTGTTGCAGGGGGGAAATCTGCAAGAGTTAACTGTTAAGACAGTTTGCCTTTTGGAATGATATTTCAAAAGCATCTCATAAAAATAAACGTCTATTTTAAAAGCACTGAAAATTACTTAAACTAAATTACGCCATTCTGTACTCTTAGTGGTTGCTCAATGGTGCTTCCGGAGGATAGGGCTTCTGTCAGTTCTGGGTGGAGTCGGATATTATACTCTCCTCTTTGGTTACCAGTGCATGCAGTGGTTAGGGTTTTGCTCCTGGGATTACATTTAGAAGTTACTGGTTATTGTTTACCTAAGCCTCTGGTGGCTTGGCTTTGGTCCCTCCTGGGAGACCTCACTCATCAATATCTGTGGGAGTTTCTACTGTAGTATACCAACCACTCTTAAAGATGGTAAGTAGGCGGTTGCATGACTATCTATTCACAGTTACTGCAATCCTTCACGTTTAAGGACAACACTAATGCCACAACATGTTAGGAGTATGTATAAAACCTTAGGCACGTCATCTAGTAACTATCAATGAAATAACAGCCCACCTCAGCTCTTACCGCCAATCATTTGCTCATCTCTGCGTAGGAACTCAATTTACAAAAAAGAGGCTGAGAGCCTGAGACAAACTGCTATTGCACCTACCACTCTGTGAGTGACACGTTATAATGAACAAAAATGGTGCACGGGCCGGGAGAGCCAGACCCTTTCGCCCCCTCCCCCGCCTTTATAAAGAAAAGCTAACACTTTCCTCTTACAAATTATGAAACCCCTGTGGCCCAGCACAACATTTCAGCATACAAATAATACACTGACTCCATTAATGTATTTACAAAAAGACTCGCTCTTCATACTTAAATGTTTATCTTCCATCAAAACTTGAAAGATTAACATTCAAGAATAAAGAGAAATTATTTTTTTAAAGAAAATTATGGATTCAGTACATTTTGCGTAGGAACCCGCACACACCCAGTTTCCCCTCTATCATTTGTTCACTTTATCTCTGTGTAGTAACCCGTACAGCACTTCGATGCCTTTGGCTGGGTTCACGCTAAATAAATGGCGCATACATATGCCTCTCATATAGGCCAGACTACAACCCCTTTCCAACAATGCACTTTGAAAGAGTGCCAACAAACCTGATACAAATTAAATTGCGTCTCAATCTATCACGGGAATGAAAGGCTACATAAATGCTGTACTGCAATAACAGCCAATAAAAACTACAGCCCTACCCCCTCTTACATAATCCTGAGTACCAAGCCTACGCCCTCATCCTATACCATCGCCGCACACTTAATACTAATCACATGGTGAAGCTTTACATTTTCTTTGTTTCCCTGTGAGTGCATGGGGGGGCCGGCGGACATGTTTACTAATCTGCAGAATCTGGCAAGGATCTGGCTTGTGTATATGCAAAAGTATTCGTAACGTGACCAATCATGTACCAAAACATCAAAGGATTTGCCCAGGAAGTCTGATTGCAAAGAAGAGAATAGGGATCAGAACATACAAATATAAATTATCAAAGTGACGGGAGATCAGTGTCGCATCAGGCGTGAATATACATTTGTTCAAAAATATAAACGAGTTAGAAAGCAATACTGTCCTTTGGGAAAGTCATGGGAAGCCCTCCTAATAGGGACAGTGAAACCTTAACAAGTGAGAAAGGGAGCAGCCTTATCTTGCTTCTTTGAGCAGCAAGTATATTTTTGTCCAATTATTTGCTGAAAATAGACATGAGCCCAACCTCTTGGCTCTAAAATGCTGCTAAAATGACAATTTAACCATTTCCTGTGAGCCAGACTAAGTGAATGAGTATCGTCATCAGAAATGTTAAGCAGCATGGAAAGAAAAATTCATGCAAAAGCTTAGGTTGAATCTTTCCTAAGGACCAGGTGATATCGAGAAGACCTGTCCCCTCCCAGCTGTGAGTATTGATGGAGACACTTACATCTGACACTTCAAAATGAATGATATGCTGCCCTTGACTGTCACATGGAAAATATGTTCATCATCTGTGCACCAAATAACTTATGTTAAACTAAAGATATAAAAACAAGATTCCGCGTATGCCAACTGTGAGCTGATTTGTCTGCCCATCAAATGGCACTGCTTGCTATGTGGCGCGTACAGCCACCAGAAATGGTGCAATTTAGCAATCAAGCTTTGAAAGAATAAGTATAAATTTAAAAAAAGGTACTGACAGCGGCTGCATTGAGGGGTGAATGTCTGAAATAATATATGTATTGCTCAACAACAGCAAATATGCTGGAAAGTTTACATAAAAGTTGTTACTTACAAGATGATGATGAGGATATAATAATAATAAAGTGTGTCTGGAATTTATTACTTCAGCATTACTACCTATTATGTCAATGGTTTTCCATTCAGAGCAATGATATACATTTTTTTCATAAAGGATATCCAGAATAGTTGCCATGGATCTTGAACTGTGAGCCCAATGTTGAACACACCAGCTGCAGCCTCAATATAGCCTCTAGCTCTCTGGTTGATATACCCATATACCCAGGAGCTGGAACAACGTCCCATTTCCATCAGGACTACACCACCTCAACCCAATTTACAAAACAGTTGAAGACACAGCTCTTTAAAAAACAAACACTGCATGACGACACAGTAAAATATTTTTATCCCTCCCTTGGTACAGTGCCACTGCCTAAACTAAATTAACAGGCTACTCAACAACAATATACCAAGATCATGCAGCATCAATATGGGGAGCACACTTGGGCAGGGCAAGGATTTGCACTGAGCCTGGGGTGTTTAATTTCTGTCCCGGCAACTAGGCTCAGCCACATAAGTAGTGCAGCATGTTTATCGGCACATGTGGGGTAATGCTGGATGGTAGGACGTTTGTGGATTCCTTCAGATTCCACAAGTTTCCATCACAGAAATGTAAGGAAGATGCATGATTTCAGGAAAAGCTTGAGGTTTGCAGGGCACTGAAGGTAAGAAAACAATCAGATTAATGTAAGAAACACCACCCTGGAATCCTCTGGCTGTCTAGGTTCCAACATGTCTGGTTTGTACGTTTGCATGAGTAATATCAGAGTACTGTCCCAAATACCGCAGCTACCCCAATTGCTTCTTTATCAAGCACTTTAGGGTCTTTTGTGCCTTGATCTCTTGGTCCGCCCACACAGGTGGGGTACCATTCTTATTGAGGGACATGTGGGAACTCAGGGTAGTAGGAAATTTGTGGCTAATTACAATTTCCCAACTTTTCCTTCACAGAAAGGTGACGAAACTATGTGTTTTCATTCAAAATTTGAAGTTTAAATAATAGGCATTGACCACAGCCCCACCCTAAATGGGACAAACCAGTTTTTCAACCCCTCCCCCGCAGGGCCAGCCCGGGGGTATGCCTTCAATTTGCCACTGATGGTGGCAGAGAGGCCACTAAACCACACAGATTTCTAAATGGTGCCACAACAAACAAAAGGAAGTGCGGCCTACCCCCTCCCCCGCCCAGCCAATAATGGCTAAGGCCGTTATGGGGTAATGATTGACTACATATTGGCGGCCAGGCATTACACTAGATTCCGTGGATGGAGGATGGCATCCACACCCTGGTCCAAATCCTGCATGATGGGGATCTGAAAACCTTCAAACGTCTACAGGAGGAATTTGGCCTTCATCCTCAGCAAGCCTGGTGTCACTTGCAATTGCAGCACTGCCTGCGACGTTGTCTAGGTCCCCGCCCTTGATCACTACAATCTGCGCCGACCGTGGCCTTTTTGACATTGTGGGGCCGCCACAAGGGAGTGACGTGGGGTCTTTATGGAGGTGCGCTTGGGCCTTCTCTTTTCCCAACTTTTTCTTTGCAGCGTCTGAGCCAAATGGCAGACCCACCTGCAGATCACTCTGGGGAAAGAGGACTCGACTGAAATTCTGAATGCCCTGAATAGGGGCACGTACGTAGCCCTCTTAAAATTCTGCCTCTTAAAAACACTCCACAACTGGCACTGGACTTCGACAAAATTGAACAGAGCAGGACTCATACAATACATGAACTGCTAGAGATGTGCAGAGACACACTGTGATATCACTCATATCCTTTGCAAGTGTCCCTTGATCCAGCCCTCCTGGTCCCATGTAGGTAATACTTTGGGAGCATCCATGCCACTGCAACTTCCCCTCTCACTACAGTCATTCTCCTCCACGACACTGGGACTCTCCGGACCTGTCCCGTCCAAAACGCCACCTTCTTCACACAGACCTGGCTGGAGGTAAAGATATGAATCCTCCGTCACTGGAGGTCACCCGTTCCCCCTTCAGCGGAGGATTAGACAGTGGCACTGATACAGACAGCATTTCATAAATGTGTTGTCTATGACCTCCAAGACCAGGCTGAGATGTTCACGCAGATCTGGGCTCCTTTCCTGGGAGATGGGCCCTGCCATCCCTCATTTCCCACCGATCCTTCCTTGCATCCCCCTACGGACACTGGGTTCAGTGTCCCTACATGCTGTGTAGTCGACCCCTGCCATTCCTATGCGAGGCTTCTCATCTGGCCTTCACCCATGCCTCGCTGATCTCCCTTTCCACCCACCATCTTTCCCTTCCACCTCAACTATCATCACAGCCGTTTTCCTTCTCCCCCCTGCTGCTCTTCATTCACCTCCCTGGCCCCAATTCCCTTTTTTGGTTTACCTTCCATGCCTCTCACCCAAGCCCCTTCGCCTTCCCCTTCCCAACTTCCCCACCTTCCCTGAACCAATCGGATCACCCCCCCTTCCCCACCCCAAACTCACCTTCCCTTTCCTCCCAGTTTCCCAACCCCAATGCATCCCACCTCCCTACCCGGAGAAGGCAGACATACAGACCTTCCTTCAGAGGGACACCGCCTTCCTAATCTTAAATTTTTGTACTCCCACGTTCTCTCCTCCACAGACATAAGAACGTTTGCCCCAGTATTGGAACTTTCATAGATTCCTATGCTTTGTATTATTCCCCGTCGTCGGAATGGGAGACTCGGTAACCAAAAATAACATAGCAGTAGGTACAAAAGAAAAAGAAAAGGCCTAGGCCTCATTCCCATTTATAGCATATCCGCCTCTTTTTGTAAAAGAGACTAAACTAATCATCAGCCAATCAGAAGAGCCTCACCCCTTAGAACCCTCCTGAAGGAACCTCAGAGCCTCAGATTTTCTACCGCACGTTGTGCTTAGGGAGTCTCCTTTGAGCTCTGCTCAATCTCAACTCTTTTTCAGTGTTTCTTCAGGATTTTTTCTTCAAAATTGTTGGCTGTCTCTTCCAAGATGTCTGATAAAGAGAAGAAGAAGGCCCTTTTCAAGCCATGCTCCACCTCTGGCAAGAAAAGATTGTTTGTGGAGGATAGGCATAAAGATTGTATTTATTGCCTCTATCCTGACCATAAGGCTGCGGACTGCAAGATCTGGTGCACCTTTTCCACCAAAACCCTCCGGGACCATGAGGGTAGACTTCTTACCTGGCTCCAGAAGTTGAAGTCTAGGAAGGACACAGTTTCCAGTGAAAGTGAGGACTCTTCTTCAGCTACATCTTCAAGAAGGTCAGTCAAAAGGGGTAGGGATTCCCCTTCGCCTTAGGCCTCAAAAAAGACCCCCAGAGAGTCTGAGAGCCTAGGTCCGGTCGAATCTCCTCACCACGGAGTAAAGGAGAGGGAGGGACCATCTACACCATCTTCTGTGACGAAGACAGTTCCAGCCTTCAAGAAGCCATCTTCTCAGTCCTCTGAGAAGTCAGACAGGAGTTCCAAGTCGTCGACAACGCAGGTGAAGGCTTCGTCGACGAAGGCGTTGAAGCCTAAACTTAAAGTGGTACCGTCGACGGGCTCGTCAACGGTACGATCGACGCCGACGGGAACGTCGGCGGGGTCGTTGACAACAGTGACAGCAACGTCGACGAGAATGTCGAGGACGGCAGCGACGATGACGATTTCGTCGACAGCGGTGACGACGACTGTCTCGTCGTCGAGTGCTTCGGCGATGACAACATTGACGACGACGACGGCAGCAGGTGCGTTGACGGTCTCATCGTCGACGGTGTCGTCGACGCCCATCTCGTCGACGGTTGTTCGCTCGTCGACGAAGGCTATTCCGTCGACGACGACGGCAGCATTGCCAGGATCCACTGCATCGTCGACAATATTGTCGTCGACGGAAAAAATCACCATTTCCATGCGACGCATTACACCTGATATGACGTCCCTGAGGAGGGTTACCCCTTTACCCCCAGCTCTGCTGTTGGATGAGGATGAGGATGAGGATGAGGACGACTCGGATGACGAAGATCAGAGCTCATATGGATATGCACACAGTCCTTCTGAGCTTCTGGTGAAATGTCAAGAGACGGATTCTGAAGGGGAATATCTGCAGGAATGTGGGTACCAGCATTCTGCTCAGCTTCAGGAGTACTCTGGTCAACAGATGGTGTCTGTGCCTTCTTCGCTCTGGCAGGATTTACACAACATGCTGTAGGATTACAAATCCAGGTGTTCACAGCATATGCCTGTTCCGTCTACGCAAGCCTTGCCAGTTCCTACAACACCTATACTGGTTTCTCCAGAGTTGCCGGCTCAGGTGACATCTCAGCCGCAAACACCGATTCCATAGGTACCTTCAGTACCATTGGACACTCAAGATGATTCCTCGGATGAGGATCAAAACTTTGACGGCAGACCAAATCAAGGCATAGAATGGGACGAGTACGTTATCCCAGACCCGGCTTCACCATGTCCAGATCCGGTGGACTCCCCTCCGGCGGATATCGGAGGGTTCCACAAGTTAATGGAAAGAGCCTGTGGCAGATTCAAACTAGCAATGCCTTCTGTTGCCACCAAGTGTTTTTTGTATGACTTTAAGGAGCCATTTAGGAAGGTTACTAGGTCTGTCCCCATTGTTCAACATGTTTGGGAGGAAGGCTTGAAGGCTATGAAAAACCCAGTGACAGTGTTCCCTGTGCTACCGCGCCTTGAAAAGAAATATAAAGCACCTGAGGATGGTCCAGCGTCTTTGACAGGACACCCAAAACTGGACTCTGTGATTTCTCAAGCGGCACAGAGGAAATCACGCAACCCATCAACTCCTTTAGCAACACCTCTAGATAAGGAAGGCAGGAGATTGGACAACGCTGGTAAGCGATTCTCATCTATGGCCAGTCTTCTGGTGCGGGCAGCGAATGCCTTAGCAATATTAGGCAGGTATGCCGCCATCTATGATGTGACACTGCGCCCTATCTGGATCAACTACCTCAAGAGGCAAAAGACGAAGCAAAGAAAATTTTGCAAGAGGGAAAGGCAACATCAATGGAGATTATTGATTGTGCCATGGATATCGCCACAACCGCCTTTCTATCATTGGCTGGTGCTGCAGTTGTTCGTCGCCAGGGATGGCTCAGGGCGACTTGGTTCAGGCCTGAAATCCAGAATAAAATCTTGGATTTGCCGTTTGATTGAGAGGCGTTGTTTGGGAAACATATAGACGACACTCTCCAGGATATCAAGAAGGATACCCAGACGGCGAGGTCTCTGGATACACTTCAGTACCGAAAAGCTCCATTTAAAGGGGCCAGAGGTAAGAGTACCTCCTATAGGGGATCCTACCAACAGCAACGGTACTCGTCATATGGATCAGGCTCTCAGCAATACTGTCAGCCTTACCAACAAAGACAGAGCCAGTCCTCGAATTTCTCTCGTCCGAACAATAGAGGAAGACAAAACCGCTAATGACGGGATACGTCCAAAAAGCAATAGCGGCATCCTGGCTCTTCCTACTGTGCCCTCCTCTACAAGACCATCGGTAGGGGGAAGGGTATCTCAATACCTTCAGATTTGGTCCAGCATAACATCAGACCGTTGGGTGCTAAACATCATTCGAAAGGGCCATACTTTGGAATTCACACAAATCCCACCATCCAAGCCCCCGGCTGCTATCCCTTCAAAACATCTTCATCAGATGCTCCTCAAAGGTGGTATAGAGCCGGTCCCCTCCTCCCAAAGAGGGGAAGGTTTTTATTCCAGGTTCTTCCCGATGAGGAAGACGCTAGAAAAATGGCGCCCCATTTTAGATCTCAGGGAGCTCAACACCTATCTCATTTCCCTTTCCTTTCAGATGGTTTCACTTCAAGACATACTTCGTCTTATAAATCCAGGGGATTTCATGGCCACGCTCGATCTCGAAGATGTGTATTTTCACATATCGATTCACCCAGCACACAGAAGGTTTCTACGGTTTACAGTAGCCAAGAGCCACTTTCAATTCAGGGTTTTACCCTTTGGTCTTCGCTCAGCTCCAAGAATCTTCACCAAGGTGCTGGCACCAGTGGCGGCGTTTCTGCAGAGGAATCATTTTCAGGTCTTCCCTTACCTGGACGACTGGTTGCTGAAGGCCCAGTCCAGGGAGGCTGCGAGGGAAGCAGTCGAGGCATGTACAAACCTATGTCAGAATCTGGGCCTTACTCTCAACAAGGAGAAATCATCTCTGGTTCCGTCCAGGATTGCACACTTCCTGGGAGCCATCTTAGACTCGGATCACAGCAAGGCTTTCCCGACTTTAGAAAGGCAAGAAAAACTGCAGTCGATGGCGCTGGCCTTCAGAAAAAGAAGGTATCTTTCAGTACGCCGTTACAAATCCCTTCTGGGAGTGATCTCCTCATGCATTCCTCTGATTAATCACTGCAGATTGAGGACACGTCCTCTCCAGGAGCAGTTCGACATTCAATGGCAGCAAATTCACGGTTCGTTCGACAACAAGGTGACCATCACCTCAACGATGAAAACAGCTGCCTTATGGTGGACGAAGCAGGAATACTTAGTCCAAGGTCTATCCTTCGTAAGCGATCCGTCTCCTCAGGTGGTGACGACGGATGTGTCATTGGACGGCTGGGGGGCAGTACTGCAGGACCTTCATGTCAGTGGACATTGATATGAAGAAGACGGTGCTGAGGAGAACAATCTACTAGAACTCAGAGCAATCAAGCTGGCTCTTCAAGCATTTCTCCCTCGCCTGGAGGGTTCAAACGTTCTCGTCCGCACGGACAACACCACGGCCATGCATTACATCAACAAGGGAGGAAGGAACAAGGTCTCTCCGGTTGTCTCAAGAGGCTCAGGAAATCTGGGAATGGGCTCTCCTTCACAACATTTCGCTGCAAGCGGAACATCTGCCAGGAGTCTTAAAAGGACATGCCGACAGACTAAGCAGACTGTCCTCCGTCAGTCACGAGTGGGAGCTGAACCAGGTGGTTCTGAACAAGGTTTTTCAACAGTGGGGAAAGCCCTCCATAGATCTGTTTGCCACTCCGACCAACATGAAATGCCGGTCTTATGCAAGCAGGCTTCACCATCGAAGATCATTGGGGAATGCACTTTCGATAGCCTGGTCCGGAACATTTGTTTACGCCTTTCCCCCCATTCCAATGATACTGAGGCTTATCAGGAAGATCAAGGTGGAGCCATGCAAGACGACCTTGATAGCTCCGTCCTGGCCGAGACAGTTCTGGTTCACAGAACTCCATCTGTTGTCGCTGGCCCCTCCTCTTCCCTTGCAAGTTCTTCTGGACCTTCTCACAATGTCCGGGGGCAGATTTGGCATCCGGATCCAGCTTCATTGCACCTGACGGCATGGCTCCTGAGCAGCGAGAATTCATGAATCTTCCCATCTACAATGAAATAAGACAGGTTCTCTCCCAGGCTAGAGCTCCTTCTACAAATAAAACATGCCGTTTGAAATGGAAAAGATTTAGCTTTTGGTGCAGGGCAGATTGTGTTGATACCTTCACGTCTCAACCCTATCAACTTCTGCCTTATCTCTTGTCCTTAGCTAAAACTGGACTGGCACATTCTTCAATAAAGGTTAATTTAGCTGCAATTTCTAGGTACAGACGTTCACAATCTGGACCTTCTCTCTGGTCTTCAAGGATAGTTAAACAATTTCTCAAGGGATTGTTTCGAGTTTATCCTCCAGTGAGGCCTCAGGCTCCTACTTGGCAACTGAACTTGGTTCTCACACAACTCATGAAGACCCCTTTTGAGCCTATTCATCGCACGGATATGAAATACCTTTCATGGAAGTTAGCTCTCCTTCTTGCCCTCACTTCCGCAAGACGCATTGGAGAGCTGCAAGCTCTCACAATTCAGGAGCAGTTTCTCCAATTCAAGAGGAATACAGTAATCTTACGGACTAATCCAAAGTTCATACCTAAAGTCCCTTCGGATTTTCATTTGAATGAGCCGGTGATTCTTAAATCTTTCTTTCCTCGCCCTTCCACACCAGCGGAAAGGTCACTGCATTCTCTGGACGTGCAAAGGTGCTTGAAGTTTTATTTGGATCGCACCAAGGAATTCCGTAGATCCTCGCAACTTTTCATTGCTTTTGGGGGTCCTCGCAAGGGCCTGCCTCTTTCAAAACAAAGTTATGTTATGTTATGTTATGTTATTAAATCTTTTCTATAGCGCTCGGCTACTCAAGAAGAGTGTCCCGGCGCTTTATAGGAGAAAGAGAAGAAACTGCGACATACTAACATAACACCAGATAAAAAAGAAGAAGAATCAGCCAGAAAATTTACAAAAGACAGACTACTGAGTGAACAGCCAAGTCTTAAGGCCCTTCCTAAAAGCCAGCAGGCTAGTGGCTCCCCGCAGAGCCAGCGGCAGAGAGTTCCACAGCTGTGGTGCCAGCAGTCCAAAAGTATTGCAAGATAGATCTCTAGTGCCATTCTCTATTGCCACTCAACAGCGGGTAAGCAGAATTAGAGCACATTCCACAAGATCTGTGGCTTCATCATCGGCACTCTTTGCAGGAGTGCACATCAAAGACATTTGAAGGGCTGCAACATGGAGCAGCGTGCACACCTTTACAAGAAATTACTGCTTGGACTGCTTGATGCAAGAGGACATGGCTGTGGGCCAAGCGGTACTGAGGAACCTCTTCCACTGATTGGTGAGCTTTCCTTTTCTATCCCTCCTTCCTTGTTTGCACATTTTGTATCTTTGGAATACTGATGGCTTTTGCAATGTATGTTTATGCCACAACATGTGCTGTATTGCTACTCTGATACAAAGCATGGGAATCTATGAAAGTTCCAATACTGGGGCAAGAAAACAAGTTACTTACCTGTAACTTTTGTTCCCCAGTATTGGTAACTTTCATAGATTCCCATGCGCCCGCCCACCTCCCCAAGGAAAGCCCAGCCTCCAGCAGATATGGTTACTAATACACAATGGCTGCGGAAATCTGGAGGGTTCTAAGGGGTGAGGCTCTTCTGATTGGCTGATGATTAGTTTGGTTTCTTTTACAAAAAGAGGCGGATATGCTACAAAAGGGAATGAGGCCTAGGCCTTTTCTTTCTCTTTTGTACCTACTGCTATGTTATTTTTGGTTACCGAGACTCCCATTCCGACGATGGGGAATGATACAAAGCATAGGAATCTATGAAAGTTACCAATACTGGGGAACCAAAGTTACAGGTAAGTAACTTGTTTTCTTACCCATCGCTTTCCGAGTGGCGAGAGCTCTACTAAAACGAGATCCCTCTCCCATGCATGCCATTTTCTTTCCTCGACCCTCCTTATCTAGATTATTCAGCTATAGGGAGCAACTCCCATCTCCCCTCCCCCCTTGCAGCAGACTTATCTTCTTCTTCTGCCCCTACCCCCCTACAGTTCTCAGATAATTGATCTCTTGACCCTCCTCATTCAATGGGATATCCATCTTTGCCATAGACAGTGGCCTTTGGTTACATATGTGACGGACCTCTACTCTGCGACACAGTATTCCCCCCTCCCTGTTCCACGCACTACATTGTATTACTTGGTGTGTCTTGCCTATGTACCATACTGTGCAACTGTTGTATGCTTTTACTCAAATAAAAAATTATGACGTTAAAAAAAAGAAAACAGGTAGGCCAGTGCTTAAGTGAACCAGTTCCCTCTGGGAACTGGTTCACTGCAGTAATGTAAAAGGAACATGAAACGGGTCGCTTCCTGGCCCTGTATTCATGTCCTTAACTTTGTTTGCAAAAACACTGATCGATTTATGAACAATGAATATAAAAAACATTAAGGTAATCCATGCTGTTCCTGTTTAAGTTCTTTCCTTAATGCCTGCATTCCTTAACAGTGTTTATCTTTTCCAGGATGTTCTGTGATAGTATTTTTTTGGGGCAGTATATTATCTTTGTGTAGCACATACTCTGAACCTAGTCGCCCACAGGTGTTTATAACTGGCCATGATTAAGAGCTCTGGGGTGGAAGCTGAAGGCAGTAAACATAGTTGGACACTGCCCTGTTTTTGCAATAACAGTCCCGGCAAGTTGGTGACTATTCCAGGTAATATTGTTGCAGAAACTGTTCCTCTTTATTACACACAGCTTTGCAAACAGGAACTTTCTATCTGCAGCAGCCCTGTACTGCAAGGTGTCCCAGGATTTGTCCCCAAATGTTGTCAACTATGAGTATTGGTTTCTCTCAGTGCCTATCAGTAGAGTCAAAAAGTTCAGTAGAATAGATGGTCCTCCAACCCTTTGCCTTTCTGAAAACACAGAGCAATGGTCATGTATGCCAGTTGCGATTCTCTGCAAACGTGTGAAGACGGTCCACAATTAACAGAATACTGATAAGGCAAAATGAAAAGACAATGTAGTACTTACAAGGTGATTGTGTGTGTGTGTGTGTTCGCGTGTTTGCAGATGGTTAAGTGAAAGCAGCAAGAAAGTACATGCAGGAGAGTGACAAGAGTGTGCTGAAGAGGAAAGAGATGAGGGGTGAGATATGCAGATTGAGGATTTCTGAAAGATGCAAAGAGAAAAGGCTGAAGGTGTCTAACAAACTGCATAGGGAAGTGGTGTGAAGGGAAGAACAAGAGTAATTGAGACACTCTGAACACCACGACCCCTCCCACAGACTTTACTGATCTTTAATTTACATTCTCATAATTTCAGAACTGAAGCATTTCCAATATTAATTATTTACAATAAGATCATTGTTGTTACTAATTTATCTTAAGCCGCTAACAACCATTAGCATAGCCAATAGTTCTGGCTTGTTTTAGATGTATGTCAGTTGTGATCTATATCTGGATGCAAAAACAGAACGCTCAGACAGACACAGAATTACTGGTTAGAAGACACTCTATAAGAAACACAAAATGTTACATTACATTTTTGAGGCACGTGTTGAGCCCTACCTTAAATTACATAGGCCATACCCCTTTAGCAACCCCACTTTTTTCATCCCACTTAAAAACCTAAGATAGGCACCTAACAATTTCAACCACAGTAGATCAAGGCTTCATAAACATGTAGGTCGGCTTTTCCTGGCAAGATGTCCTTGCCGCAAAGTGACTGCACATTCAGTGTTAAAGAAGAGGTTTGACAGCTTCTTGTGCAATACAGCAACAAGAATCCATGAAAACATCTCTCACATTTGCAAATGGTCTTTTCGTTTACTGTTCCCAACAAAAGAGCATTAGATCAGAACATGTTCTATCTAGAGGACCTGACCAAAAACATAAGTCTGGACGGAACTAGACAGAGGCCAATCACAGCATTACCCAGTCAACAGCAAAACCCTCAATAAACGAATTGTGTTCTTCTTGCCAGATAAGTCATTGACTGCAGGGTTGACCCATTTACCCACTCTTTTGTATGATGTGGTGTGGGATGACCGAAAAATTGTATTACCATTCCAGAACAAAATAGTCTAAAGGCGGCCGACCCACCAATTTGTGCATTAGCTTATATATTATTATGTTTTCTTTATTACAAATGTGTGTCAGAACGTTAAAGCTTTAGTAAGTCCTTAGTAAAACGGATGATCAGACGCACACATCGGAAATTACTTTAAACATACCGTCAGTGTTTTGCAGAGCTGGAAGAACCTGCACGGGACATCAGCTAGAGCATTTTACTGCCCCACAGGATGAATCGTCTCCACAATCTGAAATATAATGTTCTACATTTACCAAATTCAATGGTACTCATTTGAATGCCCGGGAGAGGGTGAAAGGTTGCTTTGCTGCACTGTTAATCTGCTTATTAAATGAAAAAACTTTCATAGCACAGGCTACGGGAGAAAGAAGCAGGCAAGGGACACCCAAGTCCTGTCGTGCAGCACGTATCCACGTGAAGATGTAGGGAGTGGTAAAATAACGCTCAATCATAAATATAACATTAGAATGCGGGACAAGAGGTGGCTCGGTAACAGCTAACCCGTACGAGGTGGGGGAATTGTGTAGAGTGGGCTAAAATACTACAGAAAGGGCGGGTTAACTATGCTGTAGTGTAAAAGCGACGTACTTTTCTAGCGTCTTCTCTTCCCATCTGCCCGCTACGTATGCTCTTCTGATAGACAGTGTGATTGGAAACTACTGTTAACATTTTTACTTTGGGGGACAGTGTGTATCTAAAAGCTACTGCCTCAATCTCTTGGTGCGCTGACACTACAGCGAGTGTTCTGTAGCCCTACCTGACTCTGCACTTTGATTTTCACGCTGCTTGCAGCGCGGCCGCCATCTTGGGGGTAACTACGGTCAGCATGCTAGTCTTTAGTGCCCTCTGACTCACCTCCTTCTCCCTATTTAATTTGAATGCCTCCGAGGACGTGCAGCGGACGAGTGCAGCGGGCGCGCCTAAAGCGCGCCGAAGGTGCGCCAAGGTAAGCCCGTCTGCGCCCGTCCGCGTCCCGGAGGCGCCAGGGCCTGGCCCTACAGATGGATCTCTAGTCATAACGCCAGGCATCATGCATAGATATGATCCCAAATTTTTAAAAAGCTTAAGGGGAGATATAGGATGCGATTGTCTCGTGCTCCCTAATGACCCCAAGGATGTTTCACGCTGCGCGGGTTGCGGCTGGACTCTTCATAACATATCAGCTAGTAAGGACATCGTGTGCTCCGCTGATCCCTTTGATTTGGTGACTATCATAGGAAACC
Organism: Lissotriton helveticus; assembly: GCF_964261635.1. Lineage (NCBI taxonomy): Eukaryota > Metazoa > Chordata > Amphibia > Caudata > Salamandridae > Lissotriton > Lissotriton helveticus. The sequence goes on along the minus strand of NC_136061.1, from coordinate 1,326,352,149 downwards.
ATCAAAATAACTACTCCTGTATGCTACTCAATACACGGTCCCTGGGTAAACACGCCCTAGATCTTTTTAACCTATTAACCGAGTTTAAGCCTGCGTGCCTCTTTCTGACAGAGACCTGGCTCGGCGACTCTTCGAGCCCAGATATATCTAATGCTCTTCCTCTAAATTATTATATGGTGAGGAAAGACCGAGCTATAGGTAGGGGAGGGGGAGTCGCTATTGTGGTGGATAGGCGCTACTCCTGTTCAGTTGTCATCACTGAGGATATCCCTGGGGTGGAGTCACTTGGTTTTTTACTGTCTTTTTCCCCTCATCACTCGTGCGCTGGTTTATTGCTTTACAGACCACCGGGCCACTCTGGCTCCTTTTATGATGAACTTTATAACGCCATCTCCCCATTAATCATGAAATTTAAGCACTGTCTACTTTTAGGGGATTTCAACATCCATATGGATACTGCAGACGCAACTGATACCATGAAACTTCAGGACGTGACTAGTACATTTGGTTTGTTTCCTTATATTCTCTCAGCTACTCATAATAAAGGCCACATTCTTGATCAAATTTTTTCTTCAATTCCCATTATTTCTTCCCTTCCCTTACCCCTGACTTGGTCTGACCATTACTTACTGAATTTTGACATTCTGCGCATTTCTAAAGCGGCCAGTGTTGGCTCAGGATTACTGTCTACGGCGCAGTCTTGTTCCTATCATCGTGTCACGGCTGACATGCTGGAGCAATCTTTTGCTATGCACCCTTGCCTGCTCACAGGTGAGCTGGCTAGCAATTTAGTTCTTTTTCAGTCATGGCTCACACAGCGTCTTGACGAGATAGCGCCTCTCTCTATCGGTCTAAAAGAAATTCGCGTGCTTCTGCACCTTGGTTCACCCCACTCCATGAGAGCAGAAGGCTCTGTAAGAAAGCCGAAAGATGTCCCAACAAAAGAGATATATAAGGAACTTATCAAAGGGTATCATAAGGCTATTGTCATAGAGAAAAAATCTCGCTTCTCCAAAAGAATTGAATCTGCACCTAATATTAGCAAATACATTTTCATAATAGTCGAGGAATTTACCTCCCCCGCTTCTTTAATTTCTAAATTTTCACCTACAGAGCTATGGATCAAACAACTGGCTAGTTTTTTTGCTAATAAGATCATAAGTATTCAGGCCTCCTTCGTGCCAACTGATTCTCTAAGAGACTTTGGCTCAAATCTCTCCGCGATTCATTTTCTCCCCACAAATGTCACTGGATCTATTATCTAAATTAAAGTCCGGTTCTCCGTCAGATCCTTGCCCCGCAAAGTTCCTGGCCAAGATGGCACATATTATCAATACTATCATCAATCCGGTCCTTAATGCCTCTCTTGAAACTGGCATTGTTCCCAGTCCATGGAAAATGGCTCACATCCTTCCGCTATTGAAAAAACCTAATTTGGACCCCCTCGTACACTCTAATTACAGACCAATTTCGCTACTCCCTGCCTTTGCTAAAATTGTGGGAAAACATGTCCACTCTACTCTCTCGAACTTCCTTGAAACCCTAGATATTCTCCATCATACTCAATCCGGGTTTCGCTCTAACCTAAGTACAGAGACTGCTCTACTGGAAGTCATTGAGTCTATAAAAGAGGTTCTGGACAGTGGAGGGAAGGCGATGTTGATTTTACTCGATCTCTCTGCGGCCTTCGATACCGTTCCTCACAGCCGTCTTCTTTCAAGACTCCAGGAGATTGGTCTGAGAGGGACGGTGTTCAACTGGTTTGAGTCTTACTTATCTGGTCGCCAACAATCGATTTGGGCCCCCCCATTCTGTGGTCTAGTTCCTCCGCTGGATGTGGGTGTCCCACAGGGTTCGATCTTGAGCCCCACTCTTTTTAATATTTATATGTCTCCCTTGGCGAATTTGGTGGAATCTCATGGAGCCCGGATTGTATCCTACGCCGACGATACGCAGCTTCTTTTCACCTGCGATAAGAACACAGACTTCGCCGGTGATACCATCATGAGCTGCCTCGAGGCTGTTTTTTCATGGTTCCAACTGAACCAGCTAAGATGTAACTCTGATAAGTCAGAGATTCTTTTCTTCGGCTGTTCCCCTGATGCCAACTGGAAATCGTGGTGGCCTACCGATATGTACCCTCCATCATCTGCCACTTCTATGGCGAAAAATCTGGGTGTAAAAATTGATAAACGTGTCTAAACCCAGGGTGGGGAGACAGTGAATGGTGCAGTGGACACAACTTATATGTGACAAAACTCACAACATTAGACACATAACATACAACATGTAAGTTACTGTGAAACTAGAACCAAAAAAACCTTTACTCGTGTTCTATTCTTTGTTGCAAACAGTGTACACATAAGTATAAAAAAGAGGGATGTGAATACTACCCATCGATTCACACCCTACTTACAGCCGACATGTTTCATTGCCTTGGTTTTTATCAGGCAATTTCCTCAGGGCAAACCAATAGATGCCACTGCATAAGCCACTGGCCGTAATATGCTGGAAATAAACAAACATAACTGAGGTTACCTACTAACTGCGTCTCTATTATTTAAAACAATTGATTTGTTTAGCACTGTCAAACAGCTCATGCTGTTCTCAGAAATAATTACCCTTTAGTTGGCTCTGTTTCTCATACCAGCCACGAGGAATATAAAAACCGGGATGCAGCTCCCATAGGTAAGCATGCTCCAATCTCCCTTCGATTATCATACTGAAATCAAGTGCCAGACAAACGTATATTAGCTATTATGAGAGCTTCCTTATACCTTGTTTGACTTTTCATCATTATACCGTATGCCCCTCATAAGTTTACCAGTGGAGAATACTCGTCCGGCGTCTTCTCAGCACTCGAACGCCGGGTCAATGCTAGGCTACTCTATTTACATTTTCATTTGCCGGTTTCCGAGGATTCCGAAAAATCTGGGTGTAAAAATTGATAATGGCCTGACCCTAAACCCCAGATTCTTAGTGTAGTCGGCCAGTGTTTTGGCCTCCTACGAACCCTCAGGAAATGTCTTCCTTTTCTATCTCATGCCCACAGGAGGATTACGGTACAGGCTCGGATCGGTTCTAGGCTGGACTATGCCAACATACTTTATTTGGGCCTCCCTGAATATCTACTTACACGCCTACAATCTGTACAGACTTCGGCGGCGAGGGCCATTTTTGGCCTCACCCTTAGGGCTCACACCTCGGCTCTTCTGAATTCGCTCCATTGGCTGCCGGTGCGTAAACGCATTTATTTCAAGACTCTTATCACGGCCTTTAAATCTCTGCATGGCACCGGGGCTGTCTACTTAAGGAGAAGAGTGCGGTTCTATTTTCCTTCGAGATCTTTACGATCCACCTCTCAAGCGCTGGCCATTGTTCCTGCAATCAAACAAGCGCGCATTGGAGGACGCTCATACAGATTGCTGGCTCCTCAACTATGGAACAAACTGCCCCTTTCCCTCAGGAAACTAGACAACTTGCTTTCCTTTAGGAAGGAGCTTAAGACCTGGCTGTTTGGACAGTAGTTTGCCTGTGTTTTCCTTAGCCATGCCTCCACAGATCTGTATAGCGTCGAGACATTCTGCCCGAGTAGCCGAGCGCTCTACAAGACTCCCATTAACATAACATAACATAACATAGCCCAAAGAATACAAATGAGGAAACCCGAAATGAACACAATCCAATTCCTGTAAAATCAGCACACTTTCATATTTTTGGAGGGAGGCAAGTGAACTGATTCAGCTACTAAAGGAAATAATTAAATATTCAAATAGTTTCTAACATGATAAAAAACGGGGTTGCTCTGTAAAAATAATGATGTATTTCCCGGGTTTACAGTGCACCTGCTGTTACCAGAGAATGCAAGAACGGATCTCCACTTAAAGCATCAACAGCAGCAGAAGATGTGCTACAAATGTCTACTTTAACAGACAAACCCAATATAAATGTAGCCCAACATTGTGTTTCAAAGGGAAACAAGTATCTTCGAAGAAAAAGTAATGTATGATTTTTTAAATCCCTTTTAATTTACAACTGAGAGTAGCAGAGTCCCACATGCTAGACAATGTTGCTTAGGGGTTTCCTTAAGCAGCGTGTGCCTCGTTGTGAAATATCCAGTTATGGGATCTCCATGGCATGTACCCTGAAGAGATCCACTCACTACATCCCCATGAGAATAGCTGTTGCGCTTCATAGACTCACAGAGGTTCTTCAGTGTTTAGGATCTACTTAAAAGGGATCTCTCCGACATGAGAAACAAGTGCAGATATTTACACTCTGGACTGAAAGTTGGAGCAGGAATCAATCCTTACTATGGAAAACTTTTCTCTATAACTTGGTGGGATGGTTATTGTTTGAATTTCTTCCTCTCTTTCCAGCCCTGGAAATACTTTTGAGGTTCAGCCTTAACGATCTAAAGGGCAGATATCTCCCAGGACACCTTTCACATGAAAGGGTTGCAGTGGATTTTCCAGTATGTCATTTTCCACAAGCGGTCCATGCAATCCCCCCCTGAGGTCTACTACTTGAGTTACAGATTGTCAGGAGGACAGATATCCATAGGGACACCTTCCTCACTGATGGTTGAGGAGGTACCTATATGAGGTTCTTCTTTTCTCATGGCCTCTTAAAAATTATTTTGGGTTCCGTATTAGAATTCATAGCAGAAAGGAGGTCCTGCATCAGAGGGGACACATTCATCGTTATAAGATTGGGTAAGTACTTTGTTTTAGGACTTCCACTCCCATTGGTCCATGACAGCCCACAAAGTTCTCTAGAAGAGTCCTGGTAGTTATGAAATCCGGAATTTGGGGACACATTACTCATCAAATGGTTGTTGTCGGTCCTACTGGTCTTTCTTCCTCTCCAGGAGTAAATACAAATCTCTTGCAGCTCTGCATTTTTGTCCTACACTGTTAGGCCAGCAATACCTATGGTAGCCTTTCTCATTGTCTGCTTAGGGAGCTTTTCCACTATATGGGTTTTACTCCCTGTGGCCACAGAGGATCTTTAGAATTTATGGAGCATTTTCCTCGACAAGAAGGAGGTGAGATATCTCGTGTACCACTTCTTAATCATCATCATCAGCAATCTTTATTGCGATACAATAGTACCATAAAAGATACATAAAAACATATGCCATTACATTAAAACATTAGTTGATGTTATTACAAAATACCAAATTGTGTAAAGTGCAGTCCAATAGCTATTAAAAAGGAGACAGTTATAGGGGTGTTTATCATTACATTAAAAACCTGTATAAATAATTAAAAAGGCATTTATAATATTTTAAAACATATAACATTCGCAGTTGAGTCTATAATTGTTCTAATCAATTCAGCATTAATAATGAATTCAAATGACCTGAACCCGCTCCATTGCTTGTTAGCCCTGGTCCCCAGACCTAGGAAAAGGAATCTGTCATATAAAATGCTGCAGCTACTCTTGGTGCTGGCTAGAAGGCGGGTGGCTATTACCTGGATGGGACAAAGGGCACCAGACATGACACTGTGGCTTCGGGATCAGGGGGAATGGACATTGGCTGAAGAAACGCACATGCAGCATGCGCGTAGAGATGAACGTCTGCAGGAGGACTTGCTTGCATGGCGTATGATGTGCACTGTGGGGTCGGCTGCCAGCGACTCCGATGCGACTAGTGCTGCATTGTTTTCCTCCGAGGAATCGGGACCTGAGGAAGGGGCGGCGGGAGAGGGGGAGGGAGAGTAGGTGGTGGGGTAATGCCCTGATGACTGCGCACAAGTTACTTATTGTCAGTTTCTATACTAGCATTGCATCCCGAGGACTTGATTCTTGCATCTCCTGTTATATCTGCAATGTTAGAACCATACTAGGACTGTGAACTATGTACACCTGTATTTATCTATACTGATGCAAATTTTTTGGGGGGAATGTATTGTTTATCTTGCTGGAAAAAGAAAGTTTAAAAAAAAAAAAAATGAATTCAAAAATTTGAATATGTACACATTATAAATTAATTCTAAGTTCATTGTGGTATAAGTAGCATTAATGCTTAGCACTGCGACTCATACATCTCAAACTACAATTTCAAGCCTACTTTAGCTCTTATGAAATTTGTGGCTAACAAAAACCTGCTAATACCAAAAATAATGACCTGGCTAGTATCAGTCTTTAAAATCCTCCCTGCTTCTCTATACGATCTTACACCTATATTTAAACAGAGTGGTCTGATCCATCTTTTTCTGGGAACTACATACGCGGGAAAAAAAACTAAATATGCAGGTCATATTCTTTAGCTTTGCCTGAACATAAGGTGCATAGATCATTATTATCATTTGACCACCTTGCTACACTTGCGTTAGTCATCAGTACTCCATATCTATACTTCATATATAGAGTTTTAGCAAGTGGTGGGTATAGCTCATCTAATAAACATTCAATGCAAGCACTATTTTTAAACATAAGAAACCTATTAGTTAAAGATCCAGTTACTCTTTCACTGGATCTACAATGGTCCATGAATGCCCAAAATATCTTTAAAATCTTTTTTGAGTTAATACTGATGGATCGTCCCAAAAGTGTGACAGGCCAATCTTTTTTAACCAATTGCGAACAAGGTTGAGCCATTCAATACTATTGTTTTGGTCCAATTCCATTATTTCCTTTAAACCATCCTTGTAATCTGACAGCTCTGGCGTTGGCCACAGTCTGACCTAGAGTATCAATGGTCTCAAAATCACATGATGGTCTGTACGTTTTATATTCAAATCAAGAATGATTGGTATTAGCGGGGTACGCACAGGTAGTCTTAGTAACGCTCAATAAAATGTATTTTCGACAACCAGGGAAACCTGTTTGCACGAGGGTCCCCATAGTTCAGCTCCGTATAATGCTGCTGATTGGGCTTTGAACTTAAATACCTCTAGTGCTGGCGATACTGCTTTACTAAGACTATTACCGTGCCTTTTCATAATCTGTGACATGTTTAATAATAATATCATTTTACTTTTTCTATTTGGGTTTTCCAGGACAATTTAGAATCCAGGGAAACACCCAAGTAGCTAAAATTCTTAACGTGCTCCAATTTCTGGCCATTTAAAACCACATTTTCCTTAAAATATTTATGAGGGTTTATAGCCATGTACTTGGTCTTATTAGTATTGATCTCAAGGCCTTTTTCGCTACAGTATGTTTGGAATTTGTTTAGTAAACATTGTAGTCCCTTCGGTGTTTGCGATACAAGTATAGTATCGTCAGCGAAAAGGAGGGCTGGTATTCTTTCGCCCATCAATTTGGGTGCATCATTTTTACAACCCTCCAAATAAGATGGAATATCGTTGACGAATAAGGAAAATAAAGTGGGCGCCAATACGCAACCTTGGCGTACTCCCCTCTTTATGGGGATTTCTTAATTCGCCACCCGGGCCCCATCTAACCTTAGCATAATTGTTATTATGCATCCTCATGATCTGTTAAAGAAGGTTTGCTGGTAGACCTTGCTGGCTAAGTGCTTTCCACAGCAAATTTCGAGGAACAAGGTCAAACGCAGCTCTAAGATCTACAAAGGCTACGTATAAATGACCCTTTCTTATGTTTACATATTTCCAACTCAAACAAAGAAACCTTAGGACTTGGTCTACAGTACTTATTTTCGGTCTAAACCCTGCCTGAAACTTGGTAAAGATCGCTTTTTCCTCAATCCAAATGTTAATACGGTTTAAAACATGCCTTGCAAAAATCTTTTGTAAAATGTCAATTAAACTAATAGGGCGGTAATTTGCAGGATCATTCCTGTCGCCCTTTTTTAAAAATTGTGATGATTTCCGCCCCTTTCCATGTCTCCGGAAGCTCAGCCCCTGCAACTACAGCATTACACAAACAATTAATGTACGGGCCCCAAACACTAGTTTCATGTTTATATAAATCTCCTGGAATTTTATCTAGTCCAGGGGCCTTCCCATTTTTAACTTGGTCAATTGCCAATATTGTTTCCTGTAAATCAAAATCTAATTTACATTCACTTGGCCTTAGCAATAACTCATCACATAAAAGAGTTGTGTCATTCTCAGGTGCTTCGTACAGTTTAGTAAAATGATTGATCCAAGTACTCTCATCGAGATAAACATCCCTAGGTCCAGTTTCATTTCTATTCCCTTTGGCCGCAAGCCTCAGAAATGACATTTGATCATGGTTCTTAGCAGCCATTAGTAAATCAGACCAAACCTCTTCGTTCCATGATAACTTAGCTTTCTCTTGAACTCTCCTATATTTTAGTCTTGTTTCTTTAACTTTCAGCATGTTATTGTTTTTTAAAGCAAAGACTAACTCAGCCTTGGCAGTTCGACAGTCCTTGTTATACCAGGATTTCCCTTTCACTCCCTGTGGCCACAGAGGACCTTTAGAATTTATGGGGCATTTTCCTCGACAAGAAGGAGGGGAGATATCTCTTGTGTACCACTTCTTAATCAGATAGTTGAGGAGCATTCCTCAATGTGTTTCCTGTGAACTGACAGAGTTTTGGATTACTGAGAGGATTGGTTGCACCACAATCTGCACAATGTTTCAGATCGCCCAATGGGCTCAGTAAGAGTCAGGGCATACCGGTCTAGGACGTACTCAAATGACAGGACTAGATACTACTTAACTCATGCAGGGTCAGTTTCCAGTGGTTTTGCACTGGGCAGGTCATGAGTGTGACGCAATTGGTATCTGTCTCTCTGAACTCCATTTTGTCAGTCTGCCGCTGAGCCACCTTCATAATTATGAAATAATTTTGCATGTTTATATACCAGCTGCATTAATAATGACAGTTTTATCAGAAATATGCTCTATTTTCACATTGTACACGAGTGCAGGAATCGCTTCTCTTTGCCAGGATTGTCCCCACCTATTTTAACACCGGTGTGCATGCCCAGCAGGTAGACCACACCCTGTTTTTCCAGGCGCTAAAACAAAAGTCACTTTGCCCTGACTTGATGCTTCACAACTGTATTTTACATGCAAGATACAAAACCTTCTAGCGTTTCCCTTGCTTCTTCTGCCACTGTATTTTTCTACGCATATCAGTTGTTTCCTGTATTATTTGCCCTTCCTCTCACCCCTTCCTGGTTCCTCTGGTCCTCAAATCCAATTTCAGTCCTGGCCTTTCCTCTTCTTTAACTGGACACCTGGAAAATGACCTTATCTTTTAGGAGCCTAGTTGCATTTACCTCGGTTTATTTGTTGAGATTTTATTAACCATCACAATGAAGCTGGTGACACTGGGCCAGGAGTTGTGCACTTTCCTCAGTCTGAAGTTACTAAAAGTAACTCATTTCTATGTCTAATAGTTCTAACACCAAGAAGGATTCCGTTCCCTTGTAGGACTGGGAATGGTGCCTAAAATCCGCTTAAGGTTGCAGATTTCGTGTTGCACTGCCAATGGGTTAGCCATCATGCATGTCTTTTACTGAACATTCATCCAACAAATGGGTATGGAGTCTGAGCACTGGACAATATTATTGCCCATATGTGGGGACTATGGTGAAGTCTGCACAGCTATTGGGGGTTGGGCTCCCCTGCCCTCAATCTTTCAGTCACTAAGTTTACACTCTTGATTTGCCAAAGCAAAAGACGTTAAGCACGCTCTTTTTAGATAAAATAAAAAGTTAAAGTCAAACAATAATTCTTCAAGATGGCTCAGTGAGTTAAATGGCTACTGTCATTTTGCGCTACATGCTAGTCATCAGTTTGAACACTAGCGGCCAACTGGGTGTTAGAAATTGGGTTACTGGTTGGCTTGGGTGTGAGCCCTGATCAAACAGCCATCACAATCCTGGTCAGGGTAAGGCAAAAGTAACTTTAAATTAACCTGTGCTCAATCTCCCTAGTAGCTTGGCACAGAGCAGTCAGGATTAACTAAGAGGCAATGTGCAAAGTATTTGGGCAACATTTCAAACAGTAAAAAAAGAGCCTGCACCAGGTTAGAAAGATAGAGCTTAATTTAATAAATAAAACGACAAAAATCCAATTTGTAAAACTAGAGATAATTTTAAAGTTTCTAGAATAAATAGCACCAGAAAACGTAAAGCGCCAACTATGGATTTGGCTGAGTCAGACATGGACAAAGCCACAAGTTTAGGCTGACCATAATGGACCACGGGTTGGCTACAGGGACCCAATTAGCCCCCCTGAACAGAGTATACCTTAAATCAGAGTTCTTCAATCTGGGGAGCGACACCATCCCGGGGGGGGGGGGCATTCCACACCAAGATCTTCCCTTTGTTTGTTAATTGTCCGGCGTCCATGTCTTCACCCAGAGCTCCGGTAACAGATGATTGGTGAGGGGAAGGAGGGGGGAGGGAAATAGAAAAGGCACGAGGTGCCCCAGCTTTTGTGATGTAAAGAGCTGAGTTAACTGTCTCAGAAGGGGGTTAAATCTTAGAGCTGGAGTGCTTCCGCTGCAGTAGGAGGCAGGGAGTCTCCTGCTAAAAACGAAAGCAAGGAAACAGACAGTCCTGTTCCTTCGCATTTGATTTCATAGCACAGGAGAGTCCTTGCCTCTGTCTATCTGTTCCTGGCTTTCAGTTTTAGAAGAGAACACACACATCCTGCCTCCCACTGCAGCGGGAGCATTTCAACTCTACAAATTTAATCCCATCCTGGGAGGGTTAAATCTTAGCAAAAGGAGACAAAGTTTCTTTTAAATTCACACAGGGCTTCAAGTTGCAAAAGAAAAATGCCAGCTAGCCATGTGTTGTTTAAACAGCTTGCAACTTCATTGTCCTGACACTAAATATGCTTATAAACAAGTATGTATTCATTAGTAATGTGACTTTTCTGTCTTTGTTCCATTTTATTATTAGTCATGGATCATTCAAACAGCCCTAGAACACTCTTAACAGTGCTTCTATTTATATTTGCTGTTCAAGGCATGCAACACAAGTCCTGACAGTACAGCTTCTGGTGACTGTTTATTTGTTTATTTTTGTGCTTCCTGGGACCTCAAAATAAGGACCTGGCAATGCTAATCATAAAACTGGAAGTTTGTTGTAAGATCAGCACATTTATTTCCTCCACCCTGATCCCTGGCTAATCCAATAATAGCAATAGTTTAACATATCTGAAACCCTGCACTGCTGACAATAGCATGCTGAGTTACTGCAAGTGTCTGGGAATGCACCATGCATTCAGACAACTCGCTCCTCATTCTCGCCCTTCACGTTCATGCTCACCCTGCACTCACATTGATTGCAAGCCCTCACACTCATCCCGACGCACTCACACCATTCACCCGCTTACCCTGTACTCACAGTGATCACTCTGCACTCACAATGCACTTGCGCTGTTCACCCTGTACCTTACCCTGTAGTCACACAAGCACACCCTGCACTCACATGGTACTCCTGCCACCACCCACACAGCGCAGAGGGTTAATGTGCCTGCTAGAAAGAATGTGTACCATGCAGATCAAAGAACTGAGTGTGAGTAAACAATCAGTAGTGCTATAAAAAAGAAATGTTTGCCAGAAAGGTGCTGTAGAGAGATGAGGTGCATTGTTGGTGAGTGGTAGTGAGGAAATTCATGGAGGAGGAGGAAATGGGGGAGGGGGCGACCAGTGCTAGGGCCATCCCTGGTTCAGAGTGTTCGCCCGAAGTTTGGGTCTAGTTGCGCCCATGTACGCATGTCGTGCCCAATCAAGGTTTTCTTCCTAAATTACAAAAGGACACATTTACATGCACTGCAATGCAGCCTTTCAGGGGCTTCTTGATAGAGGCAGCTCTGTTTTTGCCCTGATGGCTTGGAATAATTCCTAAACAGATTCTTGTAAATACCATTTTGTTTAATTTCTTTGTAATGTGATTGATGTGAGAGAGTTCTATTACTATGTACAGAGAAATGTTTTTGTTTTATGCACACAGTTTATCATGGAAAATTGTGTTTTGAGCTGTGTAATAAGCCACTGTCATTTCACCACACCCACTCACAAACCTGCAATTTACTACACACTCTTATAGTGTTGAACATTATTTGCCGGATATGGCCCGTGATATGCGTGTGGCGGGCGATTATGTAGTGTACCAGATTCCAGAAATTTCCGTCAGGTGATGGGGGGGGGAGGCCCAAAATCTAAAAAAATTCAGCTGGGGGGCTCAACCTACAAAAGTTTGAAGACCTCTGCCTTAAATCCTGGGTTGCAGAACGTTGCTTGGATCCGTGTTGAAGATGTATCGCACAGCCAAACACATTTTTTTAACACTGTCCAGTTGCTCCAGAATAAAGTTTTCCCAGTGAACTATACCTGGCCAATTTTTAACCCACCTTTTCACACACACACACACACACACACAAAAAACAACCCGCTCCACTGTAATCAGATGTCGCAGCACACCCAGATGACACTCGGCTGTTCGGGTGGGACCCCGATGATGAAGCATGTCACCAACTAGGTTGGTGAGTGAGGGGTCTTCTAAAGAAAGGATTTCTTTCTTTCTTGTGCATCTTCTCCCCAAACTTTGAGACTCTCATCGGTCTCTTGGTGGTACTCCTTCCATTGTTTGTTTACTTGATTCGTAAGGGGACCAGGAGTATTCCCCTCCACCTAGTGGAAATCCCTTTCTTTCTCTTGTTGTTTTACACATTTTTGATGTGCTGTCACATAATATTTTTCCACTGAACAGGTTGATGGCATCCCACTTTTCTGTGGAGTAAAGAATAGGTCTGGTAGGGGGTTGATGCAGTGCTCGATGGTCTTGAAAAGTGCTTTACTTACTGTTGGTGTCTTCGGGGATGGTGTTGGAATAAGCACTTTGACAGGGATGAGGCAGTGAAGGTATCTTCCCCTTCACACTATATATTATTATAGAGAAAAAAACAGGACGCCGTACTTCATGCCCTTCCACAGAGCACTCTTCAAAAATACAACTGCTCCAACACTACCTAACACAGAAACTGATGCAGAAAGCTCTCAATGAAAAAACAATGTAACAACACCTACAACACATAATACACGTCTGGAAATCCCAAAAGTAGAAGGCATCAAGAAGCCCATACACAACATGGGCGTCTGGAAACTGTTCTTCCTCTGGGCACGGCATATTCTTTACCAGTATTGGGCATCTAGCAACCCTTTCCCACACCCAGCACCTTTTATGCCATAATTCTTGGCTGCTGGAAAGTCTTCCATTCCTAGGCCACCCTATACCTCCATACATCACCTGGGAATCTGGTAACACACCTGCACACACAGTACTTTGTATTATACACGTCACTTGGGCATCACTTAACCCTATATTTGTGCACCTTCTTTAACATACACAATACTAAAAACTCTAAACTGAATACGTATCCAATATGACTCAAGAACAAAACAAAAGAACAAAGCAGAAGCTTCCAAAGAGACAGACAAGCTAGGCACTGCTCAGTACATCTGAAAGAACGGCCCTAACTAACACAAAAACAGAGAAAAATGTATATTCAACGTTGAACACTTGCAAAAGATTTGCATTCCCTTACAAAAACAGGGGAATATCGCGATAAACATGAAGCAAATGAAACCACAGTCTCCTACTCATCAGCACAACAAAGCACTACAGTGGATGGCTCTTTTACATCTCTCACCACTCATCCTGCATCACAAAGTACAACAGAAGGACCGCTTAATAAATTCAGCTCCAATGGTTTATCAAGAGAACACTGTAACAGTAACATTCAACCTCTAATAAAAGTAGAATAGTGCACACCTCCTTACGCCACAGCAAATGGACGAACAAACTGACCCAATACACTCCACTCTGGCAGGGGACCTGGCTTTGTGAGGTCAGTGGCCTAGAGAGATTCCGGCCATGGGACCTTATCAGCATCTCACAGCTTGGGGATATGTGGGCAGGTGATAACATGCGTACCTTCCAGGACCTACAAGCCCGCTATTCTCTGCGCCCCTTGCAATTTTATAGATATTTGCAACTACGCCATGCCCTCTACACACACATATACCTAAGGGCACATCCCTCCCAGAATATAGTCACCCTGATTTAACCTGGGAAAGGGAAGTGTCTCTCGTATTTACCGCTCTCTCACCAACAACACTCCAAACACATTAAGTCGGCTCCAAAACGTATGGGGACATTGGGTGGGACCTCTCGAAGAAGAGGACTGGAGAGACTCTTTGACGGCACCCAGGACAGCCACCTCTTCCGCCAGGCTCAGTCTGGTCCAACTATACTACTTACATGCTACCTACTTAGTGCCCAAACGCCTCTTCCAGGCAGGTATAACATCAAATGCTTCTTGTGCACCATGCACTCATGACCCGGTGGACTTCTTCCATATGGTGTGGGCCTGCCTGGTCGTCACGTGCTACTGGGATTCCATAGAAAAGGAACTCACTGAGTTCCTGGGCTGGGAGGTCCCGCACAACCCCTTAAATATACTCCTGGGTATCACGGATGGCCTGGATGGCTCCCAGGCTGACAAACAATTCCTCAACACTGCCATAATTGTAGCCAAACGAGACAACGCAGCTAGCTGGATAGACCCGACGTACCCAGGCATTTCGAAATGGCGTAGAGGCGTAGACTGGTGCGCAGCGCAAGAGAAACCGTTGTTTAAGGCCAGGCCCAGCCTAATACCGTAAGGTCTGGGGCAAACGACTGAGCAGATAGATTAAGCATGTCTCCCTGTAAACGTATGATTATATAAGACTTACAGGACTGTGCAATGCAACCTTTTCTCCAAGTGCATGTAAATGGTAATCTCGGATGAATGTTGCGATATATTGTACTTGACTGCTAATGGTAGTTTCTGTTTAAAAAAACAATAGAATTGTTTATCCAAAAAAAAAAAAAAAAAGGGGAATAGTGACTTTTCCAGCTGTGGCGAACTTACCGTACACAGCATAACACACGTTCCCCCATTGGTGTACTGTCAAACTGTGTTTCTATGGACAATTCCCATTGCAACAATCCAGGATTAAGCGCAGAGTGGAAATCAGAAATGAATGCAAAATTGCTCTTCACTAAACCTCAAGAGGCATGTAACTATAGACACAGCTGAAGATTAATTACAACACTTATGGCATAGCATTACAACTTAAAAATGTAAAATCGTATTAAACAAAAGTAAAATATTGACAACAGGTCTAGTATCCAGCAACTCTTTTTCAGTCAGACAAGTTGTCGACCCAAACATCAAATGCAAGAACTACAACCTATTTAAAAAATCTTCAATATTTAGTCCTTTTTTAAGTCGAAGCTACTAGACCGCGTAGCTGCCTGGTTGAAAGAGACCTATTGTCAGCTTACCAAAATCTCACATTGGGTTAAAACTCTCCCATTGCTCGTCTTTACTGTCTCTCATTTCCTTGCTACTTTTTTTACCTTGTCCATCTTCTATTCATCCCTCTCTAGAGCACGGTCCCTTTAGTTGCGTCTTTCCACAGCTCACTTTCAGGGAACTACTTTTATGTTTTCTAGTGGGATCTCCATGAAAGTGCATGTGTGTTTACCAGATCTCCCACTCATGTGTGTTTCTCGACACGTTTTCTACTGCTCCCCTACTGCATTGTGTTTCATTCCCAAACTGCTCTCCCTCCAGCGTTGCTTTTCTCTTATCCACCCACCAGGCGCCCTCCCTTTGCCCCCCCCCCCCGACCCCCTTCCCCCCGACCCTGTTTTGGCTTTATCTGTACAAAGAGACAACAGAGTTCCACTTGAAATGCAACAGCCACAAAGAGCCTTCATCAGGCGGATGCTCAGGCTTCGTTCCCCAAAAGGCATGCCTAAATCTGCACGGAGTCTAGGGGAGTTGGTTAACCACAACCACATTCCAGAACGAAACCAGCCATGAAGGAGGCGCTTCTGTGGTTGCCACAGACGGCACACTTGAAGGAACCTTGAAGAGGGGTACTCTTTCAAAAGTCATTTTTCACGTGCATTCGTTTTTAAATACAAATGCTTATATGTTTTAACAAGCGAAAGCTCATCGATAACACAGGGTGTTAGCAAAATTGACTGCAATTGTTCACCATGCCCTTATAAATAACTAAATAGTGCGAACCTACAATTCTTAACAATAATTACAATTAATAACATGTTTTAGAAAATATTGTCTGCTCTAGCTTTGTCTGTAGCGATATAAGCGGTGTTTCACGTCGCCCTGGTGGTAATCATTTTATCGCTCACCTGTCCATGAAATGCTGGGGAGTCCAAGTGTAAAAAGTGTTATTTACAGGGCAGACGTGTGGTATGCAGCGCTATAAAAAACTAAGAGGGTAAGAAATATGATATATACATGTATAATGACTATGAATGTAGTTGGAGCAGAACTGCAGCTAGGTGCTCAACAACTAAGTAATATTGTCACCGTTATCAATGTCGCCCAATGGTCTTGGTCTTCCGAGAATAAAGATAAACCGAGTCAGCCCTGTCAGGATTCGAACCTGATATCTGGCTGGGAAGCTCGTTCACCTGCCCCTACTCGGAAGTAGCCAACTCCGAGTCCACCGAACACTGCCCCGATGAAGTCATCTGTCACCAGCCACACACAAAGAACCATGAAAATAACCAAGAATCAGAGTGATCGGAAGGAAACTTCACTGACAGCTCTCCAGATGTGCAGCACCACGTCTGGACAGTCGCACCTGATCACGAGAACGTTCTTGTCGAGGGGGCAGGGGAGGCACTGAAATGGTGCGATGAGCCTCACAGCGTGCTGATAACAATAACAATTTAAATGTAAGGGCGTGTGTATTACGCTTATTTAAAAAAAAAAACCTCAAAAATGCAAATGTTTATACGTTTCACTACAGTATGCCAACTTGTCACTTTCTCGTAGGTAAGAACACAGGCTCTTTAGTGCTACAATATGAACAGGGTTACCACGTGACTGCTCGTCATCCAGGACACCATTTACTTATTACATATTTTTCTTTCGCACTCTAATGCTTCCAGGGAGTTGTAGAGCTGGTTCATCTGAACTGAACTGGTTGGATTAACATGCTTGAAGATAGTGATCAGTAAATGGAAAGGCCAAAACCCCGAGTCCCAGATGACCTGGAGTAGTCGAGTACAGTTTTGCAAGCAAGCTCTTGCAAATCCTCCTCCCACTATACTCCTAAAACGCTTCAAGAAAATTGCCGTGGGTCCAAAACTTTCAACTTGCTTCTTTCGTTTCTTCCTAATTAAGCTCTCCTTGCATTCCATCCTCTGCATGCCCACCCTGTAGGAGTTTAGTTTCTTATAAATGGATTTGATAAGTCTTTATTTCGATTTAACAAAAATCATAAAAGACATTTACATTTAAAATATTGAAACATTCCATATCCACAAGTAGTACTAAAATGACACAGTAGGAAAATACATCTAGTTATTCCATCCCAGTATACAAATATTATACAATAGATAAATCTAAAACATAGTATGATACGATCAATAAAAACCCCAAACCTGATAACTGTGGGTGCCACATGTGGGTATGTGACTATAAAAAAGACCAGGTATCAACTTTAAAAAGAAACAAGTTAGCACAATCTCATCTTATAGGCGCGAATGGCCCACTTCCAATGTATAAATTTGGCAACCGCAATTACTATTGGTTCAGTTGTATCTGTTTTTAGGATCCTAAATGCTTTGTTTCCGGTGTTAATGCCCTTATAAATTGCATTCTTGTCTGCCCTGATCTTACCTCATTTCATAGATCGCAACCTCGCCTTCTATGAAAACAAATCCCTGCATCCTAACAAAACCTTGCCTCCGCAAACCTATCTATTCATATCACCAACCTCGGCATGAACACCTATAACCCCCACTAATAATCTGATCTACCTCCTAATGCATTAATCTGCCACAAAGACACTAAATAAAATGCAAGGAGTGACAGCACAAGGCCACACGATTCGACCACTAACATGGAGTTCCAGAGTAGCATGATACTTGCCACAGAGTGCTTCAACATCTCGTCAAAGGCAATAAGCCCTAGATACAAAATTACAATACAATATTCTATCTGAACATGGTTAGTCTCACTGTGCTTTGTCTATTCTCCTGATATAGCACTCACTGCTCACGAAGACCTGGGGAAATCACAGTCATTGAACATTGGGCACCTCAACAATTTCAGTCTAATTTGCCACGCCAAGACTATCTATCCAACGGTTCAGGAAGGCAGCAGGTCTAAAAAGATTAAATGCCCGGCACCTTGAAGGCGAAGGACAAAGCTGCTATACATTCCTGTCCTGTGGGGCGTGGGGAGGATGCAAGAAGAGGGTAAATGCCTGATGACTTACTTCGCTGACCCTCAGTTTTTACCCCACTGCTTAAGGTGCATTATGTATGATCAGTTTTCAGGCCATAGCAAGACACAGATGGCATCATCAGCCACATCTCCTCCGTTAGGGCAGAGGAGCGTCGTCCCACTGCAAATTCAAGGATGGAAAATAAAGTGATGATAAAACAATGATTTCATTCTATTTTTCGTCCTGCAAGCTGCAGACAGAGCATCCGAGCCGGGCTTAGGGCCTGCCATCCTAACTGACAGCAGCAGGGGGAGGGAGAGTGGTGGGCACTGCAAGCGGGCATGTTGGTTTAGCCGGCTGTCTTAGGACAGCCAAACTAACATGCACTCTTAGATCTCGCCAACCCGAGCTGTGTTGCACAGCTCGGGTTGGCGAGAACAGGCACATGCTCCCCGTCCCTGTGGGACACAGGAGTACCGGAAACACCACTTGTCTTACGCCAGGCTCGACTGGCAAATCAATTTAGAAAGGACTTTAGTCGATGACACATGGCGCTATTGTTGTGAGGCTACGAGGCACGTCTCTGAACGGGCGACACCCTCTTATAAACTTCAAATTTATCCATAGAGTATATTATACTCAGTTCCGCCTACACAAATATGGTCTCCGGGACACCGCCAGATGCGAAATGTGTGGTATTGACCCTGCAGGGTTTCTCCACATGGCCTGGCGGTGCCCTGAAGTAGCCAACTACTGGATTGCCATATTCCGGAAACTTGGTGAAATTACTGGAGAGCTTCTGACTCCTGACCCAGTGCTGGCTCAGCTTGGTTTCTCCAAACATATACGCAAAGGCATTAGGCACTTGGTTGATGGAGTCTATATCAAGATTATCTGGTGAATAAGGAGTGAACTTGGTTTTTGCGGAACCTTTCTCTCTCATATTGCATGGATTTTTTGGGGGCATTGGTAGGGTATTGCCGGTTCCCCCCATGGGAATCGTTATTGGGTGGCTGCCTGATGTATTGCACCTGTAAACTGGTCCTAGAGCTCTTGCTTGGAATCTCACTCCACACACTGTTCTCCCATATTGACATCAAAGTCTCCCAACGATAAATGTAGGTGTCTTCTTGTAATGCTCGCCCTCCCTCACTGTACGGTCTTGTGAAATCATGTACTGTGAATAGGAATGCTCCTGAAATTTTACATATGCACACTGTGCTTGATTTTTATTGTTTCCATCCTTTTGTTATAATTGATTTTATTTAACCTGTTTTGCCGATTGTAAAATTCAATAAATAATGTTTTAAATTGTATTACCAGCATGAAAGTAGTGTCTGGATTGGCCTAGGGGAGTCTGGGTTTCTGTGCAGCGCACCCATAGACTGTCGGGACAAGAGTACCGAGGCGGCGGTCAACAGCAGTGCTAGGTAGGATGTGCAAGGCAAGAATGACTTTTTTAATTTAATTTTATTGTGTGCTAAAGATTCCCTTTGTCATTGCTACATTAGTGGCATTGTACCTGCATTGCAAGGACAAGAATGAGTCAACCAGGATTATAAAAGGCTGCACGTTATGTGCAAACTTTTCAATAACATTAAAATAATGGTTGGCGAACAATAGCAGAGGCCTGACATTTAACCACTTCACAGGACGCATGTTGATGTTAAGTAGTATGGGTGATGCGTACACACAAAGAGCTCCTCGGATAGCTCAGTGGATTACAGCTGCCAAGGCGATCGTGTAAAATGTGGGTCACAAAGGTGAGCCTCACAAGCTGCCTTGCAATAAAATAAATACCTTTGAGTTGCATATTAATTGCAGGTATTAAGGAGCAAGAGCCCATTCATTCTGTAGCATGTGCTATATAAATTGCAAAGATTAAGTTATTTGCCCAGAATCACAGGATGTTCAGCGTCATTGCCGAGACTCGAACCCAGTTCCCCAGATCCGAGGTCGACTGCCCTTGCCGTTACGCCAACTCCTCTCCCCTGTGAAGCATTACAAATATAAATGACGGCATGTGAAGCCTGATGACAGTGTCTTGGTGTTAAATGAAATGTCTCTGTGTGTCTCTCTCTCGGTCTCTCGGTCTCTCGGTCTCTCTCTCTCTCTCTCTCTCTCTCTCTCTCTCTCTCATTCATTCATTCATTCATCACAGGGCCTATCACAACCAGTCAGACAGGGATGAAAGGCCAGAGACAATGAAAAGGTGCAATTGCCTTCAGAAGGCACGGCTGGCCACTGAACATCTGATGTGTGTGGTGATGCGAGAGTGAATGCTGCCCAGCTTAATGGTTGACGCCGCTTCCGAACCATCTTTGAGGACCCTGCCGGTCCATACCCCTCACCTCGGACCTCGGAGGATGAACAGTGCCTAACAGGGTGAATGGTTAACCCATCTTTAAGCACCTCTCCCCCATCAGGCCTAGCCACCCTCTGAGGGCCCCGGAGGATGTACAGTACTTGACAGGACGAATGGTTAACTCATCTGTCTCATCTTCTCCCCTCAACCCCACCTGCCGCCAGGCTCCCCTCACAGAGGACCCTAGAAGATGCACTGTTCCGGAGAGGGTATCTCAAGGCAATCTAATTTATCAGTCAAAATTGTTTGTTGTCTGCCCGTACACCCCATTACTTTCTAATGTCACTAGCCACCACTGGTCATCACATGCCCATATTGGGACTCTGAGGCTGCATGTTTTTTTAACTTCTGGCTTGACAGCTCGGCTGTCTGCTAACCTGTTGTTACCAATTCTTTAAAATATCACAAATAGTTCTTTACCTCCGCCCAGAGGAATATTATTTCATGACCCCATGCCATTGGCTGTTTAGTGTATCATTTCACCTCGTATAGAGTGCTTGCTTTGGAATGCAGAAGGGACAGTTTTACATCTCCAAAACAACTGCTTAATTAGTAAAAGAATGTGCCAGCACAAACCTTTTGCTCAGAAGCTTGTGGCCAGCGCTGTTGACTGCCAGTGTGTCAAATAACCAGGGCTGCGTAGGTTTGATCCCATCTCAAGCCTCTTAAATCCATCACCAATCTGTTCCTGCCACTTTATCAGACTCATGCAGGTTTTCCCTTTGTCAAGGTTTTTCAATCTTTTGTTTTCTGCTCCTTTGTCGCTTGCGTTTTCTCCTCTCTTTCTCTGGGTCAAAGTCAAATAAGTGCTGGTACCCAAAAATTATCACGAATGGGCTCAAAGTAAATGCTGTCGAAAGTAAAGTGAAACATCATACATTAAATTCTTTACCCTACAGATGTTTTCCTTACAGAAAGCAATTTTTTTTAGGTCTCGCCTACAGATTTGGCAACAAAATTCTTGTGGACTATACCAAAAATCTTTAACTGGGCTCTGTGTCAACCCATTGCTTTCCACTGATTGGCTTCTTTAACACCACTCATCTGCTTACTTTTAATTTGATGGCTTCCCTTCATCATATTGTGTTTGTCCTATCCCTGGAGCTCAGCTTCTTTGCCATCCCTTTGATAGGATCACTTGTATTCTTCCAATGATAATATGGACGGGATGACCTCATCTTTTTTATTCATTAAGTCATAAGAATCATACTTTCTAGCCCTCATGTGCTACGTCCACCATGCGACAAAACAGCAGACTTTATGCTTTGTCGTCGTTTTATCTCCTGCATTCCACCTACTGCACAATTGCACATGCCTTGGCACATAAAGGCTTTTATGGTTTCGAAGGTTGGGCTGGCTGGCTGCTACACTCACTTTGGTTGACTTTTAACCGCATGCGTGCGGGCGGAATTCCGCTCGCACGCTGAGATTTTCAAAACCGCACTTTACATGACGAGCTGGGCTCGTCATGAGCGTGCGAGGAGGCTACCTCATGACGAGCCCAGCTCGTCATGAGCGTGGAAGGGGTTAAAGGTTGTTAGCATGACTGCAAAGCAGAGGTCTTCTACTGGAGGCCCACAAATCAGCTCCATGGGCTACTTCAGAAGACCAAATGGATGAGCGTTTGGTTCAGTTCGGAGTCATGTTGAAAGTAAATTAGACCTTGCCAAGCGTTTTCAGTCAAATTCTGACCCTTCCTTGCTCTTTTTAAATTCTGTTTAGTTTCATGTATGAAAAGTATTTGAAATACATACTATGCCATTTATACATATTGCAAATATTGAAATTAATGTATAGTTGTTGAATACCTTAAGCCTTGTTTGCTTTTTCGCTAGTATATTGAATAGTTTCTTTACTTTCTTTTAAACAAACAAGCACTGGCAAAGCCAACATTATGGCACTCACATTCTGAGGTGCCACATGTTGGCCTTGCCAGTGCTTGATATTTTGTATTCACAGTCCCAAAAACAATAACTAAATGAACCTTCCATAGTTATTTTTTCTTTTTTACAAAACCAGTCTCACATTAACTCCTGAGAGCCAATTTCCTACATCCAGTTCATTAGGCAGTCATCTACATTTTACCAGGTGTCTCCATCCAGTCATCTCCCAGACACATTCACAGTAGCTCACAGTTCATTTCTGAAAAAGCACAAGGTCATATTTTCCTTGTAAAGTTAAGGGAAGGCTGTGTTTGTTTTCCATTATTATCATCAGGCTGCAGATAGCAGGGCCTGAAAATGAGCAATGTTTAGTCAGATTTATGACCCAGGCTGGGTCACCAAGTTGAACAACTGAAGCACTGAGGTATATTTAACAATTAAATAAGTCATTTTCAACTCAGTAATGGAGCTGTGAACACAATGATGTTTCTTAATGCTTTTAAATGGGAGAATATTAAAATGAAAAGCTACCTTAATGATTAATAAGTTAACTTTGTATTTACATTATCTCCCATTTGAAATTGTCCCATGTACAAACAGCAGGCCCCTTACTCCCAGTGGTCAACAGACACTGTGCCATAAGCATAACTGAAAAAGACAGACATTTTATCAATGAGAAATTTAGAACTGAAGAAAAATGTTCGATATTATAAACATTTTGCACCACATTTTCTGCACTTTAAATTTTTCCCATTTTAGAAAAAATTATTGTATGTTTGTTATACATGAAACAGTGCCACGTGTGGCGAAAGGTATGCCCTATACTGAAAGTACATACAACACAGGCTCTCAATTACCCATACAACTATATCCCATTCATACACTCACATGTTCATGCATCCCCAAAGATGGCGCTCCCAGCGAGACACATGGCAGCTTAGTCACAGTGCGCTTAGAAAAGTATTTTGTTCAGCCATAGTATCCGGCTCAATGGACATTAGAGTGACTGGTAACAATGCACAAGTTGTTTAGCCTTCAGTAGCTCACAACGATTTTCATTGATCAGAAGTAGTTCTCACTGCACAAAAAGTTGGAGACCCCTCTATAGCGTGACCATGCTCTTAAGTTAAAGAGTGGCCTGGGCACCTATCAGTACCTTGCCACACAAGCTTCCCAGAATCAAAGGGAAAGTGAGACCAGTGGAAAAAAGTTTTTTTTTTTTTTTATTTCTGTAATTTTTTATTGTATATAAAAAAATATATATTTACATGGAGCACGGAATATACATGAGTGGAGGAAAAAGGGAGGAGAAAAAAGGCAAAAGAAAGAAAAAGAGAAAGACGCCGGGGGAAAAAGGTGATTCTTTCCTTCTTTCATTTTTACTTCCTCGCAGGAGAGTAATGCAAGCCCTACAGTGCTAATAGACATTAAATGGCCCTTATGTGCTTCACATCACAAACATGATGCAACAGGAAACCATCAGAACATTTGCATGTGAAGGATAATGAAGTCAGAGAGAAGTCTGCTTGCAAGCCGCAGGGAAACAAATGTACACCAAACTAGCACTGCACTGATGTTTGAGCAAGTTTATGATCAAATTGTCACAATGGAGAAATACTAACTTTATGCACTGCACGGAATAAAGAGCACACAAATAAATTGGGCACATGTTGTCACAATTCACCAAATTAATGTTACTTCCTCCTTGTGCCACATTCCTCTGACGTAAGAAGAACTATCCTAAAACAAAGTTTTGGCTGCTGCAATCTGTCGATCTCCACTGTGCTGGCTACAATGCAGCAAAGTCTACTGACTACACTCATGAGCAATACACTGTGTACAGGAATAGGATTTTAGGCCATGTGCAGCAAACCTCTGACTTTCATGCACTGTTCTATTCACTTAAGTGTATTAATGTTTTTTTACGCTCCTCGCCTGCCTGGTAGTAGAGCCAATGTTGTTGTGAGCAGCCTTCTGTTGCTTAGCCTTTATTCCCAGTCACTTTAATTTATCACCTGGGTAACAGTCTAAAACGTACACACGTAGTGAATCTAAGCACCCCAGTAAGCCCGAGCTATCAAATTCCCTTCATTATTTAGGTTAAAAGCTCACATTCGTCACAAGAAGCAAATACGATTCATGTGCTCAGTTATAAATCCAGTTAACTAAACTGGCATGTGAAAATGAAAGAACGCACAAGCACACAGAACACTCCTTGCAGGTACTGGACACAAACCTACCAACTTGAACAATAATCTCACCGTGTGAGGAAGGGGCAGGGCATCGTGCCGAGATGTACCTGCAAGACACTTTTGCCCTCATCCTGCTCCCAAGACCTCTCTCGAAATGCATTGGAGCACAATTGGAACAGTCATGAGTTCGATATGAGTGGAGATAATTCTAAAGATTAATGATAAATCTACAATGAAGTATACAAAATAAACCTACATATTGATGAAATAAATTAAGAGTCTTGATTTTCAAGAACACAAAGGTGTGCCCAAGATCAGGGATGCTATCACCAAACGGTTGGTAACACTTTCTAGTTATATTTAAATCGACGTGTTAAGGACGGACACGTCACCTGAAGGAGCACCCAACCTAATAAACTGTTTGAGTAACTTGAACTAGTCTGAATAACACAACAAGGGTGTGCACCATCTCATTAATAATCTTCAGCCAATATTGTGTCCCTGTTGGTAAGTCTGTGGATACCCTACAAAGATTCATCTTGGTATCAGGGATAACCCTGATGGAGAGAAGAAGCATACTTTCTCACACCTCCTAGCTGTCAACTACAGATGGAGACATTGCCATCAGTGGAAGCGCCAGAACAGTAACAACAAACCTCCCCCTAGAAATTAGTTAATATACACGAGATACATCCAAACATAGGAAAAACATCATTGTCCCAAAGAAAGCGCTCTTTACTTCATTCATTTAATCAAAAAACTATTGGGGGGGGGGGGAGTTATATATACAAATTAAGTTATAATAAATCTTAATCATTCCTATACATAAAATCACTAGAACAGCCCCACCATGACAAAGTACAAAATCATCACACACGTAGCAACACCACAGCTCACAAACACACCAAACAACCCAGACATACCTCAATAAAGCAAAAGACAACAATACATCAACAGACCATCGTTACAAAAATCGCACAATAAAGATTTCAAAACATCACAATAGAGCAACAGACAAACAGTGCCAACGCGTGTTTTGGAGTGGACATTTAGACCAACAAATCCTTCGTCAGGGCGCAGAAGGTACAATTCATGAGGTGGTCAAGTCCCATCCAAGGTTTCTCAAATATATATGTTAACCAAGTGGTGTCGGGGGCTCTTTTGTCACAATATGACTATGCAAGTAGATATAATCTGTGGATAACAATGAAAAAAGCATATATAAATGTATATACAAAATTACCAAAGCAATAGGGAGCTATAGTGAACATGAATTACACCCAAATAGTGAGAGAGATGTCACAACAGTCTTCTAAGGGAATTGCCAAAGTGAAAGGAGATAACACCGTCTTTACCAGATTGAAGTAGATACGAAGATTAGAGGCAGACAACCATAACCAAGAAAGATATATGGACACTCATCCCCAGGTGACAATTGCTAATACTAATAAGAGAACGGTGAAACACAAAATATACAGTGTGGTAACAAACAAAAAGACATAATAGTCCTACATGGAGGGAAGCAGCATACTTTCTCTCACCTCCTAACTGTCAACTACAGGTGGAGACATTGCCAGCAGTGGAAGCGCCACCTTCTCACTAAGTACTCATCATGTTAGGGGGGCATGGCCAAGCAGGCTACGATGGTGGACGTGCCCTGCTGAGGCTCCACAATCGGGCGAGCATATTGCCTACTCCACAGCGTCGATTTTGGAAACCAAACCGACATCCAGGCGTCGAAACACATGGGGCATCCCACGGTGATAAGCCCCTTCGCAAACGGAGCAGGGCTGCAGAGCACACCGCGAACTTACGGGACCCGGCACTTGGCAGCAAGTTGGTGCCCACCCGCGCCTCCATCCGAAATCAAGAGATCTGGGCCTGAAATGTGAGGTGTGTCAGACAATCTGGACCGAGTGTTGGCGGCTATTGAACTTTCCAGGGTGTCTATGGAGGAGCGGCTCGGCACCCTGACGACCGACATAAGCCTCATCAGGGACCACCACCGAAAGCTAGCCGACAAGGTAAACGAGGGGGGGGGAGATCATGGCTGACCTGCAACACACAGTTAAGGAGCAAGAAACGACAATCCGCGATGTCCTGACCCGTCTATGCATTATGGAGGAGTGAATGGAAGAAGTGGAGGGACACTCAAGCCGCTGTAAAATCCGGGTGATGGGCTGCCGGAAGGAATTAAGGGGTCAAACCCGGTGAGGCATATGGAGGCATGGGTGAAGTCATTTACTCCAGCCGCCGACCGCTCAGCCTTTTTTTCCATTGAGCGTGCTCACAGAGTCCCGGCACGCAGACCTCAGCCTGGAGCCCCCCTCGGCCGATGTTGGCGAAATTCCTCCACTTTAGAGACCGGGATGCAGTACTTAGAGCCGCCAGACGATTGGGTCCCCTCCGGGTTGAGGATAAACAGGTAATGATCTTTCCTGATTATGCACGGGCTGTGCAGCAACAGAGATCGCTATTCCTGGAGGTGAAATGACGGCTAAGGGCGAGTAATATTCAGTATTCCTTGCTATTCCCTGCCAGACTCAAAGTTATCCACAACGGCTCTGCTATATTTTTTTACACATGCAGAAGAGGCGCATGACTGGGCGGACCAGCACTGCCCGAGCTATCCGGGACAGAGACCGCACAAGGGCAGAGGCATAGTGCGCCACGACCCAGGAAGCGCAACTCAAACAGAGAGCGGAATGAAGAGAACACCGCGGCGAGGAGTCCCACTCTGGACTCCCCCGGATCTGGAGCAAATTATGCAGGAGCCCCGGGACGCTCTACGGACCGTGACAGCACTGCAGGTCTCTCCACCCTCAGACGACATGGATAGAGCCCCGCACCTGTTCTCATCGGCGAGAGAGGAGGACAGTGACGAGACATCGTCTAAGGGAGACTCAATCAAGCTACCCCAGGTCACCCCCTCAGACAGCAGATCTCATAAGTTGATGAACACGCAAGGTGGCTCAAGGGAGGCTGCCACCGATACGCTGTCCACAGTACCCCGCAGCAGATAGGCGAAAGGCAGCCCTACTAACAGCCTCTCCGCCCCTTACAAAGCTGCAGTTCTCCCATGTTACACACGCAACATCGTTCCGATGGTTCCCAGGACCAGACGACACTGATCTTTCACAATCCCGTCCAAGGATCAACCTCGCACGCACTCACCACCACCCCATGGTTACTTTTTTATGCTCTATTCCTTCAGGAGAGCCAGTTTGGACGTATCGCCCCCAGTGATAGGTCCCCAGTATTTGGACTGTTTCCCGACCCCAGTTCTTAGCTCACCCGCCCCATGTACCATGACCCCTTGTTACCTCCCATATAAAGGGTGGGGCGTTCACCCACAGCTCCACAAAGCTCCGCAAGCAACACCCATTGGCAAGGGATGGAAGGATACACAACCCCGGAGACCCAACACTACCGCAGCACAACTTATCATCCACCATGACACACACGGATTTCACTTTTTTAACTCTAAATGTACGGGGGATGCACACAACCAGGAAAAGCTACGTGATATATGCATATGTTAAACGCCAACAAGCGCAGATAATTTGCCAACAAGCGCAGATCATTTACCTACAAGTGACCCACCTCACTCATGAGGAATTAAGCAAACTCCAGAAGAAATGGCGTGGCACATTCTGTGCGACAACCTACTCCGCCTTCGCGTGAGGAACGCTGGTCTGGATTAGGCCCGGAGTTCCCTTTTGCGAAACCGGAAGAAAAATGGACCCCGAGGGCCGCTAGGCATTCCTGGAGGGGTTGCTAGATGGACAGTCCATCCTCATAGGTAGCATCTACACCCCCAACATAGACCAGGCACCTTTCTGGGTGACCCTAACGAGCACCTTGGCGCGGTTCACATTGTCCCCGTGGATACTAGGAGGGGATTGTAACTGCTCCCTAGATCTTACACTAGATAGATCATACCCCCCACCAAACACTCCCCAGCCCACACACACACGGCCGGACCCCGCGCTTGGGCTGCCCACTGGTCATTAACGGACGCATGGTGACATACACACACGACCACCAAAATCTATTCATTTCATTCTATCCCCCACAACTTACGAGTTCGCTTAGACCGCTTCATGTGCACACAGTCTATCCTCCCGCGCATTTGACACTCTGACTACTTGGGCAGGGTCATATCGGATCACGATGTGCATGTTGTGACTCTCGCATGTCGCCCACCCACACCACCGATCCCTAAATGGCGCCTCCCAAAGGACTGCCTTATAGACCTGGTGTTCCAACACGAGCAGTCACAAATCATACAACACTATTTTGCTGAAAACACAGGCACTACACCAGCTAGATCACTAGAATGGGAAGCTTTCAAAATAGTCTTACAGGAAGCATGGATCCGGCAAATTACAGGAGTGAGGCAAACACGGTACAAACCACAGAACAGCAAGTGGCGCAGTTATCCAAGACAGCAGATCAACGGGAGCTCCCTCCCGCGCAACTGGCGGAGGCCAAAACCAAATACGAGGAGGCGTGTGCCGACCTACGACGATATCATTTTCGCACATACACCTCTAGAGTCCCCAGTGAAGGGAATCATGCCGGCACCCTGTTGGCTTGGCTTGGCTCATTAGACAAGACACGCAAGCGCAACCGATCACCGGCATTCGAAATGCCGTTGGGGAGGTGGTGAACAAGCAAGCTGGCTTCCACAATTACTACACCACACTATACAAGGGGCCGATTCAGGACAGGGGGAACATATTCGAAGTATGCTGACCACAGACACCATAGCCCAAATAACAGACGAGGGGCGGGCGACATTAGACGCTCTACTCACAACGGCTGAGATCAAATCCGCCATTCACTGCCTGGCCAAAAACAAGGCCCAGGGACATGACTGTTTCCCCGTAGAATTATACTCCACATTCTCTCAGTAGTTGGTCCCGCAGCTTGGCGCGGTCTTTCACGAAGCATTGGAGATAGATTGAGTGAGTAACCCTATGCAGGAATGCGTGCTGGTCACGTTCCCCAAACCCGATCGGGATGCCCTGCTTTGGGCCTCCTATCGCCCCATCACCCTCCTGACCACGGACTGCAAAATATTAGGGAGGATCCTAGCAGACAGACTCCCTGGGAGAAACACCTCCCAAAATATACGTAGGCTGTTCCAGATCCAGGACGGGGTACGGGCAGGTTCACGCATGCGGTGTGCCTGGTACTGGATCTCGAGAAAGCGTTCGATACCCTGGCATGGCAGTATTTATTTGAGGTGCTCCGGAGGGTGGGCTTAGGGCCCCAATTCATAGCGTACACCCGGCTCTTGTACACTGACCTCACCCCGCGGGTTAGAATAGGTCGCCACATTTCATCCCCCATTTCGATCATGTGCGGCACACGCCAGCGTTGCCCCCTGCCTCCGTCATATTTGCCATCGCCATGGAACCACTGGCGGCAAGACTACGAGAGATGGGCAAGCATTGGGGCATTCCATAGGGAGGCCGCACTCATAGCGTCTCCCTATATGCGGATGATCTCATCTATGTAAGAGATATCACAGTGGACCTTACCACTCTGTGGACCACGCTCGCAAACTTCAAGAGGGCCGCCGGGCTAAGGGTGAACTGGGATAAATCCTCTATCTATCCCCTGGACCCAAATACACCACATAGAGAAATTCAGCTGGGAGAAGCCACACTAGCATGGACAGGGGACGCCCGCGATACTTGGGTGTCAGACTCTACCACACGCCTCGGGACCTCCTGGAGGGCAACCACTACTGAACCCTCCGAGGGCTTAAAAGCCAAATGAGCTTCTGGCGGACCCTAACCTTGGCTCCCATAGGGAGGGTAGCATTATCCAAAATGATCATGGTGTCCCGGCTCCTCTACTACTTTGCTAATATCCCGGGTCATCCCACTGCGGTCTTTTTTCCAAGAGCTAAATTCATTACTAATCTCCCTGATTTGGGGGAAAGGCAGATGCAGAGTGGCCCTGTCAGCCCTGCAGTTGCCTCGTGATAAGGGTGGAATGGGTGTCCCGTCCTTTGAAGCCTATTTTTTGGCAGCGCAACTACAATGGCTGTCACGCTGGGGAGACGAACTACCAGGACGGACAGATAACAGTCCCGGAACTAAATACTCCTCCCAGGGACCAAACCCAACCCTGCTCATCCACTATTGGTCAAAGTGGCCAGATCCTGCACCATGAGGATTCACCGTCTGTCCAAAGGGACACCTATATATTCCCCATTACTGCCGCTAGGAGGCCTCCCCAAGGGGCACGGGTACTACACCGCGGTAGAGCTCAGGAATTGGACCGAACACATGCTCGCTAAAGCCCTATTCACTGACTGCCAACTGATATCGTTTGCAGGCTTGGCCGAAGAAAGCGGGCTCCCTGTCGGTCAATTCCTGCTGCACCGACAGCTGGTGGCGGACTGCAGACGGGCCTGGGACCTTAGGGACGGAGAACCCAAGACACACCCGGTGTTGCACACACTACTACACATGGGGACTGGCAGACATCACATTACTTGGACTTATAAATCCACACGCACCACTGACACGATTACTGCTCCATTTGGAGGAGGACTTTGGCGAGCCCTCCATGATAGAGAGTGGCTAATAGCCCTAGAACACCACAAAAAAGTATCCCGCAATCAAAGATTCAAAAATGTCCAGTTTAATGTGCTGCACCGTGCTTTTCTCACGCCGGCATGGCTGAAGCGCTTTTACCCAACGTCTCGCTTTGACTGTCCCCGATGCCACACTCCGGACGCCCCATTCATCCACATGTTTTGGACATGCCGCATGATACAAACCCTTTGGGCAATGGTACACACTACACTACAAACAGTCACAGGTCTGTCAGATTTCCACACGTGGGAAGCATGTGCCCTGGGCATCTATAAGCGCAAGAAGAGAAAGAAGGTAGAAACCAAATTTGCCATGCTGGCAGTACTTCTAGTAAAACGCAGTATAGCAATGCACTGGTGCTCACTGGGTGGTCCCCAAATGGCAGCATGGTGGGGGCAGTAAAGAAATGGGGTATGGCCGAAGATCTCATCCGGCAGGAGGAGGCTCGCGACATGCGACGGCAACCTATTTCATTAGAATGGGCGATGCTCCTTCATGACTTCAAGCAAGCATACGCCACTAGCGAAGAACCCCTGCAAGACACCCAGACGGAACCAGGGCCCACCGCGCATTGACTCTTCCTAAATTTCTCCTCCTTCACACTAGCTCACCCCCGAGGCCACCCTTTGAGGATCGCACTGTTAGTAATGGTGGAAATCATTGCCCGCAGGTAGCATTAAACATGGAGCTGCGTCTCACCTACCCCCCACCCCATACGCCCCCCCATCCATCACTTTCCAAGTTACAAATCCCCAGTTCAGTTCAGAACCTGGATTACCATTTAGCACCTTACCAACGGCATCTTCAACTGTATTTCTGGGCATCCCCATTAGAGGTGGAGAGGCGCTCCCCCCATTACTAGACACTCTGCTATTTAACACAGAAAGGTTGACATCATGTAATGCCCCAACAGATGAGTCTGAATATTGTATTGCATGTATAATTCTAAAATCCAATAAATAGGTTTTGGGAAAAAAAAATACTCATCATGTTAGAGGAAGGTGATAGTACAGACAGACCCATTAATTCCTGGCAGCGCAGAAGAATGATGGTGGGATGGCAGTGTGGCCAGCAAGCTATGGGCTGATGTTAGCTCAGTTTGCTTCCTTGAGTGCAGGGGCTTCCTGTTAATACTTCCTGTACTGCCGAGCCCCTCAGGGAGGAGGGCGATGGCTCCTTTCATCCCATATTAAGTGAGATCATTTTAATCCTTAGTATTGTCTTTACTGGCATGCACAACAAACTGATCACAAAAGAGGAATCTTAGGTGACGTGAATGTGTGTAGTATCAGTAAGGCAATCCCCCTCAAGCTTCCTTTTCTTGTGGGGTGGGTGCTAATACAAGGTTGGAAAATACTATAAAATTACCTAGCTTCAGTAACGTAAAGTTTCAATTCTATTAAGGGCTCGAAGGTGAGGATTGTGCTATCTTTTCTTCGCTTTATTCAAATGGCAGCCATGTAAAACATAAAAACTACAAATCCCATGAACAATAGGGGTAAAGTTCATGAGATCAACAGAGGTCAACCAATTAGGACATCCCAGGTGCATCACAGTCCCTCAACAGTGTCTTTTCCTCCTCTTTCGATGAACAGTCAGGATCAACTATTATTCCTGCTTGCCCGAATAGTTACCGGCAATAGGAGACAATATTGAGCACTCCGTCCGATAAGAATCAAACGTTACTTCCAATTGTACAGACTATGTAAGCATACAGGGCCCCGACATACCGGCCATCATGTACCATTTTCCCCGCAAACTGTACTGTCTTGGACTGCTGCCCTGGTAATGACTCTGAAAGACCCCCCCCCCTCACTCCGACACACTGTGGTGTCTCTGCCTGCCGCTTGAAAATCCTCCTTTAGAATCCTGTTTTCTTTCTGGGGTGGGCATCGACCACCAATTACTGCCAAGGTTCTCTTTTTCTTTTTATTGGTTTCTTTTACTACACGTTAAATTAGTTAATGCTGCACATATTTCTTCTTTGTGGGGACTGTTCTGTATGCCAAGATATCATGCGCCAAGCAATGAAGCTGCTGAGTGGAGCATTTGGGCACACATGCTGACTGCTGTGATCCAATGTACGGCTACTTCGGAGTAAATGTTAACTCGTGGTCTCTTCATTAACCCTCTCTGATAAACTGCGAACTAAAGACTTAACATGTAATGTGATGCGATGGAGTGAGATAAGAAACAAAATTTTGTATACCCCTCGTGAAGTCACTTTCTAATAACGTAACTTGAACTAATTGTGTGGTTTGGATAAAACTAATCAACATAGAATAAGATGCACACACAAATACACGTGGGATACTAAAATTGCTCGTGTTGCAGACATAATGGACAAACTGAGTGACATGTGATGTCTGAAACTAATGCCAGAGCTATAATATAACCAAAAGCGGCATAAATGTGCTTACTGTTGGTCTATTTGTGGCAGAAACAGAAGACAGGTGAGAAAATCATGCATATATGTGGCTTTATTTGCTAGGTAATCTCTAACAGGGATACCTTAGTAAGGGGGAGGTAAACAGAAGGGCTATAATTCACCAATTAGTGTTAAATTGTATTTGTTTCTATAATAGTTCTCGTTATGGCCTGTGAGGCCTAGTAAAAGATGGAAGATTTTAAGACTCCGAGATTAATGTGAACCACGCATGCGCTCGCTGAGTGGAGCTGCAGACCCATACAAGCTGAATGGGATGGGTCAAGGACGAGATGCCCTGAATGAATGCCAACAGAATGGACTTCATCATTGTGAACCCTGGGAAAGAATCCCAAACTAACAATTTAAAGGACATGTAGGAACCAGTTGACCCAAAGACAATAGTCAAATTCATTTAGCTGACTCTATGGAAGTAAAGTAATAAGATGAATAGGTTATGCTCATCCATCCCATGAAACAGCCAATAAAAATCCTCGGACACCCCAAATGTTTCAAAATTTAGATAGTTTAATAAGGAGAAAGGGGTATAAAAGAATAGGTCCGGAGTTTAGAAAAAAGCTCTCTTTTCGATTTCTATCTGTGTATCCTGACATGCAGCCGGAATGCTGAATTTCCTTGGAGCATAAGGACTTTTTTTACTTTAACCTTTGTTTGAGTGAGTACAGAGTCTTTAGATGAGGGAAAATAGAGAGGATTAAGAAATGGACTTTGGGAACTATTTGTCTTTTCTAATATTTGTGTCTTATGAACATCAAATTATGTATTAATTTTCCTTAAAATTAGAATTAAATGAAATTAAATGTATGAGTTAAAATTTCCTTTCTTCCTTTATGACTGATAACAATAAAATTAATTTAAAGTGAATAAATATTGATTATGATAGGATAATTTACTTTAAATAAAAATTAGATAAATGAAGAATTAAGCTGGTCTTGTTCATCCATAGCCTAATTTTTACTAGCAGATCTATCGCCAAATAATGGTGGTGTGTTTACATAAATTTCTTGTTGATAATAAACCATGGTAAATGAATTAAACTGCAGATGTATATATTATAAACAGTTAGTAAAATGTAGACACTCCACTAATGCAGCAACTCTCCTTTGAGTCATACCGATCCATGAAATAGAAGAAAGTGTGTATGAGTGATTTACAGTGCAATGGGCCCCA
This sequence comes from Lissotriton helveticus, assembly GCF_964261635.1. NCBI lineage: Eukaryota > Metazoa > Chordata > Amphibia > Caudata > Salamandridae > Lissotriton > Lissotriton helveticus. The sequence goes on along the minus strand of NC_136061.1, from coordinate 1,326,317,286 downwards.
CTGGTGAATAAGTGTTTGATTGGCTATTTCAGGGAATGGTAATGTTTGTTTTGGAAATTATTTCCGGAGATGCACTGCAACAGATGTCTGTGCAGTATTGAAATAAAAACAAGTTTAAAAAATGAATACATACAGAAAAAGGCATTTAACCACGTTTTCATTGAGCACTGCAACACTATATACAGTGAAATGACTCACATGCCTTCATTAACAAAGTTTCATGGAAATCCGGGAGGAAAGTAACATCAATACATGCCGCAGGGTAGGGTAATCCTCGCCTCAGAGTCCTTAATAGATTCTCTAAAACTTTCCGTTACATGAGCTAGGACATTTTATATTCTATATGAGCCTGGAGGCAAGGATTATGCTAGTTTAGAGTGTATCCACAACTAGGGATGCCATGTTATGGAATGACTTGAAATAAAAACTGTCAGAGTCTGAGGACCAACCTGCCGCATTCATGATATCCTCTAAGAGCGCCCCAAAGGAGAACGCTTTGGAGACAATGGCTCCTCTAGGTGAATGAGCCCAAGCTTTTGAATGCTTTTGAGGCCATGGCTCCTCTTATGGAATGAGCCTAAACTTTTGGTGTTGATGTCTACTTCCTGCATGTTGAGGTACTAGAATCGATTCTTGATCATGTAATATTGATAATCGATATGTTAGAATTAGCATGGTGTCCCTAGACTCACACCGTAGACATGCAACATTAGTATTTGCGGTATTTACTTTTACTTAGCTTCACACCACGTTACGCTATATGAATACCATATTATGGCCTTCTTTAATATCGTGCATGTACAGGCCCTATTCTCATTTGCCTCTAAAAACCCTGCTCCTGGGGAAGAAACCAACTGTTGCAGAAACTGCTGTTTCAGCTCGTTAGACTCGGCAAGGTCGTAGTTAGCTGAGGAAGGGCCGATAAGCACATTCCGGGAGGGGTGCAGGGTGGACTGTCTCTGAGAAGACAGAAGGGAGTCACCCGTCTGACCTTGCTGCCTGAGCGAAGCAAGGAGCTCTTTGTGTGCCTTATATGGGTTTTCCTATTACTGTACTAGCTTGTACCAATTTGTATTTTTCCATGTTAGGCTATGATGATGCCAATGCAACTGTATATATGTGATGTGCTGACAATGTGCCAGCAGTCTTCTTGGCATACCTCGTGGGTTAGGTCGCAAGGAGCTCCTCTGGCAGAGTTTGTGTTTATCTAATAAACGCTTGAACCTTCTACACTGCCGACCGACTGCTTATTGGTATTGGTAAGGGGATTTGGTAATGTAATGATAATTGTTGGGAGGCGATAATATAATTTCGGTACTTCAGTTGGCGACTCCGCCGGGACTCCGCGTTGGGGTCGTCCCTGTGTAAGCATAGGTGACGTTGAAAGGGGTTCTCCTGATTGGGGGGGTTGCAGACCTGATACATAAGAATTCGGGGTTTTGTTCTGCCCTCCTGGTCCGGAGGGCTCCAGCTGCTAGTAGCCCCACGCCGGAGTCCTTCGGGTGAAACCCGAGAACCTGCAACGTTGGTATTAACAAACGTCGGCAGTGGAGAACGTTCTGGCAGACCTGCGTGCACCAGTTGAGTGTTGTGTCTCGTTGTATGTTGAATTGCATATACAGATTTGGATAGCGGAATCTAAGCATTTGGTGGCCTATGGTCACGGAGGAACTCTGAATTTGCATTAGTTGCCGCGGAGAGAATTTGGGCAGAGGTCCGACGGGGGCAGTGTGGAACTGCACGTGCGGACGCTCTGGGTATACTAAAGATAAGGATTACACGCCTAGGGGAACTGCGGTTCCTGCTCGGCCGGACTGTTCTCGGGAAAGCCGATGGTTGAGATTGGGTAGCACCCGGACAAATCTGGAGCGGCGCTTAAATGCGGGCTTACCCAGAATAGTTCGGGAAGTGAACCATGAATGCTGTCGGATGGCCTGTAGACCGGTCTGTGGTTTAAAACCTGTGTGACTATCTTTAGGCAGTCTGAGGATGAGACTGTTGTTGGAAGTGTTCTTTGCAGCCTTTTGAATAGTAGCAGAAGAGTTCTCCACAAGTAGGAGCCGACGGGCTCCACCTTTTGATTGCAACTGTTGGAATTTATGTGTTACGTTTTACGTCCATATTCTTTTTCAGATATATAATGAAAGACGGATGGGAGAATGATTGATGTCATGGCCATGAGAATGAAAGCACAATGATGATGTGATACTTAATTTTATTGAATTTGTACTAACGGAAAAATTCCTTTTCAGCCAGAAACGAGATAATCCAATATGCCGTGCCTTAGCAAGTTGTGCTTTGGTTGTGTCCGTAGTGATGAAGGGAGGTTAGACGAGAGTCAGCCGACCCCACCGGAGGGGACGCCTAGTCACGATATGTATTGTAAGCATGGTATTGGCCCCCTTATTTTTAACTCTTTGTGGCATAAATACACTAAGGACAATATAGAATTACAATGGCCGAAAACTGGGTCTTTCGATGAAAAGAAAATTGCGTATTTACAAGAACGCCTTTTTGTTAAGCGCAGTCGGCAATCGATGTTCGACACCCTTAACAAATGGCAGAAAGAAGCAAAAAGAAGACGCATTCGATCTGAAAAATTAATAAAGATAGAGCAGGGACAGACTGTTACTCAGAAGGCCATCGCATATGACAAAAGCAAGATAGAACGAAATATCGAAATTGCAGATAGACAATTTAGACTTCAAGTAGACCAATGTTATGTAGCTAGAGAGGGAACGGAAGATGAGATAGAAGAATTGTTAAGCGCAAGGCCTCCCCCGCCATATGCCCCGGAGCGTATATATCCCGCAATACCTGTCCAGCCCGAAGCTAGGCCACGGGCATCCGCGCCAGAGGAACAGGGCTCCGTTACTCGAGAGCGGAATAACGGTGTTTCCTCTCCTCATGGGGGGGCCTTGGTTACGCTTATCCCCGAGCCTGCACCAATACTCACATCCCTTCAGTCGCAATCGAGTTTCCCAACACCGGAGATACATCCCCCCCAGGTTTGCATCGCACCTGGCGGGTCTGAACAGACCCCGAGGGGAGCTGTAGGGGGCCTAGACAGCAAGCGATTGTTCACTAGATCATCTGTGGAATATGGCGAAAAAGAAGCATTAGAAGATCAGGCAATTAAGTGGATACGGAATGACGTGTACACTATGACTGACATATGGAGTACGGTGAAGGATTTAGAACCAGTCATGCAACAACATGTGCTATACCAGATGTCTAATTCACTTATTTGGTCTTGGGAAACAAGCTTCAGGGATGGGACGGCCCCTCAGATCCTGTATACTATCAGGGATTGGGCTCATAAATTTAGTCTAGCACCGGAGGAAGTATTTAAGAACATAGACACTTTGGTTCAATATCGAAACAGATTATTCTTGAAGAGTCCGCAGTAGACTACGCAGCACCCTATGCGAGAGGTGCATCCCGTCTATCATCCCGAGATCCCCGAACAACGAGATGATAATCAGACAGTCATACGGCAAGGGGTAGCGGCTAGGTTCCAGGAACAGTGGGTTTATACTCCATGGAAGAGAAGTGAGGTGCTGGCGTTGAAATCCCAACTGCCGGATCCCCGAAAGAATCCTACTGCATACTACAAAGAATTGACTGAGGCAGCCGCCTCCGCTGTAATGACTTTAGCCGATGTTGAACTATTCTTTGGATTACTAGTACCGGTTGATATATGGCGACAGGTGCACGATTCTAGTCATGTTGAGTTAGGTGGCACATGGGAGGAGCTAAGGGGCTGGGACCAGGATCGCAAACCAGGGGACAAACCAAGAGCGGAAATAACTTCTCTTCCGGCGAAAATAATAACTTTTATGCATACTCTGATCCCACCCCGAAAAGTCGACTGGGACAAACTGTCCGCCTGTAGACAAAAGAAGGACGAAAGTGTGTCCGACTTCTTTACCAGGTTCGAAGAGGTTTTTATTGATTTTAGCGGGCAAGATTTGGCAACGGAAGGGGGCACGAGGTTGTTCGTTAACAGGTTCGTTACGAACCTGGCCCCGGAAATTTCAGCACGACTGGAGGCGGCAGAGAGTACCTGGACTACCTCTTCCCCGTCTGTAATCCTAAGCATGGCCCAGTACTATGAGCATAGAGAAAATGAAAATAAAGATAAGGTGGATAAAAAGGTTAAGGATCTGAAGACTCGAGTACTGTTACAGCAAGTGGTTCGAGGGCAAGGAGGAGGTAGAGGTAGTCGGGGCCCAATGACGAGAGGGGCGGGGACAGGAAGGGGTTCAGGAGGAGCCCCGTCAATCGGCATCAACCAGTGTTCCTATTGTAAAGAGGAAGGACACTGGAAGGCACAGTGTCCGTACTTGGCCGCCCAGAACGGAACGATTCGGGGACGAGGAAGAGGACGAGGGGGCCCCGACCGAGGTGATATGCACAGAGACGACCGGACAGGCAAGTTGGAAAAGAATAATTTCGATGATCCCCAGCACAGACAGTACTACCATGCCGACTATGACGAAGGGAATGACAATGTATATGTCCCAGCATAGGACAGCCAGGGACAGAGCGGGGGCCAAGTGTCAATTCCGGTCAATCAAAGGGGACCTTATGTAAAAGGGGAAGTATTGGGGACCTCTGAGGATTTTCTAATTGACACAGGAGCAATGAACAGTTCCGTTGCTCGATCATTGGTTCCAGGGGCGGCTCTGTCCGGGCGAAACAATGTTTCGGTGGGTTTCTCCGGAGTCCCCGTCGTAAGCCCCATCTCCAAACCTCTCCCTTTTACGATCGGTCCAGCCACCATTGACACTCCTTTCTTATTGACTTCGAATTGTGGAGATAATCTGTTAGGATTGGATATGCTGAAGAGATTGAATGCAACTATACATTGTTCTGCGGATGGGGTCTATTTAACCATACGTCCCTCTGTAACCCCTGTTAAACAATGTTTCACGAAAAATGAACGACTCCCACCGGAGTTCGATGACATTCCGACTTCCCTTTGGGCGATAGGAGATGCAGATGTGGGTAAACTGGATATCCCCCCAGTTCACATCACATTGAAACAAGGTGCGAAATTACCACGCATCCCGCAGTACAAAATAGCGCCGGCGGGGGAACGGGCTTTACTGCACATCATTCAGGACCTGATTGACAAAGGGGTTGTAGAAGAAACGAATGCCAATGTTTGCAATAGCCCGATTCTCCCTATTTTGAAGAGGAACCATGATGGAGGGGAGACAGGTGCTGCCTATCGTTTCGTAATTGATTTACGAGCCGTTAACAAAATAGTGGTACCACAGTATCCGGTGGTGACCGATATCACTACCATTCTCACCATGATCCCTCCGACTGCACAGTATTTTTCGGTCATCGACCTGAAAAATGCTTTCTTTAGCATTCCTATCCATCCTGATAGTAGGCAGATCTTCGGATTTTCAATATCTGGTCGCAGCTTCCGCTTCTGTCGCGCTCCTCAAGGCTATACTGAAAGTCCGAGTATATATAGCCAGGCTCTCAAGGCTCTGTTGGATGACCTGGACTTGCCGGAAGGCAACGTCCTCTTGCAATATGTGGATGACTTACTCATTGCGTCTGATACGGAAGATGGATGTAAAGAAGCTACGATTAAATTGTTGCACCATTTGGCTGTTAAGGGGAACAAGGTATCATTATCGAAATTTCAGTACTGTCGAAAGGAGGTGACCTACTTAGGTCATCTCTTATCGAAGGAGGGTAGACGACTAACACCTGAACGAATTACCACCATTTCTAGCATGTCTGTACCTTGCACGCAGCGTGAAGTCCGCGCTTTTCTTGGCATCACATCTTACTGTCGCCAATGGATACCTAATTTTTCACTTCTGGCTAAACCCTTGTTGCATTTGACTACTAAAGATGTGCATGAACCCCTACCCTGGACGGATGAATGTCAGCTCTCTTTTGACTCTTTAAAAACTGCTTTATGCTCCGCTCCTGTTCTGGGTACTCCAGACTATCGTAAACCTTTTGTACTATATGTACACGAGGTCGACGGTTGTTCCTTGTCTGTTTTAACGCAGGCCTTTGGAGGTAAGCAAAGACCGTGCGCCTATTTGTCAGCGACATTGGATAATGTTGCAAGAGCACTTCCTAGCTGTCTGAGGGCTACGGCTGCAGTGGCAGTGGCAATCCGGCAGTCAGAAGGACTCGTTTTAAATTCCAATTTGACTATAATGGTGCCGCATGCAGTAGACACCTTGCTAAATAAAACAAAAACGCAGCATCTTACGAGTGCACGTCTTACTGGGTATGAGCTGACCTTATTTGCACCACATATTACAATTACTCGATGCGCAACCCTGAACCCAGCCACATTATTACCGCTCCCTACGAGTGGACAGGACACTGATTTACATGATTGCATATATCGCACAGAAGATGAGACCAAGGGTAGGATTGACCTCACGGACACACCCTTAGATCACCCCCAGGGGGAGCTATATGTGGATGGTTCCTGTTTCAAACTAACAGATGGCACAACGACAGCTGCATATGCGATCACGACCCTAAAAACGGTTGTTGAAACACTCCGAGTACTCCACCGATCAGCTCAAGCTGCTGAACTTATGGCCTTGTTGCGAGCCTGTGAGCTGAGTGAGGGACTCGAGGTCAATATCTACACAGACAGCCAATACGCCTTTGGTGTAGCCCATAGTTTTGGGCGGCTGTGGAAGGAGAGGGGTTTCCTTACTTCACATGGTCAGAGAATACAGAGCAGACAGCTAGTTTTGAGGTTGTTAGATGCTCTCACCCTACCCAAGAAAGTGGCTATCATAAAATGTAGTGCTCACAAAGCAATTGTGGATGAGGTGGGGGAAGGCAATGCTTTTGCAGACCAGGTGGCCAAGCAGACAGCACAGTCACTGATGTCACCCATGTATGTCCATTCCTCTGCCAGATGGGTGGGGGGGGGACTCTGGCCTATTTGATAATACTATGGAAAGTGTGAGAATACTACAGAAGGAAGCCACCTCCGCAGAATTAGAGAGATGGGAACGCGAGGTAGGGAGATTGGATGAAAATAATTGTTGGATTGACTTGACCGACAAACGAAGGTGGCTACTGCCCAATGCACTGGTACAGGCCGTGGTAACCATGGCACACGGACCCGCGCATATAGGGGCAAAAGGTATTTGCGGGCTTTTAGATCCAGTTTGGAATAACCCAAATATCCAACGGACGGCTGTCCGCTTGGTCCAATATTGCATGGTTTGCTTGCAGCATAATCCAGGAAAGGGGGAAACTGTTTTGAGCGGGAATTTTGCACCACCTACATTTCCCTTTGAAGTGCTCCAGATGGATTATATTCATATGGAACGCGTCAACAATTTAAAGTACGTACTGGTCGTGGTCTGTGCATTTAGTAAATGGGTCGAGACATACCCTACCAAGGAAAACACAGCTTTGGCAACTGCAAAGGCCCTCCTGAAAGGGTTTGTGCCTCGCTTTGGATTGCCTCGCTTGATCTGGTCGGACAACGGGGGGCATTTCCATGGGGCCCTTGTTCAACATATCTGTAAGGGTTTACACATACAGCAAAAGTTCCATGCTGCCCGACACCCCCAATCAGCAGGGCTTGTGGAGAAGTACAATGGCATTTTAAAACTGAAAATGGCAAAAATAAAGGAGAGCACGGGGTTGAAATGGCCTGACACTTTACCCCTAGCCCTTATGTCTTTACGCGTCACCCCGCACTCCCGATCGGGTCTCTCTCCCTATGAGATACTGTTTGGGAGGCCTGCTAACGTGTGGGGGGTACCTAGACCTCGTTCTTTTGCAGATATTGAATATCCTATGTTGATTGATTATCTTTATGCTTTGACTAAAGACCTTCGTTCTGTTCATCAGCAGGTAGCTTCTGTACTGCAGCCACTGCCAGAGGGCCCCGGTCATCGCTTGCAGCCCGGCCAGTGGGTCCTGGTAAAAAAGTTCGAGCGGGACACCAGCTTGGCTCCTAGATGGTCTGAGCCACGGCAGATTTTGTTGGCCACCCGGACGGCGGTTAAAGTGGATGGTCGTAAGCATTGGATCCATGTTTCGCATCTCAAACGACTACCACTTCCACTCCCTGGTGAGCGGTCACGTCCAGGGGAAATTCTGACACAGGAAACTGAAAGAGCTGATGCATTCGTGCCCTTTTCTGACGCCTGCGAAATTGAGCGTAGGCCACAGGAGGGATCGGCGAGATCAGATGACTTGGTCTCCACTGAAGTTGCAAGTGAATGTGCAACAGCTTTGAATCCTGTTGCAAGTACCCCAGACGATGAAACCTCACAAGTACGGAAAGCCCCGGGTGTGCTCTTTTCTGACCCTGAAGTGCTGGGTCGCGAGCGATACAATTTCCGGCTCAGGAAGCCGGCACGCGGCGCCGCAGACCCCATTGTTAGGAGATAGGGAAGGACTTCATTGCATAAGATAGGGCTTGCTAGACTCCAGGTCTGGGCGCTGAGCGAGACACTGGACTGAACTCGTTGAGAGCTGGAACTTTTGATCATTGTGCTCTGTTCAGAAAGAAGATTCTGTTAAAGCAAGACGGCTTCTACTTTGGGATAGGGATACGAGTCTGCCTGTGAGACTCTGACGGACGCAGGAAAGAAGAACCCTCTGGCAGGTCGGACTGCTAGGCCTATTTTTGGACTTTTAGCTAGCAATGTACCCTTTTGGTCGTGTTATAATAGAAGAAGAGTTTCCTATTGCGCCTCGATACATACCTTTTTATGAACCGATGTTTTCTACATGGACCACGAAGGTCAAAATAGCATTTGTTGTGACTATAACTGTTATCGTAGCTGTGGTCATGAGTCTGTTCGTATATTTAGAACATAAATACCCATTACAGAAGTTTTTGCCAACTACCGTTGCACCCCCGAACATTTCCTGTTCACCCTAGCACCACACAAAGAAAGACATCGCCAGAAATATGCTAAAAACGTATTCATAGAAATGTTGCACCAAACACACAATGTTACTAACACTACGGATTGTTGGGTTTGTGGGCTCCGGCCATCTGTAGTGCGCAATCATGATCTGTTTCTCTCCCGCCCTCTGTCTTATCTAGGTAGTTGTGAAGCTTGGTACAAACTGTTTTTGGCAATATACCGGCATGGGGGTGAGCATCACAGGGACCTCGATGTCAATGAGCATAATATTATTCTTGATTATGTTCGAGCACACTATGCTTATAATAGAACGGGACATGGGAATCAGGTGACAATTGACCCACAAGGTTGCATACAACTGTATTTAGCGGAAATGAACAAAACTTGGTTGCAAGATGAATTGTATGACTTTAAGGACTTTAATGCCACACAATATTTTCAGATTTTCATTGAACGAAATGTTACCAGAGATCGCACTGTACCTATCCCGATTTTGAATGTTTCTGCAGGATTTTGTGTGCAAGGGATGGGTAGGGTACAAATGGGGAATAGCATCTGCAATTATACCTATCGACTGCGAAAACGTATTAGCCCTCCTTTGATTACCCCACACAATGTGTATTTTGTGTGTGGGGAGCACGCATACACTTGGTTACCACGGAATTGGGGGGGACGTTGCTATCTATCCTTTCTGTTTCCTCCTGTTTATGTGGCCCCCTCCAATTATCACAAAACGCATCGGTTATACCCAATGCGATCCCATCATGGGAATACAGCCGCCCCGGTGACAAGTACACCAGTGGCAAGCTTTGCCGAGGTGACCTCTAGCCGTTCCAATATTGCACCCTTACACAGATCACGTAGACAGTTCGATATGACGGAAGTTGATCAAACAGATACCTCCTTGCAGCAATTTACGGATTTTAGTAAGGGTCTACTACCCTTTTGGGGGCCTATTTTCAATAGTAGGGAAATTAGGAGATTGTCTAGAATAGTGGAGAATGTCATTAATATCACCACTGATATTTTAACAAACTTGACCGTGGAACTTCAGGCTACTAGGCTTGTAGCGCTTCAAAATCGTATGGTTTTAGATGTTATCTTAGCTGATCGGGGTGGGGCATGCCGTGTCATCGGCAGTTCTTGCTGCGTGTATATTCCTGACTCCGCCCCCTCGGTCCATCTAGCCATCCAAAAGCTGCACCGCATTGCCTCTGAAATGCATACCGAAAATGGGTCCTGGTCATTGTCAGGTTGGTTTTGGGGACTCCTGTCCACGTGGGGATGGAAGCTGATGTTGATCTTAGGAGGCGCAGCTGCCATCATCTTTACGTGTTGTGTCTTGATGCAGTGTGGTCCTGCCTGCTGTTCTTACTGTGCTTCCCGTATCACCACGCTGTGCGTTCCAACCCCTGTCTCTATTAAAGCCCAAATGCTGCAGAAAGAGGTACATGACATGATGGCCATCGATGAAGAAATATTCGAGGAGTAGCTGTTTGTCGTTATTTAGCTCCACCACGCTAAAAGGAGGGTTTGAGGTACTAGAATCGATTCTTGATCATGTAATATTGATAATCGATATGTTAGAATTAGCATGGTGTCCCTAGACTCACACCGTAGACATGCAACATTAGTATTTGCGGTATTTACTTTTACTTAGCTTCACACCACGTTACGCTATATGAATACCATATTATGGCCTTCTTTAATATCGTGCATGTACAGGCCCTATTCTCATTTGCCTCTAAAAACCCTGCTCCTGGGGAAGAAACCAACTGTTGCAGAAACTGCTGTTTCAGCTCGTTAGACTCGGCAAGGTCGTAGTTAGCTGAGGAAGGGCCGATAAGCACATTCCGGGAGGGGTGCAGGGTGGACTGTCTCTGAGAAGACAGAAGGGAGTCACCCGTCTGACCTTGCTGCCTGAGCGAAGCAAGGAGCTCTTTGTGTGCCTTATATGGGTTTTCCTATTACTGTACTAGCTTGTACCAATTTGTATTTTTCCATCTTAGGCTATGATGATGCCAATGCAACTGTATATATGTGATGTGCTGACAATGTGCCAGCAGACTTCTTGGCAGACCTCGTGGGTTAGGTCGCAAGGAGCTCCTCTGGCAGAGTTTGTGTTTGTCTAATAAACGCTTGAACCTTCTACACTGCCGACCGACTGCTTATTGGTATTGGTAAGGGGATTTGGTAATGTAATGATAATTGTTGGGAGGCGATAATATAATTTCGGTACTTCAATGTACCATATGACCCATCTAACAAATGGTAGGGGAGGAGACTGCCTTATGGGGGTTTAAAAGGGCAATAAGGAGCTGCCTTTCTCCCCGAGGACACTTTAATGCATTTGACAATGCATAGCTTGTGAGAGCGGGGAAGGCAAGGTACAAGATGACTTCGGAGTTGGTCTTAGTCCTACATGAAACATGATAGTTACTTTACTTTTTCAGGGGTAAAAGTATCTACCTGTGATGTCCAATGCTCTGACATTGGATACTACCCTGCATGATATCAGGCACAGGAGGGACGCCAGTTTAGCTGATAACTGTTTAAAAAACAGATAGTTGTCTCGACCAATATAGGAATGGATTGAGCAAGACATTAACGTTCCAGAGGACTTATTACTTTGGTTCCGAAGGGATAGACCGCATACTTCCCTGAGGAGTTCACATGTTAGTAGTGGGTGTTTGCCCACAGCAAGGCCATCAATAGGGGGATGACGTACTAAAATTACAGAACAGAAGGTATTTATCATCCAGTATGCCAAACCTTCTGATGCCAAGGAAGCCAGGAAATTCAGGATAAGGGTGCCAATGTCCCCACAGGATCCAGGTGTCACCGACAACTCCAACCCAGCCATTTAGACAAAGCTGAGCTGTATCTTTTAGTGGTGTTGCTTGCCCATGCCTTGGGATTGAGATCTGCAGCCTGGCACGAAAGGCCCAGGACATGCCACTGTCCCCGGTAATCCTCCACACCAGAAGTTGCAAAGAACCCTCCAGGACTAGGTAGTGGGGATTGCCAGGGGGATCTTGGAGAGGAGAGTAAAACCGAGTTGGATGGAATGGAGAAGCCCAAAAAAGTTCCATCAGAACTGGAAACCGTGCTTGAGACCTCCATGAAGTGAGTGATCACCACCACGCCTGCCTGCAGCTGACAGACCTAAGCAGACAGTCAAATGATTATTGAAAAGGGGGGAAAGTAAAGCCCGACTCTGGGCCCTAGCCTTGCTGAAGTACTTGGTGACTTTGTGAGCCAGTCTGGATGCAAAGAGGTCTACAGAGTAAGGACACCAATGGAGCTTTAACTCCAGAAAGACCAAGGGATCCATCTGCCACAGGCTAAGGTCCTTCTGGTGGCGGGAAAGCTAGTCAGCCACTTGATTGTCTGCTCCCGGAAGGTGTTCGCCGTGACGGAGGTCCGATTTTCCAACCAGTAGTCCCAGAAGCTCAGTCCTAGATCTAAAAGGGGTTTCGATTGGGACCCCCAAGATGATTGATGTACCTGACTGCAGCTACGTTGTCCATCTTGAGAAGAAGGTTGTACTGAATTTGATGCTTCGTCCAACACTTGACTGCAAATAAGCCTACCATAAACTCTAAGCAATTGATATGAAGAGTGCTCTTTAGTTCTGACCATCTTCCACCTGTGGAGAATTCCCCACATCAAGCTCCCCAGCCCACTCCGCTGGCATTTTTTGGGTGGGGGGGGGGGGGGGGGGGGGGTTTATATAGCGCGAACATGACCCGAAGGTATTGGAGCGATTTATATGAGCACCGGTTACGCTACACAAGGACACTTTCTTTTTTCTTTTTTTTTGGTAAGCACAGAGATATTAAGTGATTTGCCCAGAATCACAAGATGTGGACAAGGCCCGATGCTCAAACCTTGGTTTCCCAGCTCCAAAGTCCGCAGCTCTAGCCGTTCGACCACATCCTCTCCCATAGTGCATCTGACTATCACCAGATCCGGCAGGGACCTGAATACGGCATGACGGTTCCACTCCTCTATATGGCTTTCTCTGACAGAGTACCACTCTGAATACGTCAGACCTCTCTGTAAGTGACAAATTGTGAGGCGCTGAAGGCCAGGTCTGTACGGCAGGGGTCCCGGGAATATGGCCTGGATGGATGAGGACAGAAGACCAACCACACGTGCCACCTGACTCAGTGAGGTGACTGATTTTGCTAGAGTGCAAATTAGTTTGTAATGAATCTGGCGATCTTCCGGAAGGGAAGGCCTAGAGTCACCTGGACAGTGTCCACCACAAAGCCCGGGAAGACAACTGATTGTGTTTGGACAAGACTGACTTTCTTGTTGATGAGAAAAGCCAGCGAATGCAGGAGGGAAATTGCCCACTGAAGGTGGGTGAGCAATGTCCTGGGTCCTGTTCATCAGGAGAAGGTCATCCGGGTATTTTATGAGACATAACCCCCTGGCCCGAAGGTGTTCCACCACTGGTCAGAGGACCTTGGTGAAGCACCTAGGAGCCGAGAAGAGGCTGAACAGCAGGGTAATGAATTTGTATGTGGTTTTGAGCCACTGAAACTGGTGGAAGAGTCGATGGTGGAGAAATATGGAAATTTTAGGGTACACAACCTTCAGATCCAGTCAGACCAGTCAGTTGGAGGAGAGGAGAAGATCTCGCTGGAGCTGACTCATTAATTGTTTGATTGATCACCAGGCACTTCCCGCCATCACGTTTGTCTAGTAAGAAGATGTTGCTGAGAAAAGCTCACTGTTGCTGGTCCGTCTAAACAATGGTGCCTTTGAGTAAGTCGCAGATTTCCTCGTCTACCAAGGAGTGCTCTTTTGAAAAATGAAGGGGCTGAGAAGGTCTGGGTTGGGTGGGGGGAGCCATAAAACTATGTGAAAACCCTGGATGGATTGAAGAACCCAGGAGTCCGAGGTTAGAGCCCTCCAATCGTGTGCGATTTGTGCCAGTATGCCCCCCCGCCCAACTGTACCTGAGAGGCGCTTTGCTGAATTCCTCCTCTAGATCCACCTTTACAGCTGTGGTGCTTGAGGTAGGAGTGGGTGGGGTAGAAGTCACCAAACCTGGATTGGTCTTGGTACTGACCCAGTCTTGAGACTGAGCCCTGGAAAGAGGCCTGTTGCCGCCCACAGCAGTTTGGGCGCCCCTTTCACAGCAGGCCCCAGTGAAAACCTCTGGAAAAAAGATATTTTTAATAGAGGATTGGGTCTTGTCCAATGAGTTAAATGTCTGAACAAATTTTGTGAGCTCCTTGATGAAAGGCTCCCCAAACAAGCACCTTGTGCCACTGGGGTCAATCTTTAATAGAAAGGACCTTCTTCTCTCTGAGGACAGGGCACAGTTGGCGTGTCAAAAAACATTGTAGCCCTCTGAGCTCATCAAGACAGGCCCTCAGGTGAAATAAGGGAGCTGGTAGTTTTGGCATCCTCCATCATATCTAGAAATGTAGGTAGCAGGCCAGTTATTAAGAAGTTTGTCCTGGCAGGACCACCAGGATCTAAGACTTTTCTGGAGTCACATATATACTTAGGGAGAAGTTCACCATGCAGGCATCTAGCTCTGGTGTTAGGGCTGCTTTGTTCACCAAGGAGGGGCAGGGACACTTCACCTTCAGGAGGTTGTGGACCTCCTTATCCATGGCCTTTTCAAGTCTCTCAGCCACAAAAGTGGCCACCCTATTGGTCGGAATACAGTAAGAGGACTTAGGGTGGAGGAGATCGTCTGGGTTGAAAAAGTCAGAGACAGGGGCCAAAGGCTGTCCCCTTATTGTCAGGCAGGACAGGGGCGGAGTATGGGTGCCAAGGTCTATCCAGCTCCAAATCGTTGTTTCAGACTAGGCAGGCATCAGCATCTAGCGAGGGAGAGGCCGTGGATTAGGAGTCTGGATTAGGGATGTGGCACGGGGTTGATGGGCCTGCCGGCTCCGATGAGCTATAATCCAGGAAGAAACGCTGAAGTCAGGCAAAGGCATCTAGATCTACCCCAGCGCACTTTTCGCTGGCGTATTGGGGTGTCTCAGGTCTGCACATAGGCTGGGGGTTCAGGGCCCCCCCTGAGTTCTGCCCTCTGGTCAAGAGGTTTTAGACACTGCGCTGACAGCCTCATCAGTTTATTCTCCAAAAGGACTAGTGCTTCCGAGACTGCCCGGTGGATGGATGTGCCCATGACGTTGCAAAAATCATCATTTATGAGCAAGTAAGTAAATGCCTGCTATTTAGTGTAAGAGTGTGGATCTCTTGCATTTTGGTTTCTGATAGGTGTCTAGTACCAGCACAATGGGGGTGTGGGGGGGCAGAGGCATCAATCTGATGTGGACACCAAAAGCCCTTTATGTCTCAGGGCGGAATACACTGATTTATCTAGTACTATGATCCTGGTAGTCTGTACACTTGCTAGCCCTTGTGAGCACAGTTTTTATTTATTTATTTATTTATATAGCGCCTGAATCGACCCCTGAATGGGTATCTCTGCGCTGCAGACATGCATCAGGGGAGCTGAGGACCTGGAACAAGATCAGAGGCAGAAGAGTAGGGTCTTGAGGTGCTTTCTGAATTGGAGGTGGATTGGGCATAGTCTTAAGTACAAGGGAAGCTGGTTCCAATAGAGAGGACCATGGTGGGAGAAAGCATTTCCTCCCAGTCTGGCCCTCCTAACTCAGGGGACCACAAGAATGGATTTGGTTCCAGAGCGGAGGGATCTGGAGCGTGTATATGGCGCAAGTTTCTCGGCAAGATAAGCGGAGCCAAGATTGTTTAAGGCTTTATGGATCGTGCAGCAAACCTTAAACTTGACCCGCTCGCACACTGGGAGCCAATGTAGTCGATGGAGGAGAGGACGAGAGGCAGTCCGGGAGGGGGCATTTAGGATCAGTCACGCTACAGTGTTCTGAACTACCTGCAATCTGCAAAACGAGGACTCATTGGCTGAGACCAGGAGGCCATTGCAGTAGTCCAGACGGCTCAGTATTAGTGCCTGCATCAGGGTCTTCCGAGTGGAGTCGGGAATCAAGGGGGAAACTCTGCGTAGTAAGCCCAGCATATGGAAGCAGGAGCCAGCTGTCTGAGCTACGTGCTTCTTCAGAGTGAGAGTCTGGTCCAGGCGAATGCCTAGGTTCTTGACAATGGGCTTGGGGCGGGGGGTGCCTAGGTCCACCGGCCACCAGTACGGGGTCTATAGTAGGGGAGCATCACCAAAGAGCATGATCTCGGTCTTCCCCACATTAAATTGGAGGAAGTTACATCTCATCCAGTTGGATATAGCCTTCATTACAGACGAGAAGGCCGACTGTACAGCTGGGGTAAGTATACTGAAGGGGAATAATAACTGTGTATCGTCGGCGTAGGAGATAGGGATGAAGCCACAGGTTCTGAGGAGATTTGCCAAGGGAGCCACATAAATATTGAACAGGGTCGGGCTCAGACACGAGCCCTGGGGGACTCCCTTGGTCAGCTTCATAGACGCCGACCGATAAGGGCCAAGATTAACGGTCTGGGTCCTGGAGGAGAAAAAGCTCTTCATCCACCGTGAGGTGGAATTTCTTAGTCCAATCTCTTGAGCAATATCTCGTGTGAGACCGTGTCGAACGCGGCAGAAAGGTCCAGCAGCACCAGACTCATTGATTAGTCCCTGTCTAGGGTCATCCTGATGTTGTCTGTAACCGCTGGCAGGGCTAATTCAGTGCTGTATTTGGGTCTGAAGCCTGACTGGGAGGGATCTAAACTACCAGTGAGTTCGACATGGTCGGACAGATGTTTGTTGATGTGTTTCTCTAATAGTTTGCTCAGGATTGTGAGAAGCGAGATGGGGCGGAGATTGGAAAGATCAGTCATAGGAACCTTGGAATTCTTACGGATAGGCATAACCTCTGCTGCTTTCCATTCTAGAGGGACATGAACCTCTCTTAGAAAAAGATTGAGGGGGGACTCTATGGGTGGCGATATTTGGTAGGACAGGGATGCTGCAACTTTGGCTGGAATGATATCTAGGGGAGAGCCAGATTTGATGGTGCATAGCAATGATTCTCATCTCCCAAGGTCACAGGAGGAAAGCTTTCTAACAGCTGGATGTTTTCCTGTTCTGGCAGGTCAGGAGCCAAGGCGACCGGAGGCTGGCACCCTGATGAGACGATTTTATCGTAGATAAGCTCTATTTTCTCAGAGAAGTATTGAGCGATGTCATTGCAAAGGGATTGTGAGGGGGCCTCTAGGTTATCACATGCCAGGGGATTGATAAAAGACTGGAGAATACGGTAAAGGATTTTGGGAGTGTTTCCAGCCTGCGCTGTGAGCTTTCCTAGCAGTCTTAATATTTTTGTGGTAGTCATAAAGAGTAGCCTTAAAAGCTATCTTTATCCCTCTGTTCAAGGGTGTGACGCCAGCATCTTTCGAGTTTTCTACACAGTTGTTTTTGAGTGCGAAGCTCAGGGGAAAACCAAGCAGTCAGAAGGCGCTTAGAGGAGTTGGGAAAAAATGTCAGTGGTGCGAGTTGGTCTATGGCGAAAGTGATGACGGCATTATATTTATCAAGAGCATCCTCTATATTGGCAGGTGCAGCGCCCCAGGGCGCCATGAAGGAGGCTTGGAAGCACTCAAGGGTGATTTTCTTGCATTGTCTGTGGGCATAATGAGAGACGGGGTGGAGCAATTCATCACCCTAGGGCCCTGGATGAAAAATTCAGTTGATGAATGGTCTGACCACGTCAACAGCTGTGGAGGTTCACACAGGATGCAGGAGGAATTAGAAAAGATGATATCCAGTGTGTGACCAGCTGTGTGAGTGGGTCCTTCATTAATCTTAGATAAGCCCAGGAGAGCAAGGTCTGCCATAAGTATGCGAGTCAGTATTAGAGCTATATTAGCCATGGACGTTAAAGTCTCCCAGCAATAAGAAATTGTTGGTCGAGATCACATGGGGGGCAATTAGTTAAGTAAGTTGGAGTGAGAATTTGGCTAATGGGCCAGGGGGCCGATAGACTAAGGCCCCCTTCCAGTTGAATTGTGATAAGAGGTCCAACTGGAAGACTATGATTCCAATGTCAGCTTTGCAGCGCTTTTCCAGCAAGGTAACTTTGATGCTGTCCTTATGTATTATTGCTATTCCACCCCCCACCCTTGATTGTCTGTCCATTCTTATAATCCTAAAGCCATCAGGTAAAGCTAACATGATGGCTGGAGAAGAATGGGGCTTAAGCCATGTTTCTGTCAGGAAACAAATGTCAGGCTGCACTGAGGAGATGAGATCCCATATCTTGATGGGATGCTTGGGCAAGGATCTGACATTGCAAAGCATGCTTTTCCACCCTAGCTTGGTGATCTGGGGAGGATCCCCATAGGCGGGAGCTGGCTCAAGCAAGGTGCCTTGATATCGGCATGTTCGGCAGGAGCAGTTTTATTGCTAGCGTTATATTCAATTGCCAACTAACAGGCCCAAGTGGATGTCCCAGGAATTGGAGTATTATGAGGTTACTTGTACTTCGAGCAGCAGAGGAGGAGGAGGCTCAGAATAAAGCCTGTTAAACCCAAGATGGGCCCGCGCGCGGTATCGGAAGAATAGGTCAATAACCTCAACCACCTGCCTAGCGGGCGCTGAGTGATAAGCACTGAGTCCTCAGTGAAGCGTGCTGTGTCCTCCAAAGGAATGCCACCATTGAGGAGTAGGCTAACCCCAGCGGGGTGTCAACCCTCCGGGGTAGGGAAAACACAGCAGCCAGCTGATGTGATCGGGTCTGTGACACGAATGCGATGCCGGCGGCGTCCACGCTGTGTTCCCGAAACTGTGTGCAGGCGCCACCCAGAAATTGGAGGACTGCACCGCATAGCCTGACAGAGGAATCAGCACTACATAGCAGCAAACACACTTCCGCGAGTGGCGTGAGGGGGCCTAAGAAGGGAATTCAGTCAGTTACCACGAACACGTTTTCAAATCACCAAAGCATAAAAAAATAAAAAGCATCAATCCTGCACTTAACTTATGGCTGTGAGAAGCGTTGAAGAAGGGAGGAGGAAAGGACACTGCCGGGGGAATATGATGGCCCTGGGACATCCTAATTGGTTGACCTCTGTTGAACTCATATGAATGTTATCCCTAATGTTCACTGGATTTAAGAGTTTTAAAATGTTTTACATGGCTGCTATTTAAATAAAGCGAAGAAAAGATAGCATAATCCTCACCTCGGGTCCTGACATAGAATCCTAAAGACCACTATGGTTCCTAAAAATCCTAAAAAGCTCATTGGAAACCTTGTGATTTAACTTGCACTGGCTTGTATGTATGGCGATGTAGGGGAATCATGGGGATTCATCGGGCACTAGGATGTCCACTTGACGGCCATCAGGCGGAACAAGTATGTCAGTATGGCAGAGCTTCTGCTGTCTTGCCGATATCCACTGCAAGGCTGGCCACCCCTGTAATTCAGGAGAAAATCTACCAGCATGTGTATCGAAGACTGTTGGTATGATGGTGGTGGGATTAGGCATGGTTGAAGGGGGCACCTACACACAGGTCTAACTAGAACCCCAATTCAATTATATACAGGATGCATACAAGGATGCAGTATACCACGCTACTACCCTTTGTCACTTCTACCATGGCAATCTTTTGATTCCAAAATATTTGGCTTAAAAATAGGAGACTATACTATGAGAATAGCAGTTTGAGAACGAGAGAGAGTAGGGGAGTGGGATTCCTATGGTCAAAGGCCCAGGACATATTGTTGGGTTAAAGGATACGTTTTCATTAGTATTTTTCCTTGGGACAAGTAGGCCCAAACCCTTGCAGCACAAATCCTTTGGCTGCCAGTACCGTACAGTACAGTACCACACTATGGTTCAGGGAAGGGCATTGTCCGTAGTTTAGATCATTTTTATGTTCATATGTTAATGCTGTTCAGTCTTGTACTCATGGTTCATTAATGCAAAGCCTTTATTATTAAGTTGCGTGAGCATTCTGAGGAAATGTTTTATGCTCAGACAGCACAACTGCCAGCAGTTCCAGTATAAACATGTGTACACACGTTTTCAAAGTTTAGCAGTATGAGGCTATGTCTAATGCTCCCAGAATGCTCTCTGATAAATTGCCAATATTTGCAGCTTGAATGCAAGATGGGCGATTCTTTGCAGCATTGTTTATAAAAATTTGTTAATGCATGCTAGTATTTCCAAAAAATATTCCTAACGGAAAAATGGTTGGATCCAATTGTCAACAAGATTATGGGAAACATAAAAACAAACAAGCATTGGCAAAGTCAGTAGGTCTGAAATTGGTGGTAAGCCTTTTGGTTTGGTCAATGCATGATTTCTGTCAAACCTTTACCGTCGGAGAGCTGCCGGGCCCTAACCATTATAACCGGCATTGGCAAAAAGTACACATTGCCACATTAGTTCCTGGTATTGAACATAACTACTTTGTGTGACAATATGCTCCTTGTGAAAGAGCAGAATACTGTCCAGTATTTGTAAAGCGCGAACAATTACCCGAAGGTGTCAAGGCGCTGGGGGCCCTCGGGAAGATTAGGCATGGTATTGCCCAGAGTCACATGGTGCTGATCTGCCGCCAGCACCGGGGCTCGAACCGTGAGCCCCCGGGTTCCAGCGTAGGTTGCCCTGGCCGCTGCGCTACACCTCTTCCACTAGTCACCGATAGTGAAACCAGTCGATAGACAGAGAGAGAAAGAGAGAGATAGAATTTTAATAAACACAAAAGGTCTTGGTTAACGCCATACCTAATTAGGGGCCCACTTATTAAAGAAATCTCAAAAGTGCACCCATGGTATATGTCCTTGCATTTGTGCAGACTTACAGCTTTCATGAATTTTGCAAAAATTGACAGAAGTAGGTCAAGAAATCGTAGTCCCAGAAAATATTTGTGAACTGCATTTTAGCAAGAGCAAACATGCATGTCTAGATTTGCTCATACGAAAATCTGCTGAGCATTTCAAAGTTCCCTTTCCCTCCAACCACTTTTTTACCAAACCTGGAAGAAGCTTTACATCGGCCGTTGTCAGGAGAAAATGTCCAACTTTTCTCAGTATGGGAAAATATTTGAGAAGAGCTGTTGAAAACCCTTAAACATGCAACTTAGTAGGTTTGCACAGACTCAAAAGGGCATTCCAATCCTGGAACTATCGCTTACCTTCAACTCCAGTATGTAGATGAACCAAAAGGTGGCAAAATAAGGGACTTGTTAGTATTCAGCCCCTACTATGGTATGAACCTTGGCATACTCAGAGAGGCTGTAAAAGAGCACTTCTATAATGAGATTGCTGCCATAATGTGTCACTACACTACATGGCACGAAAGGGACAAGCAGATTTTGTTAAGAGCAAGTAGATTTATGAAGCAACCTGCAAATGGACAAGTAGATATTTTATTACATTTCAATCTCTTATAATGTTTCTTTTAAAATGTTTAATTGAGGATACTTCATCTACACCAAGAAAAATGATAACATGAAAAATATCTGCACTGGCAACATTGAGCAATAATGTAAACTGAATGTCTTTCTTGCGCCTATCAGATAATACAGAATCTTCCACATGGTAGCTCAAACCCACAAGGCGAAGTAGGAGACAAACACAGCACCTTTAGAAAAGGGTTTTACTTTACAAAATGCAAGGACTCTCTCTTTTAGAATAAGGCTTGGGGCTTTATTTTACACAATGCTCTATAACAGAAAGGCTATCCCAGATGCTAATTGCACAAGATTCAATTACACAAAGAGATATATATGTTTATATGCAAGCAATAATAAACACACTTAGTAAATATGATGCATGAATACAACAGATGAATAAACAAGCAGCAAATAATACGAAATAAGACTCAAGCAAATATCCTGGACGTCCTGCAAGAGATCAGAAAGTTCTATATACATCAAATGAGTACTTTGAAGGTGCAACCTGACTCACTCAAACATCACAAAGAAAAAACATCAAACGATCAAAGCCACTGGCCAAACAGCACAATGGCAATAACCAAAACTCAATACTTCACCAGGTGCAAACACTGCATCTCAACCCACTTCTGACTGGGGAAGTTAAAAAAGCCGTGATTGAGAGCCTCAGCAACCGGGGTCCAAGTTCTGAGGTAGACGCGTCCGTCCCCATCCAGCTTCCAAACTCCCGGTTTCAGAGTCAACAACCCTCAGCTTTATGATCTCAAAACACACTATACTGTTCTGGAAAGACCTCCCCCGTGCCAGAGGAATCTTACCAGAGATGGCCAGGTTACAAGCAAGCACTCCCATGGCAGGAAGGAGTTCTCATGTCGCCTTCTCCAAATCTCGCATGTTCCACCCTTTATCTTGACGAAGCTCACAAAGCACATTAAACAAAAAACAACCCTTGAATGTGAATAACCCAAACAACTTGCAAGCAGTGCTTTGCACGCAGAAAAGCTGATGCAAGGCAGTGAGGAAAAAGGATGACATGAGGCCATGTCAAAGCCAATAGTAAGAACTTCATAATTCTCATCAATCTACAACACAATGCACAATTGTGCACAACTGCTTATAGATTCACATACTTCATCTCTCAATGTACAATACCGAGCACATGTGCATCACTGCCCACAACACTGCACTTCGAGATCCACACCTCTGTTCTTAGCAAGGCTGTCCTACTCCGTGACAGCTCCCACTGAAACACAGCAAGATTACAAGAACAAAACTTGTAAGAGAAGCAAGGCATATGCAGGACCATCATACATTCAGGCTACGATAAAATAACACACTAAAGTCAGTTAAAATAATGGTAGTCAAAGGTCATCACAGGGTGTCAGACCACAAGAGTGCCTCTACCACTACACTGGAAAATTAAAATTAAAATTACGCAATAATATTTACCTACAAAAATATCTGCATACAATCAATCCCATCATGCTCTTGTCACCAAATACATTATTTTTTTTAAGTTTGCAACGTAACTGACCCTCTTTGTTCGATAAGTGGCAAAAGCTTCTGGCACGGGCATTTTTACACGTAGTTTTGTCAGTAAATATTAACCCCTTCCATGCTCATAACGGAATGGATCAGTCATGAGCACAAGTTCCAGTGTGCTCATGACGGAACCATTCTGTCATGAACACACTTTGCTTTAAACAGCTGAGAGATTTCCCTTGTTTTTGTTGCTTTGGGAGGTGGGGTTTTCATCATTGCAATGACGGTTGTGCGCATAGCGCACTGTCTTCATTACAATGAAAACGAAACTGAAAATTAGTTTCAGTTTTGGTGCTTGTGGGGCTATCTCAGCCTTTCGAGCACTGTAAAACATGGAAAAGGTATTGTTGGAAAGAGGAGAATCTCCCCTTTCTAATGGGCAATTAAAGGAGGGCGATCCCCAAGCAGGGATCCACCCACTAGCCACCAGGAAGGGGGGGAGCGGCACCTTGGGCAAGGGTCTTTGCTCCCCCATACAATTTTGCCGGAAATCCTTTCTGCATCCTCGGGGGGGGGGCAGTAGCCCCCAATTTGCCCCCCCCCCCAGGGGGGCAGAAAGCACCTTAGACGCCAGGGATTTATTTTTTTTGTAGGCCAGGGGTGGGGGCTTCCCAGAATGGGCATGCCAATGCCTCCACCCTGCCCCCCTATAGAAGGAAGGAGACTTTCTGCTCCCACCCAGGAGGCAGATGAGGGCAATAGCCCCTGATCGGCCCCCCGGGGGGGGGAGCAGAAAGCCCAGTTGGCCCCAGAGATTTTTTTTATATATATACACGTAGGGGTGGGTACTGCCCAGATTGAGCATGCCAAGGCCCCCACACCAAAAAAATGCAAGTCTTTATTCCCCCCGCGGAAGGCAGATGGGGCAGTAGCTCCTTATCTGCCACAACCGGGGGCGGGGGGGGCAGAGAGCCCCCTAGGCACCAGGGATTTTTTTTCTCCAAAGTTGGAGGCAGGGGCCGCCCAGAATAGACATGCCAATCCCCCACCCCCCAAAAAATGCCATGAGAGACCTGTATGAATGTGCAACTACGACCCATGGTTTTGAGGATAACCATAAGGTAGTGAGTCTACCACTATTTTAAGGACGGTAATTAAGTCTTGTAAGGATAGAGTAAATCATGCTATATAATGCTAGATGCTATTCATTATAACTAGTACGCTTTCATTGTGGATATATTAATTGAGTTATAATTTGTAGAATCCTTAATTGTTTAGTGTCACATCAGTAGAGTTCTAAATGTATAAGACTCTGATTTGTGGGTGTGTCATTATACTAAAGAAACTATTAGGTAATTCTAAGATGGCGCTGCCTTTTAGCGAAGGTTGTAGTCACCTTCTCTCTTTCTGCAACTAAGTTTTAATCCCAGTCACGAACGGGATCTGGGTTTCATCTGATCCGGTGACACGCAAGGGAGAAAGTGAATACAGGTGTGTGTTTGTTGGCGAACGGAACTTATGATTGACGCATGGGTAAATATGCAGTAGGCTTAATTATGAGGCTGTCTTTTGTATACGGTCACAGGTTTTCCCGTACAGCAGGCACCTGTGGGCAAACCTGGAAGGATCGGTTCCGGTTTGGGGAATTGTAATTGGATATTATTGGACCTGATTTGTTAGGTGTGATAGCCCGCGGATCCATGTGTGAGTATTAGTAGGGCTGTAGGGATTTCAATTATCGATTGGAATTGGCAGAGAGAAATGACACTATGTTACTTTGTAGGACCGCGTTTTGGGTTTACAAATCATATCAACTTGGAATTATTATATGAATAGAGCTTGTATAGTGAACTTTGATGCAAGTAAGAGGTAAGACATGGATGGGTTATTTTGGAAAAGTGTTTAATTGAGACGTTATGAATAGCCGTTGCCTCATGCCTCTATGGTTTTAAGCTTAAACAGAATTTTTTGTTTACTTTGAACTTTAAAGAAAAGCCTTGTGAAATATATCTTTAAGGTACCATCCTTTTATTTATTATTACTTTCTGGGTGAATATGATTTAGGCATATCACAGGTGGTTGCTTAATCTTAACTGCACATTGGTTTTCCTATGTCATATTGTAGAATCACTTTCACTTAGGGATATTCTGGTACATTGCAGTGTTTATTCGTGAATAAGATGTCAATTATATTATATATTTTCATATGTTGTGATGTGGTTTCATGTGTACTAAAGGACAATATGTAACTGGATGTTATGAATATATGTGCAATTGACAATGCATTAGCGTATTCAGTGGGCATTTGCTTGCTGATGACATATGCGGTCGGCATGATTTTGATGTCACAATGTTCTGATTTTTTGACTAGTCCCCTTTTGCACAAAGGTGATGTTTGGGCAAATATGAAATATAGATGGATTATATTTTGAAATACTACAATGTGATTATTTACGTTACTTCCAGCCCTGAGGAAGTCGTGGGGTCACACCCGTATACGACGAAACGCATTGGTGTAAGGGAGTGGAAGACTTTGGAAAAAAAGTGAAAATAATAAAAAGACTGGGCAAGCCCAAGAACACGAAAATGTATCTTTCTTTTTACATTATTGTATTATCATTTGTTTAGCAATTGGCGTGTGCTTCAGAAATTGTTAAATTGTCTGTTCAATCTTAGATTGAGAAGTTAGGAGGTACTGGGTAAATGTTCTTCTCTTCTGGATGCACAGCAGGATATTTGTAACGGGAAACAACCATTACAACGCAACTTTTACAACGAACTACCATTACAACGAATTTTTTACAATGCAAAAACTTTTACAACGCATACCATTACAACGCAGGATTTTACAACGCAAGTACCTTTACAACGCATACCATTACAACGTAAGTATTGGTAAGTATATAATTATTTTTAAAATATTATATGTTTGGGTTTTTGGGTAAAGGGGTATTTTTAGGGTTCAGGGTCAGTTTTTGGGTAAAGGGGTATTTTTAGGGTTCAGGGTCAGTTTTCAGTTTTTGGGTAAAGGGGTATTTTTAGGGTTTAGGGTCAGTTTTTGGGTAAAGGGGTATTTTTAGGGTTCAGGGTCAGTTTTCAGTTTTTGGGTAAAGGGGTATTTTTAGGGTTCAGGGTCAGTTTTCGGGTAAAGGGGTATTTTTAGGGTTCAGGGTCAGTTTTGGGGTAAAGGGGTATTTTTAGGGTTTAGGGTCAGTTTTCAGTTTTTGGGTAAAGGGGTATTTTTAGGGTTCAGGGTCAGTTTTCAGTTTTTGGGTAAAGGGGTATTTTTAGGGTTCAGGGTCAGTTTTCAGTTTTTGGGTAAAGGGGTATTTTTAGGGTTCAGGGTAAGTTTTTAGTTTTTGGGTAAAGGGGTATTTTTAGGGTTCAGGGTCAGTTTTGGGTTTTTGGGTAAAGGGGTATTTTTAGGGTTCAGGGACAGTTTTGGGTTTTTGGGGTACAGGGTTAATTTGTAAAAATAAATTAAAATTATATTTAAATTAAATTAATTAAATAAAATTTAATAAAATTTAATTATATTTTAATAATTTAAAATAATTTATATTAAAAAAATATTATATACTTACCAATATTTACGTTGTAATGGTATGCGTTGTAAAGGTACTTGCGTTGTAAAATCTTGCGTTGTAATGGTATGCGTTGTAAAAGTTTTTGCGTTGTAAAAGTTTCGTTGTAATGGTAGGCGTTGTAAAAGTATGCGTTGTAACGTCATACATCCATTTGTAACTTGCCTTATATATCTTTTTTGTTACAAAGCTTTTTGTGTAAATTTGTATGAGCGCCTGAAGTCTCTATTTCACCCATCTTTGGTTAACTGTTCAACATGTATTTGTTACTACAAATGCACATTTAAGAGTAACAGACAAGTTGATTTTCAAATGTATGCAAATACCTAAATTCATGCTGTTCTGGAAAAAGACTCAATTAGTTATCCACATATGATAAAAAACCTACAAACACATTTACAGATGGATAAAAAAGTATCCTCGGCTAGAACAGGTCTAACATAAATACCATAATGGCTGAAGTATCCACTCCTAGTGACTGGTGTTCGAATAGTCTATCCCAGGGTTCTCGAAAGTTGGTCCTGGAGGACCGGATCCATGCAAGATTTGTAATATATCCCCATTTAGATAAACGTAGTTAGCTTAAAAATCTGGCATAGATCCAGCGCTCCAGGACCGACTTTGGAGCATACTGCTCTATTCACATCAACAATCACTTCCTAGAAGCAGGCTGCATGACTGCCGCCAACTCTTAGAGTGAGATCCTGATAAACCAGAAATTAAACCTCTCTTCGTTTAAACGAGTGAGAATTTATTTCAATGTTTTATGCACATTTCACATTCCTGTCTAAAAACCTTTGCACAAGCCTTTCCATTTAATTTGTATTTAGAGGTTTTAAATTAATAAAAATAGATGTAGATGTTTGGCAGTTCAATTCCTAAACTCTGAACAAGGTAAAAATCACTCTTAGGGCTAAACCCAATAATCTGTGGCATAAAACTCCCTAAAAGCTGACAGTTCGTCCAGTTCTTAAACTAAATGCAATGAAGTGTAGTTTAGTAGCTAGGTTGTGGTTAGGTCTGACAATAACATGAACTAAAGATATGAATTCAATGCAATCTTTATATATCAAATTAACTCAGTATAAAAATAACCAAATAAGAATCATATTGTGATAAATACTACATACGCCAATCATAACCTTCAAAAAAATGTAAACCCATCTTTTTGAGCCATTAAATGATCACACTCCTCATAAACTTCAAACCAAAGGCAACAGTATAATCAAAAGGATTTGAGATTCCAACCATAGTACTGCATCAGAAGCAGCCTAATCCTCTGGAAATAATCCTGTGGAAACCACATATGCAATAGTCGAATCCTGCAATGAAATCCTATGATGGCATATTTCACAATGCTACCTATCTAAAAACCTTTGCTCAAGCTCTTCAACTTGCTTTGTACACAGAGTGTTTAAATGAATAACAAATGGAGGAAGATGCCTGGCAGCTCAAGTCCTAAATTCTGAAACAAGGTAAAACTAACTTTTGGGGCTCAACCCCATAAAGCCAACAATTCCCTGAAAACGAAGTGTTCATGCAGGTCTTAAACTAAGTGCAACCAAGTGCATTCACTGAGTTATACGGAATAGTGACAACTAGCAATAGATTGTACTCTCCTTCCAACGTTCCAACGATACTGTTCTTCACTAACACAATGCTACCAGCACTAAGAAGTGAATGTCAGTTCACAATGTTAACGTGTTAAAAAAGTTTGTAAATAAAAATAGAAGAATTCAAGATTTTTAGCCACGATTATTGCCAATAATATGTTTGGAGTCACTAATTTCTTCTCTTGACCAAATAAATGGAACATACGGAAAGTGTAAATTAATTTATGGAAATAGTCCTAGTCTGTTGACAGCCGAAGACAAACAGTTATGAAATATGTCGAACAACTGCAGAGACATTTGGCCTGTCAGGGATTCATTGGTGTAATGCTGCTAGGACGACTTGAGATTAAACAATCACTTTGTCAATATTAAAACGTGTTTCTTCTAAATTCCACAAAAATGTATTATTTTTTAAAGTAGTACCCCCTTCTTCATGTTATGCTTTGTAATTCCTATGTGAGTTAGGTTGAATTATCAAAACACATGGAATTGTGAGCCTCTCATTGGATGTATTAAGTATGTCAAGAGATTCAACTCAGAACAGTCAGCTATTGAGCTGAGTGATAAGCAGGGGGAGGGATAATGAGGCAGAAACTGACAGGATGATAACCTATACATTAGACTGAACAGAAAGGGAAAATCTAGAATATAAACTAAATACTCGTTAGAGGTCAGCAAGGAAAACATACACAATATTAATTCAACACTAGGGTGAATATAGCAAGGGAAGTTAGAGAATACAAACTAAAGACGATACCAAGGATCACAAGAAAAACAGAGCCAGAATAAAAACTTGAGACTAGGTGGAAAAACAGAACGTATGAGGAAAAAGAGAGCTATTATGTAAACTTGAGACTTGACGGAGGACAGCAAAGAAACTTGTTTATTCCCACCCCACTATTAAGCCATGGTAATTTGGACAGTGAGCTGGCCCATGACAATCTTCCGAAATTGCAGGAAGGGTCTGAAGTGTGAATACCTGTGGTAGAAGATGTGATCATCACCTTTGTATTAATTTGTTTAGCTTGAATGTGGCCAGCTTATCTTCAAAAGTCTCAATCGCAAGTTGGCAATCACTTATTCTAGATTACGATATAGTTTTTATGCAGGAAGGTTGGGAATTGACAGAGGTAACATTTAATGGATATACATATCTTAGCTTGCCAGCGGTACCATCACCAGTTGGACCCTAAAAGGGGTGTGTTGGCCTGGTTTAAAGTTAATATTGGTTGCTCTAGTTCACCTCTTCTTTTAGATCAGAAGGATGAACAGGCCTTGTGCCTTTGTTGGAAAGGTAATTATAGGGTCTATATGGTGATTTTTTATTATAATAATTTTTCTAGCAAGAGCAACCGCAATTTTCAGGGTTTGTTTTCAGTAATTGAGTCATTAGTAGAAAAGGAGGCTCGGGCAGAATGCCCCTTTAATCTGTTGGTGGCTGGTGACTTTAATGCCAAACTAGGAAATTTGCCCACTTTATCACCAACTATTTTTGATCCACTAACCTGAAAAGCTGATTTTAACGCCATGGATGCCAGGGGTCGTGGTCTGTTTTCCCTGTTGCCTGAGCACGATCTAACCAACAAGGCCCTTAATTCCGCTAGTTTAGAAATACAAACCTTTGTAGGGAGGGGTGTCTGGAGCATAAAAGATTATTGGGCCGACTACAATGTGGCCTGGAAATTTCCTGGACGCATCTCAGTTTAATTTCCGTGCGCCGTATTACAATGCTGGCGGTTAGAAATTAAACCAGCCGGTGATTCTGGCGGCTTCCGACGTGCTCAAGGCCGGCACGTAATATAAAGGGCAGCCTTTTTACCCTTGGGATTACAATACTCGGTCTACGGCAGGCTTTCCATGTCGGGCTTTTCAACATGGAAAGCCTGTCGGAGAGCGAGTATGGGGGCCCCTTGCAGGGCCCCCTTGCCTTTGCAGCCTCTGATTGGGGGCAGACGAGAACTTATGGTATCCCACTGTTCATCTCTGCACCGTGAGCAGACACCCTGAGGTGCCTGCCACACTGTGTGGGGATGGAGACGACAGCTTGTGTTACGGCCAGTTTACGGACATAACATGAGCTCCCACAGAGGAATGAGCGTATGCGACCAAACACTGTTCGGTCGCTTCAGGATGAGGCGATCTGGATCACCCTTCCGAGACAGGCCGCCCAACATCATAATAGGCCCCTATGTCTTTACCTTCCAAAGTATGTCATCAATATTTTAAGTAGCGAGGTTCTTGTACAGGTCTACAGTGAACAGAATCCTATTGCCGTGCAACTAGGGGCCCCGCAAAAGCGGCATTAGCTTTATGCCTCCCTACATACTAACTGTTAAGGATGCAGGGCACAGGGTGGTATGGCGCACTGCGAATCTGAAACATAATATTAGGATATAAACTGAACACTCGACAGGGGACAGCAAGGAAAATATACACAATATAAATTCAACACTAGGGCAAATACAGCAAAGGAAATGAGATAATACTAATTAAAGACGATACCGAGAATCACAAGGATAATAGAGCCAGAATAAAAACTAGATATTAGGTCAGAAACCAGAGCTGTAATGTACAGATACAACGTATGAGGGAAAAGAGAGCTATTATAGAAACTAGAGACTTTTCGTAAGACAGCAAGAGAAACAAGGGGGGTTTGGGGGGCAGCCGAGCCGCGAGGTCTGCCCCCCGGGCAGATTTGGGAGGGGGAAGGGGGGAGAACAAGCGAACGGCCATTTTGCCGCGTTGGGCTGGCTGGGGTCGGACCAAAAGCAGCCCAAAAGGAGCCCAAAGCCCAAAGCTTAAATAGCGTTCCAGAGTGTTCCCAGCCACCATTTTAGATACTGAGACCTGGTGGCTGGGAACGGGTTTAGTCAGGAGCTTTTTGTCTAGTTTTGTCTTTCTTGTTAAGTTTATTGATTGTTAGTTCTTCGGCGGCTTTCGCTATTTTTAAGGGGCTTGACGAGGGGCGAGTCCTCGATGCACTACACGGCTGGGCGAGGCGGGCGGCCATCGCCTGCGCGCCGCCACAGAAGTTTGCGCTTTCCCAAGTAGGTCTGTGACAGGCGGCGCAGGAAACAAAATAATGTAGGGAGGGCGACGAGGCGCGCTGCAGCGGCGCCCCGCAGTCTTTGGGAATGGAATCGGCGGGGAGGGCGGCGTTTTGGTTCAGAGCCAAAGGACAATTTTGTAATTCTGGTTTTGGGATGGAATTGAAATGACCACACATTGTATGTAAATGGAGCATGCACAATGCGGTTGTAGGCTAATGCACGCATGCATAGTACTCCTCAGGCACTGTCGGCTGAGGCGCGTGTGTCCCGAAATAAAGCAGGGATAGCCGATCTGTCAAGAAAGAGATAACGTTTTGGGTGAGAAACAATTAGGTCTGCTCTGCGCCACTTCTATATGGAGGGCTCAAGTGCATCTTTGCACATTGTCTGCTCTGGAGGACGACGCGAGGTCGGGAGGTGGCTTGAACAGCAGCCCAGTCAGACACCCCAATCATCGTCCATTTTGATAGAAGCCCGCCTGCTTTCTCTTTTCTCCTAAGTCTGAATTTGTGTGACACCACCCATGTCACAGACACCAGTGTCAGTCACAGCCAGTGAAGCCCCCCTTCGTGTGACCACCCTGACTAGTGCAGGGATGTGGGAAACAAAATTCTATTAGGTATTTCTCTTTAGAAACACCACATAACTGTATGAAAACATTAAACACACAGCACAGGCAGGAACACCGGGGGTAAGGGGGGTTAACAGGGAGAGGGTACGAGGAGGTCGGGGGGAAAAAAGGGGGGCGGGGAGGGAGGGGGGCGCGGTTCAGGGTCCCAGTACACCAGCAGTACTTTTCTTTGGCAGGGGGGCGGCCGGCGTGGGGCTCCAGACTTGGTATGGCTTGGGGCGGCCCGGCGGCACCAAGGAGAAGGGAGGGCTGTGCTTCCTGCAGCAGGCCCGGAGTACGCGAGGGTCTCGACGCGGCTGGTTACGAAGGCCCCAGGCGGGCTCGCCAGTCCCACCACCCACAGGGCCCCCAGCGGCTTGGGGAGTAAGAAGGCCCCAGGCGGGCTCGGCAGTCCCTCACACCCACAGGGCCCCCAGCGGCTTGGGGATCGACAGCAGCCATGGAGCAACGGCACAGAGGAATACTTGACTAGTCTTGGTATCAAAGATGAAATTGTGTTTACCAATCAAATCAGCGGGGGACTTGGTGAGGGCGTCGCCTCTTTATAAGACAATGCAGGTGACATTGGGGCTACAATGGTGGAATGCTCGCGTACAAGCTTTACATGCCTTGGGGCCAAGGATATTCAATTCATTGTCCTGTGCTTTCCTTCTACACGAGTACAATGCAGTTGACATTGGGGGCTACAATTGTGGAAGGCTCGCATGCAAGCTTTACATGCCTTGAGGCCGAGGATATTCATTTCATTGTCACGGGCTTTTCCTTATACACGCTTAAGCACACTGGTACTATATCTAGCATAGGAGTTCGTCATTACCACATCAGGCTTTCTGGGAACCTCAACGTATGTCGCCAGTGGGGTAAGATGGATGGGCAACCTGCGACAATCAGTCTAACGGGAGGATTGGGTGGTCCTTACGCGGGCAGCAAGGGTAAGGCGCTCTTAGATGGAACGAGGTGGTGGTGTTAGCTGAGACAATATTTTGTATAGTTGTGGGAATAATGGATGAGGCCTGTGGTTATGCAAAGCTATGGGTGGATGTTGAACTACATTGGACGGGAGGTTGTGGTATATTTCTTTTCCGACACATTAGTTCCAATATATACGAGAATAAGCTAGCGCGAGATTTACAGATGGAGGACGCGGCGTATGGTCAGTGTTCCTTTTTCGACAAGCGGCAGTAAGGGACAGGAAAAGGGGCTTTTTGGGGATCATGAGTACCCCTGAGTGGGTAGCAGTGGGTAGGTTGTTATACAGAGGTTGTGGCTCGCAAGGTCGGGCAGGAGTGTGTGGTAATCGCCGGTGTGAGGTTTGGTCATGCAGCCACGTAGGAGATCTCTATTGCAGGTGGGAAGGGAGACATTAGACGGGGTAAACGGCGACAGTAATGCTATGCCTTTAAAGTGGTCCAAAGTTGTCGCAGTGAAGTTGGGGATATTGGGGCTATTAGCCACGTGCCCGTTGTGTTAGAGGCAAAGTCAGACATGGGACTCCATACCATTATGGCCGACACGTTTGCCGTGCAGTTGGGTCACGTAATCGCAGGAGCGACCATAGCGTAGCTGCACCGCACCAGCGAAGCACTCGGCGGTTGAAGCGAGTTTCGTGAGAGGAGGACTGATTCAGGCAACCATGCGTCTGTAAGTTTTCTACCGTGGCTGGGGGTTTTTTGTGGGGTTGTACAGCGCTATGCACGGAACTCGGTCATTATGTTAGTTTATCACGTTATGTTCCCTTGCGAGGTTGCACGGGCAAAGTACAGGGGATGCACGTACAGTTGGATTCATTCATGGGGGCGCTAAGGTCTCATAACACAATAGAATATCGGTACTGTTGAGGCATGTGTGCAATTTTAGTTTCTGCTCAAAGAGAGGCGGAGGGTATAAGATACGGAGTGGTGCATGGTTACACAGCATTAGGACGCGACGTCAATTCAGGTGGTTGCGGTGGCGGTCGTTGGTTCCTTTTAGGAGCAGACGTTAGGTCTTCGTTGCCGGTCGTGTTGGTGAGTAATGAGGAGCAAACATGGATGTTAGAGGAGGGTGCATTTCGCCTAGTAGTATGGGGCGGCACCACGGATGGGACAGCCGTATGGGACCTGGGTTACGTTTGACTCCACGAAGCTGTGATGGGGTAGTGGTGTTCGGACACGTTGGGAGTGGAATAGGTGAGGGACATTATGAATATGCGCTTGGGGCATTCCGTGTGGGGTGGGCAGACGATACATATACATGTTCTTAGGAGATGGGTCGTAAATATGTTCTGGTTGGTGCATCTGTGATTTTACAATAGATTCATGGTGCAACACTTGTCCTGGCGAGGGTATCTGGGATAATGGTGTGTGAGAACAAACGTCAACGCTATGACACTCTTCCATGGATAAGACTACTGTGCAGGGTATTGGGTTTAGGTAGATAGGGGGGAATAAGGTTATATGGCGAATGGCACATCCGGGTAAGTAGTGCGCTCAATAAATGTCTGTGATTGATTGATTGATTGACCACATAGTGGGGGGGAAAGGGTCAAACACCGCTGCACTTTGTAAACCCGAGTAGCTTGGATATTTGAGTCGCCGGACATGCATGAAATATGGCTTAACATTGGTGATGTACGTAAGATAGGCTCTTAGGTGGCTTATGAACACTGCAACATTTTGATTTGATAATAATCCCTGGAGCGTTATGGAAGGTTGTTCACTATGGTGACACAGTTGAAAGAATAAAAAAATTAAAAAAAAATAAAAACTTTAAAAAATTCCCTGAGGACCACTTCTTTATTATAGTTTTTGACTAGGCCCAGTTCCTGGGGAATATTGTTTTGCCAAAGGTATGTTCATTAGGTAGGTGGACACGGCATTGCCGATGGGCTGCGCGAGGTCATGCGCGGGGTTGAAGGTTTCGTAGGTTCCAGCAATGGCTGTATGGAACGAACGGGTCACTGGGGAGTTTCAGCCCTACCTGGATGACTCTTTTTCGTGGCGGGGCCCCGGACTCCACGAACTGCCAGGTGGCGCTGGACAGGTTTCAGGAGATCACGGAGGTCTTTGGGGTGCCATGGGCGCCGGTTGAGGCAGTGGGGCCACGCACGGCGCTGTCACCTTTGTGTAAGGAGCTGGTCTCGTTGTTGCTGGAGGCACGGTTGCCGGCAAGCGAGCAGCGACAGATGTTGAGGCGGCTCGAGGTGATGGAGCCAAACCACAAAGTGGCAGTGTGGGGAAATTCAGAAAGACAAGTGGGGCCAGGCACGGCGCTGTCAATTTTGGGAAGGAGCTGGGCTTGGTGTTGCTGGACACACGTTTGCCGGTGGACAAGCAGCGGCGGATGTGGAGGCTGCTAGGGGTGAGGGAAGCAAGGAACACAGTGCCAGTGTGGAATTTCAAATGACAAGTGGGGCCAGGCACGGCGCTGTCAATTTTGGATTTGAGCTAGTCTCGGGGCTTACTGGAGGTGATGGAGGCAAGGCACAATGTGCCAGTATGGAAAGTGACAAAAACAGTGGGGACGGCATGGCATGGACAAATTTGGGTATGGAACGGGGCGTGGGTTGCTGGAGACACGGTTGCTGGCAGACAGGCGGTGGCGGATGTTGAGGCATCTAGAGGGGATGGAGGCAAGGCACGAGGTGCCAATGTTGGAACGTCAAAAGACAGTGGGGCCAGGCACGGCGCTGTCACTTCTGGGTATTGAGCTGGTATTGGTGTTTACTAGGAGCACGGTTTCCGGCAGGCAAGTAGCGGCAGGTGTTGTAGCGGCTCGAGGTGATGAGGCATGGCACAAAGTGCCAGTGTTGGAAATTCAAAGACAGTGGGGGCCGGCTTGGCGCGGTCAATATTTGGGTCGGGAACGCGGGTGTTGCTGGAGGCCTGGTTGCCGGCAGATAGGCAGCAGCGGATATCGGGGCTGCTAGAGTTCTAGTGGCATGGCACATGGGGGTAGTGTCGGAAACTCATGTGCTGGGGGGACACCGTGGTTTTGCGGGCGAGTGGTACGTGTCGGGGAGGTTAGCGGGGTGGAAGCCTCAGGTAAGGGCGGGGGGAGGATAGCAGTGGTAGGGCACGTTCCGGCTTCGGAGTGGTGGGGCGTCGGAAACGCATGGACGGTGTGGCGGCCGGGGGGACATTCACGCGTCGGTGGCGATGATCCGCAGTGGTATCGGGGTCATGTGCGCAGCGAATTTCTTTTGAACGCGCACGGGAAGTGAGGGGGTATAGTTATTGACAATGGTTGCTCGTGCAGGTCGGGAATGGTTTCTTAGCCCGGGACGTGTTGAGTTGGATGGCGGAGCTTTCGTTTGTAAAGAAGGCCAAGTGGCAAGCACGGGATAGCTTACTTGGTGGTAAGCTGAGTCTCAATCCTGAATGGTTGCAGGTTGCATGGGTCAGGGAGGCCCGTTATTGGGGGGTGTGCCGTGAGTTGGGGGCAGGCGGTTGATGTCTAAATTTTTGCATCAAAAAAGGGGGGGTGGGGGGGGGGGCAGGAAAAGGGGGAGGCGGTGTAAGCACCTAACCTCCGCCTTTCCCTGGGTGGCGGAGTTGTTTTTGATGTTGGTCAAGTTTGGCTGGATTTCGGTACTTTCTCGTGAAGTTGGGGAGTTGGGAAACGGGAGCGGGGAAAGCGTAACCAGTT
The DNA here is from genome assembly GCF_964261635.1 of Lissotriton helveticus. Classification (NCBI taxonomy): domain Eukaryota; kingdom Metazoa; phylum Chordata; class Amphibia; order Caudata; family Salamandridae; genus Lissotriton; species Lissotriton helveticus. Next base: position 1,326,281,009 of record NC_136061.1, on the reverse strand, counting down.
TGGGAGTTGACATTAGAGGGTAGTTAGTTACAGTTGCAAGAAGGCAAATAGGAAGGTAGGTCTTGGGAGGTTTTGGAGTTAGGAGGTAGGGGATAAAACTGGATAGTATTATGATGTAATTGAGTTATATGTTTGTATATTGCAGGGTGGGGGATTTTATCATGTGGGGATCGTAGGGGTGGGGGGAGTAAAACAAAAAGGGGTCAGGTAACTCGATGTTTAGAGAGGTTTCAGTTTTGTAAGGCAGTTGCCAGTTTAATAAATGTGATGTGCACCTGTTTCAATAAAGCGGCCTTTTACACACACAAAATGGTAGTCGGTGTGCTTGCCCCCCTTCCTCCCTCCCAAGGGGGGTTTGGGGGGCAGCCGAGCCGCGAGGTCTGCCCCCCGGGCAGATTTGGGAGGGGGAAGGGGGGAGAACAAGCGAACGGCCATTTTGCCGCGTTGGGCTGGCTGGGGTCGGACCAAAAGCAGCCCAAAAGGAGCCCAAAGCCCAAAGCTTAAATAGCGTTCCAGAGTGTTCCCAGCCACCATTTTAGATACTGAGACCTGGTGGCTGGGAACGGGTTTAGTCAGGAGCTTTTTGTCCCCGCCCACCCTCCCCAGGTTTTGGCTTGGGATTTTGGTTGTGCTGGGAAGGTGAGGACAGGAAGGGTTTTTGTGTCAGGTGGCTGGGTTGGGACAGGTGCACAGGGGGTGTTTATATGTAAGTTGTCGCTTGGAACAGGTGCTGGCGGAGTTGTTTTTGATGTTGGTCAAGTTTGGTTGGATTTCGGTACTTTCTCGTGAAGTTGGGGAGTTGGGAAACGGGAGCGGGGAAAGCGTAACCAGTTTGGGAGTTGACATTAGAGGGTAGTTAGTTACAGTTGCAAGAAGGCAAATAGGAAGGTAGGTCTTGGGAGGTTTTGGAGTTAGGAGGTAGGGGATAAAACTGGGATAGTATTATGATGTAATTGAGTTATATGTTTGTATATTGCAGGGTGGGGGATTTTATCATGTGGGGATCGTAGGGGTGGGGGGAGTAAAACAAAAAGGGGTCAGGTAACTCGATGTTTAGAGAGGTTTCAGTTTTGTAAGGCAGTTGCCAGTTTAATAAATGTGATGTGCACCTGTTTCAATAAAGCGGCCTTTTACACACACAAAATGGTAGTCGGTGTGCTTGCCCCCCTTCCTCCCTCCCAATGCTAGAATTGTCATTAGACTAGACCGTGGATAGGAATGAAGACCGAGGTTAATTAGAGACTAGTTGGAGAACAGCATAAAGACATTTAAATTATAAACAAAATACTAAAAGAACAGTGCGGCACACTGTCTTTACACTAACAGAACAGATATGGGATAGAAGGGAAAACAGAACGATAACACTACAAAAATACAAAATAGCCAGAGACTAAAAGCAAAAGAGGTTCATTTTAAATTAGGGACTTGATCTGAAACTATACATTAGATAGAAGAGCACAAGGACCAGTGAGCAATAATACATAGACTTTTAGCAGGGGGAACACAAATGGATTTCAAGAAGGATATCAGGCACCGGGGAGATCTGGCATATACTAGAAAGAAGAAATCAGCGTCATAGAAGCTTCTGTAGATTAGAGAGTAGGTGAGAGATAACAGTAATCACAAAATTCAGAGATAACAGTAATCACGAAATCTGTTGAAGGCCGCTGCCAATGGCTGAAACCAGTTGTCACCTGCCTTCTCCCATATATAGTAGGTACAGCCCATAACGGGGCAGAAGCTAAAGGGAACCAAAGAGCTCTGCTCCAGGTCCAGTAAATGCGAACAATAATCATAGTTCCACCACAGAGGAGACAGAGACCAGCAAGGAAGCCACATGTTATCGAGCGCTACAAATACACCGTTGACCCCCTAACCCACGACCTCGAAGAGACCTGCTGACAGTGGGAGAGCTATAAATAGGGAGCGAGGTTCTGCAGAAATGCGGTTTTCAACGGAGAAACCTTTCAGTGGTAACACGAGTGCAGCGAATTGACGCTCGACAATTCATCAGTGTGAAAGCAACACGGCCAACTCCTGCTCCTTTCCCGCACCGCTCCACGTACGCGTCGCCCGTAGGTAGAGCTCATTAGCATTTCAACTATTTTCATTTCATCCAAACCAACGTGGCTTAAGGCATGCAAATCACTCGAAACATCTCACCACCTGCAGCATCGAATCCCCAGGAAATTGAGAGGCAGCTCGGGGGAAGGGGTAAGAAAACAATCAGAGTTGACCCTGGATCCTGCCTGCCATAAAAGTGCACAATTAAACGGCGGGAAGTACACTGCTTCCAGAGTGCCTGCGACACAGCAGCATCGGGGTGACTGGGAGTCACGTTGCACCTGCAGTACGCAGGGGAGTGGGGCTAGGCGCCAGCGTAGCCAAGGAGGGGCGCCGCTCGAGCAGGAAGTAAGGTCGGGGGGTGGCGGTGCACCGCAGGTACTGACCTGTCCGATCCCTGCAGCTGGCTCCCGGGCCACAAGGCCCCCGGCACACAGGAAGACGCACGGCCGTCGGTGCAGGAAGCGGCGGCTGCTGTCCCTCCCCCATCCATGGCGCGCTCCCACTGCGGGAGCGGCGTGTGAGGCGGGGAGGCAGGGAGACACCAGAGACGGCGCTGCTGCTCTACCACAGGAGGCGGGGGCTCGACTTCCCACGGCCAAGGCGGGCAGGCGGGGGGGCCTCCCCCTCTGCATGACGGGGTCTCCATGGACGGGGGCGCTGGCACTGTCATAGACACAGCAAAGGATCCCACGTGAACAAACACGCCGAGGCGAGGGTTGCAGCCCCCAATACAAAAGTTATCAGTCCATTCCCGCTGAATGGGTGACGCGGTGGAGAGGCTGCCAGGGAATTCTTCCTGTGTAACCCTTTCAGGGAGCAGCTAGAACGAAACATCAGGATTTCAGTGTATTTCACGCATGCCTGCACGTTGTGACATCAGCCAGGGGTGTGTTTCGTCTTACCTTACTATCGACTGGGTGAACACGTCTGGCAGCCGGGAGCGAGTTAAGAATAGGAGGCCCCATCTTTTGAGGAATTATAATAAGGTGCGCTAGAGATGAAGGCGCTAGGTCCGAGAGTCGAGTCATGGATGAACACATGTAGTTGCCTATAATAGGTGGCACGTAATACCGGTGTGACAGGGACTGCACCAGAGTTACAGGAAGCGGACGTTATTTTTCACGATTTCACACTGTTAATTACAGTGCGACTGGTGAACATGGAGAGTGGTGGAAGGTAAATACTATACCTAACCTTAATTAGACCGAGCAAAAGTGCAAGGCCAACTTCCTTTGAGATAGTACAGGAAGGAGTGTGCTAGCCTGTGAGAAAATGTTGACATAAAAATCTGCACTATTGGTGCATTTTACAGCACTCAAATAAAAAAAAGGATAAAACAAAGATTCTGAAGTTGCACTAATGATATATTACAGTATGTTTGCAGACCCCCGCCCCCCCCCCATACAACATGACATGTCCCTTCATATCCGGGTATGGCAGTATCTCCCCAAGAATGTGCAGTTTGTCAAGGATGAGCCCCAATAGGCAAATCTTAACCCAAACCAAACTCATATATGCTTACTCACAGACACTTGCATCTATGCAGTCTTACACATACACACACACTGATGCAGACATACATAACTTCCCCGTTTGACCCTGCCCACCACCTCACTCCCGGCTGACGGCAGTGATTGAAGCTCAGCAGCGGCAGCTTACACAGATCTGCAGATTCAGCTCACATCAGTGCTCAGCTAACATCAGTGCTTTAAATGGGTCCGGTACGGAGTACCGGCGGCACTTTTTTATTTTGAGAGGGAGAGAACCGGCAATTCTCAAGAGTGACGTAATACTTTTAATTGTAGGGTACCAGCACTTCTCAGAAACAAGCAGGTACTCTGATACAGAGTACCTGCACTTCTGTTATCCCATTTCAAGCACTGAGCTTACTTTAACTTCACAAACGAATTCAGTGACACTATCCCATCCCAAGAAGAAATTCGATCACTGGAGAAAAAATGTGCACTGCATTTTAAATATGGTAGTCCTATATACTTCTAATACAGGCAAATGTGGACACAAAGAGAGCACTGAAAAACACAGTGCATCTTGAAGGCACTAGCTGGTTTGCGGAGATGGGGGTGGTTGTTTACAAAGTAAATAAAGTTAGAGTACCACTCACTCGTGAGGCCGTTCAGCTGGCATAGCTGCTCTCTCCAGGCTCTTCCTTTGCTAAAGCTTTACATCGGCAACAATGCAGCATACTCTTCCGCACTGCACTTCTTCAGGAAAACTGAAACTTGGAGTCACGAGATGCCACACTCCATCTCCAGCCTGCCCCTTAGCATCAAACTCAAAACCACCATTGGGCAAGAGTAAAGGAGGAGGCGCCTAAACTTAGGTGCTTACCACCTACTCATTCCTTTTCCTCACCAGGCTGCTCCGCTCCAGTCTATTACTAAAATTATGTTCTTCTGACCCCGCCTTGGGCCACAGAATAAACGCCCAAATGCGAGCATATTCCCTGAACCTTCCCACGCCCATCAAAGGGATGTCACTTGGCATGTGCCTGCAGGGTGAGAAATTTCCTCGCTCGACTCATGCGCCGAGCTTTCCAATTGTACCACCCAAAAACTCAGCAATCCAGGCTGATTTATCACGAGCTCAGCTGCTCAAATTTTCTTCCTCTCCTCCCCATTTTTGGCAGGACAACACCCCTTACGCTTTGAACACCAGCCGTCCCTGGTTAACCAAGTAAGGGGAAGGGGGGGGGGGAGCAGAATTAGGAATCAAGATATTTCTTAACCACCTCTGACAAAATAACCAATAGGCAGCATCTTACCCAGGTTATGCAATGACCGGAAAAGCCCACCTCCATTGGTCCAAGTTAAGGGCAAACCAGCTCAGTCGATATATCGATGATGTCTACCTTCAACCCATATTGTTTCGTTCCTGACAAGAGGAGACAGCATAGGAAGTAGGAGGCCAATTCTCACTGCACTTTTCTTCACATATTCTGCCTATGGATAAAATACTGAGGAAAGTGAAGAGACGCTGCCTAATCTATTAACCCTTCTCCCTCTCTTGCTATATGTGTTATACTGGGCACCTAAAACCCATAGATCACAAGCTACACTGTGTGAATGAGTGCATAGCTCTGCTACTTCTAGCGAAAATGTGAACAATAATAATCATGATCTACTGTAGTTACTTTAATAACCGACACTCACTTCTTGTTGAAAAATAATTTAGGTTTTATCTTTTACTTCAGCTACTTCCTCATTTATCCCACTCCGTACTGGGCCCTCTATAGTTAGACAGATCACAGAGACAAATGGTCCTCTGATGGATCTTTCTCCGCCGATAGGCGGGATGGGAATTAGGGTGTCCAAAGCACAACATTAGTCACCCAATGAGGACCATTAATTAGTGACTAACTCACAAGTTTGAAATAAGGTTCAAATACAGTACTCTCTGGACCATACTGTAAGAGTAAAGTATCGCAATGCGGAGACCCAATCATAAAGAAATTAGGTCTAACCAGAATAATACAAACAAAAAGCACTGCTACTGCAACACAGAATAGAAGCAGAAATTGATATTCTGAAAAGATTCACTGATTCTTCCTACAGCGTGTTTAGATCTAAAGAGTAAAATAGTACAGATTCAATGAAGAACATCAGGACACAAAAATAGTCTCAGACAATTTAGATAATTAATTATTGTATTAATGATCCAAAATCAATACAGATAAGCAATCTCCGAAGCATTTCAGTCATGAATATTACAGCATTTCGTACAAGACTAGGCATTTATTCAGAGATTCAAAACAAAAAGAATGGTTTCAAACAGACCAGATTTAAGGTTACAGATCTCCTACCACCATTAAAGGCAGACGGATAGTTTGGTTCTCTAACAACATCTAAAGATTCTAAAGCAAAAGAGTAAAAGGAATCAAGTTAAAGTCCACTAAGGGCGAGTCCATATGGATGGGTAAAAAGCAGTGGCGGCCAGCACGGATCTGTGGTGGTAGGGAGAGCGCTGCAATTGGTGATTGGTTTGAGTGCCTTGGTTTGACGCTCAGATTGGGACTGGGAGCCTGGGCATGTTTTCCATGCAGGTTGTAATAAAGCCTGCATGGAGAACATGCTAAAGTGCGCACAGCTGTTTGGCCAGCTCGAGAGGGCGGGTCAAAACATCATGCACACTTTAGCGTGCCCACCACTCCTCCCCTGCTCTGTCAGCAGAGCAGCTCCTCCCTCATGCTGGAGCAGAAGAGAAGAATAAAATGATAATAACATTGCGTTATTGTCATTTTATTGTTTCTTTCTTTTACTGCTTCACAGCAGCAGTGGTGCAGCGTGGGAAATAAGACAAAATCAAGTAGTTTGGCAAAGAAGGATTCCAGACCAACTGCACAAAGGCAGCAGTATCAGCGAAAAGGCAGTCCAAAATAGGATATTAAAAGATGGCTATAAAATCATGGAAAAAGCGTTCACTCATCCCTCAAAAAAAGGAAATTTAAAGGGATCCTTTGAGGTTTCTTCTTTTTAGTCCTGTGACGCTTAGGTGATGCGATATCACTCCACTAGTCAATCTATCACATATTTAGTTTATATATGGAGTCACCAAATACAATTAGTTAGTCCCGCATGATTTCTCATGCTCATCATGAGAAAGAACTGGATTTCCGGGCCTCATAGTTTGTCAATGGTAAGAAGTTTCCAATGTAACAATCTAGGCAACCATAAAGAAGTAAATCAATATTAATATTAAGAAGGAAACTAAGCTACAACAGTAATTCTTGGTATTAACAGTTTATTAATAGTTAAAAATTATCCAAATACAATATTTCAGAATTAAAATAAAAAGTATAATTTTCACAAGAAAGGGGTAAACACAATACAAAAAATCACATTACATATGAAAAGTGCCTATGAATTAAAAAAAGGTGGCGAAATAATTCTCTACGCGCGTTTCGGCGACCAGCGCCTTCTTCTGGAGCAGCCACGAAAATTTAAAAGGTGTTGTTGTATAGATGTATAGGATGTAGTTTGCTTTTCTTGGTCTCTGTAGTAAGCGGTTCCAACCGTCGAATTACAGGAGATGATAAAATAAGGCAGTATGTGTAGTTCAATGGCGAGGTCTAGTGCAAGTCAAACGATAGTATTTTATCGATAGTATCCTATCTTCAAGAGATAACTAAGGTGTGCTGGATAGACTCATAGGTTATATCTCCACTGATTAGTTCGGTTCGATTACAAGTCTTGGGTTTTCTGTTTCCTGATTAGTTAAAGAAATATAGATTGGTCCCGCCGTCCGGAACCTTTAAATCGGTTAAGCCAAGGGTAGGCTTAATAGTTCAGCACACGGGGTTTCTGCAGTCATAGGAAGATGGGCACTGTCCATCTTCGTATGACTGCAGAAACCCCGTGTCCCGCCGCCGGAAGTTGAGAGCCCTGTTGATTTATATTGGACAGGGAGTTATTTTAACCTCGCGCCATCATTCATATTGGAAGCAAATTAAAAAGGAAGCTATCGCCAATAAGATCCCCACATCAGGAGGAATACGCCTTCTTAGTGCTGAACTATTAAGCCTACCCTTGGCTTAACCGATTTAAAGGTTCCGGACGGCGGGACCAATCTATATTTCTTTAACTAATCAGGAAACAGAAAATCCAAGACTTGTAATCGAACAGAACTAATCAGTGGAGATATAACCTATGAGTCTATCCAGCACACCTTAGTTATCTCTTGAAGATAGGATACTATCGATAAAATACTATCGTTTGACTTGCACTAGACCTCGCCATTGAACTACACATACTGCCTTATTTTATCATCTCCTGTAATTCTACGGTTGGAACCGCTTACTACAGAGACCAAGAAAAGCAAACTACATCCTATACATCTATACAACAACACCTTTTAAATTTTCGTGGCTGCTCCAGAAGAAGGCGCTGGTCGCCGAAACGCGCGTAGAGAATTATTTCGCCACCTTTTTTTAATTCATAGGCACTTTTCATATGTAATGTGATTTTTTGTATTGTGTTTACCCCTTTCTTGTGAAAATTATACTTTTTATTTTGTATTTTAATTCTGAAATATTGTATTTGGATAATTTTTAACTATTAATAAACTGTTAATACCAAGAATTACTGTTGTAGCTTAGTTTCCTTCTTAATATTAATATTGATTTACTTCTTTATGGTTGCCTAGATTGTTACATATCAATTGTTTGTTCTTTCCCTGGTCTAGGAACTTTATCCTTATGTATCCAGGGGGTCCTTGTTAAATATACGCCAGAAGTTTCCAATGTAACAATCTATGACATCGGGTTAGAGTTGGCTTTCCTACCGAACCATTTCACAGTGAACTTTGAAAGAAAGTCCTTTAAAGTAAGATGATACATGTACAAAACAAATAAAGCTACATTTGCAGAAATGCCAATGGACATTGTACTTGACTTAGGGAAATTTGCAGTTTTAGGAAAGAACATGTTTAAAAGCTTTAAAAATGCACAAGTGCGCTTTAAATGTATTAAACTCAATTCGAGTAAAATATAATGCATTAAATTGTTCTTTCATAGTGAGAGAAAAACAGTAATGCTTCCACCAATGTATTACTACACAAAATTCATCAATGTAAACTATGGCCTACTGTTACAATTTCAACATCTATACCTGTAGATTAGTCTTAAAAATCATTTGACTAAAATAGTTTCCTGTTTTCTATGATCATTAGGGTCTCCACTATCACATTTGTAAGTTTCAATTTCCTAACTAAATGTAATGCATTTCATTTCATTTATTAGTCTTCATTTCGACCGATTTGATCATAAAAGACAAGAATATTTACATCATCAAACAGTACATATATAAAATCCAATTCTCGTCGAAGACTACACAGGTAATATAATTATATATAATAGAAGGACAACAATTTTAAAAAGATTAAAAGATGGAATATAGGCTAAAAAGACAATTCATATAATAATCAACACCAACTGGCCCCAATACAAATGTATAAATGTTACAAAAATATTTATAAATCTATATAAAAACAGTATATAACAATACTATGAAACTAAGCAGAAGACAGAGCATTAATAAACACTGACGCAGTCTGCTAGTTTTTGGCCTTTTGACGTATTCTCCACGCCTACCCCAGGAACTTCGCTATAGCTATCACAATAGCCTCTTGGGTGCTAGTCTTAAGTAATCTTAGCGCGGTGTCACTCGACCTAGTACCAAGATTCTGACACAATGGTTTAAGCCATTTTCTCCGTGGCGAACAGTAGGCTGGACAAGCAAAAAGTATGTGGGGAATTGTTTCGTCCTTACTCTGACAAAATTGGCATTTACTATCTTGGTAAGGTTGCCAGGTCTTGATGAAAACTTTAGTTGGCAGTGTTCCTATCCGGAACTGAAAATAACGTTTTCTATCAATAGGCCTCATTAAAAAATCCCAGAATTCTTCATATAAGGGTTCTGACTTGTGATCCAGGAAAGAACTGGTCAGTAAAGAAGACCTGGATTGCCTCAAAATACCAGATCTGATCGTAGACCAGTACGCATCTTTAAATGCTTTTTTAGAGGGAAAGGTATTGTGAACTGGATCTTCCCAGAAATGCCCATGTCCACCAGGGAACTTTTGACCTGCTATAGCCAGCTGATCTTATGGGAAGATGTCAAGTCCTCATATGTCCAAAAGAGCTGAGGCATAATGGGCTAGCTCCGGAGTAGACCAAAGCCTTCTCCAGTAGGCCAATGGTTTAAACCTAGCAACCTCTTGTCAGCGAGTGGAGCCCCATGTCAAAATATTGAGGAGTGAGAGCAGTAATCTGGGGGAGACCAACCAAACCTCGTAAAAAACTTTTCTGGGTCTGGGCTAGTGAGGACAAATTTTCGAACCCCCAAGTTCATCCCCATACAGAATGGACGCCATAACCTTAACTTGATAGATCTTAAGTGCAGGGCCAACGGGCTTTGTCTGGGAGAGCCTATGTTCTTCCAAGATCACCCCAGCTATCTGTGAGTGTTTGAGCGTCATTGTTTCTATTTGGGACTTCCAATCTAACTTACGATTAATATTTACTCCTAGATAGGTAAACAGATCGGTTTGCTCTAAAGACTCTTTGTTCATAACGACCCTTGACTTGATGGTTTTATGGTTATGTAACACCATAAATTTAGTCTTTTCCACATTTACCAATAACTCATGTTCGTTGCAGAATGTCTCAATACGCAATAGGGCTTTCTCCAGCCCGGTTTGCGTTTTGGACAAGATTAAAGTATCGTCTGCGAACATGAGTATTGGTACTTTGTTACCTGCAACAGAGGGAGCATCTGTTGGGTAATCAGAGAAATAACTAACCACACCATTTATAAAAAGTGAAAACAGGTTTGGAGCCAGCATGCATCCTGGGCGTACCCCTTTTAAGATAGGAAATTTAGGGATAGTGTTTCCTTGTGCACCCCATCGAACCTGCGCGTAGTTTAATTCATGCAATTTAACCCCCAGTTGCAAGAGTTCGGGGGGATCCCTAGATCTCTCAATACGGCCCAGAGCTTATCTCTCGGGACCGAATCGAAGGCTGCTTTGAAATCTACGAAAGTGGCATAAATAGTTCCACCCACGAGCAATTCAACACGCCAATAGATTAGTACAAAATAAAAGATTTGGTCCATCGTGCTTACCGAAGCCCAAAAACCTGCTTGAAAAGGGGATAGTATATTGTTCTCTGTTATCCATGTCTGGATTCTATTCAGAATCAATCTGGCCAGGGAAACATCCTTTACAACGCAACTTTTACCACGCAGTGCTATTACAACGCAGGTTTTACAACGGAAACCATTACAACGCATTGCGCTGGGGGGCGCTCTAGGATAGGGAATAGATTTAATTTACTATCCAACACCTTCCCTAGTGTCCACGGGGACTGGAGTTGGAATAGTAAATTAAACTTTTCACTATCCAGCACCCCAAAGCGCTATGCGTTGTAATGGTATGCATTGTAAAAACTGCGTTGTAACAGCATGCGTGGTAAAAGCATGCGTTGTACCGTCATCCATCCATCTGGCCATGATCTTCTAAATAGAATCGATCAGGCTGATAGGCCTGTAGTTGTTGGGGCTGGAACGGTCCCCCTTTTTATAAATAGGGAGGATTTACGCCCCCCGCCAGGAATCAGGGATAGATGCTCCACTGGCAATCGCATTTGCAAGAAACAAAATGTACTTAAACCAATTCCCTTTATCAAATAAGAATAAATCCACTGGGACACAATCCGGACCAAATGCCCTAACTTTAGGTGCTGAGGTCACAGCGGTTTCAACTTCCCTTATAGAGAATTTTACCGGAGTCATTACACTTGGGACTATGAATGGAGGTGTGTTCTCAGCAACAGTGAATTGTTGCTCAAAAAAAGATACCCATTGATCTGGGGCAATGTGATTTGGCGGGGCACTTCCTTGTCCCCCTTTGCCCCATTTAACAAGCTGCCAAAATAATTGTGAGTTGTTCATTTTACTTACTTGCAAAAGTTCCTGCCACCTTTGTTCATCCCACACCTTTTTTGCCAATTTTTGTGTGATTTTATACTGCTTGCGGGCCGCACTTGTTGTATAGCGTTTTAGGACCCTAGTGTAGTTTTCCAGATTCATGCCCTTATATAGGTATAAAATATCGTATCCTTATATAGGCATAGAAATCATAACCATATTAAGACATAGCTCAAGTAGTCCTAATACGGCTTGGCTACTTCCACTAGTTACTAAAATCTACAACGATTTCTTGGAAAAACCTGCCTTCAGCAGTCAGGGACTTCCCCCTGCATGAATATTAATTTATCCAAGAACTCATGGAGTTTTCAGAGAATTAAGTCTCTAATGGCATTATTATGTCCAATCTTACGTCAAACTTGGCACCTTCAAGGTATAAATATGCCCACACTTGTCCAAACAAACACACGGTGGTTTGGAGCAGTTCGACTATCTACTTGCCCGACGCGCCCTGCTGCAACAAGTGCCGAAGAAAGCCGACGCTCCAGCTGACGCACTGAGAGACGCTGTACTTTCTCCTGCCGAGAAATCCAGCTCCAGTGTTTCCAGGCTACCCTTGCGGGTTGCTGGGAAATTGAGTCCTGAGAGAGAGATACAAGACCTCCTTCCTTATAAACCAAGGTACGGAGCTGATTAGACCCTAAGAGAATTCTTGGAATAGATTCTTGGCAAAGAATACTAAACCTAGGCTACACCTTACTTACTTCTTCCCTTGTACTAGACCTAGGTTAGGTACACCGGGGTAGGCGTATTTTAGAAGCACCAGTTGAGTACTTTTAGTCATTATTTATCACTGTATGTATTTTATGCATTTTAGGTATTTTATGGCTTAGGAAACCATATCATGCTTTTACAATATTATTTTATAAGACTCTTCGTACTGTATGCTTTGTACTTTACCACAAGTATTACGATTGCAGCAGTTTATTTCTTATGCTTGAGAAAGAAGACTGTTCAATAAATACCTTTTTATTGAAAACGCCAGTCTCTCTATTTCTCTGCACCTCTGGTGAAACGAAGCATGCACGATTGACTGAGTGAAAAAACTATCTATTGTTTCCGCGCCTCTAGAGATACATTTCTTATTCTTGGGGAACAAAGTTGTCATGTTTTAAGCGGCTGTGAGAAACTAATCCCTTCTTGTTCATTCAAGAAAGTTTCTAGTGACCTCTGAGCTAGCTGGCACACACATAATTAAGTCTAGTATATTCGGTAGAAACCTAGTCGACTCCAGTCCTACGTCTAAACTACAGGGTACACTATTCCAATGCGCAGAGCCTATTGGGAATATAGGAACTACACTACATGGCGCCCAACGTTTGGTAAGGCGATAATTTAACGCTAGATGCTAGAGTAACTCAGTCCTGCTTTTCACACAGACCCCTTTTTCCCGTAAAAATACTCCAATAGACGTCTGGAGTGGGTTAAAGGATAAAATATCCACTTTAAACTAAGTAGGATGGAAAAATCCTTTGTATTAGTTTTTAGTTTGTTCAACGTTGAAGGATACAGTGTTCCAAAAATATTGTGCACCTAATCTTTGTTTCCTTGAAACTGGCTTTGCAAACTTTCAGTCAACACAATGAGTGACGACGAAAGGGACAGAGCCGCAGCAGCAGCTCAGGCAGTTTTAGACGACACAAATCTCCAACAAAATGACGCGGATGCCATACTCATCCCGGCAAATATAAGGAAAACAATCACTATAAAACTTATAGAAAATGGAGTATCATCGCGAGGTGGTAAAGTAATATTTGTAATAGAGGCACATGAATATCGGCAGACAGAGGTATTCTATTCATGGATTCTGTGTAGAAAATGCAGTAACACACGAGTTCCACTACTATAAATTAGAGGAACCACCAGCGAAATACGTTCCTTTCGAGGACGTTGAAATTCCAATAACGTACCAAGAGCATCAGCTCTGGTTTAATGGCGCCCTACAACATCAAAATCACATTACCAGGCTCGGTCCACTAGGTAGACCAGGAGCCACATGACCGGTACTAGCCAGCTATACACCACATCCTGACATTGAAAGAATGACAGCTCCTGAATTGTTAGCTCAGCTAAAACAGCTGATTAAAATACACAGGCAGTTGGTTCAATATGTCATGCGGACTTTAACAGTCCAACCAGCTGTAAGAATTCTACAGCAGATCCCACACCAGGGAAACACAAACTAAATCACACCACAGACTATACAGTCAGTCATTGGTAAATTGCCCCCAAAACGAGAACAAATTCTGTTCTGGTTAGCACAAAAAATTACTCAAATAGAGGCAGTATTCCCTGATAGTACACCTCTTGAGAAACACAGGATTCTGCCAATCTGTTTACCAATGGGGATTGCACCACAAGTAGAGGACTGCGACACTTGGGGTATAGTCTCTGCTTCGATCTACACAAAAACACATGGTGTTCCGTCTATGGCGGTAATACCAGACGTTCTGAGACAGATTCAAAATGAATACGGACCAGAACCTGCTTTAAATATTGGTATGAAGCTGCTGAAAGATTTCAAACAGGTCTCGGCTATACTGTTAGCCAACATTAAAGGTGAAGCAGCATCCGTGGCGATCCGCCAAAAACTAAAAGAAACAGATATTACTGAGCAACCGTATGAGCTTGCCAGAATTATTGAAAAATCTTATGAAGAACTAGGTAGAGATAGTTTGGGTGGGAAACCAGTAAAACCCCAACTAACTGAAAATCCTGAAAAAGTTTTTATTAAAAATAATCTCACTACTACTAAGAAGAAGTGGGAAAACACCAAACAGACTCTTCCTAGAGAGAAGCGTTCACAGTGCAGAGGAAGGTCTCCTCAACAGGAACCCTCTGAGAAAAGATACAACCTTAGAATTAGGGATAGTTTGAGAAAACCTGATAGATATCAAGATAATGATACACGTTCCTCTCGTACCTTTCAGACTTCCTCGCAGAAATCCGAAAGAAGAGGACAATCAGAACAAAAAGAAGAACGAGTGAAGTCTACAGACGAACAACACGTTCCAAAAATTTAAAAAAAACTCAATTCACCAAAAAGAAGGAAGCAAATCTAAAGATCAGACATGCCGAGGATTTTGAGGACACAACTCAAGAACGGGGAGTGGGCCCAAGCAATGCTAGACAGCGCAGCAGATGTAACCATAGCTCGCAAGATCCTGAAAGATCATCTGGAGACAGTGGACTTGAATGAAAGCATCCAAGTTGAAACTGCAGATACCAGGGTTAGTGTACCACATACGTTATATGAAGTAACACTCCGGATGGAGGGGGACAAACCAAGAAAAATTAGAGCACTCTTTAGGGAGAAGCTCTCTAAGGGTTATGACATCCTTCTAGCTGAACAAGACTGGCCACCTGAATTTGTCAGGGAGTGCCCACATGGCGAAGATATAAATATGCCAGCCTTCTCAAATCACATTCCAATTCATAAAAAATACACATATGCCAGGAAATGGGCTGTGGCCTAGGCCCCAGCATTATACAAAAATCATGTAGGATATGATGAGGATTCCCCTCACCATAAAATCCAGTTGAAAACTCAACCAACAATGCAAAGGCAATATCCTGTAAAACAGGAAGCTAAAAAACAGGTCAGAGAGATCTTAAATCAACTTGAATACCAAGGGGTGATTGAAACATGCACCTCATCAATGAACAATCCTTTGTTTCCTGTTCCAAACCAGACAATTCATATCTCTAGTTTTGGATTACAGACATCTAAACTCCTGTTGCAAAACTTTTGCAGTACAAAATGCACATAGTGCAGCACTGATGAATAACATTGTGCACAACAAATATAAAACTACATTAGATATCTCAAATGGTTTCTTTTGTCAAAACATTGCACCAGAAAGCAGGTATGTGACCGCTTTCTCCATAATGGGGGCACATGGACAATTTTGCCGTCTCCCCCAGGGATTCAAGAATAGCCCAGGGTTATTTTCAGCAAGAGTAACAGAGTTACTACACATGTACGATGATGAGGCATTATCCTATGTCGATGACATCTATCTTACAGATGATGATTTGGACGTGCACTTGAAAAGAGTGAACACCATAATACTCAGGTTCGCTTCTGAGGGGTACAAATTCAATTTTAAGAAATCACGAATTGCCCACCTCAACGTCCTATTTTTGGGATATGAGTTATCAAGTGAAGGCAAAAGCCTGGCAGCAAACTTTTTAGAGAAATGTGCACTGCTCCAACCTCCAAAAACGCTGAAAAACTTACAGTCAATTCTAGGTTTCCTGAATTTTGGAAGAACTTATGTTCTAAATTACGCAGAAAGGGTTAAACCTCTCTACGAACTAATCAAACCTGATTTCAAACCTACAAATTGGACACGAAAACACACACAAATGTTGCGTTCAGTGCAAACAGACATGTTAGCAAAAACACAGTTACAAACACGCGACAACGTGCGCAACCTAGTGATCCGAATCATCCCAGGGAGATGCGGATTCACATACCTAACCATTAACGAAGGTGAGACAGTACCAATAGCATACAAGTCACACTTGTACACACAAGCTGAAATGAAATTCACTTCAACAGAAAAGATACTGACAGCGGTTCAGACTGCTGTAGAAAAAGAAAGAGCCCTAGCACAGGGTAAACGCATTAAAATCGTTACACCTGTCCCTGCCTTAGAGGCAGTGACAAAGGCAAGCATTCCAAATGCTGAAGCTTTACATCCGAGATGGATACAATGGGTTAATTCTCTTGCTGCAACAGATGTTGAATACATTTTTGACCCGTATTTAAAAACACAAGAATTCCTACAATACGAATTAGAATGTCCTCTGCCGACTGAAATTCTGCCACTCGAACTTTACGGCTGTATAATATATACAGACGACTCAGCACAACCCGCAATTGGGGGTAATCAAGCATATAGTGCTGCGGGCGCGATTGTTAAAGGTCGCTGGCGCGAAGGTAAATTTAGACCTATGGTCACTAAAACTCAATCTCTCAGAGACTGTACAGCTCAGCAAGCTGAACTACAGGCTTTCAAGATGGCGCTTGAAAATACCGATCGCGAATTCCCCACACTTATAGTGTGCGATTCGTATTACTGTGTTCAATCTTACAATGAATACTTGCAGAACTGTGTTCAGAACGGCTTCAAAGACGCTAAAGGTGGCACAATTAAGCATAAACTGCTATGGGAACAAGTAGTTCTTTTGCAAAAAGAACTACAAAAGACTCACGTGATTCATACACTAAGTCATCAGCGTGTTGGCGTTCACGTTGAAGGGAATTCATTGGCTGATGAGGCCGCAAAGACAGCTGTGCAAACGACTTCCGTAGCTGCAATCACTCGTTCAAAAACAAAAGTAGAAAGCAAAATAATGCAAGCTGTCACTGCTTCAGTAAAAGACAGTGGTAAGACACTCCCGAAAGGCTTTCCAGTGAAGTACTCTTATATAACTGATGCAAACAATGTTCCTTTTGCTCGAATCCCTGGAGTGGGGGATAGGGCAATCCCAAACATGGAACATAGGTTAGGACTAATCTTAGCAGCAGATTAAGGGCTTGCCTCTGCACACGCAGGAGTTTCCGCCACAGTATCGTTGTTAAAACAGAGATACTGGTGGCCGCGCATGAGAAAACAAACTAGAAACCATGTTCTAGAATGTGAAATCTGCCAAAAAATGAAAGTTTCTACAGTAAAACGACCTGCGCAGACGCCCCTTCTAATTTCAGATAAACCATTAGCATGTGTTTACCTGGACCACTGTGGTCCCTTACAGAGGGATGATAACTATAAATATATCATGGTTGCAGTGGAATCCTGCACAAGATAAATTTGGATGTGGCCTCAGCGCTCGGCTGGCGCCAGAACTGTTATAAAAGATTTGCGAGTCTTTATCGGCACATACGCAATCGGCACGCAAAATTCTGACCAGGGTCCTGCGTTTAGCTCCAAAGCTTAAAAGGAGGACATGGCCAGCTTGGGTGCGCATTGCGGTTTTCGTGTCCCTTCCATCCTGAGGGAAATGCGGTAGTGGAAAGCAAAAACCGTGACATAAAGCAATCTATAACAGCTAGGGTAAAAGGTTCGGGTGACGGGTGGGTCAGACATCTAAATAGTGTCCAACGTAGTCTTAACAATCTGCCAAGAAATTCTCTGGGGGGAATCACTCCATATGAACTATTATTTGGTACTAGAATGCTTATCCAGGACCTTGATTGTCAAACTTCAGTGGTGGAACAGAAACCCTTTGATATCAAAGAACGTTTGGCTGTTTTACAGGACTTAAATGAAACGAGAAGAATTCTCAGTAACACAACACAAAAGCCAACGACCACTGAAGAAAAGCCACCTGTTCCAGCAAGACCTGTCTGGTTTCCAAAGATTGGGGATCTAGTCAGGGAAAAGATTGTGGTAAAGAAGGAATTTGGGCCTTCTTATAGAAAAGCAGTACCTGTCTTAGCAATTCTTGGACCAAGATCAGTGTTACTACCACCGCTTGCTGGACAAAGGGAGAACAGAACAGTATCAATTGACCTGGTAAAACCACATCATGTGGCCGATAATAAGTAGTAGGTCCAGTGGACTCCCAAGAAGTAGCAGACGACCAAATCTGGCTACTATTCAAGAGGTTCAAACTGAAAGACTTAACACCTATGATAAACCTGCAGTGAGAAAAGAAGGACTATGCAACAAAGCCATGGAACTCGTCCCTCTTGATACCCAAATATCAATTTGTCAAGAAACTCCTGTCTACAATGATGTAGCATCTGACTATACAAACATGTCAAAGGAGGAAGCAACTCCAGTGATTTCAAAAAATCCGGATGCAATACCAACCATTGACAGAACTGCCTCTGGCTATTTTATCAACTTCGATAACTTTTCTGAGGATCCCAGTGAACTAGAAATAACGCCAGTAAATAAAGATTTTAAAGAAAAAATAACAGAACTCTTTCAACAACTTGAGAAAACATATCTGGTTTCGCCAAGGGTTGAATTTTGGATAGGATTAGGTGTACTTTTTCTACTACTATCGCTCATTCTTGTTTTGAGTTTGGGACAAATGATAGATGGAAAATACAGTACAATGGACATAGCAAGTAAGAACATCAACTTGCTCCTGCAACCTTACAAGTCATCTCATCATGAGCAAAGAAACCTGTCATCAGTAAATATCACAGCCGTTCCTATACCTGGGGGTATAGAATGGGACACAACTGATTATGACATTTATGGCCAGGTGGAACTGCTGAAAATTCCACACCAGTTCAAGGTTTCTTTAAGTGATTTTGTTTCATCAAGCACCTTTTCAGATGATTGGGACTTTGAAACTGTTAATAATATGATGTCAGACTTAGAAATGTCAGCAAAATTTCAAAAACATGAACACCTAGAAGGTTCAACAAGTTATGAAGAACGGTATTGTTATAATAATTTTGGTCACCATTATTTGCACAAATCTGTAAATCCTAGAAATGTTTTTATTTACAATCAATGTGAACATTGTCCAACGCCGTCAAAAGGCAGCTCTAAAACATTTTATGACAAATTTCCATACTTCTCAGGTTTTAATGTCACAAATCAAGAAACATTTTATTTAAAAAATATAAATAGGACAGGAATGAAAACCATGTTGACCAACACTAAACAAATTTATTCTGCAAACTTTTATGCTCAGCTGTCTACATTAGGGTACAACTTTTGGAAAGACAATATTGAGACAAAAACTGTCTGGGGCACAAAAAAATGGCAGGTGCAGGGTTTAGAAGCCTTGTTCAGAGCCTGCATTATCCCAGAACAAATATTATTTTTGAATTACACTGTTCAACAAACATCATGTCTTGGCTTTGCTAAGATAAAAGATTTAAACAAACCGTCCATACCTAAGGCCACACCTGACAGTAATGGCACTGCAGATGAGGAGGTAGACGTGAAACAGATTTTAAAACACAACAGAACCAATCCTGGTTGGAAACAATGGTTAATCTGGCCCATAGACACAAATAACTGTCAAGATAGATTCATGAACAAAACAGAAGGGTTCAAAATAAATAGGCCAGATCCAAGATACTCCCAGAGACAACATCCAGGGATAGTAACCAAATACAGTGTAGGAAAACTTTGCCTTGATTGGTTACAGAAATCCACACTTCCAGAAATTAAACAACACTTGACTTTACTTAAAGAAGGCGTTGACTTACGAGACTTCTTACTTGGGCCTCGTGAACAAGGTCAAAAACGTTTCATATACGCCGGTATATACGCTGCGTACAACGAAGCTTGGAAAATAACGCAAATGGAAACTGCAGAAAAAATACAACAAATTGATCGTATTAATTTAGAGAAAGCCCTCTCTGTAGTGGACAATGGGTTAACAACTCTGTCCTCCAGAATGTATTCTTTGGACAGCATTGTATCATCTGCCATTGACATAATAGAACAGGATTTGCTAATGTTACAACATGGCCAGTCTCAATTACGTTCTATTATGCTGCTAGGCTGGACGTTGCAAAATCTCCGTTCAGGCTATATGCCATGGCGTCTAATCAATACCACGTCATTGTTTACTGTCTTTAACCTTACAGATAAACAAATCTCTCTGGAACAAAGAGGAGCAGACTATACGGTGCTGAGCATTGAAAAACTGGAAAGATTACCATTAAATGTTTCTGTGAAACCTGTAGTTGAATGGATAATACATGGCACCATCACGATACCAGTGACGATGTTCCAATTTCAGTATTGTCTACAGCATGTACCAGCAGGCCTGTATGAAAGGTTGGGTAAAGGATACATTAAGTAAACCTGGAATTTACCATACACACACAAATGTTGGAGTGGGGGAAAGGAGGTATTTCTTAGTACAAAAAATTGTAAAAATTCACTAAGCGGTTCACTTTTATGTGAAGGCATTAATTTACATGGAGCCTGCGAAGGTTCTATAAATAACTTTTCTTGCCACTTGCACGGTACTCCAGCGTCCTTGATAGACCCGATTTTCAGGCAGCTTTCCAATGGGAGATACGTTATGCTCAATGATCACAGCTGTTGTGGCATGTTGCCAAGAAAAACCTATCTGGTTAGTGTGTCGGCCAGGGTCACTTGTTGTATGCAAGTATTGTATCCAAAAAGTAATACAGACAGGGAGACAGCTTTATGGCCTTCACTGAATATCTCTTCTATACGAATTGATACTTTAAGCAGAATGAAAGCCATTCTTTTACAAAAAACTGTGCCACTTACCTCGTCTAGAGAAACGTATGAGCTGCAAGTTGCAAGGACCTCTGCAGAGATACATGCATTATTATCAACAAACTGCCCAGTACCTTTCGCAGAAATGTTAGGTCAAATCTTAAACATGTCTGATACCAGTGGCATCGCACATGTATTTAAGACGATCTTTTCAGGACTGTTAACACCATTCGAAGCAGTCCTCGGCATTTTTCAAAATTTTGTGCACTCTGTGTTCGGTGGTCTGCCTCTACTTTTGGGACTCGTAGCAGGAATTCTATTTTTATTTCTCCTGCTCTGATATGGCAAGTCCAGTCACCGACGATACCCAGATTACAATGGAACGGCCTCTCCTGGCCATGCGGTATCGTGATAGAATTACACAGATTTTTGGCTTGGCTCGTTTAAGAGCTCTGAATACCACTTGGTTCCTTTTATTCAGACCAATCTGGCAGGATTGCATCTTACCTGTTCTACGGTGCCTGCTTTGCGGAGAAGAATGTGTGTTAGACATCTGTCTTACACTTCCATCAGCACTGTCAATGGATGTTGCCGCCTTGCTAGGTGCGATAACGACTCATGCATCATGTTGCCCCCAGCGGCTGCCAATCCTGATGATGGCATTCATTGAGATCTCACCAGCGATTCCAGCTATTGGTGAGGGTACGTGGAACAACAGGCACACAGGTACCATCTACATCGAACATTGCTAATGCGAATGACGCTGACGGCATGCTTCACATCTAAGCACATTTGATCTACTTGATGAAGTAGTTCCACTTTCACCAACTGTGGTAGACGGTTTCTTTGCCAGCTTAGATGATTTGATGTTTTCTCCCGACACCGAGAATAACTTTTGAAAGTGCACACAGCGTTCCATGAACTCTGAAATTCGGCCTTCGGTTTTTCTAAACAAACCCTCTAACTTGGGAACTCTAAGTTTCTACAATCTACATTTGAAAACTTTTTCTCTTCATCCCAGAATAGACTCTTTTCACTTGGCACAAAGTAATCTGCTTAAAGTAGAACTATTCTTAGAGAACAAGAAATTCATTTGATACTTCCTATAGGCAAATATTTGGCATTTTTTCATGAAAACGTTAATAGTTTATATATTATGCTATGGAATGGTCTCGAGCTTTTTTTCTTCTGTAAATTTAGAGCCATTTCATGACTGTCATTTCATGTTTCATTTAGATAAAAAAATGTAATGACAGCTATTGCTTATAAAATACGTGCAAGACAAATACTCATGTATGTGTATGTAACATATTTGATGCATTTCATGTATTTTGGGTGGGATTATGAACACATGCTTTAATTATGTTTTTTATGCTTATAGATTTAGTAATATTAGACATAATACGTGGAGTGGGTGTTGTATAGCGTTTTAGGACCCTAGTGTAGTTTTCCGATTCATGCCCTTATATAGGTATAAAATATCGTATCCTTATATAGGCATAGAAATCATAACCATATTAAGACATAGCTCAAGTAGTCCTAATACGGCTTGGCTACTTCCACTAGTTCCGGAAATCTACAACGATTTCTTGGAAAAACCCGCCTTCAGCAGTCAGGGACTTCCCCCTACATAAATATTAATTTATCCAAGAACTCATGGAGTTTTCAGAGAATTAAGTCTCTAATGGCATTATTATGTCCAATCTTACGTCAAACTCGGCACCTTCAAGGTATAAATATGCCCACACATGTCCAAACAAACACACGGTGGTTTGGAGCAGTTCGACTATCTACTTGCCCGACGCGCCCTGCTGCAGCAAGTGCCGAAGGAAGCCGACCCTCCAGCTGACGCACTGAGAGACGCTGTACTTTTTCCTGCCGAGAAATCCAGCTCCAGTGTTTCCAGGCTACCCTTGCGGGTTGATGGGAAATCGAGTCCTGAGAGAGAGATACAAGGCCTCCTTCATTCTAAACCAAGGTACGGAGCTGATTAGACCCTAAGAGAATTCTTGGAATAGATTCTTGGCAAAGAATACTAAAACTATGCTACACCTTACTTACTTCTTCCCTTGTACTAGACCTAGGTTAGGTACACCGGGTAGGCGTATTTTAGAAAGCACCAGTTGAGTACTTTTAGTCATTATTTATCACTGTATGTATTTTATGCATTTTAGGTATTTTATGGCTTAGAAACCATATCATGCTTTTACAATATTATTTTATAATACTCTTCGTACTGTACGCTTTGTACTTTACCACAAGTATTACGATTGCAGCAGTTCATTTCTTATGCTTGAGAAAAAAGACTGTTCAATAAATACCTTTTTATTAAAAACGCCGGTCTCTCTATTTCTCTGCACCTCTGGTGAAACGAAGCATGCACGATTGACTGAGTGAAATAACTATCTATTGTTTCCACGACTCTAGAGATACATTTCTTATTCTTGGGGAACAAAGTTGTCATGTTTTACGCGGTTGTCAGAAACTAATCCCTTCTTGTTCATTCGAGAAAGTTTCTAGTGACCTCTGAGCTAGCTGACACACACACAATTAAGTCTAGTATATTCGGTAGAGACCTAGTCGACTCCAGTCCTACGGCTAAACTACAGGATACACTATTCCAATGCGCAGAGCCTATTGGGAATATAGGAACTACACTACAGTCTTATCCTGTCTACATCATTGGACTTTATGGCCCTTGACAGCTGCTTATATGCTGCCTTACATGCCTTATCACACCAATGGTCATGCTTTAAAAGCGGTTTCTTAGGGGTTTTATTAGGTTTAGTAAAAAAACACCTAATGTTTTCAAACATAATCTCATGAATGTGTGTAATGTTACCAATGATTTCATCCTCGCTATTAAGTTTTTCGAAGAGAGCTAATGTATTTGACACCTCAAAAATTCATGTTTATGAGAGACCTTTTGTTTTCAATTACACAAGACCATTTGACCCTCCTCATATCATTACTAGTTATAGCATCGGCGGTCACAATTACCTCAGCTGGAGGCGTGAGTGCTGCATAAGCTAGGTCTTTTATTGTTAATAGTAGTGGATCATGATCGCTTTCGATCCTTGCACAGACCATCATTTCCGCTACTGATGACCAATACTCTATGTTAATAAGGATGTAGTCGATTCAACTACTCCTCAGGCCGTTATTATAAGTATGTGTGCCTGAGCGGTCTGATGGCGTGCGACCATTTACTGCTCTCACACCCCTTTCAAGGCTAAAGGCTTTTGGCTGCAGGGTAGCATCAGTCCATTTTTTAATTGGTGGGGTTACTAATTGATGAATACCCCATTGGGCTTCTTCATCTGCACTTAAATGACCGTTATCATAGTCCAAGGGTTCAAATGTAGTATTAAAATCTCCAGCAATTATTATGATGTGCCCCTCTCCCTTACTGACTAAGAAATTGTTAAGATCAGTAATAGTCTTTGAGGATCTGCCACCCACCAGCCCCTAGCATAGACATTAACTAGGAGTATCTTTGGCGAGTTTTTAGGACAGATAAACAACACCAGAATATCCAGGTTATCGGTCTCCACTTCTATTATCTTAAAAGAGGAACTCTGACTCACCCACATTGTTAAGCCTCCTGAAGGTCTTCCTTTATGACCACCTACTGCGGATTTGTGAAAGTTCAAATAGCCATGATAAAAAATCTGGGCGAATGCCCAGGTTTCCTGAAACACTATAATGTCCAGTGATTCTATAAAATCAATCCAATCAGATAAGTTATTCCTATTGGACAACCCTGCTATATTCCACAAGGCCAATCTCAATAAAGATGAAGATATCGGAGAAGCGTGGCTCAGTGGTTAGAGGCGGCAGACCCGGAAGCTGAGATCGGCCGTGGACCAGGGTTCAATTCCCCGCCTCGGCGGGTCTCGGGCACAAAACTTCCACGGACTCGACAATTCTCGCTCCGGTGCCTACTCGACTCACGGGGTCACACTCTGCGACTCTGGGCAATAGCTTGCTTAATCTCCACTACGGCCCCTCGCGGTGGGATGCCTGGCTTTCACCTTGTGGATACCCTGCCGGGGTATCTCACAGGGGAATACCAGGACGGGTTCCCTAAGCAAGCGCCGTGATGCCTTCGGGTGATATGTGCGCTATATAAGTCGCAATACATTTACATTTACATTTACATGGTACACTGTAGTATTACCTGGGCTTACCACCATTGCTGTACCCAATATAGGAATCGCTGGAACCGGGGTGTGCTTTGCTAATAAGCTAGAGTTACCCATTTGAGTTTGGTCAATGCTCAGAAATTGAACAGGGGTCCTAAGCATATCATCTACCCCAACTGTCCTTTCTAGGCCAATACCAGATAGAGAGATTGTACAAACCTTTTCATCCCCTCCTGTTAAGCAGGCCACCGTGAGTCCTCCTTGTGAACACGGACCAATTGGTGGTCAATCAATAATTTGGAGGGACGAATCCCCGATTCGCTTTGGTTTGTGAACATTAATGGGTAGGTAGCTAGCGAAATCAGGAGGGTTCAATTTTAGCCTAATATTTGTTTGAATAAGATGTGATGTTCTTAACTCAAATGCCAGCAAGTTTTCCACCAGCTGTGGCGATGTAAGTGTAAGGCACACACAATCAGAGCCGATATCCCTTGTGCTGTATCTTACAGCAGAAGATATATCCTCCCTGATTATTGATCTGCACTTACGAACATGCCTCAGCCACTGGTTACTTTTGTTAATCAAGGACTGTTCGTCCTTTCTGGTCAAGCTAGGCGAAATCCTGGGAACATTAGTTAAAAAAAATTGAGACTTAAGTGGGTAGGATGGGAATTTTCAGAAGGATTTGCTCTTGCAAGTGAACTTACCCTAGGATGATTAAAAGGAACATACGGTGATAGGAGATCCCTACTTTTGAATGTATTAAGTAGGGTATCGGTTCTACCTACTACTTCGTTAGTAACAGCAGATTTCCGCATGGTGTTTGTAATGCTAGATTTTTTTTGGGAACTCTTTCCATTCGGACATTGGCTATATTCTTAGCAATTGGGCAGCTTAAGTTACTTTTGTTAGAGATTGGCCCTCTGCAAGCTCGGATAGAAGGCAAAGCTTGTGTAGCCAGACACTCTTTGCTAGAGCTTGCTTTCAGCGCTAAGTTAAGGCTGTCTATCATTCCCTTAAGTTCCTTAACTTCCTCCATGAGGTGCCTAGTCTGCTCTTTTAAGTCATTTATCTGGTTTCTGAACTGAACTGGGCATGTACTTAGGGCCCTATTCACTATGTCATTGCATCTATTACTTTCATCTTCGGTCCCCATAGTGGTTAACTGAATGTTTTCTACCCGAGAAATTTGCTGTAGGGGCAGGAAACGATTTGTACAAGCAGTGGCGGAATCGTTTATACAGGTTTTCGCGTGACTTGGGCTTGGCAGAGAGGAGTTAGTACTCACTTCGAGTTGACTAGGGTCGGAATTAGCAGGTTGTTGGCCCTTTAGAGGGTAATTTTTGAACATATCAGGAATAACTGGGGCAATTTGGATGTTACTTTGTGTTATTATAGGTGGTGCAACACTGGCCACAGTGGTGGAACTGCACATGCCAGTTGAGTCAAGTAAAATCTCCTCGCATTCGCCTACAAGATTGGCAATGCGATCCATAGCTGCATGGGTTTTACTCTGCAGTTTGTTTGTTTTTTTGGCTTTTCTGTAGGGGCAGGAAACGATTTGTACAAGCAGTGGCGGAATCGTTTATACAGGTTTTCGTGTGACTTGGGCTTGGCAGAGAGGAGTTAGTACTCACTTCGAGTTGACTAGGGTCGGAATTAGCAGGTTGTTGGCCCTTTAGAGGGTAATTTTTGAACATATCAGGAATAACTGGGGCAATTTGGATGTTACTTTGTGTTATTATAGGTGGTGCAACACTGGCCACAGTGGTGGAACTGCACATGCCAGTTGAGTCAAGTAAAATCTCCTCGCATTCGCCTACAAGATTGGCAATGCGATCCATAGCTGCATGGGTTTTACTCTGCAGTTTGTGTGTTTTTTTGGCTTTTTTACCTTTTTTTAGGAGGCCCCCCTCCCCACTATCTGCAGCTTTTCTTTTCCCCATTCTAGCGGGTCTAAGTTACACTGATTAGAGCACAATTAAAATGTGGGACAAAGCAAATTATATATCGAGTAATCTGAATGGCAAAAATTTAAAACAATACAGCAGTTATTAGTATACAAAGGTTCACCACACTGTTAAATTAAAATGTTTTAGACTTTTACCGCCACCCAGTTTCGGAGAACAGATTGCAGGAATGGTGAGCAGAGATGTAGGTCCATTGTTCACAATAGGTGGAGAAACAAAGTAACTTTGGGATCTTTTGCCCTGACTGCTGGAATCTTGGGGCTCAGAAGCTCAAGGTCAGCTGCCTCGGTCTGGCGGGGACGGGCCCACCTTGGCCCAGGCATGCCCACGTGCATCCCGCGCTGCAGGAGCCCTCAAGCGGCTTTAAAGCGCCTCCTGGCGCTTCTCCTTGATGACGGTGGTGTGCGCCGCAGGTGGGGGACGCTGGGAGTTATAGTCCCCAGTGCCCGTGTCTCCCCTGGATGGTTTGCGGCAGCAGCGGTGAGGCAAAGGCAGCGTTGCAGTCCCCTCGGACTGGATCAGGTGGGTGATGCCAGGAGAGTCAGACCAACAGCGCAATGCGGGCTGGAATAATTGCACCATAATCCTTTCATAATGCATTTCAATGCAAGGCAGTAGTAACGTTAGGCCATATTATAATAATCATTTGTTTAAGCAGGAAACGAAGAATCCAACATTATTTTCAGACGTGATCTTGTTATGGAAACACATTAATAAGCATTATAACCCAGTAGCAATGAATTTTCCCTCTTCTAATACTTCCAAGCACGCATTTACTGTGCTGTTACTACACTTGTCTCAACTGCTGTGTTACTTCTTTTAACACGTGCAATGAGCACATACAGGTTTCTTTGTCTAAACCAGTAAATATGTTGTGTAAAGTGTTATTGAAATATATTGTGTCTTCACTTAAGAACGATCTGGATGCCAGGTGATATATTTAAGGGGCGACACACCCATCCAGAGAAAGCATGAATTGTTCCTCTGATGAGTAACATTTACTATTTCTAAATGGGCTTTAAAGTACATTAAATGTGAAGGGCTCAAACCTCTCTGAAATTTAAACTAAAACTGAATGTAAAGAGCTTCGACTTTTCCAAGATTTGTTATAACAAAGCTTCTGACCAATCAGAGTGAATAAAGGTTAGTCTCCATAGTTTCTCAGGATTCCTTTGTTTTGGAAGGGTTAAGAAATAGCATGCCGTTCTTCATTGGCCCTGCCCTAGTGGCTGTGTGACCTGACAAATCCTTTTGCGCCTCTCAAATCTACAATCTGGAGGCCTTAACTATATAATTACTCTGTAATTCCGATTAGTATCTCAGAAAATAGTTAGATGAGAAAATGCCTTCAATGTTAGCTGGGCTGGTAGGCAAACACTGTCCGCTAAAGATGCCACCCACTAATTTTGGCCCCTTACATACTCATCCCTTCAAACCTTGCCCTATCAGTGATGCCATCTAGAGGAGGTGGGAAGGACACACTCTGCCTGGTGCCTCTGTTGCTCTTGTGGAAGGACTGAATTCCTCCTTTGGCAGGGAAATAACACTAAGCTGCTTTTTCCTTTATCGTCACCAGCAGTATTTACTCACCGCGCCAATCGACAACTAACTTATCAACTGTAATAGTGGAGAGGTGTGGCGCATCAGCTGACTCTGGAGCACGGGGTTCACGGTTCGATCCCCGGCACCGGTGGCAGCTCATCTTAGCTCAGGATCATGTGACTCTGGGCAAAGGCTCACTTCCTTGAAACCTTAAGGGGTGATATGTTTGCGTTTTACATATAGGAATTATTATTATTTAGTATTAATATTTTTGTAATACCTTCACCAAACTACTACCACCATAGAATGTGTAGCGTCTACCCCAGCACTGGAGCATGCAAATGAATTATGCCAGATAGTAGCTTCAGTTAAGCATTACTTTATTTCTCAGTATACACTCATACACTGTGCATTACATCGTGCTTCCCATTAACCACACCCTAACACCTCCCCACATATTAAGTAGTTCCTGTTCAGAGTCTGCCCAGGACCACGAGGGTCATAGTGTGCATAACATCAAGATGTTACATCTCCACCTTTGTTAAATAAAAAGGTGGCAGACATCATAAAAACAAATCACATCGCCTCAATTAGTCAGTGAGTTGCTCTCACTTATCTGCCAGCTCAGGTGATCCAAGAAAATTAGGGTCCACCTTTATAGGGTAACTGCAACATAGGCTCTGGGACTTGAGCTAGACCAGCTGGCGCGACCACTTCACACATGGTTTCAGGACTTGACAACTATTGTGGCTGGGGTTTCAAATGCGATGTGTCCCGAGTGATGGATTGTCCGGGACAATGTGTTGTCACTATGTGTCCTGTGCATGCCATAACATGAAAAGGATCAGCAGCAAAAGGAGTGTCCATTTTCCTTTTTCGTTTCTGTTTAACCAGTAACCAGTCTCCTTGTCAAACACTGTCTCCTGGGCATGGCAACACTAGTCTGCATTCATTTGAATTTTCCTTTCTGTAAGTCGTGTCGGTGTCTCGAACTTTAGCTTTATCAGCATTCACTGATCAATCTGGGGTCTATATATAGGTAGTTTTGTACTGATGCCTCTCCCAAATAGCAAGGTGGCTGGACTCTCAGCATTGTGGAGTGGGGAGTTTATTAATAGGCCCAGAGGGTCTGGCACATGGCTTGGTTCAGATCAATTACCTCCATGGATGCTTGCTGAATGATCCTCTTGAGGGTGCCCATCAATAGTTACACTACACCATTGGCTTGGGGCCAGAGGGGTGTCCTCTTTTAGTGTTTGACAGTGAGTCGGACAAGAAATTCTTTGAACTCTTTGTTGTTAAAGGGCGGACCATTCTCAGATTGTAGGATTTCTGGGATATCTGGCATTGCAAAGATGTCATCAAGTTTTTCTATGACTTTGACATGAGTTGATGAAGATAAATCTTCCACCAAAGAAAAGTGCCAATATTTGTCCCTGACTACCATAAGATGTTGTCTGTTTCCTAAAGGCCCAAAGAAGTCAACTATGACTGTCTCCCATGTATGGGAAGGAAGGTCAGACATTGTCCCTGGGTGCTGTGTCACCTTAAGGGACAAACAATTACAAATGTTGCATGCCTTCACTTCCTTCTCGACTAACTCATCTAGCCGAGGGAACCACACTCCATTTCATATGGCTCTTTTTGTGGATAGGATACCACAGTGTCCTTCATGGGCTACCACGATGACCCGCTGTCTTTCAGGAATGATGAGTCTGGAGCCTCTCAGTATTACCTGTCATTTAGAAAACTCATCAAAACCTGGTTGTTTCCTTCTACCTAGGGTTCCTAAATGACTCTACTCGTTCCCCCCTGGATTAGTGCGCCTTCTCTCAAACTGTCTGCAAGCGCTGGGACGCCCCGTCACTGGAGTAGCCATGCGCTCTATAAGCTTTTTTAATATTAACATTAACGCCCTTTAGAGTGAATGCCAACTCATTCTGTACGTTTTTCAAATTTTGGAATACAACATCAAGGGGCCAGGTACTTCTTCTCCATGACTGAGAAGCAATAAGTTCTTTGATGATGATCATGGCTTTGTTTGTATTGTAAAGGTGCAGCAATAGTTTGTTCCACAGGCAGAACCACTGGTATGCAGGATCTCACAATAAAGTTGAGATACGCTTCAGCTGTCTTAAGTGTCAGACTGTGACACTATAGTGGCTCTCGTGAGAAGTAATCTGCTGGGTTTTCATCCTTGCCAGGCTTATGCACAATCTCGTTCTACTCTTTCAGTCACAACCCCCACCCGGTGATGCAAGGGGGCATCTTCGCCTTTGAGTTTCAAACAATTGTGAGCAACGTCTGGTGATCCGTGATGATGGGAAGTGTTTTTCATAGAGAAATACATTAAACTTGGTTGCAGACCCATACCACAGCCAGAATCTCCTTCTCCAGCTTCGAATATGGACATTTTGTTTCAGGCTTAATTCAACTGGCATGGACCACAATGTGCCTCTGAACATTCGGATGGCCATTTTGTTGAGCAAGGTTTGTCCCTAGTACTACCGGGTTTGCATCAACTGTTATATAACAAGGGGTCGAAGTAGGCCATTTCAATTGCATTTTCAATCATATTTAATATCTTTGAAACTCTGGTCGTGTTCAGGGGACCACTGAAGTGGGACATTTCACTTTGTCAGGTCTCTCAATGGGTTACTCACTGTAGCAAAGTTGTGAATGTATCTTGAGCAATAACTGGCCATTCCCATAAAGGATCGCAGTATGGTAAGATTCTGGGTGGGGTGGGGTGTAGCTTGTAGATGACAGTGCTTGCACCATGTCTGGATGTGGAGTCATTACCCTATGAGAGAATATGTGCCATAAAACTTGAGTTTGAGTTTGTGAAACTCGCACTTTACAGCATTCAGAGTGAGACCTGCATCTGCAAGTAACTAGCACACTTGGGTAAGGGCTTTGTCGTATCAAAAAAACAGTATGTTATCACTGTAATTAAAAGCATCTGTAACAGGTTGGATTACTCAGCAAATTACACCCTGAAATATCTCAGCAGCTGAAGATACTCTAAAACTCAGTCTTTTATATCTGAACAAACCAACATGAGTCGAAAATGTAGAAATGTACCTGCAGTTCTCCTCCAGTTTGAGTTGATGGTAACCTTTATTTAGATCAATAGGGGAAAACACTTTGGTTTTTTAAGTTACATCGAGTATCACACAAGTTGTCCGCTGATGGTGCTGGAGGCACCACTTATTGAGGAACATGTTTGTTCTTTCAGTTTGCTTGAGTGGATGGTGTCTCTTTTTTCTGACGATAACAATGACTTCATCTTGGAGGCTGTTGCAATTTACTGCTCATATACTTTGATGGATTAACCTGGCTAGCACCCATCCTCTGCAGGAATTTTTTTTGTTTCTTTTCTCTCTTTACTCTTTGTTGATATTTTGTATATGTCAACCTTATTAAAAGACAAAAGATGTTTTTTTCCATACCAAATTTGTTATGCCGGAATCTCTAATTACTTAAACATCGATGCTCTAACTTCGAGCTCAGACTTCTTGAACTCTGTGTTCTCCATAAACCTCTGTCCGATGGCCTGACCAGGGGAGGTTGTAGTGAAGTCATGGGATTAACTGCAAACATTGCTAAGTTAGCATTAGTTAGTATATACTTGGCAGCCATTTTGCCGCTTTTGCACGCATTACTAAATGGCTTTATTCTTGTGGATAGACTGCTGGCTTATTTTCTCATGAGAACTGTCTGCCATTCACACATTTAGCTGTACACTGTGCTCCTCATTTGCACAGCGTGTTCAAGGTCGAAAAACAATGTATGCTGTTGATTCACTTTGGTCAGTCCGGCACCCATAGACACAACATAGAACACAGCTGCACTCCTGAAAGTCAGGTGCTTTTAATATGGCATTGCATGCATTGAAAGGCACTTGGAGAGATTAATTCCAACGAAGAAGAGCTGTGCTTGTCCTGAGATGTGATTCCTTGCATCTAGACTTGGAGGTATGGGATTACCCTGACAAAGCCCAGAGGTCTTCTATAATTATAATAAACTAGCTTAGAGCACGGGGAGGGTGGTAAGGCACTGTAGCCCTGTTTCCACTGTCATTATAATATGGTTTCCCTTTTGTGCTTTACGTAATTGTAACCATGCTGATTATATTATTCTTATGCATTTTGCTACTAGTATTGGCTTGTATACTGCATTATAGAGCACGTTAGTTATAATAAACATTTTAAACTATACCGTGTCTCTGTTTACTCACGTTGTGGACAAGTATGAGTGTTTGAACGAAAGAGTGTTCTTCTTCTCCCGATTCCTGAGAGAGACGGAGTGACATGTTCTAGGATGTTTAATCATTGGTAGCTTCGCTGTAGTAGGGAGAACGAATGAGACACTATAGCTAGTCGGATTGGGGTTCTGGGCACCGAGGTGGGTTTTCTGGTACACCACTGCACACTGAGGTCTTGGTTTCCTGCGCATAGTCCTGTGCATGTGCAGAATCCCTGCAACATGGCGCACCTAACGTTTGGTCTGGTTCTTATTTTTGTGGCACTCGAGTAGTGCTGGTGCTTGTCGACAATACCCTCGCTTCTGTTTTCCGGTAAACAGTTGTGTTGGCATAAGCTACCTATATTGATGTTTTTATAGGTTTTTTTCAAACTTGATATAATTAAACGGTTTTCTTTTGAATTACTACCTTATATTGCACTGCCACACATTAAGTTGTTGTTCTTTCTTAGTCCTTATGGCTGATGTCGATATTGCGCACATAACCGTGCGCCACTCTGTCGTCATTTGCAAGCATATGGAGTGCCGGAGGCGGGTATCAAACTTATTTTTGTGGTTGGAGCTGATAGAGCTTTCCACTTTGAGGTGTTTTATTCTTGGGTAACCTTTCGAGCAGTGAATGGAGATGATAACTTGTTCCATATACACACTCCCACTGCAACACCTAATGTATATCGGCCTTATAGAACTCTTGAAGTTCCGATTTCGGCATGGCAACATCGTATTTGGTTTAATGGCGCCCTACCCCGCACAGTGACTCCAGTCTGTTTAGGCCCTTTATCAATTCCAGAGGCCACTTGGCCAGTTTTGGTCGGGGTACACACCACATCCACGTTATTTGGCAGTAACAGTAGCAGAACTGCGTGTCTTGCCCGCCTCCTTAATTGAGGTACACAGGCCTCTAGTACAATACGTCTCACGCAATCTCCAGGAGGGAACACCTGGGGTTGCTGCGCAACCAGCTGGACCTTGCGGACTAACTATTAGTGCTGTCATGGTTAATTCGGTTATGGGCAAGCATCCACAGAATAAGGATGATTTACCTTACTGGCTTGCAGAGAAATTTGACCAGGTGGAAGCAGTATTTCCGAATACCACCCCTGTGGAAAAACACAGGATTTTAACTATTAGTTTGCAGAAAGACTTAATACCCGAAGTAACCGATTGTGAAAATTGGGGTAAAGTGTTTGCGGCGGTGTATGCAAAATGTTTTGGCCCACCTTACTCCCCTCCATGATTAAGCGTGTTCAAGATGAGCACGGACCAGAGGCGGCTGTGGAGTTGGGGATGAGGTCAGTTGGAGTGTTCAACGAAGTTGCTGATCTGATCCTTGCTAATGTCAAGGGAGATGCAGTTAACTTTTAAATGTCTAATGCATTGCGCCATGTCCCGGAAGAAGAGAAACTTTGCGAATTACCAAAGATCATTGCAGATGCCTATACGACAATTGGCCGCAATAGTTTGGTTGTGAAACCTTTTGATAGAATACCAGCACAACAGCAAACACAGACGGTGCAGTCTGCAAAAGACGACCGTCCAACATTTCCTAAGAAAAAGTGGAAAAATAAAAAGCAGGGGAAGCAACAATAGAAACCAGGGTCGCATGCAGTGTCACCGGTACCCGAGTCTTCAGAGCGCACTTATGATTTGTGCGAGAATTGGGTCTCCTGACAGATTTCAGGTTCCTGATCAGCGTTCTCCTCATTCTTTACAGGACACATCAGGCTCACAGGCTGGTGGCAGGGAATGCCAGGAGCGCAGAAGAGGTCGAGGTGCTCCGTAAGGACGTGAGCAACCTGGTCAGACTGATGGAAAAGGGAAACAGGACGATTTGCCTAGTCAGCGCCCACAGTTTCAGAAAAAGAAAGTTGCTGCTTTGATGGCGAGATATGTCACAGACAGTGAGGACACGGCTCCAGAACCTAACATGGGCAGTAACGCTGCTAGACAGTGCAGCGGAGGTTAGCATAGTGCGGCAAGCACAGCGTCCATTTCTGGAGGCGATAGCGACTAAAACGTTCATCACAGTTGAAACGGCTGACGCCCGAGTGGCTTCCCCTGACAGATTATATGACATAGTCCTTATGATTGAAAGTGACATGCAGCCAGTAATTAAAGGGATTTTTGGGGAAAATCTGACTTCTTCTTATGACATTTTGTTAGCAGAGGCAGATTGGCCCCTGCCTTTTGTTCTTGCCGCTCCAAGGAGGAGGCAGTAATACTCCAGAGTTTTTCACATAACGTCTCCAAGGAGCATGCAAATGCTCTTGCAGAAGAATGGGCTTTGGGGCTTGCACCAGCACTGTACCGTACTCAGGTGGGCTGGGATAAAGATTCTCCCCCACATGAGATACCATTACATTCTATGCCACAGCCACAACCCCAGTATCCCATCCGGCGGGAGGCAAAAGCTCCAGTTTCTGAGATTCTAGATCAATTAGAGTATCAAGGAGTTATTGAGACTTGTGTGTCACCGATGAATAACCCTCTGTTTACCGTAAACCAAACCCGATGGGTCGTACCGCTTAGTTTTGGATTACCGACATTTAAATTCTCATTGTTGCACCTGTGCGGTTCAGAATACCCATAGTTCTGCTCTAGTGGACAGTATTGTTCATAAAAAATATACAACTACCCTTGATATTTCCAACGGCCTTTTCAGCCACAACCTGTCACCGGAAAGCAGTCAATGGACCGCTTTTACCGCCGACGGAAAACAGAAACAATTCCAGCGTTTGGACAATGGGCTACAAAAACAGCCCAGGTGTATTCGCCGCCCGTGTCGTCTCATAGTTAGACGGCATAGACCCTGATGCGTATTCGTACATTGATGATATTTATCTCATGGATGACGAATTATGGCCACATCTGTGTCGAGTGGACTGCATCATAGTTTTGTTTGTGGACTGCTGCTATAAATGTAACTTTGCATATTCACACATTGCAGAGTACACAGTGTTGTTCTTGGGCTACGAGCTCAATAATGAAGGTAGAGGCTTGGCACCTCACTTCTTGGAGAAATGCGCATGTTTGAGACCTCCTACAACCCTGAAAAAACGTCAGTCTTTGCTGGGATTTTTAAACTTCGGTTGAACCTATATTCCCGAGTATGCCCAGTGTATCAAACCATTGTATGCTTTGATACAACCTACTTTTTCAAAAGCCTGATGGCTTTAGGAACATTCAGCTATTCTGCAATCTTTGCAGTCTGATCTTCGTGAATCTAAATACTTGTTGAAACGTGATAACCACACTAACCTGGTGATAGGTATCATGCCAGGCGTGGTGGGTTTCACATACTTGACGTTTAATGAAGGCGACACAGTGCCTATTGCTTACAAGTCACATTTGTACACTTCGGCTGAACTGCGGTTTTCCACTGGTGAGAAGATCTTGACAGCTGTCCAGATGACGATCCAGAAGGAACATGCACTGGCACAGGGGAAGCGCATTTTTGTTGTGACACCATATACTGCTCTAGAAGCAGTGACGAAGGCAAGTGTACCAAACTCAAAAAGCTTTGTATCCACGTTGGATGAAATGGGCTACTTCATTGACATCTTCAGATGTCCCCTTCATCTTCGACTCCTCCCTGCAAACACAGGAGTTTTTACAGTATGAATTTGTTCTTCCTGCTCCTCTCTCTATGTGTCCGTTGGAAGAGTATCAATGTATCATTTACACTGACGGTTCAGCGTAACCAGCGACAGGGTCAAAGCATTCGTATTCAGCAGCATGGGCAATTGTGGCAGGTGTCATAGTGAACGGAGAGTTCAAGTCAAGTGTTGTACACACTCAGGCACTAGGAGACTATACTGCCCAATTAGCTGAGCTGCGCGCCCTGGTGCTCGCACGTGAGTTTGCAGATCCGCATGTGACTCTTTTGGTCTCAAAGAGGCTATCTTGATTCTAAAGGCAGCGCAATTAAGCATAAGATCCTTTGGGTTAGAGTCGCAGATCTTAAAGAACGTCTGCCTCTCACACACGTAATTCATACTCTTGGCCAACAGCGCGTAGAAGTACACACGGTTGGCAATAGTTTGGCTGATGAAGCAGCTAAATCGGCAGTAGCCACATTTTCAGTTGCAGCTGCTACAAGATCCATGAATAAGATTGATAATGACATCTTGGCAGCAATTGCTGCTACAGAGAAAGGTGGCAATTACCTGCAGGGTTTCCCTTCGAGATAGTTTTATCACTTAAGTCCCGATAAAGTTCCTTATGTGAGGATTAACGACGAGGCATCCCTTACATTGTGACAGTTTTGCAACGTGTAGTTTGCTGTAAAACTGTACTGTTTCTGCCCCCATACGGGAGACTCGATAACTCGGTCTGGCCTTCTATTCCAACCTTGAGGGCAGACTTCAATAAGTTGAGCAGAATTAGAGCATTGTTATCCCAAAAAGAAGTTTCTCTCACATCTGCATGTGAGACATTCGCCCTTCATGTGGCCAATACCAATCAGAGGTGTAAGCCCTTCCTAATATTAACCTCCCACTGCATTTGGGTGCTTTGATTGATATCATTTTCATTGCCTCTCATACTACCGGCTTGGCTCATTTTTTTTAAAGTTGTGGGCTCTGGCCTTGTGACTTCTTTCCAAACTATATTTGGTGTGATATCGGCATTTATCACTCTATTTTTTCCAGCGTGTTTGGTGGGTTGCCACTGTTACTTGCCTTAGCTGCTGGAGTACTGCTGTTAATTTGCCTGCTACCCAATGCCTGCTTTTCCTGTGGCCCTACACAGCCAAGACCGGCTGCAGATGCTTCGTAGCTGTATTCGTGAATGCTATGGTACCCTGCCCCTGGCCACACTCAGCGTGGCTTACGGATTGTCCTTTCGTTTTGCATATTACACTTGTGTTTAACCTGTCTTCATGTGCTTGGAATGGGCATTGGACCTTTGCCTCTCCAATACAGTGTCTCCTGCCTGGATTTTGATCTGCTGATGAGTCCCTTAGTGTCCCATGAGCAGGAGTGTTCCGGTGTTGGGATTATGGCCTGCGCAGCTGCGCTTGGAGTTTTGGCACAGTGGGATATCTGTGCAGCGGCTCAGGATTTCCTACAACTAAGTTACATTGAGTATCCCACAAGTTGTCCGCTGATGGTGCTGCAGGCCCCACTTATTGAGGAACATGTTTGTTCTTTCACTGTGCTTGAGTGGATGGCGCCTCTTTTTTTGACAATAACAATGACTTCCACTTGGAGGCTGTTGCAACTTACTGCTCATACACTTTGATGGATTAACCAGACCCCCCAGGATATTGCGGCATAGATTTGCTAATTTTGCGGCACAAATATGGAAATTTAGCAGCATTATTGCAGCACTTTTATTTTACTCGTAATCATTCATTTTCAGTCTTAAATCAATGGAAACTGTTTTAGCAGAGTATTCCACTTTCAAATAGGCAGGTATAAAGTGTCTGAGAGTACTTGTTTGCTATGCTAAGCCCCCGAGTCCTGTAATGGCTGGCAGAATTTTTTTTCTCATGTTGCTGCAGCCAATCAGAGAACTTGCGGGACTCTGACTTCTGCAGGAGAGAGAAGGCCCAAGTGAAATAAAGATCCCAGGGCCAATCATAGCTCTCTACTTTTAAATTGGCATGCCTGCGAGAGTCTAAGACACTCTTGCAAGCATAAATGCACCCCTGCTGGGTCCTGAAACAAGAAGAGAGGGGATGTGTTGGTGCCCAACGCTGCTCCCTGCTTCTGGTCTACTCTCGCCCCTGAATAGGGTGCACGCCCCCCTACCCTGAACAGTGGCATCAACCCTTCCACTCTCCCGCCACCGACCCTGCTTACAAGCCTACACCATGGTTTGCTGTCATTTGATTCTCTACCGGCTGCTCATGCAACTAAAACTGCACAGTAACAACAAGTTGCACATGCGATTATACTGACTGACACCCCCTCGCCCCCACCTACCACCGTCCCCTCCTCCAAGACAGAAGTCCTAAAAAAAAGAAGTGGGGGGACTAACCAAGTTATGTAGTTTGCAAGTGAAATCATGGCATGTCCCACCATAGCACATGATGCCACGACGCGTGGCATTGCACGTGGGATCACAGGAAGTGACATCCAATATTAAGACCTCACACATAAGTTTATCAGATATATCATGAGTACATTTAAGTGCATTAAGAGATTTAACAAATTAGATTTTGATTTGGGCTAGTGCCAAAAAAGTGGTGCAATCCCAAAGCAAAATCTGGACCTCAACTAATAATATTTTATTTTTCCAAAGCCTTGCCTCATAGAAATTGGCAACAAGGCGTAGCATGGCAGTAAATCTCTTCTGCTTAATTGGTTGAAAAGTCTGCATTTTAAAATATTTTGTGGGGTTAAGGCATCTGCTACAGAGGTGCCCAGTAAATCACAGGAAATAATAATGGTGAGATAACTCTGGAGGTTAAAGCATTTGTTGGAGAGATCTGAGTTTTGTGAAGTCCCAGATTGGCATCAAATAACATGCAGATGAGAGGTTTTTATTTTATGTAGCTAGGTAGGTAAGCTTTGAACACAAAGATCCTTTCGTTAATTGCAGTTCATAAATTATACTCCTTCTAATATAGCACAGTGAGCTGTGAAGGACATGTGACTCCTACACCATATAACCCTCACTGACTCATGTAACACATCTTGTACATTGATTTACAGACATAATTTAATATTAATGTCTAATGTGTATGTTATGTAAAGCGCTCTGACACCCTGCATTGGGATGAGTATCGCTATAAAGAAGTAAAATAGTACTATTTAAATTGTTATTTTGTAAATACTTGGACAGACCAACACATCTGACATTCTTACAGTGCATGTACATGCTTACAAAAGGGGATTGAACAAAGTCAAAAGTATGCCTCTCTTTAAGTAGCTGTGAAGAGATAATAAGCTGTGAACTTTTGTTTCCCCTCCGTTGTATTTACAATAAAGTGAGGTTCCAGGCTGTTGCATAATACAACGGAAGCTGGTGGTGACAGGCTTAACACTAAGTAGACATGCGAGTGCTTTGTCCTGCTCAAAGCACTATGTAACTTCACTGCCCTCTAGGCGCTTGAGTGCATTTAGACTCTGGTGCCGTTCGCCGTGAATTGCTGCTGACTTTTTGGTGACTTTGGATCTTTACCTGTGCTTCAGGGGAAAGGCTGACCGTGGACCCTGTTGTGTGGTGAGGAGTAGCGCGACGGGACTGCGAGGACCAGCAACCCTGTAACCAGCGCAGCTGTGTGCCTCTTCCCGCCCCTGTCTCTTCACGCCCCTGCCTTCCCGTCAGCATATAACATCTCACGGCCCCCGCTTCGCAGGTGCTGTTCGCCGTAAATTGCTGCTGACTTTTTGGTGACTTTGGATCTTTACCTGTGCTTCAGGGGAAAGGCTGGCCGTGGACCCTGTTGT
Source organism: Lissotriton helveticus (assembly GCF_964261635.1). Lineage (NCBI taxonomy): Eukaryota > Metazoa > Chordata > Amphibia > Caudata > Salamandridae > Lissotriton > Lissotriton helveticus. Next base: position 1,326,240,940 of record NC_136061.1, on the reverse strand, counting down.
GTGGAGAGGAGTAGCGCGACGTGACTGCGAGGACCAGCAGCCCCGTAACCAGTGCAGCTTTGTGTCTCTTCCCGCCCCTGTCTCTTGACGCCCCTACCTGTGTGTATTTGACTGTGTGGGCCTACCGCTGCGCGGTACGCGCGCGGCCGCGCGCCGGGAGAAGCCTGGGACAAGGGCGGGACCGTCCAAGGCCATCATAGGCCAGAGGAGGCCGGGCTGGGCCAACCCCCTGACGCGCTGACATGCAAGTGAGACTTTATACAACTGTTTTGGTACTCATGAACATATTTTGATCTGGATACAGTTACCCTGCTGTGGCTACTAGCCTCTAGGTTTGTTTCTTAAAAATACAAAGTTATTTGTACAGCTGGGTAAATGGCGCTGCGATCTGGGAAGGGGAGGAAAGCAGTGACAGGCTCCATTGGGGGGACAATTACATGCACACTGGACCAGTTTGTAACTAGAGCAGCGGTAGTTCTAGAGCATGAAATAGCCCTAACTGAAAAGAGATTGTCATTAGAATTATTACACTCTAAACGTTCATCATTGGGCTTAATTATGTCAGCCGTAACACCTGAACAGTTGTGTGCCCGGTTATCTAATGGCGATAGATCTTCGGAGGTTATAGGGATTGTCGGGCACAATGACTGTAATTTGGTTAACACCACATTGGATAGCACCTCGTCGCTAGATGGCAGACCGATAGAAGTGAGCCCTTCCTATGTTTCTACTGATATGCGATCCAAAAAACGAGCAGCAGCCCCAGCATCGACTGGCAAAAGAAAGCATGGGGGTGGGAAGCAAAAGGGAAGATGTCCAAAAGTAATTAAGACAACCGGCAAAGGTGGAAATTTGATAACGTCAACTCAGGAATCACTAGGTAGCGCACTCTCACAAGTGTCTAGTGGTGCTGCTTGCATCCCTACTTTACAGACGTCCGAGCGACAATCTGAAATATCCCAAATTCCCGAAGGCTTCTTGGAATAAATTGAGCAGCTAGTAAAGTCTCTAATGCTGCCTCTACTTGAGAGAGTGAAAGTAGTGAATGAGAAGTTGGGGAAGTTAGAACAGGCAGCTGCAGCCAATTCGAATATACTAGAAACTCTTGCTGCCAGTATTCAGAACCTAGGCTCCGCATCACATATTTGTATAGCACGTGAGTCCATTAATACTACATTAGATATTCCCCTTGTAACATCAAATAGAGAGAATGAGACAAACAGGGCACAACCTGATGTGACCAGGAAAGCGGCAGAAAGGACTAATTCAAACATTAGGGTAGGGGCAAAAGAGACTGGGGGAGGGGTTGTAAAGGACAATAGAGCACCTGTACCAGTCGAGGATTTAATAAATGCGATACAGGGCAGTACAACTGCTGAGAACCAAAAAATTAAGTACCCTCGCATTGACTCAGCCCCTCATACAATGATATTGACAGGGGCCCCCGAGTTACATAATGGTAAAGCAGAACGTTATAGCGAACTGAAAAATAAGGTTATGTTTTGGCTAAATAACAACAGACCACTCCCGGGTAACACACATGCGGAAATACTGTTTGTCCGCAGGGTGAGTTGGCTGGGCCACAGAAAGAAGGAACTAAGGGGGGATTGCATCATTGTAAATTTTAGAGACATAAGAGTGGTAAGGTATATCTGTGAATGGCAAGGCTACATAGGTGATGGTGGCATTCAAAGTCATGACTTGAGCTATTTCTATCCGCGCCCTGGTTTTGACTTTTCCCTTTGTGCATTATCAAACTTGAGAGGAAATCAGTATAGAGGACTGACTCATGTACATAGAAACAAGTTTAGCATCCCCTTGGCTAACCGTTTTGACACATTACTAGGATTGGAGGGAGTGGATTGACTGGGGCATAGTTATCATAGTGCAAACCTTTAGAATTGCAAAGATTAGATAATATTTTAACTGTCGCATCTGTATCTGTATATTTTAAATTTGTTTTTAGATTTCGTAAAACGATTGTCTAAATGAATGAAATCATGACTTTCATACTTTCTTTTAATTCTGTATTTTAAATTTTGCTTTTTAAGGTAAACTTTCAGAAACATCATGATTTACTTGTACTTTTATGGTTGTTTTTAACTAATAACCGAATAAAGTTTATACTAGTTACCCCCCATGTAACAGAAAGCCCGATTCTGGGTGAAGTTGGTACAGTAATACAAAATAGTCAGACCGAACAAAGTATACACTTAAGGGAATCTGACAAGGACCGTGCAGATATTACGGGTACCAGTGGTAATGCTGTTAACGCACTGGAAATAGCTGAAGGAGTCCTTGGTGGAACTGTTAACACGGTGGGGGCTATACACTCAAAGGGAATATGGGCAATAATATTTTGGAACATTGCGGGCTAAAAAACTAAAATGTTAAATAGCGACTGGGTAACAAAGATTGACGAGTACGATATAATAAGCCTACAGGAAACTTGGTCGAAAGAGGCCCTACATTTATGCGGCTATAAGACCTTTCACTCACCGGCAATCGGCTCAAGACGTGGTAGAGCTCAAGGGGGACAACCTATCTGTGAAACCTATTTAAGTGCCGAAATATGGAGATGGTCTTTAATAATAGGTACTATCACATAATCCGGATAGTGATTGACTTAGAGTTACATATGATCATTGTCAACTTTTACAATAATGTAATGGTGAATGCCATGGAACAAACATTGAAAAATGTGGTCAAAGATATCAGGTGTCTACTAGAAGTAAGAGCTAAATCAGTCTGCGTCATATGGGGGGGGGGGGACTTTAATTGCTCCTTATGTAAACGTGAGGAAAATGGACCCTGTGGCTTAATGCTGGATAAGTTGACCAGCTTGTCATTTTGAACATACCATCTGTGGAGACTACCTAAATGAGATAATCTTTCATGTGATTTAGGGTTTGCAAATAAAATTGGTCGCAGTAATGTCCCTTTTTGCCCAACGTTTAATGGCAGAGGAGCGTACACTACGATAGATTTGTATTAATCTCGGCCAGGTTTGGTGAGGCGGTTCAAGAGTTAAAAACTTTGGACAACCCTCTGAGTGACCATTTCCCCTTGAGTGTGGAGATAATAAAACTAGGAAAAGTTCAGCCTAAATCATGCCTCCCTATAGAGCATGTGAGGAACATTGATCTAGTTCGTCAGAACGGTTACGCCCTAAAATGGAGCAAAGTGGTACCGGAAGATTTTATGGTAAAGATTTTAAAGACATGTAATTTAAGTATGAAAGCTTGTCTTGAGGAAAATCCCGATGATCAGGTGGTTACCTCAAATTTTAAGATCATTGCAGAAACGATCAAGAATAGTCTTTGGGTAGAGTTAAAAAGTGTCAAGGAAAAACAAATGATCTTAAAAGAACATTGCTACAGGGGTGCAGGGATATGCCGCTTGTTGGTAAAAGGTCTGTCCCTGCGCTCTTGTTCGCGGATGACACAGTTTTGATGGCCAGGACACGGCTGGCCATGCAAATAATGTTAAACAGTTTTACAGGCTTTATGAACAACCTTGACCTGAAAACTAACTGTTCTAAAACCTTTTGCATGATTTATGGCCCACGGCAACAGAAAAAGGAAAAAAACAATATACGTTGGCTCAAGACCCCTTGAACATACATCCACTTTTCCATATCTTGGCGTACTTTTTGACCAAACGTATCGATGGAACGATGGAATTCAAACTAGGAGACTAATGTTTTGTAAATCTATTATGGCTCTAAAAACTTTTAGTCAAAGGATGATACAAAATCCCATAGGGGAGCTTTTAACCATTTACAGAGCTACTTGTGTGGCAGTCGCCACATATGGAACGGGTTTATGGGGGCACATGAAAGTGAAACCACTACAGGTGGTTGAGACCATCTTTTTGAAATTCCTCCTAGCGGTTCCCGATAGCGTATCAACATATGTCTGCCATGCAGAATTAGGGGAACCTTATTTAGAAGACACTATCAGGGTTGCTCCAATCCTTTTGTGGCACAGGGTTTGGACAACTGAGGAATGTGCCCTCAATCGCTCTATTTTAAGGGACGTAATGAATCTGGATAACGCTGGTAAGGTGGGGTGGCTAGGATATGTGATGACATTTCTTACGAACATAGGCCACCGGGAATATTACGAGGACCCCTTAAGTATTAGTAACGTCTCAAGGAAAAGCTTTAAGGGCATATATATGAGATATCTGGGCGATCTGAGAACCAACACAGAAATATCGAAAAAAAAAGTGATCGCACACCAATTAATAAAGACCTCAGATTATATGCAACCTTATATTAGCCTGAAAAGGAGTGACTTTGAGAGGTTCTTACTGACGCGTTTCAGACTAGATTTCTTGTTTAGATCCCTTAGCTTCCCTGTTATGAATACTTGGTCGAAACATCTTACTAAGTGCCAATGTGATGATCTGTCCAAGCAGTCAGACATTCACATACTTTTTTTCTGTAGATTTTACACAAACCCCAGGAGGAGATGGATTGTGCCCTTTACTCGAAGATAATGGAATGTAATAAATGTCGCCCTGCTTTTTTAGAATTGCAAAGATTAGATAATATTTTAACTGTCGCATCTGTATCTGTATATTTTAAATTTGTTTTTAGATTTCGTAAAACGATTGTCTAAATGAATGAAATCATGACTTTCATACTTTCTTTTAATTCTGTATTTTAAATTTTGCTTTTTAAGGTAAGCTTTCAGAAACATCATGATTTACTTGTACTTTTATGGTTGTTTTTAACTAATAACCGAATAAAGTTTATACTTGACTTGACTCTGGATATGGTGCTGCTGAAAAATTAAGTACACTGCAACTCACAACCACCATAGCAATGGGAGCCTCTCCCACTGCCCGCCAGTGAGTCTGAGACCTACACAGAGATGTATGAACGTTCTAAATGTAAACTGTGGAATACAGGGCGTTATGGCTATGATGACTCAGCAGCACGAAAGGCCAATACTTTCCCATACCTCTCCAAGCCGCCAAGTATGTTTTAGTGCTATGTACATGTAACGTCGCAGAGTTCTCCCACCCACTCAGCAAAATAAAAGACACAGGATGGACGAGTCTCAGCTCTCGGAGGGCCAAGCTGGACAAACGAGCTCTCTATTAAACTGCATGAAACAGGTATTTAAAATCTGGCAGCTGCTCCCTTGAAGCAGGCAACATCTTGAACTGAAGCTCCCCCATCAATAAAGCGTAAATAATATTAAACCACCTGTAAAAAGGGCGAGTCTTGCATTTTGTGTGGTGCACGCAAGCCATCATTGGAGAAATGCAACAGAGGAGATTTATATGTTCAGAGGGGAAATTTCACAGCCCGCCACTCTGCATACATTACAAGAATGTTTTCATCAGTTCCACGGACAGTTCAAACTATAAAAACAAGAAGAATGCAGGAATTCCTCAACAGACCTGCAGACGATTTAGTCTCCATAATTACTTTCGCTGCTCTTCCTGCAGAAGACAGGACTGCTGCACCTTTCTGTCGCCCACCCACCAAGCCCTGATTTCGCGGGCACTTTTGTAAAAAGGGCAGCCTTTTTACAAAAGTGCTGATTTTGCAATTATTTTGCAAATCGTGAAATCCTGGAGGGCTGATTAACCTGGCTAGCACCGATCATCAGCTGGATGTTTTTTTTGTTTCTTTTCTCTCTTTCCTCTTTGTTAATATTTTGTATATGCCAACCTTATTGAAAGACAAAAGATTTTTTTTCCGTCCCAAATTTGTTATGCTGGAATCTCAAATTACTTAAAAGATCGATGCTCTAACTTCTTGAACTCTGGCCTGACCAGGGGAGGGTGAAGTGAGGTCATGGGATTAACTGCAGACATTGCTAAATTAGCAATAGTTACTATAAGCTTGGCAGCCATTTTGCTGCTTTTGCACGTATTACTATATTGCTTTTTTCTCTCATTGATAGACTGCTGGTGCATTTTCGCAGGAGAACTGTCTGCCTTTCACACATTTAGCTGTACACTGTGCTCCTATTTTGCACAGCGTGTTCAAGGTCGAAAACAATGTAGCTGGTGATTCACTTTGGTCAGTCCAGCGCCCATAGACACAACATAGAACACAGCTACATTCCTGAAAGTCGGGTGCTTTTAATATTGCATTGCATGCATGAAAAGGCACTTGGAGAGATTCATTCCAATGAAGAAGAACTGTGCTTGTCCTGAGATGTGATTCCTTGCATCTAGACTTGGAGGTATGGGGTCCCCCTGGCAAAGTCCAGAGGTCTTCTATAAATATTTTAAAGTAGCTTAGCACACGGGGAGGGTGGTAAGGTGATGTAGCCCTGTTTCCACTCTCATTATAATATGGTTTCCACTTTTGTTCTTTATGGAATTGTAACCATGCTGATTATATTTTTCTTATGCATTTTGCTGCTAGTATTGGCTCATGTACTGCATTATAGAGCCTGTTAGTTAAAATAAACATTTTAAACTATACTGTGTCTCTGTTTACTCACGTTGTGGACAAGTATGAGTCTTTGAATCTTTGAACGAAAGAGTGTTCTTCTTTCCGCAATTCCTGAGAGGGACCGAGTGACATGTCCTAGGATGTCTACTCATTAGTAGCTTTGCTGTAGTTCGGAGAACGAATGAGACACTACAGCTAGTCGAATTGGGGTTCTGGGCACCGAGGTGGGTTTTCTGGGACACCACTGCACACCGAGGTCCTGGTTTCCTGTGCATAGTGTGTATGTGCAGAATCCCTGCAACATGGGGGTGGGCAGCAGTTTGCTGTATAATTCTGATTGTGTATTACAGTAGATCTTGTCTGCGGACCATTCAGCAACAATAGGGCTAGGCCCTCTGGCCCACCTCATTGTCATCCTACTTTTTGCTAGTAGGAGGCCCATGCCAATCAATCGCTGCACGTCTTTACCCAGCTGTTTCATCCATCGTAACAGTGCCACCAGGGGGTCATATGTCAGCGACGATCCAGCTATATTACTCAGTATGCAAACACTGATTCCCAAAATCTAGCGATCCCTGGACATGACCAAGCAACGTGCATAAACCCGGCGGGGCTCAGTTTGTAGCACTCACATTCAGCGGAGTCACGCAGCCCATACCTGCATAGCCTCTCAGGAGTAAAATATATATTATATTAAGATACTTGAAATGAACCAGGCAATGCCTCCCATTTAGTGAAACTTGTTGTTTGACCTCGCAGCAATATCGCCAGGTGACGTCATCTATCACCACTCCCAAGTCATTCGGCCAATCTAGTCTGGCTCTGGTGTAGTGGGTCCCGCAGTCCTGTTTTGTTATGCTGTCGATGGTGGACACCATCTTACTGGGTGTGTCTGATCTTAATAGCAATGATAAGGCAGCTACCTCTGGAGGTTAGCATATTGTCTCCTAGCATCTCCCGGAATGCAGCCTTAATCTATAGTAGTGAAATCTCACAAGTGGCGTGTAGTTGTGGCCCTATGCCACGATTTCAGCCAACTCTCGCACCTTGCCGTCAGTGAAAAATTGTCCTATTGTAGTAAAATTGACTGTTGCCAAAGCCCTGACCACCTCCGTCTCGCAGCATATCTGTAACCAGTAGCACCACTCCACCGGGTCAGGGGAGTGTAAGACAGGGCCCGCCTGTTGTTTAAGCAGGTTCAGCAATGCGTGTGCAACAGAGTTAACTAAGTCTAAGGCTCCTGATTGCCTGGATGTGGCGTGAAACAGCATAGGGGAGGGAGCCGCAGCAACTTTTTACATCTGCAGGTGCAGGAGGCCAACCTGCTCATGGGCCCAGTAATATGCATGGGAACATTGTGCTATGCTGTAGTATAACTCCATATCTGGAGTGCAGAGTCCTCCCATAGAGTATGGCAATGTTAGGAAATCCCACTTAACCTGTGCGTGTTTGCCTGCCCATGCCAATTTCAGCAGTAGTGAGCGGATCATTTTGAATATGTGGGCAGGAAGTACCATTGGTATATCTGTAAACAGAAACTGGAACCACCACCATCTTCATGAGGGATATGCATCCCATCAGAGACAATAGAAGATGGATCCATTTATCTACATCTGTTTCTCCTGCAATTGTCCTGCCGTAGTTTTCCCTTAAGACCAGCTCAGAGTCCTTCTGCACCTGTATCCCCAGATAGCAGACAGGGTCAGGTGTCCATATTAAAGGGAACTCCAATTCTATTGGCGTTATAGCCGCAGTGAGTGGGTAAATAGTGGACTTGGCCCAATTCATTTTTTAGGCCAGGAAGGTCCCCATATCTCACCACTTCGTGCAGGACAGGGGACAAATTAATCTGCGGGTCTCTAACATACAGAAGAGTGTCCTCTGCTTACGCTGACAAAATAAGATTACACCCCGAGAAGCGGATTCCGCTTTGCCCATGGTACTCTCTCAATGCGCAGGCCAGTGGCTCAACTATTAGGGCATATAGCAATGACGATAGTGGGCATCCTTGGCCGGTGCCCTAGATATCGCAATGGGCGAAGTTACCATATCTCCCACTCTGATCCTATCTGCGGAGGTATTATACAGGACCGACTCCAGCTTTAGGAATATCTCTCCCACTCCCAGTTTTCTCAATACTGCACGCATGAAAGGCACCTCCACAGAGTCAAACGCCTTCTCTGCGTCTAGGAAGACCGCTGCAGCTTTAACTTCCGATTTAATGTGTTGTATGGACCCACAGTTCACAGGTTACAAGACAGGCTGCGTCCAGGCACAAAACCCGACTGTTCCGGACCCACCATGAGTGGGACAAGCGGCGCTAGCATGTTAGCTAGAATCTTTGCAAATATCTTAGTATCCACATTGATGAGTGACAGAGGCCTATAAGATGGATATTGGGGGTTTGTTAGGTTTTAGAATTGTGACTATTAAAGCTTCCCTCATAGAGGGGGGCATTTTTCCTTCTCCTCGAATAGCGTGACAAGGTATGGAATGAGCAAGTACTTCAATTATTTGTTGAAGGAAATGGTATGACCGTCCTGCCCAGGGGAACTACCCATTCTCATTGTTTTGAGTGCCTCTATTATCTCTTCAGCTTCTAGAGGCCGCATTAAATATTCCCTGTGTTCATCTGCCAGCCATGGCATCTTGATATGCTCCAAATAGTCTTGGATTTCTGCCTCCTGCGCAGTCATTCTAGCTCTAAAGAGTAATACTGGTGGAATCTGTCTGCTATTTTATCTAGATCACTCCACTGTTCACCACCCTCGGCTCTCAACTCGGTCACACAGCCCAGATTTCTCCTGTGTCTCAACAATGCCACCAGATCGGCGCCCGGCCTCTCTCCCCCAAATGGTCTGGCTTCAGCATACTTCCCCATATGTATGACCTGCTGTCCGCTGCCTCATGGTATTCCTCCAAAGCAGATTTCAGGTCATCGTTATCCCAGCATTCCCTCCCTCTAAGACCTCTCTCTCTAGCTCCTTTAATCTACCTTCCAAGCTGGCTAGACTCCCTATGATGGAGCGGAAAACTTCAGAATGTTTAGACATTGCCATCCTTTGGATATAAACTTTGAATGTCTCCCATACATAGAGAAATGAGGAACGGATCCTTTATTAGTGTCAAAGAAGCTTTCTCTGGCCTTGGCCATTTTGGACCAAAATGCGCTATCCAGCAAGGAGTAAGGCAGGAACCGCCAGGTAAAAGGAGCTGGACCTTTTGGTGGACACTCAATGTCCAGCACAGCCAGCACAATCTGAGAGGGAACATGTGCCTAGACACGAATCAGTAATCAATTCTGGTTTACAGGTCGTGGGGGGCTGAGTAATGAGTATATCCTCCTACAGTAGGGGAGCGCGTTCGCAACACGTCTAACATATTTAGCCTGATAGCAGCGTCGATAATGACTGGCTGCTGTTAAAGGGCGCCGAGAGGGACCTCCAGAGCGGTCTATTGCCGCGTCAAGCACACAATTCAAGTCTCCCCTCCACATTTGCAGTAAAGAGGAAATGTTGGTTAATCACTCAAACAGCTCCTGATAAAATGTAGGGTTATCAAAGTTAGGGCCCTATATATTGACCATAATGAAGTCCACGCCATTTCCCCTGCACCTAGAAATAGCTAACCTCCCGCCTGTGTCTGTTTTGAGCGCCTCTAACTATATCCTTGATTTAGGGTTGAACCAGGTGAGCACACCCCTAGAATGCGTGGTAAACCCAGCAGCATGTAGAGACCCATGTAGGCGCCTACTGCTAAGCATTTTGCTGTCTGTAGGGAGATGGGACTCTTGCAGCAAAGCGGCATCAATCCCGTGTCTGGTAAGATACGGCACCACCTTTCGTAATTTCTGAAAATCGTTTAGGCACCTAATATTCCATGTATCAGACGAACCTTATTACTTGGTGTCTGTGACATTCCGACCTGAACCCGCTAGTACTATGCCGTGACTGTCTTTCATGTGGCTCAACAGTTCTTCAATGATTAAAAGCCCTATATACATATTATATAAATCACATACACACTCTGCCTCTGTGAAAATAAAGAAACATTTAAATCCCCCAAAAGTCCCACCTCCCACGCTATGCAAACCCCAACAGAGCTTAGTCAGAATTCCTTCCATTCCCCTCAATTTAAAGAACTTTCTTGGCTATCTGCAGAGCAGTGATTGACATGCAGAGGCGGATGTTATCTGCTCACAGCTTGGGTGAACACTGATAGAAAAAGAACCATGGTGAGTCATAGCCATCTGCACGTCCTTTAGCCCCATCGCCAGGCACGCTATTCGCTGGGCGCATATACAAATCAAGGTAGTTGCATTATCCCTCCCTCAGGTGCCCCCAGCAACGTTAGAGTAAGTCTGCGGTTTATAATATCTATGCTAATATGCAATGTCTTACTCACTTCGCACTACACTGAAGTCACTCGAGTCTGTGGCACGTACTACATCAATAGTAGGGAGCAAGCGTCTGCATGTCCAATCAGGTGCAAATCTATTTACAAATCATGTTCGGCCTACCTGTACGTACATTTTGCAGGTCATTAGGTGTCCACTTCATTCTTGCTCGTCTGGGTCTGCACCTACCACTCCAGTCATCCCCTAGTGCCCCCGGCCGGCCCCAGCCTTGTCGTATTCCTTAAGGACTTTCTGCAATGCCTTTAGATCAGTGAAGATTTTTGATTTCCCTTCAAAATTTACCCTTAGTCTAGCCGGGTACAGCATTGCGTACTCCAGGTTCTTTTCAGGGAGGCGCCACTTCAAGGGAGCAAACTGGCACCTCGCTTCCTGCACTCTGATGGTAAAGTCCAGAAAGAGCTATATCAAGGAGCCCTCAAATAGCAGTTCAGGCTTCTCCCTGGACTGTTTCCGCACAGAGTCCCTATCTCTGTAGTTTAACAGCTTGACTATTACAGGCCGTGGGGGAGCACCAGGTGGAGGCCTGGGTTCCCGGGAGTGGTGAGCACGCTCCCCTATGAACATATCAGAAAAGGAGTCCCGGCCCAGAAGTGACACCTGCAACTGTTCCACAAACACTTCCATATTGCCCATGGCTGTTGATTCAGGCAGTCCAGTAATGCACATATAACTCCTCCTAGATCTCGCCTCCAGGTCCTCTGCCTCGTCTTGAAGGACACCTAGTATCTTCCCCATCTGTTTCTGGGCGCTATAAATTTCCATTTGGGCTTTCTCCACTTCAGTGACACGTCTCTCCAGCACTTCTAACCGCTTGGCATGTTTGTCCAGTCTTTCCGGCATGCGGTCCACATGGTAGGCCAATTAGTCAATCTTGTCGTTTATGGTGGACTGCCTTTTCTGCATGGCTGCCAATATCTGGTGTATGTCTCTCTCGGCTTCCCCCAGGTCATCACTCGGCTCTTCGACTGATCGATCCCTCCTTGCCTCTTTCTGCCGGGACTTTCGTTGCTCAAACTGTAACTTAGACTGGGTCCTGTCTACTTTGCCCATCGTACTAGTGTGCCCCCCGGGTCTGACCCGACCGCCAATAGCCTCCCGGATCTCTGCAGCTAAGTTTACGGGGGGCAAGAATACCTCTCCCCTGCAGTGATTAGGACTTTTATGTGAATGGAAAAAGCGAAGAGAAAATTGTGAATAAAATAACGATAAAAAAGGATTACACAGGATAAAAATGGAGTATTTATTTTATGATGGGATTTGTGGAATACATCCTTAATTTGATGTGCGACTTGTGGATGGAGCGCCAAGGCGCTCCACTGTTCATAATGTTATACCCATGTGCTGCTGGGGTAGAGCACATCGCCAGTCTGCACACTAAACATTGCCTATGAGTACACTGTAAAAATGGACTGTGAAACATGAAGGTGTGCATCTTGTCATATTAAAAGAACATTCCTGCGTTTATGTCAGCAGCTTGTTGGTCTGCTCATTCTTCTGCTCTCGCAGCCATCAGCATTTTCTCTAGAATGCTTGTTTCTCTCTGCATGCGCCTTCTGAACGAATCAGAAAGGCACCCATCAATGACGCTGAGGCGCATGGCTTCTTGGTCGGTTGAGTCACAGAACATGCAATGTTTAATGAATACATCAAATCTTTCAACAAACTCGTCAATTATTTCACCAACCTGTTGTGCTTGTTTGAAGATATACCTTTCACAGTCGACATTCGGCATTGGATTGAACTTGGCCTCCAACTTCTTTTATCTTATTCTTTTGGAATGATTTGGCATCAGTGTGTGGGATTTTCTTTAGCACTTCTTTCACTTCATCACCTTCATGGTTTTTCATGTATTTGATGATCTTCTTGTCCCCTTCTTCTAGCGTTTCTATGAAGGCATCAAATGTTTCGATCCATGCAGTCCACCTGGCACTGTTCAGGCGATCACAGAGCAGGCTGGCACCCACCGACAATTTCTGCAAGCACTAGCCTTGTGCTTAAACCTGGGTCGCAGAATGCTTCAATAACCCTTGATGGTGAGTATGTTTTCTGTTTCTTGTACCTTGTTGTTGCTATTTCTTGCTTTGTCTGACTAATTGCTCTTCATTCAGAGTGAAGCACAGTGTCTCTGTCGACCACCTCAGCAGTGATTTTGGTGGGCGTTTTGAATATGCTCCTCTGCAGGGCCTTGAATCTCTTCTGCTGTTGTGTACAGACTGGAGCACGGCTTTGACTCCAAATGTGCCAGTCCCAAACTGCTTTGCATCAGTTATGGGCACATGTGGCATGCACAAGCGCTTTGCTGTACTTTTGTAAACTCTCAAGGAGAGCAGTCTTGTTTTCTTTTGACACATGTTGCCTACTCATCTCCAGTTGTAGCATCTTCCCCAGCCCTGAAGCACACAGATGAATTACGTCACACAGGAGCTGTGGTTAAGTATTACTTTATTTCTCCGGATACACTCACACTGTGCATTACTTCATGCTTCCTATTAAAAACACCCTAACACCTCCCCACATATTACTACGTTCCTTTTCTGAGTCTGCCCAGAACCACGTGGGTCCTAGTGCGCATAACATCAGTATGTAACAGAATGTATGTAATTAGGCACTGCCTTATTTCTTTGGCAACAGTAGCGATAATAACTTGTTTTGTGGATAGCTCCTCATACTATACTTCCGTTGATTCCAAGCACTGTACATATAATGTCTCACTATTAACAAATGTAATGGAACTCAGTTTATACACTTCAGAAGGATGGCAAGCAGAAACAGCCAGCAAGCGTTAAACTCACCAATGAGGTGTGGGTGCATTTGAATCCTTATCCTGAAATCACAAATTCAATGCAGCCTCATTTGATAGTAACTTCATAAGTGCCTTATAAAGTGTTTTAAATTGGGTAGGTTGTCATCATCATAAACTGCAAATTGGGATCACCTATAATAAAGTCTTACTGCCTAGTACAGTACCTGGACATGAAGCGAAGCAGAGCTTGCTGTGGGTTGGCACCTAGGGACATTGCTGGAGCCGGCTGTGGGGGGTGGCGGTCCCCAGGGCCATGGAGAGCTCCTGGAGGGTAGCTTCACGGTCCCCCTCCCATCTTCTCTGTAGCCCCGGGGAGGTGGTGGTCCCCGGGGTCCACAACGGACCCCCGCCTTTACTTGATTTGTGCCCGGGGAGGTGACGGTCTGTGGGGCTGTGAGGGGGGCTGGAGCCCCCCACGCATGTTGTAATGTAGCCCTGGGGAGGTGGTGGTCCACGGGGCAGTGGGGGGTGCATGGCCCCCCACTTTTATTTTGGAAATATCTCTGGGGAGTTGGCAGTCCCCAGGGCTTTGTGGGGGGCAAGAGCACCCCACGCATTCATTTTATAAAGAAAGACCCGAGGAGGTGGTGGTCCCCGGGGCTGCAGAGACCCGCACGGACCCCCACATCTCATTTTAACATTGTCCCCGGGAACCGGCACACACAGCACACCCAGGGGCTTCAAGGAAACCAACGCAAATCTCGCAAAAAATGTAAAATAAATGCTTTTTTTGGCCCAGGGGGTTACAGTGTTTCTACTCTGCCTACTTTTCTTAATTGTTAACGTTTTTCTACCTTTTTCCTTGTGACTCGGACTTATGATATCTGTATATCTGAGAAATGTTTACATTTCTCAGGAACTACTGAATGGATTTACAACATTTAACAAAAAGAGTGCTTTCTGAACCAAAAGCTAGCTTTTTGCCAAATTTGGTGTAATTCCGTTCAGCAGTTTGGGCTACAGTCGTGTCTAAAGTTTCCTATGGAAATTACATGGAGAAAAAGTGTGTTGGGACCCCCCTTTTTCTCACCCACCTTGACAGATCACCCTGAAACTATTAACACAACAGCTGACATGAGTGGGCCATTAGTTTTTTAAATTTCGCAAAGATTCGACAAACGGTGTGAAAGATATTGGCTAACGAAAAAATGCTTTTTGAATAGAAACAAGGTCCTAACTATAATTACTTCTTGGTGACCGCCAGTAGGTAATATATCTATCTATCTATCTATCTATCTATCTATCTATCTATCTATCTATCTATCTATCTATCTATCTATCTATCTATCTATCTATCTATCTATCTATCTATCTATCTATCTATCTATCTATCTATCTATCTATCTATCTATCTATCTATCTATCTGTCTGTCTGTCTGTCTGTCTGTCTGTCTGTCTGTCTATCTATCTATCTATCTATCTATCTATCTATCTATCTATCTATCTATCTATCTATCTATCTATCTATCTAGCTAGATAAATATATTTCCCACTGAAAAAAACAAAGAATATAGTAATGTTACTGTTAGGTATCATAAAAAGATCTGTTTTCGTTTAATAAAAAAAGGAAATTCACTGCAAACAACAAAGGTTAAAGTATTGTTAAAGTTAGGTGAATTTGTCAGTGTCAATATTAATGTTTTGAACTAAAAAAAAACACAGCAATTCACCAGTTGTAGTTAGCAGTGCTAACAATAACTTGCACACCCGCCTTGCACCGCTTATGACCTCACATATGACATCACTCATGACATGATCTATGACATCTCAAATGATATAATTAATGACATAACTAGAGCTACTGGATTTTGATGTACATAGATCTTCTTTTCCTCACTTTAGCCACCTTAGTCTGCTAAACAATATCTCCTTTAATAGTCTTTTTATGGCAGGCTAGGTAGCAAAATAGTCTATGCAGAAATGTAGATTTATAAAATTTGCAAAAAGAAGTCCAGCCGGGAATATGGAATCTACCAGTTTGTTACAACTATTATAGGAATGTAGAAGTATTGTAGATGCCGTCATTCTGAAAGGATAGCTTAAACAAACTTAGCTCATGCAACCAAACTAGACAGGTTTTCAGCTGCCTACACATTCTTTCAATTGGCAGATACTACCTCTCCCCAGGTACTTATTGCTCAAGCAGATAAGAACCCTCCTTACATAAATAAAGCAATTTTTTTCTGTTTAAATAAGCAGATCATTTTGCCATCAAAAACAAGTTGAGCTACACAGAACAAGCTTCTCCAAAAGTACAGGTGTTGCTGAAGACAGTATAAACAACATCAGTTGTGCAATTAAGTTTTTTTCCTCACTTTCCACACAGTAACTGTTCCCTCTTTCTACTAAAGTAAACAGTTTTTGTTTTCCTTTTCCATATAATGTGTGACATGGTACTGCTGTATTTCAGAGCTTCTGTTTTCCATTTGCTTCCAAAAAAGACAAAATTGAAAGTTACATACTAATCAATAATTGATAAGAGTGATACATCACCATATTGTTTGGAGATTTCTCTCTTTTTTCACCCAAAATCACATATTTATTAATACGGTACTACTAACTTCATATCAATTTTACTTTGAAAATTCCACAACCTCAAACACTGTATATTTCTCTACAAATACATTATAACATGCCTTCAAACAGGGTTCCATAGCAATTTGTAAACTAACACATTCCTATTTACACACCTTTTGTAACAGTGAGTATAATGTTTTACTCTAGAAATACCAATATCTCTACTCAAACATCTCATAGGGTAAAATATTTGTAGTGTAAAGTTCATAAACACACTAGGCCTTGTATTAACAGATTGCAGATTCTTTCTTTTGTAATTTCAGAAACACTCCCTCATTTACTTAGAACTATATATAAATTAAACAATTAATGTTTTAACACAACATGCAAAACTTTGTGATATCTCTCTTATCCTAATCCCTACCTCTCAGAAGCTATATTAACAAACATAGACTTCTAGAAACAGCTTTTCACTCAGTTAAAATTAAATAGAAACGTTTTACCAACAGTAGTGCACTTACCAACACTTCTCAACAAAGTTCATAAAGTATATTTTTAATTACCTGTACTTAGAGCAGTTTCGTATAAGCAACTGAAGACACCAGTCTGTCTCACTTCCAAATTCAGTCACTTCTATTGAGCACAACTCAAACTGGCTTCCTTCTCCTCAAATCAATAAGAACATGTGAAATATCACTAGTTGTGCACCAGGTCACATCACAGCATTTCTTCAACCGTGTAATAAAAATGGTAACTATAGGTTGAACCATGGCCCTTTTTTTCTACTTTTCCCAATTATGATCTCATGTAATTTTCCATCATGGCCTCGCTAACTTCTTGTGAGAATGCATTCCTCCATGTGGCAAGCAACAGTCCCTGAAGCTTGTGAGCTCTTCCGAGAGTCTTGCGGGATTGCGACAAAATCATAGGGCAATAGTAGTATGTAGGACGGAGTATCCTTTTCACTGAGACCCAACTCTTACATGACAGGTGTGTGTAGGAGGGTGTGGGGAGAGACTGGCCTCTCCACATAGACCTCTTTCTCAGATGACAGGTGTGCATAGTAATGTGTGTTGAGGGACTGCCCTCTCCACTGAGACCTCTCACTTAGATGGCAGGTGTGCTTAGTGCTGTTTATGGAGAGAGACTAACATCTCCACTGAGACCTCAGTCTCAGATGATGGGTGTGCATAATAGGGTGTGTGGACAGAGCATGACCGTTCTTTTGAGAAGCCTCTCTTGGATGACAGGTGTGCGTAGTAGGATGTATGGGGAACGACTAGTCTTTCCACTGAGACCTGTCTTAGACGATGGGTATGCGTAGTAAAGTATGTGGTGAATGACTATTCTCTCTGCTGATGTATCTCTCTCTGATGATGGGTGTGCACTTGCTTAAGTTGAGAGAGACTACTCTTTCCTTTCAGACTTCTCTCTCAGATGGTAAGTCTGTATAGTAGAGAGTGTGACTTCTCCTTCCAGACCTCTCTCTCAGATATTGGGTGTGTGTAGTAGGGTGTGTGTAGAGAGACTGGCTTCTCCACTGAGACCTCTGTCTCAGATGACAGGTGTGCGTAGTAGGTTGTGCTAGAGAGAATGCTCTTTCTCCTGAAACATCTCTCTGAGATGGCAGGTGTGCATATTAGGGTGTGTACATTGACTGGCCTCGCCTGTCAGACCTCTTCCTCAAATAATGGCTGAGCCTAATAGGGGCATGAACATGGACTACCGTCTCCTTCTAGACTTCTCTCTCAGATGACGGGTGTGTGTAGTAGGGTGTGGGGAGGGGCTGGCCTCTCCTTTCAGACCCCTCTCTCAGATGATAAATGTGTGTGGTGAGAGACTGGCCTCTCCACTGAGACGTCTCTCTCAGATGATGGTTGTCCGTCGTAAGGTGTGTGACTGGACGGACTTATTTTTTCATATCTGTGCCTGAGATGACGGGTGTGCCTAGTAGTGTGTGGTGAATGTCTGGCCTTTCCTTTCAGACCTCTCTATCAGATGATGGATGTGTGTTGCAGTGTGTGGGGTGGGACTGCCCTCTCCTGTCAGTAGGGTGTGTGGATGAAGTGGCCTCTCCTGTCAGACATAACAGCTGTGTGTAGTAGTAGTGTGTGGAGAGGGACTGTCCTCTCCTGTAAGACCTCTCTTTCAGATGATGTGGGTGTGTAGTAGGGTGTTTGACCTCTCTCACACATGATGGGTGTGATAAGTAGGGTATATGGAGAGACACTAGCCTCTTGACGAAGACCTCTGTCTCACATGACGGGTGTGCACAGTAAGGTGTGCTAAGAGAGACTTCTCTCTCTGCTGAGACATCTCTCTAAGATGACGTGTGTGCCTATTGCAATATGTACATGAACTGGCCTCTACTGGCAGATCGGTCTCTCACATGGCAGGTGTGCATTTTAGGGTGTGTACATGGACTGGCCTAGCCTGTCAAACATCCCCCTTAGATGTTGGATGTGCATAGGAAGGTATGTACATGGACTACCCCCTAACTACTAACACCTCTCTCAAATATCTTCTTTGTGTAGTAGGGTGTATGGTGAGAGACTGGCCTCTCCATTAATTCCTCTCCCTCAGATGACAGGTGTAGGTATTAGGGTGTGTACATGGACTGGCCTTTTTTAACAGGCCACTGAATCTGATGACAGATGTGCTTAGTAGGCTATGTGGAGAGAGACTGACATCTCCACTGAGACCTCTCTCTGGAATTACATTTGTACATAGTATGCTCTGTCCAAGTACTGTCCTCCTTGCTAACACCCTTCTCTCTGATAATGGGTGTGCATAGTATTGTATTGTAATTGCAGTTATATAGCGCTAACTACCCCTGACGAGGCGTCAAAGCACTTTTTTGGCTAGTAGCACGCTACTCCGGACCCCATAAAGGATTGGTGTTGAATTAGTATAGTGAAATATGAAAGCAATTTGAGTAGTGGATCGATTAGTCAGTTATTTGGATTCAGGAGGATAGCGAAGGGATAGAAGAGGGAAAAAGGTTTTCAATTTATATAGCGCTTGTTACCCTTGATGGAGTGTTGAAGCGCTTTTTTCGTCGAGTAGCACGCTACTCCAGAACCCATAAAGGATTAGTGGTGAATTAGTATAGTGAAATATGAAAGTAATTTGAGCGGTGGAAAGTAGTCAGTTATTTGGATTGAGAATGATAGCGGAGGAGTAGTAGGGGTTGGGAAGAGACTCTACTCTACTCACAACTCTTGCAAAGTTGATGGGCATAAATAGTAGACTCTGATAAAAGCACTCTCTAGTAACACTCCTTTCCACAGTAGCAAGCATGCATACTGCAGTGTATTCAAAGATCACTTGCTCCTTTCTACTTTTCACAATCCTGCAAGAGTCTCACAAGATCATAACTGTTTTTGAAAACCAGAATTAAGCATCCAGTTATCACAGTACTTAACTCTTCAACACTTCCTCTCAAAAACTAGCACCACAATATGCATTCCTACTAATGGAGTGTTTTGAGAGGGTCATTGATAGAATATCGATGTTCAAAAATCGAAAAAAATATAGACTACAAAAATATTGACTCCCATACCTACACAGGTAAGTACAAAAATATTGAACCAAAAATGTTGATTTAAAAAATATCAATGTTCAAAATATCGATTTAAATACACATATAAGATAAAATACATCATGGGCCAGCCAGCCAACATGGCGGACGCGACTTGTTAATACTCCGTCCATCGATCCCCTTTTATCCTAAGTAATTATCCTGACAGCGCCAAAGCTCAGGAGCAGTCGTCGGACGGAGTACAGCACCGGCGAAGAGTTGTACCGGGTGCTTTACACTTCTGGAAGTACTGCGACGAGAGCGGCGAGCGCGCAGTCCTGCTGACAGTTGGGCCGTGCACGGACATTTTGTGAACAGAGTTGCCCGCCTGCAGTGGAATGGCCGCTCCGCAGCCCTGACGGAACCCATGGCGGTGAGGGCACTGAGACGTGACAGCATCCCGTGGTGACCGGGGCACCCGTGCCCCCGCTGCGGCATCCCTCGTGCAGCTTGGGACAAGCTGAGGAGTGAGCGCTGAGCACGTGGACCCAGACGAGGTGACAGCGGGCGGGAGAAGTGACAGAGCCCACTGCAAGCACCCGAGCGTGTGCGGGCACTGTAGTGACGGCGCAACACTTTCACCGGCACTCGTCTGCAGCCCAAGACACCAGAAGACCACGCAAGGTTCCAGGTACTCTGGGCAGCGAGGGGCTGGCTGGCGGTGGAGCGGCGCGAGACTGCGCAATTCCGGGGGGAGATGCTGGGAGTTCCCCCCCGGAAGCTCCAAGTGTCAGAGCGGGCAATACCCCTTTGCGGACCCTTGCGCCCTGGAGGTTACACAGAGTGGGGGGAAATAACTGCATCAGTGCCTCACCGAGAAGCACACACGCTCAGCACGGCGAAAGTCAGGATAGGAGGCAGGGAACTAAGACCCCCCCGAGGTGAGCGGAAGCGCGAAAACCGGACGGCTGCCGAAGCTAGCTTCCGGAAATGTTGTTCTATTGGTGATGTCGGTTGTCCACTTATTATTTTTTGGCACAGTGTCCCGCGTTGGATGATCATAAGGCTTTGAGTTGAAAAAGGTAAGAGCTGTGTGAGGAGGTATTGAGGTGAGGAGCATCTAGACCAAATTCTAGAGGTTAAAACAGTGTCTTATTTTTTCTTCACAGCTATTGGGTCCTGAAGAGAACTCTACAGCGATTAAGAGTTCGAAACACGTAGACCAATTTTGTATAGCCATAAGAATGCTGAACAATAAGCTTTAATTAGACACAACAATACAAAGTGTTTAAATTTGGTTCTATGGCATTGTTTAATAATTTAAAGATTGAAGAGAATTGAATTGTAAATATTCTTTTGTGCACTGTGAATGTATAGGATGTTTGATTGAGTGCTTGAAAAGGTTGAATGAGAGATTGAATGTGTAAACTAGAATTTTGTAAAATTGAATGTTTTTATTGTGATTTTTTGGTTGCAATCATGATGTAAAAGATGTAAAGGTGTAAAAATTGCACAAATGTTTTGGTTTTGATAAAAAATAATTAAAATAAAAGATTGATTCAGACAGGGTTAGTAGTCTGGTAAACATGTTGTTGGATTTTCAATATAGTGATACGAATTGAGATAGAATAAGACAACAGTATTGGCAGTTGTTTAGTTAAATATTGGTCAGAGGCTTGGCCTTACTGTTGGGAGCCCAAACCCAGTGGTGTTATTTGTTGTTATAGCAGACAGTTGTCTACGAGGTTGCCTTGGTAGCGGCGACTTTTGGAGTTGGTATTTGTTGAGTGGACTTGCGGTTTTCGGTCCCGCGACGTGGGAAATAATTGGTATTGTTGCGACATATTTAGTTTGTTTGAGTGTGGTGAGTTATAGAATATCTGAAAATGAAACTTTTGCGTATAGCGAAGAACATATAAAAAAGCTTCTAGCTGCTCCTCCACTTTTTGCCTCTGCCTCATTGAGCATTTCAAAAATTGAATAATGATGGTTCTGTCGGACCGAAATACCCAGTGATTTAGTATTTCAATATTGTTTTTTGTGTACTTTGTCCCTAGTCAGGATACAAAGATAGCAATATTTATATCAAGACAATTAAATACACTGACCACAAGATAAAGCAGAAAGCGAAATTTTACTCAAACACTTTCATATTTTGAATTTGAAACACAAATAACTACAGATGCTGTCCCTAAAACACACTTAAAACATAATTGACACATAAGCTTTGTGCAAAACTTGATACACAATTAAAACAACAAGTAAAATTGTAAATTCATATACTCATTGACAAAGACAACTACATATACAATAATCTGATAGGTACAACAATGTAATCTTGGTTCCTAAGAGATTCTGAATAGTTGGTTCATATAATGAGGGATTGCGTCGACGTTTCGACCCTGGGGACGATGCGGTGATTTAGCGCATCTAGGGCGGGTCTTCATCAGGACTGTATACATGTAGGACAGCCTCTTGTGGACCTTGCTCCGCTTGGAGTCCTGGTCTCTTTCTGAAATGTACTGCTGGTCAGCCGACTCAGACAGCGTAGATGTTCCTCATACCTCTGCAATGATTACTTATACAGGAGGCAGAGTGAAGCGATTGGATGTGGAGGTCTATCCATCAGAAGGAGGGCTAGTAACAACTCTTTTTAAGAAACAAAGGAACCGGAACAAGGCCCTCCATTTTTCCAGCAATCACCCTCAGAACTTAAAAGAGAAGTGTATGTGTTTCCACGTTTTGTCCTAACTCTAATATGTTGAAAAAGGTGATAACCCAAAATTGGCATTTGGTGAAAAATCTAAATGAGACACTAAATAGTGTTCCATTGTTCGCCTTCAAAAGGAGCGCAGTATTGCGAATCAAATAGTGCATGCTGCACTACCCCAAAAGAATCCAGTGTCAGTTAGATCTTTTGTGGGGCTTCCACCCATACAGGGTCACCACAAATGCGGGACCTGTATATGCTGCTCCACGACAGAGGAAGGATGTATTTTTGAGCATAATAACATCCACTGGAAACATGAGACCTTCACAAATTGTAAATCACGGTACGTCGTGTGTGGGATAAAATGTCCCTGCAACATGTTATATATTGGAAAAACCAACCAAGAAATAAGAGCACGAATTATCCAACATAAATCAAGAATCAAAAACAACATTCAAACAGCCCCGTTGGTGAACCACTGGTGCCTCAACAATCATACAGAAAAAGACCTTGCCTGGACGATCATTTCAAAAGTGGAGACTGACCTAAGAGGCGGTGACCTCGATGCTAAACTATCCAGAAGAGAAGCCATGCTAATTGTCCAATACAATACCCCAGTTGATGGGCCCAATGAATTGTCGGAAATGTACAAACTAAGCTAAAAGTACCCCTCCGAAAACTTTTTTTCTGGCTGACCAAGGGAACCAATATTCACCTCTGTTTGCAATATTGATCATCACTGGATGCTAAAATATAAGATCATCGAGTGGAATCTAGTAGTAGACTGAGATGGGACAATCTAATAGAAGGAACCATTTGAAAAATGGAAGCACTTACAATAGAAGGAACCGTTCGACAAATGTAAGTATTTACAATAGAAGGAACCGTTAAAAAAAATGCAAGCATCAACAACATAAGAAAGTTTGACAATATACAGTGAAAAGAACGAAAGGATCGTGGAGCAATTAGTCAGTTTTTCTCTCCCCCTGCCACGGGTCACAAGACGTTTGAAAACAAAGGTGACCCCCCTGGGAACAAGTGTCTATATGAGAATGAACGAGCATCGCAATTACTTCAACTCCCAGAAACCATTGTGCTGGTAAAATCTAACCTGATTACGAGGGAACGTGTAATTTGGTATTGCACCGCTATTGTTAGATTTGTGGATGACAATTGGGCAGGATCCATTAGCGCAATTGGATTGAGATGACTATTAGATTCCTGACAGTTGTCCCGGCATTTCTGCTGTATATGAACAAGAGACCACATTTCCTGTGGACCCCTGCGTTGAGGACAACAGATCCTGTGATTCCCTGTACCAGGAAGACAACGTAAATAATCCATGCGGTACGCGCATCTTTAGAGACTGCAACCATTGAGCACGCCGACTTATGCTGCTGGATTCTATGTTAAGCGCTTAGAGGTAATTCACTCTTTTCCACTGCCCATTGCTAGATCTTTTTTATTGAATTCCACCCGAGAGTGGTGAATATTAACAACACTGCCTCTTGCTTCTCGTAGCAGGCTTGCCCTTGAGTGCGCACTCGTGTATTGAAGCTAATAAAAGGATCTGTGGAGAATGTATTGAAATTACTGAAACACGAGTAAGTTTAAAAGACTCTTTATAACACACTTCGCGCTTTTGATTAGCGTGTTAGCTTATGAATGTTGATTTACTCTCCAGGTTCCATATGTGAAGTCATGTAAGTCTGGATAAGACGGCTGTCTAAGAGATAGATGTAAGTAGTGCTTGCTAGTATTTTGTAAGAGCAAATAGAAGAATATGAGAAAAATGTTGTTCTATTTGTGTTGTCGGTTGTTTACTTAATGTTTTTTGGCACAGTGTCCCGCGTCGGATGATCATAAGGTTTTGAGTTGAAAACGGTAAGAGCTATGTGAGGAGGTATTGAGGTGAGGAGCATCTAGACCAAATGCTAGAGGTTAAAACAGTGTCTTGTTTTTTCTTCACAGCTATTGGGTCCTGAAGAGAACTCTACAGTGATTAAGAGTTTGAAACACGTAGACCAATTTTGTATAGCCATAAGAATGCTGAACAATAAGCTTTAATTAGACACAACAATACAAAGTGTTTAAATTTGGTTCTATGGCATTGTTTAATAATTTAAAGATTGAAGAGAATTGAATTGTAAATATTCTTTCGTGCGCTGTGAATGTATAGGATGTTTGATTGAGTGCTTGAAAAGGTTGAATGAGAGATTGAATGTGTAAACTAGAATTTTGTAAAATTGAATGTTTTTATTGTGATTTTTTGGGTTGCAATCATGATGTAAAAGATGTAAAGGTGTAAAAATTGCACAAATGTTTTGGTTTTGATAAAAAATAATTAAACGAAAAGATTGATTCAGACAGAGTTAGTAGTCTGGTACACATGTTGTTGGATTTTCAATATGGTGATACGAATTGAGATATAATAAGTATTGGCAGTTGTTTAGATAAATAATAGAAGCTAGCTTCCAGCGGGAGCCCCAGCAACACTGACGCCATTATAGCAGTGCGGCCAGAGAAGACGCTGTAGCACCCCTTCCCGGGACCCTGGACCTCGTGAACTGCTGGGAACTGAGGGAAATAAGTGACCGTGGAACGACTCTAAGTGCCCAGGTGTCCCCGGGGCGGAGAAGGCATTTATCATGGAGCAGTGGGGCTGAGCGGATGGTGCACCCTGCTGCCGACGACAACAGGCGAGGCCTGAGGCACGCACAGGCGACATACTGCTGATCAAGGGAATGATAAAGACACAAGTGGATTGATGCAGCTTCCCGCTCTCGTGCCTGACAAAAGCTACTGCGGTTGCGAATGCAGACGCTTCTGACACTTGCTGAGTTGCCCCCTCCCTGTCCTGCGTGTGTCATTCGCTGGTGATTAGACCTGAAAGAGCCGTACTGTGGACTCCGCAGTCCGGTACCAGTGACAATATCTACAAGGAGAGCGAAGTGACAAGGCAACCGTAAGCAGCACCTCCCTGATAACGCCTCCTGGGGGATCCCCGCATCTGAGGTTCCCCTAATTTTTGACACCGGTGTTGCTACGCTGTTAACCATTCCCACAACCCGCGAATGCCCACGGCGCAGCAATTGGTAATGGGTCGGATACGAGCCAAGACGCAATAAGGCCACCTGAGGGCCGCCAGCCTTGACCCTCTGCAGGGAGCTGCGGGAGAGATGCCGGGACCGTCGACCATGACCCTGGCAGCCAAAATGGACTCCGTACTCGCGACAGTGGAGCGGATTGGGACCGCACTAGATCACACCAAAACCTCCCTAGAGGCCAGGATTGATAAAGTCACCTCATACTTTACTTTGCTCCATGCTGACCACCGCAAATTAGCCAATAAAGTAACAGTGCAGGCCAAACTCTGCGGGAGCTTCAACCTGTGACGCACAATCATTCAGTTGCCCTGCAGGACCTCATAGACCGGGTCCATATGCTAGAGGATCGAGCAGAAGACGCGGAAGGGCGCTCACGCCGTAACAATGTTCGCGTGGTAGGTCTGCCTGAAGGCGAAGAAGGGAAAAACCCGGAACAATTTACAGAGATCTGGCTGCGCAACCTCCTACTCAAGGGAACATTGTCAGCGCAATTTGTGGTGAAGCGGGCCCACCGCATACCGACACAGAACCCGCAGCCGGGTGCCAGACCGTGACCATTCATATTCAAATTACTCAACTATAAGGACAGGGATGCAGTACTCCGTGAAACACGCAAGATGGACCCCCTCACTGTGAATGGCAGCCAAGTTATGCTTTTCCCGGACTACACAGCACTCGTGCGTAGGAGCAACTACACGGCTGTGAAGTGCCAACTCCGGTCTCTGGAGCTACCTTATTCGCTGTTGTTCCCAGCCCGACTGCGGGTGGTCACGAAAACTGGAACTCGCTTCTTTGATTCCTTGAGGAGACATGGGACTGACTTGAAGATTCAGGCCTATGGACGGGAGGGCGGCCCTCGGGTACTGACGACAACACCGCGTGGAGCAAGAAACCCAAGCGACTGAGGCAATTGGGACAACAGAAGACCGGAAACCAGGGAACTGCAGCCCCAACTCCTGAGCACATGAGGAAGGAGAGGCACAATGCATTGGAGGCGGTCACAACTCTTGGATCTCCGCACATCCAGGAACGGTCAGACTGTTCCACGCAAGACATGCTGGTGATCAGTGGCTCATCCTCGCCATCCACGGAAATTTCGGTAGACCTTGGCCTGCCAGTGGTCACCCCATAGACTGCTGATGGCATATGATGGCGTGCTGACAGGACTTTCTGAAACATAAGCAACTCACGCAAGTAGCCACGTATTTTCTGTAACTTATGGTCTTGCTAGTTAGCATACTAGAGGGGGGAGGCCCCTTCTGGGTGACGCTTTACACCATTCTAAATCCTGCTGCGACGACTTAATAGTGTGCCTCTCGCTGGGCAACACAGGGATATATTAGGGGCCACATACAGGCTTGTTTGGTACATCAACCCACATACCGTTATACCCAAAGGTGTGCTCTTGAGGTCCTGGCAGATAGTACACCTAACTTGTCAACATTGACCCCATAAATTACTATTTGCATCATAAGGAAAGGGACCGAAGTGGTGCCTGATGCCAAAGTCGACTCATACATGTAGAATTGGGGTAGTGGTCACCTTAGCCGTTACTGACTGGAATCGGAGACAGTGGGCCCACTAGATTAATCAAGATGAGAATTCCACATTACACTGATATAGCAGCAACACCGATGCAATTCACTGGAATGCTCATGATATGAGAGCACGTGCTCACACCCGACCCATACCACTGAGCCGGCGACGCATGGGTCCCAAGAGTCGACTTTCAGGATTAAGTAGATGGCGCATCGCGCACACTGGAATCTGAGGGGTAGTCATATTAAAATGACATCAATGCACGCACCCCAATAGGCAACACGTTGGCCTAGTTTATAGCACTCATTTGTTGTATGAGGTTTAGTCAGACATCGCGCAATGCCTGCCCCAGATGTTATATTGTCGTTGTTTTTACCATGTTTACTGTTGTTGATTTTAATGCAGCTCACCGACACGCTCCTGCCTGCCCTTGCCTCCTGCACTCTGTGGCGCTTCCGGCCCCTACTGTTCCTATCACCTAAACTTACTCAGACGTGATGCGAGCTGATATAATCACATGGAATATACGTGGGATGTACACACTTGCGCGTCGGTACTCCATATTTGCGTATTTTCCGAGTCACTCCGCTGCCATCGCCTTGCTGCAGGAAAAGCACATAACCCAGATGGAACTGGACAGGTTGCGCAAGCGTTGGAGAGGGCAGGTATATGGCACTACATATTCAGCACACGCTAGAGGTACATTGATATGGGTGAGGGCAGGTACCCCATTTATCTGCAGGGACACTGTGATAGATCCCTTGCAAAGGGGACACTCAATGGCCAACAAATACTACTAGGATCCATATATGCCCCGAATACAGATCAGCCCTTGTTTCTGATGCAACTGTCTGCTGCACTGGCCACTTATGCTGGCCTCCCCTGGTTATTGGGTGGAGATTTCAACTCAGTGCTTGATGTGCACAAGGATAGATCCTTCCCGCCCCTTCGGACGACGATAGCGGGTTCAAATGCGCAGGCGCTATGATGCAGTGACCTTTGTGCAGGCGACTGTCATCGGCGCTCCAACGCCTTGAGCTACAGCTCCTACAGTATGAAAGGGAGGGAGAGGGTGGAGACGGACAACCCAGCCAACTAGAGGATCCCAGGGCACAACACGCGGAACTCATAGAAAAACTAAGGTGCCACAACTACACTGCTCATACAGCCCGCACCCATGCCAAAGCTGATAGGGCAGGTTGCCTGCTAGCCTGGCTATTGAAACAGGAAGAGAAGCATGCCCCAATAGGAGCCATACGCACACCGCAGGGGAACCTGGTGTACACACAGAGGGAAATACACAGAGTAATGTCAGACCACTACTCACTGTTGTACCAATCCAAAGTACGCTGCTCCGGCCCCGACCTAGAGAGGTTCCTAGAAAAGGTCCAACTACCCGCAGCCACAGGAGAACAAGAGGCGCTTAACGGTCCATTCACACTAGAGGAAATAAGTGAAGCAAAAGAGTCGATGGCCTCCGGGAAAACGCCGGGTCCAGATGGCCTACCAGCCGAATATTACAAGGCTTACCGAGAATCTCTGGCGCGACATTTACACACTCTGTACTCCACAGCCCCCATCGATGCGGGAGGCTTACCTAGTGTCTCTGTTAAAGCCAGGCAGAGTCCCGGAAAACCTAGGGTCATATAGGCCACTGGCACTCCTAAATGTGGATTACAAATTCCTTGCCAAAGTCCTGGCGGAGAGATTAGCGCCGATAGTCCCTGAGCTGGTCCACAATAGGGGAGATGCCCCGGTAGGGGAAGGAGCAACCCAAAAGTGGGCAATTGCAATGACAGACAAGAGCGCGCGCTCCGCCTGACGTCCGAGAAGCACTGCGGCACGGAAGGTGGATGGGGAGGGGAAGATCCTAGGGTGGGGCGGGGGATAGGGGAAATGCAAATAGGGGGGACGGGGCATAGGGGAAATGCAAATAGGGAAGGGAGAGACAGGGAGCGCATCACACACCTGAACACAAATATATGCTGCTAGTTTTTTTCTTTAAACTTTTGTTGGTTGTTTTCTGTTGTTCATAACATCTGTGTACTTGCCCGAGCTGTATGGTATGCCCGACTTTACACAGAGTGAAAAAGGAACTGGATCCAGCACATGACGAGGGTTATCCCTGCGGACTATACACAATTATCGAGACTCAATTTGTAGCTCTGTCTACAATAACATCAAGCACATGTTTGATATGAACCGCTGATTATTCGTAATGCTTATTTCATGTAGATGGATGGTTTACTACAGAGTCAACTTTATGTGATACATGTTATTTTTCATGTTGATGTAATCTTCAAAACTGAATAAAAACATATTTAAAAAATAAATAAATAAATAAATAAATAAAATACATCAAATATTAATATTAATTTTAACAAAATAAATAACTTTTAATATACATTTTTACAAATATTTTATAAAAAATAAACACACAAACAATAATTTATACATCTATAAATTTACTTTAAAATAATTAACTATTAGCTTTAATTTTGAAAATAATATGCAAATAAAATATGTATATACATTATTTAAAATATAAAAAATTCTAGAATAAATTAAAACATTAAACTATATAAAAAAATATTTAAACTTAAATTACCCAATACAATCAGTGCAACTGTGAGGAAAGTGTTGGATACCAAAATAATTAAATTTAGTATTCCAACTCCAGGGAGTGCAACAGTAGGGAAAGTAATGGATAGCGGAGGGGTAAAGATAACTATTCCCACTCCAGTAAGAGCAACAGTAGGGAAAGTGTTGGATAGCGGAGGGGTAAAAATTACTATTCCCACTCCACTGAGTGTAACAGTAGGATAAGTGTTGGATAGCGGAGAGATAAAAATTACTATTCCTACTCCAGTGAGTGCAACAGTAGGGAACGTGCTGGATAGTGGCGGAGTAAAAATTACAATTCCAACTACAGTGAGTGCAGCAGTAGGTAAAGTGCTGGATAGCAGAGGAGTAACATTTACTATTCCCACTCCAGTGAGGGCAACAGTAGGGAAAGTTTTGGATAGCGGAGGGGCAAAAATTACTACTCCCACTCTGAAGAGTGCAACAGTAGGGAACATATTGGATAGCAGAGGGGTAAAAATTAGTATTCCCACTCCACTGAATGAAACAGTAGAATAAGTGTTAGATAGCGGAAGAGTCAAAACATGTATTCCTACTCCAGTCAGTGCAACAGTAGGGAAAGTGTTGGATAGTTGAAGGGGAAAAATTACTATTCCCACTCCGGAGAGTGCAACAGTAGGGAAAGTATTGGATAGCAGAGAGGTAAAAATGACTATTCCAACTCCAATGAGTGCGACAGTAGGAGAAGTGCAGGATAGCGGAGAGATAAAAATTACTATTCCCACTCCAGTGAGTGCAACATTAGGGAAAGTGCTGGATAGCAGAGGGGTAAAAATTACTATTCCCACTCCACTGAATGCAACAGTAGGGAAACTGCTGAGATAAAGAGAAAAAACTCAAACACTTAGAAACAAATAAATATTTTAAAAATAAAAAATAAAAAAAATTATTAAACAAAAAAAATAGTAAACATATAAAAAGAACACATATTATAATACTAATTGCATATAAAAAAAACCTACACATATTATATAAAAGAAAATAATAAATACATTCACAAAAAAATTCTTCTTTCAAACAAGACAATATTTACAAACAATTTTTTTTATTAAAACACACATTAAGTTCCTATCTTATACCACCACACCAATAACAAAACACGTCAACATTTTTAATTACATTTATTTACATAATTAACATAATAATGAATTAAAAAATATTATTAATAAAAGAACTAATAAACATTAATTGACTACACACACTTTAGCACTATATTATCCACAACACACACCTAAATTAAACTATAAAATAATAACACACAATAAAAACCATTACTATTAACAACTAATACATAATTAAAATATATTCACTACCCACCCTTTACCCCTTTAAAAGTAAAAACAACACACAAAAAATAAACAATTACCCAATATACATATCAAATAATTAACATTAACATCTATATATAATTATTTAAACACAAATTACTCCCCACTATTTACTCCTATAAAAATCACAACACACACCTAAAATTAATTACACAATCACCATCATTAATTACCAATTAATTTATTAAAATTAAGTAACAACCAAATATTAATTCATCAATTAAAAATAAATTACTTCCCACCGTTTACACCTATAACCACCACAACACACACCTAAAATTGTTTTTTTTTAATAGCAAAATTAATATCCAATGAATAAATTAAAACAAATTAATTCCCACCCTTTACACATATGAACACTACAACACACATCTCAAATTAATTACACAATTACCGTAATTAATTTCCAATTAATTAATTATAAATAATTAATAACCAATTATTAAATAATTAATAATAAATTACTTTACGCATTCAACACTATAACATCCCAATTAAACAAATATTAATAAATAAAATGTACTCAATACATTTAATATAACTCAATTTAATATAACTAAATTACTTCCCACCCTATTCCCCTATAAACCCACAACCAGCTACTGAACTAAAAACGCAAAATTCAAATAAAAATAAATAAATATTAACTACTAAAAATGTAACATATAGATTAAAAATCACATACTTATAAAATATATACTAACATACATAACAATAATAAAAAATCGATAAGTTTAACAACTATATTTTTTCAAACGATATAAAACACTTCACTATTTTTAAAATCGATATTACTTACCTTAAGTCGATATTCTTGATCACGATATTCTTGCTGTCGATATTTCTGACCTAGGATATTAATGACTCGATATTTGTTCAACTCAATATTTTATACTCGATATTCTGTCTCTGCACAGTTTTGAGAACTTATCAACCCCTTTTTACTATTAGTTAAAAACAATATACATTTAATTTCTTCCCAGCATCTATTCCTTAGAATCCTCCTCTCTAAACTTAGGGGGACAGTATGCCTTTCTACTGCCCTCCTACATAGCTTTTTTACTTTATTTCCACAATGTCACCAATTTTTCACAACAAACAGTAATGGCGACCATTTCATTTTTAACATTCCAAAAGCCAGCCAATCAGAGCGTTTGCGGGACTCGTAGTAGCCTCTTCCTCCTGAGAGAGCGTGAAGGCTCACCGAAAAAACCAGGACTCTCTACTAACCACATGCCTCCATTTCTGCTCTTGCAGGCCAAACTATAAAATAATTTTTTATTCTTAATTTCTCAAAAAGTACTGAACAGATTTACACCAAATCCCAATAAGCACAACCTGCAGACTAAGATCTAGCTTTCTGCCAAATTTGGTGTAATTCTAATAAGCAGTTTCTTCTGTAGCCATGTCTAAAGAAGTCTATGGAAAATGCATGGGGATTTTCCATTTTGGTCCCCTCCATTTTTCTTGGCCCCTGATGGATCACCCTAAAACTTTCAAGGAAGGAGCAGAGATGGATAAACAATTTTTTTACTGGGAAAGTTTTGTGGAAATTTATCAAACGGGGCCAAATAAATTAGCAAACCAAAGAAATGGTCTGTCTATGGAAAATCAGACCTAACTATAACTACCTAGTGGGGAATGCCACCAGGTAATATATATATACCTAAGCAGAGCCTTGTGGGAGCGTAAGTTATAGTTACCTTAGGTAGCTATAACTGCTGAATGTTACCGGTTTTATACAAGTGAAATCTCTCTCTCTCTCTCTGTGTATATATATATATATATATATATATATATATATATATATATATATATATATATCACTGAAAAAACCATAGGTTAGAGACCATATATAGTTAGCTGGACATTTTATTGACATAAAACCAATGAAATTCCATATATAGTTAGTTGCACTAACTATATATCGCGCACCCGCAATCCACTGCTGATGATGTCACATATTACATCATTCATGACATGGTCAGTGACATCACTGATGACATCACTGATGACATCTCAAATGACATCACTGATGACATCACTGATGACATCTCAAATGACATCACTGATGACATCATCTAGTGTCTGTGTGTTTTTGTAAAGTTTAAATATGTTTTACATATTGAAGAATGAGTGGATGTATGGAAGACTGAGTGTGTGTGTGGCTGGCTGGGAGGTGTGTGACTCTGTGCATATCAATGTGTACTTGTATCAGTGATTGTATGAGAGAGTAAGTATGTGTTAGTATATGTGTGAAAAGTATGGTGTTCTGTGTTTAACTGTATAGATGAGGAAATCGAAGTGTGATTGATTCTTCACAGGACTGACTAGTGTATGAGTGCATATGATAGTGTTGTAATAATGAGTGACTGTATGTATGAGTGATTGTATGGGTGAATGAGTGAATGTGTGTGTAGACGTAGGAATCAGTGAGTGCGTATGTAGTAACTGGTATTGGTGTGTCATGATGTCATCAGTGATGTCATTTGAGATGTCATCCGTGATGTCATTTGAGATGTCATCAGTGATGTCATCAGTGATGTCACTGAAGTATGGTGTTCTGTGTTTAACTGTATAGATGAGGAAATGGAAGTGTGATTGATTCTTTACAGGACTGACTAGGTGTGTGAGTAACTCCATGGATGAGTGGCAGTGTGTGAGTGTCTGCATAGGTGTATGAGTGCATATGATAGTGTTGTAATAATGAGTGACTGTATGTATGAGTGATTGTATGGGTGAATGAGTGAATGTGTGTGTAGACGTAGGAATCAGTGAGTGCGTATGTAGTAACTGGTATTGGTGTGTCATGATGTCATCAGTGATGTCATTTGAGATGTCATCAGTGATGTCATTTGAGATGTCATCAGTGATGTCATCAGTGATGTCACTGACCATGTCATGAATGATGTAATATGTGACATCATCAGCAGTGGATTGCGGGTGCGCGATATATAGTTAGTGCAACTAACTATATATGGAATTTCATTGGTTTTATGTCAATAAAATGTCCAGCTAACTATATATGGTCTCTAACCTATGGTTTTTTCAGTGAATTTTCAAGGTTTTGTAAATGCAAATTCCTAACTATATATGGTCTATAACCTATGGTTTTTTCAGTGAATTTCATTGGTTTTTTAAAAGCTAATATCTATAGCTGTAAAATATATTCTTTATTACGTGACGTATCACGTAGCCACGTGAGACGCCTCATGACGCGTCGCATAACCGTGACGTATCGGCTCTGCAGCGCAAACAAAACCCGTAACGTAAGCGTGCCGGAGCACGCTTACAGATATATATATTTTTTTTAACCTTAATTAGACAAAATCCACACGTGCACATATCTTGAGGCCTTGCAAAGGCACATCAAACAAACAGTCCCTACAATTTTGCCAAGTTTGCTGGAAATCTATTCCCTTAATTTTTTTTTTACTGTTTCTCTTGGTTTTCCCCTTGTTACGCTTACCGGGACGCTACCCGGTACGCGAACCGGACGCTCCAAAAACACAAGATGGCGGACTCCCGTTACGCTGCCGGTTAGCTGCCCGGTTCGCGTACCGGGAAGCGCCTCTACCGCGAAAAATCGCGGGGGACTTTAATATCCCCCTCATCAATCCTAGGGGTTTACCTTGCCCCCTTTCCTTCATTTCCCCCTTCTTTTTTCACCACATCTTGTCTCTCGAACCTTCCGAGAGACAAGATGGCGGCCGCTCCGGACTGTTTACAATGTTGACAGCTACGCTGCCGGTTAGCTGCACGGTTAGCTGCCCGGTGAGCTGCCCGGTGAGCTGCCCGGTGAGCGTACCGGGACGCGCCTCTACGGCGTAAAATCGCCCCAAATTTTTATTTTTTATTTTGTGCCCCGCGGGGCACTTTAATATCCCCCTCATCAATCCTGGGGGGTCAGGAGTGGTCTACCTTGCCCCCTTTCCTTCATTTCCCCCTTCGTTTTTCACCACATCTTGTCTCTCGATCGTACCGAGAGACAAGATGGTGGCCGCTCCGGACTGTTTAGAATGTTGACAGACACCGGAGAGCCAATCAGCTTCGCCTTGTGGAAAAGTAAATTTTGCCATGTTGTATGTGCCTACGTGTTCCCCATGTTATGCTATATGTGCATGATCGATATGCATGTATTCCTTTCTGATCGATTAAAGACGCAATTACAGTTGTGTCCATCTCTAGTATGCCAGTTTCCAGTCCTCGTGAAAGCAACGAATATCAGGCCTATGTAAAGCTACGTTGCCACGTTTCACAGTGTGCACGTTAATTCATTGAATTGTCCCCGTTTCTAGGCCTCAAAAGGGCCCGGACTCAGATTCAGCTCCTGTCTCCTGAACCCTCTCCGAGGAGCGATACAAGCCCCCACCTGTATCCCTGACCCTTAGCTTACTTCTTGCCACGCAGTGCCCGGCTCGGCCTGGCTCTGCCTCCCAGTCTGCCAAGAATATGTTATGTTTCTAGTTATCAGTCCAACCCTCCTTCTCTGCATTCCTAAGCTACTGAATCGCATCAATAGTTTCCGTCATGGTCTAGCCTTTATGTCTCTATGTAAGAGAAATACTGTATTAATATTCATAGAATATTCCTTACACACGCAATACATGTAGAATTATGCATGCACCAGTCTTAATGTCTGTTAGCCTTTGCCCTGATAACTTTTGGATTCTATCAACATGTACTATAAACACCAGATACTAGATATGCCTGGGTACATGTTGCTCTGACACTCCAGACTTTAGTCTCCTCTTCTAGCGCAGAAGTCATAGCCCCCAGTTTTCCCTGGTAACACGTCATTGTCGGTTTGCGCGCACCACTAGGTTAGAGGTCCCAGCTGCTCAGGTAGCCCCCTCCATGTTTCCGCCCCTTTTATGACATATTCTGTTACGTTTGCATCACATGTCTATGTATACGCCCTGTACACGCCTTCTTGTTACATCATTTTGCCCTTATCTTTCGCGACTGCTACGAAACCACGCCTACTGCTACGCCTACTGTATTGAATGTAATGTATTTTGTTTAACTATAAATATTGTGCACTGTTATTAAAAGCTAGCCAATTGCCTATTCCTGCCCCCGGCAGCTGCCATCCTATTCCCATGCAGGCTGTCCTGTTCCTGTCCTTTATGCCTGATTAAAGCCTGTACACTCCAGCTACCTCGAATCTTGACTCTTATTTATTGAGCTATCTGTTTATATGAGTATCCCGAAAAATAGAACCGGTAATTAATTATTTATTTACCACATAATGGCGCCCGAATAGGGTCTTGCCCTTTCCTCACGCGCCGGAGAAGCCACGCAGGCCCCCTGATCCTCTGCAGCCGTGACGGAACCATACCGTGCACGTGCAGATATTTCTGCTTCAAGTATCCCTCAGGCCCACGGAGGAGACGGAGGTTGCGGTCCAGCGTCCAGACGAGGCGGTGGAGGAACGCGGCGAGTCCCGACCAGAGCCCAAGCCGAGAGTCCAAGGTCCGAGGTATCCGGAGGCCCACCTGTAACTGAAGTCCGAAGTTCGTCCGTCCGTCGTCGTAGCAGTCCAGTCCAGTCCGAGGCCTTCCGTTCTTGCTGCCCGGTGAGTACCGTTGCTGGGGTAGTATCTAGACAGGGTCAATTAATTTGTCTCTGGTCCGTGGGTTTGGGTACACAGATCCAACACGAAGTGTCCACCTAGGTGGATGCGGGTCCTGACGTGTCTCTTTATGGGACCGGTAAGTTTCGTACTGTTTTAGCAGTGCATCTAGTCATTCTAGTAAGTTTCTGTTCCAGTAAGTTCTGTTCTCGAGAAATTCATGTGTTCTGTTTTATTATAAATGTTATTTCATGTGTTTTCAATGTCGTGGTATGAATGATTCGTTTTTTCAAGTTATTATTGTGTTTATCGTGTATTGTATTGTGTCCAGACTCCAGTCTAAATTATGCCTCTGTTCTCGAAATTACGTCAGTTAAGAACTAGAAAAGGTCTGCTCGAGGAAGCAGTTCCTGTCCCGCCTAGGGACAGTCCAGGTCATTTTATATATCATAAGCATGGCATAAGTGCCATATTATATCTAGACTTATGGGTGGAGTACACCAAGGAATTAGAAGAGAAATATAGATGGCCCGTATCAGGTACGTGGGATGCAGAGTGCATCATGCGAGTAGAAGAAGTATTATGGAAAAAGAAAGCCAGACAGTCCCAGAAAGATGCCATCGAGTTATGGCGCAAAGAATCTCATAAAAGAACCGAAAAAGAAATCAGAAAGTCAGAATTAAGTAGAGAATCCTCAGAAAGAGCCCAAGAAAGGGAATTAATCGAAATAGGTGAACGAGTTAAAGCCGAACAGTCAGACAGACAGAGAAATGCCCTCATTAAGGGTATGTATCCTCTCCTTGCCGAGGGCTTGCCAAAAGCAACCCCGGAAGCACCATGTAATTTTCCGCCGCCATTAGTTCCGATTAAGCTACGTCACAAACCGACCGCAGCTGATATTTTTCTCTCGTCCTACTTGGACGACACAGTCCCAGAATATGCAAATCCTCCTGTAAATAACGTAATTCCTGTTCCTCCAGCCACCGGGGCACCTGTTACCGCACCTGTTACGGTACCCCCGGTCCAGCCTATAGTACAAGTACCCGCTATATCAGTCACTCTGCCCGCCCGTACCATACCCGTCGACGATTCCAGTTTAGGAGCCGCGGGGGGAGATCCTCCTCGTACCCCGCCCCAACACAAACGTGTGACACTACTTGAGTTACATGAACGTGCGTTACAGCGTACGCCCAAACAGCAGTCCGTTGCAGATATCAAACGAGCTCTTACCGAATGCCGTTATGATCCAGTCCCAGGCGATGATGATATGGTCATATATTCATTGCGTGTAAGACGGGTGACCGAGTATTTGGACACCCTACCGAATATGAAAGAAGATCTAGACAGAATATATCGTTTCATCCGTACAGGAGATGACCCAGGAAGTATTGGCGAAGCCATGTCTCAAAGGAAAGCTGAGACCCAGCTCATGCTTTTAAAGTTTCTAATTAATTGTTTAATAAGGGAACAAGATTATCCGACTAAAGATCCGATCGAAATGAGAGTTCTGACAAAGTGGAGTGATCATATAGCCGAGGGAAGACACAAGACACTAAGTAGTATAGACAGTATGTACAAGAAAATTCGTAAGGAAATAATAAGGTTACACGAGAAACGCAAAACAACACAAGTAAGCGAGAAAGAAGACGACTCTCCTACCGAAGAGGTAGACGACGAGAATCCCACCAGAATAGCGTATGTAGGTAGAACTAGACTTCCCAACCGACATTCACGTCTAGAACACAAGAAAGTTTTTCCTCTTCCAGCACCAGAACAAGGTTCTCTTGAACAAGTATTTCAAGCTACCGATCACATTCTGAAATCACGAATCGGTTATAGTGAACTTAGTACCATGCATGAACAAGAACTAGCCCGATCAGCAGTCCGATGGACTACTGATTCTACCACTTTTCCAGACGAAATAGTGGCACAAATGTTTCTGAAACTGCCCCCAGCCGAGCAGCGACTGGTGGGTATGTATATGATCCAGCACCTCATTACACTGTATGAGGGTCAACATTCTGATCCAGGTCCGTTACATGATGTTCTGAACGAGTTACTCCAGTATAGATGGAAAGGTTTAGGTACCGATTTAATTAGTGTCATTCTAGAACAGCGCCACAAATATAGAACGTTTCTGAATCCGCATTTTGTTCACGTCTCACCTCCAGAAAGTAAATCATTTTACGTAGATAGACAGCATCCGTTACGAGAAGTACACCCAGTTAGGACAGCGGGTGGTGAAATGCAACGAGTATTTGTTTACACCCCTATCACCAAGATGGAACTCTTAGAGATGAAGAAATGAATTCCCTGTCACGACAAAGATCCAGCAGGGTTCCATCGAGAATTAAAAGACATGCTCCGTATGGGAGAGTACACATATCCTGATATCATTAAAATGCTAAAGGTCCTGTTGCCCGCAGGGGTATATGAAAAACTCAAGGAAAAAGAATGGGAGGTGGGAGAGAAAAAGATTGATTGGACAGCTCTAGAGGCTGAAGATAAAATACGAGTACCAGGTACCGGTCTTGGGGACAAATGTAAAGAATTGCCCGAGTTATTGATACAAGTTTTGCCAAGGTTACTAGCCACGAAAAAGGAAGATTGGGATGCAATCTCAGCATGCAAACAGAAACAGGATGAAGACACTAGTGATTTTTATTCTAGATTTGAGAAATGTTTTATTATTAACAGTGGTTTGAAGACAAGTAGCGAGTCATACCCTCACCTTTTTGTTACTAAACTAGTCGAGAATTCAAGTCCACAAGTTAAAAATCGAGTATTGAAAGTCGAAAGTACCTGGCAAGCTAATACCCCGTCACAAATGCTTCAGATGCTCCAGTATCACCAGAACAGAATCAGGGAAGAGCAAGAACACGAAAGGAGACGTATGAAAGATACGAAAATGAAAGTATTAGTTGCACAATCTGTTCCACAAGACAGTCAGAAGAGGGGTCCGAATCAAGCCAGTCATCCTGCAGCTCCCGTTAAAGGGACATGCAATTATTGTAAACAACCAGGTCATTTTATAAACGAGTGTGCAGTTCTGAAACACAACATAGCAACCGGTAAGACTAAAGAAAGACCACGTCCGCCTAGACAAGAACAAGTTTCACAGACTTCTCAGTCACCACAGAATGCACAACAGACAGTTACAGCACCGCAGCCTATCGCTGCAACACAGCATGTTACACAGCAGATGTACCAGTATGCTCAGACAGAGTATCCAGAGTATCAACAGTATTCATGAAACAGCCTAGAGAGGGAGGTAGGCTTGCCTCTCATCGAGATACCTGTAGATCAAGAGGGTCCCTATGTGCACAGTCAAGTATTAGGGAAAGACAGAAAGTTTTTGATTGATACAGGGGCAAGTAGGACTACTACCAGTCATGACGAGGTTCCAGGGGCTCCGCTCTCAGGCTCTAAAAATGTTTCCCTTGGATTTTCAGGAAAGCCTATTGTTAACGAGATTTCAAAACCAGTTTCCCTAGAAGTTGGTCCATTGTCCCGAACTACTGATTTGTTACTTACGAAATCATGTCCAGAAAATTTGTTAGGCATTAAAACACTGAAAGAATTAGGTGCAGTTAATTGCTGCTCCCCAGAAGGAATCCGATTGTTTTTAAGAGACTTTAAAGGTCACTATGTATTACGTGATTTTGATCCGAGACTCCTGAATGTACCGCAGCATTTATGGGCGCAAGGTCCAACTGATGTAGGTTTTATGCAAATCACACCCCATCGTGTGACTCTCAAACAAGGTATAGTCTTGCCACGAATCAGACAGTACAGATTGCCACCTGAGGCTGTAGCAGCCTTATCCAAAATTATTGACGAGCTTATTGCTCAAGGAGTGGTTGTAGAAACTGACTCCAATGTATGTAATTCTCCTATCATTCCAGTCATGAAACGTACTGATCCAAATGCACCTCCAGTATATCGATTAGTGATTGACCTTCGAGAGCTTAATAAATGTATCATACCCCAGTATCCAGTAGTCCCAGATATTTCTTCCCTACTGACAGCCATTGATTCCGAAGCTACATTTTTCACTGTTATCGACCTCAAGAATGCATTTTTCAGTGTCCCCATTCATCCAGACAGCCAGTACCTTTTTGGTTTTTGTTTAAATGGAAGGAGCTATAAATTCACACGAGCTCCTCAAGGTTTCACAGAAAGTCCTAGTATTTACAGTCAAGCACTCAAGAGACAACTAGACAATATTCACATGCCAACTGACACTGCCCTGCTCCAGTATGTCGATGATCTACTGATCACAGCCCGTTCTGAACGTGACTGCGAGCGTGCGTCACTTACAGTCCTGTATTTCCTAGCCGAGCAGGGGCACAAGGTGTCCCCTTCCAAATTACAATTCTGTGTCCAGCAAGTGATCTACTTAGGCCACTTACTGTCCAAGTGGGGTAGGCAGTTGACACCAGACCGTATCCAGTTAATAGCGAGTCTTCCACAGCCCAAGACACAGAAGGAGGTACGAGCTTTTATTGGCCTCACTTCTTATTGCAGACAATGGATTCCTCAGTACGCATTTCTAGCCAAGCCACTGATACAGTTAACGACACAGGAGGCAGCCGTATCGACTGTCCTCCCTTGGACCCAGGAACATACACTTGTTTTTAATGAATTAAAGAAAGCCCTATGCCAAGCACCTGTTCTAGCTACACCGAACTACAGTAAGCCTTTTACACTTTTTGTCACAGAACGTGATGGTACTGCATTATCTGTTCTCACACAAGATCAAGCAGGACAGTACAAGCCCTGTGCTTATTTTTCGAGCACATTAGATCCAGTAGCCCAGGCTCTGCCTGCGTGCCTCAAGTCAGTTGCAGCCACAGCTCTAGCAATCAGACAAAGTAATTCCATAGTATTAGGACATTCCCTGACAATACAAGTTCCACACTCCGTGGAAGTTCTTTTAAACCGAACACAGACTCAGCACTTGACAATTGCACGTTTAACAGGTTATGAACTGACACTGTTCCAGCCACACATAGAAATCAGACGCTGCAACATTCTAAATCCTGCTACACTGTTACCGTCAGTTACTTCAAATCCTGCCACACATGACTGTGTGGAAGTTGTTAACACTATGACCAAGCCAAGACAAGACCTGACAGACATTGCATTACCTAATCCCGACCTGACACTTTATGTGGATGGTTCATGTATGAGAACTAGTACAGGAGAACTAGTAGCCGCGTATGCAGTGACTACTGACACCGAAGTTATAGAAACACACCGTATTGACACCCTGTCTGCCCAAGCAGCAGAGCTAGTGGCTCTGACCCAAGCCTGCATACGTGCCAAGAACCTGAAAGTAAACATATACACAGATTCACGTTACGCATTCGGAGTTGTACACGACTTCGGAGTGCTCTGGCAGGAGAGAGGTTTCATGACTTCTCATGGAACCAAGATTCAGCATGGTCTCCTCATTCAAGCTCTGTTAGATGCAATACATTTACCGACAGCTATTGCTATTATGAAGTGCAAAGCACATACGAAAGTTACTGACATCATTTCTCAAGGTAACGATCTAGCAGATCGAACAGCCAAGCTTACAGCTCAGACACCAGACATTCCAGTTAACAAGACACAGACATCCATTCCAGAACAGACTACGTGTATGACAGTTAAGGACCCTACACAAGATGTCATAGACATACAGTTACATGCTACTCTTGAAGAAATCAAGAAATGGTCCGAACAAGGAGGGGTCCAGACAGATCAGGGATGGGTGACGAAGGGAAAAGCCACATGGTTTCTCCCCGACTCTATGGTTCAAGTCATTATTAATACCGCACATAGTCCAGCACATCTAGGAGAAAAAGCTATGTTAGACAGTATTCAGAACCTTTGGTTCAACAAGCACTTACGAGCTGCAGCCAAGCAGAAAGTCCGTACCTGTATGATATGTTGCCAGTTCAATCCAGGTAAAAGTGTCCCGGTGGAACAAGGGGGATTCCAACCTCCTGACCACCCTTTTGAAGTCCTCCAGATGGATTATATTCAGATGGAGCGATGTCGAGGTTTCAAGTATGTCCTTGTAGTTGTATGCGCTTTGTCCAGGTGGACAGAAGCATATCCAGTTCCAGATTACACAGCCGCGACCACTGCCAGGCAGTTGGTTCGTGAATTCTTTCCCCGCTATGGACTCCCTAGGGTCGTGTATTCTGATAACGGCCAGCCATTCTCATCTGAGTTAATGAAACATGTTTCCCTTCTGTTAGGGTACCAGTGGAAGTTCCATTGTGTGCGCCATCCTGAAGCAGCCGGTCTCGTAGAAAGACATAATCAGACCCTGAAAATCCGTATTGCCAAGACATGTAAAGAGAAAGGTGTAGACTGGCTAGTTGCCCTGCCAGTAGCCCTATTTTATATGCGAATGGTTGCACATTCCAGATCAGGTCTGTCTCCTTATGAGGTCGTATTCGGCCGCCCCCCAAATATGTGGGGTACACCTAGACCCCGCAGTATTACAGATGTTTCCAGTAATATGCTGACAGATTACCTAGCTTCCTTGATATCTGCCCTACACTCTTGTCGTTCACAGGTTGCCGCTGCATTTCCAGACAATACCGAAGTAAAACCGCATGAGGTCATTCCAGGCGACCTTGTCCTCGTCAGGAACTTTGATCGTTCAAGTCCACTGGAGCCCCGTTGGAAGGAGCCGCGACTTGTTCTCCTGACCACCCGCACAGCCGTGAAGTTGGAGGGCCGCAAGGGGTGGGTCCATCTGTCCCACGTCAAGAAGTTCCATGGAATTCGTAAAAAGACATTTTCAAAGGACATTCCTAAAGACTGCCTGAAACCTGACTCTGATCTGAATCCTGAACTGAAAGTTCCTCCGTTAGAAAAAACTCCGCAGCAGGAGTATAAATTAAAACTCCGGTCTAGTAAAATAAGTCAGCCAGTTTAATTGTCTAAGTCCCTCTCGGGTGAAACGGTTAGACAGGTTTCTGACATGTATGAGATAGACCCCCATAGTGAGAGAGTTAGTCAAAACTCTATGAGATGTATCGTTTTTCTAAGTTTCTTATTGTTTCTAAGTCTTATGGTTACCTGCACAAGTTATGCATTACATTTATGTTTTCCAAGTTCACATGTAAACAAGTTTTCTAATGCTACAGTAGAGCACACATTTAGTGATCTGCCTCCTCACGAGCTATCCTATCGTCTTGCTATGAGAAATAACACATTTATCAGAATGTTACACTATTCACACCAGACCAGCAATGCTACTAATTGTTGGGTGTGTGGTCGACTCCCCCCTTTCCAGACACCGAAGGGAGTTCTGCCACTCTTTCCTTATCCGTTTTCACATAATGGTTCGTGTGGAGCATGGTCCACTTTAACGTCATCCTCAAATGATATGTCCCTTCTGAATAGGACATGTTTCCCAGACAAGCAAGGTCTCTCCCATAGAACAGGGTTAGATCTAGAAAATGAAGTATATGATTTGGGTAATTATTCTTCGAATTTTATGGTCTTGAATGTTCAGTCTGATACTACTCCAGATTTACCTGCTATTTCAGTACTACCAGTCAAAGGCGAATTATGTGTCAGAAAGAATGGTTCCGCACATGTAGGACATAGTGATTGTACTACTATTGTCGAGTATAGTGACAGTGGGAAATCTATTTTTAAAGCCTCACGTCATTCTTATTTTGTTTGTGGTCAGACCGCATATGTTCGTCTGCCCCTCGATTGGGATGGAACATGTTACATTGCCTTCCTACTGCCACCAGTTTTTCTAGCCCCATCTGATTATCACAGAAACACACATCTAGTACACGTCAGACATAGAAGGGAGATCGAGTC
Source organism: Lissotriton helveticus (assembly GCF_964261635.1). Classification (NCBI taxonomy): domain Eukaryota; kingdom Metazoa; phylum Chordata; class Amphibia; order Caudata; family Salamandridae; genus Lissotriton; species Lissotriton helveticus. The sequence goes on along the minus strand of NC_136061.1, from coordinate 1,326,196,515 downwards.
CCCAATTGTCGATCAAACTGAAACTACTCTAGAACAATATCAAGACTTTAATAAAGGTTTCTTCTTCTTTATAGGCCCTGTCCAGAATAGTAAGTTAATACGTAGATTAACCAGAACCCTTGAAGCAGTAGTGAATGAGACTACTTCTGCTCTAGGTAACTTAACCGAAGAGCAATCTGCTATGAGATTTGTCGTGCTCCAAAATCGTCTCGTTCTTGACGTCATACTGGCCGATAGAGGAGGAGCATGTAGAGTCATCGGATCTAGTTGCTGCATTTTCATTCCTAATAACGCGCTGTCTGTCTATTCAGCTATAACCAGACTTCATAAAATTGCCCATCAGTTACACCAGAATCCAGGCACCTGGACATGGTCCGGTTGGCTCTGGAGTATTATATCTGCCTGGGGATGGAAAGTATTGTCATTTCTAGGTATTGCAGTAATGATCATATTCAGTTGCTGCCTCTGTATACAATGTGGCCCTGCGATTTGCGGCATTTGGGCTACCTCTTGTATTCCTAGTCCTAAGTCCCGCTCCAAGACAATTCGAGACGAGCAAATGATGCTATATGAAATGATAGATGGTATCATGAATATTGATATTTCCTGATGGAAACGTAGGGCACAAGGAGGGAATGTGGAAAAGTAAATTTTGCCATGTTGTATGTGCCTACGTGTTCCCCATGTTATGCTATATGTGCATGATCGATATGCATGTATTCCTTTCTGATCGATTAAAGACGCAATTACAGTTGTGTCCATCTCTAGTATGCCAGTTTCCAGTCCTCGTGAAAGCAACGAATATCAGGCCTATGTAAAGCTACGTTGCCACGTTTCACAGTGTGCACGTTAATTCATTGAATTGTCCCCGTTTCTAGGCCTCAAAAGGGCCCGGACTCAGATTCAGCTCCTGTCTCCTGAACCCTCTCCGAGGAGCGATACAAGCCCCCACCTGTATCCCTGACCCTTAGCTTACTTCTTGCCACGCAGTGCCCGGCTCGGCCTGGCTCTGCCTCCCAGTCTGCCAAGAATATGTTATGTTTCTAGTTATCAGTCCAACCCTCCTTCTCTGCATTCCTAAGCTACTTAATCGCATCAATAGTTTCCGTCATGGTCTAGCCTTTATGTCTCTATGTAAGAGAAATACTGTATTAATATTCATAGAATATTCCTTACACACGCAATACATGTAGAATTATGCATGCACCAGTCTTAATGTCTGTTAGCCTTTGCCCTGATAACTTTTGGATTCTATCAACATGTACTATAAACACCAGATACTAGATATGCCTGGGTACATGTTGCTCTGACACTCCAGACTTTAGTCTCCTCTTCTAGCGCAGAAGTCATAGCCCCCAGTTTTCCCTGGTAACACGTCATTGTCGGTTTGCGCGCACCACTAGGTTAGAGGTCCCAGCTGCTCAGGTAGCCCCCTCCATGTTTCCGCCCCTTTTATGACATATTCTGTTACGTTTTCATCACATGTCTATGTATACGCCCTGTACACGCCTTCTTGTTACATCATTTTGCCCTTATCTTTCGCGACTGCTACGAAACCACGCCTACTGCTACGCCTACTGTATTGAATGTAATGTATTTTGTTTAACTATAAATATTGTGCACTGTTATTAAAAGCTAGCCAATTGCCTATTCCTGCCCCCGGCAGCTGCCATCCTATTCCCATGCAGGCTGTCCTGTTCCTGTCCTTTATGCCTGATTAAAGCCTGTACACTCCAGCTACCTCGAATCTTGACTCTTATTTATTGAGCTATCTGTTTATATGAGTATCCCGAAAAATAGAACCGGTAATTAATTATTTATTTACCACAGCCTCGCTAAGTTCCGTTACGTGTCAGGTACGCGAACCGGGGCGCTAACCGGAGCGCTGTCACAGATACATATATTTTTTTAAACGTTAATTTCTCAAAATCCACTGGAGCACATATATTAAGACATAGCAAAGGCACGTCGGGCAAACCATATCTACAATTTTGCCAAGTTTCATGTAAATCTATTCAGCCGTTCGAGCTAAAAGTGAGTCCAACCGCCCTATGGAAAAATGAATGGGAAAAACGCGTTTTGGGACCCCCCTTTTTTCTCGCCCCCCCCTTGACGAAACCCCCCCGAATTTTCAAGGGCTGCTCAGAAACTAAATGTGCCATTTTCCTGAAAATTTCAGCCAATTCCGTCCACAAACGCCAAAGTTATTAGACATAGAAGTTTCAGAAGTCCCATAGAGAAAAAATCCTAACTATATATACCCACTGGCTATCGCCAGTAGGTAATATACATATATAAACATATATAATCTGCATATCTATATAAATATAAATGCATGCATACATATACATATATGCATACATATGCATGTTATTTACATGAAAGTTTTAAAAACACTAATAAAAGCAAAGCTAAAAAGCCACCTCATTACAAACAGAATGGCTTTAACTTAAACGAGGGCGAGATCTATTGCATTTTCAATGCTTGTTTACTTTGGTTCTATCAAGAAGGCATTCAGATGTGTCACACATTTGCCATAAATTCTGAATGTTAGCACTCTAGTTGCTCATTAGATCACTGTAGTAAAGCTAGTGCTCACCAGGGAAGTCTGCTGCTAATCATGGTTTGCAGCCATTTTCCCGCATTTTTTATCCCGCAGACTTTCAGTCCGCATACCATTATCCCGCAAGGTCATTGACTTCGCATACCATTATCCCGCATTTTTTCAAAACGCATGTGCATTTATCGCGCATGCCTTTACAAAGAATTACGTTTTAAAGGCATGTATGGTAAATGCATTTGCGTTGTGAAAACCACGATGACGAGAGAGGTAAGTGGGTTTGTGTTAATTTTTTCGTGGGTTAGTGATTGTGTAGTGTAGTGTAGTGTTGTGTAGTGTAGTGTTGTGTTAGTGTAGTGTAGAGTTGTGGTGGTTGTTTAGTGTAGGGTCATGCTGGGGTAGTGTTTTAGGGTTTAGGGTTGTGTTGTAGTGTTTGCGTAGTGTAGGGTCATGCTGGGGGTAGTGTTTTAGGGTTTAGGGTAGTGTTGTAGTGTTTGCGTAGTGTAGGGTCATGCTGGGGGTAGTGTTTTAGGGTTTAGGGTTGTGTTGTAGTGTTTGCGTAGTGTAGGGTCATGCTGGGGCTAGTGTTTTAGGGTTTAGGGTAGTGTTGTAGTGTTTGCGTAGTGTAGGGTCATGCTGGGCGTAGTGTTTTAGGGTTTAGGATAGTGTTGTAGTGTTTGCGTAGTGTAGGGTCATGCTGGGGGTAGTGTTTTAGGGTTTTGGGTAGTGTTGTAGTGTTTGCGTAGTGTAGGGTCATGCTGGGCTGTAGTATTTTAGGGTTTAGGGTAGTGTTGTAGTGTTTGCGTAGTGTAGGGTCATGCTGGGGGTAGTGTTTTAGGGTTTTGGGTAGTGTTGTAGTGTTTGCGTAGTGTAGGGTCATGCTGGGGGTAGTGTTTTAGGGTTTTGGGTAGTGTTGTAGTGTTTGCGTAGTGTAGGGTCATGCTGGGGTGTAGTGTTTTAGGGTTTTGGGTAGTGTTGTAGTGTTTGCGTAGTGTAGGGTCTTGCTGGGGGTAGTGTTTTAGGGTTTTGGGTAGTGTTGTAGTGTTTGCGTAGTGTAGGGTCATGCTGGGGGGTAGTGTTTTAGGGTTTTGGGTAGTGTTGTAGTGTTTGCGTAGTGTAGGGTCATGCTGGGGGTAGTGTTTTAGGGTTTTGGGTAGTGTTGTAGTGTTTGCGTAGTGTAGGGTCATGCTGGGGGTAGTGTTTTAGGGTTTAGGGTAGTGTTGTAGTGTTTGCGTAGTGTAGGGTCATGCTGGGGGTAGTGTTTTAGGGTTTAGGGTAGTGTTGTAGTGTTTGCGTAGTGTAGGGTCATGCTGGGGGTAGTGTTTTAGGGTTTAGGGTAGTGTTGTAGTGTTTGCGTAGTGTAGGGTCATGCTGGGGGTAGTGTTTTAGGGTTTAGGGTAGTGTTGTAGTGTTTGCGTAGTGTAGGGTCATGCTGGGGGTAGTGTTTTAGGGTTTAGGGTAGTGTTGTAGTGTTTGCGTAGTGTAGGGTCATGCTGGGGTGTAGTGTTTTAGGGTTTTGGGTAGTGTTGTAGTGTTTGCGTAGTGTAGGGTCATGCTGGGGGTAGTGTTTTAGGGTTTAGGGTAGTGTTGTAGTGTTTGCGTCGTGTAGGGTCATGCTGGGGTGTAGTGTTTTAGGGTTTTGGGTAGTGTTGTAGTGTTTGCGTAGTGTAGGGTCATGCTGGGGGTAGTGTTTTAGGGTTTAGGGTTGTGTTGTAGTGTTTGTGTAGTGTAGGGTCATGCTGGGGGTAGTGTTTTAGGGTTTAGGGTAGTGTTGTAGTGTTTGCGTAGTGTAGGGTCATGCTGGGGTGCAGTGTTTTAGGGTTTTGGGTAGTGTTGTAGTGTTTGCGTAGTGTAGGGTCATGCTGGGGGTAGTGTTTTAGGGTTTAGGGTAGTGTTGTAGTGTTTGTGTAGTGTAGGGTCATGCTGGGGTAGTGTTTTAGGGTTTAGGGTAGTGTTGTACTGTTTGTGTAGTGTAGGGTCATGCTGGGGGTAGTGTTTTAGGGTTTAGGGTAGTTTAGTTGTTTAGTGTATGCTAAAGGCATATTCGTTCTAAAAGTTTTCGTTATTTTAATTTGCGGCCTAATAGTACATGCGGGATTTTTTTTGCGGACTGATGGTATGCGGGATTTCGTCATATATTCGCTAATCATACTTTCTATGGCAAAATGAACCCCCTCATTTTGTTCCTTTTTAAATTAAATGTTTTAAGAGTTACCACTTTATTCCAATCAAGATGGCTTCAGGTGTGCCATACCTTTGTAATAAGTAGGACTGTTAGCACTCTAGTTGTTCTTTAGAACACTCTGGGACATTCTGTCATTGGGCTATAGTTGGGCTACATCTGGCTGATATTTGGGCTACATTTGTTTTTGTTTGTCTCTGGTGGCCATCTTTGGGCTAAATTGGGCTACATTGGGCTACATTGGGCTACATTGGGCTACATTTGGGCTCCAACATATATATAGCCCAATGTAGCCCAATATATATTTTTCAAAGTTAATTTTCGTAAAAACCACTGGAGCCTATATCTTGAGACATAGCAAAGGCACATCGGGCTACCAGTCCCTACAATTTTGCCAAGTTTGGTGTAAATCCATTCAGCCGTTCAGGCTAAAAGTGAGGCCAACCGCCCTATGGAAAATTGCATGGGAAAAACACGTTTTGGGACCCCCCTTTTTTCTCAGCCCCCCCTTGACGAAACCCCCCCAAATTTTCAGGGGCTGCTCAGAAACAAAATGTTCCATTTTCCTGAAAATTTCAGCCAATTCTGTCCTCAAACGCCAAAGTTATTCGACATAGAATTTTCAAAAATCCCATAGGAAAAAAATCCTAACTATATATACCTACTGGCTATCGCCAGTAGGTAATATATATATATATATATATATATCCAGCTCCTCCAAACGCCATAGTCGGGGCACTTCGTGGTCGGGTGCAAAAAACGCGGTGGCGTCCCGCGATATAAATCCAAGCTTCAACAATTTCCTTTTTCTCCTTCAGGAAATAAATAGCACTCACGAGTATTCTGTAGCTCAGCAGCAGTTTATTCAGGACAAACGCGTTTCGGATTTACATCCTTCGTCAGTGTCTTAATCTCTAAACAACATACTGGCGGCCATATTTTATTAAAACATTGCATGTCACGTGTCACAAGTGGGAATAAAGGACGGACTTGGCGACCCAGTGATGCACATGAGCGCCATCTTAACACAGTATATACTGTCCGACTTTACTAAGTTTCACAACTGCACCCGGATTTAAAATACCATTTTGGTGCCAAGTTTGCGTCATATTTACACATCATCAAAAGAAAAACATCAATTTTAATGCAGTTCAATGGATCATAATTTAGCCGTGGATCGGCAGGGCAGCCTTCTTACAAAAAAGGCTGCTGGTCCTATTTACCCACTAAAAATTATGCCGTGTATCGGCTTTGATAGTGACATGTTAAAAGAAGTCATTTATTTGCAACAGATCCATGTCTATTAGAGAGTACCCGGAGAAAGGTTCTAAGTTTGAATAGAGAAGATCTGTTAAAGAAAAAAGAGAAGACCTCTAAAGACACAGGAAAGTTTAGAATGATCACTACCTTTTCTAATGAGTCCAACACCATTAGGAATATACTGAGAAGAAACTGGCACATACTAAAAACAGATGCCGTGATAGCCACAGATATTCCCATTCATCCCCTAGTGACTTTTAGGAAAGCCCGTTCCCTCAAAGATAATTTGGTTTCCAGTCATTTAGAGAAATCCATACCTAAAACCCAAAACACCCTTAAAGAAATGAAGGGTTTTTTCCCCTGCGGGAAATGCAAGGCGTGCGTGGCAAGCAAAAGAGTGAGATCCTATAAGATTGTCAGAACCAGCTCTTCTTTCTTCTTGCTGGCCAATGACACAGGAGCAGAACGACGCAGGCTCCCAATTCCTCCTCAGGACTCCCCAGCCACACACAATATATAAATGCGTAGCCAGTAGAGCCCCAACGGGGAAAGGGGAATGGACAGAGAAGAGAATGCACACAATGTCTTCTTATTTTCTTCTTCTTCTTGAAAAAGCTTCTTTTTCTTCTGCGCTACTGTTTTAAATGTGCTGAAAAATAAAGTACATGTATATCACTTTCTTTACTCAGTTCTTCCTAATTGTACTATTCTTCTGTCTGCCCTCTGAACTTACTCAGTAGTTGTGTGCCTTTACTTTCTCTTCTTAACTTCAGTATTCTTCTACTCTTATCTGATGCTCTATAATGTAATGAATAGGTATTATTAAATGTTCTTCCTCTAATTCTAATTTTATCTTTTCTTCCTTCAGGTTTTACTTACAGAATAGAAAACTGAAGTCTTGGTAAGTATTTCTCTTATTCTTCACCTGAAAACCTTCGTATTAACAACAGTTACTTCACTGTTGCCTATGTGCAAATCCAGGAGCTGAACGCTATTAACACTACAGTTGACTCACTGCCGTGTATGTGGTCTATGAGTGACTCTAACAATTCTTCAGCTAGTGAATACCCTGTAAATATACTTGTTTATCTCTAGCCCCCACTACTGTGCTAAAACTAGGATAACTAGCCTTTGAAAACACAACGTAACCTCTCAGAAAGCCTTCCAACATGAAGATACTCGGAATATTTATATATATATATATATACTTGTGCTGTCTCTGTATTTCCTGAGGTGGCCTGCGGTAACACTGCGCACTCGCTATAGAAAATGGCTCGGAGTCCGAGCATGCGCAGTTCAGAAATTCAAGGTAAACTTTTCGTCAATTATAAAAGGAACATTCTTACTTTATCTAGGAATTCACGAACTCTGGTGTTTTCTCTTTGAAACTCGCGACGCGTTTCTTCTTGTCCCTAAACTAACGCGACGCCAGGATACACCTCTTGCTCCACTCACAGCTCAGGTGAAGTGCGCAGTTTACCGCGCGCTTCGCCTGCATCACTCAAGGCTGCCGTTTTGACTAGAGCGCTGACCTGTTTGCTCTTACGGGGTTCCTTGCCGCCATGTTGAATTCGATTCTGTGCCCCAGGCTGTTTACATAGCCTGGACAATGCAGCAATCACCATTGCTTTCTGATAAAGCTGGAGATTCTGTTGGATTGAAAACGTTTTAGTGGGGGACCTGACAGTACCCCCCCTCAAAGGTCCTCTTTTCCTCTGGATCTTGTTTGGGAATCTTTTGTGAAATTCTGCTATTAATCGAGGAGCATTTACTTCAGATTCTGGCTCCCAAGACCTCTCTTCTGGACCATAACCTTTCCAGTCTATCAGATAATATAGCTTCCCTTTCTGCAGTTTAGAATCTAGAATCTGTTGAACCTCAAATTCTTCTCCTTTCTCAGTTTGAATTGGTTTAGGGATCTTATTTAATCTGACTTCAGGCTCTACCTTTTTTAATAAAGAAACATGGAAGACTGGGTGTATTCGCAACTTCTTGGGTAATCTTAACTGGTAATTTAATGTACTTAATTTCTTCTCAATTGGATAAGGTCCAATAAATCGTGGTTGGAATTTTCTAACCCCTTTTAGTCTGAGATTCTTTGTACTTAACCAAACCTTGTCTCCCTTAACAAATTCTGGTTCTTTTCTCCTTCTTCTGTCTGCGAAGTGTTTGTAGTTGGCCTTTGCTACAGTTAAATTTTGGATGGCTCTACTATGAACTTGTGTCAAGTGTTCTACTAAATCTGAAACTGCTGGAACTTCAAATTCTTGGAAATTTAAAGAATGTTGCGGGTGTCTGCCTGCATTCAAGAAGAACGGAGTGTAACCGGTGGAAACATTTATAGCATTATTGTGTGCAAACTCTGCTGCCCAAAGATAATCTGGCCAATCTCCTTCCTGCTCTAATAGACACATCCTTAAATACTGTTCTAGTTCTTGATTGGTGCGCTCTGTTTGACCATCAGACTCAGGATGGAAACTTGTCGAGTACCTGTTCTCGATGTTCAAACGCTTAGTGAACGCCTTCCAAAAATGAGACAGAAACTGAGAGCCCCTATCTGACACTAGAACTTTTGGTATGCCATGTGCCCGAACTACATGCTGACTGAAAGCTTCTGCTAACACTTTGGCTGTGGGCACTCCTTTTAAAGGTACAAAATGTGCCATCTTAGTAAAAGCGTCTACACAAACTAAAATGGTATCATAACCATGACTGGAGGGCAAATCTACCACTAGATCTAAGGTTACTGTGTGCCAAGGGAAAGGAGGGGTGGGTAATGGGTGTAATAAACCTTGCGGACGTTTCCTTTCTGATTTTCCTCTTGCACAAGTCTCACATGTTGCTACATACTGGTGTATGTCCTTGATCATGTTTGGCCACCAGAACCGTCTGCGTACCAATTGCTTAGTCTTGTTGATGCCTTTGTGCCCTGCTAAAATACTATCATGACATTCTTTTAAAGCTTTCAACTGCATTTCTGGAGTGGGCAAATATAACGCTCCGTTGTGATAAGGTAGACCTTCTCGAATTTCTCTCCTGGAATCTTCTTTTAACCAACTCATCATTTCTTCACTACTCAAGATATCCGATTTTTCTCGAGTCTCCACAGTTTCTTGTAATACAGCATTGATCACTTTCTCTGCTGGTATGATTGCCTGTTCTAGAATCTCTTCCTTAACTCCGTCTGTTTCTAATCTGGACAAGGCATCAGCTTTTCCATTCTGAGCTCCAGGTCGATAAGTGATGACAAAGTCATATTCAGAGAAATACAAGGACCAGCGTAGCTGTCGGGGGGTCAAGGTTCTGGCTGATTTTAAAAATTTCAAATTTCGATGATCTGTATATACTGTTACCATATGCTGAGCTCCCATTAAATAGTGTCTCCATTCCTTAAAGGCATCTTTGATGGCTAGTAGCTCCTTTTCTGTGATGGTGTAATTTACTTCTGGGGGTGTTAATTTGCGAGAGCGGAAGGCCACTGGATGGAGTTGACCCGTAGTCTTGTGTCTCTGTGATAACACCCCTCCCAAGGCTAGATTTGATGCATCGGTTTCTACAAAGAATGGTTCCGCAGGATCTGGATGCAGCAAAATGGGTGCAGTGGTGAAATCCTTTTTTAACTGTGAAAATGCAGCCTCCGCTTCCGCATTCCACTGAAAAGGAACTCCCTTCTTCAATAAACGTGTTATTGGAATTAACTTCTTCGAGAAATTCTGAATAAACCTTCTATAAAAGTTGGCAAATCCTATGAAGCTTTGGATTTCTTTTACTGATGTAGGAGATTTCCACTCAACCACAGCCTTTATCTTGTTTTCATCCATGGTGATACCTCCTGGAGCAAGTACAAATCCCAAAAACTCGACTGTGGTTACATCAAAAGCGCATTTTTCCAGTTTGACAAATAAACCATTTTCGCGAAGCCTTTGTAGTACTCTTTTGACATGTCCTTCATGTGTTTCTACTTCAGTGGAGTAAACCAATATATCATCAATATATACAATTGCTATCTGGTCGATGCAATCCTTCAGTACATCATTAATAAAATGTTGGAATGCTGCTGGTGCATTACATAATCCATACGGCATCACTTGATATTCAAATAAACCTTGCTTAGTTCTAAAAGCCGTTTTCCACTCATCTCCCTCTCTGATTCGGACCAGATGGTACGCTCCTCGCAAATCTAGTTTTGTATAAATTTTAGCTTCCTTCACCTGGTCCAACAGAGTGGAAATTAGAGGTAATGGATAACGGTTCTTGATTGTTATCCGGTTTATTGCCCTGTAGTCAATGCACGTACGCAATTCACCACTCTTTTTTGGAATAAAAAACAAGGGGGAAGAGACTGGAGACTGTGAAGGCCGAATAAACCCATTCTCTAGATATTCTGCCAGATACTTCTTCAGATGTTTGTCTTCCTGTTCGGTCAAAGCATAAATCCTGCTGCATGGAAGATTCTCCCCCGGTTCCAAGTCGATTTTACAATCATATTCCCTATGTGGAGGTAATTTCTTTGCTTCAACCTCATTAAAGATATCCTGGTATTCTTGATACTTTTCAGGCAAAACCACCGTATTTATAACACAGACTGAATTTTCATTTTCGCTCAAATGATATGCTGGTGATTTATCGTCTCCGTTCTTTTTGTTTTGGAGACAATTTTCCTTACAGTATTTTGAGTTCAGGGTTATCGTTCTCGCTGCCCAATCTATGGTGGGGTTATGCTCTGTGAGCCAGGGTAATCCTAAAATCAATTGGAATTGAGGGGCATCTATTAAATTGAATTGTAAGATTTCGCTATGCCCCTCTGTAGTTTCTAATTGTACTGGTTCCGTATGACTCACGATGGGGCCCGATGACAGGTTGGTACCATCAACGGCCCTAACTGGTTCGCTCTTCTCTTTCCGAATGGCTTGCAATCCAATTTTCTCAGCGAACCGCAAATCGCAGAAATTTCCCGTAGCTCCAGAGTCTATCATTACCGCAATCTGTTCCCATCGACTCTCACGGTAACTCAAAGTTACAGTTATCACCAAATGAGGGGCGGCTGATTGTAAGGTATTGGCCAAAGCATGATTCTTGGGAGCTGAATTTATTTCTGCACCCACCAGTCCAACTCCATCTACTGGCGGCGCTGGGCGTTTTCCGCCGACTGTGTCTTGGGCTTTTTGGGGCAATCCCGAACAAAATGCCCGCTTCCTCCACAATAAAGACACAATTTATTATTTCGTCTTTTTTCCTTTTCTTCTTTCGTAAGAGGTCCACGGATAGTTCCAATTTGCATGGGTTCAACTCCGCGATTGGCATCTGATTCCTTATGTGATTCATATCTGGCTCTATCAAAGCGAGGTACAATTGGTCGATAATCTCGTTTTTTCTCACCCCTTCTCTCACTCTGGCGAAAATCTATTTCCAACACTAGATCCACCAAAGCAGAGATTTCAGTTGGGCGATTGGGGACTTGTGCTAAAGCGTCTTTTAATTCATCTTTTAGCCCCCGATAAAACACCGCGGCTCGTTTGTTTTCAGGCCATTCCGTCTCTAACACCAACTTATTGAATTGTGCCAAGTATGCCACTAACTCTCTATTACCTTGTCTGATCTCTAAAAGTTCGTTATCTGTAGCTTGAGACACCTTCCGACGATCAAAAATTCGCATGAATTCTTTCTTGAAGTCATCTAAATTAAATAGCACAGGGTCGTTTCTGGTGACCAAAGGCATTGACCAAGCTGCTGCATCCCCACTTAAGTAAGATAGGATAAATGCCACACGAGACTGCGCATCAGGAAATAATGCAGGTCTGCACATAAAGTGCAAAGAACATTGTGTTAAAAAGATTTGAGCCTTCTGTGGGTCCCCACTAAAGCGTTCTGGAGGTGCTAAGGGAATCACTGGGGATAAAGAATGTATCACTTGTGTGTTTACTTTAGACTGAGATGAAGCTGAATCCCCAAAAGAACCCAAAACTGGAGAAGATATCTTAAACCCTTCACCCGAAACTAGGGACCCTATTCTTTGCGCTAATTCTGTGGTGTCCTTCTTAAGTTCTCTATTTTCTTCTCTAACTGTAATTAATTCTCTTTGTATTTCATCTAGAATGTTTCCCAACCTCTTAACATCCAAACCCTCCGCCATTCTGCTCAGGTGCCAATACTTCGTGGGCACTTCACTCTGTCAGAACCAGCTCTTCTTTCTTCTTGCTGGCCAATGACACAGGAGCAGAACGACGCAGGCTCCCAATTCCTCCTCAGGACTCCCCAGCCACACACAATATATAAATGCGTAGCCAGTAGAGCCCCAACGGGGAAAGGGGAATGGACAGAGAAGAGAATGCACACAATGTCTTCTTATTTTCTTCTTCTTCTTGAAAAAGCTTCTTTTTCTTCTGCGCTACTGTTTTAAATGTGCTGAAAAATAAAGTACATGTATATCACTTTCTTTACTCAGTTCTTCCTAATTGTACTATTCTTCTGTCTGCCCTCTGAACTTACTCAGTAGTTGTGTGCCTTTACTTTCTCTTCTTAACTTCAGTATTCTTCTACTCTTATCTGATGCTCTATAATGTAATGAATAGGTATTATTAAATGTTCTTCCTCTAATTCTAATTTTATCTTTTCTTCCTTCAGGTTTTACTTACAGAATAGAAAACTGAAGTCTTGGTAAGTATTTCTCTTATTCTTCACCTGAAAACCTTCGTATTAACAACAGTTACTTCACTGTTGCCTATGTGCAAATCCAGGAGCTGAACGCTATTAACACTACAGTTGACTCACTGCCGTGTATGTGGTCTATGAGTGACTCTAACAATTCTTCAGCTAGTGAATACCCTGTAAATATACTTGTTTATCTCTAGCCCCCACTACTGTGCTAAAACTAGGATAACTAGCCTTTGAAAACACAACGTAACCTCTCAGAAAGCCTTCCAACATGAAGATACTCGGAATATTTATATATATATATATACTTGTGCTGTCTCTGTATTTCCTGAGGTGGCCTGCGGTAACACTGCGCACTCGCTATAGAAAATGGCTCGGAGTCCGAGCATGCGCAGTTCAGAAATTCAAGGTAAACTTTTCGTCAATTATAAAAGGAACATTCTTACCTTATCTAGGAATTCACGAACTCTGGTGTTTTCTCTTTGAAACTCGCGACGCGTTTCTTCTTGTCCCTAAACTAACGCGACGCCAGGATACACCTCTTGCTCAGGTGAAGTGCGCAGTTTACCGCGCGCTTCGCCTGCATCACTCAAGGCTGCCGTTTTGACTAGAGCGCTGACCTGTTTGCTCTTACGGGGTTCCTGGCCGCCATGTTGAATTCGATTCTGTGCCCCAGGCTGTTTACATAGCCTGGACAATGCAGCAATCACCATTGCTTTCTGATAAAGCTGGAGATTCTGTTGGATTGAAAACGTTTTAGTGGGGGACCTGACAAAGATAGAGGGCATGAAACAAAATAAACAGATCAATAAATTCATGACCTGTCAAACGAGCTTTGCGGTGTATTGCCTGGTGTGTCCCTGCGGACTGAGATACGTAGGGAGCACGATTAATATGGTAAAACTGAGGGTACTCGAGCATATGCGTGCCATTAAAAATAAAGACTTCAGCTACCCAGTAGCACGGCACTTTTCAGTTCAACATAACAGCAATAGGGACCTGTTGCAGTATTATTGTTTGGACTACTTACCACCGGATATTAGAGGTGGGGATCGTTTGCTCAGACTAAGGAGGCTGGAGTCTCGCTATATTATCGATTTGGGAACCAAGATACCTAGAGGGTTGAACGGTGAGGAAGAGTTGGCTGTTCATTTGAATAAGTGAAGTACTGTGATATATGAATGTGATTTGTGAAGCTTTACCTGCAACTTTTTCGCCCTTCTTTTAACATGTCACTATCAAAGCCGATACACGGCATAATTTTTAGTGGGTAAATAGGACCAGCAGCCTTTTTTGTAAGAAGGCTGCCCTGCCGATCCACGGCTAAATTATGATCCATTGAACTGCATTAAAATTGATGTTTTTCTTTTGATGATGTGTAAATATGACGCAAACTTGGCACCAAAATGGTATTTTAAATCCGGGTGCAGTTGTGAAACTTAGTAAAGTCGGACAGTATATACTGTGTTAAGATGGCGCTCATGTGCATCACTGGGTCGCCAAGTCCGTCCTTTATTCCCACTTGTGACACGTGACATGCAATGTTTTAATAAAATATGGCCGCCAGTATGTTGTTTAGAGATTAAGACACTGACGAAGGATGTAAATCCGAAACGCGTTTGTCCTGAATAAACTGCTGCTGAGCTACAGAATACTCGTGAGTGCTATTTATTTCCTGAAGGAGAAAAAGGAAATTGTTGAAGCTTGGATATATATATATATATATATATACTAGCAGAAGTTCAAATAAAATCAAAAATGTCCTGGATAAATGCACTAGTTGTAAAATAATAACGCCCATTCCTCTTAAAACAAGCATGAAATTGTATAGTCACTGAGACTATCACTTAGAGGAAAGATGGACAATTCTAAACTGAGAGAAAAAAGAATCAACACACTGCATAGAATACCAAACTTGGCAGGACTGATCAATTGGTCTTTTGTAGCTCCCAATATAGAAATATGAACTTGTGGCACAATCATATAAAATGTATAACGGATAATAATTGTTTTAAAAGTTATTTTTACAAAAAAAGTTTTAAAATATTTTTCACAATTGGGGTGTATGTTTTAGACAATACCTGACCCATAATGCACCATAATGTGCTAATTGGTGATCAGGTATATAGCATTGAAACTGTAAAGGGACTAATGATATCTTGCACCGTGATCAAGCCCAGCAGGATGAAATGCGTTGGTGAAGGGGGATGATGGCACTGCAACAAATGGAATAAATCGTTATTCTGTTAACTGTGGGAGTGCACGTGTTATTTGCATCTTGGTAGAGGAAATAATTACAAGGCCTGTCCAGCCTTGACACGCGCACCAGCTGTGCAAAGAGCGCGTTTCGTGTAAAGGACACTTTGGTGAATATATATATATACATATATTTTCACTGAAAAAACAAAGGTTACAGGGACATTACAGTTAGGCTCAGATTTCACTCAACCAGTGAAATTCAGCAGTTATAGTTGCCTGAGCTAACTATAGCTTATGCCCCTGCAATGCACTGCTATGACCTCACATATTACATCACTCATGACATGGTTAGTGACATCACTTGTAACATCTCAAAGGACATCACCTAGTGAGCGTAAGTATTTTATAAGAGTTTATGATTGTTAAACATATATACTAAGCTACGACAAAAGTTGAATTAGTATACAAGGTGCACTTCTACTGGGTGATTTTACTTCTAACATAGGTGAGTGGCTGGGTGACTATGTATCCTTGTGTGAGTGACCGTATGGGTGTATAAGTGGGTGTGTGACTAGCTGTGTAGGTTAGCGAGATACTGTGTGAGTGGCTCTCATGGTGAGTGAGTGGGTGGATCAGTGGCTTAATGGGTGAGTATGTAAGTATCTGTATGGGTGACTGGCTGTTAGAGTGTGTGTTTGGTTAAGTGAATTTGTGTGTGAGTGGTTGTTTTGGAGAGTGAGTATTTGTGTGAATGGCTGTATGAGTGAGTAGATGTGTGAGTGCTTGTACGGGTGTGTGAATGGGTGTGTAAGTGATAGTGTAGGTGTGTACTGAGTGTGTGATTGCTTGTATGGTTGAGTGGGTGGCTGTGTTGAGAGACTATATGGGTGAGTGAATGGGTTTGTGAGTGACTTTATAGGTGAATAAATGGGTGTGTGAGTAGCTGTATAGCTGAGTATGTGGATGTGTGAGTGGCAGTATGGGTGAGTGACTGGTTGTATGAGTAACTGTATGGGTGAGTAAATGGTTGTGTGAGTGGCTATAGTAGGGAATGAGTGGGTGGGCGAGTGGCTCTATGGAGGAGTGATTGGGTGTGTGAGTACTGGAATTGGTCTGTGTATGTGAGTGGTTGTCCAGGTGTGTGAGTGGGCATACAAGAAGTTGTTTGAGGGTGTGAGTGGGTGGGTGTGTGAGTGGTTCTGTGGTCATGTAAAATCTCATCAGTAATGTCACTGACCATGTCATGAGTGATGTAATATGTGAGGTCGTAAGTAATGCATTATGGGGGAGTACGTTATAGTTAGCTCTGGTGACTATAACTGCTGAATTTCACTCAATCAATCAATCAATCAATCAATCAGGTCATTTGTAGAGCGCACTACTCACCCGTAGGGTCTCAAGGCGCTGGGAGGGGGGGGTGCCGCTACTGCTCGAACAGCCAGGTCTTGAGCTTCTTCCTGAAGGAGAGGTGGTCTTGGGTCAGGCGCAGATTGGTGGGAAGAGAGTTCCAGGTCTTGGCGGCCAGGTAGGAGAAGGACCTTCCTCCTGTTGTCTCTCTTCGGATGCGGGGGACGGCGGCGAGGGCGTGGTTGGTTGATCTGAGGAGGCGCTTGGGAGTGTAGAAGTTGATCCGGTTGTTGAGGTAGCTCGGGCCTTGGTCGTGTAGGGCTTTGTGCGCGTGGGTGAGGAGACGGAAGGTGATTCTCTTGTTGACCGGGAGCCAGTGCAGATCTCTCAGGTGTCCGGAGATGTGGCTGCGTCGGGGGATGTCGAGGATGAGTCTCGCCGAGGCGTTCTGGATCCGCTGGAGTCTCTTCTGGAGTTTGGCCGTGGTTCCGGCGTAGAGGGCGTTGCCGTAGTCCAGTCGGCTGGTGACGAGGGCTTGGGTGACCGTCTTCCTCGTCTCGGTGGGGATCCACCGGAAGATCTTACGTAGCATGCGCAGGATGTTGAAGCATGACGAGGAGACGGCGTTGACTTGTCTGGTCATGGAGAGGGAGGAGTCCAGGATGAAGCCCAGGTTGCGTGCGTGGTCCGTCGGTTTGGGCGCGGTGCCCAGGGCGGGGGGCCACCAGGAGTCGTCCCAGGCGGAGGGCGTGGAGCCCAGGATGAGGACCTCCGTCTTGTCTGAGTTCAGTTTCAGGCGGCTGGTCGTCATCCATTCGGCTACGTCTCTCATCCCTTCGTGCAGGTTGGCTCTGGCGGTGGCGGGGTCGTTGGTCAGGGAGAGGATCAGCTGGGTGTCGTCGGCGTAGGAGATTATGTTGAGGTTGTGTTGGCGTGCGATGGCCGCGAGGGGGCTCATGTAGACGTTGAAGAGGGTGGGGCTCAGTGAGGATCCTTGAGGGACGCCGCAGATGACTTTGGTGGCCTCTGACTTGTACGGTGGTAGGCGGACTCTTTGTGTTCTTCCGTCGAGGAAGGAGGTGATCCATTCCAGTGCCTTCTCCTGGATTCCGATGTTGCTGAGGCGCTGTACTAGGGTGCGGTGGCAGACAGTGTCGAAAGCCGCGGAGAGGTCCAGGAGGATGAGGGCCGCTGTTTCTCCGTTGTCCATCAGAGTTCGAAGGTCGTCGGTGGCGGCGATGAGGGCGGTCTCGGTGCTGTGGTTCGCTCGGAAGCCGGACTGTGAGGGGTCGAGGGATCCATTCGTCTCGAGGAAGGCGGCCAGCTGTTTGTTGACGGTCTTCTCGATGACTTTGGCCGGGAACGGGAGGAGCGAGATGGGACGGTAGTTCTTGAGGTCGGTGGGGTCTGCTGTGGGTTTCTTGAGGAGAGCGCTGAGTTCGGCGTGCTTCCAGCTCTCAGGGAAGGTGGCGGAGTCGAAGGAGGTGTTGATGATGTCCCGTAGGTGGGGTGCGAGGACAGCGTCGGCTTTGTTGAAGACGTGGTGAGGGCAGGGGTCAGTCGGAGATCCGGAATGGATGGAGTTCATGGTGCGGATGGTGTCTTCGGTGCTGATCGGGGTCCAGGTGCGGAGGGTGGTGGTGGGTGGCGTCGTTGCGGTTGTGGCTTGCGTTGGTTGGTTGTTGAAGCTGTTGTGTATGTCCGTGATCTTGTTGTGGAAGTAGGACGCAAGGGAGTTGCAGAGTTCTTGCGACGGGGTGATGTCATTGTTTCCGGCGTTGGGGTTGGATAGCTCTTTCACGATGTTGAAGAGTTCCTTGCAGTTGTGTGCGTTGTTGTCCAGCCGGTCCTTGTATGCATTTTTCTTGGTGGCGCGGATCAGTTGGTGGTGCTTCCGGGTGGCGAGCTTGAGGGTGGTCATGTTGTCCGTCGTTGGTTCCCTTCTCCAGGCTTTCTCGAGGGCTCGACAGTTCTTCTTGGAGCTCTTGAGTTCGTCGGTGAACCATGGTGTTTTTCTGCTGCAGGATCTGCTGGGTGGGGTTCTCAGAGGGGCGAGTTCGTCCGCGCAGTCGTTGATCCATTTCGTGAGGTTGTCGGCGGCCTGGCTGGGGTTTGCTGAGTTGGCGGGAGGGTGCTGGCTCAGGGAAGCGGTGAGCTGGTCGGCTGTGATCTTGTTCCAGCATCTTCGAGCAACCTGTTGCTGGTGGTGGTGGATCGTCGTTCTTCTGAAGGTGAAGTGGACGCAGCTGTGGTCCGTCCAGTGGAGTTCTGTGGCGTGGCTGAAGGTGACGTCTTTGCTGGATGAGAAGACGGCGTCGAGTGTGTGTCCGGCGAGGTGGGTGGGGGTGGTCACCAGTTGCTTGAGTCCGAGGTTGTCGAGGTTGTCGAGCAAGCTGATGGTGTTGCGGTCGTTGTTGTTCTCCAGGTGGAAGTTGAGGTCCCCCAGGAGGATGTAGTCGGCGGAGGGGAGAGCGTGCGGGCTGACGAAGTCGGCGATGTCCTCGCTGAATCGTGTGCGTGGTCCCGGGGGTCGGTAGATCAGGGTGCCTCTGAGGGTGGTGGTCGGGTTGGTGTGGATCTGGAAGTGCAGGTGTTCAGCGGTGGTGAGGGTGTCATCGGTGTTGGTAGTGATGCGGATGGTGTCTCTGTGGATGATGGTTGGACGACTGGTTTTATCCAAGTGAAATCTGAGCCTAACTATAACGTCCCTGTAACCTTCGTTTTTTCATTGAATTTTTAAGATATTTTTAATTCTATATCCTAACTATATCAACACTGTAACATTTTTTACGTGAATTTCTAAGGTTTTCACAATCTATTTTTTAACTATAACGTCCCTGTAACCTTTGTTTTTTAAGAGAGTTTCTATGTTTTTTTTAACTTGTACTTACATTTGAAAAAGTAGAGTGGTGGAGAAAGGCACAGGGCCTCCGACCAGCTCTCAGGAATCCTGCTGCGTCAGACTTAATGGAGGTAACAAGAGGGGTTCTGGGCCCCCAAAAACCCTCAGCATCCAAGAGGACTTCATCTCCCAACCAGCAGTGTGCCATGAGGCACATTTGCAGAGTGGTGGAGAAAGGGGCATGTCCTCCAAAGACCTCTCAGCAATTCCATTGTGTGGGACTTACTGGAGTTAATAAGAGGGCTTGTTGCCCCCCACGGACACTCTGGAGCTAAAGGGATTCATTCCCCAACCAGCAGTGCACCAGGAGGCGCATTTGTAGAGTGGTGGAAAAAGGGGACGTGATGTCCCGAAAACCTCTCAGCCGTATCACTGTGTGGGATGTACTGGAGTTAACAGGAGGGCTGGTTGATCCCTAAGGTCCCGATGGAGCCAAGGGGATGTCATCCCCCAACAAGCAGTGCACCAGGAGGCACATTTGCAGAGTGCTGGAGAAATGGTGCATGGCCTCCAAAGTCCTCTCAGCAAGCTTGCAGTGGAGTGTGGCCACCTGGTCCCCCTTCTGTGGGCTATTTTCGACCCTGGGGTCCCCCTCCTCAGGGTTCACCCTTTTTAGTAAAAAAAAAAGAAGAAATATTGGAAGAGGGGCCAGTTAGCCCCCCTCCCATGCCGGTTTTAGCCCTGGGGACCACATCACCTGTGGCCTGGCCTCAACTGTCCCACCCAGGGCACCTACTCTTTTGGGGACTGAGGAGAGCTTCAAGACCCCGAGGTTCCTGCCGCCTTACAGCCTCTTGCGGGAGCTGGCATGACTTTTATGGAGAGGAAGCTGCTAACATTTAGCTCTCTCTTGGTAAAAGCAATTGTGCTCCGCTTTCAGCAAATCAGAGCATTCTTAATGCTCTAGCTTGCTGAAAGCGGAGAACAGTTTGCTATGGCTTGCCAAGCCATAGCAAACAGCTATATCCCGGGGCTAGGGACCACGGAACGTAGCAGGAGCTGGCCTTGGCTGGTGGCGGCCCCAAGAGCCATAAACGGCTCCAGGAGGGGGTCCACACGGCCCCCCCATTGCACAAAACAGCCTCGGGCGGGTGGTTGTCCCTGGGTCTACCCCACAGCTGCCTCACATTCATTTTACCATAGACCCGGGCCGGTAGGGTCCTGGGGGCTGCAGGGGAGCTCGTGGCCCCAGCATTACATATTTAGCCATGGGGAGGTGACACTTCCCAGGGCTGCGGGGCCGTGTGGCCACACCCACATTAATTCAACATTTGCCCTGGGTAGATGGCAATCCCTATGGCACGGAGGTTGCAAGCAGACAACCCTTATATTAAATATAAACGCACTGGGAAGGTGGTGGTCCCTAGGGCTTTATGAGCCATGGATGGGGGACCTGTGCACCCCCCTCCTCCATATACATTCTACATGCCCCTGGGACCTGGCTCTCTGGGGGCTCAAGATTACAAAAGCACGAGAGACAGTGCTTCTGTTTCTTTGTTTTACTCTGCAGGATCTGCGGCTCCAGCGCAACGCCCGCTGAATTTAGTTTTAAAAGAAATGCTTTTTTGGCCCTGCCTGGTCCTTATAGAACCACCCCCCAAGAGGCCTATGGGGTCAGGGTGTTTTTACTCTGCCCCCTCTTCTTCTTTTTATTTTTTGGTGACTCGGTTCAAACCGTGTCACAAGTGTTAGGACCCGGAGTCTTTAGGGCATGTTCTGAGTGTGTTGTTAGGTGAATTTTGCTCCAACAGGGACTACAAGTCCCAGAATGCCGTGAGGCACGCTGCGGATGACCATGATCCTCCTGCACCAATCAGATACCGATGGGGAGGTTCTTATGTCTTCCTTCCCCTATCGATGGTGCTTGGTTTTCATTTTGAATCCTGCCTGTATCCCGACCCTTGGATCACCGCTGCTTTTTGTTGCTCATTGAACTGGTTCGTGATTACTTGTCCCCGCATCCGCTGCAGAAGCCTCGCGCGGCCGCGCTGGTTTTTTGCAGCATCTCCTTTTACTTCCTTATCCCTGCTCTGTGTCAACTCCCCCACGCCGCAGAGCTCATCGGAGTCGTTCACCTCCCTTCCCGTTCTGCTGTTTGCGGATCTCCGTTGTTGACATTCCTGTCCGAATCACCCGACCCGTAAGCCCCTGCTGAGGCCCTACGACGTCTTACCTGAGGCTGGAGTTCCCGTTGTGATTTCTCGACGGGTCAGTGGCCCAACAGAAAAAATACTTATTTCTTTCTCCGGAGTGAAGGACGCCGAGTGTTAGCGTCTGTCAGCTGTTTCTCGGGGAGACTCGCCCGTGAGCGGCTCCATTGGAGTTCACGTTGTTTTGTTTTGTGCTTTACGAACTCAGTGAGAATTATCACGAACTTTAAAGAAACTTACTTTTGGACTCTGCATATTGGACAGAGAAAGAGAGACTGTGTTTGGACTCCTTTGTTCTTCCGAGGATACCTTCCCTGGAAAAGAGAGACCTACATATCCACCCTGCCTTTTTTTGGTTCGTATGTTATTGTTTTTTTGTGGATACCTTTTGGGTGCGATATTCAAGTTGGGCAGGTAAGAGCCTTGCAGCACACTCATTACAGGAAAACGTAGGTGACCCTGTTCTTCTATAGTAGTGTTCTAAAATACCCTGTTGTGTGTCTGTTCTCTTCTCTCCCCTGCAGGCTGCTGCTTCCTATTGGGCGTTCCTTGTCTAAGGTACCCTGTCTTCCTACAAAGAGACTTAAGGGTTTTAGGTCTCTCTCTTTTCTGGCGTCACGGCCCGCTCTGTGTGTATTTACGAGCAGCAGAGGGTGTTGTGTCGTAGGAACAGAGGGAGGCACTGTCTACTCTTCTGAGGAGCTGGTTTCTGCTTCGAGCCTGTTGCTCGCCCAACAGAAAACCAAGCCCACGTTTATTCCTCCTCCCGAGGGTAGACAGTCATGGACGACGCGGTCATGCAGGGAGAGACAGACGAGATAACCCTCAGAGAACTAGCCGCCACAGTTGTGAATCTCCAAACCGAACTGAAACTGATGAGGAATGAGAATCTGAGGTTATCGACAGAAAACACTAGACTGGTAGAAGCTAGTAGAACTCATGAGGTACAAGCTAGGCATAGGAAAAGCTATATCCACCCTTCACATTTTCAGGTATCTAGTGGTAGTACTCCTGAGGTCCCTCCTACCCCTGTCGCCTCCGCCTCTCCTGTTCAGGTTACTGTAGTCACCCCCCCTCAAACACCATTAGCGATGCCAGAAAGATTTAGCGGAGATAGCCAGAACTTTAAGGTGTTCTTGAACCAATGCCACCTGATGTTTTTGTGTAAAGCCTCCTCATTCCCTGATGACGCAGCTAAGATCGCTTTTATAATTTCTTATCTGAGTGGAAACGCCGCCTCTTGGGCAGTTACACTGGTAGAGAACGATGATCCCGTGTTATATAACCTCACCCTGTTTAAGGAGCGTATGAAAGGCCTTTTTTCTAGGCATACGTATATGCAGGCGAGTGATAATGAGCTCCTTAATCTGCGACAGGGCTCAAAAGATTTACTGTCCTATATCACCGCCTTCAACCGTCTAGTGACAGAGACACACTGGCCTGACGATAAACGGACTTCGTTGTTTTATAGAGGGCTGAAAGATGAGCTTAAAGACATCTTATCCCAAATAGTGGATCCTCCTGAAAATTGTGCTGAATTCATTGATCTTGTGGTCAAATTAGACCACCGCCTGGCTGAGAGAAAGGGTGAAAAAACGCGCGGGGATTTCCCCAAGTTTTTGCTACCTAAACCTGAAAAACGAGATCCCAAAGATACAAGTGAACCAATGCAGATAGGAGGAATAAGGGGCCCTCTAACACCTGAAGAAAAAGAGAAAAGACGAAAGTTGAATCTCTGTTTATACTGTGGAAAGGCTGGCCATTTCGCCCGCGAATGTCCAGTAAAACCGAAAGGAATACCTAAATACACCAAGCCCATGCCTTCGGGAAACTAGTTGACTTGGGGAGTATTGAGGTCGCTCTTCCAAGTCCTTCGTTATCCCTGACCTCCAAACAAGTGGCCAACGTCTATTCTGCCATTCCCAAACCCTTTACCATCTCGGTGGTGTTGGTGTTCCCTTCACAAGGAAGACATACCATGTCCATTCTTTTGGATTCAGGAGCCACGGGTAATTTCCTGGATATTACCCTAGCCAAGTCTTTGGGCATTCAGTTCATCAAGAAAGATACCCCTGAAAACGTCAGGGCTGTGGACGGGTCTGCCCTGTCTTCAGGAATGTTAAAGTACCACACACCTGAGATCATCGTGTTGTGTGATAATGGACACAGCGAATGCATTTCGTTTGACCTGATTGACACACCCAACTTCGGTGCGATACTAGGGGTACCCTGGCTGCAGACCCACAACCCCCATATCGATTGGGTGGCTAGGACTGTTACCCTACGCTCCGCTCACTGTCTTACCCATTGTTACAGAGACATCAACCACTGGCACACCCCTGTGTATTGTTCCGCAACCACAATAGACGGGGCTACGTTGCCCCCTGAATACCTGCAATATGCTGATGTGTTTGATGATGTGAAAGCTGTCGCCTTACCGCCTCATCGTTCCTACGGTTGCAGGATAGATCTTATACCTGGTGCGGAACTGCCTGTTAGCCGCATTTATGCGCTTACGGAGACAGAGACCAAATACCTTCAAGAGTATCTGCAGGATATGTTGGCGAAGGGGTTTATCAGTCACTCTACCTCTCCTGTATCCTCCCCTATTTTTTTTATACCCAAAAGGGAAGGGGGATTAAGGGCCTGCCTGGATTATAGGGTATTGAACAAAGCCACTATCAAGAACAAATACCCGCTCCCCCTCATTTCCACACTGCTCGATCAGGTTAGGAAGGCCACCATATTTACCAAACTCGATTTGAGAGGAGCCTACCACCTGATCAGAGTCAAAAGAGGGGATGAATGGAAAACCGCCTTTAGGACAAAATTTGGGCTTTATGAGTATAATGTGATGCCCTTCGGGCTATGTAATGCTCCCGCAGCGTTTCAATTTTTTATAAATGAGATACTGCGGGAATATTTGGATATCTTCGTCATCGTGTATATCGATGATATTCTGATATACTCCTCCAATGAAACCGACCATGTATCCCATGTACAAGCCATATTGAGGAAACTACACGAACATCACTTGTTTGCCAAACTCGATAAATGCATCTTTCATACTCACAGTGTGGCCTTTTTGGGGTTCATCATCTCTCCTAAAGGGATACACATGGATCCGGCAAAAATTTCTGCTATCCTAGAATGGGCACGTCCGAAGTCGGTGAAGGACATTCAGTCTTTCCTGGGATTCGCAAACTTCTACAGGAGGTTTGTGGATCATTTCTCAGACATGGTAGCACCCATCACTCGCTTGCTCAAAAAAGGGGTTGAGTTCCATTGGGACGAGAAAGCAGAAAAGGCCTTTCAGACCCTTAAGGCACGTTTTACTTCTGCTCCCATCATGAAACACGCTGACGAAACACAACCCTACTTCCTAGAGGTAGACGCTTCGCAATATGCGGTGGGTGGCGTGTTATCACAAAGAGATCCACTCAAAGGCACTCTCCATCCTGTGGCGTACTTCTCCAAAACCTTGACCCAATCTGAGCAGAATTACACCATCGGAGAAAGAGAACTCCTTGCCATCAAACGTGCCTTCCAGGAGTGGCGTCACTACTTGTTAGGATCCTCCCACGTGATCACTGTCTATTCTGACCATCAAAACCTGCAATATTTTCGCACTGCTAAAGCCCTTACACCTAGACAACTACGGTGGGTCGCCTTTTTTGGAGAATATGATTTCCTAATACACTTTAGACCCGGAATTCGTCAGGGCAAGGCAGACGCTTTGTCCAGGCTAGGAGAGGAGAACAAGTGGGTTCAGGAGAAACCCTTGCCTCTTATTCCTGAGAACAGAATAGTGGCTTTAGGAGTACAGATGCCTGATGCCCCTGCCTTCATGGACCTTTTAGAACAGGCATATTCACCTCTAGATCAGGCCACTTGGTTACGAGAACCACACAACACCATCGTGGACAATCTGTGGTATCATGAGAATAAAATCTTTTTGCCTAACAACGAATTACACCGCCTTGTGTTGCAATGGTGTCATGACATGCCCTTGGCTGGTCATCCCGGGGAAAACAAGACCAAAAGCCTTTGTCAACGATGGTTTTGGTGGCCGAGACTATCTCATGATGTGAAGCAACACGTCAAGGCCTGTTCTACTTGTGCCCGCCAGAAGGCTTCTCATGCTGTACCTGCGGGGTTATTACAACCACTTCCCGTTCCCAACAGCCCTTGGTCTACCCTTAGTATGGACTTCATCACAGACTTGCCTAACGTTCAGGGGTACACCACAATCATGGTGGTTGTTGATCTGCTATCCAAGATGGCCCATTTTGTCCCACTGAAAAAGATCCCCTCAGCTGTGGATTTAGCAGGCATTTTCATCAAGGAAATAGTTCGGTTACATGGATTGCCTTCTGTTTTAGTATCAGATCGAGGTCCCCAGTTTATCTCCAGATTTTGGCAAGGATTGTGTAAAACCCTCTACATTGAACACAGGTTGTCTTCCTCCTACCATCCTCAGACCGATGGCCAAACCGAAAGGACTAACCAAACATTAGAACAATACCTCAGGTGTCTGATAACTACTACATGTCAGGATTGGGTCCAAGCTTTGCCCCTTGCAGAATTCGCATACAACAATTCTACCCATGCATCCTCCAAGATCTCTCCGTTCTTTTTTACCACTGGTTATCATCCCAAAATAATTCCTCTTGAAGTGCTCCCTACTGACACACTGAATCCTGCGGTTCTTGACCATCACCAAACACTGTCTCAGATCTGGGAACTGGCGACAAAGGAACTGTCACAAGCTAAAGAGACCATGAAGGCCCAAGCAGACAAACATCGTAGACCCGCTCCTGTTTATGCTGTGGGCGACAGAGTTTGGTTATCGTCAAAGAACCTAAGAATAGAAGGGCCACGTAAGTTACAACCTCGCTATCTTGGTCCTTTTGCAGTACAGAAAGTCATCTCTCCAGTGGCCATCAAATTGGAGCTGCCCCCCGAGATGCAAATACATCCTGTTTTTCATACGTCCCTTCTGAAACCCTATGTGACCCCAATGCTTCCTGAACCCCCTCCTCCTCCTGTCACGGTAGAAGGTGAAAGTGAATATGAAGTGAGAAGGGTATTAGACTCACGCAGACACAGAGGTAGACTCCAGTATCTTATTGATTGGGTGGGTTATCCGCCAGAGGATAGGACTTGGGAACCTGCTGAAAACATTCATGCCCCTAGACTGGTGCGTAGATTCCATGCGCTCAATCCCTCCAAGCCTAGACCCGTGAGAAGACCTTTGGGGGGGGGGTACTGTTAGGACCCGGAGTCTTTAGGGCATGTTCTGAGTGTGTTGTTAGGTGAATTTTGCTCCAACAGGGACTACAAGTCCCAGAATGCCGTGAGGCACGCTGCGGATGACCATGATCCTCCTGCACCAATCAGATACCGATGGGGAGGTTCTTATGTCTTCCTTCCCCTATCGATGGTGCTTGGTTTTCATTTTGAATCCTGCCTGTATCCCGACCCTTGGATCACCGCTGCTTTTTGTTGCTCATTGAACTGGTTCGTGATTACTTGTCCCCGCATCCGCTGCAGAAGCCTCGCGCGGCCGCGCTGGCTTTTTGCAGCATCTCCTTTTACTTCCTTATCCCTGCTCTGTGTCAACTCCCCCACGCCGCAGAGCTCATCGGAGTCGTTCACCTCCCTTCCCGTTCTGCTGTTTGCGGATCTCCGTTGTTGACATTCCTGTCCGAATCACCCGACCCGTAAGCCCCTGCTGAGGCCCTACGACGTCTTACCTGAGGCTGGAGTTCCCGTTGTGATTTCTCGACGGGTCAGTGGCCCAACAGAAAAAATACTTATTTCTTTCTCCGGAGTGAAGGACGCAGAGTGTTAGCGTCTGTCAGCTGTTTCTCGGGGAGACTCGCCCGTGAGCGGCTCCATTGGAGTTCACGTTGTTTTGTTTTGTGCTTTACGAACTCAGTGAGAATTATCACGAACTTTAAAGAAACTTACTTTTGGACTCTGCATATTGGACAGAGAAAGAGAGACTGTGTTTGGACTCCTTTGTTCTTCCGAGGATACCTTCCCTGGAAAAGAGAGACCTACATATCCACCCTGCCTTTTTTTGGTTCGTATGTTATTGTTTTTTTGTGGATACCTTTTGGGTGCGATATTCAAGTTGGGCAGGTAAGAGCCTTGCAGCACACTCATTACAGGAAAACGTAGGTGACCCTGTTCTTCTATAGTAGTGTTCTAAAATACCCTGTTGTGTGTCTGTTCTCTTCTCTCCCCTGCAGGCTGCTGCTTCCTATTGGGCGTTTCTTGTCTAAGGTACCCTGTCTTCCTACAAAGAGACTTAAGGGTTTTAGGTCTCTCTCTTTTCTGGCGTCACGGCCCGCTCTGTGTGTATTTACGAGCAGCAGAGGGTGTTGTGTCGTAGGAACAGAGGGAGGCACTGTCTACTCTTCTGAGGAGCTGGTTTCTGCTTCGAGCCTGTTGCTCGCCCGACAACAAGATGGCTGCCAACACTTACTTTTTTGAAGTGTTGGCAGCCAATCAGATCTCAGCACGAGATCGTGAGGGGTCGCCGATCCTCTGCGTTCCTAGATATACAACTGGATCTTTCTTTAACCCTTTTGGTGCTTGCGTCACCCAATGGCTGACACAAGCACAACCTCCCTGGTGCGGTGCACTTCCAATGGCCGTCACCAGGTAGGGCCCCCTTTAAACCTCACCGTAGATTTTTTTTCTTTCCCCTGGGGAGACGCAGAAGGCTTTCTGCATCGCTCCCCGCCCCCCTCCTGCCCATCTGTGACATCAGCCCGCTGCGAGGCGCTCTGACATCACTGATTTCCCCACCGGAGCTGAGGACAGCCGCAGGTAAGGCAGCGCTCGACTCAGATGGGGATATCAGGCCGAAAACGGCCTCCTCAGCTTTCAGGGAGGCCTCGTTTGAAAGGGAAGAGTATACCCTTTCAAACAAGGTCTTCCTGAAAGGGTTTCCTGGTCTTGGATCGTGGCAGCGCTGCCAGGAAACCCCACTAGACACCAGGGATGTCTTTGGGGGGGGTAGCCCTTGTGGGAATGGGCAACCACCCCCTAGGGGGCATATTTTTTATAATTTAAAACTTTGGCTATCCCTGGGGGAACACGTTTGCCCCCGAAGTAAAAATAAAAAGTCAAAATGGCAGCGAAATAGGCAGGGGGTCGGTCCTCCTGCTCAGTGGCCTACCGCATGTGGAGGCAATTCTTTTTTATAGCCATGTGCTTTCTGTGGGGGCCACAATCGGCCCCCAGGGAAGCCATAACAATGAAAAACAAATAGAGAGAGAGCTCTATTTCTTTATATATATAGAGAGAGAGTCTCTTTCTCTGTATCCATATATACATATATATGTGTATATAGATACATATATATACATAAATCATCTACAGAGAGAAAGATATATATGGATCAAGACTTAAACAGCTACCTACCTGCAAACCTGAGACTCCGAGTGTGCATTTACTTGAAACTTTCCTGGATTATGTATCTATATACATATATATGTATATATATGTATATAGATACATGTATGTAGAGATAAAATCGGTCGCCAGTAGGTAGTTATAGTTAGGACCTAGTTTCCATAGGAAATCCTCAACATTCTATTTGGATTAACTTTGGCCCTGGTGGATGAATCTTTGCGAATTTCTCAAAGAAGATGGCTCGGTCCGCTGCGCTCCTTCCCGGAAAGTTTGGGGGGGATTGGTGAAGCGGGGGCTGAGATAAAAGGGGGTCCCAAAACGTGTTTTCTCCATGTTATTTTCCATAGGACGTTTAGACACGGCTACAGGTCGAACGGCTGAATGGGTTTATAAGAAATTTGGCAAAACTGTAGAGTCCGGCTCGCAGATTACGCTTTTTTTGGAATGGTGTAAATCCGTTCAGTAGTTGCTGAGAAAATTAAAGTTAAAGTCAATTATATATCTGTAAGCGCGCACGGGTGCGCGCACTCAAGCGGCTGCGCGCGAGCGGAATTTTTTTTTGCTGCGTGACGTGTGTTAACGTTCGATTCGAAGGAAATCAGGAAGTGTTGACCGCCATTTTGTCACTGCAAGTAAATATATTGTTCATTTGAAAGCGTTGGAACATGGAAAGGGGAGAAGGTAGAGATTGTTTTGCTGCGTAGGTTTTCTCAGGGTGTGCAGTAAGGTCCTTAAAGGCGAAAATATATATATTTTTTGGGGGAAAAAAGTTGCGGGGTGCGCGCACACTTATTTAGAAGAGTGTGAAAA
Source organism: Lissotriton helveticus (assembly GCF_964261635.1). Taxonomy (NCBI): domain Eukaryota; kingdom Metazoa; phylum Chordata; class Amphibia; order Caudata; family Salamandridae; genus Lissotriton; species Lissotriton helveticus. Next base: position 1,326,167,023 of record NC_136061.1, on the reverse strand, counting down.
TGGAGATAAATCAGAAGTTTGAGTGCTTTGATATAAGGTGGCTCTGAAAAGAGCCCTTGTGTTAATTGAGTTTTTTCTGCATTTATAAGTAAGTAGCGATGCAGAGCCGGATGTTGCAGAGGAAGATTCTGTTTCTGCCTTCCTTCTTACTTAGTTATGGTTTTTTCACTCTCACTCCAGGCTTTTAGTCTGTGGATGGAAATCCATGAACCTAGACTCACCTATGAAAATCATACTATTGATGCTTGACTGAGGCCAAGGAGATCAGAGTGCATGTGTGTGTAAGGTGATGTACCTCTGGGGAGATGATGTTACGTTTAAACGTAGCCCCTGAGTGCTTAGTTCGGTTCTGTTCTCTCACTGTTGTTGATTTAGAGCCCCAAATACAAAGGTTTGTTGTTGCTTGTGAATCCCCAAGTGTATATTTGCTCATACTGATCCATAACGCCCCGGCGTATCCATGTCGTAGGCTGCACGAGTGGGCGAAACTCATCTGGCCGAGCAAGACTTGGGGAGAGGGCAGGAGCCAAGAGGAAACAAGGAGGGGTTTTCATCATTTGGGACAAAAAATATTTCTAAACCAATGAAAAGTTTTATTAACAAGTCACATGACCTGTTATGCTTACGTTACGCGCTCCGCGCCGCGCCGCGCCCCGGATTGCTTCCGGGAAGCTGCGCTTCGCGCACCGGAGCACTTCCGGGTGCGCTAACGCGGCGTGTCATATGACGCATTATGCAACAACGCGATACGTCGTTGGGGCTCCACCGGAACTGATCGAATTGGTAGTCTACAGTGTTTCTGGAAGTTTCAGACTGAAGCTGGCGTCAGCATGAGAACACCCCGTGGCTACGTCGTGGCCATTCTGCGAGCAATCATGGCAGAAGCTCCCCACCGGAACTCTGCGGGAGTCGGGGGCCCCTGTGACTCTTGTAGAATCTTCAAGGCTGATGGGACGCTTTTGGGAATGGGGCCCATGCCATAGCAGTCAAGCGTCCGAGTTCCAGGGTTGTCCAGAGCCATCCTTGCAGGCCAGGCCCAAGTCTGTGGAGCCGACCGCCATTTCCTGAGCTCCGTGGCAGCCGCCTGTCGCTGTACCACAAGAGTGGGTGCAATTCAGCCGGATGGCGGGTGAGACGCTGTATAGCAAGAGCAGGCGTAATTCAGCTGGCCGAGCGAGGCACTGTGCCGCAGGAGCGGGCGCAACTCAGCTTGTCGAGTGAAGCGCTGGGGTGTAGCTGAGAAACCTCCACCTGGGGAGGTGGGGGAGGCTCGTTCGTGCCGCCTCTCCCTTCCAGTGCACCCCTCGCCGTCTCCTGGCGCAGGTATATGTGATGGTTGGACCAGGGCACCGCAGGACGTGTCTTCAGGTCAAACGGATTGTGGGACAAGGTCCAGAATGGAAGAGTCACCAAAAGGCTAAAAGTTCCGCCGGACCCCGGGAGCCGGCCGCCTATGTCGAGTGAAGTGCTGGGGTGCAGCTGAGAAACCTCCACCTGGGGAGGTGGGGGAGGCTCGTTCGCGCCGCCTCTCCCTTCCAGTGCACCCCACGCCGTCTCCTGGCGCAGGTATATGTGATGGTTGGACCAGGGCACTGCAGGACGTGTCTTTAGGGGTGTAGCTGAGAAACCTCCACCTGGGGAGGTGGGGGAGGCTCGCTCGCGCCGCCTCTCCCTTCCAGTGCACCCCACGCCGTCTCCTGGCGCAGGTATATGTGATGGTTGGACCAGGGCACCGCAGGACGTGTCTTTAGGTCAAACCCTCAACTATGGCACCCAACATCCAGGACTTATGACATTTGTGGAAGGCTGTGACATCGAAGCATCTCAGGGACCAAGCATATCCAGAGTCCTTCCTACAGCCTCTGCGTTCCTTCTTACCTAGTTATGGTTTTTTCACTGCCACTCCAGGCTTTTAGTCTGTGGATGGCAAACTATGAACCTACACTCACCTATGAAAATCTTACTATTGATGCTTGACTGAGGACAAGGAGATCAGTGAAGCGCTGGGGTGTAGCTGAGAAACCTCCACCTGGGGAGGTGGGGGAGGCTCGTTCGCGCCGCCTCTCCCTTCCAGTGCACCCCACGCCGTCTCCTGGCGGAGATGTTGCAGCAGGCTGCCATGTAAATAGTTATTTAATTAAACGTTTTACCCTGTTACTTTGTTGGTGTGTTGTATATATTTATAATATTTGCATAGGGTTTCTCGTTATTTTGGGCGGGGTGGGCGGTGGAGGAATTTCACTGAAAAAACCATGCATTTGGATCGATGTTGCAGCAGGCTGCCATGTAAATAGTTATTTAATGAAACGTTTTACCCTGTTACTTTGTTGGTGTGTTGTATATATTTATAATATTTGCATAGGGTTTCTCGTTATTTTGGGCGGGGTGGGCGGCGGAGCAAATTCACTGAAAAATCCATAGGTTATAGACCATATATAGTTAAATATCTCAAGTCCATCTCTGCACTCGATGGAGATACAGGTCGTCGATCAAAAAATGTGCTGGCCACCTCTAATGGTAATAGCGTGGCCAGGGCTTTTGTCGATGCCTCTGCAAATTGCACAGGGTGCACTTGTTTGACATGCCGCACCATGGTATGTATGGAAAAGGAATATTTTTTTGTTGGATTTCCTCTTGAGAGAAACGAGTCACATATCGTGCAGGTTACTTTTGGTGCATTTACTTTCTTTTGATCTTCAGGATAAGTGAAAAATTGCCAGATGAAAGATTCTTTTTTTCTTCTTAAAGGTAGTCGATCATTTTGTTCAGAATCGGAAGATGAATGAGATACGGTAGCCATTTCACCAAAGTCTTCCGAAAAATGTAGGACGTTGTTCTCTCTTGAGAGTAGAAAAGATAGTGAGAGAAGTGGGTGGAGTGCTGCGTGTAAATTCCAGAATAGAAACTAGTAAGAACCAATTGGAAGTGTTGTTTTCATGTTGCAGCAGGCTGCCATGTAAATAGTTATTTAATAAAACGTTTTACCCTGTTACTTTGCTGATGTGTTGTATTTATTTATAATATTTGTATAGGGTTTGTCGTTATTTTGGGCGGGGTGGGCGGCGGAGCCGAGCTATCTTGCAGCCATCATGGCGTCGAGCTCGGTTTCTCTCACTAGTTTCATATTTCTCATGAGGGGTTGTTCCTAATGTTTCTATTTTAGCGAGGTGAAAAAGAGATCCTATCAGTGGCCTACTGATTTTGCTCGATTCCTTTTGTTTTTTCTAACGATTTTTAAGTTAAAGTTTGCTAGCACGATACAGCGGCTAGTCCGCATTTTATATATATGTCTTTTTTATTAGGGGTCTCCTCCGGTGGAGTCGGACGATCTACCTCTAATAACCGGTAAGTGTTCCTCTGAAGGAATGCGTCTTGAAAGTGGCTGACTGTAATGTATGATATTTCACTCAGTGACTTTCAGGCCCATGCTGTTTCAAAACTGTGCATGTGCTTGAAGCAGGCGTAGGTATTGACGCAACATTGTGAATATAGTGCACTGGTGAGCCTTGCTGGAGCTGCATCACAGTTGCGATGCAACTCTAGCAATGTATTAGTTTTTGAGCACAGATGTGTTACGCATGTATGGTGTTTTTGTACCATGGTGCGCCACATTTCAAATGTGGCACACCATGGGTAACGGAGCACTAGCATACTGTGGTGCACATTAACTGGTGCATATCTGGGTATGAAGTAGTTAACATAAATCTGCCCCATAGGTTACAAATCCGCGTTTAGTAGACTGTTTGGCCTTTGTAGTTTTATGTTTTTTCTGTTATTCTATGTAGGTATGTAATATTGCAAGATTTTTGTCACGAAAAAGAAGCCATGAGTATTGGGTTTGTGAAAGATTGCAAGATTTTTAAAATTAAAAAGGAAAAACCATGCATTGTTTAATATAGTATTGTAAATACTTATCTTTAACAATGATGAGAGAGTAAAAAAAGGTTAACCTGATGTTATAAAGTTATTCACAGGCTTCTTTAGAGGAAGTATTCTATATGATTGTAGCGTGGGTGTTTCACTTTTTTATAGGTAATAGAATGCATTCTGCAAGCATGTAGTACTCCTCCTGCTACAGCATAAATATTCTTCAGTGCTTATTTTCATTTCGTAAGTGGTATTGAGACCGACACAGAACTTCAATGGATCGGAGGGGCTGTTCCTGTGCATCTGGAGGACTGCCAAGCCGTTGCAGCAGTGGGAGTGAGGCCTCTTACAGGGGCGTAGCGCAGCTCCTTTTGATGTTCACAATTGCAGATAACAGGGTAGAGATGTGAGAGAAGTGGGTGGAGTGCTTCATGTAAATTGCAGAATAGAAACTACTAAGAACCAATTGGAAGTGTTGTTTTGAAGTCACATGACTTCACATGCGCGTCTCAGGAAGTGTACGCAGTGATAGTATCTGGTCACGTACGCCATTTGGAAGTAGCGGTCTAATTCAGCGAAGTTTCAAAACGTGAAAAGGAGTAAATCCAAATATATCCGGATTTAATATATCTTCTGAGCTCAAATCAAGCATACAATTGTTAAAGTATAAAACCTTTTATATATATTTTTTAAATACCAAGGTGTGTACATTCGGTCACACACGAAAGTTTAAAAAGACATTCGGCTCCATTTAATGAAAATTTTCATAATAATAAAAAAGAAGCCTAGGTTTACTGTCTTTGACGTAGTATAAGTTCTTTGATGGGTCTATGAATAAATTTAATAAGTTGCAATCGCGAAGTTTTCCCGAAATATATAGGCGGGTGCGCGCACACGGTCGCGCACGAACGAAAGCCAAAAAAGGGGAGATAAACCCCCTTTATAATATGCTCCTGGAGCTGGTTTTGGTACAATGAGTTAGTTCTAAAAAGAACTTTTTTTTTTTTTTTTTTTTTTTAAACAACTGTTATGTTGTTTTTGATTTTTTAAACTTGCAACAACATTTTCAAGTGTGACACAGGATCAAAATGAAATGAAGAAATTTATCTTTTCTCGGGGCATTTATGACTCTCAATTTTTAGTTTAGTAAGAATGAGGCTCTGCTCTCCGTACAGAAGAATTTCTCCACACTCGTTGCATTTCATGTGCACCTTTGCAAGATATGGTCTCAAGTCCATCACAGCACTCGATGGAGATACAGGTCGTCCACCAGAAGATGTGCTGGCCACCTCTGATGGTAATAGCGTGGCCAGGGCTCTTGTCGATGCCTGTGCAAATTCCACAGGGTGCACTTGTTTGACATGCCGCACCATGGTATGTATGGAAAAGGAATATTTTTTTCTTGGATTTCCTCTTGAGAGAACCGAATTGCATATCGTGCAGGTAACTTTTGGCGCATTCACTTTCTTTTGTTCTTCAGGATAAGTGAAAAATTGCCAAATAAAAGATTCCTTTTTTCTTTTTAAAGGTAGTCGCTCATTTTCTTCAGATTCGGAAGATGAATGCGGGGCGGCAGCCATTTCAGCAAAGTCTTCCGAAGGGTGTTGAACGTTGTTCTCTTTTGAGAGTAGAAAAGATAGTGAGAGAAGTGGGTGGAGTGCTCCGTGTAAATTGCAGAATAGAAACTACTAAGAACCAATTGGAAGTGTTGTTTTCAAGTCACATGACTTCACATGGGCGTCTCAGGACGTGTACGCGGTGATAGTATCTGGTCACGTACGTCATTTGGAAGTAGCGGTCTAATTCTGCGAAGTTTCAAAACGTGAAAAGGAGTAAATCGAAACATATCTGGATTTAATATATCTTCTGAGCTCGAATCAAGCATACAATTGTTAAAGTATAAAACCTTTTATATATTTTTTTAAAATACCAAGGTGTGTACATTCGGTCACACACGAAAGTTTAAAAAGACATTCGGCTCCATTTAATGAAAATTTTCATAATATTAAAAAAGAAGCCTAGGTTTAGTCTCTTTGACGTATTATAAGTTCTTTGATGGGTCTATGAAGAAATTCAATAAGTCCAGATTGCAAAGTTTTCACGAAATATATAGGCGGGTGCGCGCAGTCGGTCACGCACGAAAGCCTGGAAATGCGCTATCCATTTTATTGAGAACTGTTGCCGAGAGTGCGCACACCGGGTCGTGCACGAAAGTTTAGAAAGACTATTTTTATTTACAGACAAATTTTAATGCGTTGAAAAAAAGGCAAGGTACAGACTTTCTAATTCTGTATCGCTTTACAAGGAGTCTCTATGCAACTTGAACAGTGAAGAAAACGGCTTGTTTTCGAAAAAAATATTGCCAGAACTTTATTGACAAAAGTATAGGTTGTATACACAAGATATTTCTGAATTAGCATTTTAAAAACCAATGAAATTCACTGAAAAAACCATAGGTTTTACACACGTTATAGTTAGGAAGTAGCATTTACAAAACCTATGAAATTCACTGAAAAAACCATAGGTTTGACAACAGTTATAGTTAGCTGGAAATTTTACTGATATAAAACCAATTAAATTCCACGTTATAGTTAGTTGGACTCACTATAACTTGCGCGTGTAATGCACTGCTGATGACGTCACATATTACATCACTCATGACATCACTGATGACACCATCCTTGTGACACAGTGACAGACCTCCTTTCACTGTAATCTAACCCTTGAAACACATTCAAAAATAGAAACTAAAATTTTGAAAAAAATGGAGATACCCATACCAGTTACAACAACCAATTCAATAATTCCACCATCTATATACACATGCACTAATTCACCAACAGTTCTATATAGTCACTCATACATATATTCACTAATCATATGTAGTGATACACCTACACATCCTGTTACACACCGACAGTCATCCAAAAGTTATTCACACACATACTCACACATGCAAATAAACTACTGAACATCCATTTATTTACATAAACAGCTATACACACACTACCACTTTACTTCAAGGAAACTTACACATACTTACTCTCTTAAAAAATCACTTATAGAAACACATACTAATTTAAAGAGGAACTCTTATAATCCCTCACTCTCACATATAGTCACTTAGATACATCAATATTCACATATACCACATTAAATCATATGTAGTTACTGATAAAGACACTAATAGGACAGTCATTCAGTCACTAACACAGACACATGCACACTAATCCACCCATAAAGTCCTGCACATATGCTGTCTTCAAAACACATACAAACAGAGACTCAGTCATTCTTGCATCTATGTAGTAAGTAATACCCCCACCAAACCATGCAAACACTTATACTGATACTAAGAAAAACATCTAATAACCTATATACATACACATGTACCTACTCATCAACCCATGCAACCACTTATACACAAAGTGAAACACTAATACATATATTTAAATATTTAAGCTTTACTCACTAATATATGTATTCACTAAGATATTCAATAATATATACATATATAATACATATTTATTTTTCAGAAAGACACACATTCACTGGATGGTGTCATCAGTGATGTCATGAGTGATGTAATATGTGACGTCATCAGCAGTGCATTACACGCGCAAGTTATAGTGAGTCCAACTAACTATAACGTGGAATTTCATTGGTTTTATATCAGTAAAATTTCCAGCTAACTATAACTGTTGTCAAACCTATGGTTTTTTCAGTGAATATATATATATATATCTATCTATATATATATATATGGATATATATATATGTGTGTGTGTGTGTGTGTATATATAAATATATATATATCGTTTCAAAGTTCGGATGCTCCTCCTGGGAGCACCGCCCATTGGCTGGTGGCGCGATTCCTGCCGGTAGAGCAAACCGGCAATAAGATCCACGTTATAGATATATATATATATATATATATATATATATATATATATATATATATATATATATATATATATATATCCACGTTATGCTGCAATGATACGCGCTCTCAGAATCCTTGTATAAAGTTTTATTTCAGGTTAGGTAACGAGTTTCGGAAGCGTACTTCCTTGTTCACACAAGTACGCTTCCGAAACGCGTTACCTAACCTGAAATAAACCTTCATACAAGGATTCTGAGATTCTGAGAGCGCGTATCATTGCAGCATAACATGGATATATATATATTATCAAATACCCAAAGTCAAATAAACACGCTCTCAGGACAAAAGAGAGTAGTCACCCAATCCAGGAAGTGCTGTTTATTCACAACGCGTTTCACCAAAAATGGCTTGATCACGTGAATAATGCTTGTAGTTCGTTGGTTTAAATGGCACGAACAAAGTCATAGACGTAAACATAGGACTACGGCTTAGGTAATCATAAAGGTAAATGCACATATATCATGTTAAATGCAAAGAATACATATAGAAAACAGAACTAAAATGCATGTATCATATTAGCAGTTTGTCTCGTACACATAATATGCAAATGCCGTAAAATAACAAAACAAGTTAATAAAGTCTTGCCCCGATTGTCACTCACTTCAAATAAAGATTATTACATTCTGTCTTTCCGACATGTGGTATAAAAACTCAATAGTTGTAATCTGGCTCCCGATCATTAACAAAGGACCGTGATATATGTGCATTTACCTTTATGATTACCTAAGCCGTAGTCCTATGTTTACGTCTATGACTTTGTTCGTGCCATTCAAACCAACGAACTACAAGCATTATTAACGTGATCAAGCCATTTTTGGTGAAACGCGTTGTGAATAAACAGCACTTCCTGGATTGGGTGACTACTCTCTTTTGTCCTGAGAGCGTGTTTATTTGACTTTGGTTATTTGATAACATTGAAATTACCGGAGCAACTCCGCCGGTGCACACGCCACCTTTCTTGGGTCGTGGGGATCCAGAAGGAGGAATTTTCGTTTTGGATATATATATACACACACAGAAATACAAAGGATGCCGCATTCGACTGGTGGTAGTGGTGGTGAAAATAAATCAACCCTCAAACCTATCTCTGGAGTGCAGCATCCTTTGTGATTCTGAATTTAAATATTGGGTAAGGATTCTACCAGTTGCTGCCTGCACCAGGTATTGAGCGCACTTACATTGGGACTTAATTGGTTATAAAAAAATATATAAGTATATATATTTATTTATTTACAGAGAGATTTCTCAGTGCTGAAAATATGAGACTGTGAAAGAACTCTAATGAGTCTCTTTGAAGTTACATGAAAGACAGTAAAGTGTGGTATGGCTGCAGAGTACCAAAAAATAATCCTGCTAGATAGAGATATCTGAATTTTGTCAAGTGGCAGTTTTGACGCCATAAAGTAATGCAGAGGGCATGCTGGAAAGAACAGATCTGTATTATGTGAACAGCTAAGTGGGTTAGTAAAACTACAAATCAGAAAACACTTTGAAACACATGAAATGTATGTGAGAGAGGGGCTTTGGAAAGATGAGGGGCACGTTTGCAAGGATAGTAGTGAGGGGTAATAGTGTGCAATTGTAAAGCTCACGTTCATCCGTAGGCATCTGGCGCTGAATAACAGATATTTATTAAAAGTTATGGGAGGGTGCCAAAATTATTGTTGCACTGGCTTCCACCAACACTAAAGGCTGCGATTATGGGTATGTGGCAAGGTAAAGAAATACTGTGTCTTTTTTCTATCTTTTGTAGTCATTTTGGAGAGCGTACGGATTTCGCAAAGGAAAGGTAAGGTGACTTCGTCATTACTGACTGTTAAACACTTCACTCATGCACACACCCACCTACACTTTGAAACCAATAAACTATCTGCCTTCTAAGTAGGATAGTGTTTTAAAAGGATAGTTTTAGGCACTAGCAGAGATGGCGAATCGTTGGATGAATGCTGCCCAGGCCCAACTCTGGTTCTGGAGTCCGGCTCTGAGGCAGGATCAGGGACTGAGACAGCAGATACTGAGACAGTCTCTGAGGGAAAGAACAATGGCGCAGAATCTAGGAGTGAATTTTCAGTTGGCGCAGTTCCGACAACTCATCTTCCAGCGATTCTGAAGGAGATGATGTCAGTTGTGCTGTCCCTTTGCCAGCACAGTCTGTGCAGTGGGACACCAGTAGCAGATTAGAGCAGCCCATAGAGCAGGCACGTGCTGCCCCAAGCACAGACGGAGCGCTGTCTTGGCAGCCTCTCAATTTAGTTCAGCCCTAAATTCCGCCTTTCAGTGGTGACACTGGATGTAAAGTCGATACAGCAAATATTTTTCCAATTGACAATGTCCATTACTTTTTGGATGTTGACTTCCTTGACGAAATTGTGCAGCAAACAAGTTTGCGTGCTAAACAATTTCTGAGGGAGCATGGAGGCACTCTTGTGCCTCATTCTAGGGCACACAAGTCGACTTCCACTTCTTTAGGGGAGCTGAAGATATTTTTGGGCCTCACGCCTAATGGGGATAGTGCATAAACCAACCTTGCTATCCTACTGGTCTACTCACATGGTTAGGTTAACCCCCATCTTTGCACCATACATGAGCAGGGATCGTTTTTTGCTATTGCAGCACATGCTGCATTTTAATGACAGTTCTGCTGCGTTGCCCCGGGACCATGCAGACCATGACAGGTTGTTCAAAATTCAGCCTGTCGTGTAAAATTTGTCTGCCAGGCTTCCAGAGGTTTATAGTCCTGGAAAGAATATAGCCATTGATGCGTCCTTGATCTTGTATAAAGGGCGGCTGCTGTTTAGGCAGTTCATTTCAAGCAAATGCGCTCACTATGGCATCAAGCTGTCCATGCTGTGGAGAGCTCGACTGGCTGTGTGTACAGCTTGAGAGTGTATACAGGGAAGGACACAACTCTTAACCCAGTAGGTGCCCTCCCATGCTAGGCGTCACAGGAAAGATTGTATGGGAGCTTGTCCAGCCACTTTTTCACAAGGGTTATAAACTTTATGTGGACAATTTCTATAAAGGAGTAGAGTTCAGTGAGTTCTACAAAGCTGGCACCATGGCTTGTGGTACAATTTGTTGTTGCCGCAAAGGATTCCTGCAGGAGCTTGTTTGTAAGAAGCTCCAGAAATCCCAGAGCACTGCGTTGCATTCCAACAAACTGCTCGCAGTCAAGTTATCAGATAGGCGTGACGTTTATGTGCTCTCTACAATTCATGCTGAGAGCACTTCCTCTGTCACGGTTTGGAGTCAGATGGCCGAAGTCCACAAGCCTATCTGTATACTTGATTACAACAAGTACATGGGCGGAGTGGACAAGAAGGACCAGGTTCTTCAGCCATACTCCCACTTGGTATAAGAAACTGTTTACTCACCTGATCCAGATGGCAACATACATTGCGTATGTTGTTCATCATCAGACCACCGCAGGAAGACTCATGTCATTCCTTGACTTTCAGTTGTCTATGATTGAAAGTCGCAATGCTATAGAAGCAGCAGCCTCGACTTTATGTGTTCCAGAGGATGTGGTAAGGCTGCAGGAGCAGCACTTTGCTGAGAACATTGCTGTGACATTCAAAAAGGAGCAACCATGTTGTCATTGTAAAGTGTGCTTGATGCAGGAAAAGAGGCAGGAGACTCATGTTTACTGTCCCCAGTGCCCAAGTAAGCCTGCCTTCTGTTTTCCTACTTGCTTTATGTTGTATCATATTATAGCAAAATACTGGGAAATTGACTGAGGTGGAGCTGCCAATAGGTAAACCTTTCAATTGGTGTGAATGGTTACCTACTGTCTGTGGGCCACTACTTCACTACGCAAGAAGCTGCAGGATATGTGTTCCTCTACTTCATGTTATCATAGACTTCTCAACAACTTTATCTGCTTTCAGAATGTGGTAGTTGTTCTGTTACCAAATTGACAAGTGCATTATAGTCCCCACACTGCACATACTGGTGGACAGAACATACACCACGTTGTCACAGAGTACCCGTGTTTCACATTCAACTGCTCTTCATAGTTTATGATGTTGTCTTTAGAAAGCTTTTGAAAATTTACAGCATGTTTGCCTAAGTTTAAAGGTAGATATGCTTGCTCAGCTTGAGGAATGGCTTTGCAACATACTCGGGCATCCCCAACTTGCATCCACAAACTGGAAGGAGTTGGATTTAGCACAGCAGAGAGTTGATAGCACATGTCAGAAATGTTTTCTCAAGCTTCAAGTATGTAGAGATGGAAGTTATTAATATAGAGTCTCTTGACAATTAGACAGGATTAGTCAGGACTCTGTTGAGGACAGGCAAGCGAACGGGTTAGAACAGCTTATGGTAGGCGCGCTTTACGAGGAACATTGTAAAGGTAGAAGGCAGATAGTAAAGGTAGTATAGATAAACGTCATGACTTCATCTTCCCCCATGGATCCAAATCCATTGCTGTCACTCTTGCACTGAATTTACTATAATACTTATGGGTCAATGATGCTTGCCATGTTCATCCTCCATTAGAAAATAGTAGATAGTCACTTTGCTGTATGATAAGTGCACGTAACGATGGATTGGACATATGCTATGCTGTCACGGACTACCTCTGTTTCCCATTCAACCGTTCTTCGTAGTTTATGATGTTATCTTTAGAAAGCTTTTGAAAATTTCCAGAATGTTTGCCTTAGTTTCACAGGTAGATATTCTTGCTCAGCTGGAGGAATAATTTTGCGGCAAACTCGGGGACTCCCCAACTTGCATCCACAAACTAGAAAGAGTTGGATTTAGCACAGTGAGTGCGCTATAGGTGCATGAAAGACATGTCTTCCTGAGCCTCATGTGGCTGTCATGGGAGCCATTATTAAAAGTTCACTCTGCATGCATTCAATAACGTTCAGAAAGAAGGAGTGGGAGACTTGACAGGTGGTAAAATGTAGTCAAACTCATTATGTCTTGTGGCATATGAATGTGATGGGCCCTTGCATGGCGGCGGTATGTTTATATGAGTGCAAGTGATATGGTTGATTGTGCCCGTGGCTGGCGGTATGGAAGTCTTGTGTGTGGTGCGTGAATGGCGTGTGACTGGACCATTAAGTGGTTGGTGCGGTGAAGTGGCTTTTTGGTTCCCCTTCAGAAGGCTTGGATTCAATATTTATATACATTGTATTTGTGCTTTGAAGCCAAGGTTTCTGGAGGTGCTAAAACCATCCAGTGTAAGTGGTGGATTAACTTTAACAAATTAGTGTTAGATTTATATTTGTGGCATTTAATGGCCTTTTGTAAGACTTTTTTTTTGTCAACATGAGTAGCAGGGGACTTTCTGCCCTAGCTCAGTCGTCACCTAGGAAACCTTCACATTTTTGAGTAGTAGGCAAGGAGGGAAGTACAGCGGTGAATGACTTGCGTGGCTCTCACTGTTCTTTTTTTACCCAACATCCCCTGCAAACCTCAAATGTAGCTGAAAAAAACACTTTTTCCACACATTTTTGTGTGGGAAAGTTGTAGGATCACCAGGCTGCCACAAATTGAATACCACCCAGCGTTCACCAAGGTCTCCCGATAAAAATGGTACCTCATTCATGTGGGTGGCCCAAGTACCCGCGACATATGGAGGAGACATCAAAATTGCCTATCACAAAACGACCTGGTTTGCAAGGGGGGTCACCTGGGTTTTTGGCCCGTGCTCAGCGGCCATCTTGGGAAACCTACCAAACCCACACATTTCTGAAAACTAGACACCTGGGGAATCCAGGGAGGTATGACTTGTGACTTGTGTGGATCCTCCAACGTTTTCTTACCCAGAATCCTCTGGAAACCTCCAATTTAGCTGAAATAATCCCTTTTTCTGTGCCGGCACAAATGTCCTACCACCCAGCGTTCCCCTTTGTCTCCCGAGTAAAATGATACCTCACTTGTGAGGGTGGGCCAAGGGCCTGTGACTGGGGGGGGTGCCAAAAACATAGGTATTAGGGTATTCTAATCGCTAGCAAATTCTAAGCGCTACATTTAAAATTTAAAACCAAATACGTTTCTAGCCAATTTTGCATTGGATAGTCACACAAGTGACCTATCATTTTACTCGAGAGACAATGGGGAATGCTGGGTGGGAGGAAATTTGTGCCGGCACGGTGACCCCTCACAAAAATGTGTGGAAAAAGTGATTTTTTCAGCAAAAGTTGAGGTTTGCAGGGTATTCTTTGTAGGAAAATGTTCTGGGTCCATGTAAGCCATACCTTTCTGAAATCCCTTGGGTGTCTAGTTTTCAGAAATGTGTGGGTTTGGTAGCTTTCCCTAGGAGCTGGCAGAGCTAGGATTCAAAATCTACAGCTAGGTACTTTGCGAAAAAAAGAGTCCCTTTTCACAGGGAAAATGTGGTGTGTCCACATTGCGTTTTGGGCCGTTTCCTGTCGCGGGCGCTAGGCCTACCCACACAAGTGAGGTGCCATGTTTCTCGGAAGACTTTGGGGAATGCGGGGTAGGTGGAGTTTTGTGGATCCACGAAGATTCCAGAACTTTCTACCCCAGAAATAAGAGGAAAATGTGTTTTTTGACAAAGTTTGAGGTTTGCAAGTGATTCTGGGTAACAGGGTCTGGTAAGAGCCAGACAAATCACCCCATCCTGGATTACCCTGGGTGTCTAGTTTTAAAAAATATATAGGTTTGCTAGGTTTCCCTAGGTGCCAGCAGAGCTAGGGTTCAAAATCTACAGCTAGGCACTTTGCAAAAAAAGGGTCAGTTTTCACTGTGAAAATGTGGTGTGTCCACGTTGCGTTTCGGGCCATTTCCTGTAGTGGGCGCTAGGCCTACCCACACAAGTGAGGTACCATTTTTATCTGGAGACTTAAGGGGAAAACAAAATTGTAGACCAACTGTTATTACCTATTGACTTTCAATGCATTTCTACCTTCCAAATGTAAGACAATGTGTAAAAAAGAAGTCACTTTGAAAAATGACCTATAATCACATGCTGGTATGGGTATGAGGGTGCTTGTGCGCATGACAGTAAGCTGGTGGCCACTTTAGTAGCACTTTTAAAAGCAGCTACTAAATGTCTCGGCCAGACCAGCGCAAGACGCTGCTCAGTTATTGGCTCTGGGTCCCTCATGTTCTTGGTGAATCTACAAGTTCTATATATCCCCAAAACCAAAAGGGTCCAGCGGATGTAACAGTATATTGCTTTCAATCATCTATCATACTTAGTAGATTTTACAGGTGACAACGTTGGCACAAATGGCTGTTTTTTTAAACTCATTTTCAATTTTTAACTGTTCGTTTCTATGTGAAAACATTAAGGATATACACAAATGACCCCTTGCTGAACTTAATATTTTGCCTACTTTTCAGAAATGTATAGCTTTCAAGGATCCATTGTCGCTTTCAACCCCATTTTTACCATTTACTGGAAGAAGGTTGAAAGCACAAAAAATAGCAAAAATAGACTATGTCCCAGAAAAATGGCAAAACTGTGTAACAAATTTTGGTTTTCTGACAAAAGTCTGCTTGTCCTTGAAAGCTGAGATGACGGTAATTTCAGCACCACAACCCCTTTGTTCGGATCATTTGCAGGGAAAAAAACAGACACTTCCATCTGTAGCCCTTCTTTCTCATTTCCCCCCAAAACACAACATTGAGCTGTATTTTGGCAAATTTCTGGGTCCCCCCCAGGGTAATCACCAAACCGTAGGTACCTTTGAAATCCCTATGATGTTGGAAGAACAGGACGCAAATTTGGCGTGGACACCTTATGTGGTCCAAAAGTTACAGGGGCCTATGTGTGAATTACCCAAAATAGCCCAAAAAGTGCTCAGCATGGGGGGAGGCCCAGCAGTTAAGGAGTTAAATAACTCCACAACTGCTGAACATATTTACACCAATATACAAAAAAGTCACTTTCTACACCAACAGCTACCTTCCAGGCAAATTTGGTGTAATTTCGGTCAGCAGTTCGGGCTGTACCTGTGTCTAAAATTCCTATGGAAATGAACATGGGGAAAACACGTTTTTGGACAGCCCATTTTTCTCGGCCCCTACTGGACGGATCATCCCGAAACCTTTAAGACAGCAGCTGAATTGAGCGTCAAACTAGTTTTGAAAATTATGCAAGGATTCAATTCAATTCCTTTATTCGGTTTTGATGAAAATACAAAAACCATAAAAGTACAATTTTAAAAACAGTGGATTAAAAAGTTAAATTTCATTATCTACTTACAATAAATAATTTAAAAGGTTGCTGAGTCAGAGTATGAAGCACGTTACTACATAAAACATAAAATGCCAAAGTTAAGAATCAATATTCGAAGGCAGCTAATACCTTATTAAAACATAAAGGATAAATGGAGGAAATTGTGTTCTCATTCAGAGTGTACAACATCAATCTCTACTCTAGATTTTTCCTGTGCCTAATACAGAGCTTCAGAAATTGAGCAATATTTTTTGTACAACACTCTGCGTCCAGAAATTGCAAGGCAAGAAATGCTGGGCGATATTGTCTCATGCCCAGAATTTTTAAAATAGGTATTACCCAGCTTCTCCTCAATTCTTTATAAAATTTGCAGAACAACACCACGAGTATTGATGATTGCGCTGATGCATCGTCGCAGGGGTAGATTGCCAAAGGTTTGGCCCAGTCATTCGTTTTATGGAAGGTTATCAGATGATGGAATATATTCAGCCTAAACTATGTCAGAACAAACCTATCGTATCCACTCAGATTGTACGTTAGAAAGGGTTGTATTGTTAAAGTAGTCTGAATCATTAGGTTGTGTTGGACTGAACATTTATTTACTTCCATCAGTAGTCTAAGCCCCTCCAGGTGACTCATGCACTGTTTTCTAAACAGTTTCCTAGGAATCTGTGCTATCAAAGCTGGATTATAATAGTACTTTGAGAGACCCAAGGTGGTATAAAAATGTTTTCACATACATGAGCCACCCAATCCTGTGAACATTGTCAAGGCCAAGGCAATCTTTCAGAAGCTCCTGATTGAATAGTGTTTTAGGGGATGACCAGATATGATCCCATAATATGACTGGTTGTACGTTTATTATGTCAGTGATGTATGGTATTCCCAGTTCTGCATGGCAATTATGTGTCGAGGTACCTCATGGAACTGCCAGCAAATACCTCAAAAAGGCATTTTCCACTTTCTGTAAAACGTCAACCCCTCCATCGCCCCAGATTCCAACCCTGTATGTTGCCGTGCTAATGCATTTGGCTTGGTATATCTGGAGCATCTCCTCCGGTGGCCTCTTGCCTAGCCTCTACAAAAAATTAACCAATGACGTAGTGGTTCTCATAAAGAGGATTCTCCTGGCATTTATTGGTTGTCTCGACGAACCCTTATTATCAATTAAAAAACCTAAATACGGGTATGTGTTGGTGGATTCTAATTTTACTTTTCTATAAAAAATATCCTTTTGCTTCTTCTTTCCTACCCCACAACTCATTACAAATGTATTTTTGATGTTGATTTTTAGGTCTAAGTTGGCCATGAAAATGTGATACCTATTAAGGGCACGTTGTAATTCTAAAGAAGTTCGAGTTAAAATCACGACATCGTCCGCAGAGAGTAGGGTGGGTATTGGATGATTCTGTAGCAGAGGTAGGTCCTGGCACCCCTCCAACATGGCCTGTTCCAGGCCATTTGTATAGAGTGTAAAAAGGAAGGGTGCCAGGACACAACCCTGCCTAACCCCCCCCTCTCCACTTTGAACGGTACAGTGAGCTCCCCGGCTGC
The DNA here is from genome assembly GCF_964261635.1 of Lissotriton helveticus. Taxonomy (NCBI): domain Eukaryota; kingdom Metazoa; phylum Chordata; class Amphibia; order Caudata; family Salamandridae; genus Lissotriton; species Lissotriton helveticus. Next base: position 1,326,149,501 of record NC_136061.1, on the reverse strand, counting down.
ACCAAATCTCACCCTTGCCGTAGCATTCGCGTACAATTCTCTTAGAAAATTAACTATGGAGATCTCCACACCCATTGTTTCCAGGGTACTCCAAAGTTTAGCGTGACTTACACAGTCGAATGCCGCGGTCAGGTCTATGTAAGCCATATATAACTTCCCCCCCCCTTTGCGTTCACATATTTCCCCATTAAAAGAATCAGGTTAAGGCTTTGCTCCATAGTGCCCAGGCCCTCCCTGAACCCGAATTGGAAATCGGACAGTACTTAGTTGTCATACACCCATTACTGTAAGCGGTTAAGGACGATACGGCCTGCTACTTTACCCAGAGAATCTAGTAAAGATATAGGGCAGTAGCAGGCCGGATTCTGTCGGTCTCCTTTCTTGAATATCGGGACTAGGATTGATTCTGACCATGGTTCAATGAGCCCGACTATACACGTGGCTTCTAACACTTGTCAGTAATGGTGTCCATAGGTCCATATTGTATTTGAAAAGATCAACAGGAACCCCGTTGGGGCCTGGGGCCTTTCCCCCTTTACTGGCCTTTAAAGCATGCTCAAAATCCATTAAGGTAATATCAAGAGCTATGGGAAAACTTTCAAGGTTAGTATAAGCACATATCTTGGCATTATCTTCAATCACATAATTCGCATCGATGTTTAGACCAAAAATGTGAGAAAAATGTTCTACCCAATGATTTTCATCAACAGCAATTTCAATTGTTGGCCTATCTCTGACTTCCATGAGAAAGGGAGCTTTAACAACCCTCCAGAAGGCAGTCCTATCCTTATTCCTACAGCTTTTATGTAGTTCTTCCCAGGTTTCTTTTCCTATTTCGGCTTTTCTAAATTTTAAAGCCTGGTTATATGCTTTTCTGAGCTGACTGATTTCGTTTCTCTCCCTCTCTTCTTTGTGCAGGGCAGTTTTTAGCTCTGAATATGCCTTTGTACACGTCTTGTTAAACCAACCTTTATTCTTGCCTTTCCTTTGTTTTTGCTGGGCACTCAAAGATTTATTTATCACCTTTGTGATTTCCTTAAAATTACTTAGGACCTCTTTATGTGGAGTTGAGGGGTCCAAACATTTAATGTAGAGTCTAGGGAGTTTGTTACTGCCACTTGTGTAGTTATTTGTGGGTCGACTTTATCCCATTTAAGGGAGTACCCATTTATTCTGTCAATGATCAAATTTTTGTGCCCAAACATTCTCTCCGACTTACTTCTGCCGGAGTTGGATAGGCATAGTATTGAGATGTTGTTTGGGAAGTTGTCACTAACGGCATTATCATGAGTACAAAAATTCAACATACGGGACGCAAACTGACATGAAACAAAAATAAAATCGATAATGGTGTTAGCTCCGCTGCCATTAGAAGTTTGTGTAAGGGAAATTGGGGGTGAAATTGATGCATTACAAAACCCAGTTCCAATAAGAATAATGTCTCATTAAGGAATTCGCCACATGTTGTGTGAGGGAAGTGGGTTAAGTTTAAGCTGTTCTCATCTATTAAAACACATGTTAAATTACCGTTTTGACCACATGGCGTTAAATTAAAGTCGCCCCCCATATAACAAAAACATTTTGGGTACACTTAATCTCGATTTCCAGAAGGGCAAAGCGAATTTCTTTTCAGTCAGTCAGTCAAATATCTTTATTTCGGTTAATAAAAACCATAAAAGCAGTGCAAAATTCATTATTACACAGGTTAAGATTATACAAATGTACACATGATTGTAGTTCGAAATAAACAGTCTAAAACAATTAAAATCTTTGATACAAAGAGAGAATAAGATAAAATCAGTTGCATAGAAATAGACCCACCACAGTTTCATACAATCCTCAGTACATTATTAGTTAAAATTTTGGGCAATATCATCCTACTGATAAATTCGTCTGGTTAAGTCTTGTTTTATTTATGCGCGCTGCCGCTACCAAAAAACTAGCTACACTGTAGGTGACCTGAACGGAGTCCAGCATTTGTAGATGTAGGAGGGCAGGCCTCCCCTGGACAAATTTCAATTCCTTCAGGATTGGAATTAAACATTTTTTACGGGCCACCAAGTAGTGCTCGCAAAACATCACTAAGTGGAGCGTGTCCTGTGTGGAAAAACTATCACAGGTGCAAGGTGGGGTATCATCTGGGGTCCCCCACTTCGGATAAGTGCCCAGCGTAAGGTGAATGAGGTTGAACCTAAATCTGACCAGAAGGAAGCGATGGTAAGGTTTAGTCACGTACTTCAGGTACGGTTCCATAACTGGGGAGGTTACCCGCTGATAGATTGATCTCACTATGGGTTTTCTAAGTTCAACCTCCTCCCTTTCTAGCTCCAACAAGGTGAGGAAATTACGCTTGATCCACCCTACGTCCTCGAACCTGAGGCCCTGTGGAAATAAATACATTTCCGGACGCCCTAGCCTAACGCATGCCGCTCTAACATACGAAAGCCAGGGTATTCTATTAGCTCTGTCCAGTGCCACACAGTCCTTGAGTATCACGTGGTTCAGCGTGATTTCCTCGTTCAGCCAGGTTTTAACCCATCGTAACAAAGGGGCCATTTTCAGGTAATCAAAGATATACCCCAAGCCCACTTCACAATGTATTGAAAATGTGGGGGATGATTGTGGGAGAGACAAAAGGGATCCGATAAACTTATTTTCTGTGGTTTGAATCCCAAGTGTTGGGACATAGCCCCAGATATCAGCTCCATATGAGGCGATTGCCATACACTTTGATTTATAAATGCGGATCATAGCCTCCATTGATCTTGCTCCCAATCTCTTTGAGAAGTTCAAAAGAGCCGTGGTAGATCTTACAGCCACGTTACTCTTGAGCTTCAACTGGGGACCCCAATTCCCCCTTTCATCAAATACAACTCCTAGATAACAAAATAAAGGCACCCTTGAAATTGGTGTTCCATTGCATGTGAAGGTTTTAACCTTCGCGGTTTTCCCGCGTAATCCGGTCACCATTACATGGGATTTCGAGGTATTGATTTTTAGGTCCAGGGCTTCCGTAAAAGTACCAAAGTGATCTAACAGTTTTTGTAGTCCCAAGCCTGTACGTGCAAGAAGGACGGCATCGTCCGCGTACAGGAGGACCGGAATAGCAGACCCTCCCATACGCGGGACGTCCAGGGTGGCCAGGTCCAGGGAATTACCCAAGTAGTTAATGTAGAGCGTAAATAGAAGAGGGGCCAGGATGCAGCCTTGTCTGACCCCTCTCCCTGAATTGAATTGCTCCGTACACCTGCCATCCTTTGTTACCCTAACAGATGCCGACAAATTCTGATGTAGATCAGTTAAAAAATTACCCAAAGTAGTGTCTAGACCCGTACTCCACAAAATAAACCATAATTTTGAACGATCAACTAAATCAAATGCAGAAGATAGATCCATAAAACCCAAATATAGAAGCCCCTCCTTCACCACTGTGTATTTGCTAACAATAAAGTGTAGGTACAAGCATTGGTCCATAGTCCCCCTGTGAGCTCTAAAGCCATACTGGAGATCAGAGAGAACCCCACTCCTCTCAAGCCAATCCCCCAGTCTCTGTAAAATGACTCTGCCTAAGATCTTAACGGCAGAGTCCAACAGGGAGATTGGCCTGTAGCAAGTGGGGTGCCCTCTGTTCCCCTTCTTAAAGATTGGAACAATAATGGAAGATGACCAGGACGATGGGAAACCTGCGGTGGGTATTGCGTTAAAAACATTTGTTAACATTTTAGACCAAAATTGTGGGTACAGAATATAAAGGTCTGCAGGAACCCCATCAGGACCAGGGGCCTTGTGTTTACTTGTATCTTTTATTGCCTTTTCTACCTCAAAGGTATTAAACTTAATGGGCATGATGTAACGGGGTACTACGGTATCAGTGGAGGTTAAGACCCCTAACTCTGTGTCATAAATATTTTTAAAGTGCTCTAGCCAGCTCTCATCAGCGATTACACAGTCCATATCTGATTCCCCATCCTCTGTAAAAAACGACTGGTTAATAATGGCCCAGAATTTTTTGCTGTCCCTCAGCACATCTGCAGATTGCAGATTGTCCCAGGCTTCTTTCTTAATTTGGTGCTTGCGTAATGCGAGTGCCAGTTTATATTCCTTGCGGAGTTTCGCCACTAGAACTTTATTCCTGGGTCTGTGTTTTAGTGCTTTGAGTAGAGCACCATGGGTGAGTGAACACTTTTTGTCAAAGCATTTGTGCGCCCTCCCACGGTGTGAGCCATTACTAGATTCCAGGTACTTAGAAATCTGTGAGCATATTTCGACATAAGCAGCCACAACATCCGCCCCTGATGAAGTGGGGTCTAAGCAGATGGCCATATTAGCCTCAGTTTCCTGTGCAAGTGTCTCAAAAAAGGCTTCTGGAATGACCTTTTCCCACTTAATCCGCCTACCCTGCTCCCTGGTTGACAAATGTCTTGGAGCCGCTACTCCTAGGTTCCTCCCATGCATGACACTCTCAAGGTCCACAGCCAATAGAACCGGGTTGTGATCACTAAAAATTGTGGTCACTACCCTATAGTCCGAGGTTTTGGCTAACACCCCAGGGGATACAAAGATATAGTCAATGATGGTATTTGCACCCCTCCCAATAAATGTGGGTGCTCTGACCTTATCTTTTGCCTAGACCTGATTCAAATAAATTTAAATTGGAGAGGAGGCTCTCTAGGATATCACCCTCCTTGCTATGTTCAAAATGGGGGATCCCCTCCACAGGTGATCCTCCATATCCATCACTGTAACAATCCCCCTCACAGGGGTGAATATTAAAATCTCCTAGGATAACCATCTCTGGAGCAGAAGTACAATCATGTTTATAGACTGACAAAAAATCTCCCAGGGTAATCAGGTGCTCATTCCCAGATGAGCCCTCCTTGGAATTATAAAAATTAGTAAATAAAAATTTCAGGTGGTCCGAAATGGTCCATTCAATTATAAGTGAGTTCATAGGGGCGGGTTCTACTTTTTTGAAAGCCCCAGCCAGGTTAAGTGAAAACAAAATGAGCAGTCCCCCTTTAGCTCTTCCCATTGCTCCAGATACTGCGGGGGGTAGAGAAACTGAGAAAACCGTCTAATGAAAAAGTGGAAGATGTATCCCAGGTCTCTTGGAAGGCCAGTATATCATACTGGTTAATAAACTCAAGCCAAATAGGGTCAGAGATTTTTGAACTAAGTCCTGCCACATTCCAGGAAAGAAATTTACAGCAAGGTCTCTGTAAACTAGGCACCCCTTCGTCCTCAGCTAAAACATCAGGCAGTCAATCGTTGGTCTCCATTGATGTCAAGGGGGAGAAGCGATTGGCAAGGCTAATTGCAGCTGGACCCACACTGTCCTGTGACACATAATCAACTACACTAGGAGGGTCTCTTCCCACCCCACCTGATAACTCTCGGCCAGGTCTTTGTTGTACATTGTTAAAGCGCTGCTGGTAAGATAGATGTGAGGTAACTCGGGCAGGCCCCTCCTGACGAATCACAGGTGTTTTGCCCAGAGATCTTATTATCCCACCTGGGGGATATAAAAAACCCAGAGGGAGGGCTCTAATACCATTATTTGACAACTCTGAGGCATCCCAGAACAGCCTGTGTGCTCTGTCATAGTTGTTAAAATTTACAACCAAGCAGTCCCCTGGGATAGTTTTAGGAAGATTCCCCACCCAACTCACTCTTCTTGCCGCAATAACAGTGCTTATAATGTCTGTGCCTCCAGTACTGAACTCTGCGCAGTATTCCCCAGCCAGGCCCATCAAGTCTTTATTTGTCTCCCCTTTACCGGCCCTTAGTGGAGGAATCCCTGTGAAAACAGCCACCAGAGGGGCCGCCTCTGGGGGGAGATGCAAACATTTTGTTCTTTGAACAACCCCACTATGTACTTGATTAGCAGTATGTACATCCAATTTAGTGTGTTTGGGCTCCTCCACAATACCTCTATTAGCCTGGATGTTCTGGCTAAAGGTTTCCCTACGATGGGTTGTGATGTTAATACCCGTGTTACTGGAATTACCAGGTGGGGGATTAGTTACCTTCTCGTTCTGATTTACGAATTGTATGAGAAGGGTGTCAATTTTCTTACACTTAGCCAATAGGCCCGCTACACATTCATTTAGTGTGTCCACTATGTCCTTTGCTACTGCTTCCAAGGCTGGTTAAAGTCTTTTTATGAACAGTTCTTCCACGATATCACATACATTGTCCCTTAAAGTGGCAGCTTGGTGAATTTCTTTTAAAGTTGTAATCCACTGTTCCATGTGCATGTTATTATAAAAATTGACAAGCACAAACGTTTCTTGCTTATTCACATTAAAGGTTATGATTTGAAGGGAAACATCCTTTACAACTCAACTTTTACCACGCAGTGCTATTACAACGCAGGTTTTACAACGAAAACCATTACAACGCATTGCGCTGGGGGGCGCTCTAGGAAAGGGAATAGATTTAATTTACTATCCAACACCTTCCCTAGTGTCCACGGGGACTGGAGTTGGAATAGTAAATTAAACTATTCACTATCCAGCACCCCAAAGCGCTATGCGTTGTAATGGTATGCGTTGTAAAAACTGCGTTGTAACAGCATGCGTGGTAAAAGCATGCGTTGTAACGTCATACATCCTGATTTGAAAGTTAGATTCTGACTTAGAGAAAGTTATTTGGTTAATCCCTAAGAGATTTGAAATATAAACTATCCTTACTAAGGTTCAGGATTCCCTCAGTCCATCAATGATCCAAGAGAATAGGCCCAGCCCAGCCTCATCCGGGCACAGGCGGGCAAGTACAGGCCCGCCCTTTGCCCGCGCGCGGCCCGCTCCGCGGGAGCCCCCAGTGAGTTTTATAGACGGGCTGGCTGGCTGGCGCTGCTCCTCATGCGAGACCGCACTGCATTCGGGAGCAGAAAAGAAATTATGCAGTGTCCGGTGGTGGTGGCGGTGGTGCGATATCCCAGCGTAGGCCCAGGCAGTATGGCAGCACATACAGCAATATGGGCAAGGATTCGTCAAATGATGCTAAAGTATTTGGCAAATGAAGAAATGCTCTTCCTGTGAAAACTACATTCAAACTATATTCAATATATATACACAGAGATGATGGACGGAGCGCTGAAACTTTTCAGACACTCACCCCCAGTCACAGAGCTAGGTTGAATCCATCATCGTTCTTTAACTCACTTCGCCACTCCAGTTCAGACATAGCTATATGCAAATCATTCTTGACCCTATGCCTCATAGGAACAGTCGTGGGTCCTGGGCTCACTGTGCCACTGGAATCAAGCTATCCTGGCTGAAGAGGGGTGAAACCCCGAAACCAGTCCTAGGATACTTGTTTCCGGTCCAGGGAGGACCTGGCTTGGCAGTTCGGGCTGGACTGTTCCCAGGAGGCACAGGGTCAAGACTGATTTGCATATGGCAAGGTCTAAACTGGGGTGGCATGGTGAGCAAAAGAATGCTGGATTTATCCCAGATCTCTTGACGGGGGGTGAATGTTTTGATTTGTTCTGCATTCGGTCCATCAATTGTGTGTCTTTTGCTTTCTCGCCCTGAGTGCGCCAGGTATGCCCAGACGTGGGTCCTGGCTCACTGTGCCACTGGAATCAAGCTATCCTGGCTGAAGAGGGGTGAAACCCCGAAACCGGTCCTAGGAGGCTTGTTTCCGGTCCAGGGAGGACCTGACTTGTCAGTTCGGGGGACTGTTTCCATGAGGCACAGGGTCAAGACTAATTTGCTTATGGCCAGGTCTAAACTTGGTTGGCACGGTGAGCAAAAGAATGATGGATTTAACCCAGATCTCTTGACAGGGGGTGAATGTTTTGATTTGTTCTGCATTCCATCCATCAATTGTGTGTCTTTTGCTTTCTCGCCCTGAGTGCGCCAGGTATGCCACGACGTGGGTCCTGGGCTCACTGTGCAACTGGAATCAAGCTATCCTGGCTGAACAGGGGTGAAACCCTGAAACTGGTCCTAGGATGCTTGTTTCCAGTCCAGGGAGGACCTGGCTTGGCAGTTCAGGCTGGACTGTTCCCATGAGGCACAGAGTCAAGACTGATTCGCATATGGCCAGGTCAAAACTGGGGTGGCATGGTGAGCAAATGAATGATGGATTTAACCCAGATCTCTTGACTGGGGGTGAATGTTTTGATTTGTTCTGCATTCCGTACATCAATTGTGTCTCTTTTGCCATGGAAAGGCTGGCGGGGATTCACTTTGGGGGCCCGTTGCTGGCCCCCAGGGGGATGGGGGGCTGCACTTGGGGGGTACCTATGGTACCTCCTACATTGCCCTGCACAAGGTGGTAGCCACCCTGCAGTGCCTGCCACACTGTGCATGGCAATGCACAACATGGCATTTCTCCATTGCGGAGGGTGCTGCAGCCAGCAGCACCCGCTGCAATGTTGAGATTGCCTATGCGACCGCCGCGGTGGCTGTCGCATCATGATTTGGGTGGCGGGACCGCCGCATGGCTGGCGGGCGATTCCGTTTCCGCTAGGGTGGCGGGAGGACTAAGTCCGCCCGCCATACTAATCACCCCCTTAGGGCGAACAAAGTAAACACAAAGAGATGATAGACTGATCGCTGAAACTTTTCAGACACTCACCCCCGACACTCACCCCCAGTCACAGATATGGGTTGAATCCCTCATCGTGCTTTAGCTCACTTTGCCACCCCAGTTGAGACACAGCTGTATGCAAATCAGTCTTGACCTTGTGCCTCATGGGAACAGTCCAGCCCGAACTGCCAAGCCATGTCTTCCCAGGGCCGGAAGCAAGCATCCTGGGACCAGTTTCGGGCTAACAGCCCTCATCAGCCAGGCTAGCTCGAATCAAGTGGAAAAGTGAGCAAGGGACCCACGTCTGGGCACACTCTGCCAACTTAGGCCGAACAAAGCAAACAGAAAGAGATGATGGACGGAGCGCTATAACTTTTCAGACACACCCCCAGTTACAGATATGGGTTGAATCCATTATCGTTCTTTAGCTTACGTTGCAACCCCAGTTCAGACACAGCTACATGCAAATCAGTCTTTCTTTTTTTATTCTTTTTTTTTATTAACATAGCTCAAGAGTATTGCAAGTACAATATGCATAGTCAAGGTTACACGATTAGACTGACACAATAGCACAAGAATAATACATTCACTTAAGGATAAGTGGCATGGAAACCCCCTCTTGCGAGTTAACTTCACAAGTTCATCCCTCTGTATTTTTGCCAGGGCTCCCAAATTTTTCCCCATTTCTTAGCGCACCCCCTGCTTTTGTAGACCGTTTCTTCAGCGCACTGGCCCCAATTGAGGTCTTGTCTCCACTCCTCTAGCGTCGGAGGTAAAGGTGCCCCCCACTTTCTGGCAATGTACTGCTTCCCTATCCCTGCTGCAAGGGCCAACCATAGTCCCTCATTCCTGCACCAGTCAGGGTCACTAATAATCATTAATAGTAGCCATTTTGCATCCAGAGGGACTGTCATTCCCATTACCCTGGTTATAGTATCTGTGACCTCGTGCCAGTACTGCGCAATCTCTGGGCATTCCCATAAAATATGTATGAAAGTTCCCTTCCCCTGGCATACCCTGGCACAAGTCACTGTAGGGATCCTTCCCCATGTGTGGAGGTGAGTGCACTGGTAGAAGGTGCGGTATAGTATCTTAAGTTGTACCAATTCAAATCGGGAGCGGATCACAATTTCTATGGGGCTCTGGATTGCCTCCTGCCACTCCTCATGATTGGTTGGCCCCAAATCTTTAACCCCTGTGTTTCGGAGTGTTGGCAGGGGATCTAGTACACCATTTATCAGTTTGCGATAGATCGTGGATGTTGGTTTCTCAACAATTGGGTCTAGTAGCACTCTATCCTCCATGGGGAGTATTCTGAAACTGAAGTGCCACTATGCATTTGGGTGCGCAGCGCGTGCACCAGCCTCAGATAGTGATAGCACTGAGTATGGTTTAGGTTATATTCCCACTTAACCACCTCAAAGGTGAAGGGAGAGTCGCCTTTCCAGACATCCCCCAGGTACTCAATGCCTATTAATTTCCACCTCTTAAAACCGGTAAGGGCTGCTACTTCCCATAAGGGGTCTCCGTACGCTGGCTCGTCCGCATCTGTGTACACCCAATCATTAATGACCTGCAGCTGCAAAGCCCAGTAATATAGCCTAATATCAGGGACTGCCAGGCCACAGTCGTAGACACCCTTCTGTTCGGACTTCCAGCGCTATCTTCTTGAAGATCGTTGGAGGGAGCTGATATGGGGTGTTCTGGAGTATGTATAAGAGGCACGGCAATGTAATAATTTTGTACAGGGCCGCCTAGCCCATAAGGGAAAGCGGAAGGGACGCCAGTTACTAACATCAGCACCAAGGCGTCTCATCTGGGGCCCAAGATTCTTGTCTTGGAATGACTTCTGGTCCCGTGTAACATAAATACCCAGGTACTTGAAACCCTCCAGCACCACTGTGGCCACACACCGCGTCAGGACTAGCGGTGGGCAGAAAACTCCGCTCCGCGCAGCGGATAGAGCCAGCCACCCCTGCTCCCCGGCCCGGTACCTGCTTCTGAAAGCACTCAGGCAGGAGAAAGCCTCCATTGGCCCGGTGGACCACCGTCCCCAGCGCCCGGGCCCTCGGCTGGCTTGCAGGATGGGGGGCTCCCGCACCCCGGAGCTCGAGCCCCGAGCCCAGTCCCAGCTTCTGAACCCTAGCCAGGCCGGGGAGAGCCTCCTCGGGCCCCGGTGGACCCCCATCCCCAGTGCCCGGACCGTTGGCTGGCTTGCAGGACTGGGGGCTCCTGCACCCTGGGGCGGACCACGAGCCCGGTCCCAGCTTCCGAATTCCAGCCAGGCCGTGGAGAGCTTCTCCGGGTCCCGGTGGACTCCCTTCACGAGCGCCCAGATGCTCGGCTGGCTTGCAGGACGGGGTGGCTCCCGCACCCGGGGGCCCGCCAGACGGAGCACGCAGCCCGGTCCCAGCACCCGGACCCTTGGCTGGCTTGCAGGACAGGGGCTCCTGCACCCGGTGGCCCGCCGGACCGAGCACAAGCCCCGGGCCTGGTCTCAGCTTCCGACCCCTAGCTAGGCCGGGGGTGAGCCTCCCCGGGCCCCGGTGGACCAGCGCATGGACCCTCAGTTGGCTTTCAGGATGGGGGGCTCCCGCACCCTGAGACACTGGGACGGAGCACAAGCCCCGGGCCCGGTCCCAGCTTCGGAACCCTAGCCAGGCCAGGGAGAGCCTCCCCGGGTCCCGGAGGACCCCTGTCTCCAGTGCCTGGACCCTGGACCCTCGGCTGGCTTGCAGGACGGGGGCTCCCACATCCTGGGACTCTGGGATAGAGCACAAACTCCGGGCCCGGCTTCTGAGTGCCTCCCCGGGC